>NC_139459.1:100280000-102680000 GCF_057233095.1 Heloderma suspectum
ATCCCCAGCACGCCCAGGTAGCTCCTGCCCGAAACCCCAGAGAGCTGCCGCCAGTCAGTGTCAACACTCAACGCTACTGGGCCAGATGGACCAAGGGTCTGACTCGGTATAAGGCAGCTTCCCATGTTCTTAATTCAAGGCATGAAGGTTCTGGGCACGACAAGAGAAATAGTGAAATACTTCCACATAAATAATGACTTGTGCACAACGTTTTCTGCTGACATGGTGTGCATCACATAATTCGAATGCCATTATGAAAACTGTGCAAAATTCTGCAGCTTCTAAATGTAACAGCAGTCATGGTCATGGGTTTTCGGGCATCCGTGTCATGCCACATTGCCTTAAGCTGGTGGTGCCAATCTTTGAACTTTAGGTCCTCTTAAATGAAACTGGGATTTTTCAGCAAGTGCATTGTCATTCTTGATGCAGCAGAGTTTTTAGGCACAGTTATTCTCTGTGTTATTTACCTAGCACAATGCAATTCTCCCTCTATGTTATTATAGCCTTCTAGTTATAGCCCTACTCCGGTTTCTGTATGAATGATCCCTGTGCTATTGTTCCAGAGGCCTGGGTACAAACGGTGATTCCATCAATCTCTCAAGTAACTGGGGAGTCATTGAGAAGTGATGCCGAACCCAAATCACAAACAACCATCATCTCATCTATCCCTCTGCCAGGCAGCGCTACTGACTACATGGATGAGATGCAAATCCATCCTTTGCAGATAACAAAAAGCATTACCACTGATGAGGACAGTGGACGTGGTAAGCATTTGGTTGCTGGCTAACAAAACCACACCATTCATATCCATAACTGGACACTCGTAGCGACTTAAACACCTTCCAAAATGCTCAAGAAATGTTCAAAGTCTGTGTGTGGGTTGGATCTAGAGAAGCTTCCTCCATCCGACGAAGCTTCTCTGGATCTAAAGTTAGATTATTCACCTTATCATTATTTGTGCAGATCTACATATGAGTTTAAATGGAAATTCCACAACTGGGGTGCCAACACTGAAAAGTCCCTCTCCTTAATAGCCATCCAGCAATGAGCCATCACCTCATTTGGCAGACAGCAACCAGAGGATAGTTATATTCAAGCAACTCTATTTTGCCTCCCAAGGTGTCTCCCAATTCAGTTTAGTTACAGAAGCAAAGCTACATCCAGGTGTTAAATCAAGTACAGATCATTAAGAACATAAGAAGAGCCATGCTGATGAAGGGTGGCTTCATCAAGAGTCATCTAATCCAGCATTCTATTCACACAGTGGCCAACCAGCTGTTGACCGAGAACCCAGAAGCAGGGCATGAGCACAACAGCACCCTCCTGCCCATGTTCCCCAGCAACTGCCTCTGATACTGGGGGTAGCACATAGCCATCAGGACTAGTAGCTAGGGATGCTGGATAAATTTGAGATGGACTAAAATGAGCTCGGATTTTGAAGAATCTAACCTGCGGAATCTGCTGCGGAGCAACCCCTGCAGGCCGCGTGGAGTCCGTGGACTTTTGGATGTTTTTTTTTCACTTTCCCCAAATCCACACATATTTATTTGTAGGAAAATACGCAAGTTTCTGCTGAGGAAAAGTTGAATGGAATAGGGGACAATACGCTAAATGTTACATACTAAGGTAAATTATGTTCATTGTTACGAAACCTCTGATTTTTCTGCATGACCAAAAAAAATTGTATCCACCTATGAGTGGCTGACAGAACAAAAGGCGCCTGACAATCCGCGAAACGCAGATGGACCAGATTTTACACAGTCCGTACATGCCTTCTAGTAGCCGTTGATAGGCTTCTCCTCTATCATTAAATAGGCTTGGACACACACACACACCATTACCAGCTTCATGGAATTCAGCAGGAGAAGCTTTCCCATCACTGTAACTCATGCTAGGAAAAGCATCACCTGCTGAACTTTGGCTTTCCTGTGTACCTGACAAAGGCACAGAATATCGCAGGGTGGGGAGAACTGGAAATCCTAAGGTTAAATAGCTGAGAGTCAGCGCTATGACACTTCTCATTTAGAAGGTAGGTTGCCAGAGTGAACACCAGTCTATACACACACACACACACACACACACACACACCAAGGTAATACAGGCCTGTGAGCCTTGCGCCTGTCCCAGGTAAACTGGTAAGGTGGCATTATTATTGATTGGTAGGAAGCCATTGGTCAGGCTACATACTGTTCCCTGCAAGGAAGATTATTACAGTAAAAGCTTTCTTAACAAAAGTGAGTTGATCTGTGGCCTGAGAGATGGGCCAATCTAACTATTTCCACTCTGTGCCACTTTTGCATGCTTTTATCCATAATTCTTTTCTGTTCCATTTCTGCATTAATCTGTAAAAAAAAATCCTCTGAGAATACATATTTCAATAAGATTTTTTGCTCAATATACAGTTAGATTTTGAAACATTTAAGCTGCCAAGAACTGTATTGCAACATTGGAGAAGTCAAAATGTGGTGCACAGCTGAGTTCCAGTGAGCACATTAGTCCAAGACGTGCAGATCGGATCATTTTATATAGGAATTCCTCAAGCCATTCCTATCTATAGCTACTTTTACAGTGTAGGTGGCCTAACACAAGCCTGGAAAAGGAAGTGGAGGAAATATTTATGAAGTCTCTGGTTATGTGGCTTCATTCTTCCCATCTTTACCCATTTCTCAAATATTGGGCCATACAGAAGTGACAGGCCCAGCCGAAGACATTTGTCTACCTGAGGCAAAGGACAAAATGGCATCTCTTCCCATTCCATGTACAGAAGCTGACTAGACTGGTTGCTGAATAATATTTCAACCCTGGTGAAGGAACAGTGTCTTCAACAGCACCTGAGGGCAGAAGGTTAGCTTAGCAAATGCAGGCCAGCCTGTGTAGCTCATGTAGCTCTGTCCCCAACAACTTGCCACCACATTGCACCTCTCAGCATCTGCCACCTGAGACAGTTGCCTCACTCTACCTAATGGTAGGGCTGGCTCTTAAAACTAGTGATGTCTATTGTGGAGTGAAATCCTCTGGTTTCAAAGGAACAAGAGAAAGTCACAATTAACACTTGTAGCTTGTAGCTAATGTATCACTCATCTTACAGATGCATTGACTGTACACTTCCACTAATACCGGAGACAGGAAGTATCCAGTATGTCAATATGGGATGCAAGGGTCCCTAACCTTTTTGGGTTGGTTGACACATTTGGAACTTTGAGTGTGTTGTGGGCATTCCCATAAAATGGCTGCCATGGAGAGGGGAGGCTTGCTCATTCATAAAATGGCTGCCAGAGTAGACACAGCCGGTCACAAAACACCCATTTCCCAGAAGGCAAAGTGGCAATATTAAAAGAAAAGTAACCCGTGCAACAGCCTAAGAACAAGGTAGAGGTGGGGTTTGAGCTCCAAAACACACAACCACTCTTTTGAAAAGAAATAAAGATGGTGCTGGAGGGCAGCCCTTCACTTTGCAGCATGTCAGCCTTCCAGTTAAATTTTTTAAATTTATTATATTTCTGTACCACCCAATGGCCGAAGCTTTCTGGGCAGTTCACAACAATTAAAACCATAAAAAATACAACACGATAAAATACAATACAAAAGTTTAAAAGGACAGTATAACAAAAGTAAAAACCAAAATAAAACCAAGCAGCAGTGCAAAGATTTAAAATACAGTAACAGGTTTAAAACAGAAGGAACTGAAAGACTAAAATGTCTGGGAATATAAAAAAGTCTTCACCTGGTACAGAAAGGAGCACAACGTAGGCACCAGGCAAGCCTCTCTAGGAAGCTCATTCCACAGCCAGGGTGCCACAACAGAAAAGGCCCTCTTCTTAGTAGCCACCCTCCTCACTTCCTTTGACAGGGGCTCCAGGAGAAGGACCTCTGATTAGAACTAGTTCTACTTACATGATCACTTCACATTGGTAACATCAGGCTCTCTTGCCTGAGTATGTGTGTGGCTGCAATCTATGGAGCAACCTGGACCTCCCCCACCCTGCCCCCCGCACACTGTCATGACTACTCCCAATCATCTGGACCGCTAGCAAGCATATCTGCCTTAGATCCAACTCCTCCCAAAATTGTAATCCCTTTAATCACTAGACATTGTAAACATTACAGAGTTCAACAGAAAACTGTTATGCAAACAAAAATGTTTGAGTGTATTCCCATTCCTTTTCTGTTTGGGCCTGTCAGGAGCGCCCTTGCTGCCTTCTGAAATCCTCAAGTAGCCAGAATCAACACAGAGACAATAGGGCTCTTTTCCAAGGCTTTATTTCCATTCAACCTAATGATGATACAGATGCAAATTGCATGAGCCTAATGAGGAAAACTTTAGAGAGCTGCCTAACAGAGGTTGCTAGCCTTAGAGAAATCAGTTGATCTCCGTTTGGAGGACAGAGGTGGGAAATTTCTGGATTTAAGGGCTAGGAGGCGAAAGTCCGCCCCTTTCCCATGGGGCATCGGGGCGCAGCTGTTGACATCGCACCAAGCAGGCTGAGTGCCTCCTCTTGGCGCCCTCCATCTCCCGCTTGTCCCTGCGCCAGTGCCTAGCGTCTTGAAGCTCCAGTTGCCCCTCCCCTGCCTGCCAGGGTCGCTACCACTCTCAGGAATGTGAGCAGGGAGGGGCTCTCCCTCCGGCGGCACCTCTGAACAGTGCACAGGTTCCTGCACAGTTTCTGTCTCTTCCTCAGAATCAGAACTGCTTTGGGGCTCTATGGGCTCCGATCCAACCCTGACAGGGCCAGTGTAAGCAAAAGGTAAAGCACATTGGAACCCAAATAACTTCTTGACTGAAACAGAATTTTTAAAACCAAGAGGATATTTCTCTTCAAGATCATTCTACGGAATCATGTAATATTTCCTACTTTTACACCTTGCTTTGTTTTTACAGGTGAAATCAGGCAGGGACAATCATTGTGGAACAAATGCCCATTCAGCAAGAACAAGCTGTCATTTGTAAAATGCCTGAATGAAAACAAAGAAAACAAAACAGGTGCACCAAAAGGTACTTTGACAACCTAAGCAGAAGAAAATGTTCGGCCTGACATACCACAGTAAGATTCCCACAGCAAGACATGGGCGTTTCTTTGGGCATGTCTTCTGTTTATAATATGTGTGAACTCTCTTCAACTCTTCTCATTTGTTTGTGACTCCATTGGACACAGGAGCCCTGGAGGACTATATTTCCCATGGAGCCTTGGGCTCCTGAGTCTAGAGGTGTCCTGGTAACAAGGGGGAATGAGTAAGAGAGAGCTTGTTTTCATTGTTACGACTGCAGTAGCGCCAAGTAAGTACGGAAGAAGGGAAAGGGGTAGCCAAGGAAGGAAATGAGATGGGAAATGAACATTGGAGAGCCAATTAGCAGGCAGCAGTTGGGGTACAAACCCAATATGAGACAAATCAGTTCTGGGCCCAAATCTTGGAGGGCATGTGCTCGCCTCACCTTGGGGGAATTTAAACTGAGCAACTCCGAGTCAAACTGCACTACCATCACTATTTGTAATTTCACACACATTAGATGGATCTGGGTAAGATCCTCTAGCTTGTGCAGATGTACATGAGCCTGCCTCTAGTGCCAGCACTGCAGGATTTCTTGGCTATATTTTGTATGGTTTGAGTTTAGCTTTGTCAATATACTTTTGTCCTCTGCTTATTGATAAATGCATAATGTGTGTTTTCTTTTCCTGCCTGTCTCTCCAGATGAATGATTCATTCTTCATGGTGATTTGCTTCTTAAATCAACTTCCCATGTTAAGAATTAGGGGATGTTTTCAGCTGTGAGCATTTCTGGTACATTTTGCTTCATAGTCAAGAATTATATTTTTTGTATATTGTAGATCATCCAAGTTCTCCTAGAGTGCTCTCTCATGATGGTCAACTAGATGGATGCCTGTCCAAAGAAGAGCAACCTTACATTCCATACAGATTAGCTAAACTATATATTACCAAGGTAAAACAGATAATGGAAGTAATTTCTGATATGAACTGACCTCACTACATAACTCACTGCTAATGCATTACTGGTTCGTTTTAGCCTTCTTTTTTATTTTATTTATTTTATTTTTTCCACTTTTCCTACAGGAGGCAGGTCCTACTCTTAGGTCAGAGACATTGATCTTAATTAATTTTGCCCATTTAAGGGATGGCAAACATCAGCACCAACTCCAGGTTTTTGAGGGCCCTTGCACAAGACGCCCTCAGTAGCCCCCCTCGCTTACTCAGTGTACCTTCTCATCCTCTTTCTCATTATTGCTACCACTTGCTTACTTGACAGGCAGAGAGCCAGTTAGCATTAGCATATTGGCATGGGCAGCTACTACTACTCCTTCTCACCAACACCGTTGTCTGCGCCAGAGCGAATGGTGGGTGAACAAGCTGGTTGCAGTGGTGAAGAGGAGGAGCAAGTCCAGGGAGCCCTTGTCAGTGGGGACCTGCTGGGGTATGGGCCCTCAGCAGGTGCCCAACCATGCCCGTCTTTGACACTGGACCTGGCAAACATAAAAAATTTATTTTGCTCTCATAATTACTGGTTTCTGGCCTTTGTAGGTGCCTGCCCCTAATAAACATATCAAATATAAGTGATTCTCAATTTTGGTTTCAATCCAATTTGATTTTTGTAAAGAAATAGGCCACGTTTAACTGGTGAGATTGTTATAACATGGGAATGGTTTCTGGCCCGGATCCAGTAACAATTCTGCTGAGGCAAGGCACACTTACTTTACTGGAGCTTGTACTGATGGAGTCCTGGCTCACATTTAATATGCATCAGAAGTTTAAAATGCTTATCCAAACTAGAAATTCCAGTGCTAATGCATTTGCCCTGGAGTCAGGGTATCTGAGGTCAGATGAGAAGGGCTGGCTTTGTGCCGCCATGCCCCAAGATGCATCTTCTGTCAGAACCTGGTTCCAGAGGGTTATGAAGCTCCAAAACAGCATTGGCACCCACAATATGGCATAGTGCATGAGCTAAATTATTTTGTCTTCTTGATTAGACTTCATGGATCTGTGCAACATAGGTCACACCTCCTGAAAATAAAATAAGGATGCTTTTTTCTTCTTCTTTGCTGTCCATCATGCCAAATCTCAGCAGCTCCACTTCTGCTTTGATTAATGTTTCAGGATGAACTGAGGTTATCTGGATGGATAAACCCTTTTTATCAGCAACAAAATAAACCAAACAAACCCAGTAGCCTGCAAATCCCCATGTTCTTTGTGTAATCCAATCGTTTTTCATATGCATTTCAACAGAAAAGTATGCATAAAATCTTGGCTACAATGGGGATCTCAGTCTTTGTGGCTGAGACTCAAATAAGAAGAAGCAAATGAAGTGTTTGGTGGAGGGATGCCCAAAGGAAATTTTATTTTGTGTCTGCTTCTGTTGATTTGACGAACAAAACCTGTGGGAGTCATAATCATACATCAGTGTCCTTGCGCACCTGTTTTGGTCCAGGTGTGACTTGTGTTTACATCAACTTAGAGACAAACATATCACATTTTTATTGCACTATGGCCCAGGGGAGGATCAAAGTTAGATCTTCCGTTGAAATACCTGGCTAGAGAGCTGCCTTACTCCACAAAGTCAGCAGGGTGCCATGAATCAGCCTGCTGGATAACGGTCATGAAAGTCATCTAATGTACAAATGTTCATCCAATGAAGCATATAACATGAGTGTAAAATCTTTGTATTAAAGCCTAGTTGATGCCATTTCTGTGAAATGTCTTGTATATATCTTGTATCACTTTATTTCCTAATCCTTCCTCAAGTGTTTGAGCTCCTCTCTGCACATACAACAGTTGTGCAGAAAGTGGATGGTGGCAAGCTGTTCCCCACGCACCTCACTCTACTGTCCATGTGTTCTAACACAACCTACAGTGTGTGTCACATAGTGCCAGACCTGGGGGCCCTTGGACAAAGTGCCCTCAGCGGACCCCTTCCTCCTCTAGAAGGCACCACCTCCCCTTTTCCCTCTGAGACCAAGTTTGTTTACTTATCTTACTGAAAACCTGCTGTTCTGCCGCAAAGCGGCACTCAAGGTGGCAAACTGTACCACCACCCAGAAGGAGAAGAGGTGGAGGATGCTTCTCCAATCCATGCATGCTCAGAGAGGGTAAGATGTACAGGCAGCAACAGCAATGAGGAGCAGCAGCTTCCGTAGAGTGGATGTCACGTTCCTTCGTCGTCCTCCTTCACAATCAAGTTCACACTCTCCAAGATACCAGGCTTCAGGATCACTATTAGTTAATGACCAGGCTCCTTACAAATGCAAATTCTAGGAAACTCTCAGGCTACAAAGGAAACAGCTACTCTACACGATTACAAATACCAATAGAGGAGCCGAAGTGGAAGTCAGAGAAGTTGCCAGCAGTCTGAACAAGAACTTCCCGGCCAGAGTAGCTTAGGGGGGATGCCTCTCCGTTACACTGGCTCCCTCCTATGTAGGCTATCATGCTTAGCCAACCTGGAGGAGCGTCTGAGCTCCACCTCTAACTTTTCCCACTTCGCTCTGTGATGGACGCATCCCTCAAGTCACGCCCCTCACTCTCCTCCTCCTCCGAAACCTGAGTTCTCATGGAGGGGGGGGGGGGCTTCAGGCTGAGCCATCTGTGTGCCAAGGTCTTCAGAAGAAGGCCTTGCCATATCTGAGCTTACTAGGTAGGGAGCCTCCCCCTGTTCTGGCTGTTCCCATTCTGAATCTGAGCTGCTAGCTATCTCCACACGCTCAGATTCATTCCTGACAGTGGCTTGTGGGACCCCTGCAGGAGTGTGAGCCTCAACAGGTGCCCAACTATGCTATGCCTAACACCAGCCTTGGTGTCATGTGGAGGCTGGGCTCCACACAGTCAGGAACCTTTGATCATGTGGAGCCCTGCCACCGCACAACACCTGCTGCAGATGAGTATTTGAACAAGTGAAGGGGTGGGGGCTGGTGCTGCCATCCATGGGCCTTGTGTTCTTTGTATGGTGGGGCGGAGCCCTAACGTCTGAAGAGGCCTTTCATGTTTCATACAAATATTTTATATTTATCATCTTTCCTGTTCTATGCTTCATTTGTTTATGACCAACATGATACACTTTTCAGTAAACGTATTGAATATTAGTCATAATGACTGTCTACCCTCTGCCCGTCTCTCTTGTTTTTGCCCCCACAAGAATCCTCTGCCATTGCCCCAGCCGTACGCTAGACAGTTTCAACAACACCAATCTCCTGTGTGGTTACTGGGAGTCAGCTTTTCAGTTAAATGATGACTGATAACCATTTCTGTCTCTCAGTTCACTCAGAAGTCTGTGCAACGCTAGATGCATTTACCAGAGATCAAGTCCCCTTTTACATCAATGAAACTTGCTTACAAGTTAATCTGTTTAAGACGGAGGTGTAAATATTGCAGATCATATCTTCCACTGAGATCTGATTACCTTCGATAATATGTATGCATGTCTCCTTGGTTTGCTACCAACCAACATAAGTCTTTTCACAGCACCACTACCAAGGATACCCTGTTCTTCCTAAGAGGCAATCATTTACCAGATCCTGGTTGAAGTTCCGTCCAGTCCCATCCTACATTATACAGAAGTCCCACAGCATGACAATGCAATTGTGGTTACACATAGCAAATTTGGACACACATCTTTAGGTTTATTTTAGGCTGTCTGCCAAATAAAGACGCACACATTCAGCCTGTGCTGAAACCACCACTTATAAACGGCATTACTGTTTGCTAAAATCTTAGAATGAGATGCGTGGGTTGGATCCAGATTTAAAGTGTATCAAACTGCTAACAGAAGTAGACTTCCCTGGCCCTTCCTTCCCACAGAAGCCCCTCCAGCCCCACGAAAATGCTGCAGAGAAAGTCAGACTCTACTGAAATGGATGAGCTGGTGGGGAGGGGTATCCCCCAAAATCAGGTGGAGGGACCTTCGTGAGTGGAGACCTTCCTCTCATGGAAGACAGATCCTGGCTCCAACCCCATGTGTAAAGATCTTAAAAATCACAGATACCAGTCCAGAACTGGACAATATGATAAAATATAATAAATTATATGACATGCTGAAATAGAATGCATTTTACAAAATCATTATTCTGAACTTACAGTCTGGCTCTACTACTTTAGCTTCGTTCATTGCTTGCCTTATACTACATCCATATGTTAGATATTTATGATGCACTTTTTATGGTCCTGTATTTTGATGAGTTTGTACATGATTGCTGGTTATTGAGAGGGTGAGCTGACTGTTTCTGTCTGCATTTTCTTATAGATTGCAAAAGACATGCACCAGATGAAAACTGATTACATGAAGATAATCAATGAGCTGCAACATGTTGGAAAAGAAAGCCAGGTGATTTTTCGCACAGCAAAGATAAAGCCCAAATTTCCAGCTCTTCCACTTTCTTGTGAGAACAAACATTCTTCAATAAAACACATTCTCATTTAGATACACATGCACAAAAGCCATTTAATGGTTAGGAAATCATTCTTCCTTAAAGAAATATGATTTAGGCTGCAATCATATGCACACTTACCTGGGAGTAAATCCCATTAAAGTCAATAGGCCTTCTTAATCATTTACAGGAGTGCACCATTAGGGGGGATTTTACATACAAACTGATCCTATGCAGAGATGGGCATACTCTTTAGCCTATTGAAAATAATCAGTTTACAGTGCAATCCTGTACAGGTCTGCTCAGAAGTAAATCCCATTGAGTTCAGTGGGGCTTACCTCTAGGTGAGTGGGTATAGGATTGCGGCCTTAAACTGAATTCTCCATAGGGCTAGGCTAACTTTTTGGAATGGTCATATTAACGTTAATGGAATTACATTAGGTAATTTCATTTTTTAAATGTAGTGAGAATTCTCAACTGTGGCCCAATTAATTTGTATTTATACTGTTTTACATGTTATAGTCACTATCTGTAAACAAACACACACACAACGCCAAGGGCAATATACACATACTGGAGTTTTTATACCATTAACCCAGGCTTGTTTTCATATTTGATGGTAGCTCCCTCTGGCGTTTTTTTGGGGTGAGCAAAAGCAGTTGCTTTGAAATGAAGATTACAGTGAGACTGCGGCACCTTAAGATGATTAATACATTTATTCTGTCATAAGCTTTCATAGATACTGTCCGCTTCATCAGATGCATGAAGTGTTAACCTCAAATTCGCAGATTTATAGACACATGCTGGCAAGGGTGGCAGTGGCAGCGTGGCGGCGTGGGGGAGGCAGAGATGAGGTGGACATGTCTGCAAAAGCTTATGGCAGAATAAGGGAGCAATCTTGTGCATGATTGTTTAGACAGAGAAAAAAACCTGGCTCATGCTGGGAGTTATAGGACTTTTTAAATGTCTAAACATGCATTGGATTGCACCCAAAATGGGTTTGCCTTTAACTTTCTGGAAGACGCTTTGTTGTTTTTGCTGCAATGGACTAAACACAACTGCCACTCTGGAAATTATTAAAATGAACAATATTCAAAATGCTGATAATGGCCCTGTGCACGGGGGAATGCAAATTTTCTTTGACCTTTCTGCCACTTAGTTGTATGGAATACAGAGGTCCTGGGGCAAACAAATAACCAGGGGGAGGGAGAGCTTTGTGGAGCAGAAAGAGTTCTTCCTCTTCATATCAGCAGCAAATACCATTCAGAGACGTTTAGTTTCTGAGCCTTCAGCAGAATGGCTTACATGTTTACATGATTTCCCCCTCCAACCTGAGGACTGGCTTGTCCCTCTTGCTAAAGAATGAGCGATGAAGGCCCTCCTGCAGTACAGTTTTTAATGCAAGCTTATGCAGATGATGTTGTTGTCATCTGAAATTGTTGCCGCTGGGGAAACATCATCATCAAAATTCAAGCTGACTCAGGCACATTGTCTTTTCGCACAATTGCCCTGTGCTGATTTGTTGTCCTGTGGCATAATGACTTTATCATCTGCCCTCTGGATCACACACTCAATACATTTTTAATGCTAGGATTATTAAACTGGCATAATTAAGAACAGAATGAGGTTCTGGATTTGAAAAATGGCTTAATTGTATCACTTGTAATTATTTTCTAAAGTTTGTGAGCTGTGTGAAAGTGTCAGACTAAGGCGCTACTGACCAGTAGTGACAGGACCTAGGAAAAGTTGAGCTTGGTCTAGATATATTATACATGAGACAAAATGTTCTGTTCTCAGGAAATGAAAATGTTCTGTTTGGAATTTGGATCCAGATGTGGTGACTTGTGGCTGACAGCAGAGGCAGAAAGCAATCCACCCTCTGCACCCTTCTTTGTTCACCTGCTCAGTGGCATCTCAGACGTGTGTGGGTGTGGGTGTGGGTGTGGGTGTGAGTGAAGGGGCCTGTCTATGGTTTGGGGTTTGCATGTACAGGACAGCGGCAGGCATATAGTCCCTCCTACAAACAGAACTCGATGTTCATTTCATTTATTACATTTCTATAGCACCCAATAGCCAAAGCTGTCTGGGTGGTTAACAAAGATTAAAACCCTTAAAAATACAGTATTATGCATAATATAAAAACAGTTTAGCTACAAACATATAAGCAGAGCAGGCACACATGCACACACACACCGGGACTGCTGGATCAGGGCAGCTATTTTCTCAGCTCCTGTTCACCATCCATAAGGTTGTTAGGAAGATGCAAGAGATCAGGATTGCAAAACACATCACCTTTCTAATATGATTGTTTACAGATTGATTGTAAGCCACTCCAGGAGCCTTTTTTTGGCTGCCGGAGGAATGGGATAACTATACTTTAAATAAATAAATCTAGCTTATTTTCTTTACCGTCATATATTGGATAGGACCAAGCCATAGCGGCTTTGAAAAATCAGTACAGCAATAAAATGAAGAACCTGAGAGATCAGCTAGAAGCCTATCAGGAGATGGTAGACAAGAAAAACCAACACTGGCAAGACACAGCAAAGGTAAAAAGGAAGATATACAGCATCTCTACACCGGCCTAAAATCCCGCATTTAAAACAGGGCTTTCTGCTTCTGTTTTAAATGCAGGATCACAACAGACTCCCTTTACACATGCTTCCTTCCCCCCTTTCCCCCCTCCTTTTCCCCCTTATCTGAGTCTTCCATATGTTTCATTATACAGCCACTAGATGGTGCTGTGGTCTAGCTCCTCTTACTGCGGGTTTTCCTCTTTTCATGAGGGAACTCAATAGGAACTCAAGCGCTGTAATTTGATAGCTCATTATGTCCAATCTTTTTAACAAAGGAATAAAGGTCATTTAGTGCAGGAGACACCCTGGAGGTTGATGACATCATCTCAAGGACCCGCAGACTTCCATGAGTAACCAATTTCACTAGCAGGATAAAAGCTCCTTGTCAAGAAGCCCACAGTCATTTTAAATGAAGGGTGTGCAACTGCATAATCATTACATGCATGCTTTATGAACTGCTTCCTAGAGGGGATTTTATGAACAATATTCAGGATCAGATCATTATTTTGGCATAAGCCCATTGAAACCAAACTGAATTACTTTTATCTGCAACAGCTGCACATTTTTCCTTTATTGACTTCAAAGTCTCCTGATTAAGGAAGTAAAACGTGGGCTACTTTCCTCAATATATTTTCACTTTGTTACGGGCTACAGTGATCCCAAATGGATCCATACATTTCACTGAGAATGTAATTCTATACTGCTGATACTTTGACCTGTGCTGAAGCTGGATGGAAATTTCAAGATGGTGCATGACTTATGGATCACCTTGTATACACAGCACATGACGTGAAACTAGTATCGGCAGTGAATCCTCTTCTTTCTCCTCTTGGAGAAATGCATAGATGTTTATGAAAGTGTTAACTGTTTATTAGGCAGGAGTGTCTTAAAGTAATCTTTGGTTCTGTCCTGAAAAAGGTGGTTTATAAATTCTTGAAATAAATTTAAAAAAACTAAATACAACAAAAGTATAACATAATTACTATAGCACACAAATCATAACAAGCATGCAGGACTTTCTTTCTACAGTCTGTTAAATAATAATGTCATTTCTGGATTATTATACATCCAGAAATCAGAGGAAGAAAACAGGAAGCTGAGACAAGAAAAGGAAGAGCTTCTAAACCAGATCACACTGCAAAAGGAGAAATGGGACAAAGAAAAGGTAAAATTAGTTTGGATGTTTTCTTCTTATGAGCATGCCGATCGAAGGGTTTCATCTTTTTTTAAAAGCTGAAATTATATTGAATCCCCCTTCTTGTGGGCCTACCAAAGCTGCACAGATATCTGTACACTTGTAGATTATTTTAATTGGTCCTATGTTGTCTTTGCTTTGAGGATCAGGCTATGAATGTGAACAAAAAACAAATACATTCATACTTGCAAAATCTATCACTTTCTTAGTAATCTGTGGAGGTGATCTATATGAAGCAGAAGATGTGTGATAAATCTGATTGATCTCTTTACATGTCAAGTTAATCTAAGATACATGCATAATATACCTGGCTGTGACAGAGAAGTCACTTTTTTCCTTTTCTTTTTTACACTTTCAGTATTCTTATACCCCAGGAGGCTAATAAATAATACTAAACAATTTAAACAACTACAGAACAGTATGCAGAACTATAAACATATAAAATCAGTAAAGTGAAACCAATTCAGGCATGAACAGTGCAATCCTATGTATGCTTACTTGGAAGTGAGACCCACTGTGTCAAATGATCCAGTAGGTCCCATGGAACATGATGGGACTTACTTTGGGGTAGACATGCCTAGGATTGTGCTGTTAAGCTACAAGCCTATGCACACTTACATGGCAGCAAGCCCCACTGGACACACTGGGACTATTTTCTGAGAAAACGTGCATAAGACTGGACTGTTAAAAAGGCCTGGGAATTTTTACCTAGCACCAAACAGGCCCCAGGTGAGCCTCCCTATGGTGAGCATTCCATAGTAGGGCACTACCAACAAAGAGACACTTTTGACTATCGCTACCTGCCACACCTCGGATAGCTGGGGCACTCAGAGGAGAACGTCTGAGCATGACCTTGGTACATGGAGACATTCACTTTGGAGAATGTGCTCCTTCAAGTATCCTGGCCCCAAGCCATGTAAGCACTCAGTACTTAGAACTGTGCTTGGAAATAGACTGGAAAAGGTGCAGAAAAGGGCAACCAAAATACTAAAAGGATTGCAGCAATCCTTCTATCAGCAATTCCTCTAAACTAGGGCTCCTTAGCATAGAAAAGGGGTGAATAAATGGGGAGACATGATAGAGCTGTAAAAAAAGTATGCTTGGTATGGAGAGAGTGGATAGAGTGCTCTCTCTCTCTCTCTCTCTCTCTCTCTCATAATACTAGAGTATTACTAGAGTCATCCAATGAAGCTGAATGGTAGGAAGACAAAAGGAAGTACTCCTTCAAACAGCACATCGTTAAAAAGATATAGTGATGGCTGCCAACTTGGATGGCTTTAAAAGAGAATTAGGCAAGGCTATATAGTACCAACAGTATCATTGGCAGTATGCTTCCGAATACCAAGTGAAGGTATAGGATTAGACAAATTCATGGAAGAGAAGGCTAACCAATGTCTACTAGTTATGATGGCTCTATACTACCTCCAGTATCAGAGGCAGTATGTCTCTCAGTACCAATTGGGAGGGTTTGCTTGTGGGCTTCCCATGGACATCTGGTTGGCCACTGTGGAAACAGAATGATAGACTAGATAGGCCTTCAGTCTGATCCAGAAGGGCTCCTCGTCTGTTCTTATGACTGGCAGGCAGTAGTGGTTTTTGATGAACTGGTAAGACATCTTCCCTTCAACCAGACCAGTTATTAACCTAGAAGCTGTTTTAAGCTAACTGAATTTACGGAGGAGCCTTCAAAGACAGTCCCATCTAGAACACATTGCAGTAGTCTGTTCTGGAGGTGATCAGGTGTGTGCGTGTGGACAGAGACTAAAGACAATGCTTATCTTCAGTCTAACAACCATCTTTATTCTCTGCTATACATCAGAATAAGCACATGCTTTCCCCATTCCCTCATTTAAAATACATATCATACATAATGCAGTGTTATAATACTGATTTAGACTAAAGCCTGGGTTACCCGATGGAAAAGAGAGAACAAGTCTCAGGATACAGGAAAATCAAGTTTTCTTCTTCAGACTAGCTCTCTTTTCCAATAAGTTATGTTGGACGTTCTCCAGTTTTGTCTGACTCTGAGTGGATTACAACAACAGAACTACACTATATGTATTATGTCACTTTTCTTATTGATCAATGAAATAACTGAAGACATTCATTTCCAGTTGACCTGTTATGGTCTTTTTCAGGATTGGCTTCTAAAAAGCACCACTCAGAAGCTAGACTGTTTGTATACGCAGCATACTGTAAGTAAGTGTTTTGCCTCTTCGTTGAACTATAGACAACAAACACTCTATGCACCACTTCATTCCTCCTTTGCACTTGGTTTGTTGCTCCACCCTAATGCCTCTTGGTCCATCAGGAGTTTCCCCACAGGCTTCTAATCATGTCATAACGGAGAAACAGTCATAGGGATGTACGAAAATCACTTACCTGTTCGCGGATTATGTTTATGATGGGGGGGGAGGCGTTCCATCCCTCCCCCCAGAATCCTGGATGGGGGGGAGGTGCTCCGCTACTCCCCCCCGGAATCCTCCTTGGCCGGCTGTGCTCCGCGGTGGCTCCGCGGAGCAGCCGGCCAGGCCCAGCCAGGCCAAAGCCGTCCGCAGCCGGATTTCCGGCCGCGGAGGGCTCTGAGAAAAAAAAAACGCGTACGCAAATGGCAGAATTTGCGTTCCTTATTTTTGATGTCTTAATCTATGTAAATATTTACGTAGACTAATAAGGGGAACGCAAATAGCATAGCGGACGCTATTTGCGTTCCCCTTATTTTCGCCGTCTTAGTCTACGTAAATATTTACGTAGACTAAGACGGCCCAAAATAAGGAACGCAAATGGCGGCAGCCATAGCCGCCGCCATTTGCATACGCTTTTTTTTTACCCAGTCGTTTTAGGCTACGTAAGTTTTTACGTAGCCTAAAACGTCTGGGTTAAAAAAAAAAAAAGTGTACGCAAATGGCAGCGGCCGTAGCCACCGCCATTTGCATACGCCTTTTTTTTTTTTTTACCCAAACGTTTTAGGCTATGTAAAAACTTATGCAGCCTATCACGTGGGTGTAAAAAACAAAACAAAACCTGTAAATGGCGGCGGCAGCAGCTGGTCGGAAGACCAGGCGCTGCAGCCACCGCCGCCGAAGCCGCCGCCACCCAGAAGATCTGCCCCAGGTAAGTCTCGTCCCGGGGCGATCCGCGGGGTGGGGGTGGGGGGGCAGGCTGTTCCGCCACAGATTTCAGGGGGCCGAATGCACAAGCATTCGGCCTCCCCGAGATCCGTGGCAGAATTCTCTGCCATCCCCAGAAACAGAACAGAAGAGGTTCCTGCTGGACCTTCCAAAGCATCATATTACTCCCTGGAGAATGCACAGGATTTAATCCATTTGGGAGACTCTAGGTGTTAAATTGACATAAAACTATGCTACTGAAAAACCAAACTGCGGTCCTTCCCAGTTATGTCATGTATGTTCAATTTACTTCAGTAGAAGTTGCAGGCCAGTAAGTGTGCAATTCTAGAGAAGTATTAAGAACTGAAAAGCAGCCGCCCTCCATGGTGTTTAGCTCCATCTGCATGATCTGCTGAATGACGGTCTGTCATGAAGATGTGAAGGGCTTTGGAAAGCAGAAAGCCAAGAAGACTCTCTAAACCATAGCTGAAAAGGAATGCTGTACAAATTCCAAAAAATTTCCCATTGGTAAAGCAAAGTTTCACAGTCAGGGGCACTGAACCATCCAGGGAAGGAGGTAGAGTCATGGTGAGGGGTAGGCATAAGGACTGGGAACAACTCTGATAGATAAGGGTGGTGAAATGGACTGGGGTGGATGGGTAAAAGGAAGGTCATTGGGGGCCAGGAGTGGAACCATTGCAAGTGGGCTCTACTCTAAGTCAGAGCGGGGGAACCTTTTCCAGTCCAAAGGCTGAATTCCAATCCGGGAAAGGCCTCAGGTGTGGGACCCCATCTGAGGGTGGGACAAAAGCAAAGTGGACATGGCCAAGATAGAGTGGGCGGGGCCAAAATGTGATTTTTACCCATTTCATGCCTACTCAGAAGTAAGCAGGGCAAGCCTCTGGAAGTAAACTGTCTGTCAAAATCATTCTGCAACTCCAGTCAAGCTGTAAAAATATCAATACTGTAAGAATATATCTATATCTCCTTGTGTGTGTGCCTGTGTGTGTAATTATTATACAAGTAAAATGAATAAATATAAACCTTATAATATAATATTTAAAAATTAAATCATACCCAGCAATACATATGGATCAATATTATCCTGGACCTTATTATTACAATAGGAGATGAACATCCTCCACTTTCCTTTAAACTTATTTCCCTGTTGTCTTCCTTCCTAACTCTAACTATGACAGTTAATTTGATCATATATACCATGTCCCATAATACCTACTAACCCACTACCAATTTTTACTATATTTCCTCCTCCTCCTCCTCCTCCTCCTCCTCCTCCTCCTCCTCCTCCTTCTTCTTCTTCTTCTTCTTCTTCTTCTGTCGCACTTCAGCTATTGAGGAACTTCAGAGCAACAAGTTGAAGCTTGAAAAAGTGCAAAGAATTGTGGATTTCCAGATGGACTTGGCTTGTGATCAGAAAAGAGCATTAATTATATCTGATGAGGTAAACGTTTGTGTTTCAAATCATGAATTAGAATAAATGGTCGGTTTTCCTTTTGTGAATAAGGTGCTTAGAAAATATTTTATCTATTTAAAAATAATTTAACTGGTGGAGATAACAGGATGGTGTTTTTCTGATACTTCAAATTCAAAATTCCATTCTGTATTGTCAACAGCTCTAATCACAGAAACAATTAGTATTTTAGTAAAAGGAGTATGATTAACCTGGAATATACCAAAAGACAAGCTTCTTTCAGATAATAGAAGACAGACCCACAGACAAGGATGCAGATAAAAAGAAGTCTGATGTCTCCACACAGGATTCAGGGACTACAGAAACTGGTCAAAGTTCTACATCTTTTGTGGTAAGCTTTTCATTCACCTTTATTAGCAGTAACACAATATTTCAGTTACAAATATGGGGTTGGATCCAGATTCAATCTGGATCCACTGTGCTGGCAGAACTGGATTTCCCTGCCCCCATCTTCCCACAGACGTCCCTCCAGCTGCCTGAGAATGCTAGACAGAGTGTCTGGAGTGCCTGATAAATGCCATGAGCTGGGATGGGGGTGGGGCTCCCTCAAAATCAGGCAGAAGAACCTTCCATGAGTGGAAAGCAGATACTGGATTTAACCTATAGATTGGAAATTGGCAATGCAGGAGGAATAGCCGTGCTGTTTGTACCTTATTTTTGTTTGTTTGTTTCAACGGTTGGGTGATGCACAGCGCCAGAAGACAGGAGGCAGGGTGGGGGGAATGGAGTGGTCAACTTGCATAGATGGAATTTATATGGGAGTTAAAACTGTCCCATCACAAGATAAAGCCTGGAAAAGCTTCTTGTTAGTTTAGTTCAACAGCAGTCCAGCTCGAGCATCGAAGTAAAAAGATCCTGGTCCTGGTGACAAGCTTTGTGGCATGGCATGGCGTGGCATGGCGTTGCGTGGTGTGAGGTGGCTGCCCCTCTCTCCACCTCAAGGAGCATGTGACAGAAACACTCTTAAATGAATATAAAGCCACCTATTAGCACAATTCCTCCCCACACAAACTTTTTAAGGAAGAAAAGTATACTAAAATATGCTAGTATTTTAGGCTCCACCCTTTTTGTTTGGCCCCACCCTCCACTGGCATTCCGGGTCCCAGAGCCTCTCCAGAATGGGATTCAGCCCCTGGGCTGAAAGAGGTTCAACACCCCTTCGAGATCTGCAGCTCTCACAGGACCAAGCCTTCCCGTGTCATTTGGTATCATATATGGTTCAGTGACATCTGAGCCGGCTTGCAGCTCTCTGCTAATAATTACGGGCTCAGGGCACTTTGGTATTTTAAAATCCAAAGATCTATGCCACATGGGAGAGGTGTCCAGAGTCACTCCATCATCACATGAAGCCTATTGCAGCTGGTAACATCTGTACCAACAAGGCTCAGTGCCAAGGGTGAAACTGATGTGGGTGAAACTGATGAAGGGTGAAACTGATGCTCATTCGTTTATGCTGCCCGTCTCTTCTAGAGAACAACTGTCAGCCTATGGAATTTTCTACCACAGGATGTAGTGATGGCCACCAATTTCAATGGCTTTAAAAGAGGGTCAGACAAATTCCTGGAGGGGAAGGCTATCAATAGCTACTAGTCTTGATGGCTATGTGCTACCTCCAGTACCAGAGGCAGTGAGCCTATGTACACCAGTTGCTGGGGAACATGGGTGGGAGGGTGCTGTTGCACTCATGTCCTGCTTGCGGGTTACTAGTCGACAGCTGGTTGGACACTGTGTGAACAGAATGCTGGACTAGATGGATTGATTTCATCCAGCATGGCTCTTATGTTCTTCTCCAGACTTTGCTTTGAGACAAAAATGGGGATTTCAAAGAGGCCCCTCTTTGCAGGTTGAGCAATAGGTGGTAGGGTCGCAGCATGGCTTAGGCATGGAGCTGGGGAGCTGGGTCACACATAGTGCAAACAGCAGAGCAGGCACTGTCCAAGAGGTGCCAGTGACACTCATGCAACCACATTCCAAAACACACTTCAGCTTGTCCCGAGTCATTCCAGTAGCTGGGAATCACATTTCCACAACAATAATAAATTGCAGATTGAGGAGGGGAAAACATGATATCCTTTAAACAGAAGTACTCCCTTCCAGAATGAGAGTCAGACTCCACCCAATAAATGAGCAAGAGCTCTGTATGTGTAGGGATGTGCGAAACCCCCTTACCTGGAGTCTGCGGGGGGTCCGCAGGAGGGGAGGCGATCCGTCCCTCCTAGGGATGTCAGAGAATTCCACCATGGATCTCGGTGAGGCCGAATGCCAGTGCATTCGGCCCCCCGAAATCTGTGGCGGAACGGCCTGCCACCCCCCCGCCACCCCCACGGATCCCCCCCGGGACAAGACTTACCTGGGGCAGATCTTCCGGGCGGCGGCGGCTCCGCCATTTCCAGGCTTGTGGGGAAAAAAAAAAAGACGTGATAGGCTACGTAAAGATTTACGTAGCCTATCATGGCTAGGTTTAAAAAAAAAAAAAAGACATGATAGGCTATGTAAATCTTTACGTAGCCTATCATGGTTGGGGGTGGGTTAAAAAAAAAAACGCGTATGCAAATGGCGGCGGCTACGGCCGCCGCCATTTGCGTTCCTTCTTTTTGGCCGTCTTAATCTATGTAAATATTTACGTAGACTATGACGGCGAAAATCAAGGGGAACGTAAATAGCGTAGCAGGCACTATTTGCGTCCCTTTTTCATTCACCGTTTTAGCCTACATAAATCTTTACGTAGGCTAAAACAGCGAATCAAAAGGGGACGCAAATGTCGCCCGCTACGCTATTTGCATTCCCCTTGATTTTCGCCATCATAGTCTACATAAATATTTACTTAGATTAAGACAGTAAAAAGAAGGAATGCAAATGGCGGCGGCCATAGCCGCCACCATTTGAGTACGCGTTGTTTTGGGGTTTTTTACCCAGAGCCCTCCGCGGCCGGAAATCCGGCTGCGGATGGCTCTGGCCTGGCCGGGCCCGGCCTGGCCAGCTGCTCCACGGAGCTGCCGCGGAGCACAGCCGGCTGTTCGAGGATTCCGGGGGGGAGGAACGGAGCGCCTCCCCCC
This sequence comes from Heloderma suspectum, assembly GCF_057233095.1. Lineage (NCBI taxonomy): Eukaryota > Metazoa > Chordata > Lepidosauria > Squamata > Helodermatidae > Heloderma > Heloderma suspectum. The sequence goes on from NC_139459.1 coordinate 100,301,797, forward strand.
CACCATCAACATAATCTGCGAAAGGTAAGTCACTTTCGTACATCCCTAGTCCCTCCCCCCTGGAATCCTCACTGGCCGGCTCCACTTGGCGGCGTGTCTGCGGAGCTGCTGGCCAGCTCTGGCCGCTGGTGGACTTCCGGCCGCTGGGACGGAAATGGTGTCTGGTGTAGTGGACGCCATTTGCATCCCTGCTCTTTGCCGTGATAGGCTACGTAAATCTTTACATAGCCTATCACAGCAAAGAGCAGGGATGCAAATGGTGTCCGGCGTAGCATTCGCCCCATCTCACTCATTTTGACACAAATATATTGTCTCATATCTTGCTAGATGTTGCAATTGTTCAAGAAGGTGATCAAGATTTGTTGGTATCTCTCAGGTGGAGATGGAGGAGGTGTGTTTGCCACAAAAGAAACTTCTGTTGGAAGTGAAAAGCACTTTGGAGCTGGTTAAAAGGTCTTTACACAAACGAGAAACAGAGATCAATGAACTTCTACGGAGAGCAGATTGGTGTAACCCTCACATTACAAATATATTGTTGACAAAATGAGTGGATACAGTCTGTACGTATTTGACGTCTGGAAACATTTGCTTGGTTTTCCAAGGTTCCTAAAGCTACTAATAGAACCCAACCAAGTAATGTGAATGCAGCACAGTCCATTTTTGCTGTGCGTTCTTATATTTAACCCAATCTAATATTATCACATTCTCATAAAAACAATGCCCATGATCCCAACAGCTGTACATGGCCTTCTGCACATAACACCAGTATTGTTCAAGTGTGCTTTCCTTCCCACCAGTTTCCTGCACTCCTTGAAAAGCCACTCTTGAGGGTTGAGGAACTGTCCAGCGTGGCTTCTGATGCAGACAAGAGGTTGCGGCAGGAAGGGTGTGATTGGCAGAACCCCTGTGCTTGTTGGGAAGCAGGTATGCACTCGATGCTCATTCGTTTATGCTGCCCGTCTCTTCTAGAGAACAACGTTAGACTCCATTAATTAGCCTCATCTCAGGGGAGTCATTGTATGCGTTCTGCCTTCTAAGAAACTGGTATACAACTTTGTACATTCAGAGACTGTGGACACAGGCATGTGTATACTTTACAGTCTTGATTCCTAGTACATTCTTGTTTGTTTTCTTCTATCACATGTGATAAATTATTGTTGGAAAGTATATATTTTCCATCATCTTATCACTCTTTAAAATGAAAATCAGATGAGACAAAGGAGATGAAGAAATGCACCAACTTTGGAGGGAAGCCCCATTGTAAAAGCAAAAACATTGTATAGTACGTTAATGGGTAGAAACCCAAGTGAAACAGATGAGGAAATGAAAAAAGCAACTAGAAGACTCCTTGAAAATGAGCCCATAGCACCCGCAAAACAGAAGACATAAATATACTCTAGGAAGAACCCTGCCAAGGGACTCCCACTCTCCATTCACCCCAAGCCTGAAGTCCTTTTGCATCACTTAAAGCAGATGTTACAAGTATATGAAGTTGAACATTCCTGTATTTTGTATTCTATTTTGTATGCATCTTTAAAAAGAAAAGCTTCATGGGGTAAAAGGCTGTAATCTTCAAATGATCATATCTTTTGTTTCTGAATGTCTATTTGATAAGTTATTTTTCTCTGCTTTGTGTTTGAAATGCATCTTCAGTTTCCTGTAAAACACACTGGCATGATCCAATTAACAGTAGTTTATTTTAATAAAGGTTTAACATTTAATTACCCTCTGCTGAGACAAACTCCATGCTTAATTCTCATGCAGAGGAGTCCACTGTTATCTGGAAATTTATTCTTCAGTGAGGGGCTGTGGTATTACTCCACTTTCAAAATAATTATCCCCTGGAGAAGTAGAGCTTTTCTACACAAAGCATTTCTTGTGCACTTGTGATCCCTTACTCATAGTTGTTTATGGGTTCTTTAGACAAATGTTGTAGTTCTCCAGTTTTGCTTCCATTTTTTAAAGAGCATCCCCCCCTTTTTTTTTAGAGCAGGGCAAATGGGGTATTATTTCTGAAAGCAAAAGAAAAGGTAGTTTCCTACTTGTGTATTTGTGCTATTCTGCTCTAGCACGGCACCACCTAGAGGTTATGTAGTAGAAAACCAGGAAGGAAGTAGCTCTTTGTGGAGAGCTTGGATGTCAATTCTGTGATGAAACTAAAAATTAGTGCAGCGATTAACAGGCTTGTGTAGAAAATCTAGATCGTTGGAGCTGTCCTGGGTTTTCACTGACTAGCTCCTTAGACACACCTGCCATCCTGCCAGCCTAGCAAAGAGGCCTTCTTGCATTTGATACAATGTGGACTGAACTGACTCAGTTCTGTAATATGTAAGCTGTAAACCCTAATACAATTCACATATATGGAAACAAACCTAGAGTTAGATAAAATGCTGTTTTATTTTATGATATGCCTGATTTTTGTTTTCTGAAATCATTTTTCCACTTCTTGGTTTCACTCCTGGGTTGTTGAAATCTAACCAGCCATCAAGCCTCATCTGAATCTGATTGCTGGAAGTTGTTCATGTTCATATTATAATTGTAAATCCACCTGTTTGTAGTAAGGAGAGTGTGCATAGGCTCATGTCAGCTGTTTGTGGGTACTGAGGTACCAAAAACGACAAGGATAGAAAAATAGCTGTAAAAGCCATAAACAGAAAAGACAAGAAAAAAGAGGTAGCTATACAAGACAAAAAAGACATCTTGAGATGTGTCTCTCTTTAGAAAAAGAAATTAATTATTCACTTCTAACATGGGTACACCTCACTTTGGGCTAAGTGAAGTAGCACCAAGTAACTCTTTAGGAAGCTTTCAATGCAGTTTCCCTTGATAAAGAGACACATCTTGAAATGCATTGGGAAAAATATATTGGTGTGGATATTGAGGTACCCCAACTCACTTGGGCTTCTAGCAAATATTAGCATAGTTGTAGCTAACAAATATTTTTAATATGAAATTCTAGAATGTATGGGTTGCATCCCGTATAAACCTGCAGAAGGAAAAGTTCCTTCCATCCTTGGGAGGCTTCCAGTCAGGTGAGGGAATCTCACTGTCAGAAGGGGGCAGGCAATCTTTGGTGATTCCCCTGTTCCCCTGCATTGCCCTATCCCCCCCCCCCACTGCTGTGGATGGTTGGCGAACCCTATGGCATAGCGAGGGAGATGGCATTAGGGGCTGCATAGGAAGCAGGAATCAACAGATATCACCAACTCCCACCGCTTTCTACTGGCAGGAGCGTTTTGAGCAGAACTCTGCTCACACTGGTGGAAAAAAAGCTTGATCCAACCCAATGAATGTTGTATGAATATTCACAGCCCTTCAAAGGAGTTTCACAATATCCTAGGAGCAGATGCAACAGAAGGGCATACATGGTGGTCACTTGTGGAAAATCTCCATTGTGCATTTTAGTGTGTTAAAACTACAGTTTGAAGATTATTTTTCAAACCCCATGTAAATTGTCTCCCACCCCCCACAACTCATGCACACCCATTACCACTTAATTCACTGAGCTGATGATCAGGCAAAGGGACCACAAATCACTATAGATTATCAGAGTTTAGAACACTGAATGGTTTAAGAAAGAAGAAAAAATGGTTGAAAGCCTTTGCTTTTCATTACATTCAATTTTGAAACAAGCTCACCCTTCCCTGCCAATCATTTAAAATAACAGAGAACAAGCTTAGTAACTCTTGTCCCATTGGAATGTTTTTTCTAATGCCTACAGAAGCAATGCTTACTTTTTAACCATATTTATAGCTCTGGACACTTATGGAAAAAACTGATAATAACTTCTTTGATGTGATTTCACACATAGTCTATAGAACAATTTGAAGATGCCTTATTCAATACTATTATTGGCTGGAATTTAAAGCATAAGACATGGTCAAGACATACAGCAGGTGGCGCTCCAGTTCAACATCGACCACTTTTTCGGGGATAATATTTGTCAGGTGCACATGGTCTTTCTGTCAGCATGATTGTTTGAATGCAAAGAAGCAGAACTGGAGACAGCCAATCATTACATAAAGAATCCTACTTTCCATCACAGACAATACTGGTTGGTGACATATTCCCTGTACAAATATTACCACCTAAACACTTTTTAAATAAATATTTTTAAAGGGGTGGGTGGGGAGCCTAAGAATTAGCACTGCTTTCATGTGAACAAAGGCTAGTTTCAGTTAACAGCACCACTTGATGGCCATTGAGGACCACATGCACAACAGCATTTTCATCCAGGTGTGAAGCCAGTCATACATTGCAACAATCACGTTGACCTTACAGTGTCCTTGGTCCCCTCATATTTCTGTACTGTATGAAAGGACATCTCCATCACCATTCTAACTGGCCAGTTAGTGCAAACAACACATGGAAATGCTGGTGAGATGCTGACTGGCCATCCCATGTTATCCAGAGGATATGCAGCCCAGGAGTTCTTCTTGACCTAAATTTGGCACTAAATCTGCTAGTGGCACATCCACAGCTGACCCAATGATTACATCCTCTTTTACAGGGCTTGTCTTCGAAAATTCCTCTGGCCCGACACGCTGAATACAGAGGAGCCATTCACTTCTCCTGGTACAGAGCCTATGTCCCTAAGAAATAATCCTCGCATTTTGTATGATGCATTGTAGTCTTCCCTTCCCTTTGCTGGGATCTTGGCTCAGCACACAATGGCAGAGGAGATGGCTCGCAGATCCTTTGTGGATGTGAACCATTTTAGATGTAACGTGTTCCATTTTCATGCCCATTCTGAGCTGCAAAGAATGCCACCCTTTTGCATGGAGACCTGATCTTCACTGGTGTCAAAGGTGGCTTTGCCATTTCCAGAGATATGCAGTGGTGCTGTGGAGCCAGGGCTCACAGGGACGCCACACTGGCGCTTTTCAATTGCCATGGGATGATGGCATCATCTGCCACACACACACCCCTCAGAATTCCCTGTTCCCTCTGAAATTAACTGCAAGCCTCACAGTAGCTGGCTGCAGGGAGGATGACAATATTGTGAGCTATGCCTGTTGTGACGCAGAGCATTTTTGGCTGGCTTGGTCTTGAATGGGCAATTCAGGGTGATTCGCTTTACAACCCTGCTCTTGGTGGAAATTGGAACTGCTAGAGTTGGTTTGTTGATCTGGATCAACACAGGTGACCACATTTTTAGTCTCTCCTTGGGGGCATGACTATGGGGACTGTTCTGATAGCGCCCACCCTTCAGCATGTACCACTACAGCACTGAAAATGTGTCCCAGGGGTGCATCACCAGCTCCAGGAGGTCTCAAAGTGAAGAGCTTCTGGGAGTGCAGCTGGAGCCTTGTTCCATGAGCCAATACTTGCGTTTTGAAAAACTGAGATGCAGCCCAATCAGCTTCATGAAGCTGTATCCACTATTCCTTCTCTACATGATTGGTCAGAGCCTTTCCTGCTCCTATATAAGCTTTCTCTTCCTGCTAGTCTGTGCAATTCAGCACGTCCTGCATGAAGCTTAGACTCAGGACCTAACCATTGTCCCTGATCTGTTAGATTTTGCTCCACTCTCCAAACCTCCTATACCAGTTTCACACAGCCCTCACTTCTCTAATGTTTCCTGCCTACTCAGGATCCTCGTCCTGATCTGGCATCAGCTTGGACTTCCAACAAATGTCTCATTCTTCCCATGACTCATTAAACAGGACTTGCCTCTCTCCTTTGGGAAGAAGCATCCATGTAGTAGTGTCTGTCCTCTTGCCTGTTCACCAGAGACTCAGATCCTTTAGGGGCATAACAAATAAACCCAGGTTGCAATCCAACAAGTGGAAGTCAATGGAGGTCCGGGCCACCAAGATCCAAATATCCATTGTGTACCCTCTAACATCACCTACATCCTTCCCTGCTGTCTTGTATGTTTCATAACAATTCTGCAATCCCCCTCACCCCATTCCATTATGTTTGTTCTTGTACATGGCATATAATTTCTTTTACCTAATGAATTAATGAAGCTTCTTAGGAAAATGAACACTGTACCCATTTTGTTAAAAGGATAGAAATTGTTCTGAGCATGGAAAATGTCAAGTATGGTTCAGATGAGAGCAAAGTAGAAAAGCTTTCATGAGAAATGGCAAGCTATCCAACACTCAAGACACACTGAAGTATGCCCATTTCTGAATATACCAAGAAATAAACAGTATTTCCCCACACTTTTCAAAATAGTGTGGACAACAGTTCCAGAAAGAGAGTCAACGAAGCAGGAAACTTAAGAGTTCAGCTTAAGCAATAGTATATATGAAGAAAGTTAAAAGCTGAAGGGTTGACATTTTGTTAAGCTGATGAAAAGGTCTGGGGGCCTTTCTACATGGGGCTTTTAATCCACCACTTTACCTAGGCTTCTGTTCCCAGATTCTTTGCAGGATTAAGATCAGCTCCTTTACATATGTTTTTTGGCAGGGGGTTTCTTTCTTTCTCTTCCTTTCCTTATGTTCCATTAAACAAGCACTGGGTAGTGCTGTGGTACAGAATTGTGCAACTACACTAAGCTTTATCCTGCCATTCACAAATAATACCAGACTTTCCTCATTAGAGCCCCCGCCCCACCCCATTAAAATAGTTGCAGAGCACAGGCAAGGCCCTGGAGGATGACGACATCATGTAAAGGACCCACAAACTACCGTAAGTGAGCAAGTGAAGATTCAGGAGACATAAAAGGAAGTTCTTCAAATGGTGCCCATAGTTTAAATTCTGGAATTTGTTAGCACACGATGTAGTGATGACCACCAATTTGGGTGGCTTTAAAAGGGGATTAGACAAATACATGGAAGATAAGGCTACTAGTCATGATAGCTATATGCCCCCTCCGTACTACTGTGCCTCTGTACACCAATTGCTGGAGAACATAAGCAGGAGGGTGCAGTTGCATTCATGTCCTATTTGTGGGCTTCCCACAGGCAGTTGGTTGGCCACTGTGTGAAACAGACTAGATGGGCCTTTGGTCTGTTTCAGCGTGGCTCTACTTATGTTCTCATCAGAATGGAATGTGGTACACATGTGGAGAACATCTTTCAATGTTTCAAGTTCAAGATGGGGATATCAGAGATATCTGCAACAGAATCAAATGAGTTCCGATTTCTATGAATTCAACCCACAGATTCCCCAGCAGACCGATTTTTTCAGAGTCAGACTTGTGGATCAGTTTTTTACTTCCCATAATTGTACACATGTTTAGACATACTAAAATATGAAAGTTTCTGGAAAATACAGTAATATATATGTAATTAAACACATACACACACACACACATTTTATACATCTCTGATCTCTCTTCAGACTGCTGTGTAGCAATGTTTTTTTGTGTGTGTGCTCTGCTCATTGATGATACACTCAGCTAAGAAAAATATGCAAAATGTCACGTGCCACTGAAAATTCTGTATAACGTGGTGGACCTTTTTGCGTATTTTTCCCAAAGGGAAGAAAAAATCTGAATCCATTAATGAGCAGACGATGGTATGAACAACACCTCACAATCCACAAAACACAGACAGAAAGGATTTAACAGAATCTGTATATCTTTGTTCAAACACAATTCAACCCTTGCACCTCTTTTTCAATGAGGACAACAAAATGCAAAATACTGCCGAAGCCCGATATCACAATGAAACCTGGTACATATTCTCCACCTGAAGTTCCAGTGGGCTGAGAGCTGCAAAAGCACATTGTAATATAATATCTGAAGCAATGCCTCTTGTTCGCTGTGGTTTATTGGTTACTTTTTGTCTAAAACAGTTTCTCTGGAGCTTTTCTATACCAACTTTTGTGTTGTCACAAAAATGTACTCTGTGCCCCCCTCAAACCTATTGGTTGGATCTGACACAAGAACAGCTGGATAGGTTATGAACATGAAAGGCTTGATTCAGCCAAAGATTAGCACGTTCCTTTAATTTCCATAGCAGACTTGAGGTGCAACCCCATACACACTAATCTGGCAGTGCTGTTGAATTTGGTGGGATTTACTTCTGAGTAAACATGCAGAGGGTTGATCTGTTACATAAAAATCAGTGGCACTGAAAAATGCTTCACTTCAGCTAGATTGTAGGATCGTGTCTACAAAGTGCAAAGTTCTGCCTTGGATGTGCCTACCAAGTTTTATTGGTGTTTATTTTAGTTTACATGGGAAATACCATATTACAGAACAGACAGAAAATCCCAAGCACCTGAGCTAAAGCCAAGGCTTTAATCACTTCACTGAGCCAATAAGGCTGCAACCCTAAACCCACTTACCTGGGAGTCAGTCCCATTGAACTCAGTGGTGCTTACTTCTGAGTAGACATGTATAGGACTGCAAGGCACATTCTTTAGTATCTATAAGGGTGGATGCACATTTTACAGAAGAAAAAGATAAAATACTTCAAATGGATGCCATTAAGAGCTTCCTTCCTCTATTGTTGGTTTATCTTCAGCAGCGGTGGCAGCCACTTAACCTTTCCAGGAGTTCTGCACTGTGTTTAGAGGGTGCTCCTTTGAATCTGAACAAACAGTGCAATCTTATCCATGTCTACTCAGAAGAAAAAGAATCAAATATAATTCTGACAAATATCATTTCCTTTCAAAGGTAAGTACACCTGAAATGATCTCAGCCACCATTACTTTTGTCCAAGAACACAGAAAGTAATTTTTAAAAACTATTACTAGACAGTTGATAGCTACAATATTCCATTAAAACAGCTTCCCACATTACCATTTTGGCACACAGGAATGTTAGAAGCTGTTATGTGGGAAGGTTTTTAAGTATATCCATTAGCTACAGACAGTAATGTAGGAAGAAGGCATGAGAGGGCCAGGAGAATTATGAGGCCAAACATAATTTTGCCTGCCCTCACACAACCATTTTAGATTAACGTCAGATCTTTCAGTATGTCTCTCTCCTCACCACTGCACACCACAGATCTCTCTCAGATGCGCGCGCGAGCGCACACACACACACATCTATTTCCCTTACCAACTTGTTGCTCTGTATCCTCTTCTTATATGTAGTCTGACAATACTATCATTCATGCTGTGTGCCTGCTTCTTTCCTGATCAAATTGGAAGCGGGAATGTGGGGCAGGGAAGAGAGAAATGGGATACTACACCAAAGTAATGTGTTCACATGACTCTTCTTGCTTCTCTCATTTTTTATCCTTCCAACATAACATCAGGAAGAGGATTAGAGAAAGAAAATTGTCTCCAGCAGAAACATGTTACCCGGCCACCAAGGGTCAAACAAGATGTGACATCAGGAGATCTCTTTTTAAATGTTAAAAGCAGCTCTCCTATGTGGACTGGATCAGGGCCTTGGTGCTGGGGAAGGGGTATTAACCCTTTCCCCAATCTGAATTGCCCCTCTTATCAAAGCTATTTGCCCTGTATGGGAAAATGTACAGGTACACAGGCAACTTGCTAATGGCCTGCTAGGATTAAAGTCAAACAATCCAGCTAATCTTACATTATGAGTGCTGTAGCCAGGGCAATAAAAGCCATTAAAAACCCAGCATGGCTATCACTACAAATGCCCACAAAGATCCAGGATTACTTTACAACAACCTTCCCCAACTTGGTGCCCTCCAGATGTTTGGGCATGTAACTCCCAGTATTCCTGACCACTGGCCATGCTGGCTGGGGCTGGTGGGAACTGAAGTCCAAAACATCTGGGGGGCACCAGGTTGGGAGGGTCGCTTTATCACTCTGAATAATCACTGGGTCTGTAAAGCAAAGCTGTTCTCTCTTTCTGTGTTTCTTCAAGTCAAGTGCGCAGCACAACTTGAACTCGGTATGGCTTGGGTGACATAGACAGTCCATATACTGGAGTTAGATCTAGCTGATCTTCAGGAGGTTTCTCCAACCTCAGCTGTTGCAAGATGGTGGTAAGGATTACAAAAACCTCATTGCAGGCTACTTCTTCTCCCCGACATTTTTGTATCCCCATTCCAAAGATCAAGACCTTCTCGGCCAAGCTCTTGTTGAGTTCCCCATTTTCATTCAGAAATCTCTGTGGTTTAAACAAGTAAGGGTCCTCCCACAAGGTTCTGTTGTAAAAACATACCGAAAGAGAAAAAGAAGAAGCATATGTTAGAGGCCTCTGTAAAACAGCCTTCGAACAGGAAACAAAAGCAGATGCTATGGCCAAAAGGAACATTCATTTCAATAGTCAAATTCAACACTGTGCTTCATGTAACTTGGCCATGCCTAACCAATGAAGAAAACAACATCCCTTGTGGATTTTTATTAGAATTTGAAGAAGTCCACTTTTCACCGGAACAGTATTATTATTTTCCCTCATATATGCAGAGATGAGTTTGGGATGATAAAAGTGCTAAAAAGACTTGGTTGCGAACTGGAAGTAGAGATTGGGTCACCCACCCATGACATAAATACATTAAGGCAGCCTAGTGCCCTCCAGATCTGTTGGACTGCAACTCCCATCATCCCCAGCCAGCATGGACAATTAAGAGATAGTTAGGGAAAACATGTCTTGCACTGCAGAGAGAGGAGAAGAGATTGAGCCTTATCAGTCGTGCTTCTGCCAGGGAGGACACAGGCAAGACCTCTAATGTTGTCCAAATAATACCTGAAAGCAAGCATCCAAGAAGGGGATGGTGGTGGAAGAGAAGCACCATCACCTCCCCTGACAAGGGTATCTTGGTGGGAGGTCCAATATGTGTTTCTACCTGCAGAGCTCAGAGATGTATTTACCCCTTCTAAAGTCACTGCATAGAGGCTGGAGGCTCCAATTTCTGTAAATCCATTCTGGGTTTCAGTCAGAACCAGCCAGAACTCTAAAGGAGCTATCCAAGATGCTGAACCTATTTTGGGGATAGGGTTCAGCACCTTGGATAGCTCCTTTAGAGTTCTGACTAGTTCTGACTGAAACCCAGAATGGATTCACAGAAATCGGAGCCTCCAGCCTCCACTGCTTTCTCCTGCCCTTTCTCCCCATGCCCTGTCCATCATGATGACAGACATTTCACTTAGAGCTGAGCAGCATTCCTGCCACTTTTGCTGGACCATTCATCCCCTCAAGGTGTGGGAGGGGAGAATGTGGGTGACTTTCAGGAGGGCAGATGAACATCACTGCACTTTCGGGGCAGTGGGGGGATACTTACTTCTGATGAGGTGGTCCAAAGGTTTCTTTTGTTCTTTCTCCTTTCTCTTCCTTTAAAACAAAGCCCCATATGGGACAGACATCTTTTCCACCCCAGGAATGCCCTTGGGAAGGTCATCACATGGTGTCCTTCCCAGGGGACATCCTAGCCAAATTAGCAAACCCCAATGCAGTGCAACCATCATGAAATAACAGGTTAGCTTGGTTTCAGAGGTGGGTGGGAGACAGAAAAAGAAGAAAAACGCTTGGACCACCTCATTTAAAGAAAGTACCATTCCACACATCCAAACGTTCGCACCTTGGAATTTTTGGGGGGTTGCCCCCCTCCCCCTCCCAACATGCCACATACACAAAAAGAAGCTGGTCCTTTTTAGCCCTTCAGTTTTTGAAATGGTGTTAATGTGTTTTTAGATCTTTGCACTGTTGTTGCATTTTATCTTGGTTACTATTTTGGTTTCATTAGGTTTTAAACTTACGGTTTTATGTTTTACTGTGCTACTATATTTTATGGTTTTAAGCTTTGTCTTGTAAACAGACCAGTGAGCTTTGGCTAATGGGTGGTATAGAAATGTAACAAATAAACAAATAAATAACATGCTTTGTCTCAGCACTAATGTCGCAACTATAATAAAATACCTACACAATATATGCTGTACGCCCAGGTTTGGAAGAATGCAAGGGAAAAAAAACCCTGACTATAATGCTGATGAATTATCATCATCATCCAAATTACTGCCCTGATACTTACTCATCATGATTTACTTGATACATATTAACGAAGATACAAGTGTTTTGGGGAATATAGTACCCATTGAGAATGGCATCTTTGATGGTACTGGAAAATATAATTAAAAAAACACAACAAAACATCATTTTAGTTCAGCATGATGCCTGTGGATCTGCACAACAGCTTTGTATCACCCTACTCTGTCATGACTGTCTGCAATTCAGTATTATTTTTAAATATTGACTCTGAACCAGAATGACCAGTTTCCCCACAAATTTTTGTATTTTTCCTCTGACATCACTCCCCCACTTAGGCTGCAATCCTATACCCACTAACCTGGGAGTAATTCAGTAGCACTTACTTCTGAGTAGACATATATAGGATTGCACTTTTAGTTTTGTTTAAAAACAGTGAGATTGGTGAGCACATCTTGCCTTCAGTCTGGTTTAAAACTTGGAGCTGATTCAGTGTTGAATATGGCTAAAACCATCCCTAAAGCAGAGAAAGAATTCCAGCTCACAACTGTTGAAGTAAGATCTCAATTCTTAAGCCTATAGCAAATTCACTCTTCTAGAAATGTTAAGGCAGGGGTGTGGAATCTCAGGCCCAGGGGCCAAATTTGGCCCTCCTGGCATCCCAATCCAGCCTACTGGGTTTCCCAGGTGGCCTCGTCCCCTGGCCCACACCCTTTTCCCTCCTGACCACCAATTGTTTGGTGGATTCCCAACTTTTGTGCTCTTTTCCCCCCATTCTAAAAGGTTGAAATGTAGGAATGTACGAAAGTCACTTACCTTTGCGCGGGTTGGATTCGCAGTGGAGGGGAGGCGCTCCGTCCCTCGCCCCGGAATCCTCCCTGGGCTGGCTCCACTCCACGGCGGCTCCATAGAGCCGCCAGCCAGGGCCGTCCACAGCCGGAGTTCCATCTGCGGACGGGCTGCTGTGGACACAAATGGCGGCCGCCGTAGCAGCCACCATTTGCATCCTGCGAAGCTGCCATGATAGGCTACGTAAGTATTTACATAGCCTATCACGGCAAGCCAAAAAAAAAAGAAACAGCATACGCAAGTGGCAGCGACTACGGAGGCTGCCATTTGCGTTCCCTATTTTTAGCCATTTTTTTTTTTACCCACTACACTATTTGCATTCCCCTTTTTTACCCTATTTTTAGCCATAGTTTTTACCCACTACGCTATTTGCTTTCTCTTTTTTTCGCCATAATAGCCTACGTAAATATTTACGTAGGCTAAAATGGCTAAAAATAGGGAACACAAATGGCGGCCGCCGTAGCTGCCGCCATTTGCATACGCTGCTTTTTTGGGGGGGGGGGGCTTGCCGTGATAGGCTACGTAAATACTTACGTAGCCTATCACGGCCTCCGCAGGGACGCAAAAGGCGTCCCTGCATTAGCCGTGATAGGCTACCTAAGTATTTACGTAGCCTATCACGGCTATGATAAAGAAGCGAATGGCGGCTGCAGGCGGCCACCATTCACAAGTCAGCATGGACGGCAGCAGGTAAGTGCTCCGTTTCGTGCACCTTTCATGGGTTGGGGGGGTGGGGGCTTCGTTCCGCCACAGATTTTGGGGGGCTGAATGCACTGGCATTCGGCCTCACTGAGATCCGTGGCGGAATTCGCTGACATCCCTATTGAAATGCCTCTAAGATTTTAGGCAACAACTGTCTGAAAAACAGGATAAAATGCAGTAGCGAAAGTAAAATAAATACATAGCTATCAGTAGGGATGTACGAAAGTCACTTACCTTTCCGCGGATTATGTTCATGGTGGGGGGGAGGTGTTCCATCCCTCCCCACGGAATCCTCCATGGGGGGGAGGGGATCCGGTCCTCCCCCCCAGAATCCTCGACGGCCGGCTGTGCTCCGCGGCGGCTCCGCGGAGCAGCCGGCCAGGCCCAGGCCAGAACTGTTCGCAGCCGGATTTCCGGCCGCTGAGGGCTCTGGGTAAAAAAAAAAAATGCGTACGCAAATTGCGGCGGCTATGGCCACTGCCATTTGCGTTACTTATTTTTCGCCGTCTTAGTCTACGTAAATATTTACGTAGACTATTATGGCGAAAATCAAGGGGAACGCAAATAGCATAGTGGACACTATTTGCATCCCTTTTTGATTCGCCGTTTTAGCCTACGTACATATTTACGTAGGCTAAAACGGCAAATCAAAAAGGGACGCAAATAGCACCCACTATGCTATTTGCGTTCCCCTTTATTTTCGCCGTAATAGTCTACGTAAATATTTACATAGACTAAGACGTGAAAAATAAGGAACGCAAATGGCAGCGGCCATAGCCGCCGCCATTTGCGTATGCAGTTTGTTTGTTTTTTAACCAGGATGTGATAGTCTACATAAGTCTTTACATAGCCTATCACGTCTCTGTAAAAAAAAAAAATAATAACCAAAACAACAAGACTGCAAATGGCGGCGGCAGCAGCCGGTCGGAAGATCAGCCGCCGCAGCTGCCGCCGCCGCTGAAGCCACTGCCAGAGCCGCCGCCACCCGGAACATCCACCCCAGGTGAGTCTCGTCCCGGGGGGGATCTGCGGGGGGGCAGGCTGTTCCACCACAGATTTCGGGGGGCCGAATGCACTGGCATTCGACCTCACCGAGATCCATGGCGGAATTCTCTGACATCCCTAACTATCAGCATTGAGAACTTTATGCCAAAATATGCTGGGATTTTTGCTCCCCTCACCCCTTTTTGCCTACAGCCCCACTCACTACTGGAGTGCACCTCCAGTCCAGAGAGCTTCTCCGAAATGGAATTCAGCCCTAGGGTTGAAAGAAGTTCCCCACTCCTCTGCAATCCTGCACTGTAACGGCCTTGTAAGGGTTCTGTGTCAACACCGTATAAAATGTTAAATAGTGGCACTAGCGGAACGTGCTTACATTTATAGGGATGTACGAAAGTCACTTACCTTTTCGCAGCTTGGCTTTGTGGGGGGGGGAGGCACTTCGCTTTCCCCCCCCCCAAGTTCAGGCAATGGGGGGGAGGCGTCCCGCCTCGCCCGGCCGAAATTCAGGCTGGGGAGAAGCCCCCCGTCTCCTCAGCCGCGAAACAAAAAGTAAAAAAAAAAAAAAGACCCCGTGATAGGCTACGTGATGATTTACGTAGCCTATCATGGCTAGATTTCCAAAGTCAGCCGTGATAGGCTACGTAAATCGTCACGTAGCCTATCACGGGTGACTTTAGAAAAGAAAAAATAAAAGCGCATACGCAAATGGCGGCGCCCATGGGGCGCCACCATTTGCGTTCCTTATTTTGGCCCGTCTAGTCTACGTAAAGATTTAGACTACGGCGAAAATAAGGGCAACGCAAATAGCGGTTTTTATGTTAGTTTTTTTTTTTTGCAATGGCGGCGGCAACAGCCGGTCGGGAGACCGGCTGCCACCCCCGCTTGTGACAAAATGCCACCGAACCACTGCCGGGACCCGCCGCCGAGAGGGACATTCGCAGGAGGTAAGTCCCGTCCCGGGAGGGGCGGGGGGCCGGCGGAGAATTTCCCAACCAACTTCGGGGGGCCGAATGCGTCGGCGCTCAGCCTCCCGAAGATTCGGGGAGAAATTCTCCGCCATCCCTACATTTAAACAAAACCACTCTCCAACATTATTTCTTACCAGTGAGGAATGGTGAATGGTATAAAGGAGGTGTTCATAAAGACTTCATTGAGGAAAGCTTCTGTGTAATGCAGGTTTTTTTGATCATCAAACCTTGATGGCTTTAGTCCAATCTTTCCATCTGCAAAGTAGAGCATATTTAATCCAAAGTATTTCACAACTAATGGCTTCAGTCTTGTTTCTATTTCTTGTTTTACAGTTTAATCAAGTACATTACCGATTTCTTCTTGAATTTTAGTTTGAATTTCTGGGTCGCTTATCAACTACAGGAATACCCATTCCAAACATTATGGCACAGTAGTAAAACCTACAAAAAAATGAGGCATTAGGATATTTGATGGCTAAATTAGAATCTTCGAAGATCATGCCTGAATTAGAAAAAAAAACATCATGGAGAAGCCACGATTCTTCAAAGATAAGCCTTAATTAAAAAAAAAAAAAAAGCTGAAGGGGGTAAAACTTAGTCTCATTTGAAGGGATAGAACAACCCCCTGCTCAATGCAGGAAGCCTGATTCCCAGGCAGCCACCCATCCAACTACTGACCGGGGCTAACCCTGCTTAGCTTCCGAGATCAGACAAGCGTGCGCACATCCAACCCTTTGCTTGTTGCTGAGGAAACATTGAGTGCTGAGGAAGCTATGCGATCAGTAGCTGGAAGACGACATGGGGCCGTCGAGAGCTGTGAGCGTGGTGGGCCTGGAATCAGCAGAAACAGGAAGAGTTTCTGATCCTCCAATGAGAGACTCCATCTTTAAGAGCAGGAAAACAGCACAGAGCTCGAGTGTGAACTGAGCTCGCCCATTCGATGAAGCACCGCAACGGGGAAAATTATGTGAATAATCACATTTTAATGCGAGAGCGTTTAACCCGACAGGACACTGAATTCATTGAGATGATGGGCGCAATGTAGATCGGCCCCAGGACAAAGAGACTGGAATCTATCGCGCTTTTTTATTATCACCAGTTTTAAGTCATAGTTGCTGTACCCAGCAACAAAAATGGTGGCCCTCTTCTGGTCCCAACAAGGTCTTCACATCATCTCTGCCCAAAAGGTCTGCAACAGGCAACTATGCTTTAAGGGATAAGTTTAAAATGTCCCCTATTGGTAAAAATGTTTAATACTTACCAGCTCCAAAGATGTCATTGATAGAAATTATAATTTTATCATTAGATATGGCTGCAGTTTTCCCATCTGCCCCATTTTCATTGCTAGCACTAAAATCAGGGCATCAGTGATATCTCTGAGATGGTTCTAAAGGAAACAAACAAAACCCTGGATACTATTTTCATCAAGCCACTTTTAAAGCTACAGATTTGGTAACTAGTAATTTGTTTCATTCTACATCAAGCTACATGGAATCTATCTTTGTACTTTTCCTCGTAGCCAAGCAAAAGGCTTTGGACTCTATGGATTTATTTTGGGAACAGTAATAATTAATATAAACATTACTCAGTAAACAAACATTAATAATGCTAACAGTAGCAATAAATTCCTTCAGCAACAATCCTATGCAGGCTGATTTGGGAGTAAAGCAATGCTACAATTGATGCAGGGGACATCAGTGCCACATGGTTATTTCAGGTAACACTGGCTTCAAAGCATTAAAGATACACACACACACGTGCGTTTTTAAATTATGTAAATGTTCCTAGGAAACCAGATTAGGGAACCCGAGCCTTTTAAGTCTATATTGGTGTTGGTTGGTGTTAAAAGATGTGCGTACCTGTTGGGATCCTATCACACTTCCTAGGGAGCATGTATGTTAGAACAATAGCCATCTTATTTTAATATTAGAGCCTATTTTGTGTAGCGAGAACTTAGCACTTTAGGGGTGTTGATGAGAAAAACAAGCCTTTAGGTTGTCAGCCTCTTATTATGACTACAGTTTAATACATATGTTTATTGGTAACCTGACTAAGCGATAACGTGGCACTTTAGCAGGTACTGATGAGAAAAACAGGCTTTTGAGATATCAACATCCGATTATGACTGCACTTTAATATGTTTATTGGTAACCTCACTGTTTTGCACTCTAACTCTGACCGCACTGTACTGCATTTAATGGCACATTTTGCATTGTATTCTATTTGCACCCTCCAGCCAGGATCTGATTGTGGATGAAGGGACCGACCTGGCGTGTGTAACCGAAACTTAGGCGGATTAGCTAGGTGGCATTGGTCTGTCTGTCCCAGTTCTGTCTCCCTGGGTATGCAGTGCACAGCAATAACAGCTGGCGGGTCAGGGAAGGAAGCTGTTGCCATCTATAAGAAGTCCATTTCTTTCACCAGGAGTTCAGTCCATTCAGGTGCCAGGTTTGAGTATTTGCATCTGGTGTTGAGCCACAGAGATTAGGGATTCTGCTGGAATACCGACCACTCTGCTCAGGTTGGCTAAGGTGGTTTCTGCTGTGGTGTTGGCGAACCCTAAGGGAGTCGTTCTGGGGACTTCAACATTCACATGGTAGGTAGCTGCTTTAGACCCAAACATCTGGAGGGTTGCCCACCCCTGATCTATATGAAGTCACTGGGTGCAGTCATCATGGGATTTGGAGTGAGGTGCCACCAATATGTTTAACTGCTTTGTGTTTTCATTGTTGTTGTTGTACGACACCTCATTTCTTTTTTTCAGAAAAGCAGGCTAAAATGTTAAAGTATAAATAGTAAACAATGTCTTGTTGAAAACCAATATGCTTTAACTGTTATAGAAACCAGTCAGAAAGCCTGCACATTCAGGAAATATATGAATTTTGAAAAAGGAAATATGATCTAAAACACCATTCTATTCTTCCACAATGCTTAGAAATGTAATGTCTGAACTAGGAAATATTACATTTATTGTTCCTTTGGTTATCTTTTGTACACATAATTTCTCAGTATGTAGTGGTTCTGTGGGTATCATATCATCTGAACAGGCCCTCTGGGTTTTTTCAGCTTCCATTGTTGACAGCTTACCTTATCATATGTGGTATAATGGTCTTCTACACAGCGTGCAACAAATTGATTAAACTTTCCACAAAATTCACAAGCAACCTTTGCAGCAGGGAGTGGAAGGTAACGAAGATATGGTATAAAATCAGCTGGATTGAAGACACTGGTGGCTTTTATAAAATCATAATTTAGCTGAACCACACTCAGAAATTCTTCATTGTTATACTCATACCTCTTGCCAAAGCAAAGGGCACAGACAATGTTAGTAACAGTATAGGTAGTAATGGTAGCGGGGTCAAAGTTACCATTTTTTGAAAACTCCACAAAGGTTTCCACCAGTTCTGAAGCTTCCGCACAAACATGCTCTTCAAGAAGACAAGAGCAGGTTGAGGACTTGGCTTCGGATTTGGAGAGCGATCTCAAAGCTTTGCTGGCAATTTTCTTCTGAAGCTTCCAGCTCTCTGCATACTTCACAGAAAATGACATGCTCTCTCCATTAGCAAAAAAAGAAAAGGTGTATATGTCAGGTCGGCCAGCAAAACTCTCCCCATCTCTCAAAAGCACCTGTTTCACAACATCTAAGCCATTCACTACCACAACGGGGATCATTCCCATCTTTATCTGAAACACATCTCCATATTTCCTCATGTGATCAAAGTAAACATACAGGTACTCTCCAAGCTGGAGGAGGTTCCCTAAAATCGGTAGTGACCAAGGTCCTTGTGGACGTGGTTGTTTGCTCTTCATTAACATTTTTATAGAAATTAAAATAGATGCTACTGTAAATAAGGCAATGGTCACCTCTGAAAAGGAAACCTTCTCAGGAGCGGCAAAATTCATTTTCAGAAAAGGAAGGATCTGCAAAGGAAAATACCAGAAATTGAAACAACTGCTTTCAATAACTTCTTGTAGAAATGTGTAGACATGTAGATATTGTGAACATAACAATATAGATGCAGCTCAACTTCCTTCTACACAACAGAATCCACTTGCTTCCTGCTGCCTTATCTCAGGGTCTCTTCATACAATCAAGGATTCAGAGGTTCGCTCAGGAATTCCAGAATCTCTCATCCACACATCTTTACATATTCTCTACTGGCCCCAATATGGTAAAACTATTTTTTTTTCCTCCTAGCAAGCAGAAGGCCCCCAAGCACTTGGAGAAAACATCATACAACACACTTGCAACTTATAACGCTTTGTACATGGACTGCTCTCTCCTACATCCTGGACAGGGTTCTGGGCTCAACTATATATCAAATGCTAGCATGACACACATTTTATGGAGAGAAGCACTTTAATGCCTACCCCTGGGCCAAAGAATTACATGGCTGAAGCCATGCGAAGGACAGGCACTCTTCCATCATGCCAGGATACAGATACAGCTGAGAGCATTCACTGCCTCCAGCTACCAACAGCAACTGGTGAGACTGTTAGAGGGAGAAGCAGCAGCAGCTCTTCCACTGTCCTGGGGTCCAGCCTCATGACCTGCTGAATTACTGTCATGCACATATGAAGGGCTTCGGATGACAGAAAGTCAAGCCTGTCTAAACCATATCTTAAAGGGAATGCTGTTCATATTCCAAAATCTTTCCACTATTAGAGCAACATTTCACAGACTGAAGCTTCAGATCATCCAAGGAGGGAGATGGAACATGGGTGAGGGGAGACTTCAGGGTTGGGAACAACTTTGGTGGATAGGGATGACAGAATGGAGCAGAGGAGGATGGGTAAAAGGAAGATGATTGGAGGCCTGGACTGGAAGCTTTTGTGTTGCCAATAGGCAATGTGTCTTTTAAGGATTCGGAATACAAGGAACACACTCAGTCCCTCATTCATTCTCTCTTCCCACACTGGAATCCTATCTGGGATTTTCTGTCCCAGATTCCAGGATCCCATACTCAGAACTTGATGAGTGCCATGGCTGTGGGCTTCTCCACATGAGAAATGTATTGCATGCTCATAACTGGCCACTCATGGAAGTTTGCCAGTCCTTTACACGACATCATCAACCTCCAGGACATCTCCCATGCCTTCCCCTGGTAATTTCACTTATAAAAAGATGGGAGATAATGCACTATTTAAAATTATCGCGGGATATCCCCAGTGTGTAACATCACCATCGTGCTATAATACAGCGACGACATGGCGCTGTTTCATTGAACCTTATGGAGCCTTGCCAAGAGGGGAAGTTCTCAACTGCAAATCATGTGGTCACTTCTGGTCGCCATGTAAAGGAGCCCATAGTGAATGTGGAAAGACTCCAGAAGAAGAAAACCCGGCAAGGGTGCGGATTTTTCCCTTAATGTAGAGATGTCCTGTAGCAGGACTGGGCACACAGCCCTGCTTTGCTTGCTTTCAATGCTTCAGCTCAGCAAAGCAAGTATCTACAGTTGCAGCTCTGCCTTCTATACAAACCTGCCTCTCTGAGCCCCTCCCAGCCCTTTCTGCAATAAAGCCCGCTTCTGTTCCCTTACGGCAGTGTCTGCCTGTTACTGTACTTGCTTCTGAGTGGCTTCTAATTCCCACATACTGGGGAGCGCAGTGAGAAGGACCCATCTTCCTCCCATCGCCACTTTCAGCCCCCCTCTCCTCCACACCCCAAATATGCACTACATTGGGCATAGGGTCCCCTGTTCAGCCATCTCAGATTCCCATGACACCAGCAGAGTCAGAGGGCTCAATAATGGGCCTCTCTCCAGAATGCATGCACCTGTGCCGTGCCCTCCCCTGGGGATGAGACCATGGTCACTGGGCGATACTGCACCTGCTTCTCCCCCCGCCCCAAAGGGCATTGTCTATGAATCTGCTGACTAAGCCAATTGTGTTCATAGAATCACAGAATAGTAGGGCTGGAAGGGGCCCACAAGGCCATCGAGTCCAACCCCCTGCTCAATGCAGGAATCCAGGTCAGAGCATCCCTGACAGATGGCTGTCCAGTTGCCAATAGGCAACGATTCTTTTAGGATTCAGAATACAATAAACACACTAAGGGTGAAGGCTAATGATTATTAAGCAAGAGCTAAATGATAAAGCAAAAGATTAAAGCAGAACATGACTATAGGGTATAGCCTAACTGCAGTGAGCAACTGCAAAGCAAGATCATAAAGCATACAGATGCTGGAGATGCTGGTGATTGAACCTGGGACCTCCTGCATGCAAAGCAGGTGCTCTACCACTGAGCTCTACAGATCCTTCCTTAAGGTTGGGGAGGGCTTTGCTCTGAAAGGTGGCGTACAAATATGTAAATACATAAATGTGTCTCAACGTACCTCCCCCAGGATAAATATGTCATATTTAGCCAGCCATCTTACAATAAATTATGTCCAAAACAATGCACCTTTCTCCTTCATGGAGTAAGGTACATGAGATATCTTCTTTGCACTCTGTAATCTCTCTTTTTGTTTGTTACTATTTGTATTTTTTATTGATTAGTTTTATTGCATTTTGTTATGATGTTATTTTGTGAACTGCTTTGGGGGTTTGTAAAGAAAAAAATGAAAAGCAGTATATACATTTTCTGAAATAACTTGTTTTTGAATACTGTAAAAAGTATAAAACTTTAATAAATATATACTACAAAAAAGGAGGATACTAATTTTGCATCTGTGCATGTGCAATGTAAATGCTTCCATGTGCAAACAATACTTCGTACTTACACAGCTACTCCTGCAGAACAGATTTTCTAAGTACTAAGTTCAGAACTTACATTGTAGCTCTGGAACAGGCCTCCCCAACCTGGTGCTTTGCAGAGACATTGGACAACAATGCCCATGCTGGCTGGGGATGATGGGTAGTACAACAACACTGGAGGGTGCCAGGGTGGGGAAAACCGCTCTGCAGCATAGGCAAAAGCAACAGTTTCCATGCACAGCCAAGAAAACAGAGTCTGAAACACAGACGCACACACCTGCAAACCCTTTCTAAATGTCTACTTTATGCCTGAATTGGTTTACATTCTTTTAGTGAGTCCACTAGTGCTTAAAATGGAGCTATGCATGAGTAAATAAACAGAGACTATGTACGTACATAGATGTGCATTCCTCCTTCAAACAAACCTTTACACTTAGAGATAACCCCATGAAACATACTTTGTAAAACCTGACATGCAGCGGGCACACTGAAGGTATCTGCCACAAACAGTGAGAAGCCACCATAAGAAGAGTGCTTGGTTTTAACAGCAAGTAATGAATATGAACTTGAGCACGCCCCGGGAGAGAGCAGAGGACAGGAAGGCCTGGCGTGCTATGGTCCATGGGGTCACGAAGACTCGGACACAACTTAACGACTGAACAACAACAAATATAAAAGCAGAAGTTTGTGACATGCCAGGAATAAACCTCCTTTTGCTTTTTTATTCACTAACAGAGGTATAATATACATCATGTGGAATCCTGTTAGAATCCTGAATCTCTTTGCGTATTTAAAAAAAAAAAAAACAGTTTCTAGACCTCATGGTTGAGGATAAATCTGAAGTGAAGCTATAAAAGATTATTTAAATCAATCTCGGCTCTTTTACCTGTGTTCACATTTTTGAACTGCTGGTTTTATAATTTCTGTAAACATAGGATAGCTTGAAATGCTAATATAGATTTATTATAAATCCACCCAGATGTGTTACATCCAACCAGATGCACTGTGTTCAATGGGTCTTGCTCGAAGTAAGCATGCAGAGTTCTGCAACCTTACATATGGTGCTCACTCCAGCACTTGGCCTCTGCTGCTGTAGCTACCACTAGATGAGTAGCGATCACACTCCCACAGCACTAATTGGGTCATTCCATTTTAAAAGGAGAAGATCAACTGTCTCTGAAAGCTGTCTCCCCACCCCACTCCCCGATATGCACAGAATGGAATGTAGTTCTGTAGTTGAGCACTAGGGGAAAGATATGTTGCATATGCTCAGAAGTACTGTTTTGCCACATGTTCTAAAGCAGAGGAGACTCAAATTAATCCATGTCCAAGTCCTAGCCTGGAAAACACTTCACTTAAATTAAGCCCTGATTCTGAAGATGCAGCAAATGAACATCCCCACAGAGCCAGCATTCGTATAGACAATTCACAATTATGGTCTCGGTAATCAGAAATACATCTAGCTGGCTACAAGAGTCTTAGCAAATTTAACATCCTTGTTTCCTGGAAAGAATGTTCTATCTATCTATCTATCTATCTATCTATCTATCTACTGCCCAATAGTCAAAGCTCCCTGGGCAGTTCACAAAAATTAAAACCATAAAGTACAACACAAAACAATATAAAATATGAAAACTTAATGTAAATCAGAAAACAGCAACTGGTGAGCTGCATTTGGTCCTAGCTCCAAACATCATAAGTTGGCCATCTAGTTGCCAACCCAGAGACAAGAGGGACAGGCCGATCTACATTGCGCCCACCATCACAATGAATTCGGTGACCTGTCGGGTTAACCGCTCTCACATTAAAACGTGATTATGCACACTCACCCATATTCCCCGTTGCAGTGCTTCATCGAATGGGCGAGTTCGGTTCACACTCAAGTGCTGTGCTGTTTTCCTGCTCTTAAAGATGGAGGCTCTCATTGGAGGATCAGAAACTCTTCATGTTTCTGCTGATTCCACACCCACCACGCTCACAGATCTCGATGGCCCCATGTCATCTTCCTGCTACTGATTGCATAGCTTCCTCAGCACTCAGTGTTTCCTCAGCAACAAGCAAAGGGCTGGATGTGCACATGCTTGTCTGATCTCAGAAGCTAAGCAAGGTTGGCCCCAGTCAGTAGTTGGATGGGTGACCGCCTGGGAATCAGGCTTCCTGTACTGAGCAGGGGGTTGTTCTATCCCTTCAAATGAGACTAAGTTTTACCCCCTCCTATCCCCCACTTTGGATTTTTTTGTTGTTGTTAAAAAAAAACAAGCTTCAAATCTTTGAATTTTCGAATCTTCGAAGATCATGCCTGAATTAGAAAAAAAAAATCACGAAGAAGCCACGATTCTTCAAAGATAACACCTTAATTTAAAAAAAAATCCAAAGCGGGGGATAGGAGGAAGTAAAACTTAGTCTCATTGGAAGGGATAGAACAACCCCCTGCTCAATGCAGGAAGCCTGATTCCCAGGCGGTCACCCATCCAACTACTGACCGGGGCCAACCCTGCTTAGCTTCCGAGATCAGACAACCGCGTGCACATCCAGCCCTTTGCTTGATGCTGAGGAAACATTGAGTGCTGAGGAAGCTATGCAGTCGGTAGCCAGAAGATGACATGGGGCCGTCGAGAGCTGTGATTGGACAGGAGGGAAATACAAACACTGCCGTATATGGACAGGCAGGGGAGGGGACTATGACCAGATATGGTAGCGAAGGAGGAAAATCAGAGCACATTAAGGGGAAATACTGGGATATAAGGGTATTGAAAGCAGGAGCACAGAAGCGGGAAATTCCGGTTCCAATTCAAGGCGGATACTGCGTAGTGTGAAAGACGGGTGGTGAAACCTCACTGGAAGCGAAAAAACCCATAAGTGTAGATCGGCCTCCAGATATGCAGAAGCAGTGGTTGTGGAACAGAGCTTGCTGGGAGTCCAGTCTGGGAAGTGAGGAGGGTAGAAGCAGTCTCCATTGCCTCCTGAAAGCGGACAGCTTGTAAAACTAGTTGCTGAAGAAATTAGAACAAATGGGATGGGATGGGGTTAGGGTTATAATATCAGGATGGATTCATTAGAGCAGGGGTCCCCAACCCCTTTGGGCTGGTGGGTACATTTCAAATTTTGAGTGTTGTGGGCACCCTCACAAAAATGGCTGTCATGGAGGGGTTTGCCCATCCATCAGATGGCTGCCATGGTGGACATGGCCAGTCACAAAACACTCATTTCCCAGAAGGCAAATTAGTGAGATGAAAAGGAACTTGCTCAAGAACCTAAGTACAGGGCGGAGGTGGGGACTGATCTCCAAAACGCAACCAGGCTTTTCAACCCAAATAAAGATGGCACTGGAGGGCAATGTTTCATTTTGCAGCAGGCTGGCCTCCCAGTTTTTAAAAACAGCTCTTAATTTTTAAAAAATCTTAAGAAATAAAAATCAGGAGGGGGAGGGAGTCTGGTGGGTGCCAAAAGAGATGTCCCTCGACACACTGGTGCCTATGGGCACCACATTGGAATCGCCAGCATTAGAGAATTCATGGAGACAAAACAGAAGCCTGACTATTATAGAAATAGAATGTGATGGAACTATTTTTGGGGAAACACAATAAATGGAAAATTCCAAGGTATTTTCTAACAGAAACAGAGTATGTAATTATTTTATTTTCTGGTTGGGGGAGTCTGTATGAGTGTTGAAGTCATATTTATGATTTTTTTTGGTTAACAGCACATGCAGGGTATGTACTTTAAACAGATTTGCAGTTTCCCTGCTTGTGCCCCTGAGGATGCAACAGTTTACTGCAAACATTTCTTTTCCCAGATGCAGAATTCTTGGAATAAGTTTCTGGCTTCACTCTCATGAACTGAGTGGTAAAGATGCACATAATGAATTTGAAGTTATTTTCAGAAACAAGGAATTCTGGATAACACTGCTTTGTGCAAGATTTTTCAAAGCATAAACAAGCTTTTAACTCTCTCTCTGAAAATTTCTACACCAGCTGAAAAGCCTGCATTTAGAACAGGGCCTTCTGCTTCCGTTTTAAATGCAGGATCACAACTGACCCCTCCCCTTACCTCCTCCCCGTATCTGAGTCTTCCATTATGTTTCATTGACCTTACTCCTCTTCTTCCCACTTTAACCCTTTTCACGGAGGAAACTGAAGTGGAACACAACGGGGTAATTGGATAGCTCATTATTTGTGATCTATTTAAAAACGGCATTAAAAAGGGCATTTAGTGCAGGAGGGTTGCGGCAGGGTCACGGCGTCATGTAAAGAGCCCGCAAACTTCCGTGAAGGAGCAATCTCAATCACAGGATAAAAGGTCCCTGTGATGAAGTGTTCTCTCTTCTCTCTGTAGCAGTACAAAAGCCCTCCACTAAAAGGCAAGCAAGAGTGAGAACATCTGAAGTTTTTACATCTACAAAAATGTTTCCCCCCCATAGAAATATTAAGGATGGAGGAGATAGAAATATATTTAGTCATTTTCTTAAATGATGCTTAATTTTTTATTGTTATTCCCCATATGAGTTTCTATATCTGCTGGAATGTATATTCTATTAAAATGGCCTCATTTCTTCTTTGCAATACCAACACTTGCAAGAATGTACTCAGAAAAAATACTCTTAGGGTGCAATCCTATGCATGTTTAGACAAAAAAAAAAAAAGCCCTGCAACTCCCAGCACACTGATGCTGGCAGTTGTAGGACTTTTTTTCTGCCTAAACATGCGTAGGATTGCACCCTTACTGTTTACCATGACTTGCATTGGCTCTATTTTTGTCTCTTCTGTGTTCCTTACCTTTGCATACCTTTGGCTCTCTATATTTGGCTCTCTATAGTCATGCGTAGACTGGTTGTAGTTGCTCATTAGTGAGAGAAAGACATTTTGCATATGTTCAAAAGAGCTTTTTTTTTACACATGTACCTTGACCAGAGAAGGGCTCGTAACACTAGCAATTAAGAGACACTGTGCAGCTATTCGTCTCGTCCACCTTAGCAGATTTTCTGTGGAATGAAAAAAAAGTGGGGGGAACAAGTGGAATTTCCAAATGGAAGAGGATGTCATCTGGACCCTCCACAAAATTCCATGAATGAGGTACGGTGATCACAGGATAAAAGCCTCATCTGGTAGCACCTCAAAACTGAGTACTTTTACATACATCCACGAACAATAACTTGCTAAGTTGCTGCTTCTAAATTATACAGTACATAGGTTGAAGCCTGCCTAGATTACCCTTCTTGATCATGTCACAATTTAAGACATTTTGGGGTCACACATTACCAGGAAGGAGCAACTGAATGTGTATGAGCCTTACAAGTTCCCTTTGCATCTACCCTATAGGAGACAACAGGAGCACATAAATTTATTCTGCAAAAAGGAAAGCTGTGAACATTTTCCATTTAGAGGAAGCTGGGAAAAGAATGCACAAGTGACTGATATACCCCTTACCGCAATTTCCTGGCAACCTGCTAAGCTCGTCTTAGAAGTGAGACAAAGGAACTCTGCACATACCCAAAGGCAAAGTTTGTTTACCACTTTGTTTGCCACCATTTCACATATTCTTCTGTTAAGTCATAGAATCATAGAATCATAGAATAGTAGGGTTGGAAGGGGCCTACAAGGCCATCGAGTCCAACCCCCTGCTCAATGCAGGAATCCAAGTCAGAGCATCCCTGACAAATGGCTGTCCAGCCTCGTCTTGAAGGCCTCCAGTGTGGGAGAGCCCACCACCTCCCCAGGTAATTGGTTCCATTGCCGTATTGCTCTGACACTCAGGAAGTTTTTCCTGATGTTCAGTCGGAATCTGGCTTCCTGTAACTTGAGCCCATTATTCCGTGTCCTGCACTCTGGGATAATCAAGAAGAGATCCTGGCCTTCTTCTCTGTGACAACCTTTCAAGTACTTGAAGAGTGCTATCATATCTCCCCTCAGTCTTCTCTTCTCAAGGCTAAACATGCCCAGTTCTTTCAGTCTCTCTTCATAGGGCTTTGTTTCCAGTCCCCTGATCATCTTTGTTGCCCTCCTTTGAACCCTCTCCAGCTTGTCTGCATCCTTCTTAAAGTGTGGTGCCCAGAACTGGACACAGTACTCCAGATGAGGCCTAACCAGTGCTGAGTAGAGGGGAACTAGTACTTCCCGGGATTTGGAAGCGATGCTTCTATGAATGCAGCCCAAAATAGCATTTGCCTTTTTTGCAGCCACATCACATTGTTGGCTCATATTCAGCTTGTGATCGACGACAATTCCAAGATCCTTCTCGCTCGTAGTGTGGTTGAGCCACGTATCCCCCATCTTGTAACTGTGCATTTGGTTTCTTTTTCCTAGGTGCAGAACTTGGCATTTGTCCCTATTAAATGCCATTCTGTTGTTTTCTGCCCAGCACTCCAGTCTATCCAGATCACTTTGAATTTTGTTTCTGTCTTCCAAAGTATTAGCTATCCCTCCCAATTTTGTGTCATCTGCAAATTTGATCAGCATTCCCTGCACCTCCTCCTCCAAGTCATTAATAAAAATATTGAAGAGCACTGGGCCCAGGACTGAGCCCTGCGGTACCCCACTCGTTACCTCTCCCCAGCTTGAGAAGGTCCCATTGATAAGCACTCTTTGAGTCCGATTCTGTAGCCAACTGTGGATCCACATGATCGTTGTTTCATCTAGCCCACTTCGAGCTAGTTTGCTCATCAGGATATCATGGGGCACTTTGTCGAAAGCTTTGCTGAAGTCGAGGTATATGATGTCTACAGCATTCCCACGGTCTACAAGGGAGGTGACTTGATCAAAAAATGAGATCAGATTTGTCTGGCAGGACTTGTTTTTGACAAATCCATGTTGGCTTCGAGTAATCACTGCATTGTTGTCAAGGTGCTTCCAGATGGATTGCTTTATGATCTGCTCCAGAATTTTCCCAGGGATTGATGTCAGACTGACTGGTCTGTAGTTCCCAGGTTCCTCCTTTTTACCCTTTTTGAAGATAGGGACAACGTTAGCCCTCCTCCAGTCATCTGGCACTTCCCCGGTCCTCCATGATTTCTCAAAGAGAATAGACAGCGGTTCTGAGAGCTCTTCTGCCAGTTCCTTTATGACTCTAGGATGCAGTTCATCTGGCCCTGGAGATTTGAACTCATTCAAAGTAATGAGGTGTTCCTTGACCATATGCCTGTCGATCTCAAGCTGCAATCCTGCCCCTTCAGCCTGTACTTCGCCTTTGCCAGGGGGGTCATAGACCCTCTTTTGGGAGAAGACTGAGCCAAAGTAGGAATTGAGCACCTCTGCCTTTTCTTTGTCATCTGTTATCATTTTGCCATCCTTATTTAATAGCTGAACAACCATTTCTTTCCTCTGCCTTTTACTATGCACGTAGCTGAAGAAAGCCTTTTTGTTGTTTTTAGCATCCCTCGCTAACCTCACCTCGTTCTCCGCTTTAGCCTTCCTGACGCCATCCCTGCAATTCTGTGCTACCTGCCTGTACTCTTCCTTTGTTACTTGGCCTTCTTTCCACTTCCTATATGTGTCCTTTTTTGTTTTCAGGTCATCCCTAAGCTTTTTGTGAAGCCACATTGGCTTCTTCTGTTGTCTTCCACCTTTTCTTCTTGTTGGAATTGTTTGTGATTGTGCCTTGAGAATTTCCTTTTTTAAAAGTTCCCACCCATCTTGGACTCCTTTTCTCGCTAGCATTGCTTGCCATGGGACCTTACTGATCATTGTTCTGAGTTTATTAAAATCAGCTTTCCTAAAATCCAGGGTACGCGTTTGAGTACACTCGGCTTTTGCTTCCCTTAGAACCAAGAACTCAAGTACAACATGGTCGCTTTCCCCCAGAGTTCCTGTAACTGCTACTTTATCCACTAAGTCATCTCTGTTGGTTAGGATCAAGTCAAGGATAGCTGATCCTCTAGTTCCTTCCTCTACTTTCTGTAGGAGGAAGTTATCCGCCACACAAGTCAGGAATTTCCTGGAGGGGCCATGTTTTGCAGAATTTGTCTCCCAACAAATATCGGGGAAATTGAAGTCCCCCATTACTACTACATCATGCTTCCTTAAAACATTGGCTATTTGCTTTTCAAAAGTTTCATCCTTGGCTTCTCCTTGATTGGGTGGCCGGTAGTAGACTCCGACCACCAGGTTCCTTTTATTCTTTGCTCCATTTATTTCAACCCAGATGCTCTCGATGGGGCTACCAAGCTCCTCCTCCTGTATTTCTGTGCAGAGATATGTATTTTTCACATACAGTGCAACCCCGCCTCCCTTTCTGTTCCTCCTGTTCTTTTTGAACAAGTTATATCCTTCAACTGCTGTATTCCAGTCATGAGAGTCATCCCACCAAGTCTCAGTTATACCTATCAAGTCATAATTTCCCTCCTGTATTAAGAGTTCAAGTTCGTTCTGTTTGTTTCCCATACTCTGGGCATTAGTATATAGACATCGAAGACCATGTGCTTCATAGTCTGGCTTTCTTCCTACATGTGTCTGAAGACTATTATTGGGCGCTATCAGCGCTGTTCTCTCCATTGCAGTGCATGCGCCTACGTCCATTGTTACCCCCAACATTACATCTCCCTTCCCCGTAGGATTCAGTTTAAAGCCCTCCTGATGAAGTTCTTCATGCTGTGGCCAAACACATTCTTCCCAGCCTTTGTGAGGTGCAACCCATCCCTAGCCAACAGCCCATCTTCCAGGAAGTATAGCCCGTGGTCCCAGAATCCAAATCTCTCTCGTCGGCACCACCTTCGTAGCCAGTCATTCACCCGGAGTATTTTTCGTTCCCTTTCTATCCCTCTTCTAACTACTGGAAGGATGGATGAGAAAACTATCTGGGCCCCAAAGTTCTTGAGTTTCCTTCCCAAAGCTTCAAAGTCTGACGTGATCTCTTCGTAGCTCCGCTTGGCGGTATCATTTGTTCCCACATGGATGAGAAGAAAGGGATACCTGTCAGTGGGCTTTATGAGTGCAGGCAACCTTTCAGTCACGTCTCTAATCTGTCCTCCCGGGAGACAACATACCTGGCGAGTCCACGGGTCTTCGCGACATACTTGGGTCTCGATCCCACGCAGCAAGGAGTCTCCCACTACTACCACTCTTCTCTTCTTCTTCTTGTAGGCCTGGGTTTCATCGCCTCTGTTTGACTGACCTTCAGCCTCTTGCTCACTCTCATGCAGGTTCCCCTGTGATTCTTCCTCTGCAGGCTGTCCTCCAGTCTCATCTGCAAGTACCTGGAATCGGTTCCACAGCTCCACCGCTTCCACTGGTGCAGAGTGGCGTCTAGTTCTTCTTCTCCTAACTGTCACCGTTTTCCAAGGAGTATCCTCTACTCCATTTTTCTTCACCTCAGCATTTCCCACTGCCTCATCTTGCTGTTGCTCTTCAAGCTTCTGGTCTGCCCTTTGCTGCTGTAGTTCCCCCATTCTGTCCAAGAACTCTTCGTGTTCTCTTATTCCCCGGAGGGTTGACAGTCGCCGCTCCAGTCCACTTACTTTTTCCTCCAGCAGCGTGATCAACTTGCACTTGTTGCAGGTGTAGGCCATGTTGTTCTCAGGCAAGAAAACAAACATTGCACACACCTTGCAGGTCACCACCACTGGAGAGTCTTGTCCTTCCATAGCCTCTTCTCCCTTTTTGTGTCTAGCTTTGTGATTGTTCTAGACTAGCCTGTGCCTGCTCCTCTACTCAGTAGAGGTTAAAAGCAGAGTCCCACTGGTGTGGAAGTGTGTGTTACAAGACAAATAAATGAAAAAAAGTTAGTAAAAAAAAAAAAAATGTTAAGTCCTGGCATTAAAAAAAGGTGGCGTCCTTTGCTGCTTTGTTAAACCACCTTATAAAATCAAAGCTTTGTTTTCTGAGTCATGCTGACTCCCGACAATGAGAATTATGTAAAGAACTAGTCCCGTTGTTTTGTAAAGAGCGTTTCAATGCATAGTACAGGAGTACGATTTGCAGTGAAAGCATTTCTAGGCCAGAGGTGGTTAGAGGATAGAGCTGGATATCTTAAAGTAATATGCAGTAGATCAGCAAGGATTTCTGACTCCCAGTTAACAGTAACAATATGATCCCACCCTCCCTGCTCCAAATTACACCGCTGAAATGAAGAAAGCCTGAGGTAACCAGGAGTGGATTTGTATATGGACAGGCTGTTCTTGCACTCAAACAAACTCCTGGGCTCAAAATTCTTTGATTCCATGTATGCCTTTGGCACCAGCTCCAACTGGTGGATCTCAAGAATTCTAGCAAACACAACAACGTGGATCCTGCATGCCTGCAGTCTGCCCACCCCCAGATGGAGGCAATCCAAGCCTGCCACGGCGAGGCGTCGCTTTCTTAGACCATCGAGCTCCCCGGTCAACGAGTGCCTCTTTGCACAAGCTCACCTGATGCAGCTGCCTGCTGCCTTTGCAAGGAAATGCCCGCGCCGCTTTCCTTGGCTGATTCCGGCCGCCCCAATCCATGCTTGCTGATTGCCGAAGGCAAGCCTGGCTGCACACGTGGCCGCTCGGCCCTCACGCTCACAGCTGCTTCCCCGGGGAGCTTCTCGGTTCCGCCTTCAGGCACTCTTTGCCCGGCCCACGCCTGCCTGCCTGCCTGCCTGCCTGCCTAGATCTTTGGACAGCCGGGAGGGGCTGCATACCTGCGGGATCAAGGCTGGAACTGCTTGCGGCAATGCCAGGCAGCAGGGCTCAGTGCTGGAGCAAGCTGGGTGAGGGTATTTCTAAGCATGTGAAGAGTGCATTTCCCCCCACCGCATAGTGTGATCGCACAGCCTACATGCACATATACAGAGAGAGAGAGAGAGAGGTGGTATGAGAGCGGGAGGCAGGCTCCCACGGTGAAGGAGGTCTTGGCTTCCAACTGAGCTTGATTCTGGCCTTTGCCTTGTAAGGAATAAAAGAGTGGGGCTGGAGCCAGCCAAGACGAGACAGGAAACCAGGAGGAACTCTAAAGTAAAGGAAATTATGAGGAACAACAAGGGAAAAATGGAATGACAAAGAGGCTTAAGATGGGAGACTGTTGTCCCGAGAGATGCCCAGTTATGCCTTATTCTAGAACAGCAAGACAAGTCAGCTCTGTAGAATATTACAGATACTCTCCATCACTCTGCCACTTCCATTTTTTTTAGGAATGGCCTCAGTCTCTGCCAGTGGTAGGTTTCTGACAGGAGGGTAGTAAGGTAGTGCAGCTTTCCTCCTCGTTACCGCATCTCCAGTCTATTGGAAAGCTACACCTAATGCATTTTGGTAGCTGTGTTTTGGCAACCGTAACAGCATGGGATTGAACTGGGGCCAAGTCAGATAGACGAAACACAGAGATATATAATTAGGCTTTCCTTATAGAATAAGACCTTAATAGCAGCTGTGGTGCTGCCCCCTGAAGCAGACTGGGACCAGGGGACTGAGGGTAAAATTCGGGTGGGGAGAATCACTTGTGCTCCTTACAGGAGAGGTGGGATATAAATTTAATAAATAAGGGTGAGGTAATAACATATTTGACACTCAGTGTGACTTATGAGGGAACAGACCTCTGCTGATGGATTTCTATTTCTTTTCCCATCTATTGTTCTAATCTGCACTTGACAGGTGAAGAAAGTACATTTTGACCTACTCCAACCTTCTATGTACAAACCTAGTCCATGTACTGTTGGGTTATAGTTCCAGTTTCACCTATTCTTACATAAGGTGCAAGCCTATGCATGTTTAGACAAAAAAAAAAAAAAAGCCTTACAACTCCCAGCATTCCCCAACCAGCATGAGTGGCTGGGGAATGCTGGGAGTTGTCAGAGTTTTTTTCTGTCTAAACGTGGGTAGGATTGTGCCCATCACAGAGTTTAGAACATACACCTTTTAGTTCACTCTAGAACTAAATGGAGCCTAGTGTCTAAGAGAATGGCTTTTCCCCAATCCTCTTTGGTTCCTTTACAGACCAAACATGGTCCACAATCTACTTCTGTGAGTATGCTTTTCTTTCCCATGAGTCTCTCTTTGTACTTATAAAGTCTATGGTGTCCCCTGCTGTTCATTTTTTAAGCTCCAAAGAATAATAACTTTTGAGTATTGTATAACTTACTGCCTGAGTTACAAAGGTTGCCACAATCACTGCATTTTCCTTTCTCAAGCTTCTGTGCTCTTTTCCATATTTTATAGTATACCAAATATTTTTCTCCCCTTCATGGATCACTGCCTTGTTGTGGCGAAGGGGCTTGCGTAACTCAGTGAAGCCATAAGCTATGCTGTGCAGGGCCACCCAAGACGGACAGGTCATGGCGGAGAGTTCTGACAAAATGTGGTCCACTGGAGAAGGAAATGGCAACCCACTCCAGTATTCTTGCCAAGAAAACCCCATGGAATGTATCACAAGGCTAAAAGATATGACGCCGGAAGATGAGACCCTCAGGTCGGAAGGTGTCCAATATACTACTGGGGAAGAGCAGAAGGTATTTCCAAGTAGCGCCAGAAAGAGTGAAGCGGCTGGGCCAAAGCCAAAAGGACACTCAGCTGTGGATGTGTCTGGTGGTGAAAAGAAAATCCGATGCTGTAAAGAACAATATTGTTTAGGAACCTGGAATGTCAGATCAATGAATCAAGGTAAGCTGGAGGTGGTCAAACATGAGATGGCAAGATTGAACATCGACATCTTGGGAATCAGCGAACTAAAATGGACAGGCATGGGCGAATTTAATTCAGGTGACCATCATATCTACTATTGTGGGCAAGAATCCCTTAGAAGAAATGGAGTAGCACTCATAGTCAACAAAAGGGTGGGAAAAGCAGTACTGGGGTACAATCTTAAAAATGATAGAATGATCTCAGTACGAATCCAAGGCAAACCATTCAACATCACAGTAATTCAAGTCTATGCCCCAACCACTGAGGCCGAAGAAGCTGAGGTTGATCGGTTCTATGAAGACCTACAACACCTTCTAGAACTAACACCAAAAAAAGATGTCCTCTTCATCATAGGGGATTGGAATGCTAAAGTAGGAAGTCAAGAAATCACCGGGATAACAGGCAGGCATGGCCTTGGTGTACAAAATGAAGCAGGACAAAAGCTAATAGAGTTTTGCCAAGAGAACATGCTGATCATAGCAAACACTCTTTTCCAACAGCACAAGAGGCGACTCTACACATGGACGTCACCAGATGGTCAATATCGAAATCAGATTGATTATGTCCTTTGCAGCCAAAGATGGAGAAGCTCCATACAGTCAGTAAAAACAAGACCTGGAGCTGACTGTGGTTCAGATCCTGAGCTGCTTCTTGCAAAATTTCGGCTTAAATTGAAGAACGTCGGGAAAACCACTAAACCGTTCAGGTATGACCTAAATCATATCCCTGATGAATATACAGTGGAGGTGAGGAATAGATTTCAGGGATTAGACCTGATAGACAGAGTGCCTGAGGAACTATGGACGGAGGTCCGTAACATTGTTCAGGAGGCAGCAACAAAATCCATCCCAAAGAAAAAGAAATGCAAGAAAGCAAAGTGGCTGTCTGATGAGGCTTTACAAGTAGCTCACGAAAGAAGGGAAGTGAAAAGCAAGGGAGAAAGGGGAAGATATACCCAACTGAATGCAGAGTTCCAGAGAACAGCAAGGAGAGACAAGAAGGCCTTCTTAAATGAACAATGCAAAGAAATCGAGGAAAACAACAGAATGGGAAAGACTAGAGATCTCTTCAAGAAAATTGGAGATCTCAAGGGAACATTTTGTGCAAAGACGGGCATGATAAAGGACAAAGAAGGCAGGGACCTAACAGAAGCAGATGAGATTAAGAAGAGGTGGCAAGAATACACAGAAGAACTATACAGGAAAGATCTGAATGTCCCTGATAGCCATGAGAGTGCGGTCACTGAACTTGAGCCGGACATCCTAGAGAGTGAAGTCAAGTGGGCCTTAGGAAGCATTAGTAACAACAAAGCTAGCGGAGATGACAGTATTCCAGCCGAGCTATTTAAAATCCTAAAAGATGATGCTGTTAAAGTGCTGCATTCAATATGCCAACAAATCTGGAACACTCAACAGTGGCCACAAGACTGGAAAAGGTCAGTTTACATTCCAATTCCAAAGAAGGGCAACGCCAAAGAGTGTTCAAACTACCGCACAATTGCGCTCATTTCACATGCCAGCAAGGTGATGCTCAAAATCCTACAAGCTAGGCTTCAGCAGTATGCGAACCGAGAACTACCAGAAGTACAAGCTGGGTTTAGAAGAGGCAGAGGAACTAGAGATCAAATCGCCAACATTCGCTGCATCATGGAGAAAGCAAGAGAATTCCAGAAAAACGTCTATTTCTGCTTCATTGACTACGCTAAAGTCTTTGATTGTGTGGATCACAACAAACTGTGGCAAATCCTTAAAGTGATGGGAGTACCAGACCACCTTACCTGTCTCCTGAGAAACCTGTACGAGGGTCAAGAAGCAACAGTAAGAACCAGACATGGAACAACCGATTGGTTCAAAATTGGGAAAGGAGTACGACAAGGCTGCATATTGTCACCCTGCTTATTTAACTTATATGCAGAGTACATCATGAGAAATGCCGGGTTGGATGAATCACAGGTCGGAATTAAGATTGCTGGGAGAATTATCAACAACCTCCGATATGCAGACGATACCACCCTAATGGCAGAAAGTGAAGAGGATCTAAAGAGCCTCTTGTTGAGGGTGAAAGAGGAGAGTGCAAAAGCTGGTTTGAAACTCAACATTAAAAAAACTAAGATCATGGCATCTGGCCCCATCACTTCCTGGCATATAGAAGGGGAAGAAATGGAAGCAGTGACAGATTTTACTTTCTTGGGCTCCAAGATCACCGCAGACGGTGACTGTAGCCATGAAATTAAAAGACGCTTGCTCCTTGGGAGGAAAGCTATGGCCAACCTAGACAGCATAGTAAGAAGCAGAGACATCACCTTGCCGACAAAGGTCCGTCTAATCAAAGCTATGGTTTTCCCAGTAGTAATGTATGGCTGTGAGAGCTGGACTATAAGGAAGGCTGAGCGCCGAAGAATTGATGCTTTCGAACTGTGGTGCTGGAGAAGACTCTTACGAGTCCCCTAGACTGCAAGGAGGTCAAATCAGTCCATCCTAAAGGAAATCAACCCTGAGTGCTCATTGGAAGGACAGATAATGAAGCTGAAGCTCCAATATTTTGGCCACCTAATGCGAAGAGAAAACTCCCTGGAAAAGACCCTGATGCTGGGAAAGACTGAAGGCAAAAGGAGAAGGGGACGGCAGAGGATGAGATGGCTAGATAGCATCACGGATGCAATGAATATGAACTTGAGCATGCTCCGGGAGAGAGCGCAGGACAGGAAGGCCTGGCGTGCTATGGTCCATGGGGTCACGAAGAGTCGGACACGACTGAACGACTGAACAACAACAAATATTTTTCTGGAAAGACTTCAGAAACATTCAGCAAACATTCTAGAACATGACAACCGGACAGCTTGAAAAGTGTTGGCTTGGCACATAGTCAACAACTTTCTCCATCAGGGCTACAGATCAGTGGGCATACTTGATCGAATTATGCCCAATACATTACATTAGATTAGGAGGTGTGTGATACGAATAACGTATATTTACTATTAAATATTGAACTGCAATACCCCAGATGCAGTGAGTCTGAAAATATGTTTACATTTAACCTGTCATTATTCTGCAACTGTGTATCTTGCTTAGCTGATGTAAGCTGGGCATCATGTTTTACCAGATGCTTCAGGTGCTGCAGAAGAAAAAGAAAAAGCAGGAGTTGGAGACAGATTTGGTAGAATAGGGACGTTGAGGTGGAAAAACATGCTCTTGATTCACAGGTTACTATAACAGGGCTGTTAATGGAGGACCCCATCTGGCCTTCTACTTTATTTAATGACATTGAGGAAGTGTGGGGTTATTTTATTTGTTGTTGTTGTACAGCCGACCTGTGATTCATCCAACCCAGCATTTCTCATGACGTACTCTGCATATAAATTAAATAAGCAGGGTGACAATATACAGCCTTGTTGTATTCCTTTCCCAATTTTTAACCAATCGGTTGTTCCATGTCCGGTTCTTACTGTTGCTTCTTGACCCTCGTACAGGTTTCTCAGGAGACAGGTAAGGTGGTCTGGTACTCCCATCACTTTCAGAATTTCCCACAGTTTGTTGTGATCCACACAATCAAAGGCTTTAGTGTAGTCAATGAAGCAGAAATAGACGTTTTTCTGGAATTCTCTTGCTTTCTCCATGATGCAGCGAATGTTGGCGATTTGATCTCTAGTTCCTCTGCCTCTTCGAAACCCCGCTTGTACTTCCGGTAGTTCTCAGTTCACATGCTGCTGAAGCCTAGCTTGTAGGATTTTGAGCATCACCTTGCTGGCATGTGAAATGAGCGCAATTGTGCAGTATTTTGAACACTCTTTGGCGTTGCCCTTCTTTGGAATTGGAATGTAAACTGACCTTTTCCAGTCTTGTGGCCACTGTTGAGTGGTCCAAATTTGTTGGCATATTGAGTGCAGCACTTTAATAGCATCATCTTTTAGGATTTTCAATAGCTCAGCTGGAATACTGTCATCTCCACTAGCTTTGTTGTTACTAATGCTTCCTAAGGCCCACTTGACTTCACTCTCTAGCATGTCCGGCTCAAGTTCAGTGACCGCACTATCACGGCTATCAGGGACATTAAGATCTTTCCTGTATAGTTCTGTGTATTCTTTCCACCTCCTCTTAATCTCATCTGCTTCTGTTAGGTCCCTGCCTTCTTTGTCCTTTATCATGCCCGTCTTTGCACAAAACATTCCCTTGAGATCTCCGATTTTCTTGAAAAGATCTCTAGTCTTTCCCATTCTGTTATTTTCCTCGATTTCTTTGCATTGTTCATTTAAGAAGGCCTTCTTGTCTCTCCTTGCTATTCTCTGGAACTCTGCATTCAGTTGGATAGACCTTCCCCTTTCTCCCTTGCTTTTTGCTTCCCTTCTTTCCTCAGCTACTTGTAAAGCCTCATCAGACAGCCACTTGGCTTTCTTGCATTTCTTTTTCTTTGGGATGGATTTCGTTGCTGCCTCCTGAACAATGTTACAGACCTCCGTCCATAGTTCCTCAGGCGCTCTGTCTATCAGGTCTAATCCCTTAAATGTATCCCTCAGCTCCACTGTATATTCATAAGGGATATGATTGAGGTCATAACTGAATGGTTTAGTGGTTTTCCCTACGTTCTTCAATTTAAGCCCAAATTTTGCAATAAGAAGCTCATGATCTGAGCCACAGTCAGCTCCAGGTCTTGTTTTTACTGACTGTATAGAGCTTCTCCATCTTTGGCTGCAAAGTACATAATCAATCTGATTTCAATATTGACCATCTGGTGATGTCCATGTGTAGAGTCGCCTCTTGTGCTGTTGGAAAAGAGTATTTGCTATGATCAGCATGTTCTCTTCACAAAACTCTATTAGCCTTTGTCCTGCTTCATTCTGTACACCAAGGCCATGCTTGCCTGTTATCCTGGTGATTTCTTGACTTCCTACTTTAGCATTCCAATCCGCTATGATGAAAAGGACATCTTTTTTTGGTGTTAGTTCCAGAAGATGTTGTAGGTCTTCATAGAACCAATCAACCTCAGCTTCTTCGGCCTCGGTGGTTGAGGCATAGACTTGAATTACTGTGATGTTGAATGGTTTGCCTTGGATTCGTACTGAGATCATTCTATCGTTTTTGAGATTGTACCCCAGTACTGCTTTTCCCACCCTTTTGTTGACTATGAGTGCTACTCCATTTCTTCTAAGGAATTCTTGCCCACAGTAGTAGATATAATGGTCAT
Source organism: Heloderma suspectum (assembly GCF_057233095.1). Lineage (NCBI taxonomy): Eukaryota > Metazoa > Chordata > Lepidosauria > Squamata > Helodermatidae > Heloderma > Heloderma suspectum. The sequence goes on from NC_139459.1 coordinate 100,341,569, forward strand.
CTGAATTAAATTCGTCCATGGGCCCATTAAAAACTGTGTTATTTGTTTATTTGTTTGCTTGTCAAGAATGCTTCTCATTTAGGATTTTTAAAGCATATTCATATATTGTACTGTACTTAGAGTATAAGCCTACACATATGAAATTCCATAGCCATATAAAGATCTTACACTTATATTCTGTAAGTGCAAATATATATTGGATTGGATCCAGATTAGCACTTGGCTTACACTCATGCTGGAGGAAGGAGTGGGGGGCAACCTTTGTGATTCCTCCTGTAGCCCCCAGTGCCTCCTGAACAGCTGCTCTGGAGGGCTGGGGGACCCCCCAGAGCAGCATGAGAGGCAACATGGGGGGCTACTGGTGGAAGGGAGAATTGGCAAAGATCACTTCCAGGGGTCCTTGCTTCAATGGGGAACCTCTGCTAGACCCTGGTGCTTTCTATGAGCACTCTTTGACTGACAGAATGGCTAATCTGCATTCAGCCCATATGGAGATGACCATTTCCCTGATCAAAATTACCCCCCGAGCTGCGATTAACCATAAATATAGGCACCTGTTTTAATTCTTCCATTCAGCTAATAGTAGCCTGGGGGTGGAAGCATAAGATTTCTAACAGGGAAACAGTGTGGTACACAAGGGTTAACTCCTCCTCTCCCAGTGCCACAACCTCAATCCAGTTCCCACTCCAGTTGCTTTTAAGAAAACAAAAAAGTTTGGGAGGTCAGATCACAGATTTCCCATGTCACATCTAGGGAGCCGCCTAATACCAAGTTAGACCATGGGCCCATCTAGCTCTGTATTACCTACACTGACTGGCAGAGGCTTTCTAGAGTTTCCAACAGCAGCCTTTCCCAGCTTTATCTGTAGATAGTAGGGACTGAACCTGGGATCTTTCACATGCTCTTGCCACCAAGCTACAGTCCTTTCCCATCTTGTTTAGGCCCTGAGTAGTAAAGGGGTCTGCCGATGTCTAGGTTGTACCATTTCAGGCTGCATATGGGGAGTCATTTAATGGGCCATTCGTCCATGGGGCTGAGTGGAGATTCCTTCACAAGCTGGGCTAGAACATTCTTGACATATAAGGATTTCATTATTTGTGTGGTAGGGAGGAACGTTCAGTCATGTGGCTGAGTCCCCATCTGCAGTCTAAAGTGGCTTCTGGAGCAGGGAGGAGGAGAATATTTGCTGAAGGCAGGCACAAATGCAGGTGTATTGTGCCATCCCCTCCATCCCACCTGTGCCATGCGTAGGCTCCATAATTTAGCCAGTATTTGTGATGGCTCTTTTTTAGGAAAACCCTTACAGGAAACAGCAGAGACTATCTCTAAAGCTGGAGTCTCCAACATGGTGTCCAACAGATTTCCCATTCATAAATGGCTGCCATGGTGGGCATGGCTGGTCACAAAATTTCCCAGAATGCAAAGTGGGGAGCATAAAAGGAAAGTAACTTCTCCAAGAACCTAAGTGGTTCTTTAAGGTTCATTAAGTGAATCCCCATGTGCAGCCTGAAATGGTACAACCCAGACACAGGCAGACCACCTCACTACGAACTAGGCCTCAGGGCCTAAACAAGATGCGAAAGGACTGTTGCTTGGTGATAAGAGAATGTGGAAGGTCCCAGTGAGCCCACGGACACCTGTCTTGTTGTCCACTAGGCTTCCAGCCCCTCCTGATATTTATTTTAAGTTTTTTAAATTAATTGTTTTTTAAAACTGGGAGGCTGGCATACTGCAAAGTAAACTGCTGCCCTCCAGCACCATCTTTATTTGTGTTCAAAGGAAAGGTTTTGTGTTTTGGAGCTCAGACCCCATGTCTGCCTTGCACTTAGGTTCTTGGACAAGTTACTTTTCTTTTAGGCACACCAGTTTGCATTTTGGGAAATGAGTGTTTTGTGACCAGCCATGCCCACCATGGCAGCCATTTTATGAATGGGCAACCCCCACCTCCAAGGCAGGTATTTTGTGAGAGCACCCTGACACTTTCAAAATTCCAAATGTACCCAACAACCCAAAAAGGTTGGGGGGCCCTTCTCTAAAGAATGTCCTTTATATGAAGATGAACCCAGGGGAACAATGTTCATATCTTTTATGTGAATGTTACAGAAAGAATGGAAGGGCTTCTGACTGCTTAATACTATTTTTGTTTGTTTGTTTGTTTTTAAACTATTCTTGGTCTTTTGAACCTATTTATTCACATAAACATCCTTGAACATTACAACTCTTGCACCCGTTATCTCTAAACGGAATTGGCCTCAGTGTGGTTATAATACTTGTGGTTTCGGGTTTGGTTAATTTGTTTGAAGATCCTCCCCCTTAACAACAAGATGCACATATTTTATTGTCTTCAGCCTTTTGTAACTTCTGTAAGCATCACTAGTACAGTACTAATGATGTATGGATGAATTTAAATTTCTGATTTGAAATATAATGTGACAACTATGATCTATACTTCATTCAAAATCTTGTTTAAATGTGTGTGTGGGGGGTGAAGGTTGTTTGTTTTCAGAGCTAGAAATATCTGCTCCCTGTATAGAAAAGATCTTTCACACACTGAAAGGCGGTAACTTTTTTGGTTGCCACCAGGAGGTGCAATTGATACAAATATTTTTACTACAGAGCAATACTTTACCTGGAATAGTTGCATTTTCTTCACTTTCTCCCTTTTAAAAACTAGTTTCAGATCAGTCCTGCTTCCCCCTTCTTCTCTAGGTAAATATTACCATTCTTTTTGAAAGATATACTGTTCTTCCTGACCCTTTGCTCTAATTTTTCTCTTTCCATCTTCAGTTTCCCAGATTTCTTTTATTGTTGATGCCCCCACAGTCCCTGCAATATCTATATCTGAAGATTGCTTCACACATGACATTTATCCTGAATGAACATAATCACCATGTATGGGAAAATGTGTATATATATAGCATTTTGTATGAAATATAAAGCGAGTGTTTATTTTGACATGGGTTTGCAAGACATGAACTGGCAGCAAAATAAACTTGTGCAGTACTTCTCATGAGGGTGCATACATTATTCTGTACAGGGAAATGTCACAGTTGTTGGTTCTATTTATTAGCTCGGTTTCTACTATGAATTTTTAGCTCATATATAAGAAATTCCTAAATAATTCTTTTTTGGGGGGTGGGGGGGAGTATTATTTGTTAAATTTGTATCCCACCTTTCCACCAGATGGTGCTCAAGGTGGCTTACAGCGATAATGCAATAAAATATACAATAAAACAATAAAATACAAAATAAACAGTATTAAAACAAGGCAAGTAAAAAACATCAATAAAAATAACCAGTTAAAACAGACACAAATATATCTAATTCTGACAGATCTCAAGCCCATCTTTCATCCCGTGGCTACATGCAGAAAGGTATTGCAAAGCAACTGCAATATCTTGTGAGATGCAATCAGAGTAAAGGCCACATTTGCACCTGGGGCAATGGAACATTTCCATGCTGTAGTTTCTAGCTGTTGCAAGACTACAAAAATCTGATGAGTTGTGTGGTTGGTCAATAGGCAGTGGTTAAAATACAGGGAGGGGGCAAAGGGAGTCTGCCCCCCCTTAACTGCTATTTTTTTTTATAAAACTACAAGAGGACCATTATTTAGCTAAAATTGGGAAGGGGGGCAGGGCGTGTGGATTTTCAATAAGGGCCTCCTAGCTTTCCCCATGTAATTTGTGAACTGCCTGTAGGTTGAGGTGAAGAAGCTGACTTGAATTTTAGACCAAATATTTATATTTCAAAGAATGCAAATAATCTGCTATGCTTTCTCAATTTGCTTCAGAACAACCATGTGGCTGTCCCAACATGTCACTGATCCAACATATGTAGCAGCAGGACACACTCTGGATTCTGTTTTTTTGATCAGGCAAGAGGATGGTAGGGGATTTATTATCTGACCTTGTTATGCTCAGATCCTATTGAGGTTTAGACTTCTAGCAGCGTTTTCTCTCTGCAGAGATGGGGAACTGATTAAAATGGTCGGTTCCCAGCAACTAATAGATTCCAGAGGGCTTTAGGGGATTTTCCTGCTTGTATGGCCAGTGCTCCCGACAAAGCCGTGTGGGATACAGAGATGAGTCAGGCAGTTGACAATTGTGTCCAAAGTGCCCTCTCTGCGCAGATCCCATGCAGCTCCTTAGTATACCCTGAGCAAAGGGCAATGAAGCAAGATGGGAGATGGCTTGAATGCAGGTGCTGTAAAATGCATGTGGAATCTAATCGAACACAGGATAACCCTCACTACCAAGCCTATTCCTTGGCAGCAATGGCATCAAAGAAAGAATTCTTTTTCACTACCATTGTGTCACCTCAGTATCATTCCAATGGAGCTTTTCCGGGTCATTTTGTTCACGTAAGTTGTCCTGGACATCCTGAATGAATCGCTCCTGTGTGCAAACATTGGGTTGGTTGTGTATCCAGACTTAGCAATACTGAAATCAGTGGGACTTAGGTTGGTCTACTTTAAGGATGACGAAGTTTGCCTACAATCCATAACATGAGATAGGAGTGCCTTACACGAACATTGGGAGTTCTCCATGGATGAGCCAAGGACACAGGTAGGGGATGGATAGTTGCTATGCCTGTGGCAGACTTGTCTAGGTATGTGTCTAACTCCTGGCATGGGTGCAGAACCTCAGGTCTGGGGGCCAAATCCAGCCTACTTGGGGTATCAATATGGCCCTCCGGGGTTCACCAGATGGTCACACCCCTTCCCCCAACATGTGTTCCCCATCCCCATTCTAAAAGGCTGAAATGCTGCTCCTAAGGCTAAGATAATAGCAATAACAGGTTTAAGCTACAATATTATGGTCTTTTTGCCCCACCCTTTTTGCCTTTGGCCCCACCCACCACTGGATTGTGGCCCCTGAGAGCTCCTTGGAATGCTGCCCTCAGGCTAAAAGAAGTTCAACACCCATGCCCTAGCAATTTGTTCTCTCAGTTGAAGATATCTCTTCATCTATAGTGGTGGTGTGAGAGCAGAAAACCTGTGATAACTCATGGTAGCCATAGATAGAAGGAATCTCAGATTATATCACTGTGCGAATGACGTTTTAAGTGCCCTAGCACCACTTTGATGCCTCTGAAATTGCTTTTTTTTTTCCTTCAGAGAAGCCAGCCCCACAAGAGCCCTCAAACTTCTCTGTCAACTTAGGCTTAACATCTCCTGTTTTGAAAATACAGGCAGACTTAAGTGATGCAGTTCTCCCTTGTGTCTGCCCACATTAGAGTGTCCAATTCCATATCACCAAAAAAAGAGAACACAAATTTGGGTCAGATTTGCATATTCATATGTACAGATGCACATTTTGAAATCATTACTGCAATTTAAATAGAAATACAGCGCCTGTCATCCTACTGGGGAAGATTGTGACCAGGTGACCTGTGTGCCTGCACAGTCTTGCTGTCCAGGTTCTCACTGTTCATGGGCAAATTCAAGGTCCTTGCTTTCCCTTGTTATGGTTCTTTATCTTTAAACCAGACTTGTACAAGGCAGCCCTTCCAATAGAGCAGGGGTCTCCAGTGTGGCACCCATGGGCACCACTGAGCCTTCAAGGCCAGGCTAATGCACCCACACCAAGCTATTGCCCCTCTGCAAGTGACTGGAGTGATTCCTCCATTCATTTGCATCCTCCATTCGTTTGCAAGGAGGGACCTTGGGGCAATAAAGTCCTTGGTGGGGGGAGGACTTCGCCCCACTTCCAGCCAGGTTTTGGCAGAGCGGCTTCCCCCTCCCTATTAAAACCAATAGATGAATTGCTCCATTGGCTTTAATGGGAAAGGAAAAGACCCCCTGCCGAAACATGGCTGAAGGGGGAGGGGGGCAAAGTCCACCTACACACACCAAGGACCCTTGGGACAACGGAGTTCTTGGTGTGTGTGTGGGGGGGGGAGGTGACCTTACCCCCAGTCATTTTTCTTTAGGTGCCTTTTCCTTTCCCTATTGAAACCAATGCATGCATTGATCCTTTGGCTTTAATAGGGAGGGAAGAGAGGAAGAGGATCCAGAGAGATGGAATGAAGGAAGGAAATAAGGGAAGGAAGGAAGGAAGGAAGGAAGGAAGGAAGGAAGGAAGGGTCAGAAAGAGAGAGAGGAGCCGAGAGGGATGGACAGAAGGAAGGAAGATCCAGAGAGAAGGAAGGAAGGAAGGAAGGAAGGAAGGAAGGAAAGAAAGGGAGCCAGAGAGAGAAAAAGAAGTAAAGAGGAGCCAAAGAAGGGGAAGAAGAGGACAGAAAGAGTAGCCAGAGAGATGGAAGGAAGGAAGGAAGGAAGGAAGGAAGGAAGGAAGGAAAGAAAGAAAGAAAGAAAGAGGCTCCAGAGAGAGAAAGGGCTTTTCTACATAAGGCATTTATCATGCGCTCTTCATTCCCTAGTCATGGTTGTTTACCATTCTTTAGACGACATCGTGACCCTCCAGTTTCGCTGCTTTGTCTAATTAGCACTGTCGGCAATTTTTTTATAGCAGGGAAAATGTGGCATTTAATTGTGAAAGGGAAAGAAATTGGCTTTTTCATTGTGTACTTGTGCAATTCTGCTATATCACAGCACCACCTAGTGGTTATGTAGCAGAAAAGCAGGAAACGCTCTTTACTTAGTGCTCGGATCTCAATTCTGCGACGAAACTGAAAGTAGATACTATGGATTAACAGCCTTGTATAGAAAAGCTCAGAGAGAAAGAGGAGGGGGGCAGGGATCAAGAGAGAGTGGGGAGATCAAGAGAGAGAAAAGAGGAGACAGAAACAGAGGGAAAAGAAATAGAGAGAGTGAGAAGCCAGAGTGAGTAGGACACACACAGGGTACACATCCATGCACACATACAAACACAGATAAGGGGGGGGGCACTCCCAACGTGTTTGTGTTTGAGCCTCCACCCTCCTACAGCAGCTAATTTGTGGTGGTGCCCAGGGCATTTTTTAAAAATACTCATTGTGCCCAAGGGTCCAAAAAGTTTGGTGGCCCCTGCAATAAAAGATGCCTTCCAATAGAGGACTGTCCTCTGACCACCCTTCAAGTAAAGAACTGTCCTCTGTAACATAGGACATATGACCTCCCAAGTCCCCCCCCCCCGGCCCAATATATACATTATTGTTGCAGTCTGGGAACTGTTTCCACATTTTCAGATACCATACCATAGTAGTAACAATCTATGAAGAGGAACTACTTGGGCAAGGGAAATTTCTTTTGTCCCCATACCACCTTCAGCCTCCATGGAGAAGCATCATCAGGACGCGAAAGGACTATGTCCTTTGTCGACCACTGTTGTTTCTCTTTACAAATGTGCAGCATGGCTTCTGACTATGTGGATGTGGTAATCATGCCACGGTGACAGTATATGAATTGGGTTTCTGTGAAATCGAAGAAGGGGGTGGGGTGGGGGGGAGTATACAAAGCGGAGCAGCAAAAGTAGAAGTATCCGTGAAATAATTATGCTTCTTAGGAACCCCTAGCATTGGAAAAACTTATTCACCCCACCTTTAGCACAGGCCCAAATGTCCCTGCACATACCTGGGACCGTAAAAAACCAAGAAAGACTGGCATTGTGTTTCAAGAGGGCCTGTTGGACCTAGGAGATTCATTATGCCATTAGTAGAAAGGGGAGGCACAATTTATTGAGCCTGTTACACCACAGTTACCAAGCCCTGTCCTGAAAAGGGCCATTTTTAAAAGTTGGTAGAAATTCAAGGAAGAAATCAAGGAAAGGCCCCCTGTAATTCTGAAAGACCAGGCTCAATATGCCTAACGTTTGAATAGGAGGGAGCAGCATTGCGTCAGCTTAATTATTTTTATTAGCGCATCTAAGATTTTATTAGTCCTTCCCGAAATTAGCTTATGGCAACCAAAGAAAGAAAGAAAACCCAGCCCAAGTTTGTACAACAGCAGGTTAAACAGATAGTGAGCGTTTAATGGTGTCTGTAAAAAACAAATTACTTTGAACTCTACACCAATGCTTATTTAAACGTTTCTGTTTCAGGGACCTCAGTTTCTGTTGTCTTCCATGAGTGCTGCTATATCTTAAGTTTCTTATTTATTTTCCCCTTCCGAGAATTAAACTCAAAAGACTTTGAGCAGTATGCCAGTGTTCAGCCACTATTTTTTTTAACAACCTAAAATTACAAACGCTTGTTTTCAGACTTCCATAGACAGGATTTCCCAAGGCTTCCACTATGAAGAATGTACCAATGTGTCAGATAAAAAGTTCTTACTTTCGGTTTAGAAGAAAAGGATGCCAGGCAGGCAGCAGTGGATCCAACACTATTTTATTGAACGTTTTGCAAAACGGGTGCAGAGCAGTCTGGACCCCGCGACACGTGTGCAAAAAGCCTTTTATACCATATCACTTCTATTGTTCTTGCCAATAGCCAATAAACAGTCAGTATCAGCTTACCAAGCCGTTAGTCATGAGCGCGTCATTATGGTTCTCCTTTTTGCTCCGCCCACATTTTTCCCGCCACTCAGGCTCCTACGTAACTGAGGCGCCAACGGTTATGGAGTCTCTTTTTCTAACAATTCCCTCCTTTAAGTCTTTACTCACGTCTTAAAGCGTTTAAAACGCAGCCTCTTTATTGGTACAATAAAGCAAGAGCATCTGTTTTGACAGAGCAGTTTCTATCAATCGCTGGGATAAGCCTCTGACACAGGGGATAATGCAGAAACCAAATAATACCAGAACTCCTACCACCACTACAAGCGAGATAAGGATTGAGGCTGCTAGGTGTTTCCATCTTCCAAACCACTTTTCTAGCCAGGCAGTCAGGGGGTTGTTAATCCCTGAATTCTCAGCTAACTCCTCAGATAAGGTGGTGAGACCTTGTAATGCTTTTGTCACTGTGCCGTCTGGGGCAGTGTTGTTAGGGATGAAGATGCAGCACCGCCCACCTAACATAACGCATACCCCTCCTTTTTCTCCTAACATCATATCAAGAACACGCCGATTTTCCCAGGCCATTTGGCTAGTGGCATCTAGCTGCTCAGCCAATCTTTTTACAGCATCACGGGAATAATTTATAAATCTTTGTTGATTATAATAAATGTAATTGATCCAATCTACATTTTTGTTAATGGTTGCTCACCAAAACAGGGTAGACTCTAATCCTGCAGCGATTTGATTTCTCTCTTTGAACTCATCTGGCACTCTCCTTGGCACCCCTATAGAGTCAATGTATTTTCGATTATCAAAAGGGGTTACCGACCATTTCTGTCGGGGTTGGCTAGTCTCCCTTGTTGGATGAAATGCGATTGAAAAGGGGACTGCCAACTGGACCAGTCCACAAACTCCTGACCAATTGAAGGGCAATACTTCATACAACTCTAGACCCCCGCAATACCACCAGAGATCAGCCCGTGGGACTGGGAGGGAAACATTTTTAAAGCTAGTGGAATTAACACATCTCTATTTGTTTGTCAGGTTCCCTACAGGCTCCCCTCCCCCTATAAGATTTCGGTATATACATCCAGTATGGTTTCTTTGTTGCACAAAAGCTACAGGGGGTATAACACGATTTTCTAATTTGAGGGGAGGGTACAACTTATTGAGAGTCTGGCACTCCTCCTCTCCCCATGCGTTAGGGTGCTGGAACAAACGGATCACACAAGTGAAGAGGGAGGGAGTGTCCCATCCCAGAGGAAAAGGCAGTACCCTTGCTACTGATCTTCCTGCAGCACAAATAAAACAGTCAGACTTGTTTAAGGACTTGGAGGTGTACTTTACCCATTCTAGCCACACATTATCAGTTTCTTTTGTAGGGATGGCGGAGAATTTCTCCACGAATCTTCGGGAGGCCGAGCGCCGAGGCATTCGGCCCCCCGAAAGTGTTGGGGAAATTCTCCACCGGCCCCCCGCCCCCCCCCCCCGGGATGGGACTTACCGTGGCCGAATGTCCCTCTCGGCGGCAGGTTCCGGTGGCAGTTCAGCGGCGGTTCGGCGGGGGCGGCGGCCGGTCTCCTGACTGGCCACCGCCACCATTACAAAATTAAAAAGTGAAGGAAAAAAAACATACACACACCCGTGATAGGCTACGTGACGATTTACGTAGCCTATCATGGCTAGATTTCCAAAGTCAGCCGTGATAGGCTATGTAAATCGTCATGTAGCCTATCACGGGTGACTCGGGGGGGGGAAGTGTGTACGCAAATGGCGGCGGCCCATGGGCCGCCGCCATTTGCGTACGTGCTTTTTTTTTTTTTTCAAAAGTCACCCGTGATAGGCTACGTGACGATTAACGTAGCCTATCACAGCTGACTTTGGAAATCTAGCCATGATAGGCTACGTTAATCATTACATAGCCTATCACGGGGTTGTTCGGGTTTTTTTTTCACTTTTTCTTTCGTGGCCGGGGAGATGGGGCACTTCTCCCCGGCCTGAATTTCGGCCAGGCGAGGCGGGGCGCCTCCCCCCGGCCTGAATTTCGGCTGGGCGAGGCGCGGCGCCTCCCCCCCCTCGCCTGAACTTCGGGGGGAGAAGTGAAGCGCCTCCCCCCCACCGCGAAGCAAGCTGCGGGACAAGGTAAGTCCCTTTTGTACATCCCTATTCTTTTGTTATTGGGACCCCTAATCTAGCTTTCCAGGGGTGCTTCTCTATCTCTGGGATCTTTATTAAGGGGGGCGGATGTGGGGCTGCAGGGGTTAGCCTGGCTTGCTGCACAACTTGCTTAATGGTCTGATGGACCCGCGGCGGGCTCCATCGATCTAATCATCACTGCCCTCCCTTAGTGAGGCAAACTTTGGCCCCTAGTGGTAATTGGCTTTTCCGAGTACCAGTATAATAGGTGTAGGGTTTGGTTAATTGTATCTCGAAAACCTTCTTTCCTAAGCAAGTGATAGACTTCATGGATTTGTAGTATTCTGTCCCTAGAGAAGTTCTGAAGACTGTGTTTCCCCCTTCTTGGCAACAAGATTGTTTGATCCTATTACTCCATAGATAAGCAATGTTAGGATCCACAGCCACTTCATTTTAGCAAGAGTAGCTATTCTATTAAGCCCGATTAAGTCGGATCTTGGCCTTTCCTAGGTGCTGGGATTTATAGACAAGAGGCGATTGTGGCTCCTGGATGGCTTCTTCGCCTGTGTCCCTGGCAGCTTCCTGGGGGGTGCCAGGGAGCAGAGGACCATTGCCCGTGTCTTCCGGGTGACAGGAGGAGGCGGGGGTCGTCTAAATGGCTTCAACCGGCTGCAGTGTGTCCATTTGCTAGAACCTACAAGTTTTACACATGAATGGCTGGTTGGTCCCACTAGGTAGGGTCCTTCCCACCCTTTAAAGCTTCTTTATTCCACTTTTTCAGCAGTACTTCGTCTCCCGATTGGAAGAGATGGATGGGAGCATCTAGTGGCAATCTCTGGAATAGGACAGAGTAGGCTCGTAGCTGTGAAAGAACAGACTGTAGAGAAATCAACTGGCCCCTTAACATCTGATCTCCCATTTCCCATTTGACCTCCTCCATCCTTCCGCAGTGTACCCGAGGCGGGTATCCAAACATTAGTTCAAAGGGGGACAGCTTTATGTCTTTTCTTGGCATTTTTCGAAGCTTTGTCAAAGCTATTGGCAGAGCCTCAACCCAAGTGAGTCTTACCCCTTGCTGGAGCTTGGTTAGAGTCTCCTTGAGACTCTGATTGGTTCTTTCAACTTGCCCACTCACCTGGGGTCTCCAGGGGCAGTGTAAGTGCCACTCTACCCCCAGAGCTCGTGCCAACCCTTGCGTAACAGCTGAAGTGAAATGTGAGCCCTGGTCGGATTCTATAACTTCAGGCAAGGAGAACCTGGGCACCACCTCCTGTAACAATTTAGCAACTACAGTTTTTGCTTGACAGTTCCTGCATGGGAATGTTTCTACCCACCCCGTCATTTGACACACTAGTACAAGCAAATAGCTGTAACCCCTACACAGTGGCATTTCAGCAAAATCGATCTGTACCCTCTGGAAGGGATAGTACGACCATGGTCGCCCTCCTTTTGGTGGAGGGGGGGCTCTGGGGGAATTAGTTTTCTGACAGACCTCGCAGGTTGTGGCTAGTCGATGGGCGCGTACAGTTAGGCCAGGGGAGACAAATAGCCTCTTGCAATAGTCAATCATGGCTGATGCCCCAGGGTGTCCAAGAGAGTGATGCACTTGTTCCAGGATAGCTCCCTGCAGGGTCTGTGGAAGAAGCAGTCTTCCATCCGTCATCTGGATACATCCATCGTCGCGAGGACTCACTTTGTGTTCTTGTGCCATTTGCAACTCAGAGGGGGAGTATGTGGGGTGCTCCCCTCTTCTGGGTAAGACAAGGAATGTTCCTTGGATTCCTTCCCTGGCTGCTCTTTTTGCGGCCTCATCAGCTTTTTGATTTCCTTGCCTCCACTTTTCCTCTTTTTCCCTTCCATGGGCTAGGATGTGGATAACTGCCACTTGTAAGGGTAACTGGAGGGCATCCAAGAGGTCTACGATTAAGCTGCCATTGGCAACTGGGGATCCATTTGCTGTAAGGAATCCCCTCTCTTTCTATAACTGTCTGTGAGCGTGCACAACGGCAAAAGCATTCTTACTGACAGTGTAAATATTTACCCGCCTTCCTTTGCCTGCCTGCAAAGCTCTTGTCAGGGCCACCAGTTCAGCGGATTGGGCGGAGAAATGAGGAGGCAGTCATTCTTCATGGACACTCTCGCTATGGGTGACGACAGCCGCCCCTTTGTAATGCTTTCCATCTAGCATATAACTGGACCCGTCCACAAACAAATCTTCGGCCCCCTCCAACGGTTCATCTTCAAGATCTGGCCGACCCTTGGTGTCCAGGTCTAGTACTTTAAGACAATCATGATCTGGGAGCCCCGGCCCATGTGTGGCCTGTATTGCCGGTAACAGGGTGGCGATGTTGAAGCTAGAGCAGGCTTTGAAAGTGAGGCTTTCGTTCGTTAACAAGCCTATTTCATATCGGGAGTGCCGAGCCGGGTTGAGGAATTTGCTTCCCCTGACCCTAGGATTTGTGGCACCCCATGTGGCACCCAGACCTCGATGGTCCCTCCCATTGTCATTTTCTCAGCTTCAGTGCAGATCAAGGCTGTCGCTGCTACCGCTCTCAAGCAGCTCGGCCATCCTCGTGCTACAACATCAAGGACTTTGGAGTAGTAACCCACTGGCCTCCAGGAAGGGCCCGTCCGTTGGCAGAGTACCCCCGAGGCTACGCCCTTATTCTCATGCACATAGAGTCTAAACGGTCGACTGGGATTTGGCATGGCGAGGGCCGGTGGTGACACAAGGGCAGCTTTAAGGCTGAGGAAAGACTTATTCATTTCTTTAGTCCATTTCCATTTGTCTAATTTATCCTTTTGCAGTGCCTCATATAGTGGTTGTGCTATTTCCCCATAGTCGGCTATCCACAGCCAACAGAATCCAGTCAATCCCAGGTAGGCCCTTAGCTCACGGGGGGATGTAGGGACAGGAGTGTCACGAATGACTTCGACTCTTTCTGATCCCAAGCTTCGGGTCCCCTTGGCTAAGTGGTAACCTAAGAATTTTACAGTCGGTCGGACTAGCTGCACCCTCTCCCTTGACACTTTATAGCCTCTCTCTGCTAGATGATTAAGGAGGGAAATCATTCCATTTAGGCACATATCCTTAGCCTTGGCTGAGATCAGGAGGTCATCACAATATTGGAGGAGATGCACCTCAAGGAGCTGATGGACCCAAGGCTCGAGGTCCTTTTGAAGTTGCTGACCAAAAACGACCGGTGAAAGATTGAGCCCCTGAGGGATCACTGTCCATGTTAATTCAACCTTTGACTCACCTCTGGGCTTTCCCACTCAAAGGCGAACAAGGGCCTCGAGTCAGGGTGGAGTGGGATGCTAAAGAAAGTGTCTTTTAGGTCTATGACAGTAAACCATGCATGATCTTCTGGAATTCTTATGAGAAGGGTGTGTGGGTTAGGGACCACAGGGTGGGGGGCCTCGATTTGCTGGTTAATGAGGTGGAGGTCTTGCACAAAGTGAAACCCTTTCCCCCCCCTTTTGACACAGCAATAATGGGCATTTTGTAGGGGGACATTATCTCGATGAGTCGGCCTTCCTCTCGGAGCTTCGTTATTACTGGTTGTAGACCCAGCTTCCCTTGGCGGGAAAGGGGGCATTGTTTCATATGAACTGGTTTCGCCCCTTCCTTGAGAGGAATTTTGTATGGTGCTGCCAATTTGGCACGAGAGGCCCCTCCAACCCCAACCCAAACCAGTGGGTTGACTCTGTTTTCTATTAAGCACCAGTCTTCATTTGCCTCTGAGGTGGGTTCCTCCATGGCTTTAAAAAGGGCCATTTGATAGTTGCTGCTCTGTTGCTTGGGAAGTCGTACTCCCATTCTTCCATCAGGGGTGAAAGTGATCTCAATTTGGAGCTTAGTCAATAAGTCCCTCCCTAACAATGCCACCGGACAGGAGGGGGTACAGACAAATGCGTGTTCTAGGTGTGTTTTTCCAATTTTAGTAAACAAAGGACGAGAAAGGGGCACTCGCGTTGTCCTTCCCTCGACCCCCATTATGGTGGTAGTTCCCCCACTTCCCGTTGGTGGCTTGTTAAGGGGGAGTATGGACAAGGCAGCCCCTGTATCCACAAGGGCATCATAGGAGCGACCCCCAACTTTAATTTTGACCATGGGGTCCCGTCTTGCCTCGGAAACGGCCAAGAGGGGTCCGGGCCCCGGTCTGTCCTAATCTCTTTCTTGTTCATACAACACTCTTTGTTCTTCCCCCCTGCTTTTTTTCTCTTTCTGTTTCAGGGCTTCACAGTCTTGTTTCCAATGCCCAATCTTCCTACAGAAAGCGCACTGATCCTTTCCTAAGGGAGGCCCTTTTCTGTTCCCCTTTCCACCCTTCTTAGTCCCTCCTTTCTCCGGCTTGAGAACGGCAGCAAGTAGTTTTGCCTGCCTTTTATCTTTTTCTTTTTCTTCTTCTTCCTCTCGTCTTTCATAGACCTTCTGGGCTACCTCAACCAGGACTCCCAAATCAGCCGCCAGTCCTCCTTCGACTTTTTGTAACTTCCTTCTAATATCTTGGCAGCTATTTCCTACAAACTGCATTGTGAGAATTCGTAGGTTATTTGGGTCATTCAGGTCGATGTCAGTATATTTAGCAAAGGCTTCTCTCAGCCTTTGGAGGAAGACGGCGGGGGGCTCACTTTTGTTCTGTTTCAACGTCAAGACCTTTTGCAGATTGGGGGCCCTTTGAGCGGCCTGTTTCATGCCCGCTGAAACAAGCCGAAAGTATTCGGCATGTAATTGCCTTTGCGCTGCCGTGGCCACTCCCCAGTCAGGCCTCCCAATAGGCAAAACCTCTGCCATTTGCTCCTCAGTCGCCTGGGGGTTCTCTTCTCTAAATCTAGTTCGTGCCCCTGCAAGGATAGTTGGTTTTTTTTCTAACAAATGGAATGAGATTGTACTTAGTAGTATGACAAAAAGCAGATTTAGTAGAATTTTTATCATGCCTGCTAAGAAAGAGTAAACCATTAAGTGCTCATGAGCATACTCATTTCTGTGTTAGGAGATTATGAAATGTTGAGAGATTGCAGTTCTGTTTATTGCAATGTTTTAAGTGCAATGTTCAATCCGTGATTTGTTGATCACTAGATTGGCAGAGCAATCCTAGGGGAAGAGTGAAATTCCATGGCATAGAAAGCTAGAAACTGCCATTTCCTGAGCCCTGCTGGCTTATGCTAGCCAGGGTAGATGATGGGCCTGGGTTTTCCGGTCCCTCCACCCCTACCACTATCCCACCCCTGTGCAGCAATTTAAAAATGTTCCCCCACATTGATACATGGAAGAAAAATAAGTACACTAGCTCCAGGGCTGGTATACCTTTTTAGCCTTTCGGGGGTGACCATGGAACTCCGTAGATTTGGGGCTGCTGTCCATGGAGCGTCAGGGCTGGCACAGTGACAGGGCTTTCTGCTTCTGCACGGGAGAGGCTTCCAGCAGTACACCTCTGCTCATGCAGCATCCACTCCCCCTCAGTTACCCGCCCTGGAAGCTTAGCATTACTCCCTTAAAAACCAAAAAGTTGCCCTGATTAATTGAGCAGTTACTGCACCTACAGTATTTATTTACAGTATTATTGCAGTATCTATTTACTGCAGTAAATACCACCCAATGCTGAATTTCATAGTTAGCAAGAAGGAAAAAGAATCCCTGATTTTTAATCAAGGGAGAAAAACTTGATTTATCAGTTTAATTAACTTCAGAATCCAGAGTGGGAGGAAAAATGGTTCTTAACTGCAGGTTGTGCATACAAACTATCCAGCCTACATGTTTAGATATCTCATTAAATGGAGAACTGCATGATGCCAAAAGAAGTTATAGTTAACATTTCAAAATACACATAGAACAATATTAAACAGAGGGAGCACAAACACCATATAATGAAATTAATTTGAAAAAAAAAGTAATTTTGTTTATTCAGAAGAAATGGAATAAAAATCTCAAGGGTTTAAAATAGTTATGATGAAGTCCTATTCGATGGGACTTACTCTGAGGTAAGTTTGTATAGGAGTGCAGCCTGACTTGCTGAAATATTACAATAAAAGTAAATCTCCAGAAACTAAAATTAAATTGCAGTTATTGTGCTTGGCTGGTGGTGAGAGCCAAAGGTAACAAAGACAGACTATGGAGCTTATATATTCACTTAAATATAATTAAGGAAAAAATATATTACAAAATTGGAAGGACAAATGCTCACCTTCTATAATGCAATAGTCTGAGGACCTAATAATGCTACCAACATTTGAATGGGTGGTATATAGGTGCCACTCACAAAGGGACATATATATGGACAATTGGTCAGCTTTTGTTGAAGTTTATGCATAACCTTCTGTCTTTTTTGTATTTAATGGAAACTGATATTTCTATACATGTAGCTACACTATTGTTATTTTTTCCTTTTTTTACAATTTCTTTTGTTTTGTTAAAATCACAATAAATAAAACATTAATAAAAAAAAGGGGGGGAAGAAAAAATACTTAAAATCCAAATCCTAATATTGGGAACAGTAAGATAGTTAAAATTTACACCCCATTCAGTACTTTTTACAGGTATAGGACCTCCCCCACCTAAAAAGAGTGTCCCCAGTAATCCAAACTAAGAGATATATTGGAAGGAATGAAAGACTTCCCATGCATAAGGGATCAGGTGTGTATCTCTGAACTGGGACCACGGTTTTAAACAGTTTAGGGCTCAATCCTGTCGGGATAGGCGGCCGCCTCTGAACTCAGAGGCGACTGCCTATCCAATGCAGGACAGGAGAAGTGCAAGTGTAGAGGGTATCATCCCCTTTGCGCTTCAGCTGCCCTGCATTTATGGCTAGACAGCCAATTTCGGCTGTCTAGCCGTGGGACCTCGGAGTGCAGGAAGCAGCAGCCGGACGACACATAGGATGTGTCGTACTGGCATTTCTGACTTCCCCGCCCCAACACGCCCCCAGGAACACTCTGTTTTTGCTGCGCCACGCTCCTCTTTGGAGCACGGAGCTGTTCTGTGCTGCCTACAAGGTAGCGTGGGAGTGGGTGGAGGTCAGTTTTCAGGCAACTAACCTCTCCTATGGCTGTCTAGCCGCTGACTAGTGGCCATAGGATTGCACCCTTAATGTATATAACTTAGGCCACAATCCGATGCAGGTTCAGACAGAAAAAGTCCCACAAATTCCAGCATCCCCCAGCCAGGATGCTGGGAGTTGTAGGGCTTTTTCTGTCTAAACATACATAGGATTGCACCCTTATATTCTCACTTTTATATTTATGCATAGGAGAAAAATGTAGTGTTTATTCTCTGATGAATTGTAAAGCCTATAAAATCATTTTGTTTTTATAATAATGGATCAAAACCATGGTTTGGCAAATTTAGGCCACAATCAATGGCCTAAATTATATATCGCAAACAGTGATATGTGTTTGCTGTTTCTGTCATAACTGTTCCCACTGCCAAAGAGACCAGCTGCTCTTTTGCATTGTGAATAACTGTGGCAAATAGAAGTTTTGGGTTCCCACTGAAATCTCCCTTACACATACATAGTAGTTTCAACCGGCAGACATTTAAAAAAAAATCTCTTTGTGAATGTGAAATGTCACTATCTGTAAGAGTAAATGTTGACTTCACATTGTTTTTTCTTTGCTTCTCTCTCCCAGTTTGTGTGCTTAATGCAGCCTTCCCCAACCTGGTGCCCTCCAGACGTTTTGGATTCCAGCTCCACTCGGCCCCAGCCAATATGGTCAATAGCCAGGAATGCTGGGAGTTGTAGTCCAAAACATCTGGAGGGCACCAAGTTGGGGAAGGCAGACTTAACCTTTCCAATAACCGCTATTGAAATAATTGTGTTCTTAAAGTTAATAAGGTATATGTGGTCATCGCATCTGTGGGTGGGAGAGGAGAACAAGTAATGAAACTATAATCCAACAGTTTTTGATGTGTTTACTTCTGTTAAAAAGAAGCATCTTCACAGCACAGACATCAGCACAGAAGTTAGTGTCACACTGCATACACCCAGAGTTGTGAATCCATATGTGTACGATGATGTTCCGCAAAACACACAGTAGGCACACAAGTCCGTGTATTTGTTAAGACTGAGAGTTAACACAGATTTAGGCTGCAACCCTATACACACGCACCTGAGAGTAAGCCCCACTGAACTCAAGAGGAGATGCTTCTGTGCAGAGTCTATGCAGCAGATACATGAGACTGCACTGCAAACCTACATTCCTACTCTCACATATATCTGAGTTTAATATTCATAAGAAAATGACTAAAATGCAACAGTACATGCACTGCACCTAGGAAATTTTAGATGTTTTATAATTATAAATTATGCTGATTATGGTACTAACTATGGGTGTCGAACGAACATGGGTAGGCAGCACGTGGGGCCGCATCCTTGTATTGCTCCTGTCATGCCATCAGATTCTATGGTGCAGCAGCAGCCCCCCAGATCAGTGTTTTTCCACTGAAATTCGGCAGCAACCACTTTGGAGCCACAGAAAGGCAAAATTTAGCTTAGCCTTTCTGCAGCTCTGTAGTGGTTTGCTGCTGGATTTGGTGGCAAACTGCCAAGTGATTTTTACTGCTGCTACGCCACCTAATTTGGCCTTGTGGCTCCAGGTGTGTGGTTTTTGGGGAGTCCAGTGGGTGGAAAGTGGCCCCTAGATCCCTTGAGGTTGCCCACCTATGGTCTAGAAGAATTGTTCATGATATTTCTTCCTTAGGTTACTTTCTCTTTTTAGTCCTCAAATTTTGATTATGCTTTGATAAGCATTTGACTATTTTTTCCTTAATATTTTAGTCATTCAAGTTATTTTTGTAAAATATTTCTATACCTCCCTTCAGATTAGATTCCAGGGTAGTGCACAACATATGCATATCACAATACATTAAAAGAGGGTGGTATCCAATTAAGTCCTCCTAGTGATAGAACTACTTCCATCAGTGAAACAGAGAGGGACTTATTCTCCCTCTGCAGCGGCCTGCACGCCCGCAAAATTTGCTCTGGAATGGAGGGCATGGTAGGCTGCGGATGAGAGGAGAAAGTCCCATCATGAGAGGAGACTTCCATTCCATTCACACATTTTGCCCATAAGAATCAATATTATGAAAGAGACAACAATAAGATCACAAAACAACGCAGAGTAATTATATGCATTTTTATATGTCTGGGTAGATAATAATGTCTTAACCTGGCATCTAAAAGCTTGTGAAATAGGTGCCTCCTTAAAGAGGGCATTTCAGAGCCAGGACTGAAAAAAAGTATTATCATATAGGTTTATTTCCTGCATCTGTGATCTGGAGGAAAATTGAAGGAAATTGCTGGAGCAGACATCAATACTGGGTATTGATACCTATATTTAAATATAGTTGGTATAAAATATACCAACTATATTTTACAAGCAGGAGAGCTCGCTGTTGGAACATTAAAGACCGTGGAGCAGAATTTCATTTATGAAAAAGCCATTTTATTCGGGCGGGGGGGATTTAAAATGTTCATAAATGGCATTTATGTACTTTTGAGCATTGCAATCAGCTGCACAGTTACATGTGCACTAAAGTCCAATCCAAACCAGTGATCCTTGACTCGAGTATGTCTAACTCTGTATGCACGCACACACGCACATACACAAACACACCGGTCACTGTATGCATTGCACAGTGAAAAGTACATCAGCAACACAAATTAAGGCCTGTTCCATGAGGCAAAAAGTTACAGGAACTGAACATAGCTTAGCATACAGTATGTATAACTAAGAGGAACAATTACAGGTTGCTCACATGAAAGCAAACTCTGAATGCAACAGCTTTCAACCAATAGCAAAGCAGCTTTTCAGATCTGCAAAACTTCCCATCCTTTTATTAACAAATATAACTTTTTGACACATTTTAACATTCTTTGTCATTGTTCTTCCCCAACCCTAATAGGTTTACATGGAATTCTATCAGTGTTCTTATCTAGAATATTCAGGTGGCCAATCTCAGTCTTCTGTGGATACACTCTTGATTTACAATGGGGTGATCGTTCCCCCACTTAAAATCCCCAAAGCCATGTAAATTGTCAGTGCATTTCCCTTATTTCAGCACAGCTTTTACTGAGATCAGAAAATTAAGCATAAATGATACCCCTTTCTAGTTACCATATTGAACAGCAATATTCACAAAAAGCCATCAAGATGTAACACACATAACATCATACTGTTCTAATTACTGTCCTGTTTCTGGTGGTTAGATTTTTATCCACTGATACAAATTCAAGATAAATTCCACCAGATGCTGTGATGCCAAGCACAAGAAAATAGGTTCTCCTGAAAGAAATGGATTTACTTCAAGGCAAACGTGATTGAGATTGAGGTGCCAGCTGGCAGACAAACCAAATTAAAATAAATTATGCACTCTATAATATGATTTACACTTAATAATTAATGTATACAGAAGCTGAAGCAAATTCCAGATTTTTGGTACTGCTATTCAAAATATAGCAGTGACTTTCACATTTCAAGCCACTTTCAATATATATGTTTCCTCTCAGAAAACATCAGATTCTTTGCTAAGCTGTTTATCAATTGTTTTGCCAGAGTCCCAAATGTCCCATGATAGATTTTATTCACACATCTGTTCTGTGCTAATTAGCAAGTCTACAATTCAGATTTTCACTTTTAAAATTAGCATGCGGAAAGTAAATTGATTGTCAATAGATTTGACAGTAAATAGATTTTCAGGCAGAAGTAAATTAAAATGCATATGGAATCCTTTGTAAACACCTATTTGTATCCTCCATATTCAAAGTTCAAAACCCATAGATGTTAAAGAATTCAAATAATATGCCCACCTAGAAGCAGAAAAAAGTTTTCTGTTCTGGGTTCCATCAGCAAAGTGATTGACTTACTACAGTTCAACAGCATTCTCTTTTAGTACAGCAGTTGCCAAATTGTCTCAAGAACAGTCCTAAATCAACCAATAATGAGATCAATAAGTGCCAATTAATATTAATTGATGTTCAGCAAAGGTTCGGAGTGAAGCATTTTCCAGGCAAGACACCAGGCCCTCCATAGAGGCAGCATCTCTGAGATAATCTTTCAGCTTCAAAGAAACTGTGTGTTTAATATAGCAATGGTTAGCAAACAGACTTTAATGTGGCATGGCCACTTACAAACCAATCCTAGCTACTCATTTCCTTTCAGCCATGTTCTTTTTGAATATGCACACATTCCTTATCCATCCTCCACCACCTTGTTTATATTACCTGTTTTAAATTGCTGGAATCCAAACGTTATGAGATGCTAAGTATTAAATAGAACATCTCCAAGTACATGCACACAAGAATACTTGGCCTTGGATATCTTCATCGTCCATTTCCGGATCTTCTGGGAGGAAATCCATTGGAAAGTCAACGGATTCGGTCCATTCATCTTGATTATTTGAAGGAGGGTAGTTTCCCATGGTTTCACCTTGGATGCTTTTAGCATGATAGGATTCATGAGCTTGTTCATAAATCTTATTAACCCCAACATATGGAGACGGCGTGGCTGTGCCAAACATCCTAAATGGGAGTTCAGAAATGCAGAGACCACTTTTCTGTTAGATTTCTATTTACCAGCTTCTGAAAATGACTCACCAATTCCCTTTTGTTAAGGGAAGAAAAACTTTTTTAGCATTTTTCCCCCTGGTGATTATGAGCTTTAGAACCAGAGATGCCAGAGATGGTTGCTTGGCAACACATTTAGTGCTATCCTAACTAAATCTCTCCTGGAGAGCCTCAGATGTACTTAGCACAGAGCAAATTGCAAACAATTTAGTGTCACAATCTTTAATTTATTTAATGTATTAAACACTTTTCTAAGAATTAGCCTGAACAGTATTTTATCAAGAAATAAGTTTGCTAAATATTTTTAATAGCTTGGGTTAGTGTGTTGTTTTTACTGTTAATTATTTCTCCTTCCTTGTTTTGACTCAATTATTTCTTTACTTTAGTTGCTGGCAAGAAAGGAAAAAATCACTGTTTTGTAACGCTGCTCATCTAAACTGGTGATAGGCCTCAGTAGCTGGCCATTTTCTTTCAAAGCAACTGCCTGTCATTTAAACAGTGGAATGTACTTCAGTTCAAGAAGCTTATATAACTTTATCTTAATGTCATGTGAGGCATAATTTAAGTTTCACATTTGCAAGTGGGAGATGTTGACTCAAGGTGATCAGGGTCAGTGAACAAAATAAAATGTCTTTTCATCAAGCTATAAGCATTGTTCAGAAAACAGAAATGTCTAAAAGCTATGTGTCCTTGTCAGACTCTTAAGCCTATCTATGCAATAAATTTTACCTGCTTTTTAATCATATGTTGACAAGCCAATTAAATACAATCTACTTCCCTCCTTTAGATATAACAAGTGAGGTTTCAAACCATGTTTAGACTGTTAAGTGCTCACAGGGTTATAACTAAGGGATTTTGTTTCCTTTTGGATGAGAGAGCACAGGCCCAGCATCACCACACAGCATGGCCAGGCAAATGCTGAGGGTGCGGGGCTATAGAGGGCTCACCACAGCTGACACCAGCATCGCTTTATTTTGTTTTTAATTTAAAAATTAGGGCCCAGAAACTTTATTTTCCCCCAAGCCTCTGGGTCAGCTACTTTTGGGCCCAGAGGCATTCTGGGAAAATGAAGATGGTGACAACTGCCTGGCCCAGCACTTTTCTTCTTAGTGCTGGGCATTGGGGGCTCCTCCATAGGGCCAAGTAGGACATGCACCCAACGCCATAGGAAAGAAAGAAAAATGCATTTGAAGATTTAATTGTATTCAGTTAATCAATTAAAGATTTCTGTATGACCTAAACGAAATTAATCCTGGTTTTCTTTTTGTTGTCCATTCCCATTGCTTCTCTCTCATGTCCGAGTCTGCAGTCTCAACCTGGCTTTTCTTTCAGGCTTCTCTGATGCAGTCAGGATAATGGGGTGGGGCCTGCGGACTAGAGACTCACCTGACAAGGCTTCCTTGCTCCCATCTTATCACTCAGTACAGGAAGGGCCCAGTCACTAGTTTCACTTTGGGGGCCCTTCTTCTTAGGGAACTGGTAAAGCTTTCAGCCAGGTGCTGGTCAGGCTGCCAGCAATTGTGAAGCAATTTTCAGCCAACCACATAAATCCAGTGAACCTTGAGTGGGGCCTGCCCCTCGGATACCTCTTGGATGCCACCTCCCTCCAATTGGGTGACATTTCTCTGTTATGGCAGGGCCATATAGAAATAACGGCCGTATTAGAAAGAAAAGGCACAGTTCTAAAGAGCAGATTCTCCTCTCCCTTTGCAAGAGGCCTGGTTCCTCTAACAGGCCCACCTTGTGTAAAAAAAAAAAAGTAGGCCTGGCCTAGCAGGCGTTTATGTGCAGATTTGTACCCCATTGTTCCTTCCCTCCCTCCAAGGAATTATGTTCAAATTTGTGACAAGATGAAATCTGCAGGAATAATTTCCATCATTGTTAGTAACCCTTTCTTCACTAGGGTCCTGGGAGGGTTGTGTTCTTTTTAGTTGCCTGACACAGCCCCCCATATGCAGGCTATTTATTGTACTACAGTCATGGTGAAAAGCTTTGATCATGAGCAGAGTGTACAGTAGAAACGTGCCCGTCTGTATCGTCTTACATTTGTTCTGTAGGAGAGACTTCATATTTGGGAAATACGGGAATCCATATTCACTACAGAGAATAATAATAGTATTTATACAATGTTCCTCTGCTCAAAGTCCATCTGTGTGGTCAAAGTACTTTACTGTAACAGTGATAAAAGTAGTGCAACATAGATTACTTGGGGAAATGGAGTTCAGCGATATTAGGTTGGCCGCATATTAACTTCATGCAGACACAGTAGCTTTCAGTTTTAATGTAAGGGGACATCTCATCTTCATCTTTTGGGGGATTTGACAATATCAAAAGTGTGTTATAGCCTCGCCTTGGGGTGCCTAACTTAATTTTTTAAATGTAAATGAGCAAGGGATAACGATCAGATCTAGTGTGATAATGAGTCAAGACATGACTATATCAGCTGTCATTTCCTGGGGGCGTATCAGATTAATGCTTTTTAAAAATACATTACAGGGGAAAGTGCCAGTGAATGGCTTCTGTTTGGCATACAGTGTTTATCCAAAAGTGTGTATACCCTCTGTATATGTGGGTTCCATGGGGCTTACTTAAAATTTATTCATTTCATTTCTATACCGCCCAATAGCTGAAGCTCTCTGGGCAGTTCACAAAAATTAAAACCAAAGAGCACACAATAAAACAATAAAACTTGTAAAGATATAAACTGAAGAAAAATGTCTTTTTGTAAGAATCAAAGTTATTCAAAACCATATAGCAGTTGCCCCCATACAAATAAATGCAACAAATAGTCCCTCTGAGTCCAAATAGACTAGGGATGTCAGAGAATTCTGCCACGGATTCCAGTGAGGCCGGATTCTAAAGAATCTGTGGCGGAACGGCCTCCTGCCCCCCGCCACCCCGCAGAATCCCCCCGGGGACAGAACTTACCTGGGGCGGCGCCAGCTCCAGCAGTGGCTCCAGCGGCTGTGGCCAGGCTGTTGCGGCCACCATTTGCATTCTTGCAGCCGTGATAGGCTACATAAATACTTACGTAGCCTATCATGGCAAAGAGCAGGGGCGCAAATGGCATAGCAGCCACCATTTGCGTCCCTGCTCTTTGCCGTGACAGGCTACGTAAATACTTACGTAGCCTATCATGGCTGCTTGCAAGGACGCAAATGGCGGCCACTACGACGCCCACCATTTGCGGCCGCAGCAGCCTGGCTGCAGCCGGAACTCTGGCTGCGGCTAGTCCCGGCCAGCAGCCCCACAGAGCCACTGCAGAGCGGATCCAGCTGGGGAGGATTCTAGAGGGAGGGACGGAGCGCCTCCTCCCCACCGCAGATGCCCTGGCGTGGAGCCAGGTAAGGGATTCGTACATCCCTAAAATAGACGCAGAATACTGAATTTTTGCACGCAACTTTGCTGTTGGCCAATCCCAGTGTTTCTTGTGTTCCACATAATGCTGGACATTTCAGTTACTCTGCTGTACATACTTTAATTCCAGCCCACAAGACAACCACAAATGGCAGCTTATAAATTGTAGCTTCAAGGTCTTAGCGCTGCAATAACAATACAAATATAACAAATACCGGAGATACAAAAAATGATTAGAAATAAGAACATAAGAGCCATGCTGGATCAGACCAAGGGTCCACCTAGATCAGTATTCTTTTCACACAGTGGCCAACCAGCTGTTTGTGGGAAACCCACAAGCAGGACATGAGTGCAAAAGCACCCCCCCCCCGCCCATGTTCCCGAGCAACTGGCATACAGAGGCATACTGCGTCTGATACTGGATGTAGCATATTGCCATCAGGACTAGTAGCCACTGATAGCCTTGTCCGCTATAAATTGTCCACTTCCCTTTTAAAGCCATCCAAATCAGTGGCCATCTACATCTTGTGGAAATGAATTCCATAGTTTAACTATGCACTGTGTGAAGAAGTACTTCCTTTTATCTGTCCTGAATCTCCCATCAATCAGCTTCATAGGATGATCCTGGATTATAGTATTTTGAGAGAGGGAGAAAAATGTCTCCCTATCCACGTTCTCCACACCATGCATAATTTTGTACACCTCTGTCATGTTCCCTCCCCTCTTCCACTCGTCTTTTTTCTAAGCTAAACAATCCCAATGGCTACCTTTCCTCAAAGGGGAGTTGCTCCAGCCCTTCATCATTTTAATGGCCCTTTTCTGCACTTTTTCCAGCTCTACTTTTTCCCTATCTCCTTGCAATTCAGCTACACACAAATATCATTTCAGTTTACCTTATATAAAGTGATCATAAGAGCCCATAATTATTAATCAGTTCTCCAGTATTCAGGTCCCCAAGACAACAAGCTGACTCCTAGTTCTCTCCTGAGTGAGGACCCTGCCCCTAAAGGGCTAAACCAGCCAGTTCATAGGGGTTACACATGCATACAAGAAAACCTGTACATGTATGTTGTACATGTGTGCTGCTACAACTGTTGTAGTATGCACATTATGCATGAACAAAAGAAAGAGATTGGCCCCACCAACTCGAAACCTCAGCAGCTACCACTGATGCTGGGCTGAGGGAGTAGTGGGGCTAGAGATAGGGAGTACTGGAATCCAGAGCTGCACTACCACTTTTCAGCTCTACTACCCATTCCAACTGCCATCCAGTACCCCTGGCATCTGCTAAGCCTGTTAGCACCAGGGTGGCACTTTGGGAGCCCACCAATGTGGTGCAGGATCCCCTGAGGTCACCTTGCCCAGGACCCCCTCAAACTTGGTGCTTGTCCTGAGAGAGCACTTAGGGAGATTTATGATGTCCTTGCGATATCTGTTTTTTGTCAAATATACAGAGTATATTGGGAGCAAGCAGATTCCTAAAAACAGGCAGGGTGGCCGCTAATCCTTCCTCCACTTCCCTACTGCCCCCACAGATGCTTCAGTTTTATCCAACTCAACCTAGAATCCAACAGCTAGACTCTGCCTCAGTTCCAGATTAAAACAGCAAACTGCCTTCTCTTTTGCCACAGACACCCACTGACAGAACACTGATCCAAGACCCAACTCTGCAGATATTGTCCAGCCAGGAAAGCGTCCCCAGTTGTCTGCTCTTATCCAGGAAACAATAGCCAATCATTCCTGACCATGAGCAAGCAATCCACTTATTGAAATGGACTGGTCACCTGGATGACATAATAATATTTTCCTTAGAGCCAACTTGCTTGGAAACCAGTTAAACAGAATCTGTATTTTAAACTCCTGTACTGCTGCTAGGTTTTATTGTGGTTGTATTGTTATATTGTGGTTTTAATGTTCTATATATTTTAAATTGTTTTATTGTATGTTGTTTGGTTTTAGTTTTTGTGAACCGCCCAGACAGCTTCGGCTATTGGGCAGTATAGAAATGAAATAAATAAATAAATAAATAAATAAACGAGAAAAGTGAGTGTTGTTGAAACTGAAGTGCACCTAGCACGGCTAAACATACAAAATGTGGCATTTTGCCAGTGCTTTGAGCCCCCTCAGCCGCACTGGAACTGCTAGGCCAGAAAAGAGAAAACCCCACACCAATTACTAGGCGTTATTTATTGATTTTATTATTTTATTTTATTTATTAAGTGCGGGTTAGAAATGTTGTGCAAAGCTGTTGCATGGGACAGAATAGAGCAGAAAGGAGAGGATTGATGACCACTAATCTATGTAGCACTGTAGAAGCATTTCAGCCTCCACAGAGATGTGTTCATGCGGTATTTAATAGCAGCATTTATAACAGATTTTTAAGTGCCAGGCAGCACAGATCCTTCACAGGATCACAGCACAGACCTCAGAAACTCTCTGTGCCTTCCTAGCTATGCAGGTCTGTAAGGTTGTGGTAGACATGGATAAATGTAATTGGCTTTAATTGCTTTTGATGTTTTATATGATTTTGTTTTCATTTATTGTGTTTTTTAATTGTATTTTAGGGTGCAATCCTATGGCCACTAGTCAGTGGCTAGACAGCCATAGGATACATTGGTTCCCTGAGAACCAACCTTCCCCCCTCCTGCGCTGCCTCATAGGCAGCACAGAATGGCCCCGTTCTCCGTGCTCAGAAGAGGAGCGCGGAGTGGCAAAAATGGAGCATTCTGGGGGGCGTTCCAGGGCAGGGAAGTCAGAACTGCCAGTATGACACATCCAATGTATCATCGGCTGTCTAGCCACAAATGCAGGGCAGCGGCGGCCGGTTGGAGATGGCGGCGGCGGCCGGTTGGAAGACCGGCAGCCAGCGCCGCCAAACCGCCGCTGCTGGAGCCGCCGCCGCCTCCAGGAAGATCCGCCTCAGGTAAGTCTCGTCCCGGGGGGGGGGGGCAGACTGTTCCGCCACCAATTTCGGGGGGCCGAATGCGCTGGCATTTGCCCCCCCCGAGATCCGTGGCAGAATTCTCTGACATCCCTGCGATCCCCTCCATGCTTCTCCTGCCCTACATTGGACAGGTGGTCGCCTCCGAGTTCGGAGACGGCCGCTTATTCCAGTAGGATTGCTCCCTCCATGTATTTAATTTTCTTGTATGTAAACCGCCAAGAGTTATTTTTAAATATGGTCAGTGATGTATAAATGTATTAAACAAATAAATAAAACATTTTACATGTATTTTATCTCTATTTCTTTTGCTTCCATCTGTCACATTAAGACATCAGGACAGCGCAGGCAGGGTATATGCTTAATTTCTTTTTCTGTTTCTCTCTCAAAGCTAAAGAGGCCAAATGTCAAGTGCCTGGATATTACCAATTTGTAAATTCCACCACAAAATATAAGGGTTTCCTTGAAAGCCATACAAAATAAACCAAACTCAAAAGCCATACAAAAGGCAGATCAACGAAGAGGAAGAAGTCAATGAGCTAATCAAGAGGCCATTTATTACAGATTTCAAAATGGCGGTTGCAAAGCTATTTTCATCATCCACAGTCAAGTTCATTAGTAAGATCTGGTAAGAGATGCATGTTGACGAGCTACTGATGGCTCAGAACCTTTCAAGAAAAAAGGGAGTAATCCAAGCAGCAGAATCTCATAGAAAAGGTGATCCAATGAAGTTTTTCCATGGACAGAATTGCTTCTGTCAGTAGAACTGGGAGGGGGTTATTCCCTCTCTCCCTTGCAGCCCCTCACGCACCCTCAAAATCTGTTCAAAAAGGTTGGGGGACCTTCTGGAGCAGATTTGCTGGGGGCTGCTGGGGAGAGGAGAGAAGGACAAAGTTGTATCATGTGAGCCAACTTTCACTTGCACATTAGATTCTGCCCCAAAAGTCTGCTAGGGTTACACAGTTCTTTTCTTTCCTTTATCTCAATATGTCTTGGGTTATAAAAACAAACTGACATTTCCCCCCCAGTATGTACAGATGTTTTAGAAGCATAATGTGCTTTGTTAATTGTGCTCTGCAATCCAGATTTGTAGTATATGGATAGCATGAAGCTTGGTATGCAGTACAACTGCTTTTCAAGATGTATTTTCTTTGGATAGCAAGAGTGTAGCTACCAAGTTTCAGCCTTCAACCTCAATCCTGTTCTTCAGCAAAATAGTTAATTTTTACAGCAGTTCACTTCTAATCAGTGATGTATCCTTTGTAAGGCTGAATATCCCTTTCGGGTTAGATGAACACATAAAAGTTCCCGAAAGGACTTTGGCCCTTCCTGTTAAGATTGACTGTTCTGCACTTAGTTGAGGAAGTGAAACTCATTGTTCCATTGACATCAGGATAGAGAAGAGAAGTCCCATATATTCATTTTTTTCTCCTCTTCTCTCTTTTTTTTCAACAGGACCCAGCTGCTTTCATTTCATAGCAGGCAGAAATATAAAATATTTCAGGATATTGATAGGACTATGGGTGTTCTACGTAGTCCCCAACTAGATATTTTGATCTCGGTTTTTTTCATAATAAAATTATAAGATTCTCAGCTTTGTACTTGAAAAAAATACTTCTGTCTTTAAAGTTCACCAAGAAAGATCTCAAAAGACAAATCTATAATGCTATTTGCAGTGTTTATTGGGGGGAAATTTCACATTGCTGGTGTGTTCAAACTTAAGAAAAAGATTTCTTCTAAATGCATATAGTGGTATATATTACTCTGAAAATTATAGAAAATTAGCAAAAATAATAATAGGAGTTGGTGGTGATGTGTGAACTTTAAAAGGATATTATTCACCTACAGTGGAAATATACAAGGTCTGATCCTTCTGAGAAATTATTGAAGGCATTACTGGATATAATCTTCCTTTGGATTTTCAAATTTTATTAATTATTTAAATTATATTTGAAAAAATAAGATGAGGAATTAGTATCTGTAGTTAGGCTCATACCTGGAAAGTAATACAAGTATGTAAAATAAATGGCTGATAACACTGAACATTGAAATTATGGCCAAATTAACAATTTTTATAATATGTCAAAAACAAGAAGTAAACAGATAACTTTGAGAGAAATCGGTTACCTAATGGCTGTAATACTGTACAAGGGTCTGTGCACAGGACTACAACCCATGTTAACTGTATATAAGGACATGCATTGACAAGGAGATGCAATAACATTTATTGTAATAATGCAGCATCATTCCTTTGTATGATGTGTTACAGAATCTTAGCATAATTAGATTACCATGTCTTTTGTGTAACTGAACAAACGTGTACTAACATGAAAACCTATAAAATATCATTTAAAAAACACACACAAGCATCCTAAATTTCTAACTGGCATAGTTTTGGTGAATAGCATGAAAAACTTACATTACACTAAATATTCAAAACATTCAAAACAAATGCAACTAATAATCTTTAAATCAGTGTCAGTGACAGTGGATTGTCAGCAAGAGACAGGCTTATATATGAAGTTTGTAGCCCTGCAGATTGTCCAGCGAATACTTCCTCCTGGGCCAGAAGATCTCAAATTCAGATTACGTTGAAATCCTAATCCTTTACCCATTTACTAATCTTTTACCCATTTACATGGGAATAACCCCATTGAAATCAGTGGACTTACTTTTGAGTAAACATGTATAGGATTGCAAAGTTATTTACTTAGAGGTAAATCCCATAGCACTGAGTGGGTTTTACCTCTGAGTAAACACATGTAGGACTGGGTTGCAATAAAGGCTTTTTAAATGAAGAGCGTCTCCAAACTACATGTGACATAAAAGGGTTGTCTTGAAGTTTTAAAAGGGTAAAATTAGCTGGGGGGTGAATTGCATGGGGACAGTGATGTTGGGGGTTGGCATTAATCCTTTCCCCTGTGCCATTTTCCCAGTTGAAATTGCCCTCCTCCCCCTGCCAGCTGCTAATTGCTGTGCTGGGGGAAAAGACAGATACAGGTATCTGTCATCCTCTTCCCTAAGTAGGATTAATAGTTGTTTGGGGGAGGGGGGATTTCCATTCAGGAAACAGCATGGGGAAAATAGTGTACCCCCACTGCCCCCATGCAATCTCCCCCTGCTTTTAAGCTTTTAAAAAGTCTGTGGAAGATCTGATTATGAAACTCCTGCATAATGTGGACCTTTTGTAGACAAAGTAGCCACACAATCCAGTAATTTTCCCCCTTAAGTTCATAACTAAATGACTCTCCATACTTTGCACACCTGAATTTGTGGTCCAGGCACATTTTTAACAGACTAGGATGTGGATCCCATCTGAAATGCAAGAAAAGATTTCCTTAAAACAAAAATTCTGATAAAAATTACCAGATCTCAGTGTTTCTTCGTGTTTTATAGGTGTTTTCTCTCTTTTCTGGCTCTGAATGACATTCGTTACAATCTCATCTTTTTTCTTCTTCACTCCCTTTCTCCAGGCACCCTAACTCTGGATCCTTCCACCTTTTCCTTCCTCTCCCTGGTTCTTCTGACAATGTCTGGGGTGGTTAGGATACATCAGGTCACACCTCAGCCTGTCAGACACGGCGCCTCCTTTGCCTTGCTTCAGCCCATCGCTTCATTTCATCTGCAAAGAGGCTGGCGACGGCTGGCCTCGTTAGACATCAGTAACGACAGCAAGCCAAAGGCAGCTGGTGGTCCCCTCCCCTGTTACCTGTCACATTCCTTCGGCTCTTGCTAAAGCAGCCAATGCTTTTATTAACCCCGGCCAAGGCCATGGCTGATGAAGACGTATGCATATGTATGGACAACAAAGGCTTTCCCAAGGGCTTCACTTTCGTTTTGTAACTGACCTGAAACATAGAGAAATGGCAAATGTATTCTGATTCCACCCTATCGCATCTCGTCCTGACAAGCACTTTACTGCTCCCCACTCCTGTCTCAGAACTCCTCCTGCTGTAGTCCCTCCTACATCTCTTAACCAGCTGCCTTGGTTCACTTACTGATCCGGTTTGCATGTAACAGCGGCAAATTGTGGGTTAATTAATTAACCCATGATTTGCCAGGTACATTCTACAGTCATCTTAAATATTCAACCGCCGATCCGGCTGATCGGAGGTTGCTACTACGCTACGTGATGTCCGAACCTGGACACGATAGGTTAATCATGGGTTGAACAACCCATAGTTAACCTACAATTAATAGTGGGTTGCTTAATCCATGATTAACTTATAGTGTCTGGGTTCGAACGTCAGATAAGTCATCAGAGGTTGAATATTCAAAAAGGCTGTAGAACGTGCCCAGCATGCACCATGGCAAATCTTGGGTTAATTAACTCACAATTTGCCACTTTTATGTGTGAATGGGGCCGTTGTCTTCCAAGAGTTGCATTTTATACATTGCTCCCCAGAATCCCTGGGATAGTCTTCTGCAGGGCCTGCCCCACCATTAGGCAAAGTTGGGTGGCTGTCTCAAGCAATACATGCTGGTGGGGGAGGGGCAGTCTTCCATTGGAGGACAGAGCTGTGTGTGCTCCGCAGCCTGCCTTGCACCACACTAGACTAGATTGCTGCCCTCAGTACACCAGAGGAGGTTGTCCCATTGCCAGTATTGAAGGAAGATTCAACTGCAAGGCCAGCTGGCTTCTGTATGTGCAATGGAGTGGGAAGAAATCTTGTCCTTTGTTTCAGGGTGCTTCCAGATGAGGCTTTTATTGTGCAAGCGCCCTGCCTCATTTGCGGAACTTTACAGGGGGTCCAGGTGGCAGAGTCTTCCATTTGTAACCCTTCCCACTGCTTCATTTTTCTTACCACATAAAATCCATTGAGGAGGAGAAGATGGAATAACTGCACAATATGTTTTGATTGGTAGGATCTCCCTGGCTGAAAGCACTACCACTACCAGGCAGCAAAATGTCTTGGGCCAGCCCTGGTCTTCTCCCTCACGTAGGCAAACACTATTCTTTACTATGGCCTTTGCTAGCCTTTTCTGTTGTTGACTCTCACACTCAGTTGTCCTCCTTTTTATTGATGATGAACTTGCACCATTGCACCAATGCCATGAGAAACACCCCAATACATTTGATGCAATGTACAGCAAAGACAGTGGCCTTGAAATAGAGAGGTAAAGCCACCATGTTCAGCTTCCACTAAAAGAAATCTAACATAGAGGTGCATGTGTCCAATAGTGCAAATTTGGCATGGTGTGAAAACTTCCCATGTGATCCCATTGGGATCCCTCTTTCGAGCATTACCAGCCTGGCAGAAGACTGTGCCATCCAGGACCAGCAGCCACAATGCACAGATAATGTATAAACTGGCTCAAAGATCCTTGAGGAGGGTAAATTCCTTGTAGATTAAACATGTTTGTATTGTGAACAGTGACAAAGTCATTGCTGTTGGGAAGGCAGCCATTTACTACTCTGTCTAAATATTCCCTTTTCCCATTTTATATGCTGTGTTTGAAAAGCAGACAGTTCTTTCACCTGGCAGGTAGTGCTGCCTATTACACCAACACCAATTGCATTAAATCAGGGCCAACATGGTTTGTAACCTAGTAGGCTGAACACAACCCTTCAAACGTGTCATGGGGCCTGCCAGATGCTTGGCAACTCCCCAGTTTGCAGGCTGAGGCAAGCAGCAAAAGCGAAAGATTTACTAAGCTCTTGCAGGTCCCAGTTCCATACATGGTGGTTCATAAGTTGCATTAAACCAAGAGAAAGAGGGAATTACTTCATCAGGAGTCATATTGCATTATAATGTCTGGGCCCAGTCCAGTACTGAGGAGGTGGTTGCCCTCTCCTGTCAATATATACCCTCCGCCTGCCATATCAGCTGCTGTGTGGTGGTCCTGCCTCTTGCATTAGCACATATGCACCAGCGGTCCACAGTGTTTATTTTGCCAGGGAAGCACTATGGCTTCTACCAATCTCAATACTCCTTCTGCCACAGCAGAGAGTGAGAGAACATGCAGCAGCCCTCATACTCTGCTCCAATTCTCCAGCCAGAGAAACAAAATGCAGTGCCAAATCTGCCATCGGTGCCAGTGGAGTCTTTTTCTCTCACACACACATGCGCACGCACACACAAATCTGTGGCAGAGAAAGAAACCACACATGATGCGGATACAGAGATTTTGTCTGTTTCCCCAACTGAAACAACAAAGCACAGAGAAAATGTATCTCGTGGGCTATGAAATGGGTAGGAGGTGGCTGGAGTTTATGACTTGGCTGCTTATGTGGGTGCTAATTGTGTCAGACAAAATCGTGCCTTGCTTAATGGTATCACTGACCTAGTAAATGAGTTATCATGGCACACATTCACTTTAACTTTACCTACTTTTTGAACATAGTAGCACCACTGGGGCCACTTTTCTGTGAGTTAATCCCACAATGTTGCCGTAAGATTTACAGGCCTGCAGACTTGTGTGTGAATCCTGTTGCCCTCAGCTTTTTAGGGCAACTTTGTCAACTGTCTGGGATTGGGGGTGATTTTCTGTTAAGGAACATCTAGATTCCTCCCACCCACATGGCTGTAGGCCTTGCACAGCAGCATCATGCGATGAACCTACAGAAAATTGCTCCCTGCAGTGCTACAGTAATGTTTAAGGCTGTTAAGCAAACTCTGTTAACTGTTAAGCACACTTAGCCACCTTTTACACCACCACAAGCTGAACTGGACAAAAGTTGACTGAATCCAAATGTCAAAATGCTGGCTGCAACTGGAATCAAGAAGACTGTGTTTGTACGTATGTAAATATTTTTTATATACTGTCTTTCCGGCTGTCAACAGGCGTTCCAGTGGCTGATGATAAAAGAAAATGAAAATGCAATAAACACACAAGAAAACTTTTTTAAAAAATAGGCAGTGGCAATAGACGAAGGCACTAGGTAGGAAAGAAACATTGATATAAAATATCCTCTTATAATTCTTAGTTACTGCGTACTGAAATCGCCAGTATTTAAAATTATTACAGGATTAATATTAGGAATGCAGACAATAAGATTTCAAAGGAAGTAATATTAAAAAGATTGTGTGTGTGTCTGTATTCTGTAAAATGTGTCACAGACTGTAAAATCCTTGATTTAATACCATAAAATATTGTAAATATTTGTGTAATTTGCATATTAGGGATACAGAGAGATTCCAGGAAGTTAATGGCTTCCAGCCCACAACATAATTGCATAAGGTGACCCCCCCACACACAGACCTCTTCAGCAGCTGCTTTTACTCACAGGATGGACAGCAGTGTACCAGAGGTCTCACAGGGTGAACGGTTCAACTAGGGTATTACAATGCCATCCAATATACTATAAACTAGATTAGACTAATTCCCTTAGTTAAAAAAAAATCCAAGAGCATAAATCGGTTTTGAAATAAATCTAAATATGCTTTTTAACATGGGTGCAATAACCACAATTGCTTCTTACAACATGGATGGTACTTGCTGTGTACAGACCACACCACCGATGGAGGCTCCGAGCGGAGGCTAGGACTGAAGACTCTCTGTGTAATGTAGTAAAGACAATGTGCATAGTGAGCCATGCTTCCTGCTATGAATCTCATGTGAGCTTCCACAATAATGTATAGAAGTGAGGCAGAATGGCCAGGCAGGGGTGGTGATCTTCAGGGATGTTCAGCATCAGAATTGGCAGACTGAAATGCATCCAAATGCAAGTAAACAAGAACTAGGATTTAATGCTGTCCTATCTAGTTATATGTTGTAACTATTTTACTTGTAGCAAAAGAATAAAACTTTGCAAACCTTTCCCCAATCAAAAATGTAGAGCTACTTCATCCATTCCTCCATCTACTCTTAGTTGAAACTGACCCCATTTTCTTTCTGCGGCCACCCCTCCTCCCCATCTCCCATGTCTTCCTCCCTCCTGCCCACCAGCCCCACCCTCATTAGTTTAACTGGAGTTAATTACGAATGGTAAGCAGCCTTCAATCTCTTATGTGTTAAAACAGAACAATCCAGACTGGAAAGACGCAGACACAGCTACGTTGATTTCATTGTCTCAGGGAGACAGAAAGCCAGTGGGGCTTCCTTTATCAAGTCTAACATCTTTCCAATGCTTAATCTGACTGGCTTTAATGTCCCACAAATACAGGATCTAGGATAACAATCTTTCCATGTTTCCTCCACCCACCCTTCCCATTTCATCATTGGTAAGAATGAGTGAATTGGATTGACATGGAGGTGATGGAAGAAGAGGAATGGCCTGAACGTCAAAATGACAATGTATATTACATGGTTAACAGAATAAATGGTACGTGCAATAGCTGTGGGCATTTTCATCTGCTACGTCATAAATAAGTCCCTTTTTCCCTCTTCAAGTGTATCATTCCGTTCCCTCCCAATTCAATGGAGATTTAGTGTTTGCTTGAAGGATCTCTTTCTATGAGTAATCTCACTCGATAAACACAGGGCTGAAGTAAGACTCTCGATAGCCACTTGTTGCAGCTGCTGCTGTGTGTGTATATATAGAGGTCATGCGTGGTCCTCTGACTGTGGTGTTGATCGCAGACTATAGGACGGAGCGTGCTGTTGAGCAAAGTGCATCACATCTAGGAAATCAACCTACAAGTGGAAAGGTAAGGCCTTGGCATCTTGATTATCATTGTATATCATTTCTGGATTTGGCTGAAATTCATGCTCAAATTCTCAAATCCACTTACTTTTTACAGTGATCTCAGCAGAAGCCTTTAGTGCCTATCAGACTATTTCAGGACTGTTCTAGAATGTGTATCTTATGCACATAACAATGCTTAGAAATAGTGGCATATAGATGTTCATTTCCCAATGCACTTATACAACATGGAGTAGTGTAACTGATTTTCAGAAAATCTGTTGAAATTTGCCTTGAAAGTGAAAATCAAATGGATCAACATACATATAGAAATTTACATATAGTACATTTGGGAAGGAAGCAAACAGCAACCCTAAGCACACTTAACTTGGGGCTAGTTCCTCTGAAATAAAAGGGACTTGCTTCCAAAACATATTGAGATTAAACATAATATTACATTTAGTAGGAAGAATTTTCTG
Organism: Heloderma suspectum; assembly: GCF_057233095.1. Taxonomy (NCBI): domain Eukaryota; kingdom Metazoa; phylum Chordata; class Lepidosauria; order Squamata; family Helodermatidae; genus Heloderma; species Heloderma suspectum. The sequence continues at coordinate 100,378,981 of NC_139459.1, forward strand.
CTTGTTTATACTTTTGATTTGGAATGACAATCTGAAATAGGGAATACTGAATTTGTGATGAAACCAAGTATATATATTTGTAATTAAAAGAGATGAAATAAGTAAAGCTAATAACAAAAACAACCTTCTCAGAAATGCCCCTACTCTCTGATGTTTCAGAAGTGTTTGTAGAGTTTTTAAAAGAATCTAGATTAGGCAGAAGAACACACCAGAATGTAAATAGGATGTGTTCTTCAGTGAATTTAAGACAAAATGGAATAATTTCTTACAAAAACAATTAGTTTCCTTAATGTCTTTAGAACTGTGTACAATAATCATTGAAGAATTCCTGGATGTATTATGTAGTAAGATCATTAGCCTTTAAGTGGTTTATTTTTCATTTTTACTTTTTCATAGGTTAATTTAAAGGAAAACTCATTACTTTCTAGCATTCACCAGTGTTAGGAATCAGTGGAGAATGCTAGTAAATTTAATATCTGATTAAGAAAATTACACCTTTACCTGGGAGTGACATCCACTGAATACAGTGGGACTTACTTCTGAGTAAACATATAAGATTGTCCTGCGAATGAAAAGAAATGGCTTGCAATATTTTTATTTTAACCAAAACAGCTTTTAAAGTTTGAACGAATTAACATACGAGATTTGATTTATACAGAAAATATGGGACAATCTCTTTGTTGTGTTAATAATTCTGTGCTGTACTAATTTAAAATACAATTTAGACTTCAATAAAGGTATTCAAGTTGTTCACATGCTAGAAGAACCAATGGTATTTGATGATTCTAGTGATGATTGGTATAAGAACCTAGAATACTTACTACACATGTACTTTGAATTTTCTTTTTGAAAGCTCTTATATTACTTGCATTGCCCCAGAATCTGTAGGGGCAATGGCTTCTGATTCATCAAGACATAAAAGTTAACACATATTGGTTATAAACCTGTGGGGGTTTTTTGCTACTGAATTGTCCTTATTTTCTCTGTAATATTTATATGCTTGGCCTAACAGATTCATTGACCCCCAGTTGAATGTACATCCAAGGTAAACCAGCAAGTCAGAACTATGGCTGTATTTAAGATGATGGTGATGATAATGAAAAATAACACACCTAGATATCCTTAAAATATTGCAGGTTTTAAAAGGCAAGGAAGAGGCACTAACATTTGACAAATCTACTGTTCATGGTTCAGAAGGATGCATCTTAGTTACGTCATTATTAATAATGCATTTGTGATGGTTATTTAATCCCACAACTGTAATTTAAATGATTTTCTTTTATTCCTATTTAACTTTGAAGGTGTGTATATTTACTAGCATCAAAGACCACAAGTTTAGCTGTTAATGATTATATAGTCAGCTCTCCTTACATAGTGATGATTACGCTGGCCACATAAAGACACAGTGCAGTACACGTTTGTGCATACTCAGGTTACATTAATAGCTTATATTAATTTTATTATTTATTTATTTATTTATTTATTTGCGGTATTTCTACACCATTTCTCATCTGCACAAATTCTGAGTTTACAAACAAGTCAAGAAATACACAATAGTAAGACGCTGAACTGCAGACCAGAAGGTTGGCAGGACAGCAGTTTGAGACCCGAGTGCTGCGTGATGGAGTGAGCTCCCGTCTTCAGTCCCAGCTTCTGCCAACCTAGCAGTTCGAAAGCAAGAAATTGCAAGTAGTTAAATAGGTACTAGACTTAGTGTTATAGTGAACTATAACACTAAGTCACTTAGTGTTATCCTGTGAACTAGACTTCACAGGATAACACTTGCTGGACATACTCAAAGATTTGCTCCAACCATGAGTGCTTCCAGATGGCTACTAGCAGCACTGCCAATCAAGATGGAAGAAACAGTGGGAAAACACAAGTGGGTTAAAAGTGTAGGATGACATCTGGACTCTCCCCCACTTAAAATTCTGTGAATAAGGTAAGGGAATTGCACAATAAAAGCCTCATCTAGAAGCATCCCATGTCCACATTAAGATTACATTGGTATGCAATCTTGCCTTTCTAAAGCCAATTATAGCTTTTCTAGGCTTTAGAAAGGCAAGATTACATACCAATGTAAATATATTATAGAAACCAATGTATTTATTACATAGGAATAACTTCCTAGGCAAAGTCAGCTTTGTTGAGACAAACCCATGTAAAATAAAATTATTCTGTAATTTTTTCCCATTCTAGAAATGTTGGATGTTGCTCCGTAATAGCTGAGGCATAGTAGTGACTCTGACTTAAGATTTTATTGGGCCTCCCAATATAAAGTGCTTTATTACAGAATGTCTCATGGATCTTGTAATAATGAAGTTATCCATCCAAATCAAGCTGAAGTATTAAGATTTCATATTATTGCCACAAAGGTTCTAAATTGCTTTGCTTGGAAGTAAATTGAATCTTAACCATTTTATTGGAATGTATTTTAAACTGGAATCTCACTCCTTGCATGTTTCCGATGAGAGATAAGCCTAAGCACTTTGACCATGACCTTCAGTATGCACCAATAGTATGCTCTCACTCAGCACTCCCTTAGAGTTTTACTTATAGGGAATCCCAGTTCTGAACTATAAGCCACTTTCCAAACTCCCCTGCATGCACTCTCACTGCAAACGTAGCACATATTATGCCAAGTAGTATTTTCAAATGGTTACCGGTATAAATGCCATTTGAATCAAGGCTTCTTCTGTATCCTGTAGGATTGTCTGCTTTTGAATGTCTACTACCATTTAATCATTCTTGAATACTTCTCTTTAACCCATTTTGGAATTTATGCTATAGCTCCCTGAACAACAGCAAAGGATCCCCCTCCCCGAAATCCTCAAATAGCTGTGTATAGTTTTTGCACAAGCAGTTTGCAATTGGACAAAATTATATTTGCAGATAGTTGCATACCTCAATCCTAAACACATTTACTATTGATCTGTTACAAGTAACTGATTTTTTCTTTTAATGGAGTTTGCTACAACATAAGGATGTTAAGGATTGATGCTCCCAAGTTTATATTGAAGTGATGCCAAGAGGTTTCAGTGGATTTTGCTTCCCCCAAACTATGCTTCCTACGCAATCCTATGTATGTCTCCTCAGACATACGCTCAACTGAATTCAGTGAGACATACTCCCAGCTAACTGAGTATAGCATTGTTACAATCCAAAGCACACTCACAGTGCAATCGTATGCATTTTTACTCAGAAGTAAGTTCCACTGTGTACAGGGGAGCTTATTCCCTGGTAACTGTGCATAGGATCACAACTTTGAGGGCGTATATAGATTATACACTTTCAAAATATCTTTCCATCCTCTTACTGTGCATCAACCCTGTGTTTATTTGTGTTTTGTTGTTACGTCCCTGTCACTGGCAAACTGGATCTTCGGGGGTTTCATAGCACTTCTGGAGTACCTGCTCAAATTGAAAACCACAGCCCCAGAAGTGCGAAGGGACTGCCGAATGTTGGGTCAGATCATTATTGATCTGCTCATTATTGTCTGCATTGACTGGCAGCAGCTCTACATAGTTTCTGACATGGTTCTTTCCCAGACCTAACTGGAAACACTGGGGGTGACCTTGTGCATGCAAAGTACCACTGAGCTGTGGCTGTTCTCCAAACTGCTGGGATGGAGTTGTCCATGTATGACTGCTCGGATCACCTACAGGAAAGTCTTCATGACAGCACTGTTGCTGGGTCACAATTTTGATTTATTTATTTTTTTTACAGGGTGTTTTTTGTTTTAATAAATGGCAAGCAGTGGTATTGGTCTTTACAATATAATATAAGGCTATCAATTCCCCCATAACAATGCAGCACTGAACCTTATTCTTGAACCTCATTTTTTAGAAATCTTTGAAGGCTGTATGGTCTCTGCTGCAGCACCAGAGTGCACATCTCCTATTTGCTTTTGTTTTACAAAGCAAACCATTTTCCCCAAACTACAAGACTGCCCTAGATGGTAATACGGCTTCTCCCTCCCTACCATTTATGTTTAGCACTGGGACCATCATAGCACAAATGGGGAAGATTCTTCTGTTTCTTTGGGGGAAAACAATAATTGCCTATACCTATTCTCTGTGAATTTTTGCAGTCCCTTTTTAAAGCCACCCCACTAGTCTCTACCATCTTGTTTTGTGGCAGAGAAATTCACAAACTAATAATGTGTGTGAAGTACTACTTCTGTCTGTCCTGAATCTCCTACCAACCATTTTCATTGGATGCCCCCTGAGCATTAGTGTTATGAGAAAAGGATAAAAAATATATCTCTATCCACCTTATCCACACATTGTATAATTTTATAAACCTTTAGCATGGCCATTCTTCAACACCATTTTCCTAAACTAAAAATACCCACTCATTGTTCTTTCCTGATAGGGAAGTTGCTTCAACTCTTTATCATTTTGGTTGTCTTTTCCTGTACTTTTTTTTTTTTTTTTTAGTTTTACAATATCTTGTTTGTGATGAGGTGAGCAGAACTAAATACAGTATTCCAAATACAGATACATCATAGATATATAAAAAGGTATTATGATACTATCTTGGTGTTTGGGTTTTTTTCAGACAGTTTCCTAATAATCTCTAATAGGGAATTTGCCTCTTTCACCACTGCCTCACATTGAATTAATGGCCTTGTTCACACACAGTGGTGGCAAATCGTGGGTTAATCAAGTATATGCTGCCACCATTTTGAATACGCAACAACCTCCAATCAGTGTGGTCGGAGGTTGCTCCGTGACATGCAAACCTGATCACTATGGGTTAATCGTGTGTTAAACAACCCAAAGTTAACCTAGCAACTACTTGTACGTTAACTTTGGATTATTTAACCCATGATTAGCCCATAGTGTCAGATTCGCATGTCAAACAGTAATCTCCAATTGGGATGATTGGAGGTTGCATATTCAAGATGAAGGCAGCATTCAACCCTGGCAAATTGTGGGTTAATTAACTCACAATTTGATGATGTTATGTGTGGACTGGGTCAAAAAACAGGTGCACAGCTTGGAGGTTCTCTTAGATACAGGTTTATCACTAGAGGTCCAGGTGGCTTCAGTAGTATGGAGTACCTTTCACCAGCTTCAGTCATTTCTGGACAGGGATAATCTGGCTATGGTGATCCATGCTGTGGTAAGCTCCGAGTTTAACTCCTGTAATGAGTTGTACATGGGCCTACCCTTGAAGTCAACTTGGAAGCTCCAATTAGTACAAAATTTGGCTGCCAGAATTTTAACTGATACTGCCAAATTGATGCACATCACTCCAGTTTTAAAAGAACTGCTCTGGTTGCCTCTTCACTACTGACCCAGTTCAAGATGCTGGTACTTGATGGTAAAGTTCTAAGTGGCTTGGGACAAAATACTTGAAAGAACACCTCTTCCCATATCAGCCTGCCCATGTCTCAAGATCCTCCACTGAGATCCAACACCAGGTGCTTTACTTATCATAAGCACACTATGTAATTACAAAGGAGAGGGGTTTCTTTGTGGTGGCGCACGGCTTTGGAACATCCTTCCTAAAGAGGTACACCCAGTGCCTAATTTACAATCTTTCCAGCATCAGGTTAAGATGTATCTTTTTACCCAGGCATTTTAATTTGTATAATCTCTCACTCTCACTACCTTTGTAATGGACATTTTAATTTGAACTTTTTGTTGCTGTATTTTATTATGGCTGTAAAATATTAGTTTTATTGTACTGTATTTGGTTTTTAGATCATTCATTATTTATATTGTACAACACCCTGGAATGTAATGTGATGAAGGGTGGTACAGAAATGTTTTAAACAAACAAGCAAATAAAATGCCTCAAATGTTGTACCCACCACAGCACCATAGAATAATTAAAACTTTTTTTCCGAAATGGGTTGCTGCTAATGGCATATCTGTAATTTGTACAGATGTGATGTGCAACAGCCATTAAACAATTCTCCAAATGCATTAGTGCAAGCATTTATCCATATATTTGCCTAGGCATCAACAGCCACATTGCTTTGATTTGGTGGAGACTTGAATGTTTTTACTGAAGAAAGAGGGGCTGCAATCTCTCAGTCCTCTTCATTGTCAATAACTGCGTTCATATCCCTCAAGTATTTTCCATGGGTACATTACTGAATGGATGTAGAGGCAGAAAACACATTACATCCCTTCATGCATAGATATGAGGGAACGCCATGCAACAGAACCAACAGCCCATTCTACAGTTGGCAACAATTTTGTCACAAAGATTTCATTGACACTACTGGCTTGTGGACTGGACTGTCTTATTCCTGTTCAGTAAGTTACCACGTGCACAAAATATTCTGTGCATAGCATTTGGCTTTCCTACATGAACAACCAGACCCTGATCTGAAGGTGTTAATTTGAAAAGCGAAATAGATTTTTATCCCATGCAGCTTACTTACAAGTAAGATGTTTAGGATTAAATTGCAGAAGAGCAGCCATGTCAGGCTTCGGTACTCAGTAAATCTCTTTCTTGTACACCATGTCTCTTTCATTGAGGTGGCAGTTTCTATTTTGACACTTAACCTGCAGTATTGTGTTGCCCATCGTATTGTGCAATTCTACCCTCAGATTATGCATTTTGTTGCATTGTGTGGAACATAGTTGTGGGTCATGAGTTCTTCTTGTTCTTTTGAGTAAAATGGTGAATGACAAATGACACTTTATCCCAACTCCCTCCCTTCATGCACACACACACACTTATTGTAACATTGGTACATTTTGAAATGCAGGAGCTTATCATGACAGTTCCCATACCACACTCCCAAGGACTGTCCAAAATTCAGATAGCTGAGTTGATCCATTACATATATATACACACACACATCTCCAAAAAGCAGCAGTACATAGCATAATGCCCAATTTATTAGGATCAGCCCAACACCAATTGTTGCCCAATTTATTAGGATCACAAAAGTGCCAGAGCTCCATTCTTCCCATGTTCCTGCTTCACTACACCATTATTGTGACCATCGCCACCCCTACCTCCTCCCAAAAACCGATTTGGAAAATGCCACCATATGGCAACACTGGCAAAACTATTTTAAAGCTAAGTCTGGATTTCACCCTGTAAAGGGTCTACCCAGCTGATTCCCTAGAGCACTGCCAAGGTGAACCTGGCAAAGTCTTGGGATAAAAACTGGGGAAACCTCCTGTCAGCACAGCACCTGGTCATATCTGGTTTCCATGATCTCTCCACTTTGAAGGTTCAGCATCCCTCTTCTCCTGTGGTGGAATACACATTATCTAGCCTTCTTCGTTTTTTAAGCAGCACAGCTGCCCATTCCTATCCCCTCCCCTGACTGCCACTGAAGCAAGTCTATGGCCCTGCATTGAATTTCAGCCCAAGTGTGAAAGAGAAATGATGAGCACAAGAGCGTGGTACCATGACAACTCAAGGAGAAGACCAGTGCAGGCTGGTGGCTTCAATGTCAGTGGGGCAGTGAATCCAGTCCGGGTTTCAGTCAGAACTCTAAAGGAGCTATCCAAGGTGCTCTGCACCTAGGATAGCTCCTTTACAGTTCTGAGTCATTCTGACTGAAACCCAGAGCGGAGTCATTGCCCCACTGACATCAGAGCCACCAGCCTCCACTGGATTAGACTGATGCTTGAGAAGATGTAAGCAAGCATTTATTTGCTTAGACATTCCAGGGTCTATGGGTGTGTAGATGGCAAAAAAAGAAAAAAGGAAAGAAAAAAGAACCTGCTTTAAGAGAAGCAGATTTGTGAAGACAAATCCAAAGGGCTTGAGAAATTTCACCAGAGGTTCAAAAATGTTGTTCGAAGTCATGGAAATATGGCAGGGAGGGGAGAACTGTAAAGGTTAATATTTTTGGCCATGCAAAATAGGACACCTGTCAGGTTGTGTTCAGTTTGTCAGAAGAAGTTTTCTCTAAAGCATTCCATATTTCAGTCCTAAACACATTTCTTTGAAAGCAAAAGCTGGATCATTATTATTATGCCTTCCTTCTGCTGCAGTACTGCCCTTCTCCAATATATGTGTGCACGGACAAGCGCCACAGGTAAACCAGCTGATACTGGATATGGCCACCAGCAATTTCCTTCATTTCAGCATGTGAGAAAGGTGCTGCCATGAACACAGGAACTGATGCCTTTTCCATGAGTGTTTGGTTAATTTGTCCATACAAGCAGGTGCATGAGGAAATTGGGATGGCTCCTGTACATTAAAAAGGATCGTGTGAACCCACACTGAGTTCCACTGAACTCAGCAGGATACATTTTGAAGCTATAACAACACATTCCTAAACATAGCATTTTGAAGAACATTCTGATGAGATCAATGTGGCCTGTTTTCATACAGGGTGCTTCAACTAGGGGATGTATCCAATAGTATCCTTCCATTCACAGAAGCGCCTTGATCCAGCAGAACTGTGAATGGAAGGGGAAGGGAAGCAGTTTTCACAAATTTCCCCTTCCTTGGGCATCCCCTGCCTATGCCGCTTCCCACACTGTTCCAGAGCAGGGGTGGGCAACTGGTGGCCCTCTAAATGTTTTGACCTACAATTCCCAGCAGTCCTAGCCAGCATAGCCAATGGTAATGGATCATGGGAGTTAGAGGCCAAAACCTAACACAAAACAAAACACCTTGCTGTTAAAATGGTATGCTCAGCTGAATTGTCCTTCCCCTGCCCACGTAGCTATGTCAAACCCATTGGTGTGAACAAAACATAGCACAATGCCCCCTGAAGTGTGGGAAATCAGTTGCAATTATGCACGTGAAGAGCGATGACTGGGTAGAACGAGGAGTTGTCAGTCTAGAACCACCCATAAGGGTGAGGATCCGGTTGTTTCAGTGCACTTACAGAGGTCTGCTTTTACAGAGGCTAACCTGTTCTCCTTGGCAAGTAAAATGTTCTCCATGCACACAAAAGGAAATTTGAGTGCAACTGTGCATAGAGCCTTTCCCAGGAGAGAAGTTAACAGGAAGTCCATCGTGCGTGCTTTGGATTGCATCCAGCAGGCACAGTTCAAAGAAAGGAGTGCCTAAGTGAAATTGAGATCAATAGGAACTGAGCACACAATAAGGTGTCCACATTCCATTGATTTCAGTGACACTTAGGCATACCTGACTTTCTGTTAATCCCAGTCTATTTGGGATATGGTTGTGTACTGCTCTTGTTACTGCTGGCACAATAACAGTACGATGCTCTGTTTGTGTTACAGTCAGTGGAAAAAATTAACAGCCTCACTGGATGTTTTTTATAATACAAAAATAAATAAATATTAGAGTTGATGCAAACATTCATGGGAGAATGCTGAATAGTCTTTAGCAACAATTGTTACTAAGTAATAACTAACAACCTTTGGACTGTTACTGATTCCATATAAACTTACTTTGGGTTGGATCCAAGATCATAGTTTCACCAGCAGAAGGATACTGCTGGAGGAATGAAACTTCCACATCCTCTCCTTCCACCCACTCCAGTCCCTGTGCATCCTCCAGCCCTCCTCCAGTAGGTTGGGGGACCTTCCGGAGGAAATTTGGAGGATGCAGGGGGAGTCTGTTGGGTGGAGGAGAGGATGCAGAAATCCCATTCTACCAGTGGGATCCTGCCACTGGCAGAACCACAATGCTGGATCCAACCCTTTAAGTTTCAGTTAGTCTAACTCCATTGCCTCAATGTAGTTTTTTGAGATGAAATTAAGACCTCTTGGTCACAGCGTAGGACTGATCTCAATGAGTGCCCTTCAGATGTTTTGGACTTTAACTTCCATCAGCCCCAGCTACCATCTGGCTATCAGTAGTTAGGAATACTGGGAGTTGTAGTCCATCTGGAGGACAAGAAGTTGGGGAGGCTGGTAAAGAATCTATGGGTTTGAGCCTAAGATAAAGTCACTGAAAGGAGTTAATGAAAGGGAAGTTTCCCATCCCTTCCTGCCCTCATGAACAATGTGGATGGGGCACTGGGGGGGGAATTGCCCAAAATTGGGCATTGGCCCACTTGAGTTTGGGCAATTCCACCTACCCCCGGGTGCCCCAGGAAACCCTCATCCCACATTGTTCAGGAGTGTACCCTGATTCTCTGGAGAGGCTTTATACGGAGCACAGGTGACTGCAGGCTGGGAATGGATGAGAAACTTTCCTTCCTTCCATTCATTTATTTCAGGATCAATCAAGAGCCAAGTTATACGTTATGCTAATCACAGAGCGTGTAGCTGAGGCTGGGTTGTTTTTTGTTGTTGTTTTGTTTTACTCTTGTGTAAACACACATGGCCCCAAATCGGATTAGGACTATGGTGTTCCAGGAAGGAAGGGTTAAACCTTCCCACCACCACAATTTTTCCCCTGAAATCAGGGAGGAGGATTTTAAAAAGGGGAAGTCTCCACTGATTCGCTTAACCCCTCACCCTAGGTAAAACAAAATTGACAGTTGAAGCGATATTAGGGTCATCTCTATCCTGGATCTCCTTTAACCTGTTCCCAGACTGAAGCTCTCTGGGTGATTTTGGGCCAGTCACTTACTCTCCATGTAACCTACCTCACAGGGTTGTTGTGAGGATAAAATGGGGTGGAGGAGAATCATGTACACCACCTTGGGCTCCTTGGAGGAAAGGTGGGCTATGATGAAGATAACAAAGTAACAGTCTCCATGCGCCACATAGTGGGTGCTTCTGTGGATGAGCGCAGCATAGTGCAGTACTATATCACCTCCCTTCGAATTACCCATCTCTTTTTATGCAACACAATATATTAGAGAACAAATGTTGAAGAACTGAAGCAATGAGGCGATAGGCCAGATAGGTTGTAAGGCAAACAGCTCTGTGCCAAGCCTCTGGTGTCGCAATGTGCGGGACTAAAGGGCAAGGCTAAGCACTCAAAGCCCTGCTGATGTTTTAGTGTTGCCACACCCTGTTCGCAGTTTATGCCACAGAATGGTCTGTCGTGGCGGGGGTGGGGGGAGAATATAACTTTTTTTGTGAAGAAAGAAAAGCAGCTCAAGGGACATGGTTTTTCCTGATAGGAGAACTGTCCTTTTAACATCTGCCCTGCCCAACAGGTGCAGCTTCACTCCACCCTAGGAAGAGCTGCATCTTTGTGGCATGGAAAGGGCACATCAGTTGAAATTTATGTTGATGTGATGACAAGTCCCATCAGGAAAAAAAGGGTTTGCTGTTGCATTCGCCAGAACCTACTGCCTGTTTACTCAGATGCAAACCCCTCTGCACTCGATGGAGCTAAGTCCCAGGTAAGAATTTATAGGATTGCAGTCTTAGCATTCATGCAGGATTTCTCGTGTGTGTGTGTGTATGTGTGTCTGCTAAGCCAAGGCGAATACTTCACACACCTGAAAAAGTGAGCTGTAGGCCACAAACGTTTATGCCGCAAGAAACATGATTTGTTTGAAGATACCACAAGAGAGTTGGTTTTGATGCAACAGGCCGACATGCTCACCTTAGGGATGGGCAGATGGGTCCGTTTCACTTTCTCCTGCATTCTAACCTTTTAAATCTCAAGTTCTTCTCTTTATGAATACGAAGAACTTTGTGAATTTTTGGTAAATGGTGATCAAAAACGGAAATGAAATGCTCACTCATCTGCATTGGCCAAATCCAATAGATACAGCTCCTCCCAGCATGGAGAGGACCATGTTGTACCTGCCTGCCATGTAGGTGTTAAAGATGAGGAGCCTGTCAAGAAAAAGAGGTGGCAGCCCTAATTTAGCACTAATATGGTTGAATGCACAGGGATTCAGGCACAGACTTTTAAGAGCTAAGCACTCAAAAGCCCTGGGGCCTGAATGGACAAATCTGTCAGTTTCAGTTTCTCCCACATTTAATTTTTTTTAAACCTCAAATTCTTTCTGTTCCGAAGTTTGCAAATGTTGGTTAAATTCTTATAAAAAATGTACTGAAATTTTCACCCATCCCTACCTTACTCTCCCTGGAATTTTTCCATGGGAAGCTCCTACTAATTAAAGACATAATGATTTGGCATCTTAATTGTGCTCTGTTCTCATCACCACAGCTCCCTGCCAAGAAAATCTGAACCTGCTGAACTTTTGCCAATCATGCTGTTGTTTCAAGAACAACATCATCCATATGCGCGCGCGCACTCTCACACATACACAGAGTTGTGTTAATCCCCAAAGCACTGGAATAACTTTGGAAGTCCTGTTAGGTACCCTACGCTGATGTTTCAGAGTGTAAGCCATTATAGGTAGCAAGCTGTTATTTGCAAACTTCTCAAATGCTGCAACCTCATACAGACTTTTGCCCCTGAGCACATAGCCTGCTTTTCTAGGTGTTACATATCTTTTTTTTTTTCCCCCTTTGCTGTGCGGTTGTTCATCCAATCATACCCTTGCATGCAAATATACCATAGCCTGTTCAGATAAAAAGGCACAATTAAATCTAAGTGCTCAGTCAGGGCAAATATCACTGAACTTTTCTAAAACCTCCTTTCACCTGTGTTTCAGGAACTAATCAAAACATGTCAACCGAAAAAAAGAAATCGGATTCCAGTTCCGCTCCAACTCCCCCAGCTTTGCCTGCACCCCTCAGTGATTTGAAGACTAAATATACTAAGGTTAGTTATATTTATGTTGGTTAACCTCCCTAGAGCAGTGCCACTGAGGTATGTGATGTTCTTAATGCTGTCGTTCCATACAGATTTCGCTTTAGCTCCAGATCTCAGTTCAGCTTGGTTGTGGGCTTATTCACAAACGTTCTCTTCGGCTTCAGTTTGCGTACTGCAGCTGCTGACAGAGTTGTCTAATCATTTCTTCTAGCTCAAGGAAAAGTTGCAGAGAGGTTGTGTGTGGATTGCTGTTTGGAACAGATATGTCTAAGACTATAATTCTATGAGTTGAAAGCATCTTAAAGTTTTGATCCTAAGCATAATACAGCTGCAAACTTATGCAGATGTACTTGGAAATTAAGCCCCATTGAAGTAACAGTTGTATCCTGTGCTTGCTTATATAGAGCAAGCTTTCATCTACTCCAAAAGAAGTATGCATAGGATTGTGCTGTAAATGGGACTTACCTTTTTTTAAATAAATGTGCATAGTTTCTGGCTGTTTACTAGAAACAGGTTCTGTAGAAAGTGTAGCCTTGATCCCACAGCAGTGTCTCTAGGACTAGGTTATAAGAGAGTACTAACATTTTACAGAGAGAATGATTAACATCCAAGACCAGCAAAAGGGTGGGGTGATGGAACATGTTAAGAGTGAATGTAACTCTGTTGTGTTATTATAGCTTATTCCAAAAACACTAACTTTGAAATAATTAACCTCCTCCAGAATCAATGGAACCTGGTGTGTGTGTGTGTGTGTGTATAAAATATATATATTTTACTTGGAAGATAAGTGCATAAACTCAGACATGCCACTTAAAGCAACAAGAAATGGACAATCCCTGCCCACAGACTTACAATCTAAACAAGACATAATGTTCAAGAAAAGGGGCTGGGGAAAATAAGGCATCAGTGGTTAGAGGTCTTATCTTTCACCCAGTTAAGCTGAAAGACTTGAATGTAGGTTGATTTATACTCCAGTGCTATGACGAATGAAAATAATTTCATTCCAACTGAATAGGCTCAGGATGTTACTTTAGTAGAGCTAATCAGCCTTGAAACCATGGTGTTTGGCTTAACTCCATTGCAATCACATTGGAGGGCCTTAACTGTGCCAATTTGCAACCCAGTCCACAAACTCCTTGAGCTACAATATCTGGATGTAAAATTGAGTACCATTTAATGCACTGAAACTAAATTGGCTTAAATTTAGATTTCCAGGTCAAGTGATCCATATATTAGGTTCTTCACGATACTTTGATTGCACACCTACACACAACAGAACATATTTCACACAGTTGTTCCAGTCCAGCGAAGGTGTTGCAATACTCAGAAGCAAGCCCTCACACACAGCTTCCTTGCTACATCAGGTGTGGGTGGGCATTTGGACAACAGACACAAGATATAATTTCTTTACTTTGTAGGCGTGGATGAAGATTTGGATTCCTATCTGTCTTGAATGAAGGTGGATGGGAATATGCGTCCTGATCCACTGTTTTGGGCCACTAATTGCACAGAATACAGATGTAGCTGCGCTGAAGCTAATGAATTTAGGAATGATGCATTACAGTCAAATCCTATGCATGCCTACCTTGAAAAAAGACCTATTGAAATCAATCAGAAAAATGTATATAGGATCGCAATCTCTATGCACTAGAGAGAGGACAGGATTCTTAAAGTAACACAAACATCATTTTCATATCCTCCACTTAGCTTTGAAGACCTAATAAACCTGTATATCCTGCTGAGTACCTTGGCTCAAAGAGAGCAAGCAAAATCCTTGCTGCCAATGAGTCTGTTTTATAAGCAAAGGTCTTCTGGCAAATTCTTTCCATGCGTGTGTGGGAGCAAACAAGATAAGGGCAAGCGTGACATATATTATCTCTTCTAACTCTTAAACTAGTTTCTTCACCACCACCACCACCACCACCACCACCACCACCCCCGTTTTTTCTTTGCATCCAATAGCTAGCAAAGTCATTGGAACTTTTGGAGGCTCCCAGGTAGCCTGCAGGTGAGCGGGAAACATATCCATGCAATCAAAAGACTTATTAGTAGGGCCCTTTGTTTGTCTTTTCATTGATCATAGGAATCTAAAGATCTGGAAAAGAAACAGAGGGCACCATCCAACCGAAGCAGGATTTCCCAACAGTGCAGCCACCAGCTAGTGCCTTTAACAGCAACTTGAATACAGACATGGGCAGATGATAGTGTTTATCTCCATGCTGTGAAAAGGTTCACCTGCTGCTTTCTGCACCTTAAACAGCCGTTAAAGGCAAAGGGCAAAGCAAGAAGGCCAGGTGTTTGGGCCACGTGTTTTCCTGGGCAGTTGGCAGCCCTAAGCCAAAGTTAAGCTCTTTTAAGTCCAGTGGATTTCCATGGAGGAGAATGGAAGTCAGTGGGATGTAAAGCTCGTCAACTTGGCCTGGAATATGCCTCAAATTGGGGTTGGACTTGATGGTCTTGTAAGCCCCTTGCAACCCTACTATTCTATGAAATACATTATAATTCTCAAGCCAAAAGAGACAAGATTTGGCATTTTAAAGCAATAGGATGTATGCATTTATTTATTAGCATGAAACGGCTATTTTATTTTTATTCTAAAATCAAACATTTCCTCCATGGTGAAACTTGGAAGAATAACCTAGCCCTGCAGCCTCCCCACACCCATCTGAGTGTTTGTATTTCCTCGATAAGGGCTGTAGAACTGTGACATCCATTTGGCAATATTTACCAAGTTTCTGAAACTAGAACAGACATCAGCTTCAGCTATTTTAATAAGAAAATACATTAAACCCTCCAGAAATACACACACACACACACACACACACACACACGCTAGAGTTGCAGGGATACACCTTTTACTAATATGTTAGTTTACGGGGGGGGGGGGAGTTATATAAACTTCCATTAAAGGGTAAGAGAGTAGTTGTGGTGGTAGTGGTTTTAAAAAAGAATATTTCAAAGCCTTCCCTTTTAACCTCTGTCCAGAAAACTTAGCCAGCCTAGGAATTCCTAGAATGCGCTATGTGCAACTCCAGAATAACCAGCATACCTGATATTTCTGTATTGCCAACTAACCACTGAATGCTTTACTTTCTGCAATATAAGGAACCCTAAAACCAATACTCAACAGGGGCATTGCTAGGCTTGGGTCCATGGAACCCTGGTCCCAAATTCATTTCTCCAGATCTATTCAGCAGAATACTGAGTGTCCATTGGTGCCGATGGAAATAGTTTTTTCTAAGCTTCATTGCCATCCAGGAGTCAATTTTCAAGGGGGATGGCAGCGGGGGAAGTAAAGGTTAATTCTCTCCTCCCTTCCTGCTGTAACATCCCCACCCCATCCCAGTCTCCCCCGGCACAGCAATTACGCTTAGGGATAAAAGCTTTTTCTATTGGTTTGGGATTATCTGGGGCAGGGTGCAAATTAACTGATTTTACTTGAGATTATTTGGATAAGAAAGTAATTTGTCTCCTGTGAAATTTAAAGAATCCTAGTAATCATTTCTAAATTTGCAGATATAGATATAAATTAGCATATAGAGATTTTATGCATATTTTTGTCCTGTGGGCTTAGGTGCCAAATCTTTTAAGTGCCTAGCGATGCCCCTGCTTCTCAAGCACAAATAAACAGCAAATGCTTTCATGATGAGCTCTAGGTGTCCTAACTCAAACAATTTCTTTCCACTGATGCAGACAAATAGATGAAAAGTACAATTGCATGCCCCAAGGGATGAATTTGTGCACCTCTAAAGGGAAGTGGGACCTGAAAAGGTCCAGGGAAGAGCTGGAGCCATTACCTTAAATAGGTTCATGTTCAAAAACATCAGCACTATAATAGTTGTAAGTCCTATTGAGTTCAATAAGGCTTGCTCTCAGGAAAGTAGGTATAGGATTACAGCCTACATGAACAGTATCAGGGTATAAATATCAGGTAAAGAATTCATTTTCCCCCAAGAAAAAGCTGGACAGGTACCTGTCTAATAATAATAATAATAATAATAATAATAATAATAATAATAATAATACATTACCTCTTCCAATATCACACCCACAGTGGTTTACAGCATGGAATAAAAACAATACAAAGATATTATAAAATATAATGAAAAGGTAAAGGTAAAGGTGTCCCCAACCAGTCGTGTCCGACTCTAGGGTGTGGTGCTCATCTCCATTTCTAGCCAGCGCTGTCCGAAGACGCTTCCGTGGTCATGTGGCCAGCATGACTGAACACCGAGGTGCACGGAATGCTGTTACCTTTCCCACCGAAGCAGTACCTATTTATCTACTTGCAATTTCTTGCTTTCGAACTGCTAGGTTGGCAGAGGCTGGGACTGAAGATGGGAGCTCACTCCGTCACACGGCACTCGGGTCTCGAACTGCTGTCCTGCCGACCTTCCGCAGTTCAGCATCTTAACCACTAAGCCACTGCAGCCCCATAAAATATAATACAGAAGTACAAAACAGACCTGCCCTCAGCATTTTAAGCTTTATTTCTTTACTTGCTTTTTATCCCATCCTTTCTGCTAGAAGCTCACGTTGCTATCGATGGCTCTCTTCCCCAACCCCATTTTATCTTCAGTGGTAGCCAAACCAATCTTTTGGGGCAAGTGTGCCCCTCAATTCAAGACCAATGCATTCAAAAAGTCCACGTAAACATGCACACAGTACATATGGATGTTATGGTCTATCCATCCCCGTTCCTTGGGATGGTTCTCTTTCATTTCATTCATTTATTTTATTTATATCCTGCCTTGGTTTACAAAGCGCCCAGGGCAGCTAACAATGTATAGAAAACAGTATTCCACATAAACAACATTAAAAAATCATAAAATCATTTTCCTCTCTTCTAGTGAATTAGGGAGGAGGCAGCAGTACACCATGGAAGCTACCAACAGGTGTGCAGAAAAGACTCTATGCCATAGCCAGAATTATGGGCCTATTTACTCCTATCCCAGTGTGCCATGAACTGCTTTTGCCCATGCTGTGTGTGGCACCTGTACTGCAGCTTGACCACTCATGTCCTAGATCAAGCCTGCACAACTTGCGATCCACCAATCCAAATGCAGCCCACATCATCCACATATTAGTGGCATGCCAGGCAGGCAGGAAAATGAGAGCTTTTCAACAGCTACTGTGGTACACAAGGGATTATGTTGGGCTTGGAGAATGAAAAGTACCATGGAAAAATTGCATGAACACCTCACCACAAAGTCAGCATGAATAGATCCATCTTCCAGCATGGATAGCTCCATCAGCATGGATAGATCTGTCAGCATGGATAGATCTATCAGATAGATCCATGAATAGATCCGTCAGCATGGATGGATCCATCTTTCATATGCCAACACCAGGGAGGATGTGACAGCCATCCCTAAATCAGCTTATCACCATGTATTCCCATTTCAGTGGCTTGTAAGCTGGACAAATGTGGTGTCAGATTGAGTCTCCATTAGTTGCATTTTGTTCCCATTGAAACAATGGTATTTAAGTTAAGTTATGAATAATTTGTCCCACTAATTTCAATGGGAACTAAATGCAAATAATTTCATCTGGATACAACCTAGTATCCTAACTTGTGGTTTAATCCTACAATCCTTCCATGCTCCAAAGTCACACTAAGGGTCAATCAAAAACATTAATAAGAACCGTATACATTGTGGGTGGGCAAGGAATTCAGGAATGGGCCTTTGATATACATGCCCTAGTAAATATTTTACTTGGTTACGGTCCAAAGTTAAATAATGATTATTGAAGTAATCGTGTTATCTATGAATTTTTCTCTCTCTGTTAAACTTTCAACCTGGCATTATAGGTCAAAATCCTATACACACTTACCTGGAAGTATGTTCCATTAAATTAAGTGAATGTTATTTCTGAGTAGACATACATAGGATTGCACTGCACACTGCATAAGCTGTATAGAGGGTTGGGAAATCTTACCTTTACCTGTGTTGCCTTTGGGAAGATAAGCTGAAATACAATGGAAATGTATTATTTACTGAGGAGAAAGAAAAGTATAACACAAATGTAAGCATCACATACCATAAGCAGCAAATGTCGTCAGTGTGTCTTTCTGTTTCCATTTAAAGATTCAAAAACTGGTAAACCAACTAGCAGTAGGAGGGTATCATTTGAGTAACAATAGTGTTAAGGTTAGGATTGGCCAAGCTCTTTATCGGGGGGGGGGGGGCACTCTGTTCTCCAGTCCCAGTCAGTGTCTCGGGATGGCCATGGGTGCATTTTGCTGTATAACATGATCCTTTTCTGGGTAGTCAGGCTCTATGATAAAGTCTGAACCACCTGTCAGTAATTTGAGATGGATCAATCTGTATTTTTTTAGTTTCTACAGTGATCAAGCTTTTTGAAGTGCAATTTCATTCTGTCCCATTTCTGCATCAGTTTGCGAATTTTTTAGTAAAAAGTCAGCATGGAAATCCATATACATTTTTGTACCCATTTCCCCATATCTACATTATGTACACATTTATCCCATTGGATGAACTGGGGAAAATACACAATTTTTGCTAATGTACACATTTTTGTACACATATTTTTGATTGGCGAACTGTATCACAAAATTTGGACAAATGCAAAAACTGAAGGATAATTGCATTCCGCTTTGCATATTAGCTTGGGAAGCACAAATTAGGTTCATTTGTTTGAAGTGTGAAAGAAACAAATTTCTCCACCATACTTAACAGTAACAGCTTCATGGTTAAGGCTCTCATGCATTTGGAATGGCCAAGGCATTCATTATATACAAAGCTGAAAGCATTATAACATTAAACTTTTCTCTTTTTTTTGAGTGAAATCATTGAAGAACTTTTTTTCTCTACACAATTCAAATTTGGTAAGAAACACTGAGGGCCAAATGCAAACTTATTCTGTTTCTGCAGTCCACATCCAGATCACGGGGCTATCACTGGTCTAGGATAGCGGTGGGCAACTTTGGGAGGTCGAAGGGCCATTTTCACCCCATGGGTGCTGAAAAATAAAAATGTAATGATAATAACAATGAAGTTCATAATGATAAATAAATGGTGCCCGTAGTGGCTTTGAAGTGCCCAAAGTTAGCCTGTTTGCTAATCCATAGCCACTACAGATGCCTTAAAACAATTAACTAATTTTGGTGGGTGGCGGGGGGGGGAGGGTGCATGCGGCCCACAGGCCATACGTTGCCCACCCCTAGTCTAGGAGATACATATTTGGCTTCATTTAACAGAAGCTGTTCATCATCCTGGACCTTGAGCTTTGAATTCAGGTATCTCCCAAGTCCCACTCTGTGGTATACTGCCACACCAAGGCTTCGTTCTAAGCCAATGGCAGCCAGAGTTGTGGTGATAAGTTTTTGCCTATGTGGCATCAGGGCCATCAGGAAAGGCAGGAAGGACAGGCTGAAGAGAAGGAAAATCATTCATATAAGCCCTGCGGCTACTTTCTTTTTTAAAAAAAATCTGGTTGTACTCAAACGTTTTGTATAATATTTTTAGGCTCAGATGTTTTCATTTTTCCAAAATGCAAACTCCATTGAGTCACAGACTGTACAAGAGAGCACCCATATTGTATTATGCTACAGAGGGAAACCAAAGCCACAGTTAGCAAAATAAACACCATAAAGGACACCTCATCATGTTGTACTTTTCAATACTTGTTATTGCTCATCAGAAGCAAAGAGAACCAGTTCAAACAGGCCCAGGACAGCTGTTGATGTTCTTGTGAGCTTATTTATTCACTTCTTCTGGCTCTCAATAGCTCACGTTTCTTGAGCACAATGTCTTGAGCACAACATCATGAGAATTGTAGTTAGAGCCAAAGATGATGAGTGCACTAAGTCAACTGAGTGGATTCACCTGCATTCCCACAGCCTAGGAATTCCCTACCACTGTCAATCTATTTTGATTGACAGTGGCTCTCCAAGGTCTTTCCCATCACCTGATCTTTTTTTTTTGGGGGGGGGGGATGCAAAGGATCAGTAGGACCTTCTCCATGAAAAGCTTTGTCCTCCCTGCCCCCATCCCCAATTTGTGATCCCCCTGGCTGCTTTAACTCCTATGGTCCTACAGTCTTAAGCAGTCATGAAGGATCAGGCTTTGGGTCTCTTGCCTTAGTCCATGTTCTTTCCTACTATTTCCAGAAGACCTGAGTGAAGAAGTATATGAACTTGGAGAGGGCAGAGAATGTGACTGAGCAGAGAATGTGACTAATTCTACATATAAAGAATTGCTGAGAATGAACATTGAGTTAAGAAAGGCTGGAAATAGAAATTGCCTTGTATACTGAGGATGGGGTGAAGAAGTCTCATGGTCATCCACTTGTCAACTGATAATATTTATATACATTCATATTTCACCCTTCTTTGAAGGAGCTCAGGACAGCACACATGGGTCTATCTCATTTATCCTCAAGTCAACTGAGTGAGAGAAGTTAGGCTAAGCTATAGTTACCTTCGGAAGATCACTCGACTTCAGAGTAGGGATGTACGAAAGTCACTTACCTTTTACGAAATTTGATTCGCGGTGGTGGGGAGGCGCTCCGTCCCTCCCCCCGAAATTCTGGCCGGGAGGGAGGCGTCCCATCTCTCCCCCCCGAAATTCTGGCCGGGGGGGAGGCGCCCCGTCCCTCCCGCCGCGAATCCTGGCCGGCTGGGTCTGGAAATGGTGGTGGCCGTAGCCGCCGCCATTTGCATCCCTGCAGTCAGCTGTGATAGGCTACGTAAATGTTTACGTAGCCTATCATGGCTGAGTTAAAAAAAACACAAACAAATGCGCGTACTCAAATGGCGCCGCCATTTGCGTACACGCATGTTTTTTTTTTTTAACTCAGCCGTGATAGGCTATGTAAACATTTACGTAGCCTATCACAGTATTTTTTAAACATCTAGCCGTGATAGGCTACGTAAATCTTTACGTAGCCTATCACGGTTTGTTTTTTTTTAACTTGGAAATGGCGGTGGCGGCAGCTGGTCGGAAGAATGCACTGGCATTCGGCCTCCCCAAGATTCGTGGTGAAATTCTCTGACATCCCTATTTTTATATTTATTTATTTCTATACCGCCCAATAGCCGAAGCTCTCTGGGCGGTTCACAAAAACTAAAACCAAACAACACACAATAAAACAATTTAAAATATATAGAACATTAAAACCAAAATATAACAATACAACCACAATAAAACCTAGCAGCAGTACAGGAGTTTAAAATACAGATTTAAAACAGCAAAGATAAAAATTTAGAAAGCTAAAATGCCT
Source organism: Heloderma suspectum (assembly GCF_057233095.1). NCBI lineage: Eukaryota > Metazoa > Chordata > Lepidosauria > Squamata > Helodermatidae > Heloderma > Heloderma suspectum. Next base: position 100,400,764 of record NC_139459.1, read on the forward strand.
GGGAAAATAAAAAGGTCTTCACCTGGCGCCGAAAGGAGTACAATGTAGGCGCCAGGCGAACCTCAATAGGGAGCTCATTCCAGAGCTGGGGTGCCACAACAGAAAAAGCCCTCCTCCTAGTAGCCACCCGCCTTACTTCCTTCGGCAGGGGCTCACGGAGAAGGGCCGCTGATGATGATCTTAAGGTCCGGGCAGGCACATATGGGAGGAGGCGATCCTTCAGGTAACCTGGCCCCAAGCCGTTAAGGGCTTTGAATGTTAACACCAGCACTTTGAATCGGGCCCGGAAATGGACTGGCAGCCAGTGCAGCTGGAAAAGTACTGGCGTAATATGAGCTCGCAGGCCAGTCCCTGTTAACAATCTTGCTGCCCTATTTTGGACCAGCTGAAGTTTCCGGACCGTTTTCAAAGGCAGCCCCACGTATAACGCATTGCAGTAATCCAGACGAGAAGTTATCAGAGCATGGATAACTGTAGCTAGGCTATCTCTGTCCAGATAAGGGCGTAGTTGGTATACCAGCCGAAGCTGATAAAAAGTGCTCCGTGCCACTGAGTTCACCTGTGCCTCAAGTGACAGTTCTGGATCCAAGAGCACCCCCAAACTACGAACCTGATCCTTTAGGGGGAGTGCAACCCCCTCCAGAACAGGTTGATTATCACCTAGCCGGGCAGACGAACCACCCACTAACAGTACCTCCGTCTTGTCTGGATTGAGTTTCAGTTTATTGGCCCTCATCCAGTCCATTACCGTGCCCAGGCACTGGTTCAGAACAGCCACTGCCTCACCTGGTTTTGATGAGAAAGAGAGGTAGAGCTGGGTGTCATCCGCATATTGATGGCACCTCAGCCCACACCTCCGGATAACCTCCCCCAGCGGTTTCATGTAGATGTTAAACAGCATGGGGGATAGAATAGAGCCCTGTGGAACCCCATGGCACAATTGCCATGGCACAGAGCAATAATCCCCCAGCACCACCTTCTGGAATCGGCCATCCAAGTAGGAGCGGAACCACTGTAGTGCAGTGCCTCCAACTCCCAACCCAGACAACCTATCCAGAAGGATACCATGGTCGATGGTATCGAAAGCCGCTGAGAGGTCCAGGAGAATCAACAGGGTCGCACTCCCCCTGTCCCTCTCCCAGCAGAGGTCATCCCACAGGGCGACCAAGGCAGTTTCCGTTCCAAAACCAGGCCTGAAGCCCGATTGAAATGGATCTAGATAATCCGTTTCATTCAAGAGTGCCTGGAGCTGTCCTACAACCACCCGCTCAAGCACCTTGCCCAGGAAGGGGATGTTGGCCACTGGCCTATAATTGTTAACATCCTCTGGGTCCAGGTTAGGCTTTTTCAGGAGTGGTCTAATTACTGCCTCTTTTAAAGCGGCAGGCACCACTCTGCACTGCACTCTGCACCCTACTTCAGAGTGGAAGATATTAGGGGTGAACGAAAGTCACTTACCTTTTCTCGCAGCTTTTTCGCGGTGGGGGGGAGCGCTTCGCTGCTCCCCCCGCGAAGTTCAGGCCGGGGGGGGGGAGGCTTCCCGCCTCGCCCAGCCAAAATTCAGGCCGGGGGGGGAGGCTTCCCGCCTCGCCCGGCCGAAATTCAGGCCGGGGAGGAGGCTTCCCGCCTCGCCCGGCCGCGAACACGGAAGTAACAACAAAAAAAAAAACACGTCCCCTGATAGGCTACGTGACGATTCACGTAGCCTATCACGGCTAGATCTGGAAAGTCAGCCATGATAGGCTACGTGAATCGTCACGTAGCCTATCACGGGTGACTTTAAAAAAAAAAAGCGCGTACGCGAATGGCGGCCCCCATAGGGAGCCGCCATTCGCGTTCCTTATTTAGTTGCTGTAGTCTACGTCAATGTTTACGTAGACTACGGCGAAAATAAGGGCAACGCAAATAGCGTTGCCCTTATTTTCGCCGTAGTCTATGTAAACATTGACGTAGACTACAGCGACCAAATAAGGAACGTGAATGGCGGCTCCCTATGGGAGCCGCCATTATCCGTACACACTTTTTTTTTTTTTTTAAAGTCACCCGTGATAGGCTACATGACGATTCACGTAGCCTATCACGGCTGACTTTGCAAATCTAGCCGTGATAGGCTACGTGAATCGTCACGTAGCCTATCAGGGGACGTGTTGTTTTTTTTTTCTTTCATTGCAATGGCGGCGGCGGCAGCCGGTCGAAAGACCGGCTGCCGCTCCCGCCCCGCTCAAACACCGGACGAACCGCCAGTCGGACCCGCCGCCGGGAGGGACATTCAGGGAAGGTAAGTCCCGTCCCGGGGGGGGGCGGGGGGGGCAGAGGATTTCTCCCCGAAACTTGTTCGGGGGGCCGAACACGTTGGCGCTCGGCCCCCCGAAGTTTCGGGGAGAAATTCTCCGCCATCCCTAGAAGATATAAAGGCTAGCTGTGGTTAGCACTTCTAGAAGTTAGCATCCATGCACCACTGTGTCTGAACAGATTCAAATGGTTTCATAGCTGCCCTCAGGGAGTTTCCCATTCACATGGCTAGTGGACTTGTCAAAGGTCTGGTTGGTCTCTATTTATTTATTTATTTATTTATTTCATTTCTATACCACCCAATAGCCGAAGCTCTCTGGGTGGTTCACAAGAATTAAAACCAAACAGCACACAATAAAACAATTTAAAATATATAAAACATTAAAACCACATATGGGAGGAGGCGATCCTTCAGGTAACCTGGCCCCAAGCCGTTAAGGGCTTTGAATGTTAACACCAGCACTTTGAATCGGGCCCGGAAATGGACTGGCAGCCAGTGCAGCTGAAAAAGTACTGGCGTAATATGAGCTTGCAGGCCAGTCCCTGTTAACAATCTTGCTGCCCTATTTTGGACCAGCTGAAGTTTCCAGACTGTTTTCAAAGGCAGCCCCACATATAATGCATTGCAGTAATCCAGTCAAGAAGTTATCAGAGCATGGATAACTGTAGCTAGCCTATCTCTGTCCAGATAAGGGCGTAGTTGGTATACCAGCCGAAGCTGATAAAAAGTGCTCCGTGCCACTGAGTTCACCTGTGCCTCAAGTGACAGTTCTGGGTCCAAGAGCACCCCCAAACTATGAACATGATCCTTTAGGGGGAGTGCAACCCCCTCCAGAACAGGTTGACTATCACCTAGCCGGGCAGATGAACCACCCACTAACAGTATCTCCGTCTTGTCTGGATTGAGTTTCAGTTTATTGGCCCTCATCCAGTCCATTACCATGCCCAGGCCCTGATTCAGAACAGCCACTGCCTCCCCTGGTTTTGATGAGAAAGAGAGGTAGAGCTGGGTGTCATCCGCATATTGATGGCACCTCAACCCACACCTCCGGATAACCTCCCCCAGCAGTTTCATGTAGATGTTAAACAGCATAGGGGATAAAATAGAGCCCTGTGGAACCCCATGGCAGAATTGCCATGGCACAGAGCAATAATCCCCCAGCACCACCTTCTGGAATCAGCCATCCAAGTAGGAGCGGAACCACTGTAGTGCAGTGCCTCCAATGCCCAACCCAGACAACTTATCCAGAAGGATACCATGGTCGATGGTATCGAAAGCCGCTGAGAGGTCCAGAAGAATCAACAGGGTCACACTCCCCCTGTCCCTCTCCCAGCAGAGGTCATCCCACAGGGCGACCAAGGCAGTTTCCATTCCAAACCCAGGCCTGAAGCCCGATTGAAATGGATCTAGATAATCTGTTTCATTCAACAGTGCCTGGAGCTGTCCTACAACCACCCGCTCAAGCACCTTGCCCAGGAAGGGGATATTGGCCACTGGCCTATAATTGTTAACATCCACTGGGTCCAGGCTAGGCTTTTTCAGGAGTGGTCTAATTACTGCCTCTTTTAAAGCAGCAGGCACCACTCCCTCTCTCAAGGAGGAATTTACAAGCTTCTGGTCTCTAGGGTATAGAAATTACCTTAGAAGTTGATGAGCAAGCCATCATACCCTCTCCCATGGTCTAGTGCCCATTCTGCTCTCTGATATACTAGGGAGCTTGGGGAAATGAAGCAGCAGGAATGATGGGTAGATCACAAGTGATGGAAGACTGTGGAAGAGGCCAGCCATGCATGGGCTAGACCTCACTGTAAGGTCTACTCAGTGATGGTGGTAAAGAGAAATACTTCTCTGCCACTGGTTGTGTCCATTCAGTGCCATCAGTTGGTCCTTTTCTGTATACTGAGGGGCCTCTTACCCTCTAAACCTCAGAGTGGTTTGAGGAAACTCTTGATGGCCTACTCTGGCCTGTTTGTAAATCACTTTGCAGATAAATTGCTTGCATCCCCGCTGACTTGGATGCTACACTGAGGGCAGTTAAGCCTTTGCTTGTTCCGTTGGGGGACCATATCTCAGTTGTAGAGCACATGCTTTGCACGTAGATAGGGATGTTAGAGAAATCCGCCACAGATTCAAATGAGGCTGGATTCTTTGGAATCCAGCCTCAGGAATCCGCGGCAGATCAGCCCCACTTACCTCCTCTCCGGGAGGATTCCACATGGGAAGGCACAGCTGCTTGTTGCACCAGGAGCCATTCGCCTCCGCGCCGACCGCCATTAAAAAAAAAGACAATCGGCAGGATGTCCCCATAGACTTATACGCAAAATAGAGCCATGAATCTTGCGTATAAGTCTATGTGTCCATAGGCTTATACATAAGATTCACGGTTCTATTTTGCGTATAAGTCTATGGGCACATCCTGCCACTCACCATTTTTTTTTATGGCGATTGGTGTGGAGGCGAAGGGCTCCAGTTGCAGGTAAGTGGCAGCCCTCAGCTCTGTGGAATCTCTGAGAAGATTCCAGGGGTGAAGAACGGATCACATCCCCCCCTCAGATTCCCCACCAAAACAGACTGTGGGGAATCCGTAAATTCCTACACGTAGAAGTTCTCAGGTGCAGTCCCCAACATCTTCAGGTAGGGCTGGGAAAGACTTCTGTCTGTACCTCTAGAGAGGGGCTGCCAGTCAGTGCAGACAATATTGAGCTGGATGGACCAATGGTCTGACTTGCTGTAAAGCAGCTTCCTATGTTCCTGCAAGTTTCAGTCTCCACAGCTCAAGGATGTGGACAAGGTGCTTGGATAAGTGTGGTTACCACTTGACCCTTGCTCATCACAAAGCTAATGCATCTGGTTGGGAGGCAATGTCTGTTGGATGGGTCCCTATTATAAGAGAGAGTAGTCATCCACACTGTGAAGGCCATGTTGGCTAGAAATTATGGGAGCTGTAGTTCAAAACATCTGAAAGGCACCAGGTTGACTTAAAACATGAAATTACAGGGGAAGGTCATCCAGCATTGAGGTGACAATGCTGGTGACAGTTAGCTTTATATTTCCTTTTAAGCTAGTCCAGGTTGACATTTTGAACAAATGTTTGGTCCAGTGGATTGGATGAGGCTAACAAATTGAAACTCTTTCCTGACAAGATGGAAGTGTTGGTGGTTGACTTGATCCGTGAATTGGTTTTGACCTTTTCTGGATTGCCTTGCCTCCCTGCCCCTGCCCCATTAAGGATCAGGTTCACAGCCATGTTCAGAAGTGACTTTCATCAACTTCAGTTGGGGTACCAGTTGTGCCCTCTCTTGGGGAAGGAAGATCTTGCCACTGTCTTCCATGGTAATTTCCAGGCTTGACTACTGCAAATTGGTCTTTGTGGGGCTGTCCTTAGAAAGTGTTTGGAAAGTACAGGTAGTCCAGAATTCAGCAACCAGGTTGTTAACTCGGGCTTTCCATAGATGATCTATTGCATCTGTAGTACCTAAAGAATTCCAGTGGCCTCCAGTTTGGTTCCAGGTACCACTCAAAGTGTTGGTATTGTCCTTTAAAAGTAAAATGGTCTGGGACCAGGACACCTGAAGGATCACCTACCCCAATAAGAAATTGTTTATGTGCTGAGATTATCATCAGAGGCTCTGAGTGTCCCTGCCGTTAGAAGTGAAATGGGCTGTGAGTGACCAGAAATTTTGGAATAATGTTGCCAGACAATTTACTAGGCCTTCTCTCTTCTTTTGTTTAGACAGCAAGTGAAAACAATTTGTGCATTTGAAGGCAGGGTTGATAGATGACATTTCAGGACCCGTGTGCTGCTCTGTAGATCTGGATTTTTAACTGAGCATATTTGAAATTGTTTTTTATTTTGCTGTTTGGCAATGTTCTGTGATTATATTGTTTGGGATTGGCTTGGGCATATATTAGTGTAGAGGTGGGCAACTTGCAGCCCTCCAGATGTCTTGGCCTACAAGACATCTGGAGGACCACAAGTTGCCCACCCCTCTTGTAGAGGAAGGGCAGGCAGGATAGAAATCCAATCCTTTAAAATAAACACATTTAGGTTTATACATTTCCCACCATGCTCACCCCTTCATAGAATCATAGAATCATATAATAGAAGGGTTGGAAGGGGCCTACAAGGCCATCAAGTCCAACCCCCTGCTCAATGCAGGAATCCAAGTCAGAGCATCCCTGACAAATGGCTGTCCACTGAGCATCCTCCACTGTGGATGCCTTCAAACTTAAAGGAGATGTTTGACTGTTGCAATTGGTGTTGAATCTGCTATGGCCAATTTACAATTTGGAGGTAATGATATGAGGACATAATAGGAGGTACTGATATAAAGCCTTTTGAGTTAGTGCCATAAATGTAGCGATAAATAAATGCTCGGAGGATTTCCAAAAAAGGTATGTTTCACAATTTTCTCTTTCACAAACACATATGAATTTGATGTACTGTTGCATCACACAGCACCATTATATTAATATTTGCCTTTTTGCACTCACTCACTCACTCTTTAGGAACCAACCTTGCTGCCAAATAGAGGTGCCCTTTATTTAACATTCTTGCATGCTATATACTCATGCCTAATTTGGTTTTCATAGTAACAGATCATGGTTCTGCCCTTATGTTTTTTAATCTACATCTGGGCCTGGCTATCAGCTTCCCTATAAAGTTGTTCTATCAGTGTAGGAGACATTTATTCTACCTATAAAAACGGATTTGGAGCGCCTCCTGCTTCCTGCTTGTTTAAAGGTTAAAATTCCATATGTAGAATGCTGCTTAGCAGTTTTAAAATGCATGATTTCAGGTATCTTAAATCTGTTGCTGGGTAAATCAGTGTGATCTCTGGGTAGTTCAAACCATGATATGTTTAAGACTACATGATTACTATGGTTATTTTTAAATACTGATCTGTTGTGCGATGGAAAAATAAGACTTGACTTCGTTCTCATGGTGCATTTGCAATCTAAAAGGCAAAGATAGGATCAGATATCTCCCCCCCACCCCCAATCCAGCCCATACACATGGTAGGGAGCATGAATTGCACTGCCTCTCATATCTCTGCTTCTCCGTGTGGAACTGTAACATTTTAATATGGCTTACACACATTGGATTCCACACACAGAGACTGTATGCAAAGATTATACCTCTGCATGGACATACTGGGGATGGGACAGACCTACTGGGTGTATGGAAGGAAGCTGTGTATCTGGCTTGGACTAAATCAAGGAGAGGCACCATCCAATTCAGCCCATAGCTATTTGCAGGCAATGCCACCACCACTCTCCATGGAAATGAATGGGACGATGCAGTATGCCTATGTACACCAGATGCGGGGGAACATGGGCGGGAGGGTGCTGTTGCACTCATGTCCTGCTTCTGGGTTTCCATAGGCAGCTGGTTGGCCACTGTGTGAACAGAATGGTGGATGAGGTGGACCCTTGGTCTGATCAGCAGGGCTCTTCTTATGTTCTTATTGGGAAACTCTATGAATAATGCTTTGGCAATTGAGGACACAATCCACCATTTACATCTCCTTTGTAAATCCTACTATCATAAATAGGATTGAGCCACCGTTGTGGTGGGTTTTCAAATTCCCCCCCCCCTTCACTGGTGACAAGGGCAGTCATTAGGTACGGCTTGTATGACACTGGAAAGGAACTTTTACAGATGGCAGCAGTGGGACAGTCAAAAGTCAGAAAGGATAATTTAAAGAAAGCCTGAGGCACAACGTGCTTTCCACCTGTAGCTCAGCACTCCAGCAAACTCATATTGTGGCTCAGTAGTGGCTTGACTATCTTGCATTCCCAAGCAGGAGACAAAAACAGGTTTATTGAGCCCTTTGTGGGCTGCCATACATGGCAGGTTGGTCGTGTCTGTCTGTCTGTCAGGTCAGGAATCTAGAAGGCCTGGGCTGTGTTTCCATGACAATAGAAGGAGAAGCTAATGAAGGAGTACCTAGGGATGGTGGAGAATTCCACCGTGGACCTAAATGAGGCCGGATTCTCCGGTGTCCGTGGCAGAACGGATCACTTACCTCCACCTCCCCCCAGAATCCTCCGGAGCTGGCTTCTCTCCATAGTGAATCCACAGAGCCTCACGCTGGCTCCGTATCGCTGGTGATACAGTAATGGCGGCTGCCATTACCATATCACTGTGAGGAATGAATACAGCCGCAAATGGCGTAGTGGACACCACTGGTGGCTGTAAAGCCCTTAGTTTAACCTAACTGCAGCTCCCCCCCCCCCGGGCGGATTCCCCATGGACCGGAAGGGAGGGAATCCGCCCATCCCTAGGAGTACCAGATTTTTTTTAAAGGAATCGACTTTGCTGTGAGCAGGGGTCCATGAGCAGATCCTTTGAAGCAGTAAAAATTGCTGCACAGAACATACTTCCTGGTGGGGGTGGGGGTGGGGGTTGGAGTGAATGTCATCTGACTGGCAGGGGCTGCTGCCAAGAGAGAGGTTTTCCCCCTCCTCCCTTTCTCCTTTCCCCTGATGCTCCAGATGCACCTGCATTTCAGGAGCAAGCATCATTGAGCACAATGGGAGTTACTTTCAAGTAGACATACATATGTTTGTGTTGGGAAAGGGGGAGGAGGAGGGGAGGGAGAACACCAGCCCCCATTTTAACCAGCAGGACCTCATTGACCACAATGGGAGTTACTTCTGAGGAGACACTAATGGGAAAGAGTTGTGGGAAAAAGATGGAAACCAGCCCCCATTTTAATGCACAGGATCTTTATAAGGAAGAAGTAGTTACTTCCTAAGACAATGAATTGGAGCCTCAAGATTGCGCTTAATCGCACTTAAGGAATTGGGCTTTGAAATGTGCGGTGCCAGTTGAGGGGCTTTTCTGTTGTTTCTGTGGGGATTCAGAGGGCAAGCCTCATACAGTACAATGGCAGGAAATACCCCTTGACCAGGTTCAAAGTGAAAGACACACCCCTGGGCAGGGCTAGCATATCCGAGCTAAATACAGTGGTTGGGGACATACAACTATACCAGGGAGAACCCGACTTAAGGAAAAGAATCAGACTTTAAGCAGTCTCAGGAATCTGGTTTTTCCCTGATAAGCTCCGGGGTGGCTGCTGGATGGCCTTGACGTCATGTATCCCTAATGACCTCAACACACAGCTGGCTTGGAGTAAATCACTGGTGGAAACACGCCCCTGGTTTAAGGAGTACTGTATCACAGTAAGTGAGAATAGAAACTAATTTCACAGAGTAGAAATGGTGGAAAAGAGATACCAGCCACCAAAGGGATCTTTAGTGGTCCATGAGCTGGTGAAAATGAGAAATGAGAAAGAAAAAAATCCCTGTAGCTTTCACCTCTACCAGTCAGCTAGGTTAGGGACAATTTACACAATTATTACATTTTGACTCAAGGGGTGTCTCTACATTAAGCAAAAAAACCCTCAAAAACCCACATCTTTTCTGGAGCTTCCTGCTTGCGGTTTCTTTGTGGGATTAGGAAGGGCTCCTTTACATGGAAACCATGTGGTTTGAACTGAGGGAGTGCCTTCCTCCCTCCCTCCCCGGCATGTGTGCAAAGTGGGGGGGGGAGTCTTGTTTTCGTAGCTTAACTTCTGCTGTACTGTTTTCTCACAGTCCCCAGGAAACCTCTGACTTACTTTTTGGGTAGACATAAAATGTAAGATTGTGCTGTAAGTCTGCAACCGTTGGCATACTTATGTGGGAATGAGTGGCATTGAACTCAATGGGACTTACTTCTGAGTAGACATAAGATCACCCTGTAAGTCTGCAACCCTTGGCACACTTACTTGGGAGTAAGCCCCATTGAACTTAATGGGGTGCTCTGAAACAACAGAGGACGTTGCTTCTGAGCTTGGTGAGGTGGGGTATCAGATGTGTGTGTCTCCCTTCACTGCAGGGAGGCATTTTGCCCTCTTCTCCCTCCAATTAAGAAATGTGAGGCAGGACAGGAGACGCAATTGGCAGGAGATTCTTGCCCCTCGCACCTGTCAGATCTGCTCAGATCTCCTTCCATGCAGCCCCGCTCCCACCATCAATGCCTTCGTCATCCTGACCACGCCCCCAACAACTGAAAACAAACGCCCAGGCAGACACAGTTGTTTCTTCCACTGTTGGAGAATTTCACAGGGAGGTCATGGCGCTCCTGTTCCATGGGCTGGAAAAAATACCACATTTTTTGCATTTGAGGAAAACATGAGATAGCCTGGGGGAAATGGCGGGAGGCGCCTTGGTCGGTAACGGCATCATGTAAAGAGCCTGCAAACTTCTGAAAGACAGCCATCTCAATAGCAGGATAAAATCTCCATGTGATGAACCCCAAGGAGTCCCTCCCTCCCTCCCTCCTGCCCCCCCCCCCAATAAGTTATGCTTGAGTAACTTCATTTTCAGTGAAATACGACAGGAGACAGGAGGATATGAAAAAGAAACCTGAAATTAGCTCAGTTTCTCTCTTTTTCCTTATGTCATGGGGATATATGACATAATATATGACATAACATGAGTCAGTGTAGAGGTCATACCTTTGAGGTAATACCTATTTAGGCAGAGATACCCTTCTCTGCCTAAATAGTTCCCTGTAAAGACATTTTATTAAACAAGAACATGATTGTTAAGGTCATCTTTCATTTCAGAAAGACATATTCTTTATGGCAGAAGGGGGGGGATGCAAGAAATGGGATAAGGAGTTAAATAACACCAGTTTCTCCTTCTGACTTCTGTTCCCTTGCAGATATTTATAAACAATGAATGGCATGATTCAGCTAGTGGCAAAAAATTCTCAGTTCTTAACCCTGCAACTGGAGAGAAAATTTGTGATGTGGAAGAAGGAGATAAGGTATGTTTTTCAGTCTTTGCCATACTATGAATGTCTTCTTTGGTTCTCAACCTCCCCTACACCCCCTGAGGTCATTATCTAGGGGAGACATAATGTGTGGCGTGGCAAGGCAGTAGCCTAGGGTTGGGGAAGAGAGTTCAGGCAGCTCTGTATGAGGAAACACTGGCTTGATTACAAGAAGGCACAGGAAGGGCACTGACATGACCCTAGGATGGGCTCCCCACTAACCGGAAAGACTGGCTTATCACCACTTTGGTGGATGATATGAGGAGGGCTCTGGATAGTGGCGATTGCTCCTTCCTTGTTCTCCTCGACTTCTCAGTGGCTTTTGATACCATTGACCACGGTATCCTCCTGAACCGCCTGGAGGGGTTGGGCATTGGAGACACTGTATTGTGGTGGTTCCGGTCCTTCCTCTCCATCAGGTACCAGAGGGTAGCACTGGGAGAGGAGGTATTGGACCTGGGGCCGCTCACATGTGGGGTGCCACAGGGTTCCATCCTCTCCCCGATGCTATTTAACATCTATGTGAAGCCGCTGGGGGCTATCATCAGGAGGTTTGGGGTGCGGTTTCATCAGTATGCGGATGACACGCAGCTCTACCTCTCGTTCAAATCTTCACCAGGGTTGGCTGTAGAATCCCTGTCTAAATGTCTGGAGACGGTGAGTGGCTGGATGGGGAGGAATAAACTGAACCCTGACAAGATCGAGGTACTTTTGGTGGGATACAAGAGTAGGTTGGGGGATGTAGACCTGGTGTTGAATGGGGTACGGCTACCCTTGAAAGACCAGGTCCACAGCCTGGGAGTCATTTTAGACTCCCAGCTGTTCATGGAGGCTCAGGTGTCAGCCGTGAGCCGGACAGCATTGTATCAACTCCATCTGATATCGCAGCTGCGCCCCTTCCTTCCCGACCATCTGCTCCCATCGCTGGTACATGCCCTGGTCTCCTCTCATCTAGACTACTGTAATGCACTGTATGTGGGCTTACCCTTGAAGACAGTTCAGAAGCTGCAACTGGTGTAGAACACAGCGGCTCACCTGATTAAAGGCAGCCACCAGCGTGATCACATCACTCCGGTGCTGAAGGAGTTGCACTGGCTACCAGTTGTTTTCCGGGCCAAATTCAAGGTGTTGATTGTGACCTTTAAAACTCTATATGGTTCCGGCCCAGCCTATCTCAAGGAGCGCCTCCAGCAACATCAGACAGGTTGCTCAACAAGATCAGCCTTGGATGGCCTTCTCTCTGTCCCATCAGCCAGGACAGCTAAGCTGGTGAGGATGAGGAAGAGGGCCTTTTCTGTGGTGGCCCCCACTCTGTGGAACTCCCTCCCTAGGGAACTCCGCCATGCCCCCTCGTTAATGAGCTTCCGTCATGCACAGAAAACTTGGTTATTCAGGCAGGCATTTGGGGTGGGTTAGGGTATTTTTAAATAATGTTTAATGTGTAATTTTACGGTTTTAAATTGTACTGCTGTACATCGCCCAGAGTGGCCAGGTGACCGGCCAGATGGGCGATTAAGAAATTTAATAAATACATACATACATACATACTTGGACATCAGCCGTTGGAACAATAGAGAAATGGAGGAAGGTTCCAAGAGTGAAGGAGACTACTGTAACATTTTTAGAGCAGTGGAGACCATTTTGGAAGCATGCTATTTGTGTTCAATCCAAATGTGCCTTTTAAAAAGCTCTAAAAACCGATTCTGACAATTTGCAAAAGAAGCTGACTCTGCGTAGTGCTGATTGGCTAGTGCCTGTGAAATTGTCAGAAGTGACCATCATCACCACCACCCCTCAAATCAAGGAGTACTTTTTAAAGAGGCCAAATGAATGGATAAACATTCACTTTCTTTTCCAACCTCCTCCTCTCCTTAAATTAAATAGGATTACATATCAGATGGGCATGGTGTTTCATCAGTCTTAAACTTATTTAATATTTATTATTTTAAATTAAATTAAATTAAATTAAATTGTGCAACTTAGTACTAAATATTACATATGCTCAGCCTCAGACTTGTTTCTACTTTAAGCAGTCTTAACAGTTTCGTTATGTAAAAGAGATAACGGCATCCAGTACTCAGACTTGTTTTCTCATAAGCCTTTTTCCCCCAAACTAATATGGATTGACAATTGCTGTTAACGAAACAGTTCACTGAAATGCACAAATCCAGCAAATTATACAACAAATTTTAAAATTCAGAGCCTAGTATTTATTTATTTTTGTTTATTTATTAAATTTCTTAATCTCCCATCTGGCCGGTCACCCAGTCACTCTGGGCAATGTAAAACAGTACAATTTAAAACAGTAAAATTACACATTAAAACGTTTAAAAATACCCTAACCCACCCCAAATGCCTGCCTGAACAACCACGTTTTCAATGCTTGGCTGAAGCTCATTAAAGAGGGGAAATGGCGGAGTTCCCTAGGGAGGGAGTTCCACAGAGTGGGGGCAACCACAGAGAAAGCTCTCTTCCTCATCCTCACCAGCCTAGCTGTCCTGGCTGATGGGACAGAGAGAAGGCCATCTGAGGCTGAACTAGTTGAGCGTCCTGTCTGGTGTTGCTGGAGGCACTCCTTGAGATAGGCTGGCCCAGAACTGTATAGGGTTTTAAAGGTCACAACCAACACCTTGAATTTGGCCTGTAGAACAACTGGTAACCAGTGCAACTCCTTCAGCACTGGAGTGATGTGATCATGCTGGCAGCTGCCTTTAATCAGGTGAGCTGCCGTGTTCTCCACCAGCTGCAGCTTCCGAACCATCTTCAAGGGTAACCCCACATAGAGCATATTACAGTAGTCTAGACAAGAGGAGACCACGGCATGTACTACTGATCGGAGCAGATGATCGGGAGGGCAGGGACGCAGCCACTGTATCAGATGGAGTTGATACAATGCTGTCCAGCTCACAGCTGACACCTGAGCCCCCATGGACAGCTGGGAGTCTAAAATGACCCCCAGGCTGCAGACCTGGTCTTTCAAAGGTAGCCATACCCCATTCAACACCAGGTCAACATCCCCCAGCCTCCTCTTGTCTCCCACCAAAAGTACCTTGGTCTTGTCAGGGTTCAGCTTCAGCTTACTCCTCCCCATCCAGCCACTCACCATCTCCAGACATTTGGACAGGGATTCTACAGCAAACCCTGGTGAAGATTTGAACAAGAGGTATAGCTGTGTGTCATCTGCATATTGATGACACCACACCCCAAACTTCCTGATGATATCCCCCAGCGGCTTCACATAGATGTTAATTATCATCGGGGAGAGGATGGAACCCTGTGGCACCCCACATGTGAGCGGCAATTGATCCAACACTTCCTCTCCCAGTGCTACCCTCTGGTACCTGCTGGAGAGGAAGGACCAGAACCACTGTAATACAATATCTCCAGTGCCCAACCTCTCCAGGCAGTCCTGGAGGACCATGGTCAATGGTATCAAAAGTCACTGAGAGGTCAATGAGAACGAGGAAGGAGCATTCACCCCTATATTTAGCTAATGAGCCAAGAGATTTTAGGACTTTAATATACAATAGAGCCAACAAATAATTGTACATTGCATTTCAAAAAGTTTTTTTTGCTCAGAAAACCAAGAAGGGATTACAAATCAAAGGTCTACATGGGAAGGGGAAGTAATATCCTTCCAGTTATATTGTTTATTGAGGTTACTAAGCCCAGAGAGCCTAAAATATGATTACCTTGGCAACATGGTCAATGGAAAGTAAAGTACATTTTCAGTACAATCCTATGCTTGCCTACAGAGAAATAAATTCAATTGAACTTCAAACTGCAATCCTATATTCACTTACCTGGGAGTAAGCCCCACTGAACTCAGTTGGACTTAGAAATACATTTGGATTGGGTTACATGTTGTATGTAACCCAATGCAAATGTATGTTGTTGTAAACATCTTTAAATCTCCAGTATGTCTGACCTGGGGAATAGTAATCTGCTTCTGTTTCACAGTACACTCTTCTATATGGAGGGAGCAATCCTATGTGGATCGACGGTTGCCTCCGACCCTGGGGGTGACCTCTATCCAGTGCAGGGCAGGAGGAGTGGTGAGGGACGGATCTTCTCCTTACTCCCCCTGCCCTGCTTTCGTGGCTAGACAGCTGATTTTGGCTGCCTAGCCGTGGGACCTCAGAGAGTGGGAAGCGGTACCTGGACGACACATAGGATGTGTCATACCAGTATTTCCGAATGCCCAGCCCTAGCCTGCCCCCAGGAATGCCCCACTTTTGCTGCTCCACACTGCTCTTATGAGTGCAAAGTGCAGGGCCAATCCACGCTGCCTACGAGACAGTGTAGGAGAGGGCGGGGGTCGCTTCTCCAGGAACTGACCTATCCTGTGGCCATCTAGCCGCTGACGAGCGGCCATAGGATTGCACCCTTAATGGAACATTGTGGAGTTTAAGAAGCATTCTTTCCTTTTGCTGACTGGATTTGTTTTATTATTATTTATTGCATTTCTATACTGCCCAAGAGCCGAAGCTCTCTGGGTGGCTCACAATTTTAGCTTTCTGGTACTATGCCTTTTAACTACAGTGCAGGTAAATGTGTTGCATCCTGTGGAACTGTGAGTTCCAATTTCCACTTGGAGTGTTTTCCCATCTTTCTTCAATGACAACATAGTTTTCCAATACAGGGAAATAAGCTTTGCATGTGAGGATTGGATCACAATTCACAGCACGTATGTTACATCCACACACCTGTTGAAGGAATATGTGATAGTGCACAAACAGGCATTAGCAGCCGGGAAGTGGTATGCCTGGGGTTGTGCTGGACTTGTCATGTGTGGAGCCAGGGATGTACTTCTCACATTCCACTAGAGCAGCGTTACCTTACCTGGCACCCTCCAGGTGTGTTGGACTACAGCTCCCATAATTCCAAGCCAGTATGGCCATTGACATCAGGGGGGCAAGCTGGGGAAGGCTATACCGGAATGTATGACCTTAGAATGTCCCCTGGGAAATCTGTTGGGGGGGGGGGTTGATGGAATTCTGCGGCGTGTATGGCTCACTTTGTGTCTCCGAGCTGAGCAGCAAGCTGTTCCCTAAAGTTCATGAACTTTTTTGCACATTTGGGGGGAAAGGTTCTGTATTGTGCGCGGATTACACAAATTTGGCTGTAATTTGCATAATGTGTGCAGATTCAGTTGTAATTTGCACAAATACGGTCATAATTTGCACAGATTGGTCAGAAATGTGTACAAATTGCAGAACTTCCAAAAAAAACCAAAAATGCACAAAATTCCCAGAAAATCCACAAACTGGCTTGACTTGCTGCAGATCAAGTCGGGCACCACAGCAGGAACAGAAATGATGTTCAGAGGGCCAAGCCTAGGAAAACTCATCAAACTCTACCCCCGAAATGGAGTTCTCTGACATCCCTAGCATGACCTAAAGATGTATCGCAGTCTCTGATAACGGTTCAATCAAAATACACTTATCGTCATATACTTACTGTATTTAAATGGGTTTTCTGTACAGGAAGATGTCAACAAAGCTGTTAAAGCAGCAAGGAAAGCTTTTGAGCTTGGGTCCTGCTGGCGAACAATGGATGCTTCAGAAAGAGGAAGGCTGTTGAACAAACTAGCTGATTTAATTGAAAGAGATCGTCTCCTCTTAGCTGTAAGTCTAAATTTACATTGGCCATATTTTAAGCAATCCATATTGTTAGAGACTAGCTTATCAGAACACATTTGAGTAATCATAGCAATGAATAGATCATGGATAGTTGACATAATTCAGGATGAGGCTGCCACCCAAATGGTTCTAGTTCAAGACTGAACTGAAAATTAGGCCTGGAAGAAGGGAGCAGAACTGAAACCATGTATATAAAAATGATTGGGCTTCCAAATGGTTTTCTATTTCCTGGCATCCAATTTCAAACTGTACTTAATAGATAGGCGTGAGTGTAGAGGCTTATTTTTGTGCTTTAAAAAAAAAATCTAGTATTTTTATTTTGCCAGGTGCCCTAAATGTTATGGAAAAGAGCTTATAAATCTGACTACAAATCCTGTGCAGAGTTAAGCAATATGGCTGGGGAATGCTGGGAGTTGTAGACATTTTCTCTGTCTAAACATGCATAGGGTGTCTAAACATGCACCCTCAATCTCACTGAAGTCAGTAGGATCTGAGCAGCCTGACTGTGCAGTCTCAATAAATTAATAAAGAGCTCAAGTGTAGGAGTTAGTTCAAAATGCAAAGTCCTTGTTGTTGTTTTCATGAAGAGGCAAATTCCATCTTAGATATCGTATTGGTAACACCCTCTGTCAGAAATGTGTAATGAAAGGTTGTTTATTATAATCAACCACGTTTGATCACAATCCACAAAGCAGCTATTTTGGAATAGCCACTTAAGCTGCAATCCTATACATGTTTACCTGGGAGCAAGAGCTATTGAATGCAGCAGGGCTTACTCCTGAGTAGACATGCATAGGATCACAATATTAGAAAATCAATGAGAGAGGCTACAATATATGAATTACAGGTTCAGTTTACAGCCTGCACCTCTTTGTTGTAATCATACCTGATACAACAGGGCTGGGAAAGCTCTTTCAGCCCACGGGCCAAATTCAGTTTCAAAGAAGGTCTTGGGGGCCACATTCCAGTGGTGGGT
Organism: Heloderma suspectum; assembly: GCF_057233095.1. NCBI lineage: Eukaryota > Metazoa > Chordata > Lepidosauria > Squamata > Helodermatidae > Heloderma > Heloderma suspectum. Next base: position 100,418,502 of record NC_139459.1, read on the forward strand.
GGGGCCTAAGGCAAAGAGAACAGAGGCAAAAATGAAAAAAAAAACCACACCCCAGCATATTTTAGTTTAACAGCTCCTTCTGCCAGGAGCCTTAAGACTATGCCTTAGGAGATGCGTTTCAGCATTTTAGAATGGGAGAAAACTACACAAAAGCCGGGAAACTACTAAATGATTGGTGGTTGGGGGAAAGGGGGCGGGGGAAAGGGGCAGGGTCGTATAGGGACCCCAGGTGGGCTGGATTTGGCCTGAGGTTCCCCACTCCTGTTATACAGTAACCAGTTGCTTTGTGATTAATTTGTATCTTTGAAAGTAGGGCTAGTGCTACAGCAGGATGTCCATTCATACGGTTGTATCCAGTGGTGTCATGTCACTGATGGAACTGCTTCCATCAGTGTAAGTAGAGGAGGGAAAAGCCCCTGCTCCTCATGGATCCTCAAAATCTGCTCTGGAGGTCTGGGGAAAAACAACCTGGAGGTTTTGGGGCAGGGCAGAAGGGGGAGGAGAGACAGCAAAAGTCCCGTCATGCTAACAGATTTAACCTGTAGTGTTCTAGACCCTGCACTGCAGGCAATCTTACCTTCCTCACCCAATTTGGTTCCAGCTGACAACAATGATGGCGACCCAATAGCACAATAGCCTGCTTGGCATAAAGTTTAATGCACTCATGATTGTAGACAACTGCATTATTTTATTTATGTATAATGATTAGTTTCTTAACGTCTTTTGTTCTAGACAATGGAGAGCATTAATGGGGGAAAGCTTTTTTCCAACTCCTATCTACTTGACCTAGGTGGCTGCATCAACACTTTACGCTACTGTGCAGGCTGGGCTGATAAAATCCAAGGACGTACCATCCCGATGGGTGAGTCATTCTAACAGAAATGTTTTTTTCAATGGAGAGCTGATTTGGACATGAATTTAAGTAACATATTTGCTGTCTGGGAAAAAATGTAACCTTTGGAATTCCATTACATAAATGTAGATGAGGGGTGGGTAATGGTTCATCAGCTAGAAGTAGCTATTTTTTATTCAGTTGACACATTTTGCATCACTCCCTTGTTTAAGTCTTATCTTAAGTGAAGTTCCTACAGTTTACAGATTGGCAGAGTCTCAGTATAAATATTTTTTTAAAATAGGTCATTTTAGCTAAGCATCATCAGCAGGTCTTATGCCCCATCTTTCTTTCCCAATCTTTGTTTGGGAGTATCTAGAAGTATCCAATTTTTATGTTACATTTGCAAGCATTGCTACCGAATGGCTGAGTCCCACTAGCAGGAAAAGTAGATAACTAATCCACCCATTCCACATGGGCTCACCATTTCAGACACTGGGCATCTCTACACCAGCCTAAAATCCTGCATTTAAAACGAGGCTGTCTGCTTCCATTAAATGCAAGATCACAACTCCCTTTTTCTGGTGCTTCCTTTCCCCCCACCCCCTTCCTCCTCCTTCTCCCCGTATCTGAGTCTTCTATTATCTTTCACTGATCTCGCTCCTCTTCTTGCCGCTTTTCCTCTTTTCATGGAGGAAATTCAAGGAGAATACAACAGGGTAGTTTGACAGCTCATTATCTGCAATCTGTTTTTTAAAAAGAACAAAGAGCATTTAGTGCAGGAGACACCCTGGAGGGTCACTGCAGAGTCACAGCATCATGTAAAGAGCCCACAAACTTCCGTGAAGGAGCAGTCTGAATCACAGGATAAAAGCTCCGTGTGAAGGAGCTCATTATCATGGGATCCATAGAGTTAAACCATGGGATCCAGCAAAACAGAAGCAGCAAACTTATCACCAAAGTAATGTAAAAGAATCAGGTCTGCAGAACCACAGCCAGGTCACACATCTGGGCAAACAAAGAGGGAGGGTATAATTTCTAAGAAGCTTTGAGCTCCAGCATATGCATTTGTGTGTTTTAGGCAGTTAGGGATTCTTTACACATTTTTATTCATTCATAATCTGCATAATTTTACAGTATTTCTACATTTCTAATATATTAAACAATATAAAGATTTTAGCATGTATGTATCACCAAACTGGAATTAAATTATCACAAATGCCTCTGTTCCAACTTGACCTCCAGCATCTGTCAATAGCTGTTTTGGGCTGCTACTTGAAAATTTGTAATGAACTGTCTACCATTTGGACCTACAGCATGAGGCTTAGCAAAACGTGTTGGCTATATCCTCTTATATACTCTATAAATGTCTGTCTTCCAGAATCTTTCCAAATCCTCAGACCCAACCACTGTAGGCAGGAAATTCTGTATTACCCTATGCATTTATAGAGCAGTGCTTTACAGAGCAAACTAACCCCCTCCCCCCCACAAAAGACAGCAGTTTACAGTTTGATAGGAAGAGGAGAGAATAGAGGAAAGGGAGGTGATTTCACCAGGTTCAAATTTTCAGAGCCCCACAGCTTTTATTTGAATATCATCAACGCCTTGCAGACATTGCTTTGGACATCAGGGCTGCCTACACAGATTTATATACCTACCTGCCCCACTTCCCACCTGCCCCTGGTCATTCTCCTTCTATCAGTCACTTTTTCCTTGTGAGCTGTAACTTGTTCATCTTGTACCTTCACTCCATGCCCTACCTCCCTTTAAAACAAACCAACATCTCTATAGTAATTTAAATAAATGCAAACATTTATTTTGTAGCCTTGTGCTATGGTGAAATTTCACAATTCTGTGTAATTGTTAAAGGTACAGGAGCCCTAATGTTGAAAGGTTGGCCATCCCTGTCTTCCAGGTTTTGTGCTTGGTCAATATTGAATCTAGGTATATTTACCCTTTCTTTCCATTGTATCATACTACAATAGCATGCAAGCAAGCATATTTTATTTTATTTCACCTTTGCTGTATCTTGCCAATGTGTTCTCCTTCTCTTGCCTAGATGGAAACTATTTCACATTTACAAGACATGAGCCTGTTGGAGTCTGTGGCCAAATTATTCCTGTAAGTTGGATCTATTTACATAATGGACAACGTGGGTGATGTCCAACCACTGCCCTTCCAAAACTGGGAGGAGGCCCTTCTGTTTGCAGATGATCTTCTGATCTAGCGGAGGCTTCTGCTAACAGAAAGGGTGAAGTGATTTTCATGGGCCACAGAGGGCTGCAGGGGGAAGGGGGGATCAACAAAAAAACACATCAACAACAACAACAACCCCTGCCTCTATTACTGGAGGCTTCCACTATATCAAAAGCCCATCTGCAAACAGCAGGACTCCTTCTGTTAGCAGAAGGGCAACATTGGATGAAATCCTTTGTCTTTTATTTAACTAACATAATATTCAACATTACTTGTGGGTATTTGGTGTCAGGAATGGGTGGATCGATCTATTTCTGGTCTGTGTCAATTTCTCATGTGTTCATTCCTAAGTCTGGGAGGTGCACATCAGGTCAATTCATACCCAAACCCACAAGACGAATAAATTCCTCCTCAAGCATCTCTGTTTGGGGCATCCAGTACAGTTCAACATAGATGGTTTGGAGCAAAAATAATACTTTAAAACCAGTATTACTGGGAAAACATGAGGGAAACATGCAGAATAGTGAGGATCAAGTGCTCTTACTCAAGAATATGATGAGCAAATTCCACATCATGCAGGAGATCTGTTTTTAAAACAGCATAATTTTAATCTGGTGTTTTAAACTTTTAATCCTTTTACTGTTTTATCTCTTGTATTCACCGCTCCAAAATCTGTTCTAGATATGGAGCAGTATACAAATATTGTAAATAAATAAATAAATAAATAAATAAATAAAGATCTGTGATTAGATCTCCTGGTGCTGTTTCTTAAACTGAAATACTTCTGGTTTAGAAAGAGAAAACAGCTGAGGGGAGGGTAGCGTCAGGCTCCATTCCTAATGTGCGTTGCTGCTGCTGCAAGCAAATTCAAGTGCCTCCTCTTCTGGTATTTGCATTTCAGTTCCTTTAATAAGATCCAGCGATCCGATCACGGACTTGCTATGTGATGTGTAGCTTGGATTTAAGCCTACACTGATGCGTTCTGAATTCGGGTCCTGACAGTCCCATGCACTTTTACATTAACTGTTACATAGTTAGTCTACTTGGTACTGTGACTATTAAACAGAACCTCGGATTGGGAGCAGCATATAGCAAGATGACTCAAGGATGGGGACAGACAAAAATTGGACAGTCGTCGGGACCATTGTTTGCTGGAAGAATGAAGGAAGAAGCAACACGTCTTCTTTTTGGTTTCCCTCTTTTTCCAGTTCCTAGAGTTGCTTTGTCCTGTGCTCAAATCTGAACCCAACACAAGTTCTAGGTAATACCCACCCACCAGCTCCCTTTGTACTTGTAGCCTGCTCCTACACATGTTTACTCAGGGGGAAGCTCAATTTCTGTGCAACTAACTTCCTTGTAAATATGTTTGCATAGATGGATAGGTGGGTGGATTAATTACATTCGTTAGGGTGCAATCCTATGCATGTTTAGACCGTGCTGGCTGCGGAATGCTGGGAGTTGTAGGACTTTTTTCTGCCTAAACATGCATAGGATTGTGTCCTTAATCACTTTAAAAAGTACAATTTTCTAAGCTACAGACAAAATGTAAAACAATTAAAGAAATACGACAATTGTCAATAAAATTGAAATCTAGCATAAAAAAGATAAAACTATTATGCTTAGGATAGTAGCCTTACAATGCCAGGGCATCTAATGAAATGAAGAAATAACAGCTCCAGTTGTTGGCTGGCAGAAAAGGACAGGCTTCTCTTTTCAGTGGTATCATGATGAAAGATTGAAACTTTTTGAAAGCAGAAATTAAGGTTGGCTAATGGGCCCTTCACAATCCAGGTACTTAAAGAAATGGTCTCGCAAACTCAAGCATACTTCAATTTCTGCAAGGCTGTAAGGAAGAAACAGATGGAGGCAGCAGGGGAAAATAGCAGCCTGCATTCAAGCTCCAATCTCAGCTCTTACATGGAATTGGAAAATGGCCAGTGTGGAAGACTACACTTCCCTATATTCATCAGTAAAGCATACAGTGGAGGCCGGTGGCTCCAATTTCGGTGGGGTTGTGAATCCATTCTGGGTTTCAGTCAGAACCAGCCAGAACCTCAAAGAAGCTATCCAAGGTGCTGAACCTATTTGGGGGGAAATTGGAGCCACAAGCTTCCACTGAAAGCATATAAGCCAGATACATCCTATGTCTAGAAAACAGTTTAAAAGGAGCACGCAGCCCATCCACCTTCTGTTTGATATTCCTCCTCAACATATCTAGGGATTGATTCACATGACCATAGTTATCGTAAAATGCCTGCAGCTGCCTGATGGCAGCTGGGCTGGAAGAAACAGCTGTCAAGAAAAGCACCTTCCTGTCACCTCAGTGCCATATGCATCAATGGGGACAAGATTATAACATGGCAAAGCTTATCGCCTGATACCTCCAAGGGCTTTGCAAAGGGACAGGGACTTTAATGGGGATGTTTGGGTAAGGAAACAGGCCCCTAAGGCCCAGATTCAGTCTCAGTCAGTCGTTCTTGCTGTTGCTTCCTGGAGCTTGCTGCGCTGCCCTCTTTTTAGAAGATTCGGAGGCTAAAACACAAAGTGGCCTTTTTCCAAAGATGTACGTACACACACACACACACACACACACACAGCCTTAATGCCCAACGCTCGCATTGGTTCTCTCAATTTGTCCTAAGAGATGTTTCTTCAGTAGAAAGCTAAATAGCCAGCATGTGCACAATTCTCTCTAAATACACATGAAGCTTAGAAGAGGTTAAGCCTTTGAGGCATTCATGAACAGAGCACATGTTTTCAAGTCCTTGGGGCTGCCCACCGTGGGGAGAAGGACAGGCTACTCGCAGTCCTGCAGGCCTTTCACACTGACTGCAGCTCAGCAAAGGACATCCTTCCGAGGCCTATCAGAAGGAGACGGAGCCAACTGCTTTCTCATCTTTGAAGATGCAGAAGAACCAAAAAGGAACTTCCTGTGGTGCAGCCAATGAAGTAATCTAAAAAGGACTGTGTGCAAAGTATTCCTTTGGTATCCTGCAGGAGGAGGTCCGCTTAGTAAAAGGAGCTGGAAAGAGAAATATTTATTAGTCCAATTAACATACTTCTCATTCAGGTCAGAATTTGCTTCAGGGTTTGGAGAGAATGAGTTTATCCTCATGTGAACTGGAAGAGTCTGAGTAGCAGATGTCCATGCTTTGGCTGGGGGCTGTAGTTTGCCCAGGAAGTGTTGCTGGAAAACAGGGACCATCTTCCTGGGCCATTGCCGCACAGACAGCAGGAAGCCTTTTGTTCAAAACTTGCAAACCTCAGCAGTCTTGTCATCATTCAGTTCCCAAAGTAAGCTCCAGCTGGCTAATAATGAGGGAGCCAACCTAATGTCCCTGGGAAGGGAGTTCCACAACTGGGGTGCTGCTACACAGAAGGCTCTGCCTGGGTTCTTCCCAATTTCATGTCTCCAGGAGGCGGGAGATGTGACAGGGCCTCAGATGAAGAACATTAGGCTCTGGGCAGATTCATGTGGGAGGAGGCAGTCTTTCAGATATCCTGGCCCCAAGCCATTTATAGGTAAGAACCAGCACCTTGGATGGGGCTCAGAAACAAATAGGAAGCTGCCAAAGCCATTTCAAGATTTGTATTCAATAGTGTATAAAATGTATACCAGACAAAAATCTGTCCACCCCATTTTGTACTAGCTGTAGTTTCCTAACACCTTTCAAGAGCAGCCTCACATAGAGCACATTCCAAGTAATGTAAGCTCAAAGTGAATCATGTATGACTTGCACATGTTCCACAGAGCATCAGTAATCATGTTTTAGAGTATATTAAGATGTGTTATTGATATCCTGGTCGCCACTTTTTGCACTGTCTTTTTAGTGGAACTTCCCTCTGGTTATGTTCATTTGGAAGATTGCCCCTGCTCTTTGTTGCGGAAACACAGTGGTCGTCAAACCGGCTGAGCAAACTCCATTGACTGCTCTTCATATGGGCTCGTTAATTAAAGAGGTGAGTTGCCATAGCAAAGCCACCATGCATGTTCCTTAAGAAGGGGAGCTCATGTCGGTGAAGACTTACCTTTACATTGCAGTGCTTAAGAACAGTCAGGGCTAGTCTGCTTTGTGTCACTACAGCTCCCAGCATGTCAAGCCTTGTCTGGGGGAACTGTAATGTACTGGAAACCACTGAAGCAAATCAAGGGCAAGAACCTCACATAGTTTTCCAGCCTAAATTGCTCAGAAAACAAATCATTAGCAGCTTAGTAAACCCAACATCTTGGCAAGCGCTGTGCCTTCCGGAGGCAAAAGCAAACAAGAGCTCAGAAAAAGCAAAGTGTTTGGTAATGGGGGGTGGGGAGGCTGGTTTGGTTTTCCCAAGAGCATCTCGGTAATGAAACTCTGTAAGGTGGGCTGATATTTTAATGTAATTTTCAGACTGAAATATTTGCCCTGTGGATTTGAAGATAAATGAAACTGCCCAAGGGTCAGGTTGGATGTAGCCAGGAAATATACCTGTGATAAGGCTGTCGTTCATAGCATCTTTCTTTCAAAGTGCATCCCACTCAAATTGATAGGAACAAATGCAGCAAACTGAGATGTTATAGAGAGAAGGAGGACATAGCTCAGTGGGGCTCTGCATGCAAGAATTCCCAGGTTTAATCCCCAGCATCGCCAGATAGGGCTGCGGGAAAAGAAAGCAAGTCAGAGACGAGGACCCTATCTCCATGACAACAGAACAGAAGGAGAAGTGAAGGGAGGCTTACCTGGATTTTTTCAAGGGATCAGCTCTGGTGCACTTTGATCTGCACAGGGCTCCACGAGCGAGTGCACCACTCCAGTATAAGTCGCTTCACAGAACATACTTCCAGGTGGGGTGGCGGGATTGGAGTAAATGTCATCAGACTGTCAGGGGCCGCTCAACCAATAAGAAAACCTCCCCCCCACATCCAGGCTCTCCTTTTTCCTTCCCCTGATACTCCCATAAAGCAATGGATGGAAGCTTGGCCTCATTGACCACAATGGGAGTTACTTCTGAGTAGACCCCTACCCCAAGGTTTATTTCTCCCACTCTAAAACTACTATCTCACTTTGTCACTGTCACACGATAGCGCTAATGCACGATACCGACATAGTGAGAGATAGGGCCATAGCTGTTGCTCGACAAATGCGTGATGTGATACTGACATTGAAAACCCCTTTGTAGGTGTGATTTTGTTTAACTTCCTCCTTTCTGGATGGGTGATTTCTTTCATGTGTCTATGCCTCCATTACACATTTGCTCTATCATGCAAGTACTCTATCGTTCTACGTAATTGCGCGATAGTGCGATTGTGTGGTAGAGCGATAGAGCACTTGCATCATAGGCAAGGTGAAGTATATGCCATGAGGTAGCGCAGAACTCTGACAGTCAGCCCTGAAATAGCGGAAACAGCGGGAAAATGCAGGCAGGGAAGACATTGGGGAAACACCCCTTGATTGGGGTCAATGAGGTGAAAGACACACCTCTGGGCAGGGCTGTCATACCGGAGTAAATGCAGAGGGCAGAGAACACCACAACAGAAGCGCAGACACGCTGAATTCAGGAAAAATATCGGACTAAAAGTAGTCTCAGAAGAACTGGTTTTTCAGCGTGAAACTCCAGAGTCACTGCAAGATGGCCACAACATCATGTATCCCTAACGATGTCCAAATGCAGAAAGCTCGGAGTAAGTCGCTCATGGAGACACCCCCCTGGACATCCGCCACCGTTTAGTATAGAACAGGGCTAGGCAGAAGGTAGATCTCCAGACGTTTTGGATTCCAACTCCCAGAAGCCCCTGCCTACATGGCCAATGGTCAGGAATGCTGGCAGGTGAAGTCCACAACATCTGGAGATCTACTTTCTACCTACTGCTGGTGTAGAAGACAATACTAAGCAAGATGGACCAATGGTTTGACTTAGTGTAAGGCAGCTTCCTATGTTGAATACTGAAGTAGCTGGACTGCCCTGTTTCAGAGACTGAATTTACCTCTAAGTAGATGGGCTAGTTTTCTTCCTGTGGGAAGGTTTTTGGGTGGTTGTTTTTAAGTGGAGCATCATTCAAAAACGTGATATTACACGTGCAATCCAAAGTGGTAAAGCCCATCTGTCACCTCAATACTCTGCGGCAGGGTTGGGGAACAAGTGGGTCTCCAGATTTTGTTAGACTGCAATTCCCATCAGCCACTTGGGCAGGATGATGGGAGTTGCAATCCATCAACATCTGGAGGACCACACATTCCCCATCCCTGCTCTATCATTTCATTCTGCTGTATTTGTAAATCAGGCCTTACTTCCAGGTAAACCTGGTTAGGATTGGTGTATAAACATAAGAGGTACAGTCATTTGTAGCATTTTCCAGAACAATGGCATTTGCTGTGCAAGTTGTAGAATGATTGTATGTGCTTCCTGAGAAGAAGAATAAGCTAAGAGTTCCACCAACACAGCATAGACACTGGAGGAGGGCAGTGGAAGACTAAGTCTCAGCCCTGTTTCTTTGTATCCAAAAGGAAAGAAAATGGAAAATAATTGTGGCTATGGCAAATGTTCATTCTTAACAGTACAGTAGCCAAGCAAAGTACTAACAAAAATGACTCAGCATATCTTGCCCTTACACAACAACAGTGACTCATCAAAAGCCAACAAACCGTGAAATGCCATTTGCAATTAAATGGTTAAAGAGCAAAAAAAAAGGCAGTATTGCTCCAAGTGATTCACATGACTGAGAATTCACATTCATGTTTTGAAAAAATATTTTTGTTGTTGGCTAGCATATTTCTTCTCCATTTCTGGTAAAGCAATGGCATCCTGTTGAGAAGTTGGATTGTAAACAAATCCTTCTGTCCAACATTCTCATATGGGTGGACAATTCTATGGATTTTTGGTAGGTTTTCCGAGCTGGAGCCCTTCAGTTGAACGAGGCCTAAAAATATACATAAAGGATGAGGTCCCAATGTTTCTCAAGTTGTGGGGCAGGCAAGATATAGGGCTCCTTCACACTGAGCTTTTATCCTGCAATTGAGACTGGTCCTTCACGGAAGTTTGCAGGCTCTTTACATGACGCTGTGATCATTCAAGGCGTCTCCTGGACTAAATGACCTTTGTTCCGTTTTTAAAGAGATCGCACATAATGAGCTATCAAATTACCCTGTTGTGTTCCACTTGAGTTTCCTCCATGAAAAGAGGAAAAGCTGCAAGAAGAAGAGTGAGATCAATGCAAGATAATGGAAGACTCAGATACAGGGAGGAGGGAGAAGGGGGTGGGGGGAAAGGAAGCACGTGGAAAGGGGAGTTGTGTTCCTGAAGCAGAAAGCCCCATTTTAAATGCAGGATTTTAGGCTGGTGTAGACATGCCCATAGAGAAAGGGGAAAGGAGAGGATCCTGCAGCAGACGGATTCCGTTTCCTTCAAAGACCAGAGTTTTAGCTTTACAGGACTACTGCACTAATCAAGAAAGCTGCAGAGAGACAGAGAATATGTGGGAGCTTCTGATCCCAGCTGCTCCAGCCTGCTCCATCTTCTTACCTGCCTCTCTGTTATAAAAGGGAGCCTGTGATGCCTTCTAGTTTTGCTTTCTAGTTTTGCATTAATCTCTCTTGGATTAGTGATCTAAGGTGCCGATACTTCAACACAGCCCTGTGAGTTTAAACTAGGGGTTCAGAACCTCACTCCCAGGGGCCAAATCCAGCCCTCTGGCACTCCCCAGAGGCCCACATCCCCTTTCCCCCCCCCACCCATTGTTTGGGGGTTTCCTGGCTTTTGTGCAGTTTTTCTTCCCATTCTAAAAGGTTGGAATGCCGCTCCGAAGGCTGAGTAACCGTCAGTAAGAGCTTTAAGCGAAAATATGCAGGTATTTTGGGGCCCACCACTTTGACCTTCAGGCCCACCCACCTCCAGAGAGCTTCCAAAATGAAATGCAGCCCTTGGGCACAAAGAGGCTCAACGCCCCTGGTTTAAACTAATCCCAAGTGCTCCAGTTTAACAGGTTTGTGAATCAGTCTGATCATGTTCTGGTCTGTTCCAGTCTGATCTAGAATGTTCTGGCTCTCAGTGCTTCCAAAGTGTTTCTCAAAGCTGGCGAACTTGGAAAGCTATTTTACTTTCTAAGCCACCCCACCACAGCCCACTCACGGCCATCTCATCAGCAAGCAAATGAGCAGAATCCTCACGCTCCTGCTGCATCTAAGTAGTCCGTGTGTGTGAGTGTGTGTGAGAGGGAGGGAGGGAGGGAGAGAAAGAGAGAGCGAGAGAGAGAGAGAAAGATCCATGGAAGGCTTTACCAGCCAGCATCAGGACATTTCAGATTGTCATTGTCAGACAAATTCACAAGCAAGTTAAAGTACTTGGACTTAGTAACCAAGTTTAGCTTTCACCCAGGGACTTAGTCAGCTTAAAGGAAAGAAGGAAGGGAAAGGAAGGGTTCCTCTTGTGCAAGCACCGAGTCATTACTGACCCCTAGAGGGACGCTGTTTTTTCCTTGGCATTTTCCTGGCAGACTGTATAGCGGGGTGGTATGCCATTGCCTTCCCCAGTCGTGACTACCTTTCCCCCAGCAAGCTGGGTTCTCATTTTACCGACCTCGGAAGGCTGAGTCGACCTGAGCCAGCTGCCCGAGACCCAGCTTCTGCTGGGATCGAACTCAGGTCGTGGGGAGAATTTCGGTTGCATTACTGCCACCTACCACTCTGTGCCACACGAGGCTCAGAAAGGAAAGAACTTTATCATAATTGATTTGTCAACAGGGCTGCATTAAATGGTATCGTACCAAAGAGTATAGGATGCCAGTGTTAAATTCTGTCCCAATAAAACAGCCTCGAAGTGTAAATAGATATGAGATTTCATCACAGACAACATGCTGAGAAGGAGGCGGGTTGCCTAATAAGGCAGTCTGACTGGCAATATTTCTGTCCAGTCCCCGTTCTTTTAACAGAGTTCACAACAGAACCACTTCCAAACCAAATTCATGTGCTGCTATTGCAGCAGCGTCAGAGCCCTTTCTGCGTGGTCCTGTCCCAGGCTGTGCCAATAAGTTATAACTTCTATGAACAGGATGTCTGATGGGCAGAGCTGCCAAATGACATGGTTTCTGCCGTGTGTCTTGTCTCCCTGCGGCTGATGTGTGGTTCCTACAGATGTTGCTGGTGCAGTAAGGGACCGAACCATGTGGAATGCCTCAAACGGTTATATATGAACCAGACCTTTGGGAGTTAAGTAACAGCTCTGTGCTCCTCTCATCAAATAAAAGTAAAAACAAAACAACACCCCAGTTTGTCATCTGATGGGACATAGCTGCTCAATGAGAATGTTTCATGGATGTTTTAGAGCCTTCAGGAGTTTTACAGGAGGCTGTGCAACTGAACACATTCACACTGGACAGTCAGCATGGTGTAGTGGCTGGAATGCTGAACGTAGACCCGTTAGACCCAGGTTCGAATCCCTGCTCAACCTCAAAGCTTACTGTGTGCCCTTGGGCCAGTCACAGTCTCTCAACCCAGCCTACCCCACAGCCCTGTTCTGTGGTTAAAAGAGGGGAACCACATACAGTGTCCTGAGCTGCTTTTAAAAACAGTGGGAAAAAATATAAAGGAGAAAATGGGCATAATTGTATAGCTAGGTCTACACTAGTGCTTTTTATCGGTGCTGAAGTGCGCTGATAACGGTTGGGGCACATTGCACATTCCATATACCGCTTTTCTAGTGTCGTTTCCCACTTTTTATTCCATATTTCCATATTTCACAAAAATATTGCCACAGATGTCACTGTGTGTGCAACGAGGTATACATGTGCAAGAGGGATATAGGGTCCCTATATGATGGGATTGTATAAATATGTATAAATATGACATATTATATAAATATGACATGAGGTGTAGATCTGCCCTATAATTGAAAAGTAACATGGTGTTCTTTTCCCTCTGATGTTCAGGCAGGATTTCCACCTGGAGTAGTAAATATTGTACCAGGGTATGGACCCACTGCAGGAGCAGCAATTTCCAATCACATGGACGTAGATAAAGTGGCGTTCACAGGCTCTACGGAGGTATTTCCCTAACACTGCAAATAACTGTAAACAGAACGTCCCTGCACCCCTGTTTCTGACAAATGATTTAGAATCTAACTTGCTTTGTATAACAGTGTTAATTTTTTCTGGCTGGGTGCTCGTTAAACAGTGTCACTTTAATGATTTGTTGGTAGTTAATAGCCACCTCATATACATCCATACGTTGTCTGAATTGAAGAAATATCCCTTCAAACAAAAGAATTTCAGAAGATAGAATTGATTTTATCTTTTTGATAATTGAGGGGTATTTGACAGAAATGCTTATATGGACTCTGTCCACATTTTAGTCTCAGAAGGTCAATAGAAGCTACTGTTAAGCTCCAGCCAGGTGTTGCATCCCTGCTGCCTTCCCTGGGGTCATAACTGTATTCCTAGCATTGAATCTCAATGAGAGAAGGTTATTTATTTATTTATTAAATTTATTAATCGCCCATCTGGCTGGTCACCCAGCCATTCTGGGCGATGTACAACATATAATAAAACAGTTTAAAACAATAAAATTCTACAATAAAAACATTTTCTAAAATACCCTAACCCACCCCAAATGCCTTCCTGAACAACCACGTTTTTAATGCATGGCAGAAGTTCATTAAAGAGGGGGCATGGTGGAGTTCCCTAGGGATGGAGTTCCACAGAGTGGGGGCCACCACAGAAAAGGCCCTCTCCCTCATCCGCACCAGTCTAGCTGTCCTGGCTGATGGGACAGAGAGAAGGCCATCCGAGGCTGATCTTGTTAAGCGGCCTGTCTGGTGTGGCTGGAGACGCTCCTTAAGATAGGCTGGGCCAGAACCATATAGGGTTTTAAAGGTCAAAACCAACACCCTGAATTTGGCCCGGAAAACAACTGGTAACCAGTGCAACTCCTTCAGCACTGGAATGATGTGATCTCGCCGGCAGCTGTCTTTAATCAGGCGAGCCGCCGCGTTCTGTACCAGCTGCAGCTTCCAAACCATCTTAAATGGTAACCCCACGTAGAGCGCATTACAGCAGTCTAAATGAGAGGAGACCAGGGCATGTACCACCGATGTGAGCAGATGGTCGGGAAGGAAGGGGCGCTGCGCCATATCAGATGGAGTTGATACAGCACTGTCCAGCTCACAGCTGACACCTGAGCCTCCATGGACAGCTGGGAGTCCAGCATGACCCCCAGGCTGCGGACCTGGACTTTCAAGGGTAGCTGTACCCCGTTCAACACCAGGTCAACATCCCCCAGCCTCCTCTTGTCTCCCACCAAAAGTACCTTGGTCTTGTCAGGGTTCAGCTTCAGCTTATTCCTCCCCATCCAGCCGCTCACCGTCTCCAGAGATTTGGACAGGGATTCTACGGCCAACCTCAGTGAAGATTTGAACGAGAGGTAGAGCTGCATGTCATCCGCATACTGATGACACCGCACCCCAAACCTCCTGATGATAGCCCCCAACGGCTTCACATAGATGTTAAATAGCATCAGGGAGAGGATGGAACTCTGTGGCACCCCACAAGTGAGTGGCCACAGGTCCAAAACCTCCTCTCCCAGTGCTACCCTCTGGTACCTGCCGGAGAGGAAGGACCGGAACCACCGCAATACGGTGTCTCCAATGCCCAACCCCTCCAGGCGGTCCAGGAGGATACCATGGTGAACGGTATCAAAAGCCGCTGAGATGTCGAGGAGAACAAGGAAGGAGCATTCACCCCTATCCAGAGTCCTCTTCATATCATCCACCAAGGCGACCAAGGCCGTTTCTGTCCCATGCCCAAGCCTGAAGCCCGACTGAAATGGGTCTAGATAATGGGTCTAGGTTATGGGGGTGGGGGCTCCTCTTTCACATGCACACACAGTGGTGTGGGATCTGTTGCCCTGTGATGCTGTGACAGGGGTGGGGCTGATGAGGGAAATTTGCGCCGTTGGCCTCATACGTCATCAGGGGTGTTTTTCTGCTTCACATGCTCCCCCTAGTGGTGTAGGATCACACCTCAGGAAAGCGGCTCCTATATTGGTGCATGAATGAAAGGGGCCTGAGACAACAGAGACTGCTCCTCCACTGGCAGGGGATGAGTATTGTGACCAATTTCAGTGGCAGCAGGACTCCTGTTGGCTCCCATTTTATCATGGGGATTGTTGACATATTCTGCAGAAATCCTTGGAAGCTTGCAGAGTGACCTCTGCTTCCAGAAGACATCTGTTCTGAAAGATATTCCCCCACCCACCCATTAGGCGATTGCTAGTCATAGGAAGTTGTCTTATTGGAGGTGATACTGTTTATCTATTTAGCCCCATATTCTCTACCATGACCAACAATGGTTCTCCAGGATCAATGGCTCTCAAGGGTCTTTCACATCTTCCATTACCAGATCCCTTTGTTGCTTGGAGAGGCCATGGACTCAACCGGAGATCTTCTGAATGCAAAGCATGTGCTCTACCACAGAACTTATGGTCTATCCTCTATACCATCAGGCAACCTTTTTGGTCCTGATGGCCACGCACACACAAACACACCAGTGATCCTGATACAGGCTGCTCTTTCCTCACTGCTAATAGCAGTGGGGAAAGAGTGATCTGTATGAGGCTCTCTGGGGGGACTGAGTGGAAAGTACAGGCAGGGGGGAATTTAGCAGCAGGGTCAGGGAACCCACAGGAGATGCATTAAAAGCCTTGGTGGTGGTGCAGGCTGTGCACCCCTGCCACAGGGGATGGTGAAGATCGGGGTGGAAGCATTTTTCCCCTGAGGCCTGCCATTCCCTTGGAGGTATTGTATGAGGGGCAACATGCCAGCAAGGAATGGGGCAGGAGGCCAAAGTGGGTGTGGCCACTTCATCTTATGAACACACACATACACACACTGCCCCTGTTCATCCATTCACATATCCATTCTCTCTTTCTCTCTCTCTCTCACACACACACACCCCACTCAATTTAAATTGGAGAAAAACCTGTAAACATTGCCCCATCAAAGGTCGTCTTGAACCTCTTTGGAGATAGAATACTATGACCCGATTTCTGTTTGTTTCATGCACAAACATTTTATTTGTGCTCTCTTTCAGGTTGGCAAGATGATCAAAGCTGCTGCTGGAAAGAGCAATCTGAAGAGGGTCACCCTGGAACTAGGAGGGAAAAGCCCCAGTATCATATTTGCAGATGCTGATTGTGAGTGGCGTCTCTCTCTGGGACTTCTTCTCTCTTGAAAGCAGCCACATTAGTCATGTTTGAAAAGCTAAACTTCAGGGAGCATCTGAGCCAGTGGAGAACTGGAGAGATGGTGCTGTGTTGCAGCCACAGCAGCTATCCTTCGTTTACAGCTATGTAGCCATTAACGTTGATCAAGACACGCAGTGTCGGTCTGACTATGGGTATGGGTGTGTATTTCTTGTGTCTTTTGCAGTGGACAGTGCAGTGGAATACGCCCACAATGGCCTGTTCTACCATCAGGGGCAGTGCTGCATAGCTGGATCTAGGATTTTTGTAGAGGAGAAGATCTACGATGAATTTGTGCGGAGGAGCGTGGAGAGAGCGAAGAAAAACGTGCTTGGCAATCCCCTGACACCTGGAGTACACCAAGGCCCTCAGGTAAGCTTCAGTAATAATGTTTCATGTTAGGGGGGTTATCACAGCCACAGGTGGACTCAAAGAACAAAACTCCGGGGAGCTGGGCTGGAGCATTGCTCCTTAAGCCACTGCAGATCTTTGGACAAGCACAGGTATAGAGAGCCAGCGTGGTGTAGTGGCTAGAGGGTTGGACTGGGAGTCGGGAGATCCAGGTTCTAGTCCCCACTCGGCCATGGAAGCTCACTGGGTGACTTTGGGCCAGTCACAGACTCTCAGCCCAACCTACCTCACAGGGTTGTTGTTGTGAGGACAAAATGGAAAGGAGGAGGATTATTTACGCTGCCTTGGGCTCCTTAAAAAGAGGGGAAAAGGCGGGATATAAATGTAATAAATAAATAAACAAACAAACAAACAGGTCTTCTTGAGCCAAAGTGGCTTTCTACGCACTTTGCTACCCCTCCCTAAGGTGACAGATTCCTGCCCTTTCTTGTCCCTATACAGCAGGGATGCTGAATCTCTTTCAGTAAGAGGGCCAACTTCCCTTTCGGGGAAACTCTCAGTGTGTGTGTGGGGGCACATTCCAGTGGTGGATGGGGCCAAAGGCAAAATGGGGCAGAGCTGGGGGCAGAGCTGAAGGCAGAACAGAGCAAGGCCAACATTCCAAGAGTACCAGCATATTGTAGATAAAGGGCACAATCGCTGGCTGGGAAATGCTGGGAGTTGTAGGACTGGGGAATGCTGGGAGTTGTAGGACTTTTTTCTGTCTAAACATGGATAGGATTGCACCCTAAAGCTCTTACTGCCAGGAACTAAGTCGTAGGAAAGGCATTTCCAGGGGTGGGGGGACATGCAAAAGCTGGGAAACTACCATATGATTGGCGGTCAGGAGAAAGGGGGTGGCACCAGGGGAAGGGGACACAATTGTCTCTGTGGGAACCCCAGTGGGCTGGATCGGGAGCCCAGGCAAGCCAGATTTGGCCTGCAGGGCTGAGGTTCAACACCCCTGCATTAGAAGCTGTCCTTCCTGTCAATATCCTTTTTGCATTGAAGTTCTGCCCCATGCAACTCATAGCCTTGTTCTGCTCCTGCTTAACACTTCCCTCATTACCTGGTTCTGCTAAGCTCTCCCTCTCTGTTTCCCTCTCCACACCTGCCTAAGCTGCCTTCAGGGAACTGGCCTCGGCTGGCCTTTCTAAGCAATGATTCTGCCACGCCCTTCAGCCTGACTCCTCCGCCCAGCCCTGCAGGGAGGGCACAGAGTCCCAACCCAATGTGTGACACTTTGGCAAAGAGACAGACATACTCCAGCTCATTTTGGGGCACCTGTGTTACAACCTGAAGGGCTTAACTGACCCCAGATCTGCTCATGATCGGACATGCTGAACCAGCTCCTTGTTCTACAAAAGAGATGTAGTACCTACTCTCCTCCTGCTGTGTTTGTGATGGCACCAGGAGTCTCAGCTACTCCTGTGGTTTAACCAGGAACCATTGATTAACTAACATTCCCAGCTCTTTGGAAACACCTGGGACTATGTTTCCTAGGCTGTGCTTTTGGTCTGGATTCACATACTTAAGCTGGAGGGTCTATTACGGAGCAAGTCGTCTTTTGGGCTTTGAAATGCCCAAAATGCTCATGTCCAGGTGTGGAGTAGTGAGCTTGGGCCTGTTCTCTCTGAAAGTCAAGAGCTATGCTGGATGGGGATGATGGGAGTTGTAGTCCAACACAACTGGAGGGCCCCAGGTTGGGGAAGGCTGCTGTAAAATGGCGAGAGCCACCTTAGGGTCTGTATGCCGGCAGCTCCATGGAGAGCCATTTGGAAGTAGCTCACCATGCGGGTAGCCCCAGTCATGGGGAGAGTCATCACACTTTCCTGTAATCTGGGCCATTCGTGTGGAGAGTAGCTTTCAAACACTCTGCACTGGCCTCACGGCACCACTGCTGCAATAGTCTCCACCTGGTAGCCATGCCAGGTCTCCTGTCCTAAATTGGTGCTACTGAGAAGCAACCAAAACCCAATGCCCGCCTTTGGAAATGACTTCAGTAATCCTCATGCAAGGGCGGAAACCATCATGCATTCTGACATAGTATATGTAAAGGATCTAGGTCTCTGCACTACAAATGCCAGTCAACAACCACAGGCCAAGAATTCTGCAAGTAGAATCCCCAGATTCTGTGATTCGATGAAATTGCTGAGCACCCTTGGATAATGAGCCTGCCAGTTCCTTTGGTGCAGGAAATGCCCAAAGTGGTGATACCATGCAAATTAAACAGCAGCTTTTCCTCTCTAATCAGCTTGTTAAACTGTTTTACTGGCCGGTTCTTGTTAACTGCTGCATATAACTGCAGGACTGAAATCCATTTCCTAAGTTCTGAAGTCAGTGTGACTTACTTCTCCAGAGTAATGGGTTTGAGAGTGGCATTCATGCCAATGGAGAAGATGTACTTCAAAATGTAACCCACTGAGTTAAAACACTTGAGGAGGAATGAATATAATTCTGAGTGAAGGGAATTTAAGGAAGTCCTTGGCCCATGAGAACAATGAGACTTTATAAGGCAGTGCGGTGGGGTTCTTTTTAAATTCTTTTTCTGTGCTTAAAATCCTAATTACTGAACTTCATGGGAGAAACTGGCAGCTGGCAATGATCCAACATCTCAAAGGCAAAGCCGTTGCTTCATCTCTTGCTGGTAAAGAGTTTGTTTCTGCTTTGTTAATCATAAGGCCAAACAAGCGGCTGGGGAGCGACTTATCAGTGCAATATTTTCCATTTAGATTGATAAGGAGCAATATGATAGAATCCTCGCGCTCATTGAGAGTGGGAAAAAAGAAGGTGCCAAACTGGAATGTGGAGGAGGCCCTTGGGGAGACAAAGGCTTCTTCATCCAGCCCACCGTTTTCTCTGACGTTACAGATGACATGCGCATCGCCAGAGAGGAGGTAAGCTAATGCAGGACGTTCTGTATTTTCACTAGATGTTATGTTTCAATAGCTGCACAAAATGTGCATGTTTAAAATTAAATATGCAGATTAGTGTTTACATAGTAATATCCCCCCTGCCCCCAATCTAGGCTCCTTTAACTAAAAAAAAGTGTTTTTAAAATACCATGTGTTAGTTTGCCTCAACTAAATAGGACATGTCAGCACTAATGCATGATCTTGGGTCTTTTCTGCAATCATAAACTACGTTGTTTATCATTATTTAAAACAGCATTATCCTGCTTTGCCCCTTTTAAAAAAAAAGGGGTCACTCGAAGTGGTTACACAAATATAAAAAAACATAAAATCAAGAACTTATTGTTAAAATACATTAACAAGGTAAAGACAACAGCCAACATGCACAAAGCCAAAAACAAACCATCAATAAATAAAATAGAGCATCAGGAGAATAAAATGCCAGCTTTAAAAGAAATGTCTTCACCTCCCAGTGAAACACAGATAAAGATGCAGATGACCTAACCTCTCAGGGCAGGGAGTTCCACGGGTGGGGTGCTGCTGCTGAGAAAGCCCTCTCGCGCATTGCCACTGACTGCACCTCTGAAGCAATGGCTTAGGCAAGAGGAGGGCAACAGCTGATCTTAGAGGGCAAATCCATATTTTCAAAGAAGCAGAAGGGGGCATACTTGAAAAGTCTTCCTCCCTGCATTTCCTGACGAGCTTAGAGGCCCATAGATAGTTCTGGCAGAGACGGTCACCCCAATCCAGCAAGAGAGAACTCTGTGTTTCGGCCTCCTTCTGTGTACGCTGTTGATGCACATCTGGATGCACATTCCCATTGTGATTCTCATCTGAGCCCTGTTGAACTGGTTGAATGCATCCTTGGATGTGAATGCACATCCAAATCCAGAGTCACCAGTCATTTATATGTGACTAGTTGGTCATAACTGTAGCTAGAACAGGTCCAGAAATGCAGAAGGGGGGAACCTGAGTTCAAGCAGCAGGCACTAAGCAAGGCAGGCCTTCCTGCTTCCCCCACCGCACATCTTCCCATCACCCTTATACTTCCTACAAGATGTCCACCCTGATGTGGTCATCCGTGTCCTCTTTTTTGCAGGGAAGTTCTAAGATGGGCACCAAGATCGGCTTTTAAAAAAACAAAAATAATTAGACTTGGAGTACTGAATACCAATGTTGACATACGCCAGCATTTTTTTATGGGTAGTATCTGATTGTACTTGTGGGAAATACCACTTGCTCAACAGGGCTTTTGCAGTTCAAAACTAACCCCAAATAAGTGGACAAACTCATTTCCCGGACAGGACAGGGCAGTGGAACTCACAGAAGGGAGCTCTGTCCCAGTTCCGGAAACGAGTGTTTCCTCTTGTTTCCAGGGTTATTTTTAGAAACACAGAAGCCCCGTTGCACAAGTGGTGGGTCCTGTGAGCACTGTAGAGCCAGCAGAGGTGGAGTGGCCCCATTGGATACTGCCCATTCTATGCTTGTTTAGATATGTTCTGGCCTATATGGAAATGGCTGTGTTAGTTCACCCACCTTTTGTCATGCCAAGTACACTGAAACTGAAGCCAGTATTTAAATGTTATTGTATAGGTCTGTGGTGCATCTAAATCTATAGTAGTGCAGGTCATTTTTTGTTAGGGAGGGTGAGAAATTCATTTCAGTTCATTTTGGACTGGAATTTACTCCGTTCATACCTCCTGGAATCGAACACAGAGCCAAATGCAATCCATGGTGTGAAGTCCGTAGATTTCTGAGCTTGCAATGCAATTCACACAACAAAAATGCATTACAAACGTTCAAAAAATGCACATAAAAGAACAAATACATTTGGAAAATGTGCACAAACACACTTTAGTCAATGGGAGAAAAATGTGTACATTTCAAAAATGCACAGAATTGATTGAGTACATTTGGGAAAATGCACATGAAAATATGCACAAACGTTCATTCAAAGCCCCCACCACACACACACACACACACACACACACACACACACAAGCTTGCCATCTCATATAGGGATGTCAGAGAAATCCACAATGGAACCGAATGGGTTTGGATGTTTATGAATCCAACCTGTTGACCAGCTTTCTCCCTGCCAGGTGGATTCCACAGACATGCGTACCATTTTTCTAACCTTCAGGAATTTTGCGCAAATTTTGTCATAGAGAAATACACAATTTTTAAATAAAAACAGCCAAAAATGCACATTTCCATCACAGACTGATGTGTGAAATGTGCATTTTGGAGGGATTTGCACATTTTTCCACATTCGAATTTTATAAACTAAAAAATCCAATTCTGTTGATGGGCAGACAATGGAACAAAAGCCTCTTGACAACTCGCAGAATGCAGACAGCATGGATCTTACACAGTCCATACATCCAGTTCTGGGCGCCACACTTTAAGAAGGATGCAGACAAGCTGGAGAGGGTTCAGAGGAGGGCAACAAAGTTGATCAGGGGACTGGAAACAAAGCCCAATGAGGAGAAACTGAAAGAACTGGGCATGTTTAGCCTTGAGAGGAGAAGACTGAGGGGAGATAGGACAGCGCTCTTCAAGTACTTGAAAGGTTGTCACAGAGAGAAAGGCCAGTATCTCTTCTCGATCATCCCAGAGTGCAGAACACGGAATAATGGGCTCAAGTTACAGGAAGCCAGATTCCGGCTGAACATCAGGAAAAAATGTCCTGACTGTTAGAGCAATGGAACCAATTACCTAGGGAGGTGGTGGGCTCTCCCACACTGGAGGCATTCAAGATGAGGCTGGACAGCCATCTGTCAAGAATGCTTTGACTTGGATTCCTGCATTGAGAGGTTGGACTCAATGGTCTTATAGGCCCCTTTCAACCCTACAATTCTATGATTCTATCCCTGGTCTGATATGGACACAGTTAGAATGAGCTTTGAGATGGAAATCAGAGAAGCTCAACCAGCTCAAGTTTTATTTATTCGCACATCCCTATTTCTGGTTGCTCCACCTCAAGCACATGGCTGCACAACAGAAGATTATTCAGCAAAGGGAGTCTTCAAATGGCACCCTAATGCACTTACTAGGGAGTAAGTCCCATTGAGCTCAGTGGGATGCACCTCCGAGTGATAAGCATAGGGTTGTGCTGCGTGGCTGCAATTCTATTTATGCTTACCTGGGAGTCCCAATTGGACACAGTAGGACTTACTTCTGAGTAAACATATATAGGATTGTTCTGTAAAAACTATCATTTCTATACAAATAAAGGCTTTATGGCAGAGGAATTGAGGACAGAGAAAAATAAGACATGGCTTAGCAGTTGCAATGTTTAACAGAGACAAGCTTATAAAATTATGAGTGCTGTCGAAGTAATGGCTAACAACGTAACTGGATGTAGCAATGCCTAACAACATAAACGGATATTTAAAGGACTAAATAACTCCATATATACCTGCCATATGTTGGTGGCAGACAGATTTCCAAAGAATTGAAGAGAGTTGGAAGGAGGAATTGCTGCTCATGATGTGTACACTCGTCCCACTTTCACCTTTGCTAAACAGGTTTTGCAGGTTTTTGTATTGTTTCGAGTGCCTTCAAAGCCTATTTGACCAGAGGTGACAGTGGGACAAAAGGAAGTGTGAATACACTGTGAGAAGCAAACTCAGGCTGACACTCTAACCTTCTTTCAGAGGAGACCCAGCCTGGCAATCCTTATGTTCTTATTTAGGGACAGAATAACAGATGCATTTCCTTGAATTTGATGAGTAGAGTCCATATGGAAAATTCTATCACCAAAAGCTCTAGTAACAGCAATATTGTGCTTTTTAATTGAGATGAAAATACTGCGTTTAGCTAATGGCTCAATAATAATCAAAAAGCTGAGTCTAGTGGAAATGTTTCTTGTAATACCAGTTCAAACAAATACAAATAATGATTTTTTGTTTTTTGTTCTTGCTGTGCTTCCTCACTTATGCAGCAACTTATGGAGATTAAATAACAAGTCCTATAAAAATTTATGAGAAGAAAACATGAACATCTTTTTAATTTTTAAAATGAAGCTTATGAAAAGAAATAGTCTGCACAGATATTCTACTTTTCTTCTGTTATTCCCATGCTTGTCTTTAGGGTGGATTCAGATAGCCTTTTTTTATATCACCTGCTAGTGGTTCTTGCAGTAGCCCCATGATGAGATACTCGTGAAACTTCAACTTGTCCTCCTTGTCCAACATTCAGTCACCTTCCAGCCAACATGTGCATGCAAGTCATTAGAGAAAAAAGAATTCCGGCATCCAGCTTATGCAGTTGCTAGAATGATCCACCCCATCACGGCTTTGCTTGCCAGGAAAACCCCAGCCTCTGCTGTTGTTGTTACGTTTGGTCAGTCAGCATGAATTTCACACCAGCCTCCCCATTGCCTAACGAAAGGATGGAGAACATGTGACCCTCCAGATGTTTTTGAACTGCAAGTCCCATCAGCCCTAGCCAACATAGCCAATGGAGAGGGATGATCTGAGCTGTCGTCCAGCAAATATCTGGAGGGCCACATGTTCCCCACCTCTGTCCTAAAAGCTAAAGATGCTAGGAGGATCTCTGCCTCTGTGAAGTAGCATACGTTCCCTTGCTTTGCAAGGGCAGATTTCCCCTAGCCCTGAAACACTGGTCCCTGCTCAGGCACCAATGACTGTTTCCATGCCTGCAGTGTGGCAGGGTTGGTTCCCATCACCAGTGGGGACGTGTTGCACACCTTTGTGCTACAGCTTGATCCTATGAATTGTCCTTTCAGTGCGACAGCTCATGCGATCATCGGGCTGCATGTTGCTGGGGACAACACTTAGGAGCGGCCGGATTTCATAGAATACAGAAAGCTGCCTTATACCTAGTCAGACCCATTGGTCTATCTAGTTCAGTACTGTCTACACCAGGAGTAAGCAAGCTGGTGCCCTGCAGATGTTTTGGACTACAGCTCCCATAATCCCTAGCCATTGGTCATGTTAGCTGGGGCTTATGGGAGTTGTAGTCTAAAATATACGAAGAGCACCAGTATATGCTGACTGGAGCGGTTCTGCATGGCGTTAGATAGGGGTCTTTTCCAGTTCTACCTGTGCTCTACCACTAGGGATATCAGGGAAATTGGCAATGGGTTCTGATTTCTATGAATCCAATCTGTGGATTCCACAGCAGGCCGTCTTTTTCTGAGTTGCATGGAGTCTACACACTTGGGGACCTTTTTTTTTTAACTTTTAGGATTTGTGCAAATTTGGGCTTGTGCAAGTGTGCATTAGCACAAGTGGAATGGAATTCTTGCATATCCCTAAAAAAATCTGATTCCGTCAATGAGCAGGTGACAGAACAAAATACGCTTAACCATCAGCCAAACAAAATCTGGACAGCCCTATCTGTCATTGCCTTCCCCCACATTTCTCCCCTTTCCACTTTGTAAGTCTTCCATGGATTGGCTGTGCCTGGTATTCTGCTCTGCCTGTCTTCTGACTGCTCATAGCAGAACTGCTATAATTAATTTCAGAATTGGCACATGCACAGTTCGCTCTTGCTGCAACTTTTCATTTATTCCATTTGTCACTGCTCCCCCGCTGGCCTTCAGCCAAGCTGTGTGTAAGAGCAGTCATGTGCGTTGAAATATCACACTTGTCCCCCAGTTTTGAACATGGGATGGTGTGCATGAATACATCATGATTCCTTGGCAGCTTCCATTTTTCTGTATCTTAACACTGACAGAGCCCATCTAGTTCCCCATTCCTTCAGCTCACTGGTGCTCTTGAGTCTTTCAGTAATCATTACCCTACATGACAGCATGCTCAGCATTTAAAACATAGGTTTTCATGCAAAAAATCACTCATGTGCAGGGCTTAGCTGAAGAAAGTAGGGGACACTTGATCAATGGAAAAAGTGGAAAGCAAATGGCATGTGAACAAATTCCAGAAATCCAAACCAAAGGTAAAATGGTCAGAAAGCGAATGAGTTACCTGGACAAGCTAAATCTGGTTCCATTTTGTGGGAGAGAGGGGGGGAATTTTGGAAGCATCCAAATGAAACAAAAACTGGCCCAGTGCTGGGGCATTCAAGAATGTTCATATTTCTGTCAATATGACAGAATCTTGATGATAATCTACCGTCAAGTAAAAGGACTAAAGATGAATTGAAAATGGCATCAGGACAGATGAACATTCTGCATCCATTTTTTTCTGTGTTAACTGGCTGTACCCCAATGTGTTAAAAACACATGGTTTTAAAATTCATATTTTTTGAGAATACATATTTAAATGCAAGTTTGGGGTATTGTTTATTTTTTTAAAAAAAAAATCGATGCAGTAAAGAATTGTGAGGGAACATATGCAGAGGTGGCATGGATCAGAAAGAGACTGATCTGTGCACATATACTTGTCCCCCTCTCAGCCTCTCCTATACATGTCATTATTTTGGAAGCAGGTCTCAGGTTTGCAGGTTCCATTTCATAGGGATCATAGAATTATAACGTTGGAAGGAGCCTGATAGGCTGTCTAGTTCAACCCTCTGTTTGGAAATCCTTCCCTTGAAGACCTTCAGTGGAGGCTGGCGGCAAATCCGCAGATTCATCACCCCGTGTCAGTGGGGTGGTGAATCCCCTCTGAGTTTCAGTCAGAACCAATCAGAACTCTAGAGGAGTTAGAGTTTCATACCTTGGATAGCTCCTTTAAAGTTCTGGCGACTGGTTCTGACTGAAACCCAGAGTAGATTCACCACCCCACTGACATCACAGCCACCAGCCTCCACTGGGCAAGCCCACCACCCAACTAGCTGATTTGTTCCATTCTCAGACTGCTCTTATTTTTAAAAGGCTTCTTTTAATGTTCAACTGAAATCTACCCTTCCGTAATTTAAATCCATTGGGTTGAATCCAGAATCTGCCTTTTGCAGGAGGAAGGGACCTTCCACAAGAGCAAGGGCTCCGCTCGTGGAAGGTCCCTCTGTCTGATTTTGAGGGATCGCCCCTGCCCCCCCCCCAGCTTACCCCCTTCAGTAGGGTCTCCTGGCTCTCTGTCTGGCAGTTTCAGGGGGTTGGAGGGGCTGCTGTGGGAAGTCCTCTTCCACCAGTGCAATTGATCCAGTTTAAATCTAGATGCAACCAATAGAGCTAATCCTGGCTTCTGGGGCAGCTGACAGCAAAGCCAGGGAGTTTCAGAAAAATATCTATTTCTGTTTTATTGACTATTCTAAAGCCTTTGACTGTGTGGATCATCACAAACTGTGGCAAGTTCTTGGTGGTATGGGGATACCAAGTCATCTTGTCTGCCTCCTGAGGAATCTGTATAACGACCAAGTAGCAACGGTAAGAACAGACCACGGAACAACAGACTGGTTTAAGATTGGGAAAGGAGTATGGCAGGGTTGTATACTCTCACCCTACCTATTCAACCGGTACACAGAACACATCATGCGACATGCTGGGCTTGATGAAGCCAAGGCTGGAGTTAAAATCGCTGGAAGAAACATTAACAATCTCCGATATGCAGATGATACCACTTTGATGGCTGAAAGCGAGGAGGAGCTGAGGAACCTCATGACGAAGGTGAAAGAAGAAAGTGCAAAAGCTGGGTTGTAGTTAAACCTCAAAAAAACCCAAGATTATGGCAACCCGCTTGATTGATAACTGGCAAATAGAGGGAGAAAACATGGAGGCAGTGACGGACTTTGTATTTCTAGGCACAAAGATTACTGCAGACGCTGACTGCAGCCAGGAAATCAGAAGACGTTTACTTCTTGGGAGGAGAGCAATGACAAATCTTGATAAAATAGGTAAGAGCAGAGACATCACACTGACAACAAAGGTCCGCATAGTTAAAGCAATGGTATTCCCTGTAGTAACCTATGGCTGCGAGAGCTGGACCATAAGGAAGGCTGAGCGAAGGAAGATAGATGCTTTTAAACTGTGGTGCTGGAGGAAAATTCTGAGAGTGCCTTGGACTGCAAGGAGATCAAACCAGTCCACACTCCAGGAAATAAAGCCAGACTGTTCACTTGAGGGAATGATATTCAAGGCAAAACTAAGGTACTTTGGCCACATAATGAGAAGACAGGACACCCTGGAGAAGATGCTGATGCTAGGGAAAGTGGAAGGCAAAAGGAAGAGGGGCCGACCAAGGGCAAGATGGATGGATGATATTCTGGAGGTGATGGACTCGACCTTGGGGGAGCTGGGGGTGGCGACGGCCGACAGGAAGCTCTGGCATGGGCTGGTCCATGAAATCATGAAGAGTTGGAAGCGACTGAACGAATAAACAACAACACATGATAGCTCTTCAAATATTTGAAAATATCTGAAGAGAGCTTTGGCTAGGTGGTATAGAAATGGAATAAATAAAATAAATAAAAATAAATGAATCACATCCCATTTCAGTCTTCTCTTCTCCAGGCTAAACATTCCCAGTTCCTTCAACCTTCCCTCCTTGGACTTGTTTTCCATACTACTGGCCATCTTCGTTGCTCTCCTCTGGACCCTCTGAAAGCAAAGGCTATGATACAAAATCCTACATTTATTTGAACCTGGAATCTCCTTGAATCATGCTATATAGAGTCCCATTGCACAGGGCCAGAGAGATCACACACACACACACACACACATACACGCTGTTCAAATGTGATTGGGAGGGAGCAGGCAAGTCTGAAATGGGCCCCTGTTTGCACTACCTGCAGAACTGACAAGGAAGAATTCATGCCTAAACAGGCCCAGTGCCAACCACAAAAACCACAGTGATGTGTCTTGGCCAAAGGCCACCGAGTTTATCACATGTGAGAATAAAACCTTGAGAATTATGTAACAGGAAAGGCATTCTTTGGGGGACACCAACATTCCACAAAATACGCTGGGCCTCTCGCGTTGCTGTTGTTTTCCACTGATTTCTTCCTCACGGGTAATTAATAGTTTCTTTTGCTCTGCGACAGATATTTGGGCCAGTCCAACAGATCATGAAGTTCAAAACCATAGATGAAGTGATCAAGAGAGCAAACAATACTCACTATGGTCTAGCAGCTGCAGTGTTTACCAAAGACATTGATAAAGCTCTGACATTTGCAGCAGCCCTTCAGGCTGGAACTGTCTGGTATGTTTCCTTGGTGCTGCTCTTTAAGCCCAGCTCACTGCAGAGGTGTTGCTGGCCCTGGGTGTTGCATGGCCAGCAACACCATGAAGGGAATTCCAGGGGGATCCCAGCTGCAAAGGGTTAATCCTCCCCTCCCTGTGGTGGAGGCTGGTGACTTTGATTTTGGTGAGGCTGTGAATCCATTCTGAGTTTCAGTCAGAACCCGCCAGGACTCTAAAGGAGCTATCCAGGGCACTGAAACTATGTGTGTGGGGGGTCAGCACTGGAAATTATGCTTGGGGGGGGAACCCTTCTATTGGTGCTTAATTGTATTGTGGGCCGGCGGTCGGATTTCCTCCAGAAGGGAAAGAAAGAGAAGTTGCAAAGAGGGGAGAGTGAGAGATTGCAAATTAGTTGTAAGTGAAGAGGAACTACTGATTTGAGATGACCTGGGACAGGGTGCGACTTAATTGAAGAATATTATTTTATTTGTGGTAGTGTGGATAAGAAAATAATCCAAGTTATAAATAGCCTGTGCAAATTTTATACAGATTTGTGTCCCGTGGGCCTGGGCCCCAGATCTTCTAAGTGTCCAGCAACACCTCTGCTTACTTGGAAGAATTACTGCAAGAATTATTTTTGTTTTTGACCTTTATGTTCCACAGGTGCACAGAGCACCTTTCATAAAGTATTCTGTACCTGTATGAAGGGTAGTCTGTGTACCTACATACCACAAAAGATCAAAGGCAAATACAAAACACAGGGCTGGATCCAGAGTTTGCTTTCACCAGTTGTGAGTCCTGCTCAGAAATCTTCTGCTAGTAGAAAGGAGTGAGGGACTTTTGCCAATTTCCCCCTGCAGCCCCTAATGCCACTTTCCACACTGCACCAGAGGGAGCATTTTTGGGGAGCTCTGCAGGCTGGGAGGGAAAGGAGGGGGTAGGAAATCAGTTTCCACAAATCCCCTTCTGCAGGTGAATATCTGGATCCAGCCCACAAAAAAATCATTCAAAATCCTGTCATATAAAAATACAGCAGCCTAATTAAAAAATATGCTATAAAAACCTCCTAGCAGACACAGTGCAAAATCCTATAAAGAAACTCATCTGGCTGTTACTACCTAGAAATCCTGTCCATGAAGGAGCTGCCCTCACTTCCCTCTCTTTTCTCTTCAGGGTTAACTGCTATAGTGCAGTGTCTGCTCAATGTCCTTTTGGAGGATTCAAAATGTCAGGAAACGGCCGAGAGCTGTAAGTAAAGTTAGCATTTAACTGTATGAAACCCACAGAAATTTTAAGAGCAAGTTCATAAGACCAACCTTAGCAACAAAACGTCACTCCAGCCATCTTATTTCTGGGACATTTGTCTTCACACTCTCCAACTTTCAGCGGTGTCATTTGGCTTATGAGTAACTGCACAAGGAAGAAATGCAAGGAAATGTCACTTCATGTACAAACTGATCGTATATAAATGGATTCTACAGTATGGTGTCCTTGAACCGTTTTAACCAGATTTGATTACAATTCTCTGTCCAAACGCTGGCACTGTTGGAGATGTTCCAGTGGCATTTTTTTTCCTGCTATGGTAACAAACAGCTTGCATTTAAAAGCCAGGAAAAAAGCATGGTGTGTGCCAGCTTCTCATTGGAAGCAGCTAGTGAAAATGAATACAATCTTATGTCATCGTAGTCACATCCCCCCCAAATGAAGCCACTAGTTCCACATGCTCAAGGGCAATTTGGGCTCATGTTTTTCAGACAACAGGCCCAACTCCCACTCATCCAGTACCACTTCACAAATCACTTTTAAAACCCAGGGGACTTTTTGAAGCAGTTTGCGATGTGAGATTCTGGTATACTAGTGAAAGGCAAAAAGCAAACAATCTCACTTGGCATGCACACTTGGATCACGGACAGTGACCTTGTTCTAGGTATGGCAGAGGAGTCCAGCTGGGGGCTCGAGCCCAGTGGATTACTGCCAGCTCAGCCCCTTGGATACCAGCTTGTGGACCCCCAAGTCAGGCAAGCTCACCATTTTCTGCCTCCCGTCAATCCCTTCCACTCTCCTTGCAAGGAGGAGAGAATGAGGGTTGGCCAGTGGCAATGGGGTCTCTGGGAGCTGCCATTTTGCACAAAAAGGTGGTGGCTAGGCTTTTTCTGTAAATTTATTTATTTAATTTCTTAATTGCCCATCTGGCCAGTCACCCAGCCACTCTGGGCGATGTACAATAATACAACAATTTAAAACAATAAAATTTACACTGAATTATGCTGAATTACAC
Source organism: Heloderma suspectum (assembly GCF_057233095.1). Classification (NCBI taxonomy): domain Eukaryota; kingdom Metazoa; phylum Chordata; class Lepidosauria; order Squamata; family Helodermatidae; genus Heloderma; species Heloderma suspectum. Next base: position 100,449,361 of record NC_139459.1, read on the forward strand.
TAAAATACAAGTGTAAGTGGTCTAATTAGACCATTTGTGCCTGTAATTTAGTGTAAGTGGCCCTATGTACAGCCGCCTTTTACACAAAATGGGAGATTTGCAGAAAAAGCCCAGTCACCATTTGTGCAAAACAGTGGCCACCAGAGCAGCAGGTGTCAGGGTTGCCCCTGAGCGCAGCAATTGGCAGAGTAGCTCAACAGAGTCTGAAGAGGAACTGCAAAACGTGGGGGAGGAAATTTCCCAGGCCTGGACAGAGATGGATAGGCCTACTCCTTAAGCTTCAAAGGCACAGCTGGATGGAGAGGGCCCCTGTGAGAGAGAGCGAACAGGGAGAAGGGGGGCTGGTAGAGTCTGAATTCTTAGACACTAGACGCAGATGCAGAGACAAGAGAGAAATGGCAGGGGCGGAGCTTAGACGATCTGCCCGATTGGCCCGGCAGGAACAGCTGCGCTTAAGAGTCCTCACGAGACAGAGGCAGATCCCCACCCCACCCCTTAAGTTAGGACAGCAAGCTCACCTGTTCCTCGAACGGTGGGCAACTTTGGAAGTTTTCCTTTGAACTCCCTGAAGGTATTTCCTTTGTAGACTGTGGGTCACTGACAATTAGCATCTGAATGACCCATTGAATTAAGTGGATTAAAAAGCCTTAGAATTGAAGTCTCTTGTCTGTGTTTTGATTTGGCTTTTGAAGTTTTACAGCAGGGGCAAAGGGAAACGTGACAGCAGGACACCATGCATCACTGGCCCACTGACTGTCTGGCAGGGTTGGGCAATGCTGCAAGCAGCACTGTCCATGAAGCAGCGAGTGGCGGCAAGTTCGCCCATCCGTACCTTGTTCACACATAATATTAAGCCATGATTTATTTAACCCATGGCTAACCCAGGGTTGTCTGACAGATGATCAAACAAACCGTTGTTTGTTTTCTCAATCCATGGCTTATTTGTTTGCCTCCTCCTTTGCACGCTCCCTCCCTGTATACCAGATGCTGTAGTGCTGTGCTGGCATGTAGAGTGGCTGGGTTGTTGTTTTTTCACTCTTGCCAGCTGCCACTGAAGCCTGGTGAAACAACCCATGAACAACCCAAGCTTCTGGGTTCACATGTAACAACAACCCATGGTCAACCAACCAACCAACCAACCAACCCAGAATTCACAACCCAACAACAAACCATAGGTTCTCTTTCTGGATTGTTCATGGTTAACAAACCATGGTTTGTTAGCTTGGCTGGGTTTGTACATCACAACAACCCAGAATTCAAGAGCCCATGGATTAAATAAACCATAGGTTAGTGTTATCTTATGTGTGAACCAGTTCCATGTGTTTGAAGATGCGACTGTCATCTGGCATGAGATCTGTATGTAGTGGTAGAATTGTTACCTTTTTTCAGAGGGAGGTTCTGCACCTTTATCTGCTGCATGACAGGGAGAAGAAAAGATTTCTCCTTATGTGAATATGCAAGAATAAATCATGGTGATCCCCTGAACCAATCCAGAATCCCAATTTAAGGATTTCATTAAATGCTCTTTGATAGCGTGGATCCATACAAAATTGATGTTTCTGTGCCTTCTTGGTGAATGAAGAGTCATGTGTGTAAAGAAACTGTTTTGTAATCTGAAGTGGCATCTAACCCAGGACATGTGACATGCCTCAAAGGAAGATAAAAGCATCCATAGAGTACATGGCCAGGTGTTGCTGGGTCTGAGAGGACTTGAGCCAAAATCATCAGAAATATGTCCTCATAAGACCCCTAGAAGCCCCATGGAAGTGGACAAGAATGCTGGCTCTCTAATTTACATAAGCAGGAAATGCCATCTATCTGTGTTCACTAAAACACCTCAACTTCAAACAACAAGTTAAACAGCCCCTTTTGAAAGCCCCTTGTTATGTGGTTTAATGTTCAAAGGGAAGGTTCCAACAGTGTCTGGCCACTAGTACTATGTACATTGCACTAGTGGAAGACAACACTTGTGCAGTGTCTATAGCACTTGCTACCACAATGGGTTTCCCCAGGAAACCTGTCGCACTAGCAAGCGTCATGGGCGTTGCACAAACGCTGGTTTCTCCTAGCACGTTGTAAATAGTACTAGCAGGCAGGCACTGTTGGATCCTTCTCAAAGTAGCTTATTGACCATAGAATTCAAGTTCTGAAGCCTTTCCAGTAATTTTTGACACTCAGTTGCCAACTGCCCAACCTCGTTGTGTCATCATACCAAATAACCCAGCGGCGGCTGGTGACGCCAGTTCCAGAAGGGTGGTGATTCCATTTTAGTTTTAGTTACCACCAGCCCAAACTCTAAAGGTGCTATCCAAGGTGCTGAACCGTATCCCCAAACTGGGTTCAGCACCTTGGATAGCACCTTTGGAGCTTTGGCTAGTGGAAGCAAAAACCCAGAATGGAATCACCACCCTCTGGAACTGGAGTTACCAGCCACCACTGAACTAACCCACATAGCAGCTGTAACATCTCTGGCTATTCAAGGTCACTGTAAATCTGACCAGATTGAAACACACTGTCATTCATTCATTCGCAGCCCAAGAGCATAAACATGCTAGATCATAAATATAAAAACTGATGGAAAAGCTATTCTTACCATTTCTCTCGTTCTCCCTCTCTCTCTTTTAGGGGGGAGTATGGCATTCATGAGTATACAGAAGTCAAGACAGTCACAATCAAAATTCCACAGAAGAATTCATAATGCCACTGCAGGGGAACAGGATATGACAAGGTCAAATACTAAGAAAAATTGAAAAGACCAGCTTTATTGCGAAATGTTTTGTAGCCGAAGTTTTCACTTAAATTTGAGCGGGGCGGGGGGAGTGGTCTTTCTATCTGTAAAAACAAATGCTTTTAACAAACGCTAAGTGAAATATCTTAGAAAATCTTTAATCTGTTTAACTGAGAAAGGGAAATCTTAATGCCAGAACCTAATTAAAATGGTTTGAATCTTATTGAAAAAAGCTATTTCCCCCTATTTTAATAAATCTGTAGTGCTGTGGAAAATACATTGTTAACACATAATATTGACACAATTTGGTTTAATATGCTGTCGCAGAGTTTTTAGCTATCTTTCCTTCCTTTGTTATGAGTTTGGCAAAAGCACATATGGCTATCAAATATATACTTTGTTATCAGGGAAAATTATTAACAATCTTCTGTTACACGTTGTAGCTTTGAATCTGTTCATGTCAACTTCTGTACAGAGGTATTCTGGATGTAAACTTTATTAAAATCTACCCTTTAAGCTGTTACTCGTTCAATCATTTGTTCCCGTTTGTGGACTAGAGTTACTGCAATTAGGGTGTACTCCGATGCATGTTTAGACAGAAAAAAGTCCTACAAATGCAGGGAACTGTAAGATTTTTTTCTGTCTAAATGTGCATGACATTGTGCACTTAAGGGCTTAAAAACAAGATTAGGGCCTTATTGTTTGCTCCATGTAAAGAATGTCAGACTAACAGACATGCAACCCAATCTTATGCATATATACTCAGAAGTAAATCTCGCTGAGTTGTATTGGACTTTTAATCCCCACCATGTGCATGGGATTGCAGCTTGCTCCATGTAGGGGAGTTGCTCTGTACTTCCATGTGTCCTCACTCACATGGACATGTACCTGTGTGTATCCATGTGTAACAACCAACACAGGTTTTAGGAGCCCTTTAACCAGAAGTGTGGTGCACAGATGGTGGATTTGTGCACTATGCTCTTACTAAATGGGGAATATCTACTGCTGAAATGGAGAAATTAGCTCAAAGTTCAAAAACTAGCTCTGAGCCAAAAATTTCCCCCACATTTTGTTTTCAACCATTCTCATTCACTTTGATAGAAGAGAAATTGCTTTTGAAAACCAGTTCAATGGTGAAGACATTTCGGAAAAATTCTCACAAGTTGGGATTGGGTTTCTTGGGCTTACCTTACTTAGGAGGTGGCCGAGGAGTGAGCCCAAGAGTCCTGTTCTTCATCGTGCAATCATCATCTCTCTGGCAGCCTGTAGTCTCCTCAGCTTCCTACACTTCAATTAAAGCCCAGGGGAAGACACCATGAGGTAATTCTTCCCATAGGGCTTTTTCACATCAGGAAGCAAGTGCAGGCAGCCTGGCATGCTAGCTGTGATTAGGTAAGCTTCAAAACACCACAGAAATAAATTATAAAACATCCTGAATGAGGCAGAACAATGGAAGCTTCTTTCATGGCCGGAGAAAACTTCCAGGAAATTGGATGACAGATTTTGGCAGAGCACTAACTGCACCTCACCCCCGGAGCTAGCCACATCACTGCCCCCACCTGCATTGTGGTAGATGCAGACTGGGGGCCAGCCTGCCAAGACAGCTGATTCTGTTGCAGCATGAAAGCCCCCAAACCTCTTACCAAAAAAGAAAGAAGCTGTGCTCCAAGCCCTTCGAATGGGGAGCCCTGCCTGGGAGAAACTGCTGAGAATTTCTCCTCCCCCTGGAAACGTTTGGTGAAACGGTCTCCCAAATTTCTCTGCCCACAAGTAAGGTGGAGAATTTCAAGAGGTCATTTGCACCCAGCTCTATCAAAAATATGACATTTGTTTTGAGGGGAGAGGGGGTTAACAGATGTTTGATCTCAGAAACACATGTATGTATATTCATTACAGAGGAGAACATCAGATTGATTAGTATACCAACCTCCAGTACACAGATGGGCAACTTGTGATCCTCTAGATGTTTTGGCCTACACCTCCCAACATCCCTCACCATTGGCTATGTGGGAGCTGAGGGCCAAAACATCTGGAGGGCCACAGGTTGCCCACCCCAGCTCTAGCATATGGGTTAGTGTATCAGTTTTAATAGGCCTACCTCAAAAGATAGGAAAAGATGATGACTGATGAAAAGATGAAGAGTGGTGAACTTGGCATTTACCAGGTGAGGAGGGGGAGATGGTGCTGTTGAAATGGTGGGGCAGGGGATTGGAAGGCTATATGACCACGAAGCTCAGGCACTGGTGTAAATTGTGTGCTGAAGGGGTGGAAGTATATAGGTTTAGGAGAAAATGAAAAGAAATAGAGCAGGAATGGCTACAATTACTTGACTTCTGGGGAAGGGCAACCATTTCCTGGTTGGTTACAAAACTTAGAAAAATGCCTCGGGCACACTACGTGTGGGTTTCTCAGCTTAGTTCCAAAATATGAAATTGAGGCAATAACCTAATGCCACTCTGTCCTTCTTGACAATGGTCTGCACCACATTGTCCAAAAGAAAGGTGTCTGGATAGGGTGAGAAGACCAGATGTAGGGACCCTGGAGCGACCACAATTTTGGTTAAAAACTAATGGAGATGGACAGCCTTGGCAGTGGGGCATTTCCTTAGAGCTATTGATCAAATTCAGAAATTGTGCATTCAGCTCGAGACTTTTTTAGTAGCTGCTTCCTAATGCTCTATGCATCTTGTGGGACCAATTCCACCCTTTGGACTCAGAACCAGCAATTCATGCAGAGGTCACAGTCCCTGACCAGGCACTGGAATTGCTATTTGGAGCTGGCAGGTTGGGTTGCGTTACGCAAGGAACCTGGCAGCTTTGGACGCAACAGGATGCTTTACCAGGAGCAAGGGTTTCCATCTGCAGCAAATGGGGCTGGAGAGTAGACAGCTTTGCCCCTGCAAATGCGGCATAAGCACCAGAGTAGAGGGGAGAATTGTGCTAGGAAAGAGTGATATTAAAAGTCAACTGGCTCCTGGATTTTCCTCAGAGCTGAGACATGCCAATGTGAAGGATGCCCAATGAAAGAATGAACATCACCTGCCTAAACGCCAAGTCAGTGATAGGATTTTCAACAAAGGGAACAATGAGCTTCATGACTTAGAACAGATGCAGAACCCCAGGCTCATGGGCCTAATCCATCCGTGGAGACTCCTGGGGTTCCTCCAGTCCTGGGAAGAACTTCATCCCAGGGGCAGGGCTTCAGAAACTCCACGCCTCTCTCAGCATGGAGAATGCTGAAATGGGTGGGGGTGATGTCAGTGAGTGCGGCCACCACCACTCTGATGTCATCTGGCCCTCAGACAGCCTGGTTGTGGGGGGAGGCAATTTAGCTACTGAACAGAAGGCTCAGAGAGGTTCATTTTATTTTATATTTATTTATTTATGTGTTATATTTCTATACTGCCCAATAACTGAATCTCTCTGGGTGGTTCACAGCAGCTGACACCATAAAATACAACATGATAAACATAGCGTAAAACTTTTTAAAGTTTAAAACTACAGTATAAAACCAACACACAAACCAGCAGGTGTCTTGCCTCTTGATACATTTCTCATCTCCCTTGCTATACAGAGTACATGTTTTCCCTGTTTTTCTGGATGTAGGAACAAGCTTCTTCTACCAAAGAAGCATTTTGCAACTTGTTTGCCTCTGCTGCAGTTCCAGGGCCCTAACATCATTCCAGCAGCTCCCAGGTTTCCAGAAGAAAATGGCTTCTTGAGCCAAGGCGTCAGTCAGGGCAATGCTGATTTTAGTCCAGAGCTTCTCTGTAACAAATGTGCAGCACTGATTTCCCCACCACCCCGACCGATGTGGGTTGCAACATTCTTCTGATGGAGGAAATAAGGGTACACCAAAATTCCCTGACCCACCCCATGCCTCAGTTAACAAGCTGAGGGGAAATCAGAATCATCACCATTGCCTGGAAAATGCGGTCCCATCTGCAAGCCCTGAAGGAGTGGGCAAAGGGGTGGGTGGCATGTTAACGGGAGTATTCTACAGTTGCAACATGGATGCGTGGCCATTTGGGAGAGAGCGGAGGACAGGAAGGCCTGGCGTGCTATGGTCCATGAGGTCACGAAGAGTTGGACACGACTTAATGACTGAACAACAGAGTTAAGAAAATGTATATATAAAATGAAGTGTGCCTCTGGTTCAATTCCAGGAAAGAAAACAAACAGAACTGCAGCTCTATTACTGAACATTTGTGAAACACTGGCCCCACACAAAATATAGACACCCTTTTAAAAAACTGGTCTCCTCCTATGCCTTTAATAGTAGCCTGGCATACAGAATTTTAGCACTAAAGCTTTTCTCATCACTTATTTTCCAACCAGGAATTCTTATATGGCAAGCTGCTGTTAAAAAGCAGGCATCATCCTCATATAATAATAATAATAATAATAATAATAATAATAATAATAATAAAGTTTGTCATAATAAGGTATGACAACTTTAAACTGCCAGAGAGCCAGTGTGGTATAGTGGCTAGAGTGATGGACTGGGAGTTGGGAAATCTGGGTTCTAGTCCCCACTCGGCCATGGAAGCTCACTGGGTGACTCTCAGCCCAACCTACCTCACAGGGTTGTTGTTGTGAGGATAAAATGGAGAGGAGGAGGATTATGTACACTGCCTTGGGTTCCTTAAGGAGGAAAAAAGGCAGGATATAAATGTATATCCTGGATATACAGGATATAAATGTAATAAATAAAAAATAATATTCATTCACTAAAGAAAATTCATCCACTCCCATTTGAAAAGCAGAATCGTGAAAGAGCCAGGAAGAGGATGAAGAATGTTTGAAGAGGCAAAACCAAAAGAGGAGGCTAGGGCTCCAATGTGTGGAAGAAGCCTTGAGCCTATGTATTTTTGGATTCCCAGCTGGAGTCCGCCTGCAGAAGAGCCTTCAGTGTGGTGGCTCCCGTCCTATGGAATTCCCTGCCTCTGGAGGTCAGGCAGGGGCCAATGCTGGATTGTTTTCAGCACCTCCTGAGAAAATGGCTCTAATCTTAATACCATGTTTCTTCTTGTTATCTTTTGTTCATTTTATCTCTGGTTGTTCACCGCTCTGAAATCTGTTTAGCTGTGGAGCGGTAGACAAATGTTGTTAATAAATAAATAAATGTGGGGCATTAACAGCACTGAGATGGACAGAAAATCAAGAACTGAGGCTTTTGCCAGGCTGGAAGTGAGGGAGAAGAGCACTTGCTGAGCTTCTGCATGGTAAAGAGTGACGCAGGAGATCAGTCTGGAGTGTCGGGCTAGTGTGGCATCCCCAAAAAAGAAGACAAAGAGGGACACAGATTTGCAGAACATTTTCATATGCTAATTTATATTTATAGATGCAAATGTAGGGAAAAAAATACTCCTTAAATAGAAATACAATATATCTGGCCATGGTGGGGAAGACTGTGACCAGGTGACCCGTGTGCCTGCTCAGTTGGCTAGGGGCGAACTGCTGGTGGGCAGCCCCAAGGCCCCGGCTGCGCTCCCTCCTTTCTGATGGTTCTCCATCTTTAAACTGGCCTTGGACCAGACAGCCCTGCAAATACAGAACTGCTCTCTGTAGGACACATGAAGGCTGCTGGATCCGATTTCGGTGGGGCGAGGATTCCATTCTGGGTTTTAGTTGCAACCAGCCAGAAGTCTCAAGAAGCTATCCAAGGTGCTGGACCCTATCTCTAAAATGGGTCCAGCACCTTGGATAGCTCCTTTAGACTTCTGGCTGGTTGCAACCAAAACCCAGAATAGAATCCCCGCCCCACCGAAATTGGATCCAGCAGCCTCCCTGGACACATGGTCACTCTACGGGGGGGCGGGGGGGATGGATGCACAGTGGCTAAGTGAATAAAATACGGGTCAAAATGGGAAATATAGAGTAAACCTACACCTATGGAAAGATGTAGAACATATAAGGGTTAAATTCTGCTAGTAGGTAGCCATTGTCAATGGCTGCATTGTGCAATGTTGTAGATTAGCAGGTCTGAGCTCAAGAAAGAAAGAAAAAACGAATCAGGAAATATTTCCAGTGTTGAAAGAGCCAATTTAACCCTGGACATTAATACCTACAAACAAATACATACGCCTAGTTTCCACCCAAAGAGCGACTCAGCACACATCTTTCTCCTTTGGAGCCAAGCCCAGCTCTGTATTAATGTGATGTGCTGAATTTGTCCACAGGTCCTGCCAAAGCAAAGAGATACACCTTTTGTCAATTTGAATTTAGAATTCAGGCCAGCCTAAGACTGAGAATGTTTATGTTTGCTCAAAACTATTTGAGATACTCTTGAAGGCAGAAAACCAGCAACTCAGCAAGTCCCACAAGATGATCAGCTGGAAGAGACTGTCAGATACAAACTGCCAATTTTGTCAAAGATCATAGGGTTAGATCCAGCTTCTTTTGTGCCAATGGGAACTTTCCCTGAGCGAGGAGCCACTCGGAATGCTCCTGCCGGCAAAAAAAAGGGGAAGTCGATCATTGCTGAGCCTCCCCTCGCTCTGCAGCCCCCAGCACCACCTTGCCCACTGTTCCAGGCACTCCCCAAAACCTCCAGAGCAGATTTTAGGAGTGATAGCAGCCTGTAGAGGGAGGGGAAATCAACCTCCTCCCCCGTTCTGCCAGCAGAAATGCTTCCACTGGATTGGAAGCCTTGCTTGGATGGAAGGAGCCCTTCTATCCACAGAAGGAAGATGCTAAATCTAAGACGTAGGCACAATGTTGCACATAACTTCCCCCAAACTACAGCTCGATAAAAAGCTGAACAAAATCTAAAAAAACAAAAACACCCCAGTGCAACTTAGCACACACTGGTGATTCCAGAATCCTGGCCATCTGGAAAAAAAATGTGACATTGCAGCGAGGGGATAAAATATCTTCAGTGTTCTCAGATGGAGCTGGAATGCTTGGTGGCAATATGATGTGCTACTGTGAGAATTTTTCAGCTTGTGCAATTTGAGGACATGGAGAAGATGTTCAGAGAGGAAAGACCTCCTAAGTGCCCTTAGCCCCTTGCCCATCCCTGACTGATCAGGAGGACTGCTAGAAAGAGGCTAGTGGACTGGGCCACAGCTATGATCAGTGCCTCCTCAAGGGAAGGTGTGGTTCTGGTACTCCTCAAAGATGGTGTCGTGAAACCCTTCCTAAGGCTGGGATGGGGCTGGAACTGGAAGCACCATTTTGTAATGGCTGCAGTTCTGCCTGGGGAAAGGTCTTAGAAGGTGGGGCTAGAAGACTACTGTTTTACCCCATGTCTTAAAAGGTGACACATGGATGCATCTAGTGTCCTATACTATTTAACATCTACATGAAACCACTGGGCTAAGTCATTTGCTGGGTTAGGATGCCATCAATATGCAGATAAGGTCTATTCTCACACACTTGTTCCCATCTTGTGATTTTAGAGAGGCTGGGGAAGTCTTGAATCAGGGTCTGGTATTGAGGGTGAATATAAAATTTGGAGGTAACGTTGTTTGCAGGTTCCGGTGATCTTGGAGTAAGTGTACAACCTCTTATGAATGGGATTAAAAAAAGACTTTATCAAGCCTTTTTTCCCCTTTAAAAAATTGGGAGCAGTGCTCCTGGATCCAGCCCTGAATCCAGGGTACTGTTGGATCTATCTCTGCTCCTAAATGGCCATGTAGTAGCGGTGACCAGGGGTACTTCATCAGCTTTGACTTATCACCCAAACTCTCAGGTTGTGAAATGGGGTGGTGGTCATTTCAGTGAAGGGGGGGGTAATCATGGTCCTAGGACTTCTAGTTAATGGTGATGGCCACTCTTCTTCTTCCTCTTCTTTCTCCCCCCATGAGTCTCCAGGGTTGATGCGGTTTCGCCCTGAAGCCAATCAGAGTGAGGGCTACCTGCCTTCACTCTAGGGCAGAGGCAGGGAACTTCTTCCAGCCTGGGGGCCAAATTCAAATTTGGAAAACTTGGGGTCCACATTCCAGTGGTAAAGGGGGGGGGGCAAAGACATAATGGGTGGGTCCAAAAATATCCCCCGCACACAAGGAATACTAACATATTGTTGTTTAGAGTTCTTACTGCTAGTAATCAAGCCTGAGGAGAGATGTGCATTTCAGCCTTTTAGAACGAGGGCGCAAAATAACTGGTGGTCATGGGGAAAGGGGTGGGGCCAGGAAAAGGCGGTGTGGCCATATGGAGAACCCGGCAGGCTGACTTGGAACCCCAGAAGGGCCGTATTTGGCCCCCAGGCCTGAGATCCCCCCCCCCCCGCTCTAGGACCTCACGGGAAAGTAAAAATGGCAACCGCTGACTGCTGCCACTCCCAGGTCTGTGGCAACAATTAAATAGATCAGTGGCGGGGCCAGGGGACGGGTGTCAGTTGGGGGAACCCTTTCCCCCTTACCTGCCTGAAACTCACCAAAATATTTCCCATAAGAACTTTCAGCTCAGCCTTAGGTAGAAGTAATTGGTGCAACTGTTGAGATAATTTGCTAGTGGTGTCAATACAAGGGGGTAGATGCAGCCAGCCTCTGGTGAGAGAGGCAGAGAGGTCACTCACTTTCTTAGCAGGCTTGGCAATGCAGTGATGAGAAAAGCACCACTGGATGAACTTCTGCCTGTTGTGAAGCTATTAGAAGCACAGGAGTCCTGCCAGGGCACTGGGGGAATGTAGAAATGCCCCGACAGAAGAAAATGTACACACTCACATCTAATATATTGAAGAAAGAATTAATAGCCTTAGAGATGGAATATTAAACCGTGGCCAGAAAAGCACTGCTTGACAGATAGGGCTGGATGGTGCATGGATACGCCCTGATCAAAACAATCACTCAGCCATGAAATAAGAGTCCCCTGATTAATGTCAAGTAGGCTGTGAGCAATTTGGAAGCAAACCACTGCAAAAGGAAGGCAGGTCACTGGCAGAAAGGAACGCAGGGATCGCACTGCACCTATGCTTCTTGCCCCACCACCTCTCTCTGGGCAGACGGCACCTAACAGAAATGTAGCCTGGGCATGTTTGAAAGTGCAGTCAGTCAGTTCCACAGAAGCCCTTAATGTTCAGTGGCAGGTTGTTTGCTCAAACCATGGCGATGAATCTCACAAAGGAAATGGACATTTTCAGCACATTTTCACACCTGGGCACCACCGGCAGATACCTGCTGGCAACCAGATGGCTCTTGTTTGCTTCTGCCCAGGAATGGATTGACCGTGTTGCCTTGGGCAGAGCAGGTGGTATCAGGAGCTGAGTTGCCCAGGGAGGGGCCAGAACTCAGTGGCAGAGCACCTGCTTTCCACACAGAAGGTCCCGAGTTCAATCCCCGGCAACTCCAGGTGGGGCACGAAAACCTCCCGGCTGAAGCCCTGGAAAGCTGCTGCCAGACAGTGTCAGTAATACTGGGCTAGAGGGACCCCATAGTCTGACTCAGTCTAAGGCAGCTTCCTATGCTCCCTTGACCTCTATTGGTGCTGTTAACATGCCCTCCCTGTCTGGGTCCCACTGGTGCAATCCACTTGAATGTTATGCATTTCCGTAAACGCACGGTTGTTCAACAGGGCTGGGCCAAGACATTTTGCCACCTAAGACAGAGCGACGCATGATACCCCTCTCCCCTCATACCCACCCAAGTCAAGGTGCATGCTACACACAGAACCCAAGGCCAGTCAAGTTCTTTTGGCAGAAAATCCCATGAGCGCCTCTCCCCTTCCATGTCAGGAAAAATATTTATACTGGAGGGTAGATATAGACCTCATGACTAGTAGCCATTGATAGCCTTATCTTTCATGGATGTGTCTAATCCCCTTTTAAAGTCATCCACATTGGTGGCCATTGGTACGTCTTGTGGGGGTGACTTGCTATTCTTCAAGCAGTACCCAGAAAGTCTGTGGCTCAGATAAATTAATGGCAATCTGCCCATGGCACTGGAGGTCATTCAGAACTCCAGTCACACTGGGGTTGCCACTTGTCTGGACTCCTGTGCTCTTAACAGCTTTGTGACTGCAGAAGTACAACAGGCAAAGCTGTCCCCAACATAACCTGCAGCTGCAGGGCATTACTAACATTACTTGCTTAAGTTGCTTTGGGATGTTAAATTGCACATTACCTATTTTTTAATCTTCTTTCTGCCTGAAGGGCAGTTGTGTGCCATAGAAATTCAGTAGAAGCCATATTCAACCCCACCCCAGTCTGACAGGACACCAGGACTGATCTCGGCTATACTGTATCTCAGCATCAGCATTCTATATCTATATACATGGAGGTGGGCAACTTGTGGCCCTCCAGATGTTTAGACCCACAACTCCCATAATCCTGCACCATTGGCTATGCTGGCTAGGGCTGATAGGAGTTGTAAGGCCACCAGTTGCCCACCCCTGCTATATACTAATCCCCAATTCATTCTTCAAGTGTTGGCCTTTATGTAGCCAAAAAAGGCACCATCCATCCACATAACAGAGGTATCAGTAGGCTTGGGGGAACCCCAACGTTTGCAGAAGAAAAAAAGAACTTTAGGGGGAACCCCTATCAGTGCAATCCTATGCTGGTCTACTCAGAAGTAAGCCCCATCGGGTTCAACGGGGCTTACTCACAGGTAAATCGGGTTCAATTGGGCTTACTCACCACCACCACCGAAAACTAGCACCACAAGGACTGAGCATGCTTAGTGGCTATGGAATGAGATTGAGTGTTGGGAGGAATAGAAAACTGGGGGCAGGAGAATGGAATGGAGTGTCCTGGAAAAAGGCATGGCTGGCTTGCTGGGAGTGAGCCTAGGAGCACTCCACAGTACAACATTTTGTTGCGGGTTCCACTTGTAGGACAACTATTACTTAACAGTTTCTGGAGGCTAATAAACAGGAAAGGTAAGTGGGTCTTGCTTTCAATCAAGGTAACAGAGTTCGTGGACACTTCAGGCAAGGATATTATTTCTGCCTTAGTATTTTACCTGTTTTCCGCTGTTACAAAATTCTTTATAACCACAAAAGTATGGCCCTCATGTGGGTGGGCACGCAGAAGTGGAGGGACAACTACACACCACTAGCAGCTAGAAATGGGTGGCTGGTTTCGCTCTTCTTAGCATCCTTGAGTAGCACTTAGTGACATTGCTAAAATGGCTTCCTGCTTAGGCTGCTCGTCTGAGTGGGCATGGATGTGAATTGCTCTTGCATTAGACCTCTTGCATGGCCAGTCTCCCAAGGCTTCTCGTAAGAGAAACACTCATGCTAATATTTCATTTTAACCATTTAATAGAGGATTGTTACCAGTGGCAGCTTGAGGGCCCCTGGGCATGATGCCCTCAATCACACACACACCTCTCAGTGGGTCTCCTTCTCACCAGCTCCTATTGCTCTTCAGCCTCTTTCTCCTCAGTGCTACCACTTGTTTGCTTGACAGCCAGTGAGCATCTTACTGCTCCCCCTTATCACCACCACCATGGTCTGGGCCAGAGCAAGAGACAGCTGAACAAACAGGTTTCAATGGTGAAGAGTAGGAGCAAGTCCAGGGGGCTTTTGTTAGTGGGCCCCTGCTGGGGTGTGGGCCCCCAGCAGGTGCCTGACTATGCCTACCCTTGGCACCAGCCTTGGTTGCCATCCTTTTTCTGACAGGGTTCCTCCCCTTTAACTGCTGAACCTTTCCCTGCCGTGGTGATGTAGCAATAAGGACAGCTCCACACGCTGAAGCACTGTTTATTACGGAGGCATTAAAAGCAAAGAAGACTTACCAGGGGAGAGAGAGAAAGAAGGCTGGCCACCCTAGTCTGATTTTGAGGTAATTTTTCTCTGAGGTTGTCTCTGCTTTTGAATGGCCCTGCTCCTGTGCCCTTAGCAACAGCCTTCTACACAGAAATGCAGCTTCTCTATCCCAGGAAAAGCTGCTAAATTTCTGTGAACCAGCATGCTATTAAAGGCACGGAAGCAGGGTTGCGGGGTGGGGGGAGAGGTGGCAAATTTATTTCCCTCCTTTTTTGAAAATGTATGTAGAAAAACAGCCAGTGCCAATTCCACGTTTAGTCCCTCAGTGGGCACAGCAAAAAAAGAGGGCACAGATTTACATGACATTTGCATATGTTAACAGATGTGCATAGATGCAAATATATATATATATATATATATATATATATATAAAAATATATAATTTAAATAGAAATGCAATACATTCACCTTAGTGGGGAAGACGATGACTTGTGTGCCTGCCGTCCAGCTGCTAACTAGTGATGGGCAGCTTTAAGGCCCCCGCTGCTCTCCCTTCTTGGTCGCTCTTCATCTTTAAACTGGATTTGGACTGGACAGCCCTTCAAATAAGAGGACGCCTTCAAATACAGGCCTGCACTCTGTAAAACAGGACACCTGGCCAGCCTACCACCTCCTCATCAACACTGTTGCCACTGCCCCTTTACTTGGCCAAATACACGCAGACAGCAGGAGGAAAAGGGAAAGGTGTGCGGAGGCTGCTGTGCTTAGAGGGCTCAAGTGAGCAGGCAAGAACAGCAAGGAGGGGGGCCAGGGACTTCTAGGAATTGGCAGTGGTCCCCCTGCTGTTGTGTGGGCCTCAGCAGGTGCTCAGCTATGCCTGCTCCTGACACCAGCCCTGGAAAGAGCCAGAAGGGCTTCTATACCTTTACCAGAGACACAGAAAAGGAAATAGGTACAATTTAAGGCATGGTTACCAGCACCAGCAGCCATTCCAGCAGGCTGTACTGGGGGAGATTGGGGGGGGGGAGAACAGGACCATTCTACCAGCCCCCTGAAAGACTTAATTTTTCCTCTTCCCATTTCTTTTTCCTTGTGTGTCATGTGTTTTAAGGTTATAAGCCTGCAGACAGGGATTGTCTTTTACTGATTATATGTAAGCCACTCTGGGAGCCTTTTTGGTTGAGGAGAGGGATCAAAATACTTTCAGTAAATAAAATGAACCTGGATTTTGACAGGGAATTGAAAATATGATGGAACATCTTCAGAACATAGCCTATAAATGTGGGGAGGACAACCTATACCCCTCCCATCAGTTGTTGTTGGACTCCAACTCTCATCAGTCAGGATGGCCAATGGTCAAGCACTCCATCAACATTTGGAGGGCCACCAATTCTCCAACCCTGTTATAGATTCTGCCCTATCATTATGGGGGGGGGGAGTTTTTTTTTAAATTCCCTAAGTTTCATTTGAGTTGAAAAGGTTAAAGCAATCCAAACGTTTGAGAAATAGGGAGACGTATACTGGTTTTTTTGTATTTAAACATACCAGCCCACTGTTCCTAAAACAGGAACCCTTTGGATGGCCATAAAATAAATTATTTATTTTGAAGGTGAGATATTTAATAACAGCACTGGACCAGACACTAGGGAAATGTATAACAATTGGGAGGCCAACATGCAAAGCCTTGCAGAGGCGAGACCCCATGAAATGAAAGAATCCAGAAACAAGTTAAATATTTAAAACTAAAAATTCTCATTGTTTAAATAAGGCATTGTGCAAATAAACAGAAAACATCTGTTTCAATTGTATTCAGCACAGCTTGGGGAGGAACCATTTGCTATTGCTAAAACCCACACACATGCATGAAATACAAGAATCAGCTCTGGATCTAACGCTTCACGTACCCATACAACTCATCATTTGAAGGCCACAGGATATCATTATAGGGGAAATGGTTCTTCAATAATGTTCTACAAGGTGAGTTATTGGGACACTGGTGGGTAGCATATTGAGGCACATGGGTCTTTACGTGGTGTTCACACAACCAGAGAGTTCCATTTAACAAATTGTAATATGAATAGGGTTGCCAACGGCCCAGTGGGGTGGGGGAACAACCAATCCTGCTCATATGCCTGTAACAGCAGCTGGATGTGTAGAAATCAGTAAGGGGAGCTGCTCACAGCAGGAAACCAGAGGCAAATCAAAAGTTTGACTGTTTTTAACTTTTAGGCTGAATTTGGGTGGGGGCTTTTGGAGGGCAGGGCACTGAATGTCATATACCTTCTTTAAAAACCTACACAGTGTTATTCCACAGACATTCTGGTGTGTGTTTGTGGAATCAGTGCTGGCTCCAGGTTTCGGACAGCCCTTGGGTGAGTCACCTTTGATGCTGGCCCTGATGGTGATGTCCTCTTAAGTAGGCAGTATCTGCTGAAAAATTCTCTCCATCTGATTTTTTTCTCTTTAGTCTCCGCAGGGTGGGGTGGGGGGCAAATTTTGTGAGGAAAGTGGCAGTGTGAGAAGGTTTAAACCTCCTCAGCCCACATGCAGCGGTTCTGATTGGGATTGGGGGCCCGATGCTTTGTTGTTGTTCAGTCGTTAAGTTGTGTCCGATTCTTCGTGACCCCATGGATCATAGCGCACCAGGCCTTCCTGTCCTCCGCTCTCTCCCGGAGCGTGCTCAAGTTCATTACCCAATGCTTACACTAAGGTAAACAAAATGGTGAAAATCAGCTGTGCACTACGTATTTAATGTAGTGTGTAGTTTAGCCCCAGGAGGGGATATTAACACCTGAGGAGTGCACCCCTTTTGAACAAGCATCATGGTAGGAATAGAGTATTACCAGGAGAAGTTACCAACAACAACAAAAAGGGGGTTGTTGTACTGGGTGATGTCGTGGTAAATTTTTAAGTGCAGGAGCTTATCATGGCTGACCTTATAGCCGTGCCCCCAAGGAGAGTCCAAAAATGCAGGCAGTTGTCAATCTACTATGTGTGTGTGTATGTGTGCAATATATACAGCAGCAGTAATATTGTTGTTGTTCAGTCGTTCAGTCGTGTCCGACTCTTCGTGACCCCATGGACCATAGCATGCCAGGCCCTCCTGTCCTGCGCTCTCTCCCGGAGTGTGCTCAAGTTCATATTCATTGCATCGGTGATGCTATCTAGCCATCTCATCCTCTGCCGTCCCCTTCTCCTTTTGCCCTCAGTCTTTCCCAGCATCAGGGTCCTTTCCAGAGAGTTTTCTCTTCGCATTAGGTGGCCAAAATATTTGAGCTTCAGCTTCAATATCTGTCCTTCCAATGAGCACTCAGGGTTGATTTCCTTTAGGATGGACTGATTTGACCTCCTTGCAGTCCAGGGGACTCGTAAGAGTCTTCTCCAGCACCACAGTTGGAAAGCATCAATTCTTCGGCTCTCAGCCTTCCTTATAGTCCAGCTCTCACAGCCATACATTACTACTGGGAAAACCATAGCTTTGATTAGACGGACCTTTGTCGGCAAGGTGATGTCTCTGCTTCTTACTATGCTGTCAAGGTTTGCCATAGCTTTCCTCCCAAGGAGCAAGCGTCTTTTAATTTCAAGGCTACAGTCACCGTCTGCAGTGATCTTGGAGCCCAAGAAAGTAAAATCTGTCACTGCTTCCATTTCTTCCCCTTCTATATGCCAGGAAGTGATGGGGCCAGATGCCATGATCTTAGTTTTTTTAATGTTGAGTTTCAAACCAGCTTTTGAACTCTCCTCTTTCACCCTCAACAAGAGGCTCTTGAGATCCTCTTTGCTTTCTGCCACTAGGGTGGTATCGTCTGCATATTGGAGGTTGTTATTAATTCTCCCAGCAATCTTAATTCCGAGCTGTGATTCATCCAAGCCGGCATTTCTCATGATGTACTCTGCATATAAGTTAAATAAGCAGGGTGACAACATGCAGCCTTGTTGTACTCCTTTCCCAATTTTGAACCACTCGGTTGTTCCATGTCTGGTTCTTACTGTTGCTTCTTGACCCTCATACAGGTTTCTCAGGAGACAGGTAAGGTGGTCTGGTACTCCCATCACTTTAAGAATTTGCCACAGTTTGTTGTGATCCACACAATCAAAGGCTTTAGAGTAGTCAATGAAGTAGAAATAGACATTTTTCTGGAATTCTCTTGCTTTCTCCATGATGCAGCGAATGTTGGCGATTTGATCTCTAGTTCCTCTGCCTCTTCGAAACCCAGCTTGTACTTCTGGTAGTTCTCGGTTCACATACCGCTGAAGCCTAGCTTGTAGGATTTTGAGCATCACCTTGCTGGCATGTGAAATGAGCGCAATTGTGCGGCAGTTTGAACACTCTTTGGCGTTGCCCTTCTTTGGAATTGGAATGTAAACTGACCTTTTCCAGTCTTGCGGCCATTGTTGAGTGTTGCAAATTTGTTGGCATATTGAATGCAGCACTTTAACAGCATCATCTTTTAGGATTTTAAATAGCTCAGCTGGAATACTGTCATCTCCGCTAGCTTTGTTGTTACTAATGCTTCCTAAGGCCCACTTGACTTCACTCTCGAGGATGTCCGGCTCAAGTTCAGTGACCACACTATCATGGCTATCAGGGACATTAAGATCTTTCCTGTATAGTTCTTCTGTGTATTCTTTCCACCTCTTCTTAATTTCATCTGCTTCTGTTAGGTCCCTGCCTTCTTTGTCCTTTATCATGCCCGTCTTTGCACAAAACGTTCCCTTGAGATCTCCAATTTTCTTGAAGAGATCTCTAGTCTTTCCCATTCTGTTGTTTTCCTCGATTTCTTTGCATTATTCATTTAAGAAGGCCTTCTTGTCTCTCCTTGCTATTCTCTGGAACTCTGCATTCAGTTGGGTATATCTTCCCCTTTCTCCCTTGCTTTTTGCTTCCCTTCTTTCCTCAGCTACTTGTAAAGCCTCATCAGACGGCCCCTTTGCTTTCTTGCATTTCTTTTTCTTTGGAATGGATTTTGTTGCTGCCTCCTGAACAATGTTACGGACCTCCGTCCATAGTTCCTCAGGCACTCTGTCTATCAGGTCTAATCCCTGAAATCTATTCCCTGAAATCTATTCCTCAGCCCCACTGTATATTCATAAGGGATATGATTGAGGTCATACCTGAACGGTTTAGTGGTTTTCCCTACGTTCTTCAATTTAAGCCGACATTTTGCAACAAGAAGCTCATGATCTGAGCCACAGTCAGCTCCAGGTCTTGTTTTTACTGACTGTATAGAACTTCTCCATCTTTGGCTGCAAAGGACATAATCAATCTGATTTCGATATTGACCATCTGGTGATGTCCATGTGTAGAGTCACCTCTTGTGCTGTTGAAAAAGAGTGTTTGCTATGATCAGCGTGTTCTCTTCGCAAAACTCAATTAGCTTTTGTCCTGCTTCATTTTGTACACCAAGGCCATGCCTGCCTGTTATCCCGGTGATTTCTTGACTTCCTACTTTAGCATTCCAATCCCCTATGATGAAGAGGACATCTTTTTTTGGTGTTAGTTCCAGAAGATGTTTTAGGTCTTCACAGAACCGATCAACCTCAGCTTCTTCGGCCCCAGTGGTTGGGGCATAGACTTGAATTACTGTGATGTTGAATGGTTTGCCTTGGATTCGTACTGAGATCATTCTATCGTTTTTAAGATTGTACCCCAGTACTGCTTTTCCCACCCTTTTGTTGACTATGAGTGCTACTCCATTTCTTCTAAGGGATTATTGCCCACAGTAGTAGATATGATGGTCACCTGAATTAAATTCGCCCATGCCTGTCCATTTGAGTTCGCTGATTCCCAAGATGTCGATGTTCAATCTTGCCATCTCATGTTTGACCACCTCCAGCTTACCTTGATTCATTGATCTTACATTCCAGGTTCCTAAACAATATTGTTCTTTACAGCATCGGATTTTCTTTTCACCACCAGCCACATCCACAGCTGAGTGTCCTTTCGGCTTTGGCCCAGCCACTTCACTCTTTCTGGCGCTACTTGGAAATACCCTCTGCTCTTCCCCAGTAGTATATTGGACACTTTCTGACCCGAGGGGCTCATCTTCCGGCGTCATCTCTTTTAGCCTTGTGATACATTGCATGGGGTTTTCTTGGCAAGAATACTGGAGTGGGTTGCCATTTCCTTCTCCAGTGGACCACATTTTGTCAGAACTCTCTGCCATGGCCTGTCCGATTTGGGTGGCCCTGCACGGCATAGCTTATGGCTTCACTGAGTTACGCAAGCCCCTTCGCCACAACAAGGCAGTGATCCATGAAGGGGAGCAGTAATATACACTGTAATATCTGCAGCAGTACATAGCATTATACCCAATTTATTAGGATCAGCATGACTGCAATCCTATGCACAGTTACCTGGGAAGTAACCAACCTTTAACTCAGTGCTGCTTACTTCTACCTGCATAGGTTCAGTTTGTGAAATGCACTGAGCATTGACCAAAGATCTCCAGCCAGCTGAAATGTAGCCTTTACCTTTTAATGAGAAATGCAAAAATCGTGCAAATAAGTGTTCCCATTTAAACTGCTAGTGTAAAGCAGGATCTCCACCAAAGAAAAGGAAAGAAATATCCTCCTCCACTTGATTATTTTCTGCTCATTCTGTGACTTTCTTTATCACAAACATAGTGCAACTTGATTTACTTGCTAGAGCAAGGAGGGTCCATCAATTGCCCTGCTCTTCTGGCAGATGATGTCCTCACTCTTGCTTTGAAAGACTTTCTGGAGCTACATTTCCTCTCCACTTTCCCACTGGTTGTACATAGCACATAGGGACAGTTGGAGCACACCAGGTTGTTAATGACGGTGAGATTCATAGGTGTTTCTAGATCAGCCCAAGATTGATAGATTGGCCTTTCTAGATCAGCCCAAGATCTACCAGGTCCAAGAAGGGCCAGACAGATGTCTCTGCAAGCTCACACACAGAGCATGATGCTGATGCTGTATCTGTCTCCAGCGTCTGATACAGAGTGCATTTGAAAACTGAGGTTCCATTTCATGATGGCTAATAGCTGTTGATACACCTATTCTCCATGAACTTGTCAAATCATATTTTTTAAACCATTTAAGGCACAATCCTATGCATGTTTAGACAAAGGCCCACAACCCCCAGCATGCCCCAGCCAGCCATGCTGCAAGTTGTAGGCCTTTTTCTCTGTCTAAACATGCATAGGATTGCACCCTTAAGCTATCCACTGTTGCTGTTTGAAGCAAAGAAACAGCTGTGTGAGACTTTAGCAAAGCCAAGTGAAGCTCTGCCCTCTGGTGGTAATGTGGCTTTATTACATGCAAAAAGGAGGCCTTGTCAAATCTTTTTGTAGATTTGGTCCACTTTTGTAGAAAAGTCGCTTTCATAGAAAGGAAACTTTTCATTTCTCATTTGTAACAGAATACACTTTTTGCTGTGTTATTTTTGATCTCTGAACAATCAGCATGAGAAAGGAAAAGGGCGGGGAGGAAATAATAAAATACACAACCTCTTTCCACCCAAAGGCCGGATTCCGTTTTGGAGACCCTCTTGGGGACTGCATTTCAGCGGTGGGCAGGGCCAAATGCAAAAGGAGGGGCAATATACCCCAAATAACAGCATATTTTAGCTTATCACTCTTACTGCCAACAACTAAGCGTCAGGAAAGCCATTTCTACCTTTTAGAATGGGGGAAAAACTGCACAAAAGCCGGGAAACCCCCCAACAATCAGTGGTCGGATAAAGGGGGTGGGTAAGGGGTGTGGTCATCTGGAAAATTTCAGAGGTCCAGATTGGGGCCTCACTGGACGTGGCCCCTGGGCCAGAGTTTCTGCACCCCTGCTCTACATCATCTCTGCATCTCAGTTCAAAGTAACACTGGCTTCGATCTTAACTCTCATTCCCCCAATGAGGCTTCCCTGCCTCCTCTTTCTCCACAACGGTCCCTTTTGTCCCACCCAATGCTTCTCCTGATGCTTGGGGGACCCTCCGGAATATTATGAGATGTGGTTCAGGAGGAAGGAATCATCAAAAATCAGGGACCCCTTTTGCTCATGCAACAACATTTTCGGATTCAAGCCACTGAAGATGATGGGAATGCTTCAGGTTTTTCCTATACATTTGATTCACATGTATTTGAATCACTCAAATCTGAATTTGAATCACTAAAATGTTCAGGGTTGGGTGGATTTAAAAACAACAACAACCAGTATTAATTTTCTTAAACAACACTAGCTTTCTACAAATTTTATTAAAATTAAAAACAAAACAAAACACTGACCTATTTTTTTCTCTAAGTTTTAGGCACAATCCTATGCATGTTCAGACAGAAAACAACTCCTACAATTCCCAGCATGCATCCCTGGTTGGAGGGATGCTGGCATCCCTGGCTGGAGGGATGCTGGAAACTGTAAGATGTTTTTCTGTCTAAACATGCATAGGATTGTGTCCTTAATGGCATAGTTGACATCACTGCTTGACTTGTGGTCTCTTAGCTTCTGTACCATTGTAGGGAGCCAAAATTATATTTTCAGCCACAGCATGAACAGGTCCTACTCTCTTTACCAGGTGAGATTTAAAGGCCAGGCTGCTTGTATTTGCACCTGGCTTGATCAGAGACCTGGTACTGTTAGCCAATCAGTAGAAGTCTTCAGTCTTAAGTGTATAGCGCTTCAAGAAGGCTTATTAAGCTAGGTCCCAGCCACCTCACCTCTGATTAGAGTGGCCAAAAAGGAGGAAATGCATCACCTCAAAAGAGAACAGAAGAGGACACGGATAGACATAAAATTAGCATCTGCTCGTTTATATGTGGATGCACATTTAGAAATAATGACTCTCATTTAAATAGGAAACTCCCCATAGTGAGGAAGATTAAATAGGAATACAGTCATCGCTCCAGAATTGTGACCAGGTGACCTGTGTGCCTGCTCAGTCTGCTGTCCAGGGGCTAAGCTCCAAGCTCCTACTTTAAACCAAACCTAGGCTGGACAGCCCGTCAAACAGAGGACACCTCCAGCTAGAGCACTGTCCTCTGACAGCCCTTCAACTAGAGGACTGTCCTGTGTGAAGTAGCACACATGGCCACCCTACCTGTGATATTTATGCTGGTCCTAGCCCTTCTTCTCCTTCTGACACTGAAAAATCACACTGGATACTTTTCTTTACAAGTATTTGGTGTCCAGTACTGTATAATATTGTGGAAAGATTATCTTGACGAAACATTGGAAAGCTTTTCTTATCAGTAATTTAGAGGTGGTCCTGGCATCCTTGGCTGAAAACCTCCAACGCGTGGATTTCCTGGCGGAGGCCCATTCATGCCATAGCTCCTTGGTACTGGGGGCCTGGTCACTGCTATCCGTGGGGGGAGGGCCAGGCTACACCCTCCTCTGCCGTAGGGAGCGTTGCTTCCGTTTGCGACACCAGACTTTGCTTCCTGCTGTTTTGCTGACTGTTTCTTGGACTCCTTCTCTCCTTTTTCTTTCTCTGAAACAGATTGTTTGGAACACAGTACTGATTTTTAAAAGCTAAATTCGGAGAGCGTCAATTCCCCATTTCCCACAGGGGAAGCTGTTGCAGTGAAAACAACAAAAAGTCTTACAATACATTAAAGACTGACAAATTTATGATGGCATCAGGTTTTGTGGGCCAGAGGCCACTTCATCAGATGCATGAAGTGTTATCCTAAGCTGGCAAGTGTGAAGGAAGGGATGAGGGAAGCATGGCAGCACCTTTAGCATGAGGCAATGAAGCTTGACTGCAGTTGCATACAAAGGAGTGAAAAGAGTATCCACAGTTCCATTTTTGACAATCCACCGCCCTGTCCGCTCTTCTCCCTGCAGACCCCCCCCCCAAGGCCTCTCCAGTGGATCAGAGGGCTCTCATGGACACTGCAGGATGGGGCACAGGAAACTGCTGGGGCGGGGGGGGGAGAGAAATCATCTCAAAATCAAGGGGATCACTGCCTGATTTTGGACTGTTTCCCCTTCCTCCAGCAGTTTCTCCCTGCCCACTCGTGTGCTCATCCCACTTTGTTCAGGAAGGCCCCAATCCTCCAGGGAGGCTTTTGAGGCGAGAACAGGCAGCTACAAGGGGAGGAGAGGAGGGAAGACTTTCCAACTGTACACTTCCTTCTGCTTGCTTATGTCAAACCAATATCACCTTCTCTGGAAATATCCTTTGGTTTTCAAACCTAGGGAAGGATGGACTGACCTCTGTCGGGGTTGCTCGGGAGCTCAACCAGCCCCTGCCCCTGCTTGCACATCCCAGCCCCACTTAGTGAGTCTCTCAGCAAACCCTGCTCCTGCCCACCAAGCTGTGCAAGCCGCCCCTCCTCTATGCAATGAGGACTCTGGTAGTCAAGCCCTTGTGTGGGCAAGGGCTTCATGCGCACACGGGCTTGACAGCCGGCAGGGACAGGATGAGTCCTCGGTAGTGCACTTGCCCCAACTGCTCTTGCCATCTCCTCCTTGCAACGAGGAGATAGCAAGAGTGGTTGAGGTGCACACAGTAATGACAACTCCGGGCTGCTCCCGGCCGCCACATGCTGAGCTCTGGAGGACTCAGCGACTGGGTCCGTGGGTGCCCCACAGCTCAGTGAATGGGGGCTGGGGGTGGGGTGCAGGGGAATCTGGCAGCCTCCCAGACCCAGCCAGGTGCTCGTGACATCCCTATTCAAACCACATGCCTCAAGATCTCCAATACGGAATGATGCACTGTGCATCATTTACAGCAAAGGACATGACTTGCGGGTGCTCTAATGAGCGGTAGTGAGACCTTTGCACCACCAGTTACTCCTTCCCCAAAGTAAGGCTTTGTTGGGCGGGGGGATGGTGGAAGGTGAGCGCCTGTAGGGAAGTGTGGAACTGTGCTTCACCCATTTGTGCTTTCAAACATTTGACAGGAACATTGTAAAAGCCCTAAAGGTTGCAGGGGGCAAGGACAGGGCACTCTGTGGGGGGCTCACACCAAGGATGTCTGTCACTGGGACATTCGATTCTTTTTTGACTTGACAGAGTTCTGTGGCCTTTACGATTCTATTTGCATTTGCAAGCCGAGTTGTAGACATAAATTTCTAAGCAATTTGTGTGAATTATGGCTGAATTTGCACAAATTCAGCCATAATTTGTGCAAATTGCAGAACCTGCCCAAAAAAAAATGCACAAAATGCCCAGAAAAATCCACTATGTTCAATTGCCATCTGGGCTTTCTCCCAGGTAAGTGTGCATAGGGCTGCAGCCTTAGCTGCCTTCCCAAGATCTCTGTAAATTTAATTCAAAATAAACACACATTGGATTGCACTGTTAATTCTTGGACATTAATTTCTACACTAAGCGGAATTGCCAGATGCAACCTGCTCTGTCAGCTACCATTTTTGGTACAAGGTTGGCATGTACCTGGGCAAATAAACCCCGATGGAGGGAAGGGAAACAGAAAAAAATCAGTTGGGGGGAGAAGAGAAAGAAGGTGTGTGTGTGTTTCAATCCAGCTGGGTCTGTGGACGTTTCTGTTGCGCAATGGGAGAGATATAATGAAGGAGCTTAGGAAAGGCTAATGGGCAATGTTGGGGTGCTAAGGGAGTGTGCAAGGGGGCTGTTAAATGAGAAGGGATCTGTCCAGGAGGGCTGAGTGGAGAGGCTGAAGCTTCCATAGAGTATCATATTTTGAAAACCTAAAATGTTTGTGTGTGAGTGAGTGAGTTAGTGAGTGAGTGAAAAAGATTAACACTCCTGCTTTTTCTCAGACAGCCAAATGAAAAACTACCACCTTACTCTCAGCTGCACTGTTTGTGGATCCCAGTTGAAGGCGGTATATCTTACAAGGTTGTACAATCTTAGAAGGGGGCATGGCTGTGAGGGGGTGTGGTTGTGACTGCCACAAAGGGACCCTGCACTTCTGAATTTGCCACTACACTACTAGTTAGAATTCCACACCTGGTTGTCTGCCAGGCAGTCATTCAACAGGTATTGTCCAGGCATGGAATAATGAGCAAAGGTGTACCTCTGGAATTTCTGCCTTATAGTCAGCTGATTAGAGGCAAACAGCTTTTTTTTTTCTGGATGTAACAGATGGGTGGAGAGGTAACAACTCTAACAGAGAGTGCTAAGAATGGGAAGGGGTGTGATGGCGGGAAGGAAGTGAAATTACTGTAAAGACTTCCATAGATTTCCTTACCCTGACTGCCTTTTAGATTGTTCTTTTGGGGCTGAGTCTCAATGCAGATTTCTTCAGTATCTTGGGATTGCTGTGCTTTTTGTTTGTTCCTCCTTTTGTTTTCCTCAGCTTGCTGACCAGAAAGAACAAAAGTAAGCATCCCATAATTATTCTTGAGAAAAACCACTGCCTAATGAGAAAACAAAGTCCACCATCCTTTGCAACATCCTTACATTTTGCAATTTCTTCTTGAGCTCCAGGTTCATATCCTGGTATGCTTTTGATGTAGCGTTGAGATAGTAGATACTCAAGCTAAAGGGAAAACAAAAATCATATAGACCATATATGCTACGTAACAATTATAGCCATCAAAGACTATTTTAAACACTATGATAACCCAGCCAACCAACTTCATTCTTAGAAGCTGATACAAGTTAATGGGACCCTGGGATACAAAATGGGATACAAAACTGTGCTTTAATGTTCACAGAGCGCTTGTAGCAGAACCTCAACTACCACCATTACGCACACAATCTCACACACAGGAACATACACACTAGCTGGTGTCTCTTCCTTGATGTGCCTCCCCAGCCTAGCCTAGCCCAGCCCAGCCCTCCGTATAACTGGGCTGTGAAGGGAAGCTGTTATCAGTAACAGTCTTAGAATCCAGGGGACATTCCAAGGGAAGAAGTGAGCCCACCTCACCCTTATTCTCCCCCCTCTGTCCAGCATACTTATATATGTTTTTTGTTTGTATAACAATCAAAAATGGGGTGGGGTTGGGGAGGATTTATATTTTATTTTAAGCAAGGAAGAGCCAGTGCAGTGTAGCTGTCTAAGTGTCGGATTAGGACCAGGGAGAACCACTCAGCCATGAAGCTCACTGGGTGACTTTGGGCCACTCACTGACTCTTGGCCCAACCCACCTCACAGTCTTGTTGTGAGGATAAAATGGAGCAGGGTAGGTCCAAGTATGCTGCCTTGAGCTCCTTGGAGGAAGGGTGGGATACAAATGTAATTAATTAATTAATTAATTAATTAATACTAAAATAAAATAATATATATATTCCCACAGAAAGCTAAGAAAGGATGCTGTACATACACCATCAGCAGTATGAAGGGCAGGATCACGCCGGGGTTTGAGGCAAGATTAAAAACTTTCTGAAACCACGAAGGGAAATCATGATCCAGCGTTTCTCCAATGACCTCAAACATTCTGGTTTTCCCACTGTCAACACACAGACATGGAAGGAAGGACTTTCATAAAAACAATGCTAATACAAATAAATCATATCAACAGCAATACCAGAATATAATACGATAATATAATTTTATCAGACCGTATTGTTACCAGATTTATTACAAAACAAGACTCATGCAGGTTCGGTGATAGGGCTGGGTAGAAGGTAGAATTCTAGCATGAACAGTTTCTCCTCACTTAGGGGCTGCTTCACAGTTATGGTGGTGGTCTTAGCAAAGCCACAACTGGTAGGGTGGCCATGTGTCTTCTCTTACAGAGGACAGCCCTCTATTTGAAGGGCTGCCAGAGGACGGTCCTCTATTTTGAAGGTGTCCTCTATTTGAAGGACTGTCCACCAGTCCAAGTACAGTATAAAGACAAAGAACCATGGGAAGAGAGAACTGGGCCTTGAGGTTGCCATCAACAGCACCTGGACAGCAGACTTAACAAGGTACACAGGTCACCTGGTCACAGTCGCTCACACTGTGGTGAGATGTACTGTATTTCTATTTAAATTATAATAATTTCTAAATTTGCATATATACATATAAATTAATATATGCAAATTGATGTCCTCTTTTTTAGGGATTCACAAGTGGCCACCCTATGTGGAGGGCACTGTTTGTGTCAGCTGGTATCTCCTCATGGGTGGTATATATAGACAGCCATCCCAAATCCCAAAGTCAGGGCAACCACATACACACCAATGATTGTGGAGACCATATCAAATGGTGCTTCCTAGTAAGCCTGACCATGTGCCTGACAGCAGCCCTTCCAAGTTTGCTTGCAAGGAGATTCCATGGGAGCAGCCATATCATGTCCGAACAGGTTCTAAATGCTACAGTGGTGGACGATCTTGCCCATGCCGCCATTCATCCGCCTACCTACAAACAAATGCATGGGAGCCTTGTTCTGTATAGAGTCTGGTAGCTTTAGGCCTCGTTTTCACAAACTGCATATCAGGTAGTAAGCCTGTGTCAGGACTATACCACTTCAGGCTGTGATTCACATGACTGAATGCTCCCCCATACCAAAATATTCCTGCACATAGAAAACTAGATGTCAGGGAGGATTGACACCTAGCCTTTTCCCTTGCTGTGCTAGTTTTCCTTATGTTGGAATTAGGGAGGCACAAACATTCTGCTGCTTGCTCTCAAAGTCGAGTGTTCTCTTGGACGACCCTCTCCCTGGTGGAAGTGATGCTTCATGTAGCATCAGTTTCCTACCAGGTATTCTTGGACTGCTAGGTGGCCAGAAGGCCTACTTTACGGAGGACAGTCCTCTATTTTGGAAAGCTGGCAGAAGACAGTCCTCTATTTGGAGGGTCCTTTATCTGAAGAGGTGCCCAGCCCAGGTTTGGTCTAAAGTCAAAGAACTCTAAGGAGGGAGAGCAAGAAGGAGCCCTGAAGTTGTCCGTTGACACTTAGCAGCTCAACAGCAAACTGAACAGGCACACAGGTGACCTGGTCAGTCTCCTCCCTATGGTGAGATATACTGTATTTCTGTTTAAATTATGGGGTGGGGGGTGTTCCTCTAAATTTGCACCTATTCATATACATTTGCATGTGCACATTATACAAATTTGGGTCCTCTTTTTGGGTGATACTTAAGTGGCCACCCTAATAGGTAGTCCCAGTCCCAGTCCCATCCCTGAGGTCTTAGGAGCGGCTGCTCCCTGTGCCCTAAGGCACATTTCCAGGCCCTTGGGCCAGTCCAAGGGGGAGGTGGCAGCACATAGGACTCCAGTGAGAAGGGACCTGCTTGTCTCGACCCTGTTCACTAATAGTCCAGCAGGGGGTGCTCACTTTTGCAAGCAGCCCTAATTGAATGCGCTAGTTGGAACTTTTGTTTATGGAGAAGAAGTTCATCATGTTAGCCCTCTTGAATTAAAAGATCCATGAAAGGTGTTACACATCTATGGATATCTTGATTTGGAAAAGAGTTGCTAAATATTATTCCATCAAAAGAATAATTAGCTGGAAATGTCATGATTCTTTTTTCCTTTACAAAAGTATACATGTGGTTGGTTAGGCAATAGTTACTCAGCCGTGAAGAAAGTATATACTGATTGATAAGAACTTACGCCTTTATCTGACCTATACTTGGGCAAATTCTTGGACTGCATTTACACAGATCCACCTTTAGATGTCACCCATGGTTTTCCATCATTGTAAGGGAAAGT
Organism: Heloderma suspectum; assembly: GCF_057233095.1. NCBI lineage: Eukaryota > Metazoa > Chordata > Lepidosauria > Squamata > Helodermatidae > Heloderma > Heloderma suspectum. The sequence continues at coordinate 100,479,280 of NC_139459.1, forward strand.
AGCTCTCCTCAGCTTTACCTACTTTGTAGCTGTTGGCTCTCTTGCTTTTCTTTTTAAGATTATCAATACTGGGTTAAAGCCAGAGTTAGACATACTCAGAGCAGACCCACTGAAATCAATAAGTCTTAATTTGTCACAACTAACTACTCTTAGACCCGGTTTGCACATAATGGCAATCATGGGTTAATTAACCCACAAATTATCAAAATCTAGTGGGAGTGAGCGCACTGCCTCTGGGACAGTCCTCCATTCACCTTTCAGTTAACAACCCATGATCACTTCATTTGTAGGTTGTTAGTATGATGTCAGAACCTGGACACTCTGGGTTATTTAGGGGTTAAACAATCCAGAGTTAGCATAACAACAAATCATAGTTAAATCTGTGTTGTTTAACTCATAAAACAACCCACAGTGTCCGGGCTCAGATGTCATGCTAACAATCTATGACCAGGGTGATCATAGGCTGTTAATTGAAAGTAGGGCTGTGCAGGGACCCCCCGACCTGACTCAGAAGCTTCAGATGCAGGCCTGATTTGGCTCAGGCTGATTTGGGGGGCCTCTGACCCGACTCAGCCCCAAACCCGAAGTGGGATTCGGATGCCGAACCTCGCTTCGAGTCCTCCCTGACACCCCCACACAACCCCCCAGCTCCTTACCTTGCCACTGCCTTCTCCTCCGTCGCTGCCTCCTCCGACGCTGCTGCCTCCACCGTTGCCTTCCCCACCGCTGCCACTACCACCCCTGCTGCTGCCTTCTCCTTGCGACCACCTTCACTGCCGCCACCCCCACTGCCGCCTTCTCCTCACTGCCGCCTTCTCCACCGCTGCCTTCTCTGCCTTCACCGCCTTCTCCTCGCCGCTGCCATCTCTGCTGCCACTGGCACTGCCAGGTCCTGAGGCCTGTACACGCACTGACTCTTATTGCAGGGAGTTGCCATTTTTAAAATGGCAACCTCCTGGAAGTTCCTGGAAGTTGACATTTTTAAAATGGCGACTCCCTGCAAGAAGAGTTGGCGTCTCCAGGCCTCAGGACCTGGCAGTGGAGGAGGAAAAGGCGGTGACGGCGATGATGGCAGTGGAGGAGGAGGACAAAGAGAAGGTGGTGGTGGAGGAGGTGGGCGGCTCAGGTAAGTACCTGGAGGCACCAGCGCAGCTGGGCCAGGGGCACCGAAGCTCTGAAGTGCACCCCAAGTCGCTCCAGGTTGCACTGTGCCTCCTCCACTTTGCTTAGGAAGGGGCTCAAAGTGACCCAAAGCAGCCCACTTCAACTCAGGGTTCGGGACTCGGACTGAAGCGGTGCTCAGCACTAATTGAAAGCAGTAGTGAGGAGCGTGCTGGAATCAGCACACTCACTCGCTCTTGCTCGTGCCCGACAAACCATGATTTAAACAATCCATGGGTTGCCATGACATGCAAACCAGCTCTTAGCATGATTACATCTGGATCCAACCCACTGATTTGATCCCTGAAGCCCAGGTCACAGAACCATAGTAAACAGAATCACAATAAATGAGTTCTTTTATAAGATTAAAGATAAACCATTGATAAATCATCACTGATAATGACCCATCACATAAAGGGTGTGTGTGTGTGTGTGTGTGTGAATGAGAGGGAGAGAGAGAAGAGAGCAAAACATCAATAATTCCTGTACATTTGCCTTAAACACAGGCACCCCCTATATCCCAGAGTTGGTAACATTTTTTCCAGTCAAGGAATGAGACTTTCTCCTTCTCTCTTCCCCACTGCAGCCCTCTGTGCCACCTGAAAATCTGCTCTGGAGGGTTTCCCAGCTCAGAGCAGATTTTGGGGGTGCATGGGAGGCTGCAGGGCAAGGGGGAATCTTCCCCTCCAGTTCCATCAGCAGAATGACACCATTGGATCCAGCCCTTATAAGGTTCCTATAGAATATGCTCTTAATGCCTGTATGGTGAGCAAATAAATCAACAGACAAAATGTTCACCATCACTGCATCTCCACCTTTGGAAAAGCTTCATGTGTGGAGTGTCTGCATGCCGCTCAGCTGTTAAAGTGACAAGAGCCCTGCTAGAAAAACACCCCACTGGGGAAAGGTGGGAAACAGAAGAAAATAACTACTTCGTGCCCTGGACTAGCAAGGACTAAAATTGTCTGGAACATGCTCACGAAAGAGTTGATTCTGTGTCCTGGAAGCAAGAAGAAAAGCTGAGGAAAGAGAGAGGAAAGACCCTTTGACAGGCTATAGAGCCGGTTATGCACCTGAACTTAATGGAGGCACCCATTTTACATGAAAACTCAGAAGTACAATGGGACTTGCTCCTAAGTTAAGTGTGCATAGGATGCCTTAGGGCACAATATTATGCATGTTTAGACAGAAAAAGTCCTATAACTCCCAGCATGCCCCAGCCAGCCTTGTTAGTTGCACCTATCTTTCATAGGACAGCACTGACCCAGTGTCTTTAGTTATCTATCTGGCAGCCCCACTGGCAGCCTGTAAAGAAATGGATATGAAAAACAATAGACCTGAATGGACCACAGTCAAAAGAAGGTGGAATGGAGACAACTGTGTAGACAACTGGCAGGGTGGAGAGGAAGAGAATAAACAGCAGCATGGCCATGTAGAAGTTGTTCGATCTTGAGGCTTTGAAAACTCTCTCATGGGGGACGTTACAGCACATCACAGCCCAGCACTGCAGGTACATGGAAGTATGGAGACGAAGGACATTGATAGCCGGGAGACATGGTGCGTAAAAAGAGCCCATCCTAGAAACAATGAGGAAGCCATTGTGTCATGAAAAGGCAACAAAGGGACTATATGCCAACCACTACTGAGCTTTTATATTCCTTTGCATTCCCAGCCACAAACCAGCTTATTAATTTGGAGCTTACAAAATATTGTTCTTCCCCACACTCTTACCAGTCTGCATCATTTGACTGGTTAGTATATGGAGATGTGCGCAGTCTATTCCCAAAGCATTCATGTTCATAGTGGACCAGTTAATATGCTGCTTATGATCTTACCTCAAATAAACAATTTTATTTATTTATTTATTTATTTATTTAATAGATTTATATAGCACTTGCCATATTTAAAAGTATCTCTAAGCGGTAATATAATATTAATAAGAAGCTTTGTTCATCCGAGAAAATATGTTGTTTATTTATTTATTTATTTTACTAGTATAGCACCAGCTGAAGACCTTTTTATTTTCCAAGGCCATTTAGATCTGCCATTTTAGTCTTGTGTTAGCATTTTTCTCTGTTGTGTGAATTGTATTGTTTCCATAGTTTTCTCAGTTTTCAATTTTTGTTATAATTTTAATTTCTTTCTGCTCTGAGAATCCTTGTTGGATAGAAAATTTAAAAATTTTCAAAACTAAAACGGTCCTAGCATAACTTTCCATTAAACAATGTATTTTTAAACCTGCTTGTGTAGACAACCATCCAGCTACAGATATTCCAAAAGATCGCACCCTTCAATCCAGTTTACTAGCTATGAGAGTGCATTTATAACTGGGGTGGGCAACTTGTGGCCCAAAGGCTGCATGCAACCCGCCTAATTTCAGAAGCCCTCAACTATTGATAAGACTTCTGCCAACAGCAGTCTGCCCTTCCTCCCGGCTGCAGGACAGGGAGGAAGAGGGAGAGAAAGAAAGAAAAGGGGGTAGCAGAAAGAGAGGCAGAAAAAGGGGGTATACCACTTACTTTTGGCTCTGGCTTCTGCCCTGCCCACCTCAGCAGCACCCTACACATTACCCCCAAGGTAATGTAGCCCTTGACAGAAAAAAAGGCTATAATAACCTAGCTTGTGCATTGTATTTTCATTTATTACAGTTTTCAGATCATTGGCAGTGTTTCCTGACGTGACATGAATTTCACTTTATCTTAGTTAGTATGATTCCTTAGCAATCAGGATAGGTCTTAGCTGTTGATAACTGCAAAATTGTTAGATTAATTTCATTAAACTATACATTGCTAATGTACTTCTATTTGCTCCTCTTCTCTCCTGCCTGATAAAATAATTGCCTAACGTGAACTGGGAACTAGTGGAGCTGAAATAGAATTTCATCAGAATTTCATCAAAAAGGAAAGGAAAATGATGGCAAGGCAAGGCACGACACAGGTCTCAAAGAGCTGTTTGGATGCCCTCTGAGGAGAGACCTCCAGGGGGCAGGGCTTGGAGCCTAAGCTCTGCCCTCTAGAGGAACTCCAAGAGGCTGCGCAGGCTGGACTGGGGTGCACCACGGGCCACATACGGTTCTGTATCCCTGACGTAGGACTTTGACATAATGATCAGAGTTTTCCTGAAATTCTATGAAATCCAGGGAATTTTCACCTTGCTTTGATAGTTGGTCCTCTGGTTTCCAGAAATGTATATAAAATCTGATGTCAGAGCCCTCTGTTCAATATTTGAATGATGTGGGGTGAGTAGTAATAGATTTGAAAACAGTATGAAAATACAGGAAAAAAATTATTAAAACCACTATTTTTTCCTGAATTTATTAGTTAACTATTATACTTGAAGTGTCAAACTGAATTCACAACAGTATAAATGTTTACTGTAGGAGCATCTCTATCATATTGCACTTGAGGCAACAAAGCCTCTAACGCTGATTGGCTGAGCAAGTACGGTGGCACAAACTTGTTCAGTTGCTCAGAGAACTGAGCAGTTTGCAATACAGCTGCTCTGCGGGATGGGAAAGTTGTAAGCGTGGCCGTGATGAAGGCTAAGTACTGGGCAGAGACTAGGAAGCCAAAGGATAGGGGGCAGAAGGTACAACAGGCCTATATTGCCGTGATCCCAACATATATGCAATTACTTCATTGTGAAATGATCATGTCACACCCGACCTGCAGCAGATAAAACGCAGCTAGTGTATCTGCAACAGGAATCCACTACTTCAGGACAGGTTTTATAAACATCAGAGCTTTTGTCATCCTCCATCATGGATCCTTCTTGAAAGATAAAACCAGCTCACACAGTCATGATGTGTGATGATATTTATCAAGGTCCTGTGTTTTTGTCACAGAGGAGAAGCACAATGTAGGGGCAAGGAAGCAGCACTGAATAAGAAACCATATGTTTAACAACAACAACAATAATAAATAATAGCCATGTACATCATGGTATACTTCCTAAAGTTTGATTTTGCCCTACACCAGCAATAATAGCCATGTAGGGCAACCTTTTGTCACACCAGAAAGGTGACACCCAACATTCCCATGTTTTTAGAGAAAGCCTTATTTACCATTCCATTAATCCTATTTTATACCACCATATTTCACAGCATCCAGTCATGGTTTTACTTCAATCACACTACCACAGTAAAACTGGTACAACAAAATGGAGACTCCAGACCAGAAATGACAAGTGTGATTTTCTACAGTTATAGTAGAGATTTAACAAGCAGTGTGAAAGAATTCATGGCTGTGTTGGCAAGCCTTAACCCAGGCAGTTTATACAAGGTATGTTTTGTGGTATTGCTCCAGGAGGACACACTTACCAGATCATGCCTTGATTGAAGATCAGACCCAACACATTTCCGCTAATATCAAATTCTGAATATGAAGGCTAAGGGAAAAGCACAGAACATGCTCTTAGATTTTCAATAAATGTTTAAAATGGTATTCAAAGAGTAAAACGGTCATACTGCAGTCATTTTGCATTATGAATTTTGTTTCCTGGAGCATATCTGTCATCTGATTGTAGTTTTGTTTTGTTTTTTTGTTTTGTAGGATTCTAGGTCCTTATAGCACTGATATAGCTGTGATTGAATCCAATATTTAGATTTTTTTAAAAGGTTTTTGCTTTAACGAAAAAAATCACAAAACACACAATAACAAGTGTTGCTTTATGTTTCAAAATATAGATAGTGTTAGAAAATGCAATATCATCTGAAGATTACAATCCCCAAAGTGGGGTTTTCCCTCTTCTCCCCTCTCTCTTAACATTACAGCATATTGATCTCAGATGCAACAGTCTTCTATTGATTGTTGTTGCTGAATCCACATAGGTAGCAAAGTAATCCACAAAGAATGAGTTACCTGTCCCTTTAATTTGGTTTAAGATCTCACCTATGACAGATACTCACAGCACTGACAGCATGGGAATGGGGGCAGAGTTCCAACCTAGCAGCACTTCTACAGGGTTGTTTTTTTTTAAGTATGTTGGAAAGCAAGAAAGAAGTGTAAATAGCCCTTACTACAGTTAACAACATTTATCTGGCAAGGATTCCTGTGCCTTGATCAACTGCATGAAAAGCAAAAAATAAATAAAATCAGCAGATGGACTTTTTTTCCTGGCATGTGGATGAAAACTTGGGGAAAAGTCCATCTGCTGAATCTCTGCTTGTCACACTGCTGCAAAAAAACACAGGAGCCCTGCCAAAAACCAAACTGATAATAAACCTAATGCCTGCCTGGGCTCAAATGCTCTGTGTTGTTGGACCAGCACAATGGCTGCCAGAATCCCTTAGTATGTAATATCCCTTAATTGTGATGTTAGCAACAGAGAGATAATCACAGAGTCATTAAGCCTCAAATAAGGCGACAATTAATCATTCTTGGCTCATTTGGCACCATTAAAAGTCAAGTGCTTTGTTAGCACTGCACAAATAACAAACAATGTGCAGATCAAGGTGCTGCCTACCACGATATATTTTGTGGCTGTCATTAAGAATATGAGCACTGGGTAATGACCGCTTGTGCAGAAACAGTGGTGTAGTGGAGTCAGGGCTCACAGGGTCGACGCACCAGGGCATTTTTGATGAGCAGGGACAATCACGTCATCTGCCGCCACCCCTCTTGGGCTCCCCTGTCTCCTCTGAGCTTAGCAGCAATCCTGACCGTAGCTTTGGGGAACGGATTTTCCAAGCAACAATATATTGTTGTGAGCTATTCCTGTTGTACTGCGAAGTGTTTTGGAGTGGCTTGGTCATCAATGGGAAGTTAAGGCCAATTAGCTTTATAAAAGAGCTGTTCCTGATGGAGATACAAAAACTGCTAGACCTGGCTTGTCAATATGGATCAACTCAACTGCCTACATTTTTTGACTTTCTTTGGGGGTGTAGCTAGGGGGACTGTCAGGATGAGAGCGTGCCCTTCAAAAATTTCCATGACACCACCGGCCAGAAACTGATGTTCACTTCATGATAAAGAGAGCAATCAGATGTCTGACTCCCAAGGCCTGTCAAAGTGTAGATCTTGTATCATGACTACCAAGAGGAGGTCCTTTTCTGCTGTGGCACCAGGGGCATAGTTAGAGAAGAGCCCACCTAGGTGCGGGCCCCAGATCTTTTGAGCTGTGCCCCGGATCTTTTGCTGTCCTAATTGCCATTTTTTTACATTTCCCCATTGACTTGCATTGGAAAACAAAAATGGCCATAACTTTTTAGTTTGTATGATAAATTCATGACATTTGGAGGCTTGGTAGCCCTCTTGGAGCTGACTGAATATGCCAAATGTTGGGCAGTTAGATCTAGTGACTTTTGTGCTAGTCACAGGTAGCATTTGCTATTTTCAAGAAAATCTGTCAAAGCAAAGGGCTATATATTTTGTTGTGCTTCCACATATGTGCATGGAATTTGGGGACCTGGAAGCCCCTATAGAGATGACTGAGCATGCCAAAGTTCAGACAGTTAGGTCTAGTGGCTTTTGTGCTAGCCCCAGGTAAAATTTGCTTTTTCCAAGAAAATCTGTCAAAGCAAAAAGCTATAATTTTTTTTTGTGCTTCCACATACATGGATTGAATTTGAGGACTTGGCAGCCCCCATGGAGCTGGCTGAGCCTGCCAAAGTTCAGACAGTTAGTCCTAGTGGCTTTTGTGCTGGCCACAGGTAAAATTTGCTTTTTCCAAGAAAATCTGTCAAAGCAAAGAGCTATAATTTTTGTGTGCTTCAACATACGTGCATGGAATTTGGGCACCTGGCAGCCCCTATAGAGATGATGAGTGAACCTACTAAATTTCAGACAGTTAGGTCCAGTGGCTTTTGCGCTAGCCATGCATACATTTTCCTTTTCTCAAAGTCTAAATCAAAAAGTAAGAAATGTCAAGTCACCCAGGGAATTAGAGATCCTAATCAGAAGGTGTTTACGGTGACCATTAGGAGGTCACTCTCCCTAATCTCTGGTGTAAGATCTGAGGTGCAAAAAAACTCTCTCCCCCTACTTTTCTTTTCTGAACTTACATGCCCACTGTTGGGAGCTTGCCTGCAATGGAATTTTGAAGAGGAAAAAGGAAGGGAAGAAAGAGCTCCATGTGAAATACTGGTATTTCACATGGCATCTCATTTTACTGCCCCAAACTGGAACCTTTGGATTCTGCAGAAGTTTAGTAGCTTCATTACAGCAAAGGATCCAATCAGCCTCCAAAAACTACTTTCTCCCCCTCCACTTTAATTTCTACGAAATAGCTGTAGGACTCAAATAATCACAAAGGGAGGGTTAGGACTGTGTGGCGTCATGATCGAGAAACTGCGGGGGCTTTTAAATAGGTTCTACCATTTTAAAAAAGCTAGAAAAAGCCCTCAGCCACCTCACCTCACAAAGTTCATTTAAGCACGTGCAGTCCTTGCAACCCCTTCATGGATCACTGCCTTGTTGTGGCGAAGGGGCTTGCGTAACTCAGTGAAGCCATAAGCTATGCCATGCAGGGCCACCCAAGACAGACAGGTCATGGCAGAGAGTTCTGACAAAATGTGGTCCACTGGAGAAGGAAATGGCAACCCACTCCAGTATTCTTGCCAAGAAAACCCCATGCACCGTATCACAAGGCTAAAAGATATGACGCCGGAAGATGAGCCCCTCAGGTCGGAAGGTGTCCAATATACTACTGGGGAAGAGCAGAGGGAATTTCCAAGTAGTGCCAGAAAGAGTGAAGCGGCTGGACCAAAGCCGAAAGGACACTCAGCTGTGGATGTGCCTGGTGGTGAAAAGAAAATCCGATGCTGTAAAGAACTATATTGTTTAGGAACCTGGAATGTAAGATCAATGAATCAAGATAAGCTGGAGGTGGTCAAACATGAGATGGCAAGATTGAACATCGACATCTTGGGAATCAGCGAGCTAAAATGGACAAGCATAGGCAAATTTAATTTAGGTGACCATCATATCTACTACTGTGGGCAAGAATCCCTTAGAAGAAATGGAGTAGCACTCATAGTCAACAAAAGGGTGGGAAAAGCAGTACTAGGGTACAATCTCAAAAACGATAGAATGATCTCACTACGAATCCAAGGCAAACCATTCAACATCACAGTAATTCAAGTTTATGCCCCAACCACTGAAGCCGAAGAAGCTGAGGTTGATCGGTTCTATGAAGACTACAACACCTTCTAGAACTAACACCAAAAAAAGATGTCCTCTTCATCATAGGGGATTGGAATGCTAAAGTAGGAAGTCAAGAAATCACCAGGTTAACAGGCAAGCATGGCCTTGGTGTACAAAATGAAGCAGGATAAAGGCTAATAGAGTTTTGCCAAGAGAACACACTGATCATAGCAAACACTCTTTTCCAACAGCACAAGAGGCGACTCTACACATGGACATCACCAGATGGTCAATATCGAAATCAGATTGATTATGTCCTTTGCAGCCCAAGATGGAGAAGCTCTATACAGTCAGTAAAAACAAGACCTGGAGCTGACTGTGGCTCAGATCCTGAGCTGCTTCTTGCAAAATTTCAGCTTAAATTGAAGAACATAGGGAAAACCACTAAACCATTCAGGTATGACCAAAATCATATGCCTTATGAATATACAGTGGAGGTGAGGAATAGTTTTAAGGGATTAGACCTGATAGACAGAGTGCCTGAGGAACTATGGACGGGGGTCCGTAACATTGTTCAGGAGGCAGCAACTCAATCCATCCCAAAGAAAAAGAAATGCAAGAAAGCCAAGTGGCTGTCTGATGAGGCTTTACAAGTAGCTGAGGAAAGAAGGGAAGTGAAAAGCAAGGGAGAAAGGGGAAGATATACCCAACTGAGTGCAGAGTTCCAGAGAATAGCAAGGAGAGACAAGAAGGCCTTCTTAAAGGAACAATGCAAAGAAATCGAGGAAAACAATAGAATGGGAAAGACTAGAGATATTTTCAAGAAAATCAGAAATATCAAGGGAACGTTTCATGCAAAGACGGGCATGATAAAGGACAAAGAAGGCAGGGACCTAACAGAAGCAGATGAGATTAAGAGGAGGTGGAAAGAATACATAGAAGAACTACACAGGAAAGATCTTAATGCCCCTGATAGCCATGATAGTGCGGTCACTGAACTTGAGCCGGACATCCTAGAGAGTGAAGTCAAGTGGGCCTTAGGAAGCATAATTTAGTAACAACAAAGCCAGCGGAGATGACAGTATTCCAGCTGAGCTATTTAAAATCCTAAAAGATGATGCTGTTAAAGTGCTGCACTCAATATGCCAACAAATTAGGGATGTCAGAGAATTTCTCCACGAATCTCTGGGAGGCCGAATGCCAGCGCATTCATCCCCCCGAAATTGGTGGAGAAACGGTCTGTCCCCCCGCCCCCCAGGACGGGACTTACCTTGCTCGAATGTCCCTGGCGGCGGCCGCCATTTCCAAGTAAAACAAACAAACAAACAAACAAATGTGATAGGCTACGTAAAGATTTACATAGCCTATCACGGCTAGATTTTTAAAAAACACCGTGACAGGCTACGTAAATGTTTACGTAGCCTATCACGGCTGACTTTGGGGGGGAAAAAAAGCGCGCATGCAAATGGCAGGGCCCATGGGCGCCGCCATTTGCGTTCCTTATTTTGGCACGTGTAGTCTACGTAAACATTTACGTAGACTACGGTGAAAATAAGGGGAACGCAAATAGCGTCATTGCCCTTATTTTCGCTGTAGTCTACGTAAATGTTTACGTAGACTACACGTGCCAAAATAAGGAACGCAAATGGCGGCGCCCATGGGCGCCGCCATTTGTGTACTCGCTTTTTTTTTTTTTTTTAAGTCAGCCGTGATAGGCTACGTAAACATTTACGTAGCCTATCACGGCTGAAAGCAGGGATGCAAACGGCGGCGGCTATGGCTGACGCCATTTGCGTCCCAGCAGGAGACAAGGTTTCACGGCCAGAGGGATGGGGCGCCTCCCCCCAGCCAGAATTTCGGCGGGGAGGGACGGGGCGCCTCCCCCCCGGCCAGAATTTCAGCAGGGAGGGATAGGGAGCCTCCGCCCCGGCCAGAATTTCGGGAGGAGGGACGGAGCGCCTCCCCCCCACCGCGAAGCAAGCTTCGGGATCAGGTAAGGGACTTTTGTCCATCCCTACAACAAATTTGGAATACTCAACAGTGGCCACAAGACTGGAAAAGGTCAATTTATATTCCAATTCCAAAGAATGGCAACGCCAAAGAGTGTTCAAACTACCACACAATTGCGCTCATTTCACATGCCAGCAAGGTGATGCTCAAAATCCTACAAGCTAGGCTTCAGCAGCATGTGAACCGAGAACTACCGGAAGTACAAGCGGGGTTTCGAAGAGGCAGAGGAACTAGAGATCAAATCGCCAACATTCGCTGCATCATGGAGAAAGCAAGAGAATTCCAGAAAAACGTCTATTTCTGCTTCATTGACTATGCTAAAGTCTTTGATTGTGTGGATCACAACAAACTCTGGCAAATTCTTAAATAGATGGGAGTACCAGACCACCTTACCTGTCTCCTGAGAAACCTGTATGAGGGTCAAGAAGCAACAGTAAGAACCGGACATGGAACAACCGTGTGGTTCAAAATTGGCAAGGGCATACGACAAGGCTGTATATTGTCACCCCGCTTATTTAATTTATATGCAGAGTACATCATGAGAAACGCCGGGTTGGATGAATCACAGGTTGGAATTAAGATTGCCGGGAGAATTATCAACAACCTCAGATACGCAGACGATACCAACCTAATGGCAGAAAGTGAAGAGGATCTAAACAGCCTCTTGTTGAGGGTGAAACTGGAGAGTGCAAAAGCCAAAAGCTGGTCTGAAACTCAACATTAAAAAAAAATAAGATCATGGCATCTGGCCCCATCACTTCCTGGACATTAGAAGGGGAAGAAATGGAAGCAGTGACAGATTTTATTTTCTTGGGCTCCAAGATCACCGCAGACGGTGACTGTAGCCATGAAATTAAAAGACACTTGCTCCTTGGCAGGAAAGCTATGGCAAACCTAGACAGCATAGTAAGAAGCAGAGACATCACCTTGCCGACAAAGGTTCGTATAATCAAAGCTATGGTTTTCCCAGTAGCAATGTATGGCTGTGAGAGCTGGACTACGAGGAAGGCTGAGCGCCGAAGAATTGATGCATTTGAACTGTGGTGCTGGAGAAGACTCTTACGAGTCCCCTGGACTGAAAGGAGGTCAAATCAGTCCATCCTAAAGGAAATCAACCCTGACTGCTCATTGGAAGGACAGATACTGAAGCTGAAGCTCAAATATTTTGGCCACCTAATGCGAAGAGAAAACTCCCTGGAAAAGACCCTGATGCTGGGAAAGATTTTCCAGGGTCTCCCTGGAAAAGACCCTGATGCTGGGAAAGATTGAAGGCAAAAGGAGAAGGGGACGGCAGAGGATGAGATGGCTAGATAGCATCACCGATGCAGTGAATATGAACTTGAGCACACTCCAGGAGAGAGTGGAGGACAGGAAGACCTGGTGTGCTATGGTCCATGGGGTCACGAAGAGTCGGACGCGCCTTAACGACTGAACAACAACAACAATCCTTGCAAACCCTGCACAGCCTCCTAAATTCCTCTGAAGTACTACCTCTCTGAAAGGAGCCACTTGACTTAGGGAATTCTCTCTACCCCCCACCCCCGCGCACATTTCCAATCACCATTCTTCTTTTCTTCTGCCCTTTCTTTCTTTCTCTTCTTTATTCCATCCAGAGCATATCTTGGGGAATTCTTAAAGAGAATTCTCTTTGGCGGGCAAGAGAAATTCTGAACTATATTTGACTTTATGCAAACAGACAAGAGGGTTGGTTTTTCTCCTTCTCACTCAAGCCTTTGAGAAGAGTGGGTTCACATGGTTGCAGAGAAACAAGTCTGGGGCTGTTTTGTTTGTCAGTTGCCATCATCCAGCCATAGGAAGGGCTGTAGCTCAGTGGCAGAGCACATGCTTGGCATGCAGAAGGTCTCAGGTTCAACCCCCAGCATCTCCAGGAAGGGCTACAAAAGAATCCTGCCTGGAACCCTGGAGAGCTGCTGCTGCTGCCAGTCAGTGTCAACAATTCTGGGCTAGATGGGCCCAGGTCTGACTCAGTATAAGGCAGCTTCCTATGTTCTTATGAACAGAAAGCTTTACTTTACAAAATATGAGTTTGGGGGTTGGTTTTTAAGTGGAGGGGAGATAATACTGCTCATTTATGCAATCCTATGCATGCCTACTGAGAAGTCCCATTATGTTTAATGAGGCTTACCCTCAGGAAAGTGTGCATAGGATTCCAGCACAAGTTGCTTTTGCAGGGAGGTTTGCACCTTGATGTTCTGCATGTTTACTCAGAAATAAGTCCTGAGTTGTGAGCATGGTACTGCAAGCTTAATACAGTGCCTACCTGATTCCGTCTAATGAATTGACTACCCTTTCAGCTCAGTCCTATGCATGTATTGTCATTTGTGGGTTGGGGTGTGTGGGTGGTTTTGCATGAACTCTAGCTTCAGTGGTGAGGGAAAGGCACTTAGTAAATGCTCAGAGTTTTTCCATAACTTAGCCCTAGTTTTGAAAACAGACTCATTGGCTGAATCCTGGTGAAGTCCTGGCACAAATGAAGTTATGGGGAGGAAGATACAATGAGAGCTTGTGCATAAGAAGGAGGCGGTAGAGAGGAGTTGCACAAAACAAGACATCTGTTTTTATGAAGAGTTGCTGGAGGATGGTAGGATGAGGAGGGATGGTTGCATGGAGGGGAATAGAATTGGTAGGGGGAGAATGTAAGTGCCCAGTGGTGAAAGAAAAGCATTCTGCACATGCTCAGAGGCACTCTATATTTAAGACCATAAGAAGAGCCATGCTGCATCAGACCAAGGTCCATCTAGTCAAGCATTCTGTTCACACAGTGACCAACCAGATGTCCATAGGAAACCCACAAGCAGGACATGAGTGCAATAGTACCTTCCCACCCATGTTCCCCTGCTGCTAACATTGGTGAAATGTAAATAAATTCTAGTCATTCTAAATTTGCATGCAAGTATATCCTTCAGAAACTTTGCAGGTTTCTTGCCTTGGGGGACACCTCTAATGACATGTGCATTTTCATACAAATTTACCCAAAAACTATTAGGGAATGGGGTGAATGGAAGGGAAAGCAAATCACTCCCTTCTCCAAAATTAGAGAACTCCTCTTCCACATGAGCTACTGCACCTATCCTTATGAAACTTTGCTGGTTTCTTACTTAGGGACAACTCTAGGCTGGCTGTAATTTTCAGGACAATGGTCCACAAGGAACATAGGGAGATAAGTATGTCCTCTTTTGGAGACCTCAAAATGTCAAGGCTACCCTTGCACAAAAACCCTTGAGGCTAGCATTCTGAAATTTGGCAGACACGATCTCCTCTGATGGGGCAATGAATCCTGAAATTTTTATCCCATTCTTCCAAGGAATTAAAATGTATTGGGAGTTCCCTTTAAAAGAAAATCAAAATATAAACCCTGCACCTATTTTTCTGACATTGGGCAGGTGTAATCCCCTTCTAGGGGGCTACTATGCCTGAAATTATCATCCAGTTCTGATCAAGAGAAAAAAGCTACAGTTTTTTTCTAATTTCCCTTGGCAGTCAACAGGAAGCATAAAGACTCATTTTTCCAAACCTTGACTCAGGTTTGGTGCTGAGCTGAAGTGGTCCGACTACAAATTGGCCCGAGTAGAAGTGGAATGTTTTCCAAATTACTGAATCGGGGTCTGAGTTGGGTGGGGGGTCAGTGCACACTTCTTATGTATGTATGTATGTATTCTATACACACACGCAAGCACACTGCATGGATATACCACACACACACACACACACTAGACGTGCACTTAGATTCATATATATGGGCCTGTGCCCCGGATCTTTTAAGAACCTAGCAATGCCCCTGTGTGGAACCCCAGGACCCAGGTATGGTATGGAATGAGCTTCCCAGAGATGCTCACCTGGTGCCTATATTGTGCTCTTTCTCATGCCAGGTGAAGTCTTTTTTTTTATTTTCCCAGGCATTTTAGTCTTTGAGTCCTGTTGCTTTAAATTTTTTACTGTATTTTAAATCTCTGCATTCCTGCTAGGTTCTATTTTGGTTTTACTGTTATACTGTAGTTTTAAACTTTTACATTTTATATTGTATTTTATGTTGTATTTTGTGATTTTAATTCTTGTGAACCACCCAGAGAGCTTCAGTTACTGGGTGGTATAGAATTTAAATGAATGAATGAATGAATGAATGAATGAATGAATGAAATCAGCTTCTTCACTTAAAAACAGTGAAGAACATGGAACATGGTCAACCTCTCCTGTCAACTTCTAGCCAGTCAGCTAGAAGAGTTGTTCTTCAAAGTTATGTTCTATTTAATGATTGCAGAATACAACCTTTATTCTCAGCAGTAGCCCACAGGTTACAGAACAGCCTCCCTAGAGAGGTCTGCCTGTTGCCTTCGTTACTGTCCTTTCTGCTCCAGGCAAATACTTTTTTTTATTCTCACAGACATTAAAAACTCCATACATTTCTCTTGCTGTGGTGTGTTGTTGTTTTTTTAAGGACATTTTAACTCTGAACCTTTTCAAAGCAACAAACTCATCAGTAACAAAATAACTTCAGATTTTAGCTTCTGTTTTGTTTTAAATGGATTGTTTTCTTGTGCTGCTTTTTCCTAATTTATGTATGTGGATTTTTGGATATTATTTGTGTCATTCTCTTTTGTTCCTCACCCTGATAACAAACTGTTATAGAACGACTAACACATGGATGAGGAACTTCTGGCCCGTGGGCCAAATTTGGCCTGCCAGTCCTCCCCTTCTGGAGACACCTCTCTCTCTCCAAAGCCCCACCGCCCAAAGAAGGGAGCGAGGGCAGGAGAGTGGCTCCCAACTGAGTAATCGCCTCAAGGAGCAACTCCTCGAGGTGCTGTCTCATCTGGAGCCCCCTTCACTCCCTGCTTGCTCTTCCCGATTAGGAAAAGTGAGGGGGGAGCGAAGCCACCGGAAGTGTGTCTGCATGGGAATGAGATGCTTGAATGAGCATGTGTCTGTGTGGATGGGATGGATGGGATGTGCATGTGTGTGTGAATGGAGTATGGATGTGTATATATGTGTGTGCATCCATGGGCTGCTGACAAGCAACATTCATTAGCCACTTTGTGCTGTGGCTCCAGGCACTGCTGGCCTGTGGCCCCCAACTTGCTTGCCTGGAGCCACTTTAGCCCTTGGCCCAGAAAAGGTTCCCCACAGCTGGACTAACAAATAAAATCAAATAAACAAGTAAATATAAACAAATCCACGACGGTTACAGGAATCCTGGCCTCCTTTGCTTCTGGCCTCCCTATCGATGCCTAGCTCTACAGCTGCTCCATACCACTCATTCAAACACGAGCCCCATACCTGTTTTCTCTGCCACAGTGAGTACTTCATTGCGAACACTTGGGTGGGGCTCCCTGCAAGACCTCAGCCGCCCAGAGTGTTCTCAGCGCCTCTTTCGTCAGAGGCCAGGGCTTGATTGAAACTGCTCCTGGTGTCTCCTCTTGGACCTGGCAGTCCCAGTTCATCACAGGGGCGGGTTGAGGCCTACCTATTCTTCCCTCCTCCCACCTATAGCCAATGAACCATTCCCAGATTCTTTCTTCTTCTCTGTTCTGTTTCCTCCCTTGCAATCACTCTCTGTCCTGTAGGTCCTCCTCCTCTCCCCATTCCCGGCCGCCTATGAAGCGGAAGTGCCCCATCCTGCTCGTTTAACTCCTCTGCTTCCCAACCCCTGCCCCCCTCCAGTCCGCCGGGGCTGAATTCCAGCCTGCTGGTGTGGGCAGGGAGGCAAAGTGTATCATTGCCTCTCTCGGATTCAGTGTAACCTGGACAAGACTGAGCTGTGTTCTGCCCTTTAGCAGTAACGTTTTTGCTCCGACATATAGCAGACATCTCGCCTCCAGACTGGAGCGACACTGACAAAGGGGCTCATTTCCATTGTTCCAATGGTTCTCCTTGAACGACATGGGCCGCCAAATAATATAGGCTTCAACTCAGGCTTTCCTATAAATGGGGATGCACCTGTCTTGCATGGAATTCATTGCTGCAAGAGGTGCTGATATCCAGTAGTTAAGTGGCTTTTAAAGGGGAGTAGGTGATTCATGGAAGATATAGGTTTCTCA
The DNA here is from genome assembly GCF_057233095.1 of Heloderma suspectum. Taxonomy (NCBI): domain Eukaryota; kingdom Metazoa; phylum Chordata; class Lepidosauria; order Squamata; family Helodermatidae; genus Heloderma; species Heloderma suspectum. The sequence continues at coordinate 100,496,588 of NC_139459.1, forward strand.
ATGGCCATTTGCCAGCAGAGTTAATAGAGCCTTCCTGTACAGAGGCAGTATGTAATATTTCTGAGAACTAGATCTGGGAGATAAACCAGAGAGAATGGCTGTTATCTCTATGCCATCCTTTAAGCTTCCAGAGGCATCTGAGGGCCAAACTAGATGTGCGGTTACTACATAACATGCGGTGATGTAGCTTCTTTTTACCGTAATGAATTACTCGCATGCACTTGCGTGTGTGGTGGGAATCCTTACCAGGAATGTAGTGTGCAGGGAAGGGAGGCCTGCCTCTTTCATCCCCAGTGCAAGTGGAATGAAAAAAAAATCCCACCACCACCTCCCACGGCTATAACCAATGGAGGCTGGCAGCTCCGATTTTGGTGGTGCTGCGAATCCATTCTGGGTTTCAGTCAGAACTCCAAAGGAGCTATCCAAGGTGCTCAGCCATATCCCCAAAATAGATTCAGCACCTTGGATAACTCCTTTAGCGTTCTGGCTGGTTCTGACTGAAACCCAGAATGGATTCGCAGCCCCACCGAAATCGGAGCCGCCAGCCTCCACTGGCTAAAGCTTAGGGAGGAAATGCCCATTGGCACCAATGGGAATTCACCCTCCCCTCTGGTTTTCTAGCCACGTCAATGGGGGTGTGGGGAGGGGAAGCAGTGGTGCAGCTAGGGCTGAACCTTGGAGCCGATCAGCCGAAGTTCAGGGCTGCACAGTATATATATATATACACACACACACACACACACACACACACCGACCATGCAGAGAGACGGGGTAGCACCAAACAGACCAGGTGTCAGCCCCTCTTTTTCGATCAGGGTTAGCAAACTGTTTGTCCGCTCTAATATATTAGGAATGTGCAAGCCACTGTAAAGCATGGAACGGCTGGGGGAAGGTGGGAAGAGAAAAACAAGTCTAGCTGTGTGCTTCACAACTGTCACATGGCCATCTGAAGGGCCCCCTTGTCGGACGAGGGTCTCAAATGACCCAGCTGCACCACTGGGGAGAGGTGCGTGATTTTGGTTCTGATCATGCTGGGGAGGGAAGAGATCAATTCCACATCCCCGCACACTGCGTTCCCAGGAAGTATGCCCCCCAGGGGATTACTTCCTCTGGGCGGGACAGCGGGGGGATGGGGGACGGGACTGGCATTGGCTTCTGAATATGCAGCTTTTCCTGTAAAGATTACATTCCAATAATTAATTAAAAAGGGAGCCATAGCTACACACTACCGATTAAGCATAATACGTAGTTTGGCCCTGAGGTATCCATTGATGACACCTCCGAATGCTGGACGTGATGAGCCTTGGGGCCAAAACAGACATTACATCAAATGTGTATCTAGCAGGTATGTCATCCTTTCATTTTTACTCTACAGTAGCTACAGGGGGCCCAATCCAGATCTTAAAAGCCTCCCTACCCCCCATGCTAGGGTTCTGATCTAAATCGGGGACCCTGCACCTACCCTAGGGTAAAGAAGGAAGAAAAAAAGGATGTAGCAGCAAGACACACATTCAAAGTAATGTCTGTTTTGGTCCTTAGGGCGCAATCCTATGGGGATAGGCGGCCTCCTCCAAACTCAGAGGTGGCCACCTATCCAATGCAGAGCAGGAGAAGCATGGAGGGATCATTCCCTCCACGCTTCTCCTGTCCTGCATTTTCGGCTAGACAGCCGATATTGGCTGTGTAGCCAAGGAAAAGCAGAGCAGGGGAGGAGGCTGCCAGACAACACATAGGATGTGTCGTACTGGCATTTCCGCCTTCCCTGCCCTGGAACGCCCCCCAGAATGCCCCATTTTGGCCGTTCCATGCTCCTCTTCTGAGCACAGAGCACGGGGCTGTTCCATGCTGCCTGCGAGGCAGTGCAGACAGGGGGGAAGGTCGGTTCTCCAGGAACCAACCTTGGAGCACGGACTCTGAGGTTGGTTCCCGGAAAACCACATAACCTATGGCCATCTAGCCGCTGAATAGTGGCCATAGGATTGCTCCCTTCATCTCATCCAGGAAAGCAGCTCTTGCATTCTTTGTCCTTATGACACCATAGGATACAAGTCTTTCTTGGGGTTGGCTTTTGAATATGGAGTTCTTCCAGTAAAGATTAGAACACAGCAGGCTTTATTGCTTTGAAGGAGTTTTTCCCATACAGTATTACTCCTCTAACGATCAGCTCATGGCACTATGTTCCTAAAGAAGGATTGACGTGCCCCAGTAACACCTCTCAGGATTGTGAATCTGGCACATCTCCTCTTCATTCAACAGTACAATACAGAACTGTGCACATAGTATAGTGCTACAACCAGTAATGTTGATCATAATGATAATTTCAGAATGGATTTCTTTTTTAAAAAAGCAGGGGAGAGCAAGAAAACAGGTGACAAGAAGAAGTTGAATACTTACAAAACCATATTCCAAGTCCCAGCACCAGCAGTAATTGAAAAACCTGACAAAGACAGCTTTTAGGAAATCTCCAATTAAAATTGTGATGTAGGTCGTCACAGTGTCAGAGACTGTTAGCCGCACAAATTCCTGCAGAAACAATGTTTCCCATTTTTTAAAAAGAGCAATGCATTGGGTTGTCTCTTCTATTGGCAAACACCAAAAGACCAACATTGTGACTAACTTAAATCCCTTTCATTTCAATGGGTCTACAGTAAGTAGGGCTAACATTGTATACTACCCCCATGGTTTCAAACTGGCCATCGGGATACTTAACAAAAACTTTAGCTTCTTTACAAAAACTCTTCAAGTATGCACTGTCATAAACTGTTTTGTCAGCAGAATCATCTTAAGAAATGCCTCTTGTGTCCCCTTTGCCTCTCTGTAAAATTTCAAAAAATATAGAATTCAGAAGATTCTCCATAGCCTGCTATTTTTCAGAAGTGATTACATTTCGTGCGCGTGTCTGTGTATCTGTGTGTGTAGATGAGGTATGCAGAACCTCTTTCAGCTCAAGGGCTGAATCCATTTTGGAGAAACTCTTTGGAGACACATTCCAGTGGTGGGTGGGACCAAAGGCAAAAGGGGCAGGGCCAAAATACCAAAACAAAACAAAAACAAAAAAACATGCCAGCATATTTTAGCTTAAAGCTCTTACTGCCCGTAACTAGGCCTTAGGAGAGGCATTTCACCATTTGGGAATGGGGGGGAAATGGCACAAAAACTGGAAAACCACCCAAAAATCGGTGGATGGGGAAAGCAGGGGGTCCAGGGGAAGAGGGGGGGCCTTCTGAGGACCCCTTGGAGGGCCAGATTTGGCCCCCGGCCTGAGGTTCTGCACCCCCTGCACACAGCCATGGCAAAGCTGGACACTTCTAAGCATTACAGGCAGGGTGCTGGTAGGAATCACTAATATCATAGACTACTTTCAGCAGCAACCCCAGGACAATTATAGTGTGTGTTCTGACCCTGCGCCATGGGCTGAGAAATCCTGGTTGGATCACCTCAGACAAAAGCAGAGCTGAGCACTGTCTAGTGCCAAATGAGAAGCCATTCTCGGTTAATCTGGAGAGCGTGCTTGGACCGGCCCTACCATCAGGCAGACTGAGGTGGCCCATTCAGGGCTAGGACTCTGGACTGACAAAATGGCAAAACATCCTTGTTACTTCTTTCTATTTGTGAGGATTACCTACTGAAACAAGAGCCCATGTTGCGCAAAGGTTCACTGCCCGGCAGTTCCAGAGGCAAGGAAGGATGGTATGAGAAACTGAGACTGTGAGGTAATATTCTTATGAGTGTAAGCAAGCAGGTATCATTCCAAAAGTATAACTGCCTTACCTGACCAACCATGGTTTCCCAACATGGGCCTCTAGGGACATCTGCAGGGTTCACTTGGATGGGAGGACCAGTGATGTTTTCTGGGAGTGTTCCATTGTACAGGCTGGCTAACCAAATGGTCATGTTCTGCTTTACAATCTTCTCTTCTTCCAACTAGGAAAAATTAAACATGATTTTTCTCCCCCTGCCCCAATAGCACAAATCCAACTAGTACATATATCACACAGAGCTAGGATAGGTTTGTAGCTAAGAAACCAACTATAAACCAGAAAGTCCAATGCTCCGTTGATGTCTCTAATGAAGTCAGTGGGCAGAATTAGGCAAGCCACTTCTGCTCACCCTTCAGTTCATCATGTCTCCCACATGGGAACAATAATACTGGCCTATCATGGGAATAATAGTACTGATTATTAGAGAGGTATTGTAAGGGTTACTGAGATAATGTATCAGAAACAACTAAGAGTCTTGTGGCACCTTAAAGACTAACAACTTTATTATAGCATAAGCTTTTGTGGATGAATTCGCCCCTCTCTCAGTTGCAGGTGTGTGTGTGTGTGTGTGTGTGTGTGTGTGGTGGTTGGATTGTATATATGGTTGTGTGGGAAGGGGAAGAATTGTAAGCAGTGCTATCAAGAGAATGAAATGGAAAAGTACCCCCACCCTCGCCCAGCCATGTCTATCTTCTCTCTATCTATCCATCTATCTAATACACACATACATACACACATCTGCCAACTGAGGATAACATTTCATGCATCTGATAAACTACTCTAGTTGACAACATCTTATGCCATAATAAATGTGTTAGTCTTTAAGGTGCCACAACATACAGTATTTCATCATTTTCCCCGCAACATTGACATGGATCCCGCCTGGAAACTAGATAATCTATGTAAAGCACCTACTCTACAAAAATTGTTGTTGTTATTGGGACTCCCATACTCTCCCCCCAAAAACATTTTCTCCCTTCTAGCCAGGATACACCTGTGAAGCCTTTTGTACTTAGCAACACAGAAGAATTCAAAACATCATGTCCCTGATCCAGGGGTGCTTCCAGATGAGACTTCTATTGCACTATTGACCTGCCTCATTCACAGATATTTTTTTTTCAGAGGGTCCAGGTGATGCCATTTTCAATTTGCAACCCTCTCATGTTTTATCACCACTTCTTCAATCTTTATTTCTTACCCAAAACAATCCACTAAGGGGGAAAAGACAGAAGAGCTGAATAATGTATTTTGGTAGTGCCAGGAGCCCTCCATCTTGGAAGCACCCCAGCTAGTCAGAAGTGCAACTGAAACAAGTTATTCTCAACTAACATGTTCCATTGGTTTCACAGGTCTATTCATAACCTTCTGGAGTTCAAAACATCAGACTTGTGGAACCTGTTTCTTCCTTGCCTTAAGATTGATTTCATCCATGAGAGCAATAATGAATGTGTATAGGTTGCCCAGGAAAAGAGCAAAGATTCGTCCCAGCTGCCATCGGAGGGCTATTCGAGGGTGATAGTTTTCCAGGGCACTGATGACATCAAATACAGTAGGACAGAACATTCCCAGAAGGGACATGACCATGTTCACCTGCAGGGGTTGGAAACAAGGTTTTAACAAAATCCTGCTCATTTTTCATTCATAAAGATCATATGTTATTCCACTGCTGATACTTTTAGTACATCTAGTATAAAAAGAAAGTTGATATTAATGCTTGTTATCTTTATGAAAAAGGTGGGACTAGGTTTAAAACAGGGATGGGGAACACTTTTGGGGTGGGGTGGGAGGCCAAATGACCCACCCTCCCCCAGCTCTTTGCAAGCTGGATAACATCAGAGGGTGTGGACATGCCATGCCCCCATCAAGGATGTAGCCATGTAGCAGCCATATCGGGGGTCAGACTAAGTAGCGTCATGCAGTCTCATGCTTCATGTTCTTGCTGAGCTCTTGCTCTCTGAAATATATGTTTGTAAGCTGACGAGACACAGGAATTTCTTATCTTGTCAACAAAGGCTAAGGTCATAGTGATATGTATATCATGTTCTCTGCTGTTCTCTGCTTATCATGGCTACCCTATAACCCATTTCTTGTATTATAAACAATGGTGCTAGGAGAAGAAATGTTGAGGACTGCAACCCCACATGGGAGAGAGAGGAGGAGCCATTTCCTATTTGTCATAATGTCTATAAAAACAATTTGCTGATGTAAATCGGGGCTTTTGGCTCTTTGGAAGTGATTCCAGCCTTAAGCCCGCGCATTAAATAAAGAAAAACTCTTTTTCCTTTACTCCGTGGTCTCTCTGACTCTGAGTTCTACAACACTAGATGTCATCATGTCCCCAACCAGTTTCAGCTGGGAACTGGCTTTGGCCAGGCCACATCCTTCCCAATGAAGGGAGGTACAGCGCAGGTGAATCCGTCCCAACCCTTGGAGCTTGGAGAGCCGTGGAGACCCTGATCTCTTGAAATAACCTACCTCCTCATGCATTCTACCATATCATGATTACAGAATATCAGCGCACAGTGGAAAATGGATCATGTGAATTGACCCATAAGTAGGTAGGTCTGGGATATTCTTCTGATCAGCAATAATCAGAGATGGAATGATAAAATACAAGCATCTCTTTCCCATTAATCCAGGACTGGGGAATCTTTGTCAGCCCAAGCTGGCTGTCAAATGCCCGGCCCCTGGCTTTCTTTGTGGTCAAGCTGCCAAGTTGTATTTCCAGTCTATTGCTTTTATTATGCAAACTACAAGCTAACAGGCATTGCCTTAGGCTACAGATAGTATCCTCATGCAGCAACTAGAGACAGGCTTTCCTAACAAGCTTTGTATAATACAGTAGCCCTCAGGTTGCTACCCAGAATTAAAGCACCATGGAATATAGTTACTACAAAACTGCCACTGGCTACTACGGGCTTCCCTTCTCAACCTGAGAACAGCTTACTCACATGTAGGGGTTACTCTTCATACAGCCATACCCAAAGAGAGGACACTGGGGTTTGGGGGCTAGCCTGACTGTGTGATGTTTTAAAGCACTTGAAAGAGGTTTATGTGATACTTTAAAATGTGTAGAAATAAAAACTGAATAAAGTGAGCCATAGTGACTTGATGTCTAGAGGGACTTCAAGTGAATTAATGAGTGTTAGTTGTTATCTGCTGAACTTTCAGTCAGTGAATAAGTGAAATGTCTTATTGAGATTATTTTGGTAAGGAGATACTTTAGGGATATGGATTGTTTGGAAGAGAGGCTCAGTTGTATTACACAACCAAATGTATTGTTAGGAAAAACTCCTTAGTTACAATGCCTGACTCAAGGTGGGAAACGTAATAATCTGATTGAGCTTGCTCAGTGTTACCCAAGAGTTCGGGATTCAGCCTTGATCGACAAATTTACTGAACAAGCTCAGGAGTTTGATGGACAAACACAGTCAGCAGGATTGGCCCAAGACATTTTGCCGACTGAGGCAAAGAACAAGATGGCGCCCCCTCCCATTCCATGTACAAAAGCGGACTGAACTAGCAGTTGAATCTTACTTCAATACTGGGCATGGGACAGCATCCTCTACTGCACCTAGAGGAAGCAGGCTAACTTTGCAGACACAGAGCACACAGCTCTCCCATCCTAGGCCTTGCTGCTGCCCCTCAGCGTCTGCCGCCTTGGGCAACTGTCACTCTGCCTCATGATAGGGCAGCCCTGACAGTCAGACTCATTTATTGATGGATGGTTTATCTATCCATCAGTCTTCAGCACCCTATTTCTCAAGTCAAGGCAGATCTTTCTGGAAGGACAGTTATGATTTTTATATCGTTATTAATTCTTTGAAGATCTGTCCTAATTAATTACAACATTCAGCTTTTGTTATGCATTTGTATTGTACATTCTGGTCTTCTTTGGATGTATGTTTTTATTTTGTTTGATTTAACTATATTATATATTTTGGGGGGGAAATAGAATTAAAATATCATTTAAAAACAATAAAAGGGGAGATTTATATCTGAATTGTTTATAACAACCCTATCACCACTAAATATTCTTCCATATAGGATTACTCCAGACTAAAAACCTACATTTTTATTGGTGGTGAATGAATTTATAAAAGAATTGATCCTGTTAATTATTAGTCATCTAGTTCCTAGTAACAATAGCTGAGAATGCATCCTCTCAAAAGGAGGTTAACCACCATCAAGAGCGACCTTTAGCACCAGACTGTGTATGCTGGAAAATTATTGTCTATAAAGCCACTGTGATTTCTCAGCTTCTAAAGTGACACTGTGCTTTTTAATAAATGAGGCTGAGATTATAGCCAAGTCTAAACTCTAGCTCTAACTGTTCTCCAGCATGCCAGTTCCATAAAGAATGTTTAATCCTGACTGCTTGCCATTAAAATGATATATTCATTACGAATGAACTGTTTAGCGCATATAAATCATGCTCTCTCTACCCACGCTGTGTGCAGTAATAACAGTCTTGTCTAACATCCCTGCTGCAGAAGGCAACAATAAAAGGCTATCCTTCATGCAAACATATTTTCATTTTTACATAATTAGCAGAATAATTAGAGGAAGGGGGTTATTTATTCATTGCAATTGCAAAACTTACATAGACTTCAAAATGAGCAGTGGCTAAATAGCTCAAGACCTCAACATGCATTTTTTGTAATACATGATCACTTTCTCTACTGCAAGCTCAATGTGTTTTTGAAAGATCCTCTCATATTATCTGAATTTGCTACCTTGCATATTTTATTTATTTGTTAATTATTATTTTTAAGCATTTCTGTGCTGACTTGGACTAAAAATAAATAAATAAAGGCAGCTTACAATAAAGCATTGAAAAACAACAGTACACCGATAAAATACATAATAAAACACTTGATAAAATATCAGTAAAACAGCACACTAAAATAGCAATAAAAGAAACACAGCACATTAAAATGAAAGGAATCTAAAGCAGAAAACAAAACAAAAACTAGAGCTGTGCGCAAATGGCCTCTCAAAACTCTCCAGCCTATTTGTGGGTAGAGAAAATGGGGGGACAATTTCACCTAATTTCTCCTAGGGGAGGAGAAATTCTTCAACAGTTTCACCCAGACAGGGCTCACTACTGGCAGGGATTGTAGCACAGGTCCTTTCTTTTTTCCTAAGTTTATTGCACTGCTCCTGTAAGTTGCAATAGCATCAAAATGTTGAGGCTTCTGCTTTGCTGAGGCAGAATTTTTAATTTCTTTCGCTTGCATTTTTGAGTTTACCTAATCACTGTAAGATGGCTGAGGGTGCTCTGTATGTTTTCTCTCTCTATTACACATCTTTCCATTTCTCTGCAGCCTCCCAGTAGGGGTGTACGAAACCCCGCTTACCTGGCTCTGCCGGGCTCCGCAGGTGGGGGGAGGCGCTCCGTGCCTCCCCCCCCGGAATCCTGGCCGGCCAGCCGGCTTCGTTCTGCGGCCAAGCTGCAGAGCCGCCGGCCAGCTCCAGCCACCCGCGGCCAGACATCCAGCCGCTGGGCAGCCCTGCAGGGACGCAAATGGCGGCTGTTGTAGCCACCGTCATTTGCATCCCTGCAGTGAGCCGTGATAGGCTATGTAAATATTTACGTAGCCTATCATGGCAGGGGGAAAAAAAACCTGCAATCTCCCCATGTGCCCTCCAAATATCCTCCGGAAGGTCCCTCAGAGTAGACATATATAGGATCACAGTCTAATTTAGTCTGGATCCAACACAATGAATAACTTGTAGTTGTAGATTCCTACATGTCCACTTTGGATAGGAAGCTGCATAATTCATAACACCCTGGCACAGCTGAGCATAAAGAAGGACAAAAAATATATATTATGCAATGGACATTTTCTGTGCCTCAAGTTTAGTTTTACACAATCTATGTGCAGACCCTATTCCCCTGATTAATCAAAGTGACTATTGTTAGGAAATTATGGAGAAAAAAATGGGAGTGCTCTTTTGATCGATTTGTTTCCCAGCCCATAATGATGGGTGCTTCTAGATTAGGCTTTGAGGGTGCCATTGCCCAGCCTCCTTTATTGAGGTTTACAAGGGTCCAGGCATAGTTGACTTTTACTCGTGACCCTCCCATGTTTTCTTACCACTTCTTCAGCATTTTTCCTTAATGCAGAAAATCCATTAAGGAGAAAAAGATGGAACATCTGCACAATGGCTTCTCACTGCTAGCACTAGGAGCCCTCCATCTGGAAGCACCCCTGCAGCTCTAGACCCATGTCTTCTAATTACATCTATTTTAGAAAGCAAAGCATGCTGGAACGAACTTCATTTCTCTCCCACCATCCATGGTTTTCAAGGCCTTCCAAAGCAAATTTTTGGGATCGCCTCACAACAAAGTAGATGAGATAACCACTCCCAGCCAGTGTGCACAATGCGAAGAAATTCGCGAGAACCCTCAGGAATCGGGTCAAGTGGATGTTCTCTTCTTTCCGGCTCTCTTGTTCCTCCACAATTGCTTCCTGTATTTATTAGAAACAAACAGGAAACATATTTCATTGTGAGTGAGCAAACTGAGAAGAATCACGACAGCAGCCTTCACGATCTAGGGCCAAGATATTTCAAGACCCATCTTGACCCAAGAATTGCTGCCCACTCACCATGGACAATGTTACGAGGATTTGCTCGATGTCACTTTTGCTCAAGAGGTTTGGCTGGCTGGGACTCAGGACGGAACCTTACCTCGGCTCCAGGACGGAGCCTTGGCCTCAGTAGTGAGGCCAAGTTTGTAGAACTCTCTCATGGAAAGCCTAGTTGGCTTCCTCTCTTATGGTCTTTAGGCAAATCGTGAAGACGTTCCTGTTTTGTCAGGCGTTTGGATTCTTTTAAGCCTGCTGCTATGGGCTGGGTTATTCTTCTCTAGTTTTTATGTCTCTGATATTATTTGTAACATCATTGTTATGATTTACCACCTTTACAGCTCAGTAACCCTTTTCTATGGCATGATATGAGTCAATGCTTGATATCAGACCGGGCAAGCAGCGGGCCACATATTACCTTAAAGCTCGTTGTTATCGATGCAAATTTGTTATCTGCTGTTTCAGGATTGCCAATCAAGTAATCCCAGCTGGTGAACATTTTCCAGCTGAAGTTAAAACTTGTATCATCTCCACCGCCATCATCGTGTGCATTCTTTGCCATTCTGAAAAAGGTCAGAAACAGGCTTTATAACATGATTTTTTTTTTTAAAAAAAAAAATGTAATGTATTAAGCACGAACTTGCTCTCTCCCTCACACTCCGGGAGAGAGCGGAGGACAGGAAGGCCTGGCATGCTATGGTCCATGGGGTCACGAAGAGTTGGACACGACTTAACAACTGAACAACAACAATGTATTAAGCATTCCTGAGAATACCTTAGCAGGGGGAGGGGGGGTGAAAGTAAGCTCTTCTTTAGTTTATAAGGGCTGTCAACTGATTAAAATGTTTTAGCTGATTAGCTACCTTTGACTGATTGTTTAATCAATCAATTGAATTTAATGCATTTGCATATCGCCAGAATTTCAATAGATAGGAGGGGTTTTTTTAGAAATTGATGTATAAGATAAGTTACCATTTAACAAACAAAAGCCCCACCAATAAATTGGCAACTAAGTTTAGTTGCTTAATCTATGAATTAAATAAATGTGGGCTGCTGCAATCCTATGTTCACTTTCCTGGGAATAAGCTCTACTGAATACAGTGGAACATACCTCAGAGTAAGGGAACATAGGGAGCTGTCTTATTCCAGATCAGACTGTTTGTCCATCTGGCTCAGTATTGTCTACTGTCACTTGCAGTGACCCTCCAAGACAGTTCTTTTCCATCACTTGCTACCTGATCCATCCATTTAACTGGAGATGCCAGGAATTGAACCTGGGGCCTCTACTTGCAAAACAAGTGCTCTGCCACTGTGCCACAGTCCCACTGGAATGCAAAGATTGAACGACACAATTTGTAGCCCTTGCTTTTGTTCATCTACAACACCAAACACTTTTCCTGTTCAAACGTCATTGAAACGAACTGGGTTTGTGCAGGAGAAAATGATGTAACTTCATAAACTGATATGTCTCCCAAGGAGTATGAAAATAAAGTAGCATCACACCTTACGTCATCAGAATTAAGACCAACAGGTAATTCTCTTGAAGGATTCAGAAACAGAAAGATGGAAATGTTGATGGTTGATTTATGCTGTAATGATTTCTGTCAATGTAATGTCAATGCCCTTCCCCTTTGTCTCTGTTCTGCTGTCTATCCAGGCAATCACAGAAAAAACAGCCAACCAAACAAAAAGCTCGCTGTTAGATTTGAGGTTTTGCACTTATATTGTTTTTTGTGAAATCATCAACCAGCCAAAGAATATAAGAGGATTTACTGTTAAGGTTATCTAAATATAGATCAAGATTATCTTGTGGGCAGATGGAAATTTAGCACATACAGAACATGTTCACCCAAGGGTATTCCTTTTGTTTTGCCCTGAGGGATTGCACAAGGATTTTTTAAAAAATAAATAAATAAATGGGTGACTGGCAGCTACTCAGTTATAATTCCCTGAGAGGTTTCTGTAGGAAGAATCTTCACAAATACAGTATCAAAGAAATATTTGTAATGGCTCCATCATAACTGGATCAGAAATGTGTTATTTGTGCAGTGAATTATTTATTTATTTATTTATTTATTTATTTATTTTTGTCTCTTACTTAAGCATAATTGGGAGGAGAAGGGACTGAAATAAGTGGCCTTTTATTGGCTTTTGAACATTATGTCAGTTGACTTCACTTTCTCCTGAATACTGCAAGGCTAGTGTCAATGTATTTCAAGGGCAGAGTCAGTGGAGGCTGGTGGCTCCGATGTCAGTGTGGTGGTGAATCCGCTCCAGGTTTCAGTCAGAACTAGTCAGAACTCTGAAGAAGCTATCCAGCACCATGGATAGCTCTTTTAGAGTTCTGGATGGTTCTGACTGAAACTTGGAGTGGATTCTCCACTCCACTGATATCAGAGCCACCAGCCTCCACTGAAAGAGATCCAGCCATATCCTACCCTTGACCACATTCATTCTGTGTGTGTGTGTGTTGAGGGCAAGGGTGCACAACCTGTGGCCCGCGGCCCACATGCACCCCTCCAAGGCCTTTCCCAAACCTAAGCATGAACCAGAACACAGTTAGACATTGAAATCCATACTTCCCTGAATTTTGTAATACAGTTCACACACACACATACACCAAAAATGCATACAAAAATGCATATATTTGGAACAATACACACACAAAAATGCATACATTTGAAACTGTGCATACAAAAGAAAATACGTGTATTTGAAAAAATGCACACAAAAACACTTTATTCAGTGGAACAGTTGCTTGCAAATAAATGCACACATTTGAAAAAGTATCCACAAATATGTGTACATTTGAAATAAAATCTGAACAAAATATGAGCATATTTTGAAAAAGCTGCATGAAAATATGCACATATGCACATAATTTCATGTGGTCTATATTAAAAAAAACCAATCCAATGTGGAAACAGAACGGAATGAACCTGAGCAAAATCTAGCTTGATAGGTTAGGCCATTCCTAGCTATGGCCCTTTCTATCATCATGTCTGAAATGACTATGAAACCAATCTCTACAGGTTTGAATTCTACATTTATAGCTGATATTTTTGGGCTTACAGGCAATATGTATGGGGGCACTGCATGTGGCAAAATGTTGGCCCACATGAATGAGAGAAAGTCATCTTTAGTTCATACTGTGGCAAAGAATGGTGAGACTAAGCTCTTGGGTGATTTGCACATCACAGTAAGCCACCGTCGATTAGGGATGTTGGAAAAATCCTCCATGGACCCCAATGAGGCCGGATTCTATTGTATCTGTGGAGGATCAGATGTCCTACCTCTGCCTCCCCGTGAAGTCCCTCACTGGCCGGATCCTGCCTGCTGCCAGCTCTGAAGCCCCAAAATATGGCCACCATTGTTGTATCCATGGATGGACTGACGACTGCGGATGCAAATGGCGGCTGGCATTGCGGCCGCCATTTGCATCCCCTGCTCTTTGACATGATAGGCTATGTAAATCTTTACGTAGCCTATCGCGCAAAGGAACAGGGACTCAAATACTCAATTTGTATCCCTGTTCCTTCGCATGATAGGCTACATAAAGATTTACGTAGCCTATCAAGTCAAAGAGCAGGGGACACAAATGGCGGCCACTACGCCATTTGTGTCACTGCTCTTTTCATGATAAGCTACATAAAGATTTACGTAGCTTATCATGGCTAAAGCAGGGATGCAAATGGCGTCCCCTACGCTGGACACCATTTGTGGCCGCAGCCCGGCAGCGGATAGATGTCTGGCTGCAGACGGGCCCGGCCGGCAGCTCCGCAGACTTGCCGCAGAGTGGAGCCAGCCGGGAAGGATTATGGGGGGAGGGATGGATTGCCTCCCCCCCCCCCCCGTTGATGCCTCCAGTCAGAAAGGTAAGTTGATTTCGTACACCCCTACCGTCGATTAATTCACCTATGGAGCCACTATTTAAAATATCCAAGCTGCAGCATACACACGCCATGGCTTGTCATATCGTGTGAACCCAGGGGGCAGGATTTTGTATATTCAAAATGGTGGCTGCGGTGTGAGCATGTGGCTTAAATAAGCCACCATGGTTTGCGGCATGTCCTGGGTGCCCATGGGTGCTTCTTCCATAACCTCCCCCCTCGTAGGTTGTCATGTCATCTGAACACGGTGAGGGTGGGTTGTTGGCATGGCTAACAGACCACCCACAACCCTAAAACAGTTCATGGATTCTGGGAGGTTTGTTAACCATGCCAACAACAACCCCCCACACCATGTTCATATGACACAACAACCTACAAGGGCTGGTGGTTTTGGATTAGGGAACAGGCATCTGTGGGCGCCTGGCATGTTCCACAAACTGCAGCGGTTTATTTAAGCTACCATGGGTGGCAAAGACTGTCCGAACATGATTATCAATGAGAAAGCATAGGTGGAGATTATGCTTTCTTCTGTAGTGTAGTAATTTTTTTTATATCTGTTGCTACTAATGCTTGAGAACAACTGTACAAGCAAGCACAAGCTGACCATTCCAGCCATGCAGATAGCCATTTACTATTCACGGTGACTTATGCACTTGGATTTGTCATCATAAGTTCCTGTCCTTCCTCCCCCACGCCAGCCACCCCACCCCCTGCCTTTGCAAGGCCAGATAAAAAGGAATGATTGTAATTTATGAGTGTTACTTGACACTACACTATATGGAAAACTTTACACAAAAAAAGAAATGTTGACATCACTATTCCTTTGGTTACACATTTATTTCATGCTTCTTTGCTGTGCTATTTCAGTGAAAGTTCTTTCCCCCAACTCTCCCAGAGTGTGCATTTCCTTCCAGTATGAATGGATTGATGATGATGATGATGATGATGATGATAGATAGATAGATAGATAGATAGATGTAGGTAGATAGATAGATAGATAGATAGATAGATAGATAGATAGATAGATAGAGGCTTTAAAAAGCTAAATAACAGTAAATTAATTCAGGATTTCCTACTTTCCATCCATCCTCCCTCCTCCCTCCATCCCCTCCCTCCTCCCTCCGTCAACCAGTGCATATCAGTCCTGCTGTTGAAGGTGTGACCCAAGGAAAGTGTATTAAAATACACCAATATTCAGGAAAAGCCTTCCACAAATCTTCCTCTTTGGAGTGTCATTAAGCTGATGCTAGGAAATGGTTACATTTGAGTTTTAATTTTTAGGAATCTGGTGGGGGTCTTTATTAGAATAACATTTAAAATACTCACGTAGAGCTGATTTTATGCATTTAGTTTTTCAGTCATTGTGAACTGCCAAAAGCCTCAGGGATGGAACAGGAAGGGCAGAGCCAGTGTGCTATAGGGGTTAGGCAGAAGTTAGGGGTTATTTGGTTTTTGAAACACATGTGGGCACCTATCCTATGGCCGCTAGACAGCAGCTAGACGGCCATGGGATATCTGGTTTTGCGGGAACCAACATCAGAGCCACATCTTGAGGTCAGTTCCTGGAGAACTGACCTCCCCCGACTTCCGCGCTGCCTCAGAGGCAGCATGGAACAGCCCCATCCTCCGTGCTTGCAAGAGGAGCGCAGAGCAGCCGGAAAGGGCATTCTGGGGCAGGGACAGCGTAGTTGCCTGTACGACACATCCAATGTGTTATATACAGCAGCGTCCCTTCCCACTCCATGCTCCCGCATCTAGACAGCTGCAATCGGCTGTCCAGCTGAAAAAGCAGGGCAGGAGAAGCATGGAGGGAACGATCCCCTCTGTGCTTCTCATGCCCTGCTTTGGATAGGCGGTCACCTCTGAGTTCAGAGGTAGCCACCTATCTCAATAGGATTGCACCCTAAATGATTTTAATTAATTTAAATGTGTCCATTGATTTGAAGCTTGCAGTACCATCTTCATTGACTAGGTGGCAGACTTCCCCAACCAGCCCATAGCTTTGCAGATTGCAGTAGACACAGTTGATGCCAGAGTTATTCCCACAGGGGGCAGAGTGGATAGACCCACTCCCTCCCTCTGGGGGCACACCACCATGGGAGTTGTGTCTAGCAGTGCCAATGGCTGTGGCTTCACACAGATGGGGCCAACTCTGCCAAATACATACCTTTGCTTGAAGGCTTTTGCTGTATCAAACTAAGGGCTATTGTAACTCGTGTGAAGCCAGGTGTGCTAGCTAGTAATAAACAAGCACAGTTCAGTCTATCGATATGTTTCTAATTCTTTAACACAGTCACATCAGAAGAAACTTACGTGCGGATGACAACCATGAAACTGTAAGCAATGGTGCCAACTCCAACCAAAAAGTAGGACAGAGGCATCCGGAACTTCAGCCACCCAATTGTTCTCTGGTTATTGTAATAACCATAAAAGAGCACCGAATATTGTGCAAAGCCCTGGAAAGTCAACGACAAGTAACAATTTAGACATCTTTTCTTTAAAAAGCCTTCTCACAACACTCTGTGGCAGTTGTGGGCAGATTTCAGCCTTCCAGGAACTACTTTGTGTTAGAGTCAACAACCTGAGCCAGGTGCAAAAGAGTGGCTAGAGACGTGGAACCACTTACCTGCTGCACGCACCTCATGAGTTGAACACCAGGGTGACCTGCATGTACAAATACACCCTAATCTGGGGTAGGGGTGGTGTGGGGAGCCTTTTGTTGTTCTAATTCTTAAACAGTTGGCAGTTGAGCCTCCAGTTGTTTGGAATAAGAGAATCCTTCTCATAATACTAGGTTTTGGTTGAAAGTACTTCACCATTGTCAAGCTTGTCTCACGTTTGACAGCAGGAGCTTCTCTTGCTCATGCTGAGTTGGCAGCACAAATACAGCCTAGAAGTTGTCAGCACGTAAACACTCGGAGCAGGGGTGCAGAACCTCAGATCTGACCTCCCCCCCCGGGGGGGGGGCAGGGGATGCTGGTGGATCCAATTTCCTTGGGGAAAGATTCCATTCTGGGTTTTACTTACAACCAGCCAAGAGTCTAAAGGAGCTATCCAAGGTGCTGGGCTCTTTGGGGGGATAGGGTCCAGCACCTTGGATAGCTGTTTTAGACTCCTGGTTGGTTGTAAGTAAAACCCAGAATGGAATCTCCGCCCCACTGAAATCGGATCCACCAGCCTCCCCTGACCTGGGGTTCCCTCCCGGGTTCCCTAGATTGCCACACACCCTTACTGGACCTTACTAAGGGGGCCACGTTGTTTCTTACTAAGGGGTCCACGTTGTTTCTTACTAAGGGGGCCACGTTGTTTCTGGTGGCACAGAAACAATGTTTCTGTGCTACCAGAAACTATAATCCAGATCCCAGGCCACGTTGGCAGTGGTGTAGTGGGGCCAGGGATAAAGCACCAGCCATTTTTTTTTAGCAGGGGCACTGACGTCATCTGCCACCCCTGCCCCACCCACAAATCCCCTGCTCCCCCTGAGTTTAGCTGCAATCATCACAGCAGCTGGCAGGAAATTAATTTCCCCAGTGACAATATATTGTTCCATGTTGTAATGCAAAGCATTTTTAGCTGGCTTGGTCTTGAAGCGGCAATTCAGGATGCTTCGCTTTACAACCCTGATCCTGGTGGAGATGAAAACTCCTAGAGCTGGTTTGTTGATATGGATCAACACAACTGCCTGCAATTTTGGTCTCGCCTTGGGGGGGAGGGCTATCGGGGCTGTCACAACGCACTCCTGCACTTCCAAATATACCACTCCAGGATGGTGCTTAGGGCTTTAAAGATTAATACCCGTACTTTAAATTGTGCCCGGAAAAATCAGGCAGCCAGTGTAGTTGGAAGAAGATCAGAGTTATACAATCCGGTCTCTGGGCTTCAGTCAACATTCTGGTCTCTGGGCTTCAGTCAACATTCTGGCAGGTGCATGGCAGTTCCAGTTTCCTCACTGTCTTTAAAGGCAGCCAGACAAAGGGAACCTTGTAATCCAGTCTAGGTGTAACTGGGGCACGAGTGAGCAATGCAGGGTCTGATTTCTCTAGGGAAGGCTGCAGCTGCCTAAGCAGGTGAAGCTGGTCAAGCACTCCTGGCTACCACCACAACCTGGGCATCTAGGAAATATCCAGGAACACCCCAAGCATCACACTTGGTCTTTCGGGAGGCATGTGACTCCATCCAGATTAGGCTGTACACTTAAGCCCAGATCTGTAGAACTCCTGTCAAAAGCACATCCCTCTTTTTGTCGATTACACTTCTATCCTGCCCCATAGCTGAAGCTCTCTTGTCCAATGGTCAGAAGGGAGAACGAGTGGGAAAACAAAACCCACTCGTTCAATGAGGTGAGGAAGCATAAGCTCACCCTAGAGGCAATGCATTGCTTTTCCCATCCTTAATGGATCTGCGGCCTTCAGCGTGTGTATGCCTCCTGGAGAACAAGAGAGCATACCACTCCAGAAGCCCCCAAATCAGCAGCTGGTGGGTAACTCAAACTGGGCATCTGAAAATAGTGACTCAGGGGCAATTCAAACATTGCAATCTCCTATGCATAGATGAATCTCCACGTAGGAAATAATGTGTAACGTACTGAGTACGGGACGAATGTCATGAGTATCAATAGCCAATAGGTGCAGTGGCTGCCCCATCCGTGTATTTGTGTAGGAAATATATCCACCCTGGATTTCATTTTGTTATGCTCATCCTCCTTCTCTGAGTGGTGAGAAGTTCCAGGGTGGCCACTTAAGCATCAACCCCAAAGATGCAGAAAGAGGACACAGATTTGCACACATTTTGCATCTGCTAATATATACATGCCGATGCAGATGTGGGAATGATGGCTCTCATTTAAATAGGAATACAATACATCTCACCTGAGTATGGAAGACTGTGGCCAGGTGACCCGCGTGCCTCCTCGGTCTGCTGTTCAGGGGCTGACTGCTGATGGGCACCTTCAAGTCCCCTGCGCTCCTTTCTTATAACACGTTATGTTTAAACTGGGCTTGGACTGGACAAAAGAGGATGCCTTCAAATAGAGGACTCTCATCTGACAGCCCTTCAAACTGAAGATTGCCCTCTGTAAATTAGGACACATGGCCACCCTATGGGGCGCAGTGCTTACCCAGGTTTGGTTTCCTTTGGAAGATTAGTGGAGGCTCATTGCTGCTTTGTAACATTTGTGGGCCAATTACCTGTGATTTCGCTAACCATGTGTGTTCTTGGGAACTTGGCCTGTACTACAAGCCTTTCAGAAACATTTGCGGTCCCCCAATGCCATTAACCCTTTTGTCTCTAAAAACCCAGTCTTACAAGGATATGTTTCAACAGATGCACTGTTTCCTAAGAGGAAATTAAGCTCGGCATCAGAAATTGTAACATATGCTCTGGGGTTCATTATATGAACCATTCACTAGATTTTATTCATGCAGTGGATATAACAGATTAACCCCCCTGAGTCGTGGGCACTCTTGTTTGATCTGTACAGCATGGAATGACTAAGCTATGCAGGGCTTTATAAATCAAACCCAGCACTTAGGATTGTGTCTGAAAATCAATTGACCTAACTAGATCTACTAAATGATATGCCACTAGGGGATGGATGGATAGATAGATGTTGTATATAAATCATTTTATAAATGAAGATATGTTTGCTTTCCCAAACTAAGGAATACACTGAAAATGTCTGGTGTAGGCAAGCAAAAATAATTGACACAAACTGGACAAAGGTTTCCTCCTGTCTTTTTGTTGCAACACTCTACCACTGGAGACCATTCCACCTCTGCTGAAGACCACTCCTGAGGAACATCACATAGTTGCAAGTGGCCATAACAAATTCAAATCAGACATAAGAGTTCAGTGTTTGCCCTCATAATCTTCCAATGGCCTGCAGATGAATTAGAAAGGGTTTTAACTGACTGTGGTAATGCAGAGGGGCTTAGTTGTCTCGCATGTAAAATGCATCCATTCCCTTCCCTTCTGCTGTTTAGCTGATGGTTATATTTCTTAAAAGTAAACCATTAGTAGATTAAAATGTCAGTAGGCTAACATCCTTCTGTTTCGTTTAATCACAAGCCATGCAGTCAATGTATTGTGACTGTCAGGCTGCCTGAGATGAGTCGCAGTGTTTGCCTGCTAAGTCTCATTTGCAATCCTGGCTGCGGCGAAAATGAAATTTTAACACAGGACAAGTAAATATGAATAGATTTCTGGTGTGATTATCAACCTGTTTCCTCAATTGCACTGGTCCTGACATTGTCTCAGCTGGGGAATTATGGGACTCTGAGGTCATCAGTGTTTTAATTATTCGCAGAACATCAACGCTGTATGAAAGGCATGCCACATAGGTGCCACGTACCCCGTATTTCTTTTTCTTTTGTGCCAGGCAGTGAGTGCCCTAAAAAATCATTACCCTGGATGTATAATGATCAGGACCAACTGGAGTCCAAACCAGACATGACATTAAATGCATCTTTGCCTGTAGTTCTTTTTTAAATGATCAGCTGCTGGTGGCGGTGGTGGTGGGATGCTGACAATTATCAGAAACACAGCAGACACAGAGGGGAAATTTAACCCTTTCCTCCCCTGCTGTCGCCTTGAGGAATATCTCTCCTCTGAAGCATCTATTTACATTAGGAGGAGATTCTCCATTGGCACCAGTGCAAATACCAGCCTTCAGAGGAGGGATTGTCTTCAGGATTGCAGCAGGGGAGGAAATGCTTAAATCCTCCTTTCCCCACCTGCTGTACTCCCACTTTCTGCATTTTAAAACCATGTTAATCTGGGACCGAATTCACAAACTGTGCATTAAAGATGCATCTAATTTCACCTCTAGTTTGGCTTTGAGTTACTGATTCATAAAGACTGAAACAGGGTGACTGGGAATAGAAATGTCAGTGTTTCCCTTTGTCTCTCCTCTGCTTGTTTCCCTTTACTCCAGTGTGTCACTGCTTCTGACACAAAAGGCCTCTCAGCAGGATGCCTAGTACATTTTAGTAAGAAATCATAAGGCATAAAGGTTTTTAAGTAGCAACCTCAGAACGTTCCCCTTTATTGTGTTATTTTATTGTGTTATTTTATAGACACAGAGCATACGGAAGAGATTGTGTTTAGCTTGGTTTTAATTGATCATTTTTGCATTTGTTTGTTTGTTTAAGCTACCTGCCTTTCAGTTTCCGAACATTTTGAGAGGGGTTTCCATTTTAGAATAATAACACAACATTCAAATGTTAAAGATGAAGATACAAAAAATAAATCATTAATAGATTATGGCTGAGTTCACACAACATGCTAACCCACACTCAGTGGTTGAGTGTGGGTTGTTCTGAGTCGTGAGTTGTTTGTTGAACCACGGATTCGCGTGTTGTCCAAACCCAAAGCATTTTCCGCAGGGTGGCTTGTTAACCTGGGTTCGGACAGCACATTAACCCACAGTTCAACAAACCCACATTTCAAAACAACCCACACTCAACCACTGAATATGGGTTAGCATGTTGAATGAACCCAGCCTACATATCCTAACTTTGACCCTTCAGACCTAGGTTGTTGCTGCCCTCAGGATTTCACCGCTTGCCTGCCCCAGGTCCTTTTGACTACCGTCTCCGGAAACTGACCTATCTGCCTCAGACTTCTCTACTTGCCTTTGGTCCCTTCCACAGACTCCTTGCAGGCCTGAGTTTACTAGGCCTTATCAGTTGGAAGTTTGGAATCTGGCTCTGCTTTGCTTTCCTTGCCCCCTAAAAAAGATGGCATCCAAAATCACTCTTGCTAGTAGAACACTCAAAGCTGTGTCTTGCTAAGCGATGCATTGCCAATTCACCAGCTCCCTGGGGCAGGATTCAAATCCACATTTCCTGTGTGCTCCGTCCCAGGAAGCTACCAGGAGGCTCCCGATGATGGCCCCTGTGAGTTTCTTGTCTGGGAAGAGTAACAGCTCAGTTTAGTGGAACCAAAGGATTACCCTGTAAATATTGAATGGTAATTTCAGGAACAATGGCTGTAATCCAGCCAAGCATATTTGTGTATGCTTGCACATGGGATCATGTAAATGCAGTAGATTACAAGCATGCACAGAGTGGTGCTTTCATAGCCTTTTTTCAGTTTGTAACCCATGCCTACCTTGCCACATCACAAATGGTACTTTAAACGCTCATTAACATTAAAAATCAGCTTGCTATGCAGTGTGCAGGGGCAGCTTTTTCGAAAAAAAGATATAAGTGAAAGAATATATGTAGAATTCTTCCCATGATCTTCTTTGGATCACCACTTCTCTCTCAAACCATGATTCTCTGCAAATATACGCTTGCTAGTGTTTGTCTTCCATCAATCCCTGTTTAATGTGCAATTAGGAGCCAGTTTTGACGTAGTGTTTTTACTCCACTGGGAAATAGATGTGACAGAGTTTGCATCTGAATGTGGCTTTTACATGAGAGATCTGTGAACTGATTACCACATTCTGGCCAGCTTCTGCTCCCAGATCTTCCCAGCCATATGAATGTGGGTTTTCATTTTGACACAACATTTCCCATGTGTATCTGTTGATTATATATATATATATATATATATATATAGCACAAGCCCTGCTCATGTGTGGGGTTAAATTGTGTGGGGAGGTGTGGTTATGCACATAAGCCCTCCCCCAGTGTCCCATGCACCTGGCTTCTACATGGACCTTTGCACACTAAGTGCGAAGGTCTGAAGAGGGATCTGTAAGTGCATTCAGCTGAACATACTTGCAGAGTTCCCGTAACTGGAACCCCTGATAAGGCATGAATGAGCTTACAGAGCCCTCTTCAGACCTTCACACTCGACATGCAATGGTCTACATGGAAGCTGGACACCCAGGGATGCTGGGGGAGGGGCTTAAGCAGTGGAGGCTGGTGGCTCCGATTTTGGTGGGGCTTTGAATCCATTCCAGGCTTCAGCCAGAACTCTAAAGGAGCTATCCAAGGTGCTGAATGTATTTTGGGGGTAGGGTTCAGCACCTTGGATAGATCCTTTAGAGTTTTGGCTGAAACCTGGAATGGATTCAAAGCCCCACCAAAACTGGAGCTACCAGTGTCCACTGAGCTTACATGCACACCAACATCTCCTTGCCCAGTTTAGCTCTACACACAAGCAGGCACATGCCTGAATAGGGCTACACCCACACAAATGCCTCCTTCCATTGAGCAAAAGCACTGTATAGAATAGAATTGGCCTTAAGTACATTGTTTTCTGGGCATTACAGCTTGGCTCAATATTTAATCATGTTCTGATGGTTGCCCTCTGTCCTCCTCGTGGATTCCAGTTTAAGTAGGAAAATGTCTCAATGTTCTTTCAAAGCATACACAGTCTGCCTCATCATTAAGTTCCTCCATTTTATTTGTATCTCCTTTCCCCTCTACGTTCTTGACGCATACACTGTACCTGTATAAGCCACTGACCAGAAAAAGGGGGTGGGGGGAACAAACAGTCTGGCTTGGTTGTACATATGATTGCATTGTCTGAGATGCTTTTTCTGCAGTGTTTTACTGATGCACACATGTGCTCTTTCACACTGGTAAAACACCACACAAAAAGAGGAGAAAACCCTACATACAAGCACATCAACTTTGTTTCAATGCAGTGCTTTTTGCAATGCGTACAAAATGTTGAAGAGTGGGGAAACATGAAGGATCTGATTGATTTGAAAGGTATGGTAAACTATGCATGCAAAAATCAGAATTTTTACACCTGGGTTTTCCAGCATGGTGCCCATGGACATCAATGTGCCTGTGAGCACCTCTTGGTGCTTGCCAGGCTCCCTGCCTCTCCTGACTTTTATTTTATTTCTTAAGTTTTTTTAAAAAAAAAATATTACTGAGAGGCCGGTATGCTGCAAAGGGAAGTGCTGTCTTTCTGCACCATCTTTATTTGTACTCAAAAGACTGGTTTTTTGAACCCCATCACCACTTTGTACTTAGGTTCTTTGGCAATTTACTTTTCCTTTAGCCTCGACAGGTTGTCTTCTGGGAAATGCTTGGTTTGCGACCAGCCATGCCCACCATGATATCCATTTTATAAATGAGCAAGACCTCCATGGTAGCCATTCTGCGAGGGTGCCCACAACACTCCCTCGAAATTCCAAATGTGCCCACTGACCCAAAAATGTTTGGGACCCCTGTTTTACACACTATTAAAAATGGAAATAAAATAATAATAATAATAATAACAACAACAATAACAACAACAACAAATGAGAATTCCTAGTCCATTGGTTCCACTTTGGAAGCAAAACCAGTATTCCATTTAGGTGATTTTAGACTCTGGATGTCATGCTCTTATGTCCTTCTCTGTGGACCTAATGGTCTTACAGAGTTGGTGCTCTTCAGATGGTAATGTGTATTACTTCACTTTCCTCAAAATGTGAAATGCCAGCCTTGCTGCATTTGGGGGCCTTCCTCGTTATTCTACTGAGTTGGGGAGAATTTTAGAAGCAATGCTATCCTGGAGATTACAGTCAACAATAGATCTCTTTCCATCTCAATCCACTGTCACATAAATCCGAGATGAGTTTACACCATGTACAGGGCAATCCTAAAATTGTTTATGTGTAAGTTGCACTGAGCTCAAATGGCCTTACTCCCAGGTAAGCATAGATAGGACTGCAGCTGTAATCAAACTTGTGAGTATAATGAGTCTTGAGGTTTTATGGCTGCATTGTATGTTGACTTTATCAGATATTAAAAATTACAATGAAGGATTTTTCTTATTAAAGAAATATTATACCACAAAAAACAACCTTCTGCTAGCAACATTGTGAAGGTTTCAGGCCTACAGAAGCAAAAGGGGAAAAGGTCAGGCTTGGAGGCCTGGAGTTTTCTGTTGGGAGGGGGTAACTCTGAGAGGAATAGTTTCATTTCTCCAGTTAAGTTTCTGTTTCAATTCCCCTGTAAGTTTCATTTCTTCAGGTTTGAAACAGTACTTTCACTTCTGAGGGAGGAGGGTATATAAAGAGAGCAAGAGAGCCAGTAAGATCAGAGAGACAGCCAGAGCCTGCAGTGAGAGCAGAGACTGAAGAGTGAGCAAGAAGACGCAGCCTAGAAAAGTCTAGGAAGGGCTAGGGTAAAGGAACTTGCATTTTGCAAATTTTATTTTCTTTTAATGCCTTTTGTATCACTCAGCTCTATTGCATAAATTCCTTTAGTTTTGTTTGCTTTAATTTACTAGTAAATTAAATCCTGTGTCTAGGGTGTCCATCTCCCATTGTCTACAGCCCAAACCCCATGTTACTGGAAAGGGGAAGTTTTAAAGAAGGAAGGTGGGACACTTAAGGAAACAGGGGGTCCAGGTCATAAAGGGAAACTTGACATACATATTTGATGACTATGTATCAGTTCTACAGTTCTAGCCCCAGCAGCTCTTGAGTATGGTCTGCCTTCTCTTCTTCTGCTAGCCTGTACAAGTAGCAGGTAGCAACATGGGCAAGTAATTGCTTCCTTCCATACCCACACTATCCCAGTGTGGGTCTGGAAGGAGGCAATGACTTCATTCTTTTGCAGCTCACCACACATCGATACTCACACTGTTTTTCAGGTAAGAGAGGTTTCAGCAAGTATTTACTGTAGAGTTTACAGGAATTGTGATTGCACATGTCCTACAGGAAAGTGCTCCCCACAGCACCTTAAACTACTGCAGGTAGTTCCCACAGCAATTTAACACACCCTGGTAAGTAGCTTACTGTAAATCCCACAGTAGTTGCTGATGTGAACAATATCCTTGATCCCTAAGGGTAAACAAAATAAAGCAGTGAAACACATGACTAGGTGCTCAGTTGTTCTTTCTCCTCATTTATCTTTCTTTTGCTCTCTTGCCACTGCCAGTTTGCAGGCTTGTTATTTCATATAGCCACAGAGGGCCAAATTAATCCCACAGCACAGCTCCACTGAACCAAATCCACCTACAATGTTTTTGTGCATCACGAAATTGGCCCAGAATGGCTCAACATGGTAGCCCTTGGGGTCTGCTTTATGACACATCAACTCAGTAAATATAAGGCAACATGGCAGGTCTTCAGAAGCACACTGAATCATTTAGTGAGCTACTTTCCATCTTTCTCCCTTTTAACTGTATTGTACATGTCTGAAATCCCTGTGGCAAGTGAATGTAAGGGTTTCGTTCCTGTCATGGAATACTGGTGTGAAGTTTGACCCTTTTCCCAAACTGATTTGGAATGTATATCTTTTCATTTTATCTACTTAAATGCCATATACTAAATAAGTGAACTCAAGCAATGAATTGCTGAGGACTGAAATCAACATTTTAGGGTGCAGATGGAGAGCTCCTAGCACTACTAATCAGAAGGCAGTGTACAGCTATTCCATCTTTTTTTCTTTCTTTTTTTCCACAGTAAGAAGAAAGATGGAGGAAGCAATGGGAAAACACAGGACATTTACGAGTGAAAGACAACAGTGGCATCTGGACCCACCATGGAATTCCCTGAATGAGGCAGGGCTGTGGTGTGATAAAAGTCTGATCTGGAAGCACCTTTGCAGAGTCAAAAAAACAGAGCATAGCACATGGTTTTCGTAAAGGGTGCACTTACACTAAAGTCCCACAAAGTAGCAAAGTTCATAGCACTTCTTTCCTCTGCTCTTGGCACAGTTTTTCTGGGTAAAGTCCCATATGGTTTCCCCATCAATGCCTGTATTCCAAAGTGGGGCAAAGTGTTAAAAATGTGAAATACAACCTCAACAAACAAAAGGCCAACATGTAACATGCAATGGGAAACTCGCTTTCTAGCTCATTTCTGCATTGGTTTATTGTTTCTCTCTGCTAATCTAACATTAAAGTTGATGTTGAAATTATTTGTATGTGAAATTAGAGCCTAAAAATCATTAGCCTATCACATCAGTGAGATCTCAAATATGCAGGCTTTTGCATCTTGGACTCTTGATGTTGCACTGGGAGAAAAATTCATTGCGAATCTGAATCTGGCAAATCACATTTGTTTTCAAGCAAGTTTAAGAATGGATTCAGATGACACATCATTGAAGAGTGGCTGCTTAGATACTCACTGCATATGGGCTGAGTCCACATCAGATGCCGGTCATCTGTATTGACAGGTCACATGGTGATGTTAACCTTTCTATGTCCTCCATTCTACCCCACATTTCCATGCAGTAGTGGGGGAAGGCCCTTGAGTGTAGACCTAAGGCCTGGATTCATATCTCACCATAGCCTTGGATGGGGCTTTGGAAGGACAAAGTGCCTTGGACGTGTTGCTATATCTCTTAGCCTCAATTCTGTACTGTGGGATGGAAATTATACCTCACAGCTTAGGTGTGTCATAACCTCCAACATTTCGCAAATAAAAATATGGACAAGCCCATAACACTCCACTTCTCCCTGCCAATATTGCTGAAGGCTATGCCTTCTGTGCTGCTGAGTTAACCTGTAATAGCCTGTCCTACACTGATTTAAAAGCCAAGGGATTGTTGGTACTTTGGATTAAAAGTATACTAGAAAGGTATAAGTGTTCTAGAAGGTGTTGACCCAGTTTGCATGTCAAAACTACTCATGGGTTGTTTATTAATTCAGTTGATTTTTTTTATTTGTACAACAACTTTCTGCCAAGAAAATGGCACTCAAGGTGGATTAAACCATGGGAATTCATGAATGAGTGAGAGCTTCTCACCACCCTATCATTCCTGCTGAAACCAGGCGGAGCTAAACAACCCAGGCCTGCCCCATCCCTGGGTTGTTAATCATGCTGTCCAAATCAGGTATTCTGGGTTGTTGGGGGGAGATGACACAGAGTTGTAACCCATGGTTTGTTCTTGGGTTACAATTCTGGGTTGTCTTTCCCCCAACAACCCACAATTCTGGGTTCGGATGTCACAGCCAGCTCAGCAGGGGTGCGTGGAAGCCAGCATACTCACTCCCTCCTGCTCATTCATGACTACCCATGGTTCAAACAACCCATAGGTAGTCACAATGTGCAAACCAGACAGTTGTCAACAGTTCAAAATATATTTCAGCAGCTGCAGTGGCTGAAATGGTAAACTGGGACAGATGGAACAAATGTTGCATCAATGAACAAAATAAAGGGTTGTGAGCACATTACACATTAAAGGTGCTATATAATTAATTACCTCTATGAAAGTGAAATATTTGAAGGCCAGCAAAGGGTCTCTATCATCAATTAAATCCTACTAAATGTCAATGTCGCAGCTGGGTCTGGTACTGATTTTCTTCATAGTGAAATCATTTGAACCAGCCTACAGCAGCAACGGAGGCTTTTTTACAGCATGATTTCAGCAGGGGAAGGGTGATTTCCCCCCTCTTAAACCAACGTTTGTTTGATGTTTACATTTTAGTGTTTAAATTCACAGTGTTGGGGACAGGGGGTCAGCCCTTCCATCTCCAGCAGACCCCACTCTCAAAAATATCCCCCCTGCGCTGCAATTAGCCTTTTTAAAAGCCTCCATTGGCACCATTGGAGGCTTTAGAAAACCTGAAATGTGGCACGGCCAAGGGAGCTGGGAACTGTCTTATCACCAATGACAGTTTGGAGATAAGGCAGGGAAGATGGCGGGCTGGGTTGAAATTTCCCATGGGCCACTTTAGGCCGACAGGCCAGAGTTTTCCCATCCCTGCTGTATGACATTGATGCCTAAAGAGAAATAACAAAACAGGCTGGGCATATTAACTGAGTCATCCTCACCTCAGGCACCATGATGAGACCAAAGGTCAGTCCAAACAAAATTATATTTATTCCATACATCCAGCGCAAAAATATGAAATAGGATGCAACTGAAGAGCCAAAATGACCTATAAAACATGAAGTCAAATAAAAGGTCAAATGAATCATTCTTCATTGTCCTTGTACTTTGATAGAAAGAAAGAAAATGACATGGAATATTTATGCTTACTTAACATACCATATATCAGTGTTTAACCTTTTCCCCCAAAGCTATATATTATCAACTATCTGATCTGGTGAAACTATGGGAAGGTACCAATTACTACTTACATTGCTAGCAGTGATTCTTATGAATATATATTACAAAGGAATTCCAGCATCCTTGATAGCAGTGCATTTGTTGTTAATAAAAGTTTGGTTTAAGAGAATAATTAAGCCTGCAATCCTATCAAGATAGATGGCTGACACCTATCCTATGCAGGACAGATGGAGCACAGAGGGGAACCTCTCCTCTATGCTCCAGCCACCCTGCATTTGTGGCTAGACACATGTTTTTGCAAGTCTAGCCACAGCTTCAGGGAGGGGGAGGGAAGTGGCCTGGAGACCCAATCGGCAGCTATCTAAAGTGGCTTCCACAGTCTCCACCCCTCCGGGAACACCCCCTTTTTGCCCTGTCCATGCTCTGTTTATGGGTTTGGAGATGGCGGTGGCACAGAAAGAACCACGCTGGCTAAGAGGGGAGGGGCAGGGACGGTGGTTTCTGGGAACTGAGGTCAGACGGCTTTGGTTCTCAGAAACTGAAAAACCCTACAGCCATCTAGACAGTGTCTAGTGGCCATAGGATTGCTCTCTAAGCCACTTACAGATTTATTCATGTGCCAAAAAGCATGGCAATTGCAAGTTAAGGCACCTGCTATAACTTCCATGGCATGGGGCAGTATCCAATGGGGCATTGTGCCACCACCAGTTCCGTTGTGACCCAGCTGATTCTGTTCTGCAAGCAAGACCCACTGATTGTGCAATGGAGATTTAGATCTTTCGGGAGCGAGCAGAAACAAGTGGAAACACTCATTTCTGGAATGGGGCATGTAGTGAGTTGGTTAGTGAGCAAAAAAGTGGACTTCACAACTTTCCTATATGCTGGTAGTAGACTTGTGCAATGTGGCCTAACTGGTAGCTTTATAGTTAATTAAGAAGCCTTTTCACACAGGCCAGTAATTCACAGCCTGCCTTGAAGCTGTTTATGCCAGCTAGATTAAGTCATCCTAGACATAATGAGAGAGGTTTAGTTTCCCATGCTAGACTGTGGTGGCCTGGTCTCAGAGAAGGGGTGATCAATTTCCCCGCCTGCAGTGCTCCAAGCACCTTTAGGAAAGAGGAGCTCCCCTTCTCCTGAAGGTGTGCCAGATTCAATCTCTGGCATTGCCAGAGACAGCTGGGAAAGAATGTTGAAACATTCCAGTCCATGCATACAGCACTGAGCTTGATGGACCAATGGTCCGGCTCAGCATAAAGCAGCTCCTATATATTGGGGGTGAAATATTGTGAACATTTTCTTGGAACTCTGACGTTGTCATTCATTCATGATTCCCAGCAACGCATCAATTATTTATATTCATTCCCCCTGCACCCACTTACTTTCAATTTCTTTTATTTTCATTTCCCAGGGTATGCAGGCTGTTCTAAAATTCTCAAAATCACGTTGAAATTTCATCCATTTCTGAAAAAGAGAGGACCAAAGTTAAATAGGACAATAAGGAAAGCCAAGAAAAACACTTCGAACAGTAGAAGAGATTAAACCTTTACTGGAACAATATCTCTATTTTAAAGTATTCAGAATCGACACGCAAACCAGGTCATTAGTATGGTTTTGGACAGGATGTTTCTACCCAGGATACAGAAAATGCAAGTATCTCATGTCTTCTGTCTTTACACTTTTCTGTCTCATTCAAAATAGCACTTTCCCATCTTTAGCAGGCAAGCAGATACGCTTAGGGATGTACGGAAGTCACCTTTTCGCGGATGTGAATTGCGGGGGGGGGGAGGCACTCCGTCCCTCCCCCCGGAATCCTTGATGGGGGGGAGGTGATCCGGTCCTCCACCCTGGAATCCTGCCCGGTTGGCTCCGCTCTGCGGCGGCTCCACAGAGCAGCTGGCCAGGGCCGTCCGCGGCCGGACTTCTGGCCGCAGATGCGCTGCTGTGGACACAAATGGCGGTCCATTTGTGTCCAGCCAGGCTGCCATGATAGGCTACGTAAGTATTTACGTAGCCTATCATGGCAAGCCAAAAAAAAAAGCATACGCAAATGGCAGCGGCTACGGTGGCCGCCATTTGCGTTCCTTATTTTTCACCATTTTATCTTACGTAAATATTTACGTAGGCTATTACAGCGAAAAAACAGGGAAACACAAATAGCGCCCACTACGCTATTTGCGTTCCCCTTTTTTTTTCGCCATAATAGCCTACGTAAATATTTACGTAGGATAAAATGGTGAAAAATAGGAAACGCACATGGTGGCCGCCATAGCCGCCACCATTTGCATACGCTGGTGGGTTTTGGGGGGGGGGGGTTGGCTTGCCATGATAGGCTACGTAAATACTTGCATAGCCTATCACAGCAAAGAGCAGGACGACAATGGTGGCCGTGGCAGCCGGTCGAAAGACCAGCCGCCGCCGCCACCGGAACATCCGCCCCAGGTAAGCTTCGTCCCGGGGGTGATTCCATGGGGGGGCAGGGGGGGAGGCTGTTCCACCACTGGTTTTGGGGGGCCGAATGCCAGTGCATTCAGCCTCACTGAAATCCGTGGCAGAATTCTCTGCCATCCCTAGATATGCTAACAACACAGAGGTGGGGAACATCTTTCAGCCTGAGGCAGGGATGTCAGAGAAATCCACAATGGAACCAAATGAGTTTGAATTTTCATGAGTCCTACCTACAGATTCCACAGTGGGCCAGCTCCCGACCCCCCTCCCATTGGGAGGATTCCGCAGAGTTGCAGACCAGTTTTCTAACTTCCCTGAATTTTGTGTAAATTTCCTCATAGACACAAGGGGGGGAAAACCTGGCCAAAAATGTGCATTTCCTCCATATGCTAAAGCATGAAAATGTGCGGGGGGGGGGATTCACACATTTTGACATGCATGAATTTGCGCAAATGCACATTTGCACACAAGCAAGTTTGCACAAATTTTCTAACAAAAAATATGTGCATCAACGCACGGATGACAGAATGAAAGACGACTGACAATCCATGAAACACAGGCAGAACACATCTTACACAATCCGCACATCCCTAGCCTGAGGCCTGACTTTCATTTTGGAGAAGCTCTTGGGGGCCACATTCCAGTGGTTGGGTGGGACTGAAGGCAAAGGGGGCAGGGCTAAAAATGCCAGCTTATTTTAGCTGACAGCCTTTCCTGCCAATAACTAAGCCTGAGGAGAGGCATTTCAGCCTCTGAGAATGGGGGAAAAACTGTGCAAATATTTCTAGCCTGAATATTCCTGGTAAGTATGCTTAGGACTGCAGCCCTAAGGGCACAATGGAACAATTAATCCCAGTGATTTGATTTAGACTGTAGCAGACCTGCCCTTATGTGGATTACTTGCTCTGTGATTTTCCTAAGCATCGTCCAATTTTAATACTTTCCTTTATTTGCCATTTGCAATTATTCCGAATGCCCATGTGGCGTTCTGTGCTCCGCTGACTCCAATCAGCAATTGAGTGCTCAGACTAATTTTATTTATTACTTTTCATGCTACAGTCTGAGAATGCAAATGGGTTTAACATTTAATATAAAACCAGAACGGTGTTTTGTAGCATTGGCAGAAGTGGCATACCCTAAAAACGTGTGTGTGTGTGTGTGTGTGTGTGTGTGTGTGTGTTTAGGACAACTAAATGTGATCCAAATGAGAGTGAAGCCATTCATTTTAGAACCAGTCTTTGGAAAGGAGGGGCTGACTTTTAACTATGATGTTAGTTCATAGAAATAATGAGATGGGCCTTACTTTCATCATCATCACTTTATACGCATAAAACTTCTTCCCTTTGCCTTTGCCAAGAGCCCCTTCAAATTTTTCCACAAAACGTTGGGCTTCTCTGAAAAAAAGATAAAGCAACACAAAGAGATACTTGCGGGTTTATCCTAAAAGCACTGTTCCTCTGGTTGTCTCTTCTGCTGAAAAGTTGAAAGGCAGGTGACCTCAGTCAAGGCTGATCATCCAATCACATGTTATCTTTGGGCCAAACCTGCAGGCACCCGCCATCTTCATTTCCTAAGAATGCCTGTGAGCATATGAGGATTGCAGCAGCACAGAAGACTCTGTTTCAGTTAACTCATTGAATGCGTATGGCCCAGAGGCATTCATGGGAAATGAAGATGGCAGTGGCTGGGGATCTCACTTTGCTTTGAAGTGATCCCAGTTACCAGTTAAAAAATGTGGGTTTTTCATGTGGGAAGAGTAGGACACCTTGGCAGTCACCAAGAAGCATGTCTGGGGGCACACTGGTGCCTGTGGGCACCACGTTAACTACCCCCACTACAGCAGGTAGGTGTGTCAACATAGGAAGAATAGCATCAGGAAGATCAAAGAAAAATAAAGCAGCAGGATGCACAGCAATTCAAAATAGTCTTAATAATAATAATAATAATAATAATAATAATAATAATAATAATAATGCCTCTTTCAATGGCCTCTGCCAGTCAGGCACAAGTATTCTCCAACAACCTATTCATTAACAGCATATTTGCATGATAAATTCAAATGGGTTATTTAACAGGTATTTCAGTGCACATCTCAATAAGAAGAATTTGGTTTTACAACAGGGATCTCTTTAACAAAATATGTGAAAAGCAACTGTGCTGCTAGAGTAAAATATCTCAAAAGATAGCCAGTGGGTAATGATGCAAAGAACGTACATGCTATTATGTTCGATGAGCTAATTGAAACAGAGTCTTCTGTGATGCTGCAGTCATCAAGCAACTACTGCACAGTGCTTTATCCTTTGTTCACCTCAAGTTGCCTCCCCTAGATACTGACTGATTTTATATTACATTGACTTTGTTTATGTAAACCATGTTAAATCTGGTTTTGCCCATATAAAAATACTAGTTGACTGACCTGCGCACAAGACAAAGCAAAAGGAATATTCCAAGGACATTCTCCACTTTAAATCCCTCCACCCTAATTGGGACCTGGATTCGGTTCTGCTGCATTCACTTTTAGTTTCTAAGCTGCAGCAGCATTAACAGCCCTCGACAGGAAAAATCAAGCCATTGAGCCTAATCATTCCAGTTCAGTAAGTTTAACATTCTTATTGGCTAAATTGATCATGCTTCTCTGCTTAAGAAAATCCACAAGGAGGAATGTTAGGCTTCACTCTCTGTTTCTGAAGTAGCTGCCACTTGCTCCCACTGTTTGACTCACGATGACAAAGCTGTGTTTGTGTGTTCTTAAGGGCTGTTGAAATAGTGGGTTGGATCCAGACTTAGTCATACTTAGAGCAGACCCACTGAAATTAATAGAGTTTCAATGGGCCTACTCTAAGTTTGGCTAAGTCGGAATCCAACCCAGTGTATCCAGATTTGAGGGGTGCCAGAATGGAGTGCCCTCTAGTATGCCCCCCCCCAGTTGGTGGGCCACCTCCAGCATACCTGGTGATGGCAACAGGTTTTGGGGGCCACCATTTTAACTTCCCACAATGCACCCATGTAGTGTCACTCTGAGACATTGTGGGAAGTTTAAATGACAGGCCCGACAGGAGTTGGCTATTTTAAATTCCCACAATGTCTCAGGGCAACGTTCCATAAGGGGCTTTCTGGGAAGTTAAAAGGGAAGCTCCAAGGTGCTTGACAGGGGACTGAGTGGGCAGGAGAAGTTGAGATAGCAGTGGACACTGCCAGAATACGAAGGTTGCAGACGTAGCTGTCTAAGGATGCTACCTGAATGTATAAGAAGCTGAATGTATATGAAGCTCTTTGAACCAATATACATGCTCGACATTATCGAAAACTGCCTGTCTTTTTCATCAAGCAATTCTGATAACCCAAGAATAAACCTTGGGCCTCCTTACTCAGAGATGAGAAAGTGTCAAAAACACAGGAAATATAAAATCGGGTTTTGTAACCAGCTAGATGGTTATAGTTATAGATAAATTATCAATAGCACAAGTTAGGCCAACGTGTAGTCTCTTAGCTAACCGATGAAAGCTTTATTAAATTCAAAGAAACATTAATCTAATTACCAACAGAAGGGGCATCCATGTTTCATGAGCATGGGTATTATTGTCCTTAAATGGCCTGGCTGAATAATTCATTGTAGGTGTGGGGTTGCAGCTGCCAAAGTGCTAGTTGTACTGTAGTTGGCCTGTTTCAAGCTTGCAAAAGTAGGGGGATGAATTACCAAACGTAAGAGGTTGCTGATGAAGAAGAGGGTTCCAGTGAATTGCTCAACTTTTCAGTAACAGGTCAAGATGGTTTCAGGCACCAGCTCAAATCTCATTAAATAGAAATGTGGTGTTAATATTGATCAGCTTGGACTCCTCCAAGTCAACTCTTTAAAAAGACTGGATTTTTAAAATGTCCAAAACTCAGACCTTGGCAAGTTGTAGCTCCATGAGAAGTCAAGTGAGACTGGAGGGTAATCCTGGGTGGATGTAAACAATTGGTTCGTTTAAATAAAGCATCACTGTGGCCTTGTTCCTACATTATTAACCACAAGACTACACCATGGAAAATCAAGAGTGGAAGACTCACGTTAGGCTGCAATCCTGTATCCACTTTAGTTCAATGGGACTTACTTCTGAGTTCCTGTTCTTGTTTTAGAGCCTCTTGTGGCTTTCTCGTCATATTTACAGGGACTACGGTTTTTTAACTGGTTACTCTGAGCTGACTCTCCCATATGTTTACAACCCTAGATTTTTCAACATTTTTCAACTCACAGCTGAACGTGTGCATGGACTCCATTTTTCACTGAAGCAAAAGCCACAAAATGTATTGTAGCACCTGAAGGACTCACCTATTTATTGCGTCTTGATGATGAATGTTCCATGCAAGTGTGAACTAGTCCTTAGGCTAATATATGGCCAAAGATGTAAAGAATCAGTAGGACACCATGTTTACTCTCCCCAAGTCTGAAAAGTTCCATCAAATCACAGATAAAATGCCCTTATTCCTGAGCCCAGGTTAGGCATAAACGGAGGGAGAAGAAATGTCTATGTGCGCAGGAACTCAGGAAGCTGCCTCATACAGAGTCAGACCATTGGTTCATCTAGCCCAGTATTGCTGACACTGACAGGCAGCAGTCCTCCAGGGTTTCGGGCAAGAATTTTTCCAGCCCTACCTGGAGATGCTGGGCATTGAACCAAGGATCTTCTGCATGCAAAGCAGGTGCTCTACTGCTAAGCCTTGGCCCCTCCCTATGTGCATTACCTATGTACATAATATCGAGGCTGCAGCCTGGGTGCGCAGGCCATCAGAAATGGGGTTGGTGATGACCAAAGGAGGACATTTTGGTGGTGACACCAAAATGGGTTGAGGTTGGCTAGCCTGCAATTTTGTTTTCAGCTTTGACTTTTTATTGTTATTTTATGTAACGAGAGTTTTAGCTACTAGGCAGTATAGAAATGTAATAAATACATCAATCAATCAATTGTTACTTATTGTAGATGATGATAATGATGATGATGGATGATGATGATTGTACATGTTGGGATCAAGTGACAAAGGGCAATCTATTAATTCCTTTAATTAATTCATTAAATGATATTATGTAAGTAATGTATGACAAATGGCCATATGGTACAGATCTCAGATGATATATGAGTTGCCTCTCTTCAGATATGACAGTAGCATGTACATCAATATGCAGAGCCGCCCAAATCTCACGGCTTACCAGAACTGACATGGAGACACCTTTGATGAGAACCAGCAACTCCATGCAGAGGCAGTTGACACAATTGCTGCGATTTGCATGATTGCTGTGACTCAAAAAAGGGGCTTTGGCAATTGCTCCGGACATGGCAACCTTGTAGACAGCTCCTGTTTGGAGGCACCAATTCTCACCAAGGGCATGTCCATGTGTAAGTGGTTCAAGCAGTGGCTGGCTTGACAGCATGTATGAATATACCATCACGGATTAAACGCCAGCAACAGAACTCTATAGCACTTCGACCACAATGCTTTTCAGAGCTCCAGTTCACATATCCCTCTGCAAGCGAGCGGCCAAGCGCCGAATAATCAAGTCACCACAACTCCGAGAGATGCGTGCGCATGTGTGAACACACCCTACTTATGACTTGTTACATGTTACTTATCATGTAAACAGGACCATACTTCAAGACTTTCAGTTTCTTTTTCATATTCCAAGGCTTGTTTCGTAACGTGGCGATCAGCTTCTTTTTCTCTTCTACCGCTTCCTTCAGTTTGGCCACTTCCTCCTCTGTTAGCTCCTCTTCTGAGCTAGAATCGGAACTTTAAGAAGAAGAAAAAAAGAAAGAGGTGAAAAGGATGTGAGCTTGGCTGACAGACTTGGGGTAGCTGATTGTTATTTTTTTCTAGAAGCAGGTATATTTTATTAACCCTTTAAATAAACTTACTTCATAATGCATTACAATATCCTCGTAACTTGCAGCTTCCACTTGTGCAATATGAGTCACCCTGATGCAGTCTAAACGTTGATAATGTACCTGAGCTTGTTGGGGCTTTAATGTATTAACTGATATACTGCTTTTCTTTAAAAAAAAAAAGCGTAGTGTTTGCAGCATTGCAGTGTCTATTGCAAAAATGCCAATGTAGCTTACAAAGAATAATAAAGCATTATCCTGGAGCATTAACTTGAAACGAAAGATCAGCTGAAATTCAAAGGACATATTTAAACTTTTAAAGTCTTCCCAACCAGCTACTACATATAAAGAATGTCGGTCATCTGGGGGCTCCATGTAGGAAGGAATCCCACAGGGCCAAGCAAGGTGACCTTGTTCCTAAGCCCACCTGATGATACCTTGGGAGAAGGTCTTCCCCAGCCAATCCGTGGAGGGCTCAAGTTGTGAGAGGTACTCTCTGAAGCTAGCTGAACCCACGTTTGGCTTTCAAGACTTTAGAACAGGGATGCTGATCTTTCAGCCCAAGGGACTAATTCCATTTCAGAGACGCTCTCAGGGGGCTCATTCCAGTGGTGGGTGGAACCAAAAATCTGGGGAACCCCTGAGGACCAGAATAGGAGCCCAGGCAGGCTGGACTTGACCCCTGGGCCTGAGGTTCTACAAGCCTGCTTTAAAATGTGCCCAGAAGCTACCTGACAATGCTGACATCCAGTGGGGTTCGTACAGTATTATGTTATCTTAGCATCCTCTCCCTATCAAGAAGAAACAAGAAGGCTGCCAGAGTCTGTTCCTTCTAAAACTCCAGTAGAGGTGTGCATTCATTTCAGAATGAGTGAGAAGCTTGACCATAAGAGATCCGCTCGGTTCCATTTTTCATGCACTACAGAATGAATACACGGGTACAACGGAGTCCCATTCATATCATTCAGAGGTGGGAGTGGCATAGCTCCCTCGAGCAGTAGCAGCAGGAGCTGAATTTGAGGACCACTTAGCAGCCACCATTTCCCCCCCAAGAACATTCCAGGCATTCCATTGTTTTGGTCATTTGGAGCAGTGGGTGGGGAACAGCAGTGGGGGCTGTCATTTTTTCTCAGAAAGCCCCAGAGTGATGTAACATTTGGGGCATTCTGGAAAAATGAAATGATGGTCATTGGTTCTTGTTGCCACTGCTGGTAACAGCTAAAATATAGTTCAAGGAAAGGGGTAGAAAACAGGGATGAATGTCCATAATGAAACAAATGCCATCTTATGGAACAAAGAGCAAAGCAAAAATGCTTCAAATAAACAGACAAACAGAATCTAAGAGTCCGCATAGACTTGAGAAATACTTACTCAGAGAAATCATTGCAGAACAAAATGGTCTTCACAGCATGCCTAAAGCTGGCTTGCTGGATTTCCACAATTATGGAATGGGAGTTCCATAATTGTGATGCCACCACTGAAAAGCCCCTGTGGGTGGTACCTGCCAATTAACTAATGATAGGGCAGAGAGCAAAGTTTCCAAAACCAATGGTATAGCTCTAACAAGTTCATAGGGATGTGAATGGCCATTCAGATAACCCAGTTCTCACTTGTTTAGGGCTGTAAAGGTCAAACCAGCCCAAGATATTTTGCTGCCTGAGGTGAAGGACAAGATGGCACCCCTTCCATTTCATATACAAAAGCCAACTGGACTGGCAGTTGAACTTTTCTTCAACCTTGGCAATGGGACAGCATCCTCCGCCACACCCAAAGGCAGCAGGCAAGCTTAGGGGGTGTAAGGCAATCCATGTGGCCCACAGCTCACTCCTCCAAATCCTTGCTGCCACCTCCCAGCATCTGCTGCCTGAGGTGACCGCAGCACTCTGTCTAATGGTAGGGCTGGCCCTGCAGCACTTTAAACTGAGCATGGAAGTAAATTGGTAAAACACTATGATCGATGTAGGATCAGTATAATATGAGCTGACCATCTTGTTCTTAGTAGCATCATGGTGGCTGCATTCTGGACCAGTTGTAGTTTCTGAATTGTTTTCAAAGGCAGCCTCATGTAAAGAGTACTGCAGTAGTCCAGCATGAATGCAACGTGTGCATGGGTGACTGAAGCCAGGCCTGTGTTGTTGTTTTTTCCAGATCAGGTCATAAATGATGAACCAGTCAAACTGGTAAAAGGCACTCCTGGCCACCAAAGAACAGTATCACTATTCTTTAAAATGGAAACATGGTCTTTATTGAAACAGGCCCACATAGGTTTTCAAAAGAGTTCTATATACTTTGCCAGTGCAGTCTCTGAATCTGTGCTGCAGTGCTGATCAATCCATGGATCTTTTTCTATTCTCTGATTGGGCTGTCGTCAAAAACATACTTTGCTATTCTATATAAAACTGTTCCATAATCCATTTCTAAAGCTTTTCTTCTCATACTTTTAACTGTACCGTCATTTCAGGCTTCAAGGTGTCATTTTCAGACATACTGTCTGGAGGGGAAAAATTGGTGATGAAAGGAAGTTTTTCAGCATCCCACAGATCTTCTCTTAGCTGTAATATTTTGGTTCTCTAAAAACCAGGTCAGGGAAAGCCAGCAATCTCATTAGTTGCTCTGCTAATTCTAAGGAGGCCATGTTTCTAGAAGCACCTCAACAGTACTTTCCTACCTTTTAAAAAATCCTAAAATATAATCAGAAGTTATGTTTGGGGATGCCAGATGCTCTTCATTTAAGAGAATTCTCTCTCCTTTTATTTTTTTAATTTCAGGCCACCCCAACACCACAGAGCATAATGCATGACCCTTAGATCCATCTTTTACACTTCCATTACAGCTAGGATGGCCTAGCTTCCTAGTTTACACAGGACAGTCCTCTAGCTGAAGAGCTGTCAGAGGACATTCCCCTAGTTGAAAGTGTCCTCTGTTTGAAGGGCTGTCCAGTCCCGATCTCTTTTAAGGCCTGGTCAAGCATTTCCTCCTTTTTGGCCACCCTAATTAGAGCTGAGCCTTCTTTCAGGGCCCAACTAGACATGGGGCAGTATGCAGGCAGCTGTGCCCCCAACGTTTCTGTTACGCCTCCACCAATTCCATTCTGAAAGCGACCCCTAGTGGGGTCAGCGGGGTGCAACAGAATCAGCAGAGGCATAGCACCCTGTTGGATACTACCCACGATGGTAACGGTGTCTTTGCATACACCATGCAGGGTTTTCTTTTTGTTTGGTTGGTTTTTAAAGCACACAGCATCAGCTGGGGGGCAAGCTCATAATGAATGGGATCAGAGCAGGCATGGAGGGGCAATTTAACCTTTTCCACCCCTGCTATGGTCCTGAGGAAAACCCCTCCTCTGAAGCTAGTTTTTCCATTGGCATCAAAGATACATTTAATGTCAAGTGTAATTTGAATCTGAAATGCCACCGCATTGGGGTGTGTCTTACTATGGAGATTTACGCTTGGCAACTCTAAATTGGGAGTCTGAAAGCTTTCTCCAGTCCACATACCTCTTGATCATTAACAGCTTAAATAGGATTATTCCTGAAATACAAGACATCTGGCCATAGTGGGGAAGACTGTGGCCAGGTGATGTGTGTGCCTGCTTACTCTGCTGTCTGGGTGCTACCTGTGGATATGGGCCACTTCAAGGCCCCAGCTTTCTTTTCTTACCATACATTATGAGTGCTGAAATTTTGTAGACCTGGTCTTCAGAGCTCAAGGAGTCATAAAACATTTCTACATGAGGCTGTTAAACGGCTGCATGTAATTTCAGTTTCGTCTCAGAACTGAGATCCAATCACTAAATGAGGAGTGTTTCCTTTCCTGCTTTTCCACTACATAAGCTCTAGGTAGCACTATGGTATAGCGGAACAGCACAAATACAGAAGACAAAATTGTGCTTTTGTTCACTTTCACAATTAAATCACATTTTCCCTGCTCACTGAAAGTGCTGGTTAGACGCAGAAGCAAAAATGGAGGGTCACAATGTTGTCTAAAGAACCCATAAACAACCAGGAGTAGGGAATGACAAGAGCACAATAAATGCCTCGTGTAGAAAAGCCCATGCTAATTTCAGTTAGTGCATTGGCACAGCTTATAAAAATTCAAGAGATGTAAAGAATCCTAGAGCATTACCTTGATCCTTTTCTCTTTTTGTCTTTCTTTTTTTTCTTCTTCCCTTTTTTCTTGTCACTTTTGCTTTTTTTGTCCTCATCTTCATCTTCATCTTCATCTTCATCACCATCTTCCCTGGACTCATCCCTGGTCTTCTGATTTGCTCTGTTCTTCCTGTTTTTGCAGGCTTCTCCATCAGATCCACTCCCCTCATTTCCGCCATCTTTCATCCGCCGTCTTCTATACCTTCGCCTACGTTCTGCAGCAGTCTCTTCTTCATCTTCATCCTCTTCTTCTTCTGCTCCATTTCCCTCTCTAATCTTTCTTTTTGATGTTCCTTTCTTCTGCTGAGATTCTTCCTCTTCATAATCAGAAAAGAGAACAAGAGTCAGTTCACTATGGATAAAGGCAACCTTTTCTCCTGCCCCCATCCAACCAACCCAGCCCACACAAAATTATTGTTTGCTGTCATAATTTCAAGGTAAAAGTGATGATGAATCATTCACTGGCCAGGACAAAAGAGGATCCAGCCAGTCATAGTGCAATGGCCAAATTGTTGGCTATGGAAGTAAAGTAACTTAGGCCCCAAATCAGGGCCAGCCCTTCCATTAGGCAGAGTGAGGCAATTGCCTCAGATGCCAGATACTGGGGGGTAGCAGTAGCAGCCTCCTGACTGTTCCTCCTGAACTCCCCAGCTCTCTTTTGTTGGAGGACAGAGCTGTGTAAGCCACACAACCTGTCCTGGGCCCCTTAAACTAGCCTGCTGCCTCAGGTGTGGTGGAGGACACTATCCCATCACAAGGCTTGAAGTAAGTTTCAACTGTCAGTCCAGCCAGCTCCTGTACATGGGATGGGGGCACCTTATAAGGGGGCACCCTGTTGTCCTCTGCCTCAGGCAGCAAAATGTCTTGGCTGGCCCTGCCTCAATCCCCACTTAGCTATGAACCATAGTGAGTGATCTTGCATATCAGCCAGACATACTTCACAAAGCTGTAATATACCCCTTTATGCTCCTCAGAGGAAGGATCTGATACAAAGGTGGCAACAACAAAAAATAAAAGGGACTGGAATGTCTCTTTAATAAGGGTTTGTCTAAGTCAGCTAATTGTTGGAGGTTTAACATAGCTAATGCTTCCTTTAAGCATATGTTTTGGCAATGCCCAGTAGTTGCCCCTTTGGGGGAGGAGGTCATTATATGGATAAATTTTATATTGGAACCGGGCACTACGCCTCCTTTCCGCGCCCTCCATTTGGTGCCGCTCCCTGCGTCGGCATCACGCATCCAGCAAGTCTGCTTCCTGCGCTCTCTCACTCCCGGGACTGCTATCTATGCTAGGAATGCCGGTGGGAGGAATCCCTGCCAGCTGTTGGCCCTGGGAAGGATGAGCGCGCTCCTCTCCCGGGAGCGGCTGCTCTTCCTCAGAATCAGAACTACTCTGGGATTCTACGGGCTCAGTGTCCACCCTGACAGTTGGCTCATCAAAAGGAAGAGCCTCCCTGTGAGCGGGACTAGAAAAGCCACTCCGGTTTCATACTACTGGCTGTCCCCCATTTCATTGCAACTCTCCTGGCAATACAACAAAGGAATCTTCAGGTAGTCTGTGTAGTATGGTGCAAAGTGAATTAGAGATCTTCGCTCTAAGTTGCTGGAGGCTGAGAAAGTCTGTACCCTGAAGCGCTGTTGATCTGGCTGATTCGCATAATACAGGCTATTTACTACGAGATTAATTTCTCTGTTTGACCATAAACACACCAGGCAGCCTGGCACTTGGCAGCCTACCCTGTTTTAGAGTATAGCACCTTAATCTGACATTAGAGACTAGTACAGTTACATACATACCAAGTCCTTTACAGTATTGGAATGGCCCAGGTCAATGTTTTCCTAGAGTACGATGACATAATTTCAGGACAATGTTCCACTGTATCAAAGAGGGCCCACT
The DNA here is from genome assembly GCF_057233095.1 of Heloderma suspectum. Taxonomy (NCBI): domain Eukaryota; kingdom Metazoa; phylum Chordata; class Lepidosauria; order Squamata; family Helodermatidae; genus Heloderma; species Heloderma suspectum. The sequence continues at coordinate 100,540,094 of NC_139459.1, forward strand.
AAGTTGGGAAATCCAAGTCAGAGTGTCATGATACCTTTGGTCCCCATCCAAGGAACAGTAACTACAGCAGAAAGCTGCACATGTGCTAAGATGTGCTCAGTGCTCTTAAAGGTAAACGGTGATATTGCCTATTAGGTGGCACAAGGGAGCACCTGGGTTGAATCCTGTGCTTCTACCCATTCCTACCCCACCACCATAGGGATCAGAACTATCAGAGTGAAGAACATAAGAAGAGACCTGTTGAATCAGACCAAGGGTTGTCTCCCATCTTAGTCCTACTTAGAGTAGACCCATTGAAATGAATGGGACTTAAGTTAGACTAACATTGGATACAACCCCAAAAGTCTATCTAGTTCAGCATTCTGTTCTCACAGTTGCCTATGGGAAAGCCACAGGCAGGACATTCCTTTAACACACTATTTTGAAATTGAAATAATTGATGACATGATTGCTCTGGTACTTCTTAAGTACCGTATGAAGATGAGAACTATAATTCATGCACCACAGAATCTTTTACACGTGAAGGCCTCTCAGTTCTTTTGCCAGGTGAATAATTGTACACGAGGAACTGACTTGTGATCCCTCGTATGTCGTTGAGAAGGCAAGAAGCTACAGCACTGAAACTGTTCACCTCAGAGTTACGTTTGCTGTCCTTACCTTCTTCACTTTCAGCAGCGCTGCCTTCTTCATTTTCAACTTCAATGTCCACTGCAGAGGAAAAGCAAACATTCTGTATGCCATGAAGTTAAGGTGGCCACTTATATATTGCCAAAAGAGTAGACAAAAGAGGACAAAGATTTGCACATGCTAATTTATATGTGCAGATTCAAATTTGGAAATAATGACTATCATTTCAATAGAAATATAATACATTTCACCGTAGTGGGGACGATGGCAACCAGGGGACCTGTGTGCTTTCCCAGTCTGCTGTCCATCTACTAACCAAGGATGGGCAATTTCAAGGCCCATCCTTGCTCTCCTTTCTGATGGTTCTTGATCTTCATTCCAGATATAGAATGGGCAGCCCTTCAAATAGAGCAGTGGTGGGCAACCTCTGGTTGTCTGGGGCCCAATTCCGGCATTCAAATATGATCATAAACACATTAGGTATGATCAGATGCCCCCACACCTGCAGGCATTTTCATCTCATCTAATGCTTGTAGAGCCCCTGCAGCTGGTCGTTCTGGATTATACCACTTCCATTACAATTCCTGAAGCTGCAGAAGAAATCTAAAGAAGTAATTTTGTCCATGAGATGGTAGATGCAGTTTCCATGTACCATGCAACTTTAGTCATCCAGATATCCTGAGATTAATTTTTTTTTAATATCCAGATAATCAAACCCTTCAGGCCTGTGCAGACAACATCTCCCAGGTGAGTGAATTTGTATACACGAGTGCAGGGTCCATTCACACAGCCCACTAAGTATTCATAGGACAGGCCTGCTGCTACAGCCCTGTTCTCTCCCCTCCCCCAGAGCATTCACTAGTTACGCTTGATATGTTGTCTGACCACAGCTTCTAATTGCTGCATGTGCATTAGCCATGGAAGAGGTTACATACAGGGTATACGGTCAATTTAGATTGTTGAATGCAGTGGTGTACATACAAACATAAGAGCCCTGCTGGGTCAGGCCAAGGGTCAGAGCTGGCCCTACCATTAGGCAAGTTGAGGCAGTTGCCTCAGGTGGCAGATGCTGGGAGGCAGCAGCAAGGTACTGAAGGAGAGAGCTGTGTGCCTTGCAGCCTTCTCTGCGCCTCTTAAGTTAGCCTGCTGCCTTCAGGTTCAGTGGAGGACATTGTCTCATCATTAGTGGTGAAGACAGATTCATCTGCCTGTCCAGACAGATTTTGTACATGAAATGGGAGGGGGCACCCTGTTGTCCTTCACCTCGGGCAGCAAAATGTCTTGGACAGCCTTGCCAAAGGTCCGTCAAGTCCGGCATTCTGTTCACACAGTGGCCAACCAGCTGCCGACCGGGAACCCACAAGCAGAATACAAGTGCATCAGCACCCATCTGCCCATGTTCCCCAGCAACTGATGCATGTAGGCATACTGCCTCTGATACTGGCAGTAGCATATAGCCATCAGGACAAGTAGCCATTGATAGCCTTCTCCTCCATGAATTTGTCTAACCCCCTTTTAAAGCCATCCAAACTAGGGATGTACGAAATGTACTTACCTTTCGCGGATTATGTTGATGGTGGGGGGGGAGGCGCTCCGTCCCTCGCCCCAGAATCCTGGATGGGGGGGAGGCGCTCCATTCCTCCCCCCCCCCCGAAATCCTGGCTGGCCAGCTGTGCTCCGCATGGATTCTGCAAAGCCGCTGGTCGGCTCTGCCAGCAGCCAGACATCCAGCCGCTGGCTAGCAGGGACACAAATGGCGGCGGCCGTAGCCGCCGCCGTTTGCGTCCCTGAAGTCAGCCATGATAGGCTACATAAATGTTTACGTAGCCTATCACGGCTGACTTTAAAAAAAAACAATAACAACGCGCATACACAAATGGCAGCGGCCATGGCCGCCGCCATTTGCATTCCTTATTTTGGCACATCTTAGTCTACGTCAAGATTTACGTAGACTATGAGGGTGAAAATAAGGGGAACGTAAATAGCGTCGTGGATGCGACGCTATTTGCGTTCCCCTTATTTTCGCCGTCCTAGTCTATGTAAATCTTGATGTAGACTAAGACTTGCCAAAATAAGGAACACAAATGGCAGCGGCCATGGCCGCCGCCATTTGCGTACATGCGTTGTTGTTGTTGTGTTTTAAGTCAGCCGTGATAGGCTACGTAAACATTTACGTAGCCTATCATGGTTTTTTTTAAAACTTAGCTGTGATAGGCAATGTAAATCTTTATGTAGCCTATCACTTTTTTTTTTTACTGGAAATGGCGGCGGCCGGTCAGAAGACCAGCCACCGCAGCCACCACTGTCGAACTGCCGCCGGAGCCACCGCCGCCAGGAAGATCCACCCCAGGTAAGTCTCGTCCCGTGGGGGGCGGGGGGGGCAGACCATTCCGCCACCGATTTCGGGGGGCCGAATGCACTGGCATTCGGCCTCCCCGAGATCCGTGGCAGAATTCTCTGACATCCCTAATCCAAACTGGTGGCCATCATGATGTCTTGTGGTAGCGAATTCTATATTTTAATTATGTGTTGGGTAGTAGAGTAAAGGCTCACAGGGACAAAGCGTCTGCACTTTTTTATTAGCCAGTATGCTTATTTAACTTATATGCAGAGTACATCATGAGAAATGCCGGGTTGGATGAATCAGAGGTCGGAATTAAGATTGCTGGGAGAATTATCAACAACCTCCGATATGCAGACGATACCACCCTAATGGCAGAAAGCGAAGAGGATCTAAAGAGCCTCTTGTTGAGGGTGAAAGAGGAGAGTGCAAAAGCTGGTTTGAAACTCAACATTAAAAAAACTAAGATCATGGCATCTGGCCCCATCACTTCCTGGCATATAGAAGGGGAAGAAATGGAAGCAGTGACAGATTTTACTTTCTTGGGCTCCAAGATCACCGCAGACGGTGACTGTAGCCATGAAATTAAAAGACGCTTGCTCCTGGAGAGGAAAGCTATGGCCAACCTAGACAGCATAGTAAGAAGCAGAGACATCACCTTGCCGACAAAGGTCCGTCTAATCAAAGCTATGGTTTTCCCAGTAGTAATGTATGGCTGTGAGAGCTGGACTATAAGGAAGGCTGAGCGCCGAAGAATTGATGCTTTCAAACTGTGGTGCTGGAGAAGACTCTTACGAGTGCCCTGGACTGCAAGGAGGTCAAATCAGTCCATCCTAAAGGAAATCAACCCTGAGTGCTCATTGGAAGGACAGATAATGAAGCTGAAGCTCCAATATTTTGGCCACCTAATGCGAAGAGAAAACTCCCTGGAAAAGACCCTGATGCTGGGAAAGACTGAAGGCAAAAGGAGAAGGGGACGGCAGAGGATGAGATGGCTAGATAGCATCACGGATGCAATGAATATAAACTTGAGCACGCTCCGGGAGAGAGCGCAGGACAGGAAGGCCTGGCGTGCTATGGTCCATGGGGTCACGAAGAGTCGGACACGACTGAACGACTGAACAACAACAACACACTGATGTCATCTGCCACGCACGCCTTCCCCCCAGAATTCCCTGTTCCCTCTGAGCTTAGCTGCAATCCTCACAGTGAGTCAGGGGGGGTGAATTTTCTCAGCAGCAATATACGGTCGTAAGCTATCCCTGTTGTAATGTAATATGTAAAGTATGTCGGGATGGTGTAGTCTTGAATGGGGAAAGACCTGATCCTGGTAGAGATGAAAATTGCTAGAATGGGTTTGTTGATATGGATCAACCCAGCTGCCTGCCTTTTTAGCTTCTCTTTGGGGGTTTAGCAATGGGGACTGTCATGATGAGCGCCTGCTCTTCAAAATGTAGCACTACACCACTGGTTGAATATTATAGTGGGAAGACAGAGGAAGTATGTGGGAAGAGATCTATGAGGAGAACAGAAAATCAGGGTACAGAATGGGAAGCAATAGCTAATAAGAGCTGTAGAGAGGAAGGATCATGGGGCAGAGTGGAAGGAGGGAGGAGCACATATATTGGAAAGGCCAATTTATTTAGGCTGCCAGCCTATACGCATTTACCTGGGAGTAAAACTCACTAGACTCAACTGGATAACCTTCTGAGTAGACACACATAGGACTGCACTGTTAGTATGCGAGTTTGTTATTTTAGTTGTTATTTGGGGGAGGGGCTCAGTCCCTTTTGTATACTATCAGTCTGAGCAGGAAGTTGGGTTTTATACTAAACTTGTTGGAGGAAGGAGGGAGGGACATAAGTGGGGGGAAAAACAAGAAAATGATCCATAAGGTCTTTTGAAAAATCAAGCCACTAATCATCTGCACAATATGGATACTGTCTCCTCCCCGCACAGCTAATAGCAACCTTGGGGGTGAAATTTAAATTGGGGACACAGTGCAGAGGGAAAGCATTAAAACCCCTCTCCTCCAGAGTTGACCAAATTCTGGCCCCACCAGATGGCTGCTTTTAAGTCTAAAAAGAGTCAAGACAGCCAATCACAGATCTCCCATGTCACATGAAATTTGGCACTCAGATTGTTCTAATTACAGAGTGACAGATTCATCATTTTCTGGTGGACCTTTTGAGACCCTCCCACATTCCTTCAGTTGTGTCGCTCCCTATTTGTTTGGTAGAAATCTGCTCTAACCTGTTTTTTTAAAAAAAATGATGTACATGTTAAGTTGTCAAGTCAAATCTCTAATGGAACCAAATGATTACTGCTTTGATAAAGTAAGAGGTCAAAGAATGGTAAAATATGTAGTACTGTGAAAAGGACACCCACACCAGGTCTTGTTTCCTTACTGTGCAGGGGGTTGTTTATTCAGAATCTGACAAGCTGTTTCTCAAAAAGGCATGTATGCAAGAAGAGAAAATTCTTTCCACAAGCCAATAACATGTTCTGTCATTTCCACCAACATCTGCATAATCTTTTTTTCCCCTCAGGATTATGCAAAAATGTTATTCAATATCAGGAGCGGAATGCGAAAATGAGTGCTCTTTTGTTTGGTCTGGATATATGCTTTCCTTTAGAGGCAGTAACTGGATCCACATTATACAAAGACCATTACAATTGCTACTGCCCTTGCAGTGATGAAGACAAAATACTTCTGAAAAGATGCTTTTCATGCTAGATTAGGGCATCATCTTTTATTTGCAAGTAATGCCTTCGCTGATCTTCTTTCAGCCAAAGGGAAAATACCCATGGAAGCATTCTAAAGATATGGGACTGGCTGCAGAGTGGATCCTGATGAGTGCAAGCAATAAGTGAACAGCTGGAGGTTTATGATATAGATTGGAATGTTCATTAAAGCAGAGAGTATATATTCTGCAGAAATCAACATGCTTATAGCTAAACCAAATGAAACCAAGGCACTGTGCATAACTAGGGCTTAAACACATCATCAATGTAATTGATTGAATTTAATTAAGCACAGTGGGATGGAATAACTAACAAGCTAAGCAGAATCCAATGGGCAAGATAATATGTTGATCCTAAAAAGCAGTGTGTTTATCTGCCTGGTGACCAAACAGGGAGGGGATCCAATTTCTTCCAGATAATAGAAAGCTAGTATGTTTGCCTAACCAGCTGACACAATCTTAAATAGCAAAAGATTTCGCAAATGAAATCAAGAACAAAGCTCACAGCAAACAGAACAAAGCTAGCCGCAGAAGTGGATATTGCTCTGGCAAAAAAGGCTGAGGAAGGACAGTGTATTAACCCAGAATCATAAAGCAAGTGTAAAGCAGCCAGAGTGTACTATGTCAAGAAAATAAGCCCTAGGCAAACCTAATATTTCCACTTTTCTTTCAGGATATTTGTGATGATGTCTAACCTATTATAAATGATTTATTGTCCTAGAGGTATTATCCAATGTTAGTCCTAAACAGAGTTGACCCACTTAAATGAGTGGGACTTACATTCATGACTCACTTAAATCCCATTCATTTCAATGGGTCTGCTCTACATAGGGCTAACATTGGATAGTGCCCCTAAAGTAAAATAGGACTGCTCTCTCATGTTAGGAGGATGTTCATGTTTGCTTCCCTTGAGTTATTTGCAATTTCAGACATTAATGAAGTTGTCCATGAAACACAATGCCTTTGGACAATGCCTTCACATTAGTAATTTAAAAGATTATTATTTCTGCCCTTGAATTGTTTATTTGTGCAGCTCTTCTCTTCTAATGTTTTTAGGGGCTATATTATATATTACAAAGACAAAACACCAAGAAAAACTGAGATAAGGAATCCTTGTATCCGAAAAGAATTCCCTATCTCACTTTTTTCTGATGTTGCATCTTAATTTCTTTTGGCAAATTTTATTGATTTTTTTCAAAATTTGGCAACACAATAAAACCAACAATTACAGATACTAAAATATGTGGATGCAACATCCTATCCTTCCCACAAACCAACGACTCTTCCCTAATCCACCTTAACCTGATGTATTTCTGTAACAAAGGAAAAAACAGGAGGAGGAAGGAAGGGAAAGTAGAGTCAGTGCATAGCTAAGATAGGTTCACAGGCCAAAGCTATTGCTAAGTTGTTGTGATCTCTTATTTAAACCCCTCTAAATGGTACTTATCTGGTCATGATCATCTGGTGTTCCGCATCTATTGTCAACATTTTTTCCTTTTTATCCCTACACCCAACATATTCTCTGTCCAGCAGTCTGTAGTAAGAGCTTCCTTAGACTTTGAGTGTTGCCAAAGCTATATGTATTATCATTAAAACAGCTCTAGATGTCAATTCCTCATAACATTTTCTGGCAATCCACCCTGCAAACCTATAGCCTAATATAAGGTGGTTGAAGGAGAAATGTATACAGGTTGATAGAACCAGGCTAATCCTCCCTTCCATTTCATACCAGAATGCTGTCACTTGAGCGGTTTGTGCTGGGTACACTCTATCCTCTTAACAATCCCAAGAATTAGTATTCCCATTTTGTAGGTAGGGGAATTGAAGCCGGGACTTGCTCTGCACTCCAGTGCATCCATGGGTACATTGGAATTGTATTCCAACTCTCCCAGTTCTACATCCAAAAATCTTCCCACTGGTAGAAAGGGAGGGAGCAATGGGGATGCCTCACCCAGTAGTTTCCTTCAGCCAATTGACACTGAGTCCCTCACTTATCCTGGAGCAGCTCTTAACAGCAGCCAGCCTCCTGATTCAGCAGCTTGTAGGAAAGGATGACATGAAAAGCAATTCCCCACCAACCTGCTTGGACCAGCTGTAACTTAGGCCCTCCTCTCCAAGAGGTGGCCACCCATATCACAACTGCTTCACATCATCGGACAACTGGCGTAGGCAACATGTTTGTTTATCAGCCACATATTTGTGAACTGACTGGTCAGACCCAAACACTAGCAAAAGTATGCACTGAACCTGGTGTACAGTTAACCCCAGATACATCATCACACACCACCGCTTTCCACCATTTTAAAAAGGTACCTCAAAATGTCTCCTCATCCTTCTTCCTGCCACATGAGGAAACACAGCCATAGCCTCTTGGATGGTGAGTGAAATGCTGCCCAGTGTAGTTAACTCCCAAAACAAAGGAATCAGCTTAAATTAGTGGCAGTACTGGTCCAGTCTGATCTCAGGCAAGGTTCAGCTGTGGACAAACTAACTCGAGATCCCCTACAAGCAGACTTTCTGGTTTTAAACCACCCCATACTGAGTCAGACAACAGATTCCTCTAGTCCAGTACTGTCTGCTTGGCCTAATAGTGGCTCTCAAAGTTCTGAAACAGAATTTGTAGCCAAATAACGTCAATATAAAATGTGGTGTTTTACATGAAACCCATGTATGGAGGGCTGGATCAAGACATTTTGCAGCCTGAGGCAAAGGACAAGGTGGTGTCCCCGCCATTCTAAGTACAGAGTGGTTGAATCTTCCATCAATACTGGTGAGGGGACAGCATCCTCCACTGCCCCTCAGGTTAGCTTAGGGGGCTCAGGGCAGGCCACACAGCTCTGTCCCCAGCACCGTTCTGCTGCTCTCTGCCCCCAGTATGTGCTGGCTGAAAGTGGCAGCCTCAGTCTGCTTAACGCCCGGTAGGGTCAGCCTGCTATATTCTACCACTGACCGTTGTACCAGTACTCTCAAGGACCACAATGAAAGCAAGGTGACCTGTGCAGCTGCCGAGGATGCAGCTCAGAGCTGGCATCAGCATGCAAGCATCCTAGGACAGCTGCTGGGGTCCCAGCACCCACCACCACCAATCAGGGGCCACCTTTTTAATTTCCCAGAATTCCCAAGAATGGTGCTACATCAACAGCATTGTGGGAAGTTCAGATGGTGGTTCCAAGCCACCCAGTGTCGATCACACCTGCTGGGGCCTCTGATATAGGAGGGGGCCCACGAGGGGGCAACTGGCCAAAAGTCCGTCAAGCCTGGAGCCAGTCCTAGGGCAGCTGTCATGGAAGCATGGCAGAAACTGAGGAACAGCTACTTGTTCTTTTTCCTTGAGCGTAAGATGAATTGATGATGTCCTGTATACTGCTTGGCAGGGACCAAACACTGCCTGCCTTTTGTTTAAAGTTCATATGTAGGACGTAACCAACATGGAACATTCAAGCGTGATTTTTTGTTGTTTTTCAAAAATAGAAAAGGAAGGGTGCAGATTTTTAAGCCTGCTCAAGATGCAAAAATGCCTACTTAGAAATGGACTCAAATGACTGGTCTAATTTGGCCCTTTTAAAACAACATTGTTGGTTGATTTATAACAACCTTCCTCTACCTGGTGCCCTACAGATGTGTTCGATTTCAAGTGCCATGATCTTGCTGGCAGAGGATAATGGGGGATTGTAGTCTAATACAGTGGTTTTCAACCGTTTGTATCTTACCAGTCGCCAGTCACTCGATCAAAGAACCTGAGTCCCACCATGACAGAAAAAAAAGCCCACTTTTTCTGAGAAGGACGTTTATATATTTACAGTAAGTTTTAAGGATCTAAAAATTGTGGTAGTGTTGTTGGTAGTAAATTTTATTGCTGTGGCTTTAAAACACGAACAAACAAAAATAATAATTCCATTTAAAAAGTTACTACTGGCATACCAAGCTAGTGACTAGTATGTTACAAATGGATAATCCATGGCAGGTAGGGGTGGCAGGAGACAGCATGGCACACTTATCCCATCGGCATCTGGATGAGAGAGCGCAAATTCTTAGTAATTGTTATTAAAAAACAACAACAACACATCCCACCTAGACTACTTCCGCATCCCACTATGCATACCACCAGATCAGAACCACTGGTCTAAAATATCTGGAGGGCACCAGGTTGGGAACACTGATTGACAACAAAAACAACAGTTGTGTTTTTTTTTACTGGCTTTTAAATCAAAATCCAGTATCAAAGTATATAAAACCTTAAGGATTCCCTGATCCTAAAATCACAGATAAATCTTTTTGTGTGTGTACAGGACTGTAATGATGCTCCAGAATGAATCAATGGCACAGTGCCATATTGGGAATTCAGAACCAAGTTTGAAATTTACTTTTGAAATTAATTTCATAACATCCACATGGCCAATATCTAAATAAACGTTTCTAATTTAATATGAGCCCAAATCTCTCTAATTATCTTAACTGTGCGCAGAGCAGAACACCACATAACAGTAAGGTATGATACAGTTCCTGGATCCATGGGAAATTTAAATCAGTATTTTGTAAATATTCTTTTTCATAGATTACACACTCCTGATGCCAACTGGAGAGAATTTCATGAACATTTCCTTAGAAAAGCCAGCCCAAGATGCTATAAAACCAGAAGACCTGTAGATGAAAATGAATTTGTATCACATCTCTAGCTCATATATTTTCGTGGGCATCAGTGTGTACCAAGAGTCTCAAGAAATATGCTCACAAAAGTGTAGAGAAGGAGGTCAATTCCTAAATGTGAGAGTACTACATTTCCAAAGTTGTGAAGTGAAAATCTTTAAAAACAAGACTTAAAAACAAAGGCTTTTAGTACCAGCAGCAATAATGTGGAAGAACTGCTAAGGTTTCTCGGATAATTGACAACTTAGTTGTCTTATAGTAATACATGGAAGTGTAGATAATCTGCTGGAACCGAGATTCCAAGATTAATCCGGAATTCTGTTTTCTGCTTCCCTCTCTTAGCTGTGGTTCAAAACAGAGAATGCTAGAGCAGAGGTGTGATTTACAAGTTATTAGTTAGACTGCTAAAACAAAAGGAAGAAGCTAAAAGCAAACAAAATGGAGGCAAATTTCAGAGGAAAAGTGAATTCTGCCAAGGAGAACTGGTGCCAAAAAGGAGTGCCTGCATGCCTGCTAGAATTCTGCACCCAAAGAATGCAGGAATAAGATGTATAATTAAAATTGTCATTACCATTACTTGGTGAGGCAGTTGGCTTTTCACATCTAGGCATCCTGGCTGTATTTCACAAGGCAGTTTGAGCTCCAGGCTGCCTAGGCAATTACCAGGACAAGTAGTTTGACATAAAGTATCTAGCACATCAGCATACTTTTGTCTGTCAGTGAAAGGGTGCTGGTGCAGTTTCATGCTCTGAAACATAAGGAGGTACTAATTTCCGAAGTCATTCATTTTTCATGAATGTTTAGTTTGCCATTTAGGGGTGGCATACCAGGGTCAATAGGGTTGGAGATTTTGTTCTGCCCTGTTTCTTCCCCCCACCCACCCCAAACAGGAATACTTCTTTCAGAATAGGAAACCTTACTGAAAGTTGGCACACATGGGTACTAGGGATGAGAGAACCAGGGAGGGTTGAGCTCCTTGTGATTCTCCCATTTTTACCGCTGACCTCAGTTCATCTCGTTCCTGTATATGAGCTTCTTCTTTTTTTCTTTTGAACCAAAAAAGTGTGCATTTTGGTGCACAAGTTTTAAAGTGTTTACCCAAAATGTGTATTTCCCCTCATAGACTTTGGCCTCTGCGCCATGTAGGAAGTTCCTTTTCGGGAGCTGTCTCTTTCTGGAGACCTGATATGGGGAACTGGATTTGGCTGTCTGTTGAAGTGTTTAAGCCATACTTCCACCTATGAGACAGACAGACAGACAGACAGACAGACAGACAGACAGACACACAAATACTTAAAAATGTCATACGCCACCAGCGGCCTCCTTGCAAAGAAACTGAGCAAAGCTACAGGCTGTGCCCCTGGAACTTCTCACCACTTCGAGGGGTGGGGAGAACATAACCATACAAATGATGGTGTTTTCCTTCCCACAGGAGAAAGTTCACTACTTTAACGTACCAACGAAGCTTGTGCCTTCTTTTGGTACTAAAAAAAATCTGTTAAAAAAACAAACCAACCTTGTTCCTTTTCTGGTTAAAAAGGAAGGAAGGAAGGCAGGCAGGCAGGCAGGCAGGCAGGCAGGCAGGCAAAAACTAAACCAAAAAGCACTCTCCTCCCTTCTTGATCAAACCAACCCTGAAACACAATCACTTCATCTCATCTCATCGGCTTTCCATGCCCCAGCCAGAGAATTTCAACAACCCCTTTTGTCACACGCTGCTCTTGGCTCAGATCTGGTAACAGCAGAGGTCAGCACGCTAGCGGTTTCTCAGCCTCAGCCTCCCCCACCCTGTCACCCTCCAGGTGTGATGAATGGCAACTCCTATAAACCTCAACCAGCATGGTGAGTTTGTGCTGGCTGGGGGATAATGGGAGTTGTAGTCCAACACATCCAGCAAGACCCAGGTTGGGGAAGACTCAATCAAGAAAGTGGAGATCATGGCTCCCAATTAAACTGACAGACGTATCCTTTGTTTCTTTGGGGCCATTTGGAGCTTTAAAATGACAACAACGTGTCATAGGTGAAAAGATGATGTCCAAGGTCTTTCTAAATTCATACAAATGTATGTTTGTGTCAGCTAAAAACTTTTCACTTAAACTGGCAACCTATGTAAAATAAATTTGCCAGGCCACAGCAGGAAGAAATGAAAGCCTGAGTCCTGGGGTTGCCAACTAACCAGAAAAAATCTCTGCCTGGCCTGCTTTTGTGTCTTTGACAGAAGCTTGATCTGCAGAAATCAGCAACTAGGGGTTTTCACTTTAGCACCTACTAATTAAAGGCATAGTTACAGAGGCCTGTTGAAAAGTTAGCAACCCTGCTCAGTTGGGATGCTATGGTTACCAAATGACCAACATACATAGGTGGTGTGTGAACCAGCCCTATGCAAATATCTCCCTGCATTTCCCTGGCTGCAGAGTAACCACGGGCCAGCCATAATGCTTAGCTAACCAGTTTATGGTCTTCTGGCTGAAAGCGGCATTTTCGTGCTTGTTGTTGCACAGCGCTGAGTGCACCATGAGTCCTTTGTTTGTTTGTTCATTTGTTCATTCAGATGACTTACATCCCTCCTTTCCACCATTAGGTTCTTGAAGTGGCTTCCAAATACAATACAACAGTAGCAGCCAAAAAATCAGATCAAAACCATGAGAACATCTAAAACAGCAAACGTCAGCAGCAGCTAAAAAGCTGCCTCCCCCAACCTGCTGCCCTCCAAATGTGTTGGACTGCAACTCCCATAATTCCTAGCCAGCATGGCTAATATTCATTCTGGCTGGGAATTATGGGAGTTGCAGTCCAACACATCTGGGGGGCAGCAGGTTGGGGGAAGGCTGATCTAACTGTTGGAGACTGGAGCACCCAACGCCAGGCCACCAGTGAAGACCTCAGCTGACACAGACAGGGTCATTTGGGAGAAAGCGGTCTCGTGAGAGCAGTCAAAGGAACGCCACTGCTGATGACCTCTTGCCAGGTCCTGTAGAACAGGAGAGAGACCAAACTGCATAATTTAATTAATGTCACTTTTTGAGTACAGATGCAGAGTGAGATGCACCTACGAGTGGGCCCAATTTTGGGGCGGGGGAGAGAGAACAGAACCAGAAGGAGAAAAAAGAGTAACCAGAAAAGTCAAATGTAGCATGTACTCTCCTTCCAGTATTGCCAGGCATTGGAGGGTGAGCAAACATAGCTTAATTCATACAAGGGCTTATCATGCCTCTGCTCCAAGATCTGAGTTTTCTACATTTGGGGTGGACCCCAAAATATGCATTTAGTTATTCATTCACTCACTCACAGTTCTTATATCTCACCCTCCCTCCAAAGGAGGAGCACACAGCGGCTGACAAATATTGATAATACAAATATCAATAAAACAACGATAAAATCCTACTATTACAATAAAATAAAGGTGACAAGAATAATATATCAGAGAGGTGCAGAAACAAACAAGTCAGGAGCCAAACACTTGTATAAACAAAAAGGTATTTCATGTGAAAAATATTCACAGTGGGGGCTAATCGCACCTCTCTTGGGAGGGGGTCCTAGAAATGGAGGGCTGCCCCTGCCCTCTCTCTCATCCTCACCCCCCCCTCTCCTCATTTTGGAGGGAGACAAGGAGCAGGGCATCTCCTGCCAAGCCATGAACCCTAGATGGGCTGTATGTAAATTAAAAACAAGAGGGAACGCTCCTTTGAGGCTGTGCAGAGCGCCATTTGCTCACTATTATCATAGCCTTGCCCATCCATAGTGAGGATGCAGGATTAGAACTTGCAGGGCAGATGGTCTTTTTTGCAAGCCTCATCCCCGGCTAGTATTGGCTGCGATTGAGTACACAGGAGATAAACAGCAGGTTCAGCTTCTCCTCTCTATGCAATATTGTGGCACTATTTGCTCCGCCTGCTGAACAAACTACTGAAGGTAAAAGAGCCCTGCCTCCTGCTGACCCGGCTCAGATGACACAACAGCCCACCGCGATTTAATTAACCCTCAGGGTGCCATGGCATGTGCCATCCACCATTATGAATATGCAAGCTCTGGCCAAGGGTGGCCATGGCTTTTCGTGTTGTCTGAACCTGGGTGGCAGGAGCTATTTGAAGGTTAAACAACCCTTGCATAACCCATGGTCTGTTCTGGGGTTATGCGAGGGTTGTTTAACCCTCAAATGACCCCCACCACCTGGGCTGAGATGACATAACAAGCCACAGCAGCCCCCAGCCAGGGCTTGGATATTCATACCGGTGGCCAGCATGCACCACACAGCTCTTCAAAGGTAAATTAACCTTCAATGGGCTGCCATGTCATGTGAACAGGCCCTACAACTCTGGCAACCTTAGCCCCAGCACTTCTCTTTTTAGAAAGTAGTAATTGTGTGCATGGTCTTTATTACATTCCTAACCGTCCTCATAAAATGGAGGGCTAGCTGTTAAGCCCCCTCTTTCCACTTGCTGGCTCACCTCCTCATCCACACTTCTTCCCCCAGCTTCATCTTCATTCTTGGAATAAGAACCAGGAGCAAGAGCTGATGTGGCATCATGATTAGAGCATTGGACTAGGAGCAGGGAGACACAGGTTCAATCCCCACTCAGCCATAAAGCTCACTGGATGACCCTGGACCAGTCACTATGTCTCCAATGTTAGTCCTACTTAGAGTAGACTCATTGAAATGAATGGGGCTTATGTTAGACTAACATTGGATACAACCCAGTGGGGCTGTTCAGACAACACACTAACCCACAATCAGTGGTTGAGTGTGGATTGTTGTTGAACCATGGGTTGTTTGTTGAACCGTGGGTTAGCTTGCTGTCTGAACATCCTCAGGTGGCTTGTTAACCAGGCTGTCGAACAAGGCACCTTGGGAACCCATGATTTGCTGTTGGGTTGCTCAGGGTGGTTGAGAAGCCACACCACATGGTTAACAAGCCACCCTGCAGGCGTTCAGATGACATGCTAACCCACGGTTAAAACTAACCCACGGTTCAACAAACAACCCACAGTTCAACAACATCCTACACTCTATCACTGAGTGTGGGTTAGTGTGTTGTCTGAATAGCCCCTATCTCAGCCTCACAAATAGGGTAACCACTTCGGTATCACTAAAAAAAGAAGAAATGCTTCACCAAAAAAGATGCAAAAAGATGACACAAGAGGTCACAGATTTGCATGCAGTTTCCATATGGTAATTTATACAGCTGCACCTCTGGAAATAATGACTCTCATTTAAATAGGAATACAGTACAGTTCACCATAGTGGGGAAGACTGTGACCAGGTAACTTGTGTGCCTGCCTCCTCGATCTGCTGTCCAGGAGTGAAGTATTGATGGGCAGCTTCAAGGTCCCTCTCTCTTTTCTTATGGTTCTTTATCTTTCAACTAGACTTAGACTGGACAGCCCTTCAGAGAGAGTACTGTCCTCTGTAAAATAGGACGCCTGGTCACCCTACCACAAAGCTGCTGTGAAGAGGGGTGGGCATGTATTCCCTCTTGAACACTTTGGAGTGTGTGTGTGTGTGTAATACACTATTTTCTTCCTCTCTGCTTTTGTGGAAGAGTTCCCACGTTAGACAATATTTTACCCCCCAGCAGCCTATTTTGCTAAAGGTAACACGGGGGGGAATGACTCTTTTAGAGTCGCTAAACAAATATAAGGTGGGTTTATTGTGAAAAAATGATCCGACTCCTCAGTCTTCTGAAAAACTAGATTTTTTAAAAGAAGGATATGAAACACTGAGGTCATCTGAGGCTCGGAACCAATCACTTAAAAGTGCTTCCTTTACAAGCGGTGGGAATCCCTAAATTTGTCATCTGTATGAAAATGCACCAGAACTTTCCAAAAATTACTGTACAGCCGAAGTGATACATGAAGTGTGTTGGCGGACTGCAAAGTTCATATTTCGAAAGAGAAACATGGTTCACCTCCTGTGATCTCTGCTGATACTGCTAGTTGGCGCTGGTTGTAAGGAATGGAACAGTATTGAGAGACACAGAGAGAATGTGCACGTATAACTGCTTCCAGCAGGTGGCGATACACAGCATTTATTTCTAGCACCAATCAAATACTGCTTTATAATGCCGCATAACTCACTGCAAGCGAATGTTTGGTGTGAATACAATACAACTGCTGACTTGGGGAAATAGCAAGAGTGGTGGCAGTTATGAATTGCAGGCCGTCCCTTTTTCTTTTTTTTTAACTCTTGTCGTAGAGTATTTTCTATTATTTTCTATTATCATGGGTCTCATCTAACATAACCCTGCCTTTCTCAAAAGTGCTTTTGATCTAGCAGAGGCTTCTGGTAATGGAAAGGGACCCTGCAGTTTCCTATGGTCTCCAAAAATTTGCTCTGGACGGTTGGAGGACTCCCAGAACAGCATGGGAGGTGGCGCATGGGACTGCAGGGGGGAGGAGGAATCCGTGAAACTCGCCTCCCCGCCGCTTCCATTAGCACAGACCTCCCTTGGTTCACAGGCACCAGCCTCCAACACTGGCTCTGAATGCAAACGTCATGCTCGCAGCTGCTCCCGCTACACATAGCACGTGTTGCACAGACCAGGGCTTGTGCTCACACATTCAGATATGCTGCCTCAGGCAATCTGTTTGCTGCCCCAAAAACAAACGAAAAAGGTCACTCCCTGTGCTTGCACTATTTTGCAAAAAACGGCATGGTTATCTCTCTGGACTGTCCCCTGCAGCTACAGTGGGTGCAGTGCTTAGAGTGTTGGACTAGGACGGGAGAGACCCGGGTTTGAGTTCCCACTTGGTCATGAAGGTTCCTGGTGCCTACATTGTGCTCTTTCTGGCAGCTGGTGAAGACCTTTTTATTTTCCCAGGCATTTTAGTCTGTTGGTTCTGTTGTTTCAAATCTGTTATTGTATTTTAAATCTCTGCATTGCTCCTAGGTTTTATTCTGTTCTTGAACATTTTTTAAACTTATACATTTTACAGTTTACAGTTATAGTTTTAAAGTTTATATGGTATTTCTTCTGTATTTTGTGCATGTAATTGTCATGGACCACCCAGAGAACCTTGGCTACTGGGCAGTATTGTTGTTGTTCAGTCATGGACCATAGATAGATAGATAGATAGATAGATAGATAGATAGATAGATAGATAGATAGATAGATACTCACTGGGTGACTTTGGGCCAGTCACTGACTCTCAGCCTAACTACCCTCACAGGGTTGTTGTGAAGATACAAATGGAGAGAAGGGTCATGTATGTTGCCTTGGGCTCTGGGGCTATTGCCATCAAAAAAGATCCCTCCTTCTCCCCTTCACCCTACCACCCCCGCCAGCCTGCTTCTGTACCTTAGCATGCAGAACTTAAGCAGGTGAAGCCTTTTTTTGGCATGGAGATTAAGAATAAGGTCTGGGCTTCTACTAATTCCTTTGACATTTCTATTATCGCTGAATATTGTCCCAGTATCTGTTTCATCATACACTTTGCTGATTCAGCCCACTTCTTTCTACATTGCCTCACTGCTGGAGGCTGCAGGCGACGATTACGTAAACCAGGAAGGTTAGCTGGCAGCAATTTGAAACAGAGCTGAAGTGCTAATTGCTGCCTTAGCAATGGAATGAAACTCCACTTCATAGCAACCATGCCTTCCAGGTACAGCCGCGTGTTCCATTTCAAACTCTGGAGCTCCTCCGATTCCTCTTGGAGCATTGAAAAGAACATGCATTCAAGGTCAACTCTCCGGCTTGTTTTCCTTCTCCTGTCCTACTCAGTCAGTTATGCTGAAATGGTTAAATAAGCACTTTGGAGAAGGGGCGATTTATAGGACACGAAGCTGTGAAACTTGAGAAGTGCAGGTTCCTAGAATTGCCGAGCATATAAGCTCTAGCTATGGAGAATCAGGTAAACCCCATGAACTTTAAGCTGCTTCCAAATAGCCTTTAGGGTTCATCGGAATCTACCACCAAAACCTCTCCACGATTACGTCGAGGAAAACCCAGAACCGTCTCTTAGTCTTAGATGTAATGTTGTATGTAACTAAAGCAGCCCAGTTTAAATTGCTGATGTTTCAGTTCTCTGTCAGAGATCTGATGTCAGCTAGCACTTCTCAAATGTGCTTCCAACACCTCCTCTTAAAAACAAAGCAAATAAAAGGAGCATTGCACATCTGCTGAGCATTACAGCTAACATTGTACACTTGTAGCTGGCTTGAGAAATGTCAATGTCGTTTCTCCAGTGTTTGCTTTATTTTCTTCCATTATAAAAGAAAAGAAGGTCTCCATCTTTTAAGCCATGAGGTACAGTAGTTAAGGTGGAGATTCTGATCAGCGTTCTTAAAGTGAGATTCTGTTCTGTTGCTCTCTGGATGGCTTTCAGTAAGTAAGAAGGTCTAATGGCTCAAGTTACTCCCCTCTGATATGTCAGAGGAATGGATGATACTGAAAGGTGTCTGAAAGACGCAATAGTCAATCATAACATTAAGTTGAAGCAAGTGGAAGGAATGCTAAAGGCCTATAAAGCCTTCTCACTGCAGTTAAAAATAAAAAGGCAGGGAAGTTTAGAAGAAAGATAAACAGGGGCAGGGATAGGGATGTATGAAAGTCACTTACCTTTTCAAAGGGTGACATTCGCGGTGGGGGGGAGGTGCTCCATCCCTCCCCCTGAAATTCTCCCCAGCCGGTTCCACTCCACAGCGACTCTGCAGAGACACCGGCCAGGGCCACCTGCAGCCGGATATCCGGCCGCTGGGCTGCACAGGGACACAAATGGCAGCTGCCGTAGCTGCCGCCATTTGCGTTCCTGTTTTTTGCCGTGATAGGCTACGTAAATATTTACATAGCCTATTACGGCAAAATACAGGGGCACAAATGGCGGCCACTATGCCATTTGCGCCCCTGTCTTTTTCATGATAGGCTACGTAAATATTTACGTAGCCTATCGCAGCAAAAAAAGGGAATGCAAATGGCGGCGGCTACGGCGGCCGCCATTTGCGTTCCCTTTTTGCTGTGATAGGTTACGTAAATATTTACGTAGCCTATCATGGCCTCCACAGGGACTATGTAATTATTTACGTAGCCTATCACGGCTACAATGAAGAAGCGAATGGTGGCCACAGACGTGGCCACCATTCGCAAAGCAGCGCAAACAGCAGCAGGTAAGTGCTCTGTTTTGCGCACCTTTCTTGGGGCGGGGGGGCAGGGGTCTTTGTTTCGCCATGGATTTCGGGGGGGCGAATGCACTGGCATTCGGCCTCACTGAGATCCGTGGTGGAATTCTCTGACATCCTAGGCAGGGATCACAATAGTGGTTTATAAAATGATAAATGACATGGAGAGAGTGGCTGGCTATAGGTTAAGAAATATGCTTCTCCCTCTCTCACCAATACTAGAGCACAGAATGATCTAGTTCACACATCACAGTGGAAAATCATAGGTTATTTAAACCATGATTTGTGGGGACACACACCACCTGTGAGCTGCTTCCATATTCTGTGAACAACCTCTGATCAGGGGTTAAACAACCCAGCAGTCCAGGCTCACACATCACACCTCGGATCGCACAAATCAGAGATTGTTTACAGAAAATGGAATTGGATCGCACACAGTGTGCATCCCCACAAATCATGGGATAATTAATCCACAATTTGCCATCCAATGCTGCCATGATGTGTGAACAGCCCCAATCATTCAAGGAAATTCATAGGCAAAGTACTTCATCACATAGCACACAGTTGATTTGTCCAAACCAAAACTGTTATTTAGTCCATAGACCTTTCCACATATTAGTACATACAGAGTTGGATCCAGAATTGTGTCTCTGCCTGCAGAAGGATACTGCTGGTGGAACAGGACTACTCCATCCTTTTCTCTCATTCTGCAGCTCCCTGTGTAGCCTCCAAATCTGCTCCAGACCATCCCACATCACATTTGGTTTCACCCTTAAAAAGTTATGTCACAGTGAAACTGGTTTGTTTTTTTTAATTAATCTTTTTTCTTTTTATTGTTAATTTAACAAAGCAAAACAAGAAACAAATCATTTAAAAGGACAAGAAATTACATGCATGGAAATATCAATATTACATCAAATACAACATTCTTAAAAAAAAAAAAAAAAAAACATTACCCAGAAGATGATGCTTAACCTTCAAGAAAAGCAGACCAAATATCCATATATCCATTTGCAAGTGGTGAAAATATACCACCATTCAAATGTTGAAAGCGTTGTAAGGTCCTCAATCCATTGCGTTATAGGAGGTGAACATTTTTCCTTCCAATATTGTAATATCAGACTTTTGGCTGTTATAAGCCAAAAATTGGAAAATCCATTTGCGCTGACCATATTTTAACTTCCAAGAAACCAATACATCATTTAGGAGGACATGCACAACATTCAATATTAAAGAGTGTTCCAGTACAAAGTTTATCCATATTATGACCTCCTCCCCCAAAGAGGCAACTATTGGGCATTGTCAAAACATATGGATAAGAGAAGCATTAGGTGTATTACATCTTCGAAGCTGCAGCTGGTGCAGAATGCAGCACCTAGGATGCTCACTGGGACACCTAGCCATGCCCACATAACACCTATGTTAAAAGAATTGCACTGGCTGCCTATTAGCTACGAGCCACGTACAAGGTCATGTTATTGTAGGGGTGTACGAAACCACGCTTACCTGGCTGCGCCGGGTTCTGCAGGTGCGGGGAGGTGATCCATTCCTTCCCCCGGAATCCTCGATGGGGGGGAAGCGATCCGTTCCTCCCCCCCCCCGAATCCTGCCTGGCTGGCTCCGCTCCGCAGCCAGACCACAGAGCCGCCGGCCAGGCCAACCTGCAGCAGGGCCTCCAGACGCTGCTGGGCTGGCGCGGACGCAAATGGTGTCCTGAGTAGGGGACGCCATTTGAGTCCCTATGGTAGCCTGTGATAGGCTACGTATATATTTACATAGCCTATCACGGCTAAAGCAAGGCCGCAAATGGCGTAGGGGACACCATTTGTGTCCCTGCTTTAGCCGTGATAGGCTACGTAAATATATACATAGCCTATCACAGGGCCGGCGTAGGGATGCAAATGGTGGCCGCTACGATGGCCACCATTTGCGGCCACAGCAGCCCGGCAGCAGCCCGGCAACAGCCAGAGCCGCCACCACCGCCGCCACCATTGGAGCCAAAGCCAGAGCCGCAGCCAGGTAGGCTCCGTTTCGTGGGGCTTTTGCGAGCTGGAGGGGCAGGGGGCTCTGTTCCGCCACGGATTTCGGGGGGCTGAATGCACTAGCATTCGGCCTCACTGAGATCCGTGGCGGAATTCTCCACTATGTTGTTGCCCTATAAAGCCCTAGATAACTTGGAACCAGGATACTTAGCAGACCACCTTCCCTTGTACATACCAAGGTGACCTTTAAGATCAGCAGAGGAGGCCTTGCTGGTTGTTCCAAAATGAACAGAATGTCGCTGTGAAATACCCAGATGGTGGGCCTTCTCTGTAGCAGCACCCACCATCTGGAAAACCCTCCCTCGTTGTCAGGGTGGACACTGAGCCCATAGAATCCCAGAGTAGTTCTGATTCTGAGGAAGAGCAGTCACTCCTGGGAGAGGAGCACGCTCCTCTTTCCCAGGACCAACAGCTGACGGAGATTCCTCCCACCAGCATTCCTAGATTAGAAAGCAGTCCAGGGAGTGACCGAGCACAGATAGCAGACTTGGTGGATGCGCGACGCAGACGCAGAGAGCGGCGCCAGATGGAGGGCGCGGAAAGGAGGTGTAGTGCTCGGTTGGCGTGCGAACAACGGCTGCGCCCAGAGGATCCAAGGGAAAAGGGGAGGGACTCTCCCTAGTCCTTAAGTTCAGGGGTCTGCCAGTAATTCCCTTTCAAACGGGGACCAACTGTTTCAACTTAGGGCATAGGTACTGTGCTGCTCAGATCTAGTTGCTACCTGTAGAGTTGTTAAGTTGTAAAAGAAGAATAAAGCTTTGAAAGGAATCCGTTTGTCTGTGTCTGGACTTGGCTACTGGATTAGACTGAGAGAGGCGTCCAAGGAGCCCTTGACACTCGTGTAGTTCGGGAGGCAGAAAACGTGATGTCTTTCAAACACCTCCTGAAAACACACTTGTTCATCCAGGCTTTCCCTGGGCTGTAAGTAAATTAATCATGCTGCTCCATTGCTCCTCTTTTTTTTTTCTTTTTTTTTTTTACTGTAGTTGACAGTATTTTTAACATTGTGTTTTAATTAGGGGTGTATGATCCCCCCTCACCGATCCACCTGGGGGGTCTGCGGGGAGGGAGGTGATCCACTCCTCCCCCAGAATCCTCCCCGGCCAGCTCCACTCCGCGGCGAGTCTGCGGAACTGCCAGCCAGGCCCATCTGCAGCCGGACTTCTGTCCGCTGCCCTGCCGGTGTGTGGACGCAAATGGCATCCAGCGTAGCGGACGTCATTTGCATCCCTGATCCTTTCGTGATAGGCTACGTAAATATTTACATAGCCTATCACGAAAAGATCAGGGACGGAAATGGCGTCCACTACACCGGACACCATTTGCATCCGCACACCGGCAGTGGACGCAAGGACTCAGCGGACGGACCCGGACCCAGCCGGCGCCAGGTAGGGTCCTTCCGGGACGAAGTTCGCAGGTGGTGGGGGGGAATGGTCCGCTCCACCATGGACTCTGGGGGGCCAGATTCTAAAGAATCCAGCCTCATTGGAGTCCGTGGCAGAATTCTCCGCCACCCAGTGTTTTAATGCTGTGTTTTAATGTTGTTTTTAATATTGTATTTTAATATTGTGAACCACTGAGAGATTTTATTATATTCAGTGTAGGGATGTACGAAAGTGACTTACTTATTCGCGGATTATGTTTATGGGGGGGGAGGCGTTCCGTCCCTTTCCCCGGAATCCTCGACAGGGGGGGAGGCGCTCCGTTCCTCCCCCCCAGAATCCTCGAACGGCCAGCTGTGCTCTGCGGCAGCTCCGCAGAGCAGCCGGCCAGGCCCAGCCAAGCCAGAGCCGCCTGCAGCCGGATTTCCGCGGAGGGCTCTGGGTAAAAAACAACAACAACAACCCGTGTACGCAAATGGCGGCGGCTATGGCCACCACCACTTGCGTTCCTTCTTTTTGGCCTTCTTAATCTACGTAAATATTTACGTAGACTATGACGGCGAAAATAAAGGGGAAAGAAATAGCGTAGCAGGTGCTATTTGCATCCCTTTTTGATTCACCGTTTTAGCCTACGTAAATCTTTACGTAGGCTAAAATGGCGAATCAAAAGGGGATGCAAATACGCAAATATTTATGTAGACTAAGACAGCCAAAAAGAAGGAATGCAAATGGCGGCGGCCGTAGCCACCGCCATTTGCGTACGTGGGTTTGTTTGTTTTTTTAAACCCACCCAGCCATGATAGGCTACGTAAAGATTTACGTAGCCTATCATGTCATTTTTTATTTTTTTTTTACCAAGACTGGAAATGGTGGCGGCAGCAGCCAGTCAGAAGACCAGCCACCACAGCCGCCGCTGCCGAAGCCGCCGCTGCCCGGAAGATCTGCCCCAGGTAAGTCTCGTCCTGGGGGGGATCCACGGGGGGTTGGGGGGCAGGTCGTTCCGACACAGATTTTGGGGGGCTGAATGCACTGGCATTCGGCCTCACCAAGATCCGTGGTGGAATTCTCTGCCATCCCTAATTCAGTGGTATATAAATGCCACAAATAAAGAAAAAAGAAATCTCCAACAATTGTGCGAATTAGACAAACCCTTATTAAAAAAAAATGTTGTGGAGTCCAGTAAACCCGAAACAAGATCATTTATTTATTTATTTATTTATTGCTGAATAAAGCGTAGCCTAAGAACCATAGATACTTCAGGTACAGATGCTAAAAGAACGATCCATTGGTTAGGCAAAATAGAGCGCTCCAGTTCTCTATTCCATTCCTGTCTTAGACTCTGAGTGTCATATTTATTTACTGAAAACAAGTATTTATATATATATATATATATATATATATTAAATGTGGGTTGATAAGACTGGTCAGCTGCTATAAGTGTTTCCAATACCAACAGGGGCTCTGAAGCTGTAAAAGCAGCTGTACCAAACCTAGATTCCAACAAGTGTTGCAATGCAGGTATTGCCATTCAGCCGTAGCAGGTAAATCGTATTTAGCACATAATCAGAAAATGACAGAAACTCATCGTCCAGATCCAATAATTGACCCAAAGTAAGAAATCATCCTATCCATCCATGTCTTCCACAAAAATATTTTATTTCCAATTTTTAAATCCGGATTTCCCTATGAAGTCAATTTAGCATGAGGAAAGGTATCAGACTGTATATTTGATGCGATATTATACATCACACTTCTCTAACAGTCGAAATTGTGGGAGGAGGTTTATCTTTTCTAGTGGCATCCATTTGGAAAGAGGGTCCAAACAGAAAGATTCCAGAAGTGACCAGAATGGAAAATCTAACTAAGCTGGAAAAGACCCAAATTTAGTACAGATCAACAAGTAGGCCTGATGGTATAAAACAAGGTCTGGAAAGCCCAGCCCACCTTCTTTAATTGGAAGCTGCATCCATGTCAAAGATATCTGTGGTGGAGAGGAACCCCAGAAAAATTTACGAAACAAAGCATTGGGGTTTTGAAAATATTTGCCATGTGTAAGTAGAGGAATCCCACGTATAACATAAACAGTCCAAGGTATGATATTCATCTTTAGTGTGTTAACTTTACCACACAAACTCAACTTTAACAATGCCCATCTATCTATATCTCGTGCAATCTCATTAATCAACTTCTTCACATTAGTTTGATCAATTGAGATATCTCTCTGGAAATAAGTATTCCCAAATTGGTAATAGAATCAGGGCACTGTCAAATTGCCTATTAGCCAGCACACTAGGAAATACATTATCTCCAATCAGCATCAATTCAGACTTTGACCAATTAAATGAATAACCAGACAGATCACCAAAAGTATTAATCCATTTCATCAAAGCTGAAATAGATGACTGGAGTTTTGAAATAAACAATAAAAGGTCATCAGCATAAAGAATAATGTTAAATTCTGAACCAGCCTGCACAAAACAGTGAATACTACTATTCTGTCTAATCGCACATGCCAGGGGTTCCAAACATAAATCAAATATCAATGGGGAGAGTGGCCATCCTTGTCTAGTGCCTCCCCCAAGCAGGAAAACAAGCTGAAAACCAACCATTAGTCATAACTCTCGCTCTTGGGGTTGAATATAACATTCTAAGTGAACCTGGTTTTATGTTTACAGATTTTGTTGTTGCTGCTGCCATTCATATTTTGGCCTTTGGGGATTTCTTATAGATTAAAGATGCCCCTATTGCATCAAACAGTATCTGCCATTTCAAATACGCATGGCATAGCAGGCGTCTTTTGTAGTACAAAACATATTTATTTTTCCCTGACATGGACACCACTTAAGGCAATTTTTTTAAGTGTGAGAAGAAATGCTGCCAGAGCTTGTTCCATAAGAAGAAGGATAAGGTTTTTTGCTTTAAAAAAAAAGAACTGCTTCTGTAAGGGGTATTTCATTCATCGCACTTATTTTGGAAAGAGAATAGAATCAAGGAAGCATCATGCGCCCCACGCCTAGAACTTGACACCTTTCAGAAAAGGCTGTCGGGGAGAGCAATACTATGGCCACTAGACAGTGTCTAGATGGCCATAGGATTTTTCGGTTTCTGGAATTGCACTCCCCACCCCCACCCCCTTGTAGGCAGCACAGTCCATCCCCATCTCCGTGCTCGTAAGTGCAGCATGAAGCAGGCGAAAAGGGGGCGTTCCCAGGGGCGGGGAGGGGAGGAGACTGCGGAATCATTGCTATGATGTTTCCTAGGTGTCATCCAGCCTCCCTCCTGGCCTCCAAAGCCCCCAGACAGACAGCCAAAATCAGCTGTCTAGCTACAAATGCAGGACAACTGGAGCGCAGAGAGGATCCCCTCCTTGCTCCGACCATCCTGCATTGGATAGTCGGCCGCCTCCGAGTTCGGAGGGGGCCAACTATCCTGATAGGATTGCACCCTTATTTATTTATTAATTTCTATATATAAAATAAGGGACTAAGGTGTACAGAACTCAACTTACCTGGCTCCGCTGGGGTCCGCAGGTGGGGGGAGGCGATCCGTTCCTCCCCCCGGAATCCTTGATGGGGGGGAGGTGATCCATTCCTCCCCCAGCAATACTCAATGGGGGGAGGCGATCCGTTCCTCCCCCCGGAATCCTCGATGGGGGGGGAGGCGATCCGTCCCTCTCCCCGGAATCCTCGATGGGGGGAGGCGATCCGTCCCTCCCCCCGGAATCCTCGCTGGGGGGGAGGCAATTCCTTCCTCCCCCCTGGAATCCTGCCTGGCCGGCTCCACTCCGCGGCCGGTCCGCGGAGTTGCCAGCCAGGACAACCCACAGCGGGGCCTCCAGCCGCTGCCGGGCTGCTGCGGATGCAAATGGCGTCCTGTGTAAGGGACACCACTTGCATCCCTACGCTAGCCCGTGATAGGCTACGTAAATATTTACGTAGCCTATCATGGCTAAAGCAGGAACGCAAATGGCATAGGGGAGGCCATTCGCATCCCTGCTTTAGCCGTGATAGGCTATGTAAATATATACGTAGCCTATCACAGGCTAGTGTAGGGACGCAAATGGCAGCTGCTACGACGGCCACCATTTGCTGCCGCAGCAGACCAGCAGCGGCTGGAGCCGCCGCTGGAGCCGCCACCGGAGCCACCGCCAGAGCCACCGCCGCTGGCGGGGGGAAGGCCATTCTGCCACGGACTCTGGGGGACCAGATTCTAAAGAATCCGGTCTCACTGGAGTCCGTGGCAGAATTCTCCACCATCCCTACACAAAATATCAATCTAAATACTAGTAAAGTACAGTGAAGAGGGCTTGCTTGCTTCTGGTCCTCTCGATAATTCGTGCAGCTATTGAGCTGAGTATCGTACTTGAAGTGCAGTATGTTGTTCTGAATATACGTATGGCAATCCAGCCTTTATTCAGATGACTCAATGTTCCAAGGGAGATATCAGATTCACCCCTCTTACCTGGCCCCTAGGGAAAAGGAAACGGATGTGAGCAAAGCTGCCATTCATATGTGAAAATGCAGAATATTGTCCTGATCACGCACACCAACTTTCATTCTGATATCTCAGTTTTCGAAGGAAATCATGCATTGCATTGTCTTTTGTATTCTCCCCCTCACAACAACAACACCTTTGAAAATGGCTGTTGCGCTGGGGGTGGGGTGGGGGAGTCAAGCTGGTATTTAACGCTGAATGTAGAATTGCATTCCAAATGCTTGTGCTACATTTCATTCTGAAATTTCAATGTTCAGAGGAATTCTCACCTCACAAACTTACAATCACAATGTTGAATGGAGCAGTAGTTTACCCCAAAGGCCTTCTCTAAGTTACATTCACCCTGCTGGGATCCATTGTGGATGAAGGGCAGTTTAAACTGATTTTTAAAATAAGTAAAAATAATACAAAATAAACTATTTCACTTAGCTGGTTAGAATCAGATAAAAATCAGAATACTAGTATCAAAAATTACCCTCCATCAGAAAAATACATTATAAACTGCCTCCTAAAATGTTACTTTAAAAAAAAAAACCTTTCTTTTAATTACATTGCTGTAAATCCTTACACAGTTACAGTACAAAACAAAAAGATTTGTTTTCCTTAATGTGACAGTTCTGAAAAAGGGGAAATACAAAACTCTTAAGTTGAAACATTTCATTAGCTAAAAATTTCCTTATATAATCAGCTTAAATTGTTGAGAAACACTATTGTCCATTTGGATATACCATCATACATTTATAAAACTCAATAAAGCATGACCAGTTTTCCATGAATTTGCTTCATCTTTATGGTTTTTTTCCCTAAGACTCTAATATAAAGTGTTTACTTTGCCATAATGGCTAAATCCCACATTTTATCTAACCGTTTAATCATCAAAGGTAATGATTGTGATCTCCAGTTCTTTGCATAGGATGAATGGCTGGAAGTGAATGTCCCTGGTTCGAATCTCACAGACCACTTTCACCGAAAATAATGCCTATGTCTTCATTGTTGGGTTTGGGCGCTTGTCTATTGGCTCCTTGGCCCTTGCGAACCTCTAAGAAATCTGGGGTCTGCAACGGCTTCCAGCAGTGTTAATAATATAGTAGTAAGAAAAAGGTAGATTACAGTGACCAAGTGGGTACCCTGTTCCAGGGAAGAAGCCATTATTACTGTTCCTGCCAATTGTATGCAAGGTGGTAGCTTTTGAATGCCTGTGCACAATGCAGGCTTGGTGCCCAGCCATGCCTCGGACTCCGCTGCCTGTGCTGTCAGGGAAAAGCAGCAAAGCAGTACAAATATTGATATTTGCAATTAGAATTCCAAGATCAGCTTTGCAAAACCTGTGATACTAGGCCAGGGATAGGCAACCTGGTGCCCTTCAGATGTTTTGGACTACAACTCCCAGCATTCCTGGCTATTAGCCATGATGGCAGGACCTGATGGGAGTGGAAGTCCAAAACATCCGGAGGGCACCAGGCTGAGGAAGGCTGTGAGAGACTGTCTCAGAGCTCTTGAAAATAGCTTAGCTATTCTGCGGGTTTTGAACAGATGGAATTAATGGCTCAACTGGGGAGATTTGGGGACATACCAGTTCAAGACAGATTCTGCATTTGTAGGGCAGCAGTACTGGAGGATTTGCCTTACTACATTTTTGAACGTCGGCCATACTGTGTTGTTAAAGAACACTATCTAGAGCCTTTATTAAAAGAAATGAAGTACTGGTATGTGAAAGAAAAATTAAGCCTTCCACTTTGTTGTTGTTCAGTCGTTAAGTCGTGTCCGACTCTTTGTGACTCCATAGACCGTAGCACGCCAGGCCTTCCTGTCCTCTGCTCTCTCCCAGAGTGTGCTCAAGTTCATAAGCCTTCCACTACAAGGAACTAATCAGAGAGCTTCAGCTATTGGGCGGTAGAGAAACAAAATAAATAAATAAATAAGAATGAATGAATGAATGAATGAATAAATAAATAAATAAATAAAAATATGTAACTTGAAGAGTTGCTCCTTTTGTAGTAAAAGCTTCTGGCCTTAGAAAAAGATATTTGAAATCCATCTCAGTTAGCTATGGTGAAGATTCTGAGCTCTGCGGATATAAACTCATGTCATTATGTATTTCCTCAAGTTTAATTCTTACTTTTAAAAAATATTTTAAATCTTAATTCTTAGTTTTGTTTTTGTCAGATCCAAACACTAAATTCTGTCCTATGTATAATTTTATGTGGAATTTTAAATGTATTTTATTTTGTTCTCTTTTGATATGGTCTGTGGACGAATTCAATAAATTCTATTCTATTCTGTTCTGTAGATTAAATGCACCACACTTCACATAAACTATGTTGCAATCAGAGATGTCATGTCAGTCTACCTTCAGACTTCAAATATGGAAATATGAAATGACTTGATGTTCTTGCTTTTTACATACCTTTGGGGATAAGCGTCTGAATCAGTCCTGACCTAATTTTACTGGTTTTGTTTTCATCATGAGTTGGGAGGGCTGGAACTCCTCACCACGAGAAGGAACCTAATTCTGATTCTCTTGGATTTTCAAAGGTTGGCAGGCATGCTTTCCACGCAGATGATGCATGATTGTAAGTCACCTCACTGGAGGCAGCCACAGTTGCTTCTGCAGGCAATTCCCACAACGCCATCGGCACAGTTTCAAGGTAACAAAGGGTGCCAGTCCTACCATCTTGATGAAAAATAATAATAATTAGCAGCGGATTATTCATTAAAAGCGGTCCTTTCTTGTTACAAGTTGAGTGATGTCAGACATTTAAGCATGGAAAAACTCAAAGGGCATTGACTGAAACAACAATGTGCTTTTACAAGTGATGAGGGGGTGTTTGGTCTTTTATGAGTGGTGAGCAGAATTTTGGCATTTTACAAACAAACAAAAAATTAAAAGCTTAACCCAATCTGTTGCAAATTGTCCTAAAGGCATGTGTTCACCCAACTTAATTTAATTTTTTTTAACTGAACCACGAAGGTCTGAACAGGAAGCTCTCGTGCTCTGAGTGTGCAGGTTCCCTACTCAGTCTAGAACATGGCACAGTCAGGATCCTAAATTGCCCAGGAGCCTATGAGTAAAGAGCAGGCCCACATCTGCAGACATTTACCTTCCAATGTGTGGAGGGTAGCAGGGCCAGATGATAGCGATGTGATAGAAAGTGGTGGGGCTATCAAGCTCAGCCCTCCCCTCCCCTCACTGCATGAGGACTAGAATGCCTGAAGAGAGCTAATGATGACAGGAGTTAAGCATATGCTAATCAGTTGCTCTAAACAGGAATGGTCCTGTGAATATGTCACAAGAGCTGTACCAACGGGGTGAATTAGTTTTATTAGCCCAGCCTTCCCCGACCAGTACAGCGATGCTGACTGGGAATTGTGAGAGATATGGTCGGTCCACCACATCTGGAGGGCACGAGGTTGGAGAAGGCTGTGCTAGCCCATTTAGAAATATCTAGCTGTCACATTTGTCACTAAGAGTGGTGCGACTAGGAACGCATCATCGCCCAAAAAAGAGGACAAATGCATCACCAAAGCGGAGAGAAAAGGGGGATACAGATTTGGGTAAAATGTGCATGTACGAATTTCTGTGGATAGATGTAAATTTAGAAATAACTATCAGCAATTAAATAGAAATGCAAAAACCTTCACCATAGTAGGGAAGATTTTGACCAGGTGCCCCGTGTCCCTGCTTGTCTGCTGCTGATGGGCAACTTCATGCCCCGCCCTATAGTTCTTTATCTTGAAAACAGGCCTGGACTGGACAGCCCTATGGCACCCTAAATAAGAGCCAAGGGACATGTTCAGGGCCAAACTACAGGTTACATATAGCTGGGTGTCTCTTTCCCCTATGTCCACTCAAAATTTTCCCTCCAGCTGTTTCCCCACACAAATGGGGGAAGGGAAAGGGTGAGAAATAACACATGGTATGCTCCCCTGACTCTGAACCGCTTAAACAAAGGGGGAGATTTCACCAATTAAAACACACAGAGAGACAGAGAAAACTAGCACATTAGAACAAAGGCTAGGCTAGAACTCTTCCCATTGGCATGCTAGCTTCCCATCAACACAGTTTCTGGTGCGGTGGAGTATTGAATTGGATGATCCGTCACCTGAATGCTGACGTAGTACATTTGCTAGAGCACTGGCCATGCAGACCACAGTGCATTCAGTGTCAAGAGAGCGACAATCCTGGTGTTGTTCATCCTTGTCGCAGCTTACTTTACATATTGGTACTTACGCCGGGCAAGGAAGTGCCAGGTTGGCCCAAAGGCCACTGAGTGAGCCTATGGATGAGTGAGATTTGATCCCAGATATCTAATTATGCCAGACTTGATATGTTATGTGAAGGATACATTTCCAGACAAAATGGCCTTAGCCTCCTAAAATCATGTCAGTTTTTATATTTCAGATGTTGGGACATTTTTCCAAGCAAAATTACACTGGTACATTATAACATAATGTGGAGGTACTTGGGTGTCCTTTGAGGTATCCTAGGAGCTAAAAGCTCCACTTCTGGGTAGTTTTTCAAGACTTGTGTTTCACATACACACGATAGTTGTCTGTTGAAATAGTTGAAGATTACGCACCTTATGACATTACCAAAGCCATCATGGACTGGGATGGTGGTGGTGCCCTTTCTCTCAAGAAAATCCCCTTTGCCCATCAGAATGACAGACTTGTCCAGTACGCGTAAGAATACTCGCGTCACCACTCTCCACCAGAGACAGGGCCATTTCTGTTGCAGCCCCGATGCTCTGGAATGCTATTTCAAACTGCTGGCTTTCTGCAGACAGGTAAAAATGTATTTATTCTGTTGAAAATCTGAAGTTGATTGCTGGATTCTATTTTTTATGGCTATTTTGTTGTGGGGGAGGGGTGTTTTAATGAAGTGGTGTTTTATTGTTTGTATTGCTGTATTTTAAATATGTAAAGCACTGTGATATGTTTTATGAGCAGTGATATGTAAATAATTGTTAAAGCAAAATGAATTCTCATGTTACAGAATCCAGGAAACTCTGTACATGAGGTTTTCTGTCTATGAAATTGGTACCTAAAAATGGCCTTATGTACTGTTTAGCCTTGCAAAATGTGTGCCTGTTGTTTGCAGAAAATGAAGAGAGGAGAAGAGGAGAGGGTGATTAATAGGAGCTACTCTCACATAATCCTCCAGGGTCTGTGATGCTTAGTTTTCTGGAGCTTTTATGAGACAGGTGAGTGTCTGGTTCATGCGTGCACTGTGAAAAATGATTGGATCTCTGTTCATCCAACATGAAACCCATTGGAGTAAAAGTCAAAGCTGCAATGTTTACACACACACACACTGGCTCACAAGTTTTCCCCAACAGTTTCATCTGTCTGTGATAAATATAGCCTGGAGCAGAAAAGCACATGATTCACAGCATGACAGTGAACGCTGGAGTAGCTCTCCTTTTCTAAAACCACCATGAATCAAAGGGGATTGCCTAATGAAACTAGTAATTAGGGAGTAGCAGTTCAGCCTCAGACAGACAGGGGTGAAGGAAGCAACCTTGGTGATTAACAGCCCCATTTCCTAACAAACCTGGCCAGAGTGTGCAAAACACTCCAGTTCCTTGGGCAGTTGAAGCTATTGCTCTGTGCACCTGGCCTTTATAATGGCAAGACTGCCAACCTTAGCTGACCTGTATAGCTACACCTGATGCATTCAGGATTGCTTTTAGGGTCCACACAGAAAAAGATGCAAAAAATAGGCTGAGATTATATATTCTGTCTGCCAGCACTTATACCCAGATCCAGGGTCTGCATGCATGCCAAAACAAACAAAAACACTGAAAGAGCACAGCATCACTGATGTCCCAATCCAGGTGCACCACGATGTAGGGATGTACACATGTTGTAAAACCCATTCCATCTGTGTTTTGTGGATTGTCCGGTGCCTTTCCTTCTGTTGTCCACTCATCAGTGGAATTAGATTTTTTCCAATTTCCCGGATTTGTGCAAATTCACACTTGCAAAATGCACAAAATCCTCCCCAAAAATGTGCAAATCCTCTCCCAATATGCATTTTCATGCTTTAGCCTATAGGGAAATATGCATTTTTGGCCAGTGGTTTTTAATTTTACGTATTTTTCTACATCTAAAGGTGTGTAAAATTCCAGAAAGTTAAAAAAAAACCTGGTCCACAAATCCATAAAATCCATGCCACTGCGGAATCCGCAGGTTGGATGCATAGAAATCCCAGCTTATTTGATTCCACTGCAGATTTCTCGGACATCCCTGCTGCCACGTACCTAGTTATGAAGTGGCCATCTCCCAAGCAGGACAGCCAGCCCCACAAGCCTCGCTTGGACCATGCCAGGCACATCGTTCATTCACTTCTTGGAGTTGTGGAAAGACTGGCCAAACCAAGGCCATGGCAGTTGAGTCTGTGGGAGGGGCATGCCGGAGGGGAGGGGCTCCCGACAGCACCTAATAGCCCCATTTGCTTTGCTGGGCCAGGGCTGGGAGGGAGGAGAGAGGGCTCGAGGCTCCTGCAATACCTGGTTCTGGGGTGGGGAGCCTGAATCAGTAATGGAGCAGATTTATTAAACAGAGTTATAAACAAGCTACCTGTCAGGGCTCTAAGAACACAGCCCTGCAGATTTTCTACTAGCCCAGACTTCCGTGACCTGGTGCCCTCCAGATGTGTTGGACTTCAACTCCCATCAGCCCCAGCCAGCATGGCCAATGGTCAGGAAAGCGCGGGGAGCTGTAGTCCAAAGCATCTGGGGGGCACCAGGTTGGGGGCAGCTGGACTAGGCCAAGGGAACAGAGGGCTGAGAATGGAGAACCGGGAGGGTGAGTTTATATTTTATTGATTGATTAAAACATTTGTACACAGCCTTTTAGCAAATAGGCCCTCAAGGTGGTATGCAATGCAAAATGTAAAAACAATTCCGACAACAAATGTAAAAGCAGAGCAACAAAAGGCTTTAGAAAAGAACCAACAGCCAGCTCCTCATTAACAATAACTGAATGCAGAGTGGAGGGGGAGGGAAATTTGTATCGCCTATGGACAACAAGGAATGAAAACGCTAGTCTAACCTTTCTAGGGCAGCCTCCCCCAACCTGGAGACCTCTGGATTTGTTGGACTGCGACTCCCATAATTCCCAGCCAGCATGGCCATTAGCTGGGAACTATGGGAGTTGCAGTCAAACACATCTGGAGGGCAACAGCTGGGGAAGCCTGCTCTAGGGAGTTCCACAGTCAGGATGCTGTCACAGAAAAGGAAGCACTACTAAAAATATAAAATCACAGTTGTTGCAGATTAGATTCTACACATGTTGAATCAGATCTTCTCCAATCACAGAAAAAGAATAGCTTTCTTCAGGCATTTAGAAAGCGTGTTGTTTAAACACGTAAGGAGAGGAGCGCTCCAACCCCCCTCCCCTCCATCACCTCTCTTGGCACACTGTATGCATGAAGGGTAACTGATATGGAAAGCCTCCTCCATCTGTGGGGGCGCTCCATGCGACCAAGAATGCTGATTTTGACATGCTCACAAGGTGTTAATCATAGAATCATAGAATAGCAGAGTTGGAAAGGGCTTACCGAATCCAACCCCCTGCTCAATGCAGGAATCCAAGTCAAAGCATCCATGACAGATGGCTGTCCACCTTCATCTTGAATGCCTCCAGTGTGGGAGAGCCCACCACCTCCCTAGGTAATTGGTTCCATTGTCGTATTGCTCTAACAGT
Organism: Heloderma suspectum; assembly: GCF_057233095.1. Taxonomy (NCBI): domain Eukaryota; kingdom Metazoa; phylum Chordata; class Lepidosauria; order Squamata; family Helodermatidae; genus Heloderma; species Heloderma suspectum. The sequence goes on from NC_139459.1 coordinate 100,575,193, forward strand.
CAGGAATTTTTTCCTGATGTTCAGCCGGAATCTGGCTTCCTATAACTTGAGCCCATTATTCCGTGTCCTGCACTCTGGGATGATCGAGAAGAGATCCTGGACTTCCTCTCTGTGACAACCTTTCAGGTACAAAGCGCTATCATATCTCCCCTCAGTTTTCTCTTCTCAAGGCTAAACATGCCCAGTTCTTTCAGTCTCTCCTCATAGGGCTTTGTTTCCAGTCCCCTGATCATCTTTGTTTCCCTCCTCTGAACCCTCTCCAGTTTGTCTGCATCCTTCTTAAAATGTGGTGCCCAGAACTGGACACAGTACTCCAGACGAGGCCTAACCAGTGCTGAGTAGAGGGGAACTAGTACTTCCCGGGATTTGGAAGCTATGCTTCTATTAATGCAGCCCAAAATAGCATTTGCCTTTTTTGCAGCCACATCACATTGTTGGCTCATATTCAGCTTGTGATCAACAACAATTCCAAGATCCTTTTCGCTTGTAGTGTTGTTGAGCCATGTATCCCCCATCTTGTAACTGTGCATTTGGTTTCTTTTTCCTAGGTGCAGAACTTTGCATTTATCCCTATTAAATGTCATTCTGTTGTTTTCTGCCCAGCACTCCAGTTTATCAAGATCACTTTAAATTTTGTTTCTGTCTTCCAAAGTATCAGCTATCCTGCCCAATTTTGTGTCATCTGCAAATTTGATCAGCATTCCCTGCACCTCCTCCTCCAAGTCATTCATAAAAATGTTGAAGAGCACTGGGCTCAGGACTGAGCCCTGCGGTACCCCACTCATTACCTCTCCCCAGTTTGAGAAGATCCCATTGATAAGCACTCTTTGAGTCCCATTCTGTAGCCAACTGGGGATACACCGGATCGTTGTTTCATCTAGCCCACTTTGAGCTAGTTTGCTCATCAGGATATCATGGGGCACTTTGTTGAAAGCTTTGCTGAAGTCAAGGTATATTATGTCTACAGCATTCCCACAGTCCACAAGGGAGGTTACTTGATCAAAAAAATGAGATCAGATTCATCTGGCAGGATTTGTTCTTGACAAATCCATGTTGGCTTTGAGTAATCACTGCATTGTTTTCAAGGTGCTTACAGATGGATTGCTTTATAATCTGCTCCAGAATTTTCCCAGGGATTGATGTCAGACTGACTGGTCTGTAGTTCCCAGGTTTGTCCTTTTTACCCTTTTTGAAGAGAGGGACCACATTAGCCCTCTTCCAGTTATCTGGCACTTCACCCATCCTCCATGATTTCTCAAACAGAATAGATAGTGGTCTATTCAAAAGCATCCAAATCACTTTTTAAAAATCTTGCTGTACACACACATCTTTCCCAATTAACATATTACCAAGGCAGCAGAGTAGTTGCTGGAAAAAAAAGCTTCCCTTCCCTGTAATCCAGTGTTCTGGATTGTGTGGAGAGCTCCCACGGAAAGAGGAAGCTCTCCGCTTCAGATAGTCACCCTCCACATGTACAGGTGCAATGAGAGTGACAGGTAGGGATGCTGGAGAAATTCGAGACGGACTAAAAATGAGCTTGGATTTCTAAGAATCCAACCTGCAGAATCCGCTGCAGAGCAACCCCGGCAAGTCCATGGCCTTGCATATGATTTTTTTACTTTCCCGAAATTTACACATATTTGTAGGAAAATATGTAAGTTTCTGCTGAGGAAACGTGGAATGGAATGGGGGACAATACACTAAACGTTACATACTAAGGTAAATTATGTAAATACTTACATAAATACTTACGTAATTATTTGTGTATTTTTCTGCACATAGAAAAAAAATATTCGCTTCCATCTGTAGGAGGATGACAGAACAAAAGGCACCTGACAATCAATGAAACACAGACAGAGTGAATTTTACACAGTCCATACATCCCTAGTGACAGGGCTGGAGCGCTCCCTCTCCATGTGTGTTTAAACAACATGCTTTTTGAACACCTGAATACAGATAATATATAAATGGAAAAAGAATGAAACATCACCTTGAGACTAGGGATGTCAGAGAATTCCACGACGGATCTCGATGAGGCTGAATGCCAGTACATTCGACCCCCCGAAATCTGTTGCGGAACGAAGCCCCTGCCGCCCCCACCCCATGAAAGGCGCGCGAGACGGAGCACTTACCTGCTCCCGTCCGCACTGCTTTGCGAATGGTGGCCGTCCTGCGGCCACCATTCGCTTCGTCTTCATAGCTGTGATACGCTACGTAAATATTTACGTAGCCTATCATGGCTAACGCAGGGACGCCATTTGCGTCCCTGCAGAGGCCGTGATAGGCTACGTAAGTATTTACATAGCCTACCACGGCAGGGGGGAAAAATCCCCAGTGTACGCAAATGGCGGCGGCCACCGCCATTTGCGTATGCTAGGGTTTTTCCCCCTGCCATGATAGGCTACGTAAATATTTATGTAGCCTATCATGGATCAATACAGGGATGCAAATGGCGGCGGCTACAACATCCGCCATTTGCGTCCCTGCAGGGCTGCCCAGTGGCCGGATGTCCGGCTGCGGGTGGCTGGAGCCAGCCGGCAGCTCCGCGGCTTGGCCATGGAGTGGAGCCGGCCGGGCAGGATTCCGGGGGGGAGGACTGGATCGCCTCCCTCCCCATCAAGGATTCTGGGGGGAAGGACGGAGTGCCTCCCCACCACCACGGATTGCCCAGCACGGAGCCAGGTAGGTTTTTCGTACATCCCTACTTGAGACTATAGAATATGTGCTGATAAGGAGATGAAAGCTATCATATTATATTTCTCTTCTCATGGAGGAACATTTTAATTAAAAATTAAGGGAATGCCTTGTGATGGGGCTCAGATGGAAAGAAGTTTTGGTCTGGTTTAGGATTTTAGAATAAAGTGTCATGTTCACAGAAAGCAGTATTGTTTCCTGATATTAGCTCATTTCTTTAGGCAATGAATTCAGGGATTTGAGATAAACACACCATAAACATATACACAACGCCAGGGAGCAACTTTGTGAAACCGACTGTTGTTGATCAGTAGTCTTCCTGACTCATCTAAACCCGAGGCACACCGTTTATAATGCTGCAATCAATCAACCTAGTATATTTGAAGCAACTATTTCCTTTTCCTGCTACTGTAACCATTGACAACAGCACTGAAGCTTCTATCACGCTTACATTATTGTGACTTCAAACATGTATTTCTTCTTGCAAAACAAATCCAGCAAAAGACAGCAGGAGATTACACCAACCTACGCATTCGCATCTAGACGAGGTCACATTCAAGTCAACTCCCCAAGAAGGTGTTATGACACATAACATGGGTGAGTTGTGGCAGGTGAACCAGCTAACAACAATACCCTGCTGAGGGGAAGGTCAGGAATTACCCATGAGCTCCAGAGGAAAGAGGCCGGTGGGCTATTTCAGCTTTCCCAGATCTGTTTACAGCACAACAAATGTACAGTCGTTTCTCATTAATTTATTAATATGGGGGCAATCTACATTACAACTTTAAACTGGTTTCAAACCAGTTTATCTAAAGGGATCCTCCAGTTTCATGAGGGTACTGAGAATTCTTTGCTAGAGACCCCTGTCCCCTGCCCAAGCGGCCCCTCTTCCTAGAGCTACAATTCCCAGAATTCCTGTATTTGGTAGCTGTAATGGCTAAAAACAGGTTTGAAACCAGTTTAAAGTTGTAATGTAGATTGGACATTTTTATCCTGACTTTAAACCAGAAAGCATAATCAATGCAGCTAACAAGCTATCATTGTCATCATCACAGAGGCCTGCAACCATTGTTTTGGGTGAAAAATATATATTTGCAAAGTAATCAGTGGCCTATGGAAGAATCTCATTCCTACACTTTCTCTGTTGCTTATCCTTCTCTTCCTATCTCCTCCATGATCCTAACCCCAAGCCCTCAAAATATGACTTTTTGTAATGAATAGGGGACTATATTCATCTTCTCAACCCTTTGTATATTTTTTGCTTGATCTTTAGACCTTTGCTCCCCAAACCACAGGATCTATGAACATTCATAAACAAAGGTAGTAGCATTTCAAAATTTTATCAAGGGTCTTGCCACTCTAGGTTTGTTTGGTTTTTAATCCTAAAATGTATGAGATTTGTGAAATTTGCAAGTTACAAAGTGACTTAAATGAGTAAAGAAAATTCAGGTTAGTACAAATTGAGTCCATAATGTGGGATATTCATGCAGTAGCAACTGAAAAAACCTGCTGGTTCCGTAGGTGGAATGCTGAGTGATAGCATAACTCAGCCGGAATATATGTATTAATCATGTAATGTAGGAACTGCTAGCAGTTTCAAGGGGGCTTTAAAGGTTAGTCCATCTAGAACTGTATTTATTTAGATTTTTTAGTATACTGTGACCAACACCCCCTCAATGTTTATTTAAGCAGGTAACATTTTAACATCCACACACATCAATGATGCTGCAGTGGGAGAGGTGGCAAAGTGGACCTCCTCTTCAAAACTATGTAACATTTTTCTCCCTAACCCGAATGTACCAGGATGTGGTCGTCACATACCACTGGCCTTTCGATCCATTGCATGGCATCTTATTCCTTAAATAACAACATTGCCTGGAGGAGCAGACACAGGGCATTGTTAATTTAAAAAAAATTAATCTCCAAATCAAAGGACTGTCCAGGACTGTGCTACACAATTTACATTGCAACGGTGTTGGTTAAAGCCTGTAACGGCTTAGGCCTGTTTCCAGCATGGTGCCCATGGGCACCCACGTGCCGGCCATCCACTCTCTTGGCACCTTCCAGGCTCCCTGCCTCTCCTGGTTTTTATTTTATTAATTAAGATTTTGTTTAAATAAACAAAATAAATGGGGGAATGGCATGTTGTAAAGTGCAGGGCTGCTCTCCAACATCATCTTTATTTGGGTTCAAAAGAGAGGTTTTGTGTTTTGGAACCCAGACCCCACACCTTTCTCCTTGTACTTAGGTTCTTGGGCAAGATAATTTTCTTTTACTCTCACCCATTTGCCTTCTGGGAAATGAGTGTGTTGTGACTAGCCTAGCCTTCCATGGTAGCCATTTTATGAATGCGCAGCTTCCTATGACAGCCATTTTGTGAGAGCACCCACAGAATTCTCTCAAAATTCCAAATGTGCCCATTGACCCATAACATTTGGGGACCCCTGTATGATAGCATGGGCTGTAGCCTCTACTGTCAGAGGGAGGGGAGCAAACCAGCTAATCCAGTCCCGCCGTCTTGGTCCTCACTGTGTCAGGAGCGCCTTGGCGGCCTCTCTCAGTAGATTCCAATAGCCAACTCAAGACACAGACGAAAGGAATTCTTTTCAAAGCTTTAATCCTTTTACAACTTAATGACTCTTTCAGATGCTAATCACCAGCGACTAAAGCAAGGAACAGCAGAGTGGCCTAAGCTTCAAGTAGGCAGTTGATCCCCGTTTGAAAGAGAGTCACTTGAAGACCCAGAACTTATGGGCTAGGGAGAGATCCTCACTCTTTCCCTTGGGTCCATGGGAGGCGGCCGTTGCTTGCGCGCCAAACGGGCGCTACGCCTCCTTTCTGCACCCTCCATCGCTCGTCGCTCTTTGCGTCTGCGTCAAGCATCTAACAAGCCCCCCTCCCGCACTCCCAGGGTCACTATCTATCTCTGGAATGCCGGCAGGAGGAATCTCTGCCAGGTGCTGAGCCTGGGAGGGATGAGCTGGCTCCTCTCCCACAGATTGCTGTTCCTCCTCAGAATCAGAACTGCTCTGGGGCTCTCTGGGCTCAGTTTCCACCCTGACACACTGCTGGCACCCAGTGGATGTTTTTATTCCCTGGCTGCCTCCAGCCCTCCACTAAAAACACCTTTAAGCCCCACAACTTAATTTCTGGCCTAGCCAACACTCTGTCCTGGGTAGTATGGTATGGCACTTAGGGATGGGGTTCTAGCTCCAGGTTTTTGAGGGCCTTTGGGCAAGACACCCTCAGTGGACCCCTCCCTCAGTGAATCTGCCTTCTTATAGTTGCCACTGTCACTAGCTGCTATTACTTCTCATCCTTTTTCTCTTCATTGCTACCACTTGCTTGCTTGACAGGCAGAGATCCAGTGACAGGGCCAGCCCACCCATGAAGCAGGGTGAGGTGCCGGCATCAGGCAGCGGAGCAGGAGGACCAGCCAATTGCACTGATCACACCCTGCTCCTGCCCCTGCCCCTGCCCTGAAGGGCCACCTCTGCCGCCCCACCTCCTCCAGCCAGTGATCTAGAGCAGCCATTTGCGTCCCTGTTCTTTGCAGTAATCAGCTATGTAAAGATTTACATAGCCTATTACTTGTAGAACAGGGATGCAAATGGCGTCCGCATAGCAGATGCCATTTGCGTCCCAGCAGCTGGAGCCGACCAGAGCCAGCCCGAGCTGGCAGCTCCGCAGACTTGCTGCGGAGTGTAGCCGGCCAGGGCCAGTGAGGATTCTGGGGGGGGACGACAGATCGCCTCCCCCCCCCACGGACCCCCCCCCCCTGCGGACCCAAGGTGAGGGGGTTTCGCACACCCCTGCGGCCCGGTTGCTGACAGGCCACGGACCAGAACCGGTCCGCAGACCGGGGGTTAGGGACCCCTGATCTAGACAGCCCTGGCAGCCATTTGCCACAGTGAGAGAGCGGCTGGCAGGATTCTCTGGAACAGCCACCCACCCTCCGCTTCCCTTGCTGAGAGCTGTGCAGCTGGAAGAAGAGGCTGTGGGGTTCTCACGAGACCTGGGCCCTGGGGGTGGAAAAATGAAATCTCAGACAATGAGTCTGAAAGAAATGTTGCCTTTGCACTTTAAGGTTTAGTAAGGCAACACGTTAACCAGTTATCCAGAAGATAGTTTAAGAAGAAAATCTAATTGTATAGTGTTTTGAACAGTTAACCATAGGAGACAATAACCGAGGAAAAAATGCATCCAGTTAAACTTATTCTAGACTGTTTCCCTAACCCAGCCAATACTTATCAATAAGACTACTTCCAGTTTCTAAGTTCAGCATCTTCTTCAGTCCAATGCAGACTTCTATCCTGCCTTCTTTCTGCAACAATGCTAAAACTTCAGTCCTGGCTCTCTCAAATTCTTGCATCATTTCTTCCCCTTTCCATGTCTTGTTTCCTCTTCTCTCTGCTGAATTTACTTTCAAGCTTTATTTATATGCAGCATTTTCACTCCCCTCCCAACTTTTGGGTCTTGTTAAATTTCCATTTCTCATTAACTGGCAAGTTTCTGAGCTGAAATTCCTACCTTCCTGTAAGCTCATTTTGCTTATATATGCATATCCTGGGCTGAACCTTTGACTATTCTGGGGGCTCCTTTTCCCCCTGCGTGTGAAATTCCTGTGCTGTACATTTGACCCTCTAAGAACAGCCTCTAAAACAAAACGTAATGATTTTATAGCCCACAAATCAAGCACAAAATGGCTGGAAGTTTCATGCCTTTACAGGTTGTTACCTCATGAAACATAGCAAGCTAAATAGAGTTGATGCTGATTATTTGAAGGGGGGGATCTTGCCCAAGCTGATTCAGTAGGTGATGCTGCTTTGAGTCAATGCTTACCAAACCAAGGAAAGGAGGGGGAGATGTATTTTCTTTACTGATGATAAATAAAACCATATCTCAAAAGTACCCATGAAAGACACTGCAGTTGGAAATGTGGACTGGCCTGATTGCAAGATAATTTGGTTATACACTTAATTGAATGACACATCCATCTCCCAATTCCATGTCCAAAACCATTATAAATTTTGTTTGCAGCATTGTCAAGCCTCTGTTTATTCCACACATCCAAAGAAAGGTTACGTGAGTGCATCACTTGGAAACTTGTGTCCTGAGGGGTCTGGGGCGGGGTGGGTGGGGGACTAAAAGCAAACAGAGATCTGGAGAGAAGCTTGAAAAAAATGTACGCAGTATGGGCTCCTTCACACGGAATTTTTATCCTGCAATTGAGATTGCTCCTTCACTGAAGTTTGCAGGCTCTTTACATGATGCCGTGACCCTCCAGGGCGTCTCCTGCACTAAATGCCCTTTGTTCCATTTTTAAATAGATTGCAGATAATGAGCTATATCAAATTACCCCTTTGTGTACCGCTTCAGTTTCCTCCATGAAAAGAGTTAAAGCGGGAAGAAGAGGAGTGAGATCAATGAAACATAATGGAAGACTCAGATACGGAGAGGAGGAAAGGGGAGGGGGAAGGGGAGCACGTATAAAGGGAGTTGGTTGTGATCCTGCATTTAAAACAGAAGCAGAAAGCCTCGTTTTAAATGCAAGATTTTAGGCTGGCATAGAGATGCCCTAAGTGATGAAAATGGAGAAGCCAAACAGAAAATAAAGGCATTCCCAGTGATCAAGGGACACAGTTTCATTGTTGGCATGACCACTTGTGCCTACAGCTTGTCTACAATCCCTGTAAACCTCACTGCCTACTGGCTTCCAACTTCTACACCAGGGGAGGAGGAACAATTTTTTTCTCAAGGGCTATGTTTCCTCAGAGATAATCTTTCAGGGACCATGTGCCAGCAGCATTGGTGTAGTGGAGGCAGCACTCGCAGGGACGCAGCCCCGGCACTTTTTCATTAGCAGGGACTCTGATGTCATCTGCCACCCCCCACCCCCCACCCAGAATTCCCTGTTCCCTCTGAGCTTAGCTGCGATCCTCACTGTAGCTGTGGGGGGAATAGGGATGGACGAAAGTCCCTTACCTGATCCCGACGCTTGCTTCGCGGTGGGGGGGAGGCGCTCTGTCCCTCCCCCCGAAATTCTGGGCAGAGGGGAGGCGCCCCGTCCCTCCCCGATGAAATTCTGGCGGGGGGGAAGCGCCCCGTCCCTCCGGCCGCGAAACCGCGTCTCCTGCCGGGACGCAAATGGCGGCGGCCATAGCCGCCACCGTTTGCGTCCCTGCAGTCAGCCATGATAGGCTCCGTAAATGTTTACGTAGCCTATCACGGCTGACTTTTTTTTTAAAAAAAGCGCGTATGCAAATGGCGGCGCTCATGGGCGCCGCCATTTGCATACGCGCTTTTTTTTTTCTTTTTTTTTTAAGTCAGCCGTGATAGGCTACGTAAACATTTACGGAGCCTATCATGGTGTTTTTTAGAAATCTAGTCGTGATAGGCTACATAAATCTTTATGTAGCCTATCACGTTTGGTTTTGTTGTTGTTTTTTACTTGGAAATGGCGGCGGTGGCAGCCGGTCGGAAGACCGGCTGCTGCCGCCGCCGAACTGCCGCTGAACCGCCGCTGGAGCCACTGCCGCCAGGAGGATTCACCCAAGGTAAGTCCCGTCCCGGGGGGGTGGGGGGGGGCAGAGCATTTCTCCACCAATTTCGGGGGGCCGAATGCGCTGGCATTCGGCCTCCCTGAGATTCGTGGAGAAATTATCTGACATCCCTAGGGGGGAATGAATTTTCTAAGCAACCATATATTGTTCCATTGGAATGCAAAGTATTTGGGATGACTTGGTTTGGAATGGGCCATTAAGACCTATTTGCTTTACCAAAGACATGCTCCTGGTGGAGATGAAAACTCCTAGAACTGGTTTGTTGATATGGGTCAACAGAGCTGCCTGAAATTTTTGGACTGCCCTTGAAGACAGTCCAAAGTTAGCTCATGCATTTCCAAATTTACCACAACATCACTGGCCAGCACGGAATGAGGCCAGAGGCAAAAGTGGGTGGGCCTTCCCTTTTCTCTCTTTCTGCCACATCTTTTTCTCTTCCTCCTCACTTTCTTCCTCTTCCTCCTGGTCCGGCAGGCTGCTGGGAAAAGATCAGAGTTCTAAACTGTTCTCTTGCAGAGGACCTTAGAAATTAGGCTGAGGGCTCCAAGTTGCTCAGTTTTGCTCTATATCCTTCTTCCTTTCTTCTATGCTCTCTTTGCCCTTGAGGGAAAGAATAAAATTCCAGATCTACTGGAAACCTATATTTTCTTGAAAGTGCAATAATATATGTAAATAGATGCATGCCAGAATATATATTCTGATTGGATTGTTTGAGCACAGAGTACATGCATGCCAACATTATTGAAATGCCTGACTCTTGCATCTCATTTCTGCATGAACTAATCAGTGCTGCTTTAATTCCATCATTCAAGAGTATTTTGCTCCCTTTGGGGTCTATTCTTTCTCTGTGCCTTACACCTGGAATTCCCTCTCTAAGTGCACACGTCCTGCAACATCTTTCTCAGTCTTTTCTCTCATGTCCAGAAATTCTAAACTCTATTCCCCTCTTACACAGATGTCCTAAGTAAGACAGAGCTCCCAGCAATTGTGTTTATTCAGGCCTTATTCACACATACGCGTTCACTGGGTGATGACTGCAACAACATCAAGTGATGACTTGCAGATTTGAAAGAGCAAGGAGTGTAGTTCAGTGACAGAGCATATGCTTTGCATGCAAACATTCCCTTTTTTGAGCCCCGTCATCTCTAGGTAGGGCTGCAAAATATACCTGTCTGAGCTACATGGACCATGGTCTAACTCAGTCTAACTCGGTACAAGGCAACTTCCTGTGTTCCTATCACAGATCAAACGCTATATTCCTATCACAGATCAAACACTACAGACAGCGGTGTCATGTCACCTCAGACTCAATGGCTGGGATGCTGACATCATGTGAGCAGAACTCCACTCATGGGATAATCCCACTGGCAGAAGGGGGGGTGATTTTTGCCAATTCCCCTTGCCCCCTGCAGCCCCGTGTCCCCTGAAACTCCTCCAGGGGTTGGAGGATCTTCTGGAACAGGTTAGGGGAAAGGGGATGGGGCCAAGGGAAGGGGGCATGGTCATCTGGGGAATCTGGAGGGCCAGATTGGGACCCCAAGTGGGCTGGATTTGGCTCCCGGTGCAGGGACGAGAAGGGAAAGGGGGAATTGGTCAAAACTGCTTCCATTAGTGGGAGCCTCTGCTGGATCAAAGTCCCTTTTGTGAATGGAACCCTCAGGCAAGTGCACCGCATCAGAATGAAAGAAATCTTTGCAGAAGGGCAACTCAGAATCCAAGCCAATCATTTTCAGGGAAGTCTGCTTGCACATTTAGCTGTGAGTTCTGAAGGAGCAGTTCCCACATGTATGTGCACCTCTTGATTCCTCTACGTTTGATGATTGTACAGTTAATTACTGGCAGCTGAACATGTGGACAGACATCATTCTGTCTGGGGCTATGTGAAAGGTCTACTATTCATCTTGGATTGCATATTCACCTGTGCAAGTCATCACTTGGTATTGCACTCATCAAGTAATGACCATGCTGCCATGAACCAGCCCCAAATGTTGAATAATTAAGGGATCAAGAGAGATATACATGCATGTGTGGCCTTGTCTTATTCTCTTTATACTCTGTGCCCTAATCTCCTTGCCAACACACTGTTGATGTTTCTCCCTTTTTCCTAGTCCTGGGGCACATCTTGCCATGACCCCAGAGTCCAGCAGGGACCTGGATATGGATTCAGAGGCTGAAGAACCAGTGCAGCCAACAGAGGAGGCTCCAGGCCCGAGCACCACTGTGGCACCAGAGACCCCTGAGCCTGAGATTCCGGAGATCCCTGGGCCTGAGTCCCCTGAGCCTGGACCAACATCTGTGGACCCTGAGCCTAGCTCCAGCACTGGGCCAGGATACCTATCTCCCAGACTTCCACATTCCATGCACCTAGGCCAGACACGCTCCCAGCATGAGCCCTTAGGGTGCAATCCTATGCATGTTTAGACAGAAAAAAGTCCTACAAGTGCCAGCATGCCCCAGCCAGAGGAGTGCTAGGCTCCAGGCCACAGCCCTGTCCCTTTAAGGCAGGGGTAGGCAATGTGGTGCCTGCAAGCACCAGTGCACCCACAGACATCTTTCTTGGTGCCCGCCAAAGTGCCCTACTCCTCCCATTTTTATATATATCGTCATAAGCACATTTTCTTTGCCACAGCTGGGATCACTTCAAAGCAAAGTGAGGACCTCCAGCCACTGCCATCTTCATTTCCCATGAATACCTCTGGGCAACATGGTGGGGCTCAAAGATATTCTTAGGAAATGAGGATGGTGGGTGGCTACAGGCCAATGCTTTCCTCTGCGGCATGCCCATCCACCAAGAAAAAGAAGGGAAAAAAGAAAAAGGGACTCCTGTCACTTCTGTCTGGTAAGCTGGGGTGGGGAGCTAAAGAGAGTGGTGGGGAGGGGCTAGGAAGGGCAGCAATAATCCAGTCTGGGGGGGTGTGCTCCCATGGCAGCCATTTTGTGTTGGCACCCTGGACACTTTCTCAAATTGCCAAATGTTCCCATGGAAAGTAGGCCTCTGGACTGAAGCATAAAAGGCTCCAACCTTGTTGGACCAAGGCTGGATCTATACCTCGTGTCATACTGATCCGATCCCATCATGGTAACGCTATATCCCTCTTGAGCATTTATACCTGGTAGCACACACAGTGACATCTGCTGTGATGGTTTGGATAATACGGAAGAAAAAGTGGGAAATAACACTACAAAAGCGGCACATGGCGTGTGTAATGTGCCCCAACAGTTAACAGTGTACTCTTGTACCGGTGAAAAGCACTAGTGTAGATCTAGCCTAAGTTGCTCACTAGGAGCTCTCCTGGGTGCCGCAACATCTGGTCTGCACCCTTCCCGCAAGCCCCAGGGGCTCCTGCTCAGACCAGGACATGGCCAATGTTCTTCACAAATCTTCACAAATGTTTTGAAATGGTGCAGGGAGTATCCACATTTCCATTTTTAAAAATCCTGCAGTACACACACATCTTTACCAATTCATACGTTACCAAGGCAGCAAAGCAGCTGCCAAGAAAAAAAATGCTCCCCCGGTAATCCAATTCCATATTGCCTAGGCAACCATTTCAAGCTCCAGTCACACAGGGAAACCCTAATCATACTTTCTGCACAAGCATCTCTTCCAGCCCACATGGGATGTAGGAACTGAGCCAAAGAGGAAAGAAAACTGAGACCATTAAATAAAAATGCTTAACAAAGTGTGGTGCAATGAAGAATTAGGCCCAGTGTTGTTTTAGAGCAGGGCTGGACAACTTGTGGCCCTCCAGATACTTTGGCCTACAACTCCCATCAGCTCTAACCAGCCTAGCCAATGCTGAGGGATGATGGGAGTTGTAAGCCAAAACAGCTGGAAGGCCACAAGGTTCCCACCCCTGTTTAGAGTAAATCTATCCCAGTGATGGTGCAAAAAAGGCTGTAGACTGTTGTGTTATGAAAATACCTTCAAAATAGGGCCGACCAAGTAACTTGTCTGGAAGGAAAATGCAGTCAGAGTCCAAGGCACCAAACAGTGTTCCTCGGTACTGTATGATGAAAGTTTGGGTTGGGATCAGGATGAAGATGTAACAAAAATGTCCAGTGAGGTAAAGCAGCAAATAAAGTAGAAGAAACCCAAGCTAATATTAGCAACAAGCTGTCAGGGCACCCATTGCTACGAGCAATTGGCAGTATGGTGGGAGGTTGATATGATGGTGACAGTTACCAGACAAATCTTGTTGCTATAATAAGCCCTCTCTGCTAAGATGACTCACCGTGAGCTTCAGCTCCATTACATCTACCCTGTACACAAGGCCACTGGGTCTGCTTATGGCTTGTAATACTGGTTCAAGCAACACCAATGGTGATGGTACCATTTATAGGCAGCAAGAGAAGTTTCACCTTGCATGTCCTGAGCTCCAGTCTCATGATGGATGCTTTTGATTAGAGGGGTGCACCAAAGACATCGAATTTTTCATGGAGTGAAAAATGTATTTTTCTGCTGCAATGTATTTGGGCTTTATCTGTTCCAGCTCAAGCCCCAGAACATGTGAAATAATGTCTGTGAAAGGAGTTGATCTGATGTCCAGACTGAATCTTCCTTAACATCGAGTAATAGGAGCCCACTCACATAACTGGGATTAGGAGATGCCTCCCTGGCACAGAGGTAGCTTCAAAGCAAGCTTGTGTATTGTTATCTCCTTTTAGACCAGGGGTACAGAGAGTCAAGCTCAGGAGCCAAATCTGGCCACCTGGGGGCAAGCCTCTCCAAACTGGGAGAATGGGCATCTAAATGGCAAATGCAGTTCAAGGTAAGCAAGTGTAAAGTGATGCACGTTGGGGCAAAAAATCCCAACTTCAATTATAGCCTGATGAGATCTGAGCTAGCAGTGAATGACCAGGAAAGAGATCATGGGGTTGTGGTGGTCAGCTCGATGGAGATGTCAACCTAGTGGGTGGCCGCTGTAAAAAAGGCAAACTCAATGTTAGGCATAATTAGAAAAGAGATTGAGAATAAAACTGCCAATATCATACTGCCTCTATTCAAATCTTTGATGCGACCATACTTGGAATACTGTGTCCAGTTCTGGTCACCACACCTACAAAAAGATATTGTAGAGCTGGAAAAAGGGCAGAAAAGAGCAACAAAAATTATCAAGGGGCTGGAGCATCTCCCCTATGAGAGAAGGTTACAACAGCTTGGATTGTTTAGCTTGGAAAAAAGGAAGGTAAGGGGAGACATGATAGAGGTCTACAAAATTATGCATGGTGTGGAAAATGTGGATAGGGAGACATTTTTCTCCCTCTCTCAAAAAATACTAGAACCTGGAGTCATCCTATGAAGTTGATTGGTGGGAGATTCAGGACAGATAAAAGGAAGTCCTTCTTCACAGAGCACATATTTAAACTATGGAATTCGCTACCACAGGAAGCAGCGATGACCACTGTGACATGATAATGTAAATGCTTGTGTTTGAATTGTAAAACATTATCCAGGTAACTTAGAGTTAATGGAGTGTTGGGGGAGGGGGGAAGGGGGGAGGGGCTTGTGAGTGAGAGAATTTAAGGAGTTTAAAAGGAGAGAACAGACAGTTTAACCATTGGATAAGGGGTTTAGGGATTCAGTGAATGTATATCTAGTGAGTGGGGTTTGGGGTGAAGGGTTTAGAAGGGGTAGGTTAGGACTAAGTATAGGATGATTCAATAATAATCTATAAAACTCTTCTTGTATTCAATAACAATTCAGTTGTTTTGTTAGATATATAACCCCACGTGTTGGTTTGATTTATTAACACTACCAAATAGAAGAGTCTATTTTCCTGTTACTACTCCTGTATTGGTTAAAGGAAACCAGTCAATCTATTAGGTGTCTCCTTGATACAAAGTAAAAGGGCTGCGGCTTTGGGATTTGGTGAGGACAACTGGCCAAAGCTGAGGCAGACATCCTGAGGTTTGTTTGTTTTTTCAGTTTCAACAGCTGGAAACTGGAGGGAGAATAATCCAGAGCAGGAATGTCACAGCCACCAATCTGGATGGCTTTAAAAAGGGGTTAGGGGAATTCCTGGAGGAGAAGGTTATCAATGGCTATTAGTCCTGATGGTTACACGGTGACTTCAGTATCAGAGGCAGTATGCCTATGTACACCAGTTGCTGGGGAACATGGGCGGAAGGGTGCTGTGGCACTCATGTTCTGCTTGTGGGTTTCCTGTAGGTAGCTGGTTGGCCACTGTTTGAACAGAATGCTGGACTAGATGGACCCTTGGTCTGATCCAGCATGGCTCGTCTTATGTTCTTAAGTCTGGTATTATTTCAAAATGGAGGAATGAGAGTCTCATGTAATTGCGCAATTCTGCTATACCATAGTGCCATCCAGTGGTTGTATAATGAAACATATAGGAAGGCAGAGAAAGAAAAACACCAGGAAAAAGCACATGTAAAGGAGCCACTCTTAATCCCACAAACAATCTGGAAGCAGAAGCCTTGATAAAGGTGCAGGCTAAAAGCCTCATGTAGAAATGCCCTCTGTCTCCAACAGTGGTTCTGGGAGCACATAAGCATTTGAACTAAAACATCAAATAAAATACTCCCTTACTTAGAAGTCTCCATTCATCCCCCATTCATTTCATCACAGGAGAGGAAGAGTATGGAAGGTCCTTGTGCAGTTTACGGGGCCATCTAGTGCTCGTTCCTTCCTGTCTTTTATTGAAATTCCAACCTGACCACTGCATCGTCATCCTCATTCTACAAAAAGTTCCTGTTACATCAGCAATTGAGCAGAATGGTGGCTAGAGACGTTGGGACTGGGGATACAGCTGTACAGCAAAATGAAAGCAATTTAAATAGCTGGTTAATCTGTGATAGCTTTCCACAAACATTATGGGAATTATAGCCTCGGAAATATGCTGAGGCAGTTTAAGTAGAAAACTGTACCCTATTCATGATGGAATTATAACTACCACAGTAGCTGTAACAACGTCACCTCAGAACAATGAAGTGTATGTTTTTACAAGGCTGTTGAAGATTTTCCAGTTGAACACTTGACTTTAATGGACTCACTGCTTCTAGATACACTGACAAGAAACCAATGAAAGTTTTGTTGTTGTTTATTCGGTCAGTCGCTTCCGACTCTTCGTGACTTCATGGACCAGCCCACGCCAGAGCTTCCTGTCAGCCGTCGCCACCCCCAGCTCCCCCAAGGTCGAGTCCGTCACCTCCAGAATATCATCCATCCACCTTGCCCTTGGTCGGCCCCTCTTCCTTTTGCCTTCCACTTTCCCTAGCATCAGCATCTTCTCCAGGGTGTCCTGTCTTCTCATGATGTGGCCAAAGTACTTCAGTTTTGCCTTTAATATCCTTCCCTCAAGTGAGCAGTCTGGCTTTATTTCCTGGAGTATGGACTGGTTTGATCTTCTTGCAGTCCAAGACACTCTCAGAATTTTCCTCCAGCACCACAGTTCAATGAAAGTTAAAGTACTGTTTTTATTGTATTTTATTATTTTGAATTGTTGTTGATTGTATTAATTTATGTTTTTTTAAAAAAAATCTTGCATTGTTTCTTATCTTGTATGCCACCTTGGGAAGATTCCACTCTTAAAGGTGGCCTAAAATAATCTTAAATAAAATAAATAAAATTAAGCAGGGTTGAACCCAGCCTATATCTGCAGTGCATACAGACCTTATGAAAATGGCAACGTTCATAAAGAAAAAAATCTCCTCACCCAAAAAAAGTTGTTAAATTTTCCCATGGTAGATTAAACCTGTAATGGGAGTAACTATCTTTCTAGCCACTTAATAAATTGGAGATCTCTTGGCAAAACCTCTTGACTGATAATATAATAGAATTATCAGTCATATGAATTCTAGTAATGCTAAAAGTTGCATGCTGCATATTACAAGAAAATACAAAGGAAAAACCCATTGAAGTAAAAAGAAACCCACAAATTTTAAACACCTCTTGTGTTTAAAAAAACCCCTCTCAACTGACCTAAACTTACTTATTTAGGAGGGAATTCTCCTACACTAATGCTGAGCAACTTTCTAAGATTCTGTATCCTGGTAGCCATAACCTTTAATAGCCTAGCTGAACAATTCTATCTCGTCCAGACAGAAATGCCTGCAGTTATTAGGATATATGGCTTAGTGGCACATTATAGAGTCTGGAAATTGTATTAAATATTTTCAGACGGGGATGAGGAATTTATGAAGGCTTTGGTTGGTGAGTGCTATTGCTTTTTAATTCTAACAACTTGATTATTTCTCCCCAAAGCATGATTCAGGGCTTAACTTTATAGTTCCCAGCAGTAGGTAGAACAAAAATTAAATATGTGAGGTAACTCATAAAAGGAGCCAGCTAAAAAATGGCATCGTCATAGTCCCCCGCCCCTAGTCCATGTATGTGGGCTCTTAGTACAAGACATTCAGTACTATGGACACTCAGAGGAGCTAATTTCAACACATGAAGCCAGTTCTGGCTCTTCTCTCCAGGGTCGCCCTTTCAGTAGTGAAAGCAGAGGGACAAAAGCAATTTGAAGGGAAGCAAGTGTATCAGCAAAGTGTAAAGGCCTGTTCCTGAGAACATCCTAGAGTAATGATACAATCCTATATGTAATTACCTACAAGTAAGTCCCACTACATTCAATGGATCTTACCCCTAAGTAAGTGAGTATAGGATTGCAACCTAAACTACAAAACAAAATCAGTAAGTGGTGCATATTAAAAGCATTTGCTGCAGTTCTTTTCTTTAATACCTCATGATAGCTATAGCAATATTATCAGCTCTGATCAGCCACTTTATTTAAGCCAGGAGTGGGCAATACACACTCCACGGGTCACATGAGGCCCCCGCTGCTGCCAGAATTCATAGTGGCAGCAAAAACAAAGCCAGTTTGCCACTGATTTTTGGCAGCAAACTGCTACAGAAGCCTAACATGGCCAAATCTCTCTTGAACAAGCAAAATTTAACTGTTTCAGGCTTCTGTAGCAGTTTTAAACCAAAAAACTTGGCAGAAAAATCCCAATTTTTTCCCACTGCCAAATTTGGTGGTGCAGCAGTGGGAGTGTGGCCTGTTGGGGGGGCGGAATCTGGGTGTGAAAATGGCCCCTGGACTCCCCAAAGTTGCCCACCCCTGATTTAAGTAAAAGAATTTGTAACTTTTTATATGCATACATAGTACACATGCTTATTTAATTGCTTATAGTCATTAAACAGTGCATCAAGATATACAGTCAGGGCCAGAAATATTGGAACAAGGATAACTGTTTTGGCAGTTGGCCTCTGTACACCACCACATTGAAGCTGAAAGGAAAGGAAACACCCAGATGGGAGTGAAGTCAGGACTTCCAGCTGTAATTCAAGGGGTTGGACAAAAGTGGGGCACTAACCATTCAGGAAGTACTGCCAGTGGCATACGCACACACACCCATCGTTGGTGGCTCATAAGTAATGGAACAAACCAACATCATTTCAAACTTAAGGATCACCTTTAAAACCTGGATGAAAATCCTTTGCAGTCAATGACTGCCTGAAGTCTGGAACCCATGGACATGACCAAATGTTGAGTTTCCTCCCTCAAGATGCTTTGCCAGGCCTTTACTGCAGCTGCCTTCAGCTGCTGCTTGTTTGTGGGTCTTTCTGCCTTTAGTCTTGTCTTCAGTAAGTGAAAAGCATGCTGTATTGGGTTGACATCAGGTGACTGACTTGGCCATTGAAGAACATCCCACTTCATTGCCTTGAGAAACTCTTGGGTAGCTTTTGCTGTATGTTATGGGTCATTATCCATCTGCAATATGATTATGAAGCAGCGTCCTATCAGTTTGGCAGCATTCGTCTGAATCTGAGTAGAAAGTATAGCCCTATACACTTTAGAATTCAACCTGCTGCTTTTATCAGCAGTCAGGTCATCAATAAACACCAGTGACCCGGTTCCACTGGCAGCCATACATGCCCATGCCATAAAAATGCCTCCACCATGTTTGACATATGATGTGGTATGCTTTGGATCATGAGCTGTTCCTTTCCTTCTCCGTACTTTTCTCTTCCCATCATTCTGGTACAAGTTAATCTTGGTTTCATCAGTCCAAAGAATCTTATTCCAGAACTGGGCAGGCTTTTTTAGGTGTTTGCTGGCAAAGGCTAATCTGGCCTTTCTGTTCTTGAGCATTACCAGTGGTTTGCACCTTATTGTGAAGCCTCTGTATTTACATTCATAAAGCCATCTCGACTGTAGATGTTGACAATGACATGCCTACCTCCTCAAGAGTATTCTTGACCTGGCTAGATGTTGTGAAAGGGTTCCTCTTCACCATGAGCAGAATTCTACGGTCATCCACTTTAGTTGTCTTCCGTGGTCTGCCAGGCTTTTTGCTGTTGCTGAGCTTGCCAGTTAATTCCTTCTTTTTCAGGATGTTCCAAACTGTTGTATTGGCCACTCCCAATGTTTTTGCTATCTCTCTGATGGGTCTATGTCGTTTCCTCAGCCTAATGATGGCCTCCTTCACTCACATGGACACCTCTTTGGACCTCACGTTGGGAGTTTCAGTGAACAGCTACCAAATGCAAATGTAACATTCAGAACCATCTCCAGGCCTTTTATCTGCTTGATTGGTCATGGGGTACCCAGGAAACAGGCCACACCTGGCCATGCAGCTGCTTGTCAGCCATTTGTTCTATTACTTGTGAGCCACCAACGATGGGGGTGCGGGTATGCCACTGGCTGTCCTTTCTGAATGGTTAGTGCCCCACTTCTGTCAAACCCCTTGAATTACAGCTGAAAGTCCTGACTTTGCTCCCTTCTGGGTGTGTTTCCTTTCATCTTCAATGTGATGGTGTACAGAGGCCAACTGCCAAAATGTTATCCTTGTTCCAATATTTCTGGCCCTGACTGTAGGTGGTCATAATCACATGGGGACTGAAACACGCAAGGGGTGATTCATCACTGCCCCAGCTCCCATGCCAGTTGTACCCTCTCTTGTGATCTCTGCGAGAATCCTACCGGCTTATTAGGGGACATATTTTCTCCCTCTACACAACTGGTTTTCAACTGGTGAGTTAGGGTTGCATTTTATCATGAGGTGTGATACACCAGTAGCACAACTACTATTTTTTATTGGGGGCAATCTTTTTAAAGAGAGAGAGAGAGAGAGAGAGAGAGAGAGAGAGAAAGTGTGACCCCATGCAAAGGAGGACAGCATTACTATATGTTTAATCACCGTGTAGAAGAAGAGAAGGAGAGATGTAACTTCTTCAGCCCAGCATGACAAAGTACATCTGCCAAAATTCCTTGTTCTATACAGATTTTTTTTAAAGAGCATCCTACCTTCCTTTCCTACAGTCACTCTAAAGAGAAAAGTTGAAAAATTGAGAGAGAGAGAGAGAGAGAGAGAGAGAGAGAGAGAGAGAGAGAACAATAAAACAATAACATATTAGAATTGGGTCTCATGTTGAAGTTTGGAATTCACTGTGGGTCTGGGGTCTGAAAAAGTTGAAGACTACTATTGTACATATGTATTGGACTGTAATAGGGGCTCCAAGGGAGCATTTATTTATTTATTTATTTATTTATTTATTTCTATACCGCCCAATAGCCAAAGCTCTCTGGGCGGTTCACAAAAAAAAAAAGCTTCAAAATTCCTGAGCTCTTTGGAGAAGAGCAGAGTAGCAAGTACAACAATGGATCCATAAATAAGCCATGGTAGGCAACTGGTGGTCTATGGGCCAGTGCAGAGAGGACTGCCAGTTTGCTCAGCACTTGCCAAAATATATTTTGGTAGCCAACAACCCTTTAGGTCCCACCAAACAATTCATACCTCCATTCAGAAAGAAGAAGCAACAGAAAGAAAGACACACAGGCTTGCTACACAAGCTATTTATGCTGTCTGGAAATGTCAGCTCCCCAGTCTGGAGCTTGGAGCTTCAGCCAATTATGAATATGCTGGCAGTAAAACTGAGCAAGAAGAGGACTTTGCTTCTCACCCTTGGGATCTGTCCTAGATGGGGTGACTGATGGGCAGGGCAGTCCAATGCATCCACCAAACTGGTGGCCATCTTATACCAGAGTAACATTAGCATAGTTTTGTTGGGGTCCTATGCACTCCCAGCAGAAAATATAAAAAAACAACACCACTGTAAAGCACACAGAATGTAGAAATGCTGCCAGCCAGTGCCCCAGAATCCATGGCAGCAACACTTACTCCCACCAATCATGGAGCAGCTTACCAATAACTCCTCCCCACCAATCAGCCAGGCGTGTAAGGAACCAATACGTGCAGTAACAGAGACACCACCCATGGCATCACTCTACCACAGGGCTAGGCAACCTGGTGCCCTCCAGATGTTTGGTACTACAACTCCTGTAAGCCCCAGCTAGCATGACCAATAGTCAGAGGTTATGGGACTTGTAGCCCAAAACATCTGGAGGGTACCAGGTTGCCTATCCCAAGTTCTAGCACAGCTCTCTCTCTGTCACACACACACACACACGACATTACTACACAAACAAAATAAATACTCTGCAACATCCTCAAGTATAAGAGCTTCTGGAACACAGGCAGTAAGATCACAGAGAGACTCCAGGGAGCCCTGCACACTGGGGGGGGGTCAAATCTCTTAATTATACAATCCACAAACTGCAGATAGCCACAATTTTGATTGTCCAACACATATGGAAGGAAGAATGGGCAGGACAACTGCACACCTAGATACCTTGCTTGGGAGGAGGCATGTATAACAAAGCCACAAGCTTCCCGGGGGCAAGGGTTCAAGTCCTTATGGGAAGCTGTACCATCTGAGTAAAAGGAGCCTTTTGCCAAGGAAAGAAAGGGAGGAACTAGGGGAAGCCCCAACTGCTCTCACATGCTGGTAGCTCACCGCAAAGAGCACTCACCGGGATGGGAAGCATGTGATGCAGGTTCAAGCCTCACTAGGGGAAACAGTAGAATGAATAAGCTAAAAGTTGGATGGATATATTCTTAAGGAGTTCCAGAATATAGCCTAAGAAGCCAGGATCATCTGAACCATCCAAGTGCTGCATTTGAAGGGAAATTATGGGGCCAGCAGCCTGTGGAGAGCAATAGCTACTGCAGCATATGAATGTTCCTCTTCCTTTCCCTTTCCTAATTTCCCAAGAGAGTGTGTGAAAGTCTGTGTGATGTCGTTGATGGATGAATCCCACCATGCTGAGAAGTTCATGGACTTGTCTTTCTCTCTACATGCAGAATGAGGTATTTCTGAGCCTTTCAAAAGAAAACACCTGACATTATCTGCAGGAATGGACATCATCCTTTACTTACAAAGCATCTTTCTGAGGGACAAAATTGAGCTGGTAGTTAGGGGCCCAGGCAAGGTCTGTGCTGCAACATGCTGCTCCTTTCTCTGCCAAGAAGGAAAATGATAAGAACATCTCCCATTCCTGTACCAATGTATACTGCATAAAAAGGTCTGAATTGCTGATGATGCCTCCTTGCAGATTTTCTGCTCTGCTTGGGACAGCACCCCAATACTCTCTGCTGCTGTCTCTGCCTCCTTCAGCCTTTCAAATGGGAAGTGACAACAGTGTTTAATAACAAAACACGTGGGTGTCAAGGAGTTCGCTACTAATTAAAGTCAACCAGACAACCGTGTGTGCTGAGTAATTAGTCTCCCTCTTTCCTTTTGTTATGCATTCTTCTTCTGAGATCTTCTTGCATAGTTATATAAAAAGACAGCAGGCTTTGAACTTGGGTAGCTTTTGCATCTACCCTTCCCTTTACTTCTTTACATTAGAATGGTTTTTGAAATCCCAATTTTGGCATGCTTAACCATCTTAGTGCCGCAGGGAACGACATATGTCAAGGTAATGGTCCCAAAGGGAGTCCTAAGTACAGATGGCATCATGATGAACCAAATGCTCTCCACTCCTGCTTAGTGGCTTGGGCATTAAAAATGAATGCTGATTATTGACCAACCATGATCAATTAAGAAGGCAGGTCATACCTACCTCCCAGGTTTGGCAGGGAGCTGGGCTGACACCACTCCTACATTCTCTCCCTATCTAAGTACTTACTTTTGTCTGTCCTGAATCTCCCACCAATCAATTTCATTGGGCAACCCTACTTTCTCTCTACTCACTCTATGCCATTCATAATTGGTATATAACTGTCCTCCTCCCATGGTCTTTTTTTTCTAAACTGAAAAGCCCCAACTGTTTTAACCACTCTTCATATGGAAGATGTGCCAACCACCTGCTCATTTTTGTTGTTGTTGCCCTTTTCTGCATCTTTTCCCAGCTCTGTCATTCATTCATTCGTTCGTTGGAGATGGGATGACCAGAACTGTACAAAATATTCCAAATCTTGTTCCACCATAGTTTTATAAAGGCTCTATGATATTGGCCATTTTATTTTCAAGCCCATTTCCTAATAAGGCATAGCAAAAACTTGGTATTGGGCTTTATTCATTACTGCCACACACCAAGTTGACAGTTTCATTGAGCTCCACCACAAGCCCAAAATCTCTTTTCTGGTTTGTCACCAACTATTCAGATCCTATCAGTGTATATGTGAAATTAAGATTTTTTGCCCCAATGTCCATAAGTTTACACTTACCTTAAATCTCATTTGTCTTTTTGTGGCCATTTCACTCAGTTTGGAGAGATCCTTTTGGAGCTCTTCACAGCTTACTTGGATTTTCAGTCTTGAATAATTTGACGTCACCCACCGTTTCCCCCCTGTCACTCCAAGTCCAGATCATTTAAGATGGTAATGATTAAAATGTAAGAATAAATTACATAGCACCAGTCCTCACCAAACAGATCCTTGGCTTGTTGTTGTTCAGTTGTTAAGTTGTGTCCGACTCTTCGTGACCCCATGGACCATAGCACACCAGGCCTTCCTGTCCTCCTCTCTCTCTCCCGGAGTGTGCTCAGGTTCATAGATCCTTGGCTACCTCACTGCTTATTTCCCTCTAATGTCAGAAGTGTACATTTATTGATCCCCTTTTCTTCCTATTCTTGAATCGCTTACCACTCCATAAAAGAGCCCATCCTCTTACCCCACACTGCCAAGTTTATCCAGGAGACTTTGGTGATGGATTTTGTTAAAAATTTCTTGACGTCCAAGGCAAGTATATGATGCTTATCAGATCACCTCTATTTCTTCTGTTATTGGCTAATAGTTTGGCGGGTGATTTATCAGGGGGAAAAGTATGAAGGGGAAAAGGTTGAACACCCTCCCTAGAAGTGCTTCTCTCTGATCCAAGTTGAACCCCCTCCCAATAGTTGCTTTCAAATGAAATGAAAAACATCCTGTTACAGATCTCCCACAGCAGGAGTTTCAACTGCACAACTGCTCATCTGTGCTGTCGGCAGATTCTGTTATTTAAATATCCCATTTTTATATTGGCTCGATTATTTCTATCTCAGTACTGTTAACTGCTGTGAGTTCCCCTAAGTTGAAGAAAACAGGGTATAATTTTGAAATAAAGAAACATCACTTCCAGAGTCAACATTTGAACCAAGCAATTATTCATTCCCAGCTCACACCATTAACCATTATACTACACCACCATATATATATATATATATATATATATATATATATATATATGTATAATAGCTCACAGACTACAGCTTTCAATTAGTTCCTGCAATTCTGGGCTTTTTAACATGAAGCATTTATTGTGTAGTCATCATTCCTAACTCGTGGTTGTTTATGGTTCTTTAGATGTCATTGTGGCCCTCCAGTTTCACTGCTGTGGCTAACCAGTACTTTGGGTGAGTTTTTTTAGAGCAGGGAAAATGTGGCATTTAACTGTGAAAGCAAAAGAAAGCATGATTTCCTCTTCTGTATTTGCACTATTTCTGCTATACCACAGTGCCACCTAGAGGTTATATAGTGGAAAAGCAGGAAAGGAAACATTCATGTAGTATTCAGATCTCAATTCTGCGATGAAACTGAAAGTAGATACAGCTGATTCACAAGCTCATTCACAGCCTCATGTAGAAAGGTTCTCTGTCATGCTGGACTAGGGTCGCTGGGGGTGGGGTGGGGGGAATTAACTTGTTTTGACAGCAAAGACACTGGGCCCATATTGGTGCTAACCAAAGGAGAACCCATTACTGCTCTTTCCTCTTCAAGAGAGTACTGCCCATCAGTACTGACCTTTAAAAGAACCTTTCCCAAACCTGGCAGCCTTCCAAATGTGCTGGATTACAACTCCCATCACCCCCAGCCAGCACGGCCAGGTTAGAGAAGGCTGTTTTATTATTTCAGTCTGCACTTGGTTGATATTCTGTTTCTTCTTATTCATTAATGAGGGGGATTATTTGGTAAATTTATGTGATTTTATTTTTTAGAAATCCTTGTGAGCTGCTTTGGGAGGCCTATGCACTGAAGGATGGGTTAGAAACCCAATAAATAAATAAATAAATAAATAAATAACATTTCAGGGGGATCCCCATCAATCTGACCAGCCAGGCTCTCATGAAGGTTATGTGCTGCCAATCCCATAGCCAAGGGTTCATCAAAAGATCACTGGTGAACAAATGCTATTTTTTGATGTTGTCAAAAAATGTCCTTTTTCTTCTTTTTGTTGTTGTCATGAAATGTTATTTTATTTCGAAATAAAGTTAACAAAATTAAGGCAACATAAGGACGAGGAAGAACATACATAATAATAAATCAAGATCACTACGAAACAAAAGAATTCACTAATTATAATTCTTAGCTTATGGAACATCTACAGTAAAACGGCCTGAGCTCAATATCTGATGAAAGAATAAAAATACAATGTATGCAGTATATAGAAGGAGCATGTGTGAGTGTGTGTTATTTTGTGTGTATGTGTGTATTAGAACAAATATAGACAACTGTACTTGGTTGGAATTTTGAAGGTTTGAAAGGCTTCAACATAGGAAATAAATGGAAAACATGGTGCCATAATATCCTTCTTAAAGTTAGGATTCCTTGCTTGCTGCATTTGATGAATACATAGTCATAGACTCCCAAATTTTATCAACCCACTGCTCTTTAATTGGTTGCTTTGGGGACTTCAAAAAAGGGGTATGGCTGGGGGAGTTCCGGGGTGGGGAGGGCGGAAATGCCTGTACGACACATCCTATGTGTCGTACAGCAGCCTCCTTCCCCGCAATCAGCTGTCTAGCCAAAAATGCAGGACAGGAGAAGCACAGAGGGAACGATCCCCTCCGTGCTTCTCCTGCCCTGCTTTGGATAGGCGGTCGCCTCCGAGTTCGGGGGCAGCCACCTATCTGGATAGGATTGCACCCTAAGAAGGCTTTTATGCAGGAATCCAGGATAGTTAGGTTCAAAAAGATGAGGAAGCATAGCTTTAGGAGTTACCAGTGGTCTAACCTGAAGAAATCTCCTTTGTTCTTAATCACCTTTGATACTGTAATTTGAAATGTGTTTGGAGGAAGAAAGTCGTGATGATTTAAGTCATTTTTAGCCAGCTAAAGAAACAGCATTCTATCAATATCCATTGGGGTAGACGCGTTAGTCTGCTGTAGCCAAAGCATCCAAGAGTCTTGTGGCCTCGTAAAGACTAGCAATGTATTATGGCATAAGCTGTCTACTACTAGTAGTACAAGAGGATCTAGCTTCTCCCAGACTGATGCACATTTACAGTTCTGTGAACAGGCCCTCTCTTTTAAGATGACGAAACAAGCACAATCATGTGAACATGACTTATTTTTTAAAAATATGGTTAACAGAGACTAGTTCGCTGAACAAAATGTTCTCTATCTGAGAGTCCTAAATGCTCTCATCATTTACATGAAGCTTCTCTCTCAGTGCAGTATATATGAGCCAATTCGCCTTAATGACAAATGGCATGAATAATTCTAGGTCTGTTAGCCAGAGGACAAGCGAACTAAAGCAGCCTGAATATTATATGCATTTTGGACCCAATCCAGCAAGGGAGATCTATATATACAAACAGGCTTCCCCACGTGTAGCCCGTGCTGATTCACATATAGGTAGGCGTCCACATCACAGTGCTCCTCTGGGTCCCATTGAACTCTCCAGATGAGTATTTTGATGTAGAGGAATTTCCCCAATCTACTCCATCCATTGGTGAAGTTAGCTAGATGTTCCTAACTACAGCTGGGTCAGAACCATGCAAACACAGCCAATTGAAAAAAGGAGGCCTTCCCTTCTTTAGTGATAAACCCTGACCAACATATTCTTTAAATCTAGGAAGGATAACCTACTGGCTGCAGAGAAAGCCCACCATGGACTTCATATATGCTGAGATATCTGGGATTCCTGAATAGCATACCCCAACCAGCAGAGGTTTCGGAAGTCCCCCAGAGAGCTTTTCTTCACCTGCTTTCCCAATTCTTTTCTTTCCACATAAACAATGAGATCATCAGCTGATGACAACACAAAGCATAACTCAAGATACAGGATCAATCCATACATTACATCAGTGGTGTGGTAATTGCTTGTCCATCCCACACTACTCTGGTCATGTTGGAAAGCTATGGGATAGGTAAGTCACATAGGCTGCTATTCAAGAAATCCTGAGCGCAGGGTAAAAGAATTAAGACGCAACCCAACAGTGTTCCTATAGAACCATTACTCATATACTGGAAATCAAAACAAAATTCT
This sequence comes from Heloderma suspectum, assembly GCF_057233095.1. Lineage (NCBI taxonomy): Eukaryota > Metazoa > Chordata > Lepidosauria > Squamata > Helodermatidae > Heloderma > Heloderma suspectum. The sequence goes on from NC_139459.1 coordinate 100,603,011, forward strand.
TGAGTGCAGTGAAGTTTGGAGGGGAGAAAAGACTTAGTTGTAAGCAATTTCCTTCTGGACAGTTGTGCAACATATGCTGGTACAAACCCCGAATCTACACATTTCTCATACATCCGGTGATTTATAGATTCTAATAAGGCAGTAACTTTATATATGAGTTATAGTATAACAAAAAACAAACTATCATTAAAATGCTTCCAGGATTTTTGGTATGTATCACCATCACTAGGAGAGGGACCACAGCTCAGCAGTAAAACACAGACTTCATATGCAGAAGGTCCAAGATTCAATTCCTGGCTCCCCTAGCTAAAAGAATCAGGTAGCAGGTGATGTGAAAGACCCAGGGCTAGCCTGAGATATTTAACTGCCAGAGTCAAAGCACCAAATTCTGCCCATCCAGCCATCCAAGTCAAGGTACACAGGACAGAATCCAATGGCGTACTTACACCCCTGCTGATTCCTTTGGACCCCACTGGTTCCCTTCTGCAAGCAGTGGGTCCTGCCAATTCCATAGCATAAATAACTATAAAATAAATAAATTATAAATAAATGCAAGGGAGATTTAGGGCATTTCTACATGAGGCTTTTATTGTGCACTCATGATTGGTCATCCATGGAACTTTGTGGGTCCTTTACCATTGTCATCAACCTCCAGGGCATCTCCCGTGCTTTCTGATCTTTATCCCAATTTTTAAAAGATTGGGGATAATGCAGTAATAAATGTTAATCCGCTTTAATGGCCATGTGTAATTGTGCAGTTCTGCTATACCACAGCACCATCTAGTGGCTGTATAATGAAACAGGTAGAACTTGCGGACAAAGAAAGTCCCAAGGAAAAAAGCCCATGTCAGCCCATATAAGTAGCCAGTCTTAATCCCACAAAGAATCTGGAAGCAGAAGTCCTTAGTGCTTCTTAGGGGAAGCCCTGAAATGAGAATGTCCACTCATTTTGGATTGCCCTGGAAGTGCTAAATTACCATCGCGCAAGCAGTGGGAGCTGCTTGTGCAAGAGAATTGGTGTGGTGGAAGAGAATTGGCAGGGGTATAAACACCCATTGGATTCTGCCCATAGTACCCAAAACCAAGTAAGCTATTTTGGCATGAGGCAGAAAATCCCACAAGCGTCTCTCTTCATCCATGGCAGTAAAAAATAAAGTAATATCAAATTAAATAACTAACAATTTGCTGCCCTTTCATGACACCCAAAATTGGCTGCCTGAAGTGGCTGCTTAATGGTCAATCTGCCTAATAGTAGGGCTGGCCTTGGAAAGACCTCTGCCTAAGAACCTGGAGAGCTGCTGCCAGTCAGTGTAGAACAATACTGAGCTAAGTGGGCAAGTAGTCTGACATGATATAAGGCAGCTTCCAATATTCCTTCCCAATTCTGCAGTTCCTAAATTATTGACTAGTATCCAGTGGTGGCATTCCACTAGCAGTAATGACATTGTGCGAGTGGAAACCAAAGCTGTCACAACAGAAGGAGTAAGGCATAAGGTGGCTGGGTGGCCGCTCTGGAAAGCTGATGCTTCATTCTGAGGGCTTCTAGCCCACCCGAGCACCTGGCATGGCTCCCCAAGGAGCTCGGCTGACCCAAACATCATTAGCACTAGCAGAATGCCAAACCTGGATACTTCCCAATATTATATATTTAGAAGCATACAAAAGAAATTGGCAGTGATGCTGAGGTAACTGGTAATCGTTTTAAAGCTGGTGTGTGTGTGTATATACACAGATATAGCGAGAGCCAGTGTGGTGTAGTGGCTAGAGTGCTGGACTGGGAGTCGGGAGATCCGGGTTCTAGTCTCCACTCGGCTGCGGAAGCTCACAGGGTGACTTTGGGCCAGTCACAAACTCTCAGCCCAACCTACCTCACAGGGTTGTTGTTGTGAGGATAAAATGGAGGAAGAGGATTATGAATGCCGCCTTGAGTTCCTTGGAGGAAAAAAAGGTGGGATATAAATGTAATAAATAAAATAAATAAATAAAATACTATGTTAACGATTCTCTTAAGGAAACAGGAAGTAGAAACTTTGCGGACACTCCCTATTCTTCTAGTTTCTTTTGGCCTGGCAGAGCTAAACTATTGTTCATAGTCTGTTCTGAAGAAATTCCCTGTGAAAATAGCTCAACAGCCGTGGAAAACGAAACTGCCTCTTACTTAGTAAGATTGCATGCCATGTCATGACGCTACATGACCTCACCCCCATTTCTTGCTAAACACAAAAGGAAGGTCAGAGTGATGTTTCTTTTGAGTGCTTCTCTCTCTGCATTACCAGAGAAACATCCAGCCATGTCCTGTTTAGGGTCAGGTTTGCGTTCCAGGTGCTGGTTGAGATTTGTGAAATGAACTGGGGTGGGAGAGGAAAATATAGGAAAGGGTGTTGCACATAACGGCTACTAATAGAGAGGTATAATACTTCCAAAGGGGTGAAGAAAAAGGGGCTGTGGTTTTCTGCCTTCCTCCTTCACACGCTCATAACTCTAGGAACTCTGGTGCCACTGGAAGTTCTCACCCACAGGAGCTTCTCCATTTATTTCAATGGAGAAGATAGCTCTGTGCACAGAAAGAAACGCACTCGTGACTGGGGATGTGTCATGTAGGAATGTCAGAGAATCCACCATGGAACCAATTAAAAAAAAAAAACTGCCAAAAATGTGCATTTCCCCCATAGGCTAATGCGTGAAAATGTACATTTGGGGGGAATTCACGCATTTTTGCGAATTTGTGCAAATTTGGAAACAAAAACCCACAATTCCATCGATGGATGGACGATGGAAAAAACGGTGCCTGACAATCCACGAAACACCGGTGGAATGGATTTTACGGAATCCATACATCCCTAGTATCACATGGACATTTAACTAATAAAATAAAATTCCTGGCCGCCTTTCAGGGCAAAAGCCCCCCCAAGGCGGCTCACAGCAGTAAATGAGTGCACATGGAGTACTGAATTGGGATGATGCTTCAGCACGTAAAACTTGGGATGATTCATATAACGCTTTTTTTACATATCAGTCCTAGGGAATGCTGGAGACATGGGATGCTAGAGCTATGCATATCTCAGCCTTGTCAGTATCTGTCACATAAACTCATGTAATGGCCCCCTTTGGGAGGGAATGGGTTCCTGAGGCTTAAATAGAAAAAAGTTACCAAATGGAATGTGCAAAGTTATCAGAAGGAAAAGGCTGAAGAGCTGAAAAAAGAGAAAAACAAAACAGGTGTGTGCATTTGCAAAGCTGACCAAGGAACATGAACAAGATGCAGTTGAATCAGTGGAGTTTGGAAGAGGAAAACAATGGACAAGGAGACTTCCAAAATAAGCCTAAACCCAAATGTCATATGATTGCATCAGGTAAAGTGCTGGTCAAGACTTCTGAGGAAAAGGTGATATCTTTTAGCATCAAAAAAGAGGAATTTCTAAAAAAACAAAGATGAGCCCAATTAACGTACAATGAGAACACATAGTCAAAAGACATGTTTTTCCACATCATGGAAAGACTTGGGAAAAAGAGTATTTAAGATACACCCAGATCAGCAGAACTGGCCCCCACTTTGTGGAATTCCCTTCCTAGCGACCTCTGCCATGCCCCCTCTTTGATGAACTTCTGCCGGGCTTTGAAAACCTGGCTGTTCAGGCAGGCATTTGGGGTGGGTTAGGGGTTTTTAGAGCAATGTAGTTTTGTTGATTATGCTGTATTTTGTGTTATTATTCATATTGTATGTCGCCTAGAGTGGCCAAATAGCTGGCCAGATGGGCAGCTAATAAATCTAATAAATAAAAAATAATTTAAAAAAACCAGTCAGCCTATTAAAAAGGGGGGATTAAGGTTCTGGTCACATTTTAGATGACAAAGAGTGAGAATAGGTTAGATATACCTATTCAAGTTTCCTGGCAGGTGTCAGCTGACCAGATGCTCGAGGGCACATTGTTAATCTGTATCAGGAGTAGGAGTTTGCCACACTAGTACAGAGTGACCTGGTTAACATATAAGAAGACACTATGGGTGAATTTCTGCCACCATGACAGAAGCCCCAAAGAGCAATTCACCCATGCTGGCTTCTCATTACATGTAAACCGGGCCACAGAAAGAGCTCCAAGTATCTGAACTCCTCCAAGTTCAGGGTGCATGCCAGGGTAGAGGTCAGTGGCAACCACAAATAACAACAGGCTTTTAAGTTCAGACCAGATATGTGGATCCCTGTTCAAAGACCAATTCAAGGTCCAGATAACTGAAGCTCTGTGTGTCGCAGACACCTGAGGGTTTCTTTTTTGCTCAGACCACCCTATGCATGATCTCTTGTGGTGGTGCCACTCCACTAGACTAAAGAAGGTTGAGAAAGGTTGAGAAAGGTTGTTGAGAAAGAAATCAGTGATCTAGGGGAAAGGAACTCTGAAGGAAAGTAAGACTCTGGAACCAACTATTAAAAGTAATAGGAGTGATTACCAGCCTCATGGCCTGTTTAGCTATATGCAGTGGTAATTACCTTTGTTCTTCACTTTCATATAGTATGAACAATAAGCTGCTTTATGACATCACCGACACCTCAGGGCAAAACACTCACAGAACCTTTTGGTTATTCATATCATATCATATGCCCACTATTGTTGAAAGTTTTGCTATCCAGGAAAATTCTGTTTCTTCATTCTATCTCTATAGTCAGCCCTCCATGGTCAAGAAGACACTAGAAATACCCACATATTTTGAAAGATAGGTCTTGTCCACAATGGAGGTCTAAAGATGGTCATTACAGTTATGGTGGCAAAGCCCAGTGAAGGTATATTTACATGCCAGTGTTCATAAACACTCAGCAGAAAGAAGCCTGAGCAAGATTCCATGAATATTTGCTTAGGGCAGAGCAGGCCCTACCATTAGTCAGAGTGAGGCAGCTACCACAGGCATCTGATTTTGGGTGTCTTGAAAGGGAAGTAAAGTGTTAGTAAGTGGTGGATGGTCCTATCTTTTGGCAGCAAACTGGTTCAGATGGTCTTTTCAGTCACTTCCAACTCCATGAGCTTCTGTTACCTCTTTTCAAAAATATCTAGGGTGTTTTCAAATTAAAGACCTCATTGCTCCACTCTCTATGAGAATTACTGGACTGAGTCTTTGCTCCTAATACAGTAAACTGGTCTTGTCTCTGGTTGATGGATTGATTTTTGGACCATCATCCTCCCATATTCATCCGCACATCCAAGCTAAAAGGTGAATGTACATGCATTTAATGCTCCTTTAAAGGCAGTTTTGCTGAACTTAGACCCACAATGACTTTTACATTTAGTAAACTTCTGTGTGGTTTTTAAACACTACAGTTCTTGCAAAAGTGATTAGTCCTGGTTTCCCCCCAATTTTCTCCCTCTGCATCCAGATGCCTAGCAGGCCATCTCACTGGAAAAGCAGGAGAAAAGCAGTAGGAGTGAGTCCAAACAAGGGAGGGTGAATTTTGCACTCCTTGAAACAGTGTCTCGCTTTTTTGGCAATGCTTAGGGTTGGTTCAAAAGAGGGAGAAAACATTGGTGGGAATAGCCCTCGCTCTGCATTTGCCTTTGCAGAATGAAACTGGGCCAATTCTCCATATCTTGCTGCACTGCAGTAGAGACAGGGAACATGGACAATGAAACCACCAACGCATCAAGACAGGGATTATATTGGACTAATTGCCTTGGCAAGAGAGATGCATTCCATCCTCTTCTCACACCAATTTAGAGCAAGATCAATGCACTGGATCTGTTTGCCCTCTTTCATCATCACACAGCCAGGTTTAATTGGCTATCTGGCACTGTGATATTATCTTGTTTAGTACATGATCCCTGGTTGGCTGGGATCACTCAGGAAAGAAAGCCTAGGGGGGAAATGGCACCCAAAAGCAGCAGAGATGGGAAACCAACATTAGGCACAGATGTACAAGGTACTGTTAAGTGATTTTACTGGGAATATTTCAACCCATCCCCAAAAACCCTGTTTTTCCCTTTCCCAAAAAAATGTTCACCACCAAAACTGCAGTGCAGCCCTTGAAGACTGTAGACAAAAAAGGGGGGAAAGAAAATATGTCCATGTATTTATATCATGTTGGGTTAAAGTATTTATTTTGACTTCCCAGTGCACAAATGCTACTGAGAGTGGGGGTGTACTTGCTTGTACTAAATCTAGCACTACTCAAACTACTTTAGCACTTGTTTAGAACTGGGCACACACACAGTTCCCTTGCTTATGTTTGTTGTTTATTCGGTCAGTCACTTCCGATTCTTCGTGACTTCATGGACCAGCCCACGCCAGAGCTTCCTGTTGGCCATAGCCACCCCCAGCTCCCCCAAGGTTGAGTCCGTCACCTCCAGAATATCATCCATCCACCTTGCCCTTGGTCGGCCCCTCTTCCTTTTGCCTTCCACTTTCCCTAGCATCAGCATCTTCTCCAGGGTATCCTGTCTTCTCATTACGTGGCCAAAGTACTTCAGTTTTGCCTTTAATATCATTCCCTCAAGTGAGCAGTCTGGCTTTATTTCCTGGAGTATGGTCTGGTTTGATCTTCTTGCAGTCCAAGGCACTCTCAGAATTTTCCTCCAGCACCACAGTTCAAAAGCATCTATCTTCCTTTACTCAGCTTTCTTTATGGTCCAGCTCTCGCAGCCATAGGTTACTATGGGGAATACCATTGCTTGAACTATGCAGACCTTTGTTGTCACTGTGATGTCTCTGATCTTCACTATTTTATCAGGATTTGTCATTGCTGTCCTCCCAAGAAGTAAACGTCTTCTGATTTCCTGGCTGCAGTCAGCGTCTGCAGTAATCTTTGCGCCTAGAAAGACAAAGTCTGTCACTGCCTCCACGTTTTCCCCCTCTATTTGCCAGTTATCAATCAAGCTGGTTGCCATAATCTTGGTTTTTCTGAGGTTTAACTGCAACCCAGCTTTTGCACTTTCTTCTTTCACCTTCGTCATGAGGTTCCTCAGCTCCTTCTTGCTTTCAGCCATCAAAGTGGTATCATCTGCATATCTGAGATGGTTAATGTTTCTTCCAGCAATTTTAACTGCAGCCTTGGATTTGTCAAGCCCAGCACGTCGCATGATGTGTTCTGCGTACAGGTTGAATAGGTAGGGTGAGAGTATACAACCCTGCCGTACTCCTTTCCCAATCTTAAACCAGTCTGTTGTTCCGTGGTCTGTTCTTACCGTTGCTACTAGGACATTATACAGATTCCTCAGGAGGCAGACAAGATGACTTGGTATCCCCATACCACCAAGAACTTGCCACAATTTGTGATGATCCACACAGTCAAAGGCTTTAGAATAGTCAATAAAACAGAAATAAATGTTTTTCTGAAACTCCCTGGCTTTCTTTCTCCATTATCCAGCAGATATTGGCAATTTGGTCTCTAGTTCCTCTGCCTTTTCTAAACCCAGCTTGTACATCTGGCAATTCTCGTTCCATGAATTGCTGGAGTCTACCTTGCAAGATCTGGAGCATTACCTTACTGGCATGTGAAATAAGTGCCACTGTTCAATAGTTTGAACATTCTTGGTGCTTCCCTTTTTTGGTATGGGGATATAGGTTGATTTTTTCCAATCTGTTGGCCATTCTTGTGTTTTCTAAATTTGCTGGCATATGGCATGCATCACCTTGACAGCATCATCTTGCAAGATTTTAAACAGTTCAGCTGGGATACCATCATCTCCTGCTGCCTTGTTATTAGCAATGCTTCTTAAGGCCCATTCAACCTTACTCTTCAGGTTGTCTGGCTCTAGCTCACTGACCACACCGTCAAATCTATCCCTGATATTATTATCCTGCCTATACAGATCTTCCTTATATTCTTGCCACCTTTTCTTGATCTCTTCTGCTTCTGATAGGTCCTTGCCATTTTTGTTTTTGATCATACCCATTTTTGCCTGGAATTTACCTCCGATGTTTCTAATTTTCTGGAAGAGGTCTCTTGTCCTTCCTATTCTATGTATGCTAGTCCAAATGTTTTGTGGAAACATGCCCATAGTGAGCTATGGCTGTTCCTGGCCTTTGCCTGTTCATTGCTAATGTTATGTTTCCTCAGTTAAAGAGTGGTGAATGACCAGATTAGAAGGGTGGGAGATAAGGCACAATATCTGAGTTATTAAGACGTGCTTTATGGCATAATCAGCTTTCAGAACTACATTCTAGTGCAACTTTTCTGGTTGAAAGGCATCTATGTAAGCCCACACACCCCATGCAATCGATTTCCTATTCCTCGAGACCAATTGTGTTCTGAAATCTTCTAGCCTCATCTTAATCTCAGGAAATGCTCCCGCTGGTGTAATAAAAGCTGGATCCAACCCAGAATGTATAGTTTTACAGCCTCCATTTTGTATGGTGCTTGTTGTGAATGAAATATGAGTGAGCTAGATTAAAGCAGAAACATCGCCTGTGTCGCACACAGACACTGATCTACATCTGGGGATGCTGCTAATCACTAAAATAAACTAAGCTTTAAATTCAAGTACTGGAGGAGGAGAAGGAGGGGGAGGAGGGGAGGGGGAGGAGGAGGAGGGGAGGGGGAGGAGGGGGAGGAGGAGGAGGGGAGGGGGAGGAGGAGGAGGGGAAGGGGAGGGGAGGAGGAGGGGAAGGGGAGGAGGGGAGGGGGAGGAGGAGGGGAAGGGGAGGAGGGGAGGGGGAGGAGGAGGGGAGGGGGAGGAGGGGAGGGGGAGGAGGGGAGGGGAGGAGGAGGAGGAGGAGGAGGGGAGGGGGTGGAGGGGAGGGGAGGGGAGGAGGAGGAGGAGGGGAGGAGGAGGGGGGAGGGGGGAGGAGGGGAGGGGGAGGGGGAGGGGAGGAGGAGGAGGGGAGGGGAGGAGGGGAGGGGGAGGGGAGGAGGAGGAAGAGGAGGGGAGGGGGAGGGGGAGGGGGAGGGGAGGGGAGGAGGAGGAGGAGGAGGAGGGGAGGGGGTGGAGGGGAGGAGGAGGGGAGGAGGAGGAGGGGAGGGGGAGGAGGAGGAGGAGGGGGAGGGGAGGGGGAGGGGGAGGGGGAGGGGAGGGGGAGGAGGAGGGGAGGGGCAGGAGGGGAGGGGGAGGAGGAGGAGGGGAGGGGGAGGAGGAGGGGAGGGGCAGGAGGGGAGGGGGAGGGGAGGAGGAGGAGGAGGAGGGGAGGGGGAGGGGGAGGAGGACTATTGTGGTTTGGCACTGTTCTATACATTAGTGGCTCCAGTTTTATCAGGGCCCTTGGACGAGACACCGACAATGACCCCCCCCCAGTGAATCAACCTTCTCACTGCCATTGTCACCAGCTGCTATTGCTCCTCCTCCTCTTTCTCAGTTCTCATCATTGCTGCCGCTCGCTTGCTTGACAAGCAGAAAGCAAGTAAACAAGTACATAGTGGCTCCTCCTTCTCACCACAGTCATTGGACCAGAATGAGATCGTGGTGAACAAGCAGGTTGCAATGGTGAAGAAGAGGTGCAACTTCAAGGGGCTGTCAGCGGGCCCCTGCTAGGGTGTGCACCCTTAGCAGGTGCTTAGCCACGCCTACCTCTGACGCCAGCTCTGGTTCCGTAACCCCTTCATTAGGTTAAGCAAAATAATCTGTCCATTATAAAATTAGCAGATGTGCACCTGACCACACTAGACCATTATTTTGCCTGTCTGCGGACAAAGATGAGTCATCATGATCCCATATATGATGCAACTCCAAAATACTGGCACGATGAAGGAATGACACAGTTGTCCTGAGCACAGAAAGTTCAGTGTCATGCTTGGCCTAGATCATCTCTAATCAAAACAAGTTGTTAATTATTTGTAGATGTTATTATTTCCAATAAGGTATATATATTATCCTTTGAAAGATCTGTCAACACAAAATGTCAAGACCTGTTTTCAATATCTGTATTTTGCAAACTTATACTCATGGCTGTGTGTACTCCACACCATCTTCCCAATCTAAACCCTAATGCTATATTAAATTATACAGTTTAAATGCATTCACATGAATTTAAATATATTGACTAGCATATTGGGTAATATCCAACAGGGGACACTCGGGTCCTGCGGATTCTATTGAGCAAGTGGGACCCACCACTTCTACAATGGGGATTTAGCACTTCATAAAGCAAGCCCCCAAAGGAGTGCAAATGTTATGTGAGCTCCGCTGCTCTGCCCTGTTTCCAGTTCCTATCCACAGTGCTAAATCTCCTTTGTGCAAGCGGTGGGTTTTGCTGGCCCTTGCAACACTGGATACTCCCCTTGAAATTAATGCTTTTCAAAGAATGTATAATTGGGGGGACAAAGTTCACTGGGCATGATCCAACCAAGGTTGAGCACATTTCAGTCCCGCTGGTTTTACTGGAAAAGTTAAACACAGGCTTCAGCCTCTCCCACTGAAACCAATAAGGCTTAAAAGTGATTAACTTTGGCTGGACCATGACTATTAAAAAAAAAAGATGTTGCATTCTGTATTCTGAATCCTTAAGGCAGGTGTGGGCAACATGTGGACCTCTAGATGTTTTGGCCTACAACTCCCATCAGCCCTAGCCAGCAAAGCCAATGGTGAGGGACTTTGGAGCTGTAGGCCAAACCATCCGGAGGGCCACAAGGTGCCCACCTCTGTCTTAAGGTAAAATAAAATTATGTTTTCAAAACATCCAGTGCAGTCATGATGGCTATAAATTTTAAGGCTGCGCATTGTTTCTGCTCTGGAGCCGAATTTCAAGCTGAAGTGGGGTGCTTCAGGCTGTGTTGGGCCACACCCGAAGCAGGTCAGGATTGGCCTGAAGCAGCCTGAAGTGGGTCAGGTCACTCTGAAGTACTTCAGTGCACTTTGCAGTGATCTAGAAGCCCAGCCACCCCTCCACTGCCCTCCCTCCCCTCTGCCCAGCCATGCCCCCCACCAACACCCAGCCACACAAGCCCCCTGCTCTATACCTGGACCTTCGGGACAGCACCAGCAGCCAGCAGTCTCTCTGATGGAGTTGCCATTGTGACTTTCTCTATTTCTGGAAATTGAATCCTGTGCAAATGGCAGCCATAAGGCCATCATTTACTCAACATTACAGGTGTAAACGCCTGTAATGTTGAATAGATGACAGCCTTACGGCCGCCATTTCTCAAGATTCAATTTCCGGAAATAGAGGGAGTTGCCAAAATGGTGACTCCCTTGAAAAAGCCAGTGGCACATGTCCCAAGGGTCCAGGGGGCTTGTATGCCATGGGTGCCAGAGGGGAAGAACCCGCTTCAGCCACCCGAATCCCACTTCAGCCCCGGAGCCCAAAGCAGGTCAGGTTGGGCCTGAAGTGGGCTGAAACAGGTTTGGCCTGCCTCAGAAGCCCCAAAGTTTTGGCCTTCGAGGTGGGTCGGGGAGCCCCTGCACAGTTCTAATAAATTTCATTATTGTACAAAGACTGAAAACTTTGATGGGAGATGTGAACACCAAATTTTCCTGATTTATTTTATTTATTTTTTATATTTCTATCCCATCTTTCTTCTTTGAAGCACACATACATGGGTTATCTTAAAGGAAGAAAGATACTGACCTACCCAAGTCCACCTACTGAGCTTCATGGCTGAACTAGAACCAGTGGTGCAACTAAGTCTGGACCTTGGGGCCAAAGCCCAGGGCCCGAAAGCCCAGCCCCTCTCCCAATGACTACCCAGAAAGCAGATGATGAGGGCATCAGAGTAAAAGAAGCAAATTCTAATTTATTTCTGTAGTCATGATGTACAATTTCAGTGAGTTTGAAATGAAAAACTGCACATGCTCAGAGTATTATTTTTTAATCAGAGTTGGCAAACAATTTTGTTTTTCTAACATATGAGGATTGCAGAAGCATTTGTAAAGAGTGGGATGGTGGTTAAGAGTGAAGTTGTGTGCTTTACAACTGAAGTAATATGCATGGCCATCTAAAGCGAGCCCCATAAGATAATTAAGTCCAAGGCGTAAAATAACCTAGCTGCACCACCGATTGGACTTAGGGACTAGGTGTCCCACAACTGGGCCAACACACACTTTTAGCCAATGTAGCAAACAGCAAATGTCCATATGGCTGTTTTTGCTGTGCATACTACGGGCTAGATTTGGTGCATTCTTCTTGCCGTTGCCTTCAGAAATCAATTGCAGTTTCATCTTCCAGAAAGGGACCTGTTATTTTGACTTTGCAGCCCCAGACATCCTTGCCACAGGTTAACAGCTCTACTGAACGCTCTTTAGCACATGTGAAGTAATTGCTGACAGCAATCCAAGCTTTAAAATGACACCAATTTGGCTGGCACTGGATTCCATGTCTTGATGGCAGGTTTTGACTGATGAAATATGAATCATAGAAATTAAAGTCAAAGAAGGTCTATTAGCTCATCCATTTCAGCTCTCTGCCAGATCAACATTGTTCTTTGCAGATGGTTCCCTAGTGCTTGTCTAGACCATTTTCAAAGGACTTTGAGAGGAAGAACCATCATCTTCTTGGCAGCCTTCTCTGCTCTCTTGATAGTTGTCACTATAAGACTCTTCTTCCTTATGATAGTGGCAGCTGGAGCCCTTCGAAGCACCCTAAGCAATGCCTTCACATCCCGTTCTGATCTTTGTGCCTTGGCCTGTTGCTGTTGCAGTTGATGTTCTCATCTCAGCGAAACAGGGAAACTAACTCCTCTTTCAAAATGATTCTGCAAAGAAGAGCACCCACATCTAGCAGCAAACGATATACATTTACATCTCTAGGCATGGTGAAGTACTTTTTTTTTTAATACTTTATAGGCTGTTTTTGCCAAAATAGAAATTAAATTAATATCCATGTTGGGTAAAGCATATGCTTCATAAAATATGAGCGATGTTGCAAGTGTTTTGCTTTTAGTCCCAGCTCAGGGTTTGTTTTTGTTTACATTGTTTATTGTGAGGGGGGGTGCACAGGGAGAATATCTATATTAGAGTTGTAAGTGATCTGATAAAAATTATTTTAATAGTCAAAGTTCCATGGCATATTTCAGCCCTAAACAATACTTCAGTTTTTAAATGATGCCTCTGGCATTTTGGCAACCAAAATCCCAAGGAAAGGAACATAATAAATAGCCTTAACAACAAGTCAACTTTAGCATGGATTCATACAGTGCTGGAATTACAGGCTAGTCGTCAATAAAATTAGCCCAAGCAAAATGCATTTTAAAGTATATAAACAGTAGATGCTATGTTATCAAGAGAAGAACTAAACACTGATGGGCAGCAAAACTCCTGTGCCTTCAGACTCCCCAGAGAGGAAGAAAATTGTCCCCCAACTCTCTGGGGCAAATGGAGGTGCACAGGGGTGAGGGAATCTCTGAAAATCACTCCCCATCCCATTCTACTGACAGAAATATTCTGTTGGCAGAGGGAATTATTTGGATTCTGCCCTGAACTTGTAGAGATTTTAGTAACTTCTAATTCTGAGAGATTGAAAATAACATCACAAAAGTTGGGATCCCTGCAAACATGCAACATATAAGGGTCTGCCCTTCAAAATTTGGTTAATATCTGATACAACCAGATGAGAGTCTCCTCTGACTTCCTAGCCCAATAATGGCAGAGTCACAAGTGCCGTACAAGACAGAAGGTCTGTGTCCTATGAGAAAAGAGATGTTTTCAGAAACCAAAACTACACTTTGTTCAACCTTAACTGGTATCATGTCCCACTCTATGAGGCGTTCTGTCGTTCAAACAAAATATTAAGAAGCAGGCATTCCTCACATTCAAAGGCAGCTGAATAAATGAGCTAAGATGGGTTTTCCGCAAACATGACTTAAGTTCAATTCAGTTTAATTCCTCAAAGCTGACAATGTCAAGCCTGTCCTAGGAAAATGATTGTTGTTGTTGTTTATTCGGTCAGTCGCTTCCGACTCTTCGTGACTTCATGGACCAGCCCACGCCAGAGCTTCCTGTCGGCCGTCACCACCCCCAGCTCCCCCAAGGTCGAGTCTGTCACCTCCAGAATATCATCCATCCATCTTGCCCTTGGTCGGCCCCTCTTCCTTTTGCCTTCCACTTTCCCTAGCATCAGCATCTTCTCCAGGGTATCCTGTCTTCTCATTACGTGGCCAAAGTACTTCAGTTTTGCCTTTAATATCATTCCCTCAAGTGAGCAGTCTGGCTTTATTTCCTGGAGTATGGACTGGTTTGATCTTCTTGCAGTCCAAGGAACTCTCAGAATTTTCCTCCAGCACCACAGTTCAAAAGCATCTATCTTCCTTTGCTCAGCCTTCCTTATGGTCCAGCTCTCGCAGCCATAGGTTACTACAGGGAATACCATTGCTTGAACTATGCAGACCTTTGTTGTCAATGTGATGTCTCTGCTCTTAACTATTTTATCAGGATTTGTCATTGCTGTCCTCCCAAGAAGTAAACGTCTTCTGATTTCCTGGCTGCAGTCAGCGTCTGCAGTAATCTTTGCGCCTAGAAAGACAAAGTCTGTCACTGCCTCCACATTTTCCCCCTCCATTTGCCAGTTATCAATCAGTTTTTGAGGTTTAACTGCAACCCAGCTTTTGCACTTTCTTCTTTCACCTTCGTCATGAGGTTCCTCAGCTCCTCCTCGCTTTCAGCCATCAAAGTGGTATCATCTGCATATCTGAGATGGTTAATGTTTCTTCCAGCAATTTTAACTCCAGCCTTGGATTCATCAAGCCCAGCACGTCGCATGTGTTCTGCATACAGGTTGAATAGGTAGCGTAAGAGTATACAACCCTGCCGTACTCCTTTCCCAATCTTAAACCAGTCTGTTGTTCCATGGTCTGTCCTTACTGTTGCTACTTGGTCATTATACAGATTCCTCAGGAGGCAGACAAGATGATTTGGTATCCCCATACCACCAAGAACTTCCCACAGTTTGTTATGATCCACACAGTCAAAGGCTTTAGAATAGTCAATAAAACAGAAATAGATGTTTTTCTAAAACTCCCTGGCTTTCTTTCTCCATTATCCAGCAGATATTGGCAATTTGGTCTCTAGTTCCTCTGCCTTTTCTAAACCCAGCTTGTACATCTGGCAATTCTCGTTCCATGAATTGCTGGAGTCTACCTTGCAAGATCTGGAGCATCACCTTACTGGCATGTGAAATAAGTGCCACTATTCGATAGTTTGAACATTCTTTGGTGCTTCCCTTTTTTGGTATGGGGATATAGGTTGATTTTTTCCAATCTGTTGGCCATTCTTGTGTTTTCCAAATTTGCTGGCATATGGCATGCATCACCTTGACAGCATCATCTTGCAAGATTTTAAACAGTTCAGCTGGGATACCATCATCTCCTGCTGCCTTGTTATTAGCAATGCTTCTTAAGGCCCACTCAACCTCACTCTTCAGGTTGTCTGGCTCTAGCTCACTGACCACACTGTCAAATCTATCCCCGATATTATTATCCTTCCTATACAGATCTTCCGTATATTCTTGCTACCTTTTCTTGATCTCTTCTGCTTCTGTTAGGTCCTTGCCATCTTTTTTTTTTATCATACCCATTTTTGCCTGGAATTTACCTCCGATGTTTCTAATTTTCTGGAAGAGGTCTCTTGTCCTTCCTATTCTGTTATCTTCTTCCACTTCCACGCATTGCTTGTTTAAAAATAATTCCTTGTCTCTTCTGGCTAACCTCTGGAATTTTGCATTGAATTGGGCATATCTCCCCATATCACTGTTGCCTTTTGCTTTCCTTCTTTCTTGGGCTGCTTCCAGTGTCTCAGTAGACAGCCATCTTGCCTTCTTGGTTTTCTTTTTCTTTGGGACGTTTTTTGTTGCCGTCTCCTGAACAATGTTGCGAACTTCTGTCCATAGTTCTTCCGGGACCCTGTCTACTAAATCTAGTCCCTTAAATCTATTCTTCACCTCCACTGCATATTCATGAGGAATATTAGTGAGCTCATATCTAACTGATCTGTGGGTCTTCCCTATTCTCTTTAGTCTGATTCTAAATTGTGCAATAAGAAGTTCGTGATCTGAACTACAATCAACTCCAGGTCTTGTTTTTACCAACTGCATAGATGTCTGCCACCTTTGGCTACAAAGGATGTAGTCAATCTGATTTCGGTGTCGACTGTCTGGTGAAGTCCATGTATAAAGTCGTCCCTTAGGTTGTTGGAAGAGAGTGTTTGTTATGCACAGTGAGTTGTCTTGGCAAAATTCTATCAGCCTATGTCCTGCTTCATTTTGTTCTCCCAGACCATGCTTGCCTGTAATTCCAAGTGTCGTTTGACTACCCACCTTAGCATTCCAGTCTCCTGTAATGAAAATAACATCTTTTTTTGGTGTACTATCCAGTAGGTGCTGCAGATCCTCATAGAACTGCTTCTTCAGCAACTGTGGTTGGGGCGTATATTTGGATCACTGTGATGTTAAATGGCTTACCCTGAATTCGAATGGAGATCATTCTGTCATTTTTTGGATTGTATCCAAGCACTGCTTTCACCACTTTATTATTAATTATGAAGGCTACTCCATTTCTTCTGTGGTCCTCTTTTCCACAGTAGTAGATCTGGTGATCATTTGATGTGAAGTGGCCCATTCCAGTCCATTTCAGTTCACTGACACCCAAAATGTCTATATTTAATCTTGACATCTCCCCAATAACCACATCCAATTTGCCCTGGCTCATAGATCTTACATTCCAGGTTCCTATGGTGTGTTGATCTTTAGAACATCGGATTCGTCGTTCACCACCAGCACCATCGGCTGCTAGCCGTCCTTTCGGCTTTGAGCTAGCTGCGTCATCACATCTGGGGCTAGTTGAACTTATCCTCTGTTCCTCCCCAGTAGCATTTTGACCATCTTCCGACCTGGGAGTCCCATCTTCCGATGGTATACCGACATATCTCTGGTTGTACTGATGCATTTAGTTTTCATGGCAAGAATACTGGGGTGGGTTGCCATTTCCTTCCCCAGGGATCGTATTTAGTCTGACCTCTCTGCCATGACCTTCCTGTCTTGGGTGTCCCTTCACGGTTTAGCTCATGACGTCATTGAGGTGCTCAAGCTCCAGCATCATGACAAGGTAACAATCTTCTTTGCTGGAGAGGAAAATTATATAGACAGAATATTTTAAATGAAGCTTTCCATCTACATATTGTGACTGAAATTGTACACCAAGTCACACACACTTGGTCCAATGATTTCAACTAGGGTTGGGTGATTGTGCAATGTTCAAGTTTGTGCAGTTGTCCAAATTCTTCCTTGAAGCTCATTTAGCTTCATTTGTGTTCCCAAATGTGAGTGCCCAAACAGGAAGTGCACTTATGTGCATTTTCTGAAGTGCATATTTGTGCAAGTGCACACTTTGGAACATAAATACAAGTTCGAAAAATTGCAAAAAACTTTCTTGAAAATTGTGTTCCTGCTTGCATTTGGGGCATGTTCACATTATCTGTGAACAGGAACAAAATTCTCACACATTCCTAACTTCAACAGGCCTGACTTGCATGCAGGAGGATGCTTACAAATAAGTTTACTGAGTTCAATGGGATTTACCCCCAAGGAAGTCTGCATAGGATGACAGAGTTAGCCCACAGACCTAAGCATACTTTTCTAGAAATAAGTGCTATTGAAATCAAAGTGATTTATTTCTGAGTCAATGTGATTAAGATCAAGCAGTTGCATATGTAGGGCATGGTCTGAAGGCATATTATGTTATTATTTATGAATTACACTTATATACCACTTTTCAGCAGAAGCAGAACTCATTCAACAATCTTGTTGAAGTTAGGCAGGTCTGGGAACCTTCCTTTATTAAGCTGCCTGGAGGGAAAGCAAAATAGAAATGTAATAAATATTTACAGCAATAAAAATTCTAAGAGGAAAAAAGAGAGAAAAAACTCTTTAAAAATATTTGAAAGTCATCTAAGATATGCATCCTAATCATGTACAACCTCATCTTATCCTAATGACCTGAAAGACTCTCAGAGTGTACACAAGAGTAAAAAGTTTAGATAAATGGAAGGGCCACATGCAAGAGAGTCTAGCCCAATCCAACAAGCTCCTGTGTTGGAGTAGAGATGCTGATCGCCACTAAATCTGGTCCTATTAGGGACCGATGGACTCCCCACACCCCTCCCGGCTTGCCTTTGCGACTGAACTGGGGCTCTGTTCCCAAAATCCAGGAACTTTACAGGTTTTTCCCCCACCATAAACCCAATTTCCGCAAATCACACTCACTTTGTGCAAATTACGGCCACAATTGGCAGAAAGTATGACTTTAATTTGCAGAAATGGGGTTTACAGCAGGATTTACAGTGTGTGTGGGGGGACTTCCTGCCCTGCCATCACGCAACCATCCCTATCTCCCTGCCGCAGTTGGCCCCCAGCCTGGAGAGCCCCCACATGTCAGAAAGGTAAGGCGGTGGGCTCTCCGAGCTGGGGGACTGATGGCAGCAGGAAGAGAGGGACAGCTGTGTGCCCATCTATCTCCCTGCCACATTCGGCCCCCAGCCTGGAGAGCCCCCGTCCACCAGAAAGGTAAGGCAGTGGGCTCTCTGGGCTGGGTCTGATGGTGGCAGGGAGAGAGAGATGGTTATGCTCCTGTCTCACCCTCCTGCTGCCACAGTGCTGGCAGCAAAGTAGTGGCAGTGGGAGAATGAGAGGGGAGCACCGTGGCGCTTCCCCTCTCATCCTCCTGCTGCCACTGCTGCACCACCACCACTCACCCAAACATCCGCCAGCTGGCCTGACTCAGTGAGGGCCAACTGGCAGATGTTGGCTCAGAGTCCAGGAGGCTGAGCCAGCAAAAGCTCACTGAGCTTTACCCTCCAAACGGATTTCTCTGACATCCCTAGTTGGGTGTGACAAAAAAATTGAACCAGTGTAGGTTAGTGAATAGGGCCAGAGACACCAGAGTTCAATATACTATTCAGCTATGAAGCTCCATGGTTGACCTTAGGTATCCATTACCTCTCAGCCTGAGCGGTAATTGTGAAGAGTGTGGTCTGAAGGCACCTGGGGCAGCTACCTTGCTGCGCAAAGCAGGTCTGGGTCTGGTCAGTTCTTGGAGGGGAGAACACCTGAAAATCCCATACAGAAAATCCCTACTTGAGTTCCACAATTGAAGAAAGGTGGGATACAAATATAATAAATAAATAAATAAATCCTGAAACTTCCCTGAATGAGCATATTGGGGGAAAGGATGTGGAATACAAATATGGCAAATCAAAAAAAAAGCATGAACCAGTTATCTTTCTCATTCTTCATAGGCACAGCTCTGCATATGGGAGGTTCCTGCCATTGCCCTCTTCTCTCTCATGGCAGACAGTTGTGTGTGCCTATACCACAAGTGAAGGACTGAATGGCGCAGGCCCTAAGAGGGCATAACTGGCCATAAGGACCATTGCAGTACTGACACATCACAACTGGAGGCATTGCTCTGCCATCATGATCCAAGCAATGGTATTATGCTGACTCAGCTGCCTACACAACGGATTTATTTTTTTATGTTTTGTATTTCAAAACTTGAAAACTGTGAGCTGCCATGGATGATGTCAGGGTTGCCTCTGAGCATATAGAGTGCCAGCGCAGTTCAGATTCTGAGGAAGAGCTGCAACACGTGGGGGAGGACTTTCCCAGGCTTCAGAGGCACAGCTAGACAGAGCGGCCCTCCCTTCACACATCCCTGTGAGTGATAGCGAACAGGGGGAGGCAAGGGAAGGACAACCTGAACTCTTAGACGCAAGGCGCAGACGCAGGCACAAGTGGGAAATCGCAGGGGCTGAGCTTAGGTGCTCTGCCTGATTGGCTCAGCGTCAACAGCTGCGCCTAGAGGTGTCACAGGAGAGGGGGAGAGTTTCCCCTCCCACCCCTTAAGTTAAGAGAGTTTGCGGCTTTGAACTCCTTGAAGGCTTTTCCTTTGTAGTCTCTGAGTCTCTAGCAATTTGCATCTGTATGCCTCATTAGGGTAATGGAATTAAAGCCTTGGAAATGCAGCCTCTTGTCTGAGTGTTGATTGGCTATTGGAGTTTTCAGCAGGGCAAAAAGCAGAATCTTGACAGATAAAGTTCTTGAGAAATCATTGGAATAAAATGCACGCACACAATCACCAGATACAGCATAGCAGTGGTAAACAAAGTCATTACATGGCATAGTCATGGGCAAAGGTTATGAAGAGACGGGAGCGCATGTGAGGATGTGGCAAAAGCATCACTGGAGACGGCTCATGTGGCATGCTGAAGGCCTTTTGGCCACCACTATTTGATTTACCCCTATTTCCCTCGTGTCTTATAGTAAACAAATTATAATGGCATAGAAAGTGGCAGGCAGCATAATAAGATAGCAAAGCAACTGTGAGACAAACTAGATATGATGTTAATCACATAATTGGACCTTGCATGCTTGGATTTGATTACTAAACAGTTCCATCGGAACCCACCACCCATCTTATCAAGACCACAGCATAGGGGGAGAGGGGGCTTAACTCTTTCCCCCACTGTGGTCCTGATCCAGATTGGGGCACAAAAGACCAGGAAAGGACCACAATAGGCTGCCACTTTGCCACTAAATACCAAGAGAGTATGTATATTGTGATAAACAAGGTTTTGCTAATATGAGGAAGGCATGGGGGGAGTTCTAGCTGCTTATGAAGCTAATAATGGTTGAAAATGAGACACACACACACACACACACACACAGAGAGAGAACTGTTTGTGATTTCTTAAATTCTGAAAGAAATGATCATCCTTATAAATATGGTTTTCTAATATCTGTGTAAGTTGCTAGAAAATATCAAGGACACAGAATTACAATCAGAAATGTACAAATAGATAAATAAACTAGCAGACATATAATTAAGAAATTCCAAGTAAATGATTAAAGTATACACACACACACACATGCACACACAGTCTTTTCATTAACATTCTGACAGAAGAAACCTCTGCTTCAAGGTTAAAGAAAATTAGCATAATCACACCTACTTGATTGCAAGTGTTAAAGAGACATATTAGTCACACTTTTAATAAAGGTTCAAGTAATAAACTGAACCTAAACTGAAAAGGTCAACAAAGGATCAATATTGATTTCAATAAGTGGTCCAGTAATTGCCAAAGGCCTTTGCTTCTAAGCAAACCTTCTTAAAATAAAGTTTTACAGTGGCCTGCTTACACTCCTCTGACACATGCTATTTATAACTATAATACATTCATGTACTGGGAGCTCTAAACATTCATTATCCAGTATAAAAACTCTCATTATGTAACATTTACATTTCCTTAAAATCCCTCAAACCAATATTGTTCAATTAGAGTAGTTCTGTGCCACTGGTATCTATGGATCTGAACCATAGAAGCACATGGTACTGGCAAGGTTCTACTGAAGAAACAAAGATGCTGTCCTAGACATCCAGCTAGAATTTCCAAGCAATAAGGCCAGCCCTGTGTGACAGAGTATGATGGAGTGTGGATGTTTGAAGCTCTTTTACCAATGGTGCAGTGGAGGGGAAACACAGAGGAGTGTGGTTCTAGTGTCAGGGATTCCAAGCTTTCCTGCTGAGTGGTGAGGCAACAAAGAATCGCTGTGCAATCCACAAACTCTTCTGCTCAGTCAATAGCACCTCTTCACACCTGAAGTGACTACAAAGGCTGGGAGCTGTCCTCTGGGCCTAATTAGCTACACAGAGCTTTTGTTAAGAGAGCTACTGAAAGCAGGGCAGTTGCCTTTCAACTAATGGATGGGTTTCCTGCCATCCTCAGCAGGCTTTTTCTGAGCTCCTCCCTTCAGGGAGGATCCTCCTGACCCAACTTCTGACAGGCAGCCAATCTGGCGGGATGCCTCCCACCACCTCTCAGCTCCTCCCACTTAACTCAGCAGCGGGCTCTGGCATCTGTCAATTCTGGTGCTTCCTCCTCCTTTGACAGAGGCGGGGTTCCTATGGGGAGGGGGGAGATGGTATCTGAGCCTGGTCCTCCTGCTTGATAAACCCCTGGGAAGGTTCTTCACTGACTCCTAGAGAGTCTTGAGGGATTTCCTCCCCTATAACCTGTCTCAGCTGGGCTTCTTCTAACACTGTCTCTGAATCTGAATCAGAGTCAGAAACCAAACCAAGGAGCCTGGGCCCAATCCTGACACCTGCTCTTTTCAGAGCAGGAGATATGCCATCATCATGGGAACCAACAGATTCTTGTTGCTCTGGCAAGTTAAGGAGATGGTAACAGCTTTCAAGTTTTACTATTGTTTGTGACAGATAAGCATAGAAGACGTTGGAGAATGAGGAAACTAATCAAGCAGAGTCTGGATATTTCTTTCCTTTTCTTTGACAAAGTTCCTACTTCACACAAGTAGTTTAAATCGGAACACTTCTTTGTAAAATTGTATTGCATTTCTAATTAAAAATGAAAGTTGCATTCCAGCTGGTTCAAGATCTTTTGCTAAAGCTCAATGTATTTTACAAGTGGAACCTATGCAACCAGAAATAAGCACCACTGAGTTCAGTGGACTCCCAGATAGGGTTGGGGGTGAATTTCATTTGGTCCACATTTTTAACTGAACCAATGTTATTTGCGCTTTCCCAGCTAATATGTGGATTGGAAGACTGTTGTCCTTTGGATTGCACATGTATTCGAATTTTGTGATGCAGCTCTCAGCTCAAAAAATGCATACAAAAATGCATCTATTAGGAAAAGATGTCTACAAAATGCATACGTAGGGGGAAACACTTATGAAAATAAATGCACTTTTTCATAGTTGTATTTTTTTAAAAAAAAAATTAAAAAGCGCAGAATGGATTATGCCAAAATTGGATGGAACAGACTTTATTTTATTTATTTTATTACTGCATTTATATCCCACCTTTTTTCCTCTTGCAAGAAACTCAAGGCGGCTTACATTATCCTCCTCCTCTCCATTTTATCCTCACAACAACAACCCTGTGAGGTAGGTTGGGCTGAGAGTGTGTGACTGGCCCAAAGTCACCCAGTGAGCTTCCATAGCCGAGTGGGGACTAGTGAACTAATACATATGAAACTGACACGGAGCAGATATAGACCAGTTCATCAATCCCTACTCCTAGGTAATTGTGCATAGGATTGTAGACATGTCTTGTAAATTTAATTGAAAGATTTTTTAAGTGGCTTGTTTGTTTTGGATGTGTGTGTTTTATGATCAGGTTTTTAACCAGTGCTAAAGGACAGATATATTTACCTATAACTCTATGTTATCTATCTAATCTGGATTTGGGCATGGCTGTGGATTCTCCTTGGTGGCTGCCCATGGGGGCTATCATGATGAGCTCCTGCAATGCAAAATTTATGAATACATCTCTGCATAGTATACAATCCTTCCATTAACTACCTCTGGCATCATACTGTTCACAACAAGAAAGGCAAAGAAAAAAAATGCTGCTGCAGGTTATTCCCTACCTATTCCTTTCCCCTCCTCCTGTGGTACTTCTCTGGAGACAAGAGGAAAGCAGTCAGTCTCTTCACAGCAAGTTGGCTGTATGGCTACCAATCAGAACAGGATTACCTCAGGAAGTGAGTCAAGGTACGTATGTTCACATCAGCCATACTTAGTAGTTGACTCCGTTGTCTTTCCAGATTCCAATCTGACCCCTCATCGTTTCACATCTTTGCCCAATCCAGCGATCTGCTGATGGCATGGAGTTCCAGTGTGCATACAAAGCCCCCCTGCTTACACAGGGCTCTTCCATTCTTATTAGTGTTGTTTGAACACTGGGAATGTGCTTGCCTGCGGATCTTCAAGTGTATTTCTCTATCTTGTATTTAGTAGTAGTAGTAGTAGTAGTAGTAGTAGTTCGAACTGTGGTGCTGGAGAAGACTCTTACGAGTCCCCTGGACTGCAAGGAGGTCAAATCAGTCAATCCTAAAGGAAATCAACCCTGACTGCTCATTGGAAGGACAGATACTGAATCTGAAGCTCAAATATTTTGGCCACCTAATGCGAAGAGAAAAGTCACTGGAAAAGACCCTGATGCTGCAAAAGATTGAAGGCAAAAGGAGAAGGGGACGGCAGAGGATGAGATGGCTAGATAGCATCACCAATGCAATGATTATGAACTTGAGCACACTCCGGGAGAGAGCAGAGGACAGGAAGGCCTGGCATGCTATGGTCCATGGGGTCACGAAGAGTCGGACACGACTTAACAACTGAACAACAAGTAGTAGTAGTAGTAGTAGTAGTAGTAATATTACAGCTGACTCACATCCACTCCCTACTACTGTGTGAAAACTTCCATAGCCTTTAAAGTATCAGGCTGTATACATGTGTTGACTGAAAAATGAGCTTGAGGGAAGAATAGCTCTTGTAAAATCATTTCAGATGGACATTTGCTGCAAGAGGATACAGAGATTGTGACAATCACAAAAATGTAAACTCAAAGGTTAAAACTACAGCAAAATATCACACAAAATTAAAAGCAGGCTCTAGAAGGCTATTATGGTCAATTCAAGCAGCTGTCTTTGGTTCTGGACAGAATTTTAAATCCATCATTCAGAGCCATTTTTATTGACTACTGGAACAGGCTTAGGAAGAAGTATAAACCCAATATGTGGAACTGCATCTCTTAACTTCATACATATTTAGATTTATAGAGTTTTAAAATAATTCTACATTAATTCTGTATAAACAGGGTATATGAGTGTAAGGAGAGTTAAAATAGATTTATAGTGTATTTATTGCCTCATGCTCGCTTTCTCCCTTCTTATTTCATAGACAGTTGTTTTCATTTACCCATCTGACTTATCTTTACAGAATACCATGAATCTGTAGCCAGGAATATTAATGACTGAGTGGTATTGCATATTTCTTGTTTCATCCCCCCAAAAGGATATCCTAGTACCGATGAGCTAAGATTAGGGGAGAAATTAGCAAATTCCCCATTTCTTCTAATTAAACCTAATCACAGCTGACAAGCAACTGTAGCCCTGTGGGGTTTACAAAGTCTGTTTGAAAGGTCTAATACCAGATTAAATCAGAATCACAAGCAGCACTGAGAAGCATCAGAGATCATCATTAGATTAGTCAACCATAATAGCAGTCTTGTAGCCATCAACAGATTTCATAGCTGCCCAGTTCTTCCCTTGCTGAACCCCTTGTTCAATGTGTGTTCTCCTTTCTTTTGTGTAGAGGCAGAACAATGTGTTCTTTCATTAAAAGAAAGCCAAACTAAAAAAAATGCTCTTGTTGGACACACACACACACACACCCGGCTCACTCTGGGTTACCCTTTCCCTGACATCTGCTTTGCAATGCATGTGTTTTCTCTCTTTTTTTGCCATTCCCATCATACCGTATTCTCTATGCACTCTCTCTCTCTCTCTCTTACACACACACACACACACAGCTATTTCATATTGTATCTCATCAGCCATTTCTGCAACCCTGCTACTTTTGCACTGGCTGCTGGCTCCACTGAGGCAGGTCTTGGCTCTCCAGCTTTTATTTCCACGAAAGGTGTCAGGCGCAAGAATATGAACCTCATAGTGCACCATAGTACAGAGTATGGTTCTATTACTGTCAACGTTATGTGAAAAGCTTTCCACTCATGCAATGGGACTTGCCCTTCCTCCCCTCCCCTTCCCCAGCACCCTCCCAAAGTTGCTCCAGAAGGTTTCCCATTCTGGAGAAGATTGCAGGGGGGCTGAGGGGAGAGGGGGAATCTGTTCTGCCAGTGTGTCCATTCCACTAGCGAACAAACACAGTTAGATACAGCCCAGTGGGCAGGGTTGATGTCATGCTAAGCCACCATACAAATAAACCATGGTGGGTGGGTTGTTCAGTGAACAACCCATGCTATGCCCAACAGACAATCAGGCTTGCTGGGGTTGTTCTCCCCCACCTTCCCCCTCAGTCTTCCAGCCAGCTCTGGCATGTACCCTAGGCACCTTTGCAGAAGAACCTGTTTTCTCTCCTCACCCTGGCCCCCTCCCCACTCCGACTGCTACCCCTTTTTTGTTCACAATGTTTTTCAGTGCTTCAGGAGAACACAAATGTGTTTGTAATGTTTTATTTTCTCCCTCCCCCCTCCATTCTTTCACAAGAGCATACTTTTGCCTATCCAATAGTGTAGCCTTGCCTTGTCAATTTCCTTGTACGTTTCAGCAAAGGGAACACTGAAGTGGTGTAGGTAACATACAAGGAAACTGACAAGATAAGGCTGCATATACACTAATTTGTGCACAGTTGCGAAGGACCAGGGGATAAATAATAGTAAGAAAAAGGAGGGACACAGTAGTGAAATTCAGAAGCATTGAAAATGGAGGGAAAAGGTGAACACGGGAAGTGCACCAAATGGGGGGGGGATATCTCCCCCTTGGCAATGTAATCCTCTTGCTTTTAAGTGTTAAACTGACATTTCTCAGTGTTCTCTTCCCATTCAGCACTTTTCTGAGTCTCCAGCTAGTCCAGAAGTGGGAGTTATTAACTCCCCCCTGTGGCTCCTTTTCAGAGCAGTTCCTGCTACCGTTACTGTGCTTCAGCAGATACTGTACATGCTAATCTGCCTGACAGTTTTTTTAAACCCTAAGAAGCCAGCTGCATGGGACAGGGTGAATGGGGCCCCATTGGGGTGGTGGTATTAGTACTGCTGATGTGGGTGCCCCATTTGCTCTATCCCATTCAGCCACCCTCTAGGGTTTTTTTTTTTTAAACCTGTTGGGAATATTTGCACAAATGTAATGGCTAGGAAGTAAATGGAGGAGAAATTTGCTAAAATTGAAGGGCTGGGAAGTACATGGATGGGAAATTTGTGCACTTGCCACTACCTTCTCCAGCTCTGTGCTCCCTTTGACAGCTGAAACATACAAAGAAATTGACAAGGCAAGGCTATACATATTGGACAAATGAAAGTGCACTCCAGTGCACCTGTGAGACAATGGGGAAAAATAATTTAAAAATTACAAACACATTTGCATTCTCACAAAGCACTGAAAAAATATTTTTTTAAAAAGTGGCAAACAAGTAACGGTCCCTACAAAGTGCCATTTGGACTTTGGTGGAGTGGCAGTCACTGGGGAGGGAGGCTGAAGGTGGCACTGGCAAGATTGCAAAGAGAGGCATGGGTTTTTCTGCTGCTATTGCCAAGCAGCTCTGTAGCCAATCCCAGCAACCCACAATAAAATTGCTTTCCTGCATTCAAATGACATAATAAACCACTATAGATATGAACAACCCTACAACAAACCATGGATTCTCAGGCTGGCCTGTTTGCAAAAATTAAGCCACCCAATGGAGAACGCACTGGGTACAGACTACACAACATCCCACCATGGCTGGCTGCCCATAGTGGGTTGTCATGTCCTGCAAACCCAGGCTGTGTGTCTTTTTAGAGGGGCCAAAACATCAGAGTGCAAAATCACTGGGGACAGGCCTGGCACAGTCTTAACTGTGTGGTCACACAATCAAGTTCATTAAACCCAATGTAGCATGAATTGATACTGTGAATGTGTGAAACAGCTGACACAGAACAAATACTGTGGACATAACTTGTATAGCACGTACATTCACTACTACTTCACAGTCAAAGCAGTTCACACATTAGCTGCAAAATTTGACTAAGGGCACAATCCTATGCATGTTTAGACAGAGAAAAGGCCTACAACTCCCAGCATGACCCAGCCAGCCTGGCTGGGGCATGCTGGGAGTTGTAGGCCTTTTCTCTGTCTAAAAATGCATAGGATTGTACCCTAATGAGACTGCATGTAATGTGCATTGTATATTAATCAGCTCTATATTTGGGAAATATTTACCAGAGCAAAAACGCATTAGCTCCAAACACTGGGAACATGCAGGTTCAGCATGATGCATATCAAATATTGGGAAGTCCAGCTTATCAGGTGGTGGCCTACAGCAGATTCACAGAGCCTCAAAATTCTACTGCCTACTAAAATGACACCAGTTGAGCTAATAACCTGAAACTTGGCTTGCATGACTTAGGGATGAGGTCTACAATTGTGCAATATTTCAAACCAATCCAATAAAAATTGCCACAGGTACAGCAAGTGAAAAAGTGCTGAAAATTGACAAGTATACTTTTTTCATATATTGCTTTCAAATTTTGGTGGAAAATCCTGATGTATGTTGTAAGCAACCATCATTTATGACATTGCACAGCATCATCACTGATCACAGTACATATCAGTGAAGATACTGGCTTCCCATTTCCTGGCTTTGTGGAGTTTGAGCCAATGTGAGATAACCTTGTGATCATTGAATACATTAGGTAACAGGTTTTTGATGACCAAAAAAACACATGTGAACATGGCTCTTATTTTTAAAGGTCAAATCAGTCAATCCTAAAGGAAATCAACCCTGACTGCTCATTGGAAGGACAGATACTGAAGCTGAAGCTCAAATATTTTGGCCACCTAATGCGAAGAGAAAACTCCCTGGAAAAGACCCTGATGCTGGGAAAGATTGAAGGCAAAAGGAGAAGGGGACGTCAGAGGATGAGATGGCTAGATAGCATCACCAATGCGATGAATATGAACTTGAGCACGCTCTGGGAGAGAGCGGAGGACAGGAAGGCCTGGCGTGCTATGGTCCATGGGGTCATGAAGAGTCGGACACGACTTAACGACTGAGCAACAACAACAACATAACTTGCCTAAATTATAATTTCAATAAAAATTCATGGAACTGTTTTCTGAAATCACTACCTAAACAATGACATTATAAGTTGTAACACTCAGAAATATATTCCATTCCCCCAAATCAAAATATTTATTTTCACCAGCACTGGTTTTAACAACACTGTTGTTTTCTTTCAGAGTGCTTAGGATGCAACACTTTACAAAACCAATTATAAACTGTCATTGTGCTTTGTATTAATATGAATATATTGTGCGATGATAATGACAGAGTTTGTTGTTGTTTAAAGGAATATAATGTGCTCATATGTATTAACATATACTAGATAGATCTGTTCATTTAAGAAGCTTCCTAGATCCTATAATTTCTCACAAACTGTGGAATCCAAACTTGGGATGTGTAATGAATTAGCAGAGGTTATCAGAGATTCCCAAACTAATTTGAAAAGCTCCACTTCAGAGGTTTAAGTACTTTCCAAGCATACATTTAGAATACCAGGGGGAAAAGCTGGTGGGAGAAGAAAACACAGAAGCAGTGAAGGATGAAAATATTAAGCACCATTCACACCCATACCCCCAGTCCAAATCTCCTTCCTGTGGATGATTTTCCTAGGAAAAACAGTCATTGTGATTCTGTTGTGTGCAAATGTACAATGTACTTGTGCCATAGGGACGATGGCAATTTTCTTCCTCTGGGGCATACTATCCCAACCTGATACCATTCTGATGTTTGGATTACAACTTCCAGCATTCCTGATCATGGACCATGTTGGCTGGAGTTCATAGGAGTTGAAGTCCAAAACATCTGGAGGGTACCAGGTTAGGGAAGATTGCTCTAGGGCAGATGGCAACTAAATGAGACTAATAGGTTCTACAATAATATGGCTCTGTGTGGAGTATGGTCCTGTACCAAATGGTTACAGTGTGGAATGCTTCTGTTCAGGGTTCTAGCCATTTCATTCCAATCCCACCCCTGCAGTTTTCCTCTTTTTCTCTCTCTCTCCAGCTGTTGGTCAACATTCCATGCCCACCGAGCATACCTAAATCCTTATCGGGCTGCTTTGGGTTTTCCCTCCTCTCCATTTTGGGGTGTGTGTGTGTGTGTGTGTGTGTTTGGTGGGGTGGACACACTGGTTCCCAATCCGAGCTACAATAAAATATTGAATTTCTCCATTAATTTCTATGGGCGGCTTCTCAGTTTGAACCCATAAATTACCTCTCCAGACAATAACTGGGTTCATTCTACCCTTCTAATGAATTTTCCCTCTATCCTCCCTTTTAACCCGTACCATCAGTCCCGTCTCCCACCAGTAAAGAGGCTTTGTTCCCATTCAGTCTCTCAAATTCTGTGAAACTGAATACTTTGGGGCTGTTTGGGGGTGGTTCCCTTTTTCCTAAATACACATAATGTTTACATTTCTGCAAATGTTGGGATACCCCAAGCCTGCCAATACATCCCTCTTGTCCATGGGTGATAAGGTTTTGGCTCCAGCTCCACAAGCATGGGAAACCAAACTTGTTATTAGTATATGTGATAACAAGTTCTAGGAATGTCATTTAAAGGAATGAAATCAACTGAATATTGTAAGACACTTTTGCCTCTGGGTTGCAAAAGCTGATCAATGGATAGATGGTACACAAACAGTCCTCCTTTGAGAAGGATCGTGGCATAATGCTAGATGAATTTTGGTCCCTTTCTGCTTTGTGACTCTATCAGAAGGGTAAGCCTGCCATGGGGAGGGGTCAGAGCCAATAGTAATGACAATTATTTCAGCAGCAAAACATATATAAAGACACAGCTCCAAGCAATCTTCAAGACAACCCAAAACAAAATTCCCACACGTCTTATGAGTTACTCCATGAGCAGGCTGATAAAAAAAAAAAACACAAATTATACTATGCAGTGTATTCACTACTGGATTACAATTGTCCAGATAAAAATACACAGACAATTCAGGAAACATCCATTTTTAACTTGCTTATAATCCTGTCTAAATAGAGCACAGGAAAACCTACAATACATTCGAAAACTTAATTAATTTGAGGGAAGTGTTCATTGCACAGCTACCATACGATTCACAAGTTAGCATGGCTCCAACATTGTACATTTCTCCCCTGGTTAACATTTTCAGAATAGACTATCAGTGGATGAAGACAAATATTACCCTCATTTGGCTTTGCGAAAATTTCACGTAAGTAACATTAGCTTGGGCTGCCCTATGCTATTCTACTGTAGAGGGTCAACTACCAGAGAGTCCTTAGCAAAATCTGCTCCCTCCTATCACCCTAGAAGTAAAAGAGATGGGACAAACCTGTCCTCCGCTCTCCCGGAGCGTGCTCAAGTTCATATTCATTGCATCCGTGATGCTATCTAGCCATCTCATCCTCTGCCGTCCCCTTCTCCTTTTGCCTTCAGTCTTTCCCAGCATCAGGGTCTTTTCCAGGGAGTTTTCTCTTCGCATTAGGTGGCCACAATATTGGAGCTTCAGCTTCAGTATCTGTCCTTCCAATGAGCACTCAGGGTTGATTTCCTTTAGGATGGACTGATTTGACCTCCTTGCAGTCCAGGGGACTCGTAAGAGTCTTCTCCAGCACCACAGTTCGAAAGCATCAATTCTTCGGCGCTCAGCCTTCCTTATAGTCCAGCTCTCACAGCCATACATTACTACTGGGAAAACCATAGCTTTGATTAGACGGACCTTTGTCGGCAAGGTGATGTCTCTGCTTCTTACTATGCTGTCTAGGTTGGCCATAGCTTTCCTCCCAAGGAGCAAGCGTCTTTTAATTTCATGGCTACAGTCACCGTCTGCGGTGATCTTGGAGCCCAAGAAAGTAAAATCTGTCACTGCTTCCATTTCTTCCCCTTCTATATGCCAGGAAGTGATGGGGCCAGATGCCATGATCTTCGTTTTTTTAATGTTGAGTTTCAAACCAGCTTTTGCACTCTCCTCTTTCACCCTCAACAAGAGGCTCTTGAGATCCTCTTCGCTTTCTGCCATTAGGGTGGTATCGTCTGCGTATCTGAGGTTGTTGATAATTCTCCCAGCAATCTTAATTCCGACCTCTGATTCATCCAACCCGGCATTTCTCATGATGTACTCTGCATATAAGTTAAATAAGCAGGGTGACAATATGCAGCCTTGTCGTACTCCTTTCCCAATTTTGAACCAATCGGTTGTTCCATGTCTGGTTCTGACTGTTGCTTCTTGACCCTCGTACAGGTTTCTCAGGAGACAGGTAAGGTGGTCTGGTACTCCCATCACTTTAAGAATTTGCCACAGTTTGTTGTGATCCACACAATCAAAGGCTTTAGCGTAGTCAATGAAGCAGAAATAGACGTTTTTCTGGAATTCTCTTGCTTTCTCCATGATGCAGCGAATGTTGGCGATTTGATCTCTAGTTCCTCTGCCTCTTCGAAACCCAGCTTGTACTTCCGGTAGTTCTCGGTTCGCATACTGCTGAAGCCTAGCTTGTAGGATTTTGAGCATCACCTTGCTGGCATGTGAAATGAGCGCAATTGTGCGGTAGTTTGAACACTCTTTGGCGTTGCCCTTCTTTGGAATTGGAATGTAAACTGACCTTTTCCAGTCTTGTGGCCACTGTGGAGTGTTCCAGATTTGTTGGCATATTGAATGCAGCACTTTAACAGCATCATCTTTTAGGATTTTAAATAGCTCGGCTGGAATACTGTCATCTCCGCTAGCTTTGTTGTTACTAATGCTTCCTAAGGCCCACTTGATTTCACTCTCGAGGATGTCCGGCTCAAGTTCAGTGACCGCACTATCATGGCTATCAGGGACATTCAGATCTTTCCTGTATAGTTCTTCTGTGTATTCTTGTCACCTCTTCTTAATCTCATCTGCTTCTATTAGGTCCCTGCCTTCTTTGTCCTTTATCATGCCCGTCTTTGCACAAAACGTTCCCTTGAGATCTCCAATTTTCTTGAAGAGATCTCTAGTCTTTCCCATTCTGTTGTTTTCCTCGATTTCTTTGTATTGTTCATTTAAGAAGGCCTTCTTGTCTCTCCTTGCTATTCTCTGGAACTCTGCATTCAGTTGGGTATATCTTCCCCTTTCTCCCTTGCTTTTCGCTTCCCTTCTTTCGTGAGCTACTTGTAAAGCCTCATCAGACAGCCACTTGGCTTTCTTGCATTTCTTTTTCTTTGGGATGGATTTCGTTGCTGCCTCCTGAACAATGTTACGGACCTCCGTCCATAGTTCCTCAGGCACTCTGTCTATCAGGTCTAATCCCTGAAATCTATTCCTCACCTCCACTGTATATTCATAAGGGATATGATTTAGGTCATACCTGAACGGTTTAGTGGTTTTCCCGACGTTCTTCAATTTAAGCCGAAATTTTGCAAGAAGCAGCTCATGATCTGAGCCACAGTCAGCTCCAGGTCTTGTTTTTACTGACTGTATGGAGCTTCTCCATCTTTGGCTGCAAAGGACATAATCAATCTGATTTCGATATTGACCATCTGGTGATGTCCATGTGTAGAGTCGCCTCTTGTGCTGTTGGAAAAGAGTGTTTGCTATGAACAGCATGTTCTCTTGGCAAAACTCTATTAGCTTTTGTCCTGCTTCATTTTGTACATCAAGGCCATGCCTGCCTGTTATCCCGGTGATTTCTTGACTTCCTACTTTAGCATTCCAATCCCCTATGATAAAGAGGACATCTTTTTTGGGTGTTAGTTCTAGAAGGTGTTGTAGGTCTTCATAGAATCGATCAACCTCAGCTTCTTCGGCCTCAGTGGTTGGGGCGTAGACTTGAATTACTGTGATGTTGAATGGTTTGCCTTGGATTCGTACTGAGATCATTCTATCATTTTTAAGATTGTACCCCAGTACTGCTTTTCCCACCCTTTTGTTGACTATGAGTGCTACTCCATTTCTTCTAAGGGATTCTTGCCCACAGTAGTAGATATGATGGTCACCTGAATTAAATTCGCCCATGCCTGTCCATTTTAGTTCGCTGATTCCCAAGATGTCGATGTTCAATCTTGCCATCTCATGTTTGACCACCTCCAGCTTACCTTGATTCATTGATCTGACATTCCAGGTTCCTAAACAATATTGTTCTTTACAGCATCGGATTTTCTTTTCACCACCAGACACATCCACAGCTGAGTGTCCTTTCGGCTTTGGCCCAGCCGCTTCACTCTTTCTGGCGCTACTTGGAAATACCCTCTGTTCTTCCCCAGTAGCATATTGGACACCTTCCGACCTGAGGGGCTCATCTTCCGGCGTCATCTCTTTTAGCCTTGTGATACGTTGCATGGGGTTTTCTTGGCAAGAATACTGGCGTGGGTTGCCATTTCCTTCTCCAGTGGACCACATTTTGTCAGAACTCTCCGCCATGACCTGTCCGTCTTGGGTGGCCCTGCACGGCATAGCTCATGGCTTCACTGAGTTACGCAAGCCCCTTCGCCACAACAAGGCAGTGATCCATGAAGGGGGCAGTCCATAGAAATAGAACTAAAAGAGATGGGACAAAATGCAGTCCATAGAAATAGATCTAAAAGTCATGCCTATCAACCCCCCCCCCCCCCCGGTTCTATGCTGTAGTTATATACACAATGATTTTACTAGCAAAAATTGCTTTTCATTCCTCCAGTCTGGCTACTAATCAGTGACCAGAAGATTGCACTAAATTAATGTTAATTCAGGTTGCACACATCTCACATGCCTTTTCATGCCAGGACTCAAGATTGTCTAGAAGAAGTACCTTCTAATTGGGCAGCCTGTCCTGCAGATTGCAGATGTACGCAGGCTACTTGTGCTTACTTGGTGATCTGGGTGCTTGAAGACACTGCACCTCACATGTTTTAGGACTGAATCAACATCAGGTTCTAATATAGCTACACTCTAGTGAATCCTGAGCAAGATTAAACCCTGGCTTGGCCTCTTCGCCTTCTGTTCTCAAACCCCTGAATAAATCTTGGCCATATTCAATGGGAAACCACTGGGTTGGCAAACACACTTGTAAGTATATTTAAGAAAACAGGTAGTATCTATTGAAAATGACAAGAGTGGAATTAGAGGCTGGGCATTGTACAGACATGTCAGCTCCCTCTCCTTCCCATTCCTTTTCATTTTCCTTTATAGTACAAAATACCAGCGGTGTTATGATGGAAAAGGACACTGAACATTCACATTCATGTGCTGAAGAGTTTGATGATAACACAGAATATTTCCTAATCTGCAGCTATGTAACAGCAGCCTCATAGCCAGAAGGAAGAATGTGGGAATTATAAATATGATTGTTCTGCGTGATTTTTTCATGATTAATGAAAATATTTTAATCCTTTCTCTGATAACTCAGACTTTGAAATTATATACTCTGTTGTTAGAAGTGAGTGCTTGATTTCAGGCTGGTGTATTCAAATAGTTTAAAATGACCATTTTCTCATTTCTGCCAGTGGGTGTCAATTTTTTGTTGTTGCTATTTTATACTCATTTTAAAAAACCATGGTAGATATGGTTGCTATTTTAAGGCATGCTAGCTGTCAGAGGCAGACTGGGCTAGTAGCAAGTGCTAAAAATATACCCTTTTCTCAAATAAGGGAGATTTAATTTAATTTTCTTCCCAACAGATTTAACAGGGCTTCACAGAAGCCAGCCTTTATCATAATGTGCATTAACTAGGTGGTGCAGTCATCTTAACCTCATTCAGCTAATTCAGTTAAAAGCACATTTTCACCCCAACTACAAGACAAGATAAAATTGCCCTTGTACATATCTCATCACAGTCCAGAAACTGCTTTAGGCTTCTCACTCTCAAAACCACTCTGGGGTGACTTTTTCAGCATTCATGAGATACACTAGGTTAATCAGATTTTACGCTGGGGTCCAACTTAGGCAGCTGCTATCACCTTATTCCATTACTTCCAGGCAGGTAAAGGCTCTTCGGACTTCATGATCAATCAAATGTTTAGGTACTGTCTATGAACGCATTTCATATTTAACCCAGGTTACTTTCCATCTCACCACCTGACTTCCCGTTGTACTACATTGTGCGTAATGTGGTTTAAATGTTTGAGCAAGGCTTTTGCAGACTAGCTGAAGCTTTGAACAATCCAGGGCAAACAAAAAACTGTTAAATAAGAGTAAAATATATACTCTCACCCCAAAAAAACTCTACATAATTTCAGACCAATAAAAAGGTAATATAGCAGGATGGCAGTGACTCAATCAAGGAGGGACCCAGGACGCAAATGCCTGAGCCATTTATGTCCACTTATTTGTTATTTATTTAAGGCATTTTTACCCTATGCTTCAGCTGAAAAGTCTCCTAGAGTGGTTTACATGGGATCAATACAAAGAAGTCTGAAGGTGTACAATCTAAAAGACATGACACAAAAGGAAAAAGGGAAAGGGAGGAAAGAGGAAAGCAAACAACTCAGCCACGAGTTCCTAAAATGAAATAGTTCTTATAATGACCAGCTGAAAGGTAAACTGTTCCAGAAGAGAAGGAGCTAGCTGGTCTCTCAACGGAGCCAACTGAGTGGCTCTGCTTCCCATCTCTCTCTCTCTCTCTCCTGCAGCCTGATGAAATAGCTAATATAATAAATGAAAAGAAATGGCTGCTTCTAGGTGACAGCTGAGGGAGGGAAGGCCCAAAGGAGGTGGTGTTTCAGCCGATCTGATAGAATGGCCCTGCTTCCCATCGCTCCCTTTGCTTCAGCCAGATGGAATGGCTGCTGCCAGCCAGGTAGCAGTTGCGGATGGAGCCTGATGAAGCTAGTCTTTCAGCAAAGGCTTGAGTCAGATGGCCAGTAGCATGGCATTTGTTCTGCCCTGTTGGAAGAGTGGAGGCTTCTTTTCTGTAAGTGTTAAAGAAGAAGAACTTGAAACAACAGTGAACAGGAGAGAAGACTTCCCTGCATTCATTCATTCAGGGATTGTTTTCTATCTCTTTCCTGGCTGTAGGAAGGGAAGCAAGCTCAGGGAGACAAGCTCAGACTTCTGTGCCTTCCCCCTTATTTATCACAGGTGTTCTTCCCAGCCAAGAGGAAGGGAAACTAGGGGCTTTCAGAAGAAACCCCTGGTGCTCTGTCTCCTCCTCACTGTGCTTCTGCTCAAAGCACCCAGCCTTGCTGGGATGTTGGAGGGAAGAGGTAGTCAATTAAGGACTGGTCCTATCTTCGC
The DNA here is from genome assembly GCF_057233095.1 of Heloderma suspectum. Classification (NCBI taxonomy): domain Eukaryota; kingdom Metazoa; phylum Chordata; class Lepidosauria; order Squamata; family Helodermatidae; genus Heloderma; species Heloderma suspectum. The sequence goes on from NC_139459.1 coordinate 100,639,633, forward strand.
CCCTTGGGAAGCCCCGCTTGCTCCAGCCTTTCTGCTATCAATGGGCAGCACCACCTTTGCATTCAAGAAGAGTGACCGAGTGACGGGTGTCCCATGTTTTCCTGGATGAGTATTCTTAGGTCATTGTTAAGACAGCATGCAAACTCATCTTGGCAGAGATGGTTAGAAGGGTGTGCATATGAAGCCAGTCAGTTATGAAAGCAATGGCAGCTAACCTTGACTCGCCCAAGATCCTCTTCTTGTCAAAGGAAGAATTCCTTCTGAAGATGGAATTTTGGAGTGCTTAACTCTTAACACCGGTTACAGAAGACTTGAGCACAGAGTCGTGTCTTAGGAAAGGGAGTTTGCATTTTTGAAATCTCATTACCATACCTAGCCAGCATCACCAACATAGGAGACAGAAAAAAAAGGCTCCATTTTGGGTTCAGGGGGAAAGTAAAGAAAGATAGGAATAAACTGAGTAAACATTCAGCAAGTAATCTGGAATATTCAGTCTTCTGATACTATGCAGGCTTTACAGTCAAGATGTACAAAATTAATACGCAATACATGCATGTTTACATGGTGGTCACTTTTACTAAAATATGCAGTGGCCTCCACATAAATGACAGTATGATTACTATTCTCTCCTGCTCAGTCTATAAATTAGTGTCTTGTTTTTACACTGAACCCAGTCACATCCAGTTGTATTATTGTTGATCAGCGTATCTCTGTTGGTGTAATTTATTTATTTATTTATTTATTATTTTATTTATTCCATTTATGAGTCACGCTATAGCTAAAGCTCTCAGGAAGACATACATAATAAAAGCAAATACAACAGAACCAATGATAAAATCAACGATAAAACACACTCTACAAACAACTTATTGTTTCTATAATGCAAAATAACTAAAAACACACAGAGAAAAGCAAGTATTTGTAGCAGAGTAGTTTCAAATATATTCACTCACTCTTATAGTTGAACAAGAATGTAGCTCCATTTATTAACTGCAGTTATAGTCAGATAGCAAAATGTTTTAGCAAGCTTCATCGTCTTTTCAGTCAGTCTGTGGCCTCCTTTTAAGTGTCACACAAGGTAAAATGGTTATGGACTCTTCAGTAAGCTATCTATTTCAGAGCTGAATAAAGGCAATCATCTCAGCCCTAGAAAAGCAGAAGGATATATATCACAAACACAAAGTGGACATTAAGATATCATCTAAAACAGGGGTGGGCAACTTGTGGCCCTCCAGATGTTTTTGGCCTACAATTCCCATTATCCCTCACCATTGGCTATGTTGGCTAGGGCTGATGGGAGTTTTAGGCCAAAGCATCTGGAAGGCCACAAGTTGCCCACCCTGATCTAAAATAACTCACTGGGTGGTTCATTGTCACTGTCCTCCCTCAAGTGAGAATAAAAGGTTATACACTGCAACAATATTGGTGTCATAGTGTGCTAAACAGATGGCAAATGGTTAATTAAGAACAAGGACAGACTGCATTGAATCAATAGCATAAAGTCACAGAAATGGGCCACAACAGGCAAAATAGACATACTGATCAGGCAACCTACATATCTCTCTGTAGGATAGAAACATTTGTACGATCTCTGCCTGAGGGTTCTGCATAGCTTGCTGATCTAATGGCGGGCTGAGGATGCTGTCTTTTTCATAAAATCAAATAGCTTTTTTTAAACCCATTTGGCTTTTAGACTCCTAACCATGTGATTAGGAAGGTTTTTAAGAACACAGCTTCCTAGTTTGCATATCATGACAAGCCTCCTTGTGTTAATTAATCCTTGGGGCACCAGAGTGCATGCTGGGCATCATTTTGAATATGCAAGCCCCAGCCAACAATTGCCACGGTTTATCGTGTCATGCAAACCTGGGCGGCAGGGGTTGTGTCAAGTTTAAACAACCCTCACATGACCCATGGTCTGTTCTAGGGTTACGTGATAGTTGTTTAACCCTCACAGAACCCCTGCCACCCAGATTAGCACGACAAAGCCATGGCAACCGCTAGCCTGGGTTTGCATATTCAAAATGGCGACCAGCACACATCGTGGCGCCCCAAGGGTTAATTAACTCATGGTGGGTTGTCATGATGTGTGGACTGGCCCAATGGCTCTATATATAGTGACAGGAAATATGGTGGTAAAAAAGTGATCTGTAAAATCCTCAAAATGGATGACAAGGCAAGCCAATACGATAAAGGATCAACAAGATAAGAAGAGCATAAGACAATGGGAGGCAAATACTGTAGAACAGATCAGATACCAAATGCCAGTGTTTTCTATTAGTAACATGGGGTGTTACTAGTGCTGCCTGCTTCAAGGAGATTTATAATTTACACAAGAACGAATTAGCTCTGTCTGTCAAAACAAAGGACCGAATAGAAAATGGAAGTTACTGAACAATGAGAGTCTAGGCTTAGCCTGGACATGGAGTTGTCTTAGGGAGCTCAAAGCAATTTTGTAATAGTGAAAAATACAGCACTAACTTTCAAAGGATATTCTCTCTGAGTTGCCAACTGCCCTGTGCAACTTTTGACCTTTGGATTATTGAGCAATTAAACCTACCCGATGAAACAGTAAGTAAGTTGCCAGATTACTAAGGATCAGGAAAGAATTAATAGTGGACCAACATCATCAAAAGACACAATGTGAAAGGCAAACTTGCTTCTCAAGATCTGTATCTGGAAAGAGACTATGCTATACTATGCAGTGGGGACTTCTGTACTGATTTAAAGTGGTGTGGTGTTTAACTTCTAGAATGAGAGGTGGAGGAAACAAGCTTGCATGGAATGAGAATCAAGCCTGCATGCCCTGGAACATCTTCTCCAAATGCCAGTTACATGTGGGCTAACTATGGTTACATCATGATGATGGAAGTCACTCTGCACATCCTCAAAGGCACTCTGTTCTTTCTTTGTGAGTAGGTTAGTCATGACTAATCTGTCCCATCAACTTCAAAGTATAGCTAACTTTCTTTGGACTGAGGCTTAATTCTTACTAAACATTAGGAGATTCTAGGGCTAAGTTTTGGCTCAAGCTGAACTCCAAGAGAATGCAGTTGTCCACAAAATCTCTTAATTCTCCAAGTGACACAGTGAATACCCTTAAATAAATTATAATCCAAACAGTTCAAGGCTAGATGGTAAAGACCAGTAGCGGTTAGAGTGTTGGATTGGGATTCAGGAGATCCAGGTTCTAGTCCCCACTTAGCCAAGAAGCTCACTGGGTGACTTTCAGCCAATCACTGACTCTCAGTCTAACCTACCTCACAGGGTTCTTATGAGGATAAAATGGAGAGGAGGAGGATCATGTATGCCGCCTTAGGTTCCTTGCAAGAGGAAAAAAAGAGGGATAGAAATAAACTAAAAAACAGGATTTCATATTTAAAGATCTAATGGTTTGGCCATACCTAGAACAGTGTCATGGGTACTTTATACCATTCTCCAAGTCTACATAATGTTGCAGCAGGTAGGGTAGACAGTAAATGGAAGATTGTTACTTCATTCTGGAATCTGTGATGTGTAGAATTTTCATCAATTTTCAGTATTCATTTATTTATTTCTATACCGCTTTTGATTTTTAAAAAATCCCAAAGTGGCTCACAAGATAAAATCATGATAAAATACCATAAAACCAATCAATAAAACAATAAAATACCATAGAACCAACCAATTACACAATGAAAATTAATAAAATAAAAGATCTCATTAAAATAACCAGGAATCATTGACAACACTAGCAGTCAGGGAAACACCTGGGCAAACAGATGTTTTAAGTCAGCAGAGGAAATAGCCCACAATAGGAGCCCACTTGATTTCAGTGAGGAGACGATTCAATATCATGGGTTCCACGACAGAGAAGGCCCTTTTCCATGGCCAAATGAACACTAGCAGGCCACAATATGGAAAGCAAGGCTCCCCCTCAGACTGTAGAGAATGGGGCAGCCTATATGGGGGAAGAAAGTCTCTCAGTAGACACATGTAGATAGTTGTAGGAGACAGGCTGTCTGGATCAGAAAATGCAAAATCTGTCAAAACTCTTCTCTCTAATATAATTACAAACACAACTAAAAAGAGATATACTAGAAAGAAAGACTGGTCAGATATCAGTTGGAGATGTTTGGACATAGGACATCCTGTCTTAGAGCAAAGGGTTGGCTCACATTACCAACAAAATTCTATGGCTGACATCTGAAGAGCTATTTTACATGCACTCAAGGACTAGAGCATGCCCAACAGGGTTTTAGACTGCTTTTGAACTCTTCCCTGTCCAGTTTTAAAAAGCCATTCTGGGTAAACAGAGTTACTTGTGTGATTTTCTGGACTGTGGCCCATGTGCAGATATCCTAAATAAATGAGGTCTCATCGTAGAGGTACCAATTCCCATTTATCTCTTATTACCTGTCAGCACCAAAATCGATAAATTAATTTGGCCGCAAACACTGCCGCTAGGCCAACAGGTATTGCAAATAATGGCTAGCCTCAAAGGCAGGGGTAGGCAACATGTGAGGGTACAGGGGCCAATTTGCCACCCCCAGAACCCACTACAGGCTGCACAAACCCTGCCCCCTCTCCCAAATAACTGATGCCGAATTGCTGCTGAAATTTGGCAGCAATTCAGCGGTGGCAAAAAAGCCACATTTTCACTTTAAAACAAGGTGTGTGGGGAAGTGCGTGTCTTCTTTTACTGCATTATCACACTCCCAAAGCTCCAGGGAGTGACAATTTGCATTAAAACAAGGTGCATGGTCCCTGTGTGGTTTGTTCTAGAATGAAAATGCACCTTTATCATGCTGCCACCCCACCAAAATTCAGCAAAACTCAGTGGCAGTAGCCACATCGTGGGAGGAAGTGGAGGCCACAGAAAAGGCCAGGAGGGAATGTATGCAGCCCATGGACCATGTGTTGCCCATCCCTGCTCTAAGAAGTCAGGCATAACTTCCTTTCTGCCACTCCTTTAGGACATTTCTCTTAATAGGGTGAAGGAGGGTTCCTCCATCCACTTCCTGGCAATTAGAAATACTCCAGATTAATTTGCCCCCAGAGGTTGTAGACTCAATATGTTCCAGCAACATAGCCTTGCGTTCTGTGTCAGGTCATGTTCAGGTCACTACGTGCACGCATTGGATTTAGATTGCAATAATGAATGTGAAGCAGTCTGAACACTCCAAGGTGCTTTGTAAATGCTTATTATGATTATTAACTCCATCCACCTCTGCAAATCCCAGACAATGACTATGCTATTGTTTACATGGCCGTTTATCAGATGAAATACAGCCAAGCATCTAATTAGCTAATGTAATTTTTCCTTCCTATCAACTTGTTTCAGCCTTCTTGGATTAATAACTTCTTCATGTATGCAAATCAAAGACTAGTGACAATTTAGAGGGGGGTTTATCACAGAGATAACTGATTGCATAAAGAAGCCCAAAAACACAAATGAAAGAAATTATCCATTACCAGCTATATCATTTATACACTAAAAAAACTTGTGAAAATAAATGAAAAGCCCTAAAAAATGAAGGCTGGTAAAATCTGTCAGTATCTCCTTTCCATTTCCTTCTTTGCAAGGACCAAGCTGAGATAACATTTCTGAAATGATGAATACATAGATGCACAATTACATTTCTTTGCAGAGGTCAACAGTGCAACTTCAGCTTAAAATGCATTTTAAAATTAGATAGTTCAGCTGGAGAAGTTGAAGCATCAAATCAGACCACCTGAGACAACACTACATTTAAGTATTGTATTCCACATTAACACCATCTTATACTGGCTGCAAGGTATTGCTTCTGATCTTTTATAAGGAACATTTAAAGTTATGTTTCTTGTACAAAGAGGAAAAAAGGCAAAAAATATGCCAAAGTCATAACATTATAAAGTGAAGCTTTCAGGCCAATAAAGGAACAAAGAAATCTCAGACATAGTAAATGGTGGCGATAGAGATAAAGTGAAGCGTCTCTGGGTTCACTGTCCCTTTAGAGCATAAGAAGGGAATTGGTTGATCTGGTTCAGTAATTTTACATTCTCATCATCTCTCATACTGTGCTCCGGGCAGCTGGGTGAAGGCGCCTGGAATGAGCCCCTTGCTGTAATTTGAACACTCATATGGGAGCTTAAATGCTGTAAACTATGTGAGACTTTTTCATGGTTCTGAGGAAAGAACAGGGATTCCTGTAGCTATGTCCAGTTGTTGGGTAATCCCAGATTCCATCATCTGGTTAGAAACCTTTAAATTCTTTAAAGCATGAATTTTTACAGTTCAGAAGGTGGTGTCCTAGATAACAGACTAGTCCTAGAAAAATATTTTACAACTAACTCAAAATTCCAGTGAACATCAGTAAATGATATTTCAGATATATTCATATTGCAAACCGTCTATATTTTTATCAAATAAAGAATAAATGTCAATTAACAAAATTAAGGCTGCAGTCCTAAACGTACTTACCTGACAGTAAGTCCCATTGAACTCAATGGGGCTTACCTCTGAATAACACATATAGGATTGGGTTCTAAGCCTGTCTTTAATGTCTGACCAAATCACGGCTGGAATCCAAAAAAGGATTTTTATTTATTTTATTTTATTGAATATACTTCTCAGCCACCTTTCAAGATCACGGTCTCCCCAAAAGATCTAAGGTATAGATCACGGTTCTATACCTTACAATATAGAACAGTAAAATTCTGTATCAACATATAAAAAGCACCTAAAAATTTAAACTATGTTTAAAATAAGCCAGTTAAAATAAAATACAGTTTCAAATATCTAAGAGCAGCAAATGCCATACAGCCTTTTTAGTTAAAAACTAAAGAGAATAAGTATGTTTTAAAGCCCTTCAAAAGCAGTCACAGATGGAGTCAGCTGGACATCTCTCCAGCTGTTGGTATATCTCTATGGAATTCCATAGGTTAGAGGCCACCAAACGAGAAGGCTTGCCAAACAGGTTTATATGGGCATGTTTACAGATGTACATGAGAGAAAACTGAGTGCACAGTTGGAGCTGTTATCACCACTGCAATTTCAAGTGCTGAAAAGACAAATTGCTTTAAAATTACACTGCAGTGTGTCTCCTTGACAGTGAGAGCAGTTGCAGTTAAAGCAGTAAGCAAAGCTGACTCCTGGGGTGTGTTTCCACCAGCAACTTACTCCAACCTGGCTGCGTGTGGAGGTCACATGGTTTACATGACATCATGGCCATCCTGCAGCCACCCTGGAGTTAATCGCGGAAAAAACAGTTATTTTGAGACTGGCTATAGTCCGACTTTTCCTCTTTACTTCAGCTCAGTTATGGTCTTGTTGTGATGTGTTCCATCACCTCCACTTGCTTCAGCATCCTAGTCCTGCCCATGGGGCGTGTAGCCCTTGAGTGTGTGTTGCTCACTTGCCCGTCACCTCATTGACCCAACCCTTTTTCCTCCCTCTTTTCCAGAAGTTTTCAGCCATTTTGGAGCAGGATTCCGAGGTACCAACTTAAAAAAAAAAAAAAGATATTAAGCACTAGATCGCTAGTGCATGTAAGCTTGCTGTCACGGGTGAGCAGGCACTCCCACCACAGCCCACAATCAGATAAGCAACCACTTCCCCAGAACTAGGGTGGCAAGGATCCACATGGGAAGGATGCAGGTAACATTCTTTTGGGTGGTTTGCACTCCCAAAATGATGCCGCAAGGATCGTGTCAAACTTGTCTGCCTCCACAATGAGGCGTGGAGTGGCTAGGTGCTATGGTGCATCAGCGCCGAAGGCAGTAAGGCTCCTAGGCGCTAAACAAGGATCCACTGGGGAGACTGCCTTGTGTTCTTTGGGCCGGGGAGCAATGCCCCAATTAGCATTACCAAGTGTTCTCCTGAGGCGGCGAGGCACAGAGGCGCGTAAGTGCCAAAGTCAGTAAGGCGCCTAGATGCTAAATGAGGATACACCAGGGAGATGGCCTTGTGTTCTTTGGACCAGGACAATAATGTTTGTTTAGAACAAACAGGGAAACTTTGGGATCACTTCAGGCCGCTCAAAATTATGCCCCACTTTCCTACAGCAATACACCAGAAGAGTAGGGGAATTCTTCTCTTCTGGAAATTAACAGAATTCATACCACCTCCCCAAAGTCTGCAGTCCCCTTGGGTTCATGACTATAACAATGCCACTTCTTTCTCCCCCAGTGCTGGTGGAAGGGGCCCATGGCTTTGTCACAGTCTGCCAGCAAGGGGCGTGGGGTGTCATGGAGGCATCAGGAGGTTATGGATCTACTGGACATTTGGGGTGAGCAGAAGCTCCAGGAGCAACTTCGCTCCAGCCACTGGAACATAGATCCCTACGAGCAAATAGCCCACCAAATGTCCCTCTGGGGGCACAGACGCAGCACTGTGGAGTGCAGGATAAAGACCAAAGCTCTGCAGCTGGAATACAGAAGGGTAGTTACACACAACTCCCGCTCTGGGAGTGATGCCACGGCCCATCCCTTCTATAAGGAGCTCCACATCATCCTCAGAGGGGAAGCTACCATACAGCCCAAGTGTGTCTGCAGGAGCATCAGCATTCTGTGCATTCCAGCTGCTCTGGCAGCTTTCTTAGCACCTCTGGCTGAAGGATCAGAGGAGCTCTTCAGCCCTGACCTCCAGACTGTTAATGTGGAGGAATACCTTGGCCCAGTTGAAGAAAATATGGGTGAGTTCTCCTCTCAATGGATCACTGCCTCGTTGTGGCGAAGGGGCTTGCATAACTCAGTGAAGCCATAAGTTATGCCGTGCAGGGCCACCCAAGATGGACAGGTCATGGCGGAGAGTTCTGACAAAATGTGGTCCACTGGAGAAGGAAATGGCAACCCACTCCAGTATTCTTGCCAAGAAAACCCCATGGAACGTATCACAAGGCTAAAAGATATGACGCCGGAAGATGAGCCCCTCAGGTCGGAAGGTGTCCAATATACTACTGGGGAAGAACAGAGGGTATTTCCAAGTAGCGCCAGAAAGAGTGAAGCGGCTGGGCCAAAGCCGAAAGGACACTCAGCTGTGGATGTGTCTGGTGGTGAAAAGAAAATCCAATGCTGTAAAGAACAATATTGTTTAGGAACCTGGAATGTCAGATCAATGAATCAAGGTAAGCTGGAGGTGGTCAAACATGAGATGGCAAGATTGAACATCGACATCTTGGGAATCAGTGAACTAAAATGGACAAGCATGGGCGAATTTAATTCAGGTGACCATCATATCTACTACTGTGGGCAAGAATCCCTGAGAAGAAACGGAGTAGCACTCATAGTCAATAAAAGGGTTGGAAAAGCAGTACTGTGGTACAATCTCAAAAATGATAGAATGATCTCAGTATGAATCCAAGGCAAACCATTCAACATCACAGTAATTCAAGTCTATGCCCCAACCACTGAGGCTGAAGAAGCTGAGATCAGTTCTATGAAGACCTACAACACCTTCTAGAACTAACACCAAAAAAATATGTCCTTCATAGGGGATTGGAATGCCAAAATAGGAAGTCAAGAAATAACCGGGATAACAGGCAAGCATGGTCTTGGTGTACAAAATGAAGCAGGACAAAGGCTAATAGACTTTTGCCAAGAGAACACGCTGATCATAGCAAACACTCTTTTCCAACAGCACAAGAGGCAACTCTACACATGGACATCACCACATGGTCAATATCGAAATCAGATTGATTATGTCCTTTGCAGCCAAAGATGGAGAAGCTCTATACAGTCAGTAAAAACAAGACCTGGAGCTGACTGTGGCTCAGATCATGAGCTGCTTGTTGCAAAATTTCGGCTTAAATTGAAGAACGTAGGGAAAACCACTAAACCATTCAGGTATGACCTAAATCATATCCCTTATGAATATACAGTGGAGGTGAGGAAAAGATTTCAGGGATTAGACCTGATAGACAGAGTGCCTGAGGAACTATGGACGGAAGTCCGTAACATTGTTCAGGAGGCAGCAACTCAATCCATCCCAAAGAAAAAGAAATGTAAGAAAGCCAAGTGGCTGTCTGATGAGGCTTTACAAGTAGCTGAGGAAAGAAGGGAAGCGAAAAGCAAGGGAGAAAGGGGAAGATATATCCAACTGAATGCAGAGTTCCAGAGAATAGCAAGGAGAGACAAGAAGGCCTTCTTAAATGAACAATGCAAAGAAATTGAGGAAAACAACAGAATGGGAAAGACTAGAGATCTCTTCAAGAAGATTGGAGATCTCAAGGGAACGTTTTGTGCAAAGACGGGCATGATAAAGGACAAAGAAGGCAGGGACCTAATAGAAGCAGATGAGATTAAGAAGAGGTGGAAAGAATACACAGAAGAACTATACAGGAAAGATCTTAATCTCCCTGATAGCCATGATAGTGCGGTCACTGAACTTGAGCCGGACATCCTAGAGAGCAAAGTCAAGTGGGCCTTAGGAAGCATTACTAACAACAAAGCTAGCGGAGATGACAGTATTCCAGCTGAGCTATTTAAAATCCTAAAACATGATGCTGTTAAAGTGCTGCACTCAATATGCCAACACATTTGGAACACTCCACAGTGGCCACAAGACTGGAAAAGGTCAGTTTACATTCCAATTCCAAAGAAGGGCAACGCCAAAGAGTGTTCAAACTACCGTACAATTGCGCTCATTTCACATGCCAGCAAGGTGATGCTCAAAATCCTACAAGCTAGGCTTCAGCAGTATATGAACCAAGAACTACCAGAAGTACAAGCTGGGTTTCGAAGAGGCAGAGGAACTAGAGATCAAATCGCCAACGTTCGCTGGATCATGGAGAAAGCAAGAGAATTCCAGAAAAACGTCTATTTCTGCTTCATTGACTACGCTAAAGCCTTTGATTGTGTGGATCACAACAAACTCTGGCAAATTGATGGGAGTACCAGACCACCTTACCTGTCTCCTGAGAAACCTGTATAAGGGTCAAGAAGCAACAGTAAGAACCGGACATGGAACAACCGATTGGTTCAAAATTGGGAAAGGAGTATGACAAGGCTGTATATTGTCGCCCTGCTTATTTAAGTTATATGCAGAGTACGTCATGAGAAATGCCGGGTTGGATGAATCACAGGTCGGAATTAAGATTGCCGGGAGAATTATCAACAACCTCAGATACGCAGACGATACCACCCTAATGGCAGAAAGCAAAGAGGATCTGAAAGAGGAGAGTGCAAAAGCTGGTTTGAAACTGAACATTAAAAAAACTAAGATCATGGCATCTGGCCCCATCACTTCCTGGCATGTAGAAGGGGAAGAAATGGAAGCAGTGACAGATGTTATTTTCTTGGGCTCCAAGATCACCGCAGATGGTGACTGTAACCATGAAATTAAAAGACGTTTGCTCCTTGGGAGGAAAGCTATGGCAAACCTAGACAGCATAGTAAGAAGCAGAGACATCACCTTGCCAACAAAGGTCCATATAATCAAAGCTATGGTTTTCCCAATAGTAATGTATGGCTGTGAGAGCTGGACTATAAGGAAGGCTGAGTGCCAAAGAATTGATGCCTTCGAACTGTGGTGCTGGAGAAGACTCTTACGAGTCCCCTGGACTGCAAGGAGGTCAAATCAGTCAATCCTAAAGGAAATCAACCCTGAGTGCTCATTGGAAGGACAGATACTGAAGCTGAAGCTCAAATATTTTGGCCACCTAATGCAAAGAAAAAACTCCCTGGAAAAGACCCTGATGCTGGGAAAGATTGAAGACAAAAGGAGAAGGGGACAGCAGAGGATGAGATGGCTAGATAGCATCACGGATGCGATGAATATGAACTTGAGCACGCTCTGGGAGAGAGCGGAGGACAGGAAGGCCTGGCGTGTTATGGTCCATGGGGTCACGAAGAGTCAGACACGACTTAACGACTGAACAACAACCTCCTCTCAAGCATTTTGCATGCTCCCCCCCCCCCCGCCCTCAGCTCTGTAAGCCTGCTGCTGAGACGTTCTGTCTTGCCTTACATAACAGCAGACCCTGCAGAGGGAGAGACTCGGCCTGATCAACCACAAGGTGAGTAGGTGCCCAGGGCCTCTGCTTGCAGAGTCAGGGGCACTCGGACAAAATGTCCTTCACGTCAGACAAGTTCGCCGTTGGCAATACCGCCTGCACACCACTGGTTTAATGGCCTTTATGTCCCACAGCTGCTACATCACCCTCTTCAGCCACATATGTGGGTGAGACCCAAGGCGATAATGACCGCATGAATTTTGAAGGGTCCAGCCCAACGAGACTGGCCCGTCCGTGTGAGCTCTCACACAAGTCTGTTTTCTGTTAGGAGCCAGACTGAATGTGCCACAAAACGGGCAGTGTTACATACTGTGGTGAGTGGTGGGCCCAGACATATGCATTTCATTTTAGTACTTGTTACTACTGCTGCTGGAATGATAACCATGGTAAGTGGGATAAGAGTAAATGATAAGATCCCCTCCTATCCCCCCCACCCCCTTTCCTGAAAGCATGGACACTGCAATACATACCTTTCTGGGTACGCTGCCCAGGTCTGGGGGAAGTGGTGAAAGTCTGTGTGTGTGTCTTTCTTTAGACTAGAGCCATCCTTAGCTGATCTATGGAGAAGTAGCTCTGACTTCATTCAAAGGGGCTCCCCGACAGGAATAAATGCACAGAATTGAAGCCATCGGGCAAGGGGGAAGATGATGTGTCTTCTCTGGAAATGCCTTCTCTCTCTCTCTCCCTCATTCTGTGTGTGTGTGTGTGTATGTGTGTTCCCTCCCCCCGCCGAGGTCCCACTTCTCGGCTTTGCTGCTCCCTCACACCAAGGGAAGGCCCTTCCCCCACAATGCCAAAGTCCCGGACGTCACCCAGGATGCTCCCCTACTCAAAGGAAAGGCCACTTCTCCCCCCAGCACCCTGCCAAAACCCCAGCTCCCATCCAGGGCACTTTCTCATCCTAAGGGAAGGCCCTTGTGGGTGATACAGAACTGGCCACCCCACCAGGCTTGCTGTGGGACTCCAAATAATGTCACACCAGTTCCTCCTCTGCCCACCATGGCCAATGGAAGAGAGCTCCCTAGCTGGGCTGACTGGAGCACACTGTGTGGAAGAGCTTCGAGTCTGCCAGCAGTAGCCCATAGAGAGTATAATGTGGACCGAGTGGCACCCACAGACACTCCCACATCTCTGCAGGAGTTTAAACTGCACAGTCAGCAGTCTTTCAGCCCAAAACTTTGGACGTTGCTTCATCACTCCCTGTGTTTCATTCCTGCCCAGCCAGACCACCACCCCATACCACAAGGGAGCTGCATAAAAGTGACTGTGGCCTAACAAGTGTACTAATTACACCACATTTCCAGGATAGAGCTGTGCTCATATGGCCCCCCAAGCCCCTTGTCCCTCACCCCTCTCCCGACAGACCCAATTTCAGCATTCAACACTCTGCCTTCATTTATTACAACCTTTATTGAGTGTTATTATCTTCAACGTACTCCCAGGACTTCTATTCCTAGGTGATAACCACCTGGGTGACAGAGGAGCTACTGGGGGACTGCTGAAGTCCAGAGCCACTGGGTGACTGCTTCTCTCACCTACTCTCCTGTGTAAGCGTGCTGCCGCTCAGTGTTGTCTGGCTCAGCACCAGAAGTGGCCATCTGGAATGCAACTCTCAACATCCGTGCGAATAGCACGCCCCTTACTCTCACAGATGTTGTGGAGAATAAAGCAGGAGACAATGACCGATGTTACATTCTCCTCTGCAATCCCTCACCTGGCAGTGAGGCACTACCAGCAGCTCTTTAGCCTTCCGAATGCCCTCTCCACCACGTTCTGCGCCCACCCAAGGCAGTAGTTGAAATGTGCCTTGCGCCGGTCCAGATGTCCTCCGTAGGTTTTCATGAGCCATCTCCAGATCAGGTAGGCACTATCAGCCACTAACAGTGGTGGGACAGCCACCCCGTTGATGGTGATGGTGGGGTTCCCAGGAACAAAGACCCCAGCCGCCATTGTTTCAAAAACGGCGGAGTTCTGGAACATGAAGGTGTCATGGTTCTTTCCACTCCACCTCACCTCAATGTCAATGAAGCATCCTGTGTGGTTAGTTTCTCCTTGGAGGAGGATGAAGAACAACTTCTTCCAGTTGATGAAGTCGTCACCCTGCCTCTTCAGGGAGATGATCGGCACATGATACCCATCCACAGCTGCAATCGCCCGAGGGAACCCCAATTTTCTGAACCCATCCATGATCTGAAAGAGAGCAAGTTCATCACTGCTCCATTTGTGGAACAGCAGATTCCCCCAAGTCCCCGATCCTCCACACCAATCACACACCCCTTCCCCATCTGCTGCTGCCGCGCTGCCTTAGGCTGCTCTCTTACCCCGGGGTTAGGCTCCCCCTCACCCATCATCCACAGCCCATCCTACCCTAGGCTGCTCCCGTACCCAGAGGCAGTCTCCCCACCACCCATCATCCATGGCTCCTCCTGCCCTAGGAAGCTCCCATACCCAGAGCCAGGCTTCCACCCATAGCTCCCCACCCATCGTCCCCAGCTTACCATGGCTGTGTCCCCAAGCTCCACAGCCCTTCTCAGGAGGAGGTGCTCCATGGCCAGGCAAACCTCGATAACATTTTTGCACGCAGTCGCTCTTCCCACTCCAAACTGATGAACTATTTTCTGGTACACACAGGGATTCGCCAGGTGCCATACACAGATCACCACGCATTTTACAAGTGGAATTGGCTCCCTCATGTTTGTGGTTTTCCTTTCCAGTGCTGGCCGGAGAACCTCTGCTATTTCAAAGAGAGCCCCCTGCGTCATCCGGAAATTAGCAATCCACGGTGCATCATCCCAGATTTGGAGAACAAAGTTCTCCCACCAATCCTGAGTGATTGGGTAACACCACCAGTGGGGTTTTGTGCAACTACCCATGAGAAAGGCAGCAGGGTTAACCTTCATGTAGAGCGGGAGGGCTTCTATCCTAGGATACCTGCTCCTCCTAGCCCTCCTGAGCTGCTTGAAGGTGGACTCTCGATTCTGCATGAGCCACAGAAGGGATACCATTGCCCTAAGGTTTGCAAGCAGGAGGCAGATCACCGAGATGCACAGCTGCAGGCTTTGAGGCTCCATGATGGAATGGATCCTTTGCACGCCAGCTGGAAGCTGCCCCACATATGCATACAGCTGGAAGCTGCAGATGTAGGAGAAGTGGGAAATGTCGCAAGAGGGAGGAGCCAGAGCAGAGTAGAAGAGAACAACATATAAGCACCCCAAACATGCAAGTGATTTATCTCTCCACCATGGGTCTACATACATAGTTGTTAGTTTACAGCACTGCGGGCAGCAGGGAAGTACATGATTTGAAGCGATCTCGCACTTTAAAAGTTGACAGCAGAGCGCTTAATAGTGACAGAACTCAGACATCACCTCCCAACTCCCAGAGCCTGTAGGGAGCTATCCCGTTGCAAGGAGAGGAGCACAATGGGGCGATGTGGGAGGATGCAATTGTGCCCATATTACTCTCCACACTTTCATGAATGCAAGATTGCGCTTTAAAGCCCTCTTTTAGACAAAAAAAGGGGGCTTGAAAGGCACAGGAAACACTGGCAGGAGAGGGGCTACTGGAGCAGAGTAGAACGGGCGCTGGGAGGGGTATCGGGCTACAGGGAGACTGAGCGCACAAGTGCGCCTTTGTGCCTTGCTGCGCTTTCGTTAATGTGCAATTACGCTTTAAAGGCCTCTTTTGAACAAAAAAAGGGGGGCTCGAAAGGTGCCGGAGACACTGGCTGGAGAGGGGTTACTGGAGAGGAGCAGAACAGGCACCGGGAGGGGGGATTCAGCAAGAGGGAACACAGATGAGCTAAGCAGAACCACCCACCATCAGCCGAGAGAGAATATTTCGATTTCAGGTGAGTGGAAACAGCACAGAGCCCCAGGCAACGCCACTGATACGCCGGGAGTTGGAGCACTGTGTAAATTGGAACAGGAGCACATCCGATCATGGAAAAAGCACAACAAAGTTGCCAGCCAATACCGTGGAAACACGGCTCTGTACAAAGATGTCAATAGCTTATAAGAGGGAAGTGGATTTTGGCCACTCATAATATCTCCTTTGCAAAGGAAAGCACTTTTAAACATCCTCAGCCATGTGCCCCAAACTAGGGTACGAACAATTTTTACAAGGGGGGGGTGGAATGTCAAAAATAATAATGTCAGAATAACCAAATATCTACAAGAGTTATTACAAATCTCATCTCTTAACTACAAAAGCTAACTGGGAAAAAAAGATCTCCAGATATAACATCAACAAATGTAATGGTCAAAACATATACCTATTTTCTTCTGACATACTTCCGTCCCTATTTCATTTAAAAAACTAATCACATGTCTGAACCTCACAAAAGCTTTAAGTAGGTAAAAGAAAAAAAGAAAGAAGCTAGACAATACAAATGTCACAGGGACCTTGTCCTAAAGAAGTGGCAAATCATATTGTGGAACACCAGCGACGCTCTTTATTCTTGTTATTCATTCTGAAATTATAGTTCTGGCTACAATTGTGCAGATATTTCTATCTGCACAATGATTCCATTCATAAACCATAAGAGACCAACATTTTCTGTCCTTTATGGCATTAGCAAGACTGCAGAAATGAAACAAAAATGAGAGAAAACATGACGTTCTTAACCACAACAGCTTGCACACTAATACACTATTCATTTTAAAGGATACAGCACTCATTTCAAGGGATATACCACTCATGCAAGGAAAAGTATGCACAAGTGATTGTTTATAAAATTATAGTTGTTAACAGTTTATGATTCAGTGCTGTAGCAAATACATTTACTACATCATCTCAACACAAACATTGATTGCAAAAGGGAACTGGAAATTTAAACTGTTTATCTTTGCAAAATTGTCTACCTAATCAGTTTGACCCCATTCAAGAAAAAACCACCAAAAATATATATTTCTAGACTAAAACCACATGACATTCTTGTGTAAATGAATAATTGGCAACGTGGTCTCAATCAAATACTTAGATCTCTGTGACTGACCTAAGCACAAACCATGTCTCAATCATTAGCTCAAGAAATTTCTATTCATACAATTCTGGAAAGCTATTTGTAAACAAAATTAAATGTCTGATCTTAGGAAACAAATCATGAATCACCACAGTCCTAAGAAGTTGCCCTTCACATCACTTTGCAGCATTTAGTCAACACATAGGGGAAAACTGTTTTATCTGACTGTAACCCTGTTGGTGAGCTCATACAGGAAGAAAGAAATGAAGTCATAATCTGGCCTGGAGACTAGGTTAGAGGAAGTAGATTGTGCTATATGATTTATTATTGCTTTCATAATATACCTTTTGTTGTTTACTTCACTCGTCCTGTGGATAGCAGCAAAAACATATTCCTCGTTCACTTCTTGGATTCTGAATTAATGAAATGGGGATGTTCAGATATGAGATGATGGTATGTGAACAGCTGCTTGCATCAACTCTGGTATAAAAGGTCAACATTGCAGGTCTTTCCTCATGAGCTACTACTAACAGAAGAGACAGCCAGGACTGGAGACAGGACGCGAACTCTTGCTAGCAGCATCACTTTTGACAGGTGAAACGTCAGAGAAAAGCTTAGATGAATGAGAATTCAAATGTAAAGATGTAGTAAAACGCATGGGAGAATGTAACACGAGAGGAGAAAAGTACAAACACATGCAGCCATATTCTAAGCATGTTTACTCAGAAAAGAGTTCCATTTAGCTAAGCAGGACTTACTTCTGAGTAAGCATGCATAGTTGCAAACTGCTGATTTCACAAAATTCAGCTTTGGGTCCAAAGATCCTGCTGCACAAGGTTTCCAAAGAAGCAGGGGGCTGCAAATGGGGGAAATCAGCAACACCTCCCCACTGCATAAGCAAAAGCACCTTCTGCTCATGCACTGAGATCTTTGGATCCAGACCCCTAAAGCTCCAATAGCCCACAGCTATTTAATCCAAATATGAATATGAATGTTACAGTCCTGGCTTTGCACAGTCACCACAGCTGACCTCGGGGAAACAGTTTCTCATGTCACTGTCATAGAAAAAGGTGCCCCATTCTGTGAAAATGCCAACTGCCTGAGTGAAAGAGCCAACTGGTTTATCCACATCTCAGCAGCACAAGCTTACCCACAGAAGTAGGAAGTTGAAGGCCCAACGCACCTATTCATTGCAACACTTGGCAGTCCCAGGAATAAAAAAAACATACTTACAATGAAACTCTAGCATACTGAGAATATTTGCATTGATTACACTCATCTTACCCCAGCTAAAAAAAGAATCCCAGTTAAACGAGAAGAATATGACTGTGCTTGGTCCCACCTTGAACTTATGTACCATGTAATATACATGTAGGACAAAGGTCACAGCTGTTCGGCAAGCTCAAAAGCAAAAGAAAACAAATAGCTTCAAGTGAATAGATCCATTTCATTTTCATCCATTCTGCATTCATGTTTCACTCTTTCAACTCACAACACAAATTTTATCTACTGCACTGGTATAAACAAGCCACCTAAAAGGATTTTACAAAGGGAATATACCTCTAATTATTCTTTATCCAGATATTAGCACAGTGATTTGGATTTGTGCAGAAAGAAATACATGAATTGGGATTTGTGATAGAATCAAACATTAGCAGAGATCAAGAAATGCTCAGCTATGGGCACCAATCAACAGAATTTTACCAGGATGAAATATTACCCAGTAAACAAATTCTCAAAAGAAAAACAAACTGTTCACCCTGTTCAGAAGCATTGCTCTGACACAATCATAATTCACATGTCTAAGTCTTGTGTAATAACAGAGCTTAATGTGTTGTGACCATGGCCAACCCACCTTGGGGGAAAAACAAAAGTGGAAATTCAGATACTGCAAAAACTGAATTTCTGAAAATCTTAACTGTAAGCAACTGGAAAATCAACTATCAAAACAGAGTTTTCATCTCTCCCAGAGAAATAAGAGGGCCATAGAGCATTTATATACATATTTCACAGATGCAACTTTAAAATGCCTTTTTCCTGGCACAGAAATTAAGGGGGGGCGGGGGGCGGGGAGGACTTATCAGATCATTTAGGAAGCAGCAACTCCCAAAAAAATTCTTATCCCACTCAAATCAACAAGGAGAATAACTGTGGCATAAGGGAACTGTAAGAAGAAATAAAAGACTGTAAACACATATCACACACACACAGCATACTCCATCCTTTAGCCCCAAAGGCTCCCAAAGCAGTTTACAAAGATAAGGAGCACAACAGTCCCTGACCTCAGGCTTACAGTAATATTTTGGTATTAATGCTATTAATAAAAATTGATGGAAGCTTAATTCCTTGAGACTTCACCAGTATCCTTTCCTGATAAATAAGAAGTAGTAACACAGTTTGAGACCAACTCTACAGTATGTTTTCTTCCAGGATCAGGCTGCCACATATATGCACATGTGTGTTAAGAAATGAGTTGGGGGAGAAGTGGTTAATGTGACTTGAATTAAGAAGCTGCATAAAACTGGCAAGGGCACAATCAGTGAACATCATGTAGAATACACACAAATGAACAACAGGAACTGGGGATTTTGAGTATTTCCCAGTCAACTTTCATATTTTCTGAAGGATGTCACAGTGAGAACATGCAGAATATCTAACAACTATCACCCAGCATCTATTCAATCAGGCTGTGGCAGAAGGGGAGATAGAAAGCAGGGCCATTTCCATCAGCTGAGAGACAAGCAACTGTTAGCTTCTCCTCTTTGAATTTCTTTCTATTCCAGCTGGTTGTGATAAGAAGACCAGCATCTCATTGCATTACAGCTGGTCGTTATCAGAAGCATACAATATTAAGAACTGGTTCTGGGGTTGTCTTGTTTTCTTTCCTTTCCCCTCCTCTTTTTTATGTTGTCTCTTTTTAGGTTGTTAAGCCTGAAGGCAGGAACTGTCTTGTTCTTATTAATCCATAAGCTACTTTCTGAGCCTTTCTGGCTGTACAGAGGGATATAAATGCTTTAAACAACAGGATGTTTCACATACATACTCCATACTGAAAAACAACGGCCACCTGAACCACTATGCATATTCACTCATCCGTAACTTGGATAGGAGACCGCCTGGGAATCAGGCCTCCTGCACTGAGCAGGAGGTTGGACTCGACAGTCTTCTAGGCCCCTTCCATCTCTGATTCTGATCCCACGACTTAAGGCGGTGCAAGTTTAGCGGAAGGGGCGGAGGGACGAAAGTCGCCCTTTGAAAGTGAGCCTCCTGAAAACCAGTAGGCCATCTGAATAAACATCCCCAAATCCTTGTTAGTGTAATTCCTTTATTAGGCCCAGCCAAAAGATCACTAAAGTGCGCAAAGCCTTTCCATGACTGATCGGCTGGCGAGGGTAATGAAGGTATTTGGCATTTTTCTTGACGCTCAACACGTCTATCTTTGGGGGGTCTTCCTGAATAAACCGGCTCTTCGGGCCCTTTTCCACTTTCCCCCAGCCTCTTCTACTTGCTCCTCTCTACATCCGAAACGAATGAAGAAATGCAAAGAAAAAGCCACAGCGGGCGAGTGTGTCAGCGCTCTTCGCCCTCTCCCCGCCCCGCTCCTCTCCACATTCCCACCCTCGCCGCTCCTCCCTTTCCACAGGGCTTCAACAGAGGGGGAAAGGAAGACGAGGAGGAGGCGGGGAAGGGAGAAAGCGCTGCTGGGGGAATGACAGTGACGTTGACGATGACTGTTCAACTGTGAGGCGGCGGCGGCGGCGCCTGCGCCGTCGCCGTCGCTCGCGCACACGTCTCCCTTCCTCTCTGCTAACTTCTTTCCCAGCGCGCGCGCGCACTCGCGCGCGGGGGGGGGCGGATTGGAATGGTGACGTAGTAGGCCGCCCTTCCTCCTTCCTGCTCCTCCCCCTCGCCCACAGCCAGTGACTCCCCATCAGGGCTGAGCGAGCGTGCTCGTGCCAGTCAGCGCCAGCGAGCAGCCAGCCAGCCGGGCGGGCGGGCGGCCTCCCCCCCTCAGAGCGTCTCGGCTGCCGGCGCGCGCGCGCCCTCTCGCTACACAAGTGGCGGTTTGTGCGCGTGAGGCCGTATATTCCATCAGGCCCCGGAGGCTCGTGGCGGCGGCGGCACGACCGCCGCCATTATCACCAGCGCGCGGCAAGGAACCATCTTCCTCTCGCTCCCCCCGCGGCGCGTCTGGCCCCGCGCAGCAGCACCAGCAACTCCTCCTCCTGCTGCTGGAACAAAGGAAGGAAGCGGCGGCGGCGGCTGCAGTAGCAGCAGCTCCGGGACTCTCCTGCCCTTAGAGCCGGGACAGCGGCGCCTCGCCTTCTCTTTCTTTGTCCCCTTCTCCAGCAAGCAGGAGCCTCGCGAGGACCGAACGAGCGGGTGAGTCGCCAGGCCGGTCTCCTTCATTTCCTTCCCCGACTCGAGAAGCCCTCGTATGCGGGGTGGGTGGGATGGCATTGAGTGGGAGGGGGCGCGACGTCCTTTGTTTTTCCCACACAGAATGGCGGGGAGAGACACGCGGGGGCTCGTCGAGGGGACGGTGCTTCGGGGGCTCGCCTCAGTTTGTGTGAGCCGGGAAAGCTGTTCGTGTGGGGCGGAGGGGGGGGGGAGAAGGCTTCCACGTCGTCCTGTCTTCCTCCCCACGGAAGAAAGCTGGTGGGGGGGGCGGAGGGGACAAAGGGCCGCTGAGCCAACTCGGCTGGCGTTTTCGACGGGGGTGGAGAGAATTGGGGAGCACACACCCATGGACGCCTTTTCTTTCTCCCCCACCCCGAACCTCATTATTGTGGGGTTTGGTGGCAGATTGAACAGTGGCGGGGTGGGTGGCGGTTCTCAAGAAGAGGAAAAAATAACAAACGTGAAAGTGGCGGGGGAGGAATGAGAGGGAGAGAGAGGCGGAGAAACAAAGAGCTGGAAGAAGACAATGAGCTCTTCCCGGCTTTGCGTGGGATCGAAGCTTCCCCTTTTTCTCTCTTCGCCCCACCCCCGTGTCCGAACAGAAAAGGCTTTTTGTGCCTTTGTGTCCGTGCGCGCGCGCGCGCGCTTTTATGTGTTGACCCGGCGGGTGGGGGCGATCGAATGGCTTTCCTAGGCTGGCTTGGCCTTGCCATGACTCAGTGGTTTTCTTTCACGAGGCCCCCAGGCCCTGGTGCGTGCTTGTCAGCTGGGTGGATGTGGATCGGAGAGGCCGGCCCCTGCCTCTTTCCTCTTACAGCCTCCCACTCTCCAACCACCACCACCACCCTTTTGCAAGGAGAGTCCGCCCCGACCATCATCGCCTGCCATTTTCTAAATCTTTTTTGCTCAGCGCTTTTTATGTCCCCGAGTCCTTGGCGCTCTAGAGCGGATCTCTCTTTTTTCCTCTACTCTTTCCCTCCCCCTTCTTTCCCATGCTCTGAGCTGCTGGCAGCTTCTTCTCCTTTGTTTCTCTCACTTGGCTGGTCTCAGTTGTGGCACTATGAAATGTCTATTTCTTGCCCTATTCTTGTCCCCCCCCCCCGCTTTAGAATTTGATGTAGAAATAAGCTACTGCACTCTTCTTCACATATCCTTGTTTACCCAGCCTCCATTATTACGTATGCCTTATAGTTAGCTATTTAGGTAAATGAGTATTAAGGTGATCCATCCAATTTAATACTGTCATTGGTACAATTTTCATGGATTTAGTAGTCACTTAAGAGTTTTTAATCCTTTCTTCCTTTGTCCTCCTCTTAAATTCTTTTTTTTAAAAAAAATGCTAGTCAACATACATATGCTAGTGACCTCTGAAATCTGCATTTAGTGAACTCCTTCCTACTGGTAAAGAAGGCTAAATCTTTTGAGGTTTTATTATAGCTTTTTTGACATGTCATTGAATTCAGCATATCACGCTGAGCTAATTCCCCTATTCTGTAGCCATGACTTTTGTACAAGTATTGGTGGAGCTCAAAGGAAGCAGTTGCATAAGGGCAAGCTACGAAGTTGAACAAGGGCATTTTTATTTTAGGTTTTGCCATCTTTAGGTGGAGATTAGGAATCAAAATAAACAGATATTTTAGAAAGAAAACACCTGGTACTATAGTACGTAGCATGTACTTAAGAGTGGCAGAACAGCTGTCATCTGGGCTCTGTTACCCTTTACTGTTCCCGCTACTCTTGCTCAGGGTTAAAAATGAAAAGCATTGCAATTAAACTACTTTAATTCTTTAGATATCAGCCTGTCCAGTTTCTCTTTATTGAGCATCCTGTAGTCATGTTAATTGGCTTTTATATTTTTCCTTTGTAGTGAGTACATACTTCGTTGCTTCAGTACTATGGACTGTGCAGGAGCTGGGCAGCCTTTTGAGATATAAATAGACGCTGATTTCAGAGGCCCCTGTTGACAAGGTTCTGTCTAAGCTTCTAGCTCAGCCTGTCACATTGCAGCCTTGTGACAAGCGGAAGCTAATGCACTCACCCATGTGACCTTAGCTTCTGAGAAATATTAAGGAAAACTGACACACATGTGATAGCATTAGAATCTAGCATCCCAATGAAAAGCTACAAGTGCAAACGCTAGTAGATAACATGAGGTTATAACATTTGATTCCAGCTGGCACATGAGGGCTACTTGAAAACAAAAATATTATTTCTATAAAGCCCTTGTTCAGCCATATATGGTTTGTAATTGCCTTACAACAGTCATTTGCAGATGCAAACTTTTTTTCATAATGATAGTGGTGATGTCATCTCAGGGTTTTAAACTGGATGATGCAGATTGTACATGAGAACTGAAAATGGCATGGTTTGGCATTTATTGAGGTCAGCCTTGTCATTATAGGCTGGTATTTCCAATTAACTAAATATTGTCTTTCAATTAGTTTTGGTTTTATATAGTTTACATTTACTATGTCTGTTTTACATCTATTTTAAAAAGTCGATTGAATTTTGTGAGTGCACATTCTCCCAAACATGGTGTTTTAAAACTACAGCTGATTTCAGTGGATAGGATGGCCTTAACGATGAACTTAGTGCTGGTAATGTGATTCTATTGGGCAAGTCTATCAACCATTTGGGGAAAGGGGGAACAAATCCTATCTTCTGTCCACCTTGAACATGTCTTTAAAAGGCTGTATATAAACACTGTGGAACGGTGACACATTGTATGCATGGTACCCCATACAAGACTCCCTTGTGGCCATTTAGAGAAGGAATAGTCTCTGACACGATTTTCAGTTGATTTTCTTATGTTTGGTACGAAATTTACTACCACAGTGAAAGCATCCTAAGTTGAAAAAGTGTGTCTACTCAAGTACATAAATTAATGCTTTTGAAGATTGCTTGCTGTTTAACATGTATAATGTCTTAAAACATTTATGTCTTAATTGATTTTATTCATTTCACAGATTTGTATCATGCTTTCCCACTATTTAGGACTTCCAAATAGTTTTCTAGTAGACCACTATTACACTGTTATCCAGTTAAAGTACAGTCCTTTGGAACAGAGGGCTTGAATCCTATATCAAGTTGTTTATTGGCCTTGCTTAGCTTATTCAGTAATGAAGTTGAAGTGTTTATGTTCCTAAACTGACTCTCACGGCATGCACAGATGAGGGAACCTCTGCAAGTAGAAAAATGTGGGCAGCTTGCTTTGATAGTTGCAGCATTTTGCTGAGCTGCTGTAAAATGAGTAACTTGTTTTAATTAATATATTAAGCAAGGCGTCTTTTAAAAAGGCCTGCTCTAAGTAAAATGTCTGAGCTGAACAGTTCTAGTCTTCAAGTAGTAGCTGATTTTGTGTATTGAAGCATTCAGACATGTGATGTTTTCAGTTAGCAAGGTATTGGGTTTCCTGCCCAAGTTGTTTTAATGCCTTGTGCTGTTTTCAGAAGTACTGCTATGGTAGACCTCATTCCTACCAACACTATTGCCCAATCTCCTGCTCTCCATAATTTGTAGAAAACAGACTAGCATGCTACTTGAAACTAAAAGTAGTTCTTCACCTGCAGGGCCTATTGAGAGATAATAGCCAGAAGTGTATTGCATAGGCAAGTATATGTCTATTCTGCAATTTTAAACATCAGGATGGAGAATAACCATGAGAAGCTGTTTATTCTTCTCAATGACAAACTAAAATTATAGTCAGTAATCTTAAATTCTAGGATTGGTATTTACAAATTGTGTTCTGGCATAACTACACGAAGTTCCATGAATGGTACAGGAATACCGATGAACAGGCATGGACACACAAAACATTTTCAGTTTCTGTATTTTGTTCCTAGCATTGTTCTTGTGCATGCCACTCCAGAAGCAGGGCAGAGCAAACTGGAGGAAATGTTCATCTGCCTTCCCTTTCTGCCCACCCACTCTTCTTCCCCAATCCAACAAAGATCATGGTGTAGAGAAGCAGCTTTAAAGCCAAGTATCACTTGCTGGATCAGAAATTATGAGCTTAAATGAAATAAGCATTTAAGTTCAGATTCTGTCTTTCAGCACTGAAGTGTTTCAATGGAAGAAGACACTCAGATGCACATCTGGGTATACTTTCGCTTGAGAGCAATGCAGTCTGGGTAGATTACATTGGCACATGGATGTGCATTCCATTTATCCTTAGGTCTTCTAAGCTGCTAGGGAGATTCCCTTCTACAGGAAAGGTATCTGGCTGGGGTTGAACTGGGCTTGGAGTATGTGCACCAAATTGAGCGGCAAGCTGCAAACTTCCTTTCAGCCTATCGGCAATTGAGGATGCATGCTATCCGCTCCTGCCAGTTTGTCTAGCAAGATAATGGTAGCACTCAGTTGCCACTCTCCATCCTATCTGGGTTTTCAGCGGTGCCAGTGCCTTTCTTTTTTTTTTTTAAAGGCTGGAGTGGGGGTAAAGCATTTTTCCCCCTGCAGACCTCCAATCTTTTGTCTCTAGGGTTCTCCTCCAGTTCTGCCCCCTTCCATACTCAGAATTCCTACTCTACAAATATGGGGAGTGGTGCTATGTGATGTCAGCATTTCTAATGGCCACTTCAAGTGAATTGTGATCATGTGTTGGCTCCTAATGCAGTTTTTTCCCCCCCTCTATTTACAGCACAAAATGGCTCAGGAGACCAACCAGACCCCAGGGCCCATGCTGTGTAGCACAGGATGTGGATTTTATGGGAATCCTAGAACTAATGGAATGTGTTCAGTCTGCTATAAAGAACATCTTCAAAGACAGCAAAATAGTGGCCGAATCAGTCCAATGGGTATGTGTTAGAGGAACATATCAGTTGAAGTTCTGTTTGTGAATACAGTTTCAGTAGTAACTATTTGAGTGAACACTCGCAACTTTGAGGTATTTTGTGTTTTTATACTCTGGATTCACTCCCAGCTAGTTTGACTTGGAAGCATTTAGTAACAACTCTTAACTTATTTGCATCTGTTGAAGTGGACAGTGTCCACAAAAGCTTGTGTCATAATAAATTTGTTAGTCTTTAAGGTACCACAAGACTTTGTTATTTTCACTGCTACAGAGTACCATTGCTACCCCTCTGAAAATTCTAACGTTTGTATATTACAATTGTTACATTTCTAATATTTACTTACATTTTTCTTCATTGTTCAGGAACATCAAGTGGTTCCAACAGCCCTACCTCAGACTCTACATCTGTACAGAGAGCAGATACTAGTTTAAACAACTGTGAAGGTGCTGCTGGCAGCACAACGGACAAATCAAGGTAAGAAAAGTATAGAATAACACAGTGATGTCGAAATGAGTTAAATCTGAGTGTGTGCGGTAAACTCTCAATAATAATGCAGTAGTTTGCATTACAGCTAGTCCGTAGAGGAAATAACCAGTGTTTGATTATTCCTGCAATTCAGAAGTATTTAAGCTTTGCAGTGATGGAATGATAAAATCATACCTTAGATTACTGTAAGGTGAGATTAAAAGGGCACTTGGCTGTTAATAGTCTACTTCATACTTAATCACCAGTGAGTTCAGTAATAGTTAGCAAGCTGAGCTTAAGGTTTTTAAATTTTAGTGTTATACTAGTCTTCCTTATAGCACTAATGGATTGCTTTCATTTCACTGAATGCAAGCAGAAATGTGCCTGTTGCCGCCTTGCCTGTAACACAGCAAATGACAGAAATGAGCATTTCAAGAGAGGA
Source organism: Heloderma suspectum (assembly GCF_057233095.1). Lineage (NCBI taxonomy): Eukaryota > Metazoa > Chordata > Lepidosauria > Squamata > Helodermatidae > Heloderma > Heloderma suspectum. The sequence goes on from NC_139459.1 coordinate 100,666,669, forward strand.
GAAAGTAACTCCGAAAACAGAGACAACAGAGCCAGGTATGCCTTTTTAAAAGTAACTTGAGTGCAGTTAGTTCAGTGGGACCTGGCAGGTCTAAACCTAACCAGGGAGAAAAATATATACTTTGCTATTCTTAAAATAAATTTATTTACATTTTATAAAAATGATCACATTGCTAGTCATATCAACAAAAACTAATCAATTAAGTACTGGGGATATACTGAATGAATCCATTTTTAAAAAAAATCCATGTGAAATGCTGAATGTGTTCCAATCCTGAGAACATTTTCAGCAGCTATTTGTAATACTTCACAAATCTTTACAAGCCGTAGAAGCTCCTTCAGAACACTGGGGAATCTAATGATTTTTCCTTAAAGTTTCTTAGATGCACCTTCATTTTTACACCCCTGTTCTACTGAAAAATCAGTGTTGTTATGTAGAGGTCGGTCAAATGTTTTTCTGCATTCCAATTCCTTTAATGTAGATAATTCATACCTCCATGCAGTCATTTATCAAAGTGAATACTTCCTATAGAGTAAACTCTTGCCCCTCCAACACATGTTTTATTCCCTTTTAATATAGAATCTAAGAAAACACTTTCTAAAAAAGACAAAGGCATAAAAACTGAATAGAGAAGGGAAAGTTGCTGCCCACACCATAAGGTCATTAGCAGTAGAGTGCAACATGTCTCAGCATTGACCGAAATGAGCTAAGATCTGTTCTATACATGTAGCAGAATGGCTTTTACCACTTGTGACTGCATGTGAGTGAATATATTTCTGAATGTTCCCCTACCCTTAAACTCCTTGCAGATTAAAAACAACAGCAGTATACAGCATTCAGAAAGCTCCCTCGTAGGCGATCTCCTTTTGGCAAGAAGTTGTTGGTTTTTTCTATGAGTCCAGAGTTTACTACCACTAGTCCAATGGTACTATCCATTCTGCCACAGTTACATGTACAGCCCAGGCCTGAAACCTCTAGAGAGACGAGTCAGATATTTGTTAACCATCGTTCAAAATGCATTTTTGGGCACTAGTGAAGACTTCGTGTTTTGAAGGAACCTGTAGTACTTGTGAAGATTGGATGTATTACTGCTAGCTGCTGAATGAGTGCACAGGATTGAAATGCACTGGGCATTTTGCATGGAAGTTTGTGTATTTATTTACATTCAATACATTTCCATTGAATATTTTGGTTTGTGCTGAAGTGACTAGTAATGTGGACATATTTATATTAATAGAATGGATTGAACCTCCCCAACCTGATGCCTTCCAGATTTGGGGGGATTATAACCCCCATTATCCCTGGGGGATAACCCCATGCTGGCTGGGGCTGATGGGACTTGCAGTCCAAAATATCTGGAGGACACAAGCTTGGGAAAGGCTGGATGAACCCCTATTCCAAAAAAATATTTTAAAGGTGGTTTTTAATGTAATCTCTTAACCCTTCTGATACAGTACACCAGCAAATGAGATTACTGGGGAAAGGTTTAGACCTTTCAAATACCAAAGAGTTAACTCTAAATAAGGTGAAATTGGACATGGGGTTTCATACAGAATTACTGAAAGGCAAAAGGATGCCCCAGATACAGACCTATTAATGAACAGCTTTATATACCAGGGTGACTTTTTTTGTATTTCTGTCAAATTTTCAGGTAGAAAGCAAACTGAAAGTTATTTAAATTGCAGTCACATCCACACATTGGAATATTGGGATGGCTTAGAATCAAGTAACATGATCATATATATTAAAAGTCCCTCAACCTGAGTAGGAGTACTAGAAAGAAGCAGTGTTCTTCTTAAACACAACGTTTTGAGTGCATGAAGTCTGTCTCCCCAGTTGACTATGTGTCTTTCCTTAAGCTTATTAAAATTCACATTCTGAGTTATAGGTAATAGGCAATAAAGTGAAAGGGGCATACTGAATAATATGTCCATCTTTATAGATGTCTTTGTCTCAAAAGTGGCAAAGGAGCATCTACAATTTTTATAACATACAGTAAAGTCGTTTTATAGGTTTGCAGCCGTACTAGCTCTTTTGTAGTGAAAGTACAACATCTCTGAAAGATAGACACACAGAGATGAAACACATCACACTAGAATGGTGGGGGTACAAAATGCCTTCCTACATACGGTTCTCTTGATGAGTTGTGAACTCTTGCAACAGCTGTTTAAAGGTGATGTGGTGGAGGGGGAAAAACAAGAGAACTCCATCCAAGGAAGTCAAAGTAGTTTTTTTAAACGATGGCATTGGTTGCTTGTTGCTGAATATTGAGTGGGACTACCACAGAATGCCAGAAAATGCTCATCTAAAAATCTGCATCTCTACTCACTATGGCCGTGAACCACCACCACAAGTTGTGGTTTCTGTAGGGGAAAGAGGACACTGGCCCCCTCCTGGTTCTTCTGACAGAACTGCTTTCATTGGTGGAATGACACATTTGGATACAACTGTCTTAATTATAAGAGAACCCACTACAGAGTATTCTTGACCTTGAGATAGATAAAAGAAAAAGATGCGGAGAGGAGAGCACATCCTTGAAAGTCTGAGACAGGTTATAAACGAGGTAGTATTAGATGTCTTTAAGAACTGTTTTCCAGAAACTTGCTCAGCTGTTCTTCCTAGAAATGATAATGCACCAACATTGCAGTGTGTGAAAGACAGTGCACACTGTAGTGTGTGAAAGACAATGCAAATTAAAGCAGTTTGAAATTAAACAAGCAAGGCACTTCTAATCAACTTTAATTTGGGGGGGGGGTGTTCTTTCAGTTGTTACTCAACCAAGTCCTACAGTTACTCAACCTAGTACATCTCAAAATGAAGAGAAAACACCTGAAATGCCCAAACCAAAGAAGAACAGATGTTTTATGTGTAGAAAGAAGGTTGGCCTTACAGGTATGTTGGTGAACTCTGTATTATCCACACTTAACCGGTCTTAATCTAATTGCTTCCTAGATTTTGCTTACTTTGGAAATATTTAAAGCTCTTCAAGGGAAATTTTGGAGTTTAGATTTGTTGTCACCTTAACCGCAAGTCTTTATCATACAGTATTTCAAGTGATGCTTCTGTGTCTTCACAGGATTTGACTGCCGATGTGGAAATCTGTTTTGTGGACTTCACCGTTATTCTGACAAGCACAACTGCCCATATGATTACAAAGCAGAAGCTGCAGCAAAAATCAGGAAAGAGAATCCAGTTGTTGTGGCCGAAAAAATCCAGAGAATATAAACTAACCTACTTGGTGAAAAGACTGACTTCCTTTGTTTTTATTTTAAAATATCCTAGGAAAACATTAAAGAGCAGATGCATGGCCATTTTCCTTTGATGTTCTCCAGAGTTTTACTTTAGTCTGTCTTATTGATTGATATTTTAGGATATTGTGGGTGTTACAGGCAGAATTGGATAGATACAGCCCTTTAAAATGTGTACATGCCCTCCCCAAAATTAATTGAAAGAGTAAGACCTGCACTGGAAAACAGACACGCACAAAGGACAGAGTTGTCTAGTTCACATGTGCCAAACAGATGCATAAAATCTGCATGTTTGCAGCAGATTTGCCTTTTGGGAATGAAATTGAGGTATATCATCCTTGGATAGTGCTATGTGCCTGTTTGATTAAAAGATACACCAGGAAAAAAATGAGTCTACTTTTACCATAGTTAAACTTTGTCCTCTTTTAATTTCCACAATTCATTGTTTTGAAGCTGAGCTGCAGAGGAGCCACTTTCTAGATGAGAATGGGTGTTCAGGTGCCATAAGCTGCATTAAAGTTACCTACTAAATGAAAGCAAGAAATCTTGAGTCTGAAGGGTGAAATCCATGGAACTGATAACAATTGCTCAACTATTAAAAACTGGTTCCCAAAGGAAACTTCATTTTCAGAACTTTTTGAATTAGCCTACAACAGAAGACTTGTCTGCTTCTTACTCTTATGTAGCTAAATAAGTTGTGTAGCACAGTACTACAAGACTTTGCTTTACAGTTTACAAAGAAAAGGCTACTTTTTTAATAAACGTAACCACAGCAGCTCTGTTAAGTAACACATGCATCTGAACCTAGTTTGCAAATGTATTCAAGCATTTAATTTTTCATATGCATTTTATGTTGAATGTGTTCTGGGTTCAAGCGAATGTTAGCTCTTAATTTTTATAGTTTTCAAATGTAGCGAGATTGCACCATTTTGCATGGAAAAAAATCATACCCAATATGGCTGCTGTAGACTTTTAAGTGGTACCTGGAACCACTCTGAGGGCTGCTTTATCATTTTAATAGTACTTGGGTGTAGGACTGTAGTGTTCTTGGGTGTATTGCATGGGCTGCATTATCTACAGCATTGTACAATAACAACTCTAGAAAAGGCAGTATACTTCACTGATGCTTGTCTGGTAATATCACTTCTGTGTTATAATGGAAGGGTTTTTTGTGATGTATGAAACTTGTGTTTTTTATATAAACAAGTACAGTTTAGACTAGTATAGTGGTAATGCCTGTTCTCATCTGTAAATAGTTGTGTATACATAGGGCACTACTTCTGACTTCTATTGCAGTGTTCAGTCTTAGTTTTTCTTCATTAAAAGCATCAGGTTTTTGCTTTAAACTTTGTCCTCAGTTGAGTTATTAGATATACAAATGTGTACAGATAGTTCATATTTATGTATTGCACATAATCATGCTACCCGGCATCTATGCTATATTGTATTATGTAAATAATAAAATCATGTACAGAGGGATATAGTTCCTTTTGTGATGGTTCATTGGGTTTTAAAATGAAGTGATTAACCTGAACTTGGTGCTATGTGTGAAGAGATGGTTGCAACTAACTGTTCAGGATTTATTGGATTCTGATCAATCCTGTTCTTCCATGTGTATTTTTCCCTTCGCTGGATTTTATTTTTATACATCAAGTGATGAAGATTTATATGTTTATTTATTAAGCATATAAGATGGAATACAAATATGATACCTGGATAGAAGTTCAGCAAACGACAACAACATCATGGTTGAAAGGGGAAAACCTCTGCATCCTTACGGGTCTTAGTTGCTTTGATCTTCAAATTTCTCCATTTGGGATCTCTTCTAGCTGCCACCTTGGCAGCTGTTCTCTGGCCAGATTCACTGGCTTCAACCCTGAGTTATTGCCTGAATGTGGATGCAGGTTGATTGGTTCCTTATAATTCGAAAAAAGGAATAGCAAGACAGCTTATATGCACAACTACTGAAGGAAAGTGCAGACTTAAAAAAAAAAAACAAAGCAGGAATATGATAACTGTTTCCATATCCATTCTTCTACGTGTTGCTACCTTTACACACTCAACAGATGGAGATTAACCTTCAATATAAAGTAAATGCAATCTTAAAACTGCTGCTCCAGTTTTATTTTCGCAAGTCAGACCCTACTTTTAAAGTTCTCCCAAATGTCAGAGATCTGGTGGGAAGTAAGATTTGCTGCATTAATGAAGATCAGAACATTCTTTGGCCTGGTGGATATATGAGATGAATGGCAACTGAGGTCGAGAGATTGAATAAACATGCCAATACCTTCTGGAATAGTGGCTGAATAAGCATGTAGTTACATACAGTGAGAACACAACCAGTCAACAAAAGCTTGAGTCCTTACAGTGCATTAAAAGATCAGGACTACGTTGTGTGCATGTTTTTTAAGAATCAGTCCTCTCCTAGTATGATAAGATGGATGAGGTCAGTGTTGAGTTGCTACATACCTGTGTGCTCCTTGCTCATACCAGGCCAAACTCTTAATTTTAATAAGAGAAGAGCACTGCAGTAGTAAAGGATTGCTGTAGCATGGCTGATGGCTATTGCTTACTGATGTATTAGAACATCACAGAGCCTACCTACTTTTTCCCTTAAGTAGAAAGCAAATCCTTAGCAGAGATTCTTTGATTATCTAATCCAAGAAAGCAAAATAGAGGTATGCAGCACCTGTATTTCAGTGTTCTGGCAATTAAAAAAAAAAAAAGCTAAACTTTGCAAATCTAGCAAGGCTGTTACATAAGCAGTATAATAGGTATCTTCCTTGTCACCATTACAGTACAAGCAGCATCACCAGTAGCTTTATTTAAATTGGAATCATATGGCACTGTATTTTGACAAAAACTGAAGCAACTAAAGTTGTATAGGTTGAACTAGCTCAGACTTTCTAGTCCCGAGATTTCTTTCCACAATGGCAGAAAGGTAGAAAATGCAAAATCGCCTGAGAAAAACCCCAGTTTACTTGACAGTATGGCCTCATATGACCTTAGGCAATAAATGCTGATACGTTTAAAACTACAAGGTGAGAATGAAACATGCTGTCCTGTAAAACATCTTTGTAAGTGACTCTGGGAGGGGGGCAGTATGTGCTGAGTGCTTCCTCCAAACCCAGATGCTGTTCTTGGCTTTCCTAAAAAACTTGAGAGCATAGATCAAATCAGTCTCTAGCTGCCTAACTCAAAAACATGCAAAGATTATATGCATTCTGATGTCTGGATATACTTCATTTTAAAAGTCTAGAGTAGGGCTGGGTAGACTGTGGCCCTCCAGATGTTTTGACCTGCAACTCCCATGATCCCTAGCCAGCATAGCTAAAGGTGAAGGATGATGAGTTGTAGGCCAAAATATCTGGGCATAAGTTACCCAACTTGGCCTAGAGTGCTTCTTGCAAAGCTTTCAGAGTACCTAGCTTTTAACCTGCTGCACTGTACTATTATTTGACTTCCTATTTAAAAGTTCATCTTTTCATAGCAAGATTTCAAAGAAGATAACCTTTTTTGTTTAGGTAAAGAGCCTGAACAGAAAGTTAAAGCACTTTCTGTAATTGGGATCATAGTCTCAAATCCAGGAGTACAATGATAGAAATGCATGATGAGCAAGCAGAATACATCAAGAGATCAAATAATCCTCAAGCCTTTATTGATGTGGAAGTCTCACATGTGCATAGAATGGGATAAGAGGACTTATGGTGTACCTTAAATAGCTAATTATGTTGAAATTATTAGGGCTTTTTAATGGATTTTCTGTTGGAATAGAAGAAATGTGACTCTCAGTCATTGTTACCCACCTACGTAGTGGCAGATAGTATCTGACTATTCCAGCTGACCCAGATATAATTTATTTATTACATTTATATCCCACCTTTTTTCCTCCAAGGAACTCAAGGCGGCATACATAATTCTCCTCCTCCTCCATTTTATCCTCACAACAACAACCCTGTGAGGTAGGTTGGGCTGAGAGTCTGTGACTGGCCCAAAGTCACCCAGTGAGCTTCCATGGCCGAGTGGGGACTAGAACCTGGATCTCCCAACTCCCAGTCCATTACTACGGAAGTAGAAAGTAATGACACAGTTCTTTTTGAAAAGAAAATAAATAGCAGCTTTTGAGTTACAGGAAGAGGTGAAAGGAGTAAAGAATCTTGATTATAGGAAGGGAAGTGATTCAGATTGTATATCCCTGCACTCCCTAAACAGAAGTCTTCATATTGTGCTACAATCAACACAATACAGGGATTATTATTTTTTTTCTTATGGGAGGCCAGGCATTGGGTTTTAATTAGAAACCTGATGCCTGATAATCACTCTCAGAAAAAATATTCACAAGTAGCGTGCCTAGGATATAATGAGAAGGATAAAATTATTGCTGTCATCTGGAATACTTTTGATTACATTCAGTTCTGTGTGCCGTAAAAGAAAAATTAATGCCTGTACAATATGGTCAAGGAATGTAACTTGGAGTACAGTCCTATTGAACCACTTGCAGCAGTCCATTGTTTAGGATCCTTTACAGAGAAAGTTGTGCCATTTGACCATTTTTGTCTTAATTGCCGTTGCCAAATCCTATTATCCTGTGGTGGTACGCTATTTACATAGGAGTAAATATCAAGTCATACAGTATGTGCAGATTTTCCCTTTGTTTTCAAATTCTGTTTATTCCAATAGCTTCTAACTAGATGAGCTGTAAACAGCACACTTCTGGCTGACTTTTCGAAATTCATGATTTTAATTTTCAGTAACTTCTTATGTGAACTATTTTTACCACTACATTCCAATGTTTCAGCAGCCCTTTTAAATGGAAGTTGATACCTCTAACTTCTAGTTCTGTTTACTTTTGTATTTTTGTGGGGTGCAGGATGTGGGATAAATGTGTACGGTAGTCTGCCCTGTTGTAGCTGGCAATGATGATAACTATTTCAGAATTGAATAGGATGTAAAACTGGGACTATTCTGTGTAATACATAACTGTATTGAAGCTGGAATTTCTTACAGTAGGAATAGGTTCGTTTTCAAGAACAGATTTTTAAAACTAGCCTGGAACTTCTGGTAGCTTTCTCACTAAAGTTGCAAATTAACCTTTTTTATTAGCTCGTGTGTGTTTAAAAAATCATATACCAGTTACAAACATCACAGGGGGTGGGCTATTAATGACGCCCTAATCAAAGCTTAGCTATGCATCTGTCTTGCCTGTGACACTGTAGTTTGAGAACTTGCACTTTCTTTAACAGAGGCCTAAAATTATCTTCAAACAGATGTGCTATAAAACAGTGTTTACAGCCTATTACCTCTATTATTAGGCTCAAATGCCATATGTGTGCAGAGCTGATGCTTAGCTCTTTGGTTCCTCCCAGTATGGAATCATTTGCTTTGTTTCCTGATGTCATCTTTTTTCTCCCCTATGCTTAGTATCCCTGTGTCTGTGAACACTGCCATAGGGTTTTATTTCCCTTTGGGTAGAAGAGCTATTGTCAGCTACCAAGTATCCACTGTGAAACTGCAGAAAACATGTTTTATTATAGAGCGTACTAAAGTATGCTTCCTAGGGCAACCGTGTTCTTCCTGCATTCAGAAAATGGCTGGATACATGAGTCATGTAAGACCACATACATACTCATTTGACATCTTTGCTTGTGTTCAAGGTGACAACTGTTTGCTGTTCGGTTCATTGAAGCTGGATCTTATGACTCCATGAAAGGCTATTGCAGTTAATGAGGGTCATATCTGTAATTGGAAAGTTTTTATACCCAAATTTGCTAGCCTTCCTCTTCCCTTCCTGTTGTTGTTCAGTTGTTCAGTCGTGTCCGACTCTTCGTGACCCCGTGGACCATAGCACACCAGGCCTTCCTGTCCTCCGCTCTCTCCCGGAGCGTGCTCAAGTTCATATTCATTGCATCGGTGATGCTATCTAGCCATCTCATCCTCTGCCGTCCCCTTCTCCTTTTGCCTTCAGTCTTTCCCAGCATCAGGGTCTTTTCCAGGGAGTTTTCTCTTCGCATTAGGTGGTCAAAATATTTGAGCTTCAGCTTCAGTATCTGTCCTTCCAATGAGCACTCAGGGTTGATTTCCTTTAGGATGGACTGATTTGACCTCCTTGCAGTCCAGGGGACTCATAAGAGTCTTCTCCAGCACCACAGTTCAAACGCATCAATTCTTCGGCCCTCAGCCTTCCTTATAGTCCAGCTCTCACAGCCATACATTACTACTGGGAAAACCATAGCTTTGATTAGACGGACCTTTGTCGGCTAGGTGATGTCTCTGCTTCTTACTATGCTGTCTAGGTTGGCCATAGCTTTCCTCCCAAGGAGCAAGCGTCTTTTAATTTCATGGCTACAGTCACCATCTGCGGTGATCTTGGAGCCCAAGAAAATAAAATCTGTCACAGCTTCCATTTCTTCCCCTTCTATATGCCAGGAAGTGATGGGGCCAGATGCCATGATCTTCGTTTTTTTAATGTTGAGTTTCAAACCAGCTTTTGCACTCTCCTCTTTCACCCTCAACAAGAGGCTCTTTAGATCCTCTTCGCTTTCTGCCATTAGGGTGGTATCGTCTGCGTATCGGAGGTTGTTGATAATTCTCCTGGCAATCTTAATTCCGACCTGTGATTCATCCAACCCGGCATTTCTCATGATGTACTCTGCATATAAATTAAATAAGCAGGGTGACAATATGCAGCCTTGTCGTACTACTTTCCCAATTTTGAACCAATCGGTTGTTCCATGTCTGGTTCTTACTGTTGCTTCTTGACCATTGTACAGGTTTCTCAGGAGACAGGTAAGGTGGTCTGGTACTCCCATCACTTTAAGAATTTGCCACAGTTTGTTGTGATCCACACAATCAAAGGCTTTAGCGTAGTCAACGAAGCAGAAAGAGACATTTTTCTGGAATTCTCTTGCTTTCTCCATGAAGTGGTTGGGCATAGACTTGAATTACTGTGATGTTGAATGGTTTGCCTTGGATTCGTACTGAAATCATTCTATCATTTTTGAGATTGTATCCCAGTACTGCTTTTCCCACCCTTTTGTTGACTATGAGTGCTACTCCATTTCTTCTAAGGGATTCTTGCCCACAGTAGTAGATATGATGGTCACCTGAATTAAATTTGCCCATGCCTGTCCATTTTAGTTCGCTGATTCCCAAGATGTCGATGTTCAGTCTTGCCATCTCATGTTTGACCACCTCCAGCTTACCTTGATTCATTGATCTTACATTCCAGGTTCCTAAACAATATAGTTCTTTACAGCATCGGATTTTCTTTTCACCAGCAGACACATCCACAGCTGAGTGTCCTTTCGGCTTTGGCCCAGCCGCTTCACTCTTTCTGGCGCTACTTGGAAATACCCTCTGCTCTTCCCCAGTAGTATATTGGACACCTTCCGACCTGAGGGGCTCATCTTCCGGTGTCATATCTTTTAGCCTTGTGATACGTTCCATGGAGTTTTCTTGGCAAGAATACTGGAGTGGGTTGCCATTTCCTTCTCCAGTGGACCACATTTTGTCAGAACTTTCTGCCATGACCTGTCCGTCTTGGGTGGCCCTGCACAGCATAGCTTATGGCTTCACTGAGTTACGCAAGCAAGCCCCTTCGCCACAACAAGGCAGTGATCCATGAAGGGGCCTTTCCTGTACCTTTTCCCTTCTCTATAATGTCTCTTAGACTGTTAGCCTGAGGCCAAGTACTGGGCTGTTCACATGTAATGGTGGCAAATCTTGGGTTAATTAACCCACAATTTGTCACGGTGGGTGCCTTTCTGAGGCATTTTTGAATATTCAGTCGCCGATTAGGGGTTGCTATGTGACATCCAAACCCAGACACTATGTTTTTAGAATATGAAAACATTATAGGGATGTGCTGTTGCTTACACTGGAGATACATAAAAATATGAAAGTGGAGAACAAATGTTAACTCTTTCCACTTACAGATTTCTACTGCATTTCAAATAATTGTGTTTTGCCTTGCAGGCCCATTGTTCCTCATTTTTGTAGCTGAACTTAACAAGATAGGGATGTGGAATATCTTATCTGGTTAAAGAAATGTTTGGCTTTTGTATTTTGGAGCTTTGGAAGAAAGGAAGGTGCTTGGTGGAATGATTTAAACGCTTCCCTTGGAATTAAAACCCCGGTGTTGCACTCAGTGAGCCATAAAGTACGTTATAGTATTTGATTTCTCACCAATAAGATTCGGCTTCTAGATAATGACTCAGATTTTATACTGATTGCAAAGCCACCATGGACACGCTGACCTCTGAGTAAAATTAAGCAACTCTGTTAACAGTAAACAACTGTGCTGCCCAGTCAAGTAGAACAGCAGGAAATAGGGATGATAGTCTGGGTTGGAAATGCGTATTTATGAGTGCCTTTTTTAAAGTAACTGGCTCCCTATTATGGTTGCTGAGTTTTTTACTGGTTCTGCTCCTACCTCTCTTAAAAACAAGCCAACTCACAGTTTGCTATCCTGTTAGGCTGCAGTATGTATTTTGACTATATCTTTGTGTTTTATTGTTGTGATGGCTATTTTGCTATAAAAATAAAATTGATTAACTTTAGTAGGTGAACTTTTTCCTAGTGTGGAGACAAGCAGTGAGAAAAGCTTCACAGATGGAATTACTTTTATGTCAGGAAAGACATTAAGGACACAGGATTAGGCCCAATGGATCCTTAACAGAAATGAAAACTGTAATAAATGGCTTTTTCCCAGTACCTAGGTGTTTGTGTTTTGGATGTTGGGGGCAGGAGGTGAAAGGGACTGAACAGTAGAGGAACCATAAATGACAAAAGCAGTAATTTACATAAAAGGCTTTTCACTCCAAAGTGGCTTAACAGAAGGTGCTACTGTTGTGGTAGTGTGTGCGTGCATGCACACAGAGACATGCATATGTTTAGCTGCTTCTCCAAAGAACTCCCACAGCTTCAAGGTGTAAAGGTAAGGCAGGTTACCTGTTCATGGATTTTACCCAGTCAGCTCTCTTTCAGGTTCATTATCCCTTGATATGGGCAAATTAACTAGCTTCAAAACCTAATGGTTTTATGAAAGCAATGGATTACTCTGAGAGGAAGGGTTGCACCCAATGGTGTCGTTCTGTCAGCAGAACAGACACTGCTAGTGGGTGGAGTTACCCCTCCTGCCCCCTGCATGCTCTCCAGTTCTGCTCTGGAGGATTAGTGGACCCTCCAGAGCAGATGTGAGGGGCTTCAGTAGGGGCGAAGTCAAGGGAAATTCCCATTACACAAGCAGACGTCTGCTCGTGTAATGTTAAGTTTCGCCCATAAGGACCCTTGGGAAAGGGAAAGTAACTTGGGACAGATTACCATAAAAATAACCTTTGAGCTGATATCACAGTTTACAGCCAGTACACAGAATATACATGCAGCTTAGAGCCTGCTTTAAATTGTTCCCATGACAGCCTTCTTCATTAGGCAAATCATTTGTGTGCAGTGGAATGTGCTGGACTTGTCTCTACGTTGATCTTCGTTGTTAATATCTAGCCTGTTTGACTTAACTGGTTAAGAACAACATTTCCATTTTGGAGACACAAATGCCTGTCAGCCTGTGGTCAGACACATTTTAGTTGATTCACTTTACTGTTCTTCTGTCTTATCCAGTTTTCTAGCTATTTAAGGGCCAAAAGAGACATGATGTTAAATGTGTGAATGTATTTAATGTGCCTGTTCTTTCCATTAAACATATAAAATTGCCATGGAAATTAGGAGTGATTGGGGTTGTGGAGTGCTGAGATGGGAGTTAACCCTTTCCTCCTGAAACCACACATACAGAGCTGCTTTTATCAGGGTGGCCACTTACACACTGCCAAAGAGAAAGAATAAAGGAAATGCATTACCAAAATAAGGACACAGATTTGCATATAACTTGCATATGCTGATTTATACATGTAGGTGCAAATTTAGAAAGAATGACTAATTTAGCTAGAAATGCAATAACGGATTAAGCCCCCCGCCCCCTCTCACTGTCCAAATCCTAATTGGGGGGGCCCTGCAGCTGCTGTTAAATAGATGGGGGAAACAAGATGTGTTAAATCTGTTTTGGTCCTAACCGGCATGCTTCCCAAAGCAAGACCCAGCTGGCTTTTCTGTTGAGTCAATGAAGAGGCCCAAGCCTTGCATTTGCTCTGCATGAACTCTGTGTGTGCCCATATTGCATGTCCCAGAATCCTCTGTGACGCACCAAAGATTCCATTACCATGGCCGGTGCTTAGGAGTACCTCAGCAGACCAATCAGCTATGAAAGTGTGGAGGTGCAATCCAGTTTCCCCAATCCTTAAGTTTAAAACATGCAGGACCAATGTTCGATAGCTTGTCATTGCTCTATGTTACAGGAAGCCAGATTCCGGCTGAACATCAGGAAAATCTTCCTGACTGTTAGAGCAATACGACAATGGAACCAATTACCTGGGGAGGTGGTGGGCTCTCCCACACTGGAGGCACTCAAGACGAGGCTAGACAGCCATCTGTCAGGGATGCCCTGACTTGGATTCCTGCATTGAGCAGGGGGTTGGACTCGGTGGCCTTGTAGGCCCCTTCCAACCCTACCATTCTATGATTCTATTCTATGATTCTATGCCTTCACAGCAGCAGTATGAGTTATCTACAGATGGGCCCATTTATGTATGTATGTATGTATATATGTGCATTTCTATACCGCCCAATGGCTGATGCTGTCTGGGCAGTTTGCAAAACAGGCTAAAGACATAAAATATAAGAACGTCAGCGCAGCTGTGGACAACAATCCCATGGCTTCCGTGTCAGTTATGAAAAAGGACTTGGAAATTCAGCTGCAAGCTCTTAATTATCTAGCTCAGGAGTGCAGACTGTAGACTAGCGAGATCAACTTCATTTTTCACTACAACCTTGAGGTCCACAAAGCGGAGCCAGGTGGAAAAGGGTGGCTCACGAAGGGGGCTATAGAACTGAGGAACAAAGTGCCTCTGAGATCATGCTCAGCCCGGGAATTAGTTTTCAGTACCAGAACTGGAACTTGCAGACAAACCCTTTTGCAGTCATATCCACTGCTGTCCCCACCCCTCCTCATCTTACTTGATTTCAGCAGCCTGTTTTAGGAGAAAAGGGGCTTTTTTGTTGTTGCTTTTGTTCAGGCATTGGGAGTTGCGAGCCCTTGCTGATCTACCGCAAGTCACCTGGAGAGCTAGTACCAACAGATCCCAGTCTACCTTCTTCCTGCTCCTGGTCTAGCTGCCCATCTCCAGCTTATTACAATATTGCTTAAAGCTGGAGATGGGCAGGTAGACCAGGAGCAGGTCCTCTTCCCGAGCCACCCTTTTCCACCTAGGAAAAATGAAGTAGGTCCTGCTAGTCTGTGGTCTGTGCAAGACAATTAAGAGCTTGCAGTTGTGTTTCTATGTGTCATTAAATGTTTGTCCATAAGCATTCAATACTTTATCTGAGAGACTGCTCAGTTTCACTTTTTTCAGGGCCTAGTTCCCAGTCAAGCCAAGGCAGAGGTGGGGTCTGAGCTCTAAAACACAAAGCCACTCTGTTGAACCCAATAAAGATGATGGTAGACAGCAATTTGACTTGCAGCATGGAAACCTCCCAACTAAAAAATAATAATGGAAAAATAAACCTAAATAAAAATTGGGATGGGCAGGGAGCCTGGTGAAGGCCAAGAGAAGTCTCTGCAGACACACTGGTGGAGACCCCAAGGCTACTTGGTAGATGCTGAACAGGAAATTATCATAACAGACAGTTTGCAGACTATAGCAGATGGTGCCAACCTTGCCTTTTCAACTTTTTTTTCAGAGATGCACTGATTTCCAGTCTTCATTTTTACTGGAGCTGCAAGTATTAGTTGGTGAATTCATGCAAATAACCAACCAAGACTTAAATCTCAGGTTAAACCTTACTTCCCAGTTCATTGGTGAGCCTAACAACAAACACAGACTTTTGAGTTCAGGATTTTTGCATCTGCCACCATGCAGGGTACACAAATGTGCTGGATTACATCTCCCTGTATCAGATGAGAAGGGGAGTTAAACATGGCTTTTCTTTCCAGTTTATAGCCAAAGCTGGCACACAATGAAATGAATGGATTTTGATTTCAGGCTGAAACTGTGGCTTTCATCTAAAAATAAGAACCAAGACAACCGAAACCAGACAGCGCTCATCTGAAATCAGTGTCATTGTGTTTTAAGTCTGGTCTGGATTTTCCACAACAGTGGGTTTGTGTTTTTTTGTTAGTTTTGAAGCCTTAGTGAGCGTATGTCTTATCATCGGAGAAAATATTCTATCATCCAATTTTGATGAAGAAAAAAATATTGATGGCAGCCTTCTATTGAAAAGTGAGAGATAACTTTATTAAATTACGCCAGGGGTGAGGAACCTCTTTCAGCCCAAGGGCCGAATTCAATTTCAGCGAAGCACTCAGGGGCTGCATTCCAGTGGTGGGTACAGCCAAAAGGGCAGAGCCAAAAATACCAGCGTATTGTGGTTTAAAGCTCTTACTGCCAATACCTTAGGAGAAGCATTTCAGCATTTTAGAATGGGGGGAACAATCTATGCAAAAGCTGAGAAACCACCAAATGATAGCTGGTGTGGGGTGTGGGCACATTGGGCCTCCAGGCCTAAGATTATATGGTAACTTAACTTATGATTATATGGTAACTTAAGGAGCAATCCTATCTAGTTACGCAGCCGCCTCCGAACTCGGAGGCAACCACCTATCCAAAGCAGGGCAGGAGAAGCACAGAGGAGATCGTTCCCTCCGCGCTTCTCCTGCCCTGCTTTTTCGGGTAGACAGCCAATTGCGGCTGTCTAGCTGCGGGAGGATGGAGCAGGGAAGGAGGCTGCTGTATGACACATAGGATGTGTCATACAGGCAGTTAGGCTCTCCCCGCCCCAGAACACCCCCAGCCACACCCGTTTTCAGCCACTCCGTGCTCCTCTTGCGAGCACGGAGGATGTGGCTGTTCTGTGCTGCCTCCGAGGCAGCGTGGAATTGGGGGGAGATCAGTTCTCTGGGAACGAACCTTGGAGCGTGGTCGGTTCCAGGAAAACAACATATCCTATGGCCGTCTAGCCGCTGTCTAGCAGCCATAGGCTTGCTCCCTTACGGAACTATCTTATTCAGGAATCTCTAAATGGTAAGTCACCAAGGTTTTGCAGTACCAGTTAAGTAAATCTTGACCAATTAATCAGTTTAAAAAAAAAAAAATAGTCAGCATGCGAGCTTTTATCAGCTTTATATACATTGGCAAATGTCTACATATGAGGGCAAGAGCCATCTACCTCTGATTGGAAGCCTGCAATGCAAACCTGTGTTGCACCTGATCCCGTGGAGTTCTGAACTGATGAGGATGCATCATCGGTGGCACAATTAAGTATAATGTGAGAAAAAGGAAGCATCTACTTCGGATTGAAATAGACTCTGAAGGTGAGGGATGAGAGAGGCAGTGTAAAGTTCTTGAGGAAAAGTGACATTGGAAGGGGCTGTTGATGGAGAGAGCTTGTCTGCATTATTATCATTGCAATAATCACTTTGCATATATGGGTGGGGAAAGTACAGGGAAATGTACTGTTTGTATAAATTACTATTTTAATTATACCCCCTTCCCCATTTCTTTTCAGAAGTAGCACACTGTCACAATATGCCCCAAGGAAATATGGATTTCAATGTTCTGGCTAAACAGATGAAAAAGCTAGCTTAAATATTATTTCCCCACCATCTTTGCACAGATGGGATCAGAATTCCACACCCAGTATTGTGGATTTGCAGGTTGCAAACAAAGCATACTCAAAAGTTTCCTCATTTGTAAAGCACTCCAGTGTCTCAGCTCTGGCCTAGCTTGCAGCCCTTCCTCTTTTCCACACAGATTTCTCTTGAATTTGTGCATCTCACGGCAGGCACGTTCCTAGATCTTGCGTGCCCTCTACTAATTTTTTGCATCGTTGTTGCTAGGGCGCTGTCACAGACATGCTCCTGTGTCTTAAAATTCGTGGTGCTGCTACTTGCATGTATGGTCAGGCCTTGGCTTCTTTGTGTGGCCCAAACTATCCTGGAACAGCTTTCTGGACTTCATTCCTAATTGATCATGCCCTCTCCCCCCAGCTGCCGCCTTATTCCCACTTAGTATCTCATTAAATCATTTCCTGTTAATATGGGCATCCGGTGTATCATTGTCATCTCTCATTTTTCATCCATCGGCCAGAGGAGCAGCAGCTGCAGGGAGCTTGTTTCTTCCTCTCTGTCAGAAAGAACCCTTGGCTGC
This sequence comes from Heloderma suspectum, assembly GCF_057233095.1. Taxonomy (NCBI): domain Eukaryota; kingdom Metazoa; phylum Chordata; class Lepidosauria; order Squamata; family Helodermatidae; genus Heloderma; species Heloderma suspectum. The sequence continues at coordinate 100,684,169 of NC_139459.1, forward strand.
AACTGCTAGTGCCCTGAGACTGCATGGTGGAAGGGAAACACACACTGGCCTCATCCACTCGCCAGGGGACTAGGGGTGGATAGATCGTGAGGGTTTGGGAAGCTGCTTTGAGGATCGTTCAGTCCAAAGACAGGATAAAAGTTTAAATAAATAATTGAAACCATGTCCATCTACCTGCCCAACACTCCTAGGCCCCACCTACATGAGCCTTGTACTCCGGGGCGGCTGTGAGTCGAGGTGCCTCGGGATAGATGACGCAGTCGCCACTTCGCAGACAGCCGTGGTGTTCTCCCAGAAACTGCGGATTTCCGAGGTGGCGTTTTGCTGTGATTTTGGGGGGTTGCTGTGGGTTTCCCCGCGGTTGCAGGCCATCCGAACCGACTTCACATTTTGCGGTGAGCATGTTGTAGGCATGCATAGTGCTTACGTTGCTCTGTGACACCCCTTTACTCCCCCCATCCCTTTGCAGCTGCACAGTTACAGAGGCACAGAGAGGCATTTTCAGTTATTTAATCACACTTCTGCACATTTTTGCAGCTTCATATCTTTGCATGGTTGCTTTCGGACTCGGTGCCCAAGGGCTGGGGGGAGGGTCTTGGGGGAGGCTCATCTTCGCTCCGGCCACCATTTCGGAGAGATGGGTTGGCACGTACTGCTCACACTTGCGTGAGTGCGACCATTGTGAGAGTCTTGGGCTGGGGAACTGACAAACAGATGGCTTGGAAATGAAGGAGCACAGAACAACCAATGTTTAACTAATAAGGGAAGGAAAGACACAACAGAACCCCTAAAATACAAAACAGCCAATGAAGTGTTGCACCCCCACGGTCACGAGACTGCACAGCTGCGCATTTAAGTATAATGGCGAAGGGGGGGGGCACTGTGAGTCTGTTAGGGAAGCCCGCAGTAAATCGCAAGTGTATCGCAGGGGATGCTCGTTCGAAGCCGCATTGCTGCACAGTTGTGACGGGGTGGCACCTGAAAGCGGTGCCATGTGGATGGGGCCCTGTTCTGTGTGTCTTTGCAACCTCATCCCTAGCCTTTGACTACCCATATTCCTCCCTGAACTGTCCTGCACACCTTTCAAATTGCATGGTATCACCTCCTCTCCTACATCATAAGACCAATGTATTTAAATTCATGTCACCCCTGCAGCGATTCATGTATTCTCCTCAACTGTTCCCTGCCTTCATATCTTCTCCACAGATCGTCTCTTCTGTCTGCCTGCTCTAGGTCGATTTTTAGTCTATTCTGCTCAAATAATCTCTGCCACCAGATCCTACCATTCCTCTTGATAGTCACTGTACTGTTAATCATTATCAGCAAATAACTTATTACGTGGAGCGTTCCTATGGATCTGTGCAGCCAGCTCAGCCATTACTTTGAACAGGAGTGGAATTGCTGCTGTTCCTTGATGTGCTCCTGCTTTGACAGGGAGGTCCTTAAACCTACCATTCCGGAGATGTATCTCTGTTCTTGAACTCGTTCACATTGAAATGCATGATAGTACAATTTCACTTATCCAAAGGCAGGGAGGAGATTCAAAATGATAAAATAGTTCCGAAAACTGCTGCTGCTGCTGCTATTGCCTATTACACTGATAAAGCTATATAGGAAACGCGTAACAGGCTGAAGAACTGCATCCATTTTGAAATGGTAACATCAACACGAGGTGACTTTTCTCCAATATGTGCATGTGGTGAGCCTTCCTTCTGCATACACCATCATGAGATCTAAGATTTAGCACAGCCCACAAAACTATAGTTTTCATTGGATCTTTGGGCTATTATTAATGGCTGCTCTGCAGTGGGGATTTGTGCTGTGTGTTCATCCTTTCCTCTGGCCCCATAGGTCCTGACTAAAACACTCCATTGAAGCTGCTGTTTGGCATGGGATGGAAGCTGCCAAAAGATTAATGTAATGCAGAATTACATATTGAACGTAACGCGTATTTAAACCCTGTATCCAACTGAGTTCAACAGGATTTCAAAACAGACTTACTAGGGAGTAAGTCCCATTCAGCACAGTGGCACTCACTTCTGTGTAAACATGCATAGGATTATGCTACATGTGTTTAAGAGGGCTTAGATGGCACATGAAACAGGAACAAGAGGGCAGCACCCTAATGTGATCCTGAGCAATGACTTCTGTGGATGAACAAAAACCTGTTGAAGATATTGCAAAACTACCAATGCTCCTTAGACAGAGTGCATCAGGGTGGGGGCGTGGGGGGATGGCGAGTTCTCATTAGGGAACTAGGTAGCAAATGTAAAGGAAGGTCTGTTATCAGGGGAGCAGTGGCCAATCTGAAGTTTTCCAATCTCCAAGACCAACCTCCAATGGAAGAGAAATATCTGCATCTCAAGAAAGAAGCGAGACTCAAGTAGGCTTGCACAACAGTGGTGGCACACTGGGCCGGCAAGTGGTACTCTGTGTTTCCTATACTCTCTTTCTGTAACACCGAACAGTTTGAACTGCCATCTTGCACGATATGATTTGGGGCTGAAGAGTAGTGGGGAAGAGTATATTAAGTTAAGAACTTTTTCAGGTGGTAATTTTTTTGTGCAGTACAGGGAGTTTTGGAAAATCACTTGCCCATGAATTAGGGAACGCTTAACAACTCTCAGATAAATTTGTATTAAGCTTAACTTTTTGGCTCACACCCAGAGTCATTTTATGTAAGCAAGCACTACCAGTGCTAATGGAATAGCACAAAGAGAGAGAGAGAGAGAGTGTGTGTGTGTGTGTGTACGTATGGATTATTTTTGGTTTCCACAGAAATAATTATTTTGGAGGTGCATAAAGCAATGCTCGTCTTACTATTGGCTGCTTATTTCAAACCAATCTGTGAACTTATTTCAAATCAGTCTGTTCCTAGTCATGTGTAACTCTCCCCACCACCCATTCTTATCCCCAGTTTGCCATCTCTCAGATTCATCCTTTTTTATTCCTCCTTATCATGCCCAAACCTCCCTTTTTCACCTCCATTAGCCTGCTGTCCCCACCTTTCCTAAGTCCTTTTTCTTCTACCCCTTTTATCCTATGCTGACTTTGCCCTCCCTGGCTCTAGAAGCTGAACAGGGCAACCAAAAGCAGGCATAGATCCTTAGCATAATAATAGTTCAACCAATGGTAGCCAGAAACCTTCTGCCTACCCTTCTGTATGAGCACCAGTTGACAAAACCTCCCAGCCCCAGTAACAAAGCATCAAGGGAAACAGTTAAGTATTCCAGTGAAGTTAACCATCTGTATGAGGAGAAGCAGAAGTTGGGGGAAGCTAACTAAGGCTATAAAAGTAAAATAGGCTTGCGAGGGAGCCCAGTCCTATGAGCTCAAGGGGAACCCCCACTGACATCTGAGCTCCAGAAACAAAGCATCAAGGGAAACAAGTAGACCAGCAAGTTAAGCACTTGAGCAAGGAGAAGGTAAGTACTACCTATGCATTTAATTAATTAAGCAGCAGGCTGAATGGGGTGTGCTGCAGGGGAGGATCCCCCAAAATCGGGCGGAGGAATGTTTTGCAAGCAGAGCCCTTCCTCTTATTCAAGGTCTGTCCCTCTTGCAGAAGGCATATCTTGGATGCTTCCCCTAGGGTACTGCTTGCAAGGAAATAAATCCCAGGGGCAGGAGAATGTATGTGTGTGTGTGGTGGGTGGGTGGGTAATCCTATAGAAATGTACAACTCAGGAACTGAATTCTAAGGGAGGGGAATAATCCTTGAACTGAATGAATCCAGTCTGCTGGTATTTAGGGCTCCTTCACATGGAGTTTTTATCTTGCTATTGAGATTGCTCACTCACGGAAGTTTGTGGGTCCTTTTCATGATGTCATCAACCTCCAGGGCACAGCCAGAGGTATTTTCTGGTGATTCTATCTCAGAAAGATCTGGAAATAACAAACTACCTTTTTTTAACTCAGAATGTTATGCGATTAAAACAGCCACTAGATGGTGCTGTTTCACTGAGGCCTATGGAACCTTGAAAATTAAAGCTTCCCCCCAGCCATCACATGGTCACTGGGACCCTGCGATAAATGTGGAAAGACCCCAGAACGGGAGGATGGGGGGTTTCTTTAGTGTAAAGGCAGACAAAGTATCAAAAAGGTAGCAGAGCAGCTTTCAAACTGACCTGTGGAGGAAAGCATCCAGTTCAGGATGAGTAATTTCTAGGGGCTGAGGATGAAAATTCTCCAAATTGGACAGTATAGAACTAGGCATGGAACTGTGCCTCCTCCCAGCATGGGGACAGGGACCCAGTCTGCCCCTCACCCTGCTGCTATCTCTGATCTGAGATAGCAAGTGCCCCTTGGGTAAGTCCCAATGCCTAGGCCGCCCCACTTCCCTGCTGTTACCTCCAATTTGAGATCGGAGATAACAGTGGAGTGCACCAGCAGAGGAATTCCGCTGTTATCTCAGAGGAGAGGTAGCAGCCGGGGATGCCCTTTGAGGGGATCCCTGTAGGAGCCAGGGCTTGGAGCCTAAACCCCACCTCCTGGAGGAACCCCAAAAGGCTGCACAGGATGGATTGTGGTGCCCCATGGTCCGGAGGTCCTGCACCCCTGCCTTAGACCTTTTAGACTTTTGTAGTCCAATACTGTGCATGTTTACTCAGAAGGCTTGCTATATTCAGTGGGGCTTACTCCTAAATAAGTGTGCATTGGATTGCAGCCCTTGCCTTTTTATTCTGTTCTGCTGGATTTAAATAATATTTTTGAGCTAGATCCACTTAGTCACACTTGAGTCCCATTGAAATCAATGAGACAAGTTAGTCATGACTAATTTAAGGCATGTCTAACTGCAACAGGATGATCCAACTCTTTGATTTCATTGTTGTTGTGAATACCCTGGAAGTCTTTAGACTTAAAAGCAAGATATTCACTGACTAGGATGGATAGATGGATGCAAATATTGATTCTCCTCTAAATTTTCCAGTATAGCAAAGTGATTTTGTGTGGGTTAGTTACTCATTAATAACCATTACCCATTCTGTAATACTCACAGTGAGGCTGGGTAAACTAGTGTGATCGTAAGTGGTACAACAGAGCTTGATTTCATTGCAATTCAAAATCCAAGCACCTCTTGCTTTGAACGGTTCAAGTATCTCATTTTGGCTGATATGGAGAGAAGAATGCCATCTTCTGAATGAAAGCCATGACAAAGCATAGATCTTGAAAGTCTCTTCCTTCAAGACACATACTCCATGCTTCTTCAGTTACACTGAAGTATTGTCCACTTCATACTATATACCACCAAGTGATCCCTTAAGTACTGCAGCATGAAGGCGTAAGAATTACCAGTGGATAAAGAAAACTGTTCTTGCAGCATGGCTACAAAGAGAGTGGTTCACTAAATATCACATTCCTCATACTACACAACCCCAAGGTGATAGGTTTCAAACTGAAACAACTGTTAGAAACGAGAAAGAGAAGTGAGTCACTGGGTTCCAGGCGGAGAGCTCCTAACGCTGCCAGTCAAAAAGCATGTTTTCCTCCATAATGGGGTGTGTGTGTGTGTGTGTGTAAAGAAAAAAAGACAGAAGACACAGTGATAAAACATGGGAGGGTTACAAATGGAAGATGACTTTATTTGGACCACCACCCCACCAGTGAAATTCTGTGAATGAGACAGGTTGATGGCACAATAAAAGCCTAATCTGGAAGAACCTGTAGTCTGACAGCACAATTACAGGCATGTCTATTCAGAAGTAAGTCGCTTGATGTTCAGTGGGTCTTACTCTCAAGGAAGTGTGCACAGGATTGCAGCCCAGATCTAAAGAAAAGAATGGCAAGTACTTTGACATTTATTCATATAATTAACATTCCATAAACCTGTCTAACTATTTTAAGAAAAAGGAGCTCAGAGGGTTGGCTGCAAGATCTGCCTTTTGTGAATAGAAGGACTCAGCTCAGAGAAGGGGCCTTCCTTGCCCCCACACATGCCCACAACACAGCAGAGTCCCCTGACCTTCTGTGTATCATTTTCAGGGGGCTAGAGGGGCTTCCGTGGAGAAGAGGGGAGGGCAGTATGCTTCCGCCAGCCCAGTTGCATGTGCCTAAACCCAGGCACATGGATTCAACCCAGAGTAATGATGTGTGAGGAATTTGCAATGAAAGCATTTCAAGGCTGGAAGCCCTGTACGAAATTAGAGAGGTGGGAGAAAAGCTGTCTAGCACAAAAGTCTCTCGTTGTTGCTGGAAACACATACATGAAGGCAGATACATGAAGACATGAACACAAAGTGAATTTTTATTTTTAAGTTCCTCTCAAGATAGAAATGTTAATATTTTTATGTGGATTATAAAATGTATAAGCATTTTTTTTACCAACGCTGATCATTTTGGAGCATTCTTCAGACACTCTTAACATATGGGTGGCCAATCTGTGATGCAGGCCAGAAGAGTTTGACACCCCTGGACAGGAAGGGCCAGTAGGTCTCTGTATGGCATCAGGCCTGTTTTCTAGCCTTCCTCCAGCATTGCACTACTGCCTGCTTCTTGGCTCATAGATTAGAGGCAAAAGCATCCCAAAGCATGGACAAGGGGATGCATATGGACTGCGGTGCACATGACAGTGGCACTATCATATATTTTTGATTTGACATGTTGCATGCTTGCCAGAAAATGGACCCACCACCACCTTAACACACCCTTTTCTCTTATATCTTTGTCAAGGCCTTGTACAGCTCAAGTATAATTTCCTCCTCCTTGTCCTTGTCTTTCAACCTGATGCTCTTAGCCAGGGCCAGCCCTACCATTAGGCAAAATGATCCAACCATCTGGGGCAGCAGTGGTTCCCTTGCCTGCCTGGGTCTTAAGATCCTCGAGAGAGGCCCTTCTTTTGAGACTGCCACGGTCAGAGGTGCGTTGGTGGTGACGCAAAAGAAGGTGGCTGCTCCCAGGTTGTGGAACTCCCTGCCGAGGGAGGCTGGGTCTGCTCCCTCTTTGTTGTCCTTCTGCCGGCAGGCAAAGACCTTGTTATTCAAGCAGGTCTTTGACATGTAAGTGGGTTTGGTGGGTTCGATGGTGTTTTTATTCTGTTACTGTTGCATTTTTCATTGTGTTTTAATGCCTTTGTTTAATTATCTTTTTAATCAAGTTTTATATGTGATTGTAAGCTGCCTTGAGTGCCATTTTTCTTGGTAGAAAGGCGGGGTTCAAATAAAATAAATAACTAAATAAATTCCTTCTAAGCCCCCAAGCAATTTCCCTCTGTTGGGGGACACAGCTGTGTGTCCCACATGGCCTGTCTTACACCCCGTAAACTAGCCTGCTGCCTTCAGGTATCCTGTCACTAGTGTTTAAGCAAAATTCAACTGCCAGTCCAGTTTGCTTCTGTACACAGAAGGGGGATGATGCCATCTTTGTCCTTTGCCTCAAGCATCAAAATGTCTTGGGCCGGCCCTGATCTTAACCCCATATAGAATTCTAGAACTAGAGAATGCCATAACAACACAACCCCACCTAAGTTAACCTTGTGTCACATGATTAGGGACATTCACATGTAAGGAGACCTAAAACATTTTGGTGCCTGAAGGAGAAACTCCAAGTCCGGCAGCAGACAGTCTCATTAAAAATCGTCGCTGATAATTGGCTGCTTTTAAATGGCACCCAGAATCTGCTTGACTTGGTAGGGCTGGCTAAGATCAGCTGCCACCACAGATCAACCTGCACACTTCAGAACAGATGTTGCCATAACGTTAAAGTAAGATACACATCAGTTAGTATCAAATACTTTCTGAGGACTGTTATGTGAGCATGCTATGAAGGGAGGCAAAAGGCTAACCAATTTAACATGAGGGAAAATTCATTCCTGACCTCTATATTTTTCAAAGGACCTACCCTTCTTGGACACTGGTCTTCCCCAAATCATCTTGCTCTCCTTTTGTTTCCTCCTCCCACATGAGGCAGCTCCTTTTGAACTAAGCAAGTGCTCCCTGCCTCCCCCCTCCTTGAATTTGCCAGCCTTCTTATCTTTTCAACTTCCTCTTCAGGACACACTTTTCGAAGATGCTTTTCCTGCACCACCACACATGGGTGTTGTTGGAGGATGGTTTGAGTTCACACACACACACACACATTTCCTATTAGGCCACCTTCCCCTTTGCTGTACTTGTCACATCTTGGGAATCCTTCTGGATAGCCCTCAGTGAACAGATGGTGTTAAATATTAATTGGAAATAAACATTAAGTTTAAGAAAGCTATTACACAGTCTCGCATCAGTGAAATGTGTCAATACAATGAGGTTTGTTTGTTTGTTTTTATTACAATTATTTATATCCAACCTAACAAAATAAAAATCCTCCCAAGGCAGCTTACAAATAGGTCAATGCTATATTAATAAAACCCACTGTAACCAATATTAAAAATAATATGTAAGGATCCATCCCACAGGGCCATTAATGGTATAAAGCCCTGTGAGAGAAGTGAGGAAGCAGAAGTCCGGCTGGAGTAGAGACCTGAGGTGTTCTCTGCCTGCCTGCCTGCCCCCCCCCCTCTCCTGGAATCGTTCCCACAGGGCAGTTGGTGGTAATGGCCCTATGTGGGGAGGGGGACAGTCCAGCTGGAGAAGGGGCCTGAGGTGATCTTCACCTGCCCACCTCCCTCCCTCTTCAGAGCACACTAAGTTGTGAATGCTTAGGGCATGGTCTTAAGTATGGCTGTGCACCACTTTGGTTCTGGATCCGAATTCCAAAGTGAAGTGGGGTGAATGGGTCGGGATCGGGTCCGGATCAGTCTGAATCAGGTCGAATCAATTCAGATCAATCCAGACAATTCTGAAGCCCAGACAGCCTGTCTGGGAAATGTAACTATTTGTTTAAGATTAAGGAGGGAGAGAGGAGGAGTTGAGAGGGGGGAACTCAGCCTTGGCAACTGACATCTCTAGGTGCCAATAGGGTTGAACTTTTAACCCAGCAGTCTCCAATCACTGAGGTGGAGGAGGAGTTGTATATAACAGGAGGTTCTGCTTTCCTTTCCCAGCATGAGAGCTGGTAGTAGGAGAGTTCTTTGTTGCCGAGGGCTTGTTGGATTGTGCTAGTGCAGCTTTACTTGTTTGTTCTTCCCAGTACCTAGCCCTTCTCCATTCCATTTCTTAGTCTTCCCTTTCCCTTAAATCCTTCTTCTAGATTCTTAAAAAAAACAAAACACCAAAAACATTTTTTTAACCCTTTCTCTTCTAGGTGTCAGGATTCAGTTTGTTTCCTTGCTTCGTTTATTGCTTGTTTTTCACCCTCCCCACCTCCGCCCTTCTCAATTACTATTCCTTCCCTCCCCATTTTTCAATTCTTCATCTATATTCTTGTTTTTAAAAAACACACAAAAAATAACCTTTTGGGTTAGGCTTTAGATAGTGTGTTACTCCCCTTCCCCCCACCCCTAGCTAGTCTAGGTAGTTTTTTTCTTTCTTTCTGTACCTGCTTTTCTTTTGGTCATGTGTGAGTGCAGCATACACATTACTGTACACAGTCAGTTTGTGGCCACAGCAGTACACTAACACACAGTCCAATACATACTGTGGGGCAAAGCACCACACAATACATAATACGAAATATTTAGGGGTACCACCACCCGTGATGCTGCTCTTGGCAGGGGCAGAGCTGGGTGTGGGCGAGGTGCTGGTGGGACCAGCAGCACCAGCACCAGGCTAGCTCACCAAAGAAGTTACACCTACTCACTTTTGCTGATTTTCCAAGACACTTTGCCTGTCACTTGTTTTCCCTTGTGTACGTCAAATGACCTTAAGAATATGATCAGGCTTGGCTATATGCATTAAAAAAAAAAAATGTTTGCTTCATCTTACTCTTCCTTTTACAAATGAGGAAAAGGGCTTCCAAAATGATCACGGGGCTAGAACAACTCCTCTATAAGGAAAGGCTTCATTATTTGGGCTATTTAATTTAGGAAAAAAAGCAAATAAGGGAGAGGTCTTTAAAATTATATGGAGTAGAGAAAGTGGAGCAGTGCAATAAATAAGCTCCACTGGGTTCGGTGTGACTTATTCCCAGGTAATGTGTATTGCAGCCAAAGAGAGATTTAACGTTTTTCTTCCCTTAATGAGAAGAGCCTCATTCAACTTCATCCAGTGAAGCTGAATAGTGGCAGATTCAGGACAGACAAAAGGAAAGTACTAGGGGAGAGGGGTTATTTTGTACTTCAAAAAAACCTACACCAGAGATTGGGGATAGTGACCTCCTAAAAGTCACCTTAAACACCTTCTGATTAGGATCTCTAATCCCCTGTGTGGCTTGACAGGTTTTTTTTTATCCTCTTGTTTTAGTTTTGAGAAAAGGAAACTTTACACATGGCTAGCACAAAAGCCATTGGACTTAACTGTCTGAAATTTGTCAGGTTCAATCACCTCTATAGGGGCTGCTGAATCCTCCTTCAGTCAACCCACAAGGGGCTGCCATGTCACCAAATTCCATGCACTTATTTGGAAGAACAAAAAAATTATAGCTCTTTGCTTTGACAGATTATCTGGGGAAAAAAGCAGATTTTACATGTAGCTACCACAAAAAGGACTGGACCTATCTGTCTGAAACTTGGCAGTTTCAATCACCTCTATAGGGGCTGCCAGTCCTCCAAATTACATGTATTTATCATTAAAATTTAAAAAGTTGTGGCTGTTTCTGTTTTCCAATAAAGTCAATGGGAAAAGGTAAAATCTGAATAATTTGGATCTCCGAATCTTGATTTGAATCCAGGGTCTGAATCTTGATTCGGATCTGGGGTCTGAACCAGGATGTATCAGGTCCAAATTAGTTCAAAGCAGATCAGGGTTCAATCTGAAGACCCAAACTGGCCTCCGAATTGGGCTGGGGGGTCCATGCACAGCCCTAGTCTTAAGGCACAAGAGACAGCCACCTTACTGAAGCTAAGCAGGTCTGGGTCTGGTCAGTGCTTGGAGGTGAGACCTCCTGGGAACCACATGTAGCCACCTTGAGTTCCACAGTGGAAGAAAAGTGGGATATACATGTGATAAATAGATAGATATATCTCAATCCCACTTTTCCACCAAGGAGTTCAGAGTAGTGCACGGAGTTCAGAGTAGTGCACAAAGTTCATTAGAGCTTCACAACTACCTTGTGTGGTAGGTTACGGTGAGAGGCAGCCGTTAGTTGCCTAAAGTCTCCCAGTGAATTTTATTTGAACCAGAGTTTCCCATGAATACTCAACCAATTCCACCACACTGGGTCTATGAGGTGGTCTTGGTTGAAATGAAGATTTAAAGTAAGGTGGATGCCAGTTTTGAGGGGGTTTCAGCAAAGTGCCCTCTGTTGGGCCCTCCTACATAAATAGGCCCCCAGCTGTGGACTTACTTGGTGGCAGTGGCAGACAGCAGTGAGCTGCCATTTAAAATTTCCCACAGTGCTGCTGAATGTGGTGGCTGCCTTAGGGAGCAGACACTGTGGGGTGAGGAACATCGCAACCTCCCTTAAATCCTTTAGCAAGCTTGCTGCCCTCAGGTGTGCTGCTCATTGCCCATATTCAACTGTCAGGGGCCTTTCACACAACACGCTAACCCACACTCAGTGACTTGTTTTGAACCATGGGTTGTTTGTTGAACTGTGGGTTATTGTGTTGTCTGAACACAGCCAGGGTGGCTTAACCATGAACTGTGGCTTATTTTCTCGACAAGCCACCTTGAGAACCCATGGTTTGTTGTTGGGTTAGCCAGGGTGATTAACAAGCCACACCGCATGGTTAACAAGCCACCCTGGCTGTGTTCAGACAACACAATAACCCACCCTGAAGAAAACGTGCTGCATTCAGACAACATGGTAACCCAGACAACACAATTCAGACAACACAGTTGAACCCACAATTCAACAAACAATCCAGAGTTCAAAACAACTCACACTCAACCACTGAGTGTGAGTTAGCATGTTGTGTGAACAGCCCCTCAGTCTAGTCAGCTTCTAGATGTGGTATAAAGCCTTTCATACATGATACACTGAAATGCCTGGCCAAGTACGCTCCCCACCCACCCCCAGCCAAAGACAATGTAGGAGACAGAAGATAATGGTTGCAAAAGTTGTAATGAGTCATTGAAGTGGGTAAGAATAATGGTGTCAGAGTGACTGAGACCTGCTGAGCAACTCCTTAAGGACCTCTTGCCTCCTTAAGAGTCCCACCATCCTTCTTTTAAACTTCCCCTTACCAATAATGTAGGATTTAGGCTTTAGACATGGGGTGATTGGTACTTCAGACACCTGAGTCTTAACCACAACAGATTACTGGTAAATTAAAGCAAGCAAATTACAATTAAAGGTATTTACAGAATAGAGTTGAGTGATACAAAAGGCATTAAGAGAAAATAAATGTTGCAAAAATGCAAGTTCCTCTACCCCAGCTGCACTTAGATTTCTCCAGGCTGCTTCTTCCTGTTCAGTCTTCAGGCTGTGGTGTTCCTCTCTCTCTGGTCTTCGTCCCAGTCTCACTTCCTCTCTTTCCCTGTATATCCCCTCCTTTCCCAAAACCAAAACTACTATTTCAGACCTAAAGAAATGAAACTGAAGTCAGGAAAATGAAACATAACCAGGGAAATGAAACTACTCTTCTCAGGGATACCACCCCCCCCCAACAGACAAACGAACAAATAACCCAGGCCTCTAGGCTTGACCATTTTCTTTTCCTTGCCTCTGTAGCCCTCAAACCTTCACAAATGGTCTGAAAGAATATTCTGTACTTTGCATCCATTTTGGCTTGGCCTGGGAAGAATCCAGCCGCCTGGTTGCCCAGCTGCCTAAAAAACTGCAGCCAGTGCCTACAGATACTTAGTTTCTTGTGTGTGTTTTCCCCTCATCCTTGCATATGGCTGGTGCCTAGAAATCTGAAGAAATGTACAACCTGCATTGTTTAACATAAATCTATTATATGCAGAAATGATGTTGGGGAAAGAAATATTAGAAAGAGAATTTCATATGTCACAAAACAACTCTGCTTCACTATTCATTACATTATTATCCACTTGCTTCCTATGAAGTTGAGTTCTACTATATTTAGAGAAATCAAGTGACTATTGTCATTTAGTTTAAGAGACAGAACTGGTAGTATTGCATTGCCAGTCTGTTATAGTTACTTTGAGATTACAACTACTTATTGTTCATTACATCCCAGTCCCCAACAATGTAGAAATTTAGAGGCCTTGATCACTGAAGGCCACAAGCGACAAAGTGGTAATTATGATGGAGAAGGATGTTTCATCCTCAAAACCTGGAATACTTTGTAGACTCTGGCCACAACTGAAGACTGAGTTCATTGTGCTTTACTCCATAGCTTCAATGGCACTTCAGTGCATCTAATCCTATTTGATTATGGTCACATACCTCCACATTCATGAGGGCTAGGCACTTATTTAAAAAGCTGATCTTTTAGGAATCCAAATATTGTGATAAATTCCATGAGCATGGAATTATAGGAGATGAATAGACCTAACTATAACCCCAAATGAATAGATCCAAGCCATGTGCCTGTAATGACATTGAGATATAGGAAACTCAGAACACTGCTTTAGACAACTACTTATTCTTCCTGTGTGGGAGAGCTAGTGGTATTTACTTTCTGTCTGTAATGGAAATTAGCTCATTCCAGTCAGTCTTTTTTCTAATGCTTGAGCTGCCTTCCAAGTTCCAACTTGAATTGCAAAATAAATAAATGAAAATGCCTTTGCTCTGAATTCATCAAAAGGGTAGCGTCTCTGCTATTTTCTTGCAGCTGATTACTAAAGACACTGACAACAAAGAGCAAGTTTGTAGCACTTCCTTCCCAGAGGGAATGGTGTGACACTAATGCAACTTGAATCCATTTTTATATCATGCGAAAAACCGTAACTCGCAAGGAGACTGTAAACAGGCTGTTTTCAAGGGAGGCAAGCAGATGTCACTTCCTACTGATGGTTAGTCTATCGTTCTTATTTTAAGAAAATATCATTTAGTGATATCACTGTTGTGTAATTTTTTTAGTTGGTCTTAATAAAGGTGTTATGATACTGCTACTGTTTGGATTCTATTGCCTGGCTTCCATTCCTATCAAACTACATACATTACTACAAATATTATTTGCATATGTATCCCATCCTTCCTCTGTTAAGCTCAGGAAAAGGGGGCAACAGCTGCAGATGCTTCCCCCCCCCATCCCGTCCCCAGCTATTCCTTGCTGTTTGGTGGAGTGGTGTGGAGGGGATCAAGAGGGGTTGGGAGGTTTAACCCTTTCCTCCCCTCACAATCCTTCCTCCCACACACCCTGGTGCTGCTATAAAGCTTAAGAAAAAAATTTAAAGCAACACGAGGGAGGGCAATCTACATCAGAATTGCAGGAGAGGAAGGCTTAAACCTCCCCCTACACTTCAGTTGATAGTCAGGGAACACTGTGTGTGTGCGTGCGTGCATATCAAAAAAGAAAGGGAAAAACGATGTATGAGTGACGATCTTCTATTTTTCTTCCATTCTTTCACACCCACATACACAGGAGGGTGATGTTGAACTTCTCTATTTCACACATATCAATCAACCCCCTATCTATACACACACAACACACTTTTTGATTAGATGGTATGTGTGTGAATTAATTCACGCAACCCCTCACTGCCCATCCATCCACATGTATTTACCACTCACCCTCCATCTATCCATTCACACAGCTGAGCAGTGAGGAAACAGCTAAGTAATGGGGAGGAAGAGGTGTGGCTAAGTAATGGGGAGGAAGAGGCGGGGCTTCAGAGTCCCTCTGTTCAGGGGATTGGTGGGTAGCACTGAGCAGCAGAGAAAGGAAGATGGGGCTGCAGATAAAGATCAATTGCAGCCCATTAGCTGAGCCGCATGGGTGTGTGTGAGGGTTTCCCTAAGCTTAAGAGCAGCAAGGAGGGAGGGTTACACCTCCCCTCCCCTGATTCCCTTGTGCTACTCAGCTGACTGGCAGAGAACAGCTGAGCAGCAAAAAAATTAGCCTGAAGCCCTGCTCCCTTCTCCCACTGATCAGCATGTGGGGATGCCACTGGTCACAAAAAATCAAACAGCGGAGTGCATGCAGCCTGAGGGCAGCAGGTTGTCCACTCTGAACTAGAGATAAAACAAAGGTCACATTCCTTGGAGACAATGTATATTGACCAGAGAATGTGCCTATTTCTTTTTGCTTCTGCCATAGTCACTGGATGCAAAAAATCCATAGCGCTAACCACACTTCACTGAAAATTACTTGCAGCTGGGTTTTTTTTTGTAAATCTCATTTAATAAGATCAGTGGGGTTAGTTCATAGCCTCCCCCTGCCCAAAGGTAATCTTTTGAAAAAGGTCTTTGAAAAAAATATGAATCAGACAGTGTAGCATTCCTCTCTTGTGCTTTTTATAAACCTTCTTCTGAGTATGGTGGTACTAATGATGATATTACTTGCCTGTCTTTTGAAAGCATTAAATTGAAGTGGCACGATGCATCTTGCAGCTTTTCTTCATTGATCAGTGATATAGTGGAGCCAGGGCTCACAGGAACACAGCACCTACACTTTATTTTATAAGCAGGGATGCTGATGTTATCTGCCACCAGCCCCACCCCACTTCCCTGTTCCCTCTGAGCTTAGCTGCAATGCTCACAGTAGCTGGGGGGGAATTAATTTTCCCAGCAACAATATATTGTTCCTATTGTAAAGCAAAGTATTTTGGAGGGGTTTGATCTTGGATGAGCAATTAAGACCCCTGGACTCTAAGGTCTTATAGGCCCCTTCCAACCCTACTATTATATGAAAAGACCTGCTCCTGGTGGAGATGAAAACTGCTAGAACTGGTTTTATGATATAGATCAGTACAGCTACCTGCATTTTTGACCTCTCCTTGGAGGTGTGGCTGTGGGGATTGTCATGATGAGTGCCTTCAAAATTTACCACTAGACTACTGGCACTGATTGCCATAGACAATGAACCTCTGACCATGTACCAAGTGCCTTTCCCTCACCACTGAAGCTAGAGACCATGCCAAAAGAAAAAATCATGTCTAGGCCTGAAAGGGCAGGCAAGTCAGTGGAATGGAATGAGGTCAGCAGTTTATGATGCCTGCAGACAGTGGGCTGGTTTGCACGTCACGATAAGCCACCCTGAAAATAAGCCACAGTGAGTTTGATGCTTGATCGCTAACCCATGTTACTCCTGACAGATGATCAGGCGCTCTGTGGCTTGCCATGGCTTGTTTCCCCCTTAGTTCTCCCACCAACTCCCATCATGTATCCCATGGGCCTTTATGAGCAACCTCAGCAGCCTACTCTGCAGATGACCACAAATGTGTTCATTAGTGGAGTAGAGGGTTTTTTTGTAATATAAAAGTTCACACTCAGGGAGATTTGTGCATAGCTTATTTAACATTACTTTTTGTCACCTTTGGGGAGATTTGTGCAAATTCACTAAAGTGCCATAGTTACTGCAAATAAGCACTGTAGTTACTGCGAATTTGTGCAAATCTCCCCCAAAGTATGTTTTAAAGTTACATTTGTGCAAATCTCCCTGAAGGTGGTAAAAAAAACATTAAATTTGCTCAAACCTCCCCGAAGATGAAAAAAAAGATGTCACTGTCTAGGGAAGTGACAAAGTGGAGGAGTAAACTTGACAAGTGTCATTTCTTATCAATGTATCAGAGGAGGGGCGGATTGTAGGAGAAGAGGGAGGCAGCACTAGTGAGATTATGAGGAGCAACCAGATTTTTGCCACTCTTGCCAGGTGGCTCTGTAGCCCTTTCTGACAAGGCATGCATAAGCCACTCTGCCAGGTCCACTTGTCACAACAAGCCACTCTGAAAACAAGTCACCCTGAACAACCCAATAACAAGCCGTGGGTTCTCAGGTTGGCTTGTGGGTGGTTAACAAACCATGCTGAGGAAATTGCACCATGTTGGGACATCACAACAAGCCACCCCAAAGCAAACAAGGGTGACACGCCACCATGGGTTGTCATGTTGTGTGAACCAAGTAATAGTTTCTATATTGAAATCAGTTTAATCTTATTCTGTTCATCTCCTTCCTAATTACTGTATTGCTGGAGCAAGACTGCAGAAAGGCCTTGTCTGCTTTGAAGAACTGGACGATTGGTTGGTGTCCTTAGCTTCTTTGTTTAACCTTCTTACATTGTTGGCTGCCTGTTTTGTATTTATAACCAGATATGACAGCATGGCGTGTGTGTGTGTGTGTGAGACATTTACTCACATATATTTTGGGTCTGTAAATCTTACTAGCAGCACATGCTCCCCACTGTCCCTGGGATTAATGTCCCTGATTATAGTGGTGCATTATTCCTCCCACCAGCTGTCCCCGTCCCTCCCACCTATGCACAAGGAACTTTGGATCTGGTGGTTCTTGAGAGATCATGACACACATAGAAGCACAAATGTCTCTGCTTCTCAAAGTTCTAGTTTAACAGCACAAGCACATACACTCTCTAGAGAAAGGCTTGGGCCAGCAACTCACTGTTGAGAAGGTTGCTTCTTCTGTCCTCACACTGCTTCTGATTTGCTCCAGCATATATCACAAGAACTGAACAACAGGTACACAGATAGAGGCAGGATGAGGCAGTTGCCTCAGACAGCAGATGCTAGGAGGCAGCAGAAAGGTGTTCAGTAAGAGAACTGTGCCTTGCAGTCTACTCTGAGCCCCCTAAGTTAGCTTGCTGCCTTCAAATTCAGTGGAGAACATTGCCCCCTTATTAGTGTTGAAGACAAATTCATCTGCCAGTCTAGCCAGATGGGAGGGGGTGCCATCTTGTCCTTTGCCTCAGGCAGCAAAATGAGTTGGGCCAGCCCTGGATAGAGGGAAACAAGTTCTCATAAATATCCTCAAGCACAATCTAGAATGTATATCAATTTTTCCCTCATGGTAAGGGACTTGCAACCTGGGCCAGGCACCCACGGATCCCTGGGCCCTGGTAAAGTATACCCTTCCCATCCTCATGCTTGGGTCTCATCTTGGAGAGCTGGAATGGTGTAATGTGGGAAGATCTACACCACCATATTCCCCTTTCCAAAGTCCATCAAAAACACCTGTGTTGAACTAGCTAACAAAGACAGGATGTTAGGTGTTTGGTATACGAACAGGATTTAGCGGGTAGTTACATATAGTGCTGGTAATCGTAGTATTGCACAGAGCTAATTACCTCCTGATTTTGTAATCTTTGCTCATATTTAGTTTGCCCATTATTGTCTTTTGCAATATTTGTAACAAAATGGATTTGGCAGCGGTGTGTTGTAACCAAGTTACTGCATTTCATGCTTCCTTTAAAAAAGCAACACCATCAGCTTGTTATCCAGTGCTTGTTGCAACTGCGAAATACTTTACATTTTGCTCATGCTGATTAAAATATATTATTCCCAAGTCTCATTATGGGTATTTTCTTTCTCAGTCAGTTGATGGAATAAATTAAGTTTTATTCCAAGAGCTGACCTTTAATCAAATCTTCATAGATTATAAATGTTTGCATTGCTAGGGCATCATCCAACCAAAGTTAAGCACTTTGAAGTGGCAATTTGAATGGGAAAGTTAAGCATGTGCTTAACTTTCTTCCATTATAACCAATGAGACTCTAAAGTGCTTAATATCAGCTGCATTAGGGGCCCTGCTAATATTCTAGCAATATACAAGCTTTCTGAAGAATAGGTTAGTTAAAATAATAGCTTAAAATAAATATTGCAAGACCAGTAAGGAGAAATTAATGGACAGAACTGAGTGAGGTGCTGAAAAATTTCACTGAAATTTAAAGTTGGAAATTCAGAATTGTTATTAGTATTCTATTATGTTAAAATTAATTTTCTCGCAACACTTGACAGCACTCGAATAAAAATATATTTATAGTTAATGTATTTTTTTTTTCAGGGAGTGCACTATATAGATAATGAGATTTTAGGTGTAATGTACTGAAATGTTGATTTCAGTATTTAAATCCTGATAGTGAAATTGGCATTTGAATTTGATGGATACATGCACCCCTATTGTTTTGACCATCTCATCTTAGGTTTGACTCCAGGAAATAATTTAAGGCATTTGTGCTAGGGATGGGCGGATCACTTACCCCGTTCCGGGGGGGGTGTCTGCGGGGGGGTGATCCATCCCTCCCTCCGGAATCCATCCAGGCCAGCTCTGCTCTGTGGTGATCCTACGGAGCTGGCCGCTGGCTCCACAGCGCTGGCGATACAGCCGGCAGCCATTGCCGTGCCGTATTGCTGTGCTAAGTCTGGACGCAAATGGCATCCACTACGCCATTTGCGTCTCTGTTTTCATGCGATAGGCTACACAAATTATATTTGCGTAGCCTATCGCGTGAAAAAACAGGGACGCAATTGGCGTAGTGGACGCCATTTGCATACAGACTTAGCACAGCGATACGGGACAGCAAGGCCAGCCATATCGCCAGCACTGCGGAGCCGGGGGCCAGCTCTGCAGGATCACCACATGGAGGAGCCGGCCTGGACAGATTCCGGAGGGGCACGAAGGTGAGTGCTCCATTCCGCCACGGAGGTGAGTGCTCCATTCCACCACGGACCCCTTGGAATCCAGTCTCACTGGGGTCCGTGGTGGAATTCTCTGACATCCCTGGTAAATTTGTGCTGGTAAATTTCTTAGAGGAGGCCACCCTCTAGAGGCACATCTAACCATTAGTCCTGGCTCATACCAGGATCAAAGTTCTTTCTCAAGGTTGTTCAAAGCACAAAATATTTATGCAGAGGGTGCCATTCTTGGTGGATTTATTTTATTAAGAGTTTACGTGCTCCTACTGAAGTTTTTAGAATCCAGCATATAATCTTTCAAAGCGATTAGATGACAAAAAATTCCCTCACAGTCTAAGTGCATGTAAGCAAATGCCAGATTCAACAATCCTTAAATTCCTAGAATGCTAGGGAATCACCCCCACTCCCGAAAACAGCAAGCATAGGGATCCAAAGTACTAATGGGTCCACCTAAACTCTGCTTTCAGACTATGTCATGTGAGTTGGGGACAGCAGTTTTCTCAGATTAATGGAAGACATTGGGAACATTTTCCCTAAGCTTTATCACTATTCACAACGGGATTTTAGTTCCTGGCACAGCGGGGAGAGAAGAGATAAGCCTCCCCTCCCTGCATGCTGCCTTTCTGGCATGGATCATCTCCCTGCATACCTGCAATTAATAAAAGTAAAGAGGGAGACATAGCTAAAGATTACACATTAGGTGTAATATGTAGTTTAGCCACCATTTCACCAATTTGTAGACAAATAACATTAGGAAGGGAACTGGAACCCACATGCAATAGCTAGACCTCCCTCAATGTTTTCCCTTTCAACAATTGCCTTTCCCTGGAACCAATCTATGTGTTGTAGTTTCTTATCTTTCCCCAATCAATTAGTCAGATGCTAGTTTATGTAAACATGACCTCTTTATTGTGTTACATTAGCACAACGGTGCTCATTTAGCGTAACTGACAACAAAGCAGTCAGAACACAGAGCAACAGTCACTATTCCAAATGCATTTCTCATCCTGAAGGAATGGAATCAGAAGAACATAAAGACATGGCAAGATAATTTCAAGGTGCTTTCTTCAAAAATCAGATTTACACTTCTACAAAATGAGATTAGAGCACTGTTCACACCAGCATTGATTGCTGTGCATGTTGAAGAGAGAGGGCAACTGCTCCTCTCCATAAAGTTTAAATGAATCCAGCATCATAAACATTCCAGTAGCTTGCAAAATCTATTAGTGGCATGAACAAAACAGCTGATGTCCATATACGATGAGTTAATTTAAATACACACAAAGTTAAAATGACAGTGTTTTTAGTCTTGTTTTTTTCTTTCATTGACTTCAAGGCTAGACAAAATCTCTTGGCAACAACAAAAACTGGGTTAATACTGGTTAAGTGACCTTCCTTCGTAGTTGAAGCCCAGATATATGACAACAAAACTGCAGGGCACAGTATCAGTATTGCAGGTTCCTCCCAGAAAATAAAGTGAAGAAAAACTTACACTCTTATTCCAAGTAAGTTAGTGCTAGCATGAAAAAAGCTATAGCCTTCCAACTCTCTGGCCCGATTTGCACGTCATGGCTACCCAGGGTAAACCCTGGGTAGCCATGAATGAATGGGAGCAAGCTAGCTCTCAACCACCCACCAGCTCACCCCCGCTGAGTTAAACAGCTCTGTCCCTGGGTTCCTCATGATATTTGAACCCGGAATTGGATGCTGTTGGGAGAAGAACAGCGCAGACTTGTAACACATGGTTTGTTACAAGGCAGGGTTGTTCCTCCCCCAATGTTCTCCAATTCTGGGTTTGGATGTCATGATAAACGACCCAGAGATGGAGCATCCCTGGGTTATTCAACTCAGCAGGGCCAGGCAGGCAGGAGCCAGCATGCTCACGTGCTTCTACTCATTCCCAATAACATGTGGGTTGTTTTTGATGTGTGAACAGGATCTGTGTCCTCTTAATGTATACCTGAATTTTGTGGTCTTCATTAAGCAGATGCAATGCTGCTGAGTCATCACACCACCCCGCCTTCATTTCTATTGAGGATTTAGACTATTTTTTACAAAGCAGGAGTTCTACATTTTTGATGTAAACCAACAGGGTGGAGTACTTTAATTTTTTTGCTTTCTTCATTATAGCAAAAATGTACCAGCTCTATACTCTGAAAAAGCATTCAGTATAGGTAAATAAAGTGAAGCCCCTCTCCTTAGTTCACTAAGCCATCTGTTTGCAAATACTGCAGAACGTGGACACTAAGCCAAGGCAACATTTTAAAGTGCAAACTCTACTTGCCATGTGCCATTTAAATAACTGTACAAAGCACAGGCTATACTCAGTTTCATTAACATCTTCAAACAGAAGGTTAACAAGTGGCACAGTAAGATAAAGATAGATTTATGAATTTAAATCAATTCCATTTGTAATAAAAAGAAAGTGCTTGTTTCCACAAAGTGCACATTTAAACATTTTACTCGCAGTAAGCTGTATTTCCATAATCTACCTTCTTCCTCACTTTAGTCTAAATTTCATGCTGACACAGAACATAAGAAAGAAAAAGACACATCCAGTCTCAAACTTCCTAACAATGAAAATGGTGGAGAATGTGAGGCTTTTCATCAGGTACTTTTCCTAAGTGGCTGACCCCATTCGCAGTTTAGGGACAGATCCTTGACTAAGTCAATGTGACGTCCTTTATTACAGCTTGTGACCAACCTAAGCTTGTGTGTGTGTGTGTGTTCTGCTTTGCCTATACAATTATGAACAATACTGAGGACCCTCACCTTTTTCTACTGAGAATCTTCCAGAGCATCACTGCACAATAGTAGTTACCCTGAAAGTGTACTACAAAAATTTGAAAACCTGTAAGGATCAATTGAAGGCACACATCCTCTGTCCAAGCCTGATACATTTGCACCGGCCAGTCTGTGGATGCAGGGCAATAACAATACTTGTAACATTAGCGTTTACAGAGTACTTTTTCAAAGTACTTCACATACATTATTGCAATAAAACAGCTAGGTCAGTGCCATTATCCCCGTATTACTGGGAGCGGGGGGCAGCGACGCAGGGGAGGACTGAGGCTAAGAAACACTGTTTTGTCTAAAGCCACCTATAGTGAGTTCATGGCTGAAAAAAACTTTGAACTAAGACCCTGCATCGCATTCCTCATGTCCTCATCCACTATGCCACATCAGCAATTAAGTGACAGTACTTTTTCAATGCACTTTAGATTGACAAGAAGGGATGCCAATGAAGGTGAAAGCAGCAAGAGATGCTTCTTTCTCCTAAACTGAGAGAGGGAGACTATTTTGTCTTAAGGGCACAATCCTAGGGGTTGTACCCTAGGTACTTGTAAGCTCCCGAACTTGGAGGCTTACGAGTACCCTAGGCAGAGAGTGAGCACGCTGCAATTGAGCTAGATGGGTGATTTTGCCTGTCTAGCGGAGGCTTCAGGGAGGGGAAGGGAAGGAGGCTGGGGTGGCAATAGGCAATTGAAAAAGGCTTAAGCCAGCTTCCCTGGTCTCCTCCCCTCCCCGCTCCCAGGAAAGCCTCCTTTCCCATCTCCATGCTCTGTTTACCAAGCGCAGAGAGGCATCCTGCATGGTTCTCTCCATGCCAGCTATGATGGGGAGGGGGAGGGGGAGGGAGTGCAGTTTCCCTGCTCTGAGCTTGGAGCCCTGTTTTCAAGCACAGAGCCAGGAAACCTAGGGGACATAGGATTGCTCCCTAAATGAGTTCCTACCATTCCTGATTCATTTCCCATGGGTACATTCTCACTCCCAATGGTCAAGAATTTTATAATTCCAGAGATAAGTTATTTATTATCTATTTACAGCATTTTACTCCACTCTTCAGCCAAAAACAGCTCCTGAAGCTACTTGCAAAGATTACTATTAAGACAGTTCCAGGTTCTGAAGAATATGGCTAATTCTGGTGCTTGCAAATCCTCCATGCAATTTCCTTTCATAAGCCAGGCTGTTGACAGTGACACACAGCCACCACCTGACTGAATACTTCCTGGGGGCATGTTTAGATGAGTGTGTGGGACTCTGGGAGAACAAGGTGCTTCTTGACATTGTATCTGGTCTGTTATTTTACCTTTCCTGGCAAGTTCTAATATTTGAGGGTAGGTTTGCAATTAGTACAGCTTTTGTGTAGATCAAAATGGCAAACCTGTTACAAAATATTATTCTTTGTTTGTTTATTTAATAATATTTATGAATTGTTCACATTAAATAAATGTCTAAGCAGTGCACAATGACAACAAAGGTCTTCATACAGAAGACAAGATTGCCTTCCTGGGAATGCCTGTTGGAAAAGGTATAGTTCCAGGAAGAGCTGAAAACACAGACGGGTTGGCCTCTGCCTAATTTGCAGTGGTAGGGAGTTCATCTAAACCAGGGGTGGACAACACATGGCCCATGTGCCACATGCACCTGCTGCCACCCTGTGTCACCCCCACTTCCCCCTGTCCCCCCAAAAAACTGGGTAAAAAAAGGGAAACATTGGCAGACGAACCACTATGGAGGTTTACTAAAGACAAATTTAGCTTCCTTTCAAGCTTATTTATTTATTTATTTATTTATGCATGCATGCATGCATGCATGCATGCCACTGCTGCAGCAACAGTGCAGTCTGGGCTGGGCAGAATTGACCCTCAGAGTGGCTGAAGTTGCCCATCCCTGATCTAAACACTCACTTAAAAAATGTTTCCAACATCTGTTGTTGGAAAAGTAGCATACAATACTTGAGGTTTAGGCAGGGATCTGTACTTTCATTCTAAAATAAATACAGTGGTCCACACAACTATATATTCACAGCTTTATATGGATGACAAGTGGATCTCCTTCTCTTGCCATCCAATAAAACGTGATCCTTCCCTTGAAAAGAACTATGGGCCTTATCAGAATGAACTGTCAAGTGTAAATTGAATCATTTAGTGCACTGTATATTTTCTAAAGCATTGCTCATATAGCTAAATTAGATGTTGCTTGCAAATGCAGCCATCATCATCCCGAGACTCTTGAAACTGGGAAAAACTATTTCCAGAGGGTCAATTGGAATCAGAGATGCAGCAGGCTAAACCTTTTCCCCACCTGCTGTTTCCAAGCTGCAAATCTCCCCCTCTCCAGCAGCTTTCCTCCCTGAGTGGATTTGAATGCAAGAAAATATACATTGAAATGCCCATGGGAAGAAAAATCATCATAGGGGGAATTATTCGGAAAGGGGAAATAAAAGGTGGCAAAAGGATTAAGCATTAGGATGATGCAGGGGAACATTTGTAATGCAGTGCTGCATTACCCTCTCAGACAGTTTACAGCTCAATACCATTCTCTTTTAAGGCAACCAGTCGAAGTGTACCATTGCTGAAGCAGTTGTACACTTGTTCGCAATTGTTTTACTCTCTGAAAATCATATGAAATTGGTCTCAGGCTATGCAGTGTGCATTCGCACTGTGGTTAGCAGAAACAGCCCAAGACATTTTGGTGGCTGAGGCAAAAACCTCAGATGATTCCCCCATGGTGGCAAAGCTGTACTTAATAAACTATATAATTGACCATTTGCTGCCTTAGAACGGTACAGCAAAATATGTGGCCTGAGGCAAGCTGCCTCACCCTGTCTCATGTTATGACCAGCCTTGGTCTGTTGCCCTAGAACAGAACGAAACAGGCACTGAGATCTGCAGCAATTTGGAAATTGGGCTGCATGTGCACGTGTCCTGCTGCAAATGTTTGTCCAAACAAGATCTATGGAAATACTCATATTCACAAATATCCTGCAGTGCATATAAGAAAGAAATAGGACAGCAGAATGTGATCTTATTGTTGGCCTTTGAACCTTCCTTAAAAATGCTTTTCAGGGGAGGAATGAAACAGATGTTACAAAAATACAAGGAATGGTTACAAACCGGGATGCCTGAACAAAACTGGGATAAGCTTGTACCTATGCTCAATTCTCCCTGGCCTGTCTCCCTTTTATCCACCCCTGCCTAATTATGCTGGAGTAGTTTCTGTTGTCCTCAGGTGTAAAACTAATGGGTTTAGGTTTTGTTATCAATTATGTTTTGCTTTGCTTCAGCAATATTTATAAATTGTGACCAGGCTCCAAAGATGTTTTGTGTACACACCAGGGCTTTTCCAGCTCCCTTTATTCCACAGCCCCTCATGCCCCATAAAAAGTAACATATGGGGAGTGGGGAGCTCTATGGTGTGGCATGTGATGTCCATGGGGAGAGGGATGCAGATGGGTGGGGGAAATCTGCCACACCCACACACCCAGTACAAAAGTGCTTTGGATCTCAATCAATGAGATCCTCAGTATATTCATGAAGAAGGTCCCCAACATGTTGTGGGGTAAACATTTAACATTAGGGCTCTTATTAATATACCTCAAGAGGGCAAATGCATACTAGGAATCTATCAATTCTTCTTTATATCTGTGTGGAAGTGCTCATTCCACAGTCAAGTTTGTTCTTACTTTAGAGATTATGGTCTCTTGTACAAGGAGGATACATTTTGGGCACAATTTTGTATTTGTGTATCTGATGAGATTTACAATGTTTTTTGTGCAAATTTGAAACATACTAAACAAAGTGAGCATGGCATCACAACAAGGCACCGCATTTTCACCCACTTCTTCCAAGCTATAGAGTTACCAGCAGAGCAATTTGCAGAAAGGGGATCTAATTTTATACAGAACTTGAAAATGGAACCACCAGTTTGCCAGCCACATAAACTTCTTCAATATTCCTGTCGTCACCTGAAATCACAAAGATGAAAGAGATGATTACCCTTTAAGGAATGCATCCCGTACCACTGTTTATCTTGATATCTATATTTTCCTAAGGCATGAGCACACTGTTCTCTACAATTGAATTAGGCATAGATTCACATGCCTACAAGGACTCAGAACACCCGCCCCTCGCTTTCCCTGACCAGGGATGGTGGGGGCAGGTGAAGCCAGGTCTGGGTTCAACCAGTGCCTCAAAGACAGGCTCCTCAAGATGCTAAGTCCCAAGCTGGCTTTACCTGCCACTTGCCTTCCCTGAGTGGGGAAGGTGAGCAGCAGCCTACATGCTCTCAGACGGCACCTTCAGGAGCAATTTCTGAGGCACCAACTCTGTGTGAAAGAAATTCCAGGTTTCTGAGAGACACAGAGAAAGACAAAGAAAGGGAGTCAGATGAAGACTGGAAGGAAGCAGCTTTGGGCACTCAGTACCCCTTTCTGGGTATCTAATGTGGGACGGTGGGTCTACTCCTGCTAAGAGTGTTGTGTTGCTTGCCTCCATGTTCGCTTTACTTGTCTATTTGACAAGGAATCAAATATCACAAAAACACTCTAACTCTCCAGTGATCTCTCCTCCAGAAGGAAACCCAACCCAGGCAGAGCTCTCCTAGAATTTCTCACTATTCAAAGAAATGAGGAGCAACCTGCACTTACTTATTTTGCTCCGGCTATGCCGATTGGTTTTCGCAGAGGAAGAAACTGTGGTTACAATGCCATAGGGTTTGTTCCAGTAAGGAAAGTAGGTGGGGACAGTTATGTATGGCGCAATGAGATAACTTTTGGGACTCCAGCTAAACATTTCATCAGCTATCATCACTATGGCCCAAACTACATGTGCAGCAGCCAAACCATGTCTTCAAATATGGGTCTGCCTCAGTCATATCTAAAGTGGGGCATGGGGTACAACGGAAAGCACCTCTGAGTTTATCCTGCAGTCCATCTCCCAATGTCCTTCGTGCCCTCAACCCCCATAGCTACATCCCATATCAGAAGTGAGACTAGGTAGGACAAAAGCCCCTGCATCACATATCATTGCAGCATACCCACAGTGGAAGACACAGGTTTGCTGCCATCACATGTAGTTCGAACCTAAGACTCGGGCAGTTCACATATAACATTTTTACTCCATTCAAGCAGTCCTGAGCTTTCCCAGGTATGCTCTTGCACAGAGCAACGCAGCAGCAGTTCTCACAATGGCAGACACAGTCATAGAAATTGGAGCTGCCTATAACTTAATCCTCAGGACAGAACATTATGTTTCTTGATGCAAGGGTGTTCACAGGGAATGCTGGGACTGTTTGAATGGAGAAAAAGTATTCTGTGTGGACAGTCCATGCGTGTGAATATATATAACATTATAATAATTCTAGTAAAATGTATGAATCCCTTTCATTGCTGTTTAGCTCATACTTCAATCCTGCTTTTCCTGCCCAGTCATCTACATAGTATGTACAGAAGCTTTCTAGTCCCTTGAACAGATATAAAAAGCTGTACAATAACTACCCATTTGGGACAAGACACTGACAGCACTTCACTCTGTGTAGACTAAAAAACTGAAATATTTTAGAAAACATCTTGGCCCTAATCCAGATATAATCCATGCAGAAAGATTGCATCCAACTAGAAACAAGTGGGAATATTTAATCTGTGTGAAATAGTACCAGACAGTGCACGAAGACAGCACTCCTTTCTGCTTCAAGAGATGAATGGCAATATGTACATTCAAACACACTATGCCAGGGCAGGAGGAATGCGTAAGAACATTTGAAACTGCACATGCATCTGTCCCTGCAGAGTTGCAACAGTAGCCACATGCATAAGTCAGTTTTCCCACATGCAGTGCCATCTAGTGCCAGCCTACATGTGAGCAAGCAGGTCTTTGGATCTACCTATGTTGCTCACAGTTACCAATGCAAGTTTGCACATGCAGAACATCAACTCCACACATGCAGTCACTTTGTCATGTAGACAAACTGATACTGGATGGGGATGCTGGATGGGCCTCTTTCAAGTAAAGCATTGTAAGACAGTGGCTGGATTTGCACAACACACTACCCAACTCAGTGGTTGAGTGTGGGCTGTTATTGAACTATAGGTTGTTTGTTGAGCCGTGGGTTAGTGTGTTGTCCAAACCAGGGACATTTTCCACAGGGTGGCTTGTTTACCATGCAGTATGACTTATATTTTTTGAACAAGCCACCTTGAGAACTCATGGTTTGTTGTTGGGTTGTTCAGCGTGGTTAACAAGCCACACTGCATGGTTAACAAGCCACCCTGTGGAAAATGTCCTGGTTCAGACAACACAATAACCCATGGTTCAACAAATAACCCATTGTTTAACAACAACCCACACTCAACTACTGAGTGTGGGTTGGCGTGTTGTGTGAACGCAGCCAATATTTTGTTTCCTTATGAACAGACATTTTTGAATGTATTAGAATAGATTCACTGTGCAATCCTATACATGTCTACTCAGAATTTAGCCCAAGTAAGTTTACTGGTACTTACTCATTAAGATTTCAACCTTAATGAGGTAATAATCCACTACTTAGTAAAGTTTACAAATTTTAACCATATAAAAATAAATAAAAGCATACATATTGAAAGGAAATAACAAAAGCAAAGGGAGTGCCTTAATGCTTGTAGCAAGTAGATGAAAATATCTATATAGGAAGAACTGGTACATACCGAGATACAGGAATTTATGGATAATATCCTAAAAATGTGGGAGAAAAAGCAAATATTCAAAATGTAGTTCCTCCTCCTTAATAAAATCAGTCAATAAAACACTAATAGTAGTCTATAAAACCAAACAAATGTAGCATTTTAAAAAGCAAATTACAAATCCAAGACAGCTATTGACTTTAAAGGGAATCTAAATTATCAGTATTTTAAAATGTTGAAATGTTACAATAAATGATCATCTGTTGTAAACACTTTTAGTACATATTATTTCCCATTTCATATTCTATTTTTTCTCACATTGCCATATTATCCTGTTTCTTCCTTTCCAATGCAGTCTTTTAATTTTCAACATGCAGACCACCATCCAAATCAATGGGCCCCCTCCCTTGGTGAGTCTACCTTCTCACTGTCGTTGTCATTAGCTGCTCCTGCTGCTCATCCTCTTTCTCCTCTTTGCTACCACTTGCTCGCTTGACAGGTAGAGAGCCAGTGAGCAAGTGGGCAGGGGCATCTACTGCTCCTCCTTCTCACCACCAGAGCGAGAGGCAGGTGAACAAGCAGGTTGCAATGGTGAGGAGGAGAAGCAACTCCAAGGGGCTCTTGTCAGTGGGCCCCTGCTGGGGTGTGGATGCACAGCAGGTCCCAACCATGCTACCCTTGACACCGGCTCTGGTAGGAATCTTCAAGGGCCATTTAATTTATCCACATTTAACATCTCCTGGAATAAAGGAAATCGTCTTTCTCATCATTCCCATGGGCTAGAAACCTAACCAACAACTCAAGGCTGTCATTGTTTATCTTGCTTATTTCTGTGGTGAGTAATAGCAGTCTTGAATAAGGGCTGCCAGGCATTCTACAGGGTCTTTAGATAGATGTAGCAACCAGCAAGTCATGTAGTCCAACCTACTGGACTAAAGCACGTTCCTCCATTCATGAGCAACATATTTTCATGATATAATATTTGATTACCTCAGAAGTATCAGAAGCAAACACGTCGAAAGGGCTGTCTGAAGCTTTTGTGTTGATAAGCAGTGCATCAAATTCTTTGCCTTCCTCAAAGTTTCCAATCACAGTATCTAGTCCTAGAGCTATGAAAAAAAGTCAAATCATAAATCACCTTTTTTCTCTTCCACACAATCAAATTCTATACAACTTCTGTATCAACAAGTTGCATGTAGGACAGCTTGCAGTGGAAATAAAACGTCCAACAGGTTTCTTGTTGTTGTTGGGGTGTACAGATTTGAGTGAGAAGCTAGACCTTGATTTAACAGTCTAGTGCTGTGACTTGGGAAGTACACTCCCTAGCAGCTTTAGGGAAAATTAACGGAAGCTGATTCTGCTTCATGCCCATCTGGGATCTAAGTCCCTAGACCAGGGGTGAGCAACTTGTGGCCCTGCAGATGTTTTGGCCTGCAATTCCCATGATTCCTAGCCAACATCACCAACGGTGAGGGATTGTGGGAGGTGAAGGCCAAAACATCTGCAGGGCCACAAGTTGCCCATACCTGCCCTAGACTATCCAGCAGCAGACTCCATACTACATCTCTAGATTCTTTTATGTTATTCCCAGAACTTTGAGCTCTAGGCAAAAGAGCCCCATATTCTGCATGTTTGATACAGTCAACAAGGAAAGGAAAAACAGTAGTGCCTTTGGTATTTACTCTCAAGGAATCTGCTCTAAGATGCTGCTGTTCTCTGTTGTTTCCATTATTAACCACCTGAGCTAACAGTGCCTCAACCAAGACTGGGCCCTTGCACTACAGTGAAGAGTGACAAGTCTTCAGTTTATGTAGACAGTGGAAGAAGAGGAAGTTAACATCCACTGCTGGGGCAAGCCATGCTGTTCCTCTCAGGCTCTTAAATAACTTCTTGCTAGCTTCTGACTCCAGAATAGGTGAACCTCCCTCACAAAAAGAGGTGGTGTTGACATGGCTGCCAACACCACCTCTCCTGAGATCAGGTTCTTGTGTGATGATGAGAAGAAGCAGCTGAGCTTTACTGAGGGTTTACATACTGAAAATAAGGAGGAGGAGGGTCCAGAGGTTCACAGTAACTGACAATGCCAACCCACAATGCTGGCCCTGTGAAAACTACCTGAACACTTTACACATTAAAAAGCGCTGCTTAAGCAGTAAAAGAAAACCCTGTCACTTTTTGCTGTGGCAGACAAACACTGGATGGCTGAAGGAAGGCCAGGTCCTAAAGAAAGTCCGTAATAATCTTTGCTATAGCCTGCTTCCTATTGAGAGGGGAACGTCATCCAGCATGGAATGGCACCAGAAACTACTTTGTGGGGGAAAGCCACAAAGAGTCTTGTGCCACTGTAAAGGCTAACACATTTATTATAGAATCAGCTTTCATGGACTATAGTCCATTTCACCAGATGCATGAAATGTTATCGAGAGTTTCAGGTATAATATACACAGTACACATGGTGGGAAGGGGGTTAAGAGTGAGATCAGAAGGAAATTAAATGCAGAAAGTACTGGCAGTGACAATTGCTTTTGCTGCAACAGACTAATATGGATACCTGTCTGGAAACTGGAGGAAAAGGAAACTGAATTGATTCTAGATTTATGATGGAAAATATTGCAGAATTAAAAGTCAATGGGAATTATATGAAGAGTTTGATGTTTATTCAATTGACTTTAGAAAAATCCTACTGAACACAAATTCTGCATTTAGCTCTGCCCAATATGTAATGGTACATAATGGTTTAAAACATAAGACTCAGGACAGTCTCTTCTTCACAATGGCCGGGTATATACTATGGGCTCCTTCAAGCCGGGCTTTTATCCTGCGATTGAGATTGCTCCTTCACAGAAGTTTGTGGGCTCTTTACATGACGCAGTGACCCTGCACTAAATGCCCTTTGTTCCATTTTTAAATAGATCGCAGATAATGAGCTATCCAATTACCCCGTTGTGTTCCGCTTCAGTTTCCTCCGTGAAAAGAGTTAAAGTGGGAAGAAGAGGAGCGAAGTCAATGAAAGATACTGGAAGACTCAGATACGGGGAGAAGAAGGGGGGAGGGGGAGAAGGAAGCACGTGTAAAGGGAGTCAGTTGCAATCCTGCATTTAAAACAGAAGCAGAAAGCTCCATTTTAACTTCAGAGTTTTAGGCTGGTATAGAAATGCCCTATATAGACTTAACATCAGCTTTGGTTTTATACCAGTTTAACTGCCATGGCCTCCTCCCAAGTATGCTGGGAACTGTCATTTTGCAAAGGTAATGAGAAGTCTCTAACAGAGTGTGAAGGTCAGCGGGGCTCGCTGCCTCTTACCAAATGCCTGACGAGTCACTTATGGCATCACTGGTTTTCCCTGCACATGCTGAGCCTCCCGTGCCAATGCAAAGGGCATGGAGAGAGCACCAAGGATGGCAACAGTTTAAACAGAGGGCATTGCCAGCCATTGCATGCCTGCAGCTGGCCCCATCAACCAAAATGAGCATCACTTGAGGTGGGGCATGGGTGGCAGGGAAAGGGAGAAAAGTGGGGAGGATAAAAGGAAGACAGGAAAGCAAGGAAGGTGGTGGCTGTGGGAAGAGGGAGATTGCCTGTAAGCAAGGACAGCAGAGGAGGCAAGACAGACAGAATGAAAGGCAAGGAAGGGGAAGGAAAGAGGAAGGAACCTGGGAAAGACAAAGAAAAGGAATACTGGCAGGGGGTTTCCAAATGGGGTGAAGAGTTAATGCACAGTCCATTTAGGACCACTCTCGCTGCTCCCTTGGGGGAAAGAGAGGCTTTCCAACCTCCTGTCATTAACCCTACTGGACTGAACGACCTTGTGGCTCAGCTGTTGGGCGGTGGAGAAGGTGGAGGCATGAGCAGGACTGCATATTAGAGGCAAAGCAGCAAGGGGAATTGTCTGAGAAGACGTGAGCAATGATGGGCTTAGCGCAGAGCCCTTCTTCAGCTAGCACTGAGGATGAGGACTGTTTTCCAGAGAGGAGAAGATCCATTCTTTGAATGTCAGAGACTGTTTTGTTATTGTTTATGGAGAGCTAATCCCTTTGGTGGTATAGTTTTACGGGGACTACCACTGAATATAACTAGGGCAGTCCTCATCAATAAAAGCTATCTTAACACTCACTGACTGTTGCCATTCTGATGGAGCCAATGGATCAAGGGGTGGGGTCTTCCTCAAGACCCACTAATACAGAGAATGGGCCAAACTAACACACTCTGATAACCCACGGTCTGCAGTACGGGTTATTTAACCCATTGTGGGTTATTGTGTCATCTGGTGGTCATCATGGGTTATTTTGGTCACCTACAGAGTTGTGCTGCAAGAGCATCCTGACTCCTGCCATTCTACTCATGGGCATTCTCTCTGTAGTGGAAACAGCATACACGGAATATTTCAGTAGTGTCTATGGGGTGAAATGCGCAACTGGGAACACATTAAAGTGTCTACGCCAGCAATGTCATGCGAAGAAATGCGCAATTGCACTTTAGCGGAAAAGTAATATATTGCTTTAACTAAATGACCTTTATTCATTTTTAAATAGATCGGAGATAATGAGCTATCAAATTACCCCACTTATGTTCCGCTTGAGTTCCTTCTGTGAAAAAGGAAAAGCCGCAAGAAGAGGAGCGAGATCAATGAAAGATAATGGAAGACTCAGCTATGGGGGAGAAGGAGGGGAGGGGGCAAAGTGAGCACGTGTAAAGGGAGTCAGTTGCATTTAAAACAGAAGCAGAAAGCCCCCTTTTA
The DNA here is from genome assembly GCF_057233095.1 of Heloderma suspectum. Classification (NCBI taxonomy): domain Eukaryota; kingdom Metazoa; phylum Chordata; class Lepidosauria; order Squamata; family Helodermatidae; genus Heloderma; species Heloderma suspectum. The sequence continues at coordinate 100,717,819 of NC_139459.1, forward strand.
AATGCAGGATTTTAGGCTGGTGTAGAGATGCTCTTGCTCACCTAGCTCTATAAATAGCTTGGAAATATTTGGAATATATGAATAAAGGGAAGTGAGTTACTATTAGTTGTTTATAAGCTTAAGAGATAATTCCATCGATCAGTGATTGGAGTAAGTCACTTTGTCTTTTCTTTCTGATTCACCACCAACAAATGTAGCATCTTGCCAGTACATTCTATTGGAAAACCCACAGGAAGCTGCTGGATATGAAATTCCACAGAAAGCAGCTCTTGAGACTTTAGGCCAGGGGTGCAGAACCTCAGGTCTGGGGGCTGAATCTGACCCTCTGGGATTCCCCAGAAGGTCATGCCCTCTGGCCCCATCCCCTTTCCCCCAACCACCAACTATGTGGTGGTTTCCTGGCTTTTGTGCAGTTTTTTCCCCCATTATAAAAGGTTGAAGTGCCTCTCCTAAAGCTGAGTTACCGATTGTAGGAACTTTAAGCTAAAATAGGCTGGTATTTTTGCATTTTGGCCCTGTCTATTTTGCCCCACCCACCACTGAAATGTGGCCCCTGAGAGCTTCTCCAAAATGGAATGTGGACCTTGGACTGAAAGAAGTTCTGCCCCGTTGCTCTAGGCTGTGACATGATTTTATTTTAGTTTGTGTGAGGAGGCTCCCTTTATATTTACATGTATTGTATAACCATTGACCTCTGGCTTCCAAAAGTACTGTGTGCACAACACAGTCAATGCAAGAATTGAGTGTTCAATATTGCAAGTGTATCTGTTTTTTTAAAATATTGGCTCTTTTGTGAGATGTCTGGTCTTGTTTTCCTTTTTTTTTTTTTTTCCAGTTTTGATCTGAATAAATGTCATTTATTATACCCAAGCATCAATGCAACTGCACATAATTATTTTATTATTATTTTAAATGTTGCATTGATTAGCAGTAGCATTTCAGCCACAGAAAATAAAATAGAACAATGGGAGATACATGTTTTAGAAATGGTAACAATGCTATCTTCATAATATTGAAAGTTATTAAGGCTGCAATCATATACATACTTACCTGGGAATAAGTCCCATTGAATTCAGTGGAACTTACTTCTGAGTAAACATGTATAGGATTGCACTGTAACTCAATAAATGATTGTGTCTCTTGGCATAGCTTCCTACCTAAGGTGTCTTTGGTGCAGTTTCCATATTAAACACAAGAGGGTAATAGGAGATCAAGAGTCTTGTCTGTCAGAAGAATCCGAGAAAGCAGAAGAGACCCAAACTAGCAGTTTATACAGAGATGCTTTGTAACATTACCTCAAGTGCCTTTTTTTAACCAGGAAAACAAGCTTAGAGGAGAGGGGGTTAGGGTTACAGACAAGGGAGAGAGAAGGTGTTAAACCGTTTCCACCACAGTTTCCCCTTCTCCAAATCACAGCCACCCCAGCACCTTATTCCTCACAGAACACACAGCTCTGGAACCCTGTGGAGAAAAAGCCTCTTGGAAGAGCAATTTGGGGCAAGGAAACAGTGGATGGTGAAACAGTTAAGCTCTCTATCCCTTACTGCTGCTTCTCCAGTCTTATTCACCCCTCCAGAAGTGGGCTGAAAAGGGCTGCTCCAATAATACTATATGTATCTGCATGTAACATCTAGTTTGGCCCTGAGACACCACTTTGGATTTTGTATTCTGTAGTGATGTTGAGATGAGCAAATACTACAAACTTTAACGTAACTACACGCTGAATCAGGGGAAAAATAACAGAAGCGCTGTCTGGAAATAAAAGCAGAAAAGTATGCACATTTTAAAAATTACATTTTTCCTAAAACAGACATTGTCACAAAAACAACTCACACATGTTGAAGTCCTCTCTCCAAAATGGAAAATTCATTCAGAGCTAAAGTCAAATATCAAATATGAAATTCAGATTTTGAGATCTTCAGTTATTAGGGAAATGTCATCATTTAAGAATATGAGAGAAAATATGTCCTGCATTTGTTTAAGTTCTGACTTTGTACCAGCGGTTCCTTGACAAAATTATCCTAAACTTTGCTGCATTTTCTATGACACAGATTTGTTTTTGTTTTGTTTTTAAAGGTGGGGGGAGAGCTTCATTACCTTGGCTCCCTCCAAGAGTTGCTAGTTGGAAAACGTCCTTCAGAGTTAAGGCAGTTTCAAGCTCTTTATTAATGATAAGAGTGTTAGATACCATAATCGCCTTTCTGATTGCATCAAGCATGGAAGCTGAATAGCCACCAGCAACATCTATAATAAAACAGAATATTAAAAATCAGCCTGCAAGCAATGTACCCTGGGTGAAAAGGTGAGTTTCATTCAACATGGCAGGTCAGTACGCCGGCTGAATATTATGACATAGATATGTTATGGATCAGGCTTCTACTAAGGAGCTCCTCCCTGGCAACTGCAGTATCTCCTGTACGGTATCCTCCTAGCTAGAAAATAATGCCCATGCTGCAGGTTATTCTGCCTTAGGGTGCATGAGCATGCCTGAATGTCAGCTGCATTGTCAGGCCTGCATGCCTATCTGAAAGCACTTGGATGCATCAGAAACTTCTACCTAGCTCTGGGTTTGCTGGTCATTTCCAAAGGTGTCCTTTATAGATGCCTTTGGGCCTACACCATGATGGAAAGACGTGCCTGCCAACAAGGCTCTGTCTTCTCTCCCAAACTCCAGGGTAACACTATTGATCCGTTACTCCAGCTAATAAGGTGAATGCCTAGAAGGAAGCTTTCACAAAGATTTCCCAACCCAAGAATTGTCACTACTTCCCCCAGTGCTACATTCAACCCCTTTCCAGTCCTGGAAACCTGAAAGCTTTATATGGCTTGCAGCCCTTGTACCTGAAGTACCACTACCTGTTCCCACATGAACCTGCCCAGTTCTTAAGATCATCATCTGAAGTCCTTCTCAGGGTGCCCCTTAGGTAGGTGGTAAAGGTTCTGGGGAAAGAGCTGTGCTAGCTGTGATGCCCCATTAATTGAATGCTCTGCCCAGGTAATAAATGCCTAGACAGAGAATTTACTGAGGACCTTTTATTTACTCAGACTTTTATAAATCTTTAATCCTGATGATGATGCTATCTGCTGGTTTTATTATTTGTATTCTGTTCTGCTGTTGTTCCATATTTTTAAGATTGTTTTATTATTTATTTTGGGTTGCAAGGCACTTTGGAAATTTAAATTAATTGAAAGGCAGGGTAAAAATGTTTTAAATAAATTGAACCATCTGTCTCATGCCTTCTACAGGGCTCAGAATACTGTTCCTCTACTCTAGGGCCATCTTGAATCAGGGATCTTTATCTTCTTCCAGAACACCAACCCAATGGACACACTTCACCCAAAGAAACAGGATAACAATCTTACTCATTTTCTGTATTTAATGCATTATCTAATGTTACTGAGACTCCATTATATATTAAAGCTAATAGGTAATAATATTAAAGCCTTTCTTCATTCCCCTCCCTCTTCCAGATGCACCCCATTTCCACAGTTATAATTGACAATGATTGATTTATCAGCTGTGTTCCGCTAACCTCTCTAGTCATTATCCCACAGAAATTCCCATCCTCATCAGTTGAGCCACTACAGGTGAGTTGAAAGGGAAGGATATTATTCTGATAGTAATCTTCTCTACAGAGAGATGCTCTATTGTTCCAGTCTATCATAAGCTTTAAATGTTTTAAAATCTCTATTGAATAAGAAAAAATATGGAGGACTGTGGCTTTCTTGGTAGCAGATATAGTGATAGTATAGATATAGTGATTGGTCTTAAACCATTATTTAAAATAAGCAATTGAGCAGTAAACTACTAACCTGTGCCAAGGCCAAGCTTCACATTGTGCTTCAGAACCTTTTTAGCATTTAAAAGACCGCTATGCAATCTGGATTGGAAGTGGGGAAAAGAAAAAGACACCAACTTTACAATTAAGGAAGAGGGTGTTGAGACAGATGCATTGTCACATTTTGCCATTAAAAGCCATTCATAAAGTGTAAGCCAAAAGTGAAACCTATAAGCAAAGGATAGAAAGAAGTATTATCAATGAGGAGCTCAGCCTCACTGTCATTTTAAGCAGCTCCCAATGCCTTGACCCTAGAAATGTCCACATGGCCTGAGAAAGGTACGTCTAGTAAAAGCTTGGACATCCAGGGCAATAAAGCACCTGCACATAAGCTCTCCTCTTCTGATGTACACGGTTGCGCTCCTGTGTAATCAGCACTGCACCTTTGGAATTATGGAAAGGTCTTTCTCCTGCCCAGTTCCTAACCCGATCAAATCATTCAAGGCACACTACTAATTGGCAATCCAATACCATAAAGAGGTTCTGGATGGCCATTGTGGTTCTCTCCACAATGACAGAGCATTGCCACCACCGATAAAAACAAATCTCCTCTCATTTGCATTTGTTAAGATGGTCCTACGCCCAGGATTTCCACATGGACCTCCTCCTTTGCACACACACTACTCATGGCAACCCAACTATTACCCTAGATACCCCCTTTTCCTTCTTTTGTTCTTAAAGGAAAGCCCCTTCCCTAAACCAAGGTCTTAAAAATTATTCTTTTTCTCAGCCCTCTACCTGTAGCTAGCTTTGTTCCCTCCTCCTTTCCTTCAGTTTCCCTTCCCCACATTTGTTGTTTTGCTCTTAGTCTACTCAGGGCTCCAAGGGAGTCTAGGTGTGCCTCCGAGCTACTATGTTTTGGATACGTTACTTATTTTTAAAGCTTTTCCCTCCTTGGCTCAGCAAGGCCACTGTGGAAAGCCCAGCTTTACCTTTGCATTCAGCAAATGTCCTCTGCCATCCCAATTCAATACTGTCAGCAAGCAGGCATGGTGTCAGACTGCAGCTCTCTTTGTAGCTTTAAAAGCAATATTCACTATATCAGCAAGTAAACTCTGTCAAATAGCTTTTCCAGCATAATTTTCATGTCTTGAATTGATTGTAAAAGGCATAGGAGCAGGGCTGGTTAAAAAGATGGTGCCTTTAGGACACTTGGGATTCATTCCAGTGATGGGAACACCTGGTGATAGACTGCTTCGAGCCCGCCCAAAAGGGTCAGTGCAAATGTCCATTTTCCCGGTGAAGAGGTTGGTCCTGTGCTTACTTCATTTTAAAATTATCTAAGCCTTCCAGCTATCCATAGTGAAATGTGGGCAGCTTTAAAATATAGGTATGAAAGACATGACTATCTGAAACACAGCTCTAGATCATTTAACTCATTTACATATAGTAAATCACACTATTTTACTTACGATATGTTTGAATTAGGGCAATGTGCAATGGCAGTGCCTCTCAGATTAAAAACCTCCAGCTCTTCATCAGAAAGATAGCAGCCATGAGCCATTATGGTCTAAAGATAAAAACAGTGTAATTTACTTCTTGTTCTTGTGAATTACAACCCTTCTTTTCAAGTTAGATTTTATCTCAGATGCTGATTTGAGGATCTCTTGTGAAAATTCAGCAGGACAGGTGCAGAAAAGGGCAACCAAAATGATCAAGGGGCTGGAATAACTCCCCTGTGAGGAAAGGATTGGGGCTTAGAAAAGGTTTAGAAAAAAGGGAAGGGGAAACACGATAGAGGTACATAAAATTATGCATGGCGTGATGTTTTTCTCCCTCTCTCATAATACTAGAAGCTGGGGTCATCCCTTGAAGTTGAATGGTTGGAGGTTCAGGACAAATAAAAGGAAGCACTTCTTCACACAGCACATAGTTAAGCTATGGAATTCACAACCACAACATGTAGTGATGGCCACCAAAATGGATGACTTTAAAAGGGGACTAGACAAGTTCACTGAGGATAGCTATCAGTGGCTACTAGTCCTGGCAGCTAAATACTACTTCCAGTACTAGAGGCAGTATGCCTCAGTATGCCAGTTCCTGGGGAACATGAGCAGGAGAGTGCTACTGTACTGATGTCCTGCTTGTGGACTTCCCATAGGCATCTGTGCAAACAGACTGCTGGGCGAGACAGGCCTTTGGTCTGATCCAGCATGACTCTTATTTTCTTGTGTTAAAATCACTGATAGGATTAGGATTATTTGCACTCTAGCATGACATTGCTCCAACCTGTTTATAAGACTTCTCGGTCCTAAAGGACTGTTCCTTTTTGAACTGCAAAATAAACCCCATGTATACACAGGTATGTTATGTGCCTAAAGGCCATCCATGTGTGTTGCATGTGCAGTTCTTACCTTTCCTGTTTCTTTTTTTGACCTCTTAGAGCACAATCCTATGGGTTGTGCCCTCAATGATCATAAGCCCCTGAACTCGGTGGCTTATGATCATCCTATGCAGGGCAGATTATCTCCTTCTCAGCCGCCTTCTCTCCTGTTCTGCAGAGCTCCAGCTACAAGGGCAAATCTAGCAAAAATACAGGGCGAGAGGAGCATGGAGGCAATGATCACCTCTGCGTTCCTCTCGCCCTGTATTTTTGGTAGACGGGCAATTTTGCCCATCTAGCTGGGGCTCTGCAGAGTGGGAGAGAAGGTGGCTGGGGCAGCCAGAGGATTCTTTGTAAGCTGGCTGGCCTGGTCTCCTCCCTGCCCCACCCACATAATTGCCCCTTTTCCTCCTTTCTGAGCTTACATTTGTGAGCTCATAGACACAGCCAGCGCAGTTCTCTCCATGCTGAGGGGGTGGGGGCAGGGAGCTCGGACTTGTGGGTCTGAGGTCGGAGCACTGTCTCCAGCCTCAGATCCAGGAATCTGAAAAATCCTATCCCCCACTACCCCCCAGACACTGTCCGGTGCCCTTAAGACTGCTCCCTTAGATGTCTAGGGTAAGCTGTCATATATCCTTGGTACATTATCAAAATAACTAAATACAAATGAAAAGTAATAATTCTGAAACTATGTTTTATAGTGGTTTTTAAATGCTTTCTTAAAGAAAGGGTATTCCTTACAACAGAAAGGAATGTTTGCTTCTCAGATAATCAAAGAACATCTTCCCAGCTATATATGAAAAACCAGCATAGCAGAGCACTGACATATGCAAACCTGGGAACTGTTGGTAGTAAACCTTCATCACTAATGACTTTATTTAGAAGCATAGCGCTTAGATTTGAATCTCATTAACTTAATTAATGCTGTATACACAAGCTGCTAATTGACACTAATTCAGCTAATAAAATGCTAAGCAAATCTGAAAATCCAAAGGGAGATTTTCAAAGGCAAACTAGTCAGATTCCCCTAAGATTTTCAGTGGCACTTGAAAATGTCTTGCATGTCTTTGGAAAAAACTCCCTTACAAGAATAAAAGAGTTTATAATGTATGCCTCAAAGTCAGGTTTGTAAAACTGCATTCACTAATGAGGTCATAATTAATTTCAGAGTGCTTCCAGTGGTGGAGGGAAATCACAAGAAAACTGCCTGAAAATCGTGGAGATTAACAGTGAAATTAATTCAAATGTACATGTGCGTGCATGCACACACACGATATATATAGATATAGATATATATATGTATCCTCCATTTTTAGTGTAATGGGAATTTGCTTACTACTTTAGAAGTACCATAACAATATCTGAAAACTGGGATGGGATGGAATTTTAAAACAAAGTGGCTTTGACATAATGGAACAGGCCAAGGTCTCAAGAGAAAAAAACAGATTGGCAGCTGTCCTAATGAAGACAAGCAGATATTAATCATTCCAATATATTAAAAGGTAGATACATAGAAATTTATAATACATCATCAGAAATATTAAAATGAATTATATAACATATTTAAAATGAACTATGCATAAGCCACTCAAAGAACTACATGCATTATGATTTGAGTGTTAAATAATTTCTTAATTCAAACGTAAGTTATGGGAAAAGTTGTTTATGTCTTCATATGTTTGTGTGAGTAGTTTTAGAAGCATTTTACTCCTACAAGTTTCAAGAGACCCTTACTATTTTTATCAGGTTAGAACAACGGCGGTCAACCTAGTACCCTCCAAATGCTTTGGACTACAACTCCCATAAGCCCCAGTCAGCACGGCCCATGGTCAGGGATTATGGCAGTTGTAGTCTAAAACATCTGGAGAAGACCAGGTTGCCTACGGCTTGGTTAGAATATAGGTTTGGATGCCAGGACATGATGTGAAGGCACATGATGCAATCACTTTACTGAAGCTAGGCAGGCCTGGATTTGATCAGTGCCTGGCTGGGACACTGCCCAGACACCACTTTGATTATGCCTATTTTGTTAATTACCAGTTTGAGCACCAACATTTTATTTTATCTCAGCAGTACTTTTCACCTCTTGGAAAAAAGCATAAGATTTACTCATACATACTCCTGATCGATAAATCTCTGTGTTTATCATACCTTGTTTGTAAGAAGCTTGTTTTTATCATACAACTCTGTATAATTTTTATATGAAGGAAATATTTCTTCTACTAGTTTGATTTCCTCTTCACTCTCACTTATGTGGCTCTATAATGGAAGGGAAAGAAAATGGTCAGCATTTCAATGTGTGCTTGCTTGCTTATTTATTTATGAAATTTATTACATGATTTTCATTATAAAAGCAGGATTGTTCAGTTGAAACAACAGCAGCAGCAGGAAGAAACCCCCAGTCCTAACAACTGTGTAATGGCTTCAGTACAACAAAGCCCATCAGAGTTGCCTGGGCTGTCCACTCTTTTTGAAATTCTAGAATCTCATATCCATTTGTTCATTCATTCATTTTTTACATTTCTATACTGCCCCATAGCCAAAGCTCTCTGCACAGTTCACAAACATTAAAAACCATTAAAATACATTATACAAAGTATGCCCAGAGTCTGTACGAATGATGTAAGGTAAGCAGGCCAGAGCTCTTCTGACTCAAAGGGTCAGAGATTATGATCTACAAGCTTTAAGTTCTGCAGCAGATAGAACTTGTTCTGCTCTGTTTTTGGATGCAAATCTGAGTTATGGGCTGGTAGAAGCGAAATATCTCTCAATCCTTAACATTCCCAAATATTGGTGTGTACTTACCTTAGCAAGATTTAAAATGTCTTACCGCCTGCTCTGTTACAAGGGAGGTTTCAGAAAACTAGCCTTTTAGATCATCTATGCCCAAGTGGAAGGAATGAAATCGAATCAGTTATTCATGTTTTACTTTGCTGCTCCTTTTATATAGAGATTAGAGAGAAATTACTGTCTGATACTAGATCAGATATAACTGTACTTCTCTACGGTTTTAGGACAACAGAGGATAGGGATACAATCGAGGCTTTTGCTAAGTTCTTCTTGAATGCTATGAGAATAAGATCTCTTCAGAACTGATTTTACTGTATATTTTCCAAATGTGTTTGTAAACTCTTTGTATTTGTGTATGTTCAAAGTCTGGTCAGTGACTCTAATAAAGATGATGATGATGATTATACAAAGTGTAAAACCATTTACATAAAAACATATAAACAGATAGCATACACACAGACAACATCTATCTTAAAAATCATTCTTTTAAACAATCAACCAAAGACAATCCAGGACCTGACTATATCAGCTATTTAATAGGAAGGAGGAGCTGGTAGGACTGAATCCAACCGTGCCTTCCCTCCTCTATAGTTGATCAGCAGGATTTCAGCATTTTAAAGAGCGGCATGAAGGTTGCCTAATATTATGTACCAACAGGTATGGTCAGAGGAAGCGGTGAAGGTGGTAGAAGGGCACATAATGAAACATGCATGACCAGGCTGGCTTCCAAGCAGTTTGTTTCAGCTGCCTAGTTCTGATCTGACCCTGAGGAAACAGGGACCTGAAGAGGCAAGCAGGGTCAGTGGGAAGATGTCTTCTTGTGGCTGAATCTTGTGGACAGAAAGAAAACATCTGGTGTTCATGAGTAATGCCTTATATAGAAAAAGTGCTAAAATGTTAATTACATGGGTAGGATGTAGTGAGTTGTGATTTAAAGGACATGCTTACTTCTGCTTGCTTAGCAACTTTGTGTATTCTCAGAAAAATGTTATAATGAAGGGGAGGATCTCTGCTGTACAGGAGAAGATGAAGTCAGGGAGGATAGGTCTGCTACAAAGATGCCCACTGCTCATTACAAAGAAGAATGGAAGTACCACCAAACAGTTTCTCTTGAAGTGACTGGGTTCATTTTTTTTTTCATTTGTTGTGTTTGCAAGTGCACACATCCACACTTGCGAAGGACAGGAAAAAGACCAAACCAATTTTCACGATAAATACTACAGCTGTGAGTAAATGGCCTCTCAAATGCTCTAACCTATTTGTAAGGAGAGAAACTGGGAGAATAATTTCACCGAATTTCTCAGGGGACATGCGCCAGGAGCACGTGGGAGGACTATGGGAGAAACAAAGCACAGCAAGCCAAGGAGTGTCTGTTCATCTGTCAAGAGTAACATGGGTTAGCAAGTGAACAACCAACCCACCGTGGCTTATTTTCAAGGGAGCTTATCATGACATGTGAACTTGCCCATTGTAAATGCAAAGCTTCTTACTCTTCCCTATGCTAAAGTTTGCATTGTGAAGTAAATATAGAACATTCTCATACTTCCCAATTTCCTTGGGTGTATTTGAATGTGCACTGCCTTTGGCAGAAATTACTGTACCTGAAGCTGATCCTATGAACCTGAAGGAAAATTGCACTGGACTATTTCCCATGTGTATCATGACTGCAAAGCCTGACTTCAGAGCTAGTGAGCTAAGCAAAGGTTGCTCTTGTCTTAAGACATTTTAAACTGCTTAATTGATGGGTTTTCACTAAATACAATAAGAAAAGACTTACCTGCACATGAATATCATGAGTTTTCACCAGGTTACCAAGGTTACTAAGTAATTCCTCTGTACAGGATGGTCCAAAGCGGGGTGTTACTATGGGATGCACCCTTGGATACTGTGAATATTCAAATAATATCAAAGATATACAATAGATATTTATGCACAAAAGCATGCTGACCTATATCTATTATTCACTTGTTTCTTTTCAAATTATTAAAAGGGCAGCACTACAGATTACTTTTTCCAAAGAACGTAATTTCTGTTCTGCTGTGGCTAAATCACTATATATACACATACCAAAACAATGATATCAGCTCGCAAGCACAAAGCACCCAGTATGTGCAAATTCAGGTTTTAATTCATCATCATTTAAAAGGAGAGTGCTATTTAATTATCAGAAGGTCAGTCTGTTGATTTATATCACAAGGTTATTATGTATTTAAAATTACTTATTGTTTTCATATATGTATATTGATAACCACAGAGAAATATATAAAATACAAAATTGTGAGGAATACAAGGAGAATAAATGAAGGAGAACTCACTATTTTGAAAGCACCAAATATGAATACTCTTATTTCTAAAGCACAAAGTATCTTGTTTGTCCACATGGCAATCCCATTTTACAGAAGTAAATTACGGAAGACGCAAGGACTTGCCCAAAGACAACAACCTGAAGTCCATGATTAATGCTCAAACTAGACATTATGGTGACAGTTTCAATGTCATTCTACCCCTATCAGGTATAAAGTGGTGGCAGGTCCATTTTTTAAAGCAAAAGGGGTGCAGGGGTAAAGCTTTCTACCCCCATGTTCATGATTTAACAACTGAACAACAACAACAATACCAGGATGCTGAACCTCTTTCAGCCTGAGGATCACATTCTGTTTTGGAAAAGCTCTCAGGAGCCACATTCCAGTGATGGGAAGAGCCAAAGGCAAAAGAGGCAGAGCCAAAATAATTTTTGTGAACTGCCCAAAGAGCTTCAGCTATTGGGTGGTATAGAAAAGTAATAAATAAATCAAAATACAATACCAAATATACTAGCATATTTTAGCTTAAAGCTCTTAATGCCAGTAACTAAGCAGGGGTGGCATTTCAACCTTTTAGAATGCGGGGAAAACTTCCCCAAAGCTGGGAAACTGCCAATTGTTGCTTGGGGAAAGGGGATGGGGCCAGAGGAAGAGGCATGGCCAGGTGTGGAACCTTGGAGAGCCAGATTCCACCTCTGGGTCTGCACCCCTGGTCTATACACCAACATATTGGAAATTAATCTGGCTAGGAGGTATAGTATAAGTGAGGGTGGAGGGGTTGGCTCCCACATGTCCTGGGCCATCACAAAGCATTTTGGCACCCTAGGCAAGGTACAATTTTGTAACCCCCTCCAGCGCTACCACTATTACTTCCTGAACAGCATGGAATGGCTTCATGGCACCTCTAATCTAATGTCCTCATTGGCTGTGCACCCCCCAAAGTTAGTGAGATGATTGGTTCAGCTTGCTGCCTCATGCGCTAATGGAAATATTGTGATTTAAAATGGCACACAGCTGCAGCCTGGACTGGCTAACACACTGTTTTCCTTTGCTGCGTGCCAGTGGTGGCTAGTGACTCCAGTTCCAGAAAGGCTGTGATTCCATTCAGTGTTTTAGTTGCCACCAGCCAAACCTCTAAAGGCGCTATCCAAGGCGCTGAACCCATTTTGGGGCTAAGGTTCAGCACCTTGGATAGCGCCGTTAGAGGTTTGGCTGGTGGTCACTGGTAACTAAAAGACTGAAGGGAACACAGCCCTTCTGGAATTGGAGTCACCAGCCAACACTGCTGCATGCCAAGCCTTGCCCAGCCATTACTGTTGCTGCCTGCCTAAGGGGTCATTTGGTGCCCTTGATCTCTTGGTACCCCAGGTGATCACTCGTTTTGCCTCCCCATGGAAATGGCCCTGCACATGCCCCTTTTGCCTTGAAAAGTGGACTTCCAACCCCTAGTTTTATACATGATGGGGCAGATCAGCATTTAAAGAGATGGGTCTATTACCATCAGATCTAGTTTGGCCCTAAGCTGAGACCTGAACCCCTAAGCTCAGCATTTTACCAGCAGTCTAAAGTCTAACCTTTTTCATAGGAAAACATCCTATCTTTTTTCATAGTAAAAGGCATACACTGAAAGCACAGCATAATTAGTTATTGCTCGAAATGTAGAAAAAAATGTAGTTCTGCTTACTTTCTTTTCCAGTACTCCTCTAACAAACCTGAAAAGATCAGGGAGGGGGGTTAATACATATAGAAATGATATTTGTATTGTATTTTAGTATTTAATATACACTGTTTTTTATATTTACAAGTTTGATGTATATTTGTATGTATACTTACACAGATACAGAGATCTGTGTATGAATCATTTGAAAGTGTGACCTGTGTGTCCCACAGTAAATCACCATTGTTTTATGGAGGTTAATAAGACTGTGCAAATGTACACCAGCTAAAGATTTTGACCTCAAATTTGCACAAGCTGTTGGTAATTAACATCAGACAAGTGGTCATTACTATGCTTCCTGTGACAACTAAATAGTTAACATGCAAAATCAAGTGAAAACATAATTATATACGACAGTGACAGTATTTTTTTTAAAGTAAAAACTTAATTTTGGCTCTGTATCACATACTGAATGTGTTCTATTTTTATAGTCCTATTTTTAGACGGCATAAACCTGCTTCCTTTACAGTGCTTATGTGTATTGAAAATTTTAGGTCTAATTTTAGATCTCTCCTTCATTCACTTATTTGATACTGTCTGCCTCCCCTGCAGCCTCTTTTAGGAGCATTCATTTGTTTTTAAAGTATGTAGGGAAAAGATACTTCTCTTAAACACTTATGAAGATAGGACTAACTGCATAGCCAGTATTAACAGCAGGGCTTTTAAAAAAAATACCATGGGTGCGTCACAATCACTGCATTTGTGGTAGCTGCTCTAAATCCTTTTGATGTAGTTGAGGACACAGGCTCCTTACTAGGAGTAAGCCAGTTTTGTATAGACATGACCATACACAATACTGGCTGTTTTGCATGCTTCTGAGAGCCATCCAAAGTGAGGGTGCTAAAAGAATGCTCCCATGCACGGCAATGCCTGCATATGCATGCAGAAACTTCAAGGAACCACTATAAACACACCTAGAACATTGTGAGAACTGGTCAGTGCCTCTCAGATGTGCACATGTAGACCAAATCATAGGGCTTTTCCAGCTCCTTATTGATAACCACTGATGATTAGTGTTGAACACTTTTTCATTGAAAACTTTTAGAACACTTTTAGAACCAAGCCAAACACGATGAGGTATCTCCTGGATTATGGATCTCCTGGATTTTTTATTTTTTTCTAATTTGTAGCCCCAGGCAGTTGCTTAGGAAGTGGGGTTGGGGGAGTGGGAGTTAACATTTTAACCTCCCACATGATTTTCCCCAACCTGAAACAGCCCCTAAAGTGAGGGGAAATACACAGGCCCCTTTAAAGCTCTCCAATTAATCTTATTCTAGTCTATGAAATGAGTTTTTGCAGTTATGTGGGCAAGCCCCTAGTAGTGTTTTTGTGATATTGTGCAGTACCCCCCAGTACTGAACCACATATCCATTTGTTTAATTTCATGGCCGGGAAGTAGGAACCAACAGCCATACAGCCAGTCCCATATCATAGTTATCCCTCTCTAGAGCCAATTATTGTTGTGTGGACCTTGGAGATTTAAGGGATCACAGCTCGGTGGCAGAGCAGTTACTTTCCATACAGAAGTTCCCCGGCTCAATCACTGGTGTCTCCAGTTAAAAAGATCAGGTAGCAGCTGATGGGAAAGACCTCCGCAGGAGACCCTGGAGAAATGCTCCCAGTCAGAATAGACAATGCTGGGCTAGGTGGACAAATAACCTGACCTGATATAATATAGCTTCCTATGTTCCCGTGTGAAAAGAATATCACATAAAGGCTTTGGGGCGTACTGACTTATCATGAGGAAAGCCGGAGGTGGAATGTTCCTCCTATGAAATGTAAGGCTGAACTCATGCCAGCACCTCTGTATCAGCCAGCCCTTAAAGCCCCTTTAAAAAGAAACTGTTTACATTCCCTTCAAAACTTTTAATATGTTCAGGGAACATTATAGTCGAATTAACTGTACTACACTGCACTAAAGTCTTGTGGATATTTCTTTAACTGTCACCAGCTGGAGATCTCCAATTAATCCAATTAATTAACTGGCTGGAATCCCATGAAAAATAGTTGAAAGGACGACAGCAGTGGTGTAGTGGAGCCAGGATCTGCAGGAACACAGCGCCAGCAGTTTTTTATTATCAGGGATGCTGATGTCATTTGTTACCCTCTTTCAGAATTCCCTGCTCCCTCTGAGCTTAGCTGTAATCCTCATAGTAGTTGGAGGAAAATGAATTTTCCCAGCAACAATACATTGTTCCCTGCAGTAATGCATAGTATTTGGGGGTGGCTTGAATGGGCAATGGAATATCTTGAATAGGCAATAAAGACCAATTAACTTTACAAAAGACCTGCTCCTGGTGGATTTGAAAACTGTTAGAACTAGTTTATTGATATGGATCAACACACAGCATGGTTATCCCCCTGCATTTTGGACTCTTCTTGAGGTATGGCTATGAGGACTGTCATGATGAGCACCTGCACTTCAAAATGGACCACTACACCACTGAATGGCATAGGAATGGCAGTAGGGTGAAGCTTCTGAAATGGTGGAGATATGAAGTCAAGGGGTTGACCAGCAGTTTCCCAGGAACACTAATCAGGACATTAGTATCTCCCCCCATCTCAATATGGAAATGTGTATTGTCCCATTTCTCCTTTACCTTTTTCCTCCTTTATGTTTCTTGTTCTTAATTAGACGATAAGCATGCATGCAAGACCTTGTTATTGCTTTTAATCTAAAACACACAGTATACTTGTCAAGTACTTTATAGCCTACGAATTCTAATAATAACACTTATACTAATATGGTGATGAAGGAACCTAAAAACAATGTAATGGGAACATTAGTTTCTGAAACTTAAAAATATGTGAACATATTTATATATGTATAAATAATCAGCCAAACCTGTCTGAAATATATTAGTATGTTTTCAAGTGAACACAGGCAATAGTTTGTCTAACACTAGGATGCTTCCAGATGGAGGGCTCCTAGCACTACCAATCAAAAGACACTGTGCTGTTATTCTTTGCCTCCTTAATAGATTTTTTTTCTGGTAAAAAAAGACAGAAAAGGGGGGTGGGAAAACATGGGAGGATTACAAATTGGAGACAATATCATTTGGACTGCCTGTAAAATTATATGAACAAGGCAGGGCAATTCCAGGACAAAAGCCTCATCTAGAAGCACCCACTATCTCCATTCATTTTAAAGAGGCTAATTTTGACAATATTCTTTAAGAACTGGACTTAAGGTAAATCCCCAACAGTGGGAAATAATTTCACCTACTAAAACAGGTGAAACATGGGAAATAGAAACAGAGACAATGTTTTTAAAATGTAGAAGTGCATCTGAAAATACATTCAAGAAGAAATGTGCCTCCGTCAATTTACTTCGGTGATAACTATTCAGAACAATGTTACATGAGTATAATAATAGCTGTAACAGCAGAATCAAATTCTACAGCTATGTTAAAGTTTGTGACAAAAACTCAGTCTTTTTGTTCTAATCAAGTCTTTGTTCTAGATCTTACAGTCTCTTCTTTCATTATGTTTAGAAAAAAATGCTGCCTAATTTGTCCAGGAAGAATGATCAGCATTTTACCTTTCAGTCTCCTTGACAGATTCTGTGGTGGTCTCCTTGTACTCTGGAAAACTCTCATTGCAATCCATGCAAACTTTGCCCACAAATGCCCGCTGGCCAAATTTATCTGTGAAGAAGAAAAGGGAACAAAACTCAAAAGAATGTTTTCCACCCACACTGCTAACAAGTCTTCGTTTTGAAAACATGCTAATAAATTTGGCCCTTATAAGCAGACTTTGTACCTGCGGTACCCATCCATTTGGAACCCAACTGCATTGGAGGTGTACCATATGGTCAACAATTTGTATGACCAGGTTCCCATGCAATTTAGGTGCATTTTAACCATAACAACACAACTCTGTCTCTGAAAGCAAGAGTTTACAGTGATGTGGAATCCAGTGGCTACAAGTGTGCACTGTGAAATATGAATCCCTCTGTTCAAATCTCAGCTGTGAACTCCCTAGGTGCACACAGGCAAGCCCCATCTCTTAGCCGAGTGAAGAGCTTTGAACACCCAAAAGTGCTATATAAGTCGCAGTGGATTAACAACAACAGCAGCAACAACAACATGCATAGTTATAGAATCATTACAAGTTACAGTGACAGCCACAAGCTTAGATGGCTTTTTAAAAAGGCCTATTCATGGAGGACAGATCTATCAATGGCGATTAGCTATATCTGCATAGAGCCTTCACTGAGCTAAGGGCAATAACGTAAGTGACTGTCTCTATCGTGCTTTGCTCATGAGACTCCTACAAAAATCTAACTGCCCACTGTTGGAGACAGAATGCAGAATCAGAGTGATACTGTTCATCTGATCCAGCAATGTAATTCTTAGATTAACCATATGGAAAACCACTTGAAGAATTTGAGTGGGTTATGATGAGGAACACAGGGTAAATAATCTAATGTCCCAATCCAAAACTTCAGCGATAATCTGAAGCACACTTAAAGCTCTTGTAGACTTCCTGTTCCTTTCACAGGCAGGATCCAATTGAATTGGATCTCACACAAGGGGACTTTTGAAAAGGCTACATTCATCATTCCATTTGCACTCTACAGGCCAGAGTCAGAGAGACAAAAGACTTCTATATGAACCACTGTGTTGTACGGAGAAATGATAGCTAAATTGGTTTCAGCTAACAATAAGACTTCTGAGAAATCCTCTAAAAGCCTTTCATAATTTTACCTGTAATATCAGCAAGAAGCAAAGAGGCATCTGTGTGAATTGTGGCAAAGTAGCAGGCTGTAGTTGTTCCATTCTTGAGTGTTCGCCTCTGTAAAAAGAACTCAAAAGTTTAGTTATTTGCAAAAGAAGTCATGCAATGAGTAGTATTAGACAGCAATATTTGGGCCAGGTGTCATCACAGGTTAGGCAGGTCTTTGAAATGATTCAGAAAACTGCAAAATGTTTTGACTGGAGGCAACAGTCAGAAAATACATTAATTAGTGTGTACATTATAGGCAATAATACCTCTGCTGAACCACCTCCAACTCACTTAAAAATGATCTGTTTCTAGGCTGTGAGGTACTTTTAAAACATACCTCTCATGTTCTACGTTTTCACCTTCTGCTTCTTTTCCTCTCCTTTTCCTCCTCCTCCTTCTCATTATTCTCATCCTATTTAGTACTCAATGTGAGCTAGTTGCTGTACAAGCATATTCCCATTCCCTCTGTCATAATCTTTTTATCTTGGCTTCTTTTTATCAGTCTGCTCTTCCTTCTGTTTGTTCTTCCTTGACTATACCTCCTTTGTGTCTTTCTTTTCCTTTTACTATTAGGATGCTTCCAGACATACAGCTCCTAGCACTCTTAATCAAAGCTACCAACTGTGCAGCTATTCCGTCTTTCCCTCCTTAGCAGATTTTAAGAAAAAAGATGGAAGAACCAGTGGGAAAACAGAAGTAGGTTACAATTTTTTGTTTATTTATTTGATACATTTATATCCCACCTTTTCCTGTAAGGAGCTCAAGGTGGCATACATGAAATTCCTTCTCTCCATTTTATCCTCACAACAACCCTGTCAGGTAGGTTAGGCTGAGAGTCAGTGACGGACTTGAACCTGCATCTCCCCAGTCCGACAGTCTAACCACTACACCACATTGGCTCTCAAATGGAAGACTGCAACATCTGGACCCCCATAAAATTATCTGAATGAGGCATGGTGATTGCACAATAAAAGCCTCATCTGGAAATACCCTTCCAGCATTTGGATGACAAAATCATATGGGGATAGTCATCCGCCTCCGAACTCAGAGGCGGCCGACTATCCAATGCAGGGTGGGTGGAGCACAGTGGGGATGCTCTCCTCCATGTTCCAGCCATCCTGCATTTACAGCTAGATGGCTGATTTTGGCTGTCTAGCTAGGGCATGTGGTGGGGGGAGGCCGGACAGTGCATAGAAGGTGTCATAATGGTGCTTCTGCAGTTCCCTCCCCACCCCCAGGAATGCCCCCTTTTGCCCGCTCCATGCTGCTCTTACAAGTGCGGAGCCAGGGATGAACTGTGCTGCCTACAAGGTGGGGCAGGGAGTCGGATTTCTGGGAAGCAAGCTCAGAGCACTGGCTCGGAGTTAGCTGCCACCAGCCAAAGCTCTAATGGCGCTATCCAAGGTGCTGAACCTTATACACTCAAAAAAATCCTATGGCCATCTAGATGCTGTCTAGTGGCCATAGGATTGCATCCTAAGCCATTCAAATATAATGCGCAACATAACTGTCACAGAGGACTAAACTACATGCTGTGTGCAGTGGGTCCTCACTTTTTTAAACCTCAAAGTGAGCATGTAGGGGCCTGATCCTGACTGGGACCATTGTGTGTGTTTAGAAGAGGTTTAAACCTTTCCACTCAGCCAAATTTCCCCTTAAATCCCCCCTCCCCACCCCAGTATAGGGGCTAAAAAGAAAGAGAAATCTCCATTTTGCTTTATTATGCTTTATTAATCTGGGTGTTGACACTGGCACAGAGGTCAGTGACACAAATCAGTGATTTTGGAGTGGTGCTTAGTACATATTTCATTTGGTAATATTTTGTCCATAAATTGTTCATGGCTCAGCTTAAACTGGAAGGATCAGAAAGAGTCACTGTTCTTCATAATGACCTGGTTTGCACAGAATGACTAACTATGGGTTAAACAACCCACAATAGTTAATTAATAGTTAGTTGGAGCCCTCTTGCCCATTCGCTGCATCTGCTTTGCATCAGCTTTCATAAACAACCCAGGAAAGCCCCCATTCCTGTGTTGTTTGATGCAACGTCCCAACCCAGAACCTTAGGTTGTTGAGATCAAACAACCCAGAGTTTGAACCCCTTGGTTTGTTTGTTGGCTTAAACTCTGGGCTGTTTGTCCCTCAACATATATCGCAAACAACCCAGGAATGGGGCATTCCCAGATTGTTTATGAAAGTGGATGCAAAGAGGATGCAGCAAGCACACGATGTGGCTCGGCCAAGGTCATGCTCTTATTGAATATGTATATGGAGCTATCAGAAGGGTTAGATAGGCAGCGTTGGTTTCAAAAAACTCTCCCAAAATACTCTTGCTTACAAAAATGCTATTCTAACAGTAGGGAAAGAAGTTACTCACCACAGCTCTAGTGTACACCTCTCCAGCAAAATCAATGTCTTTGAATATGGCCTCTGTTGGGAAAGTTATTTTCTTTAGCCAATCCAAAAGTGACAGTTGTAGTTGTTTTCCTGCAAAAGAATACTGGGGAGCATGGATGTGTGCATCAACCAAACCCGGCATGAAGAATTCACTAGGGAAGAGAAGCATGAGAGAGAGAAATAGCTCAGCTTTTAAAATGTTATTCTTATAAATATCCTAAGTCTTTGATTCCTGGGTCTTAATAACATTTATTTATTTATGTATTACATTTCTATACCGCCCAATAGCCAAAGCTCTCTGGGCGGTTTACAAAGATTAAAACATTTAAAAATAGATTTTACAAGCGAATTCCATTAAAAACTCAGGAACAGAACAATATACAAGAACATCTATCTAAAACAACTTCAACAATCTCAAAGCAGACAGCCATAACCATATGCCATTTGGGATCAATTAAAACTTATCATATGCTGCCAAATGCCTGGGAGAAGACAAAGGTCTTAATCTGGCGTCAAAAAAAAAAATTTAAAAAAATAACGTCAAAGGTCTTAACCTGGAGTCAAAAAAATAACAATGCTGGGGCCAGGCGGGCCTCGTTGGGGAGATCATTTCATAATTTGGGGGCCGCCACTGAGAAAGCCCTTTCCCTTGTCGCCGTCTTCCGAGCCTCCCTCAGAGTAGGCAGCTGGAGGAGGGCCTTAAATGGTGAGCATAGTGTACGGGTAGGTTCATGTTGGGAGAGACGCTCTGTCAGGTATTGTGGTCCCAAACCATGTAAGGCTTTATAGGTTAAAACCATCACCTTGAATCAGGCTTGGAAACATACTATGCTTGTGTAACATGCCTCAGCTTGAGAGTATAATAAAGCATAAGAAACTCAGCATCTAAAGATCAAATGTTACTATTGTACAAAAGGAATAATTCCTCCATTCCCTCCAGCTCCTAGGTCTTACTACACAATTTGGCTTCAATTGACTTCTTTCACAGAGTACAACACCTAAAATGAATCTCTAGCTTTACTAATATAAAGACTGTCATGTTTCTCTTTACTTCCACTCTCTATGTATTCAGGAACCTGTATGTTTTGCCCAAGGCAAGAGAGAGATCTGGGTTACAGCTTAGCTATTGCTTCTTTGTCCCAGAATCCTGGGTATAATCTGATATCTGTAGCTCCTAGCAGTGACTAATTTATTCAGTTTGCAATCTCCGTCTTGAGACTAAGTCTAAAATGCAGACCTCATGGCCATTAATATCTGGCCTAATTTTTGGACTTTTTTGTTTCTTCCCCCAGCTGCAGCTTCTTGTACCACGTAGTCTGATGAAGAGTTCTGGACAATGTGAAAATTTGCACACACTTCTGTGACATTTTGGTTGGTCCTAATAAAGGTATTGCTCAACTGTGGATTTTGGATCTCCTTGATTATTTATTTACTAGTGAGCAGACCTGGCTTTGTACGTTTGGAAAAGACCTTAGTTTGATACAGTGAAGCCCGCAAGCAAACTTACACAACTGTCAGAATAGGGCACATTGTGCCTGCCCTGTCTGAGTGAAGGCATCCCTGCAGGCACCCCTAGGCACAGCCCCTGCCACAGTGCACCCCTATAGCCCCCTGAGGGAGGGGTCTGTCCACTCCATTCTCCTAAGGGGTGCTGCCCCAGACCAAGGAGGAGCAGCAGCCATATAACTCTGTCCCTTTGCCTCCTAATCTGCTGTGGCAAACAGTATCAACTGCAAAGCTGTGCACTGGTTAGAGACATCTGCCACCTAGTGATTGAAGATGTCACTGCAGGCTTCAAACACATTAAGTAATTAATGTGTTTTTAGAATAAAATAACTTCAAGGTGCAGACTCCAGGTATCTAAGTTCCACAATCTTGGCACTATGGCACTGAGAGATGGACAGACAGACATGCACACACACATTCTCTTTTATTATTATACATAAAAGGTGTTCCTATAACAACACCCCAAAACTTAAGTGCATTTTTTTAAACTCACAAAAACTGTAAATACATTTTTTTTCAAAATATATATACAACATTTGAAATAGCGATAGAAATCTTAATTTAAAATCTGAAACCACTAAGAAAAAGCAGGGAAGACAAGTTGTGCCTTAAGAGCCAACTCTAGCCATGGGACTACAGTCTAGAGAAATATCTTCCCTGCTTATTTATTTACTTAAAATAATTTATACCACCCTTCATTCTTTTTAAGATTTCAAGGTAGTCTACAATCAAACAAACAAAAAGACACTAATCAAATCAACTTCCAACAGATTAAAATGCTTGGGTAGACAAAAAGATTTTGGCCTGATGCCAAAAGTATTGCAACATTGGTGTAAGGCAGGCCTCTCTTGGTGGAATGTTCCATAGCTGGGATGCCACACTGAAAAAGTTTACTCTTTTGTTGTACCTCTAATAAAAGAGGCAACATGCCTTGAGATCAGTGGGAGATCTCAAAGCATGGGCAGATTGATAGGGGAAGAGGTGCATGCTACTTCAGATATTTGGTCCCCAAGCTGTTTATGGTTTTAAGCTAAGTACCAGCATTTTGAATTGGGCAGCCCATGAATTTCTTTCAAAATTGATATCCTATGCATAAACCTGGCTGTACTAGTCAACATTCTGGTGGCTGCATTCTGCACCAGCTGAAGCTTCTGGGTTGTCTTCAAGTGCAGGCCCATGCAAAACACAGTGCAGTAATCAAGCCTGCAGTTTACCAGAACATGGTCACCATGGCCAGATTATCTTTGTCCAGCAATTATTATTATTATTATTATTATTATTATTATTAATTTCATTTCTATACCGCCCAATAGCCGAAGCTCTCTGGGCGGTTCACAAAAATTAAAACCAAACAACACACAATAAAACAATTTAAAATATACAGAACATTAAAACCACAATATAACAATACAACCACAATAAAACCTAGCAGCAGTACAGGAGTTTAAAATACAGATTTAAAACAGCAAAGATAAAAATTTAGAAAGCTAAAATGCCTGGGAAAATAAAAAGGTCTTCACCTGACGCCGAAAGGAGTACAATGTAGGCGCCAGGCGAACCTCACTAGGGAGCTCATTCCAGAGCCGGGGTGCCACAGCAGAAAAAGCCCTCCTCCTAGTAGCCACCCACCCCACTTCCTTTGGCAGGGGCTCACGGAGAAGGGCAATGGCCACAGTTGGCAGACCAGCTGATGCTACTGAGGCCACCTGGGCTTCTAGTCACAAAGCTGGATCTAGGAGTCCTCCAAACACTGCAGCTGTTCTTTTCAAGGGGGTGCAACCCTGTCCAAAATGTCACCTGCCATGGATTTTTGATACAGATGACCAATTTACCAGTTGGTTAACATGGGCATGGCTTATCACTTGATAAGATCCCCAACCTTTACCATAGATGTACAATAAAGGCAATGTACAATAATAACATTAAAACTTCACAAAAACCCCAAGGAACTAAAGGAACAAAAACATACAATAAAATTTACAAGTGGCATTAAAATAAAAGGTCAGCAAAAACATTAAACATTAAAAGCCTGCCGGATCAGGGCAGTTTTTTACTGCCCATCTAAAGCAGAGCAAGGAGGGAATAAATCTTACCTCCCCGTAAGAGAGTTCCACAATCAGGGTGCTCCTATTGAAAAGGTTCTGGGGCTATTCACACAACATGCTAACCCACACTTAGTTGAACCATGGGTTACCATGTTGTCTGAACACAGCACGTTTTCTGCAGGGTCAGTTATCGTGCTGTCTGAACTCAACCACAGTCTGAACTCAGCTTGTTAACTACCCTGAACAACTCAACAACAAACCATAGGTTCTCAAGTTGGCTTGTTTGAGAAAATAAGCCACACGCATAGTTAACAAGCCACCCTGGCTGTATTCAGACAACCCAATAACTCATGGTTCAAGAAACAATCAACGGTTGAAAACAACCCACACTCAACCACTCAGTGTGGGTTAGTGTGTTGTGCAAACTGCCCTTCTGTCTTGAGTACCTGCCAACCTAGCCTGTCTAGGTGCTGGGACATATAACAGGGCCTCTGACAATTACCATTAGTTGTGGGCAGATTCATATGGAAGGATGTAGTCCTTCAGATATCCTCAACCCAAACCATTTAAGGCTTTGTAGGTCAAACCTGCACCTTGAATTGTGCCTGGAAACAAAGTGGAAGGCAGTGGAATTGTCCCAAAACTGGTGTAATATGGTTTTCAAAGTCCACTCCTAACAAAAGTCTGGCTGCTGTATTGTGCACTAGCTGTGGTTTCCAAACGTTTTTCAAGGACAGCCATGCAGAGCACAATACAATAATCTATACAAGAGGTGATTAAGGCATGAATCACTGTCAGCATGAATCACTGTGTTCCTTCTCCAAGAAAGAGTGCTGTTAGCACACCAGATTAAGCTGTGTACCTGATCTTTCCGAGGAAATGCTAACCCATCCAGAACAGGTTGTATCTACTGACCAACATCACTTCCATTTTGTCTGGGCTGAGCCTCAGTTTGTTCACCCACATCTAATCCCTCACTGCATCCAGGCAATGGCTCAGACTTAATTGTTAGCCCTGATGGAAGCTGTTTTAGAGCTGAAGAGCAGGGTAGAAATGTTTGTTATAAAAATGAATAAATGAAAAGACAGAATTAAAAACAATCTGGCAGAAATTTTAATTGCATCATATGTTAAAAGCCTGGCACCAAAAATACATCTGCAAAGGTGCCAGAGGAGCCTTCCTGGGGAGAGAGATCTACAAACAAGGCACCATAACTGACCCTCCCTCCAGTCGCTGCGCTGCTTAGATAGCAGGGGAAAGCCTCACCCAGAGGAAAGCCCCCCAAATGACTGCAGAGCATAGGCAAGCTGATGTGGGAACAGAGAATACTTCAGGTACTCATTTCCTAATGACAACTGCATGCTTGTAGGCCACATGGTGGGTTGGACCCAGGATCTGCCTTCCAAAACAGGAAAGGTTCTGTTCATGGAAGGTCCTTCCATCTAATTTGGGGGGATCCCCCTCTCCCCACACACTACAGCTCACCCCATTCAGCAGGGTCTCCTTACTCTCTGACCCAGTTTATGCAATCAGCACAGCTTACCATGGCTTATTCAAGCCACAGTGGGTTGTAGTGTGTGCCAGCGGCCATTTTGAATATTCAAGCCGCAGCAGGTGGTCACCATGGCTTCTTGTGTCATCTGAACCCGGTGAGAGTGGGTTGTTGGCATGATTAACAAACCACCCTGTGAAGGCTTGAGGCCTACAGAGGAAAAGGGAAAAATGGTCAGGCTTAGAGGCCTGGACTTTTCTACTGGGAGGGGGCAACCTTGAAAGGAGTAGTTTCATTTCTCCAGCTAAGTGTCAGTTTCAATTCTCCACTTAAGTTTCATTTCTTTAGGTTTAACACATTATTTTCGGTTTTGCTGGGAGGAGGGTACAAAAAGAGAAAGTCAGAAAGATCAGGCTTCAGCCAGAGAAAGAGCAAGAGAGAGTCAGAGAGTCAGCCAGAGCCTGAAGTGAGAGCAGAATCTGAAGAGTGAGCAAGAAGAAGCAGCCTAGAAAAGTCTAAAAATAGCTAGGGTAAAGGAACTTGCAGCATTTTGCAACTTTTATTTTCTTTTAATGCCTTTTGTATCACTCAGCTCTATTGTGTACATACCTTTAGTTGTGATTTGCTAGCTTTAAATTTACCAGTAAACTGTTGTGATTAAACCCTGTGTCTAGAGTGTCAGTCACCCCACATCTACAGCCTAAACCCCACATTATTGAGAAGGGGAAGTTTAAAAGAAGGTATGTGGGACTCTTAAAGGAGGCAACAGATCCTTAAGGAGTTGCTGAAGGGGTCCAGGTCATAAGTGGAACTTTGACAACCCACAACCCTAGAACACCCCATGGGTTGTGAGTGGTTTGTTAACCATACCAACAACTCACCCTCACCTGGGTTCAGACAATTACAGTGGGGGAAGGAATCATTGTGGTTCCTGTTCCCACCTCCATGCGTGCCATGCATGCGATCACCATTTGCGTAATATCCCGCGATGTGTTGTGCACAGGTCGCAGCAGATGTAGCTTTGTACCCACCCTAAAACCCACAACTTGCCGTGAGCACCCAGTCTGGTCTCTGTGCAGCATTTTTAGAGGACTGCACAGCCTGCCATGGGAAGGATAGGGCAATGCTTCCACTGCTGCCAGCACAGATGATCCAGTTTAAATCTGAATTTAACCCAAGATCTGGCTCCAATGCAGGGCTTAATTTGTTTCAGGGCTCACCAAGCCTGGAACATATGAAGTAAGTATGGATGAAAATGCCCCTGAACAGATGTAGAATAAATTTCCATCATCAATGAGTGAGTGAAGACAGTTCCCAGACATCACAGATGAGGGAAAGGGCTTGCAGATGAGAGTACATTATTTCCAGGCAGAGCTAAGCCCAAGCATCCCTCTTGCACAGTAATCACTGCTCCAAGGTGTGCCTGGGGTTTGTCATGGCTCTACCACCCACACTGGCATGCAGAATGGGGGAGAAAATCAAATAACCCCTTGTGTGGATTGTGCCTATAATTTTGAACATATTCCTAGATAATTTTAACCCAACGTTTGCTTTATGTTGGTTAATTCCATGAGTTGCATAATACTGATTCAGCTTTCTGGGAGATGCCTACTTCTGTTGCTATTCCACACGTCATATCTTATTCTCAGCATTTTAGGGTGCAATCCTATGCATGTTTAGACAGAGAAAAGGCCCACAACTCCCAGCATTCCCCAGCCAGCTTGCTTTTCTCTGTCTAAAAATGCATAGGATTGTGCCCTTAGTCTATTATCATATGTGATTCATGAACATTCCAGTAAATATTCAAGCTTTTTCTGGATGTTTTAATTCTGCAGCAGCCCAATCATAAACGAGCCAGTTTTTTCTTAAACACCGTTAAAAGGTTTGCTTTCCATGAGTATTGATACTAGTAAATCTTGACAATGCTAACATTTGAAGAAAGAAAATGTGAACAAATTACAGACATGACTGCATCAAGATTTATTATGCATCAAGATTTATTATTTAATTTTAATGAACTTTGGCTGGATTGCATGTGAATGTGTTACTCAGCTAGATTTCAGCAGTGTGAGATGCACAAACATCTCCCGCACACACTGAAAACTAGCCTCCTTTCTGTGGTACAAGAAAATAAAACAAAGAGACATCATGTTGCTTTGCCAATTTCCTGCTACCTAAGACAACCCACACTTATTAACTCAGCTGGAGATCACAGCCAACCTGTTCTGGCAAAGCTTTTTAAATGCTGCAAATCACTAAAGATGAAAAATAACATTTTTTCCACATTAAAATAACATTCCGTCTTCTGTACAGACTAACACCCCACACCTAAATGCATTTCCTTGAAAGTAAGGCCCACACCCTATGGCTGTAGTCACCCACTTTTTAGCAGTACACATTATTTCACTGGAATGGCTGCAGGGTAAATGGTTGGCACATTGCACATATCTAAACCTGCACACTTAAATACCTCTTGTAATCGTAAACAAAGGTCATATACAAGCAGTGCCAGTTTCAGGTTTCTTTGGGTTCTTGGGCAAGGCACCCTCTACGGATTCCCTCTATCCCTGAGTCTACCTTGTCACCACCATTGCCACCAGCTGCTATTGATCCTTCTCCTCTTTCTCAACATGGCTACCACTTGCTTGTATGACAGGCAGGGAGTCAGTGAGCAAGGAAGCAGGGGCATCTACTGCCCCTCCTCACCACCACCGTGGTCTGGGCCAGAGTGAGAGGCAGGTGAACAACCAGGTTGTAATGATGAAAAGGCAGTGTAAGTCCAAGGGACTCTTGTCGGTGGGCCCCTGCTGGGATGTGGGCTCTCAGCAGGACTGCCCTCGACCCCAGCCCAGGGAAGGAGGCTGGAGACAGCTGGGGAAGCTCATATCCCCGCGTCCCCAGTGACCTCCCCACCTTGCCCACCAGCACGCCTCCTTTCACCCGTCTTTGTGAGCTCATACAGGCATCCAGTGCGGTTTTCTCCATGCTGACTGCGAGGGGGAGAGGAAGGGGGGGTGGGCAGCTCGGACTCCTGGGTCCGAGGTCAGAGTGCTTCTCCGGCCTTGGATCCAGGAATCCGAAATATCCTATGTCCCCCAGATGCTGTCTAGGGGCCACAGGATTGCTCCCTTAGTTATTTAACCTCAGTGGATTCTGCCCCAGAATGGTTTTACATGTCTACTGCTCAACAGCCAAAGCTCTCTGGGCAGTTAGGGTTAGACCTCCTGTAGCAGAATCAATGTTGATGTCATTCCTAAACACTCAAGGGTTTTCTCTTTCATCCCACACTTTCTCATTCCTATATTTAATTTCCCCTTTACACCTGAGGCAAAGGGAGGGAGGGAGAAGTTAATATAAGAACTACTCTGCTGGATCAGGCAAAGGGTCCATTTAGCCCAACATCCTGTTTCCAACAGTGGCCAGCCAGATACTGCTGGGAATCCCTCAAGCAGGGTTTGAAGGCAATAGCCCTCACTCCCCATTATTTGTTTGTGCAACTGGTATTCAGAGGCACATGGCTTCTGAACAGGGATATTCCACAACTGAGTGTCATGGCTAATATCTGTTGATAGACCTATCCTCTGTGTGGTGTTATTTTAGGTTTTGGAGCAGGGATCTAGAGGAGAGATAAGTGGGGTTTCCCCGCCGCCGCCCCCCGGGGCAAACAGAGAAGGAAATTCCAAGACCAATAAAGACGATCCTGCAAAAACTCATTATGAGCTTCGAAAGACGGATTCTTACTAAGTATCTCTGTTCAGAGCAAGGTGGGGGCACATGTGGCCCTCCAGATGTTGTTGGGCTGCAACTCCCATCATCCTTCACCAGTGGCTATGCTGCTGGCTACAGCTGATGGGAGTTGCAGTACAGCAACTACAGGACCACACATTCCCAATCACTGGTTTAGGGAAGAAATGCAAAATCATCTCATAAGTTTGTGTTTGCTGAGGATTAGGGATGTCGGAGAAATCCGAAACAGATTCAAATGAGTTCATATTTCCATGAATTTGATCAGTAGATTCTGCAGCAGAATGGCTTTTTCTACAGACTGTTTTTTTACTGGGGGGGATTTGTACAAATTTTCACTTGTGCTAATGCGCATTAGTACAAGTGCACATTAGCATAAATGTGCATTTGTGTAAGGGGAAAGAAATTCTAGTACATCCCTTTTAACAATCCAGAAAATATAGGCGGCAACACTATGAAGAAATATACCAACAATCTTTCCTACCTGCTGCAGTATGCAAATATTCACCTGTAAATGGGATTTTCCTTTAGCTCAGACAAGCATTTTGAGCCTGCTGGTCAGCACAGCAGAAACTAAACATTTCTGATCAAGTTAACCTTCTAGCTGGGATGTACACCAGTGGCATTGTGTGTCTACAGGCCCAGGTGGAGATCTTGTAGCGGACACCAGCAGCTAACAGCAGCTATCACAGCACCACTAGGCCAAATCCATGGCTGAACAGGTTGCATTCTTCTCTTCCCCAGTATCCTAGAATGCTTGTATCTGTGCATCTTCTATACTGTTCCACTACAAGACCCAGGACATATAATACAACACGCAATGGTATTAAAGCATCCCAGATCTACTTCTTGCTGAAGCAGTAAATCTGTGTCAGGGTTGTACCATGACAGACTGTGGATTTCCTTCTGTTTGTGGGATCCTCTTGCTGCCTTTCAAATAAATAAACTAAAGTAGTCCAGCTCCAAGCTGCCATTCCCCCCCCCCGCCCCCGTCAAGCATTTACTTAGCATTTAAAACAGCCATAGGATCGGGTGCTCTGCCCTGCTTTATCTGAAATGCACAACCCTGCAGCACCCAACTCAGATGAGAAATTAGAATGCAAAAAACAAAACATTATGGATGCAATCAAAGCTGCAGCCCTTACAGGTTTAATGAAATGTAAAACCACTACCTACATTTTGTATATTCCATATTCATTGACCAGGCAGAAATGCACGTTTTAAAGAGAGACTTTCCCCCACGTTATTGGGTCTATGTTGCTGCATATATGTACCCTATTAAGGTGCAAGACAATTGGAGCGTAACCTGTGAGCTGGAAGTTCCCAGTTCAAATTTCACCTCAACCATGAACTCACTGTCTGACCTTGGGTAAACCACTATCTCTCAGCTCCAGTCCTGCCTCCCACCTTGTAATACAGGGGTAATATGGAGATATTCATACCAATCTACCTTAAGAAACTATTGTTAAGGATGACAGGAGAAAATGTAAAATACTTTAAACACTCAGAAAAAGTGTTTCATAAATATAATTGTCATCATCATTGAAAAGACAGATGGAAGTATCTGATGACAAAGGGAAAATAAAACAAATGCATACTTACTTATTACTGAGTTCTCGTATATCAGATGATTTGAATCCCCACTCCTTTGCCAGCTTCTCTTGTTCTTTAACTGGTTCCAAAAATGCAATCTAAGACACAGAAAAAGGATAAGGTATTCAAATTTATGTGTTTGCTATTACTCTGTGTGTGTGTTAAATGTTTTCTTTAGAATCCAGAAAGGCAAAATAGTAAAGTTTTGTTATTATATAATATTTTAAGTTCATTTTCCATATCTTTTCTTCGATATCATTTTAAGTTCATTTTTCTGGTCTCATCCATCAAGCCAACTCTTATATTCACATGGCATTTTCATGTCTGAAGATGAGTGCGGTCACTCAATTAAAAAAACTTAGGGAGCAATCCTATAGCTGCTAGTCAGCGGCTAGATGGTCATAGGTCGGTTCCCCGAGAATCAACTTCTGCCCCTTCCTGCACTGCCTTGTAGGCAGCGTGGAACGGCCCCATGCTCCCCACTCCGAAGAAGAGCATGGAGCGGCAAAACAGGTGTTCTGGGGGGGGTGTCGGGGCGGCGAAGTCGGAAATGCCGGTATGACGCATCCTACATGTCGACCGGCTACTGCTTCCCGCGCTCCGAGGTCCCACGGCTAGACAGCCGAAATCAGCTGTCTACCTGTAAATGCAGGGCGGCTGAAGCACAGAGGGGATTATCCTCTCCGTGCTTCTCCTGCCCTGCACTGGATAGGCAGAGGCGGCCACCTATCCCCATAGGATTGTGCCCTTAGTCAATTAATCACACGAGTTTTAATTAATTAATTAATTAAGGCGCCATCTTAAAAGAGGCTTTCCATCTTCATGTAAGAGAAGGAAGAATATCTCTTCTAAGATGCCATCTCTTGTGTTTTCGGCAGTTGTGCATTCACTTCAGACTAGGGATGGTGGAGAATTCCGCCACGGCTTTCAGTGAGGCCGAATGCACTGGCATAAGAATTTACATAGCCTATCATGGCTAAACCCCCCACACACAAAAAACCCAGCGTACTCAAATGGCAGTGGCTACGGCAGCCACCATTTGCGTTCCCTATTTTTCACCAATTTATCTTACGTAAAACGGAGAAAAAAAGGGGAACGCAAATAGCATAGTGGGCGCTATTTGCGTCCCTTTATTTTTTGCCATTCTAGCCTACGTAAATATTTACGTAAGATAAATCGGTGAAAAATAGGGAACGCAAATGGCGGCCGCCGTAGCCGCCATTTGCATATGCTATGTAAATATTTACGTAGGCTAGAACGGTGAAAAATAAAGGGACGCAAATAGCGCCCACTACGCTATTTGCGTTCCCCTTTTTTCGCCGTTTTATCTTACGTAAATATTTACGTAAGATAAATCGGCGCAAAATAGGGGAACACAAATAGCAGCCGCTGTAGCCGCCGCCATTTGCGTATGCTGGGGGTTTGGGGGGGGGTTAGCCGTGATAGGCTACGTCAATTCTTACGTAGCCTATCACGGCTGCCTGGCTGGACGCAAATGGCAGCTGCCATTTGCGTCCACAGCAGCCCGGCCGCGGCCGGAAATCCAGCTGTGGAGGGCCCTGGCCATCTGCTCTGCAGCCTGGCCGCAGAGCGGAGCCGGCCGTTGAGGATTCCGGCGGGGAGGACCGGATTGCCTCCTGCCATCCCCCCCTACCGTGAAAGATTCCGCGAAAAGGTGAGTTTCGTACATCCCTAGACAGAGCATATATCCAAGACAAATATCCTGCTTTAGAGATATTCAGACTGCCTCCAAACTAGGGATATATGAGAATTCTGTTTGGGGGCTGAAAGTTCAATGGATTTTTCTGGTTCATCCCTGCAAATTTCATTCTGTTTCCCCCTGTTGGTATTGACTTGATCTGTAGAGAGTTGAGCCAATATGCAGATTCTGGGGGGTTTAATGGCAGCAATTTGAGCAATCTTTGGTGGAGGGAGGATTTTGGCATTTGTACAAATGGTATTGTAAAAATTGGGGGGGGTATTATTGATGATCTTGCACAAGTGCACACGATCACAAGTCTGCCTACCCCGCTATGAAGCCCCGCAGGCATATTCCCCTCTTGTCAATATCCTTGTCAGTTTTATCCTCCCCACACACTACTTTGTTTAGCACAGGACAGCCATATTCCATACTTGCCAAAGAATTTGTCAATCCCCCCACTTCCCTGAGGAAGTGCAGAAGTGGAAGAAGAAATTGACAAGTTCCTTCACAAGAACTGAATCTGGCTCTGCTGGGCTAAATGAAATAGTGCATGGAGAGGATGAAATTCACAAATATATTGACAACAGGGAGTATGCCTCTGTGGGGCTACATAGCTGACAGGCAGACTTGCTATTTTCTGCACTTTCCCAAGATCCTCAATAAAAAAAAAATTAAAAAAAAATTCTGGCACCATTTGTGCAAATTTCAAGATCCCTCCTGCCCAAATTTGTGCAAATTACAATCACAATTTGTACAAATGGTGAAACCTGGAAAAATGCACAAAATATTTCCAGAATTGGAAAAAACAATCTGCTCCAGTCCACCACTGCTTACTGGAATGGAAATGCTGCAGAATCCCGTTGGGCTTAAACAGAATGGAATTCCTAGTATCACACATCAGTGCTCCAAGCCAAGGTGATTCTAATCCAAAGTGGCCTGAGGCAAAGTGGACAGGTCCTGAGGGTTCAGATTGGCCTAGGAGGGAGGTGTGTGTGTGTGTGTGTGTCCAATTTAATGCAATTTTGAATCCCTTCCCAAATTCTCTGTAAATTGAAAATACTGCGGGGGGAGGACAGGTGTAGTTTTATGACTGAATGCTCTAGCTTCAATTAAGGAATGACTTCTCTAGGGATCTCCATTAACAATGCTTTTGGAAGGGATATTGAAGGAATATATCTGAAGCTTCTTCAGTGAATTCTCTGGTTTTTGTGTGTTGTTTGCGTACTATTTAAGAGTGATATAGCAGCAACTAGTTGTTTTGCTTGTGTGACCTCCTTTATTCCTTTTGTTCCTTCATTTATTATTCCAGACCAAACTTTTTATAAAATCCTTTCCAAAACTCCAATCCCCTTTGCAACCTGCCTTTTTAAACTGTTGCCATGGTTTGTTTCTGAGCTTTTCTACACAAGGTTGTTAATCCATTTCAGTTTCGTTGTAGAACTGAGATCCAAGCTACACAAAGAGTTTTTTCTTTCCTGCTTTTCCACTACATAACCTTTAGGTGAGACTTGCAATAACAGAATAACACAAGTAGGAAAATATGTTTTCTTTCACTTTCACAAATAATACTCCATTTTCCCCCCTTCAAAAAAAACCCCATGGAAGTGCTCTTAAAAAACAGAAGTGAAACTGGAGGGTCACGTCGTCATCTGAAGAACCCGTACACAAC
This sequence comes from Heloderma suspectum, assembly GCF_057233095.1. Classification (NCBI taxonomy): domain Eukaryota; kingdom Metazoa; phylum Chordata; class Lepidosauria; order Squamata; family Helodermatidae; genus Heloderma; species Heloderma suspectum. Next base: position 100,751,667 of record NC_139459.1, read on the forward strand.
CACAACTAAGAAACGATGAGCACACAATAAATGCCTCATGTAGAATAGCTCTGTCTTTAATCTGTCTTTAAGTTATTAGGTAAGTCACTCCTCTTCACACACACACACACCATTCCAATAGCATTTGATTTAATAATTTCAGAATTAATATATTTGTAGGATTCTGCCTGTCTGTATGTATTTATTTATTTAGTGCCCTGCCTTTCTGCCAAAATGGCACTCAAGGAGGCTTACACAAACAATTAAGATGGATTAAAACAATAAAACAATATATTAAAACACAATAAAAACATAACAATGACGGAAAAAAACTGTCCGTGGTCTTTGATGTGAGCATTGTGTGACTGTTCAGACACAGTGTTACTGCTGTGCACCAAGGATTACATTAGTGCGCAATCTCATACATTTCTTCCCCCTTCCATTAATAGTGTTTATTCATATTTTTCTTATATTAACAAAAAAAGATACATTTTAATACAAAACAAGCAAACCATATTACAGTTATACAGTAACTGGTGTTCCTGGTTCTTGTTACACATTTGGTACACTGACCAAATGTCCAAATATTCTGCAGCACAATGGTGATGGTGGTAAAATGTTCTCTCAAATGCAGCAAGGACCAAGGGGTTCTGGTCCACTGTATAACAGATGGAGAAGATTTATCTTTCCTTCCCTGGGGCATGAGCCTCTCAGCAATCGTAAAAGCTTGCAGGATCCATTTTTGGTGGCCATCTGGCAGTTTCCATACCACGGGCATATAATTTAAAGGTGCGTGGACATCTGTAACTTTTAGCCAAGTGTCCAAGACAAAATTAATTTGCACAATCCAGTAGTGTGGCCACTACTGGGCAAGCCCACATGAAATGAACCAGTGACGTGTGTCGCCACAGTGCCAACCCCTGCCTTAGGTGAAAAATTTCCTGAATAGACTCTGTGGAGTCCAATGTGTGTGGAATACCAGTTTCTGCTGTACTGAGCATGATTTTAGTTCTGGGGAGACACTTCGTATGGAGGTTACAGCATGGATGCACATGACATTCTATTTCAGGGTTGGGCAACTTGTGGCCATCCAGATATTTTGGCCTACAACTCCCATCAACTCACACCACTGGCTATGCTGGCTAGAGCTGATGGGAGTTGTAGGCCAAAACATGCCAGAAATTGCCCACTCCAGCTGTTATTCTTTGTTCCATTCCCCTCTAAGCTCTTGGATATAAATTTTACCATGTATCAGTAAACTTTTATATACAACAATTGTTGGCTTAAGCATTTTCATTGAGCCAATTAAGTTCTCCAACAACATTGGAGGCTCCAAGGCACTGGTCCTTAAACAGTAAATAACGTATGATTTAATTGAAGATATTGCCAATTTGCACTTTCAAGTATCTGAAACCTATGTTTTAAGTCTGCAAGCGACAGAAACACACTTTCCCCACCTATCAATTGGTCCAAGTAATAATACCTTCTGGGCCCAGCACCTCCAAAGAAAAAATTGCACAGCAGTTCTCAAATGAAGGTTGCACCACAGCATTAATTTGCTGTTGGCAAAGGGAGCAAAATGGAGCTACCAAGCTACTGTCTCACTTCTCTGGCTGCCAGAATTGAAGGTGGGTAACCCTCTCTTTATTTATATGAGTAGAGCCCAGGGTCATCCACTTAGAAAAATATGATATGCAGGCAGATTCTACAACCACCCAGGGAGGTGACTGTGAAGACGGGGTGACATGCTATTCATTTGCACATGACAGAAGATACACTTTGTGGTAAGAATTTAGATCAGGAAAGTTAACACTTTCATATATTTCACTGAAGTGTCATATCCCATCCGTCCACTCCATCAAGCCTCAATACTGGGGGGTTTTTAATGCATAACTATTTGCAGCTATCCTTCTGAAATTGTGCAGGTAATTTACCTACTTCTAACTGTATATCACGTTCATGCAAATTGCCCACTAATCCACAGAGAAGGTAGAGCATCTTTTTTTTTAAGTCAAACTTGGAAGGCAAGTTTGACTTGCCTACACCTATTTGTCTGCAATTTGGCAGGCTTCATCCCCTCTGAAGATGCCTGCATATTTCAACCAATTCTGCCTAAAAAAATTTAAGCCATTACAAGGATTTGTTGATTTTCCCATCAATGGAGAAACACATCCAAGGCTTTGGAAAACAAACTGAGAGGCTCTGCTTTCAATCGTAGGCAGAACATGGTATCAATCTAAAGTTCCAAACCAAAGTACTCCCTGATACAAGTTAATGAGGCAGGTTCCAAACTATGGGTTGGATCTGGACTTAGTCGTACTTTGAGTAGACTGTTTAAAATCAATGGGATAGGAGGTGGTCATTACTAACTTATTTCCCATTAATTTCAGTGGGTCTGCTCTAAGTATGGCTAAGTCTGAATCCAACTCCCTGAGTGTTAGCATGTGTTTGTTAAGTGTATATAGGTCTGCAGCCTAAATCTCGTTTTTAACTAATTAAAACTTTCTTGAGGTATTGGGTAGTACTCAAACGCAAATATTTGCTGCTGCCCATAATAAGTACAAAAGGCAGAATAATCTATTAGCAGTTCATACAAGGCAAAGGCTGTGATGATGATGATGATGATGATGACGACTGGCATGTTCTGGCATATGCACCCACACTAAGCAATTACTTAACAGATGCATATGCTTTATAACTAGGATCTTCTGATGAGCAGTAACAAATGTGTCACAGAGATGCTGAAGTCAAACTGGAAGGAGAATGGCTAATGCCATTTACTAAACACAAATTAGATAAGTAGAATAAGTGAAAGAAAGACAGACATCTAACACCAGATGGCAAGTGTTGAAAGCAGACTTGTTGTCATGGAAGATGAGCTGCCTATTCAGTATTCATATCAAAGCATTTTGAAATAGTTCCAATCTGAAGAAGCAAATACAATAGTATATTCATCATACAAATATTGTTTTAGGAAGAAAATGCTTATCCATGGTTTATTTAACCCACAGTTAATTCATGGTTTGTTGCCCTACCCAGGGTTTGTCTGGCAGATGATCTGTTTTCATAATCCCTGAGTTGTTTGTTTCCCTCCTCCTTTGCCTGCTCCCTCCCTGTATCCCAAATGCCTTTGTGGTACTGTAGTACTGGCATGCAGAGTGGCTGTTTGTTTTGTTTTCTATCACTCTTGCCCACCACCTCTGAAGCCTGGCAAAACTACCCATGAACAACCCACAGTTCTGTCGTCACACGTAATAACAACCCATGGTTTAAATAACCCAGAGTTCACAACCCAACAACAAACCATGGGTTCTCTTTCTGGATTGTCTGTGGTTAACAAACTATGGTTTGTTAGTATGGCTGTGTTCACACAACAGGACAGCCCAGAATGCAACAACCCATGGATTAAATAAACCATGGGTTAGCGTTATGTGCCAACCAAGTCAATATAGGCAGCAAGGACAGAACAAAGAACTGTTAAAAACAAGATATGAAAGGTTAAGATTCAGATTTTCTTATTTCATTAAATACCAGACCTGGTTGGTAATATTCAACTAATCAGAAGGAAGAAGCAGGGATCAGTTCAAAAATGCATATCAAACAACACTTGATTTCTTAAGGCTCATCACTTGATGCCTCACAGGTGAATGTAGAAACACGCTCCACTGAAAGGTTTGTGTTTGGTTGGGTCTGATGTGAGGTGATATGAAAATGTTGTCAGTGACATTTTATCTGTAAGGTCACATTTGCATGCACAAGTTACCATCTGATGATGCAGTCACACAGCCATGTGTGAACAAGCCGAAAGATTGCCAAACTTTGGCTCATGAGCCACCTGACATGTGTTTCCTAGGGACAATCAATAAACTGAACAGAAAATAATAAGGAACTACCTGGCATGCATATGCATTAGGGGCACAAAAAGAGACTTGCCTTTGGAACTGAGGAAGCTGGGTGTGTGGGTGTGTCTGGAAGCAGCAGGGGCCTCAAGGCAGTGACTCAAGAGAGCTGTGTGATCAAAATGCAGACTGATTGGTGGTGGTGGTGGTGGTGGTGGTGGTGGTGGTGGTAAAGATGTCCAGTCTTACACAAAGTTGTCAAAAGGACAAAAATGTGGTGGTGGTGGTGGTGGGATGGAACATAATGGAAAAGGAGGCAGAGGAGGCTGTGACTTTCATTCATACAAAAATATTGCTAGGCATTTGCATCCCTGCACTAGTACCCAGGAAATCTGATGGAGATGCTCTAGTGCAGAGCAATGAATGAAGTATATCAGTAATAAAGCACAGAGGTGAACTTATTGTAAGGTATTCTACTCAACATGTGCATAGCTCCTTATCGGTAGACATTTGAGTACAAAAAGATAGTATCAGCTATTCCAAATGAAAAGGTCTTCCATCAATTTTCAAGGCTTTGGCAAGTCTCCAGGGAAGCCCACTGCTTAATAGCAAGTATGCAAGCTAATGTTTGAAGTAAGGCAAATGCAAATATAGATGTTTAATTCATTGAAATATTTGTTTGCAGGCTATTAAAAGGCAAACAAATGATCTGTCACAATTAGTGACGGAAATACAAACTGTTCTTGTACTGAGCAAAGGTAAGTACCAGGACTGCAAAGAAGCAAAACAACAAACACAGTTCCTCAGTTACAAAAAGATTCCTTCAGCTTCTCTATATGAGTAATTTATTGCACACTTGTGATTGGTCACTCATGGTAGTGGGTCCTTTACATGACGTCGTCAACCCACAGGACATTTCCCACAGTTTTCCCTGTTCTGCTTTCAAAAAGTTTGGAGATAACGCAAAAAGGGACGCTATTCCAATCTACTGGCTGTGTGAAATGCTGGCATAGTGCTATAATGACAGTGCCATCTAGTGGCTGAAAACACAGAGAGACATATAAAACTTGCTGAGGAAGGGCTTTGCTCGATTCAAACCACGTGTCCACCATGTAAAGAAGCCCATTTTAATCCCGCAAAGAAACAGAAAGCAGAAAGCCTCAGTGAGGATGTGGGGGTTTTGCTTAATGTAGAGAAGCTCTCTATCCTTCACATACACCTCAGTCCTAGCACATTTCCTTGGAAGTGATGAGAAGGGCTGGCCTGCCCATAAAACAGGTGAGGCATCAAGCAGCAGAGCAGGAGGAGTGGCGAATTGCACTGCTCTGCACCCCCACCAGGACATCCTGCTGCTGCAGCGTCCAGCAGATATTCTGGAGAGCCCCACCAGCCACTCTCTCTAGAGCAGCCGATGACCCTCTCCTTCCATCGTCACAATACCTGCATGAACTCCCACAAGAGCCCCGAGGCCGCTTCTTCCATCTGTGTGGCTGTCCACAGAGCTGACACAGCAGCAGTGAAGGTAAAGGTAAGGGAGCAACAGACCAGGTAAGGGGGCAACAGACCGGGGAAGGGGGAGACAGCAGGGCTGCCACCACCACCTTGTGTCTTCTCGCTCACCTCAGGCTGCGAGACACCTTGCACTGGGTCTGGTGATGAGTTTTACTGATCTTAATAGTACTGCTAAGTATGGGTGCCTTGAATTCCTACTTCTAATAGCCATTTCTGTCATTACTGGGGTTCATTAAGGGCCACAACTTTATTTAACTGAATTGAAGGAGCTGCAACAGCATTATTATTGTTGTTAACTTTTACTATTCCTCCCATGGTGTTGGTAAACTCCCTGAACAGAGATGACAATTTGTCTGTGGACGCCAATTCTTCAGCCACTTCACCCCCACTTGTGGGTGAGCTCTATCTTGGCTCTGAGCCTAGGAACAGCTGCTATAACTGCTCTCAGCTCTCATTACCACACATCCCATGATGTGTTCAGGAAGACCTCCATCAGTTGCCACCCCCCTCCCCTTGGATTATTACCTTTGGCTGGGTGAGGGTGGCATGCTGCAAGAGGGTCCCATTCCTTGCACCCCCAGGCCCACTAGCTCTGAAAGGGTGGTCTAGCAAAGGCCCTTTCACCCTCCACTTGATGCCTCAGTGTGCTTACCAATATCCCCTTACTCCCTTCTCTGTTTCTGTCAGGTATGACCAAGGCAAATCTACCTAATTAGCAATAAGCCACTAGTGCAGAGGAGAACACACATGTGCAAACCCAGAGGTCTATGTGAGAAGAAAGTAAAAAATCCTACTTGGCCCCGAAGTGACTAGCTAGTCCTGAACTGGGAAAAGGGACGGTGGGTGGGTATGTAGCTGCACCAAAGTGAGGCAGCAAGCTGGCCCTTCATACCCAGCCAAAGCCTGCTTCCCATTGACCAGGCCACAGGAGGCTGCTGAGGTCAGCTCTCGATGCTCCTCTGTCACCTTCTTCCTTTGGCAGGCCACAACAGTGACATGCCCACCCACCTCTTTCACTGTGGGTAGGGACAAGAGGGTTTAGCAAACTAAAATAAAACAGCCACTAGGAACGTCTCTCATGAAACAAGCTCCAGGTGAAAAACCTGTCACCAGGTACAGTCCAATCCAACAAGCAGTACAAGTGGCTGTCTCCGGTGTCAGACTCTAAGATGCCTCAGGCAACTCTGAAAAACAGAAAAGGGTAATATAATGTCCCACTGTGTTCCAGAACCCCAGGACAAGGGGGCCTTAACTCAAAGTAAGTATGTCCCCGGCCCTTCCCCATGATTTCTCTCAGCTGTAGCCCCTTCTCCTGTAGGAGCGGAGGGCTTCATGGAGCCAGGGCTCACAGGGTCAAAGCACCAGTACTTTTTGATTAGCAGGGACAATGATGTCGTCTGCCCTCCACCATTTCCCTGTTCCCCCTGAGCTTAGCTGCAATCCTCACAGTAGCTGGTGGGGGCAGGGAGGGGGGATTTTCCTAGTAACAATATATTGTAATGCTCAGTATTTGGGGGTGGCTTGGTCTCGAATGAGCAACTATGGCCTCAGCAATCCATGCTTTGGTAACATGCTGGGTAGATTACCCACATATGTTCTATGCAGGACTGCCCTTGAAGACTCTGTGGAAACTACAGTAAGTAGGCTAATGGATCCAAATGGTTTCCAGAGAGCTCTAGGGGCTTTCCTGGCTGGTGCTCCTGTTGAAGCCCTGGTCAATTTGTGGAATGCAGAAATGACCAGGGCTGTTGTCATGATCACTCCTGAGCTCCCTCTCTGTACTAGAGCTTGTACAGCTCCGTGGTATACCCCAGAGCTGAGAGTGATGAAACAAAACAGGAGACAGTTTGAGTGCAGGTGGAGAAAAACTCCTAGTGGATGCAATCGAAGTCTGGTGTGTGCCTATGGCCAGGTATATTCAAAGGCAGCGAGAGAGGCAAGGAAAAAACATTTTACTACCTCTATTCAATCCTCCATATGCCATCCAGCACAGGATTTTAGGGTCATCTGGGACCTATTACATGCTGGCCCAAAGGACACTGTGGACCCATCTGAGGCCCATTGTAATGCACTGGCTAGGCACTTCCAAGATAAAACCTCTTGCATCCCCCAGGACTTAGACCCCAGTGTTACTGCGGGTAAATCAGGTGAGGTGTCCAGAGCACAGCCTGGTCCAGTTTTCTTGGATGATTTTCAGTTGGTACAGCTTGAGGATGTGGACAAGGTGCTCGGACAGGTTCATGCGACCACTTCCATATTGGATCCTTGCTCCTCTTGGTTTATAAAAGCCAGTAGGGAGGGAACATCTGCCTGGGCCAGGGAGGTAATTAATGCCTCCTCGCGAGAGGGAGTGGTCCCAGCCTGCCTAAGAGAAGCTGCAGTGGGACCACTCCCGAAGAAATCCTCTCTGGGCCCAGAAGATCTAAACAATTTTAGGCCGGTGGCAAATGTTCCTTTCCTGGGCAAGGTCCTTGAGTGGGTGGTGGCCAACCAACACCAAGCACTCTTGGATAAGACTGATTATCTGGATCCATTTCAGTCGGGGTTCAGGCCGGGATTTGGCATGGAAACAGCCTTGGTTGCCCTGAATGATGACCTATGTCAGGAGAGACTGAGAGAAACAGGAGGCATGTGACCTTGTTGATTCTCCTTGATCTCTTGCTCGCTTTCGATACCATCAGCCATAGTATTGTCTGGGGTGACTGTCTGAGTTGGAAGTGGGAGGCACTGCATTGCAGTGGTTCTGCTCCTACCTGGATGGTTGGCTCCAGAAGATGGTGCTTGGAGAATATTGCTCAGCCCCGTGGATTCTCCAGCATGGGGTTCCTCAGGAGGTGGTTTTGTTCCCCATGCTATTTAATATCTACATGAAACCGCTGAGTGGGGTCATCTAGAGTTTTGGAGTGTGTTCTCATCAGTATGCTGATGACACACAGCTCTGTTTCTCCTTTTCATCCTCACCAGATAAGGCTGTGGATGTTCCCAGACGCAACAATGGACTGGATGAGGGCTAACAAACTGAAGCTCAATCCAGACAAGACTGAGATGCTGTAAGCGGGTGGTTCTTCTGACCAGATGCAGGGTGTTCAACCAGTTCTGGATGAGGTTGCACTCCCCTTGAAGGAGCAGGCTCGTAGCTTGGGGGTTCTCCTGGAGCCATCTCTGTCACTTGAGGCTCAGGTCGCCTCAGTGGCACAGAGTGCCTTCTACCAGCCTTCTGGTACTGGTTACTGCAATGCACTCTACATGGGACTGCCCTCGAAGATTGTTCAGAAGCTCCAGCTTGTGCAAAATGCAGCTGCCAGGTTAATAAGTGGGACCAGAAGGTCTGAGCATATAAGACCAATTCTGGCCTACTTGCATTGGCTGCCTGCATGTTTCCAAGCCCGATTCAAGGTGCTGCTTTTAATTTATAAAGCCTTACACAACTTGGGATCGCAATACCTGGCAGAATGCCTCTCCTGACCTGAACATACCTGGACACTACGATCAACATCTGGGGCCTCCCTCTGAGCGCCACCTTCAAGGGAAGCTCGGAAAGTGGCTATGAGAGGGCCTTTGGAATGAGCTTCCCACTGGAGCTGTCATCTTTCTGGCACCAGGTAAAGACCACCCTCTACTCCCAGGCATTTAATGGTATATAATGGGGCACCCATTGTCAGGGCCAGAAATATTGGAACAAGGATAACTGTTTGGGCAGTTGGCCTCCGTACACCACCACACTGAAGGTGAAAGGAAACACACCCAGATGGGAGCGAAGTCAGGACTTTCAGCTGTAATTCAAGGGGTTTGACAAAAGTGGGGCACTAACCATTCAGGAAGGACAGCCAGTGGCATGCACACACCCCATCGTGGGTGGCTCATAAGTAATAGAATGAATGGCTGACAAGCAGCTGCATGGCCAGGTGTAGCCTATTTCCTGGGTACTCCATGACCAATCAAGCAGATAAAGGGCCTGGAGGTGGTTCTGAGTGTTACATTTGCTTTTGGTAGCTGTTCACTGGAACTCCCAACATGAGGTCCAAAGAGGTGTCCATGCGAGTGAAGGAGGCCATCATTAGGCTGAGGAAACAAAATAAACCCATCAGAGAGATAGCAAAAACAGTGGGAGCGGCCAATACAACAGTTTGGAACATCCTGAAAAAGAAGGAATTAACTGGCAAGTTCAGCAACAGCAAAAGGCCTGGAAGACCATGGAAGACAACTAAGTGGATGACCGCAGAATTCTGCTCATGGTGAAGAGGAACCCTTTCACAACATCTAGCCAGGTCAAGAACATTCTTGCGGAGGTAGGCATGTCATTGTCAACATCTACAGTCAAGAGATGGCTTTATGAATGTAAATACAGAGGCTTCACAACAAGGTGCAAACCACTGGTAACGCTCAAGAACAGAAAGGCCAGATTAGCCTTTGCCATCAAACACCTAAAAAGGCCTGCCCAGTTCTGGAATATGATTCTTTGGACTGATGAAACCAAGATTAACTTGTACCAGAATGATGGGAAGAGAAAAGTATGGAGAAGGAAGGGAACAGCTCATGATCCAAAGCATTCCACATCATCTGTCAAACATGGTGGAGGCAGTGTTATGGCATGGGCATGTATGGCTGCCAATGGAGCCAGGTCACTGGTGTTTATTGATGACCTGACTGCTGAGAAAAGCAGCAGGATGAATTCTGAAGTGTATAGGGCTATACTTTCTGCTCAGATTCAGCTGAATGCTGCCAAACTGATAGGACGCCGCTTTATATTGCAGATGGATAATGACCCAAAACATACAGCAAAAGCAAGAGTTTCTGAAGACAAACAAGTGGGATGCTCTTCAATGGCCAAGTCAGTCATCTGATCTCCACCCAACAGAGCATGCTTTTCACTTACTGAAGACAAGACTGAAGGCAGAAAGACCCACAAACAAGCAGCAGCTGAAGGCAGCTGCAGTAAAGGCCTGGCAAAGCATCTCGAGGGAGGAAACTCAGCATTTGGTCATGTCCATGGGTTCCAGACTTCAGGCAGTCATTGATTGCAAAGGATTTTCATCCAGGTATTAAAGGCGATCCTTAAGTTTGAAATGATGTTGGTTGGTTCCATTACTTATGAGCCACCAACGATGGGTGTGTGTGCGTATGCCACTGGCAGTACTTCCTGAATGGTTAGTGCCCCACTTTTGTCAAACCCCTTGAATTACAGCTGAAAGTCCTGACTTCGCTCCCATCTGGGTGTGTTTCCTTTCAACTTCAATGTGGTGGTGTACAGAGGCCAACTGCCAAAACAGTTATCCTTGTTCCAATATTTCTGGCCCTGACTGCATGTCTGCTGGTTTTGAACAGGTCTATTAGGGAATACATAGTTTACTTAATTTGCTTTCAGCTGTTTACATTGTTTAAATTTTTGTGTTAAAATTTCAGACTCTTTTTATTATGTTGTATTTTGTAATGCTTGTGTATTTTTTTAATTGCTGTAAACTGCGCAGAAAACTTCAGCTATGGGGTGGTATAGAAATGAAATTAATAATAAAAATAAGTACAAAACACGGCAGCAAGGGTACTGACTGGAACTGGGTATTATGACCATATTTCGCCAGTATTGTACCATCTTCACTGGCTCCCAATTTGTTTCCTGGTCCAATTCAAAGTGTCAGTCTTAACCCAAAATGTCATCCATGGCTTGGGGCCATAGGACCACCTCTTACCATATGTTCCTGCCTGTGGCCTGAGATAATCATCTGCAGCCTGGCTCTGAGCACCCCTGCCTGAGATTCAGTGGGTAGCTACTTGTGCCTAAGCCTTTTCTGTAGTAGTCCTCAAACTGTAGAATACCTTCCTAGAGAGGTCTGCCTGGCACCTCCTTTGTTGACTTTTTGGTGCCAGGCGAAAACCTTTTATTCCCTCAGGCCTTAAAAAAAATTTTTAAACTCCTGCTTGTTTTAATATTAATGATATGTTTAAAGCTGTATTTTAAAATCATAAATTTATGAGTTGGCTATAGGGCTGCTCATACATTGAAATAATAACAACAACCACCCATTAGCATTACAAAAGGCCTGCACTTGATAGAGATGAAAACTTCTGGAACTGGCTTGCTGACTGAGATCAAATGTTTTTTCCTGGTGCTGGGAAAAGAAACTCCTAGAAAATCTTGGGTTGGATCCAATACAACCCTTGTGCTAGTGCTCTAGACCTGTCAACAGCGGTGCATGTGTGGCCCCAGCTGCTGGTGGCCGCAATGGAGCACTTCGGTGGCCAAGTGCCGAAATGAGCAGAAATGCTTGGTTTTGGAAGGGGTACGACCTGTCCCTTCCAGAAGCTAGCATTTTTGCTCATTTCAGCGCTGGACCATGAAAGCACTACATTGCGAGCGGCAGGGGCTGCAGACGGGCTGCCACCACCGGGCCTAGATTGCCAGCACAAGGGTCCTATTGTATCCAATCCCTTGAGCTGATGACATGTTGTATCCCTCTGTTTCCCTTTCTTGCACAACCTCAGGTCTTTCCAGCCAAAGTCCAACATTCTATCCATTATACTGCCCTTTATCATCTCACTATAGTATGTCTGCCAGACTATTCTAATTGAGTATTATGTATTCCTGCTATGTACATACAACACACATATAGATCAATACAGTTGCCTACAACTTTGGGCTTTCCTTGGGAACGTGACTATGGGTACTGTCATGAAGAGCACCTGCATATCAAATCTTACCACTATACTACTGTCAGAAAGCAGCATAATCCCCATCCCTGTATACAAAAGATGTATGACAGGGGTAGCAAAATTAGTTTTCACCTGCAGTAGCAATATAGTTTGAGCTGCCCCTACCAGTCAATCATGTGAAAGACAGCTACCCTGTATACAGTCATTTCAGAGGTCCACATCTGAAACTCACTGGAACGTTTCCAAAGCCAGCCTTTTCTCTTTTTTCTCCTCCTACCCCAAACATTTGGCTCTAGTCTCCTGATCAGCAATCAGATTTGCCAGAGGACCATTTTCAGAAAGACAGTGATGAACCACCAGCCACTAAAGTGCAACACCAAGAAGTCTCTTAGCCAGATTACCACCTCTTTTCTCCACCACCTTTTATGCTTGAGTTGGTAATTGACAGCAATGTGGCATACCTCCTAGGACAGTTCTGGTCCCAAAGACCACCTGTTTCTTATCCCTACTCTAGTCCAACAGAGAGAGTAACATATGATAGTGAGGAAAACCAGCTTTGCAAAGCAACCTTTACAATTGTATGAATGTGTCAGAAACTAGATCACAAAGCAGTTGCTATGCCAAATAGATTCAGTTATTAGCTACTGCAATCATGTGTTCTCCACACATATTTGAAAGTGTATGATCATGCACAATATATACTCTATTAAGCCTCTACCTGTATACTTTCCAATGAATGTGAAACATATAATTAGACAAGTTGTTAAATGAACATCTAATTGCACAAGAGTTTGCTGGCTCTAAGAATACATAAGGCCAGGTGGCCAAAGAGGCAAAACCTGGAAGCTTTGAGCAATATTATGTGTCCAATGGTTGAGTAAAAATTGTCTTTGCAGAGTTGGAGACAAAAACATAAATAGTATTTGGACAAATTGTGCAAAGGTATGCATGAAATAGCTTTCTGAAGCATTTAAGATATATACTAGAAAATAACATTAAATACACTAAAAGCCAGTTTTGTAGCCATATGATTTGTAAACCCCTCATAAAAAGAGCTGCTGGTGAATCATCTCAATTTATTCTTAATCTGATTGGACATAACCTCCAGAAAGAATATAATTATTTGGAGCTACAGATAGGATCAAGTCCACTTTACAGCTGGAAATGAATATCATCATAGCCATAATTTTATATTTGAAACCTTCACAGGAAAGAGAGATGCACACCACTTCTGTTTTTATATCAAACGTACTAAGTCTATACAAACTATCTATGTACAAGCCCCAGTATCTCAAATACACTTAACCACTATATCCGTCAACGAACACCCAGACATGCCCTATAATAAACCACACATACACACACTCCACTTTCAGCACTAATCTCCTGCTCATTTCCTCAAAGAGACATCTAATGTTCTCTCTCCACCACTTCCCAGTATTTTTATCATTCTCCTTCCCCCTTCCCCTCAAGAACCCCAGTAATAATTTATTCCTTACAACTGATATACTAATACTATTACAATTTCAGGCTCTTTGAGATTGAATACTCAAAAACACCTAATGTAGATTAAGTGATCCTTTAGGTGGATTAATGTAGATTAGTTCACTCATGTGAAGAATTTAAATGGATACAAAATCAGAATGGAAAAAGAGTTCTAACGGTAACAAGTGCTCCACTCTTTCATTGCATATTTATGTAGCTGGGTTTCTAAACTACGTTAGCAATTAATGGTGCAGGATCAGGGAGCAGCAGTAATTATTATCTATAATTTCTTTAGCACTTTTCTAAGCATATGTTTTTTTCTAGGTCCTCACATTTAAAAGTCACTCAAAATACTTATAATGCATTGTGACCTACCCGGATGTGTGTGTGTGTGTGTGTGTGTGTATGTATGTCAGTGACTGCCTCCTAGGACTATCCAAACACACTTTGGCATAACCTGTAATTTTTTGCACTTTGCACAATCTACATGAGCTCCCTGAATCACCATTTTAAGACTGTAAGATACTGTAGACTGTGTTTCCACCATGCTCTCTAACACCAACCCCTTACCTCCCATCTCCACCCTCACTTTCCTCTTTTTGTTTAAGCCCCAGCCTGAGGAAGAGTTCTGTGAAACCTGAAAACAAGGCCACTGCTTTGTGATTTATCGTTGACCCTCGTAAACTAGTGGTTCAGTGTCCCTGTTCGGCTATTTGTTTCCCCGATGGAATAAGCTTTATTTGTTTAGTCCGTCTCCTAAGTCCAAAGTCGTTCCTGGTGCATTTCCCGGTTTCAATTAAGCCTCGCCTCCCATCACCTCTCCAACCTCGTTTCTTTCTTTCCCCACAGTCAGATGTTATATAACCCAGTCTTAGCACTAAGAGATGGGCCTGTAGCCAGGGGCGGTCTGGAAGTGAGCTAGCGGGGGCCTGCCCCCTAAATGTTGTCTGCCCGGTTTTTTTTTCCAAATGAATAACGGAAAAGCAGTTTACAACTTTTGTCTTTGAATGGCGTGCAGACCAGAGGGGCTGGCACTCTACTTTTCCTCTCACCCCGCACCTTTCTCCACGCGCTCCGCTCAGCGCTGCTGCCACCCACGGCCTCGTGCTCGAAGACGCTCATCCTCCAGCCGCCCACGTGCCAGAAGAGGCAGCAGCCGGCACCTCAGTGCGCCTCTCCCCCCCCCCCCGACCCTCGCGCGCGCGCCCTCCCGGGCTCACCTTCCCGCTCTCCGCCACCCCCAACAGGTGGCCTTGCAGAACGTCCATTGGCGAGGAGCGGCTGGAGTGCGCAAAGGTCCCTTTGAAGATGTGCGCGAGCGGCGAAGCCTGGGGGGAGCCCATTGCGCGCGCTTCTTCGGCTGGCCGGGGCGAAGCGGGACGGGGTCACCACGGGCGCCGGCTGCTTTCACGCTCGCCTGCGATGCAGGTGGCTGCCCTCCCTGCAGGCGGCGGCGGCGGCGGCGGCTGCTTCTCCCAGGAGTCCGTCCTCCTTCGGTGCCAAGAGCAGCTCCACAGCATCTGTCACCATTTCTCCTCCCCCGCCACCCGAAGACTTTCCCCCTTTGGGGTGTGGTTACAACCAGCGCCGGCATGCTCGCCACCCTCCTCCCGCCCGGCGGAGCCTGACTCCCAAGTTGCCCTCCCGTTTCATCCTCCTCGCTGAGGAAAGGAGGGAAAGCGCGCGTCGCCCTCCCCTCAGCAGAGCTTGGGCGCGGGAGGTGCAACGTGGCAGTGACTCAGCCCTTTCTGCGTTATATTTTTTTAAAATAAATCCTTTTTACCACAAGCAGTCAGGCAAGCACTGCCGCAAATAGCATCCGGCTGCTTCTTTATTTAAAAAAAAAAATCAAGACCATCATGAAGCAGCCATCTCTATGTAATACTAGTGCCGATGAGCTTAATCCTGAGTCAGATGTACATGCCCTCAGTATACAGTTGTACTTATTATGTCCGCTAAGAAGGGACTGTGACCCCTCCCAGTTCTCTAAGCGTCTGGGTGGTGGTCGAGACCACCCCATCCCTCGTTCACTGGTCATTCCTTTTGTTGTTCAGTCGTTCAGTCGTGTCCGACTCTTCGTGACCCCATGGACCACAGCACGCCAGGCCTTCCTGTCCTGCGCTCTCTCCCGGAGTGTGCTCAAGTCCATATTCATTGCATCGGTGATGCTATCTAGCCATCTCATCCTCTGCTGTCCCCTTCTCCTTTTGCCTTCAGTCTTTCCCAGCATCAGGGTCTTTTCCAGGGAGTTCTCTCTTCGCATTAGGTGGCCAAAATATTGGAGCTTCAGCTTCATTATCTGTCCTTCCAATGAGCAGTCAGGGTTGATTTCCTTTAGGATGGACTGATTTGACCTCCTTGCAGTCCAGGGGACTCGTAAGAGTCTTCTCCAGCACCACAGTTCGAAAGCATCAATTCTTCGGCGCTCAGCCTTCCTTATAGTCCAGCTCTCACAGCCATACATTACTACTGGGAAAACCATAGCTTTGATTAGACGGACCTTTGTCGGCAAGGTGATGTCTCTGCTTCTTACTATGCTGTCTAGGTTTGCCATAGCTTTCCTCCCAAGGAGCAAGCGTCTTTTAATTTCATGGCTACAGTCACCGTCTGCCGTGATCTTGGAGCCCAAGAAAGTAAAATCTGTCACTGCTTCCATTTCTTCCCCTTCTATATGCCAGGAAGTGATAGGGCCAGATGCCATGATCTTAGTTTTTTTAATGTTGAATTTCAAACCAGCTTTTGCACTTTCCACTTTCACCCTCAACAAGAGGCTCTTGAGATCCTCTTCGCTTTCTGCCATTAGGGTGGTATTGTCTGCATATCGGAGGTTGTTGATAATTCTCCCGGCAATCTTAATTCCGACCTGTGATTCATCCAACCCGGCATTTCTCATGATGTACTCTGCATATAAGTTAAATAAGCAGGGCGACAATATGCAGCCTTGTCGTACTCCTTTCCCAATTTTGAACCAATCGGTTGTTCCATCTCTGGTTCTTACTGTTGCTTCTTGACCCTCGTACAGGTTTCTCAGGAGACAGGTAAGGTGGTCTGGTACTCCCATCCCTTTAAGAATTTGCCACAGTTTGTTGTGATCCACACAATCAAAGGCTTTAGCGTAGTCAATGAAGCAGAAATAGACGTTTTTCTGGAATTCTCTTGCTTTCTCCATGATGCAGCGAATGTTGGCGATTTGATCTCTAGTTCCTCTGCCTCTTCGAAACCCAGCTTGTACTTCCGGTAGTTCTCGGTTCGCATACTGCTGAAGCCTAGCTTGTAGGATTTTGAGCATCACCTTGCTGGCATGTGAAATGAGCGCAATGGTGCGGTAGTTTGAACACTCTTTGGCGTTGCCCTTCTTTGGAATTGGAATGTAAACTGACCTTTTCCAGTCTTGTGGCCACTGCTGAGTGTTCCAGATTTGTTGGCATATTGAATGCAGCACTTTAACAGCATAATCTTTTAGGATTTTAAATAGCTCGGCTGGAATACTGTCATCTCCGCTAGCTTTGTTGTTACTAATGCTTCCTAAGGCCCACTTGACTTCACTCTCTAGGATGTCCGGCTCAAGTTCAGTGACTGCACTATCATGGCTATCAGGGACATTCAGATCTTTCCTGTATAGTTCTTCTGTGTATTCTTGCCACCTCTTCTTAATCTCATCTGCTTCTGTTAGGTCCCTGCCTTCTTTGTCCTTTATCATGCCCGTCTTTGCACAAAACGTTCCCTTGAGATCTCCAATTTTCTTGAAGAGATCTCTAGTCTTTCCCATTCTGTTGTTTTCCTCGATTTCTTTGCATTGTTCATTTAAGAAGGCCTTCTTGTCTCTCCTTGCTATTCTCTGGAACTCTGCATTCAGTTGGATATATCTTCCCCTTTCTCCTTTGCTTTTCGCTTCCCTTCTTTCGTGAGCTACTTGTAAAGCCTCATCAGACAGCCACTTGGCTTTCTTGCATTTCTTTTTCTTTTGGACGGATTTCGTTGCTGCCTCCTGAACAATGTTACGGACCTCCGTCCATAGTTCCTCAGGCACTCTGTCTATCAGGTCTAATCCCTGAAATCTATTCCTCACCTCCACTGTATATTCATAAGGGATATGATTTAGGTCATACCTGAACGGTTTAGTGGTTTTCCCAACGTTCTTCAATTTAAGCCGAAATTTTGCAAGAAGCAGCTCATGATCTGAGCCACAGTCAGCTCCAGGTCTTGTTTTTACTGACTGTATGGAGCTTCTCCATCTTTGGCTGCAAAGGACATAATCTGATTTCGATATTGACCATCTGGTGACGTCCATGTGTAGAGTCGCCTCTTGTGCTGTTGGAAAAGAGTGTTTGCTATGATCAGCATGTTCTCTTGGCAAAACTCTATTAGCTTTTGTCCTGCTTCATTTTGTACACCAAGGCCATGCTTGCCTGTTATCCCAGGTATTTCCTGACTTCCTACTTTAGCATTCCAATCCCCTATGATGAAGAGGACATCTTTTTTTGGTGTTAGTTCTAGAAGGTGTTGTAGGTCTTCATAGAACCGATCAACCTCAGCTTCTTCGGCCTCAGTGGTTGGGGCATAGACTTGAATTACTGTGATGTTGAATGGTTTGCCTTGGATTCGTACTGAGATCATTCTATCATTTTTAAGATTGTACCCCAGTACTGCTTTTCCCACCCTTTTGTTGACTATGAGTGCTACTCCATTTCTTCTAGGGGATTCTTGCCCACAATAGTAGATATGATGGTCACCTGAATTAAATTTGCCCATGCCTGTCCATTTTAGTTCGCTGATTCCCAAGATCTCGATGTTCAATCTTGCCATCTCATGTTTGACCACCTCCAGCTTACCTTGATTCATTGATCTGACATTCCAGGTTCCTAAACAATATTGTTCTTTACAGCATCGGATTTTCTTTTCACCGCCAGACACATCTACAGCTGAGTGTCCTTTTGGGTTTGGCCCAGCGGCTTCACTCTTTCTGGCGCTACTTGGAAATACCCTCTGCTCTTCCCCAGTAGCATATTGGACACCTTCCGACCTGAGGGGCTCATCTTCCGGCGTCATCTCTTTTAGCCTTGTGATACGTTGCATGGGGTTTTCTTGGCAAGAATACTGGAGTGGGTTGCCATTTCCTTCTCCAGTGGACCACATTTTGTCAGAACTCTCTGCCATGACCTGTCCGTCTTGGGTGGCCCTGCACGGCATAGCTTATGGCTTCACTGAGTTACGCAAGCCCCTTCGCCACAACAAAGCAGTGATCCATGAAGGGGGTCATTCCTTACACGTCCCGATAATGAAATATCTCTGTTCTGCCTGGTAGGTTTCTCTCTGTCCACAGTTACTTCATGATCTGGTAGGCGGGCGGTGAAAATATATATCCACCCAGGTCTTAGTGTGTGCCTCAATTGCAGAATATATGCCTGAAAGTTACCTGGATGGGAGATTATGTAAACAGCTCTGAGCTTCCTGGAAAAAGGAATTGGGTGTGTATAAGACTTTAAAAAAAAAAAAAAAAGGAAGAATATCAGGTAGCAAAATTGAGCTTGAAACCTTGAGGCAGCTGCTGCTCTAGGTCATTAACAACTAGATGAATAATTGGCTTCAACTTGGTACAAGGTAGTTTCTTTTTTCCTAGCCAGGATTTGTGCACACAGTGCCACAAAACATGTCAAGGCAATCAATGGTCCATGCCCTGATATCATCCCATTTTGATTATTGCAATGCATTGTCCATAGGTCTGCCTTTGAAGACAGTCTAGAAATGTCATAGATTATGGTGGCAAGAGTTCTTGGGAAGAATACTGGGACCAGGTATTATGAATATATGATATCAGTGCTTTATCATTTAGCTTCTGTCTCATTTTCAGGCTCAGTTCAAATGCTTGTTTTGACTTATGAAGCCCTTCACAGCTTGGGAGCTTGGTTACCTGAAGGATCATCTCTTCCCATATGCACCTACCCAGGCCCTGAGCTCATCAGCTGAGGCCCTCCTTCCAAGATATATAGAGAGGACCTTTTCTGCTGTGCCTCCCCCCTCCCCACAGAATGTTCTTCCCAGGGAGGCTTGCCTAGTGCCTACTTCAATGTCTTGTCAGCACCAGGTAAAGACCTTTTTATTTCCCTGGACTTCTTACAAGTATGATTTAAAAATCACAGATATTAACATCTTAATCTCTCCATCTTACAGTGGTTTTAGGATGTGTTTTAGCTCCACAAAGATGTTTTATCACTGTCTTCATTATATTATCTATCCTCCTCCTTTGGCCAAAGAATAAAGGGGCACTAGGAGGCTGTAATCCCTGCCTCCCAGGAAGAACATGATCATGGCAAGGCAGACACTAACCTAGCCCCATCCATTGGCTAGAGAAGGAACAGCTGCAGGGAGGTTGCTTCACCTTTCCCTGCCAGAAAGAACATCTGTAAGAACTTGGAAACTAAGAACTGGTGCCTGTGTTTTGCTTTTTTCCTTCTCCCTCTCAGTTCCTTTTCCCTTTGTGTCATGTCTTTTAGAGTGTAAACCTGAGGGCAGGGGCTGTCTTAAGCGTGTGATTTTTTGTTTTTGTTTTTTTGGCTGAGGAGCGGGTAAAATACTATAAATAAATAAATATTATTAGAGTGTGGCTGAAATTGCATGAATCCCACTCTGTCACAATCTGACTGGTTTTAGGATTGTTATGCTGCTATTTGTTGATGTTTTATTGGATTGTGATTTTAATTTGTTTTTAATTGTTCATTACCCAGGCAGCCTCGGCTGTATGACTTGTCTGATCAATGTAATAAACAGACAAATCAATAAGACAAAACAAGCATTGTATAGCAGCACACTAACACTAATCATTAATCTTTCACTTTTACTTCTGTAGAATTCTTTACACTCTGTATTGTGTTTGTACTCACATCAACCCTGCAAAGCAGAGTTTGGCCATTTTTCACAGGGGGAACAGGAACTGAAAAACAGTGGCTTTCAAGTGGGACTCAAACCTATATTTCTCATACCCAAATCCACATATGCAGCTAGATAAGACTATACTTAATTGTTGTCTTTCCAGTTATGTGGCAGGTGCTGTTCACTCTCCAGTCTCTCAGGCCTGCTATGGACTCTCCTCAGACCTGAAAGTCTGCTATGGTGAGGGACACTCCAAGAGAATAACACAGGGCACAGTGAAATTGAATCCATTCAGTGGAAATTGGACAGATCTGCATTTTGGAGCAAAGATACAATTTTAATTCAAAATCAGCCATTGTTCTAGCCAAGGATCTTGTTTGCAATTGTGACTACTTTAATACCAGTTGAACATATTCAAAGAGCAAAGTCCTTTCTCACTTTTTATGACAGTTGTATGGCTGTCTAAAAACTAACCCCTTGTGCCTTCCTAAGCTCAACTTTTCACAGCAATCATGCACTTTTTCAGGAAAGCACAACATTTATACAATTTGAGGACTAATATATAGTGATCATTTTCAGATATGGAGGTGTGTGATTTTGCACACATGTATTGTGCATGGTATACAGAATGAAGTAGCAACATATCTGTGGTTTTGCTAAAAGTAATTAGTTAGAATCAGGGGTAGGTAACCATTTGGGGCTTGTGGGTACATATGGCAATTTGAGAAACTATCCTGGGCACCACCACAAAATGGCTGCTATGGGTAGTCACAAAGGACAAGTAACCTGCCCAAAAAGACTGAGTACAAGACAGAAGTGAGCCCCAACACACTAAGCAGCCCCCTTCTCCTTGCTGCAAGCACAAGAAAAACCACACTTGCTGTCTTTCAGGATCCCTCCAAAATCCCCCTAAACCCCCCCCCTCTCTCTTTCTCACACACATACATCCCTGATCCATGCAGCCATAGATGCACACAACCCTCCCCAACTCCCCAGGTTGCTCCCAGCTGGCTCCCCTGACTCCCCAGCTGGCTTATGACTGCCCTTCCTAGCCCCATTGCCATCCCTAGCCCCCTCTTGCTCTCTTTAGGCCCCCTCCCATCTTACCAGACAGAGATGACAAGTCCCTTGTTCTTTCCCCCTTCTTTTCCTTGGTTCCTGGACATGACTGCAGAGGAAAGCATCAGCCAGCAGCCACCCACCATCTTTATTTTTTAAGAATGTCTCTGAGCCCACATGTGGCCCAGAGACATTCATGATAAATGAAAATAGCAGAGGCTGGAGTAACCTTGATTTGAAGTGATCCCAGTGGCCAGTAAGAAAAGTTGTTGTTGTTGTTGTTGTTGTTGTTATTAAGTGGAAAGGGTAGACCATCTTGGAGGATGTTAAGAAAGGTATCAGCAGGGGCAGGGGGGGAGGCGCTGCTGCCTACTAACACCATTTTGCCTCCCCTGAGTTAGTGAGTTAACTAACAAAACTATGGAGTTGTGAATTTTCAAGTGATGAGTTTCTTTTAATCTTAGGAAAGCACTAACTACTCTTTAGATGAATTGAACTGTATACTTAAGAGTGGTCACTGCAGTTCAAGGTTTATTTGCCAGTTTTCCTGGAATTAATGAGAGAGCTGCCAAGGACACACCAGTTACTTGGCAAATGATCTACTGAACAATTCACTTAAGGACAGGACTTGGCTGTAACAAGTTTAAATAGACCTGCTGTCAGCCATCTTACATATTAAGCTGCAGTAGTGTAGGACACCATTCACCCAGGAATGGTTTTATTTATGTAGACACTTAATATTTTAGCAAGTACACTACAATCCTAAACAATGATTTTGATAAGATGTACTTCCAAGTACGTATGCTTGGGGCTTCATCCTTAATAACATCTTTGTTTGTATCGCCTTCCCCAACCTGGTGCCCTCCAGATGTTGTGGATTCCAACTCCCATCAGCCTCAGCCAGCATAGCCAATGGCCAGGAATGCTGGGAGTTGCATTCCAAAATATCTGGAGGGTGCCAGGTTGGGGAAGGCTGGTCTACACTCTGGCTAGCAGTTACTGCTATGCATAACCAAACCAAGCACTTAAGGACTTTTATAATAATATCATCTGTATACTCCCTCAGCTGTGAGAAAGTTACAAAAGCTAGAGGGATGTGGTGGACTGAGCATTTGGCTTGTACCTCAAATATCTAAACTGACATCTTTACTTTACAACAGAGTTGCCAGATAGCCTTGGGCAAGTAAAAGTTACGATCTGTCAAAATTGTTTCTGACATAACATGGAGTTCACAGCTGAATGTTTTGAAGTTATCACATAGCTATCTTCAAATGAGCCCTCTTCAGGCATTCTTCCTTCCATGTTGAATGGACGCAGGAGCAGAGGAGTGCCCCAGCCCTACCCCCCTCACCCTGTACATATGGCAAGCAACAGTCTGAACAGGAGAGCGTCTTGTATCCATGTGATTAAGAACCCGGATTTTCTAGGGTCCTGGATCACGTGGAGGGCCCCCATGGATACAGGAGGCTCTCCTGTTCAGACTGTTACCCTCCATCTGTAAAGGGCAATGGAAATATGCGATGATGGGGGTACAGGGCTGGAGCACTCCTAATGTGTTCATTCAACACAGAAGGAAGAATGCTTGAAGAAGGCAATGGAAAAAAAAAAACACACACATGGAGTATCCATGAACAGGATGCTAGATTTCTATCAGGTCCTACATATGCTTATAACTTCATGGAAGATAAGGCTACCAGTGGCTGCTAGTCATACTTTCACTATCAGAGGCAATATGACTCTATATCCCAGTTGCTGGGAATACAAGCATGAGGGTGCTGTTGCACTCATGTTCTGCTTGTGAGCCTCCCATGGGCATCTGGTTGGTCACAAAATGCTGGACTAGATAAGCCTTTGGTGTGATCAAACACAGTTGTTTGTATGTTTTCTTGAACAGTTGTGTGGATGGCTAATACTCATTTCCTGCTGAGGTGGTCACATGATTGCTTTTGAAAATATGTGACTTCTGAATATTATGTTAGAAGACTGTTCCACTGATCAGCTGGAACATGCCGGTAGAGAATGCCTTTGTGGGATTGGAAAAGAGAGACCAGGTTTCTTCAGCATGGTGTATAGCCACACATCACATGGTTGTGAAGTGGGGGCAGAGCTGAAGATTTATAAGCCTGCTCCACCCTCTGATTCAGCCTCTTTCCTCCAGGCTGTGTGAAAGAGTGGGAGGTTGCACCCCTTGCTGGATGACGAGTTGATGCTAGTGGAAGCGTTTGGAACTGAAAGAGTGCCTCCCCCCCCCGCCTGTCTCCTCCCCCGCATTACTTGCTAATCTGTGGTGAGAGATGTTTGCCTGAGAGCCTAGCCACTGCTGCCTCTGCCTGCCTTTGCAGGCCATGGCATTTTTGGCACCCAGCCTGAAAATTCAAACAGCCTAGCACACCTCAGGGCCTTATATTCCTTGGCCTTTGTGCCCATAGGTTTGAGGAATCTCAGACATCAGCTGCCACCAAGGGCGGGGGGCGGGGGGAGTGTTTTTTCAGTGACTTCATATCTTGGGCATGACTCACCCTCCCAACGCACACCTTTATTGGTTTGTGGTGGCAGAAGGCATTTGCTTGGGCAGGCCTAGATGACCCACATTTGCTGGCCTTGTAGGCCTCAGCATTTTTGCGACTGACCTGCAGGCCCGAGAGGCCTAGTGAGCCTTTGGGCCATATAGCTGCTGGTTCTTCTGGCCCATCAGTTGGGCCTGCATGGGTCTGATGTTTGGTATTGGATCTTACCCCTGGGTCAAGGTTGTGGAAACAACATGCCCCCCAAGAAGGGTCAAAGGAGAAAAAAAGGGAAGGGTAAATCCCCTTGTGTGAAATCCACCCAGCAACACACACACGCTCTCCAGCCTCATCTTCATCTGAGGAGGAGGAGGTGGGTAGGACTTTTCCTGTCCCATCTCAAGGCCCTAGAAGCTTTGGCTGAGAGCAGCAAACAGGCCAACTTGCAACAGAGTGGCAGGTCCAGGCACAAAGGTAGGTCCATAAGCAGGGCATGTAATAATTATGGGCCTGATCTTTCACCTTGGCTAGCTGCCTTGGAGAAGGAACTGGAACACCCGACTCCTTCATCAACTACACCCAGACCGGTTTGTGCTGCCCAGAAAGAGGCCAGGTGCTCAGCCTCGCCAACTCCAGTTGAGACTCCCATAGGCGCGCATCATTATCCACCTCAGCCAGGGGGCTGGCCTGGCTGGGGTTCTTTCCCTTCTTGGGTCCTCCTTTTTGCAGCCCGCCACAGGCTTGGCCATTTTCACCACCTGTTACTCAGATGGTGGGGGGCATGGGGCAGGATCTCCCCGCTACAGATCCCATTAATCAGCAAGAGTTTGCTACTGCAGCTTGTGCAGAGGTGTGGCAGCCAAACCCAACTCCCGCCCCAAATAGACCCAAGGTGGGTACACAAACATCACACACGTCTCTGGCGGTGGTCGTGGTGCCTCCAACTCCAGCAGTTGAACTGGCACCCCTGGTGGCCATAGAAGCAACATCAGTAACTTCCAGTCAGCCATCAGATCATGATCCCTATGCTTCCATCAAGGATGCTAAAGTGCATTATGGGAAGATCTCCACTGGGTTACCACCTACTACTGGCCACCAAAGAGAAGATTTGAAAGGGCGAATTTGTGGATGTTTTCTTCTTGCTCTTTAGGGAGCAAGAAATGGAAGACAAGGAGAAGGGATAGGATAGGGACCGTGATAGAATCAAGAAGGAGAAAGTGGATAGGAATTGGTCAAATTGGCCAAATTTCCTTAACTTCATGGGAGTGGTATACGAGAAACATCCCACACAGAGGAGTATTTTGACAAAATACCTAGACATCATATTCAGAGCTTACTCTGAATTTCTGGGCCTGGCTTGGCTGGGTTACAGCGGCGTATTCAGGCTTAGAGCATCCATTGATCCATCCCTGCCTTGGGACAGAAAGGACTCTGAGCTGTGGCTGCAATTTATTATCTCTGCCTGGCCAGTTCAAGGAGAGAGGGCAGATAGTGGCCACCTATTATCCAAACTGGCTAGTTCTGGCATTCCCGTGGGCCCCCGGGGCAGAGAGTTCACTCTCACTTGCTCTTGGGAGTTCAGTTCCTGTGGGTTCTATGCCAGGTACCCATGTAGTTTCTGCCATGAGTGTTCCATATGTGGTGGGAACTAGCCATTTTCCAGTTGCTCCAGGGCGAGGGGTTTTAGAGGTGCAGGAAACGACATGAAAGGAACCAAAAAGCCCATAACAGGACCACAGAATCGGGGTAAAGGGGCCCAGCCCAATTAATTTCCAACGGCTTAGTCAGTTGTTGGATTTTTACCCCAAGAAAGCAGATGCCTAGTATCTGGCATTGCAACTCCAGGATTTTTATATTGTTGACTTATATGTTTCAATACAACTTAGGTATTCCAAGACTGATCCAAGATATTCCAAGAGTCCACAGTTACCCTTCATAAATCATCCTTCCCAAACCTTTGTCCAGTGCTTGCCCTTAAGGCATTCATGTCCAGAAGGGGCACCGAGTTGGGCCCCCTCTTTTGTCATAAATCTGGGGCATCGCTTACACGTTACCACTTTTGGAGAGTGAGAGTGTGACAAAAGGGCATTAACTGCAATTAGACTGAGCAGCACCAGTTTTGGCATGCATTTGTTTAGAATTGGAGCCACCTCCATGGCATCCCATGCAGGTTTTGATGATCAGGACATAAGAGCCACGGGTAGATGGCGATTGGATGCATTTCGGAGTTACGTCCACCCGTTTTCTCAGTTTTGAAGTTGGTGTGGGGCTCTTGTTTTTTCCTGCAGATCACGGGAGGGTGGCCGAGCAAGCAAGGGTGTTTGTTGACTTGTGGCCATAGTATGGTCTTCTGCACCAGTCATCATGCAGCAAGAACGTTGATCAGAATGCAGCGTGGCTTTAGCCAATTTGCAGTTGTGCAATGGCTTGGCAAACATGGCATGAGATGTGGAAATTTGATTTATACCCTAATACTATCTGGTTATGTAAGTGCCCCTCCACAAGCTTTGGTTGTTCATTTAGGAGGGAGCGACCTTGGTGATGTGAAAAGCAAGGCCTTATTTTGAAAATCTGGTCAGATTTTGAGAAGATTTGGCAGTTATGGCCTGTAGTTCATATTATGTGGTCTGTAACATATGCCTGTTAATAGTAATGTTTGTGTTTGCAATGTTAAATTTGACCCAGGTAAGACAGGGTTAATAGAATGTTAGAGAGTGAGTGAAAGGTGGGTGGGGCTTGTGTGTGTGTGTGTGTGAGTATTCTGAGATTATAAAAGGAATGAACTGACCTTAGGAGATAGATAGGGCCTTAGGGATTGAGGAAGCTACATTTAGTGAGTGGGGGTTTGGGAATAGGATTTAGAAGGGGTAGAGTAAGTAGATAGGTTAGGACCAAGCATAGATTGATTAAAGATAAATATATAACTCTTCCTGTGTTAAATACATTTTATTTGTTTTTAATACAACATCCCATGTGTGTGTTTGGCTTATTGCACTACCATTAGAAAACCCATTTCGTTGTTACTTCTTCTGTATTGGGTAGAGGGAACCAATTAGGCATATTGGGTGTCTCTTTAACCCAGAGAGTAAAAGGGGTTGAAGCGTTGTGTGTCAGTGAAGGCAACTGACCCAGTGGAGGCAGACGTCTTGAGGAGGTTTTCTTCTCAGTTTCATTAGGTGGAAGCTGGAGAAGGTAGAACCCAGGGCAGGAGTGTCACATGGTCAAATATGCTTCCTTGAAGGGTTTGGAGGGGAGCTAGAAACCCTAGAAGTTTAAACAATCCTAGGAAAAAAGTTAACAGGGAGATATGTTGAGCTCTCAATGGCTGGGAAGGAGAGATTTTGCCCCATCTAAACATTCTTTTTTCCAGAGAGGAACTGTATAGGGTCGACAGGATTCATTTATCCGAACTGGATAATGATACTTTATTCATTTCTCTACATAACGGGCTGCAGGAATTCTTCCCTGGCAGGTCGGGGTAGAGGGTTCATATTCTGTTTTGCCCCTCTCCTGTGGCAGGGATGTGCAGAAAGTGACAGGTAGGATTCAGGATTGGTGAGCACCCATAGGCACCCTTATGGTGATTCGCCATCCCTGAGACATGTCACTTAGGGCTCTGCAACCTAATAGCAGGATAAGGATGGCTTCTGGAGCTAACCTGGATCATCCACCTGGAGCTGTGCAGCACTGGGGGGAGGGTGATCCGAGAAGGCTGCCCTCCACATTGGAAGGTGTGGCTTAAGGAAAGAGTGGAAGTATGTGACCCACTCCTGTCTCAAGGCTGGGCATATTGCCCTAATTGCTCATAGGCTGATGCCTGACCTGAATGGAGTGATTTAGCCTCACGCACAGTTTTCCCCTTTCTGCAAATTTTGGTTAATAATTAAATAAATGTGGCCCATTTTCCACCCAGCACAGTTGTCTCATCTCTTTATTTCCACTACTACCACAAATGGCCTCTAGTCTCAGTTGTTGTTGTTGTTGTTGTTCAGTCGTTAAGTCGTGTCCGACTCTCCGTGACCCCATGGAGCATAGCATGCCAGGCCTTCCTGTCCTCCGCTCTCTCCCGGAGTGTGCTCAAATTCATATTCGTTGCATCGGTGATGCTATCTAGCCATCTCATCCTCTGCCATCCCCTTCTCCTTTTGCCTTCAATCTTTCCCAGCATCAGGGTCTTTTCCAGGGAGTTTTCTCTTCGCCATTAGGTGGCCAAAATATTTGAGCTTCAGCTTCAGTATCTGTCCTTCCAATGAGCAGTCAGGGTTGATTTCCTTTAGGATGGACTGATTTGACCTCCTTGCAGTCCAGGGCACTTGTAAGAGTCTTCTCCAGCACCACAGTTCGAAGGCATCAATTCTTCGGCCCTCAGCCTTCCTTATAGTCCAGCTCTCACAGCCATACATTGCTACTGGGAAAACCATAGCTTTGATTATACGAATCTTTGTCGGCAAGGTGATGTCTCTGCTTCTTACTATGCTGTCTAGGTTTGCCATAGCTTTCCTCCCAAGGAGCAAGTGTCTTTTAATTTCATGGCTGCAGTCACCGTCTGCGGTGATCTTGGAGTCCAAGAAAATAAAATCTGTCACTGCTTCCATTTCTTCCCCTTCTATATGCCAGGAAGTGATGGGGCCAGATGCCATGATCTTAGTTTTGTTAATGTTGAGTTTCAAACCAGCTTTTGCACTTTCCACTTTCACCCTCAACAAGAGGCTCTTTAGATCCTCTTCACTTTCTGCCATTAGGGTGGTATTGTCTGCGTATCTGAGGTTGTTGATAATTCTCCCGGCAATCTTAATTCCGACCTGTGATTCATCCAACCCGGCATTTCTCATGATGTACTCTACATATAAATTAAATAAGCAGGGCGACAATATACAGCCTTGTCGTACTCCTTTCCCAATTTTGAACCAATCGGTTGTTCCATGTCCGGTTCTTACTGTTGCTTCTTGTCCCTTGTACAGGTTTCTCAGGAGACAGGTAAGGTGGTCTGGTACTCCCATCCCTTTAAGAATTTGCCACAGTTTGTTGTGATCCACACAATCAAAGGCTTTAGTGTAGTCAATGAAGCAGAAAGAGACGTTTTTCTGGAATTCTCTCACTTTCTCCATGATCCAGCGAATGTTGGCGATTTGATCTCTAGTTCCTCTGCCTCTTCGAAACCCAGCTTGTACTTCTGGTAGTTCTTGGTTCATGTGCTGCTGAAGCCTAGCTTGTAGGATTTTGAGCATCACCTTGCTGGCATGTGAAATGAGTGCAATTGTACGGTAGTTTCAACACTCTTTGGCATTGCCCTTCTTTGGAATTGGAATGTAAACTGACCTTTTCCAGTCTTGTGGCCACTGTTGAGTGTTCCAAATTTGTTGGCATATTGAGTGCAGCACTTTAACAGCATCATCTTTTAGGATTTTAAATAGCTCAGCTGGCATACTGTCATCTCCGCTAGCTTTGTTGTTACTAATGCTTCCTAAGGCCCACTTGATTTCACTCTCGAGGATGTCCGGCTCAAGTTCAGTGACCACACTATCATGACTATCAGGGACATTCAGATCTTTCCTGTATAGTTCTTCTGTGTATTCTTTCCACCTCCTCTTAATCTCATCTGCTTCTGTTAGGTCCCTGCCTTCTTTGTCCTTTATCATGCCCATCTTTGCACAAAACGTTCCCTTGAGATCTCCAATTTTCTTTAAAAGATCTCTAGTCTTTCCCATTCTGTTGTTTTCCTCAATTTCTTTGCATTGTTCATTTAAGAAGGCCTCCTTGTCTCTCCTTGCTATTCTCTGGAACTCTGCATTCAGTTGGGTATATCTTCCCCTTTCTCCCTTGCTTTTCGCTTCTCTTCTTTCCTCAGCTACTTGTAAAGCCTCATCAGACAGCCACTTTGCTTTCTTGCATTTCTTTTTCTTTGGGATGGATTGAGTTGCTGCCTCCTGAACAATGTTACGGACCTCCGTCCATAGTTCCTCAGGCACTCTGTCTATCAGGTCTAATCCCTGAAATCTATTCCTCACCTCCACTGTATATTCATAAGGGATATGATTTAGGTCATACCTGAACGGTTTAGTGGTTTCCCCTAGGTTCTTCAATTTAAGCCGAAATTTTGCAACAAGAAGGTCATGATCAGAGCCACAATCAGCTCCAGGTCTTGTTTTTACTGACTGTCTAGAGCTTCTCCATCTTTGGCTGCAAAGGACATAATCAATCTGATTTCGATATTGACCATGTGGTGATGTCCATGTGTAGAGTCGCCTCTTGTGCGGTTGGAAAAGAGTGTTTGCTATGATCAGCGTGTTCTCTTGGCAAAACTCTATTAGCCTTTGTCCTGCTTCATTTTGTACACCAAGGCCATGCTTGCCTGTTATCCCGGTGATTTCTTGACTTCCTACTTTAGCATTCCAATCCCCTATGATGAAGAGGACATCTTTTTTTGGTGTTAGTTCTAGAAGGTGTTGTAGGTCTTCATAGAACCGATCAGCCTCAGCTTCTTTGGCCTCAGTGGTTGGGCATAGACTTGAATTACTGTGATGTTGAATGGTTTGCCTTGGATTCGTACTGAGATCATTCTATCGTTTTTGAGATTGTCCCCCAGTACTGCTTTTCCCACCCTTTTCTTGACTATGAGTGCTACTCCATTTCTTCTAAGGGATTCTTGCCCACAGTAGTAGATATGATGGTAACCTGAATTAAATTTGCCCATGCTTGTCCATTTTAGTTCGCTGATTCCCAAGATGTCAATGTTCAATCTTGCCATCTCATGTTTGGCCACCTCCAGCTTACCTTGATTCATTGATCTGACATTCCAGGTTCTTAAACAATATTGTTCTTTACAGCATCAGACTTCCTTTTCACCACCAGACACATCCACAGCTGAGTGTCCTTTCGGCTTTGGCCCAGCCGCTTCACTCTTTCTGGCGCTACTTGGAAACTCCCTCTGCTCTTCCCCAGTAGTATATTGGACACCTTCCAACCTGAGGGGCTCACCTTCTGGCGTCATCTCTTTTAGCCTTGTGATACGTTCCATGGGGTTTTCTTGGCAAGAATACTGGAGTGGGTTGCCATTTCCTTCTCCAATGGACCACATTTTGTCAGAACTCTCTGCCATGACCTGTCCATCTTGGGTGGCCCTGCACGGCATAGCTTATGGCTTCACTGAGTTACGCAAGCAAGCCCCTTCGCCACAACAAGGCAGTGATCCATGAAGGGGTAGTCTCAGTACCACTTCACAAAATGGAGCACCATTGAGCTACCTTTCTATGTTGTTGTGAGGATGAAGAAAGTAATAACTGAGGACTGTTTTTTCACACTAAAAGTAGTGCATAAATTATCCACAGTTTTAAAAGGCTTTCATATATGTGCTATTGAGCAGAAAAGAAAGTCTAACCAATGTAGGATTTTGTGGGTTGTCAGCAATTAGAGTAACACACTATCATAAAAGCTGACACTCATGTTCTTTCTCCATGTGGTTTACTCTGAGGATTACTATGTATTTTCTGTTCTGATGCTGCTGCTCCCCAGGGTCTTTCCTTTCACCTTCTACCTGATCCATTTAGCTGAAGATGCCATGGATTGACTCTGAGACCTTCTGCATATACAGCAGTAAGCTATGGTCTCTTCCCTTTGTTTTCTTTTGCTGAGACTAGAGCTCAGATTCAGATTTGAAACTGAACCACACAAGCAAATATTGTGCAAGTCATTCTAAAGAAAACACACAAACAGCCAGCAGGGAGAAGGCCACAGTTTTAGACATGGAACACTCTCTTTCTTCCTTTCTGCTTTTTGAATCTTTCATTCATCTCAGTACATTGTGTTCTCCTTTGTTGTACAGGAAATTGATTTAAATATGTCTCTTTAGCGGAATGACCCAAGTGTTCCAAGCCTTGCATTACTGTTATATTATAAATGTGAACTGATGACAGGCATTTGTCCACAGTATGAATGGAAAATATGTATTTTCTGTGACATGAAGAGGTCACCTTTGACAGGAGTTGAAAGCATTTCCTTAGAAAGTTACAAGTTACTCTGTATGATAGTCAATTGTTACTCCATTACATGTTAATTTTGTATGTGGCCTGAGCATGTGGTTGGGTTGGAAGAGGACTTGGAGTTGGGATATTAGTGAGTTGCAAAATGCTGTTCATTTACACAATAGTAAGTAAGTAAGGGAGCAATCCTATGGCCACTAGTCAGCGCCGCGGCTAGACAGCCATAGGACATGTGGTTTTCCAGGAACTGACCTCGGAGCCCATGCTCCAAGGTCGGTTCCCTGAGAACTGACCTTCCCCCCGTTTCGTGCTGCTCGCAGGCAGCACGGAATGGCCCTATGCTCCGCACTCGGAAGAGGAGTGCGGAGTGGCCAAAACGGGGCATTGCGGGAGTCATCCCGGGGCGGGGAAGGCAGAAATGCCAGTATGACACATCCTGTGTATTGTCCGGCAGCTTCCTCCTCCACTCCGCCTTCCTGCTGCTAGACAGCCAAAATCAGCTGTCTAGACACAAATGCAGGGCAGGAGAAGCGTGGAGGGAATGACCCCCTCTGTGCTTCTCCTGCCCTGCATTGGATAAGCAGTCGCCTCCACGTTGGGAGGTGGCCGCCTATCCCCATAGGATTGCACCCTAAGTAATACGTAATATAAGAGTACTGTATAAAAATACACGATTTCAATCTAGGAAAATGGAAACAATGAAAGAATGAGACCTTTGTGATCAGGCACAAAACACGAAATAAACAAAATACAAAGAAACTAACAAATAAAGTGGGGAGTACATGATACTATAAACTTGGTGAGCTGATACCATCTAGTAGCAGTGGCAGCCCCTCCCTCCCACAACTGTCACCAGAAGGGCTTCTGAGAAAACATTTTGCCCTAAGGGGATGGGAGAAGAAGTCACAATTAGGTGAGCTGGCACCATGTATTTCCCAGTGGGGCCCCTGCTTTCTCCAGTGGCCACAGGAAGAACTAGTGCACCTTGGGCCTTGATGGGATTGAAGTATAAAAAGATTATGCTTGAACTCAAAAGGAGAAGAAAAACTGCAGAAGAGAAGAAAGAAAAGACGGACAGGCCAGCAAAGAACAGGCCAGCTGTGACTGAAGAACAATCGATGCAGTGCAAACCCGAGTACAATTGGTTCCAGAATAGGCATATTCCCATCCATCTGGGCAACTGAATCAAGCATCACCATCCATGCTTTTTTCTTCCTCCTCCCTTCCCTCCCTCTCTCTCAATACCTTCCCTAGTGTCTCATGTCTTTTTAGATTGTAAACCTGAAAGCAGGGGCTGTCAACTTATTGACTCTTGTAAGCCACTCTGGGGGCCTTTTGACTGAAAAGCAGGGTAAAAATGCTTTGAAGAAATATATATATAAATAATCAAAGAACTGTCTAATTCTCTCTAAAGTTTTGTATAAGTTAGCTCTAACTAGTGGATCTGCCACTCAGGTTTACAAAATTATTTGCTTCCTTAGCTGCAGAGATGCTGATAATAAAGGAAACCATGCGGATTAGGCCTCCAACACATTGTGAACTGAAAATATCTATGTTGAGGTTCCCTAACGCCGATGTGTTCATTTTGGCACACACTACTGAGGATGTGAGCATGTTCCTTAATGCAACAGAGATTATTATAATTGCGACCATTCATAGTTGCTTCAGCACTTAAGTGGTGTGACTTAAGCAATAGTTCAACTGTGCCTTCTGCAGATGTAGGTATCTGCTGTGCAGCAGCATTAGCAACTTCTGTACTGGGTAAGCAGCACTGTCTACAACTATCAGATGAGGAATTTGCACACCACTGACAGTTACTGTTGTATCATGTGGAACAAGAGCACCGCATCCATAGCTTCACAAAGTGCAGAGTTTCTAAACAGAGATGCATTGTGCATTTTCACCATCCCATCTCACTTCAATAAATGAATGGTCCATCATGCCTTGGAGGATTATGGAGTAGAAGTTTTTCTAGTAATGAAATCATGTCCCTGACAAATAGGAGAGACTATGACTCCATGACACCATTACCAGCACTAATAGAGTGAGGAACACCAAGTTTTCTCCATCCATTACCTGAAGGGGAAAAAAGAAACTATAAGATTTGTTCTTGCAGGGGTGTGCAGCACTGAACCTCTGAACAAAGAGAGGAAATATGCACCTCATGAATAATACTTTGATTCACGGTATGCCTCAATAGCTCATGCTCCATTGCTAGGCAGACCTCAACAACAGTTTCTGTGACAGTTGATCCAAATCTGAATTGCTCTGCTATTGTTTTGTAGAAAGCAATATTGGCTAACTTCCTAATAGTAATGGTGACTCATTTTTCTACTGGTATGGGTTGTTTCGTAATTATACTTCAGTGTAGGGCAAAGTTCCTCCACTGTTTCAAAGTCATTCACCCAGTCATTCAGCAGTGTTGCCCCCACTTTTCATCATCCTATATTTGGAGAACAACGTTCTCCCACCAGTTTTCACATACATTTCCACAGTAATCCTTAAGGTATCCTTCAAGCCAGCCTAGTAGTATTATTTCTGTTTTGCAGATAGGGGACAGAGGCTGAGAGATAGTGGCTTGCTTAAGGTCAACTAATGAACTAATGATTGGGGTGAGATTAAACTGGGAAGCTTCTCAGTTTGAACAATTAGGTATCATGTACCAGCTCTCTTCAGCTATGGTTTCCTTTCACCTAATGCATTAAAGGCTGAGATGTTAGGTAGAATACATGCTAATAAAGTCTCACAGAGAGAAAGCTGAAACACAAAGATCTAGGGCTTGCATTTAAGGGATGTTGTTTCTTTGAGGAAGATCCTGCACAGGTCTCCCTCAATTGTTTTCCTGTAAGATGCATCGTTCATAATACAGGTGAAAAGTTGTTCTATCTAACATGATGGGTTAATTTCTATATAGTACTCAAAGCAATGATCTGACCAATATTCCATCCAATTGTCTTTTGCTCTTCATCTCAAATTCAGCGTCAGGGAGAATGAATTGTCTGGGAATACCTGATGCAATTGTATTGCAGAAATTAATTGGGTATGTATTTCATCAGTGCCTGGATCAGAGACCACTGGGATTCTCATGTAGGCCACTCTAAATTTTCTAAATGAAAATGCTTCAATAAAAATATGATCCAAACCTGCAGATTTCAAGAATATAACCAAGCATCCAAACCACTCCATCAATTCCTCTGTGAGGGATATGTACATAGATGGCAGTAAATGTGACTGACTACGTGTTGACCATGTGTGTTCTTCTGTTTTTTATAGTGGCATATTGTTACTCATTGTCAAGAATATTGCTCCCTCATATACTGATTGCTTTGATGTAGGATTTTGTATCTTATTATTTTATCTGCATTTTCACTTCCTGTAGAAACTAGCTGCCTCCTTTCAAGTGCTATTCCAGGTCTATATTTGTCTAGCTTCTATTTATACTGCAGCTTTTTTGCTGCTTGTGAATGTCAGATTCCAAAGACTCAAGTTTGCTTCCAGAGTTTTGGCATTTCCAGTAAGTGGCTGAAAGCATTTAGACATCTGATTTCATGGTTTCTGTGATGCTGCCTTCTGATTTATTCTTCTGTCTTCCTAATGATGTTAAACCTTAAAACCTTTGCAATACAATCCTATGCATGTTTACTCAGAAGAAAGTTTCATTTTGTTGAAGAGGCTTACTTCAAGGTAAGTGTGCATTAATGCCATTGAACACAATGGGACTTCTATGCAAACATGCATAGGTTATCACAATAAACATGTTAAATTTCATCATGAAGAGTGTCAGCTTGGATGCTTCCAGATGAGGCTTTTACGGTGCCATCACCCTGCCTCATTCACAGTATTATATGGGGGGCTGGGATCCAGACATTATCATCTTCCACTCATAACCCTCCCATGTTTTCCCACCACTTCGTCCATCTTTTTTCATAAAGCAGAAAATCTGTTAAAGAAAAAAAAAGATGGCTTTCTGATTGGTAATGCTAGGAGCTCTCTGTCTGGAAGTGCCTCTTGTCATATGGTTGTCATAATTATAAGAACTATCTGATCCAGGCTTTCATTGCAAAAAATCCTACTCCGAAGAGCTGATGGTGCCCTGATTAATGAACATTTCAGTGCTCCTTCCTCCATTCAGAGACAGAACTAAGGAGATATCAATCTCTTTAAAATAATTGGCATCAGATAAATTCCCTTGAGTTCATTGAATTTTTATTTGTATGGCAGAGGTTAATATTTTAAATTGTGTTTTAGAATGTTAGTGATTATTTCCAAGAGATTCCGCTATAGTTTGTCATCCTGATCTTACGCATGTTTACTTGGAAGTAAGCAGTTCAATGAGTTTTATTCATAAGTATTATAGCAGGGATGAGAAAAATGTGTCCCTCCAGATGTTGTTGGACTGCAACTGCCATTATCCCTCACTATTGGCTATGCTGGCTCAGGCTGATGGGAGTTGCAATCCAACATCTAGATGGTCACATATTCCCCACCACTGATATATAGGATTGCAGCCTTAGGACATATGTGAGAGTAAGTCCTATTGAATGCTTACTTCTGAGTTAAAATGCATAGGCTGGGACTGCATGGCTCACATTCATTTAATACATTCCATACCCTATGACATTACTTCTTAAAAAGGAAAATGGTGTTTGTTTTTTGGCCCAATTCACCGTGAACTTGCATGAAGTTTTCCAATGGAAAAGTCACCACAGAGTTTTCCAGAATGTGCTGAAACATCATATTAAGAACGTGTGCTATTTTTGTTACTTTACCATAACCTTTGATTTGGATGCCATAGTAAGAATGAAATGTCTCTTCTAAAATCGTGAAATGAGCTGCCAGCTGCCCAATCATAGTTTGCTGTTATAGATTAATGCTACTTCAAGGGTGCCAGCAATATTAGATTTGTTAAAAACAGCACAATCCTATGTATATTCACTCAGAAGTAAGTCCTATTGAGTTCAGTGGGGCTACTCCTAGGTAAGTGGATATAAGATTGCAGCCTATATATAATTCAGTCTTACAACTGAAGAACATGGCTGTGACTCATAATTTACATGACTCAGATAAAGTTCTGATGTGGATGTGTGTTCCTTCCACCCTTAAAGAGCTCTAGCAAAAAAGACTAAAGTAGATAGGCAACTCTTTTGTTTTTTCAAGAATGCTACCCTTGGACATTTTGTATTCATTTGCAGGCTTCCTGTGTTAAAGTGCCCCCCTTTTTTGCAAAGTGTTTTGCTCAGGTACAAAAGATACATACAAAATAAAATCTCACAGCTTTTAATGGAAATTATTATCTTACAAAAGAAAACAGACACAGCTGTGGTAACAGAGTGAAGATACTTTCTCTTATTCATCACAGCTCCATGATTCAAATATTATTTGAGATGGGAAAAATAAATTTCAAATAGGTATTTATAAATTTGAGAATAGAGAATAAAGTTATGGGGTGGGGGAGAGGTATTTGTGCCTGTTCACTAGCAACAAATGGTAAGTTATCTGTAACTGATGTTCTTTGAGTTGTAATCTTGCACTTACAGAAATATGCTCTGCAGCTGCATTTTTGGCAGTGTGTACAGGAATCTACGCTATGTTCTCCGTTAACAATGATACCCGCTGGTGGATATACTTCTCCCACAGCTTAGCACTTCTTGAATAACACAAGCTGTACCATAGTACAGGAGCTCAAAAATGGAAGACTAAGGAAGACCAAAGAAAGCCATGTTAGTTTGTTGTAACAAAAACAACAAAGACTCTCGTAGCATCTTAGAGACTTAACACATTTATTCTGGCATAAGCTTTCATGGACACTGTCCATTTCATCAGATGCATGAAGTTGGCAGATTCAGGAACATAGGAAGCTGCCTTATACTGAGTCAGATCCTTGGTCCATCTAGTCCAGTATTGTTGACACTGACTGGTAGTGGCTCTCCAGGATTTCAGGCAGGAGTTTTTCCAGCCCTATCTGGAGATCCCAGGGATTGAACCTGGGACCTTCTACATGCAAAGCAGGTGTCTGTCTACCACTGAGCTACAGCCCCCACCCTCAGATATATGCATGCTGGTGGGGGGGCGGGGGAGATGTAAACTGCATTGTCAGAGGGAACTGAAATGCAAAAAGTACAGACAGTGATGATTACCTTAACAATTGCCATTCACAAAACTGTTGTTGAGTGTTAAGACAGATATCATTGCAATGGTGAGCCGATTAACATATGTAATGTAATTGAAACCAATCCAAACCATTGTCCTTATTCAAACCTCAGGAAATAGAGTTGAATGTCCTGATGAATTGACCTATAGAACTGAACATTCTATCCCCATATATAGTATTCTTGATTGAATTTTATTCAAACACCCTTGTGGAACCTTAACTGCCAATGTAAGAAAGAGAAATACAAATCTAGGTAGAATCTTCATCTCAACAACTGCAATTCTCCCCATCATGAAGCAGGCAATTTTGCCCACTTTTTGTGAACCTGTACAGCTTTTAAAAACACACTGTCATATAATTAACCTGAACTAGATTGTATACATTATCAGAGAACATTATTCCCAGATATTTGACCCCTCTTGTTTTACATTTTGAGCCTATTATGCATTCAAGTTCTACTCCTTGTTCCTCTCCATTTATAATAATAATATTTCTGATTTTCCTGGGTTTGCTTTATATCCAGAATCATTGCAAAATTCATTTAACTTGTTTTTGACAATTCTAGCTGATCTTATAGGATCTTGCAACAAAAACGCAGCATCATTTGCATTTGGCATTGTTTTATATTCATATTGATTTAGAGTAATTCCTATTATTCTCCGTTATTGTCTCACCAGTTGAGCCATTATTTCCAGACATTAAAAAAAATAATGGTGACAACGGACATCCTTATCTAGTGCCTCTTTGTAGTGTTATTATAGGCAACATTATGCCATTTATCAGAATCCTAGAAATAGTGCTATGTAAATAAACTGAATTAGATTACAAAAATATGGGCCAAATCCAAACCTCCTAAGGGTATTATCCATAAATCTCCATTCAATGGAATCAAATATGGGCCAAATCCAAACCTCCTAAGGGTATTATCCATAAATCTCCATTCAATGGAATCAAATGCTTTTTCAAATATACAAAGTAGAATGTTATTTGTTGGTTTGTCCTTTGTATATGAACTATCAAATGTATCATTTTCTGAGTATTCCAAGCAAGTTGCCTCTCCTTCATAAGGCCTGTTTGGTCCTCTGTTACATTATCTCCCAAATTTTTATTTATTCTGTTGGCCATTGTTGTTTTCATTTAATAAGGATATTGGTCTATAAGATTCTGTCTTCTCAGCATTTTTCCTTGCTTTTCGATCCTAGTTATATGTGCTTCATTCCAAGAGGTAGCTATTCTTTTTCTCAATAATGCCTCATTAAATATTTTAACTAGTCTTGGGTTTAGCAAATCACTACATTCTTGATAAAAATTGCCCAGCAATACCATCTTGGCCTGGTGCTTTACCAGTATTAATATTTAAATTGTAACCTCTTCAGTGGAGATTTCTGCCTCTTATTGGTCCTGATGGTCCTTGTTAAGCTTAGTTATATATGTACTATCCAAATAATTATGGATTTCTGCTTCAGAAGGATTATTAGATTTATATAGATTATCATAGAAGAGTGTAAACACATTGGTAATTTCTTGGTTTGTATAGACTCTATCACAGTATTTGGATTGTTCTTACCCAAGGTCTTTTTTATTCTTCTTCTTTTGTAAGGACTCTTAAAACTATGTTTTTTGGATACAAAATTATTTTATTCATTGTTTAGGTTTTTTTAAAAAAACAAAAGCAAAAGAATAGATAGATGATAACTAGATATATAAAAAGGGAAGAGATAAAACAAGGAGGGAAAGACCCAATTTTTCTAATGGCTTAGGAAGAGTTCTTGCACTTTTTCAGTAGTTTCCACACTTTATATGTAAATGTCAAAGAGGCCCTCCTATTTGGAGGGTTCTTCTGATGATCAATATCATTCAGTTCTTCAGGCATCACCACCTCCTTATAGTATTTAATTCCATGAAGGATTTTTTTGCCTCCTCCACTGCCTTCAATACGATTCTTTTGTGTCTATAATGAATTATTAACTGAAAAGGGAATCCCCACTTGTACACAGTACTATCTTTGTTTAATTGCTGTGTGAGAAATTTAATCTCCCTTCTCCATTTTAATGTAAGAAATTATAATGTCAACAAACATAAATATCTCCATTCCCTCCACATTCCTGTGCAGAGATCAAAGAGGTTTCATAACAATATTCTGTTATTCCAAACCTATAAACTTGATCAACACATCCCTGGGAACTCTATTCTTTTTCAGAAAACCACTATTCATTCCATAAGCAGAGTCAACATAAATTTCATCTCTCAGCTCAACTCCAGTGATATCTCTAAAACACTCCCCCAAATCTCTTTTTAAATTATTCCCTTCAGCTGCCTTCTTCAGTCTTCTAAAGCAGAGGTTATTTCACCTCACCTTATTATCTATTTCCTCCACAGTTCTATACATTTTATCTAGATCTTCTTCCCATCTTCCCAAATCATTTTCCAGTAGTCTAAATGCCTGTGTAAGTTCCTCAGTTTTCCTGTCTGCTTCCTCCTGCATATGTTCTACTGTCTCCTGCAACTCCCCATTGCCATGCCTGCCCCCCGTCATGCCTTTCCCTGTCCCTGGCACTGTGGCCTTGGAGGAAGATTCAGATTCAGATATAGAAGGGGGTGATAATTTAGGGCCTGCACAGGCTGTGGAATGTCAGAATGGTGGAGCTCAGTTCTGCCTGACTTCACAGCAGGGAGTAGGCTGTAGGAGTCTGGCATTCCTAGCCAGCTGCAAGAATCGACCTTGGAAGGGATGTCTTTAGCTCAGGGAACTGAGAGACATTCTGTGAAAAATGAGCATGGGAAAAACTGCTCATTTCTCACAGGAAGGAAAGACTGCAGTGATGTCACCTTGGGAATGGAAGCATCTAAAGAGGTTGGAAGAGATATACCCACTTTGGCATAGTTCTTGCTTACAAACAAAGTTTTCCTGAATGGATAGGTGGACTAGCAAAGAGCTCTAGGTGCCCTGCCTTTGTTTAAAAGCAGCTGCAGTGCTCAGGGAGCTTGGTGGATGCAATGTCTTTAGTACTGGAAAACTCTCTTGCTTGGATATATTTGGACTTGATCTTTGGGCTTCCCTCAGTTCTCATGTTTGTGGGACCTAGCCATTAATATTATTCCTGAACTGTAACTCTTATAAATCTAGAAACCTGTGGTTTTGAAACTCTGTTTTGATTGCATCATTGGTCTTCAGAATCCTGCTCCCAATTTCTGTTTGGATTGTGCCTTGTAACTTAATGCTGGATTTACAACCATGTCTGTGCTCCTAACTGAATGAAATGAAATATTGAATCTATAAACTCTGTGAAGTTTCCATGGCATGGACTCTAAATAATTGCTTGTGTTACAATC
The DNA here is from genome assembly GCF_057233095.1 of Heloderma suspectum. NCBI lineage: Eukaryota > Metazoa > Chordata > Lepidosauria > Squamata > Helodermatidae > Heloderma > Heloderma suspectum. Next base: position 100,793,026 of record NC_139459.1, read on the forward strand.
TCACTACAATAAAGAGAGTTAATTGTCTATTCAAACCTGTGCTAAGTTGTTAATGCCACAAGGGAACCAGTCCTGACACCATTCTTTCTCTCGGTTTCTCTCATTTCTGTTCCAAAGATGTTAGTCTATTACCAAGTCTTCTTTTTACTTCCTTGATGGTTGAGATAACTTCCTTTCTGAAAACTCTTAATTCTGATTCCAACTTTCTGAATTATGAGGAAAATAAACTCTGAATATCCCCAATAGCCAGTATCCTGTCTTCATCTATTACAGCAATAGGTTTTTTGGATTGTCTAGTAGCCAAAATATGGCTGTCAAAATAATGTGTTATATATTTATATTTCTTCATAATCTAAACTCATCCTACATTGCTTTCTCCTTAGTTCAAATGTTTAGGATTTATAGGCTTTATGAATACTACAACTAAGGACCACCTCAGAACAATTCATCTCTGAGTTCACCCATCTAAACTTAATAGGAAGCAGAGTTAATAGAATCCAGGCCACTTACTCATTAGTGAAAATACTAATTGTTACAAAATCCTTCCATATAGCCTCAAATGATGAATTTGTGCTTGCAATTACATGCAGGCTTCACCAGGTGGGGTTGCCTCCAACATAGTCCAGGTGGAAACTGCATACCAGCTCCTCCCCTTCCGCCGAGTTGAGGGACATGGCAGAGCCCTCACAGACACATCTAGGTTAGCACTGGAATCTCCAGCAATAAGATGTTTGGGGAGCTGCTGACCCTGCTCCCTATCCACAAGTCTTTTGGCTAATCAAAACCCCTGTTCATTAACTCCCAGTTCTAAAAACAGTTTAGCAGCATCTTGTGGTGGTGCTGTCCTACAATTCAAAAAGTTTGGAATCAAGGAAAAAGAGATTTGGAGGATGGTTGGATGTGTGTTAATGCTGGAACCAAAGATAGCACATGCCTATGTACATCAGCTACTGAGGGACATGAGCAGGACGGTGCTATTGCACTCAAGTCCTGCTTGTGGGTTTTCCACAAGCAGCTGGTTGGCCACGATGTGAGCAGAACGCTGAACTAGGTGGGCCTTTGGTCTGAGCCAGCATGGTTCTTCTTATGTTCTTATGACACTCTCAAAGCAACCTAAAGGGTTAGAAAGGCAAGACTTACCTTTGCAGGAGTTATACTGATTCTTCTTCAGCAAGACTTGTTCTTCGATAAGCTTGACAATTTTAGTTTTAATACTTTCCATCAATTTACCCAGAACAAGCTATCTGACCTGTACTTTCCTGAATCCCCCTGTGATCCACTTTTTAAAAATCGTGGGTTCCATGGCCTGTTTTCCAATCCTCTGGTACTGAAATTAATTTGAGAGGCATGTTGCATACTTTTGTTAAAAGATCAGCCATTCCACATTTGATTAAAAGTATCCATTGTATGCTGTGTGGAGTAGTCATGCCAACGAATCTCATAATTCTTTGGTCCATACCTCAGATCTAGGCTGAGTGTAATTCCTGCTTGTATAACAAGCTCTGACTCTGACCTACCAAAGTGTTGATATGTTCATAATTGAACTTGAGATTTATTACGAGCTCATTTCTCTTTTCTGCACTTCTGAACGTAGTTGGCATGTAGCAGAAAAACTCCATCAGACCGCCTGGGCAATGATGGAGTGACTTGCAGGAGCTGCAAAATGCCAGCTTCTCCAACCAACAGGCAGTGTTGTTGTTGCTGCTGTCACTTGTCCAATATGGAGCTGCTGTTCCCAACTGTGGCTCCATATTGATCTACTCAGTTTGTAAACAAAGCACATGTGGTAATGGCATATCAGGAAAAGATGCATCACAACATATGTGCTAAAAAGGGCAAGACAACATGGGGAAATAGCAGTGAAAGTGGATGGATATATTTTCATGGATGGATATATTTTTATGTAGAACCTGTCAGTGTGACTGCAAGAAGTAGAGGATGAGGAGTGTACGGATGCGTAGCTCAAAATATAGCTTAGCATAAGGCTTCTATGTCTTTAATATAGGGCCACTCGCTGTGTAGATCTGACACTGCATTTGGGTACAAAGATGAAATTTATATATAGACATACATATTTTAGAATTATATGTTCAAGTTAAAATATTTTTAGAAATTAGGAACATATCTGCGCAAATTCCTGGGGGCGCGTGTGTGTGAGTGTGTGTGTGTGTAATGGCCCCATTTGCACAAATTTTGAGAGCTCCATTTTTTTTAAAGGAGGTTGGTGAATGCGTGACAGCGCTTCCAAGGTGCCATTCGGACATTGTTGGAGGAGCTGTCACTGGCAAGGGAGGCTTGAGGCAGCTCAGGCAGGAGCGATCAGGAAGAGCAGCGGGGGCGGGGGTGCCACTCTTGCTGAGTGGCTCTGTACATGATCACTGCAACCCATAATGGGTTGGCTCTGCCGGGTTCAGATGACACACCAACCCACTGTGGGTAAAACAACCCCTAGAACAAGCCATGGGTTGTCAGGGTGGCTTGTTGGTGAAAAACAAGCCACCCTGCGGGAACTGGTCCAGGTTCAGAAAACATGACAACCCACCATGGCTTTTTTCACACATGCACAATGGGTTGTTGTATTGTGTGAATCCAGTCAGAAGCTGAAATTCATATACTGATTTTAATTAACCAGCCAAATCTTTGGCTATGGGCATCTAATAGTCAATGCTAATACCTGAGCAAGTTGGAACAGGCTGTAGCCTACAGCTGTGAATGCTGTGGTCCTTCCACTAGTACCACCTATGATATGGTCAATGCTGCTCATTTAGAGATTGATCAGAAAGCGAAGTGTGGCTGCCAGAACCAATTTATTTAAGATGGAATAGGACAAAGAAACCACCATCCCATCCCATCTTTTGCCATGTCTCTTTGTTAAATTGCACCCTGTTCTTTTGCATTGAGTGACAACTTGGCTTCTGCTTCTACCATTGCACTGAATTGTGTAATAACGAACCCTTAAAAGGAGGGGTGCATTATATTTACCAGCATTATGTCCAGTATTTTTTGCCTAGTCTAAATGCACTTTAGTATGGAGGAAGAAGTAAATTAATTAGCTCAGCTGGAGAGGCACTGTCTGTCAACAGAATACTGACAGTTTTGGACCATTTTCTATTACCTTGGTATATAAAAGTGCAGATCTTCAGTCACTATGGTTACATACTCTGCCAACCAAACATAGTGTTTCTGGAATATAATTGGGCTGCCCACACACTTGTGCTTCACGGTTTTTGTCTCAGATGTCTTTACTCGAGCTATTTCAGACCTCACAGATGCACAAGCAAGAATAACAAAAAAACATTGATGGAATATCATCAGTAAGTATGAGAAGTCATTTTCAGTGCATGTAAATATCCTTCTGGGAAAGGGGGTGGGGTGGAAACAAAGGGACAGGACCACATCGCGGGCATCTCTACACCAGCCTAAAGTCTTGCATTTAAAATGGGGCTCTCTGCTTCCATTTTAAATGCAGGATCACAATGGACTTTTCACCTGCTTCCTTTCCCCTCTCCCCTTATCTGAGTCTTCCATATCTTTCACTGATCTCGCTCCTCTTCTTGCCGCTTTTCCTCTTTTCATGGAGGAAACTCAAGTGGAACACAACGGGGTAATTTCATAGCTCATTATCTGCAATCTATTTAAAAATGGAAGAAAGGAGACGCATTTAGTGCAGGAGATGCCTTGGAGGTTCACAGCGTCATGTAAAGAGCCCACAGACTTCCGTGAAGGAGCAATCTCAATCACAGGAAAAATGCTCCAAGTGAAGAATGCCCGTATCTTCAGTTGTAGGCATGATGTAGCCCCATCCCCTGCACATACATTGTTATTGCTTTTTTTAACATTACATTTTTATACTCCACCTTTCCTCCAAGAAGCTCAAGGTATCATACATGGGTCTCTTCCCCATTTTATCCTCATAACAACTCTGCAAGTTAGGTTTAGGCTGAGAGACAGTGACTGGCCTGAGCTTCATGGCTGAATGGGGATTTGAATTCAGGCCTCCCAGCCCTAATCTGACAATCTAACTAACCCTTTAAAGACTCACTGAAACTAGCACCATCGACATCTTGTAGACAATGGAAGCTGGTAGCGGCTTGCAATGGCATTCCTTAGCTGCCAGCCACTGCAGCTGGCTGTGTCTTGAATCATAGTGGTTAGCTTATCTTCAAAAGATCTGGCCTGTTGCTTGGGATGGGGTAGGCAAGGAGAACAGTGAGAAGGAGGAATGGGCATTCTTCTCACAGGCATACACACACAGTTCTGTTCACACATCATGGCAGCCCACCGTGGCTTAATTTACCCGTGGGGACTGTTGTGTTGTGCTGGGTGCCCACAAGCACCATTTTTGGATGACACCTTGGGACTCCAGCTTGCCATGGCTTGTCATGTCATGAAAACCCAGGAGGCAGGGGTCTCTCAAACAACCCTTGCTGCCTGGATTCAGATGACATGACAAAACCACGGAAAGTCAGTGCCCGCAGGCACCCAGTACAACACAACAGCCAACAGATAAATTAAGCCACAATGGGCTGTCGTGCCATGGCAGGTAATAGAAATGGAATGACTTTTCTTTTAAAAAATAGTAAGACAAAGCAACAGATGTAAGAGGCCTCCTTTGATTTTTTTTTTTTAAAAAAAATCTGTCTTATCTTCTTATGCTGCTGGTTTAAAAAAGATCCCAACAACTTAAAGGAAGGGCCATTGTCATACAAAATTGTAAGGACTATGAGGCCAAAATATGCAGACAGTTGGCAGACACATCATGTTATCAACCATGTGTAAAGGACCCTACAACAGAAATAAAAGGCATTAATACCCTTTTAGGGGAAGGCCTTCGAATGGGATATTTTTCAGAAATGGAATATACATTTCTGCAGAACGATAATCCTAGGACTCCACCTTTTTTTACACTTCCTAAAATTCATAAGGGCACCCATCCCACACCAGGACACCCTGTAGTCTCAGGCAACAATTCCATTCTTGAACCTCTATCACAGTACATGTATTTTTTCCTGAAAGCTTTCATCCCAGCGATGAAGTCCTACATTCGTGATGCCATGGATTTTCTTTCAAAGTTAAGTACACTCAATATATCAGTGCCCACAATATTTGTCACTTTGGATGTGACGTCACTTTATACCAGCATTCCACAGGATGGAGCTATTAACATCATAGAACAGACCCTAGATGAACACCCAAAAAACCTACCTCCCAGCCATTATATAGTTTCTTTAGCGGAGGTATCCCTACACAAAAATTATTTCACATTCAATGAACAATTTTATTGGCAGAAAAAGGGGGTGGCTATGGGGTGTGCTATGGCCCCTGAGATAGCCAATCTCTACATGGATGATTTTGAGAAAAAATACGTATAGTGGGGTAAACCCGTGGAGGTCTAACATCATACAATGGTGGAGATATATTGATTACATTTTTATGCTTTGGGCTGGCTCACATGATTCTATTTTAGCCTTTTTTACGTGGCTCAATACTTGTAACCACAATATAGCATTTGAGATTCTGAAGGATGAAAGGATCATAAACATTCTAGCCATTACAGTGGAGAGGGACTGGAATACTTTCCATACATCAGTATACCGAAAACCTACAGACAGAAATTCATATTTGTCATATGGCAGTTTTCATCCTCATTTTATTAGATAAAATTTACTGTATGGCCAATTTTTAAGAATTCGTAGAAATTGTTCCTCAGTCCAGGTGTTTGAACATGAGTCTAATTTACTACAGGACCAATTAACAGAGAGAGGATATCCTACTGCTGTGACAGAACTGGTGAAAAAGAAAGGGCATCTTACAAAAGCAGGACAGACCTAATGAATAAACAAGGGCTGCGGGATGATGGCAAATTGTATTGCAGTCTTACATATGATGGCGTTACTAAGGAACTTCAGAAAAGTATCCATAAGTATTGGTACTTGCTGCAGGAACTACTTGGCTCCACAAACAAACCCTCCATTACTTTCAAAAGGACTAAGAACCTGAAGGATTGGCTGGTGCATAGTAACACTCAGTTACGAATAAGACCATCTCAGCTGGTTCTTCCTGGTGCCACGGCACCTAGAGGGCATCATCCATGTGGCCATTGTATATTCTGTAAATACACCAAAAAATGCCAGATGTTTACGAACCCACCAGACAAGGAAACATATGAGATCAAACAATTTTCCAGTAGCGCATGTGTAGTCTATGCTATTAAATGCACCTGTGACAAAATTTATGTTGGCCAGACACAAAGACCACCCAAGAAACGTCTGAGTGAGCATTTCCGCAACATACGGAACAAGAGATCAGGTGCCTTATTCAGTCATTGTTCACAAGTGCACCAGTCCACAGAGGGGCTCACCTCCTGGGTAACAGAAAAGCTGCATGGATCTGATAATAAACTGCTCCTCAGAAGAGAAATGTTTTGGATTTTAAAGCTTGGTAGTGTTTCTCCCATAGGACTGAATGAAGATGTTGATTTTTTACCATTGTTGTAAATGGGATAGGGATGGTGGAGAATTTCTCCCCGAATCTTCGGGAGGCCGAGCGCCGACGCATTCGGCCCCCCAAAGTTGGTTGGGAAATTCTCTGCCGGCCCCCCAGCCCCCCCGGGATGGACTTCCCTTCGGCGAATGTCCCTCTCAGCGGCGGGTCCCAGCGGCGGTTCGGCGGCGGTTCGGCGCGGGCGGGGGCGGCAGCCGGTCTCCCGACCAGCTGCCGCTGCCGCCATTGCAAAAAAAAAGTAAAAAAACAACAACAACACCCGTGATAGGCTACGTAACGATTTACGTAGCCTATCATGGCTAGATTTCCAAAGTCAGCCGTGATAGGCTACGTAAATCGTCACGTAGCCTATCACGGGTGACTTTGGAAAAAAAAAAGCGTGTACGCAAATGGCGGTGCCCATGGGGCGCCGCCATTTGCGTTCCTTATTTTGGCACGTCTAGTCTACTTAAAGATCTACGTAGACTATGGCGAAAATAAGGGCACGCTATTTGCGTTGCCCTTATTTTCGCCGTAGTCTACGTAAATCTTTACGTAGACTAGATGCGCCAAAATAAGGAACGCAAATGGCGGCGCCCCATGGGCGCCGCCATTTGCGTACGCGCTTTTTTTTTTCCCCCAAAGTCACCCGTGATAGGCTACGTGACAATTTACGTAGCCTATCACGGCTGACTTTGGAAATCTAGCCGTGATAGGCTACGTAAATCGTCACGTAGCCTATCACGGGGTCTTTTTTTTTTTTACTTTTTGTTTCATGGCCGGGGAGACAGGGCGCTTCTCCCCGGCCTGAATTTCGGGCGAGGCGGGGCGCCTCCCCCCCCAGCCTGAATTTCGGCCGGGTGAGGTGGGACGCCTCCCCCCCTCGCCTGAACTTCGGGGGGAGAAGCGAGGCGCCTCCCCCCCACCGCGAAGCCAAGCTGCGAAAAGGTAAGTGACTTTCGTACATCCCTAAAATGGGATAACAATTTTTTAAGTTTTTTCAGAATCAGGAAAGGCAGAGAGGAGTTTTTGTTTTCCTTATGTGACATCAGTGTTTTAGGCCAGTGTAGCCAATTAAGCCAATTAATTTTTATCCAAATGATTTAAGCTAGCCTACGGGACCCTTTCTGCTAATACGAAGGGATGAGGTTTGTCCATCTTAGTACAGTGACTCAAGATAATGTGAGTTTGTGGGCATTGTGGGGTTCTTCACTCAATAAGGAATGAGGCTGGAGGTCAAGGTTGAGTTAAACACTCCTTTATTTATGCATAAAGGTTGGTCGCCAACAGGTGGGAACAACAACCTTCTTCTAACAAACACACAGTCATACCTGAGATATGAGACAGCCCAAGGGCCAATCACACTGTAGCCTAATGGCCAATCATAATACAGCATACTATTAGCATATGTCATACATTATTCAAGATTATTCCTTATCATATGATGATTCCTAAATTAGTACAGATTTTGCAAACCTTACAGAAACCATTGGTTAGCAAACAGCAATTTCGAACTGTAGGAGAAAAACAGGAAACATCTGGCATATTGCTTAAGCTTTTTGAGCACCTCTACCAAGTTCTCCTTTCCATTAGACCTCAGGACCGAGAAACCTTGACCCTTGATCCAGGACAAGGTTAACCTGGCCAAATGACCAGGATAATTAAATCCTCTCAATATCTTAGATATCAATATCTCAATATCTTAATCCTCTCAATATCCTCTCAATTATCTTAGGATAATTAAATCCTCTCAATCACCTATTTGATATTTAGAAAAGAGTAAGTATCACACTTTAATTTGTCCTAACCTTTCTGCTACTTCTTCAACCAAAATACTCCTCTCATTTCTTTCATCTTCTCTAAGGACTTGCATTTCTACATACTCAATCTTCAATTCTACATACTCGGGTTCCTCTTCTGTGGTGGCTATCATACTAAGATATTTATGTTCAGGGGTTATCTTCATACTAAGGGGTTATTATCTTTATGTTCAGGGGTTATCTTCATACTAAGGGGTTATTATCTTTATGTTCAGGGGTTATCTTCATACTAAGATATTTATGCTCAGGGGTTATCTTCACCTTCTTTGCCTTTTGGCAGAGACACAAGCACACTTTCCATACTAGGGTTACCAACACAATCAGTATGACCACCCTTAGTATTCCCATCAAGATTTTGGCTAGTAGGTGTTCCCGTGCTATTCCAATGTCCAGCAGGAGGTTATCTAACCAATCAAACCAACCTACGGCTTGGTTGGTGTGAACCTGATGCAGGACACATACTGCTTCTTTCATTTTTGACAGTCTGTTTCTATCTTGCTGTCATGGTTGACATAAAAACAGCAGGACTGATTTATCACTGCACACACACCTCTTTGCTGTGCTAACAACATGTCTAAGGCTATTCTATTCTGTAGCACTACCCCACTCAAGGAGGGGATTTTTTCTTTTAACTCTCGAATGGCATCCATGGTGGCATTTATAGAAATCTCCATCTCCATAGACACATTCAGTATGGCTCTTTCTAGGTCATATATCCCCCACCCAGGGATCATCATATGCATGAAGGTGTAGAATCATGAGCTTCATTTTATGAGGGGGTTCTCTATCCAAGTGACCTCTCGCTTGCCTTGGACTTCATGGGCAAAGCTTCTTAGGTTAGTGATGCCTTCTGAAGTCAGGCGTTTGTGTACAGCAAAATGGGGCATTACATACATGAGAGTGCACCTGCCCCACTAAAAGGGAGGGAGGGCTTTGTACACTTTCATTCTACACTGAAAATAGAGCCCTTTTGTATTTAAGACGAGTGTTAGTGTGTTCCCTTTTGCCTAGAACTTACCCCCTTTTGGATGGCTTGAGTCTTCCAGTGTCTCACGACTGTAATAGTGATCTGTACATCTTTTTGCAAAATTTGTGGTAACCCACTCTTTTGTGGTCTCTTCCCATGCTTTATTGTTCTTATACCCACACAGGATACCTGTATGTACCTGTTGAATAACAGAAGGCACTAAATCATCATTGCTGGGACATAAGGAAGCATTAAAAGAGGGCATTTGAACAGCCCCATTCTCATAAAGAAAATATAGGGAATGGTTGAAGAGAAAGGAAGACTCTTCAGTCTAACTGGGGTCTGAGAAATTCAAGAAATCTTTACTTACATTGGATAACTCATAAGGGGGCAGTCTTGAAAAACCCAAGGTTTGTTCTCATGCACAATGGCTTACATCACCTAGGGATGTCAGAGAATTCCGCGACGGATCTCGGTGAGGCCAAATGCCAGTGCATTTGGCCCCCCCAAATCCATCGCGGAACAGCCTGCCACCCCCCGCCCCCCGCAGATCCCCTCCGGGACGAGACTTACCTGGGGCGGATGTTTCGGACGGCGGCAGCTCCAGTGGCGGCTTTGGCGGTGGCGGCTGGTCTTCCGACCAGCTGCCACCACCACCACTTGCAGTCTGTGTTTTTTTCTTCTTCTTTTTTTCCCCATAGACGTGATAGGCTACATAAAGACTTACGTAGCCTATCACGTCTGGGTAAAAAAAAAAAAGTGTACGCAAATGGCGGTGGCTACGGCCGCCGCCATTTGCGTTCCTTATTTTTCGCCATCTTAGTCTACGTAAATATTTATGTAGACTAAGACAAAGACAAGAAAGGGGAACGCAAATAGCGCCCAGTACGCTATTTGCGTTCCCCTTTCTTTTCTTCATCTTAGTCTACGTAAATATTTACGTAGACTAAGACGGCAAAAAATAAGGAATGCAAATGGCGGCGGCCATAGCCGCCGCCATTTGCGTACGCGTTTTTTTAACCCAGAGCCCTCCGCGGCCGGAAATCCAGCTGCGGACAGCCCTGGCCTGGGCCTGGCCAGCTGCTCCGTGGAGCCGCCGCGGAGCACAGCCAGCCACTGAGGATTCCGGGGGGTAGGACCGGATTGCCTCCCCCCCAGTCGAGGATTCCGGGGGGAGGTACAGAATGCCTCCCCCCCACCATGAACAGAATCTGCGAAAAGGTAAGTGACTTTCGTACATCCCTACATCACCCCATTTTCAGTTAAGGTTGATCCATTCCCCATCTTCAGAATCAAACCACAAGACGTGAGCACATTGTCTCTCAAGTATCCACCTCAAATTCTTTCTTGACCCATTGTAGTGTTCCAGGCATATTGGAAAAATATCAGATGAGGCATTCTGCAAAGGGAATGCCTTTTGACAGAGCATGGTTATACCGCACCCTCTTCAATTCTCCTGTGACATGTTTGCATGAGGCTTCTATGGTCCACTCTCTTCTGTGAACAAGACTAGGACCCCACCCTGTGTTCCTTTTTTCTGCCCATTCCTTCAGGAGTGCTGGAATACCCACAAGTGGTGGGGGGCTTTCCTCTCGGGCTGCCAATTTCTCACATATCCAACCATTCTTTAGCTCAGCTCCTGTGGCCAATGCTTGGAGAGGCTTCTGATGGGCGTGCACCAGTCAGGTCATAACAACTTGACCTATCCAGCACAATCCCAACAGGAGACTGGTCTTCATCTCTCCCGTTAGATCACTCCTCCACAAAACAGTATCATCAGACAAAAGAAGAGAATCAACAAACAACAAGTAAAACACTCTAAGGTCCGAAGGTTTGCCACTAGCATCAAGGGAGTTGCACTCGGGGTTAGTACCATGATGGCCGCAACTGCAGTACCTGGTAACCCTAGCATAAACTAAAATGGCAAAGCAGCAATTTGTAAATGAGGTACAAACACACAAAGAACAATGCAAAACAACTCAAAAATACCTGGAGATTAAATTTCCCTACATCTAAGGTTTTTCCCTTTGGCTCCTTTCCTTTAGCTATGGGGGTCCACTTTACTTTCCAGAACGTAGAGTTTGGGGGCATCAGAACCTGAAATATATTTATTGTTCAGCTATATTCTAGATATTCTTTGAGGCTACATTGTCTAAACTTCACTTAGCAGGTACACTGCGAGAACTTTTCAGTTTCAGGCCTTCTCCTGGACCTGGCTTCACTTTCCACTGGCAGGAGGAATCCTTCTTCACATGGGAGGCATGTATCCAGGTAAGCCTCTCGGCAACTCAAACAGCTGTATGTGAAGTGGCCAGCACTTGGTATGGACCTTCCCACTGGGGCTGGAGGCACATTTTGCACCTATGGCTCTTTATCTACACCCAATCACCAGCACGAATCTCGTGGCATGGCTCGTCGGGCGGCTCACCTCATGATTTCTGGGTCTGTTGGTGAAAGCCTGACAAAATTTTAGTGAGAGCTTTTACATATCCCACCTGTAAATAAACTAACTCTCCCATGTTTGGACTGCTTAGCACCTTTAAGCCTATGGGCATCGACATGACAAAGAGAATTTCAATGGGTGTTAGTCCTGTTCACCAATTGGGAGTATTTCTAACCATCATTAAAGCCAGAGGCAATGCTTGAGGCCAGCTTAGGCCTCTTGAGTAGCTGATTTTTGCTAGAGTATTTTTCAAAGTGCTATTCATGCGTTCTACCATACCAGAGGATTGTGGATGATATAGAGTATGAAATTTTAATTCTATGGACAGTACTTTGCGCAACGCCTTTACCACGTTGGCGGTGAAGTGACTGCCTTGGTCAGATTCCAAATGTTTGGGCAGGCCGAATCTCGAGATCATTTCGCTTAGTAGGATTTTCCCTACTGTGGTGGCATCTGCCCTCCTGCTTGGGAAAGCTTCTGCCCACCCTGAAAACATGCATACCAGCACTAAACAGTACTTTTTCCCTTCTGAAGGGGGCAGCTCCATTTAACCCATTTGCCAAGCCACTCTGGGTGCCCCTGGTCGTGGTGCTACACCAGGGTGTGTACAGGTGCTCTGGCCCACATTGTGAGCTGCACATGAAACACACCTTCGGGTTATCTCATCTGTAATTGTTGCATAAACACTCGGACTGTACCAATGCTTAAGAAAGTTAGCAACCACTCCCCTCTTGCACATGTGCCCCTGCTGATGGAACACATGAGCAAGCCAATAGGCGAGAATGCGGGGTGCAACTGGTCGGCCATCTGTCAAACAGAACAGTCCATTTTAGGGTGTTTTGTGACTCTCACAAGGGTCCATGCCTTCTGCTCTTTTAATGGGGCTTGTGTCTGGAAAAGGGGAATTTCAGAAACAGTGGAAGGGGTGAATAGGGGCACCTGCAGAGAAAAAGGAAGGGCGCCCTGCACTTGTAAGGCGGCCTTTGCTGCAGCATCTTCATGTGCATTCCCTAGTGCAATAGGATATGATAAGCCCGTGTGGGTTTTGCCATGGATGACAGCGATGCCTCGAGGCAAATAAATAGCATCTAATAGGTCAGCAATCAAAGTTCCGTGTGCTACTCCACTGCCACTTGAAGTCATGAAGCCTCGATTTTTCCAAATTTGCCTAGTTGCATGGCACACTCTGAAGGCATATTTTGAGTTTGTAAAAATGTTTACTGTCTGGCCAGAGACTAAAACACAGGCATGGGTCAAAGTAATTAGTTCAGCTGCTTGTGTGGATCGAATCTTTGGAAGAAAGAAAGCCTCTAGAGTGTCAGAGTCAGTAACAACTGCATAGGTATCATCAGCCTTTTACAGGATCCATCAATGTCTGGATTTTGCAGAGGAACATCATCTAAATCAGGCGAGGTTTAGTTTCAAGTTCAATTACTTCTTCACAATTGTGCCAAGAATCATCATCAGCTACAGGAGCGGGTAACAGAGTAGCAGGATTCAGTACATTGCAGCGAACAATAGTGATGGCAGGATTAGAGAGTAAAGCTTGTTCATAGGTAGTTTGCCACCTGACAGAAAGGTGCTGAGTATGATGCACAGTTAAGAGCACAGAGACAGAGTGAGGCACTAATAAGGCAAGGGGGTGTCCGAGAGTCAGAGATTGAGCCTTTTCTACAAGGAGAGCAGTGGCAGCCACTGCCTGGAGGCAAGAGGGGAGACCCTTTTACACAGGATCAAGGATAGTGGAAAAATAGGCAACTGGACGGGCAGCTGAGCCAAAGGGTTGTATCAACATGCTGGAAGCTATGCCATCTTGCTCATGGCAAAACAAAGAAAATGGTTTCCTAAAATCTGGCAACCCTAGAGCAGGAGGAGAGGCAACAGCTGTCTTCAGGGCCTGCCAAGCATTTTCAGTCTCTTCGCCTCATGGAATGGGATCGGATGAATGATCATGCAGACGATCTGTCAGTGGCTTTACTAATAGGGCATAATTTGGAACCCACTGCCTGCAGTACCCTGCAATCCCCAAGACTTGGCATAAAGCCTTCTTGGTTTTTGGAGTGGGTAAATGTGCAATCGTTGCCTTTTGGCCTGGATCTAACAACCGAGATTCTTCAATGATGATGTGGCCTAAATATGGCTGTGTCAAGGGCTCCTTGGAGGGCTCTCTCAGTCTAATCCAGTAGCCAAGTCCAGACGCAGACAAAGGGATTCTTTTCAAACCTTTATTCTTCTTTTACAACTTACAACTCTACAGGTAGCAACTAGATCTGAGCAGCAGCATCCCTATGCCCTAAGTTGGAACAGTTGGTCCCCGTTTGAAAGGCAATTACTGGCAGACCCTTGAATATAAGGACTAGGGAGAATCCCTCCCCTTTTCCCTTGGATCCTCTGGGCGCAACCGTTCTTTGAGCACCAACCGGGCGCTACGCCTCCTTTCTGCGCTCTCCATTTGGCGCTGCTCTCTGCGTCTGCGCCGCGCATCCAACCAGTCTGCTATCAGTGCTGGGTCACTCCCTGGACTGCTTTCTAATCTAGGAATGTTGGTGGGAGGAATCTCTGTCAGCTGCGGGCCCTGGGAAAAAGGGGCGCGCTCCTCTCCCAGGAGCGACTGCTCTTCCTCCGAATCAGAACTACTCTGGGATTCTATGGGCTCAGTGTCCACCCTGACATCATCCCCGCTCCCATGAGGCCCCCCCTCCTGCTCCTCCCCTGGGGCCCCGGGCTTGTGGGGGTACAGCTGGTGGAAGCGCCGCAGCAGCAACGGAGCATGCACATTTTCTGCGGGTTCCCAGGATCGCTCATCAGGCCCGTACCGCTTCCAGTCCACCAGATATTGCAAGCGGCCACGAGAAAGGCGGGAGTCCAGAATCTCCGCGATCTCAAACTCCTCCTCCCCCTCCACCAGCACTGGCGGTGGGGGGGAGCCGACTGAGCGATGGGGATCGCCAGAAACCAGGGGGGACAGCAAGGACCGGTGAAAAACAGGATGGATCTTCATGGAGGGGGGGGAGAGCCAGGTGAAAAGCAACAGGGTTAATATGGGCCGTAACCTGGAAAGGCCCCGTGCGGCAAGGCGCGAGCTTCCGTGCGGGCGAGTGAGAGGGGAGGTATTGGGTGGACAACCAAACCCAGTCCCCCGGTTGCAGAGACGGACCCGGCTGGCGCCGGTCTGCCAAGGCCTTGTAAGCTGTCTTGGCTTGCTCGAGGGAGTCCCGTAAGAGGTGGTGTACCGCTCGCAACTCCTCTAAAAAGTCCTGGGCCGCTGGCACCAAAGAAGGAGCTAGGGTTGACGGGAAGGCCTTGGGGTGGTAACCAAAATTGGCAAAAAATGGAGTTTGGTGGGTGGAAGCATGGCAGGCATTGTTATAAGCAAATTCTGTGAGAGGCAGCAAGGAAACCCAGTCATCTTGCTGGTAATTGACATAACAGCGCAGATATTGTTCCAGAGTAGCATTGGTGCGCTCGGTCTGACCGTCTGTCTGTGGATGGTGGGCGGAGGAAAGACGGAGCGTCACATGGAGCAACGCCAGTAGCTCCCTCCAGAAATGGGCAGTGAATTGGGCCCCCCTATCGGAACTGAGGCCCTCGGGCCATCCATGGAGGCGGAAAACATGCGTCACGAACAGCTCCGCCATCTCCCTGGCTGTGGGCAACCCCGAGCAGGGGATGAAATGGGCCATCTTAGAAAACAAATCCATCACCACCAGAATAGTGGTCTTACCGTGTGAGCGAGGCAAGTCAGTGATGAAGTCAAGGGAGAGCAGCTTCCAAGGTCCTGAGGGGGTAGGCAGGGTGTGAAGCAAGCCTGTGGGCTTGCCTGAGGGGGCCTTCGCTCGCTGGCAGGTTGGGCAGGAGGCGACATAGGACTTGACATTCTGACACACACGAGACCACCAAAAATCCCTCGTCACTCCATGCAGGGTCTTGGCAATGCCAAAATGCCCCGATGTGGGGGAGTCGTGGCACTGATGGAGGACCCTCTCGTGGAGGGGTCTAGAAGGCACATAGACCCGGCCGGAATGGTAAAGCAGGCCACCTCGCAAAGAAAAGGGGGTAGAGTGGGGGGGGCAGAGGCTAGACCCAATTCCTGCACCTTAGTGCGAACAAAATCATCCTGAGCCTGTGCAGAGTGAAGGAGCTCTTCCCAAGAGTGAGGCACCACAGCTGCTGCCAGGCCTTGGGGGGGAAGCCGGTCGGTCTCCTTCTTGTCAAACACATGCCGAAAAGCTGCATACTTCTCTGGGAGGATGACGGTAGCTGAAGGACTGCCAGAAGCAGAGAAGGAGGGGGGAGGAAGGGGGAAAGCCTGGGCAGGGACTGGCGCCTCCTCCTTGAGGCAATGCTCCCGGCAGTAGGGAGATGCAAACTCCATTTGCCGAAACCCCCAAGAAATCTGAGGGTTGTGCTTAGAGATCCAGGAAAAACCCAGCACAATTGGTTATAAGGGAACCTTGGCTAAGTGAAATTGAATCTGCTCAACGTGGGACTGGGTGCGTAGAGTGATTGGAACTGTAATACGGGTCACCTCGCCCGAAGAGAGAGGATGCCCATCAATGGTCTGCACTGCGAAGGGGGCAGGAAGGGGCAGGGTAGGAATCCCGTGTAAGAGGGCGAAGGTCTCATCCATGAAACTGGTCATAGCCCCTGAGTCCACTAAAGCTAGTGCCTCCACCCCACCCCGCTGTGGGGAGAGGAGGTGAACATGCAACCGCAGATGGGAGGGTGGGGGGAGTTGGGGAAGGCACCCAGCCAGTGGGGAGCTGACCCCCACACTGGAGGCCCCCAACAAGCTTGGGGGGCAGTCTAGTCAAGCCTGGGGACGAGGAGGAGGAGGAGGCAGCAGAGCCGTGGATTTAACTGGGCAGGTCTTGGCGAAATGCCCCAGACTTCCACATCGAAAACATCAGCGCTCAACTCACTGGCACTGAAGCTCCTCTGGCGGCAGTGAGGCTCGGGTAGCCCCCAGCTGCATCGGGGTCTCCTCCACCCCCAGCACCAGAGCGGGGGGTGGGGAAGGAGGCAGGAAACATGGGGGAATGGGAGGAGGGAAATCCCGGTTCCCGGCGCCCCGCCGGGTCTGGTGGCGCCCCTCCAGCCTACTATCTATCTGAAGGCAGGTCTGGATGAGCTCCTCCAAAGTAGGCGGGCAGGGCGTGCACGCCAACTCATCTAAGATCTCGTCGTTCAAACCATCCAAAAACTGAGCCACTAGCGCAGCATCATTCCATTGTAAATCCTGCATCAGCAAGCGAAAAGTTGTCACATAGCTGGAAACTGAGTCCTTGCCCTGCCGGAGGCGGCGAATCTCCCGAGAAGCCATCTGCGTGCGCAGGGGGTCACCGAAAAAACGTGCCATGGCTGTCATGAAACCTTGATAGTCCCCGAGCAGGGGGTCATTAGCGAGAAGAAGTCCCGAAGCCCATTTAGCGGCCATGCCCGACAGCAGGTTAATAACAAAACCCACACGAACCTGTTCTGTCTGGAAATCCTCAGGTCTAAGACGCATGTACCCTGAAAATCGGAAAAAGTCCTCTCTCACCAGAAAACTTCTCTGGCAACGCCACCGGGCACTTGTGGCGTGGGGGAATCGGAGGTGGGGGGGTGAAACGTTGGCTGTAGATTCTGCACGGCAGCCATCAGTTGAGCCATCTGATCACGGAGCATCTGGTTCTCTTGCGCCAGAGCTTGCACCGTTGGGTTCCCAGCACCCTCCATAAGGCAGTAGGAGAAAAGAGGGAGAGAGGAGAGAGAAAAAAAGAGGAACGGGGACCAAACTGTCAAGGGCTCCTTGGAGGGCTCTCTCAGTCTAATCCAGTAGCCAAGTCCAGACGCAGACAAAGGGATTCTTTTCAAAGCTTTATTCTTCTTTTACAACTTACAACTCTACAGGTAGCAACTAGATCTGAGCAGCAGCATCCCTATGCCCTAAGTTGGAACAGTTGGTCCCCATTTGAAAGGCAATTACTGGCAGACCCCTGAATATAAGGACTAGGGAGAATCCCTCCCCTTTTCCCTTGGATCCTCTGGGCGCAACCGTTCTTTGAGCGCCAACTGGGCACTATGCCTCCTTTCCGCGCTCTCCATTTGGTGCCGCTCTCTGCGTCTACACCGCACATCCAACCAGTCTGCTATCAATGCTGGGTCACTCCCTGGACTGCTTTCTAATCTAGGAATGTTGGTGGGAGGAATCTCTGTCAGCTGCGGGCCCTGGGAAAAAGGGGCGCGCTCCTCTCCCAGGAGCGACTGCTCTTCCTCCAAATCAGAACTACTCTGGGATTCTATGGGCTCAGTGTCCACCCTGACAGGCTGGATCTACACTTACCGCCTTTTTTCGCTTCCAATGAGGTTTCACCTCCCGCCTTTCACACTACGCAGTACCCACCTCGAATTGGAACCGGAATTTCCCACTTCCGTGCTCCCGCTTCCAATACCCTAATATCCCGGTATTTCCCCTTAATGTGCTCTGATTTTCCGCCTTTGCTACCGTATCCAGTCATAGTCCCCTCCTCTGCCTGTCCATATACCGCGGTGTTTGTATTACCCTCCTGTCCAATCATAGCTCTCAACGGCCCCATCTGTTCTTCTGGCTACTGATCGCATAGCTTCCTCAGCAGCCCCCGTTTCCTCAGCAACAAGCAAAGGGCTGGATGTATGCGCGCTTGTCTGATCTCGGAAGCTAAGCAGGGTTGGCCCCAGTCAGTAGTTGGATGAGCGACTGCCTGGGAATCAGGCTTCCTGCACTGAGCAGGGCGTTATTTTATCCCTTCAAATGAGACTAAGTTTTACTCCCTCCTATCCCCTGCTCCGGATGTTGTTGTTTTTTAATTAAGGTGTTATCCTTGCAGAATCGGGGCTTCTCAGCGATGTTTTTTTTTTTCTAATGCAGGCATGATCTTCGAAGATTCGAAGTTGTGAAGCTTCATAACTTCAAATCTTCGAAGATCATGCCTGAATTAGAAAAAAAAAATCATTAGAAAAAAAAAATCCTGAGGGTGGGTACCTGGGGTGCGTAATTTACCAATCATGGGGGGAACACCCCCCACACAACATGTTAACCCTCAGCGGTTCACTCCCAAACGCAACTGGCAATGGGTTAGCGTGAACCATTGTGCCGTTTACAGCCACTGTGTTTCTCATGTTACACAATCCACATATCTTTCCTCAAGTTTATATGAGGGGACATCTATGATGATGCATAGACGGAATGTGGGGATTTTGTCTCTGTATAGGGACTATAAATTTAAACAACAACACACATTTGGGGGTAGCTTTGACTGATCATACAGGAAGCCCTAAAGAAAAATCTTGGTGTCAGTTAATTTCTGCTGTTAAGTATAATCTTGGGAGCAAGCTTTCCTGCCTTTGCTTCAGTGACACCTAGTGTCAAATTTCTGCACAACATTAAGTGGATGTTAATTAACCACAAAAGCCTCATCTGTTCACATATGAGAAGTATATCTCATTCAAAGGTAAGAGTTTAGTTTTCTAAGCTATTTAATTCATCAACAATGCAAAGATGCATTATAAGTTTTCATTTCATTCACTAGTAACAGTTTCCTGTCACATTTAAATGTTCAGTCAGATACCCAGGGTTAACTTATATAATAGTTCATAAGTATTTCCAAGAGTTCCAATACTCTTAGTTTTTTCGATTTGTGGTCTGCCTTACCTGGTCAGCTTAGTGGTCCATTACCTTGCCTGAGAGCATGACTAGATCCAGATAGCAGAACAAGTACATAATAGCATATTCTGCCACCTGAGGTCCTCTGGAGGCTGTCTGCTGTGGCTGCATAACGTGAGATTGGCAGCCACGCTCAAGAGGACCATTTCCTTTGCCCCCCCCCCCAGTGGTGGAATGACCAGCCGGTTGAAATGCGCCTGCTGACCTCTTTGAAGCTTTTTAAGCAGGCATCAAAGACTCTTATTATTCCGGAAGGCCTTTCCTTTTTTAGAATTCTTGTTCCTTTTGCTGCCTTTTGTATACTGTTTTTAAGCTGTGTTGTTTTGGATTGTTGGATTTTTTAAAAACTGTTTTTAGGGCAGAGTTGCTTTTAGTTATATGTTGTTTGTATATACCGTCCATATGCTTTTATGTAAATGGTTTTTAAACTTTGTATATTGTATTTTAATGTTTTAACTTCTGTAAACTGCCCAGGGAGCTTTGGCGATGGGGTGGTATGGAAATAAATAAATAAATAAATAAAATTCTCTGTTTGGAGTTCCCAGTCTCTGTTATTTCTGCTCCCCTGAAAGCACAGGTTTAAGGCAGGGGTGGGTAACCTGCTGTCCAGGGGCCACATGTGGCCCTCATCCCAATATCATGTGGCCCTCAGCCTAATTTCAAAAGCCTTCTGCAAGCAATCAGTTGGCAAGAGTGATCTGTCCCTACCCTAGCAGCTCACTGGGTGGGAAGACAGAGGGAGAAAGAGAGAAGCAGTGTGGCAGGGAAATAAAGAGAGAGAAAAGGGGTGGCATAAAAATAACAGGGGTTACCCACCTGCTTTTGGCTCTGGTGCTGCCCACCAGCAACATGTGGCCCTCAACAGATTACCTGTGAGGGAGTGTGTCCCTTGACAGAAAAAAGGTTGCCCAGCCCTGGTTTAAGGGAACACAAGCATACCTTACCACACCTATCTCAGTAAACACTTATCCTGCAAGATAACATCTATCTATCTATCTGTCATCAGAAAGAAGAACTTGTGAAGCCCAGGTTGACCGCTGAGTTATACATAATTTAGTTATACATAATTTAGGCAGTAGATATGGCTCTGCCACCTCTCAGCTCCTAGGGACTAATCCATTTTATGGGGCATAGGCCTCTCAGGAAGAAGCACCTGTGGGAGAGGCCTATGTCCCATAAAATGGATTAGTCCCCAAGTTGCGGGGGCCAAAGGAATATGAGGGAATCTCTGGGTGACAATATGAGGGAGGGGCTGTTTGTTCTATTGTTTTTGCACACTACTGTTAGTGATGTCCTTGCCAATATCCACATAGTTCCTGTACTAGGCAAGCAAGTTTTGCATAGATCTGCATGGTGTGGAGAATGTGGATAGGGAGACATTTTTTCCCCCTCTCTCATAATAGTAGAACCCAATGGGGTCATCCCATAACTGTTGATTAGCGGGAGATTCAGGACGGAGAAATGGAAGTACTTCTTCACACAGCACGTAATTAAACTATGGAATTCACTTCCACAAGATGTAGTGATGGCCACCAATTTGTATGGCTTTAAAAGGGGTTAGACAAATTCATGGAGGAGAAGACTATGAATGGCTACTTGTCTTGATGGCAATATGCTAACTCCAGTATCAGAGGCAGTACTCTGGGGAACATGGGTGGGGAGGTGCTGTTGCACTCATGTCCTGCTTGTGGGTTTCCTGTGGGCAGCTGGTTGGCCACTGTGGGAACAGAATGCTGGAGTAGATAGACCCTTGGTCTGAGCAAATATGGCTCTTCTTATGTTCTTATGTGATTTTTTGTGTCTATCCTACCAGACCATTTTCTTTGTTCAGCAACTTTTCCAGAAAGAAGGGGAAAGGTTTGGTTTCTCAGATGGAGCACAACTAATTGACATGTTCTGGCATTTGCCTATACAGAGGTATCCCAAACATATTAGGGTTTTGCCCTTTGAATTACTTCATAGGAGACAATTAAGCTTGATAGCATGGGATAAAGTTGGAATAGTCAGAGCAAACTATTAAAACATAGAGGAAGTCTTCAATATTCAGAAGAAGAGGATCAACACTCTCAAAAGAGGAAGCATATTGCAGAGCACAAAGGGTTACTGATTTTATCAACTAGTGAAAATCATCTATTTACAAAGTGGCACGCCCCCTACAAAATCATAAAGGAAACAGGGGCTGTTAATTATGAGATTGAGATGCTTGATTAGGAAAAACAAAGATTTGGCTTGTAAATATATTAAAAGTGGAAGTAGGATTTAGAAAGCAAGTTTAACCATTAACCCAGATAAATATGGTTGTGCAAGGAATGAAGTTAACAACCCAAAATACATTTTTTGGAGAGGATATAATAAAATCTGAGATTAACAAGATTAAGGCCTTTCAGGTTTGCTTAAGACCTGAAATATTAAAAAGTGGCTCTTTATTGGATGTAGTACAATGTTGTAGTTCCTGTGTTCCTCATTGGTTAATAATAGCAGCACCCCTCACAGAACTGATTAAGTAAAAAATAAGGTAGCATGGACAGAAGAATATGAAGGAGCATTTAGTGCAGGGGTAGTCAATGTGTCCCCAGGCACCTGTCTTGGCACCCACCGATGTGCCCTCCCACTTTAAAAAAAACACATTTTCATACTGGCAGCTCTGGGGTCACTGTGAAATAAGTTTCTGTTGGTGCTGAAACCCGTGAGTTCAAAGGAGTTGCTTAGTGTGTTGGCTCTCAGACCCCACCTCTGGATGGTATTGTCTTTGGGGAAGGTTACTTGTGCCTCCCATGCCAGCCATTTTGTGGTGGTGCCCAGAACAGTTTCTCAAATTCTCAGACCCCAAATTTACCCCTGATTTAATGTCCTACAAGATCTGTGTCAACATCCAGTTTTACCTGACTCTCATTTCACTGTATTTGGAATGTGCTTA
Source organism: Heloderma suspectum (assembly GCF_057233095.1). Lineage (NCBI taxonomy): Eukaryota > Metazoa > Chordata > Lepidosauria > Squamata > Helodermatidae > Heloderma > Heloderma suspectum. Next base: position 100,815,340 of record NC_139459.1, read on the forward strand.
GGGTGGGATAATTCTGTTACAGAAATTTGGTGAAGAACATCCCATAGCATTTTTTGTCAAAAAATTTCCTACATAGGCAAGGTATGCTGTGATTGGGGGTGTTTGTCTAGCTAGTTACTGGGATTTTAAATTGAGAACTTCTAGATTATCGGGCTGATGTAAAAACCAGCATGACTTTAGACCACGAATGGGGCTGTTTTTAAAATCAAGGGCCACATGGGCAGCGGCAAAGCCAAAAGTGGGCAGGAACACTCCATTCACACTCATCCATCGATACTCTCTCTACCCCCCCATTCACACCCACCCACTTCACACTCATCCATCAATAAGCTCTCCCCCCAGTTCAGCACTCTTCACCCATGGCCCCCTCTTCTACACTGTTTAGAGCCTTCCCTCTGCTCCCTTCTTGATTTGATGTACATTTTAGAAGTTTAATAAATAATAACTTATGCCTGATAGTTTTTGCTTTCCTGTGGCTGTATTTGTGGTACTGGAGGATCTAAAGATTAACAAGGTAGAGATTAAGAGGTTTGATTGACAAGCTTGATAAGATACAGAAGAGTAAACTTTGCTTATTTGCATTATGGTGATGTCTACAAACTCCTGCCGTTGCACAAAGAAGTGGTATAGTTTGAGATGGTGTGCAAAATGTACCTTTTACTGCTGTGAAGTGTAGAAAGCAAACTACCAGTGGAGGCTGGTGGCTCCAATGTCAGTGGGGTAGAGAATCAGCTCCAGGTTTCAGTCAAAACCAGTCAGAACTCTAGAGGAGTTATCCAAGCTCTGCACTTTAGAGTTCTGACTGAAACCCAGAGCAGATTCTCCGCCCCACTGACATCGGAGCCATGAGCCTCCACTGCAACCTACCCCTAGAAAAGACCAACAGAACCTTGAAGCTTCTTTTTTGCCAAGTCCAAACCAAGGACTCTTATAAGGCGCTGCCTTCTATCCTAACTTGGGCATTTTTCTCCCCTTAAGTGACACAGACCACCCATTAAAATTAATGAGTTATTCTGCTCAGAACAAAAGAACAATGTCTGTCTTTATTTTTGACTGCTATAAGAAGAAGAAGAAAGCATCCCACATGGCATTCTGAGGGTGACAAGAATGCCTGCAAGGGCACATTTCTGAAATGCTACTGTTGAAGAGGTCTGCATTTACTTAGTGCCATTTGTGGGACTTGGCTCTCCAAGCAATGACACAAAAGGACAGGCTTGGTTTATATGGCTTCCCGTATGAATGAGGCTCTGAATCCTGTTATCCAGTGTAGGAACATACTTACCGAATATGATAACCAAGTGGAGATCACAGCAAGAAAAGTATAGGTTTCTAGCCCACATGGGCATAGCCAAGAATCTAAAAGTGTGCATATGAGATCTCGATAAAACGTTTCTACAGTACAGTGGTACAGCTTCATTCAGCATGTGATCCTGACTGAACTTTTCTGCTTGACTCCTTCTTGACTCCTTCTCTCTCTGTCGCTCTTGCTTTTCTCTCCATTTTTCATTTGTAACTGACACTAAATCTGGAGGGAGGGGCAAGAGAGATACTCTAATGAAAAATCCCAGATCTTCGTATTTGAGTCCCAATAATTATGTGTTTTTTTTAAAGTAATTAAATAGAACTAGCAACTTTTTTTATCCCATACTCATCTGTATCTGTTAGGTGCTGAATGATAGCTGCATGCAGCATTTAGTAAGGGCTATTCCTTAAGTGACCAGAGTGGGCACATACTAAAATAGCAATGCCTTATTATACACACCATAAGCACACCACTGTGAAAGTGGCAGATTGGCTATTGAATAGTGGCTCCCTAATTGAACAGTTGTTGTTGTTCAGTCGTTCAGTCATGTCCGACTCTTCGTGACCCCATGGACCATAGCACACCAGGCCTTCCTGTCCTCCGCTCTCTCCCGGAGTGTGCTCAAGTTCATATTCATTGCATCGGTGATGCTATCTAGCCATCTCATTCTCTGCCGTCCCCTTCTTCTTTTGCCTTCAATCTTTCCCAGCATCAGGGTCTTTTCTAGTGACTTTTCTCTTCGCCATTAGGTGGCCAAAATATTTGAGCTTCAGCTTCAGTATCTGAATTCTCATTAGAAAGGGTAGAGGCCTGAAGCAAGAGAATTGTCCAAGGCCATCATTTTTGAAATTCTGAAATTAGAACTGTCTCAGCAACAAAATGCTGTATAAGTCCTCGTGTGTCATTGCACAAGCTTGACACACTGCCCATGGTGAATACTCATCCACTCTTGTATAGAATGCATGTATTGCTGACATCCACACGTTGGGGCTGTTCACAAAACATGCTAACCCACACTCAGTGGTTCAGTGTGGGTTGTTCTGAACCATAGGTTGTTTGCTGAACTGAATGCTGTCTGAATGTAGCCAGGGCGGCTTGTTAACCATGCAATGTGGCTTGTTAACCACCTTGAACAACCCAACAATAAACCATGGGTTCTCAAGGTGGCTTGTTTGAACAACAACAACAACAAAAAAGCCACACCACATGGTTAACAAGCCACCCTGGCTGCATTCAGACAACATGCTAGCCCATGGTTCAACAGACAACCCACAGTTCAAAACAACTGACACTCAACCACTGAGTGTGGGTTAGCGTGTTGTGTGAACAGCCCCTCAGTCTAAGAAAAATAGGGCAGCATAGAACAGCCTTCCCCAACCTGGTGCCCTCCAGATGTGTTGGACTAAAACTTTCATCATCCCATCCTAATGGGTGTTGTAGTCCAACACATCTGGAGGGCACCAGGTTGGGGAAGGATGGTGCAGAAAGGTGACAGAGAAAGCATGCCACATTCTATAATGTGGTAAATTAAGCTGGTCTGTTGTTGTTGTTGTTTTACTTTGCAAGCTATTTCCTCTCTTCTGGGCATTATTGGGAGTGGGGGGAATACATATTTAACAACAAAAAATTTTTTTTTTACCAACTGTAAAAATTTTGCAGTTGGTAAAATGCACTGAAGTAGTAGTCACAGGTAGTACACACAGGTAGTAGTCAAATTTTACCAGAAGGAGTAATACACATCATATATGTCAGTACAAAACCTGTGCGATTTAACTGGGGTGGAGCTTGATAGGGGAATTGGCTTAGGTTTGGTTAGGGTTAGGGACTGTAGCTTCTGTAGCCTGATTGGTGGCGACGATAACAACGTAAAAGCCTTGTTTTAAAGAAGGGGTGCAGAATGTCATTCAGCCTGCGGGCCAAATTCCAGTGGTGTTTGGGGCCAAAGGCAAAGGACCAATAAAACAAAAATACCAGCATATTTTAGCTTAAAGCTCTTACTGCCCATAACGAAGCTATTTAGAATAGGGAAAAGCCGCACAAAAGCCCAGAAACCGCACATAGTTGGTGGCTGGGGAAAAGGGGTTTACTACAGAAAAGGGAAACCCCAGAGGGCCATATTGGGACCCCAGGAGGGCTGGATCTGGCCCCCCATTTTAAGGCATCAGTAACCATAAATTAATAAGCTTCCCCATTTTATTTCTTTTTAATAAAATATTTCATATCTTTGTTTACTATACCTATATCTCTGGTCTGTTTGTCTCACACCTAATGACCAGCTACCTTAGGTAAAAGGGGTATATAAAATAAACGACCTCTATGGTGGTAACAGATGTGAATAGTGGAATAACCTATATGGGGTTTCTCCACATTTTGATGTTAGTAGCAGTGGGATGTGCCAGTCAAACGTTGGCCTTCCACACAGCCCAAATACATAAATACTTTTTATATAGATATGAAGCATGTATGTTGGAAGAAATGTAGCAGTTAGAATTTTAAAATACATACAGCATTGGATCCAGGCTCTGCCTTCCATGAATAGAAGGGTGCTTCTCACAAAAGGTGGCTCAACCCAATTTGGGGAGATTCCACACACACACAGCTGTGATACACACACCACACCTTACTCCATTCAGAAGGATCCCCCAACCCTCTGTGTAGCATTTTCAGGGGACTGCAAGAAATGCCATAGGGAAGTCTAATCCAGTCGCATGCCCCTGAATCTGGATCCAACCCATATATTTTTGTTCCTATGTTGAACAGCAATGTTACCCTTGGGTGATAAAAATGGTCATAGTCCTGGTAAATCAGCAAAAGCACTGTAATAAGGAACGGCATCTTGTATAGTGGCTTTTTAAAACAAGGGCATCGGTATACATTACTCTAGTTGACCAGGCTGCTCAAAATGGCAACATAAATACAGAGCCATAGCTGGACGCTTTCTAAGGCTGGTTCAGTTCATATATTCAGTTACAAGATGGGGGATACTTGGCTCAACAATACTACAAGCAAGAAGGATCTTGGAATTGTTGCAGATCACAAGCTGAATATGAGCAACAATGTGATGTGGCTGCAAAAAAGGCCAATGCTATTTTGGGCTGCATTAATAGAAGCATAGCTTCCAAATCCCGGGAAGTACTAGTTCCCCTCTACTCAGCACTGGTTAGGCCTCATCTTGAGTACTGTGTCCAGTTCTGGGCACCACACTTTAAGAAGGATGCAGACAAACTGGAGAGGATTCAGAGTAGGGCAACAAAGATGAACAGGGGACTGGAAACAAAGCCCTATGAGGAGAGACTGAAAGAACTGGGCATGTTTAGGCTTGAGAAGAGAACACTGAGGGGAGGTATGATAGCGCTCTTCAAGTACTTGAAAGGTTGTCACAGAGAGGAAGGCCAGGATCTCTTCTCGATTATCCCAGAGTGCAGGACATGGCGTAATGGGCTCAAGTTACAGGCAGACAGATTCCGGCTGAATATCAGGAAAAACTTCCTGACTGTTAGAGTAATATGACAATGGAACCAATTATCTAGGGAGGTAGTGGGCTCTCCCACACTGGAAGCTGGACAGCCATCTGTCAGGGATGCTTTGACTTGGATTCGTGCATTGAGCAGGGGGTTGGACTCGATGGTTTTATAGGTCCCTTCCAACCCTACTATTCTATGATTCTATACAGTGACTGGGCTGCTGGTTACTTGAAATGCACCTCTGCATATTCTACCCAATATAGGAGAAGTAACAAAGAAATAAGGTGTGTTTTTAAAAATATGGTAATGTAATCAAATAAACCAACACATGGGATTTTGTATTTATAATAAAACACATAAAACTTATTAAACATAAAAAGTTATATATACTGTTATTAATAAATCTATACTTGGTTCCTACCTACCTACCTACTCCATCCCTTCAAAATCCTATTCCCATTTTGAATCTGTGGCTCTTTACTGAGTTCTGGTGACTTTAACTATGCCAGTGTTGATAGTGGAGGAGGGTTGAAAGTTATCCAAACCACAGAGGAAGCCCCTCACACAAAGAGCTTGCTGATTCTACATTTTTCTATTTAAATGCCTAATTGAACCATCCTTATAAAGCTTATGTAGATGACATATGCCACTCAGACCTATCCAGACAGCTTTTAGGTCTGACTCATTCAAGCAGACAACTCTCAACCCATTTCCTAGCGAGTCTCCCTCCAGCAACGTTCCCCAACCTGGTGCCCTCCAGATACATTGGACTAGAACTCCCAGCATCCCCAAGCTATGCTGGCTGTGGAAGCTGGGAGTTGTAGTCTAACACATCTGGAGGACACCAAGTTGGGGAGGCTGCTGTAGAGAATTTAATCAAATTTTAACCATGGTACTAAAAGAGGAGCTATGACAACATCGTCAAAGTAAGCTGCATACAGAACTACTTCTACAGGGTTACATTTTAAATGGTTATCCACAAGACTGCTTGAGCATTTGAACTGGCCTCATACTAAAATGGCGCATGACTATTACCAGCAGTGGTGGCAATATTCCTAAATAAATAACACTTTATATTTAGGCAACTGTACATTTATGCCAGGCATAGAAAAAGAAGTAAAGAAATATTACATTGCAGGAATTAAAAATCATCATTCCCCCACTCCCAATTCCTGTTTTGTCCTTTTCAGTATGCCATTGACTTGCTATGTTTTGCTGACTGAATTGGTAGGTTTAGTCACCATCGCAGCAGCAAAAGCTGCCCGTTAATTCTCAGGGACTGCCAGTTCCATGACGTACTTTTCCAACCATGTCAGGATTTCCTCTCACCTTTGGGTGTAATGGACCACCTCTTTAGTCATTTTTTCCAGCAATGTTGCTGCTCATTGAAAGGATGTTTGTCAGATGTATATTACTCCCTTGAGTAAAACTGGTTGCATATGTCCATCAGGAGTCTAGTTTCTCAATTCCATGTCAACATTTCAAAGCAAATGTGCACATTCATTGCATTTGCCAGTGTCCGCACTGACGCAGGGATGGCAGGAAGATAGGCAACAACTTCTGCAGCCAACGTCTGAGGCACCCCAGGAGAGCTCTTCCTTGGATAATAGCTAAATATGATCTTTAAGCTCAGAGTCCAAATTTCCATTTCCTATTTGACCAGACAGTCAAGCTATAAACTGCTATACTTAGACGTTTTAATTAATATTTTTTTTACGCAAGCCTGGAAATGACTGAAGGCAAAGACTTTGAGAAGCTTGTGCCACACTTTTTATAACTCTCAGGCTTAAACATTTCATTTGCTTTTAATTCATAAACATTACTACACCGGCATGTGCTATTTCCACCATTTCACACCCTAGAATCGGCCATTTTATAATTTCATGTATATTTTGCACCAGAAATAGGATCCAAGCAACACTTGGCCTCAAGAGCCTTTTTCCTAGCCCAAAAGCTGTGGCTGTAAAATCCTCCTTAGACCCAAAATACTGTAACTACTGGCTTGTCATTAACATTCCCTTCCAGGCAAGGTGCTTGAGCGGTGGTTGCCATGCAACTTCAGGCACTCTTGAATGAGACTGATTGTCTCTCTGGACCAATTTCAATCAGGCTTCAGGCCAAGATTTGGCAAAGAAACTGCCTTGGTCAGCCTAGTTCTCCTATGCTGGGAGGACAGGGGGAGTAAAAAAAATGGTAGTTCTCCTGGACATCTTGGTGGCTTTCAACGTTCCATGTTATTCTTCTGGCTGGCTGGGCTTGAACTGAGGGCAGCTTATAATGATGTTTCTCCGACAGCCAATTTCACAATAAGCTCTGGTGTGTGTGTGTGTGTGTGTGTGTGTGTACGCAGCTTGGCTCCATGGCACGGAACCCACAGGGTTCCTCTTGTCCCGCATGCTGTTAACATCTATAGGTTAACTACTGAGTAAGACCATCTGAAGTGTCATCAGCATGCAGATGACACCCAGCTCTGTATCTCACTTACATCTGAGATAGTGGAAGTGCTGAATCAGTACCTGGGCTCACTAATGGTCTAGATGAGGGTTTAATAAAATGAAGTTAAATCCAGAGAAGACAACAGTGCTTTTGGCAGGTGGGTCATCTGCCTGGGACAGTGCATTTAACCTCTGCTAGATTGGTTTATACTAGGGATGTCAGAGAATTCCGCCACGGATCTCGGGGAGGCCAAATGCCAGTGCATTTGGCCCCATGAAATCGGTGGTGGAACGGCCTGCCACCCCCCCCCGCCACCCCCCTGGGACGAGACTTACCTGGGGCGGATCTTCCGGGCGGCGGCGGCAGCGGCAGCGGCTCCGGCGGCGGTGCGGCGGCGGCCGGTCTTCCGACCGGCTGCCACCGCCACCATTTCCAGTTTTTTTTAAAAAAAGACGTGATAGGCTATGTAAATCTTTACATAGCCTATCACAGCTAGGTTAAAAAAAAAAGTGATAGGCTACATAAATGTTTACGTAGCCTGTCACGTCTGACTTTTTTTTTTAAAAAAACCACGCGTACGCAAATGGCGGTGGCTACGGCCGCCGCCATTTGTGTTCCTTATTTTGGCACGTCTTAGTCTATGTCAAGATTTACGTAGACTAAGACGTTGAAAATAAGGGGAACGCAAATAGCGTAGCCGCCATTTGCATACGCGCGTTGTTGTTTTTTTCAAAGTCAGACGTGATAGGCCACGTAAACATTTACATAGCCTATCACGGCTGACTGCAGGGACCGGATGTCCGGCTGCTGGCGGAGCCAGCTGGCGGAGCCAGCTGGCGGCTCCACAGAATCCCTGTGGAGCGGAGCCGGCCGGCCAGGATTCCAGGGGGAGGGACGGAATGCCTCCCCCCCACCATCAACATAATCCGCGAACAGGTAAGTGACTTTCGTACATCCCTAATTTATACTCCCCTTAACCTTAAAGGAACAGGTTCTCAGTTTAGAGGTGCTCAGAAATCCAGCTCCCTCACTTGATATGCAAGTACCTTTTAGCAGCTTAGGGTAGTGTGGCAGCTGGGACTACTACTGCAGAGGTAGCCCAGCCAAAGAAAAGGGATAAATACCCTGGTCAGGATGAACACCAGCCTTAACACGGTGGCTTCCCCTCCCAAATCTAACCAAAATGGAATCCTCCTGGAGTGCCGCACCCATGGCCACCATACTTCACAGCAGTTTTGTAACACCTTGGGGGTGTGCAACTCGTGGACTGGGTATATTCACACCTATTACCTGACTTCTATTGTGCAGTACTTCTTCTAGTGGGGCTAATTGGGTTGTATCACTGAAGTACGTGGACGTGACCAAAGTCCACAACCCAAAAACACAATTGCTTGCTGGAATGTCTCCCCCATTCCAGGTAGAACTGTCAGTACTTCATGTTTACACTCCCACATGGGGCCACACTGAGCTTCTTAAAGCAGCCTTGCACAATACTAAAGAATACTGGGGTGAAGCATCTCCCAGGCTCATATGCCCAGCACCCTGCTAACAAAGCTGCTGTGGCTAAGCAGTAGGAAAATCTCTCACTGGTGTTTGAACAGGTGGCTCTGGCTCCTAGTTAATTTCCAGGCACAATTCAAAGTGCTGGTGCTTCCTTGTAAAACCAGGGAAGGAGAACAGGCAGTCTGTGGGCCAAATGCAGTCACACGCCTGAGCCCTGCTCCCCCACAGTTAAGCTTGGGAATAAAAGTCTTCCGTTGTAGCACAGCAGGATGTGTGTGTGTGTGTGTGTGTGTGTGTGTGAGAGAGAGAGAGAGAGAGAGAGAGAGAGAGAGAGAGAGAGAGAGAGAGAGAGCCAGGGTGGGAAAGTTAACTCTCCCTACCTGCCCAAAATTGGTTTCATGACAGGACCAGCCCTACATTAAGCAGAGTGGGGCAGTTACCTCAGGTGGCAGATGCTGGAAGGTGGCAGTAAGGTGTTGCAGAAAAGACCTGTGTGCCACATGACCTGCTGTGCACCCCTAAGCTAGCCTGCTGCCTTCAGGTTAGGGATGTACGGACTGTGTAAGATCTGCTCTGTCTGTGCTTTGCAGATTGTCAGGCGCCTTTCGTTCTGTCATCCGCCCACAGATGGATGCAAATACTTTTTTTCGTCATGCAGAAAAATACAGAAATATTTTAAGTATTTACATAATTTACCTCAGTACGTAACATTTAGCGTATTGTCCCCCATTCCATTCAATGTTTCCTCAGCAGAAACTTACGTATTTTTCTATGGATTTATATGCGTAAATTTTGGGAAAGTAAAAAAATCATCCGGAAGTCCATGGACTCCACACGGCCTGCGGGGGGCACTCTGCAGTAGATTCCGCCGCAGGTTGGATCCTTAGAAATCCGAGCTCATTTTAATCCATCTCAAATTTCTCCAGCATCCCTACTTCAGGTGCAATGGATAATGTTGTCCCATCCACTGTAATGAAGAAGATTCAATTACTAACCTAGTCAGCTTTTGTACATGGAATGGGAGAGGTCACCATCTTGTCCTTCAATTCAGGCAGGAAAATGGGCCTACCCTCCCACACATGCAACCATTAAGGGGCGGGGAGCCTAAATGCTGCAGTGCGAGGGACGTGTGTGTGTCGGGAGGGGAGTAAGTGTGTGTATGTAAATGGGGGCTGAGTGTATGGCTTTGGCTCTGCAGGTAATGCAGACCTTGGGGTAAAAAAGGTTCCCTGCTCCTGCATAACGCACTACACTGCTTAGGACAGAGGTATCTGAAGGACTATTTCCAGATAAGGCTACCCGTAAACTGAGCCCACCTTCTGAGGCACTCTTGCACATGTCCCCACCATTTTGAATGTGGCAGGGGGTGACATGGCAGAGGGCTTTTTATTATTACTACTACTTATATACTGCTTAATTTAATAAATCTGTAATGTGCCCCATTTGTGGAATACTCTTTTCCCCAATGAGGTTTGCTTGGCAGTCCTTTGATATCTTTTCAGTGATGAACAACCCCCCACCCAACCCCAGCCCTGCCAAGTTACTATTTTACTCTGGCCTTCCCCTGATTATGTTTTATCAGACTGGGTTGTAGCACCAGCTGTCTGCTGTCAGGTATATTTTCTGCTGGTGTTTGCTGTTTTTTTAGAACATTTGCTGCTGTTGCTGTTTTTACTGTGTTTTTATTACTGTGTCAGTTTTTATTATGTGTTTTATTGTTGTACGTTGCCTTGGAAGGGCTCCTGCCCTGAAAGGCAGCCAAGAAATATTTTAAATAATTATATAAATAATTTTCCCAGATCATTTAAAGGTGAAATTTCAATCACTAAGGATTGGTTCTATGCTTCCCCTTTTAACTGCTTTTAGATTGTATCATTTTGACTGTATTGTGATGTTTTCTAGTCTGTAAGCCATCCTGACATAACATTTTCTGTATCTCAGAATACAAGGCATAAACCACATCCAGATTTGTGCTGTGCCAATATTAGCTGAAGCAACTCTAACAAGAAGTGCAGTCAGAATTCTTGATTACAATTTCCTTTCATATGGAAAAACCCTTAATTTTGCAAGCATGCATATCCAAGACCATATTTCTGACAAAATAAGGAACCCTGAACGCATTCATATTTTAATGCAAATTGCTGAAGAGAAATAAAAATCAATTACAGAAATGTGTCACTAGGTGATGCTCTCTCTTTCTTGCTTTGCAAGGGCACAGTCTGTCTGCAAACTGATAAAAGGTAGAGATGGAATATAGAAATAAAAATCAATGGGTTTGATCCAGACTTGTGCTTAGTGGAGTTCTACTTGTGCTGGAAGACGGGGATCTCTGGCTGGGGGGAAAAGTAAGTCTTTCAGCAAATAATGTAACTTATGTAGATGATGCCCATTGTGCCAAATGGATAGAGTTCTGGTTTAGAATGAATCAGTTATGAGAAAATTATTTTCCGATTTTCCCATTTCACTACAATCAGCAAGGTTCCTCTAACTGTGGTCCTGAAATTTTGATGGGAACAAATCTGATTTTCTAACAGTACTGCCACTGCCACTATTGTTTAACATATTTCACATCACTGAATTAGGCACTGTACAACAAGCTTACAGTATGATCAACAGGAAAAAGATCAAGTAAGAGGACAGCCCTATTGCTTTCAGGCCGTGTTTATGGGAATCCCAGAAGCATCTGGTTGGCCACTCTCAGGAGGAGATCGGGCTCTATAAGCCTACCCCAAGCTGATACCTTCTAGATGTGTTGAACTACAACTCCCATGCTGGGGATGGGTGGGAGTTGTAGACCAACTTTGGGAGGGCACCAGATTGAGGAAGGCTGGACCAATCAGACCTTTGGTCCAATGCAGCAGGGATCTTGCTATGTTCTTATGACAGCAATGTTTTTGGAAAGAAGTAGCAATTATTGGGTAGAGGCAGGTTTTCAAGTGTCAGAAAGTATACAAAAGGTGGAGCAATGATTCAGAAAAGGCTTGCTGACGCAGGCAGCACAGAGCAGGGATCTGATGAAGAGGCAGTTACCTGACCAACAAAGGTGTTTAGGCAAACAGAGCAGGATGGCCGGGAGCACAGTGGCTGTGAGCAAGAAGCAAAGGATACACTCAACCTGAATGCAGGGCATCATGCTACTCAACATGTAACATTTTTTTAAAATATAAAGGTTTATTCAATTGCAGAACTCTCTAGCAGATTTTGTTCAGAAATTTAAGAAAATGCAGTTATAAGGTTTGTGCAGACTATTCCCAAATGTCATGAGCCTTACACTGCAAAAGTGTGTGACTGAAAAAAAAGCAATCGTCTTTCCTTTAGAAATACAGTCTTCTGGTTGGAAATGGAATCTGCATCAAAACCCTCTTTGGAGAGATCATTAGACTCCTGTTCTTTCAGTTTTATCCTGCTTCACAAGTAAATCCAGATCTTCATCCTCCATGCCACTTAAGTTCAGTTCATTGACATCCTCAAATTCACCCCTTCCATTATTTCTCCTTTGATCGTTTTTGGAAGGCTCATTCTCGGTCTTCTCTAGGCTTGTCTGAATCCTAAGACAAAATACACACAGTATCATCTGTCAAGCTGAATTTTCAGAATGGGATGTGATGGGGGAGAAGAGACTTGTTTATATATACATATATATATATATATGTTTCCCACCTGACACAGATCTAGTGCAACAATGAAGAGAATGAAACCTCAAGAAAACATTGCAATCAGTCAGAGTATGGTGGCCCAGAATTAATGCCTCTTGCTAAGCAAGGAGAAACAGCAGGGAGAAGTGTAGTAAGAGCAGTTGTTCTCTATAGCAATGCAGGTTTGGTTTCTTTTTTTGGTTTAGTGCATTAGTGATGAACCATCATTTCACAAATCCAAGGCAGGATTTATTATCTCTCTCTCTTATAACACATTACTTAATCCTATTTAGAGTTCCGCATTCCAAAGCGGGCAAATGTTTTAGTCACAGCCTGTTGACAGAAATAAAACTACACAGTTAATATAAATCTACATGCTATTTTCCTAACAGTGGCTAAAATCCAGGTGTTCTTAACTCCTAGTTAAAGTGTTTAAATGATAAAATGCCTAAGCAATTGTTAGCAGGAAACAAATTCTGAAATATTAAGGCAATAGTATTACCTCCCCATACATTCTTTTAAATGTGGTGTTGTTTTTAACACTGCTATACTTGTGTTCGCCCTGGGTTATAATGGTAGTAGCACTATATTCGACTCTTCTTGAGGTGGGGGACAGGAAAATAAACCTGTGATCATTAAAAGAAAAATAAATGTGCTCTTAAGAGTGAGTGTACAATATTCCCAGAGCGTAAGAAAAAGACAGAAAAATGTTGATGAAATTAGAAGGCATTATTGTGGATGGAGGTGGTAGCCATGCCAGTGTTTGCTGCCCCATTCTCTATTTTTAAGGCCGAGATCAAGTAGGTGCTCCCCAATGCAGCTAGAAACATTTAGACCTGGTCTGCATAATCAAACAGCCCATGGGTTGTTTGTAAGCCTGTAGGAGTGGGCGAGCACACTACCTCCCTCCTACCCCAACTTTCAGTTACAACCCAGGAACACCCCATGATGTGCAAACCTGGAAGCTCTCTGTTGTTTAGGGGTAAGCAGCCAAGAATTAACCTATGATTTGTTGTTGGGTTAACTTTGGGTTGCTTAACCCTAAACAACCCAGAGTTTCTGGGTTCACACAGCAAGAAACAGCCTAGGAATGGAGTCTTCCTGGGTTGTTAATTGAAAGCAGAAGCGGCAAGTGGGCAGAAGGCAGTGAGCTCACTTCTGTGTGTCCCCCCCCAATTCCTGAGTTAAACAACCCAGGAATTGGCTGTGCCATGCGAACAGGGTCTTAGCCCCTACAACTATTTAAAAATAAACTTTAAACCATTTACAAAATAGCCCAGACATTGGATGTGTGCGGGACTGTCAATGTGTGAGAGTGCGATTGTTCATTAGTGATGTTACTATCCAACAGATGTTTAACAGTCAACACAACATCGTTCCACAAAATTGCTATAGATATGGTAGTTAGGAAAACAAATGGAATTTCCCAGTAAGAAAAACAATGAATGCTGAAAAAATGCTATACAACAGAACGATTGAGAAAACTCATAGCATTTCTGTAAAGAGACCAGTCCAATTAATTCTAGTAGTTCCATCCTAACAATTTTGATGGAAAGATGCAGCCAAGGTGTGAGCATTTGCAGTAGTAAGTTCAATTCCTTGATTTTTACTTTATTATTACATTTATATCTCGCCTTTTTTTCCTCTTGCAAGCAACCCAAGCAGCTTTCATGGTCATCTTCCTCTCCATTTTGTCCTCACAACAACCCTACCACAAGAGGTAGGTTAGGCTTAGAGCGTCAGTGACAGGCCCAAAATCACCCAGTGAACTTCAACGCTCAGTGGAGACTAGAACCCAGATCTCCTGAGTCCCAGTCCAACACTGTAACCACTACACCACACTAGTTCTCGTTATGTGATCAAGCTTGCTACAATTCTCCTACTGTACCCTCTTCTGTTCTACCAAATTAGTTTGGCTTCTCTATAGACAAGGAAAATATTTGAGCTTGTGATTAAGACAGCTAACCTACGTACACTCATGTGGAAGCACTGAAATTAATGACTCCTCCTCTCCCTCAACAGTCATCAAGCAGCAGCTATTCCACCTTGATACAGCAAGGGGGCAGATGCAAAGCAGGGCCACTCCATCAGCTTTGCTGAGACCCCAGCTCGTTACTGAGAAGCTGAAAGGAAGGTGCAACAGACCACCCTAAGCGCAAGTGGTCTTAACTCAAACTCCAATACCTACACCCAAAGTGAGATGGAGATGTTTTGTGCAAAAAGATGCAAGAGTTGCACTCTGGCCATTTTAAAGAGTAGAAGCAGAACGTACAAGTTGCTTGTACTTCTCGCCAACATCCAAAGCTACCTTAAGACTGGTTAAGATCATTCATGTCATGTACTAGTAAGTCCATATGACTTAAATGCATACACACATCAAATCCAAGCCGTTCACATAATCCACAGAATAAGAAGGGCTTGCCAATCTCACTTGCTCCCATCGCTATGGTGAGTGGCTAGCAAGACAAGCCTGAGGCTTCCTCCCCACCCCCACCCCATCTCCATCCCCAGAGCTCAGTAGAAACTGGGAATTTGTTGCAACTTTGTGCTTTCTTCCACTCCACTCCAAGTGGTAAGGGAATGACAAAGGTGTGTGGTCTTGTCTCGGTGCTGGACCGGCCCTCCAAGACTCTGTTAAGCACAAATACAGCTTGAGCTCCTCCTCCCGCTCTGAGATGGAGAAGGCTGGGACATTGTTCTTACACTGGGCAGCATTTTTTCCCTTCCTTTCCCCAGCTCCAAGCTTAGAGGTGGAGAGACAAGCAGGGGATGTTCCCAACCTCAGGTTGTATTACATAGGCATAGCACAAAGTCAGGGATAAGGACCCTGCCTGTTGGAGGCGGGGGGACCCTTGGAAAATGGAGACTTTTGGTTGGCCACCGAGGCCAGCTCACGTTTGTCAATCTCTAAATGTAGGGAATCTAGGTATAAGATGATCCCCATATTTTAAGTGAAATGCTTACGGAATCACAATTTCTTCTCTCTTTCCACATTTTGCACATAGAGCTAGTTCACAAGCACATGGCTTGCAGATAATGTGGTATGAATCCTTCACAGTCTTCTGCAGACATTTCACACTATTAAAAAACAAAACAGAAGTACAATTAAAATAATTACTATAACTATTTGCAACCAAACTTTGTGATTTAGCTTGCCAGGCAGCAACTTGTGAAGTCACTATAACCAGAATACCTTTTCCAAGTATCAGATGCCAGCGCAGGAGTAGATATGCAAGATTTTCAAAACGTCTGAAACCATGGGAGTGGGGGCTGAGTTCTCGAGAAAAGTATATCAAATATGCAGTACCTATTTTCTTATCAAAACTAAACTTACTTTACTATTTAAGCCCATTATAAAACAATAATTTCATGTTTAAGACTATGAAATGTGTATATCTTAGTACATATACCGTTCAGTAGTTATTGACTCAAAGTTTAATACAGCAAAGTAAATTACAAATATATTTTGGTTTAGAGAAGGAGGTGCAAGCTGCTGCATATCAAGGTATCCAAGTGTTTATTTTGTTTGTGCCAGTTAAATAGGTAAGTAGAGATGTTATGGTGCAGCAGCATCTAGGCCATATTGCACCATACACATGATGCTTCAAGCAGCCATCACCACATTTTCATTCTACATTCAACTCATGCATAAAATTTTCTGTCTGCAGCCAGCTCTCATTAGTTCCAAGGGTTATAAAAAGAGGACTACTACCCAGTTGATTTAAAGTCATGGAGGTATACATGGTTAACGTCTTCACTCTGAAATGAAGTTAGGGCCACATGGTACAGGTCAGGTGTTTGGGTTCATTAAAAAGGAGAGCATTCAGAAGTGTTCTCATAGGAGCATCATATGTTAACAGTGGGAAGAGCACTACAAGGCCTCCACATTCAGCACATACTGAAGAGCATGGACCTCATGTCTAATTCTTAGCTGAGTCAGGACACCTTTCCTCTCTGCAGTTCTTAAGGAAGTACTTCACCATGATTGGAGTTCTGGTTTGAATTCAGTAAGTTTATTATTGTCCTGGGTTTCCTCCAGCTCTTGAGAAATCTAGATTCAGATTTGAAGAGAGCGGGATAACACTACATGGGATTTCTAGATAAATGGCATATTGGGTTGTTATCTTGGCAGCCTGGTCAGGTGGTTCATTACCTTTCATTTCAATATGTTCAGGACCCAGTCTACAGAGCAACGTGTCTCCAAATAGAAGGGAAGTCATGGAAAGCAATAAAAGTTCGAGCTGAAGGAGTTTAAGACTAGCAATGAACTGCAGGAGTCAGCATATAAGCACACATTTTTCCAAGCCTAGGAATGTAACATAATTCATGGCCAGGGATATTGCAACAGTGTTCTGCAATAAATACAGATTATTCTGCTGGGAGCTTTTTGGCTACAGTTTCATGTGAGAGTTCAGAGAACGGGATAAAAATAAAATATAGGTTAATAGAAACCATCAACAGTGTTGTAAACAAGAGTAAGATTTTACAACCTTGCCTTAGAAATAGTATTTAATCTCAATATTATCATGCAAAAATAGAATTCTTATTGTTAGTAAAGAAAAACTCAGAAAATAAATATCCCTATAATGTAATTTAAAAAGGCAATACATCTGAAAATTCAGTTCAATATTATATTATTGAAGACTTAAACTTGATAATTACACCATACACAGTACAGTTGCAATCCTATGGAGTAAGTTCCATTGAACTCAAAGAACTTGGAACTTGCTTCCAAGAACACATGCTTAGGATTGGACTGTGAATGTCACAGTAACTGAGGACAAAATTAACAATCCTACTTCCATATTTATTTATATTCTACTACCTCCCCAGTAAATAGATACTTGAATACATTTGCATAATTCAAGTTCATTTCTCTAATCAGAACAACTGTCTGAAAGATCCATAGTTTTCGATTCAGAACATTCACTTTGAGCTTCAAAGGGCTGTATCCAATATTAGTTCTACTTAGAGCAGACCCTTTGAAATGAAGGGGACTTGAGTTAGTCATGATTAACTTAAGTCCCCTTTCATTTCAATGGGTCTGCTCTAAGTACGACTGACACTGGATACAACCCATAGACTCTGGTAAAGTTGAAAGCTTGCCTGAACTGAAATATGTTTCAATTTTCACATACACAGTGGTAAGAAAAAGTTTGTGAACTCTAATGGTAATTACATAAATTCCATAGTTTTACCATGATAGCCTTCGTGAATCAAAACCAGGCCTTTTCTAAATATCTGATAGGGTTTATATTAACCAATTCTGTGTCTTGTGAAATACAACGATGTATAAATTAGGCAAACACTGAGTACTTAAGAGTCAAGGTATGTGCAAAAGTAAGTGAACCCCTGGTTGCATCAGCTCAATTAAAGGGAATAATTAGAATCAGGTGTTTAAGGTGTTTAATTAGGTAGATTTTCAGGGGTGAGTGTGGGAGGGCCCCCCACCCATAAAAGGATCAGAAACTTTATGAGTTTGGTCTTCATTATACAATTGTGTGGAAACATGTCATGCCACAATCAAAAAACATCTCTGAGGACCTCAGAAAAGCAGTTATTGCTGCTCATCAGTCTAGAAAGGGTTATAAAACCGTTTCTAAGGATTTGAGATTCCACCAATCCACTGTCAGACAGATAGTCTACAAATGGAAAAGGTTCAAGACCACAGTCACTCTACCCAGGAGCAGTATCTTCCCAAGAAAAAACTCGCACATCATCCAGGAAGTCAAAAAGAACCCCAGAGTAATATCCAAGGATCTGCAGGCCACTTGCACCTTGGCTAATGTGAGTGTTCATGACTCAACAATCAGAAAAAGACTGAACAAGAATGGTGTTCATGGGAGGATAGCCAGGAGGAAACCACTGCTCTCTAAAAAGAACACTGCTGCCCATCTGAAGGTCCTTAAATATCACATACATGATACCCAAGACTTCCAAAACAATGTCCTCTGGACAGACAAGTCAAAGGTAGAATTTCTTGGCCTCAATGAGAAACGTTATGTTTGGCAAAAAAGTAACACCAAGTTCGAACAGAAGAACCCCATCCCAACCGTCAAGCATGGTGGTGAGAATGTGATGGTTTGGGTCTGCTTTGCTGCCTCAGGACCTGGATGGCTTGCCATAATTGACACAACCATGAATTCTGCAATGCATCAGAAGATTCTAGAGGAGAATGTTAGGTCATCCATCTGTGAGCTGAAGCTGAACTGAAAGTGGGTCATGCAAACAAGACAATGATCCTAAATATACAAGCAGATCTACAAAAGAATGGCTGTGGAAGAAGAAATTCCATGTTTTAGAATGGCTTAATCAAAGTCCGGACCTAAATTCCATCGAAATGTTGGGGCAGGACCTGAAGTGAACTGTTCAAGCAAGGAAGTCCTCAGATATCATTGCTGAAGCAGTTCTGTAAAGAGGAATGGGCCAAAATTCCTCAAAACTGATGTGAGCGACTGACCAGCAGTTACAGGAAACACTTACTTGAAGTCACTGCTGCTCAAGGGGGTGCTGCCAGGTACTGAATCTAAAGGATCACATACTTTTTCACACCTGGGTATTGAATGCTGAATCAGCTGTGGATAAATAACTGTTGAAAAAACATCATGTTTGTGTGTCATTTGTTTAATCAGGTTATCTGTTGTTCTTTATCTAGGATTATTGGGTTAGATTAAGATCTAATAACATTTCAGGTTGGAAATATGTGACAATCTAAGGCGTTCACAAACTTTTTCTCACCACTGTAAGGTTGTCTGTGAATCAGACCCTGCAGCTGCCCCCTTTAGCAAAAGTTTAATTTGGTAGAGCGGGCAGCAGATAATATTTAGCACCATGATCTGGAATGCTTCACCTGCTGATGTTTGCATATCAAGCCTCTATTAAAAGCACAAGAGCAGGCCAGGCTGCTTTCTTTTTTCTGGCCAGATGACAAACCCTGTTCACATGTTATTTCGCTCCTTCATTGATGTACACACACAGCTTATTTTACTTGAAGCAGAAGATGAAGAAGTGTGGGACAAGCGAGAAGCAAGAGGAATCGCAGGAGGAATGTGCTTGGCAGACTCTCAGACTATACTCCTGGACGAAGCACGGACATGGTTCTGTATTCTGCAACATCTGAAAATAGTTTTCAAAAATCAAGTCCTAAGACTGTTGCTTGCTTCAACACTGTAGCAATGCTCTTTTCACTAATACTTTGATCTCTGAATTTGGATCCAAGAGATTTTCAGCAGTGTGAATTGGTTGCAACAATATTTTGAACACATTGCTTTAACTAGTATTTCAGTCCTAATTCTGAAAGAAAATATTTCAGCAAGAGGTTTTTTTTAGTTTTCCCCAAATTTTCTATTCATATTTCAGTGGGAGAGATAAAAATGCAGAAAACTTCTCTTCAAGAATTTTTCTGCCACCCCCCCACCCGCTGGCCTTCACATTTTTAAGTGGAATGAGATATCTGAAGCCACTGCATTCTGCATTGCTGGCATGAAAAGCACCACAACATTTACAGTGGCCTGGATCCAGATAAGTGCTGGCATGTGATGAAGGTGACTTTCCCACCCCCTCTTCATCCCACCAGGCTGCTATAAAGCTGATCCGGAGGGTTAGGAAACCACCCTGAATAGGGTGGGCTGTGGTGTGCAGGACTGAGAGGGAAGCGGAGGGAATCATCAAAAATCCAGTGGAGTCAACTTCTGTACTTGGAAAGATAGTTTTTTTCTCAAGTTGCAAAATGACCATTGATTGAGATCTAAATAGCTTTTAATGTACACAGAACCAGCTGTGCGCACACCCCAAACACTTGGGAGTACAGGAAGTCAGCCCCCACTGAAGTCCAAGTGCTTTTTAATCTCAGGGATTTACTCCTGTGTATAGGACTGCACTGCACCCTTAGTCACAAACCTTGTTTCAAACACACCCTTTCCTCTAGCAATAGAGACTCTTTGAGTAACACTGATATGAAACTTTTTAAACAAAGTTAAGCCCAAAGGTTGTTTACAAGATAACTGCAAGGCATGAATCACCTTGTGAGGCAGACAAAAAGTATTGTCACTTCTGAGAAGCAAACTACCACATTTACACACAAATGCAGGTAACAAAGCCCTGACTTGTCTTGCTTTGTTGTTGTTTTTAATGAAAAGCAGGCTTGAGAGGCTGCAATTGTGAGCAGGTGAGCACAAGGGGGAAAGGAATGATTAAACCAACCTTCCACAACCTGGTCCCCTCCAGATGTGTTGGATGCCAACACCCATCAGTGATGGGAGTTGCAGTCCAACACATCTGGAAGGCACCAGGTTGGGGAAGGATGGCTTATACCCTCCCTTATTGTGATCTGTTCAAAGTTGCTTCCTCCTGGGTTGCATGGAAAGGGTTCAGCATCCCCTGCTGCTTCTGTAGTCACAATCACAGCCCCTTGAGGCTGTTTCTCATTTACAAGTAATATCCTGGGGTATTGCCACATGCATTTGCCTGCAACACGCCATTTGCCTCTGAATGGATGGAACAGCAGTCAATATTTATTCACCCAATGCAGGTATGAGAGAGTTTAAAGGGCATGACACAGGCTATTTACCTAGATTAATGCTAAGGAAGGGTTTCATGACTCCAGAGTTAATGACAGTCTTTACTTTGCAAGGATTTTATATTAACATTTCCTTAGCATGCCTCATTATTTGTAAATTAATCCCTGAGATCACACTATAATGAATATCTTTAGCATTGTGGCCATCTGTAGTATTTTTGTAATCTAAAAACAAAAGGGAGAACTGATTAGGCTTCCACATGTTCTGATCTATCCTCCCTTGGGCCAAGATGTAACAAGCTTCTAACCACAAGAATGCATCTGCTGGACTGGACTGAGCAAATGGAATGATAGCAAGGAGTAAGCTATGAAACAGTTCACTCACCATTTTTTAGGCTGTGTTAATGGTTTGTACTTGTTGAATTTCACGCGCCATTCCAGGACCTCCTTACAATGTTGACATAGCCCTTCGTGGAGTTTTGTATTAATTTTCTAAAACAAAATGTTAGAGTTTGCATGTACTTAGTAGTATCTGAAAGATAAATCTCACAAATCAAGAACTATTTAATTTTAGCTTAAGGAACTATTTTTTAAAAAAAACGTTTTCTTGCAGTTTCCGATCACTCTCCTCATAAACTTCAATCCAAAGTTCCTTTTGGTGCAGCCCAGTGGTTTCTGTATGCCCAGCAGCACCTCCTGTGGTACAAACTGCCTTTGAAAGTTTGGAACTTTGGAGTTCTAAAATCTATTTGGAATGTAACTGGGGGCCAGGGGAAATGACATGAGGCATTCTTGAAAAGACACAGATGAAAATATGCCAGCCTTCCGCAACCTTGTGCCCTCCAGCCATGCTAGCTAAGGATGATGGGACGTGAGGTCCAACATATTTGAAGGACACCAGATTGGGCAAGGCTGACATATGGCATTCATTGCATGGTTTTCTGGATTTTTTTTTAAAGGAAAGCTGCATTCTGTGATTTTTATGGTAAGTATTAATCGACTTTCTGATCTGGTTCACACATAAGGTTAACCCATAGTTAATTGCCCTACCCAGGGTTTATCTGACAGATGATCAAACAACCTGTGGTTTGTTTTCTCAATCCCTGGATTGTTTGTTGCCGTCCTCCTTTGCCCACTCCCTTTATTTATCCCAAATGCCTTGTAGCACCGTAGGACTGGAATGCACAGCAGCCGGATGGGTTTTTTTTACCAGTCTTGCCCGCTGCCTCTGTAGCCTGGTAATAACCCATCGTTTAAATAGCCCAGTTTTCACAGCCCAACAAGAAAACATGGGTTCTCTTTCTGGGGCTGTTCGCATGTAACAACATGAGCTTGTTATTGTGCGTGAACGGGGACAAGTGCCTGCGCTGCCTGCAGAGTGCCCATCTCTTTTGTTTTACCCCAGAACCCACAATCACCTCCTTCATAGGTTGTGGATCGTGATGTGTGAACCTTGAATGCTAGGTTGTTTGGGGCTGAACAACACAGCAGTTAACTCAGCAACAAACCGTGCACTAACCGCTGGGTTATTTAGCCCCAAACAACCCAGCGGTCTGGGTTCATACATCACGCTCCACAACCTACAAAGGAGCCAATCGTGGGTTGTGGGGTAAAAGCGGAAGAGGCAGGTGCACTGCAGGCAGTATGCCTGCTCCTGCGAACCAGGCCTCTGAGGTGTTCATACTTAACAAGCCATGGTCTGTTAGTGTGTCTGGGTTATCACATTAAGACAGCAATCCATGGGTTAGCATTATGTGTGAACCAGGTCTTTCTTGTGCTAAATCCATTGAAGCCAACTCCTTTAGACTACTACAAAGGGTAAGTTAATATAAACAGTAAATTTATTGTGAAATCCTCCTATGCATGTTTAATTGGAAATAAATGTCATTAGGTTCAATGGGGCTTTCCCCCACGTAAGTATACATATGATTGCAGCCTTAGTTATCTGGGCACATCTAAAGTAGCTTTATGGAAGTCAGTCAAAGGACTGCCTAGTGAGATTACTGGCTTACCTGTTTCTGAACAGCATGCAAACACCACACTGTATTCAAGGAATTATTGGAAATCCTCTCAGTTTCCAAAGAAGTTTGACATATGGCATGAGGAGCTACCGTTCAGGAAAAACAAGCTCAAAGCTGCCTTGGGAGCACAAAACCAGTGATACATGTGCCTTTTATGCTTAGTTTATTCAACTTCTATCCTTTATGGTCAGCCCAATTCAGCCACCCTCATCCTCAACATTTTCATCAGGTAGGCATGTTGAGAGATATGGATGGCCAAAGAAAGAACTGGTAGCTCATTATTATCCCAACACCAGGGGCTCCAAATAAAGTCACAGCCATTATCTACTGGGCCTCTTCCCTTTCTAGGCAGGGAGGAATAAAGATGAAGGGAAGCATTTCCAACATTCTCTCTAATCAGTCAAAATTAACACTGCTGGCAACTTTCCTATTAGAGATGTTTACTGTGGTACTAAGTAGCACATATTAACACAGCAGCAGCATCAAGCTAGGGTACTTTGACACTTTCTAGGGCAGTCCTCCCCAACTTGGTTGGGGAGGACTGCCATTCGGATGTGTTGAACTACAACTCCCACCACCCTCAGCCAGCCATGGAAGTTGTAGCCCAACACAACGGGAGGGCACCAGGTTGGGGAAAGCTGCTTTAGGGCAAGTATCATAACTCAGTAAGCTGCTCCTTGCAGATACTGTGAGGCAGAAGTGACTCAGACATCCCAAGAGGGAACAAAAGATCACTCCTCCTATTACCCCAGCGTGCCTTCAGGAAGAACCCTATTATTCCTTGTTAACTAATCCGAACTTTCAAGCATTTTATAGCACTCCAAGAACAAACTCTTCCTTAACCCCAACACCATTCACTTAAGATTTCTCTCTTCCACTTCTCTTTCCAGTCCCGGCTCCCAAGTATAGTCAACACCTGCATTAATAGGGGTGTGCAATCCCCCCACCCCTCCAAATCACCTTAATATCCACGTCATTGGCTTGGATAACAGGTTGTCTCAGCTTACTTTCCAAAGCCCTGGTAATAATAGGATTAACGAATGCCTATAATTTTTATTTTGGGACAAAACTGGATGAAATGTGCAGGCATAATTGCCTCCTCCAAGGGGATGAAGCCTGCCGCATTTCAGGCAAATAGGTTCAGTTTTTGTGTGTGCAAGAGGAGCCTTTAAAGTTTGGCTTTAAAAACAAGGGATGACCTCCCCCGCCCACCCCCTGACCCCCTATGGTTTGAGGGCAATTTGCTGTCATTCGTTGTGGGTGGTGTTGTGGGTGTTGTTTATCAGTCAGTGTTAGAGTAGTGCTTGGTGCATACTGGAAACCCCTACCTGCTTGTACAGTCCTCAAGATACCAACATCCTTGGTCCTTCTTGCTCTTTGTTTCAAAGCTGAGAAACCCAGCTCATCACTGTGACTTTACATTAACACCATGTGCACAACTGTGCATCAAAAACCCACCCTGCTTGTCAAGCCCTCAGAGCTGTGCCCCCACCGCATTCTTTCAGGCAAAGAGGTGGCATCCTCCTCCTCTCTTTCAGGGCAAGAAGTCCAGCTCATCACAGTGGCTCCACATTAAGAGAGGAGCCAGCAGAGGTGGGAAGATCAGACCTCCCCTCTCCCAGCTATGCTGCCTAGAGTTGCGGCCCCCTATTACAAGTGGCTGGCAGGCACCGCCTTTAGCAGCAGGATGGTTCCCTGCTTTCCCTGTACTGGCAGCCAGGGAGAAAGTGCTGAGGGAACCAAACGGGCAGCAGTGGAACACCAGGCTTCTCCCAGTTAGCGGTGGTTCTCAAGCCATTCTTGGAAGGCCTGGGCACTGCTGCCAGCAGACACAATCACAAAAAGCAGTGAGGAGAAACACTGAAGCAGCAGACTAATAAGTTCCTTCTGTGTCTCTCCCCAAAGCACTAAGACTGAAAGCAAAAACGGTGAGCTCTGGCAAAGTCATTCCATGGTTGAAACCTGCACCCCCTCTCTTCCTCTTGGTTGGCATTTTCCATTTATGGAGAACTTGGAGATGCTTGTGGGAGGGTCAAAACTGGCCAGAAAAAGTGAAAATAAACACACCTTCTGATTCTCCAAGGCAGTTCCGAAGCCTTAGAACCAGTCCCCATTGGCTCAGACCCGAGTCACCTCCTATTCGGAGACTGTCCCAATACCTCCAATATGGGGCTAGTTGCTTCAGCTTCATTCATGCCTTGTCCAAGCCTTTTACACACCCCTACATATATTGCCTGGGACTAGCCAGCAGATCCCCTGAAGCATGGTGTGCCTGGCTCCATATAATAGGAAAGGGCATGAGAACAACTGAAAGTAGGAAATAACAACTCCTTCTGTGAGGGTAAGTGAAATATCACATCTATTCTCCTGAGAAGAACTTCTCATTTCCATATTATAGGCCAGGTTAAAATGAGGACATCTTACTCCAATATATGCAAGATTCAACTCCCACAAACGTTTAGGAACAATTAGGCATTACTTATGTAGCACTTCTAAAGCGTGCAAGTGTTTTACAATCTTTCCAAAAGATCCAAATTGTTTAAGCTATTAGAGCACATCGGGGAACCACATGTAGAGCTGCAGCTCCCAAGCTGATGAGAGACGTCAGTGATGAGTATTAAGACTGGCTGTGCTCATCTGCTGCAGCACCTGCAGTAGTGAAACATTACATGCTATTGGTTACATGCGCACTTCCCTTCGCCCTTGGCTCCTTGGAATTAAAGCTTTTGTCTTATTAATCCCGTTCTCCGACCACTAGAAAGCAGTTGAATTTTAAGATTGCCAACATGCTTTCAAGCATATCTTCACAGCCTTAAGGACTAGAAACGCAACGAAACAGGAAAGCTGGGCTCCCGGGATTCCAAATTCCACGTCTGCACAACACATCTGCTATAGCTACATAAGTGGTATTAAGTGTAATACAGCAATGCAGTAGAAAGACAAAAATATGAAAAAAAACTCAGTCTGAAAAACAACTGCTTCAGAATACAAACAGGACTCCATGCTTGGTACTCAGCTGTCTGGAAAGGTGGTTGAAATTGCTTGGATTCATCCCAGGAGAGCTGCTTTGTGGAGATCAGAACTGAGAAAGACGAGTTGATTCAGAGTTCAAGGTCAAGTGTGACAGGAAAAACAGAGTGATTCTTTTGTTTGAAAAGAAAAGAATGCTTTACATATTATGAATAAATACAAGAGAAATTACAAATGAGCCACATTACAGGGAAACAATGCAAGGAGAATAATTTGCAGCAGCAGGGGAAAAAAATAGGGGGCGGGGAGTAGATAACACTAGTTCAAATGCTAAGAATTCCAGGGCTTATGGAGTGAGCAAAATTAACTGGGAGCCAATTTATTGCAAAAGTCACTATGACAATCCTAACTGGAACAAATAGATTAACAAGGAAAAGGGAGGTTGGCTTCAAAGTCATTTAAGCCAAGTTCTACCAAATATATTAGTTAGATTAGATTCTTAGAAGGCATTCAGCTAATTTGCACATCCAAAGTGAGCTGATATATGGTAAAAACTGCCTAATTCCTTCCTATATGAAACCTGCAATGCCTTGTTATATGCTTCTTCTGTTATATACTTACTGTGTGAATTGATTACAATGAGCTACAAACAAAATGTAGTTATAAAAAAGAATCTAAGATGTCAGTATTCTGAAGATCATCATATGTTCGACAATTCTACAATGGTTCCCATCACTGGATTCATTTTGCTGCAATTATGCATTACATCATTCAGAGGAGATAACCCCTATGCATCCGAATCAATACCCTGTTTGCTATTGATTCAAAAACTTCAGAGACAGACGGCACATGATTTGTGGAAAGACCAGCAGGAGACAATAACAAAAAATTGTGGCGTTTAAAGAACACTTCGACCAGATGATATCATCCCAAAAAGAAACATGAGGAGAAATGTAGTGTCAGCATTTTTGTTATGTTTCTGTTGTCACTGCTGGTGAGAAAATAAAAAAGGGCTGTTCTATCACAAAGCACACCGGTAGTCATGTTACAACCTAAAACTCATGCTGGACAACAGAATCAGAAATATTGCTTTACTTAATGACATTTTCTTTGTCTAACCTTTCAAGCACCATTATCCAACAAGAACAACAGTGGTAACACGACCACTGAAGTGCAACTGTATGGTGGAAGAGTATTTGCATGCAGTTCTGCCCTACAGGAGACTTCAGCTGAAGGAAGACTGATGGGTGCCTGTGCCTTTAAAAACTTTCGGATTTCCTATTTCCATAAAGAGGCAAGAATAAGATGGCCGCAAATCAGTTGGTCTGTACTTTATCTCATTTCTAAAAAAAAGCCCAACAACTCAGGTGCTGAATAAACCCAGCAGCAAATTTTGTGAAACTACCTGAATTATAATTTTCAAGCTGGTAAATAAGTCAAGTAGAGCTGTGCAAATTCTAGCTATAAACATATGGGATGGCTTGCCTGAAATGGTTAAAGGTATCCTAGTTGGGTGGGAATGTCTCTTTTCATAAGCACACACCCAAAAATCTTTCTGGTGTCTGTCTCAAAAGAGCTTCCCTAAGTCTCCTCTGAAAAATTCAAAAGGACAGTGACCCAAGATCACTTCTTTACATGCTCGTTTTAGGTAGCTTGGTAGACTGTG
Organism: Heloderma suspectum; assembly: GCF_057233095.1. Taxonomy (NCBI): domain Eukaryota; kingdom Metazoa; phylum Chordata; class Lepidosauria; order Squamata; family Helodermatidae; genus Heloderma; species Heloderma suspectum. The sequence continues at coordinate 100,842,856 of NC_139459.1, forward strand.
GCATTCCTGTGGCAGCAGCAGTTATGCCATATTGCACTGGAGTATGAACAGACACAATAAAGTCATCACAGTAATCAACTAGTAAGGCAGGGGTGGGGAACCTCAGGCCCAGGGGCAAATTCAGCCCCCTGGGGTTCCCCAGATGGTCATGCCCTCTTCCCCTGGCCCCACCCCTTTCCCCCCAACCAGTGCATCAGGTGGTTTTCTGGCTTTTGTGCACCTCCCACCCGCATTCTAGAAGGTTGAAAAGCCTCTCCTGTGGTTTAGTTACTGGCAATAAGAGCTGCTGATATTTTTTGTCCCACCCCTTTTGCCTTTGGCCCTTCAGCACTGCCCACTACTGGAAAGCAGCCCCTGAGAGCAGCAGATCCAGCCCACTCTTCCCTCCAGGATCTCTTACCAAGGTACCCAATATGCAGTAACACTCTCGTAAGTATATAAGTATGCATCATGACATCGTGCATTCCCCGTACTGGTTTTTCTCATCTTCTACATCACTGAAATGATCTGGGCAAAATACTTTCCAACACACATGCTACAATTCTGAAGCTATCTGACCTGGAGTAGTTCATTATTTATATTGCATCTTATAAAGGCACAGAGGGATTTATCATAATTATTTCCCAAGAAATGATCTTGTAAAGATAGGTGATTTATTTCCATTTTACAGGGGAACTGAGGAAAGTGCGATTTAGCCAGGATAAACCTGCAATTGAATAGCAGATCAAGAAATGGACCAAGATCCAAGGCCAACTTGTCTAACGTGCAATTTGTCACTGTAATGGGACAAAAGTATCGCAGAATTATGGAATGCATGGATCTTAAACATAACTTCTATGCTTTCACACCCAAAGTTACTCAGATGATGTTCTTTGACACGAATACTACCCACTAGCCTCCCTGGTAAAAAATTGTAATACACTGCTAGAAGGTATTAAAATTATGGAGGGGGCAATCCTATGGCCACCAGAACTGTCTAGAGGGCCATAGGATTATTTGGTTTCTGGGAACCAAGGTTGAAGCCAGGACTCCAACCTCACTTCCCAGAAACTGTGCTCCCCACCCCTTCCCCCTCATAGCCAGCACAGTTCTCTCCACACCAGCTACATTTCCGCACTCGGAAATGGAGTGTGAGACAGGGAAAAGGGGGCCATCCCAGGGGCAGGGAGGGGAAGAGACTGCAGAAGCTGCTTTATACAGCTTCCTAACAGGTCTCCAGGCCCCTTCCCTCCTCCTCACCAAAATCACCTGTCTAGGCAAAAATGCAGAGAGGCTGGAGCACGGAGGAGATGATCCCCTCCATGCTCCAGCCTCCCTGCATATGATACTTGGCAGCCTCAGATTTCAGAGGCTAGCGACTATCCGGACAGGACTGTGCCCTTAGGGAGACAAAAGGGTTTTAGAAAGAATTCTAGTGACTGCTTCACTAGAGGAGACAGGAGAAACCATAGCTCAGGGGTAGAACATATGCCTTGCATGCATAAAGACCCACGTTCAGTCCCCTGCATCTGCAGCTAAATGCATCAGGTAGCAGGTGATAGAAAGCCTTCTGTCCAAGATCCTAGAGAGCCACTGCAAATCAGAGTAGAGAGCACTGGCTTAGATGGACAAGGAGTCTGACCTGGTATCCGGCAGCTTCCTGGGTTCCTTCAGCTCATCTTGTTATCAGCTTCAAAGTTTAGTCCCATTTTTTATTTAGTAAGGTTTCAGTGGTAGTAAACACAAGGCTTATCCACAAGATCCTGCAGCTTGATACCTCATTTAATCTACCAAAAACTATACATTAGCTTCAGGACTGCTGTCAGATTTTCCAGAACCTCCAGGCATGGCATATGAATCACAAACAGCAAAAGTCTCAAGTCAGCTAGTCAAGTCAGACCTTTGGAAGGCATTTATAGGACAGGAATTCCTGTCCTATGAACTCTTAGAAACCTTTTAGATAGGAAAAGCAGTAAGCCACAAGAGTTAAAGTCTGGACGGGTGCAGAAGTGACCCTTGATCCAAAAAGCTTATAGGTTATGGAGGACGTTTCAACAAACTCTAGCTATAAGCAACCTTCATTTATTTGGAGGAATATATCTCTGTTTAAGTTGGATGTATACTGACAGTACCAGGATAATGGAAAAGCCACCTATTCCTTGGTTTGTTCTAAGAAGGTTGCCAGGATAAGTGTGCGAGTTGAGAACTAGATTTAAGTTGTGAACTAGATTTCCAGAGGCATAGCTGCATTAGCCTCTTGCAGAAGAAACAAAACCTGTAGTACCCTATCTCCTACTTGCTTTTCCTCAAACTTCTCATTCATATGAATTAGTATGCAGAAGGAAACAGAAGAAAAGACAGCGTTTTTTGTATTCCTGGGAGCACTTTAGCATCATTAACCATTTTAATAGCTTTGGGAGGCACCAAGCAAACTTCAAGCGACAGTGCTAGGGTTCAGCACTGAAAGAAAGCTCAGTGTTGCTAAGCAATGTTCGGGGGGAGGGGGGAGAGTCAGTTTTCCTTCCAAATAATTTACTATTCCATTAAGAGACTATGACATCACAACTGGAAAGGGAAATGTTTCTTACTAAACAATGACAAAGGCAAGCTCAGTAGTGCTTTAATGTACTTGGAATGCAAGAAGGCATGCCCAGAAGTGTTCCATGTGTATGGCTTTGAAACGAGTGCATACTTTTCCCAAGGGCTACTTAGATATCATTCATCACCCCTAGCTTGTCAAACAGGAATCGATGATAAGGCCCTAGGTTCATTATTTTAATGGCAATGAAGCATAGAATACTGTAATTATGAAACAAAAACATGACACTCATTTCCTGTTTGACATACACTTCCTACTCTAGCCTTGTTTCTCTATAAACCAACTTTGATTGCTATCCATGCGTTACCTGACATTAATATAGAAGCATGTTTAATTTTCTTTTAAACATCAGCAAGATTTTTTTCTCCTCCCAAGTCCTTCCTTTGTTAAAGTTATCGAATATCAGGACTACACAATTCATGGGCCACATGCAGCCTGCAGAGTCGTGGGGATCCTACCCAGAGTTTCCTTTGCAAACACTAGCAAAGGAAACCCTTCTCTTATTTCCCAACTCTCTGTTCAGAGATGGGAGATAGGGGCTCTCTTTTCATTCCTGATGGATCAGAGATAAAGGAATTGTTTCCCTTGCTAGCACTAGTGTTAAGTGGGAAAGCCTGGGATTTCCCTCACCAGTGCTAGGGCTAGCAAGGGAAGCCCCTACCTTATTTCCCAGCTCTCTGTTCAGAGATGGGAGATAAGGGATCTTTTCCCCTTGTTAGCCTAACAGGGAAGCTCATTTCTTTATCTCCAATCTCTCCTGACAGATCAGGATATGAGCAGGACTGTGTCCTGCTAACGTTTCACAGGATAAGGGAACCGTTTCCCTTGCTAGCACTAGTGCCTGGGATTTCCCTTGCCAGTGCTGGTGCTAACAAGGGAAGCCTGTCCCTTATCTCCGACCTCTCCTAAGAGGGAGCGGATGTGACCTTCCCATAAACAAATTATACTACACTGTAATACTGCAAGAGTTCCTCTCTTAGCTGGTTATAGCCAGAAATAAGTTACTGGGCAAAATGAAGACTAGGATTACAGGATATGGGAAGGACTGCGTTTTGCTAAAGCAGAGCTTTCCAAACTGTGTGCCGCGACACATTAGTGTGTCGACGGCATTGTGTAGGTGAGTTGTGCGAAATGCAGAAAATTGTGCAGAAGGGCACCATGGAGCTCCCTTCCTTGCGTTTGCTTCCCTTGGCCCCACCCCCGAACTTCCTAAAGCAGCTAATGTTAAAGCAGCTAAGGCTTAGCTGCTTTAACATTAGCTGCTTTAACATTAGCTGCTTTGGGATCATGTGGCGTCTTGACGTGGGACGCACATGATTGGCAGTGTTGGAGCAGTATGGTGAGGTAGAGGCACGGGGTGAAGAGAGGAGAGGGGAGGCGCCGCCCTGGGAGCAGAGCTTGGCCGACGCCGGCGCGAAGTGGCAGCAGCCACCAGAGTAGTGTTTACTTTTTCTGGCCACTGCGCTCCTGCGCGGCCAGGCCAGAGTAGCGCGCGGGTGGAAACGCCGCCTGGGACTGGGACTGCACCAAGCGGGCCGTCCGCCATCTTAGCCAGTCGGAACGGAGCTCAGTGGAGGCCAACGTGCTCCCAATCACCCGGGCGAGCGCAGCTGCAGGCTGTCCCCCAGTCAACCCACCTGCTGCTGGCTGAAGGGAGGCTACCCTCCCAAACCCAATGTGGCAAACAGCAAGCCACCCACCACGTGGCACTTATAATTTGATTTCTGCCATTTATTTTTATTTTTACTCTGCTGTAATTGTGGATTAACCACCCACCGGCAGTGTACCACTGGAGAGTGCTGGAACTGGACTCTGGACATAGTCATTGCAAATATTTACAGCAATATAGCCTTGTAGTGAGAGATATATATTTACACCATTTTTGTTGGACTTTTGCTTCTCTACTTCATGTGTTTTTGCAGCTGAGCTCCTACCTGGGCCTATGTGTCCTAATATGTATTGTAAATACTTTAGTTAATTTTGTTTATTTTTCACATTTTCTTGTACTTATTTACATACTGTTACTCATAAATGACAACAATGTATATTATCTTACAAATCATATATTTTTAAAAATATAAATGAAAGGTTTTCATGAAATATGTTCTATCCCCATACATTTCATTATTACAATTTATGTATATGTCTGTATCTCTTATAACGGGTTAGTTTAACCTCCGGTTTGCTAGTAAAACTGAATTACCATGTCATGAAATGATGTACGTCTAAAAAGTATGTCACCAACATGAAAAGTTTGGAAAGCTCTGTGCTAAAGTTTCACAGGATGATTTTAGAACCTATTCATTATTTGAACGTAGGATTTAATATAGAAGCAATGTAATGTATTCCTGAGGCTTCTCCATATGCTTTACCACAAAAGCTTTCATGAAAATGAATCACATTTAAAACAGAAGAAGGGGACTTGGGTGGTTTCAAATGAATAAGAACAGCTGGCAACCATTCATTCTCATTCAGCTGGGAGTCACTAGAAAGATTAAGCTGACTTGCTTATGGCACTGTTATCCCGCCCTTTGCCAAACATCCCCAAGGTGGATCACATATAAAAACATTAAATACAATAAATACACAGTACAAAAAAACAAGAACAGCAGATAAAACAAGGAGTGAACAAATAAGAACCAAGATAAAAAAAGCTGATAAAATCAAGGCAATTTAAAAGGGTGTCTCAATTTACTTTAAAGCCATTAAAAAGCATGTGTGAATGGAATGGATTTTGCCTAGTATCTAAATGAGAGCAAACAAGGCACCAGTCAGGCATGTCTTGGGAGGGTATTCCATAATTTGGGTGCCACCACAGAAAAAGCTCTTTCTCCAGTAGCTACCAGCCTAACCTCTGAAGAGGTCACAAGATTCTTATAAACCAATATGATTTTCAGAAGAGAGAGCCAAATTCCTACGATTAGATTAAGAAAGGTGGTGATAAAGACCTGATATAGAAGAGCACATCTGCACAGGACTATTTTTGAAACATCTAACCCCACCCCATGTGAATTCAGCAAAGATCATAGCCCAGTCCCTCAACACAGCAGAAAGGATGAAGTCAGAGCCCTCTGTCCAAATCACACAAGTTGTGATATATCAGTGCAGCACCTTGTATGCCATATTAGTCATGGGCAATTTATCTTGTACTTCCCAGTCTGGTGCTGACACAACCAAACCAGAAGTGAAAAATATTCCTGTGCAGAGGCATCCGAAGTACACAGTTCAATACTCTACCATTCTCATGCCCTGTTCCCCATCATTGCTTTGTGCAGCAGACCTGAAAAGTGAAAGTGACTCAAATCTGGGTTGGACTCAACTGCAGGATAAACAAAAACTGGAAAGGATTAGTAGCTAAGACATGCACATGTGATGAGACGCATGTTTATGAAGGATTTAATCAGCCATATGGCCAAAGCTTTCTCTTACTCTATATCATCTGGAGTTAATACATGTCAGTTTCTGAGCAACAGTGGTTAGATTTAAAAAAAAAATAAAGGTAAACCTAGTCCAGGGTAAGCCTCAACAGTCATGTAATGTCACGTATGCTTAAATATTTGCAATTGCTGTCAGCTGAAGGGACTCTGTAAACATGTGAGCAAAGCTGTGGGAAGTCCACAATTAAAAAGAAATTAAAATGCATGAACAGAGGTGTGCTCAAAGAACAAGCCATAAGATATGGCACACTGGTACCATATCAATCTCTGAGTCATCACAGGAAACTGAAATACAAATACTCAAAGGAGAATTGTGGATTATTCGTATATTTCACAGGTGGGGAACCTCAGATCTGAGGGCCAAATCTACCCACCCTAGAGTCCCAATCTGGCCCTCCTGGGGTCCCCAGGTGACTGTGCCCCTTTTCCTGAGTCCACATTCCTTCCCTTGACTGCCTTTCATTTGCTGGCTTTCCAGCTTTCACAGGGTTTTCTCTCTCATTCTAAAAGGTTGAATTGCCTCTCCTACGGTGTAGTTACTGGCAGGAAGAGCTTTAAGCTAAAATATGCTTATATTTCTGGTATTTTGGCCCAATCTTTTTTGCCTTTGGCATCACTGGAATGCAGCCCCCGAGAGCTTATCCAAAACTGAATTTAGCCCTTGAGCGAAAAGATGTTCCCCAACCATGTTGTACTTGAATGTATTTTAAGCCTATGACCAACTCAATCGCCCCCTTTCTATCTTTTAAACTCTTGCTAAATATTAATGGATGTATTTTCTTTGATGGAGATGTGAAGAGTGTTTTCTTTGTAAATGTGGTTTTGTATATTTATTTATAATAAAGTAGAAAAACTGTGTCTTTACACAAGTTGTCTCTCATCTGTGTAAGCAGCTTATGTGGGCTTTTTAAATGTTGAGATACCTGCTGCATGAAGGTAAATAAGGAATCATGTATACGTTGGCCTACTAACACCTCCAAATGCTGATTACATACACATTTAGTTCTATAATCAAGCTACCCAATTTGTCTTTTTGCCACAGGCTGTGACACTCCACCTTCCTTGCTTGTTAAATCCCAATGGCTGAACTGGCTTTTCCCGAAATAGGGTTGTGACCAAACTGAAGGACTGTCTCCAGTACACAAATGAATCTCTTTCTCTAAAGCCCTGCCATTAGAGTATCTGGCTATAAGTAAATGGCACCATCACATCATCCTGCATGCAATGTTCATAAAATAAACCAGTAAGCCATATTTACTCACAGTTGACCAAATAATTAAAGTACTTCAGGGTGGGAATAAGCAACAGGCTTTAGCACACTTCCAGATTAGTGAGTCTGAGGAAGAAGGACATCCACAGACTATAATGACTGGCATTTGCATCAAGCACAGAGAGATAAAGGGAAGCTGCCCTCATTTAACTGTAGAAACCACTGTGTTTTATAGCCAAAGTTGCAATCTACCTCTAAAGTACGTTGTGCCCATACGATTTGAAAATGAAATCTGAGTATCCAGCTTCTATCAAAGTTCAACCTTCCAAGAAATATTTCCCATTTTCAGCACGTAGCAACCCCACACTTCAAGATGCTGTTATATAAAGTATCACTCTTTTAACAACTGCAAAGTTATGCAATTCTAAATATAACTGAAATCCTTGGGATTAAAGTGCACAGTTTAAAGCCAAAGGGTGTAATTCTATGCATGTTTAGACAAAAAAAGTCCTGCAACTCCCAGCATTCCCCAGCCAGCAAGCTAGCTGGGGGATGCTGGGAACTGTAGGACTTTTTTCTGTCTAAACATACATCTGACTGCACCCTAAGGCTACATCTTTGAGCACATTTACTTTGAAGTAAATTCCATTTATAGGTCGCACTATCAGAATATGAGTGTATCAATATCCTATTGATTTCCATGTACATCAGGCATGCACCACATCCACTAAGAACAAACGCATTCAGTTGGCAGTAGAGAAATTGGGGCTTATGTTCTAGTCCCAGTGAACCCTTTTTCCAAACCCTGCCACCTACACACTTTTCTATTAAGATGGTTGCTTATTTGGGTTCCATAAATATATATGAGGAGTCCTGGAGTAGTTGAGTAGTTGCACCACCCCTCCCCAGTTCTTGCTTCCAAGGGCAATGCTCTTGACCACCACACCACAATAGCCTCAAGCAGGGGTCTACAAAGTGTGGCTGGACTTACTAGCCAGGCTGTACTATCCAGTAGCCAGCTGCAAAGTCTAATCTATCCCACTTTCAGTGGGCCTTATTTCTAAGCAAGAATGTTTAGGATTACACTTTAAATGGATTTCTAGTCTTATTTAGGTACTTAATAACTATTACTGCTTTAAAAGACTTACAAGGCAGTCCTATACATCTTTACTTCAGAAGCTGCATCTTTAGTGGACCTCAGTCCAAAGCAAATATGCATAGTATTGCAGCCTAAGAATCTAGCATAGCAGCCATATTTAATTGTGTGTTTCTGAATCTCTTCCCACCTTCTCCAAGTCTATCCTTGGCAGTTTTAAAAAGAAAACAAATCGGGGTGGAGGTGAGATGGACTCTTCTCTCTGCTTTAATGCCACACTACAAGAACCTAAAAGACAACTTTATACATGGACTTCACCAGATGGTCAACACCAAAATCAGATTGACCACATCCTTTGTAAGATGTACCAAAGGTGGTGGACATCTATACAGTCGGTAAAAACAAGACCTGGAGCTGACTGTAGTTCAGATCACGAACTTCTTATTGCACAATTTAGAATGAGACTAAAGAGAATAGGGAAGACCCACAGATCAGTTAGATATGAGCTCACTAATATTCCTAATGAATATGCAGTGGAGGTGAAGGATAGATTCAAAGGACTAGATTTAGCAGACAGGGTCCCGGAAGAACTATGGACAAAAGTTCGCAACATTGTTCAGGAGGCGGCAACAAAAAACGTCCCAAAGAAAAAGAAAACCAAGAAGCAAGATGGCTGTCTGCTGAGACACTGGAAGTAGCCCAAGAAAGAAGGAAAGCAAAAGGCAACAGTGATAGGGGGAGATATGCCCAATTCAATGCAAAATTCCAGAGGTTAGCCAGAAGAGATAAGGAATTATTTTTATACAAGCAATGCGCAGAAGTGGAAGAAGATAATAGAATAGGAAGGACAAGAGACCTCTTCCAGAAAATCAGAAACATCGGAGGTAATGGGTGTGATCAAAAACAAAGATGACAAGGACCTAACAGAAGCAGAAGGGATCAAGAAAAGGTAGCAAGAATATATGGAAGATCTGTATAGGAAGGATAATAATATCGGGGATAGATTTGATGGTATGGTCAGTGAGTTAGAGCCAGACATCCTGAAGAGTGAGGTTGAATGGGCCTTAAGAAGCATTGCTAATAACAAGGCAGCAGGAGATGACGGTATCCCAGCTGAACTGTTTAAAATCTTGCAAGATGATGCTGTCAAGGTGATGCATGCCATATGCCAGCAAATTTGGAAAACACAAGAATGACCACCAAATTGGAAAAAATCAACTTATATCCCCATACCAAAAAAGGGAAACACCAAAGAATGTTCAAACTATTGAACAGTGGCACTTATTTCACATGCCAGTAAGGTAATGCTCAAGATCTTGCACGGTAGACTCCAGCAATTCATGGAACGAGAATTGCCAGATGTACAAGCTGGGTTTAGAAAAGGCAGAGGAACTAGAGACCAAATTGCCAATATCCGCTGGATAATGGAGAAAGCCAGGGAGTTTCAGAAAAACATCTATTTCTGTTTTATTGACTATTCTAAAGCCTTTGACTGTGTGGATCATAACAAACTGTGGCAAGTTCTTGGTGGTATGGGGATACCAAGTCATCTTGTCTGCCTCCTGAGGAATCTGTATAACGAACAAGTAGCAACGGTAAGAACAGACCATGGAACAACGGACTGGTTTCAGATTGGGCAAGGAGTACAACAGGGTTGTATACTCTCACCCTACCTATTCAACCTGTACGCAGAACACATCATGTGATGTGCTGGGCTTGATGAATCCAAGGCTGGAGTTAAAGTCACTGGAAGAAACATTAACAATCTCCGATATGCAGATGATACCACTTTGATGGCTGAAAGTGAGGAGGAGCTGAGGAACCTCATGACGAAGGTGAAAGAAGAAAGTGCAAAAGCTGGGTTGCAGTTAAACCTCAAAAAAAAACAAGATTACGGCAACCAGCTTGATTGATAACTGGCAAATAAGAGGGAGAAAACGTGGAGGCAGTGACAGACTTTGTCTTTCTAGGCACAAAGATTACTGCAGATGCTGACTGCAGCCAGGAAATCAGAAGACGTTGACTTCTTGGGAGGACAGCAATGACAAATCTTGGTAAAATAGTTAAGAGCAGAGACATCACACTGACAACAAAGGTCCGCATAGTTAAAGCAGTGGTATTCCCTATAGTAACCTATGGCTGCGAGAGCTGGACCATAAGGAAGGCTGAGCAAAGAAAGATAGAACTGTGGTGTTGGAGGAAAATTCTGAGAGTGCCTTGGACTGCAAGAACATCAAACCAATCAATACTCCAGAAAATAAAGCCAGACTGCTCACTTGAGAGAAGGATATTAAAGGCAAAATTGAAGTACCTTGGCCATATAATGAGAAGACAGGATACCCTGGAGAAGATGCTGATGCTAGGGAAAGTGGAAGGCAAAAGGAAGAGGGGCCGACCAAGGGCAAGATGGATGGATGATATTCTGGAGGTGACAGACTCGACCTTGGGGGAGCTGGGGGTGGCGACGGCCGACAGGAAGCTCTGGCGTGGGCTGGTCCATGAAGTCACGAAGAGTTGGAAGCGACTGAGCGAATGAACAACAATACAAGAAGGGGGAATTGGGTCTTATACTCTCTCTCCTTCCACCTTCTAAAACTGAGCGAATGAACAACAATACAAGAAGGGGGAATTGGGTCTTATACTCTCTCTCCTTCCACCTTCTAAGCTGATCTGCTATTCAAAATTAAATGATAGTTAAAAGTGCCTGAAAGGAATCCTGTGCTCCTCTTGTCAGGCAAACTTCAAATGGAAATGTGCCTGTTCTCCACTGGCTCTGCTCAGACCTTGCTGTTCTCACTTATTTACCTCTAAATGCTAGAGGAGAGCTTGAAGGGAGAGAAACACATCCAGACCCTGGCACTCATTGACCAAATTCATGGATTCGTTGATTAACCTACGATTTGCTGCCACCATTTTGCATATGCAACCTCTGATCAGAGGTTGCTCCATGTCATCACTAAAGGCTAATCGTAGGGTAAACAACCCACAGTTAACATAACAAAATTATGGGTCAATTAATAGTGGATTAATTGACCCATAATTTGCAGCCATTACATGCAAGTGGGCCAATTAAGAAGTCTGATGGGTGAGGGAATTTGTTGGGGGTGGGGAAGGATGCCTTTCAGAACCATGGAACACAGACTGCCTCTCCCAAAAATCCACACCAGGTTTTTCTGGCAGCCTAGTTAGTTTCTGCAATGCAATCTCCTCCAAACATCTAGCTCCTGGGCATTCTTGTTCACCATGACTAAGAAGAAGGCTGGCCTCATGTCAGGAGTGACTTCCTTTGTCCTCAATCAGTGGTCATGCCTCTCATTCTTATGAATGCCTCATGAAGCTCCTAATGCAAAACCATGTTTTCAGTAGTATGGAGGTGGGCAAACAAAATAACCAGTAATCATCTGTTTGGGGTGGAATTTGAACTTGCATTTTTCAGCTCTAGGGACGGTACTCATGCTCTGACCCTGTGGGAGGGGCTGTAGCTCAGTGATAGAGCACATGCTTTGCATGCAGAAGGTCCCAGGTTCAATCCCCAGCATCTCCCAGGTAGGGCTGGAAAAGACCCCTACCTGAAACCCTGGAGAGCCGCTGCCAGTCAGTATCGACATTACTGAACTGGATGGACCAATGGTCTGACTTGGTATAAGACAGTTTCCTGTGTTCCTAGTGATCGCCATGGGTTGCCACTGCGGGCTGTGTGGCCTTGTTGCAGCATCGTGATCGGAGGGCCTCAGCACTAATGGCTGAGTGATGATATACTGAACTGCTTTGGTGTTGAGAGCATTGTGTGGATGCAGCCCCCCGACTGGTGTATAGCAAACTCTTGAGTACAGCATTCCAGAACAGTCTGTTCCTGTTTCTGCCTAGTAAGTTGTCATAAGTTTAACTGAGCTGAGAGTGTGCTGTGGGCCAAGCATAGTGCCCTGTTTAGCGTGGCTAGCCTAAATTGGCCAGATTAGAGGCCATCTTGGCAAGCACACAGGATCAGGCTGCATGTAGTTTCTAGGTTACATTTCTTACATTGTTCATTCATTATTACTTTGATACCAGGTAATTCACTCATTATAATTAGTTAGAATTAAGACAAGTCAACTTGTTAGCTTTTCGCCATTTTTATTCTTCAGCATTCACTCACAATCAATAAGAATGAACATAAACATAAAAAGTGTTTCAGATTTACAAGCAAAAGAATAAATAGCTTGTTTTGTTTGTGAATTAAAATGGAGCTATGGACAGTTTCAAATAATTTGCTAATTACTAGATTTTGTATGGCACAAGACTAGTTGTGAAATGATTTGAACTTTATTCCTACTTGTATCATTATTGATTTACAACATTTGTATACCACTCCACATCTCTACAGATTCCAGAGCGGTGAACAACAAGATAAAAAGAATGAAACACGGTATTAAAATTATTCTTTAAAAAACTGAGTGCCAATAAAACAGAGGTTGGTCAAGGCTTTTGCACACTTTCTAGAAAAGAGCTGTTTTCAGGAGGCACCGAAAACAACGCAGTGTTGGCACCTGCTGGACCTCCAGAGGCAGGGAGTTCCATAGGAAGGCAGCCACCACACAGAAGGTTCTTCTCTGGGTGGACTCCAGTCAGGCCATAGGTCCATGTGGAACCACCAGGAGCATGCCCTCTGATGACCTCAGTGATCAGGGAGGTTAGAAAGAGAGAAGGCACTCTCTCAGGTATCCTCGTCCCAAGTTGTTTCAGGCCCAGTAGCCAATAGGCAGCCAGTGCAGCTCCCTCAGCAATGGAATTGCACGCTGAAAAGGGGCAGCTTCCGATAACAGCCGAGCTGCTGCATTCTGCACTAACTCCAGCTTCTGGAGCAGCCTTAAAGGCAGCCCCACTTAGAGCGCATTGCAGTAATGGAGCATTGTCAACTCATCATGTGAGCAATGATGAGTCAGTTACATTTGTCAATATATAAATGGAAATATTTATGCCTTCCCAAGACACGAATTCTCCAAAAATACTATTATTAATTGTTTTAGCTGTTTTAAATTTTTGTATGTTAAATGTTTTGTACTATGTTATATCATGTTGTATGTTAGGGTTTTACTTTTTGTGAACTCTCTTGAGAGCTTTAGCTATTGGGCACTATAGCTTTTGCTATTGGGAATTCTGATAATGTGCAGAAATATAATAAAAGTGGCCTTCAAATATGCTTTGAAATAAGATGCATGCGAAAGAACTTGATCTCTCCATCCCTAACACAGTTTAACAGTTTAAAACTCGTTTAAAGACTTCATAATCATATTTATTCCTCATCATAAACGTTACATTGCCCACCCCCTGCAACAACATACATGGAAACCAAAGACCGGTTTTCTGGCATCTTGCCTGTGGAATGCCCTTCTCACAGAGACTCCACTGGCACCAACACTGTTAACCTTCCAATGCCAGATGACAAACTTTTTCTTTACCCAGGCTTTCCAGCATACCAGCTGGTTTTAATCTGATGACATTTATTGGTTACTTCTGGTTTTTATTACTTTCCTCTAAGTTTTACTGTTCTGCCACTCTTAATTTATATTGGGTTGGATACAGACTAAGGGCGCAATCCTATGGCCGCTGGTCAATGGCTAAATGGCCATAGGATAGGCTGGTTCCCAGGAACCGACCTCGGAGCCTATGCTCCAAGGTCGGTCCACAGAGAATCAACCCGCATGCGCTCCTGCGCCTCGTAGGCAGTGCAGATCAGCCCTGCGCTCCACGCTCGTAAGAGCAGCACAGAGCGGCAAAAATGGGGCGTTCCCGGTGGCAGGGTGCGGAAGTCAGAAATGCTGGTATAACACATCTTATTTGTGATCCAGGCGCTGCTTTCTGTGCTCCGAGGTCCTGCGGCTAGACAGCCGAAATCAGGGAAACCAGGGCAGGGGGAGCGAGGAGGAGATCTGCTTCTCATCACTCCTCCCACCCTGCACTGGATAGGTGGTTGCCCCAGGGTCGGAAGCGATCATTGATCTCGATAGGATTGCTTCCTAAGTTAGTTGAACTTAATCCTCATTCATTTCAGTGGGAGCTAAGTCATGACTACCTTGTCCTATTGATTTCAATGGGACCTAGGTTCCACTACCTTAGTCTGGATCTAACCCATTGCCTTTATCTTGTATTGTATTTATTACTGTCGCAAGTTGTCTTGGGAGTTTTGTTAAACTATAGGGCATCATAAAAATGTTTAAGGGAGCATTCCTGTCTGGATAGCTGCCAGCCCCCAAAATCAGAGGCTGCCAACTATCCTATGCAAAGCAGCTGGAGCACGGAGGGAATCCTGTCCTCCGTGCTCCAGCCGCCCAGCATTTTTGCCTGGACAAGCGATTTCGCCCATCTAGGCGTGACTTTGGCGAGGGGGAGGGAAGGGGCTTGGAGACCCATTAGGAAGCTGCGTAAAGCAGCTTCTGCAGTCTCCTCCCACCTTGCCCCTGGAACTGCCCCCTTTTCCCTGTCTCTGCACTCCATTTCCGAGAGAACCATGCCAGCTCCAAGGGAGCAGGAAGTGTGGTTGCTGGGAACCAAGGTTAGAGTCCTGGCGCCAACCTTGTTTCCCAGAAACCGAACAATCCTACGGCCCTCTAGACAATGTTTAGAGGCCATAGCATTGCTCCCTCAATATATATATATTGATCTGTAGCTTTATAACGCTGTTGTATTTTGTTACTTTATTCTACTTTTGTTTTAATCCCTGTAAGTAAGGCTTTGGTTATAGAGCAGCCTATATACTGCATATACACATAAATGTATAACTCAGTGTTTTGAAAAAAGAAAGACACCTCCTACCCATTTACAAAATAAATTATTAAGGCAACGCCCAAACAAGAACTTTCACCTTTAAACTCAATCACAGCTCCATCCTAAACTAGTCAGTGCATAATAAGTGATGGTTACAATAATAACCGTTTAAGGGCGCAATCCTATGCTTGTTTAGACATAGAAAAGGTCTACAACTCCCAGCAATCCTGGCTGGGGCATCTTGGGAGTTGTAAGCCTTTTCTCTATCTAAACATGCTTAGGATTGTGCCTTAAATTACTCTTGAAAAATGCTGCTTTCTCTGCACCCTAGGTCTAGCAAGCTGGATCATTCTAATTAAGCTGCGCATAACACATTTGAGATAACTTGGTGTTGCAGTTCTGTGGTCACATATTTCTGACTAAACATGCATATGCCAATTTTTCAGTTATTAGGCCAGCCTTCCTACCACCTGCCTTCATTTGCGCACTCTCAGTCCACCCTACCCCGTACAGGAAGGAAAAAAGTTATGCAGCATTTACTTTAGAGCACCGGCCTCCACCTGGGCCCACCTGTGTTGCAGCAGTGGCATTACCTCCATTTTCTTATGGTATGTAGTTTATTAGAAACTAGAGATCAAATCGCCAACTTTCGCTGGATCATGGAGAAAGCAAGAGAATTCCAGAAAGACGTCTATTTCTGCTTCATTGACTACGCTAAAGCCTTTGATTGTGTGAATCACAACAAACTCTGGCAAATTCTAAAAAGAGATGGGGGTACCAGACCACCTTACCTGTCTCCTGAGAAACCTGTACGAGGGTCAAGAAGCAACAGTAAGAACCACACATGGAACAACTGATTGGTTCAAAATTGGGAAAGGAGTACGACAAGGCTGCATATTGTCGCCCTGCTTATTTAACTTATATGCAGAGTACATCATGAGAAACGACGGGTTGGATGAATCACAGGTCAGAATTAAGATTGCTGGGAGAATTATCAACAACCTCCGATACGCAGACGATACCACCCTAATGGCAGAAAGCGAAGCAGATCTAAAGAGCCTCTTGTTGAGGGTCAAAGAGGAGAGTACAAAAGCTGGTTTGAAACTCAACATTAAAAAAACTAAGATCATGGCATCTGGCCCCATTACTTCCTGGCATATAGTAGGCGAAGAAATGTAAGCAGTGACAGATTATATTTTCTTGGGCTCCAAGATCACTGCAGACGGTGACTGTAGCCATGAAATTAAAAGGCGTTTGCTCCTTGGGAGGAAAGCTATGGCAAACCTAGACAGCATAGTAAGAAGCAGAAACATCACCTTGCCGACAAAGGTCCGTCTAATCAAAGCTATGATTTTCCCAGTAGTAACGTATCGCTGTGAGAGCTGGACTATAAGGAAGGCTGAGGGCCGAAGAATTGATGCCTTCGAACTGTGGTGCTGGAGAAGACTCTTACGAGTCCCCTGGACTGCAAGGAGGTCAAATCAGTCAGTCCTAAAGGAAATCAAACCTGACTGCTCATTGGAAGGACAGATACTGAAACTAAAGCTGAAATATTTTGGCCACCTAATGTGAAGAGAAAAGTCACTAGAAAAGACTTTTGCTGGGAAAGACTGAAGGCAAAAGGAGAAGGCGATGGCAGAGGATGAGATGGCTAGATAGCATCACTGATGCAATGAATATGGACTTGAGCACGCTCCGGGAGAGAGTGCAGGACAGGAAGGCCTGGCATGCTATGGTCCATGGGGTCACGAAGAGTCGGACATGACTGAACGACTGAACAACAACAAATGTAGTTTATTCAGAAAGCCAAAAAAGAGAAAAGATCAGGTGGAACTCAAGGGCTCACAGGTCTCTTAACAACTGTGCAGCAGAGGTGGTCTCAAGCTATGCACCTTTCGACACCCCTGAATGGCAAAGTGTACCCCAATCCCCTCTTCTACATAGCTGTCAAAAAGTGCAGACGCCCTGCTGTCCCCCGTGGCATGCGGCCATCCCAGAAAGAAGAGGGGAAGGGGCAGATATATACAGAAAGAAGTCCCATGCCGCAAATTGGAGTTTAAAAAAGGATCCTGGATCTGATCCCCTGAAGGCTACTAGTTTTTGGAGAGCTGATTTGTCGCCGTCGCCGCCGCCGCCTTCCCCACAGCCCCTGCTCCCAACTCCTTCTCCTACTGGACGGAACTAACACCGCTTCCCCCGCGGCGTACCTTGCGCTGGGCGCTCGTGTCATACTTGTCATTTCTGAAGCCTTGCGCGTTGTGGTGCCGCTGGGCTCGCGTGCGCGACACATTCCCCCGCTGCGAGCTCATCCTCCAGGCGCCTGTCCTCGCCCGGAAGCAACCCTCCCCCGCTTCCGCTGCTCAGCGCCGGGCTGCCCATTCGACCGAAGCAGCGGAGGTTAAACCGAGCTCCCGTATTGGTTCTCGGCCTTCAACGTGAAAGTTGGGATTGGCTTCACCGCTGACGGTCCCGCCTTCTTTCCGGGGTCACTGAGAGCGGCATGGGGGCGGAGAGCGTAATTCCATTGGTGGCCTCTCAAGCGCTGCCGGTCCGTGAGCCGTAGGCCCCGCCCATTCGCGCCTCTCCCGCTCGGCTCCTGCCGCCCAGGTTTTCTCGCTGTCTGTTACCCGGTTCAGTCACTCGCGAGCGGTGATACGGGCGGATAGGCGGCCGGGCCGAATATTGCCGCCCTCGCGGTGCCCGGGCTTTGTGCCGTTCCGGTGCCCGCCGCCCCTGGCAGGAGCGAGTGGCTCGAGCCGGAGCCGTAGGCCGTTGCCGGAGCGCGAGCCTCGGCGGTTACTCAGCACAACCGACTCCTCCGGCGTTCGAGCGGCGGTGGTTCGAGGAGCCCTCGAGGGAGGGGGCCGGCGTGTGCGCGAGTCCGTGAGCCAGCGCTCGAGCCCGCCGCCGCCCAGGGAGGCAGTTGGACGCGGCCGCGCGCTCTTCGCGGAGCGCGAGGTGAGCGCCTTCCCTTCTTCCTCTTTCTCGGTGAGAGGCTTCTTAAGAGGCGGGGAGAAGCTGGCGGCGGTTGTGACTCGAGTGGTCTCAGGCCTTGCCGGTGGTGGGCTGTGTCTGAGGCGGAACGAAGAGACCCTTCATTGGACTGCGGGGTCGGGGATAGGACGGGGCAGCTTGGGAACTGTCCTTCCAGCCTGGGGCTGGCTGGCTTGGGCTGGCGGGGGTCTCCGGTGGATGCGCGCCAGCCCCTCCTCCTTTCACTTTCTCCCCCCCCCACCTCCTTCGCTGTGACCACCGACTTCTTCTCTCTGTGTCCTCAGCTGCAGCCTTCTCGATTTTGAGCGGCCAGGCCACTGCGATCCCGAGGCGCAGACTTTCTCTTGGGGCCGGCCGGTGGGGTGGACAGAAAGGCTCCTTCTGACTCCCTGGGAGGCGTCAGTGGTACCACCGCGGTAGACTTCGCCTCCCGGCCTGTGCAGCGATACTAAATCAATAGCAGTGGCTGGGGTTATTTTATTTCGTGCCCTTTGGGGAGGCAGCGAAGGGAAGGTGAGATATTGGGGTGGGGGAGTGTGTTATCCGGTATTACTAGGGCAACGTGTGTCCGAAGGGAGGAGGACTACGGTGTGATCAGTACCTCATTTGTATGCGAGGCAGCTCGGTGGTGGTGGTGGGGAGTATAAAAAGCATACTGTTCCAAGGGGATAGAAAAGAGCCAAGTAGTGCAGGCTTTATTTCTGAACAAAGCTTTTCTTTCCCTGTACCCACCCTCCTCCCTTCTGCGACCATATCCATTTTCAACACAGTTGTATTTCTGTTCTTAAAGTCTAAATAGGAATTTGGCTTGGAACTCTCTTGAAGGATGGTACACTTGTCAGTAATTGTTTCTTCCTTGTTTTACTTGTTTGCTAAAATGAGGAGGAAAACATGTTGGCTTCTGATTGTTTTTGAGGTTCTAGAGATTTCCTAAGCTTCAGTCTTGTGATGGTGCAAAGACGTACCAGTCTGGGATGGTAAATTACACACAATGTGGCATTTTAGTTGTTATGAATTGGTAGATTGTGTTTTGTTTTTAACAGAATGTGCTATGGTGCGATGCTTTGGCATATGTAAATATTAAATCTGATTCAGTTGCACTTTGAGAATCATAGATCTTTTTCTTTAGTTACCATGAGTGACTTTATTCTCTTTAAAACTATTCTTGCTTACTTTAAACAGATCAAATGTTCTTTGGCAGTAGTTCGCTTATGACAAGTTTTTCTACTACTTGCCGTTATTTTGTGCACGAAACAGGGCACAGTGGTATGCATGTTTAGAAAAAAAATTCCTACAACTCCCAGCATTCCCCAACTGGCATAGCTGGCTAAGGCATGCTGGGAGTTGTAGGATTTTTTCTGTCTAAACATGCATAGGATTGCAGCCTTATGCATATTAGTTCACAGTGGTCAGTCTTCAAATAGGTCTATAGTTTAAGATGCTCTCATCAGGTATTCTCCATTATAGTATCA
This sequence comes from Heloderma suspectum, assembly GCF_057233095.1. Lineage (NCBI taxonomy): Eukaryota > Metazoa > Chordata > Lepidosauria > Squamata > Helodermatidae > Heloderma > Heloderma suspectum. Next base: position 100,862,387 of record NC_139459.1, read on the forward strand.
TGTGCCCAGTGTTAGCCAATAAGCACTATGATTTCTACATGCATACTCTATCCAAAATTACACTTCCTTTGTACAAAATAAAAATAAGGTTCTTGTTCTAACTCCTTAATTTGGAACATCCTTAGACTTTTAGGTGTGTTTGCTCCAAATACTTACTGTTGGCAGCCTGTAACCTGTGTCTCTGACATTCCTTGTTGATAATTACTACACTGGCATTCTAAAGGAACCTGGCTATAAGGAAGTAGTGTACAGTATTTAATTGAGCCATATGGATATTACTGTTTATTAAAGCAACCTAATGGGAGAGTCAGTATGGCAGATTCTGGTGCAATAGTCTTCTTTGAAAGTGTACTTCTAGAATGCACCGGAAGAATGAAATACCAGAATATTTGTTCGTGTGTATTTGTCCAGAAATAGTGTTTGGCAGAGGGAAAATGTTGGAACTGACTCATGAAATTGTGCCAGAGCTGGGCTGGATATCTGGACCTTGGAGGTGGTAAACGCCTCCTTGAGGGATGGCAAGGAGGCTCTTGCTGAAGAAACCAAATTTAGATCCCATGGTTCCAGATAATTACCTCCCTGGGTCAAATTTGCCGTTTTGGGGCAAGGTGCTAGAGTGTGTGGTGGCCTCACAACTCCAAGCTGATTTGGATGAAACTGATTATTTAGATCCATTCCAGTCAGGTTCCAGGCCTGGCTATGGGACAGAAACAGGCTGGGTCGCCCTGTTTGATGACTTACCCTGTTGGTTCTTCTGGACCTCTCAGTGGCTTTCGATACCATTGACCATGGTATCCTTCTGGATCGTTTATCTGGACTGGCTTGGGAGGTACAGTTTTAAAGTGGTTCTGGTCCTTTCTGAAGGAGCGGTCTCAGAAGGTGGTGCTGGGGACTTCAGTTCGACCCCATGACCATTAGCCTGTGGGGTGCCGCAAGGTTCTATCTAGTCCCCCATGCTTTTTAACATCTACATGAAACCGCTGGAGGAAGTGATCAGGAGGTTTAGGCTGACATGTCATCAGTATGCGGATGATACTCAGCTCTATCTCTTGTTTCCATCAGCACATCCCAGGGAGGCTGTGGAACTCTTGAACCAGTGTTTGGAGGCTGTTTTGGGATGCATGAGGGTGAACAAGCTTAAACTTAATCCAGTCAAGACTGGCGGTACTGTGGGTTGGGAAACCAACTACTTCGGATGGCGGTTTACAACTGGTCTTAGATGGGGTTGCACTCCCCCTGAAAGACCAAGTGCGCAGTTTGGGAGCCCTCCTGGACTCTGAGCTAACTGGGGAAGCCCAGGTGGCTGCGATGTCCTGGAGTGCTTTTTGCCAGCTTAGGCTGGTATGCCAACTGCAGCCCTATCTGGAGAGGACGGACCTTGCCCCAGTTATCCACGCATCAGTCACATCCAGGCTGGACTACTGTAATCCGCTATATGTGGGGCTGCCTTTGAAGACGGTTCAGAAACTCCGGCTTGTGCAGAATGCAGCTGCCTGAGTACTGGTGGGGGCGAGCTGATTCAATCATATAACACCTATACTGCGCCAGCTGCACTGGTTACCAGTGTGTATCCGAGCCCAATTCAAAGTGCTGGTTTTGACCTTTAAAGCCTTAAACGGTTTGGGACCAAGTTACTTGAAGGACCGTCTACACCCATATCAGCCTGCCTGCACTTTAAGGTCAGGAATAGAGGCCCTTCTCATTTGCCCACCGGTGAGAGCAGTCAGGTGTGTGAACACACGCGGGGCCACTGCAGAGAAGGCCCTCTGACATCTTTGGAACAAGCTGCCACTGGAAGTCCGCCATGCTCCGTCATTGCAGTATTTTAAAAAGGCCTTGAAAACATATTATTTTACCTTGGCCTTCTACTGATATGACTGCTACTGTTGCTGTTGTTAACATCATTGTTGGTTTTATTGTTGGTTTCAATTGTTTATTGTTGGCTTTTATTGTTTTTTATTGTTTTTACATTTTTATGACTTTTAATATTATAATTGTTTTTATGTATTTTATTGTTGTAAGCCGCCTTGGGGGGGGGGCTTCTGCTCTGAAAGGCAGCCAAGAAATATTTTAAATAAACAAATAAGTTAAAACTTTGTCTCAAGAGCTTCCCCTGATAAAACTGAAGTTTAATATGTTAAACATTTTAATTGTGTGGAAGCATTACATAAAATGTTGCTTGTTCACCACTTGTAGTTCTCACATTAACTTGTGCTGTACAGGCAGAGTAGAAAAACTAGGCTGGTTCGTATGATCACTGAGGCTTAAGCCTTGGTGGCTTGTTTTAGTTGCAGCACATGCTGGGCACAATTTGAGGGTTACAATCTTCAAATAATCCAACAACAGCCCATGGCTGTTTGAGGCATGCTTGTTTGAGGGTTGTTTAACCCTCAAACAAGCATGCTGCCCTGGTTCAGATTACACAACAAGCCACGCCTGGGCAGTGGTTATTCAAATTGCGCCGAGCATGCACTGTGGCTTAAACAAGCCACCATGGCTTGTTTAAGCCACGGTGATCATGCGAACCTGGTCACTATCTCTGAATGCAAGTGGATTACTAGGAAAGAAGAGCCATTTTCTCCACTGATGGGTAATCCTTTTCAGTCTGCTGCTGTCATGCTGGTTTCCAAAATGAAAGGGAGAACAAAAACATCTTGTTTCAAAGGTTGCTTCACCCATTACTTTGCTTTGTTCTTGAATGGAAAGTAGTTGGAGGGTAGTTTTCCGCCATATTGACCAGCAATTCATTAGATCTTTAGATTTCCAATCCCATTTGGACTTCTTGATTCATCTTACAGTTAGCTCTCTAGGAAGCTGACACAACAAAATGAAGCAAAGCATAAACACAGCTTCCATACTGCTTATTTCAAAGCAGGGTTCAGTACAGCCTTGTTAGGTCTGTATTGCCGTTAGTCTAATAACAGGCATCCTTCCATTATAGTGACTAGGAGGATGGCTCGGAGCACTGCTGGGTTGGAGGCAGAAAAGTCTGGAATGGTGTTCCCCTCTTCCCAGGATGAATCTAAAATATCTTCAGAAGAGATACCTACAGCTTTAGCAGCTTTAAGCTGCATTCCTGTGCACACTTGAGACTAAACCCCATTAAACTCAGTGGGACTTGCTTCTGAATATGCACTAAATGCATTGGGCTGCAATTCTGACCTATAACATATCCACTTAATACTTCCTCCTGCACTAGCAAACATAATAATGACATTAGATTTTAGCCTGAAATGCTAAATAAATAATTAAAAGCTTAAATAATTGCATTTTGGTGTGATAAAGTTGATCTGTTTAATCAATTCATGCTTAAACTATCTAGTAGTGTGGAAATGAGAATGTTGTACGTGCTTTTAACATAATATTGGCTCAGATCACATGGCTCTGCAGAGAGGCTTTATATGTAGGTTTGAGGGTTTTATATTTTAAAAATGCATGTCTCTAAGCTTACCCTACACATTAACCTCCTGGCTCTTGAGGCTATTGCATAATGGAAACAAGCAATATAAGGCTTGCTTCCTTATACCTTTCTATTCCTGTTTCTGACAGAACTAGTATTAATGTTGCAAACCAGACACAGTTGCTGCTTTCTGCTTAGCCTATGTGTTATGCAAAAGTGTTACATCAGCTGTGAATAAATCTCTGAATGCTGCAAAGTGCACATATATAAAACTTTGTGCTTATAGTTCTACAAGATAAAATTGAGTTTAGTATCTGAGTTAACAGAAGAGTTGTGCTAGATCAGACTAAAGATCTATCTTTTCCCACAGAGGCCAATGGGAGGCCCACAAGCAGGACATGAATGTGGTAGCACCCTCCTGCTTATGTTCCCCAGCAATATCTTTTGAGAGTTACTGTGGTAACCCTACTATGGTAACCCTACTATTTCTGAGGGAATAATATTATTGTGATGTACAAATTGCTTTAATACAGCTGTGCAAAGTAGTAACCTGAGTAGTCTTTGTTTATCGTTACCATTGCAAAGCTACTTTAAACTGTAGTCTGTCAGTTTAGAACAGCATTCCCCAATCCGGTGCCCTCCAAATGTTGGGAATTGTAGTCCAAAACATCTGACCATTGGCCATGCTGACTGGGGCTATTGGGAGTTGAAATCCAAAATAACTGGAGGGCACCAGACTGGGGAAGGCTGGTTTAGAAAATGACATCGGTACCAGTCTTCAGATTTCCAGTGAAAACGCAACATGAATTTCTGAACTAATGTTCATATGTCTAAAAACTGTGTGAATTCCCAATGTATAAAGTTTAAACTGTCATGATCAGACACTTTCAAACTTCTATACTTGTTTCTCCATAAATGTTTTGTTATGCCCATAAGTTTATTTTGCAGGATTTGATTTGATTTGTACCCCACCTTTCTACCAAGAAAATGGCAGTCAAGACAGTTGTAGTGTACAATACATATACCACATATATGTAGTGGTATAGTGCTGTTGCTTAATACCTGACTAAATAATTCTTGGAAATACTTCTATGTAAGTTTATCAATGCATAGATTTATTCAAATATAACCCATCTAAATTGCTTCCCCTAGCCTGACAGCTAATTGAGTCATAGGAAAGCTTAGATTAAGAGATTATTGTGTGTATCTTCAGGATTTATGCCATGAACCCCAGTCAGGACAGTTTGCAAATGGAGGTAAAGATTTTAATATTGGTTTGCCTGTTGTGATTTATTTATTGACTGTTGTGATTTATTTTAAATGTTTGTATTCTGCTTTTAAACACGTTTTCAAAGCAGCTTACTAGAAAAGAATAAAACAATCAAAAGTTACAAAATCTAAAATCAAAACAGGAGCAGCAAAAAAGGTACCATTAAAGAACCACCATTAGATGCCTGGCAAGAAAAGTCTTGGCCTGGTGCCTAAAACTTTATCAGGCTATGTGCCATGCCAGGCTAGAAATTTTGGGGAGAGCATTCCGTAGTTGAGGTGTGACCACTTAAAAGGCCCTTTCTTCAGTTGCTACCTGTCTGAACTCTGATTTGAGGGCACCTAGAGAAGGGTCTCAATAGAGATGAAACTGTGAATCATTACTTTATTATGTCAGCAACCTTATAAAATAGATCACTTTCCATTTTTGATGTGGAAGCAGGCCCAAAACACAGCGCATAGATGGCTGGGTGTGGATATTATCCATATCATAATCGAGTACTGTATCCACTTGAACAGTGGTTTTCAGGAATGTTTCAGTAACTTTTAAAAGGAGAGATACTAGGGTGGGAATTGGCCTCTGGAAGGCTTCAGTTTCAAGTTGTCAACATAGAAGCGGAGACATGTTCGCCTGTGGTGACATGTTGCTAGCAGGTCACTCACTACCTGGTCTGGAAGTTGAAACACTGACCTATCGCCTCTCATTTTCTTGAAGTGGCCTTCCAAGAAAATTAGTTGCTGACTAGGATCCTAAGGGCATGATCTCAAGTGGATATTTCTTACTACTAGGTAAACAAATCTGTAAGATAAGATTTGTGGAAAATCGCATCTTGTGACTGTAGAATACTTGATATGAATATTTGCTAACAACTAGATAGCTCTTTGATTTCCCTAGCATCTTGGTGGGATCATGTATCACTTATGATAGGTCAATAAATGAAGTAGTATGAGCGAAAGCTAGAGACCAACTAATATACTCCTATCTGTTCAGCATACAATACTTGTGTAACAGGATGGATCAACTTAAATCAAGGTGATTTAAATCAACTAGAAAAAATTAAAAATTTAAATCAGTGATTTAAATCAAGTTTCACATTGAAACTTTTGCATGCATTTCTTGAACAATGGTGCATGCAGATCTAACTACTAAACCATGTTAATTTGCAACTAAATATAGTCTTATTTACACCATTCCATTCTTACAAGCAGGCTTTGCATCTTTTTATCTCACTATATTTATTTTGCATGCTTTCCATTTCACCTATTAAGGAAATATTTTTAGCATATTCCCATATAGGGCCTTTCTAATGACCAGCACCCATGACATTTTGAGGTTAACAGCACAATCATGTGCATATCTCCTCAGAAATAAGTTCCATTGAGTTCAATGGGGCTTACTTCCAGGTAAGTGGGTACAGTGAGTACAGCCTTAGTATGAGAATATAGGAAGATGCAGACTGGGCAATTTTGTCTTCTCTCTTTCCTTCCAGTGTTGATCCTTTCTACTTCTCTGTCTTGGCCAACCCTTGCCCTCACAAAAATCAAAGTAGGAAAATGAAATGTCCATGACTGATAGATCACAGCAAGGTTTGATAGTTCCTGGCCTGAAATATCCAATTTTGGGGTGTTTTTTAAAGCAACGGAGGTGAAAAACAGAAATTAATGTTTGATTAGTAAGTAACTTAATTTTTATATGACTGTAAGTGTCAGTTTAGTATGTTTGTCATGAGATTTAATTGTAACTATGCTATTTTTAAGTTAGAAAAAAACAGTTTATGATGTTTTTTTAAAAAAGATTCAGATTAAAAAGTTCAATTAAATTTTTAAAGTATAGATTTTTATCCACTCTGTTGTGTAACTATAAAGATAATGCCTACATTGAATTGAATAACTTTAAAAGAACAAAAGTGGTTATTTTTCCCCATTTGGTTGCCCCAAACCTTTTAGAGGAGGTAACGAAACTATTAATATCTCTAGTTAAGAGGCTTGTGGTTAAGGAGTTCATCAAAATGTATCTTAGATAATATGTTCTTATGGTAATAAAGTCCAAAATGCCATATGACTCTTTAAACAGATTACAATGATATACTGTTGTAGTTTATGATATTGGTACCTTCAGAGGTGTCTTCATAGCAGTATTGCTCAAACCTTTTGAGCTTGGACCCCTCTTCAGAACGTTCTCTGTCTTGTCGTCGTGCCCCCCCCCCCGATCTGTGGTGGGATACCAATCCAACACCAGCATTAGAAAAGCTTGGTTTTTTAGGGCGTAATACTATGGCCGCTAGTGAGCAGCTAGATGGCCATAGGATAGGCCACTTCCCAGGAACTGACCTCAGAGCCCTTGCTCCAAGGTCGGTTCCCTGAGAACCGACCTCCACCCCCTCCCGCGCTGCCTCGTAGGCAGCACGGATCGGCCTCGTGCTTGTAAAAGCAGCACAGAGCAGCGAAAACAAGGCGTTCCTGGGGGCGGGGAGGGCAGAAGTGCCTTTCCAACACTTCCTATACAGTCTCCCCCCCCCCCCACAGCACTCTGACTTCCCACAACTAGACAGCCGAAATCAGCTGTCTAGCCACAAATGCAAGGCGGCTGAAGTGTGGAGAGGAAGATCCTCCTCGCTGCTCCTGCCCTGCATTGGATAGGCAGTCGCCTCCGAGTTTGGAGGTGGCCGCCTATCCCGATAGGATTGCGTCCTCTTCTGCTCTGGAAACCCTTTCTAAAGTTGAAAAGCATGATAGGGATACCTGTTAAATAAATAAAATAAAGAAAATAAAATGTTTGACTCCCTACTAAAATAACAGACAAGGAGATCTTCCTGAGCTTCCCCCGAATCAGGTCAGGGTTATAGAGCACTAAGGCTTCAGATATCTCAAAAATTCAATGTGGATCTTTGAGGGTTTTCTATCTAGGGGCAATGAATTCATTCAGTTCTTGGCTGGCAGGTGGATCCCTTCCCATCTCAGGATCCTATCCTTTCCGGAGACTTCATGCCCCCAAGGCCAACTTCCCACCACCTTCTTTGAGACTACCTTAACAGCTTAATACCCCATTTTGCATATATAACACATCTTGTAACTTCATTGAGTTTCAACTTGAGGTTTTCATCCCATTTCTCCAAGTTATCAAGATCACTTTGTTTTATGTTACTCTTGTCTGAAAAGCTTTGTAGTTCCTTCAAGATATAGTCCTCTGCAAACTTGATCAATGTGCTCTGTTCTGAGAGTAATTGATAACATTCAATCATATTGTATGCTGGAGAGCCACTGTAGTGCCCTGCTTGTTGCCTGGACAGTGAATTAGTAATACCTTAAGAGAGAAGATCAGTTAGGAACTCACCTAATTAGTTTCATCTTATCTGTTGTTGTTTTTTGTAGCGTGGCATGCAACAAACAGCAGCCAAGGTAACATTCCTATATCCACACTTTTGACAAATTTGAATTCTTTGACTTGGTGTTGCTTTGAAACAACTAAAATATTTCTTTTAGAATGTGAGCTTCTTTAAGAATTAACTATGTACAGAGTTCACAGGAAGCTTTTTAAAAAGTAGGCAAGCTCTTTATTAAGTGTGTATGTCTCCTCCTAGTAGATATACAAGGTGCTGCTGAGCAAAGTTTTCAGTAAAATAATAAAATACAAAAGCAGTTTAAAATGAAGAGCCACAAATAAATACAACAGCTAGGAGCCCTTGAGCACCATAAGCATACACACAGTCTCTCTGAGACAAACAAAGCCCTTTGGAAACGCTGGCTTTGGGCCATATGCTAGAAGGCGGGCAGAAACTGAGCCAGGAGGGAATTCTACAGTCGGGCTGAGAAGGCCTTGTCCCACATGGCCACCTGCATTTTCAGGGGTGGGGTGGATTCTGATCAGAGTCTCTGATGTTGATTTAACTGTTCAGGTGGGTACATATGGAAGGAAGCAATCCTTACGCTATTCCAGTCCTAGGCCATTTAGGGCTTTAACAGTAAGAACCAGCACTTTGAAATGGGCTTGTAAGTGGTCAGCATTTACAGACTTTTATATCTGGTATGTGAGGATGTCTGTTAGGCTAACGTGATCATTTTAGGAGTCTATCTTGATCAGCCTTTTCACTAAGTGTTACTAAGCATGAAGTCTATTGCCTTGTTAAAGGAGAAAATGTTTATACGGTGTTGATAGTCAAAGTTATATAGTTTAGGGGGATAAATAATTATAGTATTTGGCTTGTTCTCGATGGGGTTGCAGTCCAACTTAAGATGTGCAAGTGACGTCTGTAGCAGTATGCACCTTTTACCAACTGTGCTTTTCCACTTGTGTCCCCTGACCACAGTTGTCTGTGCTCTGGTAATATTCAGGCTAGATTATTGTAATACATTGTACATGGAGCTGCCATTGAAAAGCGTTCAGAAATTTCAGCTGATTCAGAATGTGACATTCATATTATTAATGGAGATCTGCCACAGTAATCTTATCTATGTTAGCTGCCGTTGTGTTTCTGGACACAATTGAAAGTGCTGGTATATAGGGTATGAAGCCCTATATGGTTTGGGGTCAGTGTTCCTGAAGGATTACCTCTTTCCATACTGACCATCCTGTCAGATAAGATCTTCAAATGAGGCTCTCCATGTGCCCCTGCCTTCAGAGGTTAGGCTAGAGGCTACCAGAGAGCGGACCTTTTCTGTAATGGTGCCCTGATAGTGAAATTCCTGCTCCAGGCAAATTCACCAGTCATTAAGGTGCAAAGTCTGCCTTTTCACCCATGCTGCCCTGTTTGCTGTGATTTTCTTCCTGTTGTTGATTTTTATATCTGCTTTTTAAAAACCTGTATATCTAAATGGTGTATCATATATGTATTGTTGGTTTGTAATTTTTGTATGCTGCCCTAAGCACTGTTTTAAGTGAAAAGCTGGATACAAATTTCCTAATAAGAATCTGGTTTCATTTGATGTTCCTGGCTGCTCAGAAATAACTAAGTACTGTTATATAACAACAACAGAAATATTTGGCTAACATTGAAAAGGTTGCTATGTTTCTCAAGACAAAAATAGGTCTTGGGACAACCAAATTCCTTCTTGATCAAATCCTTGACTTTAAGTTCAGGTCATCTAAGAAGTGTTTTAGCAAGAATTGTTTAGTTTTAGATACTAATTTCAAAAGTTCAGTGTTCTGCACAAAATTCTATGCATTGCTGTGTTTGATTCTCTCCTCCCCTATTTTTTTAAATATTTCCTTTTTTAAATTCCTGAGAATATGTTTGTTGTATAAGAATCCTGCTGGAAGCTAATACTTTCCCCCTCTTATTTCAGATTGGAAGATGAATAATCTTTCGTTTAGTGAACTATGCTGCTTATTCTGTTGTCCACCATGTCCAGGAAAAATAGCTTCCAAACTGGCATTTTTGCCCCCAGACCCTACATATACACTGATGTGTGATGAAAGTGGGAGTCGCTGGACTCTGCATCTTTCTGAACGAGCAGACTGGCAATACTCTCCTAGAGAAAAAGATGCCATTGAATGTTTCATGACTAGAACCAGCAAAGGTAACAGGATTGCCTGTATGTTTGTGCGTTGTTCCCCTAACGCCAAGTATACTTTGCTCTTCTCGCATGGGAATGCTGTTGACTTAGGTCAGATGAGCAGCTTTTACATAGGACTTGGTTCACGGATTAATTGCAACATATTTTCATATGATTACTCTGGATATGGAGCAAGTTCTGGAAAACCAACTGAGAAGAATTTGTATGCTGACATCGATGCTGCTTGGGTAGCTCTTAGAACAAGGTAAATAGAGATACATTACTGGGTGTGGGGGAGATGTATATGAAAGTGTTTATACTGAATCGTTCTTAGTAAAAGTCCTCCATTTAATTTTTTTCATGAGCGATTTATATACCAATAGCTTTTTCATATTTGTCCCTTTTATCAACCAGGGAGAGAAGGAAAATATTACTAATTCATGGTATAGCAAGCAAAAGTAGCAGTTTGTCAGTGAAGCTCAGAATTAATGGGTTAACAATAAGTTAGTATTTTTATTCAGTAAAATAAGTAATTTTACATTGGCGAGGAAAGCCAAGTGAGGCTTTCCACTAAAACTTTACTTGCTGCTGATTCATACATTCAGAAAGTATATTACTGGAACTGAACCACTTCAGTCTAGTGGGGATTTAAGAAGTCCTGAGCCACCCCAGATCTGGCAGCCTCCGCATGGAAGTTGCAGTCCTCCAGAACTTTCATCATAGGGGTCCTCAACAACAAGTCCGAGACCACCTCTGTCAGCTCAGGCAGGGAGACTGAAGGCTAATAGGATGGGCAGCACCAGCAGAATCCCAAATCTGTCTTGGGTACCCAACACAAGGTACAGACACTCAATATCAGCACTCAGATGGAAAGGAAGCCTAGATGGGGATAGAATTCCTATAGACCACAGACCCCCTCCCCAACCCTCAAGTCAATGTTGGTGCTGCACTGAGTACCCAGGAGGACACAGCTGGGAGAGACTAACCCCTCCCAGTTTCCCTACCCAGGTCTCAGCAATGCACACCAGGTCAGCCCTCTCATCCACAATTAAATCATGGATGAGGGAGATTTTGTTTTGGGCTGACCATTCAGCAGCAGCAGCAGACCTGAGGGCAAGCTGGTAAGGCAGGCAGGAACCATCTGGTTGGAGGAAGAACCAGAAAGGGGATAGGCATAAGATGTCTAGCCCCTCTTCTCCTCAACTGGCTTGTTAATGTCCCAGTGCCATACCTCCCTCTACCTATGATCACACTAATAGGGGTGCCCGCACCCCATTATCCAATGAATTTCCCAGGCACATGTTAACATAAAATAGAGAGCTCTAGCCCGCAATGCAACAGCTAACAGTGAATGTCATAGAATCATAGAATAGTAGGGTTGGAAGGGGCCTACAAGGCCATCGAGTCCAACCCCCTGCTCAATGCAGGAATCCAAGTCAGAGCATCCCTGACAAATGGCTGTCCAGCCTCGTCTTAAAGGCCTCCAGTGTGGGAGAGCCCACCACCTCCCCAGGTAATTGGTTCCATTGCCGTATTGCTCTGACACTCAGGAAGTTTTTCCTGATGTTCAGCCGGAATCTGGCTTCCTGTAACTTGAGCCCATTATTCCGTGTGTATGCATATAAATGTCCACAATTACTCCTCTGTTCTCCAAGCTGCTGCTGGTTGCTGGGGTGTACTGAGCTGAACAGCTGCAAAATTCCCACCTCTGCTGGTGTCTGCATCTTCCCTCAAGCAGGCAGACATGGCTCTGGAGGCAAAAGATGAAGAAAGCCTCTCTGCCAGCAATGTTCCAGTTACCCAGCCTTTTCTCCCCGCTATATATCTATATCTATAAATAAAAGTATACACACCAATCTCCTGATAACTCATTTCCTCCCCTGTTTAAGAGCAATTGTGGCTGCTTCTCCTCACTGTTTAGGGATGGAAGAAGCCATTGTTCCTAAGTAGTTTTTCTGACCCAAAGATGAAGTGCTCGACATATGTGCATGCTGCCTCTCCCACAATCAATGGATAAACTGTGCATGCAGCATCAACAGTGTCACATTGAACGTTTCTCTAGAAATAACATGGTAATGCTCATTCTTAACTTCTGTGTGTATGCATATAAAATTTGTGAAGACTGGAAGTGCTGGGGTTCACCTACTACCTTTACACAATTGCTACATGATCCTAGCGAGTAATGCATTGTTTCTTGCTGTCGCTAGTAAAGATAGTTATTTGTGAAATGTGCAATTCAAATCTCTACCATTCAAGATAAATATTCTGTAACATCTAAAACTTCTAAGCAGCTGGAGAGGATGCATTCTGATAAAACAGGAAAAACTTTTCAGTATGGGGTGTTCCATGTTTGGTCTCCATCTACAGTCAGGGCCAGAAATATTGAAACAAGGAAAACTATTTTGGCAGTTGGCCTGTGTACACCACCACATTGAAGTTGAAAGGAAACACACCCAGATGGGAGCGAAGTCAGGACTTTCAGCTGTAATTCAAGGGGTTTGACAAAAGTGGGGCACTAACCATTCAGCCAGTGGCATATACACACACCCATTATTGGTGGCTCATAAGTAATGGAACGAATGGCTGACAAGCAGCTGCCTGGCCAGGTGTGGCCTGTTTCCTGGGTACCCCATGACCAATCAAGCAGATAAAAGGCCTGGAGGTGGTTCTGAGTGTTACATTTGAATTTGGTAGCTGTTCACTGGAACTCCCAACATGAGGTCCAAAGAAGTGTCCATGCGAGTGAAGGAGGCCATCATTAGGCTGAGGAAACAAAATAAACCCATCAGAGAGATAGCAAAAACATTGGGAGTGGCCAACACATCAGTTTGGAACATCCTGAAAAGAAGGAATTAACTGGCAAGCTCAGCAACAGCAAAAGGCCTGGAAGACCATGGAAGACAACTAAAGTGGATGACCGCAGAATTCTGCTCATGGTGAAGAGGAACCCTTTCACAACATCTAGCCAGGTCAAGAATGCTCTTGTGGAGGTAGGCATGTCATTGTCAACATCTACAGTCAAGAGACGGCTTTATGAATGTAAATACAGAGGCTTCACAACAAGGTGCAAACCACTGGTAACGCTCAAGAACCGAAAGGCCAGATTAGCCTTTGCCGGCAAACACCTAAAAAAGCCTGCCCAGTTCTGGAATACGATTCTTTGGACTGATGAGACCAAGATTAACTTGTACCAGAATGATGGGAAGAGAAAAGTATGGAGAAGGAAAGGAACAGCTCATGATCCAAAGCATACCACATCATCTGTCAAACATGGTGGAGGCAGTGTTATGGCATGGGCTTGTATGGCTGCCAATGGAACCGGGTCACTGGTGTTTATGGATGACCTGACTGCTGAGAAAAGCAGCGGGATGAATTCTGAAGTATATAGGCCTATACTTTCTGCTCGGATTCAGCTGAATGCTGCCAAACTGATAGGACGCCGCTTCATATTGCAGATGGATAATGACCCAAAACATACAGCAAAAGCTACCCAAGAGTTTCTCAAGGCAAAGAAGTGGGATGTTCTTCAGTGGCCAAGTCAGTCACCTGATCTCCACCCAACAGAGCATGCTTTTCACTTACTGAAGACAAGACTGAAGGCAGAAAGACCCACAAACAAGCAGCAGCTGAAGGCAGCTGCAGTAAAGGCCTGGCAAAGCATCTTGAGGGAGGAAACGCAGTATTTGGTCATGTCCATGGGTTCCAGATTTCAGGCAGTCATTGACTGCAAAGGATTTTCATCCAGGTTTTAAAGGAGATCCTTAAGTTTGAAATGATGTTGGTTTGTTCCATTACTTATGAGCCACCAATGATGGAGGGGGGGTGTATGACACTGGCTGTACTTCCTGAATGGTTAGTGCTCCACTTTTGTCACACCCCTTGAATTACAGCTGAAAGTCCTGACTTCGCTCCCATCTGGGTGTGTTTCCTTTCAACTTCAATGTGGTGGTGTACACAGGCCAACTGCCAAAACAGTTATCCTTGTTCCAATATATCTGGCCCTGACTGTAAATGAGAGATGTATTTAGGCTAGCTGAGGCGAGTTGATATGTCAGACACATCATGGAGGGATTTACTAATTTCTGCATTCAGCATCCAGGGGTGAATTTTTAAAACCTTTCTACTGCCAGGTGTTTATCCTTTGCAGTGTTTGAACACATTTTTAATGGTTTGAAAATATATCTAAGAGCAGGAGAGAGCTCTTAGTCTTGGTTCTGCTAACCTTTTCATTTTATTTCACCCTAGTAGAATATTTGGTTCCTAGTGAAATATTTGCCTTTTAAACTCTTGCATATATTTAGATTGAGTAAAAATAGAGCCATCATTTTTTACTGACTGTACCTAGGATTCTGCATGAAATGTTGCTGAAATAAATTTTGTACACGTATTTTGCTCAGATATGTGAAGACTTGGGCGTTAGTTTACTAATATTTTTTTGGAACTGGATATGCGACAATTAGAAACATAGCAGGAGATGTGTAGATGAATAAGTGAATATTATGTGGTAGGATCTGGTAGTTGTACTGAAAAAATGCAAAATGTAGCCGCCTCCTACAAGTTTTGGGAATCCCCATTCAGATATCCTTTTCTTCATGAGTTTGAGGACGAGCTGCTCCAGACACTTAAAAATTCCTTTTTCTAAACAAGAGCCAGTGTTCAGATAGTTGTGAGTTTCTGGTAGAATCACTTGCTGGTTGTTCTGCGACCAACAGAATGTCACCATGTAACATCTTGAAAGCGGTCCACCTTAGTAGTGGCACCCACTATCTGGAACACCTTTCTCCATGTAGTTCAGGAGGCAGAAAGTGTGGTGTGATCTTAACACTTCCTGAAAATGCACTTGTTTACACAAGTAATTAATCATAATTAATGCTGCTAATGCATTTCATTGTTTTTTACATTGCTTCTTGTTGTAGTAGTTGTAATTGTTTTAACAGTGTATTTTAAACAATGATTTTAATATTGTTATATGTAAACTGCTTAGAGTTATACTAAGTGGTATATACGTATTATTAATTAATAAATATTATGTGCATGGTAGGTGAGCGGTGGTAGTAAAATAATAGTTTGATAATGTGGCAAGTATAGAGATGGCATGGTTTTTTCCTGGCATTTTTAAATAGAAATATGAAAGTAAAACTGAAATATAAACAGAAAGAAGTTCAGTTGTAGACATTTTCTAGAGCAGCTGTGGTATATTTAAGTATAACATTTTTCAGAAAACTAGAATGTGATTGAGGGATCTACACTGAAGTAAGCAGAGTTCCTAAGCTTAAGAACTGCATATCACAAGCCTTTGGCTGGTTCTCATGATCAGCCAGCCCACCATGGGTTATTTAAACCACGGTGTACTGCAGCGCGGGCAGCCATTTTGAACATTTAAGCTGCAACCACAGTTTGGCATATTGTCTGAACTTGGCAGGGGTGGGTTGTACGAGTGTTAAACAACCTTCACATAAACCTAAAACAGACCATGAGTTATGTGAGGGTTGTTTAACCCTCGCACAATCCACCCCTCCCAGGTTCAAAGAACAGAACAAGCTGTGATTGTGGCTTGAATATTGAAAAGCTGCCTGGAACACCCACAACCCACTGTGGCTTATTTAAGCCACAGTGATTGTCCGAACCAGGTCACAGTCTCCACACCTCCATTCAGCCTCACCATTTCCAAAAGTTCTTCTGCCACTTCTCCTTATACCTTAAGATTGGCACTAGCTCGGAGATAGAAGATCTCTTCATTCCCAAGTTGCTTACTGAGCAGTTTTTAAAAAATCTATGTTCCCCTTCTTTGAAATGTTTTGTAGCCATGGAAGATTCATGATCCACTGTTTGGCTGCCCCTGATATTTATTATAAATGGCAATTTGGAAATGGGTTAGCTGCTAGGTGGATTGAAGGGTTTGTGGCTGAACTGTCTTGGATGCCTGCTGGGAACCACCAGTCTTAGTGGAGACCAGGGAACAGCAAAGACCTCCAGATCTTGGTTCTAAATCAAGATCAGTTTCTGAAAGTTTGCCCTGTATGTGACTGTTCCAAGACAATGGTTACGAATTGTCTTTCATACATTGTGAATATAGGCAGTGGTATGAGTCCTTAGAGAATACCTTTTTAGCCAGTTGCTATTAAATTAGTATTGCTACCACCTTTGCTGGATAAATACAAAATCCCATAGCTGTAGCTGGACCCATGTGTACTTTGCACCACCATATTCCATGATTATAATTCATTTTACACAACTATTTGTTCATTTGTTTTTTATAATCATTTGCACTATTTCTGAAGTTCAGTTGTGAGTGCCATTGCTTATGTAGCCAAAACAGCGCTAACCCCCATACAAGAGGGAAGTATCAGCAGGCTCAGAAAACAATGATGAGATATCCAAAAGTATAAAACATTAAGGAATTTTCTCCCTTAAGGGAGAAAATTGTCCCATGAGGATTGAGTCTGCTTATTGGCCATGGACTGCTGACTTACAGGGGATGGAAGCGTTGTGGAGGAGAGCATGGCTGAGTGGAGCACTGAACACTGCAAATTTTTGGTGCAAAACCCACTTATTGTCCTGCTTCAAAAGCCTCAAGTTTGATGCAGTGAGTGTCCCAGAACACTTCTGCCTACTTGGTTTAAATTAGTTGCAGTATGAATGAATTCTTAGTCCTGCGATATGAACAACAGTTGGAGGATGTCTAGTTTGTATACCCCTTAGCTGGCTTTTCTAATTTCACCAGAGAAACCATGTTAATAAAAACACTTAACATTTGTATTATAGCTTCAAGTTTTCAAAACACTTCCTATGCATTATCTAGTTGCAATCCTTACAACCCTGAAGTAAGGTAGTATTATTATCACCCATATTGCAGATGGGGTGGGGGGGTGAGGCTAAGAGACAGTGGTTTGTAACATCAAGAAAACAAATTGCATTAACACATTAGAGGCTAAAAATCTGAACCAATGTATGTAAGAAGGACTTACTCCCAAGTAAAAGCACGAAGTCTTGTACCTTAAGTGCTTATTGTGACCTGACATTTAAGGTAACAGTCACCTTCCTGGGTTCATAAACAATTTAGTCTGGAATGCAGGGGTGGGAAGACTTTTGCCTTGTAGGACCTACTTTCTTTTTCACTAGGATTTTGAGATCCACCATCCATAGAGCCAGGTGCAAAATAGTGGCTCAGGAAGATGGACATAAAATTGTGAAACAAGGTACCTCTAAGCATGTGTTCATTCCAGGAAATTGTTTTCAGTACCAGAACTGGAACATGCACCCAAATTTACTCCTGTTTTACTACAAGCCTTTTTCATTTCAGCAGCCAAATTTAGGAGGAACGTAAGGCCTTCTGTTGTAATTATTGTTAAACTATTGGAAGTTAGAAAACATTGCTGATCTACTGCAGATCACCCAGAGACCTACCATTTGATCCCAACCCACCTTCTGCCCCGTCCTGCTCTAATGTGTTACTGTGCTTTTCTGACTAAGCAAACTAAATGGATCCAAAGACCTACTTAAGTGCACCCTGAGGGTCACGCATTCCAAGTAAATGTTTCCTTTTTTAATAGTGTATTCCAGTGGCACAGAAAAACTGCTTGAAACTCCTCTGTTTCAAAAGAGGCTTGTCATGTGGCATTGGAGGGTGAGAATCATGTCCAATGCCTGTTTGGACACTTGGAAGTATTTGAGTGGCTGTTTGGATCCTGGCAAGCACCCCTTGGTGCTATTTCTCCATGGAAAAATGTGTGACTGTCTCTTAATACCTTTCCCTTCTGGCACATCTTCTAAGATAAGGTGATTAGGATTTAACATGATTCTGTCATGTTTCAAGTTTAGAAAAGGTATGTTTGTAAATAGTTCTTGCTCCAAATTTCAGAAAGCAATATAGACAATTTAAAACTATCTCTGGGAACAAATGTCTGCAAGGCAAATAGTGAATGCCATTTTTATATGCTCAGCCTCAGTCATTATTTAAAAGGAACAGAATCTGCTTCATGTTCTTGAGCCTTGGAAGCAAAATATTCCAGATACTGTCACCTTAAAAATATTTGTCTTACAAATGTCAGTATTTGCAGAATTGAAGTATTATCTTTCAAGTTTGTTACACTTAATGACAACTAAAAATGATTTATGCTTCAGGTTTTATTCTAGGGGTTTCCAACATGTACAGTTGTATATATAGAAGCCACTTCATTCATAGGATATCTATTCATTTTGAAATAACATACTAACTACTTTTTCAGGTATGGAATTCGCCCTGAAAATGTGATTATATATGGCCAAAGCATAGGAACAGTACCATCTGTGGATCTTGCTGCTCGTTATGAAAGTGCTGCTGTGATTCTTCATTCTCCTTTGACCTCAGGAATGCGAGTAGCTTTTCCTGATACTAAGAAGACCTACTGCTTTGATGCATTCCCAAAGTAAGCTGTAGCATATTTAAAAGGGGTTACAGTAGAGTTGAGCAAGCTGGTATGCTCTTCACCCAGAAGAGAAGTCACTAACCTGGAAATAGAAGCCTTGGTCAATGTAGAGCCATTTGCCTGTGATTGTACTGTAAATAAGACTGTTGAAATGTCTTGATTTAAAACCATGGATTGTACCCAGACTTGCCCCTCTGAACAGAAGGGCTCCTGTTTGTGGAGGGAACTGGGATCCTGCAAAGGCTTCTACTGCAGGAAAGGGGCAGGCCAGCAATTCCTTCTTTCTCCATAGCCCCCAATATCACCTCCAGTCTGTTCCCGAGTATCCCCCAGTCTTCTGGAACAGCTTGGGAAGTGGTCCTAGGAGCTGAAAGGGGAGTTGAAATAAATTGCTGCATTGCTAGCAGAATTCCACTGAATGCAATTCTGGATCCAACTCTGTTTTTTTTGAACTGATTTCTACATTAATTATGCACACTGACTTGAATGCCTCCACTAAATAATCTCTCGGCATTGTGTCAATCAAGCATGGTAAACTTCAGATACTTTAAATGGGATTTAAAGCTAATGTGCATGAGTGAATCACCTATGATCAGCCATTTGTGAAGTTGCATACTCTTGCATACTGATTTCTTTTTCTGTATTTCTGTAGCATTGACAAGATCTCTAAAATAACATCTCCAGTGTTGATAATCCACGGGACTGAAGACGAAGTGATTGACTTTTCACATGGCCTAGCTTTATTTGAGCGCTGCCAAAGACCTGTGGAACCACTGTGGGTAGAAGGGGCAGGACACAATGATGTTGAGCTTTATGGACAATACCTTGAAAGATTAAAACAGTTTGTATCACAGGAACTGGTGAATTTGTAAATTGCCCTGTACAGTTACTTGCTGTTGAAGTTCTTTGCAGAACTGCAAATCTTGATAGCCACAGCATAAAACCTGATGGTTTTGTTTTCAAATCAGATCAGTTGCCTTCATACATGTACAGGTAATGATTTGTAAGCATAATTAATGAAGGTTTTAATACCAGTATTAACTGGAACAACTGATGATGGGGACAAGCTTGTGTAGTTCATATATTTTGTGCAAGTTTTCTTAGACTATACATAAGTCAATTTGCAAGTTTTTCTTAAGATGTACAAAAATCATAGGGAAGAAAGTGAAATTTTAATTATGTAAAATCAGATGCTGTAAAAGTGTTGCCAAATGCTTTAGCATACCAGAAACAAGTTTATATATAATATTTTTAAAACATCTCAAAATTGTACTGTGACCTATTCTATTGCACAGGTGTAATTGAAGCAGTTGTAAAGTACAAATAGCCATTACAATTGAAGGAATAAGAAAGAAAAATGAAAAAAAGCACTGGAATTTACAGGCCCTATTATATAGGGAGCAAGTCAAAACTGGTGTTTTATTATCTTTCATGAATTATTCTCAACGTTTTCTTCTTTTCCTGAATGATTAATGGCCAAAAATGCTTATTTGGCCATTGTTGCTCTGCAAAACAAAGGCACAAAATCTTGATTCTCTCATAACCGCTACTATTGACAGGGTCCATATTAAAGCAAGTAAATACAGAACTTCAGTGGTTTCTCTGAAATCAGTGAGAAATCTAAAGATATTTGTGGCCATTTTGAAATGATCATGTAAAGAAGCAGAACTTCGATAATAAAACCCCTGACTTTTTTATACTGGCAACCATGCAAAGTTGCAGTTGTCATTTCTGAATTAATTTGAATGTTTGTAAGTGTAGGACTAATTGTTTCAACTATTATGAGAATTCTACTAATGTACTCCTATAGTGAAACGAATGTTGACAACTCATAGCAAAATAAATTGCCTTTCCCTTGAATACATTTTTGCTTGACTAAAATAGATCTAAAATGTAGCCTAATTTGTAAACAAAGTAATACTCAAATACACACTGTGCTTCTAATTTTAAAGCCTTACGTAATTTACTTGTTCTGCTTGTTTTTGTGATTGTCTGGGAGTATTGTGTAATGTATTATGTATTGTGAATGCTTAGATGCTGATGTGTTCAACTCAAATAAGAGAAATTACACACACGTGATACTGAGTTTTTCTTGCAAAACTATAAGTTTCTGATTAGTCCATTTTCAGTGACAAGAAAAGAGCAAGAGAGCACAACTCCCAATTTGACTAAAACATCTTGCCAAAATCTTCTTCCATTATATTGACTTCTTTTTCCCTCTCCAGAGGTCTTTGCTATTATCATCATCCACTTCTACTTTAGAGAGTTAGCGTGATCCAAGATATTCTGTTAGTGTATACTTTCATTTTAAGCAAAGTCATGCTGACTTCTAATTAAGACTTTGAATAGCGTCTGGGTTTTCATAAATGAAGGACTGAACATTTTAAGTATACAGGGTAAAGTGTTTATTGGTTGTCACAGTGGGTAGCAAATGTATGTCAGAGATAGTGGATTGGACCTAGAGGCATTTCTTCTGATGGAGGGAAGGGTGAGTGCTGTGGATCCAGGCCACTACATTTAAATATAATGCCAAAACCCAGTTGAAATATGATTTAACACAATAAGAGAGCAATCCTATGGCTGCTAGTCAGCGGCTAGACAGCCATAGGATATGCCAGTTTCCAGGAACTGACCTTGAAACCCGTACTCCGAGGTCGGTTCCCTGAGAGCCGACCTCCCCCCCACCCCACGTGCTGCCTCATAGGCAGCGCGGAACGGCTCCACGCTCGTAACAGCAGTGAGGAGTGACATAAAAGGGGCGTTCCTGGGGGTGGGGTGGGGAGGGCAAGAATGCCGGTACGAAACACCCTGCTGTCCCCTCTCCGACTTCTGGTGGCTAGACAGCCAAAATCAGCTGTCTAGCCACAAATGCAGGGCAGGAGAAGCACGGAGGAGATGATCCCCTCCATGCTTCTCCTGCCCTGCATTGGGGAGGCAGTTGCCTATCCTCATAGGATTGCGCCCTAAGGGTACGATCTTATGCATGTTTAGACAAAAAAGTCCTACAACTCCCATCATTCCCCAGCCAGCCCTAACACATGTTGCACTCCCCCCACCCACCCCAAATATACAGGAAAAAGTACTGCAGTGATCACAGTAATTGCTTCAAGTAGTCTCCCTGTACTATCTGAGTCACATTGAGGTTTGTCCACATAATTCCTTATGGGAGAGAAGGTGGCTTGAAAGGGGTGGGAAATAGCAACCAGTTCTTATGCGTGAACTGACCTGGAGTTGTGCTAGTGAAGTTAAAAGGATTTGTAATATTGCTAATTAAAATCACACAGCTGCCTCAGTTAAGATTTATAGAAACCATTCTGATGAGTTTGATAAATACACTAAGTTGCATCCAAGCTCAGGTGCCTGTCTAAACTTTGGTGGCTTACAATACTACAAAATATGCATACGTTCATAATAGTATGACCTTTCAAAGTGTCACTGGAGCTATTTTATACTGTGGAAGTGGAATTTTTATAGGCTTGATCTCTACTCAAGTACCTTTTTAAAGCCCTATTCTGCAATATTAAAATAAAAGGCTTCATTATCCTTGAATGAAAGCAGGAATCTATTTAGTCCTTTGAAATTAAATAAATAAATAAAACCTAGCTTCACTCCAGTGTATTTGTTGAAACATTCAGTACTTAATATTGAATAACTTTCATTTGTCAGAGTTGCATCCCTGGAACATTGTTTCCAAAATTGTTTTGATCCATATGTTGTGTTATAACAGTAAGGGAAAAATGTTTAAACAAATCACTGGGACTGTAGAAACCTTAGCTGTTGACATGCGCCTCAAATGATTACAAGACATGTAATATTCTTTTCTGTGTCTTTTCTGTATAAATATGTTAATAGTTTTTCATATTAAAAGCTGCTCTGGTAAAGCTCAACTTCATTTCAATGTCTGTCCATATGCACTAGGCGTGGGAAAATGTGGTTCTCCAGATGATGTTGGACTGCAAGTCCCATGAGCCCTAGCCAGCAAAGCCAATGGTGAGAGATGATGGGAGTGTGAATCCAGCAGCATCTGGAGGGCCACATATTCCCCATTCCTGATATACCCCTTCACAGAAAGTTAAATTTAGTCTAGGATTTGTTTTATATTTTTTAAAAGAAAATAAATTGGGACGATGTAGGCGGCCATATACCAACTGCAAGAACTGACCTGAGGTTGGTAGCTGCTATCTCTCTATAGTCCATATGTAAAATTCTGTGTTGTCTTTGGGTTGAAACACAGACCTCGGCAGGCAGCTTGTAAATTCACTGTAGGGGTTGTTGCAACTGTACGGTAGCAAGCTGAATTATGCTCCCAGATCCCCACATTTCAGACTAGGGATGTACGAAAGTCACTTACCTGAACCAAAATTTGATTTGCGGTAGGGGGGGAGGCGCTCTGTGCCTCCCCCCGAAATTCTGGCCGGGGGGGGAGGCGCATCGTCGCTCCCCCCGAAATTCTGGCCAGGGGGGAGGCACATCGTCGCTCCCCCTGAAATTCTGGCCGGGGGGGAGGCGCCCCGTCCCTCCCGCCGCGAATCCTGCCGGCAGGGAACGCAAATGGCGGCGGCCATAGCTGCCGCCGTTTGCGTCCCTGCAGTCAGCCGTGATAGGCTACGTAAATGTTTACGTAGCCTATCACGGCTGAGTTAAAACACACAAACCGCGCGTACGCAAATGGCGGCACCCATGGGCGCCGCCATTTGCATACGCGCGGTTTGTTTGTTTTTTTAACTCAGCCGTGATAGGCTACATAAACATTTACGTAGCCTATCACGGTATTTTTTTAAAATCTAGCTGTGATAGGCTACGTAAATCTTTACGTAGCCTATCACTTTTTTTTTTTTTAACTTGGAAATGGCGGCGGTGGCAGCCAGTCGGAAGACCGGCAGCCGCCGCCACCGAACTGCTGCCAGAGCCGCTGCCGCTAGGGACATTCGCACAAGGTAAGTCCCGTCCCGGGGGGGGCGGGGGGCAGACCGTTTCGCCACTGGTTTTGGGGGGCCAAATGCGCTGGCATTCGGCCTCCCCGAGATTCGTGGCGAAATTCTCTGACATCCCTATTTCAGACTGAACTTGAATGCAGGAGAATTTGCCCCGCTGGGGCTGTTCACACAACATGGTAACCCACACTCAGTGGTTGACCATGAGTTGCTTTGAACCATGGGTTGTTTGTTGAACTATGGCTTTTTAACCATGCGGTGTGCCTTATTTTTCTCGAACAAGCCACCTTGAGGACCCATGGTTTGCTGTTGGGTTGTTCAGGGTGGTTGTCTGAACAAGCATTCAGACAACATGATAACGCACCCTGCGGAAAACATGCTGTGTTCAGACATCACGCTGACACAGTTCAACACACAGCCCCTGGTTCAAAACAACCCACAATCACTTGAGTGTGGGTTAGCATGTTGTGTGAACAGCCCCATTGTGTGGTTTGATAATACAGACAGACAGCTCTCACCCTGCTTGACATTGCCTCACAATGACTTTACAAGTGGCTGCTATGTGACATATTCATCTGTATACATCTAGAAGGATCTTGTGTAAAGTGGCCTGTTTGTACAGTAAAGAGGCAGACCATAGGTTCTGGATGTGGCAGACCTGTAGAATGTAACTGCTAGCATAAAAGGCTTTAATAGCATACACACACACCCTTTTCTATATATGAAGAAGCATGACTTATTATGCCATACCATGCCTAGTTCCTGATGATTTTTGACTAACCTGAGTCATGTATGTTCAGCATATATTGACTATTATGACTTGGGAGAACACTGATGCCACCTAGTAATCGAAACACAGGCTACAAAAATACACCTTCTGAAAATGTTGAGAGTAAGTTCAAATTTGCTTTATGTTTAGTAGAGTCAAATAGTGCTATTCAAAATACATTTTGCACAAGGCTTTGAGGAAGAGGAAGTGGAATGGAAGACTGCTGGCCTTTTTTGTCAAGAGAGGTAAGTATGGCTTTTAATTTCTTTACAGTAGAACTCTGCATGGATATTAAAGCCAAGCCCTGCTAACATCCAGTGGAATCTCCACCATTAAAAGTATGATTCTAGTTCTCGGCCATTTTATCAGGTTGCTAGTGGCAAACTTGATAAGTTCTGCAGATCCATGCGCCAATGAAAAGCCATTAACTAGAAATGTTCTGCCATCTTTTTGAGTTTGGTGCTAAAGAAGCATTGTGAGAAGGGAGGCAGCACGAACTATAGGACTGGGAGACTTTTTTTTTTTTTCATTCCTGTGCAATATCGAGCTGGGCAACTCTATGGTGTTCATGACTTTGGGGAAAAGCAGACTGTCCAGTTGAATCCCGCAGCCTGAGAACATAATGGGCATACACTGTCTGGTTTCAGGCTGAGCACTACCTCAAACTGTTCTTGTTACTTTAGGATAGTTGAAACTCCAAATTTGGAAATGTGCTTAGAAGATAATTATGGATGTGCTGTATTATTACAGAGCCTAAACTAGACAATGCAAGGAAGTCTCTGAAATGGAAATAATTTGTATTAAGATAAATCTAAAAAATGTTAGTCAACATTAATTTCTTTGCTTCTGCTCTTTCCCTTCTGTTAAGATTGGATTAATCCAAAGTCAGATCTAAGCTTTATCCACTGTTAACTCTGTTTAAAAACTCTGCTGATCATTGTACATTAAGACAACTCAAATAAACCCTAGCTTTTGACTATGCTGTTTTGACTTTTTGTGTGGTTCTAAACTTTATACCTCTTTTTCTAATGGGGTGGGGAAATATGTATAATTTAGTGCACAGAACTGTATTATACAGGAGAATGGAGCACTGCTTTTTAGCAACAACAATCTGTAGTTTTATAGAATCATGTATCCTACAGTTTTGATCTTGTTCTAGGAAAGATAATTGGAGCGTGTGGGGTTGAATTAGTGGTTGATTTTTGTGTGAATATTAACATGGCCCAAATGACGTGATGTTATTTATGTCATTTGGCCTGGTGTGCATCATTTTTAACATAAATTAATGGCAGGCTGTGGGTGGGGGAAACCAGATTTAGACTGTGGGTACCAGCGGTTAACCCTTGCCCCCTACCACAGTCCCATTTGGAGTGGGGTGGGGAGCAGTTCCGCCTGCAATTTGCAATAGGAAGAAAGTTCCCATTGCAAATAGGCAGCGGGGTGGGTGGGGGGCAATTCTAATTGGGACTGTGGCAGAGAAAAGGAGTAAAGGACCTGCTTCACCACCACACCACAGCCCCAATCTGGGTATTCCCCAGCCCTGCACCAGGAGTGTTTTTTAAAAGCACAAAGCCAAACCATCTGAATAGTATCACATGTGATTAGCCCAAAGCGTTTTTATTTCATTGACTGAATGTTATAAATGAGCTGTTTCATTTGATGAGCTTACACATTTATTGTGTAATAACTAGTGTGCATAAAAGGTATATTAGGGTAGAAACATTTTTCCTATTTAAAATTTAGAATATGAAAATGGTTTTGGAATTTACTATATAAGAAATTAAAAGTATCTAATTTAAAATTTGGTTTCATAATACTAGTAATAGTAATATATTGGGTTGGACCCAAACCTAGTCATGCTTAGAGTAGACCCAATGAAGCCAGTGGGACTTAAATCATTCTATCATTGATTTCAGTGGGTCCGCTCCAATCATGATTAAGTCTGGCTTTAACCCTCTCTATACATTTGAGTACAGCAAAATTAAATAGTTTTTTTTTCCTCCTGTGACAGAAGCATATACTAAGAAACTGAAATATTTAGAGATTCTAAAAATAAGCTATTTTAAGTGGAAGTCCCCCAGAGTAGTACAAACCACCACCATCAGGCATCTGCTAGGAAGGTAACTGGTACGCTATCAAAATTAGAAGTCTATTCCTAATCCCCCATACTACATACATAAAGTCAATTATAGTCTGCGCTGAAGAGTGATATATGGCAAAAGTATAGGAAGCACCCCACTCTAAGCTTGATGCTGGACTGTACAGGTGGTTTTAGTCAGTTCTGGGATTTAGCCCACTTACACCATCTAGTCAGCCTCAGCCTTTTTCCAAAATTAAAACTAGAATAGATGTTTTACCTATTGATTTGGCATTTACCTATACCAACCACAGCATGGAGGTTGAACAGAAGATAGGTGAGATATTAATGATAAATAGCAGGACACAAATGTTTTAAATAAATACATTTTTAAATAGGTGACATAGGAAAAGATACAGGCCATATATGGCCCTTGGCTGTATTCTCATTGTCTTCTCTACTACTTTAATAATAGTGAACTGTTTTACAGAATTTTAACCACATGAGTCTTTACATCACATGATTTCTAGACTAAACGCTGATTTGTACTATCGTTAGGTACATGAGAAATAATCTATGCAAACTGACTAGGGAATTCATGACAAGGGACACTTGAACACTCGCAGGTGCAAGCTGTAGCAGAGCACACTTGTGCTTCACCCACTTCAAGTAGTTTTCACCTGTAACAGGAAGACCTTGTTACTCTGCTTCACTCAGCAGAGGCTACTGTTCTGGTAGCTAGAAGTGGCAGTAGTTTCACAACAAATCTTGCATTTGTGAATTTATTATCACGGATAAAACAGTTTAATGTTATAGTAGAGTGCATTGGGGTCATTTGCGACAGATAACACCAGTCTGCTGCAACCTTGCAGTATCTCCCCGCACTCTTCTGTTTTTCCCCATTTGCAGTAGGGCTGCTTTTGCAATAAGTAGCCTCCTCTTCCCATTCCTAATAGCAGTAGCGCTGTTTCAATCACAATAGTGGAGTAGCCCGTTTATACTTAGTGCACAAAAAGAATACCCAGAGCTGAAGGAGAAAGGGCAGCCAGTAGCAGGAGCCTTCAGCTGCAGTATCTCACAGTCATGTTACTACGATACACCTTCAACTAAGGAATACCCAGAAGGGAAGGTGAGAGGGCAGCCAGCCACGGTGTTTCACAGTTGCACAGTACACCTACAAATTCACAGTTGCGCAATGCACCTTCAACTAAGGAATACCCAGAAGGGAAGGAGAGAGGGCAGCCGGCCACAGTATTTCACAGTTGCGCAATACACCTACAAATTCACAGTTGCACAATGCACCTTCAACTAAGGAATAACCAGAAGGGAAGGAGAAAGGGCAGCCAGTACAGCAAGGGAGCATGGACAGGGCTGGAAACAAACCTCCCCAATCATGGGATTGCGCTGGATCACCCCTTCAGAGGAGTGCAGCAGTTTGCTTTTTCCATTCACAGATGGCAGCCGCTGATTCGTTCATGTCTCCCCTTCAGAATAATCCTGTGTGTGAGAGTTTCCTGTGTATTTGTGGAGAGGAGGAGGAGACTTAATTTGTGCTGGGGAAGCAAAGGCAACAGCAGTAGTCACTGCTGCCAACTCCAGAGAGCTAGCAGAGGGAGGCAATTCTGGCCCTTTCCCTCTGTGCAGGACCTAGGCACCTCCTGTCGGTCTGTCCCCAGGCTTCAGTATTGCTTGTTCACAGTCAGTGGATGCGATGGGGAGAAGTGTAGGGTAAACTATCCAACATTACTCATGTGTTCCATTAAACTTCCCTCAGCAGTGGAGTGGGAGCAAGGCTCTCTCGCTGGCTGGGCAGCATCTATGGAGTTGAAAACGTTCACTTCTTCTAGCGGGACTCTGCCCATCCAAGTGCAAAGCAAGGTGGATTAAAGTGTAGTTTGACCCGTGAAAAGTGGGTTTGAAGGCAGTGTTTACTCTGCATTTTTTTGCTTCATGTGCCTGGGTTGGACCAAAAGCAATTTCATGAAAATCCAGATAATACTGGAAGCGCTTTTCATTCCGTTTCCATGTAGACCCCCCAATGATGATGATGATATTATCCATTCAGTCGTGTCTGACTTTTGGTGATTCTATGGATCATCTCTCTCCACGTTTCCCGATCTTGTACTATTTCTTTGAGCTGTTCCATGCTCTGGTTGGTATCAATTTTGATGGTATCTAGTCATCTTGTTCTTTGGCAGCCAGGTTTCCTTTTGCCACTAACCAATCCGAGCATAACTGCTTTTTCTAGTGAATTCCTCCGCATAACATGGCCAAAATAAGTCAATCGCAAATCATGATTTTTCCATCCAATGACATGTCTGGGTTTATATGTTCCAGTACTTGCTTATTTGTTATCTTAGCTGTCCAAGGAATGGACCCCCCAATAGTAAGATCCTATCAGTGCTTTTCAATGGAATCTCTTAACACACTATCAGTCATGAAATGCTAGTTATTAGTCATGAAGTGTACAGTAATCAAATACCGCCTAATCAAGTACTGTGCAAGTAGGTGTGAGCTAGGCCTTATGACCAGCTAAAGGATTGCAGCAGGCCTTCACGCTGCTCCTGTGAACAACTGCCTTCGCATGGTAGCTCATAAGATTATGCAAGAGTTCCAGCAGGCATCTAATAGCTACCTTTCAAGAAAGATTCCCTCCTGCTTTATTCAGTAGGCTAAGGCTGGAACCTGCCTGTTGTATGGCCGCACCCACATTGGAGGCAGCACTTCATTAAGTCTCAAGTATTGCATTTGGGGGATCCTAAAATGGCTACCATTTCAGGAGGATGGGAGCTGAGTGGCGGTGGTTGGTTCTGTAGTAACTCCAGAACTAGTGAGTTAGAGATAAACTGTCCTGCCTTGTTTGCTGACCATGGAATGCTCCTTGGTTAAAGTGAGAAGAAAATGTCTTTAACTGACTTAAAAGCAGGCATACATAACACATGATTCAAGTATATAAACTGTTGAAAGCAAATACAGTTGCTCCACCTTTCCTCCTCCTCATGCAACCACTTCCTTCATTCTGAACCAGCCTTGTTCTTGCTTAGGTGGCAAACCTGTGTGTAGGCTGTACCATTTCAGGCTGCAAGTGGAATGGGGCAGGGGGTGGGCAGACCCCTTCTATCTGGAACAGATTTTGCAGGGGGACAGGAGAAACTGCAAAAATTATGTTTTCCATTAGCAGAGACATCCGCTGGATCAAAATCTAGGGTGGCCATTCATGCATCACCAACTATTTATTCATTAGATCTATATATTGCCCAACTGACAAATGCCCTTGAGGTGGTTTACAATCATAAAACACCAAAGCGATAATAAGGTAACAAAACAATAATACAGCTGATGAAAAAAAAATCCAGATATTTAAAAAACGGAAAATATTAAAGAGTCAACAATAAAACTGATAATAAAAACAACAAATTGGAAATTAAATACCTGCCAGAAGAGGAAGATCTTAGTCTAAATGCATATATAATGAAGATACCAAGTGGATATCCCTGGGATGGGCATTCCACAAACAAGGGGCCACCACAGTGAAGGCTCTTTCCCTGGTAGTTGCCTGCTGTAAATTGTGGGCAGTGGCACCCAAAGAAAAGCCTCCAAAAATTATCTTAATAGTCAGGCAGGAACATATGAGAGAAGGAGCTCCTTCAGGTAGACCAATCTTATGCCATTTAGGGCTTTAAAGGTCAGCATCAACACTTTGAATCGGATCAGGAAACTGACTGATGACAAATGCAATTGATGCAGCACTGGAGTAATATGTTCAAAATGTCCAGTCCCAGTAAGCAGCCTCGCTGCTCTATTCTGCACTAACTAAAATTTCTGGACCATCTTCAGAGGTAGCCCACGTATAATGTATTGCAATAATCCAGCAGGAGGTTACCAGTGCATGAATAACTGTAGCTAAACTATCTCTGTCCAGGTAGAGTCATAGCTAGTATATCAGCCAAAGCTGATAAAAGGCACTTTGTGTCACTGAGGCCACTTGGACCTTAAGTGACAGAGCTGGATCTATGAGCACCCCCAGACTACCAACCTGTTCCTTCCAGGGGGAGTAGAGCCCAATTTAGAGCAGGTTGAACACCACTTAAAGAGACAGACAAACCATCTACTAACAGAACCTCTGTCTTGTCTGGACTGAGTCTCAGTTTATTGGCCCTCATTCAGCCCATTACTGAGTCCAAGTTCAGGACATCATCTGCATTTGATGAAAAGGATAGAGAGAGCTGAGTATCATCCGTATACTGATGGCACCTTACTCCATCCCTTTGGACAACCTCTCCCAGTGGTTTCATGTAGATGTTAAAAAGCATGGGTGACAGAGGAATCCCACAACAGAGTCTCCATGAGGCAGAACAGTCTCCCACCACCACCTTCTAGCTCAGCTGTCCAAATGGGAGCAAAACCATTGTAAGGCTGCCTCCAACTCTGAATTCAGACAGCCTCCCCAGAAGGATACCATTGTTGATGGTACCAAAAGCCACTGAAAGGTCTAAGAGAACCAGCAGGGACATGCTTTCTCCTGGCAAATGTCATCCCACAGGGTGACCATGGCAGTTTCTGTGCTAAAATTAGGCCGAAAGACTGATTGAAATGGGTCCAGATAATCTGTGTCATCCAGAAGTGTGTGATGTTGACCGGCAACCACCTGCTCAATCACCTTGACCAAAAATGGAAGGTTGGCTGCTGGTCTAAAGTTATTACAGACCTCTGGATCCAGTTTCTTCAGGAGAGACTGCACCACTGCCTCTTTTAAGTAGATTGGTAGTTGCCCATCCCTCAAGGAAGCATTGATTACTTAGGTCCTTAGCCCAGACCTACTAGCTGTAATCAGTCAAGATGAGCATAGAAAAGGCAGAAGTGCTCAATTCCTACTTTGGCTCATTCTTCTCACAAAAGAGGGTCTATGAGCCCCCTGGCAAAGGTGAAGTACAAGCTGAAGGGGCAGGATTGCAGCTTGAGATCGATAGGCATATGGTCAAGGATCACCTAACTACTTTGAATGAGTTCAAATCTCCAGGGCCAGATGAACTGCATCCTAGAGTAATAAAGGAACTGGCAGAAGAGCTCTCAGAACCACTGTCATTCTCTTTGCGAAATCATGGCGGACGGGGGAAGTGCCAGATGACTGGAGAAGGGCTAATGTTGTCCCTATCTTCAAAAAGAGCAAAAAGGAGGAACCTGGGAACTCCAGACCAGTCAGTCTGACATCAGTCCCTGGGAAAATTCTGGAGCAGATTATTAAGCAATCAGTCTGTAAGCACCTTGAAAACAACACAGTGATTACTTAAAGCCAACATGGATTTGTCAAGAACAAATCCTGCCAGACTAATCTGATCTCTTGTTTTGATCAGGTAACCTCCCTTGTGGACTGTGGGAATGCTGTGGACATAATATACCTCAACTTCAGCAAAGCTTTCAACAAAGTGCCCCATGATATCCTGATTAGCAAACTTGCTAAAAGTGGGCTAGATGAAACAACGATCAGGTGGATCCACCATTGCCTACAGAATCGGACACAAAGAGTGCTTAGAATCATAGAATAGTAGGGTTGGAAGGGGCCTATAAGACCATCAAGTCCAACCTCCTGCTCAGTGCAGGAATCTAAGTCAAAGCTTATCAATGGGATCTTCTCAAACTGGGGAGAGGTTATGAGCGGGGTACTGCAGGGCTCAGTCCTGGGCCCAGTGCTCTTCAACATTTTTACTAATGACTTGGAGGAGGAGGTGCAGGGAATGCTGATCAAAGTTTGCAGATGACACAACATTGGGCGGGATAGCTAACGCCCTGGAAGACAGAAACAGAATTCAAAGTGATCTTTGATAGGCTGGAGCGCTGGGCAGAAAACAACAGAATGACATTTAATAGGGATAAATGCCCACTTCTGCACCTCGGAAAATGAAACCAAATGCACAGGTACAGGGTGGGGGATACTTGGCTCAACAAGACTACAAGCGAGAAGGAACTTGGAATTGCTGTAGATCACAAGCTGAATATGAGCCAACAATGTGATGTTCATTGAACTTATTAACAGCGATGCAGCGAGAACTGATTTCTCTACAATGCCAGTTACAAAATTCTGGATCAAGTGTTTCCAGTCATATCCTGTTCTGTCTGAGACTGTGTTGTGCCTTCTTCTTCCATTTCCAACAACATATCTTTGTGAAACAGGGTTTTCCAGCTTGTTGGTTATCAAGTCTAAATACAGAAGTAGACTTGTTGTGGAAGATGATCTTCGTTGTGCTCTTGCAAAGACTGCCCCGAGAATTTCTGATCTGGTGAGAAAGAAGCAATCTCAACCTTCGCACTGACGTTGGCTTTTTATGCATACTGTCGCAAAATGTAGCAATGTAGTTTACTGGTGTTATATTAAGACTGTTACCCATGCTACACCATGCTTCAAGACAAAATTTCATTTATTTGTAATTAGAAATAAATATTTCACAATATATAATTACATATTGTTTTTGTGATTAATCACTATGCTTTAATTATGTTCAATTTGTAACAATGAAAATACATCCTGCATATCAGATATTTACATTATGATTCATAACAGTAGCAAAATTACAGTTATGAAGTAGCAACAAAAATAATTTTATGGTTGGGGGTCACCACAACATGAGGAACTGTATTAAAGGGTCGCGGCATTAGGAAGGTTGAGAACCACTAGTCTATGGAGTTCAAGTCATGATGGATCTGAGTGACTTTATCCTCAAAGTGCACCACAAACTGATCACAACAAGCAATTGAGGGTTCAATTAGATCTTTATTCTGATCAGCCTGTATAAGGCCATGAACTACCCAAAAAAGCTTTGCAAGGCAATTTCATGATGATGCAATGATAGTGGAAAAGGATTTTTTCTTTGCCACCCTCACTGCCACATAATAGGCTCAATCTGTGTTCAGTCAGATTTGGCATGAGTTTTCCTCCATCTACGTTCAAGCTATCTTCCCCTTTGTTTTGTAACCCTCAGCTCCACAGTATACTATAGTACCAAATGCGTTTGGCCAAAGGGAAGAACTCGCTCTGGAGCAATCACGTTAACTGCCCATGTCACCTCTATATCCCACTAGAAGACAAAGGCTTTAACAATGGGCTCCAGCATTCTCTGAGGCCAGACCATTCTAACAGATCACCTACCTTTGCAGAGGGCAAAAGGAACCACAAGTCTAAACCTCAATAGAACATGAACTGACCATGACAATGAGGCCCATGTAGGTCTCCCACTTCCAGATCACCATCCTCCTGCCCAGTAGTAAATACCAAATCCAGAGTGTGTCCTGACAAACATGTTGGGCTGATGACATGCTGGGACAGCCCTATAGTTGTCATGGCAGCCATGAGGTCCAGTACTACCCTGGAGAAAATGCATCACCACTAAATAGGGCATGGATTTGCATAAGATTTGCATATGCTAATTTATATGTATAGATGCACATTTAGAAAATGCTATAATTTAAACAGTAATACAGTCCATCTCACCGCATGGGCCTGATGCTCAGTTTGATGTCCAAGTGCTGTAGATGGGCAAAGTTAAGACTCCTACTGACCTTTCTTATGGTTCTCTTTAAAACAGGCTTGGAATGGACAAGCCTGTTGGACTCGATGGTCTTATAGGGGTTGGGCTCGATGGACTTATAGGCCCCTTCCAATCCTATGATTCTATGAACCCTTCAAATAGAGAACTGTCTTTTGTAAAGTAGGACACATGGCCACCCTATCAAAACCCATTCCATGACCAAAAGGTCACAGTTGGATTTGACCCACAAAAGCATATGCTATGATAAACCTTTGTCAGTCTTTGTCAGAACCTTGTTCTACCACATTCACGTTTTTTGCTGCAAGAGACTAACATGGGCTCCCCGATCCTGGAGCTCTCTAGATGTGCTGGGACTGTAACTTCCATTATGGGAATGATGGGAGTTGCAGTCCCAACACATCTGGAGGGTACCAGGTTAGGAAGTCTGGACTAACACATCTACCTGAATGGAATTTACCATTGAAAACAACAGCCTTTCACTTCTGAAAGAAAGCTAGGCTAGAACTCCTCATCCCGACATCTAACTTTTCCAGCTGGATGGATTTTTATTTTCTACTTTTCAGTATCGAGGTCCCACCTGCAGTCTTTTAATAGCATAGGTTTAAATGGTGAAAACTAGACCTTTGTGGCAGGATTTCTAAGCTGCATTTTAAATCAAATGGTTAGTAAGTCTTTTAGAATGAATATATGCCCTCTGCTGACACATACACGTATTGCAGTGGTTCACTATCAGAAGCATATTTATCAACCAGAGACCTTTACATTAGTGCAAAAAGAATTCCAAAAACTCAACTCACAAATTACAAACAAAAATTTGAAGGGGATCCCCACCCACCCTAGTCAAAACAATTACAAAACAAAAGTAGGTTTAAATCCCCTACAACAGGGGCAGGTAACTGCAGGTGGTTCAGGGGTCATTTTTGCTTCCCAGCCCCCCCTCCCTGGACCACAGTCTGGACCTTGCAGGGTGCCTTTTTTTTTTTTTAATGACAGTTTGTCATGACTAAGCCACCGGGGCCGCGGTGGCTTAGTGGTTAAGATGCTAAACTGCAGACTGGAAGGTCGGCAGGACAGCAGTTCGAGACCCGAGTGCTGCGTGACGGAGACGCGTTCCGTGCACCTCGGTGTTCAGTCATGCCGGCCACATGACCACGGAAGCGTCTTCGGACAGCGCTGGCTCTTCGGCTTAGAAATGGAGATGAGCACCACACCCTAGAGTCGGACACAACTGGTTGGGGACACCTTTACCTTTACCTTTTGCTACTGAAATTCGGCAGCCAACTACTCCAGAGCACTGTACTGCTACACAGGTTAAGTTTATTGTGTTTGTAAGCCAACTTCAACCTTTTTGGTGCTCCATAGCAGCTACTGAGTGCCAAAGAGGTCAATTTAGCTTGCAAACAAGTTTTATTTTATTTATTTATTATTAAATTTATTAATCGCCCATCTGACTGGTCACCCAGCCACTCTGGGCGATGTACAACCCACCATAAACAATTTAAAACAATAAAATTTTACCATAAATTTTTTTTAAAAAAATACCCTAACCCACCCCAAATGCCTGCCTGAACAACCACGTTTTTAATGCACGACGGAAGCTCATTAAAGAGGGGGCATGACGGAGTTCCCTAGGGAGGGAGTTCCACAGAGTGGGGGCCACCACAGAGAAGGCCCTCTCCCTCGTCCCCACCAGTCTAGCTGTCCTGGCTGATGGGACAGAGAGAAGGCCATCCGAGGCTGATCTTGTTAAGCGGCCTGTCTGGTGTTGCTGGAGGCGCTCCTTAAGATAGGCTGGGCCGGAACCATATAGGGTTTTAAAGGTCAAAACCAACACCTTGAATTTGGCCCGGAAAACAACTGGTAACCAGTGCAACTCCTTCAGCACTGGAGTGATGTGATCTCGCCGGCGGCTGCCTTTAATCAGGCGAGCCGCCGCGTTCTGTACCAGCTGCAGTTTCCAAACCGTCTTCAAGGGTAACCCCACGTAGAGCGCATTACAGTAGTCTAAACGAGAGGAGACCAGGGCATGTACTACCAATGGGAGCAGATGGTTGGGAAGGTAGGGGCGCAGCCGCCGTATCAGATGGAGTTGATACAGCGCTGTCCGGCTCACAGCTGACACCTGAGCCTCCATGGACAGCTGGGAGTCCAAAATGACCCCCAGGCTGCGGACCTGGTCTTTCAAGGGTAGCTGTACCCCATTCAACACCAGGTCAACATCCCCCAGCCTCCTCTTGTCTCCCACCAAAGTTAAATTTGACACTTTGCTCCAGAGTACTCCAGCGTGGTTTGCCCTTGAATTTCAGCAGCAAACTGCCATTTTTTTTTTGTTAAAATGTTTTCACCGCCACCTAATTCAGCCACATCGCAGGGGGCACAAGTAATCGATGGGACATGTGTTGCCCGCCCCTGCCCTACAACATAATGTGTCCAGTTTATATATCATTTAAAACCAGTCAGAGTTCTGGGACATGCTAAGCTAAACTATTACTTGGGCGAGCTTTTGAGTTCTCCAAAATATGATTTCATCAGCCTACAAAAAGGCAGGGGGTGGGGGAAGAAACAGAAACATAAAATAATTTTTTTAAAAAATGGCTAGATGTGATGACCATGAGGTCTGCAATTTAGATAGACCCAGTCTCAAAATGGAGGTTATAGACTGAATGAATTAGTCAGTGGTTGGTATTGCAGGTATCTGATTACACCTAGCAATGCATTTTGGGAGAGAGAAGTAGCAATGGTTGATCTCTATTTCTGAAAACACAAAAGTCCAGCTGTAACTCATCTGCTTCTTGCCTTGAACAAAACACATAGGTTTCTGAGCAGAGAAATAGGACAGTCCTTATATCAGCAACATCAGAGATTAATTTTAGGTGGTGCACTAGGTAAAAAAAGGCAATTGAGGCCAAATTGTATTATGTAGTAGTTCGAGATGCAGAACCCTCAGTTCAAAGTCTCTCTTCAGGTAGTAGAAAATAATCTTCCTCTGGTGGCACATTCTGCCTAGAATGGCTAAATACAGTATTTTCCAAAGCACATAAAAGAGCAAAGATAGATGAAGAGTTCTGGAAAGCTTGTATATTTTTGTGGCTCCTAATAAAGGAATTGTCTTACTGTGGATTTTAGATTTTCTTCTCATGGACCAGCACAGCTGTCTTTACTCTTTTTTTTATCTATTACATGCTGCAGCAGAAGCTACCTTTATTCTAAGCACTACCATATTTCTACAGCCTAGCTGGATTTGCAGGAATTTATGCCACATGCCATAACGATTTTTGAAGGCCCAAAGTATGGTTAACTTGTTTCAAGGAGAGCTGTCTAAAAGGTTCATAGAAACTTTGGGCTATCATCTTCAGTTGCCTCATCTCCACAATTTGCCACATCTTTGCTCTACTGAAATAATTTGATGTTTGCACTGTAGAACTCTTGAATCAGAAGATAACATAGGTTTTGCACTTAACATACAGGAACTCTGCTATTAATTCATAATTTAAAGTGTGCATATGATTTTTCTTGAGATACAGAAAGAGCTGAAAAATTAGTATTCTGAAATTACCACTTCCCATGCACATTAAAGGGACACTGATCAGTGGGACTTAAGTGCAGAATTTGCCTCAGTCCTTTAAAGAGGATTTAGGGCTGAAATTCTAGGTATTCCTAAATTTCTCTGGATTGTGCCCACTTGCTTAAGGGGATCATGGAGCAACTGCCCAACTGTTCACAAAAGCAGCAAGTACACAAACTCTAATTAATTGTTTCCTCCTATATTGCTCCTAAACTATTATTTCTTTGTTTTCTTAGATGTTTAGATGCTTGTTTAGAGTTATATCCAATATTGGTCCTTGTTAGTATAGACCCATTACAATGAACGGGAGTTAAGTTCAACTAACATTGGGTAGAACCCATTGGATACAACCCAAGATGTTATTTCACTGCTAATATTAGCCAATGGATTATCATAGCCTTATGTTTGCATTCCCTCACAGCAGGGGAAATAGCCTTAAATGAATGGTAACCTAGAATCCTGGAGGCTTGGTTAACAGTTAAGGCCAAAACAGACACAATTCCTTCCGTAAGATTTCTTTATAAAGTCATTCCTTCAAGTATGGACATCTTGGTGTTGGTGAACATGTGTTCAGGTGAGTCAGCCAAGTATGGGACCCAGCCATGGCCAATGACAGTTATTCGGAAAGTAAATTCTACGGGACAGCACAGCGCACACATGGTTCTTTGCCTTCTAAAGCCAACAATAGGACCTGGCTTGGTACGTGGTTTTCTAGATAGCAGCCAATATTTATTTGATATTTAAGTATGCCTCAAGGTGTATTTTATGGTGCTTCCACACAAACAGGTTTGTGATCGTCAGGCATTCTGAATCAGAATGCTGAGTCATGTCAGAGCAATCCATATGCTGAGGTGGATGATCCCCATTCCAATCTATTTTGATTGTTGTCAAAACAGCAATGATAGCTGGAAACCACTGTGCCAGGAAGTACCACACTGAAGACGCACTTCTGGATGCACTTCCTGACTGAATGCTACCATTGCTCATTGGGGTGACGTGAAGCTGCAGGAGTCCATTCTGTTAAGCAACTTCCAAGCAGACAAGCAATAACAAAGGCGGTAATCAGGACAATGGGTTGGACCCAGATTTAGGCCTGTGCAACTAGGTCGGTGGAAGCAGAATTGCCTGCCCTCCCCCAGGACATCCCCTCCAGCCCCCCTGAAAACGCTACACAGAGTGTCGGGAGATCCTGCTGAACAGGGTAGACTGTTACAGGGAGAAGGAAAGGGTTCCTGAAAAGAGCAGAGACAACTTTCCTGAGAAGAGCTCCATTCACAGAAGGTGCCTCTGCCCAATTTTCAAGAATCCTCCACTTCTCCCTGCACCACAGCGTGCCCCATTGAACAGTCCCCTGACCCTCTGTGCAGCATCAGGGGTCGAGGGTGGAGGTGCTGCTGTGGGGAGAAGGGATCAGGGAAGTCTGTTTCCACCAGCCCAGCTGCACTCGGCCAAATCTTGGCCCAACCCAATGACTCCACAGATGCTTGTTTCTCAAAGGCCCCAATTTGTCCTGAACTGCTTGATGGAAAGCCCCACTAAAGCAGGAATTAATTAATTAATGGAGGGTGGTGTGGATGGAAAGAGGAAGGGTCATCTCTTCTTTACTATCAGCTGCCACCACTGGTACATTCCTTTGTGCCTCATCTCTGCATCCTGATATATGTCAGCCAGCTATTATGTTCTTCTACTAAGTTGCCTTTAATCATAGCAATATATCAAATTTTCAACTGCTAACAGCCTTTTTAAGGGAAAGAGGAAGACAAATTATAAGAGATATTTGTTTAGTTGACCTTAACTTTTATTAGCAGCCACACACACTCACAAACACACACACACACACTTCTTTTATTGGGTCCTGCATTTTTCTGCACTGACAAGTGAGTACTATGGAAGAACTTTATAAAATGTTGAAATTTGTCCACTTGGCTTCTTTAGTAAGTGTATTTTTGTAGCATCAAAACAAGGAATATTAAGAGTCTGGCATGAAATGTTTTGTAGAGAAGAAACAATTGGCTTATACTGCAAGGAGAAAAAGTGCAATGTACTTACAGTTACGCATTTTAAAAATTGCAGTGATTTCATTCAGACAGAATTAAGCAAATGCTTAAAATCAATAGACTTTTAAAGTGCTTAAATCTGTGGCTGAATCATCCACAAAGCTATTATGAAGCAGCTGTCAAATTAATCATTTTCTTCCATGTTCTCTCATCCTATTGAAGTTCCGTATTATGTGTACCCCAAAGAAGAAGAAATACTAGATTCCAGTTACAAATTATGATTTTATTTATTAATTCATTCATTCATTCATTCATCCACTCATCTTGCAAGTTGCCTTATAGTCAAAGCTCTCAGGGTGACATACATAAATGCAAATTAAAACACAATAAAATCAATAACAGACAATTAAATACAATAAAAACTAATAGGAGCCACAAATCCAGTATAAGATAATGGAGACTAAAAGATACAAAAAACAGTACTAAAAAGATTTTTTAGAAATCCGTGGAAATATAAACAGTTAAATCCGGGCAATAGAGTGTACAGTAAGTTAAAAGGCCTGAGAGAATAGAAAAGAATTTTGCCTGACACCAAACAACCAACAAAGAAGGTGCCAGGCAGAGTTCTCTGGGGAGGGCATTCCACAACTGGGCTACCACTGAAAAGGCCCACTCACAAGTAGCCACCTCCCCGCCCCATCTCAGTATGTGGGGGCACTCAGAGCAGGGCCTCAGGCTCTGGTTATGATCTCAGAGCATGGGTAGGAATGTATCATGTCATATTCTTTATTAGGCAGGTTTCCTAGGTTTTATTTTTCCTTTAGCTTACAGTGGTCCTTCAGGAATTAAACAGTGATGTCATGTATCATTAAAAGGATTTGTGTATTCTAAAAGTTGTTGTCATTTTAAATCCCCTTTTTGAAAGATAGGTGTGCATGTAAACCAATTGTATTCAGAGAGGTTCTCCAGGGACCCATGAGTAAGATTGCATCACAGACATTCTAGCTTTCCAGTAATCGTTGGCATAGTTGCCAATGACAAAAACATATCAAGCGTCTTTCAGGAATCTCTGGTCATGTTGGAACTGACGTTTTCAACCTTCTTCCAGACTCTACGTCTGTAGATGTCTGGATGAAGAAAAATATTGTGTAGTGGCCATACATTTTATTCTCAATGTTTTTAAAGCATGGCACTAAAAGCACCGTTGAGGCTCATGCTATTCCGATGCATGCATCAATGTTTTTCATACAGGATAGAAACCAGAAGAGAACCACTGTAACATATAATAGCTTGGATCCAAAGTTACACTGTATGTTTGACAGCTGACACATACACGGTACAACACAAGACAAGCTGATCTATTTTGGACAGTCAGAGCTGCGCACTTGGCAACTTCGTAAATCCAACAATTAGAAAAAATTACAGGGACATTCACGCAGATTACCAGGGCAAAAATAACATTTCAGCCCCAATTTGCACAAATGTGGGGAGGGATTTATTTTTTTAAGCCACAAACTGTGAGCAGGAAATTTTTGGTGGCAGATTTTTGTTTAAGGGTTAGCGAAGAAGTGGTAGACCCTCCAAAGTACCGCTTGGGCACCATTAGAGGGGGTGTCACTCACTCATGGGTGAGGTCACTCGGCAAGAGTGGCAGTGGTTTCTGCTGCTCTTGCCATGCAGCTAACATGCCAGTGCCCACAGTCCATCATGGGTTGGCAGTGCCAGGCCCAGACAACACAGCAATCCATCGTGGGTTGAACAACCCCAAGAACAAGCCATGAGTTGCTAGGGTGGCTTGTGGCCCATGCACAAGCCACCTTGTGGGAATTGGTCCAGGTTCACATGACACAACAACCCATCATGGCTTGTCACCTGCTACGGGTTGTCATGTCATTGCAAACCCAGTCAGCCTTTCATAATCTGCAATGCCAAAAGTATAAACTCGAGTATAGATTTAGGTCCTTACATTAAACAGTGTCATCCTTGTATGCATTTACCTAGGAGTAAGCACTTAACGCAATAGGGCTTACTTTTGAGTAGGCATGCATAGGATTGTGCTGTAACTCACTTTACTTTGAAAAGCACCACTTATGATGGCAGTAATGCTTGTGACTCAAATGGTCGAAGAAGAATCACTTTACTAATATTTGGCTCCCATTAATGTGTCACATGAGACAATTCCTGTTTTTGTAAGTCAGAAAAATAAGAGTCTGCCATGACATCCTGAACAGAGAGTGTGACAGATAATGCTCTTCCTGTTGCTGGATCAAGCCTTTATATTCTTTCTTCTCTGTAAGCAAAAACAATCATTTGCTCATTTGTTAACTCTCCATATAGATAGCAAACAGCAGCTGAAATGACAAACCACTGCTTCAATTTTCTGCATTTTCAGTAGTTTGGATATTCCTAACCAAGCAGGTAAGTATAAAAAGTATTTTATTCTATTATGTACTTTTAAAAATTATAATTATGTTACATTCCATTTAAGTCAAATGTTGAAATATTGTCACAACGATCATATCAGAGTGTACAGGATTCTGACAATTGAGAGATCAAGCTAGTTGTACTTTGCTTTTGATGAGAAATCATTCTGCCATTTGGTCTCAGGTTTTCTGATTCTAGATTATATTGATTTTTCTCTAGTTCTGTTTCCAACTTTGGCTATAAAAGTCCAGTACTTTATATTCTTATACAAGTGCTCAGGTTTCTCAAGGTTATGGAAATCTGCTATATTTTCAGTGGAACAAACAACACTGTTTACAGAACAGAACAGGGTGTTAACTCACTGCAGAATCCAGATTTCTACCACCAAATATTTGGCATTTATGAGAAAGAAAAGCAACATCTTTGGTTTAATATTTTACACTGAATTGACTTATTTACCTAATCACAGCTCAGCAGAAGAATGTAAAATCAATACACATGGAAACTACAGAAAACAGAATTATGGAGCGCTTCTTACGTTTTAACCCCAGCACACATTTGCTTGAGCATCTAACTGCAGTCTTGATTTCTGTACTACCAGCCACACAGCTATACAAGTAGACATGGGGATTCAGTGAAAAGATGATGTGCTATTTCTCTTGTGAGTGCCTGAAGAAAACATTTACAGAAAGATCCTATTCTTCAATTTATCAATGCTGGGCAAGATGGAATTGATCCTAAGTCCTGCACTAGAATCACAGAGTTATAGAATAGTAGGGTTGGAAGGGGCCTACAAGGCCATCGAGTCCAACCCCTTGCTCGATGCAGGAATCCAAGTCAGAGCATCCCTGACAGATGGCTGTCCAGCCTTGTCTTGAACGCCTCCAGTGTGGGAGAGCCCACACTAATAGTACACAGGGCTATGGACTGAAAAATGAATTCTGTTGTAGTGATACCCTTGTGTCAGCAGGATGTCACTGCCAGTAGAAACATCATCCATGGGGAAAGCTGGGGTCGGGTGTGTGTGTAAGGCAGTGAAGTGGAATCTTATGAGGAATCCTATGCATGGCCCTACATTTTGGATCGTTATGCCTGCGAAGGAGATGGCATATGTTAAAACATTCCCTTTCAAGTCAATGAAGAACCCCAGATGATGATTGCTCCCTTAGCACCCCCACAGCTGTAGTGGAGGATGCGATTCCAACCAGCTCTGCAGCCAGGGGTATATCAGACCCAGCTGGGGAATGCAGGCCTCCTCTATCCAAGTGTGTGTCTTAGGGCAACATCATTCTGTCCTCCTCTCCTCTGAACTTAGGAGCACACAAGAGGGCATTTGGGGATTGGTACACTGCTGAAAGGGCACTCTGCCCAAACAGCCAATGCTCACCACAAACTGGGAAGGGCCTAGCTCTAACAGTGTTCAGAACCTTTACAGAGACCTTGATGAAGGACATAAATATCCACCTGCTCCCCTGAATGGT
Organism: Heloderma suspectum; assembly: GCF_057233095.1. Classification (NCBI taxonomy): domain Eukaryota; kingdom Metazoa; phylum Chordata; class Lepidosauria; order Squamata; family Helodermatidae; genus Heloderma; species Heloderma suspectum. Next base: position 100,905,748 of record NC_139459.1, read on the forward strand.
GGTTCTTTGAATCTCAGCTCTTCTGCTACAGCTGGAGGTGCAAGGACAAGCCACCTTACACAGGTAAGCACCTTACACGGGAAGAGTCAATGCCTCAGCGTCGGGCTCCCCATCATCCTGTACCCCCTATCATCTTCTTATTGTTGTTTATCTCATCCCAGTCCGTTTCCCGGTAAGGCTATGGCCAGGGATTGAACTGGGCATCTCTGGAGAGTTCTGGTGGAATATAGCCACACATTTGGCCTCTTTACCATGGCTCCAAGGGCATCATACACAGGGCTGGGGGAGAGGAAGCTGGGTATGTACGAAGGCCCCATCACAAGTCTTTCTATATGTTCCTGTGGCTGTGTGGTTATGGAGTTTCTCTGGGACGTTTGGGTGCTAGCCTGCTGTCTTCTCCCCACCTTTGGTACTACCTGAAATCACTATTGCTGGCAGGAAATCCAAAAAATTTTTGGATTTCCTGCCAGTTTTGCCTTGTGGTAGTTACATTAACACAGCCATTCCCATCCTGGTGCCCTCCAGATGTTTTGGACTTCATCTCCCATCAGCCCCAGCTAGCAGACATTCATCAGGAATGCTGGGCACTGTAGTCCAAAATATCTGGACAGCACCAGGTCCAGGAAGGCTGCTTTAACACCTCCTTGTGGTAAGACTCAAACAGACACATCCTGTTACACATTGCAGTGCTCTTTCCTATTGCGTCAGCAGGCAGCTCTTAGTGGTTACAGTGAGCTTCCTGTTGTCATTTCTGCTCTTCCTTGTGAAGATGCCCTTTTAGGAAAAATCACCATGTGCTGATTGTATCATGTCAAAGGGTACCATGGGAATTAAGTTGCAAGAATCCTGAAAGGGTGAAGAATGGTGGTCTTCTGAATAAGAACCACCTCCAAACATTAGGGGTTGAGACCTGCAAACTCTGTGATACTGTGTAGTTCAGATGAACTTTCTGTCTGTTATACTATTGTCAGCCTGGTACTATCGATATTTAATCATAGGTGAGCGCCTGGATTTCAGTGGGCTTTATGCCTAATTATAAGTACACACAGGATTGCAGTGTGTGGCATGACAATTATATCCCCCACCCATTCCCAATTCTATCATAATTGAATGATAGATGCATCTCTGAGAAACGGACACAGCTTCTGTGTAATTTCACAACCCTAGCATTGTTAAAAATTGTTGATGTTCGGCAAAGTGATAATTTGACAGTATAGTCTGCCAGTATCCTTCAGCATTTTTAGATCTGTGGCCATCTTAAGTTCATGCAGGCATGATGGGATCGAAATTCTTCCTTTTTGGCCTTGTATGTGTATGGTAGTAGTAGTGATGGTTGACACCACGGCTAATGGTGTAGACCACCTTGAGTCAGGTTGTGACCCAGTTGTGTCTGGTCCGGCACACACATGCAGTAGAATGAAGTGGTAGCATGCTGAGGTGCTAAAATGGACTGTACCATTTCAAAGACTGTGGGTGGGGGGGATCACTCATTAAAACACCACCCAGATAGAAAACCACACAAGTGGATAAAGGGCTGTGCTAGGACCTTTCTTCCCAAGGTCATTGTTTTCTATTTGTAGGGAGGTGTACGTATACATGTATTTAACATTCAAAAGGGGCATCCTTTACTAGTGGCTCAAAGTCATCCTGGTCCAATTCTACCACCTCACTCTGCTGCATGTCTAAGCACAGCCCATGGCGTCAGCAGTGCTGCCAACTCTGAGTGGCCCCAAAGATGCTTTGCTGCCCCGCTGTCTCTCCACCCCCATCCTGGTGGCTTGCTTGCCTGCTCTCCCACCCCCACCCCCATCCCCACTTAGCAGATGGCAGCAGGAAGGGAACAAACAGGTCTCTTTTCCTTTCTTTTTTCAAAACATTGCACAGGGGTTGTCAGAGCAAAGCTCTGGCACACCTAACAACCTCTGTAAAATGTCCTGGAGAAAAAAGCTAGGAAAAGAGACCCATTTGTTCCCTTCCTCCCCAGTCTCTTCCCTCCCTCCCACTCTTCCCAGCAGCGGGAGCAGGTGGTGGAGGCAGCACCAAACAGCCCCCAGACAGGCAACCGTGGTGGTAGGGCAAACTATGGTGTTCAGTAAAGGACAGTGCTGCAGCATTTGAGGCTGCAACCACACACCATTTTAAATCAAAGTATTTTCTTAGGTGTGGCAATAAGCTGAACCAATGAGACACTTCTTTGAAGATGGGCAGCCAATAAGGGCACTGGAGGAGCAAAGGAGCAGGCCTCTCACAGCTCAACTACCCTAATTGGACCTCCAAAAGGCAGCGAGATGATTGGTCCAGCTTGCTGCCACTCTCACATTTGGGAAAATACTTTGATTTAAATAAAGTGTTGGACAGTTGCAGCCTCGACTGCCGATGCAGCGCTTTCCTTTAATACACGCCATCTGCCACCTGTCTTTGGGGTCATTTGGGGGTCCTCCCACACCACGGGGCCCCAGACCTATGCCGTGTGGTCTGACCCTAGTACTTGCAGTGAATGGTGTCTTAGGTACAGTGCAGAGCTGCTTGTGCACTCAGGCACATCCACTTGGAGATTTTTTTAGAACAGCATTTTAAATGAATGAATGAAAACGGAATCATAAAAGACAGTTTTGCAGAAGTAACCGCAGGAGGTCTCTGACTCTGACTTTATCAACAACACAATGCACTGCTACTGTAGCAATAGGGGTCCTCACTGAGGTTACCTTTAAAATGTGCAGAAAAGTCTTAACATGGATCTAGTTGTGAAGAGGAGATAATGGCTAGGAAGTAGATAAGAAGTAAATAAAGATTTTCTTACTGTTATTAAGAAATTAAAAGTGCAGTCCTATGCAGGTTTAAACAGAAAAATGGCCTACAACTCCCAGCATGTCCCCAGCATGCTGGGAGTTGTAGGCCTTTTTCCTGTCCAACCCTGCATAGGACTGCGCCCTAAGAAGAAGCAAGCTGTGCCGAATCAGACCGAAAGCCTGTCGAATCCAGCATTCTGTTCTTACAGTGGCCAACCAGACGCCCATGAGAAGCCCACACTGGAGCATAACAGCACCCTCCCACTCATGTTCTCAAGCATCTGGTACTGAGACGCATAAAGCCTCCGGTACCGCAGATAATATTTACCTATCATGACTAGTATTTATTTCGCTTAACTATTTATTTATTAACATTTATATACCACCTGATCTGCTAAACAGCCATCAAGGCGGTGTACAACCATTTAAAACAATAAAACCTTAGGACAATAAAAACAAGAACATTAAGCACAGTAAAAACATGTAAACTGCCCATTTTAAAAGGCTGAATGGAAAAGACTGTCTTCACTCTCCTTCTAGTGGCCAAGAGAGAGGGAGCTCATCCTAGTGCTTGAGGGAGTGCGTGCTACAGCGCGCGGGGTGGGGGGGAATACAAGAGAAGGCCCTTTCTTGCGTGCCTATTAGCCTTGTCCTCCATGACTTCTACTGCTATCATGTGTTTATTTCCACACCACCGTTAAGACGTTCGTCTCCGGAAGTTCATCACGACCAGATCTGGAGAGCCACCCTAATCCTGCACCGCCCGTGCAGCGTAGACAAAAGACACGTAAACCAGTTTGGCAGCAGATTCTCCATTTGGCCACTAGAGGCCCATGCGGGGCCTGCGCAGCCAGGGGGCGGCTGGCCGGCCGGCCGGGACGCGGGTGCAGCCAGCGACAGCGCCAAGCCCGGCCCTTCCGAGAAAGATGCGGGCGCGGGTGGGGCGAGAGATTCAGACAAGGGAGCGTCCCTCTCCAAAAAAAGCCCTTGCTATTATAGGCTGCAGATGACTCAGAGGTGCCGCGACACCCCTGGCGCAGCCGTACCGGTCGGTTGCGGCGAAGACGAAGCAACAGAGGCCCGGGCACCCTGATAGACTAAAAGCGCAATCCTATGCATGTTCAGACGGGAAAAACATCCGACAACTCCCAGCATTCCCCACTTGCCGGGGAATGCTGGGAGTTGTAGGACTTTTTCCTGTCTGAACATGCATAGGATTGCGCCCTTAACGAGTGTATAGCGCGGATTGAATTTCCGTGCGCCAGGCCGCGCTACTTCGCACGAAAACACCAAGGACGTAGAACGAGCGAGCGGGAGTAGCGCCGCGGGAGCCCCCCGGCAAGCCTTTGCTTGGGGGAAGTTAAGAAATCCTTAGCTGGACTTTGCTACTGCAGACAGCGGAAAGCAGCGAAGTGCTGGTGAAGCGGGACCAGATGCCGGCTTTTGCGAAGACAGCGGGGTGCATCAGCGGAGGCTGGTGGCTCTGATTTCGGTGGGGCTGTGCATCTATTCTCGGTTTCAGTCAAAACCAGCCAGAACTCTAAAGGTGCTATCCAAAGTGCTGGACCTCTTTGGGGGATAGGGTTCAGCACCTCGGATAGCTCCTTCAGAGTTCTGGCTGGTTCCGACTGAAACCCAGAATGGATGCGCAGCCCCACCGACATGGGAGCCACCAGCCTCCCGTGGGTTGTATCCAATGTTAGTCGGACTTAAGTCCCATCCATTTCAGTTCTAAGTAGGACTAACATTGGGGACAACCCCGAGAGTACTCTGCCACTTGAAACACGGGTGCTGCGACCCTCGGCACATGGACTTGGAAGCAAGCCCCATTGAACGCTGCCTTCTGGGCAAGCCCGCCTCGAGGATCGAATTTGAGGAAGGGCTATTTCGCAGGCAAGCGACATCGCGCCCTACTTTGGCATGGATGCGTTTTCCCTTCGGGATCGATTGCAGACGGACGACCCGAGAGCCCGAGGAGGAAAGGGGGAAAACAGAAGAGGGGCCCGTTGCAGGGGTGTACGGACATCGGGTCGGATGCGCCCGCTCCGCCTGACCTTTGCTCAGAGTGAGAGACAGAGTTGGTGTCAGTTTTGTGCGTGTGTTTTCCTCAGAGAATTGGAAGGGGGAGTTTTGAATCTCACTCCAGTAAACAGTTGCTGCAGGACGTGGTACGGTTCCAACTCCCTGCAGAACCTCTTTGACCCGAGGCGGCCGCAGATCGAGAGGAAAGTGCGTGTGTTTGCGCACTGGTCTCCCGCTACTTTCAGCCTTGCTCGGGAGGGGGTACCCCTTAAGGCGCCAGTCCTAGCCAGTAACTGTAGTCCCATTCGGTCGGGCACTCCCGAGTAAAAGCGCACAGGGCCGGGAGGAAGAGGCAACCCGCCCCAGAAAACCGAGTCTCGCCGCGCGCGGGCGTCCGCGAAGGGCGCACTCGCGCCTTGGCCCAGAGAGGGTTTCCCCGAAGCCCCGCCCCACGAGGGCTTCCTTCCCGGCCCCGCTGGGGCTGGGCGCGAAGCCGCCGCGCTCGCCGCTTCCCTCTGTTCCTCCTCCAGCAGCCGGGCCGGAGCGGGGGGCGGCGCTCGGGGCAGCTCCTCCTCCGCCCTGTGAAGCGGGGGGAGAGGGAGGGAGGGGGCGCGGCGGCGGGGGAGGCGGCGGCGTCACAGGAGGCGCTTGCCGCCGGCTAGGCGGAGCCGCGTTGCGTCGGGCGGGGCGATTTCCCCGCCAGCAGGGCGGGAGGAAGGCGGGGGGCGCCTGGTGCCATTTGCGTGCGGGCAGAAGTCGGGGCGAGCCGGGTGCGTCGGGCGCGCGCGAGGAGGGGCAGCACCATGCCTCCGCCTTGACCGCGCCGCCGCCGCCGCCGCCCGCCCGCCGCTCGTCCCCGAGGCCACGGTGAGTGTCGCCTTCCTCCTGCTCAGGCGCCGGCGCTCGGTCGGCAGACCCTCGCCCCCGCTGCCTCGCGCGCTCGCTCTCCGGGCGCCCCGCGCTTCGCTCTCCTCGCGAGCGCTTCCAGGCTGCCCCCGCTCTCGCCCGCCGGACTCCCCGCTCTGCCTCCCGCCGCCGCCCCCTCGAGGCTTCCCATCCTGCCTTATCGTCTGCCTCGCCTTTTTGTTCTCTCCCCCCCTGCCTCGCCTCCCTCCGGGCATTGTTGCCTTTCCTCCTCCCGTCCGCCTTCCTCTTCTGCCTGCCCGCCTCTCCTCCTCTGCATCACCGGAGATTGCTTCAAAACCCGCAGCACCCCCCAGCCACCCTCGCAGTCGTGAACGAAAAGGAGCAAAAAGCCTCGTCTTCCCCTGAAAGAGAGTGGAAGAGGCCGCCCTCCCCGCTCGCCCATCACCCGGATTGTGAGTACGGCGGGGTGACCCGGGCTAGCGATAAATCCGTGGCAAGCGTGCGTCCACACGCCCGTCCTTTTCTCCCGGTTCTGTTTTGGGGAGTGAACGCCGAACGGCCGTCGCTCCGCTCCCGGTGTAATCTGGATCCCACAAGTTTTCCCAGCGCTGCCCTTCACTGTTGCTTTTCCTCTCGTCTTTTGCTCTGATTTTGCTGCTACTCCGGCTTGGTTGTTTGGGTCCTGCCTGCCAGCTCTAAAATATTTCGCCTCAACCGCTGCTACCTGTCAGTTGGGCCAGGTTATCGTTTTGTACTTCTCCGTGTTTAAAGGGGGTGGGGAGGAGAGCGGAAAAACTCAAACCTTAGCCTGCTCCTGCAGCCTTTCTCCTGCCTCTCACAAGCACTTCACCTCAAGAAAGTGCCTCAGAGGAACACAGCCTCCCGTATTCCTCAGCAGGTTGCTTGCTGCAAGCAGCAGTGACCACCTGCATATCTGCTGCCCCTCAGCTGATTTAAAGACGCCCTCTTCTCTGCTCTCTTGCAAAACAGTAAAGTAAAACCCCAGGCTCCCCCAGCCCGGTACCCTCCAGATGTGTGTAACTTCAGCACCCATCATTCCCAGCCAACGGTGCCATTGGCCATGCTGGCTGGGAAGCATGGGTTGCAGTCCAGCACATCTGGAGGGCATGAGGCCGGGGACCTCTGCTTTAGCCTTTTCCACTCCCCTTGGCATTGCAAGAAGGAAGCAGTCCACAAGTTACTTTGTCAGACTGCTGCTGCTGGGATGGGAACCTAGGAAGCTGCCTTAGGCTGAGTCAGACTATTGGTCCATCTAGCTCAGTACTATTTACACTTGGGGGGGAGGGAACCTGTGGCCCCCCAGATGTTGTTGGGCTAAAACTCCCATCATCCCTGACATCCCTGTTGCTGGGCTACAACAGAACTCTTGTTTCTTTTTTTAGAATAGTAATTATTTTAACTTGGTTTTATTCTTGTATCCTATCTGCTATTCACCGCTCTGAAATCTTTGGATGTGGAGCAGTATAAATAAAAGAAATAACTCCCATCATCCCTGTTGGAGACCAACAGCATTTGGAGAGCCACAGTTTTCCACCCTTTGGGCAGAATCTAAAGGGGCACTTACATCCCTGCCAATTCTTGTATCCCCGTCAAATATCCCACCAGTCCATTGCACAAGTGGCCCCCGCCACTTCCAGGGCACCCCAAAATGAGTGAAAAAGCTCATTTCTGGAAAGAGGCAGGTTGGCGGAGCTCACATGAAGGAGCTCCTCCAACCTGCCTCCTTCCAGAAACGAGCTTGTTTCAGGGCTTCCCCTAGGAAGCATTAACTCTCCCTTGTGTAAGTGGTGGGCTCCACTTGTGCAATGGAATTGGCGGGACCTACCACTTGCAGGAGGGAATCAGCGGGGTGGAAAGGAATCAGTGAGGGTGTAAGTGCCCCATTGGATGCTACCCTTAGTCTGTACCAGGAGTGGGGAATATGTGACTCTCCAGATGTTGGACTGCAACTCCCATCAGCCCTAGCCAGCATAGCCAATGGTGAGGGATGATGGCAGTTGCCGTCCAACAATATCTGGAGGGCTGTACATTCCCACCCCTGGTCTACACTGACTGGCAGCAGCTTTCTGGGATTTCAGACAGTAGTCTTTCCTAGCCCTATCTGAACATGCCAGGAATGGACCTGGGATCTTTTACATGCAAGGCGTGCACTGTACCATGGTGCCTACAGCTCTTCCCTGTTTATAGCTGGTGGTGCTGCAGGAGAAAGAGGCACTCAGCACCACCTTCATTAAATAATAACTGCACTAGGAAATAGAAGCCTCTCCTCTCTCCAGCCACCCTGTCTCCTATTTGATGAATTGCATCAAAGAAAATATTAACAATCAAAGAAAGCTGCACACGGATAACTTTCTGTGACACTTTACGTGAATCATCATGATATATCTGGCTAAAAAACCCCTGCGTCTTGAATTCTTAATTTAGTGGTAAGTATAAAAGCTCTTATCCAGGATTGTGTGCTGACTTCTGGCATGTGTGGATTCTTGTGGAAACTAAATGGAACATTCTCATTTTGTGAATTCCTAATAACAATTGAATTATAATGTGTTTGGGAAGACTTTACAAAAGTGATTTTATGAAATAAAAGGGAAACTTATTTACATAACTCTTCCACCACAACACATTCAAAGTGACACACAAGGATTAAAAACCTGACCAGCTTTGATCTAGTCTTGATGTTTATATTGCTCGATCTGCTATGAAGGATAATATTGGCAGCAAGGATACAGAAATGAGTTTTTACAGTCTTAATGCAATATGCTCTGTAAAATGCTTAAACAAGCCACCATAAAGCAAATCAATGGGAAATCTGTGGGTGAAGCCAGCAAACCAATAATAAAAGACTGTAGCTTAAGGCTAGTTGTAAAGCAGTTATAGCACAAACATCAGTACAGTCAGCTTTATTCAGATGACCTTTTCCCTTCAAATTGTGGATGACTTCCACTCAGTATGTGGTGTCATCACCATGGAATTTAAGTTATCTGAACTGGTTTTTGCTTAGGGCTACAGTATTTAATTAATAAATACTAAAAAGGTGCTCCTGATTCTTTCAGAAATGTATTTTTAATACAAGTACTTAAAACTGCAGATGGCTAGTACTATCAGAAGAGGCATTCTCCCTTTTCTCTTGAATGGGACGGAATGTAATCTCTTCTAAGAATATGTTGACTATGGCACATGGGTGCATTGTCTTCTAAAGCAGCCTGCCCCAACTTGGGTACCCAGATACTAAATTACAACTCCCATCATCTGGCCATTAGCCATGTTGGCTGGGGATGATGAAATGTATAGTCCAACATCAGCTGATGATCGAAGGTTGGGGAAGGCTGTTTGTAAAGTATACTTCTTGATTCAGAATTGTTGGTTTTAATTGTATACACATTTAATTGATTTATTTAATCAGTTAGCTAAAAACTGATGTGATTAATCAACTAAGATTTCTTAATCAGCTAAGGTTTCTTTAGTTGGGAGACAGCCCTGGTCTTATTATGTACTCCAGTGCCACCATACTTTCAGCAGGCGAGACTTCTGCAGTGGTTTGAAAGCATGCACGGGAGTCTGTCCCACTTCCACATGGAACTTGCTGCATGGTCAGTGTAAGTGGACACAGTTCTGTGGGGGTGGGGGAGGGGTCTCCACCCCTAGGCTTGCGTATTTTAAAAAAAATATGTTCCAATGTGATGTCTATGGATTGCTGCTTATGGCAAGTTTTGTACTTGAGTACAGTGGCTTATCCCTTTTCAGATCAGTAGCTCATGAGCCATATAGCTCAGTGATGGAGCACATGCATGCAGAAGGTTCCAGGTTCAATCGCCAATATCTCTAGGTAGGGCTGGCGAAGCCTTCTGCCTGAAACCCTAGAGAGCTACTGCCAGTCAGTGTTGACAGTACTGGGCTAGATGGATCAGTGATCAATAGGGCAGTTTCCTGTGTTCCTAAATACATGCACGTAGCACCCGGTAAACTCTCCTACCTGTGTGTGTGTTAAAAGAAAAGTTATGGACTTAGATCCTAACTAGCTGTCCACAAACACAGGGTCTCCTTCCATTCAAAGACCCAGTAGAGGATCCCACTGGCAGAAGGAGGAGGCAATTTTTGGCAATTCCTCCCTCCCCTGCAGCTCTCTCGTCACTGTTTTGGAGGGGCCCCCAATTCTCTGGAGCAGAGTTTCAGGGGGATAAATCAAAGTAGCTTCTCACCATCCCCCTTCCATTGGCAGGTGCTCAACTCAGAACCCAGCCATGGTTTATATATGCTTTTCACAACTGACTCCATGAATATATTTTATTCTTGGATATCTGTACCCAAGGATAAAAGGTATTGTAGAGAGCAGCCTCAGGTTGTTGAAACTGTATGGGATTTATTTTTACCATATCAGATGAGGTTTTATAGTCTTGTGATTATTGTGAGCCACCACATTGCTAGTTTGATAGTTACTTAAGGCGTTATTGTATCTAATGCATGTTAATAGCTGGTACTGTAGCCTGTACAAACTCTTGTACTTGCTTTCATGTGTAACCGGATAGCTAGCTGTATGCATGTAAGGGGACAAGAAACAGTTTTGATCTGGTCCTCCAAGTATTATGTGTGTTGTAGTTCAGATATCTTTTGAATACAGCATTTCTTACTAAGTAGTGAAAATGAGCCATGAGGAAGAATGTACAACCAACCATATTTGATTAATTAAACCACTTGTGTTGAATACAATAAGTCATGATAGAGCCAAGTCTCAGTGGCTGAAGGATGTAAGCTGTATGCTATTTAACTCCTTCTTATCTTTATAATTCCCAAGTAGTTAGTTGATTTACCTAATATCAAATGAAGGTAGCCTTTTCTTGGGTGCAGTTAAAGTTCTCCAACTTGGCAGTTTGGGGAGAGCATTCCTAAGAAGAATAGAGTTTGCTTCAGTAATTTTCCCATGCTGGCTGGAATGATGGGAGCTGTTTTCCAAAACATCTTGAAGACACCCAGTTGGCAAAGGATATTCTATATATTAAGGATGTCATATACTTGGACCTTGAATATAATACTTATAATAGCTCTTAATTAATTTGTAACCCTTAGAACAGCTACATTCCTTGTTTTAGACATGCAGGATGTGTGCAAGGGCTGTAGAGACAAATGTGAAACTACATTGGTATATTTTTCTTCCTGGAGTACCACTGGTTGATGTGTGTTCTCTGTTAATTGTCAGTGATAATGGTTGGGTTAGAATAGCTAATTGCTATATTGCAATAGAATTGACTGACTGCATTGAATAAGAGTGGGTCCCCCTATTTTTGATGCATTGTGAGATTCATGTCTCAGCTGATGCTACGGACAGATTTCTAGTCCTCTTCTGCGAGTAATATGAAATAAAATTTAGTTGGTGTTAAGGGATTCGGGGTGTTCAAGCCTCCTTGTACTTTAGGAGAAATAAGTTACGGATAGTAAACCTAATTAAGCAGACCTCCCGTTATCTTGGCAGGCTCCTACTTCCTGTCTCTATATCTGGGTCCATAGAGATGTGGTTTTTCTGATGCTGAAAAGGACTATGACATTTTACACTCAACACAGTTACTTCATAAATAGATGCTCATAGATCATATTTTAAACATTTATTAACATCAAGCAGATGCATTTTAGACAACTATAAAAAGAAATTAATACAGTGGTATTTGTTGACAAAGGTTACAACAGGAAAGGAAAACAAGGCAAAGCACAGTGCAAACATTATCAATACAGATTTCAGCCAGCAGAGATTACTCCCACTCTGGAGCAACCCCACCTAGTACCTTCCCTTTACTTTTATAGTTTAACAGTTAAACATGATATATGATGTGACTGCTTACTGTACTCAGATTGGCTATTGTACTCTTTTAATTTGTCCTGTTTGCATTTATGATGACATCTTGTTTTTACTTCTATAATTCCATAGAAACTTCCCAGCTTTTCCTTTGTGGTTTTGACCTGTCTGGGGCATGAACCTTATTGAGCAAAAATGTTTCTCATAATGTTCTCTTTTCCCCAGGTAAATTTTTCTGCCAGTAATAGGTCAAAAACAAACTTTGATTCAGATAGCCGTTTTAGCTATTCTTTTTTGATATGCTTGAAATGACCATTGCCTTAGAAACTGCCTACAGTATGCATTTAGATTTACATGAATCCATATTTATTTAAAACATTTAAATACTGTCCTTCATCCTATCAGGATTTCAGAGCAGTGTAAAATCAATTATATCACCAAGCAATAAAACAGCAGATAAAATCATTAGCAGTTAAAAAGCTTACAACAAATTAAAATGCCTGGTTAAATAAGAATGTTTTTGCCCGGTGTTGAAAAGAGGGAAATGTAGGAACCAGGCAAGCCTTTAGGGAAGGCATCCCATAACTAGGGCACCACCGCCAAAAAAGCCCTTTACTTTGTTATATAACATACTGCAGATTAAGAAGGCACCTGGAGAAAGGCCTCAGTAGGACATCTTAGCACATATGAAACCATCCAGTGCAACAGACATTTTCACTGGGTTCAGATGACACAATAACCCATGATGAATTAAATAACCCACAATGGTTTATTTAACCCATTGTGGGTTATTGTGTCACCTGTCAGGAATTTTTTAATCCACGATGGCCTCTTTGCCTAAAATAACCCACTCTGATAATCCATGGTCTGTTGTTGTTGTTGTTTTTCAGTTGTTAAGTGGTGTCCGACTTTTCGTGACCCCATGGACCATAGCACGCCAGGTCTTCCTGTCCTGCGCTCTCTCCCGGAGCGTGCTCAAGTTCATATTCATTGCATCGGTGATGCTATCTAGCCATCTCATCCTCTGCCATCCCCTTCTCCTTTTGCCTTCAATCTTTCCCAGCATCAGGGTCTTTTCCTGAAAATAAAATAAAATCTGTCACTGCTTCCATTTCTTCCCCTTCTATATGCCAGGAAGTGATGGGGCCAGATGCTATGATCTTAGTTTTTTTAATGTTGAGTTTCAAACCAGCTTTTGCACTTTCATCCTCAACAAGAGGCTCTTCAGATCCTCTTCGCTTCCTGCCATTAGGGTGGTATCGTCTGCGTATCGGAGGTTGTTGATAATTCTCCCGGCAATCTTAATTCCGACCTGTGATTCATCCAACCCGGCGTTTCTCATGATGTACTCTACATATAAATTAAATAAGCAGGGTGACAATATGCAGCCTTGTCGTACTCCTTTACCAATTTTGAACCAATCGGTTGTTCCATGTCTTGTTCTTACTGTTGCTTCTTGACCCTCGTACAGGTTTCTCAGGAGACAGGTAAGGTGGTCTGGTACTCCCATCTCTTTAAGAATTTGCCAGAGTTTGTTGTGATCCACATAACCAAAGGCTTTAGCGTAGTCAATGAAGCAGAAAGAGACATTTTTCTGGAATTCTCTTGCTTTCTCCATGATGCAGCGAATGTTGGCGATTTGATCTCTAGTTCCTCTGCCTCTTCGAAACCCAGCTTGTACTTCCGGTAGTTCTCGGTTCACATACTGCTGAAGCCTAGCTTGTAGGATTTTGAGCATCACCTTGCTGGCATGTGAAATGAGCGCAATTGTATGGTAGTTTGAACCCTCTTTGGCATTGCCCTTCTTTGGAACTGGAATGGAAACTGACCTTTTCCAGTCTTGCGGCCACTGTTGAGTGTTCCAGATTTGTTGGCATATTGAGTGCAGCACTTTAACAGCATCGTCTTTTAGGATCTTAAATAGCTCAGCTGGAATACTGTCATCTCTGCTAGCTTTGTTGTTAGTAATGCTTCCTAAGGCCCACTTGACTTCACTCTCTAGGATGTCCGGCTCAAGTTCAGTGAGTGCACTATCATGGCTATCAGGGACATTCAGATCTTTCCTGTATAGTTCTTCTGTGTATTCTTTCCACCTCTTCTTAATCTCATCTGCTTCTGTTAGGTCCCTGCCTTCTTTGTCCTTTATCTTGCCCGTCTTTGCACAAAACGGTCCCTTGAGATCTCCGATTTTCTTGAAAAGATCTCTAGTCTTTCCCATTATATTGATTTCCTCGATTTCTTTGCATTTTTCATTTAAGAAGGCCTTCTTGTCTCTCCTTGCTGTTCTCTGGAACTCTGCATTCAGTTGCGTATATGTTCCCCTTTCTCCCTTGCTTTTTGCTTCCCTTCTTTCCTCAGCTACTTGTAAAGCCTCATCAGACAGCCCCTTTGCTTTCTTGCATTTCTTTTTCTTTGGGATGGATTGAGTTGCTGCCTCCTGAACAATGTTACGGACCTCCGTCCATAGTTCCTCAGGCACTCTGTCTATCAGGTCTAATCCCTTAAACCTCCACTGTATATTCATAAGGGATATGATTGAGGTCATACCTGAATGGTTTAGTGGATTTCCCTACGTTCTTCAATTTAAGCCGAAATTTTGCGATAAGAAGCTCATGATCTGAGCCACAGTCAGCTCCAGGTCTTGTCTTCACTTAATGTATGGAGCTTCTCCATCTTTGGCTGCAAAGTACATAATCTGATTTTGATATTGACCATCTGGTGATGTCCATGTGTATAGTCACCTCTTGTGCTGTTGGAAAAGAGTGTTTGCTATGATCAGCGTGTTCTCTTGGCAAAACTCTATTAGCCTTTGTCCTGCTTCATTTTGTACACCAAGGCTATGCTTGCCTGTTATCCCGGTGATTTCTTGACTTCCTACTTTAGGAAGTTACTTTAGCATTCCAATCCCCTATGATGAAGAGGACATCTTTTTCTGGTGTTAGTTCTAGAAGGTGTTGTAGGTCTTCATAGAACCGATCAACCTCAGCCTCTTCGGCCTCAGTGGTTGGGGCATAGACTTGAATTACTGTGATGTTGAATGGTTTGCCTTGGATTCGTACTGAGATCATTCTATCATTTTTGAGATTGTCCCCCAGTACTGCTTTTCCCACCCTTTTATTGACTATGAGTGCTACTCCATTTCTTCTAAGGGATTCTTGCCTACAGTAGTAGATATAATGTTCACCTGAATTAAATTCGCACATGCTTGTCCATTTGAGTTCGCTGATTCCCAAGATGTCGATGTTCAGTCTTGCCATCTCATGTTTGACCACCTCCAGCTTACCTTGATTCATTGATCTTACATTCCAGGTTCCTAAACAATGTTGTTCTTTGCAGCATCGGACTTTCTTTTCACCACAAGACACATCCACAGCTGAGTGTGCTTTCGGCTTTGGCCCAGCCGCTTCACTCTTTCTGGCGCTACTTGGAAATTCCCTCTGCTCTTCCCCAGTAGTATATTGGACACCTTCCGACCTGAGGGGCTCATCTTCCAGCGTCATATCTTTTAGCCTTGTGATATGTTCCATGGGGTTTTCTTGGCAAGAATACTGGCGTGGGTTGCCATTTCCTTCTCCAGTGGACCACATTTTGTCAGAACTCTCCACCATGACCTGTCCATCTTGGGTGGCCCTGCACAGCATAGCTTATGGCTTCACTGAGTTACGCAAGCCCCTTCGCCACAACAAGGCAGTGATCCATGAAGGGGCCATGGTCTGTAGTAGGAGTTATTTAACCTACATGGGTTATCATGTCATCTGGCAGGCACTGTGGGTTATTTTGGTCGCCTGCAGAGTTGTGGTGCAAGAGCTTTAGCGAAAGAGCGCTTTAGTGAATGAGCAAAAGAGCACTACAGCTGTGTATGAAGGTTGGCAGTATCTATTGGGATACAGCTTCATACACTGCTGCAGGGCTCATTTGCTAAAGCAATATAGCAAAAGAGCACTACAGCTGTGTATGAAGTTTGGTTCCGATCCTGCAAACTCCCAAGGCTTTATAGCCAGCACCCCACTTATTGGTTCACCTGAGATTTTCACTTCTTTGAGAATAATTGCACAGGGTTTTGATAGTGCATCAGGTGCCTCCTGACTAGGAGATGCTGTGTGTGACCTTTGGTCCTGATCCTGCAAACCACCAAGCTTTCATAACAACCCTGCTGTACTTGGGATTTTCACTGTTTCGTGAGTGGGTTTTGATGATGGATCGGATGCCTCCTGACTGGGGGATGCTGTGTATCAAGTTTTGTCCGGATCCTGTGAACTTCCAGTACATTAGAGGTGAAACAGCGCCACTGCTGGGGCAGGAGGACTGCAGCGGGGTAGGGGGTGGGGGCGGGAGTCAAATTTCACACAGTAACTCCTGGACTCAGAACTATCACTTTGAGGCACAGGTGGACTCTGTGGCATGGAGTACCTTTTACCAGCTTATACCACGTACACCCTTATCTGGACAGAGATAGCCAAGCTACAGTTATCTGATAACCTCTCGTCTGGATTATTGCAATGTGTTTGAAGTCGGGCTGCCTTTGAAAACAGTCTGGAAAGTTCAGCTGGTCCAAAACAGGGCAGCGAGATTGTTAACAGGGACTGGCCAACGAGATCACATTACAGCAGTACTTTTCCAGCTGCACTGGCTGTCAGTCCATTTCCAGGCCCAATTCAAAGTGCTGGCATTGACATTCAAAACCCTAAACAGCTTGGGGCCAGGTTATCTGAAGGATTGCCTCCTCCCATATGTTCCTGCCCAGACTCTAAGATCATCTTCAGGGGTTCTTCTCCAGAAGCCCCTGCCAAAGGAATTGAGTCAGGTGGCTACCAGCAAGAGGGCCTCTTTTGCTGTGGCACCCTGGCTGTGCAATGAGCTCCCTAGAGGGGATTGCATGGCAACCTACGTTGTACTCCTTTCGGTGCCTTTTTATTTTCCCAGCATTTTAGTATCCCAGTCTTTTAGCGCTGCTGTATTAAATCTATATTTTAAATCTCTGCATTGCTGCTAGGTTTTATTCTGGTTGTACTTTTGTGGTTTTAAGCTTTCATATTTTATATTGTTTTGTTTTATGCTGCTGTTGTTGTTCAGTCGTTAAGTCATGTCCGACTCTTTGTGACCCCATGGACCATAGCACGCCAGGCCTTCCTGTCCTCGTTTTATGCTGTATCTTGTTTTAATTTTTGTGAACCGCCCAGAGAGCTTCAGCTATTGGGTGGTATAGAAATGAAATAAATGAAATAAAAAATAAAATAAGCTACTCACAGAAGCTTGTTAGCCTGAGCGTGTGGCAGGGCATCGTGGACTACTTAAAAATAAGCTACTGTGAGTATTATATTATTATTATTATTATTATTATTATTATTATTATTATTATTATTATTATTAAACCACCAAGGGGTATCGTGACATCTGAACATGGCCTGTATGTAGTCTGGTGCGAATACGCTTTAGGAAAGATAGTGTGCACCAGCTGGGGCAGTAGCTTGTATCTTTATATGTAGTATTTTTGTTCAGAAAACAGTGGAACAAGTATGACAAAGTGACCTAACCAACTACTATAGGCAAAGTGCTGGTGCACATACAGTTTTGGACTAGCATGAGTAAACATCACAAACCATATGACATTCAGTATTTTAATGAACGAAATTCAGTAAGCATATGGGGCGCAATAGGCTGCTGATGCACTCAAAACTCAGCATTGAGCCATTGAAACTACCCTGTAGACATGATAACTGCTCCTTTGCAGTGCCATGTGGTTTAGGGCACAATCCTATGCATGTTTAGACAGAGAGACGGCCTACAATTGGCTGGGGAATGCTGGGAGTTGTAGGCCGTCTCTCTGTCTAAACGTGCATAGGAAGGATTGTGCCCTTTCTGTAATATCAGTTGTGTCTAGAAGTACATACCAGCAAAGCTAGAAAATACAACATGGCATCTAACAGACCTGGTATTGCGCTTGGCCAGAAAGTGTGGCTTTGGATAACTGTTGAACCTGAGAAGAATGGTCGCAGAATTATGAGGTTGAATTAACTTGCTACCTACATGCAACAATTGTTTTGTTTTTCACATTGAAGTCCTCTAAGGTAGGTCAGCGGACTTTAGGCCTGCAGGATCTATGTTTTTACTAGAACCCTGATGAAAATACTAAAGAAATAAACTTAGAACTGAGGAATTGTGAGTCAGGAATTTTACCAGAACTGAAGGAAGCTCAAACAAAAATCCACTCATGGTTAACCCCCTCCCCAGCTTTCTTCTTTTCTGTTTAGGGCAAGGGGAGTCATTTTATTGTTGCTATTGTTAAACAGATGGGAGTCAGGAAATCCTTGCTTATCTACTGCAAATCACCCAGGAATCTACCAATACCAAACCCCAACCCTATCCCTGATCTACCTTTTGCCTGCTTTTGCCTTAAGGGCTATATAGTTCTGCAAGATTTTTCAGCAGCATTCTGTGCCACTGACCATTATATCCTTCTGGGCCAACTTGCTGGGAGGGGGGATTTTGTGGTGTCTCCAGCCCTTCCTTGAAGGTAGATTTCAGAAGGTGGTGCTGGAGGACTCATGCTCAACCCCCTGGCCTTTGAGGTTCACAGGGTTAGATTTTGTTCCCTATGCTTTTCAAAATCTGCATGAAACTATCCATGGATAGGGAGTGGGTTTTCATCAGTATATTGATGATAGACAGCTCTCTATCTCCTTTCCATCATATTCTAGGGAAGCCATGGAGGTTCTGTATTGGTGTTTGGAATCAGTGGTGGCCTGAATGAGGGTGAAATTAAATCTGGGCAAAACAGAGGTGCCATTGGTTAGGAAGACTATCGGTCCAGCAATAGGATGTGAGCCTGTTCTGGATGGGGTTGCTTAAAAGATCAAGTTCATAGCTTGCGAATTCTCCTGGACCTAGCCTTATTAGAGAAGTAGGGAGATCTTGGTAGCATGCTACTGTCATAAGCTAATATTAGTGTATATTTGTGTAGTTTATTCAAACTGAATCATTTTGGTAACTATGCTAAATGCTGTTCAGGTTTAAATAGCATATATGTTAAGTTAAAATGCGAGCAAAGTTTTGAAAGTAACTGGCTATTGTTGCTCAGTATTCCTCTCCCCATGCTTTCATGGTTTTTCTATTTTAGTATTCTTTTGAAAGAGGACGCCAACGCTGAACATTAACAGAACAGCAGAAGAAAGAGAAAATAATTTCAAAAGAACTAATCTAGCTACAAAAATGCCTTTGTTTCAAATTAGTGGCTTGGAGTAGGCATGTGGCTCTGTACTGTCTTTTGTCAGGCTCCAAAAGAGCACCAGCATCTGCACTGAAAGAGAAATGTCCAAAAAGCATCCCAGGACATCATGACTGTTCCAGGTTGTTCTGTTTTCAGAAGTTACTGTAGTTGGAAATGTGCATTCTGAAGACTGCAAGCTGTACTTCCTTAAAAGTTCTAATGCCTAATCCTGTTCAGATAACTGACCATTCCATCATTTGTGTCATTTTTGTTTCCTGTTTAGAACGAAGAAAAAGGATTAAGTAGTCCATGTACTTTTACTGGTTTTACTGAGGGCTCCATTTTGACTGATGTCTTGACTTGACGCCAGGAATAGGTGCAAGGAAAATGCACTCCTTTTTAATGTTTGCTTTCATTTTATGTGTTTGAATCAGGGTATTGTCAAGCTTGAAAGGGCTGAGGCATAATGATCTTACCGGTTTTGAAACAGTCTATTATCAGACTTTGCAGCTTTTGAAATGAAAAACAAAGTTCTTCCTATGTTTCTGCGTAATATTTAAGATTAGTTCTTAGATTATCTTTGTATTTATTGTAGATGCGTGGCCAGCTTTAGTTCTTTCTGCTAAGCATGCTGTACTCTAGTACACCAGGTTTCAGTTTGTCTAAGCCAGCCTTCCCCAACCTGGTGCCCCCCCGCTGGCTGGGGATGATGGGAATTGTAATAGAATACATCTGGAGGGCACCAGGTTAGGGAAGGCTTGCTTATTTATTTATTTATTTATTATTAACTTTATTAATCGCCCATCTGGCTGGTCACCCAGCCACTCTGGGCGATGTACAACATACAATAAAACAGTTTAAAACAAAATTCTACAGTAAAAACATTTTCTAAAATACTGTAACCCACCCCAAATGCCTGCCTGAACAACCACGTTTTTAATACACGACGGAAGCTCATTAAAGAGGGGGGATGGCGGAGTTCCCTAGGGAGGGAGTTCCACAGAGTGGGGGCCACCACAGAAAAGGCCCTCTCCCTCGTCCCCACCAGTCTAGCTGTCCTGGCTGATGGGACAGAGAGAAGGCCATCCGAGGCTGATCTTGCTAAGCGGCCTGTCTGGTGCTGCTGGAGGCGCTCCTTAAGATAGGCTGGGCCGGAACCATATAGGATTTTAAAGGTCAAAACCAACACCTTGAATTTGGCCCGGAAAACAACTGATAACCAGTGCAACTCCTTCAGCACTGGAGTGATGTGATCTCACTGGCGGCTGCCTTTAATCAGGTGAGCCGCCGCGTTCTGTACCAGCTGCAGCTTCCGAACCGTCTTCAAGGGTAACCCCACGTAGAGCACATTACAGTAGTCTAAACGAGAGGAGACCAGGGCATGTACTACCGATGGGAGCAGATGGTTGGGAAGGAAGGGGCGCAGCCGCCGTATCTGATGGAGTTGATACAGCGCTGTCCGGCTCACAGCTGACACCTGAGCCTCCATGGACAGCTGGGAGTCCAAAATGACGCCCAGGCTGCGGACCTGGTCTTTCAAGGGTAGCTGTACCCCATTCAACACCAGGTCAACATCCCCCAGCCTCCTCTTGTCTCCCGCCAAAAGTACCTCGGTCTTGTCAGGGTTCAGCTTATTCCTCCCCATCCAGCCACTCACCGTCTCCAGACATTTGGACAGGGATTCTACGGCCAACCTTGGTGAAGATTTGAATGAGAGGTAGAGCTGTGTGTCATCCGCATATTGATGACACTACACCCCAAACCTCCTGATGATAGCCCCCAGCGGCTTCACATAGATATTAAATAGCATCGGGGAGAGGATGGAACCCTGTGGCACCCCACAAGTGAGTGGCCACGGGTCCGAAACCTCCTCTCCCAGTGCTACCCTCTGGTACCTGCCAGAGAGGAAGGACCGGAACCACCGCAATACGGTGTCTCCAATGCCTAACCCCTCCAGGCGGTCCAGGAGGATGCCGTGGTCAACGGTATCAAAAGCTGCTGAGAGGTCGAGGAGAACAAGGAAGGAGCATTCACCCCTATCCAGAGCCCTCCTCATATCATCGACCAAGGCGACCAAGGCCGTTTCTGTCCCATGCCCAAGCCTGAAGCCCGACTGAAATGGGTCTAGATAATCAGTTTCTTCTAAGTGTGCCTTCAACTACATCGCCACCACCCGCTCAATCACCTTGCCCCAAAATGGCGAAAGTTGTTCAAAACTTGAGGATCCAAGGAGGGCTTCTTTAAGAGCGGTCTTATCACTGCCTCCTTGAGCTTGTCTAAGCTCTACGCACCAATAGTTAGTCTAAGCACCTCATCACTTTATTTGTAGATGATGTTCTAGTCTTTTTCTCTGTCCCTAAATCCATACTGCCTGTTTTTGTATAGGAGTTAAGTGATGATAGAAATATATCTGGGTTTAAAGTTAGTTAAGATTAGTCAGAAGCTATAGGAATCAAAATTCCATCTTAGGAAATGGAAGACCTACAGCAATCACCCCAGTTGAATAGATTGTCAAGTCTTGCTGGTAATTAGGAGTGCAATTTTTCCTGATGGGAGGGAGCTGTACAAGAGCAGTTACGGACCCTTACTAAATCAGTGAAGGAGGACTTGAATAAGTGGAACATTCTTAGACAGGTAGCACAAGTATGATGAAAATGAATGTCTTGTCCAGACTTCTTGTTCTTTTACAGCGCTCCCTCTAATCTATAGCAAGCTCTACTAGATAAATTTATTTATTACCACATTTATATCCTGCTTTTTTTCCTCTTGCAAGGAACCCAGGGCAACTAACATGGTCGTCCTCCTTTCCATTTTATCCTCATAACAACCCAGTGAGGTAGGTTAGGCTGAGAGTCAGTGACAGAGCCAAACCCAGTAACCTTCATGGCCGAGTGGGGTCTAAAACCCGGATCTCCCAAGTCCCGGTACAGCACTCCAACCACTACACCACACTGGCTCTCGAACCACACTATAGACTTATAAAACCAGACTTAAATATTGTGTATCAAACCTAGACAAAAGTGTTGAACTAAGCAGAAGAGCCAAATGGTTTTGGAGGCAAGTTTGAACTTGATTTGATCATACTGTACTTTGCAAACTTGCTAATCATCTTACTGAAGCCAGTTTTGGGGTCTAGAATGCTGGGTGGAAAATTTAGACTCCTGACATCCTGCCCATTAACACCTCTCTGGTGTTACAGGTTTCATCATGGTGTGTGATGCCTAGATCTCTGCAAGGCCTGCTTTCAGATGTATGAATGGCTGCTAGTCATGGTGGCTATGTGGAACTTCCTAGTGGCAGTAGGCCACTGTATATCTATTGTTCCAGGACAGTGGAAAGGGAGAACTGTTGACTTCCTTTCTTGCTTGTGTGGTTCCTGGAGGCATCTGGCAGGCTGGCTTCTTGTGGGAAGTGTGATGCTTGATTTAAATAGATCTTTTTTTTGATCCAGCAGGGCTCTTCCTATGTTCTTACATGTGCCACATACTAATAGAAGGGAAATATAACACCCAGTTAGCCTAACAGATCTGCAAATGGAGCTGGAGGTAAAAGACTGGCATCAAATCTGAAAGAGCTATCCAGCTCTTTCATTATGTGCCAGTATAAAAGAGCACTCTTACAAAATCCAGATGATTCCTCTTCTCTTTCCTTTTAAAACCATGATTAGGGTCAGGTTAATGCTGGAGAGGTGGTAAGTGAAAGGGCACGTTTTCCGCATACCATGGGAATTTGAAATTGGACAGAACTTTTGGCTTACTCTATTAGACCTGATTGGAGTATTACAGGTACCAACTTATATTTTGCTGCATTTTGACACCAACTAAATGATACCATCAGAACCCACCCTTGTTCCTTGTTTAGTTGGCAGCTAAGCTAGAGTTAGCTTTAAAAGTGGGCTATTTTATTTATTGATTTATATTATTACATTTTTATCCCACTTCTTTTCTTCTTGCAAGGAATCCAAGGCAGCTAACATGGTACTCCTTTGCTCCATTTTTACCCTCAAAACAACTCTGTGAGGTAGGTTAGGTTGAGTTGGTGACTGGCCCAAAGTCAGCCAATGAGCATCATGGCCAAGTGGGGACTAGAAAGTCTCAGTCCAGCATTCTAGCCACTAAACCATGCTGGATCTCTTCCTCCCACTCTCCCTCAGTTATTGAGCGGTTTGGCAAAGTGTGATATTTCTTCACCCCTGAGAGAACTATGCACCAAATTAGTTGGTATGGGCACAGTATTTTCACTTACCTGGAGTCCATTCACTGAGCATGTCAGAGATCTTGCTAGACCAGCAACAGTATCTGAAAAATACAAAACCATATACATCTGTTGAAGCCTTAATTTCACTTAATTCTGTGGTTTACTTTCACTGTCCGAAGTGCTTGCCATGCCATATTTATTTTTGCTCCGTAGCATGCTTGCTTTACCACCATGAGACTGATTTTTGTTTTCCTTCTTGTGGATCTTATTTCATGCTTATTTATGCATATTTTATTCTAGTTTTTAACATGGATATTTAAGCTATAGTCATGTTTTGAATTTTTTTATGTGAATTATAACAATGTTTTAAAGTTATAAATCACAATTGTCTGTGAAATCTGTAAAGCAAGAAGTTGAAAGGCTAAATTGGATATTTATGTATGTATTCGAACACTTGCATATCCTGCCTATAAAATTTTAAAGGTGGCTTACAAATAAAACAGCAGTAAAATAAAATGTCGGTAGACTAAAACAGAAATGACTACAATGTTTAGAAGCAGCAGCAGCAGCCACATCCTGACTAAAAACAATATTCAGAAGAAGCCTGTTGAAACAGAATATCTTCTATTATTCTATAATAAAAAAGAGCATTGATGAGGCCAGGCATAACTCATGTGTTGGGAGACTATCCCAAATCCTCCACACCCCAACCAATGTGTTCTTAGACACAACAAAAGTGCTGTGGTACCTTACATTTGCTAATCTGTTGCAGCACATGACTGTCATGCTCTGAGGTGCCATGAAACATTTTGCTACCACAGACCAGCATGGTCCCTGTTCTGAAATTAAAATATGAGGGGCCTAAAGCCTCCAGGAAAGGACTAGATCTGTGGCACAACTTAAGATGTCCGGCAGTGTTTCTTTCAGATGTGTTCAGTAATAGAGATGCACGTTTTGACCAACAAATACAAACTGACAAGTGCCAGACTCTAGAGATCGCGTGCCCTGTGGCATAAACCCAGCAGGCTTGGCAAAGAAAAGCATCATGTGAATTATCTGAACAGGATGCAGGTGATTAGCTTGTAAAATTATTCACTGATGCATTATCCTATCAGCCTACTTGTAAGTTAGAGTTTATGGCACTCATGTTAGTGTAGCGTCATTAATTACCTGTTGAAATAGGATAATAGTTTTTAACAGTGCTATACATTTTGAGGTATATTTTTTCAGTTTATATTTATTAGAATGACTAATCTCTGATTATTATTTTTAAAAAGGCAAAGTCAGCATAACTTGGGTATGTGCTTCGATTGAGAAATTAAAATATGCGAGCTTATGTTGTTGTTTTCGTTCAAGTTACTGGGGTATTTGTTTTTAATTTCCATCCAAAGAACTTGTGTGCTTTTGTCATAGGTAAAAATGGCATATGGTTTTGGCCTCTAAAATTTCTGCAAGATCATAGAATTGTAGGGTTGGAAGGGGCCTACAAGACCATCGAGTCCAACCCCCTGCTCGATGCATGTTCCTCTCTATGTTAGTTCTGAGACAGGTTAGGAGAATATATACTCCCAAATAAGCAATATAGGGTATAACTAAAAGTCGACTCACCTTTCAGCTCAAGCATTTAATCTCTCTGATTCTCGTTCCAGTGACTGTGTAACATGCAAGCCATTGATCCCAGGGGGAGTTCTCCTGCCTTCCTTCAACCTCAGAATGGAAGCAGCCATAAATCTTCTGGATATGTCCCAGGAAGAATTGTCCCGCTTCGTCCCCCACCCCCTCCAAAGAACCAAGCTTCAGCCAAATTTACTTCTGCAAGACAGGAAGCTCATGCAACAGTAGCCTCCTCAGTGGATGAGCAGCGCTTTCAAGAAGCAAGCAGAAAGAAGAGGCACAAAAATACACTCATTTGTTTTGCCATGTCTAGCTTTTCATTTTTTCTTGCACTTGGGATTATTTTGGGGATAGCATCAAAATATGCTCCTGATGGTGAGTGGTCACTTTCAGCATGCTATGGTCTTTCGTCAGTACCACTACTGAGCAGCACAGTTTTTTTTAAAAAGCAAATCTTGCTTCTGATGGTGACCTCTAAGGATTGTGATAACAGCACATTAAAATCTCATATCTCTTCCTGTTTCTCTGATACACAGCAAAAATCACAAAATGTATATAACCCTGGTAGGACACTTTGTCGAAATCTGCTCAAGGCGATGTTTTCTTGAGAGGCTTTGACTCAGTCTCACAAAATGATAAATTTTCTCTAGGCAATGTACAGGAGCGTGTTGTGTACTCTGTAGTAACACCATGTCTTCCAAGAGCGCTGGCAGGAAACATAGGAGATGCCCTTTTCTGTAGACTACCAGTCCTCATACAAAAGAAATGGTCACTCTAGAACAGGAGTGTGGAACCTTAGACCAAATCTGGCCTGCCTGGGGTTCCAGTTTGGCTCTCTGGGGTTCCCCAGATAGCCATGCCCCCTTCCCCTGGCTCCACTTCTTTCCCCCCAACCAACTGTTTGGTGGTTTTCCAGCTTTTTTTAAAAAGGCAAAGGCAGCATAACTTGAATATGCGCTTCGATTGAGAAATTAAAATATGAGAGCTTATGTTGTTGTTCCATCCATTCTAAAAGGTTGAAATGCCTCTCCTAAGGATGAGTTAGTGAGTGGCAGTAAGAGCTTTAAGCTACAGTAGGCTGATATTTTTGGCCCTGCCTCTTTGGACTTTGGCCCAGTCAGCACTGGAATGCAGTGCTTGAGAGCTTCTCCAAAATGGAGTTCAGCCCTCGGGAGGTTCAACACCCCTGCTCTGGAATGTAGCCCCAAGTCAGAATTTACTTTTTCAACATTTTTTGAAAGAGTAGAAACACAAAGGCTATCCAATTTAAACTGTAGTCTCTCCAAGTCAGGTGGGTTTTGTAGACTGAATATATAGTGGGGCAGTGCCATCAGATCTGCTATCCGTTCAGACCCATTCACTTCCATATGTTGGACAATGCTTAGGTACATATGGTCATATATGCATGGGCCTGATAACCACCTCAGTTGTAGTAGGCAATGATTGTGAGTTATCAAGCCTTTTTGTGCTGGAATCAGCACATGAGAACATGTACCATTATGAATTGCATCCAATGCAGGCAGGGGAGCCAAGCTTGATTTCCACCCCACCCACCCCATTGCACACTCTGCTCTACACAACAAAAAAATCTTGTGGCAGCTTAAAAACTAACAAATTTGTTCTGGCCTAAGCTTTCATGGACACTGTCCACTTCATCAGATGCACCTGATGAAGTCGACCGTGTCTTCGAAAGCTTATGCCAGAATAAATTTGTTAGCCTTTAAGATGCTATAAGACTCTCTGCTGTTTTTGCTGTAACAGACTAACACCACTACCTCTCTGTAAATTGTTACTACCCAGTGTGCCTGACACATCAGTAGGGCTCAGGTTCTCTTCGTATAATATTATTAAGGAATATGGTTCTTTATTCTAAATTAGAATGGTTGCTTAATTCAGAGTTGCCACGACACAAAAGTCCCCAATTCTCATCTGTGTTCATACCATATGTTCATTCTACTTCAAATGAAATCAAATGAAGTTACGATGTAATCATTTCCCCATGTTAAATCTCACTTCCCTTTGACTCCATGTTGAGACTGTAGCAAAGACTGCAGAGTCTTTGTTGTATATGCAGATCACTGCATCTCCGTTGTATGTAAGAAGTGGGGTGGTATGAACTATAGATAGATGGCTTTAAAAGAGGATTCGACAAATTTATGGAGGATAAGTATCAATGGCTAGAAGTCATGATGGTTATATGTTATCTCCAGAATTGGAGACAACATGCCTCTGAGTACCAGTTTGGGAGAAGAGGGCTTTTGCCCTCATGTCCTGCTTGTGGGCTTCTCCAGAGGCATCTAGTTGGCCACTGTCTGAAACATGATGCTGGACTAATGGGCCTTTGGTCAGATCCAGAAGGGCTGTCTCATGTTTTATTTATTTGAAGTATTTCTTGGCTGTCTTTCTGGGCAGGAGCACTCCCAAAGCAGCATACAACAATAAAAATACATAATAACCAATGCAGTAATAAAAACAGTAAAAACGCAACAGTAGCAAACGTTCTAAAAAACACCACCACCAGCATAAAATAAAACTTAGAACAGACAAACAGAATGAAGTGATTTTTCAGGGCTTTCTTAAAAGCCTGCAGTGATGGGGCCCGGCGGACCTCTGATGGCAACATATTCCAGAGGTGTGGGGCCCCTGCAAAAAAGGCCCTCTTATGTTCTTAGGTAGTGTGTCAGCTCCAGTGGTTACTCCATATTTACCCTTCTTCCAGCTCTATCATTGCCTATTTGTATTTAAACCTTTAAGGTTTTAGATCAATGCAGCATGAATTACAATGTGGAACCACAAAGATGTACCCAAAGAAAAAGTATGAGTATGGAAAACAGAACCGGAATGTGGTGGAAGATGGGCAAAGTGCTCTTTCATGCATTTGAAATAAAATTATTTGCCTGGAGCTGTCCTTGAAGATTGTTTAGAAAGTCTTAAATTCTATGGCTACCACAATCTGTCCTCTGACAGAGGGGCCAAGCACTGAAAGTATTTTACACCAGGGTTCCTGCATCTGCACTGGTGATTTGTCTTGTCTTAAGGGTACAACTCAAAGTTAGTTTTGAATCGTGTCGGGCTGTGGTAGGCAACCCGGTGTGGTGACTTCCAGATGTTTTGGAATACAGTTCTCATGAACCCAGCAGCATGGCCAGTACTCAAGGATTATGGGAATTGTAGTCCAAAACTGGAGGGCATCAAGTTGCCTACCCCTGATGCTGGGTATCAAGTGCTTTAGGACTTCCTAGCTTGTGTTCCATTCCTGCCACCACCACAATTTTCCATCATGATCTCTACAGTTTCCAGTGGATTGATAATGCTCTCTGTGTTATCAAGTATGGATAACAAAGGTGTGTAGGGAGGCATTCTCGGAGCTGCTCCATGCCCTTGGAACATATTTTGAGTTCTACAAAGTTCTAATATGAGCTTCTTACTTGACCTGGTTCATGATGGTAATTAAAATAACTCCTATCATTATTTCTGGGCTGCGTTCTTTGGGAAGTAAATCTGTTTGAGGAAAAGAGTTTCCAACTTAGCTGGAAGCTGTTTCTAAGTATATATGATTGGTATCAAGCTGTTAAAGTAACTTCTAGCATCTTTTATTGCAGCATGATGGAGTTGACCCCAAAGCATAGAATGGCTTAGAATTCTAAATACACCTTTTGAAAGAGAAATGTATTTTTTCTTCAAATACATCTATTTAAAACTAAGACGATGATGAAAATTGTGGCAGTATCTACTATTGTTTACTAAGCTGTTTTTAATAACTGAAATAAAATTTGGTAACAGTTTTGACCATTATTAGCATCAATGATCGGCACCAATGCCTTAAAGAAGGATATTTAAGGTATATAATTTATTTCTTAAAAGTAGTGGGAAAGGGTGGAGGGGAACAGAATACAAGACCGTATCGCAATACAGCTGGACATCCCTAGAGTTGGAGGATGACTTATGCACTATATTTTCCAATTAGAGGTTGACAGCATAAGAAATGCCCTGCTAGCTTGGGCCAAAGGTCTGCCTAGTCTTGCATTTTGTGTCTAACAACGAGTTGTCACAAATATGAGTAGTGCTCATTTCTAGATGTCTGTGAAATCATGTGACTGTCTAATACATATATTCTTTGTAAGCTACCACTGGGAGTCTCTGTAAAGAAGAATGATATATTTAATCTTTAAAATAAATAATGTAGCCACATTATTTCATTAAAAATTGTGCATTCAGGAGTCAGGAGTAAATGCCACATTACATGCAAATGTGCATAACTTCAGTAAATAGGTACCAAGAAACTAAAGAACTGTATAAATTCTATAACAATGAAGGAGAAAAGAGCTAAGCAAGAGTGGTAATCTAAGTGTGTGTGTGTTTTTAAATCAGCATGAGTCAAATAAGTTTAATAGCAGGAAGCAATTCCTAGTAGTCAAGTGAAACCAATTACAAAACCAACTCCAAAGGGAAGCAGAAACAACATTAGCTTGGCATTCACAATTTAATCAAAGCAAAGTATGGAATTGCTGAATCACTAAGGAGGAGGGGTGGAGAGAAGGGGAATAGAAAAGGCAGGATCACCTAGTTAATTAGTAACTTTCTGATAATGTCCATAGTCCCCTATTGGAATGATTCACACTGGAGCTAATAGCTGTAACTTTAACACTTTTCTCACAAAGGGTTCTTACAGAGGTTCTCCATTAAATTGGAACAGAAGATGGGTATCTTGGGCAGAAGAAACAGAACTTACAGTCTTGAGATTCGCTGTAACACTGGGGTGCCTAGAAAAATGGTATCGTCATCTACCAAAGCACAGAGGCGGAAGAGTCCCCGCCACCCCTATGAAATATATGCCAAGATGAAGAATGGGAGCAGATGAACTGCACAAAGTTCAGAATTTTGTATTGCCCTCTGAAATTTTCAATGCCTTGAAAAATAATCCATGTTATAGATAACGCTGACAGTAAGGATGACTATAATTAGGGACATCTGTTGGGCATTCATTGCCAGAGGCTAAATTGCTTTTGCTGAAACATGTCACAACTGCTGAAGCTGTCAGGAAATGAAATGGTGAAGAAGGGCAGAAGAGTCGATTGATTTGTCAGTGAGAAAACACAGATCATTTCACTTGAATGTGATTCAAATTCAAAGGAAGCCAGAGAGGAGTTCGAAGTTTTCCTATGAAAATCTGCCTGAATTAGGTGGCAAAGTTTTCTTAATGATGTTTGGAAAGCAGGTTTTATAGAGGCATCAGGCTAGAGCAGCCTTTGCCAATCTGGTGCAGTCTAGATATGTTGGATTACAACTCCCAGCATCCCCAGCCAGCCGTTGGCAATCTGGGGGATGCTGGGAGTTGTAGTCCAACACATCTGGAGGGCGCCTGGTTGGCGAAGACTGGCCTAGGTTATGCCTTATTCTTGATGTATGGAGGACTTGGTCAGGGATAGCTGACCCGTGTATTTTCAAGGGCCACTCTGTTCTGCAGACAAGAGTACATGGGCCAGAATTGTATTTTGCCAGTGCTGCAGTTCAGATAATGTCTGGTAATTGTTTTCAAAATCCAAAAGAAATGTAACATTAAAAAATCTCTTTTTGAACTAGACCATGAGCCAGCTAGCCCTGATCTGGAGAATGTAATGCTTTAATTATAACCCTGTTTCCCCTTACATTGCAGAGAACTGTCCGGATCAGAACCCCCGCCTTAAGAACTGGAATCCTGGACATGATAGAGAAAATAAAGTTGTCCTTCAAGAGGGTGATCTGTTTCGTCTGAGTATGGATGCTACAGTGCACTCTATAGTTATACAGGACGGGGGTACGTAAAGCGACACCAGGGTTTCAGCATGTTTGGGGACTAAACTGGACATGATGAGAGTAGCTTGGTTGTGTATGTGTTTGCCTTGTTCACATACAAAGCAGAATAGGTTGTGTGTTGCATCTACATTTTCCATTAAAAGCACATACAAGTGAAGGGACCTAAATCTCCCCCCACCCCCTAACTTTGCTGAGTTTAGTCATCTCAGGCACTTTTCTCCACACCCTGCTTGATTTACTTCTGGTATTAGAACTGGGCCTTCAGTGACAAAGTGTGCAGAGGTGAGCAGGGTTCAGCTCCCCTTAAAATACACAAACCTGTTGTTAAAATGATCCCCCACTTTATATCTGAATGGGGTACGCACATGAACAGCAAATATGGCTACTCTGTCAGGTCTGATTTGGCCCTTAAAGCACTCTTGCCTTTAATAGTTGTGGGCAGGTATAACTGAAAAGATCACACGAGTGTGGAACATCAACAAAAAGATTTCTGCCATTACATTTATTAATATGCATAAATGGTCCATTTTTTGTAATTGTTATCTACACTATTGCATTTCTTTCTTTTTTTAAGGGACCAATTAATTTTGGCATCATTTAGTATCTTGAAGTCTCATATGATTATTGCAGGGTGGGGGAATGAGGGTTGAATGATGTGAATTGGTTTGCTGCAAGTACTATTCTGTAATTATGTTCGCGCCGTTTCTCTGATTATAAATTCTATTTGACACATTGGGAAATGCTCTATTCTTAAAATGTGTGTTCTATTGTTATAGTTGTGGCTATTAACAGAGTTCCAAGAACTGATGTCTGTCATCCTGCAAATGACATAAATATCCATTTGTGAAGATTGCTTGGCAGTTGTTTATCTTCAGTGCCAGTGATGTTGGTACAGGGAACAAACCGAGCTGAATAACAATGAAGCATCAGGACAGATATTTGAAGTCAGCTTTTCCAAAAGGAAGTTCCCTCCCAGTTTACTTCCTGTGCAATGGAGAAAAAATAACACAGTTTTTTTTCATATGCAGTGGAGACAAAATAACACAATTATTCTCATAGGATTTAACCTAAGGTATTTCTGGGAAAGAGCAAAGGGAGAGAGTGCACACTGAACTATAACAGTAGGCCGTTCTACCAAGAATGTAAGAAAATTAACTTGGGAGAATTGGCATACTTACAATGCAGAGAGAGACATTTTCTCCCAATTTTATATAGCAGCACCTACCTCTGTGGTCTTATAGGCCCGTTCCAGCCCTACTATTCTATGATTCTATGATTCTCTTTTGCTCTCAAAACCCCTGCAGAGAGTGTGCCAGTAAGACAGCTTTTCCACGGCCAGTTTTGTCTCTATTCTACCACCAGTGGAAGTTGGGGCTAAGAACAGCTATGGCACGATGTTAGTAGCTGTCTTTTTCATATTGTAACTATAGTTATGATGCCTGCTGATCTCAGAAGAAAGAAAAGGTGGCCACGTTACTGTGGAACCTTTCAATTTATCCCCTTCCTCCTTTAAAAGAACCCTGAAGTCTATACATCTGCATAGCTTTCCTGTCTGGCTGTCCGCATTATTTTGTTACGTTGTTGATCTAGTCTGTTTTCAGCTTTTATTACTGTCTGGATTCTTTTGGTACATTTCCTACTGCTGTGCCAAGTGTATCAAATATAAACAGATTAAAAATACTGCTCAGTCATCAGTGTTTTAGGAGCCTTACACAGCAGGATTTGGTTGGTAACTTTGCAAGGACATGATCAGACTTGTGGAAAGCGGTGCAGAACATTTTGTTCAGCTACGTATATATGCTCTTTGTTCTTTGTATTTTCATTCCTCTGATACTCCATAACACGCTGAGCAATGCAGTTTTCCTTTTGAAAACTTATCTGCCTGTTGAGATTCAACACTCACTAATATTTGAATAGTTTTGTTGTTAGTACAGTGATTTGTATTCTTCTACTCCAAAGTAAAATTTTATCCCTCAAAATAGTAGTTGCATACTACTTATTGAATACTGTTTCCTGCAGGAATGCTTGTCTTTGGTGATGATGAAAAAGGATCTAGAAATATTACACTGCAAACACATTTCATCCTGATCAAGGATGGTGGAGCGCTTCATATTGGAGCAGAGAAATGTCGTTATAAATCCAAAGCAACCATCATCTTGTATGGCAAAATGGACCAAGATGATTATGTGCCAACATTTGGCAAAAAGTTTGTGGGTGTGGGCCCTGGTGGAACACTGGAGTTGCATGGATCTCAGAAGTTAGCATGGACTTCCCTGTCAAGGACTCTGCATTCCTCAGGGCTGGCCTCTGGCTCATATACATTTGAAAAGGAGTTTTTCCGTGGCCTAATTGTGAGAGTTATTGACCAAGATACTGCACAAGTTTTGGCAGTGGAGAGGTTTGATACTCATGAATCTCAAAATGATAGCAGGAGACTTCAAGATTTTCTAAAAGCCCAAGATTTTGGCCGCATTGTTGCTATGGTTGTGGGAGACTCAGTTGCTAAAAACCTCCTGGATGAAACCAGGACAACCATACAGAATCTTCTGGGAAGTAAGCTCATCAAAGGATTGAGTTACAGGTAAAAAATGAAATAAAAATTTTGTGTTTTTGCAAAAGAACAACATTTCCTGTATTAAAATGGTTTTCGAAGGCCCATCTTCCTTCTTCTGTTCTAGCTCAGTCCTCAGTTTATGAAAACATATGGATGTAAGGGGCTAAACTCTTTTGCTTCTGAATATGTCTTGAAGATGTCTCCCAAGGAAGATTTCCTTGCAGTATTTTGTAGTTGTTAACCCTTGCGAATTGAAACATCGTAGGTGTAATTCTGGTAATCTTACAAAAGTCACCCAAAACACACATATACAACTTCACCCTAATTCACAAAACCGTATGCCCCCTGCTACTGCCACCCAAACTAGGGTATTAAAATAAACTGTATGGCAATGGAACACCCCAAAATCATATCCTCTTGTTTGGATATTCCTACATAAGTGCCATCCACTTTTATATTCAAACTTACAAACTTCTTGCATCAATGTCTTTTCCCCTCTAACTTTAGTGATGTTCATTTCGAGTATTACGACTGGATTTTGTACAACATTTACGGTGGACGCACTATGGCAGTGGTCCTCTTGAGGTGTTTATTTGTGAACATTAAAACTACATACTTGGTACAAAAATCTTGCTAATTTTCACCTAAAAGTGTTGGAGGATTTTTGGCTGGGTGAGGGGAACTAATTCTTCAGTATACAACACATATTGATGCTTCCAAGCTGAAGCCGTGCACATGTTTAGTATTGATTATTTGGTATAAACAAATATAAGGTTGATCCAGATATCTTCCCATTGAAGGGCTTAGGTGGAAGAGGACTTTCCCATCCCCTCTTCCTGCCCACCCCCTGAAAATGCTTCTGTGAGGATCAGGGAACCCTGCTGAATGGAGTGAGATGGGCTGTGAGGGAAGGTAGGCAGAGATCACAGAAAACATGGGCAGAGGCATTTTCTGTGAGTGGAGCAGAAGGTGCCTCTGCCTCATTTCTTGCAATCTCCCCTTCCCTCTCAGTCCCTCATGCATGGCACAACCCATTCCACTAAGCAGGGTTCCTTGACCCTCGAAGGACTGTTTAGGGGGCGCTCTGGGAGCTGGCAGGGAAAGGAGGGGATAAGACAGCGAACGCCTGCCCGCCCCTTTCCATGGGTGGATATCTGGATCCAACCCATATTTTCAGCCATATGCACGAACCTACCAAAGTCTAAACATGTGGCAGCTTGCAGGAAAAAAGCCCAGTTTTTCTCTAATTACTCTTAAAAAGTACATTCTTTTACTATTTCAGTTCTTTGACTGTATATTTTAACAACCGATGCTATGAAAACCACTTCTTTTCCTTCGTAGGCCTGCAACCAGTACTACTGTAGTTGGTAGTTTGTCCCCCACTGTATGCAGGCACAGCAAAAAATGACACGTAGATTTGTTACATGTAACATTGTACATGCAGGGTACCCTCAGTTCCCCCATACCTTTGCAGGTAAAATCATCTTCTGAGAAGCAGCTGTAAGACACGTTTTAAATTGTATTCCTTCCATGAAGGATCCCGAAGCATACCTCTCCCATTAAAACCTCCTGATGTGCTTTTACTCTGTTCTGGAATGGCATGAAAAGTGATGATGAGAGAGGAAAGGAGGGAATGGAATCCAAGTATAATGATGAAACATGCTGTGATTGGTTTACTTGCAGCTTTTATACTCCTGAAACCAGTTGAGAGAGCAATCTGGAAAGGATTTATTTATTTATTTAGCCGGCGTTGTATCCAGCTGTGTCCATCTGCCAGCAGAGCCAAACACTGCTGGTGGAATGGATTCCCCTCCCCTTGGAGTCCCCTATGCCCCCCCCCAATCTCCTCCAAAGGGTTGAGGAATTCTCTGGAGCAAATATGAGGGATGGTGGGGAGGAGAGAAAGGGGAAGGCCCATTTCATGAGTGCAAGTTCATTTGCATGATGTTGGATGTTACCCTTATACCCCCTTTTTCCCCAAAAAGGAAGTCAAAGCAACGTACAGCAATAATATAGACATGCAATAAACCAAATCTACAACATGAATTAAACAACTATCAGAAAATGCCAACATCATAAAAAGCTGTACGTGTATATCTCCAAAATCAACAGAAACCGCAACCCCCAAAACCAAAGTGAAGGCACAGAGAAAGGAAAACAGGTTTAACATATTCATAATGAGGAGAGAAAATTTTCCACCGAAGGCCTTCCTAAACAACCAAGTTTTGGCCAGTTGCCTAAAACCATAATGCTAGTTTCAAAAGCAGTGGTGTTTCTTTGCCTAAACCTTATGTAACATTTCCTTAGCTGCCTATGGTTTTAGAAGACAGATGAACCTTTTCCATTATTTTTTAAACATTTTATTGTTTGCTTTAATATGTTATCTGGTAGTTCTGGATTTTATAAAATGGTGCTACTGCTTTATTTTATCAAGGCTGTATTTTAGGATGCTTTTTTGGTTTATTATAAGCCACCTCAAGGACTTTTTATAGTGGAAAAGCAGGGTAAAAAAATAAACTATGTACCAGTTCAATGTGTATGAAGTACTGGGTCACATAACTATATAAATGTGCAGAGCACTATTGTGTGCAGCACTATTATGCTGCGTGGTGTCAACTAAAGTTGCATATCTATAATTTCAAGTCTACAATGTCTGCATTGCTACTTCTCTCTGTCTAACCAGGAATCTATGTGTTTAAGGCTGGATGTGCGAACCTAGAAACTCTGGGTTGTTTATAGGTTAAACAACCCAGAGTTAATCCAACAACAAACCAGGGGCAATTGTTGGGATTTGTTGAGCTGTAGAGGTGAGGCAACTATTACACTGGACAAATGGAGTCCCACAACAAAAAGTTGCAATATGTTTTACCCCACCATTGCACTCCAGTGCAGATTTGGGAATGGTGGTGCTGCAAGCTGCTGCTTACCAAGTCTAAAACCTGAGTGGTAGCATTAAACCATTGATGTTCAAGGCTTGCTGTGTGGCCAGCTCTGAAACTCAGTGGTCCAGTTTGGACATGGGGTTGAGGGTGAACAATAGCTTATATGTTCATCCAGTGTAAGAGTGGGGGCGGACCCAAATAATGCCCCAACCATACTCCCCGTTCAAGCTAGAAAATGCAAGCCAATAGCAATGACACAGCCCAAACAATGAGATCGCTGGAAGTGACTGTGGCATTGAAATCCCAGGGATTCTGCTGGGCAACAAGGTGCGTGGGGAGCATGTGCCTTGTTTCGCAGCAGAACAGGACTCCCCATGGCCCACCAAGCAGCCGTCTTTGGGGGCCGTTCTCTTCTTAAACACTTTTTTTTTTATATACTTGGGAAGGGTATCCCCCAGATATGCAGAACCCTTATCAGGGTGGCCTCCTTTTGCTATCCTGTTGGTTGGCAGAGGATGATCCACTTTAGAGGAAATGATAAGCTGGAGCTCTGGGCTGCTTTGATTTTGGCAGAGGATGATCCACTTGAAGAAATCATAAGCTGGAGCTCTGGCTGACTGATGTGAACCCACATCTTCATCTATGTCATGGAGAAGGTGAGACTGATAGGAGGAGGTGAAGGCTAAAGGGAAAGATCCAAAAAGGACTTTTTCTGGCAGCTGTAGACAGATGCACCTTTCAGAACTCAGGTTGATGCGACACAGTTGGGTTTCATCTCGGGTTTCTAGCCAGTCAGGTTTGGTATGGGAGAAGGTCAGGGCTAATCAATACCTGATAACAAGCATTATCGCTTCCCAATTCTTCTATCCTGGCTGACTGAATTTCAGCCCTGCAAGGGCTGTCACCTGACACTTACACAGTGGTGGACTGGCTCTCTACTTACTCAGCACTGATTTTTTTTTCCTTATGGTTAGAACTGCTCCAGACCCAAGATCATCAGCAAACCTACTGATCTCATGGTTCGGGCTGTGTCATAGCTGTTCGCTTCCATTTTCTAGCTTGAATGGGGAGTGTGTTTGGGGCATCATTTGGGCCCTCCCCCACTCTTATACTTAATAATAGATTAATAATATAAGCTATTATTCTCCAGTGGGGTTGTGTGGGGTGGCAGGGAGTAGGGAGGCTGTCAGTTGAAACTTCTGGAGAATTCAAAATGCATCAGAGGAACATTTATGTGCCTGGCAAGTATATCTTCATAGTTCATAACCATTTGAAAATAAATGAAATAGTGATGAGTGAAGACATATTCAGAGCAGCCAATCTGACCGTTTGTCATAGATTAGGAATAAACTTGGGCGTGCTTTTTAAACCATGGGTGTATCTAATAAGCAAGATTAACCCTCCAGTTTTAAATCTGTGTCCTAAGAAGCAATTCCCAGTAATAGCCTGATCCTTTGCCCTAACTACAGATGAAAACAAACATGGAGTTAAAATACGGTAGCATTGTCCTGAACAAACATTCCTTGCTCTGAAAACAGATGCTTCAGAATCAAACCATATGAACCACATTCTAGAATTTTTGTATGTCTTCACCTTAAGATAGCCAGTGCTGCACCTGACATCCTTGTATGCTAGTTAGTATCTAATTAGCATCCTGGATAGTTGTCTGCCTATCTTTTTATTCATGGTTTTTTGATGGGTGCTGGACTTGTGTCCTGTTCCACTCATGCTTTCTGTGCTTCTCTACTGAAATCTGTTTCCTGACCTTCCCTGGTGTTGCAATGTCTTGATAGGTGGGGAATTTGTGGCATGTAAGCTGGGATGGGCTACATGGAAGCTGCCCGCAGGGGGTACCTTCCCCACCCCCCCTCTACCGGCACTTGCATGTGCGGTGTAGAGTGTGTGTGCTGCTGTGGTCTTCTGCACTGTTAATATGTCTTAAGATTCATGTTTCTGGAGCTCACCTTACTGCTTTCATTTTGGAAGAGAAGTAGACTAGCATTGCCTCTCCTATGTCCTTCCTACCCTCCCCCTTCATCATCATCGCTGGTGATGGAGATTCATCTTGTAATGAGTCTGTGAGAGCCAGTGTGGTGTAATGGTTCAAGTGTTGGACAGAGAGATCCAGGTTCTAATCCCCGCTTGGCCATGAAGCTCACTGGGTGACTTTGGGCCAGTCACTGATTCTCAGCCTAACCTACCTCAGGGTTGTTGTGACGATAAAATGGAAAGGAGGAGGACTATGCAAGCCAGCGTGGGTTCCTTGCAAGAGGAAAAAAGTGGGATATAAATGTAATAATATATAAATAAATCACCCACTCAGAATCTAGTGCAGGGAGTGGCCTTATGGCTGCTATGGTGCAAGATTATTCAGCGGACATCCTGTCCAACTCAGAAATCCCTTGAGACTGGAGAGCATTGGTCAGTAAATGATACAGCCATATCTGGAATGGCAGTAGGACTTTTTGTTTGTTTGTTTAAAACTGGTGACTGTATAAATTGTTCAGAAAGTACATGGAACAGAACATGGACTCAAGATATCAAGCAACAGCTTTCCTGAATAGGTTTGTGGTGCTTACATTTAGCAATCCAGTTCTGGAAGTCCTAGATGAAATAATTGCTGGAAACATTGATAGCACTTGGCATGCATCTTGAAGGGAAAGAGGGGTGGTAGGAAGAGAATGAAGTCCCTTGGATCCAGCACTGTTAAGTCAGAGCTGGCTTTGATTAGAGCTAATGGGAGGAAAATCAGGGCTAACCATAAAGGCATGAATGTAATGTCAGAGCAGTATAGCTTTTCAAAGTAGGAGCTGGGAAGGAGAGTGCAGAGGAGGATCTTGGCTTACTTTCTGACCTTGAGCAAGTAATTTATGGGGTGTCTACAATGAGGGCTTTATGCCAGCCTACTAGAATGTCCAGCTGCAGCACTAGCAATCTGTTATCAACCAGGCTCTGGGAACTGTAGGCACTGTGGCTTCTTTCTTTTCTCCCCATTATTGATGCTCCATGTAGGCCTACCTTAAGGATTTTCTTAAAGATGCCAAGGCACACATTTAGTTCTACTGTGATAGGAAACTCAGATCAAGTTTGCCTATTCATGAGGCACAATACATAATTCTTCTCTCTGCAACCCAGTTTGATCAAAACAAGCCATCATGGCTTAAACAAGCCACGATGGCTTGTTGTAAGCCACAACACATGCCAGGCATAATTTGCATAATCACCACCCTGCCATGGCTTATCGGGTCATCTAAACCCGGGTGGCATGGCTTCTTGAAGGATGAAAGAACCCTCAAATAACCCATGTGATTGGTTATTTGGAATGTGCTAATTGTTAATGTTAAAAAATAAACCCCCAAACCAAAATTGACTGAGTTACTGGTTGCAACTCTCAATATGCATAGATTCGGGTTTTTTAGCATGTTGATCTTGTTACAGGTTATTATATATTAGTGTTACAGTTCTTCTATGCACAGTCCATTCTTCCATTATGCAAAATGATGGAATTTTCTTACCCACTTCAGCTTCACCAATCTTTACAACACAATAGAAATTAATTCAGCCACAGATATATATTTTTTGACATAAGATATTTTGATTCTTTAATCATTTTCCTTTTATTATCATATGACATGCTTATAGATATGGCTTCAGTTCAGAGGAAAAAGGGGAAGTATGAGCTTGCAAACAACTACAAGATTTAATTAAAATGTAATATCCCCTCCACACACAGTTTTTTTAGCTGAGGTGTTACTGTTTTTAGGGGGGAGGGGTTTATATGCAATTAAGAGTAAAGGAACTCAAAACTAACACATACACGCTCAGAGAGGTCTGTACTTCCATAAGTATTCTTGGGAATACTTTAAAATATGACCAATGTTGCAAGTTCTTAGGACCTCACAAGTGAGATGATAGGAATAGCACTTACTACTTTAGGTGCCAACATCATGAAATGATGTTTTTATATGAAGATAGGGATTTTGAAGAGTGTTTGGGAAAATGGATAGTGTCCTTTCTCCTGATATTTTCTTGCAGGCTACTTGTTAAGACCTGTGTTTCAGGGAGGGCTTTGTCTTTAAACATGTGTTTTATTCTTTACAGGCAGGCCTGGGCTTTAGTTGGTGTAATTGGTGATAGAAATTCGTCTTGTAACGAGTCCGTGAGAGACTATGAAAATGGCAGCACAGGAGGCAAAGCTCTCGCACAAAGAGAATTTTTTACAGTGGATGGTCAGAAGTTTGCTGTGAGAGCTTTCAGTGAATGGATTGCTGGTAGGAATATACTTCTTCTTTAAAAAAAAAAAAAAGGTAATGAAATCATTTTCAACTATCTTGTACAGCTGGAACTACTTAACTTCAAATGCACCTTGCAGCTGTGCACCTGTGTTTTGTTCATGGCATGCTGTGATCTGGTTTGAAGCCAGAAGTTTATGTCGGCTCTAAAGTAAAAATCCAGATTAATAGGAATGTAGATTTTTCTGTCCCTGTGCTTATAGGCAAAACTAATAGAATACAGCAAGATGGAAGAGTAGACCAACCTACTGTTCATAAAAAACCTTACAGCTTTACAGATACTTATTTATTGCATTATTTTCATTTTTGGTTTCTTTACAAAATAACCTTTCAGACCTTCTGGAATACATTTTGGAAAGATGTTTCTGAAGAAACCATACTTGGTAGCTCTGACAGAATAAAATGCCTTGAGCTAAAGTGTTTTTACTAGCCACAGCAACGGAAGGTGGTTTAAAAAAACCTAGCCTTTTATAGAAATAAGTGTATGATGATCGCAAAGGGTCCCTAGCCACTTTCTTAACTTTAAGCAAGAAAAAGAAACTGTGGTCTTGGCAACTCTTTCATTAATGTACTGGAAGAGTAATTACCTGGCACCAAATGTGTTTTAAAAAGGGAAGCATACCTACTGAGGTCCATCTGACATGAAAGAGAAAGTAGGTTGTTATATTCCCTCCCAGAGTATATAAGCAAAAATTAGAGGTTCGTACAGAATGACGTCTCATAGCTGGCCA
Source organism: Heloderma suspectum (assembly GCF_057233095.1). NCBI lineage: Eukaryota > Metazoa > Chordata > Lepidosauria > Squamata > Helodermatidae > Heloderma > Heloderma suspectum. The sequence goes on from NC_139459.1 coordinate 100,946,505, forward strand.
CAGTCTAGATTTCGTTTACAAGTCTTTGCCTATATTATAATTACAGAGCATGTACTTGTGATGGACAGCTGTTTACACTGTACATGGTGGTTCAGTTGGAGGATTCTCCATAACTCTTCAGCTCTGCTGTCCCTTTCCTAACTCTCATCTGTGTTGTGTAAGAACTTCCTTCTGCCCCCTTCTCACTCGTTTTACAAAATAATAATAAATAACTAAAAGAAGTTTAAGGCCCTGAGGACTTATGGTGGGAGCTCATCCTCCCCAGTTTCCCCACACAATCATGGTGTGGGGATGGGGGAGAAAAGTTTAGGGATTCTGCTGGTTTACCATCCACTCCACTGCCCAGCAGTTTCCCTGCTTGAGCTGACAGAGATGGTCTTGGACTTGTGCTGTGGACTCCCATGATGATTGTCCTGTGGGACCTCAATATCCATGCGGGGGCTGTTCAATCTTGTGTGGCTCAGGACCTCGGGATGGCCAGTTGGGTCAAGGAGTTTGTAAATTCCACTTTGAAAGGAAGAGTGCTTAAAACCCTGCTTAAGGCCAAAAAGGAGTGTGCTCAAAAAGCAGGGTGGGAACAACTCATTCATGCTTTGAGGTCCAAAGATACAGCCTTCTTCTGGCGCTTGACTACAGTGCTTCCAGCTGTGGTCCAACACGTCTGGACTGTCGTATCTCTTCTGAGATATGGGAGACACATTTTCATGCAGTATATGCAGAAGAGGAGGCACCTACTTTCCGGATGGAGGGTATCTCAGGACCCCTCATTGAATCCTGTCTCAATCTCTGAGATCATTGATCTGGTAAACCAACTAAAACCTGGCAAGGCCTCTGGCTGTGACTATATACCTCCAGAGCTAATCAGAAGAAATATTGATTGGTGGGCTCCTATTCTAGCTACTCTCTTCACATACATAGATTGAACTGCCCATATTCCTCCAGATTGGGACTTGGCTATCATCATCCCCATCTTTAAAAAGGGAAGGAAAGATGACCCAGACAATTACCACCCAATCAGCGTACTTACCATTGTTAGCAAGCTATATGCCAGGCACCTCTATTGGAAATTTCAATCTTGGATGGAACATGAAAACATTCTGGCTGATGAACAGGCTGGCTTTAGATCAGGCCAATCCACTATGGACCAAGCTTTAATCCTTCAACATTTTGTGGAGAAACACATCAATAAATTTAAAACTTCCCTGTTCGCAGCTTTTGTAGATCTTAAATCTGCCTTTGATTCCATCTCCAGAGATAAACTTCGGCATAAACTTGAGGCTACTTCGGTGGATCACCACTTACTACTTCTTATGTATAAGTTACATAAAAGCACCACTTTAAAAATTAGATGCAACCCAGCAGGTCTGTTGTCTAGCCCTGTTTCAACATTCAAAGGTGTAAAGCAAAGTTGCAAACTTTCTCCTCTGTTGTTTAACTTTTACATAAACTCATTAGTTAAAGCTCTTGACTGTTTTGACATCCACCCTCCCAAGCTAGCTGATAGACACCTATCGGTGCTACTTTATGCTGATAATGCAGTAATCCTGTCTCAGTCACCTATAGGCCCTGGCCCAATATTGTCATGATGAACATCTGCAAATAAATTATCAGAAGACAAAGATCACGGTCTTCGCCAAAAGACCAAGGACATACAGTTGGATTGTTAATGGCCATAAGATTGAGCAGGCAAAAATCTTTAAATACCTGGGTGTTGTTTTCCAAGCCAATGGCAGCTGGAAGGCGCATGCAGAATATGTCACTCAGACAGCCCAAAGAAGTGCCACTGCTTTTTTAAATTTCTTCCGTACAAGAGGCAGTCACTGTGTACCGGCAGCGGTAACGCTGTTTGTGGCCAAATCATTAGCCCATCTCTTGTATGGTGCACAACTTGGCCCCTATCCCAGTTTTGTCCCCATGGAAGCAGTACAATCAAAATTCCTGAGAGCTGTCCTCCAGGTGCCCTGCTGTGTTTCTAACACTGCTTTGAGACTAGAAGTTGGCCTCCAGAAGGTTGAAACTAGGGCCTGGCTTGCCATTTTTAACTTTTGGTCAAAGTTAATTTTTTCCCCAGCAGGCCTAGCTCCATTAATCTTTCAGGATGTATCTGTCTTTCTGGACTAAAGTTTTATCACAAAAGCTTCTGTCTCATGGACTCTCCCCTAGTTATTTGATTTCTCTGGGGTATGAGAAGACCAGAGCAACACTCAGGCAACGCCTAGCAGATATTGAATATCAAGTTGACTTGAGTTTAACTTCAAATTCCACTTTAATTGATACTGCACTTCGACTTCACAAACCAGCAAATTACTTCTATTCGCTCTCAGTCCAGAAGTACCACAGAGCTTTTACATTGGCACGTCTCAATTCTCTCCCCTCAGCTGTCTTGGAGGGCAGGTTCTGTAAAACTCCCTACTATGAACGGAAGTGTCCCTGTAACTCAGGAGAGATTGAAACAGTGACCCATGTTCTTCTGTACTGTCTTTTTTATTGTGACATTCGTAAAACTTTTATTGATCCCACTTTATCTAAACTGCCAGGACGCTTCGATGCATATGTCCTTTTATTTCTCGCTGATAAAAAAGCATCCATTACTCTTATTGCTGCCAAATGTTTTGCAGCAGCAAGCAAAATCTGTCAAGAATTTACTCAACTCACTCAGTAAATATATATATATATATATATATATTCTTTGAAATGTCTAGAACTTTTCTGAAATGTCTAGAACTATTATAGTTTTTTGGTTTTATACATATATAGTCTTATTTCCTATTATTTGTCAATGTGTTTTATGTTGATTATTGTGCTCTTTTGGTCGTTTGACCGAAATAAAGAGTGAACTCCCCCACACACACACTTTGAAAGGAAGGGTGGTACCAGCCTCTTTCAAAGAGGTAGTAATCAGGCCACTCCTGAAGAAACATAACCTGGATCCAGAAATGGAGGACAGCTATAGGCCAGTTGGTAACATCCCCTCCTTAGGCAAGGTGCTTGAGCATTGCCAGTCAACTTCAGGCATTCTCAGAGCTGATTTTCTAGATCGTTTTCAATGCCACTTTAGCCTGATTTGAGCCCTGTGGGATTACCTTTGCCAAGAGAGAGATGGGGGAGCGTGACTCTGTTAGTTCTCTTGGACCTCTCAGCGACTTTCAGTACCATCAACCATGGTATCCTTCTGGATCAGCTGTCTGCGTTGGGAGTTGCGGGCACTGTTTTACAATGGTTCCATTCCTACTTGGATGGCCATTACCAGAAGGTGGTGCTCTGTTCCATGGCCATTATGTCATGGCTCAGTTTTATCCCCCATGTTATTCTACATCTACATGAAATTACTGGGGGAGGATTTCCAGGGATGTAGGCTGAGGTTCATCAGTATGCAGATGACATCCAGTTTTGCCTCTCCTTTTCATCTAACCCAGGTGAGGCAGTGGATGTTCTGAATCTGTGCCTAAGAGAGCAATCTTATGGCCCTTAGACAGTGTCTGGGGGGCCATAGGATAGTTCGGATTCTTGGATCTGAGGTTGGAGACAGTGCTCCGACCTCGGACACAGGAGTCCGAGCTCTCTGACCCCTCCTCCTCATAGCTGGCGTGGAAAGAATAGCATTGGCTGCTTCTCCAAGGTCGCAAAGGTGACCTTGGGGAGGAGGGAAAGGGGGCAGTTCTGTGGGTGAAGAGGGGACTGGGGAGGATGGCTTATGAAGAACCCTCTGGCCTTGCCAGCCTCCTTCCCTCCCGCTCCGCAAAGCCCCAGCTAGATGGGTGAAAAAGCCCATCTAGCAAAAATGCAGGGTGGGAGGAGTGCAGAAACTAAGATCACCTCTTTGCTCCTCCCGCTCTGCATAGGATATCTGTCAGTCTCCAAATCTGGAAGCTGACAGGCATCCCGATAGGATTGCACCCTAAGTAGAGTAATGGTTTGGATGAAAGCCAATAAGATGAAGCTCAATCCAGACAAGACAGAGGTATTGTTACTGGGTGGTTCATCTGCCTGGCTGAGTTCAGCCTGCTCTGGGGGGCGGGGGGGGGGTACACTCCCCCTAAAAAATCAGATATGCAGCTTTGGGGTGCTCCTGGATCCATCATTGCCACATGAGGTACAAGTGTTCTTGACTAGGAGCACCTTTTATCAGCTTATGTTGATATATAAGCTGCAACCCTATCCGGACAAAGATAGCTTGGTGACAATTAGCCATGCTCTGGTAACCTTCTGGTTGGAGTACTGCAATGTGTTGTACATGGGGCTACCTTGGAAGATGGCTCAGAAACTTCAGTTAGTTGAAAATAAAGCTGCTAGGCTACTAACTGGGACTGGCTGATATGATCATGTGACACCAGTGCGTCATCAGTTCTGAACCCAACTCAAAGTGTTGACCTTTAAAGCTCTAAACTGTTTGGACCAGAGTATCTAAAGGAACCTCTCCTCCCGTAGGTACCTGCTTGGACCCTTAGGTCATCTTCAGAGGACCTCCTTTGGGTGTCCCCGCCAAAGGAAGCTAGGCAGGTGGCTACAAGAGGAAGAGCCTTCTCAGTTGTGGTACCCTGTTAATAGAAAGCCCTCCCCATTAGTTTCTAATCTTCTGTTCTTGTGGGAGGCCTTTATGCATTTATACAGTGGTGGGTTTTTTTTCCTGTCCCCTTTTTGTTTTTTACACCTAATATTTTCCCTCATACTTTAGGGGATTCCCCTCAGTGTGAAAAAAAACTCCTACTTTGTTTGTGGTGGGTCCTGTATCACTGTCCTACTGGTTGGAATGGGACCACAAATTTGCTATTGGAACAATAAGTTGGGGGTGGGGCAGTGAACACACATGGGGCGGGAGGGAGGGAGGGAGGGAGATAAGTAATGGGTAATCTCACTTCAGCACTGAGTGATGATTTTTTGATTGTGTTGATTTCGTTGAATGTCTATGTAACTGTTTTGATGTAAACTGGCTTAGAGCACATGGAAAAGTGGCATAGATTTTTTAAAAACTAAAATAAAACCAAATAATTTTTTTTTTTATTTGTCTAAGGTGTTCCAAAGTGGGGTTTCCAGGTTGAAGCAGTGCATGGAGTGATACTGGATCTGTCAGATGATATTAGTACCTGGAAGCCTGAAGACCAGGTTGTTGTTGCAAGCACTGATTATTCCATGTACCAGGCAGAAGAATTCACCCTTCTTCCTTGTCCAGAATGCAACAGATACCAAGTCAAAGTTAGAGGTAAGAGCTCAAAGGGGCAGGGGTGGAGGGGAATAAGCATATGTTGCAAGCTTTGTATTTCCTTGTGATTTATGGCCCTGCTGCCTAATATTAATGCAGTCACAATGATATTCTGGCTCTGAGAACATTTTCCAGCTGCTTAATATCTACTCCTGTCTAAAATCCTCATTTGACCCTGACATGGCATTGTCTCTATCAGCACAGTGCTAATGGAAGGGAAGTTTCAGATCTCATGATGCATAGCACATGTTTAAATCTGTTTTGTGCTGGGCTTGATTAAAGTACAGCTCACCCTTTTGTGGGATAACCACTTCCTTTTTTACAGATTTAACTTTGTGTGCAGTTTCATCGCACTCACTTGTTTTGAGCTGCTTTCTTAGCAGTGTTGCCTGTCATCATCTTTTGTTGTGTTCACTGTTCTTTCTTTCTGTACTGTTTGCACCATGTCTGCTACAGGGGCACATGGCAGACCTTCTCATCTTGAATAGTGTGGACGCAGGTCAGGGAACTCTTCACTTGAGCTAAGAGATTGGGATCATGTTCTCTCTCCTACCAGCTCCAATCTTCTCTTCTCCCTCTCTCTATTTAGGATTTCTCTCTCACACTTCACCCACCAGCTTTAACCCAGTTAAGGCTAATCAGTGTTTCATGTCTTGCTTAAGAGGGAAACACCAGGCTCTCTTTACCTGTTACATTTCTTCCCAAGTTAGTGCTTGAAGGCTTCTTCTGGTGAATGAAGGAATTGCGAAGCAGTATACCTGTGAGGGAAGCCACATGAAGCACAAAAAGAAATTCTTCCCCTGGTGACTTATGTGTCAGTTCCAGTGTTGAAAGATGAAGGGGAACTGCCTTTGTAAAAATGTGTGTGTGTGTGTGTGTGCGCGCGCGCGCGCACGTGCGTTTTAACCCATGACATTGTATGGTGGATTAGTACTGCTTGTTGTTGTTGTTCAGTCGTTAAGTCGTGTCCGAGTCATCGTGACCCCATGAACCATAGCATGCCAGGCCTTCCTGTCCTCTGCTGTCTCCCGGAGCATGCTCAAGTTCATATTCATTGCATCGGTGATGCTATCTAGCCATCTCATCCTCTGCCGTCGCCTTCTCCTTTTGCCCTTAGTCTTTCCCAGCATCAGGGTCTTTTCCAGGGAGTTTTCTCTTTGCATTAGGTGGCCAGAATATTTGAGCTTCAGCTTCAGTATCTGTCCTTCCAATGAGCAGTCAGGCTTGATTTCCGTTAGGATTGACTGATTTGACCTCCTTGCAGTCCAGGGGACTCGTAAGAGTCTTCTCCAGCACCACAGTTCAAACGCATCAATTCTTGGGCGCTCAGCCTTCTGTATAGTCCAGCTCTGACAGCCATACAGTACTACTGGGAAAACCATAGCTTTGATTATACAGACCTTTGTCGGCTAGATGATGTCTCTGCTTCTTACTATGCTGTCTAGGTTTGCCATAGCTTTCCTCCCAAGGAGCAAGCATCTTAATTTCATGGCTACAGTCACCGTCTGCAGTGATCTTGGAGCCCAAGAAAATAAAATCTGTCACTGCTTCCATTTCTTCCCCTTCTATATGCCAGGAAGTAATGGGGCCAGATGCCATGATCTTGGTTTTTTTAATGTTGAGTTTCAAACCAGCTTTTGTACTCTCCTCTTTGACCCTCAACAAGAGGCTCTTTAGATCTGCTTCGCTTTCTGCCATTAGGGTGGTATCGTCTGTGTATCGGAGGTTGTTGATAATTCTCCCAGGAATCTTAACTCTGACCTGTGATTCATCCAACCCGGCGTTTCTCATGATGTACTCTGCATATAAGTTAAATAAGCAGGGCAACAATATACAGCTTTGTCATACTCCTTTCTCAATTTTGAACCAATCAGTTGTTCCATGTCTGGTTCTTACTGTTGCTTCTTGACCCTCGTACAGGTTTCTCAGGAGACAGGTAAGGTGGTCTGGTACTCCCATCTCTTTAAGAATTTGCCAGAGTTTGTTGTGATCCACACAATCAAAGGCTTTAGCGTAGTCAATGAAGCAGAAAGAGACGTCTTTCTGGAATTCTCTTGCTTTCTCCATGATCCAGCAAATGTTGACGATTTGATCTCTAATTCCTCTGCCTCTTCGAAACCCAGCTTGTACTTCCGGTAGTTCTCGGTTCACAAAGTGCTGAAACCTAGCTTGTACGATTTTGAGCATCACCTTGCTGGCATGTGAAATGAGTGCAATTGTACGGTAGTTTGAACCCTCTTTGGCATTGCCCTTCTTTGGAACTGGAATGGAAACTGACCTTTTCCAGCCTTGTGGCCACTGTTGAGTGTTTCAAATGTGCTGGCATATTGAGTGCAGCACTTTAACAGCATCATCTTTTAGGATTTTAAATAGCTCAGCTGGAATACTGTCATTTCTGCTAGTTTTGTTGTTAGTAATGCTTCCTAAGGCCCATTTGACTTCACTCTCAAGGATGTCCGGCTCAAGTTCAGTGACTGCACTATCATGGCTATCAGGGACATTCAGATCTTTCCTGTATAGTTCTTCTGTGTATTCTTGCCACCTTAATCTCATCTGCTTCTGTTAGGTCCCTGCCTTCTTTGTCCTTTATCATGCCCATCTTTGCACAAAACGTTCCCTTGATATCTCCGATTTTCTTGAAAAGATCTCTGGTCTTTCCCATTCTATTGTTTTCCTCGATTTCTTTGCATTGTTCATTTAAGAAGGCCTTCTTGTCTCTCCTTGCTATTCTCTGGAACTCTGCATTCAGTTGGATATATCTTCCCCTTTCTCCCTTGCTTTTCGCTTCCCTTCTTTCCTCAGCTACTTGTAAAGCCTCATCAGACAGCCCCTTTGCTTTCTTGCATTTCTTTTTCTTTGGGATGGATTGAGTTGCTTCCTCCTGAACAATGTTACGGACCTCCATCCATAGTTCCTCAGGCACTCTGTCTATCAGGTCTAATCCCTTAAATCTATTCCTCACCTCCACTGTATATTCATAAGGGATATGATTGAGGTCATACCTGAATGGTTTAGTGGTTTTCTCTATGTTCTTCAATTTAAGCCGAAATTTTGCAACAAGCAGCTCATGATCTGAGCCACAGTCAGCTCCAGGTCTTGTTTTTACTGACTGTACAGGGCTTCTCCATCTTTGGCTGCAAAGTACATAATCAATCTGATTTCGATATTGACTATCTGGTGATGTCCATGTGTAGAGTCACCTCTTGTGCTGTTGGAAAAGCGTGTTTGCTATGATCAGCAAAACTCTATTAGACTTTGTCCTGCTTCCTTTTGTACACCAAGGCCATGCTTGCCTGTTATCCTGGTGATTTCTTGACTTCCTACTTTAGCATTCCAATCCCCTATGATGAAAAGGACATCTTTTTTTGGTGTTAGTTCTAGAAGGTGTTGTAGGTCTTCATAGAACCGATCAACGTCGGCTTCTTCAGCCTCAGTGGTTAGGGCATAGACTTGAATGACTGTGATGTTGAATGGTTTGCCTTGGATTCGTACTGAGATCATTCTATCGTTTTTGAGATTGTCCCCCAGTACTGCTTTTCCCACCCTTTTGTTGACTATGAGTGCTACTCCATTTCTTCTAAGGGATTCTTGCCCACAGTAGTAGATACGATGGTCACCTGAATTAAATTCGCACATGCTTGTCCATTTTAGTTTGCTGATTCCCAAGATGTCGATGTTCAATCTTGGCATCTCATGTTTGACCATCTCCAGCTTACCTTGATTCATTGATCTGACATTCCAGGTTCCTAAACAATATTGTTCTTTACTGCATCGGATTTTCTTTTCACCACCAGACACATCCACAGCTGAGTGTCCTTTCGGCTTTGGCCCAGCCGCTTCACTCTTTCTGGCGCTATTTGGAAATACCCTCTGCTCTTCCCCAGTAGCATATTGGACACCTTCCGACCTGAGGGGCTCATCTTCCGGCGTCATCTCTTTTTGCCTTGTGATACGTTCCATGGGGTTTTCTTGGCAAGAATACTGGAGTGGGTTGCCATTTCCTTCTCCAGTGGACCACATTTTGTCAGAACTCTCTGCCATGACCTGTCCATCTTGGGTGGCCCTGCACGGCATAGCTTATGGCTTCACTGAGTTACGCAAGCCCCTTTGCCACAACAAGGCAGTGATCCATGAAGGGGTTAATACTGCTTACACAATGTGTGTAGAAGTGGCTGTTTATTTAAAGGGATAGTCACCGTTTGTTTTTAAGGTTTTTAATTTTATTTTAAACTTCAGGTTACCCATTTAGGGGGGAAATAAGACTGATGCTAGCTGAGGATGGCCAGAACACGCACTGACATGTGGTAATGTTTGAGCATGTTTGAATACAAACCATGGGGAACCAGTTGCCATAGAAATTATAACCATTCCAAATAATTCAGCTGTTTGGTTAACATCTGGAAGGTGCTCTGATTACCCTTACCATGGTTAACATTGATGCTGATGTAATGCTTAATCACAGTTGAGGATGCAGTGGGAAATTAGCTCCCAAGAGATTGGGAAAGTGTGTGCAATCCTGTGAGCTACTCCTGGTATCTTACCATAGCTAGGAGAACTCCAGTATTGTTTCTACACAGGGCCTTTATGAAAAGCAGCCCTTGGTCTGGCTTCAACTTTGCATAACAATCATGCTTGCTCTGGATACACAAGGATTCTGTTAGCATATCCTGCAAGTGTGAACAACAGATGCATGTTTCCATCTGGATGTTTATGGCCCAATTAGGACTTTAAGGATGCACTTCTCTCATTCCCCCTGTTTCCACTATGGAAAATGCCAGTATAACACTAGTGTACTCATAGATAGCAGGATTGCCATGTAAAGTGCTGTTGCTGTTTAGGCTTTGGGATGTACAAGGAATTCAAATGCAAATGGAGAGAAAATGCTCCATAAAAGCTTTGGCACTAATTCTTAATAGTTTCTGTGTTAAATTCAGTGTTTCTTACAGAGCAATCCTGTGCATGTCTACTCAGAAGTAAGTCTTACTATGTTCAATGGGACTTACTCCCAGGTAAGTGTGGGTAGGATTGCAGTCTTCATTATTCAAATATATTCAGCTACACTTAAAAACTACTGCTGTTTTGTGGACAAGTGGTTCTCATAGTGTGGTAGTAGGACCCGGAGGAGTACTACATTACTCATCTGGGAATACTTTAAAAATCTTGTGGTAGTGGACAGCCACACTCCTACTGCTGCTCTCATACTTCTTCCATAATCTTATCACATTTCCAAAACAATCCAGAGGGCAAAGAATTTTCTCAATTTCCCAAAGTTCTACAGTTATACACATCTTCCTGATAGACTTCTACTAGGAGGAAGACATGAGGAAAGAGCAGAATGCTCTCTCCTACTCAGCTGCCTTGTCCAGTCCCATCTAGAAAAAGTCATCTGATTAGTGAAGTGGTGGAAAAGTGAGGAACTTGTCACCAACTGGGAGCCATGATTAGCAATTACATTAGCATGTACTTGGTTGACTGGAGCATACTGGGATTTCAAGGTTTGGAAATGTGGGATGGCAGGAAGATTTGAGGTCACCCAAACCTGGACGTTGTAGCAGTGGCAGGAGAGGAGAAAGAACTGAAGCTAACATACACAGGGTAGGAGGGTGTACTGTAACACTTGTAGTTGTGTGCAAAGGAGCACATAGCCTAACATTCCAAGAACTGCCAACTTAGAGATTTCTATTTCCTCTTAGCGCCTGTGCCTTTAGTTTCATATGAATCCTGAGTATTCTCTGGGGCAAAATTTTTCTGGTGTAGTATGCTGCCCCTTCTGCTTGAAATACAGATATCATCATCTTAGCAGTGAAATTTTATTCTCTGCTTCTCTTAGTCCTCAGACTTCAGCATCTGCAGAAACCTTGTGCCAACTCTCTCACATGAATGAGGAAAGGCAAGCAAATTATTCCCATATGGAAGCAGTTCCTCGGCTTTCTATTCATTTAATATCCAGTTTCCTTCAGTGTTCCAAAAATCTGTCAAGAGCCTTATCCCTTCCTACTTCTCAGGCATATACAGTCTTGCTGGGGTTTGGTGCAAGAAATCACTTGGAGCTGTTAAGCCTCCGGAGCAGCCTCCTTTTACATTAAATTTTCTTCTTCTTACTTTTTAAGTTTGCATGTTCATATGAATTAATTCTGTATCTATGTTTGTTTGAAACAACTTGTATGGGGTGTGTATTGGTGGGCTGGGGGTGGAATTATATTCATTGTATGATTCATGATGAAAGAACCATTACAAAGGTGCTCAGTAAACATTTTGCAGGACTTCCCCAACCAGGTTAAGAGTTGGATGTAAACTTTTGTAAAAAGTAATTCAGAATTTAAGCTTTTATGGAAGCTAGACCAAGATTCAAAATAGTATAGCTTCTTCTTTTGGGGCTGTATTTGATTATTCTGTTCTCTCTGCCGTGAGGCCCATCCACTATTAACTGGGATCTTTACTATGGCAGAACTGGATTTTTATTTATTTTTTATTATTCTGATGAAAAGGCCATTTAACACCTATAAAATCATATTATCCCTTCAGTTTCTGAAGCTATGAATGTAGCTCGCTTACTATCCTTATCTACTGTCAGCATCCTATCCTAATCTTTGGGATAAATTTACAATTTACATAAACTTAGCGTGTTACAGAATTTAGAAGGACTTAATTATGGAGTGCCACATCGGATCTTCAGCTGGGTCATACATCTTTGGGTTGTCTGTCCATGCATAGACATAGGAGACGATATCTCTTTCATGAAAGTGTTCTCTCAAGTAATTTCTGTGACAAAAATCATACAGTGGAAATTATTATATCCGTATAGATTATTATGTGAGTCTTGTAGACTTACATCTAATGGGTTGTATCCAGATTTAAGTGTGTGCAACATGGCAGGCAGAAGCAGACTTCCTACTCCCTGCTCCCCATGACAGCTGCTCATGGAAGGTGCCTCCACCCTGTTTGGGGGATCCCCTTTCCTCCTTAGCCCCTACACCACAGCCTCCCTCATTCAACAGGGCCCCTAACCCCTGTGTAGCATTTTGGGGGGTGGGGGACCAGACAGTCTGCCACGGAGTGAAGGGGGAAGTCCACTTCTGCCAGCCCCAATGCGCACACCTGGGTCCAGCCCACCATCAATGAACAATGTAATGAGGTCTGGAGTGGTCTTTATTCAAGTTGTTAAGTGCGGGTTGTAAAATCCTGACATGTTTCTTATACAGTTGGGCCAGGATTACAGCATACCTGGTTATTTTCTTTATAACAAAGGGCAGAGCCAGTACCGGATCATATGGCACCCCAAGCAAGGAGACTCCTACCCCCTTCTATTCTATAGCCCTGCCTTTCTTTTAGCTGTCATTTAGAGGCAGTTGGGCTGCCAGCACCATTCAAATACCCTCCGGTGGCTGTCTGGCCACTGCATCGCTCTATCTTCCATCATGTGTTTCCGCATGTGCCCCCTATCATATGTTGGGTTTTAAGCATTTTGTTGGATGTTTGGCTTATCATCCAATGCCTGGCACTATACCATGGCAGGATGTTTTAAATTCAGTAGAACTACATGGTGAGTGGATCTGAGAGCTGGTGTGGCATTGTGGCTTAGAGACTGAGCTATTGCAAATCCCTCGTTGAAATCTTGTATTTGCTATAAACTCAGTGGCGGCCCGTAGGCAAACTGCTCTCTCTCAGCCTCAGCCCCTTTATCTGCAATATGAGGGATAATAATGCTGACTTACCTTACAGGGTTGTTGTAAGGATTACAACTAGATAATGCATGTAAAGCAATTTGAACACTTGAGAGCTATATACAAATGTTAAGTATTATGTATTTAAGAAAGACAGTTCTGATATGGAACTGAATGGTAAAAGGAAAAAGAAAAGCTACTGGCAAGTTTACCCCTCACCAGATGCCTCCTTTCTTTAGAGATTAAAATGGCAACTCTCCCTTTGTTTCATTGTTTAGGTATCATTATTGTAGAAATTTTAGCAAATGAAGCTATCTTCACAGTCACTCCAGGGTCTCTAGCGGAGCCTGCTTTTTCCGTAGAGTCCCGCTTCTACTGTAACTTCCCCATGGTCCTTTCCAGTAGACCTTCTTTCTCAGGGAAATTGCTGCTGTGTTGGTGTATCCAGATAACTTAAGCACTGCTTTTATTGCTGTTGTACAACCAATCTTCTTTTTGGAAAAAGAAATAGCTAAACGTGTGTGTGCGTATGCGTATCTCTCTCTGCGTATGTGGGTGGGTAGTAGCCAATAGTACTATTCAGAGTAGAACCATTGAAATGAATGAGCCTAAACTAAGTAGGACTACCGTTGGATGCTGCCCTGTAATTTACGTAGCCTTATCACAACATGTTGCAGTGTTGCCATTTCCAGTGCTCACTACCATCACTAGCTGGCTAATGAGAGAGTTGTGAGTTTTTGCTGCTTTGGGGTGATGTGTCAATAATATTAATAATTTGTCACTGAACAGGGTATTTTCTCATGCCACGTGGTTTTCTCTCTTTCTAGCTGGCAGCCGGCAGCTCAAGCAGAAGCCTGGGGTTTAGGGCCGCCATTAAGACATTTTGCGATGTATAGGCAAGGGCAATTAAAAAAAAAAAAAAGATCGACGTATGTGTACCTACTTTGCAGTGCAAAAATACAAATAACAAAAATAAACATGGACTAGAGAGCTTTTAAGAAATATGAGTAAGTCATAGCTCAAAGCACCTCATCATCATCATGGCGATCACTCGTGACCGAGTAAGATTGTCTTCCAAAGATAGAGTCTATATAGATAACTCTTTAAAAGGATTAGACAGATTCATAGAAGATAGGTCAATCAGCACATTAATCTCTAGCAGTGGGTCTGCAGGTGGCTGTAAAGGCTGATTCTGGATCTACAAAGCCTCCCACAGTGAGGACATAGGTTTCCAGGTGGAAGGCGGTCATGGTGAGGGTTTTCTTGACTTGCTTTCCACTGAGCTCGTTTCTCTCGTTTGCCCTGTACTCTTGCTTCTTCAAAGTCCATAGCGCCTTTAATATAGGCTGACCTCCAGTTGGAACGCTCATGAGTTAGAGCTTCCCAGTTCTCAATGCTTATGTTACATTTTTTTAGATTAACTTTAAGAACACCTTTAAATCTCTTTTGCTGTCCACCAATATTCCGTTTTCCATTCATAAGTTGGGAATAGAGTAACTGCTTCAGAAGACGATAATCAGGCATTCAAACAACATGGCCGATCCAGCAAACTTGATGTTGGAGAATCATTGTTTCAACGCTGGTGGTCTTTGCTTCTTCCAGTACGCTCACATTAGTCTGTCTGTCTTCCCAAGTAATTTGCAGAATTTTTCGGAGGCAGCATCGGTGGAATTTTTCGAGAAGTTGGGAGTGGCGTTTATAGGTGGTCCATGTTTCACAGGCGTACAGTAAGGTTGGTAGTACAATGGCTTTGTAAACAAGCATGTTGGTCTCCCTGCGAGTGTCCCGATCCTTGAATACTCTACACTTCATTCGGGAGAATGCTACAGTCGCAGAGCTCAGGCGATGCTGAATTTCAGCATCGATGTCGGGTTTTGTGGAGAGATGGCTGCCAAGATGAGAAAAGTGATCAACATTTTCCAGCATCCCACCGTTTAGCTGGATTGATGGTGCTACAGAGGGATTGGTTTGTGCTTGCTGGTAAAGCACTTTGGGTTTTTTTGATGTTAAGCGAGAGACAGAACTTTTCATATGCTTCTGCAAAGATGTTTAGGATAGTTTGGAGATTTTCCTCAGAATGTGTGCAGATTACGTTATCATCAGCATATTGAAGTTCTATGACAGAGGATGTAATTACCTTACTTCTTGCTTTCAGCCTACTGAGATTAAAACGTTTTCCATCTGTTCGATATATGATTTCTACACTAGTGGGAAGTTTCCTTTCAACAAGGTGTAGAATCATAGTGATGAAGATAGCGAATAAGGTTGGAGCAATGATGCATCCCTGTTTAATGCCTGATCCCACTTGGAATGGATCACTTTGAGAGCCATTGTTATCCAAGATTGTTGCTGTCATGTCGTCATTGAGGAGCTGCAAAATGTTCACAAATTTATTAGGGCATCCAGTTTTCAGAAGGATGGTCCAGAGAGCAGTACTATTTACAGTGTCGAAGGCCTTAGTCAGATCAATAAATGCCATGTACAGGGGTTGTTTTTGCTCCCTGCATTTTTCTTGGAGCTGTCGTGCAGTGAAGATCTTATCCACTGTCCCTCTGGAATGGCGGAAGCCATTTTGGGATTCAGGGAGGATGTCTTCTGAGATAGGAAGAAGGCAGTTTGCGAGGATCCTTGCCAGGATTTTGCCTGCCGTAGCTAGAAGGGAGATACCTTGATAGTTTCCACAATCTGTTCTATCACCCTTTTTAAAGAGAGTGATCATTATGGCATCCCTGAAGTCTGCTGGGATCTCCTTCCTCATCCAGATTTTTTCGATGAACTTGTGAAGCATATGTATAGCTTCAGGCCCATCTTCTTTAAAGACTTCAACAGGGAACCCATCGGGTCCACTAGCTTTATTGTTTTTCATTTGGTTAATGGCTTTACTGACTTCCTCCAAACTAGGGGATACTGCAAGCTCATCTCTGGTTTGTTTTTGTGGGATTTGCAAGAAAACCTCACCAGCTACAATAGAGTTACGGTTAAGGAGGTTGTGATAATGCTCTTTCCAACACAGTGCGATAGACTCTTTGTCCTTTAGAAGTTTGGCACCATCTATTGAGTGTAAGGGGTTTGTACCATGGTTTGTTGGTCCGTAAATGGCCTTTGTGGCATTAAAAAAGCCCCGTGCATCATGGGCATCTGCAAAATGCTGGATTTCTTGAGCTTTCTTTATCCACCAGGTGTTTTTAAGTTCTCTAGTTCTTTAAAGCAGATTCTAAAACAGTTACTGTTGTAAGTCAAGTAAGTCTGTCTTTCCAAAACGACAATGGAGGACAAATCCCAACACCCCTTTTGTTGATGTAAGAGACGAAGGAGGATTCTTGTTTAACGATCCCTCTTGCCAGTCTGCGTCTGATGCATTAATTGTTCAGACAATGCCAAAAACATCAAATTCTTAAGAGCTAATTCTGGATGGAATACAGGCAAAGGCAAATTCTTGGAAGGAACCCTGAGTCCGATATCTGTACTAACAGGTTACTTATATTTACAATAGAAAAGAATCAACTGTTTCATATTCCTGTCATTTGCTTTCTCTTTGAATGTAAATCTCTTTGAAACAGAAACTCCTCAGTTCCATCATATAGGAGAAGTCATTGATGGAGTGGACATGAGGGCCGAGGTTGGAGTTCTCACCAGGAACATTGTAATAAAGGGAGAGATGGAAGATTCCTGTTACACTGGCAAAGAGTGCCAGTTCTTCAATTATGATACTTTCGGTGGACACATCAAGGTATGGGGGAAATGCTCATTGCTTCCTGTCACATCTCCAGTAGCTTTTGCTCTTGTGGACATTACCTGATGGTGGGAATTTCTTTCAGTCATTAAAACACTGTGGATGGGATTGAGCAGGAAGAGTGTGAGATGCTGGGTGTATTTCAACATCAGGGTTCATAAACCCACCTATTATATGAAGGGTGGGCATGTTTTGGCCTACAGCTGCCATGATCCCTCAACATTGGCTCTGCTGACGAGGGCGAATGGGAATTGTAGGCCAAAACATCGGGAGGGCCACAAGTTGCCTACCCCTGTATTACATATTGCTGGTATGTGATGTTTGATTAACAGATGAAGTCCAAACCTAGCCCAGTACTGGCTACTCCAATGGGCAACAAGGTCCGGCTGTGCTACCAGAGCTACCTCTTTTAAGTAGAGCTGAACTTGGGACCTTACTCATTTAAAGTACATCCTCTTCCCCTTGCTCTTCACTATAATTGGATTTCACACATGACTGCTTTGGACACCCTTCAATATTGTTACATTTGTAACTTGATTATATGGATGTCCTAAAGGTTGTAACTTGACAGATGATTGTCGATCTGAAAAAATGTAATCGGTGAACAATCCATTTGATTATCCCTTTGTGCTCCTGCAGATTTTGAAGAATTTCACATCTGTTCATCTCTCCTATGTGGAACTCAAACAAATGGGTCAGCAGGTGCATGGAACTTACCCTGTCCACTTTCACCGCTGTGGAGATGTGGATGAGAAAGGAGGGTACAGCTACAGGACTTACGTAGAAGGCCTTTCAATTCATCATTGTTTCTCCAGATGTGTGACCATTCATGCAACAAATGGCTTGCTGGTAGGAACAGTGAATTAGACAAATGTGAAATTATTGTTTGGAAATGGGAGATGGGAAGAACAAAAATATGTATTTCTTTAACTAACTTTTAGAAAACTGTGGGCTTTCTGGAACCCTGTCTATCTGTCTTTTGACCGAAGCAAGGCACTGAGATTGCATGAGCAGCCTTGGTTAAAAACCTAATGACTGAAGTGAAGACATAGCACAGTGCAATCTAATCAAGATTAAAAGATCAGGAGTATCTTGCAGGCTCAACCTCTCATTCCCTTTCCTCTTCCTTCTTCCCTCTCCCTCTAGTCCAAGTTCCCCCTATTCTTTCCTCTTCAAACCAAAGTATGATTAGCATTACATTTGCACCAGTGTTTTGCTAACCACAAATAGCTCCAAACCACAGTCTGTAACCATGGTTAGAAATGGAGTTACAAACTGTGGTTAGTGAAACCACTGGGGCAGGGATAATATTAAGTATTCTTACATCTGAAAAGGGAAGAGCATTAGAGGGGAGAGCCTCTGAGACACTCCTGGTCTGACCTTAGCTAGGAGATTAGGTGGTGTTACATCTGCACCAATCTAAATTGTTGGTGGGGGAGGACTTACTGATGCTCTTTCTGTTCCCTTCTGATATTGGTGACGATGAAGTGGTGGTGTCATGACTGTCTGTAGGACTTGCTGGGCATCTATAAGACAGCTTGTAATGGCTTCACTCCTCTTCAGCATAGAGGGTGCAGAGGAAAATGGAAGATGAGACTTCACTTTGCCTAAGCTTTAGTACCTCCATATGGAAGCATGTGACTGTTTGAGCTGGCTTTTGGTGACTGAGACTAACGTCCACTTCACATATTACCCAGGCAGTATGGTTGCCCCCAGAAATCTGAACCACAAGGACACCTCTCCTTGTAATTAGCTGCTTGTGTGAACTGGTGGTCGATCTTTGGGCAAGTATTAACCAAGTCAGGGAAATGCCCTGTGGGGGCAGCATTTCCCTAGCACCATTGAAATCAACAAAACGGCTACTGCTGGTTTATTTGGCTGCCCATTAAGAAAGGTATCAGTGTGGTTTGGATCCCCATTGGCAACCATGTGGGTCCCCACAGTTACAGGTGATAATAGGCTTAAGCTGGTATCAGGTTGCTGTTGGAGCTTCAGTTTAGTTTTTCCTTGTTAATTTGTGTGCTAGAAAAATGTTTATATTCCCTTTAAAATCTGCATTTCACTCCCGAGCTTCACAACTATTGCTGTCTATCTATAGATGCATCTGGACAAAGTGAGGTGCAAATCACTGTTAATATATGAAATGTTTCTGGCAAGAATTCGAATCTTGAGCTCAACTCCAGAGTGGGGAGGTAATGTGTTTGGGTCATTAAATTGTTACATTGCTAACACTGAAGTGTCTGTCTTATTGCAGCTGTGCCCCCGAGATAGTAAAAATGTAATACGTTTCTCAAGTCTCACTCCAGGCATTTGGAAATGATATAACAAACTTGTATTTCTGCAGATAAAGGACACCATTGGTTATGACACACTAGGCCATTGTTTTTTCATGGAGGATGGCATTGAACAGAGGAATACACTGTTTCACAATCTAGGACTAGTTACCAAACCAGGCACACTTCTTCCAACAGACAGGAATAGCACAATGTGCACTGCCATGCGGGATCATGTCTATGGAAACTATGAGCCAGTACCAACCGCAGACTGCATGTGAGTAGTTGGCTAAACAAGGGGTAGAAAAAGAGATGAAGGTCCCAGTGCACATGCTGGGAGTTCTCCTGGACTCAGCACTAGCTGGGGAAGCTCGAATGGCAGTGGTGGCCAGGTTTAACCAGCTTTGGCTGGTATGCCAACTGTGACCTTATCTGGAGAGGATTGATTGTTTGTTTGTTTGTTTGTTTGTTTGTTTGATTTATTAGCTGCCCATCTGGCCAGCTACCCAGCCACTCTAGGATGGATCTTGCTTCAATTATCCATGTACTGGTGACATCCAGGATGGATTACAGTAATGTGTTCTTCATTGGGTTGTTTTCAAAGACTCTTCAGAAACTTTGACCAGTGCAAAATGTGGCTGCCTGAGTACTGGTGGGGGCTGGGTGGTTGGATCATGTGGCATCCCCATTGTACCATTTGCATTGGTTGCTGGGGTATTTCTGGGCCCAATGTAAAGCGCTGGTATTGACCTTTAAAGCCTGAAAAGGTTTGTCACCTAGATACTTGAAGGACCACCTTGACCCACATCAAGCTGGGTAAAGCTTTACTTACATGCCCACCTGTTGCCAATTGGGGGATATCAGGATCCATCACTGCAGGTCTTTAAAAGGGCTCTAAGGATGCCTTTGTTTTCCAAGGACTCCTGCCCTAGAAGGAGTCTGTTGGGTTGCTGAATGTATGATGTGGTTTTAACTGTAGTTGTTATTGGATTTTAATGTTTTTTCTGGGCTAGATGCTTTTATATTAGTGTTGTTGCTGATTTTTAAATTACTTATTAATTTCCGTATTGTTTTATAGTTTTTGTAATGCTATATTGTACAATTATGATCTTATTCAATCAAAGTAAGTCACAGTGGCTTATTGAAATTGTGACGCGTGGAGTGCGTGATTTCCATAATCACCACCTTGGCACTGCTTGTTGTGTCATCCAGACTCAGGTGGCATGGCTTGTTGGAAGGGGAAACAACCCTCCAGTAACACTGTGGCTTATTTTGATCATGCAAACTGGCCCTATATGTTGGATGACTCCTTGGGACAGTTTTTATTCTAAAAGGCACTCTACAAATATTTTCAATAAGAGAGAAAGAGATTTGTTATCTTGTACGTGGACAATTCCTTTTTTAGGGAATTACCATAAATCTGTGCATATTGGCTTAAGTGCTGATGATTTCTTTATTTTAGGGTGTGTGTGTGTGTGTGTGTGTGTGTGTGTATGCATATATCTATATCTATCTAATCACCTAAAATCCTCATAAAAAACAAAATTACAAAATTAATATCCATAGTTCAATAATACTATCAAAAGCCACTAATAAAATAATTAAAGAGCAGCAAAGATTTTAAATCATCCATTTAAAAGCCAGCTTCAAATTAATCAAGTAAAAGGTGATATGAACAGCCAGGTCTTTAAAACCTATTTAAAAACACACAGCTGGGGTGCTAAGCAAATTTTCTGTGGGATGGAGTTCCATAGTGATGGGGACAACCACTGAGAAGGCCCCATCTCTTTTGCCCACCCACTTGATGGATCTTCCTGCCAAGCCTGTGAGTCTTGAAAGCCAACCTTAATGGCCTGGCAGGGTTCTACGGGTATAGGTGGTCCTTCAGATAGCCTGGTCCCAAGCCGTTGCAGCTTTAAAGGTAGTAACCAGCACTTTGAATTCTGGCCAAAAGCGCACTGGCAACCAGTGCAGCCAGAACAGAATCAATGCTATATGTTCTAGGTCTGGTCATGGGAGACCCAGATTCAAATCACTGCTGCATGATGAAACCCATTAGGTGACTTTAGGCTAGCCTAAGGTAATTGACTTGTCTATCTGACAGTTTTGTCATAAGATAAAATTGGCTAAATGTATGTTGCAAGTTGCAATGTGCCTTGAGTCCTTAGACTACAGCAAGGAAGACATCTAAATAAGGTAAACTTTGACATACAACTGTGTGCTGAATTGTGGCTGTGACTTAATGGTTTGGATCCTGAGCTGCCATTCTGCAATTAGAATTGCGGAATTCTTTTTGCAGAATGGAAGACCCTTTGATCTAGTGAAGGCTCCACCTGATGGAAGAGGAGGAGGTGATATTAACAGATTCCCCTTCCCACTTGTGCCACCTCCCATACTGTTCCAGAGAGATCCTCAACCCTCTCTAGAACAAATCTTCAGGGGGCTGCAGGAGGATCAGCAAAAATTACCCTCCTCCCCTATTTCTGCCAGTGGGAGCATACCTTGAGAGGGGTTGCACTCATGGGTCTTGAGATCCAAGCCAGCATTCCTATTTTAGGAAACAAAATGCTCATTGTTCTGAACAACAGTTTGAACAAATACTATGTGTAGAGAAGGATTTTATTCACAATGATCTAGTTAAACACATCCTTTCCTCCAGATATGATTCAAACTGTATGTAATTAATTGCATTTTAAGCTCTTAATCCTCGTTATAGGAAGGCAAATCTCTATATAAAAGCCAGATAAGGCTATCCCAGCTTGTTGCCCAAAATGGAATTACTGGTTATGCACTGTTTAAACATTGTATCTCAATGTATGGGAGTTTCTTCCCCCAAATAATAATTAATATTGCTTAAATAAAACTATCTACTTTCTTGTTACTAGACCATGAATAGACCATCCATGATTTGATTGTGGATGAGGGGGCTGACCTGGTATGTATTACTGAGACCTGGGTGGGGGAACTGGGAGGGGTCACTCTCTCCCAGCTGTGCCCTCCTGGGTACTCGGTGCAGCACCAACACCGACTTGAGGGTCGGGGAGGGGGGGTTGCCGTGGTCTGTAAGAATTCAATCTCCCTCTCCAGGCTTCCTGCTCATTCGAGTGCAGATCTTGAGTGTTTGTACCTTGTGTTGGGTACCCGGGACAGATTAGGGATTCTGTTGGTGTACCGCCCACCCCGCTGCCCATCAGACTCCCTGCCTGAGCTGACGGAGGTGGTCTCGGACTTGGTGTTGAGGACCCCTAGGATGATGGTCCTGGGGGATCTCAAATTCCATGCCGAGGCCGCTGTATCCGGGGCAGCTCAGGACTTCATGGCCGCCATGACAACCATGGGGCTGTCCCAACATGTTATCGGCCCAACGCATATAAAAGGACACACGCTTGATCTGGTTTTCTTGACTGGGCGGGAGGATGGTGATCTGAAAGTGGAGGAATTAACATCTGTCCCTTTGTCATGGACAGATCACTTCCTGCTGAGGTTTAGACTCATGGCAGCCTTCCGCCTCTGCAAGGGTGGGGGACCTATTAAAATGGTCCGCCCCTGGAGATTAATGGATTCCAGAGGGCTCTGGGGGATTTTCCTGCTGGTATGGCTGGTGCTCCTGTTGAAGCCCAGGTCGCTCTGTGGAATGCAGAGATGACTCGGGTGGTTGACATGATTGCACCCAAGCACCCTCTCCCTCTGAGTAGAGCCTGGCCAGCTCCTTGGTATACACCTGAGCTGAGGGCAATGAAGCAAGAGAGGAGATGGCTAGAACGCAGGTGGAGGAAAACTCGTGCTGAGTCTGACTGAACACAGGTAAGAGCCCACTATAGAGCCTACTCTGTGGCGGTGAGGGTGGAAAAGAGACAGTTCTTTTCCACCAGCATTGCATCTTCTCAGTGTCGTCCAGCGGAGATTTTCCGAGTGGTTCGCGGCCTGTTACCGAGTGGTTCGCGGCCTGCCAGGGAGAGAGACGGTGGAACCCTCAGTAGCACGCTGTGACGAGTTTGCACGGCACTTTGAAGATAAAATCGCTCAGATTCGTCATGAATTGGACACCACCATTAATGCAGTTCCATTGGTAGAGGCGTTCAGAGCACCGTCTGGTCCAGTTTTATTGGATGAGTTTCAGTTACTGAGGCCTGAGGATGCGGACATGGTGCTTGGCCAAGTCCGATCGACCACTTGTGTGCTTGACCCTTGCCCTTCACGGCTTATTAAATCAAACAAGGAGGGGATGTCTGGCTGGGTCCAGGAGGTTGTAAATTCCTCCTTGAGAGAGGGAGTGGTGCCTGCTGCTTTAAAAGAGGTGGTAATCAGACCACTCCTGAAAAAGCCTAACCTGGACCCAGAGGATGTTAACAATTATAGGCCAGTGGCCAAAATCCCCTTCCTGGGCAAGGTGCTTGAGTGGGTGGTTGTAGGACAGCTCCAGGCACTGTTGAATGAAACGGATTATCTAGATCCATTTCAATCGGGCTTCAGGCCTGGTTTTGGAACGGAAACTGCCTTGGTCGCCCTGTAGGATGACCTCTGCCGGGAGAGGGACAGGGGGAGTGCGACCCTGTTGATTCTCCTGGACCTCTCAGCGGCTTTCGATACCATCGACCTTCTGGATAGGTTGTCTGGGTTGGGAGTTGGAGGCACTGCACTACAGTGGTTCCGCTCCTAATTGGATGGCCGATTCCAGAAGGTGGTGCTGGGGGATTATTGTTCTGTGCCATGGCAATTGTGCCATGGGGTTCCACAGGGCTCTGTTTTATCCCCCATGCTGTTTAACATCTACATGAAACTGCTGGGGGAGGTTATCCGGAGGTGTGGGCTGAGGTGCCATCAATATGCGGATGACACCCAGCTCTACCTCTTTTTCTCATCAAAACCAGGTGAGGCAGTGGCTGTTCTGAATCAGGGTCTGGGCACAGTAATGGACTGGATGAGGGCCAATAAACTGAAACTCAATCCAGACAAGACGGAGGTACTGTTAGTGGGTGGTTCGCCTGCCCGGCTAGGTGATATTCAACCTGTTCTGGAGGGGGTTGCACTCCCCCTAAAGGATCAGGTTTGTAGTTTGGGGGTGCTCTTGGATCCAGAACTGTCACTTGAGGCACCGGTGAACTCAGTGGCATGGAGCACTTTTTATCAGCTTAGGCTGGTATACCAACTATGCCCTTATCTGGACAGAGATAGCCTAGCTACAGTGATCCATGCTCTGATAACTTCTCATCTGGATTACTGCAATGCATTATACGTGGGGCTGCCTTTGAAAACGGTCTGGAAACTTCAGCTGGTCCAAAATAGGGCAGCAAGATTGTTAAGAGGGACTGGCCTGCGAGCTCATATTACGCCAGTACTTTTCCAGCTGCACTGGCTGCCAGTCCATTTCCGGGCCCGATTCAAAGTGCTGGTGTTAACATTCAAAGCCCTTAACGGCTTGGGGCCAGGTTACCTGAAGGATTGCCTCCTCCCATATGTGCCTGCCCGGACCTTAAGATCATCCTCAGTGGCCCTTCTCCATGAGCCCCTGCCAAAGGAAGTGAGGCAGGTGGCTACTAGGAGGAGGGCTTTTTCTGCTGTGGCACCCCGGCTCTGGAATGAGCTCCCTAGTGAGGTTCATCTGGCACCTACATTGTATTCCTGTCGGCGCCAGGTGAAGACCTTTTTATTTTCCCAGGCATTTTAGTATTTTAGCTTTCTAAATTTTTAGCTTTGATGTTTTAAATCTGTATTTTAAACTCCTGCGCTGCTGCTAGGTTTTTATTGTGGTTGTATTGTTATATTGTGGTGTTAATGTTCTATATATTTTAAATTGTCTTATTGTGTGTTGTTTGGTTTTAATTTTTGTGAACCACCCAGACAGCTTCGGCTATTGGGCGGTATAGAAATAAATAAATAAATAAATAAATAAATAAAATGAATCTTATGTGGATTTGCCATTTGCAATATGTCAATCTGTTCCACTAATTTCTTGCAGGGCTGTTTCAACATTTTGGATTGCTCATCCCAACAATCACCTAATAAGTAATGTAGCTGCAGGCTCACAGGTGAGGCTTCTGGTGCATTGTGATAAACTAGTCTTTTTCTACAAGACAGAAGCATAATATATAATGTGTAAATGTCAGTTTCTTATAGAGATGCCTCAGCTTTTATATTTAAACTGGTATTGCAGCATGCTGGTTGCAAAATGTTCAATCCTAGATATTCACAAAAGAATCTGAATGTCTCTTTTCAGAAAAGTTTATCATACCTGTATTAGAAATCATGTCATTTGCAGAATAACATTTTCACTTTACCAACATTTCTTCATGTACAAACATGATTTAGGAATGTGAGCCTGTATCTCAGTAGAATTGTGCTGGCTCTGATGAAATGCAAAATTGTTTTTCCAAAGAGAGCAACTGCTTTTAGTTAAATAAGAAATCATTAACTTAAGTGTAAAGCTGTGACTGGGTTCACATAACACGATCACCCATGCTCAAGGGTTGAGTATGGGTTGAGTGTAGGTTGTTGTTGAACCATGGGTTGTTGTTAAATCTGAGTTATTGTGTTGTCTGAACCCAGTCATGTTACCAAACCATGATTTGTTAACCACAAACAACCCATGAAGAGAATCCATGGTTTGTTGTTGGGTTGTGAACTGTGGGTTGTTTGTGGCTAACAAATAATGGTTTGTCATCTTAGCTGGATTTAAACAACAGATAACCCACAGTTCAACAACAACCGATAGCTCAGTGACAACCAGCTGTATGTCTCTTGAGAGGGGGTTCCATAGGGCAGGGGCCACCACCAAGAACCCCGATCCCTAGTGCCCACCAATCTTACAAATCTTAAAGGCAGGCCAGAAAATAATCTCTAGCTGAAATTCACCTCTCTTAAAGTTGCCACACACTGGGTGGACATTTTCATTGAGCTGTCCACCACGACTCAAGTTTTTTTGCCTCAATACTTTGATCAGCAATTTGGCATTTTGTTGGCCATTCATCCTGTCTGGGGAGATCCTTGCACTCTGCTTTCATTTTTACCACCCTGCATAATTTGCTGGTATCCGCAGCTTGGCCACCTCACTGCCCCACCCCCAAAATCAGACAATTTCTGAACAAGTTTAAAAGCAATGGTCTTTATATAGATCTTTGGGGAATGACACTCCTCTAGCTAAGATATAGGTGGGAATAGGAAATGTGTGATGGAGTGATTATGATGTCACCATGTTGACATCCAAAATGATTTACAACTAAAGTTATTTGTCTCCTCTTATGTCAAGGATGCGGGAATATGGTATATATTTCACAAGGTGCCTACAGGGGAGTCTCATGGATTGTTTCCTGAAACCAAAGCTGAACTTACACCTCTGGGAATTTTCTATAACAACAAGGTTCATTCCAACTTTAAGGTAAATGATCAAGGCTGCAGAATTATGTATGGTTTATAGTCTAAAGTAAATACAGATGAGGCTTGTATTTACCAGGGCAAGTAGTAATTTAGCCCATGGGGCATTCCTATGCATGTTTAGTCAGAAGGAAGTCCCATTGTTTCAACGGCACTTACTCCATACTAACTATGTATAAGATTGCAGCCACAGTCTCAAGTGGCATCTCAAGCCACTCTACAATACTCACATACATGTGAGCAGGTGTGCTGCTAAAGGTTTTTAAGGGCTAGCAAATCTTGGTACTTATATGCACATCTGATACACATCTGTGTGTTAACAATAAGCCCAGGTGCTTATATATGTTCTGGTTAATGTTACCAGGGATGCTTCATAGTGAGTAGAACCGAAAGAAAAGAACATTTTTTTACAGAACAACCCTAACACGGATGAATATCATTCTGTTAAGCACTATAGCTTTTGTTAATTAATACAAACTTATAATTTGATGTTGCATCAGTTGCACGCAGTCAGATCTTTCCCTCAAGATTAGTCCCACTGGGCAGGTAGTCAGAGATGAAGAACAGGTACAAAAAGCCACGCAAAACCATCTGCTGTAGATCATGGATTATTCCACTGTCAAGATATAAAGAAAAATAGTTAATTATGACATGTGCGCGCGCGCGTGCGTGTGTATAATTGAGGGGAATAAGTATTGGGTGGTTTGCTTGGCTCTTTGTACCTACTCTGCATCTCCAACTACCCAGCTAGTGGGACTATAGCCTTGACATCAGTCCAGCTGGTTTTTGATGTACATCCAGTGGCTTTTTGGTGCCCTTCCAATACCAGTCACCTCAAAGAAAAGTTTCATATTATTTTAGACATACACAGGAGGGCCAGTGTGGTGTAGTGGTGAGAGTGTTGGACTGGGAGCCGGGAGATCCAGGTTCTAGTCCCCACTCAGCCATGCAAGCTCACTGGGTGACTTTGGGCCAGTCACAGAATCTCAGCCCAGCCTACCTCACAGGGCTGTTGTTGTGAGGATAAAATGGAGAGGAGGAGGATTATGTACGCCGCCTTGGGTTCCTTGCAAGAGGAAAAAAGACGGGATATAAATGTAATAAATAAACAAACAGGAGGGTTTTGAATATAGAAAGGATACGTACTGACTTGCTCTTATCTATTGTCCCTGGCCTGGAAGTTTAGCTAAAAATAAATTTCAGTCTTTGGGCATGGTGACTTAATGCCATCATTTGGATGAAATGGCTGCTTGAGAACAAGTCGGAGTTTGGCTAACAGTGACCTAGGCTAGTGTAGCTAGCATATCAAATGGCTGGCGAACATTGTTTTTAATTGGTACAGGTGGGTTTTCTTTCTTACAAGCCCATTGAAACAGTCAGTCTTCTCCCCAGTGCATTCATTGCTATTGTAGTGTATGGGCTTCTGGGTCAAGGGCCAATATGCTTGCACTGGTGGCACTGTGTAAATCAAGGCTGGGCAACTTGTGACTCTCCAGATCTTTTGGCCTACAGCCCTAGACGGTATCGCCAATGATGAGGGATCATAGGAGTTGTAGGCCAGAACATTTGAAACCCCACAAGTTGCACAACATTGGTGTAAATAGTAACCAATAATAAAATAAGTTCTTTGTTTTTGAAAGGAGGCCTCTCAATTTCTGGAATAGGCACTGAACTGACCCTCGATAGCACTGATTTGATATCAAATCTTTTAGTTTGTGGCCATATTCCTTCTTTTAAAAGTTGGAAAGTATCAGATTAGTTGGTTGAGTAGAAACTGTATTGTTAATTATGTCAATGGACTAGCTCAAAAGAGTTTTCCAAGGGTTTCTTTATTTAGAGATGACAGAGCTTCCAGATTTTGAACCAGAGTCTGGCATCCAGCTCAGAGAGAATGTCAGTACATCTGCCTTTTGACCTCTTGATGGTGGGATTTTTTGAAATGTTTAGTGCCTCTTGTAGGACATAAGATTTCCCTGATGTCTTTTAATCTGAGAAAGCCTCAAGTGCATGTTCCCAGCCCTCTTTTCTTTCCTTATTGGATGGTCTAATTGAGATCTGTAAGAGCGTGTACACAATAGTGATTATAGAGAGGGTTAATTTGTCCATTTTTCATTATTGCAGGCTGGTTTATTCATTGATAAAGGTGTGAAAACCACCAATGCAAGTGCTGGAGATAAAAGGGAATATCTGTCTTTGGACAATAATGCAAGGTAGAACCCATTCCGTGGTGGGGGCGGGAACGATCAGGGATTAAATATAGAATGCTCTTTTGTGTTGTCGAAGATTGTATTGTAATATCTCACCTTATTACTTATTGGATCTCTTCAAGCAATTCTGTTGTGCACAGGTTTGGCTGCAAAATTCTCTAGTATTCTAGCCTTGCTGATCACCTAAACACTTCAAGCCATCCCTCCCCCACTTCCCCCCAAAAGACTGCCATCCAAGTGCATGCATCGGTCACCATCGCACTGTTTCATTCCATTCTGGGCCGTCTTTTGTGTTCCTGTCTGTTGAATTGCTAGCTGTGGACATACTTGCTACTGGGTGTATAGAGAGAGGTTGGTCAGTGTCCCAGTTACCACCACTGTCAGGGATTCAGACTGTGCACTGGGGCACACTGTACTACACCTGTGCACAGCCTCTGTAGCACAAGTGAGGAACCGTAGGCCTGCAAGCCAAATGTGGCCCGCATGGGGTCCCAGTCTGGCCCTCCAGTGTCCCTGAGATAGCCACACATCCTTTTTCTGGCGCGGCCCCTTTCTAGCTTATGCATGGTTTTTTCCTCATCCTAAATGCCTCCCCTAAGGCTTAGATACTGGCAGTAAGAGCTTTAAGCTAAAATATGCTGATGTTCTTACCTTTGGCCCCGCCCACCACAGGAATAATGCCCCCAAGGGCTTCTCTGAAATTCACTTTGGCCTTGGGGCTGAAAGAAGTTCCCCACCCCTACTCTACACAGCGGCATTAGAGCCTCTGAACTTTGTGCAGAGGATTTAGCTGGCTGTTAATTACTTCTAGCTCTCTCCTACTTTCTCTTGCTTTCTCGTACAGAAAAGGAGAAAGGCTCCAGAAGCAGTGAAGGGACATGAAATTCTCTCAAGGACAGAAACATGTCGTGGCATGTCCATTCTTGTCCTTTTCAGTTTGAGATTACTAGGGGATCTCTTTGTGGTATGGAAATTAGGCATATTTCAGGGCAGGGACAGGAAACCTGTGGTCCTCCAGTCATTGCACTCCAACTCCCATCATTCCCAGCCAGCATAGCCAATGATGGAATTCGTAGTCAGACAACATCTGGAGGGCCACAGGTTCCCCACTCCTGTCTTAGGGTGAAGTTCAGTGTGAATAAGCCCCCTTTTACTTCACAATTCAAACCTTTCAGCTTTTCTCTTCTTTTTTAGTGTTGGAGCTGATTTCTTTTACCGTCTGCTGAGCAGCGCATTTGATACTGTAAAAGTGTGTGCGGATTTTCATATATACAGAGTTATTTCTATTTTGTTTTGTTCTTTCTTCTTTTACAAGGTTTCGACCTCATCAAGATGCAAATCCTGAGAAGCCTCGAGTCGCTGCTCTCATAGACAGGCTAATTGCTTACAAAAACAATGACCACGGTGCTTGGGTCAGAGGAGGGGATATCATCATCCGGAATTCTGGGTGGGTGCCCAAGAGCAAATGTCTACATGTTGCTAAAGCAAATAGTTGTCTATACTGCAGGAGTTGATTGTACTGGTAAAACTTTGTAGTGTTAAATTCTGGGAATGTAAAGATAACAAGTATCAAAGCTGACCTACAAAGACTTATTGGTGTTGCTTCTTTCAAAGAAATGGAATGCTTTTGCAATGTTAGAACGGAATTTTACCCATGAACCTGGGAAAATGTCCAGAGTGGTTATGAACTGAGCCTGCCCCTGGCCATCCTAGAATTGCATCACAGCCGTTTCTAAGAACTATGTAAAAACATTTCCAGAATTCTTAAAGGAGCACCTGCAAAATAAATGTTCTAGCTTTTAGGGTAGGTGCTTTTTTAAATCTTCGCTCTAATTGTTTTATGTGCAGTGTAATGGTATGCGTGTCTACTCACAAATGAGTCCCATCATGTTCAGTTGGACTTACTCTCAAGTAAGTGTGCATAGGACTGAAGCTTGAGAGATTAGGGTGCAGACTTACACACACTTACCTAGGAGTCCTGTTGAACTCAGTGGTACTTACTTCTGAGTAGTCATGTATAGGATTGCACTGCACTGCTGCAGATCTGTGCATTTTTAGGTCAGAGTAAGCACCATTTAATTCAGAACAACTTACTTCTGAGTAAACATAGATATAATCAGGATGCTGGTATCTGATTTTTTTTAAAATGAAGTGTTCATATTGCTTTTTGTAAAGCAAATATTTTATGAAATGTAATTTTGTGTAACTTAGTCTGATCATAAGTTTTACCAGTTGTTTTCCAGGCCAAATTCAAGGTGTTGATTTTGACCTTTAAAACCCGATATGGTTCTGGCCCGGCCTACCTCAAGGAGCACCTCCAGCAACACCAGACAGGCTGCTCAACAAGATCGGCCTTGGATGGCCTTCTCTCTGTCCCATCAGCCAGGATAGCTAGGCTGGTGAGGACGAGGGCCTTCTCTGTGGTGGCCCCCACTCTGTGGAACTCCCTCCCTAGGGAACTCCGCCATGCCCCCTCTTTAATGAGCTTCCGCCACACATTAAAAACATGGTTGTTCAGGCAGGCATTTGGGGTGGGTTAGGGTATTTTTAGAAATATGATCTTTTAATGTAGTTATTTTACTGTTTTAAATTGTTCTTTTGTTGTACATCGCCCAGAGTGGCTGGGTGACCAGCCAGATGGGCGATTAATAAATTCAATAAATAAATAAATAAATAAATAAATTGTTCTAACGTCATCATAATATCACAGCTTGTAATTATGCCCCATCTAAGTAACATATTTGCCTTTTGGCCCACTTGAGGGCCAAGCTACACATTATAATCAACATACTTTCTAAAAGGCATTGAACTGGCCACTCTTATATGGGGGTGGGAGAGGGGGAGAGTACCTGCAGGATCCAGATGTGCTCCCTGTTTGGATCAGGGCCCCACAACTGTGTTTTTTCTTTCTTTCTTTAAAATAAAAGAGGTCAGTTTAAAGCACACCATTGATTGACTGATTGATTGATTGATTGATTGATTGCATTTGTGTCCCACCTTTTTCCTCTTTCAGGGAACCCAAGGTAGCTTACATTCTCCTCCTCTTCTCCATTTTATCCTCACAACAACAACCCTGTGAGGTGGGTTGGGCTGAGAGTTTGTGACTGGCCCAAAGTCACCCAATGAGCTTTCATGGCCAAGCTGGGAACAGAACCTGGACCTCCCGGCTCCCAGTCCAATACTCTCGCCACTACACCACACTGGCTCTTAAAAACAGTGTTTGTTGTAATGTGTAGTTTTGCCCTGAGGTTTAGGTAATCAAAAGCAGCTGCTTTCTGAAATAAATTATTTCTTTTCTCTTCTAGGTTTGCTGATAATGGAATAGGTTTAACTTTTGCCAGGTTAGTGCTATTTGGTTTTAATTTCAGTGTTTGGTACCAGTCATATTTATTGAAGAGCATTTATGTATTATTACATCTATATCCCACCTTTCTTCCAAGGACCCCAAGGTGGTGTACATGGTTCTCTTCCTTCCCCATTCTATACTCTCAGCAACTCTAGGTTAGCCTGAGAGACAGTGACAGGCTCGAGGTCACTCAGTGAGCTTCATGGCTGTGTGAGGATTTGAACCTGGGCCTCCCCAGGCCTAGTCTGATACTGTAACCATTATACCACACTGGATGAGGTGAAATACAATAGCCAAAGCTATGGAAGTGTTTTGCAAGAGCTAGTTATGCAGAGTGTTGCCAGAGATGTGAGCTGCAGTGTCAGGAACAAGCTTTGGATTGCCCATACACTATGGACATCTCAAATTTCCAAGAAGCCCTAAAGACCAAAATATTGCCTGACTCATGGAGAGACCCTTTCTGAATGTCCGCTTCTGCAGAACCACTGCTGAAAGTGATCTCTGGTTTTGTGTTTGATAGTGATGGAAGTTTCCCAAGTGATGAAGGCTCCAGCCAGGAAGTCTCAGATTCTCTGTTTGTTGGTGAAAGCAAAAATTACGGCTATGCGGGTGGCCAAAACAAATACTGGGGAACCGGAGGAATAAACAATAAAACTCGTACTCTGCCTAGAAACCGGTACGTATACAGTGCCTAAACACAGGTTATAGCTCATTATGAAACCTATTCTGTGGCAAATAGATAGTTATTTTCTATCACCTTTGAATCTTCTCAGTTACATCCAGCTGAGATTTTCCAAGTGTTCAGAGGCCAGTTATAATCTGGCCCTGAAATATATTTTGGAGCCCGTGGTAGCAGGCTGTGACAAGTTTGTAAGACTCTTTGAAGATAGTCGCCAACATTCGCCACAACTTAGACTTCACAGTTCCTGCAGCTCCATTAATGGTGGTGTCCAGAGCTCTATCTGTTCTTCTTTTGTCAGATGAGTTTGAGTTACTGAGACCTGAGGATATAGCCACAGTGTTTAGCCAAGTCCAACCAGCCACCTGTATGTTTGATCTTCTTGGCTTAGTAGATCTAATAGGGAGCGGGTGTCCCCCTGGGTCCAGGGGTTGTAAATTCCTCCTTCAGAGAGGGAGCAGTACTAGTCTCTTTAAAAAAGTTGGTAATGAGATCGCTCCTCAGGAAAGCCTGGGTCAAACAACAAAAACAACAACAACAACTGTAGCTGTTTGCTAATATCCTCTTCTTTCACAAAGTGTTCGAGCAGGTGGGTTCTATCAGGTTCTATAGAGCTCTTATTTTATCCCCTAAGCTGTTTAACATCTACATGAAAGGTGGAGATGTGGGCTGAGGTATCACCAATATTCAGATGACACTCAGCTCTCTCTCTCTCTCTCTCTCTCTCTCTCAATCTTTTTCATCACATTCAGCTGAGGCGATTGGTCTTCTGAATCAGTGTCTGGGCATAGCCATAGACTGGGCATAGTAATGTGCCAATGAACTGAGACTCAAACCAGGCAACATGGAGGTGCTCTTAGAGTGTGGTTCATCCACCTAGCTGAGTGGTGCTCAGCCTATTCTGGAGTGCGTTGCAGTGGTTCACCATCCACCCTGCAGAAGCATTGGCTCCCTTCCCAATCCTCTCCCCAAGCTCCTGCGCCCTGGAGACTAGCAGGGATAGGAAACTCTGCTGTTACCTCCGATCAGTGATTCCCCTTACTTAGTGATTCCCAGCTGGGAGAAGGAGTGGTGTGCCAAGTTCTTTGCCTGCCCTGTATCCTCCCAGTGAAGAAAGATGCGGGGCAGGTGAGACCAGCCCAGCTGAGGCACAGGGTGGAAGGAATCCACTTGGCACCCTGGCCAGGGAGGCTTCTTCAAAAGTTCACGGGCACCAAAACTGGGGCCATAGTGCACAGATATAGTGTGCATCCTGAGAAGATCTTGCACATCCCCTTGTGTAAAATAATAATTGATAGAAAGTTGTACTTGCGGAGGGAGACTCCTGTATCCATGGAGACTTCCCATGCAATTGACAACACTGGAGAATCAGAGTTCTCAATCATGTGGAGAACTTCAACAGATGCAGGAGGCTCTCCTTCTCAGAAAGTTGCCCTCCACAAATAGAGAGTGACAGAAATGCACGAGGACAGGGCTGGGGCTAGAACGCTCTCTCTCCTCACACATTTACTTTCAACAGATGTAGAACCCCTGAATAGAGCTAAAAGGTTAAGCATGTTGGTTGCTTGAAATGTTTGTGTAAATTACAGGTAACATAGACAGCAATGTAGATTCATACCTGCAAAGTAAATAGGCCTGCATGAAATCATTTGGTTCCTTGATGGAAAGTGGTATGTGTGTGTCGGGGGGGAGTATGCCTATTTTTTCTTACAATCTAAAGCAGCTCTGGTTCTGCTTCTCAGCATCAGCATTAGCAGTCCCTTAATTAATTGCTTCCTTAAGTTGTTAACTCCCAGAACGAGCTGTCTTTAATGTCCCTGACAGGAAAATTACCTTTTGGATTATAGGATTCAACTATGCCCTTGGAGTATTATTTTTTGTACCTCTTACCTGATCACAATCCCATGGAAAAAGAATTGTGCAAATGCTATAGTATTTTTTTTTTAAGTTTCGGGCTGCTGGTGCTTAGGGCTCTGAACGGGGAGTGGGGAAACACCAAGGCTTTCTAAAAGCAAGAGAGCAAATCCTTCCTGACGCGCCCATCAAGATTAGAAACCAGCTGAGATTGGGAAATCTCCTTCTCTGAAAAACAGCCTGCTGTCTCCCAGCTGTCAAGATCCACAGAGGTTATGGAGAAGAGAGGAAGAGAAAGAAACACTCAGTCCAGAGCCTCTTTATGGCTATCATACCTCTTGGACTGAGTGCACCAGGAAGCCCCCTGTGTTTTGCCACCACAAAGAAATGGCTGCTTTGAACTGTCCATTTTCTACCTGCGTGGCTCAGTTTGTAACTATCACAGCGTCATCCCTGTTTTATAGACAATATCCTTTAAAAAAAATAAGAACAGAAAAGCCACTCTGATCAAGAACTTGCAGTTACATTAGGAAAGAGAAGAGGAGAGGAGGAGGGGAATTATCCTTTGCCTGCCCACACAGGTATAACGTGTCCCACAGGTTTGGACAAAATATAGCAGGATGCCGACACACACAAAGCACTGTACCCCTCAGTGTCCATTGGAAAGTCCACTGCAATTCCTCCTGTAGCTTACAGCAGAAAAGCAACAATTTTATAGTGCTAGGGGCCCTCCATCTGGAAACATCCACAATCAAAGTGTATGTATCTACCAAAAAGCTGCTTTCAAACAAGACCCTTTGAAGGTGCTGGTTGTACCAGTTTAGCAGTATAGTGAGCCCTGGGCTGATCATGTTACTCTGAATAGCAGATGGTAAATAAGCAAGATCAGAGTGCACAGCACCGTCCAACTACCAGGCCAAAATCTACCTAGTAATGGTACCTGTAATGGCATCTTCACTCTCTGATTTAACCAGCTGCAGGGGAGTCCACTCACTGCACTGGCCCTTAGGACAATTGGAGTGGGAAAAATAAGGATAAAATTCATTAACAAGTCTGATTGTAATTCCAGTGCTTGAATAATGATTGTTTGTGGTGCACTCCTTTAAAACAGATAACACAAAATGTAAAAGATTAAAACCAGTGCTGAGCCCTTGGGAAAAAGCAGGAATAGCAGTTCCATTAAATAGGATGTGGCCAGAGTAAATACTATGTTTTTAAACGTCTCTGTTTGGAAATACTGTCTAAGCATTGTGTTCTTAATATTGAGTTCATAAAACAAAGTTTCCCATAATTTAAAAGCTATCTTGGTGACTTTAAGTCATGAATATTTAACAGTTACAGCTTAATCCTCTGCATATTTACTCAGAAGTAATTCTCACTGTGTTCAGTGGGGTTTACTGTCTAGTTTACTGCATTTAGGATTGTTTGCTTAGTCTGTAAATATCTATATTGGCAACTGTGCGTGTTCGTACAGATAAAAAGGTGGCTTTTTGCCTTTCACAGGACTTATCCAATCAGAGGCTTCCAGATTTATGATGGACCTATTCGTCTCACCAAATGTACATTCAATAACTTTGTGCCAACTCCAGACAGATTCACAAGCGCAATTGGGTTCCTGATGAAAAACACCTGGCAAATTACGCCTCAGAATAATATTTCCCTAGTGAAGTTCGGTGAAAAAGTAAGTTTTTACTGACTGAAGTTGCTTTACCCTGATACAGAGGGGATGACTGCTTGAAGATAACAGTGGACTAATTAGCAGCAAAAGACTAACATTCTTCTTGTCTTGTAAGGTTTCTCTGAAAGTCTTTTTTGGTAAGCCTGGCCCTTGGTTTGAAGAGGCTGATCTTGACGGTGACAAGAACTCAATATTCCATGATGTAGATGGATCTGTGACTGAATACAAGGACACCTATGTTGGTAGAATGGATAACTACCTGATTCGACATCCAGACTGCACTAATTTTACCATGTGGAATGGTGTGGTCTGCAGTGGGAGCTATGCTCAGGTTAAGAGAGATGCCATTTTTTTGTTCCATAATGTGCATAAAACAAACAGCAAAATTCTTTTTTGTCTTCCATTTTCTCTGACTGTTACAAAAACTATAGTAGCATTATTTATGCCCTTATTTATATTCAGACTCAACCTGTCCAGGAGGGTGGGGGGGGGGGTCAGTCTCATTCTCATTCTCTCTCTCTCTCTCTCTCTCTTTCACACACACACACACACACACACACACACACATATCTCCATGGTCCCAAACAGTTTTTAAAATCATTATTGCAAAGGGAACGGCAATGTTCTTTAAAACAGTGAATGCAGAGAGCTTGGATGAAGAGGAGATAAGTAGGATTAAATGTACAAAGACGGAATAAATTTTTCTTTATGTTGAATTGTCCGGTGAAATACAACTTTCTTTGTAATCTTTTCAGTTCTTAGGGTCAGGAAGCTCTGAATTCATTTCCCTGTTCTCATTTCACACAAACATTGAGAGAGGGCACTTTATTTTTTGGCTTTTACTCTTGGTCTGTGATAAAAGTGCTTCCTTTTATCAATTTTTCCTTTCACCAGTTTCACCAATAGAAGTGCTTTCATCAATAAAAGGTGCTTTCAAATGGTGCCTTCATCAATACAAATGCTTCCTTTCACTCATTTTTTTTCTTTCACCCATTTCTTTTCTTACCTGCCTTGTCTACAAAAACTGTAGGGCTTCCCTGGTTGCAACTGAGTACAGTTGAACTTCAGACTCCAGGAAGAGTATCTGTTTATACTGATTCTAGTCAGACGATCATAGTTTGGAGGATTAGACATGAGATACTGGAGTTCATGCTCTCTCTCTTCCACTCTCATGTGTGGGTTCCATCTTCATTTCCTCTTTGAGCACTAAGCTTGCCAGGAGCTTACCATGAGCTTGCCATGGCATCCAAATTGATATTAGCTATGGTTAGTGCTTTCCCTTCAAACTACAAATAATTCAAACTATGGCCTCTAATTTTGGTTCCCAATTCAGATGTCATGGCAAACTATGGGTACTGCTGAACTGGAAATGGAGAAGGAAGTCACGTGCAAGGGAGGGATCCAAACCATGGCTTTAATTGAACTGTTGTTCATATTCCTGTTTGTTCAAACTTTCCTTTCAATATATCATGTTATCTGGTATAAACAGCAGGGTTTTTTTATCCAAAGTTTTTATGTTACCCAAACTTCCCTGGATTTCCTCTAGGCCATTCAAAAACTTGAGGGAAGGCTGCATCTCTTCTTTTGATTTGTATTTCTTGTTGATCATGGTGTCCTCCATTCTAGTACATAGGTTTTGACTTTGCCTTTTAGGTGTACATCCAGACACGGAATCCACAGAATCTTACCATGACTATGGCGCGGGATGAATATCCTTCCAACCCTATGATACTGAGAGGAATTAATAATCAGAAAGCTGACTTCCAGCAATACCAGCCTGTTGTGATGCTTCAAAAGGGCTATACAATACATTGGAATGGACAAGCCCCTCAAACAACATCTCTTTACCTCATTAACTTCAACATGTATGTTTCCTTTCAACGTCCAATTTTGATTCACAAGAACAGATTGCTGTAGGACTTAAACCTGCGTTTTAGATGAACTCTCATCTTCATGGAACTTTGTGACAAAGTTAAGGGAAGCATAGATTTAAATGTTCATTTCTTTTAGTTTTTGCAGTACGTAATGTGACAAGACTAAACAAAAAGTTCTACCAGCAAGAGACAAACAACAAAACAGAAAAGGAGAAACCCATGGTTATATGATAGAAGAAGAAGAATTGGCTCTGATTGTACACCATAATAACTTCCCATTCATAAGGTGCATGCTGGTACAGCCTGCCTGTTCACTTCCACTTGGCTCCTCTTGTCCTTGGGAGTGGCCAAACTAACCAGGAATTGAAAGCTTAGCATGCCAGTTGAACTGGGGCTCCTGGCTTGTTGCATTCCTGACAAGCCAAAATCGTAAACCAAAGTGATAATGATTCTGGGCTTATTTGGGAGCGATTCCGGGCTTATTTCAGGAGCCCCAGTTCAGTCGATGTGCTAAGCTTTCAATTCCTGATTAGTTGAACTGCTCCCACTGCTGGTAGGAGCCAAGCTGGAGCAAAGGAGCTGCCTGCGCTACCAGGCATCCCATGAACAGGAAGCAAAGATTCTCTGGAATTCTGGCCTACCATTGTGCGCAAATGATACTAACCATTGCGTTGATTATACTAATTATCAATACAAATTAACTAGGTTAATCTTAATAAATAATTTACACTTCAAAAGAGAGTTAATACTGTGATTTTGTTAAAAAGCTAAGTGGTTTGTGGGTACAATCTACCCAGAAGAGCTGGACAAATCATATTGAATGCTCTTGTGCACCTCCCATTCATTTCAGCGGGGTTTGTCCAGGAGTAATAGTCAGGTGCGTTATATCCTTATCCAACCAACACAGTGTTGAACACGAGTATTTATTTCAGAGTCTTGGTTCAAATTGTAGCTTAGACAGTTGCTGAGGAACCTGGTACATTCAGTTATGGCTACTTTTACTTCCTCATCTGTAATCTGGGAACTGCAGTCACCCTTTTGCAAGGCTCTTGTGAGAGTGGTTGCAATCCAATCTTGGGAAGTTTTTGGTACTATAAGAGCATGCTGAATAACAGCAATAACAATAGTAAACCATTTGGCCACATAATGAGAAGACAGGATACCCTGGAGAAGATGCTGATACTAGGGAAAGTGGAAGGCAAAAGGAAGTGGGGCCAACCAAGGGCAAAGTGGATGGATGATATTCTGGAGGTGACGGACTCGACCTTGGGGGAGCTGGGGTGGCGATGGCCAACAGGAAGCTCTGGTGTGGGCTGGTCCATGAAGTCACGAAGAGTCAGAAGCAACTGACCGAATAAACAACAAAGTATAGGTGAATGGTAATGTTTTTGTCTCATTCTGTTTCAGGAATGACTGGATTCGGGTAGGCCTCTGTTACCCACCAGACACCTCTTTTCAAGTAACCTTTGACCGTAAGCAGGCAT
Organism: Heloderma suspectum; assembly: GCF_057233095.1. Lineage (NCBI taxonomy): Eukaryota > Metazoa > Chordata > Lepidosauria > Squamata > Helodermatidae > Heloderma > Heloderma suspectum. The sequence goes on from NC_139459.1 coordinate 100,985,868, forward strand.
CTGCTTACTATAATGTGGAAGACTATGTTCCTGTATCTTCGATGGCAGAATTACAGAAGAGTCGAACAGAGAAAATTTTTTATTTTGATAACAGCACTGGGTAGATATTTACTGTAAAAGAATAATATTTGGTAGAATTAAATACTTAGTTTCATAGAGTCTGTAAGAACTGGTTGGCCTGATTCTTTGAGGGTGGAGAGTTGTACCATGAATGTAATTCCAAGAGAGAAATTTCCATGATTTATGATTATGGATGCCATAGTTTATCGAGTTGACATTTTTCTAAAGGTTACCATAATGTAGGCAGCTCTGAGTCCACGCCAGAAATGTGCATTTCCACTCAACAAGCAATTTCATTATCCAGCTTAAGGCATTCTGCGTAGGGCTCCCTCACCCCCGGAATTGAATGCCTTGTCACGCCGCTAGTCTGAGCTGCAATTGGTGCAAATGCTGCAGTCTGCAAAGAGAAAGAATTGCAGAAAACATGGCATGCATTTTTTCTGCGCAAGAACTCCTTCCTCTATATGTGGTCATTCACTAAGGCTGTATAACATACAGCCTGCCTACTCTAGTGTGTTTCTGCAGACTTAAATAGGACTACTGCTGAGCAGAGATGCAACTTTTTTTACCCTCTTCTCATAAATCAAACTCACCAGAGCTGCTCTCAGCTTGGAAGGGAGGAAGGAAGCTCCTTGTGCTAAGTATAATGATAACACAACTGGAGGAAAGGCATTCTTTATATTACCACCTGGTTTTAGAGTGCAGCACTTAAACTGATAACAGTGGTGTGCTTAAACAATATGTGTGTTTTATCCCCAGCCTATCTCTATAGAGCAGGGGTGGGCAACATGTGGCCCATGGGTCTCATGCAGCCCCTGTTGCCCCCTCCACCGCACCTGTTTTTATTTTTTACTGAAAAAAAGGAAGGAAATTCACCATTTGCCACTGAAATTCAGCAGCAAACCACTACGGAGGCTCAAAATGGACAAATGTAGGTTGAAAACAAGTAAAATTTGTCTATTCGAAGAGTCTATTCGAAATTTGCCAAATTTCAGTGGCAAACTGTGACTTTTACCCCTTCCCACCCCCCAGCAGCTGGAGTACAGTCTGGGGAGGGAGGAATTGCTCCCCGGACCACCTATAGTTGTTCACCCCAGCTATAAAGCAAGGCTGGGAAATGTGTGGCCCTCCAGATGACGATGGACTACAATTCCTATCAGTTCCAGCCAGCATGGCCGAGGGTCAGGGATTATGAAAACTGTAGTTCAACAACATTTGGAAGGCCACAGATTCCCCAGCCCTGATGTAGAGTTAGGAAATTGTACAGGTGCCAGTAGAATCCATTGTCATTCGTACCACTTTAAAGTTAGAGTGAGTTCTGCCTATGACATCCCCAGGATGAACAGAAGTGGCATCTGGCTTCTGTGTTATGCTCTTTTGTGTGTCTTGTTACACAGTAAAAACACAAAGAGGGCTGGTGTGGTCCAGAAGGTGCAGTGTTTGACTGGAACTGAGGAAAATTCAGTTCAAACCACTGCTTAGCCTCAGACTTGTTTACAGTATTTATATTCTGTCTGACAACGGGGCTCCAAAGTAGGTTACAATAAAAGAAGAGAAACAGACTCTTAAAAACGGTATTGTTCTCCATCTGCTGCTCTTTAAAGGTTATACACTGGGACATCAGAAAATAGCCCACCTCCTTGCCTGGGGCTGGAGCACAACTTCTTGGGCAGCTGGGTAGTCCGCAGCTCCTGGCTCTTCTTAGTAGTAGTGGGGACTGAAGCAATGTGGCAGGGGAGGGGTGTGAGGCAGAGAGGTGCTGTTAATTCCCCTTCCCAGGCCTTATGTCACTGTCGCTGCTCTTTGAAGGTTCTGTAATGGTCATGGGGGGAAATAGCACTCCTTCACCAAAAGTGAGCGATGCAGCAGTCAGTGTCACCGTCCACCGATGTGTGTGCATACCGAGCAGACTTTCCACATTGTCCTTTGTGTAAAATAATAATTGATGGGTAGTAGGGTTGTTTTAAAGATAAATGAAACAAGGATTAAGCACATTGGGTGCTTGAAATTTTTGTATAAATTACAGGTAACATAGACACCAATGCAGATATATACCTGCAAAGTAAATAGGTATGCATTAAGTCATTTGGTAGCATGATTAAAAGCAGTGTGTGGGCAGGTGCCTACATTTTTTATTATTGAAGTCTGCCTCAGTGGAAGCACCCCCTGGAGTCAGGAGGAGGATCTTTTAGGTGTCCATCTGATGCACACACAAGCCACGTTGGAACTGTGTTGCTACTCTGATTTCCCCGCAATCAAAATGGCAGGGGCGGGGCGGGGCGGGATGGGGTGGTAAATAGATTCTGGGTGCTTGGCATAATCCAAGTGGAGAATTACCCAGGGATTATAGCTGCATTAAAAACCCCACACACAAATGGTTCGAGGGAAGTGTGAAATAGTGCCACTGCAGCTGTTTGGTAACAATATGTGCTCTGTTTTGTGTTTGTTCCTTTTGTGTTGTCATGTGTAGGCTGCTGTTTTTGTTTCTTCAAGCCAAATATCACAGGAATGGTCACAGTTACTGTTCATCTCAGGGATGTGAAAGAATCAAGATTCAGGCCACCTTTCAGTCAAAGCCTGTCAGTAACTGCTTGACAAGAGCTTATCCAAAGTACTTCCAGAAGCCAACTGTTGTGACAAGAATGCCCACGAAAATTACAAGCTCTTGTCAAAAATGTGGCTCAGCTCAGGTGGGAAAAGAGTGCAAAATCAAGTGTATGTGAACTATTAATGCAGTTACTTCCCACCATCTTGGCATGATAGATAGTTACAGATATGGGTGGATGGGGCAGGATTTTAAAGGAAGAAGAAGGGCCAGATTTGTGTTTGCATAATAGGATTGGCACAATCGCAAGAAAATTAGGGACATCTCAGTCTTACTGGAATCAGTTTAAATGTAAGTGCTTCATTGTGCAGTTATGCTCTGATTCTTATTGGGATTGTTTTTCAGGATTACAGTTGATATTTAGTAAAGCTGGAGAAAGTTAAGTCCCAAGTACAACCAGTAGAATGGGTAGAAGTGAATATTTTTAAAGAAAAGAGGCTATTTGGTAGTCATCGAACAGGATGACTTAATTCTCTTAAATAGCATCTCTTCTACTGTTTTGTTTTTTGCTTGTGTGGTTACTTTCAAGTTGCTCTGTGCTGCATTGTTTTTCTGTGGCATGTTTTTAAACTTTCATCCGTTCACAGGAAACCCATACTACACTTAATACCATTGCTAAACTTCAACAGGAATATAATATTTACCCCTTTTCATTTTATTATGTTGCACACATGAATAGCCTTTTTTTTGCTTTTTCCAGTACCCAATAAAACGTCTTCAGTACAGTAGTTTCAATCACTCCACATTTCTGTTCTAAGGGGAGCGCTAGAATAGTACTATAAATACTTTAATACTTTTAAACATGAATTGTATCCTTCATATTCAGATGGCATTTACCAGTGATCCTCATAAAACCTACCTCCTTGTGAAAATTCAGTCCCCTGATAAGGTAGACTCACAAAGGAACCAAGGATCTTCTATTTCAGTAAGTATTCTTGTGATTTTCCTGTGCCACAGGCGTTTAAAGTTTATTTAACTTTGCGCAAGATTACTAGTGTTTGCAACGTGGAGCACTATCCCACCTTGACTTGCGTATGTGTTTGACAATGGATCATTTAGGAGCTAAGCATGTAATCGATGGACTTTAAGCATTTCTGCAAAAAGGTGGAAGAGACGTTAATAAGAATTTGACATCTTCAGCATTCCTGTTAGTTGCTACATAGTTTGATGTGACTTGTTTGCAAAATACTGTTGGGAAGTTTAAATGGTAGAAATAAATTCTGTACTAACGCATGATAATGTAACTGCACCAGGCCTCCCAACAATTACATGTTTTGTTAATATTCCTTAAAGCTATGATTACAGGAGAAGCAACATTGTGATTTTGATGTTTACTTCAGTTCTAGTGGTTTAAAGGTGGTGATGTAATATTAGTTCTCGGTCTGCTGCCACTTTTCCACTTTGAGACCAGATATGGGGCTGGGAAGTAAAGGTATGCAGGCATCCTTCAGAGCTTGAAGGTTAGAGTTTAATCAATACATACTGTAGCTTAATGCAGCTGTTGTCTTGGTGGACTGGTTAAAAAGAACTCTTTAGACTAGCAATGTGATCCCCCCCAACATGGCAAATTAAAGCTTCAGTGGTTGTTCTAGTCTGTTTAGTATAACTTTCCATTGAGAAGGCTTGTTAAGTTGGGAAATCTTTCACTGGAGCCGGTGGGAACCTCCCTTTTCATAAAGCCAACTAAAAGAATGGCTGGAACCCTACAATGACTGGATCAACAGCACTGTTACAGGACTCAGATGGTGTCCGTTGAATTGGCATGTTTACTTAACACTAGCATCAGTAATACAAAGAGAAAGGCCTAAGCAAGTTTCCTTGAGGACCATGGAAATCATATCAACATAACTTTGAAAGAAAGAAAAAGACATATTGATAGCAAATTGTTCACTGCCAGAAAGGCATTATTGCCATCTGTAAGCCAAATGATGATAAATGCAGTGGAACCATTAGTTACTGTATTTACACATTACTGTTGCAGGGAAAAGGGGAGTGCGATTTATGAGGTCTCTCATTTCAGGTCAACGGTGTTAAGTTTCCATTGAGAGGTGTGGGTGTACTCACCCTAGCCATTGATGCCTGTATTGGCAGAGTAACAAAAGAAACCTTTTTCCCCGAAGTGAACATCAAGCACCTAGAAGATCATATAAAAACTGGAATTCCCCAAAGGTATATTCATACAATATAAACCCATCAGTTTGCTAATACTGTGACCATTGCATTTTGGCTATCTTGCATTTCAGTTTAAAACGTACAAAGGAGCTTTGTCATAATAGCTACAGAACTACAGAGCTACAGAACTTAAGGGACTTCTCCTACTGCTCTGAATTGTTTGTGGCACTTCTCTTTTTATACTTGAAATTGTGGCAGGAACTCTTTTACGTTGGCATAAAAACTGGATGGCCACATGTAACATCTAAATTCTGTGCCAGTAAAAACAATTGATTCTGCAACCTGAAACTGTTATGCAAATCAGATGTGTACATATTTGTGGGGTTCTTTTTGTAATTTTGCTACTGTTAGCCATGTAAGAGGGCCAAGGAAATAGGCAGAGCATGTGCACAAAGTCAAGGCTCACTGTAGCTTGTTTCTGCGAATGCGCCTTACACCAAAGTGTGGATGAACTTGATGTGGAAATGCAGCCATAGAGCAAGGTAAGCCTATTAGAATATCACGAGTTCAGAACATACAGTCTTCATTATCTAAGACAGGAGTGGGCAACTTGTAGCCCTCCAGATGTTTTTATCTACAGCTCCCATGATGCTTCACTGTTGGCTGTGCTGGCTAGGACTCCTTGTAGGAGTTGTAGGCCAAAACATTTCGAAAGACACCAGTTGCCCACCCCTGATCTAAGAGATTAGGATGGTTGTCTTAACGTGCAAGAGGACATAGATTTGGAGTAAAAATATAAGATGACAATCGTTAGTTTTTACTTACTTTAATACTTGCCCTAGATGACATGAGCAGGCAATATATGGCTTAGAGAAGGTCCATAGCAACAAGTAATTGTGGCTGGTGTTAGAAGTCAAAGATCCTCCCACTCCCTTAGCAAAATATACTTTGAGGGTGGCACAAGAAGGTAAAACAATAAGGTGAGGGACTGAAATGGCAACTATTGCAGCAAATACTTTCCAGGAGGTGGAAGATTAAGATTGTTCAAACTGTTTCACAAAGTAGTTGGGCAGCAAGATATTATAGCTCAATATAAATTCATATCAGTTGATTATGGGAGGGTTTATCAAGATTAGCTAAAGGCAGCTATAGTACTTTGCAGCTGATTTTGTCATGAATATGCACATTTTGAAATTTGCATAGACTGTCTGCATACATATTTCATTTATGCCTATCACTTAAATCAGGGGTGGGCAAATTTCTCTGGCCTGATTTCGAAAGCCCCCTGCAAGTGATACATTCAGACCTCTGGCAAGAGCAATCTGTCCCCCGTCAGCAGGCTGCTAGGTGGAAGAGACAGAGAGAGACCTTCTTCTCACCATCCCTGCACCGTGCCGCAGTGCCTGCAGGTGCCGAATGGCGTATTCAGGCTCCAGCCACAGCTTGTCGTGTTGGCGAAACCCAGGCAGCAGGAGTTGTTCAAGGGTTAAAACATCCTCAAGTAACCCATGGACTCTTGTAGGTTTATTTGGGGGTTGTTTAACCCTCAGATGCCCCCTGCCGCCCAGGCTCGGACATCATGACAAACCATAACAACAACATACATACACCCCAGTCAGGGGTTGAATATTCAAAGTAGCACGATCACCATATTCAAAGAGCGTGATCACCCGAACCAGCCCAGTGAAGAAATGTGGCCCTCAACAGATAGAAGTTTCTGCACGCCTGACTTAAATGATGTTGGTTTATTATTTTGTCCAGATGCATTTCTTGTATTATTGAAATAAAACTGGACAAGCATTGATGCTACACTATGGCTACATGAATATTGCATTTTGACACTGACAATTTAAACTTAGGAGGAATTCTTTTTTTCTTGGAAAAAAGAGAAATGATTGTGAAGTATATTGACTTCATGCTAGTGTCAAAATCCAATACGTAGCATACTACTCTGTAAAATATAATCTGTATTAGTGGCAGTAAATCAGGGTTCTTCTCTACCCTCCAACCTTACCTCTTTATTGTCTTTCTCTCAGGTCTATAGTTATATTAAGCACCACAGGGAATATTAAAAATCTTAACATTTCTCAAGCCTTAATGACCCTGGGAGCAGCAAAACCAGCAAGTCTTCAGAACACAGGTTTGTTCTCTTTTACATATAGAATGTGCCTTTCCTTTTCTTAGACATCAAATTCTAAAGATGCTGTGTAAATTGCTTAGCTATATTCCATGTTTAACTAGTGTTGGACATTTTTCAAGGCAAATCTGGTTGATGTTAGAATTTTCAAGTTTGCTATGGTATTGGAACAGAAAGATTTTTTAATACTGATTCAATTATCTGTTGGTGATAACTGTTCTGTTCTGAAATATGACTTTTTTGGTTCTCTCTTCTGATTTATGTTTCAGGGAGCATTAGCTTTCTTGGGTTCAGAGGAAACTTTAAACCATCTTGGATAAAGCTCTTTACCAGTCCTGCAGGTCAGGGCTTAGGTCAAATTGAAAAGTATATCCCTTTACAGCTGGAAGAGTATGGTTGTGCCAGAGTGAACACTAGCCGACGGAAAGATTTGGAACTTTTAAAGCAGGCTATAAGAACACAGTAGAAATCAAGGTGCATGTGAGCACTGAAGACAATGTGAACTAATTTATTTATTTTATGGGATTTTAAAATGTACTATTATCCCGAGTACATCACTTTGCTGTTTTGATATGGACACATGCCTACGCTGAATGCTTGAATGCCATTCTGTGCACCTTTGGATTGTACAAAATATTAAAGAATTAAAATATTTGTTAAAAATACAGTTTTTTGGAGGGGGCAGGATGCTTCTAATGTTTGTACTTATAAAAAGTCTTTTGTCTTCTGCTTTCTTTGTGTTGCATTCTTGAGGAGAGAAGATGCTGGAAGTATTGGCTACCTTGGAGGATTTGATCAGAGCGTATAGCATTGTACCTTGGATTACTTGAAAGTATTTTAAAACGCTTGCATATATGTATGTTATAAGGAGGCCAGTTTGTACATTACAATCAGCTACTCATTTTTCTTTCTAACTCACTTGTGTGATCTGTGCGCATGAACAGTAAACACATGAAGCAGGAAATGAAGGATCATGGTGACAGAAATTTCCTTGGTAGAGGAAGTATGCTTTTGGCATTTCCCTGGTCATGACTCTGTGGTGGTCTCTCAGTTCACGTAATATGTGTGAGAGCCTCCTAGTGAGATGGGGGAAATGCAGCCAACTGTAATGCATGAAGTGGCCCTTCATTTGGTTAACTGTTAGTCTTCTTGTAGTCCATGCCTACTTAACAAATGTGACACAGTGCATCTACCCTCTTTTAGATGAAGAGCGTTAAGGTGGTTCCGAGTAAAAACCTGCCATGTGGTTGCTTTACACATTTGGGAAGCCAATCGCTGGTTGTCTCTGCTCAAGCAGTGGTGCATCCATTACCACAGTCCTAATTGTTCCCCAACAGTTGGTTGGCAGTGGAACAGGACTAGTGGGATTAACCATTATATGGCATCTCCAGCAAGTGTTCAGTTGCCATATATGTTATGAAACAAATTGGATCTAAGCATTTGCCAAGACTAGCAAAAAGCCAACAATGATACAAGGATGACTTTCTCTGTTTCATGTCCTGAGGACAGTCTCTTTACAGCTGGGGAAGACAAGGGTCAATCTTCTGACTTCACCAGAGGTAGGAACTCATTGCCTCCCACCTACAGACCAACCTCATCTTTTGACAGAACGAGGGTGTTTATAGAGCTCCTTCTGAATTCCAGTTTTTTAGCAGACTTATTTATTCCTTTTAGCTTTCCCTTCCCTATTAAGGCATGTGGGTCAGGGACATATCAAAGAGTGTGGCTTTGAGGAGAACTCCTTGGGGGGTCCATACTGTGAGGCCTTCCCTTCTGGGCCAAGACAGCACAAAAGCCAGCACCTGAGGTAGTTTAAAGCTCTTCAGTGTGGTTTCCTTTGCCTTTCTTTGCCTCACCTCCACAGTCAGCCAGAGGCCTGTTCCCACCCAAGCAGTTGTGTTGGAATGCCTGTTGTTGTTGTTAAGTCATGTCTGACTCTTCATGACCCCATGGACCATAGCACGCCAGGCCTTTCTTTCCTCCTCTCCCGGAGTGTGCTGAAATTCATATTCATTGCATCGGTGATGCTATCTAGCCATCTCATCCTCTGCTGTCCCCTTCTCCTTTTGCCTTCAGTCTTTCCCAGCATCAGGGTCTTTTCCAGGGAGTTTTCTCTTCGCATTAGGTGGCCAAAATATTTGAGCTTCAGCTTCAGTATCTGTCCTTCCAATGAGCACTCAGGGTTGATTTCCTTTAGGATTGACTGATTTGACCTCCAGGGGACTCGTTAAGAGTCTTCTCCAGCACCACAGTTCGAAAGCATCAATTCTTCAGTGCTCGGCCTTCCTTGTAGTCCAGCTCTCACAGCCATACGTTGGAATGCATAGAACACCATCAAAGAGGCAGACTTGGGCAAGAGGCATAACCCACAGCACAGGAGAAGTCTCCACTCTGCTTCCTGTTACTTGAATCAGCAGGTTTGGGGGAAGATGAGACCCTTAGCACTTGACCAGGATCAGATCTTCACTCTCTGCTGTGGCTGAAGGAGAATACCCCAGATAAGGCTCAGGGTAAAGGTGACCTGCATTTCTTTTCAGATTGTCTGCAGAGAAGTCTAACTGAATACTAATATGCCAGAGAGAGGTGTCAGTGCTAAGAAAGGTACTAGGTTGTAGGAACAAAAAGAAGGTCTTAGCATGTTCTCATATTTGCTTGGATTATAATTTCCGTTCTGTAAACAACAGGGTTTTCTTCATGGAACAGGATTTTCCCATCTTCCCTCTGCAGTAAGCTGTGCCTCTGAAAATCTACTCCTGAGGTTTGGGGGACCCCTGGGAATAGTGAGGGATATGTTACAGGGGCTGTACAGGTGCAGTGGGGAGTCGATGGAAATCACTCCTGTTGCACAAATGGAAGAGCAACTCCCAAGGCATTGTTTCTGAAAGCTGTAGTGTGAGAACATTCCATAGCTCATAGATTTCCTGTGTGGAAGTTTAACTGGGTGTTCACAGCAGTGTCCTCCATTTGAACATTTATTGAAGGGCCCTGTTGCAGTATGTCATGAAGAAAATGTTTTAGTTGCTATCCCTTCAGCATATCAGGTGTTTACACTCTGGACACTGTTAATTAACCAAGAGCTCTGTATTTTCTCTAAGGATATGGTGGTGCTCAGGCGAGAACCAGCATTTGTACTGAGGTAAACCCTATTTTCCATAGGAGTCGATTCTGCATGGATTTACATCTCACCCTGAGGATCTACAGCCCAGATATAAAGAATAATCTATAGACTCTTAGGGATGAGAGAGGAAAGTTCTTACGCTAAATTCCTGTTCTTTTTGGTGTCCAAGGAACAGTCTACCCACACTCATAAGTATATGTGAGGGAGATGAGTAGAATCTCACAGGAATGTTCCTCCCTTAAATTCTTGGATCATAATTTCCTCTCTTAAGAGATTGACAAACTTATTGTGTAGTATTTATGCTCAAATTGGCAACCGTGAGCAGAGTTGGCAGTTTTCCTGATCTTCCAAGTCCAGTCTGGGAGGGGAGGGAATTTCTCCCCATGGTAAAAATCAGACGATTGACCCTGACTTCTGACCAAAAGTTGATGGTATCTCAATTGCAACAATTGCCCTTTGGATACCTAGAATGTACATTTATGGTAACTTCTCCCCTTCTCTGTCTTCTGAAAAGTAACCTACTAGTGTCTCTATAACTTGGAAAACAAAACAAGTGTAAGATTTGCTTTGTTGACTTCACAGACTACATAGGTGATATATTTACATGCAGCTACACTTCACTGTTTTAATAGTAATGGAGAAACATTTGAAATCAGATACATAGAGGATAATCCTGTGGGCGAGGAGTCCAAACAACAGTCTGCTCTGAGGATCCATTTCTGTTTAGTCCTGCCAGAGCTCACCTAACTTCCGCTCTGTGCCAATGACATGGTTGTGGGCTGGGAGGGCTTAGGATCCCTCAAATCCTCAGCTGCCCCCTCCCTGCCCACTGGCATACCCATATACCCCATTGTCCAAGGTCGGAGTTCCAACCTCAGAGGGAGCCACTGCAGAAACCTCTGTGGTGGCTGGGAGGAAACAGGAAAAGGTCAGAGCTCTGTTTTAAGACATGGGTGGGGAACCTCAGGGATAAGGGCCAAATCTGGGCCTCCTGGGATCCTAATCCAGCCCTCCAGGCTTCATCAGGTGGCCATGCCCCCTTCCCCTGACTCCAACCCTGTCCCCAACCACCAGTCGTTTGGTGGTTTCCTGGTGTTTGTGCAGTTTCTTCCCCATTCAAAAAGGCTGAAATGGCTCTCCTAAGGCTTAGCTGCTGCCTACTGGCAGTAAGAGCTTTAAGCTGCAATAGGCTGGGTTTAATGTTTTTTAGCTCCACCCCTTTTGCCATCAGCCCCACCCACCACAGTCCCTGACAGCTTCTCCCAAATGGAATTTGGCGCTCAAGCTGAACGAGGCTCCCCATCTCTGATCTAAGACCTCTGAGGGTTTTTTCCCCCTGAACAGTGCCATGGCCTCTGGGACACTTGTCCAGGGACCATAGCATTGCTCTCTAACTCTACCTACATGTTTCTTTTCATGTGCACAAATAGGATGCATATTTTACTTTGTGGTAGGAATTCTAATCAAGCAGTGTCTCTACCTTTTTTATTTTTGTCTCTCCTTAAGCTTAAACTTGATAAGATTTCCACATGTGGGACAAGGAATAGATTAGGCATCAAATCACATAAAATCCATATCGAACCACTGCAGTTTCCAAACACACAGGTTCCCAGATACTGTTCCTGTTCATCTTGGATGATGAATATTTTAACATATGGGAATGTGAACATCACAAAGAGTTGGGCTGAACACCAAAATTCATCCAGAAATCCTAAAAAGAAAAATGAAGGTGACTTTTCTATTCATTTTCCCACTGGTTATCACCATTTCATATATCATTATTAGTTTCTTTTTAGTTTTTATTTTAATAAAAATAAAATTTTTATTAAAAATTTTTAATATTTTATTTAATAAAATAAATTTTAATACAATTAAAAATGTCGAAAACATGCTTTTACAGGTATTCACTCATAAAATATATATTTTTCCTCCATCATGCCTTTTATGCAAGAAATACGGAAGAGCCAAGTTGGTTCATCATGTTGCCTTGCATAATCTGCTACCTCAGTCATTGCCAATAAATAATTTGTGGTGATAATTTCCTTTTTGTATTGCAATTTCTCTTTTCTTTAATATGACATGCGTAACCAAGCAGTTGCCTGTGTAATCAGAACATAATAATGCAACGAAACACTCCCTCAACAAATTGCTCACTCACTGAAATAATAAGGAAAAAATGAGTTTTAGGCCTCTCCTTTGAGCACTTTGTCAGAGCTCTCCCTTATGGTTTGCATGGACACTGTGTACACAAGTCATCAGTCTCCATCAGGAGAGTGTCCCACATCCTGTGAGCAGAGAGAACAGGATAAAATGCAACATGGAGGTAGGAGACATCCTTTTATTTCCATTAGGTAGGGGCTAAGCTACAGCCATTTTTGGTAACTCCTGCAAGTGCCTGAGTGAGCCTTTTCCTTCCTGCTAGGAATACAGCACGTTCTCAAACAGAATGTTATCTTTTTATCTATTATCTTGATACCCCGTATCTCCCCAAAAGAGCTCAAGGTGGCATACCTGGCTGGCTCCCTTCTTATCCTCACAACAACTCTGTCAGGTAAGGTAAGCTGGGAGAGAGTGATTGGCCCAATATCACCCAGTGAACTTCATGCCTGAGTGGAGATTTGAACCCAGGTCCCCTTGGTCCTACTCCAGCAGTCTAACCACTATGCCACACTTGCTCTCTACATTGCTGCCTGGGTGAGTCTTTTCCTGCCTGCTAGGCATGTGGCAAGTTTTCAAGCAGCAGCAAGGCGACCAGCATGTCTCCACAGAGCTTTTCCTTTGCACACTCCTCAGACCTGCAATGAGCCTGCAGTCTGGCATCCCTCTGACAGAGCCTGATGCTTCATGCACAAATGCAGAAAAATCTGCATTGGCCTCCAGGACCTCCACACCAAAACTAGAACACTAGAAGTTGAAGCTGTGGACTTAAGTTGTTTCTCTATGTCCCTTCTCAGGTCTGTAGGTACTTTAACATAGCAGTTGCAGCTTCACTGGCAGAATTCTGCCAGAGTCAAAGAATTGTGAGTTCGGGAAATACGTTGACCTGCTATCTGGGATCCATGTATGTCTTTACTAAGACATTTTGCCCTGGGCTTGAAATGAGAAGTAAATGCAATTTGGCAGAGCTGTATCCTACAGTCCCCATTTCTAGTATCACCATCAATTCACCTCTTGAGCCTCTTTTTCAGTTACTAGAAGATGGAGTGCTAACATTCTTAAGAGTAACTTTGCTTCTTGGGTGAATACTGCTTCATGGTTTCTGTTCATTCTCCTGCCTGCTCATGGAAGCAAAGTAAGCTGATTAGGGATGTAGAGTTTAGCAGCTGTCCAAATGTAATAAATTAGACCCAGATTTGTAAATAAAACTTGGAAGCTGTGCCTTACCTCCCACAGTTTTTTGGTACTCGGGACTTGGGTTCCTGCCCATTTCTAGCCTTGAAACGTTTTCTTGTATTTTAAGAGAACTATGCAGTATGGTTTGATTAACTGCAAATTACGAACTAGGGAAAAATGAAAATAAAACCAATACTTCCACATGATAGTTTCTAAAAAAAAAAAAAAAATTGAAAAAATGGGTAAGCGTTTTGGCAAAAGTAGATGATACAACGCCCATGGGCCACATCTGGCTGACTGGGCCTTTTCACTTGACCTCTGCAACTTACCTCTGCTGCCACATGGCAACCCAGTGCAGCTTTGAGATGGAGAGAGTAGTACAGGGGGACAGTTTCTAAGGGACCCTTCCCACCCCACCCCTGGCAGCTAAATACATCCTTTGGCTCTATCAGGACTTCTGAGAGCTTATAAAATGGATAACATGTACTTAAGGCATACTCGTGCGGAAAAGCTTAGTCATGTCATTTTGACAATGCCCTATTATAGCAGGGGTACAGAACAAAAGGTATGTGTGTGGGGGGGTCATCTGCAGGCCAGATGACATCAGTGGGCATGGCCATACTCAGCTGATGTTGCCCCCACGGGAAGCAATTCGGCTGGCACCAGGAAGCAGGGCCTCTCTTATCAGCACTGGCTGAGCTGCCCACCACCTGCATCCCCACTGTTATTGCTGATCTGAGATTGGAGATAACATAGGGGCTTCTTCCGGGGGGTGGGGCTTGGAGGCCAAGCCCCACCCCCAGATGAAGCCAAGGAGGCTGTGTTGGTCACAGCAGGCCAGTGGGCAGGAGGTTCCGCATCCCTCCATTAGAACTAGTAGTGCAACTCTCACCTGAGATGCATTATACTATGGCCACATTTTCCTCTGTCAAGAAGTACTTGGCCTTATGTTAAACACTGGAGCCCTCTTGGCTGCAATATCATTCATTTCCCCTTTCTCCTCTCTCCTCTCTTCATCAGTTTAAAATATATATTTAACATTTATGGGAAGATGCTTTCACATGCTTGCCTGTGGGCTGTAGATTGCATGGTGTATGGTCTTTACCCATGATTCCCATGAACTAGGCATGTCAGCTACGTTATCGCGAAGGAACAGCATGCACAGAAGAATCCTGATGATCTAAGAATGTAAGAAGAGCTGTGCTGGGTCAGGCCAAGGGTCCATCTAGTCCAGCATTCTGTTCTTACAGTGGCCAACCAGCTGCCCATGGAAAACCCACCAGCAGGACATGAGTGCAACAGCACCCTCCTGCCCATGTTCCCCAGCAACTGACACTGGAGGTACCATAGAGGCATCAGGACTAGTAGCCATTGATGGTCTTATCTAGATCAGGGGTGGGAAACCTATGGTCCTCCTGATGTTTGGCTACAACTCCCATCATCCCTGACAATTGCTCACGCTGGCTGGGATTGATCAGAGGGGCATTCCAGCAACATCTAGAGGACCACAAATTCCCTACCCCTGGTCTAGAAGACTATGTGAATAGAAAGTGTTGAAAACAAAATTGCCCCTCCCCTCACTCCCTGTATAGGGAGAGAAAATGTGAAAATAGTTTTGTGTGCTGATAATATCAACATTATAGATTATATATATATATTAAGATTATATATATATATATATAGAGAGAGAGAGAGAGAGAGAGAATATATAGAGTATATGTATGTATATATGTATGTATGTATCACAGATACATATGCACACACATACAAACATACATACATACAGAACATAAGAACAGACCAGTGGAGGATCATGGCTCTGATGTCAGTGAGGCAGTAAATCTGCTCTGGGTTTCAGTCAGAACTCTAAAGGAGCTATCCAAGGTGCTTCACAGCACCCAACTGACATCAGATCTGCCAGCCTCCACTGGCGGAGACCTGCTGGATCCACTCCAAAGTGCATCTAGCTCAGCATCTCGTTTCCTACAATCGCTATTTAGATTCCTCCAGGAAGCCTCCAGGAAGGCAGGAAGGTGCTAGTCTTCCTCCACTGTTGGTTCCCAGTACTTCATATTCTGTGCATAGTATCACTGAACTTACAAGTTGAACTGTTCATTATCATAACTAGAAGCTGCTGTTGATAGACTCATCCTCCATAAATTTGTGAAAACCTCTGTGTATGGTTTTAATGACTATGATATTGTAATGGGTGGGGGCAGGGTTGATTTTGTTTGTTATTATTATTGTTAATGTTATAAATTTCATTATTATTATTTCTTTGTAAATCAGTTCTGTACTCCTTTTGGTTGTGTGAAGTGATATATAAGATATTTTATAGTAATAAACAGCACAATCTGACATATGTCTTCTCAGAAGTAAGTCCTAATGAGTTCACTAGGGTTTCCTTCCAGGTACGTTTTTATAGGTTTGCAGCCTTAAGCTGGGTTCTGTCAACTTCAACATGACCTTCATTATACTAGACACTGTGAACACAATGAGAGATCAACAATTCAAGGAGGCTATTTATTCCATGAAGGCTAAAGCTATCAATGGATACTAGTCTTGATGGCTAAATATTACGTCCAGTATCAGAGGCAGTTGCTGAGGAACTTGAGCATGCAGGTGCTGTTGCACTCATGCCCCACTTGTGGGTTTCTCATGGGCATCTGGTTGGCCATTGTGGGAATAGAATGCTGGACTAGATGGACCTTTGCTCTGATCCAGCATGGCTCTTCTGTTTATTTAGTTTATTTAAAATATTTTTAGACAGCCTTTTAGGATAGTTCCTCCCAAGGCAGACAACAGCACAAGTAGGTTACTGCTGTGCATGTTAAAATGTTTTCTTTCTCCATCAGTCAAAATGGAAGGTTTCTTTACTGTAATGTTCTATCATGTTTTGCTCTCTATTCTCCTGTGGAAAAAAAATCCTTTTGTTAGTCCACAGTTGACACAGTGCTAACACAGTCCAATTTTTCTAAGGGGCCAACACAACTTCTTCCGTTTGGGTCCTATGGTTACCCTTGAACTTTCCCCAGTTGATAATCTTAAGTTTCCTCTTAGGAGGTTCCTTATCTTGCTCCAGTTATTCTGTTTTCTTCACTTCCTTGTCATTATTTTTTACTGCATTTCAGAAATAGAGAAGAATGGTTAAAACTTTCCTGTCCCAGAAAGCATTTATCTTGTCAGGCAGATGATGTTTAGGTGATGGACCTTCACGTCAGGAGTATCGGCTGAGGCCATTTCCATTTTTATGCTGTTGTTTCATTTCTTTTGTGGGATCTTTTTTTTTTTTTTTAATTGTTGGAAGCCACCCTGAGCAAATGCATTTGCAAGGCAGAGTATAAGTTCTCTGTCATCTGTCTATCTATCTATCTATCTATCTATCTATCTATCTATCTATCTATCTATCTATCTATGCCTATTAGCTATTGAGCCATATTCAAGGCCTTGTTGGTAGTTCCATGACCAATAGAGTGTTGCCAGTAAACAGCATGTAAACAGGACTTTCTCGGTAGTAGCACCCACCCTCTGGAACACCCTCTCACGTATTGTTTGATAGGCAGAGTGGGTAGTTTTAAACACCTCTTGAAGACATATTTGAAGACATATTTGTTTACATGACTTGTAATGTTGTATACTGTATATTTGTCTATCAGTTTTATGCTGCATTTTATATATGTGTGTGTATATTGTGAACTGCTTAGAAAACTTAGGATATTAAGTACTATAAAAGAAGTATAAACAAGCAAACAAACAAAGTTTGATTTATCTGATATCATCAGATATGCTGGGATCTGTAGCGCTTTTTTCTGTCTAAACATAGACAACCACTTTCCATTTTAAAAGCAACATTTTCAAAGCCAGGATCCAGAGATGATGCCTACACATGTAGGTGAGAACCACACCCATTTTCAGGGCTGCTTTTGTTGTTTTTGATCTCATCTCAGAAGCTAAGCAGGGTCAGCCCTGGTTAGTACTTGGATGGGGGACTGCCTGGGAATCAGATCCTATGATTCTATGCTGAAGGGAACATGGACTGTTCAGTTTAAAAACCTTCTAGGTGAATTTATTTTAAATCACAGCCATTTAAATGGCTAAAGCAGTAGCACACTTTGATCATGCAGAAAGCATTGCTTCATTTTGACCCATAAAAGCTGGTAGTACAAGTGGTGCCTGAGATGTATTCCAGGCACATTTTCCTCCTCTCCAAGATGTACTTGGCCTTCTGTAATAGATAAATTACCATAATAATAAGTAGAGTATGTGTACGATTGTGACCTATTAAAATGAGTGATATAAATGATCAGGGTGGAGAGAGAAATTTAAATACATTTTATGATTTATGCATTTCCTGATGGAGTGTGGATGCTAATTGGTGGCTGAAACAATTAAAATTAATGTTTAGTTGATTTACAATTAAATAGAGCCCTTATACTACATAGGAACAGAATCTAAAATCCTGGTCATGCTTTTTGCCCTATATTTGTTTAGAGACAATAGGAAATGATGGATCACCATATGGCTCTCTCCACACATATTCAACAACACTGAGCAAGACCATTTACTTGAAGTCAATGGCTCTGTTTGAAGGCAGACTTGGTTGTGCTGGATTGTGGCATAAATACCCAGGTCTGGCAATTACTGGGCAGAACAATGTTTCTCACTGAAACAGGAAGTAAATGCCCACATTGTTTGCTTCCTGCGGTCATAAATATTGATAACTTGCCATAACAATAAATATATGAATTATTGCAACATATTGAGTTGCTCTCAAACTGACTTTCTTCCCCACAGTGGAACCTTTTACTCAGTGTAACCTATACTCAGTGGGACCTTTTACTCGGTACATTTGTGTGCATGTAAAAATGTAATGGATTCAGTTTAAATAAATGATGTGTAGATAGAAGGGATGGACAAATCTCTTTGTATTGCTTTCTATAACATCCAATTTTTTTCAAGAACAAGTCCATTCCATCCTATTTCCAGGTCAGTCTTCCATTTTTAAAAAAGTTTGCATGAAAATTCATATGCATTTCCTTGTGCATATTGGCACACACACAGAATTGTACACATTTCCCCAATTTTGCAAGGAATTTCCCCTAATACATACCTTTTTCATGCTATTTCCTTTTTTATACTGTTTTTCATGCATTACAAAATGTGGAGAAGTGCAAAAACTGACTGTTAATTGCATTCTGGTCCGCATATACAGGATGTGCAATAGTCCGTTTGTATTAAAAAATGCAAACCAAATTAATTTCTCCCCATCTCTCACAACATGGTTTGCATCAGACTCAGAATTCACTTTAAGCCAGATTACTTTTACTAAAAAGTAAGTATAATATGTTTATCACAACTGAAATTGTTATATATATATAATAGATGTCTGCATTAAAAATAAAGAAGTTCCATTGAATGTGCAGGGCATACTCTCTCACTCTCTCTCTCTCTCTCTCTCTCTCTCTCTCACACACACACACACGTGTGTGTGTGCATGCACAAATGTACACACACACCAATTATGCACATATCACACCTTTGTAATCACAGTCACCTCAGAGAGGCTGCTGTGAAACGTGTGACTATTAGATGCCAGAAAATTATCATGCGGCCCTCTCGAGCCAATTAACTTGTTAAAGCAAATCAAATGTTGTAGACTTTGAGCTTCCTGTCATAAGCACCAGACTGGCCTGTTCGTGTTTTCATTTTTGAATAGGGAGTTTGTTAAGTGTCGTATTAGGGCTAAGTCTGTGGTGGCGAGGCAATAAGAATAAACAGCACAGTTGATTTGAGAAAACATTGCTTCCTTGGTCTTGCTTTCCATGGTTGGCTAGTGTGCTGCACATTTGTCTGCCAGACCTGTGCAATTAATGTGAACCATTTAAATGGAAGCCTGAGATTTCATGACACCGTTGTTAAAAGTTACACGTGAGCCTACTTCAAAACTAAGGTTAGTCAGTTAAACAAACATTAATAAGCATGTGCTAACAGATGCTGTTTATGAGGTGTAATAAAACCTAGAGCAGAACAAAGTATGCAAGTGACTGCTAGTGTGTGCATGTTTCTATATATACCCACAGTGCACGCCACTAACCCTATAAGTGCTTACAATGCAGATCTGTTTGTTTTGGAGCAAAAACAGTCACCATTAGCTGTAGGGTGGACTGATGAAAGCTCTGCTTATCCCATCTGCTTCTTTCACTGGGCGAAATTAGACTGAACCATGCCTGATAGGATCCACTGGTCTGGTCAAATCAATGATACTTTCCCACCCTATATACAAACAACCGTCTTCTTAAGCACCCATAAAAGACTAGCCTTTATCAGAACTTCTCGGAAGCCTGTCACACAGGTTGAGTCTGGGGTGGCCAGGAAAAGAGTCACAGGTACACAAAGGGAGCAGTGATTTTCAGAGAGTTCCATCTGGACCAGTATAATGTGATTGAAATTGGGGTACTCCCAAGTCCAGGAAAATAACTTTTTTTGAATGTAAGAAGTAAGATTGTATCTGCCTCTGATTGGACTCCTGCACTTTGGCAGGCATGTATTTGGGTTGAACTGGTCAGTCCAGCATATCCCAGTGGGAGAGAGATGCTGCTGACTGACACTCTCCATTAATCTATTTTACATTCTGGCTTATCCTCAAACTGGGCACCATGCAGCTAGGTAATTTTAGACCCTAGGTGGGGTTGGCCTGGGGGAGGGGAGGCTTTTAAATGGACATGAGCATTCCTTCAGTTGTGAAGCACACAACTAACATTTTTCTCCTCCCCCGACACCACCATTCCAAGATTTACAACTGATTCCTGATATGTCAGAGCAAAAAGCAAAAACAACTGTTTGCCAATCCTGATTTAAAAAACAAAACAAAAACCATATAGTTGGAGCATGAGCATTTTAAGCGAATATGCTAGAATTGAAATAGAACTAACACCTGTAACCATGTACATGCCCATCTGGCCACCCCTGGCTATACAGTTTTAAGAAAATAAGAAGGAAGGCAGGATGCTAAAGAGACCAGCATCAGCCGCCAGCATCTCTGTACTGACCCAGGTGCTGACACCAGGCTTGCTTGGCACAGCCCCCACCAGCTGCCACTCTCTGGATCGTCATTTGGGGGTCCTGGGCCTTGGGCCCAAGTTCCAGCACTATGGACCCACTGACAACATGGGCATGAAAGCAGCACTGCCTGCCTGTGATGGGGTTATGGACCAGAGAGGGAACCCCGTTGCCCGTGTGGAGTGCCACCTCCTGGTTGCACCACTATGGGGAAGACATGCTAGCTGATAAAGAAAAGAAGCGTTGGCATTTGTTGGCTTCCCTACCTTTTCACTTGGTCTTTTTTTTGTCGTGTTACATGTGTTTGGACTGTAGGGGTGTTCTTTGCCTGTCTCCTAGTGATGGATGGTGTAGCTGCCACTCTTGGAGGAGTCTTTTTAAAAGATGTTCTGGCAGGTAAAGTTTTCTCTTTATCTTCCAATGGTCATCAGAGGAGGAGTAACCACCACACAGGCATGGGACTACAAACAGCTGGGTTAGAGTTTGAAACAGGTGGGCTAGAGTTTGCCAAGTACTTCAGGAAAGCAGAAGCTGCCAGTTCAAAGCAGGAAGTGTACACCATGGGTACGCGTCATCTTTTATTCCCATCGTCAAAAGTGACACGAACAGAAGCTTGTTTCCTATTGGTGTTCCATAGAAGTGAGGAGTTAGCTGGTGATGAATGAGGAGCAGGGAGTCTGTCCAGCTCTTAGCACCTGAAATGCAGAGCTTCCACTCCAGAGAAGCATTGAGTTAGGAATGCAATAAATTTGGTATTCATTCTGCTCTTTGGGCAGGGGAGGCTGGTGGATCCAATTTCAGTGGGGCAGATATTCCATTCCTGGTTTTAGTTACAACCAGCCAGAAGTCTAAAGGAGCTATCCAAGATGCTGGGCCCATTTGGGGATAGGGTCCAGCACTTTGGATAGCTCCTGTAGACTTCTGGCTGATTGTAACTAAAACCCAGAATGGAATTGCCAACCCACCGAAATCAGATCCACCAACTCCCATGTCTTTGGGTAAAAACAGCCCTGGGTATCTTCCCTAACATCTTAGAGCAGCAATGTGTCCTCTTTTACTGAGGGCAGTCCTCTATTTGAAGTAATTTTCTATTGGAAAAGCTGTCCAGTCCAAATCAGGCTTAAAGATAAAGAACCATCAGAAGAAGAGCTGGGCCTTGAAGTTGTCCATTGGCAGCACCTGGACAGCAGACTGAACAAGACACACAAGTCACCTGGTCACAGTCTTCCACACCATGGTATGAGATGTATTGTGAATTTTATGCAAGTTGGTATCCTCTTTTGTCTTCTTTTTTGGTGATGCATTGGTGTTACATTTTTTAGCAATTCATAAGTGGCCACCGCACACTTGATGGTGGACAGAGGTACCACTGTTTGACTCCCTTGACTAAACAAGCTGTCGGAACAGCTTTGCACTATTGAATGTGTTACACTACTAATGAGTTTTGCTCCAAGGATTGTGCTGAGGCAAGTGGGACATCTTGAACTTCAATCCAGGTATGATTGTTGTTAGATAATTTCTAACAAAGGGAATGGAACTGTTTGAGTCTGTACCATATATAATTGGTTATCCTAATAGAGGGGGGGGGGAGAGAGAGAGGAGTCCAGGGAATTGTTGCAATCATCCAGGATCCAGAAAGCAAGAATATCATGAAGATGCACAGAAGAGAAGGTCTTTCCAACTAATCTTTCACAAGAGAAACATTTCTGAGTCAGCCTAAACAGCCACAAAAGGGAAATAACTCCTCAGAAAGGAGGTGGTCTGAAGTGGTTTGAATGGAGTTGTGCTAATTTGTTTGAGGGCCAAGCTGCAAAAGAGTGTAGCAAGTGAATCCACACCCAGAACTGAAACAAAGAGGAAGTCATAGGCTGTGACCTAGTGCTTCCTTGGATTTTCTCTTTGAACTGGCTGTAGCGTACCCTGTTGAGATTGCAGAAGAAATTAACAAAACCAAGGGTAATTACATGCACAGGGCCATGCGGTGCAGTTAGGAATGTTCTGGGTTGCAAACTCTCCACTTGAAAAATGGCGACTGAGCACCTGGTTCTTTTTAATGTTGTATTTTTTTTTTTTTAAATAAGACCAGCTTGATGACCTGATCATGCCGGGAACATTTGGATAATATACTGAGAGGGCCACAAGAGGAAGGTCTTGTTAATTTATTAGTTGAGTACCCCCACCCCAATGAACTTGAGCACGCTCCGGGAGAGAGCGGAGGACAGGAAGACCAGGTGTGCTATGGTCCATGGGGTCACGAAGAGTTGGACACGACTGAACAACAACACCCCCACCCCCAAATACTCCAGATAAGAAACACTGGGTAACAGTGGCACTTCTGTAGCCAGAGCCTGAGTAGACAGTTGACTGTGCTTTCTGAGCCATATTTTGTCTCACTGTCATCAAGGTTGCACAGTTTTGATGCCTAGTTATTCATTTATCTTTTTGTTTATGTAACAAATGAAGATATTCCAGATTTCATTTTATTGCACAAGACCACTGAAATGAAGAAACATTGCAACCTCCCCCCACCTCACCCCCTGGACCTTATACTGGGCACCCCACATCCTTCAGCATTAATGCAACCTAAATCATGGCACCCCCACCAGTATCTCAATGAGTTGGTCATGGCCATTTAACTGCCAAGATTTTGTGAACATTTTAATGTGTTAAAACTCTATTGGGAATTTGCGTTTCAGCCGATAGCTAAAAGAGGGAGCAGCGGAGGAAGTTATAAAGAAAGATGCTATCTCAGAAGAATACACAAATCACAAGAACGCTAAGCTGCCAACAGGCCTCCAAAGAATGCCTATGAAGGCTGGTGAAAGTTAGACTGTTTCTTTTCCCAGGGAGAGCACATCACAAACAGGGATGGATCCATGTAAAGGGAATAGCTCTTCTGTAAACAGGGTCAAAGCGCAGAGTATCATGATCTGGCAGCAACTATGACAGCACAAGAATGATCATTGATCAGGCAACTACAGATTTCCTTCCTTTGTTTTGTATGTGTATACACACACACACACACACACGTGTGTGTGTGTGTGTGTGTATATATATATATATATATATATATAGAGAGAGAGAGAGAGAGAGAGAGAGAGAGAATCTTAATCCAAAAAAGACTGAGGTGCTCCTGGTCAGTCGAAAGGTAGATCAGGAAATATGGATTCAACCCGGATGGGGTTCCCAGTGGGGTTGCCCTCCCACTGAAGACCTAGGCTTGCAGTCTGTACGTGCTCCTGAATTCAGCCCTGAGCCTGGATGCCCAGTGGTCAAGAGTTTGCACAGCTGAGGCTAGTGTGCCAACAGTGCCTGTTCCTAGAGATGCCTGAGCTGGCCACGGACAGATATGCTTTAGCAGGGATATCTGCAATGGATCCAAATGAGTTCAGATTTCTATGTATCCAACCCCTGGATTCCACAGCAGACTAGCTTTTTCAGAGTCACACTGGTTCTGCAGACTCACAGACCAGTTTTTTCTTTGAAGGGAGATTTGGGCTATTTTGCATTAGTTTGTTAATGCAGACGAATGTGAATTAGTGCTAATGTGAATTAGCACAAATAGAACTGAAATCTGGTTAAAAAAACCTGATTCCATCGATGAGTGGACAATGGAATGAAAGATGCCCAACAATCCACCAACTATAGATGGAATTAATTTAACAAAATCCGTACATCTCTATGCCTTGGTTACATCCTGTTTGGCTACTGTAAGACACTCTACGTGGGGCTTCTTTTGAAAACTGTTCAGAAACTTCAGCTGATCCAGAATGCTGCAGCCAGGCTACTGACCGGGGTCAGTTACAGGAAGCATGTGACTCCCTTGTTACAACAGCATCACTGGCCACCAGTCTGTTTCTGGACACAATTCAAAGTGCTGGTTAGAACTTATAAAGCCAACATGGCTTGAGACCAGGCTACTTGAAAGACTGCCTTCTCCATACAAGCTTGCCTGGATTTTAAGGCCTTTGCCAGAGGCCCTTCTGTTGGTCCTGCCGCCGTTGGAGGCATGCGTGGTAGGGATGTGAGAGAGGGCCTCCTTGGTGGAGGCTCCTAGATTCTGAAACTCACTGCCAAGAGAGGCTAGGCTGCCACATGTGTTGTTCTTCCACTGGCAGACAAATTTATTCAGGCAGCCTTTGGCACGTAAGCTAGTCTGTTGCTGAAGGGGGTATAATTGGTTGGGTGCTCTTTATTTCTTTAATTGTTCTGATTTTAATTGTGTTTTTAATTTATTTGTTTTCATGTTATATTTTAACAGAGATTTTGTTTTTAATCTGTATTTTATTATTAGCTCTCTTGAGTGTCATAAATATAAAAGCTATGAC
Organism: Heloderma suspectum; assembly: GCF_057233095.1. Classification (NCBI taxonomy): domain Eukaryota; kingdom Metazoa; phylum Chordata; class Lepidosauria; order Squamata; family Helodermatidae; genus Heloderma; species Heloderma suspectum. Next base: position 101,010,620 of record NC_139459.1, read on the forward strand.
TCAATCAATCAATCAATCAATATCCTCCTCTTCTAGGGCAAATGCAACACTATTTACAAGAAGTTTAAAATCCTAACTTCATGAAACAACATAAAACAGCAATCAAGAGAGACAGGGACAGCAGTTAAAACCAAGCCATAAAAAACATGTCTGCCTCACAGAACAATGGATTGTCAGAACAAAAAAAGGTCTTTAATGTCTGGCAAAAAGCAGCAAGGGCAGAGGCCAGCCATTCTTCATGGGGCAAGTTGTCCCATCATGTCGGTGCAGCTACTGAAAAGGCACCCTCTCTTGTCCTATCCTACCATGTTTCCATCATAGGCAGAACACAAAGATGAAGCTCTGCATCAGATCTTAGGGAGCAGGATGATATGGGAGGACCTGGTCCCTCTCATCTTGGACCTTGGGTATCTTGGACCTAAGCCATTGAGGGCTTTAAAGGTCATCACCAACACTTTGAATTGTTCCTGGAAACAAATTGCTCACCAGTGCAACCAGTGCAGGATCAAGCGCTCACCAATATCCTTGCATGTCCAACTGAAGCTTCCAGAGAGTCTTCAAAAGTAGCCCCGTGTTGCCACAATCCAGGCTAGGCGGAGCTGAGGCAAGCATTACCATGGCCAGGGCTGACCTCCTCAGGAACAGGCACAAAGACTTCATGTAACCAAATACATTGTTCCCAGTTAAGCACAGGGACACTTAATTCTTGGGAGGTTCTGCCGCAATACACTTGAAACAATGTGCATAAACAATTTGTCCGTGATGCGTGTCACCATGTGCAGCAATCCACAGTAATGGGTACTTCTTTATACTATATAACCATTTTCCTGATTCGTTCATGTGTATGTTCTTGTTGTCCTTCCTAAGTATTTAGTATTGTTTAGGGTTGCATTGTCCAGAATATGCTTCTTTCTTCTTGGGTCATTTTCCCTCTAGAATATATCACTTCAGCCTTCCCCAGCCTGGTGCCCTCCAGATGTCTTGGACTACAACTCCCACAACCCCCCAGCCAGATTCTTGGAACTGTAGTCCAACCCATCTGAAGGGCACCAGGCTGGGGAAGGCTACATAAAATAATAAACCTAGTAACAGATATCAGCAGCAGATACAACGGTGCAGTAAAAAGAGCTGCTTGTCTCTTGTCTCAGCTGGAAGGAATTGTGCTTACTGACAGTGGAGGCTGGTGGTTCTGATTTTGGTGGGGCTGTGCATCCATTCTGGGTTTCAGTCAGAACCAGCCAGAACTCTAAAGGAGCTCTCCACAGTTCAGAACCCTATCCCCAAAATAGATTCACAGCCCTACCGAAATCAGAGCCACCTGCCTCCACTGGTAACTCTTCCACCTAAGGATTCCAGGGACACATAGCTTGGTCCTATAGACAAAACATGGCCTGGTGCTTTCTACAAGGATCGTTTGTTGCAGCTGGTCTTGGCACATACCCAGCAGAGGCTGCCGCCCAAACAGAAACTCTCCCGAGGACAAAGAGAACCAGACAAAAGGGCTCCCCATCATCCCAACTGATTAAGGTGAAGCCTTTCTCATAAAAGGTCACTTTAATCATTCAAGTTAATGTATGCCACTAATTTGAAACTATAATGAAGGAGGGTCTTGAAGTAACCTCCGGTTCAACTGAATTAACACCACTTGCAGAAGTTCAGTGTAAAGAAATACAAAGAGCTGTTGCTATGGATACCAGCAAAAAGACGTCTGGGTTAGAGGGTGGATTAAAACAGGCACTACAAATTACATTGACTAAGAAGAGAATTTCCATTTCTGTAGCTCTTACTCAGGAGAATTAATTTCTAGATGTAATTTTCATTACCAGATCTTCAGCAGATGTGCCTCATCAAAGGGAACTTGTGCATTTGGGAGATTTTATAAATACTTAGGACCATCCACCTCTGTATAATTGGTGAAGGATGCCACTTTTTCACCTCTTATATTTGTGGGTGATCTTACATGACCCAGATAGTTTCCTGTGCTACAGATCTGATTAGAAGTGGATCTGCTTTCTAGTTACTAAATGTTGACTTTTATGGCCAAATTTTTGACTAGTTATTTAGATTATTTTGTTTGCTTTTTTTAGGGTATTGTCCACCACCATTCAGCTTTAGAAGCCCTTGATGCAGCTTACAAAACAAAACAAAAAATCACATAAGACTTGGATCTGCAGTACTTTTTTCCAGCGGTCACATACCTGGGTCAAGTCAGTTTCTGGATTGTGTCAACTGACATTTGTCATGTTTCCATCACTCAGTGCCTGATGGATGATGAGAAGCTATTTAATACTTGCTGTGGGATGAGCAGTTTGAATATCTGAGAGCCAGTGTGGTGCAGTGGTTAAGTGTGTTGGAATGGGACTTGGGAGACCCGGGTTCTAATCCACACTTGGCCATGAAGCTCTCTGGGTGGCTTTGGGCCAGTCACTGACTCTCAGGGTTTTTGTGAGGATAAAATGGAGAGGAGGATCATGTACACCACCTTGGAGGAAAGGCAGGATACAAATGTAATAAATACATAAATGAATATTTCAGCAGATTTATTGCAGTTGTTTGGATTTCTGCGAGTCTTTTATCTCCTCAGGGCCAAAGCACATGTGTGTTTGTTTCTTTTTTTACTCTAAAGTAAACACAGGGGCCCTGATCTAAATTAGGACCCTAACATGGGAGGCAGAGGGACCTGATCCAGATCAGAGCCCTGTGCACCGGCAATATAGTTTTCCAAATAGTGATCTGTTTGCTTTAATGGATCACTATGCGGCAATATATTGCTGGGGTGAGGGGGGTCGATCCAGACTGGGACCATGGTAGTGGGAAGGGTTAATGTCCCCCCATGGTAGGTTCCAATCCAGATCAGGGGCCCTGTGTTTTCTTCAGAGTAGCTATGTCTTTGAAGTAACATGTGCTTTGGATCTCAATATGGCCACAAATGCACAGTAAGTTCAGGAGACAGTTCTGGGAGTGGAAGGAGAGGAGCGAAATGTTGGCCAGACCAATGAAGGGGTCCTTCCTCTCCTTCCTCTCCCTCTCTTGTAGCCAGGTAGAACTATATTAGAATAGAACAACCTTCCTCAACCTGGTGCCCTCCAGATGTGATGGACCACAAGTTTCATTGTCTGTCCCTATGTTGGAAGAGGGAGCCAGGCTAGCAGCCAGATTTAGTCCCGCCTGCTCCCTCTCTCTGCCCAGCATCATGTGTGCAGAGCTAGTTGTTATCCAGTGCACGCTATTTTGGGCTTATTGGTATATATACCAGCACTATGAATGGTGCTCAGAACCTCACCAGGAACCTGGGGGACAACTCTCTCTCTGCACAGTTTTCCTTCTCTGTCTTTGCTGGACAAATCTGGCAACCACAGTTTGCAGGAGAACAGTATAGTCAAGGAGGGAGGATCTTTGCCCATTTCTCACCCAGTTCCCCCAAAATTAACTAATTTCATAGTTGGGTGGAACAAATGTTTTTGGAATTGTTGTTCCTCTTAGAATGGAAGAAATGAATGGCCTGCCTAAGGTTAGATGCACAGAAGCAAAGTGTATGCATTAATGTATTTATTTGGGGTATTTATTTTAATCTGCTCATTAAAAATGGTACATCTCCTTCTTTCTCAAGTCATCTAATCTCTTAGGACCAATCAGGAATGCAGGTACTTTAAGGTTTGTTAAGCTGAAATAACTGGAAAATTTGCCTCTTTCTTATTTTTAAGGACAAAGTCAGCAGGACTGCAGACTGCTTGGGAAGATTTGCATGTTATACAGAAATCACAGTCATGTGGTGGTATTATACTCTCTTCCCTGCTCAGGCCTCCTTATTTCAGCAGAGGGTGATGCCACCATAAAACTGCTGGAGAGCTGATTAGCACTAAATGTTGCCTTTGATTGTGCTGCCATCTACATACTGAAACCACATACTGAGTGGTTTTAATGGTGCCCTTCAAATGTGTTTGCTGGGGGATATTGGGAGTTGTAGTCCAACACATCTGGTGCACATCAGGTTGGGGAAGGCTAATCTAAGTGAACATATATTTCAAAGGGAAAGATCCCAGTGTCTGTCCACTCAGGTTCCTTTTTCCTGTTTTCTAAGATTGCATAAACAATCAATCTTCATGGTTCTTCATTTGTTTGTTACATTTATCCTTCCAATGTTGTAATATCAGTCTTTTAGCTGTCAAAAGAGCACACAAAATCCATTTACGCTGACTATTTATGTCCAAGAGGCAGGTAGATAATCTAAAACAGCATGTACATCAGTGAATATTAAAGACTGTTCCAAAGAGCAACAGAAATGTAAGGAAAACAGTGAGACATTGTGTGTACAATAAATGCATAATTATTGTAATACCAGCTACAAGCTTCCAATGTAATGACTGGCATTATCATACCACTCTATGAATGGTCACTATAAATAAAGGTTGACTTGTTTATTTTATTTTTAAGTTTGTGACAGCTTGTTTTTTTTTTCACTGCTTACTCTCTATGTTGTATGGTATTAGGCCCTTTTTTTCAACACATTTCTTGTAGTCAGACAAGGATTGTTAGGTTGTTAAAATAAACATTAAAATTCTTTTGTTAGTTGTTTTACTCCAGAAGCCAGGAGAACATGCACTATAATCCCCCATTGGAGAAGATGCATTATAAGGAAAGCACCAATAAAATGAGACAATGGCCATGTTTACACATAACAATAAGTCAGGATTCCTGGCTTACTATGAATGTGGCGTGTGCTGATGCTTGCAGCCCAATCACTCCCATTTTGCTTCTCCTGCTCACACAGGTGGATAAACGAATCAGAAATGGATAGCTTATCATGACATCCAAATCCATTATCCTGGTTCGTTGCTCCAAAACAAGCAAGGGCTGCAAGCCGTCAACATACCAGGGTTTGTTCTTGGCTTACAAATCCTGGCTTGTTTGGGAGCAACAAACCAGGATCCTAGGTCTGGACATCATAATAGGTTATTCATTTCTAGACTGGTTTATACAAGCAGGAGGAGCAAAGCAGGAGCAAATAGGTTGCATGCATCAGCACTCTGCTTTTTCACAGTAAGCCAGAAGAAGCCAGGAATGCCAGTTTAACATTATGTGTGAACATGACTAATCTCTTGTATAACATTCATTTATTTAAATGATTTATAATTTGCCTTTTAGAGTAAACCAGCAAAGACACAACCCTATGAATATTTAGACAGAAAGACGTCCTATAATTCCCAGGATTCCCCAGCCAGCATGCGTTGTGCCCTAAGGATGCAACCCTGTCAGATCCACCCTGGGTACTCATAAGCATCCAAACTCAGAGGTTTACGAGTATCCGGTGCAGAGTGGGAGGCGCTCTGCATTTGCGCTAGACCAGTGTTTTCTTGCTTTGGGGAAGCAAGGGGAAGGAGGCTGGGGCGGCCATAGGGTATGTTGCATGGCTGCCGCCCCAGTCTCTTCCCCTCCTTGCCCTTTGGAATACCCCATTTCCCCTGACTCTACATTCTGTTTTCTGAGCATGGAGTGGTAGCCAGAATGGTTCTTTCCACACTGGCTATGAGGGGGAGGGTGGGCAGGGAGAGCAGTTTCCTGGCTCCAAGGTCAGAGCCCTGCTTCCGACCTTGGAGCCAGGAAACCGAAATATCGTCTGTCCCCCTGATGCTGTCTAGGGGACATAAGATTGCTCCCTCCATGTACCTGCTGGTGAAAGGTAATTAAAATGGTGTCTGCCTTCATGCACTTGCAAATTCCTGCTTATCACATGTAACCTACTAAACAACTGGAAAACAAGGAGGAATATGTGAATTGCAGGAGGCCCATCATAATGAAGGAAACACAGAACTATATCACACTTGTGGGGCTGTGTTATCTCCTGCGGTAGAAACTGGAAGTTTTGGTATTTCTTAAGTTCACAAAAGCATTAGGAGCCTTGGAAGCCAGCTCTGCCATTGGCCTCTCTTTCTCTGTGCTGTATGTTTTAGAAATAGTTGTATTTATTTTCCAAAGATTCCTCTGTGCTGTATGATAGCAATCAGTGACTTACAATGCAACTTTTATACCACAAGAGCTGGAAAATTCACAATTAAGATGAAATAGCTCATACCGAGGAGTTGTCATTTGGATTAAGAAGGGCTGCTCCGTACAAGAGCAAGCATAAGCCAAGCACTGTAAGAGCGGCTGCAGGCATTAACGAAAAGGCACAGCCAGCAGAGTGAGGGTGGCTCCATCCTTCGGGTGGAAATAGTTCATGCAACACTGGACCGGGGATTTGCATATCTTTCTCTGTGGCCGGATTTGCCAACATCCTGCATTCAGCTCAGGATCATTCTCGAGTAATATATAAAGCTGCTCTTGACATCATTTGTAAATGTGGCATTCATTAAGGTATTTCAGCATGCCATAAGTCTTCACACTGAAATAATAAAGAATTCCTGGGTGGAGATCAACAGCTACACTACTTGGGTTTAGGGATGTGCAAACTGAGAAAACTCGAACTTGCTGAAGTTTTCTGAATTCCAGTAGCAATCTGACTTATGTTTGTATCATATAGTTATCTTCATTTCCCCTCCTTTTTGAATGAAAATGTGTGTGTATTTTTGTGTGTATCTTTCCAGATGGACACATCAGTTGTGTGCATTTTAAATGTATGCATTTTTATCCCATTGATTAAAGTGTGTTTGTGTGCATTTTTATGAAGTTCACATTTTTTCATGTACATTTTTCAAATGTTGTTAAACTCATTTTGGAGGGGACCGTAAATGGTATAGCAGAAATGTATACGGACTCCAACCACAGATTGCATTTGAGTCTGCATGTGGGTACAGGAGGTGGAAATTGGATAAGTTCTGGTAAAAAATGAACTGAATTTTTTTTTCTTGCACCCCCACTCTGGTTGTACTCAGCTCAGGGCCTTAGAATAAAAAAGTCAGGATTAAATCTAGTATTAGTCCTATTCAGAGTAGATCCACTGAAATGAATGGGACTGAAGTTAGTCATGAGTTATTTAAATCCCATTCATTCCAATGGTTCTACTTTAAGTAGAACTAACATTGGATTTAACTCTAAAAAAAATTAATGGCTAAAATATAAAACCCTGTGCTACCACCCACACAAATCTGCTTTACCTTGGCCAATGTAAATGGTAGCTCAAGTAACATATTTAGGGTGTAATCCTATGCATGTTTACACAGAAGAAAGTTCTACAATTCCCAGCATTCCCCAGCCAGTCATGACAGGATAGGGTTGGAATTTGGAATGGGAAAGGTTTAATCTTAAAGAATTAACAATAGCTTTGCCACAAGGTGGCAGAAGTGGCTTAACCTTGGGCTGAAATAGAGGCTAGAGCATGGAGTTTAGGGATGTTAATAAGCAAAGCAGAAAATGCATGCCAAATAATGTTCCTCTGTGGGGAGTTCATTCATATATATATATATATATATATATATGAACTTCTCACAGAAGGAACATTATTTGGCATGCATTTTCTGCTTTGCTTATTAACATCCCTAATATATATATATATATCCCGAAGGACATGAATGGAGGCAGGACTGTTCATTGTCAAATGTACAGAATTCTTTTGCAGGAAACATAAAAATTCTATGTCTGCCATCGCGAAGTCAGGCTACGCTGTATTAACACAGCTTGCTTGCTGTTACCAGCTTGGTGAGATTAATGACTTCTCCAGCACACTGGGAACAAAAGCTTTCCTGCTGAAGAGATTTAATTACTGTGTCCTTATAATAAAATGCACTAATTATACAGCTGGTGCTTATGAAAGGGGAAAAAACACCAAATCAAGGGAGAGGTTACCTGTTGCCATGTGAAACCTTTGGGCTTTCTATCAATATTCCCAGCAGGACCAGCCTTCCATTAAATGAAAATGTATACATATGTGTCTGTGTAGAAGAGACAGGAAAACACACAAAATAATAGTGTTTATTATACTGACTTCCGTTACAATTGTGGAAGGTTTTCTCCAACAATTTCAGCTGTTGCCTTACCTCAGAGAAATCAGTTTTCTCTACCCACCAGCTGAAAGTAAAGCACTATTATTCATGAAGCTGGCAGATATCAAGCTACATGGGTACAGGATTTCTGTTTATTGTGAAATGTGGTACCCATTTATTGATGTACATGCTCATTTCAAGGACAATGCTTCATGCATATGACAAACCAGACTGTATTCCATGAGAATGTAGCCCTCAACAAATACTTTATTCTTTAAGATGTGACAAGACCCTTTTGCGCCGATCCAAAGAAAACAAAGCAGGCAGAGTTCTGCTCGCTCAGCCCGGGGGGCAATTGGGCCTTCCCTTACCCACTGCAGCCTCTTACATCCCTGGACATTCCTGAAGGTTGAGAGAACCTCTGAAGGGGAATGCAGTGTGGCAGAGAGGTGTGAACCCTGGGGGAAAACAGGCTGAAATTGAAGACACACACACCCTTCAGTGGTGGAGTGATAAATTTTGAAGTACAGGAGCACATTATGACGGTGAATACACATACACACCCAAGAGCAGGGGTACATTGCATAATATCCAGTTTCTTAGGATTAGCATGACTACAATCCTGTGCATAGTTACCTGGGAAGTAAGCTCCATTGAACTCAGGGTTCAACAAACCTGCATAGGTTCAACAAAAGATCTCCATTCAGCCAGTTGTAATGCAAACAGTGATGAGGTTCAGATGATCACCAGAAGAAAAGAAGCCACTCTGGCTTCTTTTCTCCACATGCCTGCCATTCCCCTAATTACCCTCCCTGTGCTGTGGATTGCCATGTCGTCCAAATCCAGCAAGGTGCATGGTGGGGGTGGCTTCCAAACCACCCAGTAACTGCTACAAGCCTTCTTTTCCCCACTAGCATCCGAACCCAGCCAGTCTCTCAAAGGTGCTGTCATTTAAACTGCTAGCATGAAGTCGGCACCCCAAGGAAATAACCCTACTAATTGAGGGTTATGCGAGGGTTGTTTAACCCTTGAATAACCCATGATGACTGGGTTCTCACAACATTCCACAAGCCCCGATCGCCCCAATTGGGCATTGCATATTCAAAACAGCAGCCATATGCACCATGGCTCATCGTGGGTTAAATAACCCACGATGAGCCCACCGTATCAGGCAGATGACACATTGCTCCTCTCTGAATAAAGTCCCAGAGCTGTGTTCCTGGGCATACCCCCCTCCTTTATACTACTGTCCTCCTTGCCCAAGCAGAAGTGATTTCCAGCAATTCCACTTGAATCCAGGCTTATGTTGCTTTTGCTATTACAGACTAACACGACTAACCTTTAAAATACATTTTCAGTCTTGACTCAGTCATCTCAAGAGCTAGAAATATAGATTTTGAAATTAAATTTGAGCTCTTCATACAGCCACTTTGGCATCTTTAATTGTAACACACAACATGGACTAACAGAAAAATCTCAATATACTTTCTGCATTTTTGCCCATCATAAAGGAACAATTATCCCACAGCGACACCTCTGTGACCTGGGCACCTTTGCAAACATATGTTTGTCACATTCATGCCGCACTTCCTTGAAAAAAACAGAAACAAAATTCTCTCCCTTCTTTCTGCTAGTCACATTTTTTTTGTGTTTGGGAGAGGAAGACAGTAAAACTAGCCTACCATTTTATAGCACAATTAAGTCAAATGGCTCAACAAATCTCAGCTAAATCTAGAGATATCATCCTGGTTGAAAGCATGATGATCTTCCCAAGCTTTTTCATTAGTGTGATTATGATCAGGGGACCTTTTGGTATCTTAAATGGTTCTGGTGGTGAAGCTGTCTCTCTCCAGAGCTGCCTCCTGACAGAATCAAGGCAGTAGGGATCTGTCAAGCTGCAAATGGCTGGAAAGAAACTGAGGAAAGGAAAGAGTTGTTACCATTCCCAGATTACCTTGAAAAACTCATACTCGAAACATCCCATTTCCCCCCTCCCTCTCTACAAAGAGAAAGAAAATGTGAGGAACTTTGATCATTCAGCAAGCCCTTAAGCTATATGAATGCTAGTGGGTAACACTGATGTAAATGTATGCATAGCAGCTAACTCCTGGGATCAGCCATGTTCTAGTGTGACCAAACTACAGCACCAGGGCAGCCTATGCATCAGATAGGAGCTGGTTCTGTTTTCAGTGGTTCCTACTGAGTACTATGGGACAAAGTAAATAGGCTGTTATTTGTTTGTTCATATCAACCCAGTTTGGCAATGAAACAAACAAAATGGAAGGACCCTGTTACTGCAATAGCTAAGCATTTCTGTGAATAGTTCATGCATCTGAGAAATGGGTTGTGGTCAATGACAGCTTATGCCAGAATGAATTGTTGTTGTTGTTGTTGTTGTTCAGTCGTTCAGTCGTGTCCGACTCTTCGTGACCCCATGGACCATAGCACGCCAGGCCTTCCTGTCCTGCGCTCTCTCCCGGAGTAAGGTGTCATCGAACTCATGTGCTCCCACCCCACCCTCCCTATAGGGTCAGGCACATTGGATAGCTCTTTTAGAGTTCTGGCTGGTTCTGACTGAAACCCGGAATTGATTTACAGCTCCACTGAAATCGGAGCCACCGGCCTCCACTGTCTAGTTAGAAATGTAAGAATAGCAGAGTTCTAAAAAGCAGTCAGAAGGAATTGCAGATGCAATGCTGTTAGAAAACTCAATGTTGCACTATGTGTGTGATTTAACAGAGCACTCTTTTCTGTCTTTTTCCCATATTGGCTTTGCCTCTGCAAAGTTCAACAGGCAGCTTTTATTAGGTTTTCACTAAAGCTAGCTTATAAATTATGACCTACCTAAGGTGATCTTTATGAATTTGTGTCCTCCCTTTTTCTCCTGGATTATTATTCTTATTTTAAACAGTTGCTGTACTATGGTTTCCTGCCATCAGTCCCAGGTGAGAGCGAGAGAAAGCCAAACAAAAGCCTTCCTGTGGATCACATCAGTTCTTTTTCTTTTTTTTTAAGAAATTGAACAGTTCACTTGCTTCCAATTCAAGACAAGTTCCCTATTGAGAGTCAGGTTTTTCCCTTGCTGCAGGAAACTTTTCTGATCTTGAAGTCTGCCTGCCTATCAGCTGTGGGAATCAAGAGAAGAGATAGCAATTCATCTCTATTTGTCCAAACGTGAACTGGCAAATCTCAGGATTAAAAAGAAAAGCAAAGCATCCGAAGCCGTGGCATGACAACCTCACAGCAAATGTGTTGAAAAGGAATTGCATAGGTTTTCTATATAATTTCCAAAATCTATGTAATATCTTTATTAGGCCAACAAAAAGTTCATTAAAAATGTGCAAGCTTTTGTGATCTCCAGATCTCTTAGTCAGGCAAGTTGTTGCAAAAAGCAGGTTGGCAGTGGGAGGGTGGGGGAATAGCTGGGGGGAAATGTAGTCCAGATGTCTGCATAGTCAGAGTCTGTTTTCCACATTACACTACACGGATGTTGGAACTTTTCTCATGGCCAACACAGCTAACTTTGTATTTGGTATGATCTAAATAACTTGCAATGAAACAAGAGTTTTTCAGCTAATTATGTCATCAATAGCTTTCTTGACAATAATCAGACTGCAATCTACTAAAACTTGCCATAGAGGTGACAACATAGAACAGCCTTCCCCAACCTGGTGCCCTCCAAATGTGTTGGCTTGCAACTCCCATCATCCCCAGCCAACAGCCATGCTGGCTGGGAAGTATGGGAATTGAAATCCAACACATCTGTAGGGAGCCAGGCTGGGGAAGGCTGACATGAGGCCATATCACACGTTACATAGCAACACGTCTTGCTTTGGAGGCGGGTGGCTCTGATTTTGGTGGGATTGTAAATCTGCTCTGGGTTTCAGCCAGAACCAGCCAGAACTCTAAAGGAGCTATCCTAGCTGCTTAACCCTATTCTCAAAATAGGTTCAGCACCATGGATAGCTCCTTTGGAGGCCTGGCTGGTTCTGAGTGACAATGGATTCACAGCCCCCACTGAAATCTTATTCATTCATTCATTCATTCATTCATTTCATTTCTATACCGCCCAATAGCCGAAGCCACACACACCCGCTGCACTGAATGAACACTCAGAAGGGAGACTGCAGCCAGCGACACCTCTGTGACCTGGGCACCTTTGCAAACATATGTTTGTCACATTCATGCCGCAAACTTTGAGGTGTACTTCCGAAAAATGTAACATGAGGGCAGCCCAAAGACAATACACATGTTCCACAGCCTTATGTGAGGTTATTTGTTAGCGACGGTGGGGGATCCAATGATTGAATGCTGTCTTGTGTTTTTAAAAAGCTCCCTGCGCATTCAGAGCTAGCATGGTGGGAGGGCACCGGGGCAGAATCCCTCAACAATCCTTCTGTGTAATCCAGACCACACCTGCCGTGCAGCTCCTCACTCCAGCATTAAGTTAGTTTCCCAAGCACTGGAGCGGGCAGTGGGAAGAAGTCAGAGTGCTCCCATGCATTGCAGATTTCTCCTGTTTTCCCCCATGATGCTGCTGTCATTCCCACACTGTACTTGGCCTAATTTGCTCATGTGAATTAAGGCTTGACACAAGAGAAAGCTAAGAAGAATCATACCCGTGTTGGTGGCTATAAAACACATGCATATCCCTTGATTTCCTAAACGCCAGTCATTTCTCATTTGGCTGTTTTTTCCTTCTAAATTCCAGCTTCTAAAGCACCTCTTTTCCACAAACAAGACAGCATTTCCCAGGTTCTGCAATGGCAACCAATCTGCCAGTCGTTTGAACTTCTGCAGTCCAAGACAGAAGACAGCATCTGGTGCAGTGTGTTGGCGGTAGGCCACCTGGTGCTTCTCCATCCCTCATCTAAAGTGTGTTTGTTTGTCTTTTACCTCATCTACTGGTCTCTCTGCATCAGAGACCATTTTTTAGTACATGCAGGTTTGGCTTGAGAATAGAAGTATGGAGAAGGGGAAACATGACAGGAGAGTCAATGAGCTTTTCACAGTGGTGCAGCTGGGCGTGCGCCTCAGGACCAAAGTCCAGCCACTGCCCTGAAATGACCACCCAGACAGAGGCAGCATCAGCGCCTGAGCCAGGGCATGCCACGGCCCGCCATGGCTGACGCTGCTCACCACAGCACCCTGTCTTCTTATTTTTAAAAGGGGGTGGACGACTGGGCATGTACACAGTTACAAAGGCTCAGCTTATTTTTTTTTAATTTTAAAATACATTATCCTTTTCTCCAACAAAATGGTGTTTATTCCCCAAAATCAGGACAGCAGAACCAAACTCCATTTGATTCCGGCAGTCACGACAGTGGAGGCTGGTGGCTCTGATTTCAGTGGGGCTGTGAATCTATTCTGGTTTTTACTCAGAACCAGCCAGAGCTCTAAAGGAGCTATCCATGGTGCTGGACTCTACCTCCAACATAGGTTCAACACCTTGGATAGCTCCTTTAGAGTTCTGGCTAGTTCTGACTGAAATCCGGAATAGATTCACAGCCTCACTGAAATTGGAGCCACCAGTCTCCATGGAATCATGACGGTGCCATGATTTCAGTGAGTTTAAAATGCAAAACTGCACATGCTCGGAGTACCTCTTTCTTTTTAAATCAGGGTTGGCATATGGGGTGTTTTGTTATTTGTTTGTGTTTTGCTCTAATGTGTTAGGAATGTAGAAGCAGTTATAAAGCATGGAATGATGCTGGGTATGTGCAGTGGGGAGAGAACAGGTAACAGAAATTAGTTGGTTATGTGCTTCACCACTGAAACAATACATATGGTCATCAGTAGGACTATTACCTAGCTGCACCACCAGCTGTTCTGCAGTGGAAATGACTGCTTCAGAAAGTGGTGGATTCTTCTTTGACAAGTAGAGGCTTCAAGTAGAGGCTTGGATGGCCACGTATCAGGGGCAGTGTAGCAAAGGATTTCCTGCATTGGCAGGAAGTTGGACTATACAGTCTTTGAGGTGGCTTCCGACTCGGTCATTCTTATTGTTGTTTTTAATAGCTAAAATAATCACAATGCATTTGTATCAGTGATGTCTCTACAATATACGAGTGCCACAGTATGAGAATAAAGCCTCTTTCAATTCACTGAAACTTTTCTTGTAGGGTGGAGCTCTGGTAGTCATCAGGCCTGCTTGCAGGGGGTAGAGGATATAGAGGTTGCCATTTACGGGTTTTTGAGCAATTCTTCTGATGGATGTTTTATACGGTAAACAAATGGAACGTGGGGTCAATGTTTCTTTTTATTTTATTTTCACTGGAGTACTGAAAGCTTTCCCATACATAGTCTCATGTCTTTTGGATTGTTGTATTTCTACTTAGGATTTCACTTTTTGCAACAACAGATATTGATTTTTGGCAAATCAGTGAATGTTATTTCAGCCTAAAAGACAGTGCAAGCCTGCTATTTCTAGAATAGTCAACCTTTTAAGACCACACAGTCGTAAGCAGCTTGAAGTTAGTGGAGATGCTAAAGTTCAGGAATCTAATAGCTGAAAAACCCAAACTTACTTTAAGAGCCTCTGGGCAAAATAATAATAATAAAATCCTCCTGCATTCCACCAGCTCTGTTCTGGTGAGTTTGTCCATATAATGACCCTATCATAAGTGAATATTCACTCTAGATTAAAAGATACCCAAGGCAATGGAGATATGTTGCCACAGCAACGGTACTCAAAACTTGCTTAACATCCTTAGATGCTGACACACCTGGAAGGCTCAAAAATGAAATGACGGTTTTTTTTCAAGGGATGCTGACCTGACGGTAGCAAAACTTCCCAGCTTCTAACTCTTACCCTAGCACTGATCCATGATAAGATACAGTTTCTGGAAGTAATGGGCAGTAGAGGATTTTTTGAAAATGTTCTAGGAGAAGGGATATAATTTTGGGGCCTGAGTGTCTTGATTTAACAGAACTGAGAATATGAGAACCTCACACACAGGATGCATCTAGCAATTTGTAACAACCAGGAAGGGCTTCAAAACTGATTTAGCTTTGGGGTAGGAACAAATTTAGTCTGCTATTAATAAATTACTTGCTGCATGGTAATTAGAAGAACTCTTCTTTATTAGTATCTTATTCTTTGTGCTTTTCACAGGCACTTTTAGAGTGCAATCCTATATATGCCTACTCAGAAGTAAGCCTGATGCCGCTGCACTCCTATACCCACTTATATGTAAGTCCCATTGAATTCAATGGGACTTATTTCTGAGTTGATATACATAAGGATTGCACTGTCAGTTATGTTTACTGATTTAGGGTGCAATCCTATGCATGTTTAGACAGAAACATGGCTGGGGCATGTTGGGAGTTGTGGGGGAAGAGGGTGAGGCCAGAGGAAGAAGGTGTGACCATCTGGGGAACCCCAGATAGCCACATTGGGATCCCAGAAGGGCCAAATTTGCCCCTTTTGTTCCCCACCCTTGTGATAGATGAATGGCACTTCAACTGTGGTGCAAGGACTGCTAGTACCTTTCCACTTTAGAGTAAGAAAGTGGCTGGATTCAGACAACATGATAACCCTCACTCAAAGGTTGAGAATGGCTTGAATGTGGGTTGTTGTTGAACTGTGGGTTGTTGCTGAAACACGGGTTATCGTGTTGTCTGAACCCAGCCGCAATAGCAAACCATGGTTTGTTAACCATCAACAGCCTACAGTTCACAACCTAACTATAAACCATGGATTCTCTTCATGGGTTGTTTGTGGTTAACAAACCATGGTTTGTTAGTGTGGCTGGGTTTAAACAGCATGATAACCCACTTTTCAACAACAACCCTATGAGAGAAGGTTATAAATGCTGGGATTGATTAGCTTGGAAAAATGCGAGTAAGGGGAGACATAACAGAGGTGTACAAAATTATGCATGGTGTGGAGAATGTGGATAGGGAGACATTTTTCTCCCTCTCTCATAATACTAGAACATGCAGTCATCCCATGAAGCTGACTGGTGGGAGATTCAGGACAAATAAAAGGAAGTTCTTCTTCACACAGCACATAGTTAAACAATGGAATTCATTTCCACAAGATGTACTGATGGCCACCAATTTGGATGGCTTTAAAAGGGATTAGATAAATTCCTGGAGGAGAAAGCTATCATCAATGGCTACTAGTCCTGATGCTATATGCTACCTCTGGAATCAGAGGCAGTATGCTTACATACACCAGTTGCTGGGGAACATGGGTGGAAAGGTGCTGTTGCACTCATGTCCTGCTTGTGGGTTTCCTGTCAAAAGCTGGTTGGCTACTGCGTGAACACAATGCTGGACTAGATGGACCCTTGGTCTGATCCAGCATGGCCCTTATGTTCTTAACCCACATTCCAATGACAACCCAAATTAACCCATACTCAACCTTTGAGTGTGGGTTATCTTGTTGTCTGAACCAGCCAATGTGGTGATCCTCAAAGAACAAACCAGAACCATAGCCTTTAATACAATTCCTAAGGACCACTTTTAGATCTTCCATTATATTTAGTGTGCATGCACCAATGTTAATTTCCCTTCTTATGGCTTTTCCCAGATGTAAGCTGTAAAAATGTACAATCATAGCCCAATAAAATGTATGTTGCACAATTAAACACACAGAAAAAACAGTCAAAATATTTAATTCAATCTCTTATCCATTCAGATGTAAACAAGTGTATTGGCCCCAGGCCTGTAAGCAAGTCACCTGTAGTTCTAGAGGGGCCTAGAGATCCATAATGCTTTGCTTAAGTTCATTATTAGTGCAAATCCCTTGCTAGTGGGCCTCTGAGCATGTGAGATGAGTCAAAGGTCGACAGTAGCAGCCTCAGCACATTCCATGCTAATGGAGGCTAGTATCTTATCAGGGCCTAGGATGTGCCTGGGAAGTGAGGCTATGTTTATGCCAAGCTGCAGGTGTCTGTGCTGAGAAAGCTCCGGTTTTCCTTCTGAACAAGCACTGTTAGTCTATGGTGGGAAAGCTGTAGATGAACGCTAATTAATGCTTGCTGTCGTCATGCTGCCTCACTGCTAACATGTATAGTATAAAACCCATTTTACCCCATGGCTCTGGGTTTAAAGAAGCTGTCTGATCCAACCATTGGGTACACATGTGTGCTATAAGTTACTCAATAAACTACTCCTTGTAAGTAAACCTGGATCTGATTTATCACTATCTCGGCACCTCTAAATTAAGAGTTTGAAGCCTACTGTAGGGGCAATATAACAAGCCACATCAAGAGAATCTAAGAGGAACCTAAATAAAATATTTTCTGAGAATCAGGCACATTGATTCAATGCACTCAGCACTCACCATCCACAAGGGGACTGGTCTGTACTTATCTCCACACTGTCCTAATAGCTGAAAGAGGAATTAGCAAAGGCAGCATTATTGGCCCCAGTCCTGGCTTAAGGTTTTGGAGGGCCCTTGGGCAAGACACCCTCAGTGGGCCTCCTCTCTCAGTATATACCAGTTACCAGTTAAGAACATAAGCACATAAGAAGAGCCAAGCTGGATCAGAACAAGGGTCCATCTAGCCCAGCATTCTGTTCGAACAGTGCCCAACCAGCTGTCGACCAGGAACATGGGCGGGGAGGTGCTGTTGCACTCATGTCCCGCTTGTGGGTTTCCTGTGGGCAGTTGGTTGGCCACTGTGTGAACAGAATGCTGGACTACATGAACCCTTGGTCTGACCCAGAATGGCTCTTCTTATGTTCTTGTGTTTTAGTGAGTCTACCTTCTCACCGCCATTGTCACCAGCTGCTCTTGCTCCTCACCCTCTCTCTCATCATTGCCACCACTTGCTGGCTTGACAGGCAGCGAGCCAGGCAGCAAGGAGGCAGGGGCAGCTACTGCTCCTCCTTCTCACCACCACCACTGGCTGGGCCAGAGCGAAAGGAGGGTGAACAAGCAGGTTGCAGCGGCAAAGAGGAGGGGCAGCTCCAGGGGGTCGTGCAGGGGGGTCTTGCCTGGCCGTGCCTCCCTTCACACCAGCCCTGATTGCCTCTGTCCAAATGAGGGATTTGTCAAGGGTTCACACAAACACTGTGTGCAACTTCAGAACTGTTATCCACAGCCAATGATTCTCACACTTCAGCTTTACTACTGCATCATGCAAACAATAGTTTAGGAAGCTGCCATCTGGATGTAGCCACACAGATTGTATGAACAGCTATTTAGCGGCTATCCATCATTTTAACTGATGATTATTTGTAGAGTTTGGATTGCCGTTCCCTATCACCAAAACCACCATGCCTCAAACCTTGCGGGGAGGAAGACCGACGTTTCCTGTGGTGGTGCAGAGCTCCCTGGCCTGACCATGCCCTCATCAGTCTTCTTTTAATATATCTTACTAATTAATCTACTTCAGCACAAAGGACCATGTTCCTTAACACTCTTTGACTCATTTAAGCCCTTTCCTTGGCACAGTACTTCATTATTTTCCTTTGAAAAGGGCTTAAGCGTATCACACATCAGTAAACCTCCCTTCACAGAAATGAGCTAATATGCACAGCAAGATGTTCAGCAAGGGCGCATGCCAGCTGCTTCCGAGAGAAAAATGTTTGATGCCAAATGCAAAGCTGCCAGTAGAAATATGGCTGTTTAATGCAAAGCATTTCAGTCTGGATGACTTGGGAAAAAACCTGAAAAGCTTTCAAGGCTATGCACAAATTAGCGCTGTGGAAAGGAAATGGAGTATGTTATCTTAGGCTACAGCAATTAGCACCTTATTGTGGCTGCATAAAATTGTTTGTGCGCTTTCCTGGTGTTTTGCTTCCAGTCTGCCTAAAGCAAGGACGCTTACATTGGGACTTTTGTCTCATACAAAAGCAATTTAGAGAGTCTAGAAAAAATGGTCTAGGTGTTTGTTTTAAATTAGACAACCATCTTAAAAATATTTGCTGACTGGCTCATTATTGCAGAGGGCAGGAGTGGGGAGACTGGGTAGAATTTAATAGAAATAAGCATGGGGACTGAAGAGTCTTAAAAGGTTCATCTGATGAACCTGACTGACAGCATGTTCAAGACAGAAAGCGTACTGCATCATGTGATGAATAATTTGCTTAATTCATCGCTACAGTGTGTTATTATTTTTTATCATTGCATTGATATGCCACCTTTCTTCCTCTTGCAAGGAACCTATGGTGGCTTCCATGATCCGCCTCCTCTCCATTTTATACTCACAACAACCCTTTGAGGTAGGTTGGGCTGAGAGTCAGTGACTGGCCCAAAAGCACCCAGTGAGCTACATGGCTGAGTGGGGACTAGAACCCAGATCTTCCAAGTCTCAGTCCAACACTGTAACCATTACATCACACTGGCTCTCGTGTGTGTGTGTGTGTGTGTGTGTGTGTGTTTAAAGGGTGGCTCTCCATCTGCAGGGCTGTTAGAGGACAGTCCTCTGCTCAAAGGGCTGTCCAGTCCAAGTTGGGACTAAAGGTGAAGTACCATAAGAAGGGAGGGAGGGAGGGAGGGAGGGAGTGTCAGGGCATTGAAGCTGCCCATCAGCACTTAGCAGACTGAGCAGTCTGGCCACAGTCTTCTCCACTTAGGCTAGATGCACTATATTTCTATTTGAATTATGGGGTTGTAGCCCGTGGTGCTCTTCTGGCAGCAGAAAATTCCCCCTCTCCCTGTGGCCTTCTGTGCACCCCCCAAATCTGCACTGGAGGGTTGGGGGACTGTCCAGAGCAGATTTGGGGGGCATGTGGGGGCTGTAGGGGAAGTGGGGAAGGGAAACTGCTGTTGCATGAGTGGAAGTTTCCTCACGTAACATTGGATTTGGCCCATAGTAATTATTTTTAAATTTCTGTCTATCTCTCTTTAAATTTGCACATGCAAATGCTAATCCATGTCTTCTTTGGTCTTCTTTTTTGGTGCTGTATAACTGGCCACCCCGGCATGTTATGCACAAGTTGCCATGAAATGCATTTTTAGAGGATTAGATACTTTAATGAAGTAAAGGGATTGGCCATGAAAGCTAGGAATACAACCTCCATGTTCAAAGCAGAGTACCAAACTCTTGAAATTAAAACATTCTGATACTTAGGTGGTGTCAGGGGGCTGACTGTGCACAACATGCTCTCTTCCTAAGGTGTACACAGGTATTGCACAGGCTTATGAGTCCCCTGCCACTGAGAAATGCCACCAACACATTATCAGGTCACCACAGACCAGCAAAACACAATCCAGCGTACACTATTGATGGGACACTGTCCAATATCACACCTAAGGGCAACAAGCTAGTGTAGGGGGTGCAGGACAAGCTGCAGAGCACCCACAGCTGTGTCCTTCAACACCTCACTGCAGCCCACTCCCCAGCATCCACTGCCTGAGGCAGCTGCCTCACTCTGCCTAATGACAGGGCTGGCCCTGGCAAGGACTAAAAGTCAATGCAGTGCAGACAAGACAAGAAAGTGAGCCAAGTCACAAACTACTTGTCAAGTCACACATGTAGCTTTTGTGTTTGTGTGTGTAGATGATGTTGGTTCCCTTATTTGGGGCTTTCGGATGGTTGGTAAAAAGTATACTGTTCTGCCAAGCGTTTAGTGATTAATAGTTTCAGAGTTCCCCTGTTTTATTGTAATATGTCTTCTATATGTTTTGTTTTTAGGGTTGTTGTTTTTTACATTGTTGCATTTAATTCTTTGTATTAAATTGTTGTATTTTATTATATATAAATGTTATATACAGTCCAGAAAACATTTACCCAGAGAACTCAAACGCATGCAGAGCAGATAACTCAAGAAAGGGAATCAAGCCATAGAGGATAAATCAAATCACACATATTCATTCTATGGTCAAAAAATTACCTAGAGTGCATGCACGCACGCACACGGGACACTGCTGCTGCTTGCTCCTTCTCTGCAGGTGGCTAAGGGGTGCCCTTGGCTTGGAAGAACCACCCCTCCTCTTCACTTTTCCATGGGGTGCAGGTGGACCAGCAGAACAAGCAAGCACTGGGCTGATGGTAGTAACACGCTTATCTTACACTCCTGCCAGGTTGATTTAGAGGTTCAGAGGGGTTTAAGGGGATGGGGGAACCTGGTTAAAGCTACTCTGTGCTGCTGTAGTGCAGCAACACTGCTCTCAACCTGCTGGCAGCCTGTACCCATCCTGGGCCTTCCTTTTCAACTGCTGGCTGGCTGTGCCACGCGAGCCGCCTAGTCCTAGCGCAGAGGCAGAAGCGGCTCCAAGTCCTTCGCTGCTTCCACCAGCCGCCTGCAGCATTTCGTGCCTCTAGTCTGCTTCTCAGCAGCAACCAGGAATCCTGGCACACGGTGTCTATTTTAAACATACCTAGCCATGGGTGCACAAAACAGGTCCCACCACTAGTCTCAGCATGCAAGGGCAAAGAATTAAAAGAAACACTTGAAAATGAATTATTTGGGTGGGAAAACTGCCGGGTCTCTCTCTCTCTGTGTGTGTAACAGCTTCCTCCTACTCTTATCTGGCAACAGCACACAAAAGCAAAGCAAAGCAAAACAGAACAAAAACAGGCTGACAAGCCAAAAGTGGGTAGGTTGCCAACTTAATTCAGAGAGAGTGCCTGGTTTGCATGACATGCCAGGCTCACCATGGGCTCTTTAGCCCACGATGAGCCACAGTGAATACCAGGTGCCATTCTGAATATGCAACTCCCAATCAGGGTGATCTGGGGGTTGCCATGTCATGCAAACTCACCCACCATGGGTTATCTGAGGATTAAACAACCCTTGCATAACCCACAGTGTGTAGTAAGGTTATGCAAGGGTTGTTTAACCCTCAAATAACCCACAGTGGCTGGGTTCCCACAATACAGCAACACCCCAGTTGGGGGTTGCATATTCAAAATGGCGCTTGACAGGTGCTGCAGTTCATTGGGGGTTAAACAACCTATGGTGAGCCCGGTGTGTTGTGCGAACCGGGTTCATATCTCTGATTACATCCAATGTGTCATACAGCAGCCTTCTCCCACGCTCTGCCCTCCCACGGCTAGATAGCTGCAATTGGCTGTCTAGCAGAAAATGTAGGGCAGGAGAAGCGCGGCAGGAACGATCCTCCCCGTGCTTCTCCTGCCTTGCATTGAATAGGTGGTCGCAACCACCCTAACTTCATTTTTCTAACTGTCTAATTCCATCTATGCATCCAAGTCACTCATTAAGGGGAAAATCCTATGCAGGTTTAGACAGAAAAAAGTCCTACAACTCCCAACATGCCCCAGCCAGCCATGCTGGCTGGGGCATGTTGGGAGTTGTAGGACTTTTTTCTGTCTAAACCTGCATAAGATTGCACCCTAAATCTGTTTCTTTTTTACAATGTATATTTTTATGCACACATTTTCTTCATATATATGTCTTAATAGTATAGTAGATATATGTCTGGAAAAAGGTATTTGATAGTTTATGCTGCCTTGGTTGCCTATTCATTTCCAGGCCTACTTTAAGGTACTGCTTTTAGCCTTTAATCCTGCAAACAGTTTGGGAACAGCTTATCTGAAGGACAACCTGCACTCATATCAGCTTGCAGTCAGATTCTGAGGCCCTGCTCCCTCGTCCTTCAGCAAGAGCTGTTAGGCTGGTGAGTACCACTCACAGGACCTTTTCTCTGGTGGCCCTGTCACTTTGGAACTCTCTTCCCAGGAAGAGATGATAGATAGATAGATAGATAGAGAGAGAGAGAGAGAGAGAGAGAGAGAGAGATAGGGCCTTCCCTGATAACCTTTTTAATTATTTCATTAGCTTCTGGATGGTTTTAAGGTTCTTTTTATAACTATTTTATATGCTGCTGTTATTGCATGTTTTATGTGGTTGTATAATTTATCTTTGATTGTTGTTGTGTTTTAATTGGTATTGATTATTGTAAGCCACCCTATAGGGGGTAAGCACTGTAAAAGGTAGGTTATTCAATCTATTAATTAATTAATTAATTAATTAATAGCGAGTATCTGTCAGTTGGTCCAAAAGGGTAGAAAATAAAAAGTAGATAAAATCTATATTGTGGCATGATAAGGGATTTTATGGTAATAATGAAGATGCTGGCCTTGATTAATTCACCTGCCTGGCTGTCGCAAAGAGCTGGACAGACTGTAGGACCTCTGACTGACATTGACTGAGCTGCTCTGATTCTAAGGCCACTGCCTGACATTGGCAGAGAGGTTCTGATCCAAAAGCCTCAAGGGAATGAAGAGAGAAAGTCTCAGGATGTTGAATATATATTCTTCGAAGCAGCCCGACATGTTTTGAGCTGGTATCATATAATTGTGTCCTCTTCAGGGGCTAAAGTAAAAGCAGATGTTATTTTCTGTATTGTCAGAAGATCATGGCATTTTGTTTGTTGGGCTTTCTTAAAGCTATTGTCTACCACTGTATATATTTATATAAACTACTGCATATTAATACTGCATCAGTCTCAGGATTCATCTTGGAGACAAACCTTTCAGAGATCTTTGGAGGCATTTTTTAGAACAATTAAGTATGCATAGGCATTATTGTAACTAATGCAATGATCTTTAACTTGTCTTTCTTTATTCAAAATGTACACTTTTGTGTTTTATTGCCCCCTTCTGTTTTTATTTAGCCCCTGAAGAAGGCCCAGTTATATGATCCCAGGCCGAAACACATTGGGCTACTTTAAAGATTCCCCCCCCCCCCCAACACCCTGATAATTTGTCTCTTCATTCCTTTGGGTTATTTTAGATGCTCTTCAGTTTCATTTGACCCTGATGCAAAGGCTGCCATTGGCTGAACTGATCTGACCCTAGAGAAGCAGAAGCATAAGAAATTCTACCTGGGAGTAATCCTGGTGAATGAGGTGAAGAGGGTAAGGCCAGAATAAGGAGTTTTGAGAAGGGGATGAAAAGAAAGCGAAGCATTTTGAAATGGAGAGAACTGCAATCTCTAGAGATGGGGAAGGCTGAAGTTCACATTTGAAATAACTAGCCTAGCCTTTGGTTGCAGACATCTCATATTTTAATGGTCTCATTTAGGTTGGTGTTGGTATGTGCCAACTGTCAAGTTTGACAGGACTCCACAGTCTTCATCCATGATACTCTTGATTTTCACTGCTGAAAATCAACTCAAAGCTTGCATAGTCCTGCATCAGTCTAAGCTGATCCAGTAAAATAGCTTATTTCTCTGCTTTATGTCATTTAAAATACATATATTTAATAATGTGGCTCATATATTTCAGAGACTAGATATCATAATTATATAATATTAATTGCATATATATTTTAACATTATTTGATTATTGGACCAGTAACATTATTACTAATAATAGTGAAAGAGACCTAGGAAAATTTAATTTCTCTTCCTGCTAGTAGCTGTCAACTGGTATTTGTCACTGCTTTAATAAGAGAAAGTAAAGATAACCAGCTTTCTGGTTCTCCTATTGGCTAAATGACGGCATATGAACCCTACCTAGTTCAGGTGTTACTCTATTGCCCTCTAGTGGTTGATCTACCACACATGATATTAAATAAACATTAATACTTAAATAATATGCTTATATATAAATAAAGTGAGAATTAATATAGTTTAAAATCTATAAAATTCAGCAAATAAACATTGACAACACCATAAGGTAGGATTCACTTTGATCAGGTTTTTTGTACAATAATAATTTTGTCCAACAATTATACCCATATGTTACCTATTCTTAAGGGGAGTACCTTAAGCAGTGTTGTTTGACTACAGGAATAAAATATGGGTTGGATCCAGATTTAAGCTGGGTCAACTGCGCTGGTGGAAGTGGACTCTTCCACTCTCTCCTCCCTAGGGCAGCCATTCCAGCCCCCTGAAAATGCTACACCTAAAGTTAGGGCATCTCTACACCAGCCTAAAATCTTGCATTTTAAATGGGGCTTTCTGCTTCTGTTTTAAATGCAGGATCACAATGACTCCCTTTTTCACGTGCTTCCTTTTCCCCCTCCCCCTCCCCTCCCCCTCCCCCTCCTTCTCCCAGTATCTGAGTCTTCCATTATCTTTCCTTGATCTCGCTCCTCTTCTTCCCGCTTTTACTCTTTTGATGGAGGAAACTGAAGGGGAACACAATGGGTAATTTGATAGCTCATTATCTGTGATCTATTTAAAAATGGAACAAAGGGCATTCAGTGCAGGAGATGCCCTGGAGGGTTGCGGCAGGCTCACCGCATCATGTAAAGAGCCTGCAAACTTCTGTGAAGGAGCAATCTCAATTGCAGGATAAAAGCTCCATGTGAAGGAGCCCTTAGAAGAGCCTGCTGCATGGGGTGAGCGCTGGTGTGTGTGTGTGGGAGGGGGGATCCCACAAAATCAGGCAGAAGAGGGATTTTCCACAAGCAGAGCTCTTCTTCTCACAGAAGCCAGATCCATGATCCAAGCCTTAATGTTGTTGGACTTCATAAAAAAAATCATTTTGCAAACTGTTTTGAACATTGCATTAAAGACGGACATTCTTAAACAACAACAACAAAACCAAACATAGGCCTACAAAATTGTCTGAAGTTTTAAGAAAACAGCAACATCAGTAGATAATTTCTGCTATATGCTAAGACAAAGTGCAGTCTCAGATGTCAGATACTGAATCTGAAGTGTGTTTGAGTGTTGGGGTTGGGGTTGTGGGGGTGACTCGGGACATTTGTGGGTCCTTTTCAGACAGCGTTTTAGAGCCAGTGTTCTAGCCTGAGGACTGGCACCATAAGGGATGTGGGCTGTACATGGCATGCAGCCAAGGCATTCCCCCTACAAAAGTTTTCCCGTTTCCCACATGGAGCAACTAACATTGGCAGGAGACACCACACCATGGCAGCAAAATGCTGTATCGGGCAGGGACTGTTGGTGGGTCAGATAGGGCATGGGATGGCCCTTATGTTTATTGCCTGTGTTTGGCCCAGAATATTATTTAAATGGTATCGCTTTTTGAACAGAGAACAAAACAGCATCAGCCTGCAGACACTCAGTGGAAAACCAAATACCTGCAGCAAAGCACCCACCTATACAGCAATGATTCATCCATCATACTTTGCTTCTTGCTATTCCTGTAAAGCTGACCTCTGTCCTTCCCCCAGTCTTGGAACCAGTCCCAGCATTTCTTGTGTACAGAGATGAATGCTGAACTGAGTAAAAAGGCAGAAGGTGTAAATCTTTAGCGAATAAGGAAAGTCAGATAGATATTATGACACTCTCAAAACAGGCTCAAAGGATCTGTTTCAGATACACACCAACCAGTTTCCAGTGTGAAGAAAACTCTATTAGTGCAATCCCATATACGTTTTCTCAGAAGTAAGTCCCACTATATTCCATAGGGATTTCTCCCATGTAAGTATGCACAGGATTGCAGCCTATGATGCTGGAACTGGCCTTTGGCAACATACGGTAGCAGGAATTCTAGATGCCAGTAACACAGTAGAGAAAATTTGAGTAGAGAGAGGAGTAAGGATGTTTCTACACAAATACTATAGGTAGGTGGACAAGGAATAGTTAGTTAACCGCTAATAAAGAGGGATCCATGCATGCATTAGACAATTATTGAACAAAGCCAATGGAAGCTGCTAATGTCAGCTCTGTGTTTCTCTCTTAGTCCTGTACAGACTGCCATCTTGTTGTTGTTCAGTCGTTCAGTCATGTCCGACTCTTCGTGACCCCATGGACCATAGCACGCCAGGCCTTCCTGTCCTCCGCTCTCTCCCGGAGCGTGCTCCAGTCCATATTCATTGCATCAGTGATGCTGTCTAGCCATCTCATCCTCTGCCATCCCCTTCTCCTTTTGCCTTCAGTCTTTCCCAGCATCAGGGTCTTTTCCAGGGAGTTTTCTCTTTGCATTAGGTGGCCAAAATATTTGCGCTTCAGCTTCGGTATCTGTCCTTCCAATGAGCACTCAGGGTTGATTTCCATTAGGATTGACTGATTTGACCTTCTTGCAGTCCAGGGGACTCGTAAGAGTCTTCTCCAGCACCACAGTTCGAAGGCATCAGTTCTTCGGTGCTCAGCCTTCCTTATAGTCCAGCTCTCACAGCCATACATTACTACTGGGAAAACCATAGCTTTGATTAGACGGACCTTTGTCAGCAAGGTGATGTCTCTGCTTCTTACTACGCTGTCTAGGTTTGCCATAGCTTTCCTCCCAAGGAGCAAGTGTCTTTTAATTTCATGGCTACAGTCACTGTCTGCAGTGATCTTAGAGCCCAAGAAAATAAAATCTGTCACTGCTTCCATTTCTTCCCCTTCCATATGCCAGAAAGTGATGGGGCCAGATGCCATGATCTTCGTTTTTTTAATGTTGAGTTTCAAACCAGCTTTTGCACTCTCCCCTTTCACCCTCAACAAGAGGCTCTTTAGATCCTCTTCACTTTCTACCATTAGGGTGGTATCATCTGCGTATCTGAGGTTGTTGATAATTCTCCCGGCAATCTAAATTCCGACCTGTGATTCATCCAACCCAGCGTTTCTCATGATGTATAAGTTAAATAAGCAGGGCGACAATATGCAGCCTTGTCGTACTCCTTTCCCAATTTTGAACCAATCGGTTGTTCCATGTCTGGTTCTTACTGTTGCTTCTTGACCCTCGTACAGGTTTCTCAGGAGACAGGTAAGGTGGTCTGGTACCCCCATCTCTTTCAGAATTTGCCACAGTTTGTTGTGATCCACACAATCAAAGGCTTTAGCATAGTCAATGAAGCAGAAATAGACATTTTTCTGGAATTCTCTTGCTTTCTCCATGATCCAGTGAAAGTTGGCAATTTGATCTCTAGTTCCTCTGCCTCTTCGAAACCCAGCTTGTACTTCTGGTAGTTCTCAGTTTGCATACTGCTGAAGCCTAGCTTGTAGGATTTTGAGCATCACCTTGCTGGCATGTGAAATAAGCGCAATTGTACGGTAGTTTGAACACTCTTTGGCATTGCCCTTCTTTGGAATTGGAATGTAAACTGACCTTTTCCAGTCTTGTGGCCACTGTTGAGTGTTCCAAATTTGTGGGCAAATTGAGTGCAGCACTTTAACAGCATCATCTTTTAGGATTTTAAATAGCTCAGCTGGCATACTGTCATCTCCGCTAGCTTTGTTGTTACTAATGCTTCCTAAGGCCCACTTGACTTCATTCTCGAGGATGTCTGGCTCAAGTTCAGTGACTGCACTATAATGGCTATCAGGGACATTCAGATCTTTCCTGTATAGTTCTTCTGGGTATTCTTTCCACCTCCTCTTAATCTCATCTGCTTCTGTTAGGTCCCTGCCTTCTTTGTCCTTTATCAAGCCCATCTTTGCACAAAACGTTCCCTTGAGATCTCCGATTTTCTTGAAGACATCTCTAGTCTTTCCCATTCTGTTGTTTTCCTCAATTTCTTTGCATTGTTCATTTAAGAAGGCCTTCTTGTCTCTCCTTGCTATTCTCTGGAACTCTGCATTCAGTTGGATATATCTTCCCCTTTCTCCTTTGCTTTTCGCTTCCCTTCTTTCCTCAGCTACTTGTAAAGCCTCATCAGACAGCCACTTTGCTTGCTTGCATTTCTTTTTCTTTGGGATGAATTTCGTTGCTGCCTCCTGAACAATGTTACAGACCTCCATCCATAGTTCCTCAGGCACTCTGTCTATCAGGTCTAATCCCTGAAATCTATTCCTCACCTCCACTGTATATTCATAAGAGATATAAATGGTTTAGTGGATTTCCCTACGTTCTTCAATTTAAGCCGAAACTTTGCAACAAGAAGCTCATGATCTGAGCCACAGTCAGCTCCAGGTCTTGTTTTGACTGACTGTATAGAGCTTCTCCATCTTTGACTGCAAAGGACATAATCCATCTGATTTCGATATTGACCATCTGGTGATGTCCATGTGTAGAGTCACCTCTTGTGATGTTGGAAAAGAGTATTTGCTATGATCAGCGTGTTCTCTTGGCAAAACTCTATTAGCCTTTGTCTTGCTTCATTTTGTACACCAAGGCCATGCTTGCCTGTTATCCCGGTTATTTCTTGACTTTCTACTTTGGCATTCCAATCCCCTATGATGAAGAGGACATCTTTTTTTGGTGTTAGTTCTAGAAGGTGTTGTAGGTCTTCATAGAACTGATCAACCTCAGCTTCTTTGGCCTCAGTGGTTGGGGCATAGTCTTGAATTACTGTGATGCTGAATGGTTTGCCTTGGATTCATACTGAGATCATTCTATCATTTTTGAGATGGTATCCCAGTACTGCTTTCCCCACCCTTTTGTTGACCTTGAGTGCTACTCCATTTCTTCTAAGGGATTCTTGCCCACAGTAGTAGATATGATGGTCACCTGAATTAAATTTGCCCATGCTTGTCCATTTTAGTTCGCTGATTCCCAAGATGCTGATGTTCAATCTTGCCATCTCATGTTTGACCACCTCCAGCTTACCTTGATTCATTGATCTGACATTCTAGGTTCCTACACAATATAGTTCTTTACAGCATCGGACTTTCTTTTCACCACCAGACACATCCACAGCTGAGTGTCTTTTTGGCTTTGGCCCAGCCACTTCACTCTTTCTGGCGCTACTTGGAAATACCCTCTGCTCTTCCCCAGTAGTATATTGGACACCTTCTGACCTGAGGGGCTCATCTTCCGGCGTCATATCTTTTAGCCTTGTAATACGTTCCATGGGGTTTTCTTGGCAAGAATACTGGAGTGGGTTGCCATTTCCTTCCCCAGTGGACCACATTTTGTCAGAACTCTCCGCCATGACCTGTCCATCTTGGGTGGCCCTGCACGGCATAACTTATGGCTTCACTGAGTTACACAAGCCCCTTCGCCACATCAAGGCAGTGATCCATGAAGGGGGACTGCCATCTATTGCACAACAAAAAGCATGGAGCAGGAATTGGGATCAAACCCGCTGGCCCTGTTCTCTGCCCCATGCGTTCAAGTTCCTCTCTGCACAAGTGCCTGTGCACTTGCCCTGCCTGCGCATGATCTGTACCCTCCATTTTCAGAAGCTGTGGCATGGGGAGCCTATGCATGAGCCCCTGTGCAAATGGGCCCTTGAACATGTGGAGACTGGAGGCAGTGCCAGTGGGCATTAATCTGATACCGCCCTCCATGTGTTCACTTGTACAACAGGTGATCATCTACACAGGACTAAGAAGAGACAGACACAGAGCTAAGACTAGCAGCACCACTAGATGTTCAGTAGCAAACTGACCCTCCCCAGGTGGAGCCTCCTCCCATATATGTCTGCATGAGCCAGAAGGGGAAGTTATTTTATATATGTATGTATGTACTGTATGTATTTAAAATAATATTTAGGCTGCCTGTTAGGGTAGAATTCTCTCAAGGCATCGCATCAGATAAAAACAATACAAAACCATGCAAAACAAACACAGTAGAGAATCAATCAATATTCAGTAAAAATGCTATGAAAACAGATAACACCGCTAAGTTAGCATATGTGCAGCAGGGAGCCTTGAAAAGCTAGAAAAAAGAAACCTAGGAAAGAACAAGAACTGCCAGCCTTGCAGTTAGAGCATAATGTACAAAAAAATAGAACAGGTAGTCTTCAGAAGGTTTCTGTGGAAACCAGTATTAACTGAGAAATGAGTGGGAGGCCATGGATAGAAGGAGCAGGCAGGAATAGAACAGGTATAGTGATCAACCAATGGTCAAAGCAGACATCATGACCAAGTTTGGCACTTTGACATTTGGGGAAGGTGCATCACAGGATGGGAAAAAAAGAGTGTGGGGGGTCACCACTGCTAGCAGTCTGTGGGTAGTGTATTGTCTGCATTTATTTCAAGCTTGCACGTCTCTTTTTCATCTCATGCTCTTTACTTTGATCACTAATACTGTGGTACCTTTACTTTACTTTAATCAAGGAATAATTTGTTGCAATTATTTTGTTAATAAAAGCTATAAATTGCAGGGGTGTGTGTGTGTGTGTATGTGTGTGTGTGCTTGCGCACTCACATGCATGTGTGTATTTTTGACTCCACTGTGCTGTTCAATCCATAGAACAGGTAGCAAACCAGATGCACACCTGCGGGGTGGGGCCATAGGACTCATCTGGAGCAGGGCCCTTGTTTTAAAGTGTCTCTGGCTGAAGCACATTTCCAAGACTAAACTCAAATTACTACCCTGGTCCTGGACAGAGACTGGCACAACTTAGACTTTATTGGCTTTTTAGTCCCCAAATCTAGTTATCTGACAGACTCAGTTTATAATTGGTCAGACCAGCAAAGTACTGGCTGTGTGGCAATGCTGGTGGCAGTCAGGCATGTTGAGCAGAGTGTAAATGACCCCTGAAAACAAATACTTATTTGCAAGTTCAACTTAGCAGTCTTTTGACATGAGGAAGAATGTTGGTTCTACTGGCAAGTTATTATTACAGTGCTCTAACACCTCGGGGGTCCTGGCCAGTTTTCGAGAGCCTACCATCCTGTTGCTTCAGTTTGAGGAGTTGCTTTCCATCAGAAATTAGTAAGAGTCCAGATGGCCACTGAAGAATAGTTCTGTTCTGAGGCATCAGTGTTTTAGGATGTGAATTTATGCTATGATTTGAGAGTACACAGAGATAATTTTCTAGAAATGGGAAAAAGAGACAGTACAATTAGTACAAATGACAGTTTATTCATTTAGAAATGTGTATACCACCCTCCATTAACTGATCCCAAGGCTGTTTACATCACGACATAAACAGGTATAATAAATAATATGAATACAATAAAACAATATTAAAAATAAAAGGGTATAGGATTCACAAAGCTTATAAAATACTCAACATAGTATTCTATACCAAGCATCAGGGTTTCCTTTACACCCTGATGAAGCAACAGCTTCCTTTACTATTTCTACATGGGATTTCTACATGGGATTTTTATTGCATGCTTGTGATTGGTCAGTCATGGAGGTTTGTGGGTCCTTTACATGACACCATCAACCTTCAGGGCATCTTCTGTGCTTTCTAACCTTTATCCCACTTTTTAAAAGATTGGGGATAACCTGATAAGAAATGTTAGTCCGATATATCAACAGAGTGAAATGATGGAGTTGGGCTATAACCATAGTGCCATCTAATGGTTGTAAAATGAAACATATAGAACTTGCTGAGAAAGACAGCCCCCCAAAGAGCCCATGTAAGGAGCTGATCTTAATCCTGCAAAGAATCTGGAAGTAGAAGCCCCAGGAAGTTGCAGGATAAAAAGCCTGGTCGGGAGAAGGTGAAGCCCTATAGGTGAGAAGCCTTCAGGCAGTGCGCTATCCAAGGTCCTGATCAGTTCTGCCTAGTTCTAACCTGATTCCAGTAAGTCTGGACCTTGCTGATCAAGACTTCACTCTGTCCAAACTTCCTTTGCTTTACCTATTGGAACCTGCCTTTGACTAATATGATGCTTCTACATCAGCTGCTACACCACCCAGTTACCAGGTACTATAACTGCAGCTTGCTCCCTGGGAGTTCAGAGATTAGCTGGGGAAGGTAAGAACTATGGGATCTTGAATGCACAGAAGCCTGGGACAGGGCCAATATGCATGCTGCTAACTGTCCTTTCCACATGTTCAGTTTTACACTAGATGACATCTGCATGTGGTACCTGGGACACTCACCTAGCATGAGGGTGACTCATCATCAGGTGCTCCAGGATACACTAACACAGAGAGTTCATCAAAGTCTCATGAATTCCTCCTCTAGGCTGGTGAGAAACCTATAAGTCCTCACCTACACTGCAGTGTTTTTAGGCAATTGGTGAAACTGTGGAAAGGCAACCTCACTCAGCCCCTGCCAGTTGTTTCTCAGAAGAGATGCACCTTAGTGACTATGCATATATTTGGGCTGTTGTCTCCCACACTTACTCCCCATCTGCTTCCAACTTTTCTCCATCATTTTCCTAAAGTTGGTGAAACATATCCCCACCCCATCTGACCTGGCTGTTTTCA
Organism: Heloderma suspectum; assembly: GCF_057233095.1. Lineage (NCBI taxonomy): Eukaryota > Metazoa > Chordata > Lepidosauria > Squamata > Helodermatidae > Heloderma > Heloderma suspectum. The sequence goes on from NC_139459.1 coordinate 101,043,359, forward strand.
CTTTCAGTTAAGTCAATCCGGAGGGATGCCGGGATCACGTTGCCTCAATGGCAATAGTGCCTCATAACTATAAAATCCCGCATGAAACAAGTTTCCCCTTGTATTTACATTTTTCTTTGACTGCAATTTAGAGTCCTCCTGTCAGAATTCTCACTTGATGACCTGCCCAACAACGCTAGTGAGCTTTTTAGAATGTGATAATTTGCTCTAGATGTGCTGAAAGCTTGAAGAAAATGGCATCTCCAAAGTCCTTTGCTTGTATGGTGACTGCAAAATAAGAACCTATTTTCTGTGCCTAGCACTACTAGTTAGAACAGCCTTCCCAACCTGGTGCCCTCCAGATGTGTTGGATTACAACTCTCAGCATTCCCCAGCCAGCATGGCAATGCACAGCTCATTGCCTGGTAATTCAGGCAATTCATCACCTGACAAAGCAGCAGCTAATATCTGTTTTGAGTAGATGACATATTGCAGGATAATTCTATTTTTCTAGTATGATTATATTTTTGTAGTTATTCCAAAGGTGGGGGGTGGGGATGGAAAACAAACTCTTGACTTTTAAATCAGTGGAGGAGAGTTTATCGACGACTAAATAGATAAAGCATATAGCAGAGTACAACAGATTTCCTCAAAATATTGCTGGACTACAACTTCCATCATCCCATCAGCTGGGGCTGATGGGAGTTCTAGTTGGGGAGGTGGGAGTAGAGCCTTTAGCCAAATGTAATGGTGGTTAGGTGAGGCTTTGGGCAGTGATCCTCCATTTGAGAAATGGGGTGTTAAAAATGTGAAAATAGTGTGTCCCTGTTTAAAGCTGTAAAATGTTAGAGGGGATATGAAAAGAGAAAAGAGCCTATAGATTTATCGTGGCCTCCTGACTCTCTTTCACCTCACTCCAGACTCTGATTTACCTCTTCACTGTAAACAAATGAGAGATGAGTGGGAATCCAGGATTTTTTTTTTCCTCAGAAAAGATAACAAATAGGCAGCAGCCCTCAAAGAAATATATATATTTTTATAGCAGCTCATGTGGATGGGCCCAGAAGAGGATTCCTGGGTGCTCTCTCCTCAGGTGGATGGACTGTGGGGCAGCAGTTTCTTCCTTCTGCCTTGCTGAACAGTTCAATCCTAGACAGATGCAACGAGAGCCACTGCCTCATGGGTCTAGGGAAGCAGTGATGGATTGTTCAGTCGTTAAGTTGTGTCTGACTCTTCGTGACCCCATGGACCATAGCACACCAGGCCTTCCTGTCCTCCGCTCTCTCCCGGAGTGTGCTCAAGTTCATATTCATTGCATTGGTGATGCTATCTAGCCATCTCATCCTCTGCCATCCTCTTCTCCTTTTGCCTTCAATCTTTCCCAGCATCAGGGTCTTTTCCAGGGAGTTTTCGCATTAGGTGGCCAAAATATTTGAGCTTCAGTTTCAGTATCTGTCCTTCCAACGAGCAGTCAGGGTTAATTTCCTTTAGGATTGACTGATTTGACCTCCTTGCAGTCCAGAGGACTCCTAAGAGTCTTCTCCAGCACCACAGTTCAAAAGCATCAGTTCTTCGGCGCTCAGCCTTCCTTATAGTCCAGCTCTCACAGCCATACGTTACTACTGGGAAAACCATAGCTTTGATTATACTGACCTTTGTCAGCAAGGTGATGTCTTTGCTTCTTACTATGCTGTCTAGGTTTGCCATAGCTTTCCTCCCAAGGAGCAAGTGTCTTCAGTGATGGATAGGGATAGACAATAAAGAAGGTGCAATCGCAAAGACTATCTGATAAGGAGTAATAGTCTGGCACTTTGGAGGCCTTAAAGGTTAATGTCTCTCTGCCTATCTAAACTTTATTCTGAAACTAGTAAGTGACCACCAACCATGGAGTGGATCCAGATTTACATGGGATCAACTGCACTGGTGAAAGTGGACTTCCCTGGCCCCTCTTACCCACAGCAGTCCCTCTAACCCCTTGAAAATGCTACACAGAGACCCTGTTCAGATGTAATGGCAGTGTTTGATGGGAACTCATGGGTTAATTAACCCAAGGTTAAACAACCCCAAGTTAACTTATGGTTTGTTCTTGGGTTATCTTGGGGTTGTTTAAGCCATGAACAACCCCAAGTGCCTGGGTTCAGACATCATGGAAACAACCTACAAATGTGGCATTTGTAGGGTTAATTAAGCAACAAATTGCTGCCAAATGCCACCATTGTGTCCGAACAGGGCCAGAGAGTCAGAAGCCCCTGCTGAATGGGGTGAACAATGGTGTGGAGGTGAGGAGGGGATCCCCCAAATTGGGTGGAGTGACCTGATGCACGCAGAGCCCTTCCTCTTGTGGAAAGCAGATTCTGGATCCATCCCACTGAGAGCAAATCTCTGTATGGGTGAATCAATATGTGTGTGTTTTTAATGCAGACCCAAGGGAATATGCCTGCAGTTATTACAATTAAACACTCTAAAATGGGAAAGCGCTTATTCTGTTCTGTTTTAAGATGAGGCAATATTTACACAGAAAGGGTAAGTGGCTCTTTTAAATCCACTCAAGGTTTCGAGCAAACACATCAGGAGTTTACATGTCATACACTGCAGGCATTTTCCTGTATGAATTGCAAATACAGGATAAGCTTGCAAATTTGTAGTTACTGTACATGTCTCTATAAGCAAATTCATGTTTGCATAAAGTGCTACCTGAGAACAAATGCAATGCATTCTTCCCAATTCTATGTAAAGGTCAGAGTTTTGTCTCTACATTGCCTTTCTATTATGCCCCCTCCAGTTATTATTCATATTGCCTGGCTAACAATATCCGGTTAGATTTGCAGTATTTATTTATTACTGTCTGCCAAGCACTAGACTCAGCAGCTTTTCTGAGTCAATAGGTTACTTCCATGGATTTTCCTGAACCGCTCTCCCTCCATTTGAGAAGAAAGTGCGAGTTTTTCATTTTTATTGCAGAAATAAATTCAACAAACCATTTCCTCGGGAGAGAGGGGTCAGGAAAGGAGCTAAGTGAGCTAAGGCGGTGTTTTCGTTCAAGCACCCAAGGGGGTTATTCTCAGATTTGCATTTTTATCTCTTAGGTTCCACTGATTCCATCTTCATACAGTTCCTCAGATAGAGTGAAAAGGGGAGGAGATAAATAATGCATGATGTTATTGGCCGAGAAATATTGTGAGAATTCACTTCAAACAGCATATGCTATTACATTGTTAGATTCTCTGAGCTGTTCCATTAGGGCTCATCTGAACATGTAATATTTCCCAATTAAATGTGTTGGTAGGAATTATTCATTTTAATAATTAAATAGTTTCCAGAGCTCCCTGAAGAGCGTTACCATGGAGGATTTGACCCACTGCTGGGAATATTCACAGCATGGTAATGCACAGTGTAGGGGTGACTGCTTAATGTCAGGGCTGCATATGCATGAAAAGCAAGCCTCGAGGACGGGAAGGTGCATTTGTGTGTGCGCATCTTTCCACTTCTCTTTCTGCAAAACAGAGGCCAGCATTCGAACAGACAGCACTGCAAAGCTTGTTAATGGAGTGCTTTGCAAACCAAATGCTTATCTCTAGATTTTAATGAGGCTCACTCACATAGACATGGGCTAGTTCACACACGCATTTATATCACTTGATTTCTCATCACTTCATGACTCCTAGCTGAATGTGTGAACAACTGACCTGATTGAAAAACATTGTGCTGGGAAATGATGTGGGATTATTTGAAAGCACCGGTGGTCTCTTATTTGCAATGACTTCTTGACCCATGAAAGTCACCACTTGATGCTGGAGTCAAAAGATGAACTGATATGTGTGAATCGGCCATTAATCACTCTCCTTTCATTCTGCAAGGTCTGGCATAATAATGCAGAATTATTACAGAACTGATCTGCTACTGTCTCAGCAACTTGATAATGGGAGAAGGGTCTTTCTGCATGGCCAGAGACCACAGGTGTTTGCCTCTTTGAAGTTTTAACATGGTTAGCACATAGTTACTGGTTATCTGTTTCCCATACAGTCTTCATCAAACAGAGATGAGTAGCTTTGGCAGCCAAAATACTAATGAGGTAGAAGAGAAATCACTGCCAAACTTTTGTGATGTATGAAGCTGGATCTAGATCCCTGGAATTAAGCCAGAGATAGTGGATACATAAATGAGGGGAAAGATGTAGTGGTAGCAGAAAGATCTCCAATGATGTTCAAGTGAACCAATAGTATTCATGGTTTCTCTCATTTTTAGTGGAATTCTTCAAATAGCCAATAACGTAGGTTGCATATATTTATCATTCTGTTGTTTTGCTGTTGTTCCTTGACCTGTTTAATCTCTTCACACCACCTTCTTCTCCACCACCCACTTCCAACTGGCTACCAATCTGTGACACTCTTGCTCATTTGCTACAGTTGTGAGCTTGCCCTGCTGTTCATGGGAAAGGCAGCTCTGCCTCATTTCCTTTCTCCACTGTAATCCTATATGTATGCCATCAAACAGAGTCTTCTAGAACTCCATTACTATAGCACCTGCACTCCTACCTCTTCCTCCAACCTTAATTTCTCAGTGGTAGCCTAGACAATATTTGAGAGTTCATTTAACAACAACATCACAACACCAAATATAGCTGTTTGTTGCTATTTTTCTGATTAAAATAACAAAAAAAAAAACCCACCATCAAAACTTCACGGTCAAGTAAATCAATTCAACACTAACTGAGAAGTATATCCAAACACCAGATCGGTCCACAGGTCCTCAATAACACCAGGTCAGTCCGCAATAAGATCGCATTCATTCATGATTTAATCATGGATGAGAAGGCCGACCTGGCATGTATCATAGAATCATAGAATAGTAGTGTTGGAAGGGGCCTACAAGACCATCGAATCCAACCCCCTGCTCAATGCAGGAATCCAAGTCAAAGCATCCCTGACAAGTGGCTGTCCAGCTTCATCCAGTGTGGGAGAGCCCACCACCTCCCTAGGTAACTAGTTCCATTGTCGTATTGCTCTAACAGTCAGGAAGTTTTTCCTGATGTTCAGCCGGAATCTGGCTTCCTGTCTCTTGAGCCCATTATTCCATGTCCTGCAGTCTGGGCTGATCAAGAAGAGATCCTGGCCTTCCGATCTGTGGCAACCTTTCAAGTACTTGAAGAGCACTATCTTATCTCCCCTCAGTCTTCTTTTCACAAGGATAAACATGCCCAGTTCTTTCAGTCTCTCCTCATAGGGCTTTGTTTCCAGTCCCCTGATCATCTTTGTTGCCCTCCTCTGAACCCCCTCCAGTTTGTCTGCATCCTTCTTAAAGTGTGGTGTCTAGAACTGGACATAGTACTCAAGATGAGGCCGAACCAGTATTGAGTGGTTCACAGGATTTGGAAGCTATACTTCTATTAACGCAGCCCAAAACAGCATTTGCCTTTTTTGCAGCCACATCACATTGTTGCTCATATTCAGCTTGTGATCGACAACAATTCCAAGATCCTTCTCGCTTGTAGTGTGGTTGAGCCACGTATCCCCCATCTTGTAACTGTGCATTTGGTTTCTTTTTCCTAGGTGCAGAACTTGGTATTTATCCCTATTAAATGTCATTTCGTTGTTTTCAACCCAGCGCTCCAGCCTATCAAGATCACGTTGACTTCTGTTTCTGTCTTCCAGGGTATTAGCTATCTCGCCCAATTTTGTGTCATCTGCAAATTTGATAAGCATTCCCTGCATCCCCTCATCCAAGTCATTAATAAAAATGTTGAAGAGCACTGGGCCCAAGACTGGACCCTATAGTGCCCTGCTCATTACCTATCATCACTCTTTGAGTCTGATTCTGTAGCCAACTGGGGATCCACCTGATAGTTGTTTCATCTAGCCCCCTTTGAGCTAGTTTGCTAATCGGGATATCATGGGGCACTTTGTCGAAAGCTTTGCTGAAGTCAAGGTATATGATGTCTACAGCATTCCCACAGTCCACAAGGGAGGTTACCTGATCAAAAAAATGAGATCAGATTAGTCTGGCAGGATTTGTTCTTGACAAATCCATGTTGGCTTTGAGTAATCACTGCATTGTTTTCAAGGTGCTTACAGATGGATTGCTTTGTAATCTGCTCCAGAATTTTCCCAGGGATTGATGTCAGACTGACTGGTCTGTAGTTCCCAGGTTCCTCCTTTTTGCCCTTTTTGAAGGTAGGGACAACATTAGCCCCCCTGCAATCATCTGGCACTTCACCCATCTTCCATGATTTCTCAAAGAGAATAGACAGCACTTCTGAGAGTTCTGCTGTTAGTTCCTTTATTACTCTAGGATGCAGTTCATGTGGCCCTGGAGACCTGAACTCATTCAAAGTCATTAGGTGTTCCTTGACCATATGCCTAACAATCTCAAACTGCAATCCTGCCCCTTCAGCCTGTACTTTGCCTTTGCCAGGGGGGTCATCTGTCTTTCAGGAGAAGACTGAGCCAAAGTAGGAATTGAGCACCTCTGCCTTTTCTTTGTCAACTGTTATCATTTTGCCATCCTCATTGAATAGTTGAGCCACCATTTCTTTCCTCTGTATTTTACTATGCAAGTATCTGAAGAAAGCCTTTTCGTTGCTTTTAGCATCCATCGTTAACCTCAGCTCAGTCTCAGCTTTAACCTTCCTGATGCCATCCCTGCAATTCTGTGCTACCTGCCTATACTCTTCCTTTGTAGCTTGACCTTCCTTCCACTTCCTATATGTGTCCTTTTTTGTTTTCAGGTCACCTCTAAGCTTTTTGTGAAGCCACATTGGATTCTTCTGTTGTCTTCCACCTTTTTTTCTTGTTGGAATAGTTTGTAATTGTGCCTTTAGAATTTCCTTTTTAAAAACTCGCACCCATCTTAGACTCCTTTTCTCATTAGAGTCCCTTGCCATGGGACCTTACTTATCATTGTTCTAAGTTTATTAAAATTGGCTTTCCTAAAATCCAGGCTATACATTTGGCTACAGTCGGCTTTTGCTTCCTTTAGAACAAAGAACTCAAGAATAACATGGTCACTTTCCCCCAGAGTTCCCATAACTCCTACTTTCTCCACTAAGTCATCTCTGTTGGTTGGGATCAAGTCAAGGATAGCCGATCCTCTAGTTCCTTCCTCCACTTTCTGTAGGAGGAAGTTATCCGCAACACAAGTCAAGAATTTCTTGGAGGGGCCATGCTTTGCAGAATTTGTCTCCCAACAAATATCGGGGAAATTGAAGTCCCCCATTACTACATCATCATGCTTCCTTGAAACATTGGCATTTCGCTTTTCCTAAGTTTCATCCTTGTATTCTCCTTGATTAGGTGGTTGGTAGTAGACTCCGACCAGCATGTTCCTTTTATTCTTTGCTCCATTTATTTTAACCCAGATGCTCTCGATGGGTTTACCAAGCTCATCCTCCTGTATTTCTGTGCAGAGATATGTATTTTTAACACATAGTGCAACTCCACCTCCCTTTCTGTTCCTCCTGCTCTTTTTGAACAAGTTATATCCTTCAATTGCTGTATTCCAGTCATGGGAGTCATCCCACCAAGTTTCAGTTACACCTATCAAGTCATAATTTCCCTCCTGTATTAAGAGTTCAGGTTCATTCTCTATTACTGAGACTTCCATGGGTGAGTTGGTGGGGTTGACCTGACTCAGCTCAACCTACTTGGGTACTCAGTGCAGCTCCAACATAGACTGGAGGGCGGGGCGGGGCGGGGCGGGGAGTTGCTGTGGTTCATAGACCCTCCATCCTTATCACCAGGAAGCCACTCCACTTTGGAGCAGGCCTTGAGGGGTTGCACTTGGTGTTGGGCCACAGAGACAGATTGGGGATGCTGCTGGTGTACTGCCCACCCTGCTGCCCAGCATCTTCCCTGACTGAGCTGGCAGAGGCAGTCTCAAGTGTGGTGTTGGAGGATGGTGGTTCTGTGTGACTTCAACTTCCATGCCAAGGCTGTCACTGGAGTTCCAGCTTGGGACTTCATGGCCTCCGTGACAACCATGGGGCTGTCTCAGTTTGTCATCAACCCAGCACATGAAGCAGGGCGCACCCTTGATTTGGTTTTTGCTCCAACTTGTGAGATGGGTAATCTGAAGATTGGGGGGGATGGTGTTCCAAGTAACCCCATTGCCATGGTCAGACAATTTCCTGGTAAGATTTGAACTCATGGTGCTACAGGGGTGGGGGACCCATTTGGATGGTCTGTCCCAGGAGACTGATGGAATCCAATGGATTTCTGAATGCTCTTTGGGATTTTCCAGTGGAGGGAGCTGGTGATCTAGCTGAGGTCCTAGTCTCACTGTGGAATGGTGAGATGCAGTGGGCCATCATCTCAACTGCACCTGAGTGCCCTCTCCAGCACTGTACAGCCTGCTCCACTCCTTGGTATACTGGGGAGTTGCAGTCAGTGAAACAGGCTGGACATTGGCTAGAGCACAAATGGAGTAAGACTCCAAGTGAAGATGACTGAGCATTATCTATAGCACATAATTGTGCCTACTGCACGGCAGTGAGGGCAGTAAAGAAGGCTTATTTTGCTGCCTTCACTGAGTCCTTGAGTAGCCATCCAGTGGAACTCCTCCAGGTGGTCCAGAGCTGTTAACACCCTCCCAGGCAAATGGGCCCTGGCCCCATCGAGGACCCACTGTGACCTTTAAGCATCACGCTTTGAGGACAAAATTGCTTGTCTCTGCAGCGAACTTGACGCTGTTGTTAGTGCAGTTCCAGTCAAGGTGTCTGATGTCACCATCTGCCCGATTTTGTGGGATCCGTTCCAGTTCCTGTGTCCTGACGATGTGGACAAGGTGCTTGCAGCAATGAGACCAACCACGTGCCCTCTCAATCCCTGCCCCTCTTGACTAATAAAAGCTTGCCGAGGAGGTATGACTGGGTGGGTTCAGGGAGTGATAAATGCTTCCCTGTGGAGAGGGGTGGTCCCTGCTGTCCTTAAGGAGGCAGTAGTGCAGCCACTCCTGAAGAAGCCCACTCTGGACTCAACAGTATTAGACAACTACCGCCCAGTCGCAAATACCCCTTTCTTAGGGAAGGTACTTGAGAGGGTTGTGGTGGAGCAACTGCAGGCACTCTTGGAGGATACTGAATATCTAGACCTATTCCAATCTGGGTTTCAATCTGGTTATGGGACTGAATCAACCTTGGTCACCCTGATGACCACCTTTATCAAGAGAGGGACAGGAGGAGCACAACCCTGTTAGTTCTGCTTGACCTTTCATTGACTTTTGATACCGTTGACGCTGGTATCCTCCTGGATCGACTCCATGAGATGGGTATCAGAGGCACTGTGATACAGTGGTCCCAGGGCCAATTTCTGAGAATAACATTGGATGACTATTCCTCGGCCCCTTGGCAATTGAGCTACGGGGTGCCGCAGGGTACCATCTTGTCCCCAATTTGTTTAATGTCTGTATGAAGCTGCTGGGAGAGGTCATTGGGGGATTTAGAGCTAAATGCCATCAGTATGCTGATGGCATGCAGCTCTATCTCCCTGTGACAACTGAATCAGGAGAGGCTGTGCAAGTCCCGGATCAGTGCCTAGACTCAGTAACGAGCTGAATGAGGGCCAATAAACTGAAGCTGAATCCTGGCAAGACGGAAGCCCTGTGAGTGAGTGGTTCCTGTGTCCAGAAGATAGGTTCATTGCCTGTTCTCGATGGGGTTGTGCTCCCTCTGAAAGATCAGGTTCAGAGTCTGGGGATACTCCTAGATCCATCATTGTTGCTGGAGGCCCAAGTGGCTGTGGCGGCTTGGAGTGCCTTTTACCAGCTTTGGCTGGCTCGCCAGCTATGGCCTCTCCTGGACAGTGATAGCTTGGCCATGGTGGTACAGGCATTAGTAACCTCAAGACTGGATTACTGCAACACGGTCTATGTGGGGCTGCCCTTGAGGCTGGTCTGAAAGCTGGAGCTAGTGCAGAATGCAGCAGCTCGGCTGTTGTCAGGAGCTGTCCCTTTTCAGCATGTAACTCTTTTGCTGAGGGAACTGCACTGGCTGCCGATTTACTACTGGGCCAGGTTGAAGGTATTAGTACTAGTGTATAAAGCCCTAAACAACTTGGGACCAGGATACCTGAGAGAGCGCCTTCTCCCTTACCAACCGGCCCAGGCACTGAGGTCATCAAAGGGAATGTCCCTGGTATTTTCACATGGCCCAGCTGGAGTCCACCAGGAAAAAAGCCTTCAGTGTGATGGCTCCCTTCCTGTGGAACTCCCTAACTTTGGAGGTCAGGCAGGCGCCAATGTTGTGTTGCTTCCGGCATCTCCTAAAGACATGATTATTTTGAGAAGCCTTCCTTGCGTGACCAGCTGCGGTTTATTAAATTCTGAATTTGGTTCTTTTAAATGTTTTAATTGTTTTAACATGGTGTGTTATTCTTTTATCTTTGCTGCTCGCCACTCCAAAATCTTTTGATGTGGAGCGGTATATAAATATTGTAAATAAACAAATAAATAAATAAACACAGCCTTTAAAATAGGTCAGGTTACTTTATTTTTGGAAATGATTATTTTACTAGTTTAAAAAAAACACATGGTAGCAAACACATTTTATGGTTTTATTCATAGTGAATATATGAGGCCAAGGTTAGGGTTACGTGTTACACTTTTCTAGTATTTTGCACAAGGATTTACAATTCTCCTCTCATTCAGCCAACAAGCCTGTGAACCAGATAATTAATAGTGTCATTTTACAGATGGGAATGAAAATTGTTCCTGGAGAGGAGTGGGGTTAAATATGAATTTTATTTTGTTTATGTAAGGCAGATTTTATGTTCTGCCTGTAAATTCTGGCACATTTTGTTCTTGTAATGGCCTTTGGCTGAACTGGAATCTAGCTGGTGCAAAGAAATGTGTGTGGCCGCAAAGAATTTTAATGATATTCTCAGCAGGACTGGTAGTGCACTAGGTGCCATTAGGAAAACCACAAACCTTGGCATTTTTTAAAATCAGGATTTTTCAAAATTTATACAGCTTGTCATTAAACAGAAGACAACAAATGGGGAGAAGTGTTCCACTGTATATGTAAGTATGTATTTAAAGTACTTATATACTGCTTGATATCATAAGGTCTCAAAGTGGTTTACATAAAAATGCATAAAATACAATATAAAAACAATATACAATAATAAATATATTTAAACCTTACAGAAATAGTAAAACAGAGCAGTGCAATTACACGTCAGGGAAAGCCTGAGTGTCTAGAGGTGTCTAAAGTTTGCCACACTTTCTACCTCCCAGACCGAACATGGGAGAGCGTTCCAGAGGGTGGGTTCCACTTCCAAGGAAGCCCACTTACGTGCTGTTACTTGACGACACACTGTTGCTTGTATGATGATCAACAAGGCCTCCTCAGAAGATACAGGGATCCTTCACACTGAGCTTTTATCCTGCAATTGAGATGGCTCCTTCACAGAAGTTTGTGGGCTCTTTATATGATGCCGTGACCCTCCAGGGCATCTCCTGCACTAAATGCCTTTTGTTCTGTTTTTAAATAGATCACAGATAATGAGCTATATCAAATTACCCCATTGTGTTCTGCTTCAGTTTCCTCTGTGAAAAGAGTTGAAGTGACAAGAAGAGGAGCAAGATCAATGAAAGATAATGGAAGACTCAGATACGGGGAGAAGGGGGGCAAAGGGGGTGGGGGGAAAGGAAGCACATGAAAAAGGAAGTTGTCATAATCTTGCATTTAAAATGGATGCAGAAAGCCCCATTTTAAATGCAGGATTTTAGGCTGGTGTAGAGATGCCCACAGAGTGAGGAAGATGGTCAAGGCAATAGTATGTCAGAATAAAGAATTGAGACATTCAGGGACCCATCCCAAGCTCCTGGGAGGGGAGCAGCTGAGGGGCCTTTGGTTACTGCGGATCCTCCTCTCCAGCCCTGTTGCTGTGATGGTGGAAAATAACCTAACATGGTGGCTTAATTTTTAGTGGTGTGCACCAACCACAAGATTAGAGTCAGACCCCAGTTCAGAAAACAGTCCAATTTACCTTGAACTGATTCAGAGGCCAACTAGCTCAACTCGGAGACCAAATCCAAATATCAGTTAGGAAATCTGAAGCTTCTTGCATCCCACTGACTAACATTGGAAATCAACAAGCAATTATAATTTTTTTGTTTGTTTGACAGAATTGGATGACATTGGTAGGCATAGTATCCCCTTCTGATGGGATGAAGTTTGTCAAGTTTAAGATGGATAGGTGCAAGGTTTTTGTGTGCAAGAGCAGCCTTTTCGCTTCGGGAGTTTCTAAAAAAGGGTGTACATCCTCCTATGTTCTTTGTTTGCAATTTGTATGAAAATGGCACATACACCATAGAGGTGTCCCTAGGCAAGAAACTTGCAAACTTTCAGAAGGAGAGGTGAAGGGACTAGGGAGTTATGATTAATGAAAAACAGTGTAAGGCTTTTTTGTTTCCTGCTCAATTGGCACCAAACCACAGAAAGTGCAATAGGACAGGAGTGGATGATGGATGTGGAGCGGTGGCACAGGCAGAAATACTTGGACATCCAGCATTTTCCAAGCAAGCATCCAATGCTACACCCTCCCAAGGCTCACAGACTCACAAAAGCTCTTTTAACGTTCCTGCTGCTGGGATAGAGAATGAGCAAAGAGCACTTAACACTGAAACATTCCGGTGATGTATTATTTCAACATCCCTCCCTCAAAGCACTGAGGTTGGAGAGCCCTGGTAAAACCATGCACTATGATTAGAAGCTAGAGCCATCAGTCACAAAACTATTCTCCCTCCTCTCCTGGCCCTGGCATTTCTTACACATAGAGTTTGTGGAAAAATGCATCCATTTTTGCAGACATCTTGTTGCGGTCTCTGGATCCCCCTCAGTTGCTAACGAAGATTTGGGAGGGTTTAGATTAAGATTTGGCCCACTTCAGAGGAGCCCTGCTTTGATTCAGACTTCTCCCTGATCTTTCTGGATCAGCCTGATTCAGTTCAGGATTTGGCCCAATCCCAAACACACCCCTAATACATTTATCTAAAAGGGTAAAACGCCAAATGCTGCAGAACCAGTTTTGTAGACCGCAGGGACCTGGGGTCTTTCAAGACTGTGTGATTTCCACATGAGCTGCAACTCGTAAGGTCTTTGTGTGCAACCCCATACATAGACAGACATCTGCATTTGCTGCCAAGGTTCTTGAAGACACATAAAGGGAAAGAGGGTTCCCATCTCAATCCCTGTTCCTCATCAAACCTTTTGCGCTGCATGGGTCCTACCCCTGAGAGAAAATTGGTACTATGGTGCTGTGACAAACCGAGGCAGTGCCAGCTCCAGGTTTTAGGGAGCCCTTGGGCAAGGTACACTCAGTGGGCCCCCTCCATCAATGAGTCGACCTTCTCACCGCCATTGTCACCAGCTGCTCTCGCTCCTCACCCTCTCTCTCATCGCTGCTACCACTTGCTGGCTTGACAGGCAGAGAGCCGGTGAGCAAGGAGGCAGGGGCATCTGCTCCCCCTCCTTCTCACCACTACTGTTGTCTGGACTAGAGAGAGAGGCTGGTGAACAAGCAGGTTGCCATAGTGAAAAGGAGGAGCAACTCCAGGGGCTTTTGTCAGTGGGACCCTGCTGGGGTGTGGGCCCTCGGTATGTGTCCAGCTCTGCCTACCTTTGACATCAGCCCTGCACTGAGGTAACGTATTGTTCCAGAAAAGCCCAGTATGGTACAGAAGGCAGAGAAGTTGTCCTGGATCTGGCTGAACTGGGCGTTACCTCTAGCATTCCCACCTCTGCCATTAACAGTTTTGGGCGTGGTCAAGTGATTATCTTTTGGCTTCAATTTGCCATCCATACAGTACAATAATAGCAATGTATCTGCAGGTAGAGGAGCACGGATCTGAATTTTAGCGAGAGATTTCTTCTCCACAGCTACCTCTGGTTAAGCTCAGCTGAAGCAGTTCGAGCGGGTGGCATGAGAGTTGTTCAAATGGAAGCTGTTCGTGGTGCATATTGTATTTTAATCCCTGTTCCCTGTAAAAAGGGAATATTTTAGGGAAAATATGGGTGCTCATGAAAACCCTGCACACAATCATGGGCAGCAATGTTGCAGCATTCATAGTTATCACTTCTACAGCACACTCATTTTAAATAGGATACACATTATAATGCATGCTGAAAACTGAAATCATATAATTTGTTTACTTAATAGATGTTTATACCACCTTCAACAACAACAATATTCCAAGGTGGTTGATAATGATAACTATGATAAAAGACCCAAAGCCTCCACTGAAGTTTAAAACCAGCAAGGCCAACCCTGCTTGCAATGACTCTTCATTTCATTAAAAAAAGCACAAAAGGTGTTGGGTTTGTAATATATTATTTGCCTTTGATAATGAACACTAGCTACTGCATCCTTCCATGAAGACACCTAAGAGGCCTGTTCTATTTACATATTTTCCCAGTTGCTGTACCTTCCTTGTGCAACATCTCTGTGAAGGAAACCATCACCATTAGAATATTTATGTGATTGCTTCCCTTTTTATTGCATTTCGGGCGCAATCCTATGCATGTTTAGACAGAAGAAAGTCCTACAACTCCCAGCAGTCCCCAAGCAGCATAACTGGTTGAGGAATGCTGGGAGTTGTAGGACTTTCTTCTGTCTAAACATGCATAGGATTGTGCCCTTCGTCTACTAGAGCCAGTGGGCGAGGAAGGAAGGATTTGGTTTGTGCAAGCAAGCCAACTATCACATGTTTCATGTAGCTCTAAAAGTGAAGGAAAAGATGTGACCTCTATGTGTCTCTTAGTATAAGGCAGCGACATCAGCCTCTGCTTTTCAATCATGCTTGCACTTAAAATACAAAACCATTCAAATGAGAGTGGGAAGGCAAACCTAGTTATGGTTCGCCCTCATTGTTCACCTGAAGATCCATAATCAAGAACAAGCAATTGTACTGTCTACACTGATTAACTCAAATTAAATGTTTAATTTAAAAAATTAAAACATGATCTCTTGTTTCGCCAGGATCTAGGCTTTTCTGAGGAATGGTATAGTATGGGCAAAATCTTTCAAGGGTGAACGCTGCTCTTTTCTAACATTCAGGCTGCAATCCTATACACACTTACCTGGAAGTAAGTCCCAATAGGACTTACTTCTGAGTAGACATGCATAGGATTGTGCTGTTATTTGTTTTGCAGGGCACATTACTTGTGTACAGATTCACTTTTTAGGATCAAGACCTCATGTTGACCTCATCTTCTTCAGCCACAGTGTGCATACTCTTTTTCTGGGCAATCATCTACTTAATCATCAGTAACTGTTTGGTCTATAAAATACTATTTTTCTGAAGTTGCTACTTTTCCTTTTTATGCACATTCTTACAGACCAGTAAGATTTACATAGAATCCATAGATAAATTCACTTTCTATACAAACAGGGATTGGGCTGGGGTTGGGGGGGGAGGCAAGGGGTGAAGTGGTCAGAGTGCTGGACTGGGACTCAGGAGATCTGGGTTCTAGCCCCCACTTGGCTATGAAGCTCACTGGGTGACTTTGGGCCAGTCACGACTCTCAGCCTAACCTACCTCACAGGGTTGTTGTAAGGATAAAATGGAAAGCAGGAGGATCATGTACAGTGCCAGGGGTTCCCTGCAAGAGGAAAAAAGGTGGGATAGAAATATAATAATAATATAAAATATGCAAACAAAGTTGTGCTCAAAGATGCAGTTAATGAAAGCTGGGAATCTGGGGAAGATGCAGATGTTCAGGTAAGAAATGTGCATGTATCAATGTAAAAGATGCTATTGTGTTAAATAAATAAAAATAAATACTAAGATCTTTTAAAACCCATCTTTCAATACAATATTCTCAAGGTGGTGGATAATACTGATGGATACCAGCAGCTAATGTTCCATTAATCCATTTACATTGCCATTGGTAATCTCACAACTAAATACAACAAAGTGCCCCACAAAGCCTAAATGAAGCATGTATAGTGCTGCCACACTCCAGTTTCATGATAATATAAAGGAATGTTAAATGGATGGACGGGTGTCAAACTTAAACATAACAGTCATCCAAAATTTCCTGCAGTGAACTCAAATAGCAAATATTCCTCAATCACAAGCATCCCGAATGCAAACACCATCCAACTTGTTAGAAGCACATCAGCCACATGGATATTGGTCTCTATTGGCATAGATACCTTATGTCTTTCCATAAATGGTTTTTCCAGTAATCTCACATGCTTTTGTGCAGGGCCCAAGTACCCTACTGTAGCCTTATTTCATTGTTGTATGAACACAGTAAAGCCTGCACCCTGTTGTGCAGGCCAATAGATAGCCATCACATGGGCATCTGCAATTGGCCCCCTCTGGATGAGCCATCTTCCCCAGATTACCAGCTTTCATTAAAAAAAAAGGCAAGTCTCTAGCCAAGATATGCAGAAAAATGTATAGCCGTTATCCTGCCCCTTCGTTTTGGAAGCAAAAAACCTTCCAGGGTTTTTAGCCAATGAATGAAGTTGCAGCCGTTGTAAAGCAAGCAAGTGGCCAGGCATTCCTGGTGGGAGTGCTTGCTGCCTTAAAAAAAAAGCAATTGGATTTCAGTTTAGCTCAGACTGGACAGTAGTGTGTCCCCCCAAAAAGAAAAGACGCAGATAAGAAGTTCATGATCATTCTAACTCAGGCCTTATTGTTTTTTTCTGTGTTTGTAAACATTTTAAAAATTATGCTGACAATGCATGCAGATAAGTTCACCATTATATCTGCATTATAGGAGTCAGGGCTGTGGCTGAAGGAGTATGAGTCATGCCAGCCCTGCAAAGTAGCCCAGTGTTGTTATTCCCATCGATACCAGTTAACCTGGGGGGGGGGCGGGTAGAGTAGTGTATGATAACTCTGCAGTGTAGTCCAATGTTGTTATCCAGTCTACTGGTATGTTGGTTGTTTTAGGGAAATGCAGGGGGGTTGTGAAGTTGATTGTAGCAGCAATCAAGATCTAGAGGGGGTTATTGGGATGCATGTAAGGAGAAGGAGAGAGAGAGAGAGCACTTTATGAGCACATGCAAATGTTGGTTTCTGCAGGAGGCCTGGGTGGGGCCTCTCCCTCTCTCTTTTAGTGTAGGCCTTGGAGCTGAGACAGTGTGCCTTCCAGCTCCTCAGAAGTTAATGTTTTCTCATGTATTGTAATAATAAACCCTGTTGTGAAGGTCCTGTGTTTACTGTGTGTTCTCTGGAGAGCAGAGCCTAGGAGTAGACTGCAAGCTGAGAAGATCACTCCCCTCCCCCAATATCAACCATCCCCTTCTTGCTTCTAATAGCCTTTGGCGCAAGGGCCATTACATGGGTGAAGGGAGGCAGGGAATGAATTGAGGGCTTTAGCTGCCTGGACACCAGGTCTATCTACTGAGAAACAACAGAGGTCTTGCAAGGGAGATTTGCAGTCCGAATGAATTAGTCAGTGGTAGGTGTTACAGGTATCCAATTACAACGACTATGCATTTTGGGAAGAAGAAGCAATGGCTGATCTCCATTTCTGAGAACAGAAAGGCCAGCTATAATCAGCCTGCCTCTTGCCTTTAGTGAAATACACAGGTTCCTGAGGCAGCATAAAGGAGAACTGCAAGGAACATAACAGCCCTTGTATTAGCAAAGCTGGGGATTAGTTTTCGGTGGAGCACTAGGTAAAAAATCTAATTGAAGCAAAATTGTGAGTATTAACTAGTGGTTGAGGGAAGGAAACCCTCAATACAAAATCTCTTGTTAAGGTGCTACAAAATCTTCTGGTTCCATCTCTACCACTAACTAATTCATTCAGACTGCAAGTTCCATTTTGAGAATTGGTCTATCTAAACAGCAGAACTAATGACCATAACACCTGGCCAAATTTTGGACTTTGTTTCTTCCCCCATCCCCTGCCACTTAGCCTGATTAAGAGTTCTGGAGAAAAAACAAATTTTGTGGAATTTTGATTGGTCCTAATACAGATTCTGCCCAACTGTGGCTTTTGGATATTTTTCTCATGGACCAGCATGACAACTTTTGACGTTTTTTACATATACACAATGTGCAACCAGACACAAAATGCATAGTTCCAGGAAAAAAATGTACAATTGCAAAACAACTTTCCTGCAGTCCAAAACTCAAGCCATGCAAACACTGTATTATGTTGATATAAAAAGTGGCCGATAACAATGTAAAACGTAAAGTGAGTAGTCCAGGCTCCTGCAGAAACCTAAATTCTGATCAAGCATACCCATTTATCCTCTCCCTGCCAAAGACACTTTCAACAGACTCCACTTATAGAATGTTTACCAATGTTTGCAAGATGAAGGAAATAATTCTAGGACAACTCATGTAAAATTGCCAGTGTGCAGGCACAGGTATCTGCAATGAAGTCAGATGAAAAGAATTCATTCAGCTTCTTCGCAATCTCCTCATCCTCCTTTAGTACTCCTTTGGCATCCAACGGTCCAACTGCTTCCCTAGTTACCTGCTTCTCTAATATATTTAAAGAATTCTTTATTTTTGGCCTTGATGTTATTAGCAACATTCTCCAGTTGTTAACTGCATTGGATGGCAGTGAGCAGTTGATCTCCTATGGGAAAATGTCTCAACATTAATTCATGACATCTGTAGGAGATAGAACCATATATAAACAAAAATAACATAGTTTATTGTGTGAGCCAATGAAGGTGTCTCAAAGGCTACAAAATGGAATGTGAAATACCGAAATGGTGTGAAGTTCAGTTCCTGCCAGTTGTGCAGCTCTTAAAAGCAAAAGACCCCTGCCAGGAAAAGGAGGTTGGTGACCTTTAATGATCTTGGCATTGCTAAGCAACATCTGGTTTATATAGGCCACCAGTTTTCGCCTGCCTAATCTGCCCCACCCCGTGCCCCGCCCTGCCCCACACACAATGTTTAAATATTTTAGCCACTAACTGAAGAAATATGATATGATTTTCTTTTTTATACTGTATATACTGGTTAGTGAAAAGCTCTGAACTGTTCTGTAAATGATTTGATTCCTAAAATAACAAAAACAGTACATGAGAGCAAAGGGTAGGCTACTGGATTTCATGGCAATCCATGAAGAGTTTGGACTTGACATCAGAAAGCAACCCGCTCTGTGGATCCCATGTGATGCTAACCCAGCTGGCCCTTTTCAATTTTCATCAGTTCAGAAATAAACAAACAAAACAGACCTTTTACCTAAGTCCTTTTCCCATTTATTATATTTTGTCACTTCCCCACCCCCCACCATAAGTGTTGCACTTTAATTTCAAGTCTTGACTTGCTCTGTGGAGAACAACGTATGGCAATGCGCTGCGGGAAGCTTCTGTTCCCTCATGAATCCAACAAAGTTCAATAAACAGAGCTGCTCCATCTATAAATAGACCCAGACCTAATGCATTCCTATGTCAGAAAGCATTTCATGCTATTATTAATAATTGGTCTAGTTCACAGAGCACTTTAAGAGCCAGCTGGGACAATTATCACCTAGTTTTAAAGACAATATAAGCACCCAAATGGGGAAATTGATCTTTTTACCTCAGGTGACAGATGGCCGTTTCCCAGCCCCCTCCCTATGAATTGATTATCTCCACAGTTGACAAAACACTGGGGCTTTAGGGTAGGTAGGAGTCAGCTGAAGGCACAGGGTGATTAGTCTTCATTTGCACATCTGCAGCGCAATAGGCAGCAATGTCAGAGAGGAAAGGAACAGCCAGTCATTCCAACCTGTGGCAGAAGCAACACGCCAGAAGTCTTAGACACTCCATACTCCTGTCACCAGCACAACTGAACCAAGGTCTGCTGCTCGCTCAGCCTGTACTCTTGCTGAATGTAGACTTCACAGAATGAAAAACAGACAAGTGGATTCACACTGGCTGAGCTGTTAAATAAAGCCCACCTGTCCCAATGAAGAACAAACCAGGCAATTTGGTGAGTCTTGAACTTACTGAAATTTTAAGTACATTTCTTTCTTTTTTTAGGGCTGTCATTTCCAGTTTGGGACATGACCTCTGGGTCTTTAATAGCTGGCACAGAACAGAGAATTTTAGCAGATTCAGCTTTTCTTAGAATTGTAATTCTATAGGTCGAGAAGCTGCACCTGATGGAATTTTCTACTTGACACAGCTCTTAAAGCCATCTCCTATACTTAAACTGCTAAGTCTAAATCTAGAGGAAACTCAAACATTTTGAACTACTTGCAAATGAAATCTGAAATAAGATATTGTTTGTGAAGCCAGAAATCAAGTTGTAAATTAATGTTTAGAAATGCTGCCATGACATATCACTGTGGAGTAATAAAACAGCACAGTTCTCAATCACCTGGAAAGATCTCCCAATCAAATGTGAGAGTTTGCTCATTTAATATAGTTTGAATAGAGTTGTCTTCAGCTTCATTGCAATGGGAATGCAACGGCTGTCAAAATATGCTGAAAATAGGAATTAATATACATAATACTGAAAATTGTTCTAAATTCTTTTGAAATAATCAGCAGTATATGATTTATAGTGGCATGGTTTATCTATCATTCCAGTGATAGGTCAGTGTATTGTATTACAATAATGCAATTGTTTTTGATTCTATATATATATATATATGTGTGTGTGTGTGTGTATATACATACACACACACACATGCATATAAATGCACTAATTTTACCAATGTAGTAAAAACTCTGATGCTAACTGAAAATATGAAATATCAGTTCTGCTGTTTGACAATTCTAATGCTGTACAATTACATTTCAATAATATATTTTTATTATTTTTAAAACACAGTTTACAACCTATTGAAGCTCTCTGGAGTCAAAATAACACTTAGTGGTCAACAAGACAAAAAACACCTTGGTTTATTGGAAACTTCTTTTTTTTACAATTTAAAATAGAAATGGGAATACATACATGAATTGTTAAAATATAAGGTCACAAGCCAATGAAAGTTAAGCACAGCTATCACTTGCTTATTCTTACTAGGAAATAACATTAAACCATTTTTTAAAGCGTATTCTTTTTAAGTCAATGGGACTTGACTTAAAGTACTCAATTTTGACAGGTTTGTGCCCTAGGAATCTTAGTTTGCAGTATTCAGATAGGATTACTAAAATTCTGAAAATATTGTCAGTTAACATGACAGTTAATATGGTAATGAATCAAATAATGGATATTATATTTTGACCTTGCTTGACCTGATGCTTTATTTAGTTTCTTTGCTCCTTTAACAATAGTTGAAGGAAGTAGGCTTCCTAGACACTAAAAACAACAGTTAAGTTTAAAACTTGACATGCCAATTCAGTTCCATGTTTCCATTATTCTTTCTAGTTGACTGATAATTCAATCTTCTGCAAGTATGTTTTGTTGCTGCTGCTCTTAGTTGTAAGCTATTATTCCAATGTTTTAAAATCATCTATTTCAAGGGCACATTAGCCCGTAGTTATCCATTTCAGAGTCAATAAAGCCTTCTGTAGAAGGGTTAAAACAGAAGTAAATAATTTCCCATTCATATTCTATATCATCTAAAATATGTTAATTGGGTTTTTTTCAAGTGTTATTACAATCTTGGTTGCATTTACTGTTATTGGAAGATATTCCATGCCCTTATTTGATAGTTCATTTAATTCCAGTGTAAACTTGGTAGGGCAAGAGTCTAATTTTCCTAAAAAGCCCATGGATAGTTATGCTTAGAGTTGATCCCTTACAATAAATGGGACTTAAGTGAAACTAACCTAAATCCCATTATTGTAGCATGACTAAGTCTGGATCCAACCCATAGTTATTATATCAAAAGGTTCAGCAAAGATTCATAGAGACTAATTTGCAACATATTTTGGAACATAGTACTTTTAAGTTTGTCTTGTTGGTTTATTGTTTTTTGTTAACTTTCCTAATGAACCACTACAGTATTGGAATTTCCTGTCAAACACTCATTTGATTAGTTTGTTCTGGTCATAAAACTAAACTGAATTTGTATCAACATAGTTTAAATCAGTACATCTATAGGTTGTAATTTCATATGAAAATAGTACACATTATTTTAAAGTTCCCATCTTCGTGTTATCCTTGGAAACTGCATTTTATCACTTCATCACCTGTTTTTTAAATTAATATAGACACTTGCAAAATATTTGGTGATTAGAAATTCTGCTCTTATTGCTGCTTTTGATGCCTTGATAATCTCCACAGAAATTTGTAATGTTGTAAACTGAGGATTAAGTTTAAATGAGAAGAAGCCATAGCCTGTTAAGCAATAAACACCCTGTTCTCATGTGACTTCTGCGAAACAAAAAAAAGATAAAAGGGGGAAAGTTACAAGAAAATATCTGTCAGCAGATATTTTGAATGCTGAGAGTTGGAATTTAGCCATATCGTCAGGGTTTCTTTCTCAATTATCCATTAATGGATTTTTAAAAATTGGATCATCTTGGAGCAAAACATTGTTTTGTAATATGCAAGTATACATTTATATTACCTATTAGGTAATTAAAACCTTAGCTTTCCTGTGCAAACTGTATGTTGAACACACTCTCCAAAGATTTAAAGTGAAAACGTTAGGCATGTAAGTGGTAAGCTACATTTACCACCAAATTAAAATATGCAAAATGTTCAGTAATGGCTCTCTAAACGGAAACAGAAGTTTACAGAAAAATGATCTCTCCGTGGATTATGCTTGAACCCTGGTAATCAGTGTCTACAATCAATAATCTGTTGAAGTATGTGTATACTAACAATTCACTAATTTAGTTTTTATTGCTATCCTTATCTTGCAACCAAACAAAAATCTTCAGCGGGAAACACAAAAATCTGTATTTCTTAGATGTTAAAGTAACATCTTATATAACACTAGAACTACTTTTATGATAAGGAAGTCTCACACTGAGAGAAAAGCATGCATTGAGTGCCATAAAGCATCAGCAAAAAAAATCCCAAGTACATCCATAGTTTCAGCAGCTAATCAGTATGAGTAAATCAGAGTTAGGCTTTTTATTTAGAAATATACAAGTTTCTGTTTCATACTCTTTCCCATGTCTTGTCCCATGAAGGGACAAGACAGAGAAATCTTGAGTGAAAGCAGTTAATCATCCAAACAAGGTCAAGCGTTTAAACAAAGACATAAAAGCACACAATAAAATTGTGTATTTTTGTATATTTGTGTCCCCTTCATGGGACAAGACATGGGAAAGAATATGAAACAGAAACTTGTATATTTCTAAATAAAAAGCCTAACTCTGATTTACTCATACTGCTTAGCTGCTGAAACTATGGATGTACTCGGGATTTTTGTTGTTGATGTTTTATGGTATAACTCTGTATAAGCCTCTCAGACATCATGGTTTGGGTTAAGATACAGAGAACATGCTCAGTATATGGTAACAGACTTGTGGCATCTAGAACATTTCTTTCACATGTGAAGAATAATCTGCAAAGTTGCAGATGTAGGTATGGGAGATTTTAGCAGCAGTCCAGTCCTCTGTGACATAAACAGACGTTTGGCCAGCTAAAAACTAGAAACCAGAGAATATGTTTTACTCAGTCAACTTCTCACTCAAAACAGCTCCGTCAACCAATAATCCAATCCCACAATGCCCATCTAAGCCAGGAAACAAAGTCTCCTGTTCCTAAACTTTTTTATCAGCTTTTCCCAACCTGGTGCCCTCCAGATGGGTTGGCTTGGACTACAACTCCCATCACTCCCAGACAGCTGGGAAAGGCTACTTTATACACACGCTCCTTGCATATGGCCACTATCAGTAGTTATTAATCCAAAGACCTGAGTGCATTTTTCCCCAGTGGAATTTCTCTATAACTTTTTGGACCAATCCAGCACTACTACAGAACATAATACCTAATGCATTCCCCAAGGATGGAACTTTGGTAATCAAGAGAAGCAGTTTGCATCAACCATTTAGAAAAATAGGTTTGAGAAGGCTTTACCATGTTCAGCTGAGTATATTCAGCTAATACCTTAACTATCTGTTACGTTGAAATGAGCAAAAAGGCGATGGATCGTTTTTGTTTATCTAACCCAGCTTTTCCCAACCTGATGTGTTGGATTACAGTTCCCATAATGCTAACTGGGAGTTCTGGGAGTTGTAATCCAACGCATCTGGAAGGCACCAGGTTGGGGAAGGATGATCTAACCAATGAATTTATGATGTTATTCTGGTTCATTTTGAAGATGCCCCTCTTACTTGATTTTGAAATGCTTGCTCTCTATTTGTTGTGTTTGGCTGGCCACAGAGTGGCATTAGACCCTAGAAAGATGGCATCTTTCTACTACACTTAAAGCTTCAGAGCCATGATAATCCAGATGCAACCAATATTTTAAAAAATGAATGGAATAATTTTATTTCCCTCAACGCAAAAAGGATGTACAGAATGACAGATATTTCAAATGATTAGGGTAGGTCAGATAGTAGCTTTTTGAATTCCCAGGTTTATGGTGACTAGACGCAAAAGGGATTTTTTCAGGAATTCTAGCAAAAAATGCAGGGCAGGGGAAGCGTGGAAGGCATGATCCCTCCATGCTTTTCCTGCCCTGCTTAGGATAGGCGGTTGCCTCCAAGTTTGGAGGCAGCCACCTATCTTGATAGGATTGCGCCCTTAATGTCTTGAAGTGTAAAGTGATGCACAGTCAGGCATATACACTGATGGGGTTTGAAGTGGCAATCACTAAGCAGGAAAGACATCTTGCAGTTGTGGCAGGTAGCTCAATTAAAATGTCATGTTGCGTGTCAGTGGTTAAAAAGGCAAATTCCATGTATTAGGAAAGGATAGAAAATTAAATGGCCAGTGTCGTAATGCCTTTATATAAATGTAGTCAGTTTTGGAATACTGTGTTCATTTCTTCTTGCCTCATTTCAAAAAAGGATATTATAGAACTAAAAGAGGTACAGAAAAGTAACCATAGGTGAAATCCTATACCTACTAACCTGGGAGTGAGCCCCATTGAACCCAGTAGGACTTCCTTCTGAGTAGACGCGTATAAGATTGCAGTGTAAATTTCTACCTTAAAAAAGGTGCTCAGCTGGGTTACACTGTAGAATTCTCTCATACATGTATTAAGAATTAATACCGGTATGAGAGAATTAATTATTACCTGAGAAAATTAATTATTCCTTCAAATGCTCAGGCCAGAGAATATGTTTCTGAAAGTATTCCCTCTTGAATTCATGTTTGAACTCTTTAGCTGTAATACTCATTTAAATAATCCTGCATTTTGCACAGTAACTGGGCCTGAAAATATTAAGTTACATGCAGATTAATATTACATTTTCTGCTTTCCTGAGAACTGCTTTGCACTTGCTATGATCTAATCATTGACATTTATGGGGGCAATAGTAGGTGAGAAATTGCTCAAAATGTTGATACTAGCCATGAAAATTCCTCAGACAGATGTTAATACGGGACATAGAATATGAAATGAGGTACATGAAAACTGAGCTGTATCTATTTACATACAAAGAAGTCAACAGAGTTTTCATTATGGCAGAAAAAATGTAGAAGAATAGTGAGATCTTTGTATTCCATCCATCCCATTTCTGGTATCCTGTTGTTGTTGTTGTTGTTGTTGGTTTTTAGCAATCTTTGTCTTTTGATTTTGGTTGAGGTTTTTTTGGTGATATTCTTTCTTTGCTTCTTATATTCCCTTCCCATCAGGGTCATATTTTTGATTAATCACTCCTCCCCACCCCCACCTTACTTCAACCAGGTTTGTACCATTCCTTTAAAGCCAGAAACCCAGGTCCACTTCGTCAATAACAAGGGGATTTCTTTCTGCAGTTCTCATACTCTCTGCTTGCTTGGATAACTATAATTCTTTTAGCTCCCTGTTGCATTACTCAAGAAGCACAATCATATAGCAATAATGAGATATTATGGAGCTTATCCCCATAGGCAGAGGCACAAGACTCAGAGTGTGCCCAGCCATTATTGGTAACAGAAGAACTGGATCTGATAAGCAGCAGTGGGAATTTGCAGAAGAGACCACAAAATAGGTTTTCTACCACTTCCATGGGTGCTGGTGTGTATAGGATCTTGTTCTTCTTCCATCCTTATCTTACCAACCTATTCTTTCCTCCCCCCCCCCACATTGTTGTTCTTTATCTTTTCCCCACAACCATCCCATTTTAAAGTCTAAACTATTTTTGCACTCATGAATAACACCATGATCAGTTCTTTATGGAATAAAACCATTGGGTAGTTAGCAACCTTATCCAAAAAGTCAGTGATGGATATTGAAGAAGATCTAGACCAATTAGAAATTGGTGAAAAAATAAGTGCTAAGAAATAAATGGGAAATAATCCTGTATCTTTCTTTTGTCCCTGTCAACACTTGGTATTGTTTATCATCAGTGTCAGTATTTCAGTTCATTATGCATCATGCAGTGTGATTTGTTGTTGCCACTCTACAAGGTAACACCATACATAGTTGGTATATAAATAACATTATATCATAAGTTCATTATATTTACATGCAGTCATGAGAATAGACTAGAGAAGTTTTGTTTTTAATTCGTACATATTTAGTAGTGTGTAGTGCATGTATCTTAGCAGTGCTGGGCCATGCTTACCCTGAGGCAGTGCTTCAATTCTACTGAATGCAAAGGATCAATTAAGTGATCTAGCAAGATTTTCAGGACTGGAATTCAGTCTGAACATACTTAGGCTTTTGCAGATCATGTGAACTTGCATTTGCAAACTCAGAGGAACAATTTCATTTGGCCCCAATATGCTCTGGTATGTTGCAGGAAGTCAGAAAACATGATGTTGCCCTTACTTTCTTTGAAATATCTTGCTCCCACAATTGCCAGTGGGAGGCATGTACAAGCAGCATAATGTCTCAAGCAAATCCTACTTGGTTTCATTTTTCAAACTACAGCTACCTATATAGAAGGCTTCAAAAAAAGACGGAGAATGTGCTAATCCATTCTGAAAAACTGTGCCTATTTTATCACATTTGAACAAGTTCTTGTAAATTTGGATCTGAGTTCACTGCTTTGGATGTGGAAGGTAAATGGGTGTATCCAACATTAGCCCTCTGTAGAGTAGACTCATTGAACTGAACGGAACTTGTTAGACTAACATCTGATACAACCCAAAGAGTCTACTGAAGTGAATAAATCTACTTTCAAATGTTTTAAAAATCCTGGGATAGATATTTAATACTAAGTTTATCTAAATGGCCAGTAGGTTCAATGATTGATGATACAGATTTTAACCTAAATAGATGAAGTAATTTTGGAAGCAATATTGTTTGTATAGTGATAGGATGTGGGCAGAGCTATCCTAAGTGAGGTAGAAGAGGATCTCTGTAGAGCCACCATGGTGCCACCATGGCATCCAGAGCCCAACTGCCACACAAGCGGCCAGGGTGGGAGACGGGGTGGCTTTTTCACTGGTTTTTCTCCCAGAGGTGCTCTATTTTATTTTCCCTCTCATTTAAATCACTGGGAGGGGAAGTAGCTACGCCAATCTGAGGTATGCCCCCTGATCATGGGACTTCATGGGAAAGCAGGAGAACTGTAGATCCAGCGGATCCAAAACTGCCCCTGCCCCTGGAATGCCACATTTTGGGGTCTGCTGCTTCTGGCTACCACTGGCAGGACACAGCCGACAGTGGATTTATACCTGTGGCTTCCTGTAGGCCTCTAGGGTAGATGGGCTTCCAGGCTAACCCCTTCAATCCAGTAGGGTTAAGATTGTACAGAAAAATCCAACTTCCAGCATGCCACAGCCAGCTGTGATGGCTGGAGCATCCTGGGAGTAATAGGACTTCTTCTTGTCTAAACATACGTAGGATTGTGCCCTTGATTACTGATAATGATATTTTGCCATATAGGATAATAAAGAACAAATGGTCCTCTTGAGTTTGAATGTCTTGAAATTAGGCATTCTATATAATCTGGTCTAACAACTAATAATGCTCTGTGACCATAACTGCATCTGAGGAAAAGTTATCCAAAGAAAGACATAGCTTATCAAACATATATAGAATGTTGTTAAATTTATATTGTGAACAGGAACTGGTTAAAGATAAATTTGGCACAAGAATATAAGAGCTATGCTGGATCAGACCAAAAATCAATCTGGTCCAGCATTCTGTTCACACAGTGGCCAACCATTGGTCGACCAGGAAACCACAAGTGGGACATGAATGCAACAGCACCGTCCTGCTTATGTCCTCCAGCAACTGGGGTACATAGGCATACTGCCTCTGATACTGGAGGTAGTATGTAGCCATCAGGACTAGCAGCCATTGATAGTCTTCTCCATGAGTTTGTCTAACCCCTTTTAAAGTGGTGATAGCCATCACTTAGTCCTGTGGCAATGAATTCCATAGTTTAATGCGCTGTGTGAAGAAGTACTTCCTTTTATCTGTCCTGAATCTCCCACCAATCAGCTTCATGGGATGACCCCAGGTTCTAGTATTATGAGGGGGAGAAAAAAAGTCTCCCTACCCATTTTCTGCACACCATGCATAATTTTGTACACCTCTATCATATCTCTCCTTACTCACCTTTTCTCCAAGCTAAACAATCCCAGCTGTAACCTTCCTTCATAGAGGAGTTCATCCAGCCCTTTGATCATTTCAGTTGCCTTTCTCTGCACTTTTTACAACTCCACAATATCTTTTTGTTTTTAGGTGTGTTGACCACTACTGTACACAGTATTCCAAATGTGATCACACTGTAGATTTGTATAAGGGCAATATGATATTGGCAGTTTTATTCTCAGTTCCTTTCCTAATTATGCATAACATGGAATTTGTCTTTTTCACAGCTGCTGCACACTGGGTTGGCATCTTCACTATGCTGCTCACCACAACCCAAGATCTCTTTCTTGGTCAGTCACTGCTAGCTCAGATCCCATACTTGGGATTTTTTGTCCCATTGTGCATAACTTTACACTTGCTTACATTGAAACTCATTTGCCATTTTGTTGCCCATTCTCCCAGTTTGGAGAGATCCTTTTGGACCTCCTCGCAATCCCTTTCTGTTTTAACAGAACCCTAAATCGTTTGGTGTAATCAGCAAACTTGGCCACTTCACTGCTCACTCCTAATTCCAGATCATTTATGACATTATGGCATTATCAATTCATTATGATATGCAGAAATATCTTTGGAAGGAAAGTCATAATTTTATCTACACATATATATGTATTGTCATTCATTTCTGGTGGTCATGCCAGAAAAGAATATTGGACAGGTATTTAATCTCAAATGAGTTTATATTGGTCAACAAATGCATAGGATCAGTTTGATTCCCCACTATTAGAGAATATAAGATCTCAACATAAATAAGTTATTGGATATATTACTGTATTATCATTGTCCTGTTTTCTAAATATTATATAAATTACGGACTGTTCTTGAATCATTAAATAAATTACAGGCCTGGATGTAAAAAGTAATTATGTTAAACTTAGTGAAGGAGGAAAAACAAATGGAAAGGCACCAGTCAAAGGAAGAAAAAGGAAGGGGACCTCTACATGCACAGGGAAGCATTTATTAAGCATTGTGGAATAGCTCCTTCTTTAGGGGCACTGTAAACATAAATGTAACATTTAATGGTAAAACTGTCTGCACACTCATAATATAAACAACCAAAACCAAGCAACCAAATTGTTTATCATTTGGAAAGTTTTCACTGAAATACTAAAATATAAACAGGAATTAAAGAGCAAAGACTTATACCTAATCAATATGGATTACAAAAAATAAAATAAACTATAGAACAGGAAATACCAAAAAAGGCTCATTATTAAAGGTTCATTGCATAGCCTAAAAGAACTTAGTTTGTATCCAGTTGGTGTTCCTCTGCTGATGAAAAGTTCTTTGATCCAGCAGAGGCCTCTGTTGATGGAATGAGGAGGTAGGTAGGTTAGTTTTTATTATTTCCCCTCTCTTCTGCAATGTTCTGGACCTCCCAAATCTGCTCCAGAAGATTGGGAGACTCTTTGGAATTGTGTGGGAGGTGGTGCGGTGGGCCAGAATTAGCAAATATGGCCTCCCCATTTCACCAACAGAAGCCTCCATGGGATGAAAGACCTTTCCATCAGTGGAGGGATGCCAAATTGTATACATTTTATCTTCAGAAAGTTATATCACAGTGATGATCATTTGACTCCAAAAATATCTTTGTATATGCATATAATAAAATCAGCTGCTATTTGAAAAAAGAGAGAGATGTGTTCATACATCTCCATAGTTGCATGTAATTTGGTCCTTATTTGAAGCCATTAAGTAAACATGCTGTGCCATTAACAAACATTCAACACAACATATATTATAGGGCTGTTTTAAATATATATTGTTAATGCAAAGTTTTCCTTGCTTCCATTTAATTCTTGCTATGTATTGATATATCATCGTTAATGTACAATAAGAACAAAAGACATATCGCTTTCGTGAAGAGTTTACAAACTAAATTTTGATGGGGAGACAACATAGGGAGGGGTGGGTCAGCAGGAACAAGGGTAACCTAGAGCAGGGAGAATATGTATGGATGCAGTTGGGCATAGTTCCTGTAGGAGGCGAGACTGAGGTAAAGGATTCACAGAAAAGGTGCTTCTGAAGAAGAATTTGAAATAGATATAGGTGTTGTCACACAGGTGATCCTTCAAAGTAGTCTGGCTAAATAGATGATTAAATCATTTCCTGAATTAGTTACGGAATCTATAATTTTAAGAAATAGTTAGCCCTCTTTTATTTCGCTGCTGGTTTTACTTTGGTTTCAGGTGCTGTAGACTTTTTACTCTTTGCTGCTGCTTTCATCTTGGCTTCATTCTGTGCTGTTTTCATTCATGATTTCATCCTTTGTATTTTGTGTTATTAATACACCGTATGTCCAGAGAATTTGGATTACTGGGTGGTTTAAAAGTGTTTTCAATCGATCAAATCAAATTAAGAAACAAATTCCCCGGCAGATTATTATTGCAAATCAGGTAAATATGGTACC
This sequence comes from Heloderma suspectum, assembly GCF_057233095.1. Taxonomy (NCBI): domain Eukaryota; kingdom Metazoa; phylum Chordata; class Lepidosauria; order Squamata; family Helodermatidae; genus Heloderma; species Heloderma suspectum. The sequence goes on from NC_139459.1 coordinate 101,074,252, forward strand.
AAAGAAAACAACTATAAATAACAAGAAGGCTTTATTTGTAAGAGATGAAGAATTTCTGTGCAAGGGATTCCCGAATCTGTACGGTATTCTCACTACATGTTCCCTTAGGAGCATATCTGAATGTGTATTTGAAGAAAAGCAACTGCAGAGATCAAAAGAACTTTAATTAGATCTCAGCACTTATAATGTCTGTGACTGAGACAAGGAAAGCTACAAGAGATGAAAAATTACTAGTGGTTAATTTAGTAAATTATTCACAAGATTAAATAGTGATCTTAGATTCATACTAACTGTGCGGGACATAGGCTGATAGAATTTTGTCAAGACAACTCACTGTGCATAACAAACACTCTCTTCCAACAACCTAAAAGACGACTTTATACATGGACTTCACCAGATGGTCGACACCGAAATCAGATTGACTTCATCCTTTGTAGCCAAAGGTGGTGGACATCTATGCAGTTGGTAAAAACAAGACCTGGAGCTGATTGTAGTTCAGATCACGAACTTCTTATTGCACAATTTAGAATCAGACTAAAGAGAATAGGGAAGACCCACAGATAAGTTAGATATGAGCTCACTGATATTCCTAATGAATATGCAGTGGAGGTGAAGAATAGATTTAAGGGTCTAGATTTAGTAGATAGGGTCCCAGAAGAACTATGGACAGAAGTTCGCCATTGTTCAGGAGGCGGCAACAAAAAATGTCCCAAAGAAAAAGAAAACCAAGAAGGCAAGATGGCTGTCTGCTGAGACACTGGAATTAGCCCAAGAAAGAAGGAAAGGCAACAGTGATAGGGGGAGAAATGCCCAATTAAATGCAAAATTCCAGAGGTTAGCCAGAAGAGATAAGGAATTATTTTTAAACAAGCAATGCGCGGAAGTGGAAGAAGATAATGGAATAGGAAGGACAAGAGACCTCTTCCAGAAAATTAGGAACATCAGAGGGAAATTCCAGGCAAAAATGGGTATGATCAAAAACAATGATGGCAAGGGCCTAACAGAAGCAGAAGAGAGCAAGAAAAGGTGGCCAGAATATACGGAAGATCTGAATAGGAAGGATAACAACATCGGGGATAGATTTGACGGTGTGGTCAGTGAGTTAGAGCCAGACATCCTGAAGAGTGAGGTTGAATGGGCCTTAAGAAGCATTGCTAATAACAAGGCAGCAGGAGATGACGGTATCCCAGCTGAACTGTTTAAAACCTTGCAAGATGATGCTGTCAAGGTGATGCATGCCATATGCCAGCAAATTTGGAAAACACAAGAATGGCCATCAGACTGGAAAAAATCAACTTATATCCCCATACCAAAAAAGGGAAACACTAAAGAATGTTCAAACTATTGAACAGTTGCACTTATTTCACTTGCCAATAAGATAATGCTCAAGATCTTGCAAAGTAGACTCCAGCAATTCATGGAATGAGAATTGCCAGATGTCCAAGCTGGGTTTAGAAAAGGCAGAGGAACTAGAGACCAAATTGCCAATATCCGCTGGATAATGGAGAAAGCCAGGGAATTTCAGAAAAACATCGATTTCTGTTTTATTGACTATTCTAAAGCCTTTGACTGTGTGGATCATAACAAATTGTGGCAAGTTCTTAGTGGTATGGGGATACCAAATCATCTTGTCTGCCTCAAAAAAACCCAAGGCAACCAGCTTGATTAGAGGGAGAAAATGTGGAGGCAGTGACAGACTTTGTATTTCTAGGCACAAAGATTACTGCAGACGCTGACTGCAGCCAGGAAATCAGAAGACGTTTACTTCTTGGGAGGACAGCAATGACAAATCTTGATAAAATAGTGAAGAGCAGAGACATCACACTGACAACAAAGGTCCGCATAGTTAAAGCAGTGGTATTCCCCGTAGTAACCTATGGCTGCGAGAGCTGGACCATAAGGAAGGCTGAGCAAAGGAAGATAGATGCTTTTGAACTGTGGTGTTGGAAGAAAATTCTGAGAGTGCCTTGGACTGCAAGAAGATCAAACCAGTCCATACTCCAGGAAATAAAGCCAGACTGCTCACTTGAGGGAAGGATATTAAAGGCAAAACTGAAGTACTTTGGCCACATCATGAGAAGACAGGATACCCTGGAGAAGATGCTGATGCTAGGGAAAGTGGAAGGCAAAAGGAAGAGGGGCCGACCAAGGGCAAGATGGATGGATGATATTCTGGAGGTGACGAACTCGAGCTTAGGGGAGCTGGGGGTGGCGACGGCTGACAGGAAGCTCTGGTGTGGGCTGGTCCATGAAGTCACGAAGAGTTGGAAGCGACTGAATGAATAAACAACAACGAACAGTCTTCATAAACTTGGCACATATTCTCATTTCTAAGCCTTCAAATCAGTTACCCTGTAGCATTTTAAAAGCTGCTGAAATAATGTTGCAAAATGTGAAACATGGGTGAGTCTGTAATAAAGCGCAAATGTAAAATGAATACATAACACATGTAATTACCTAAAAGTATACACAATAGAACTATGTAGTGCTAAGAATATACACAAAAGCATTGTAATTACCTAGAAGGAATGTTGCATAATAAGACTAACTGCTGTTTTCCTGTCAAGGTTAAAATAATTTACTAAAAAAACCACCATGTTCTTCTCTTTAAGAAGTGAGAAAGTATTAAAACGCTATGGGCAGGCCAACTTTTGCAAAGTGATGCAGGTCACCGATTAAATTTTAAAAATATGAATCATGCTGTCATTTTACCCTGCCCTTGACTTTGCTGCTGGGTGGGCAGGGCCCTTTTGCACCCAGCCCTTGGAGATGTGGGGAGGCAATGGGCCAGCTGTAAATCCAGTGTGCCAGGTAGAGTGGGATGCTTTAGAGCTCTGCCCCACCTCTACAACTTCCTGTTTCCTCTCCTTGGCTTACTATTGGCCCACCTACAGTACAGTCTGAGAATACTGGGTGATGGAGCTGTGTAGGAATTTTTTACTCTTTTGGCCTAGGCCAGCCTTCCTCAGCCTGGTACCCTACAGATGTTTTAGACTACACCTCCAAGCATTCCTGACCACTGGCCATGCTTGCTGAGGCTGATGGGAGTTGAAGTCCAAAACATCAGGAAGGCACCAGGTTGAGGTAGGCTGGCCTAGACTGACAGTGTTGCTAGCCGGCTGATTTTTATCTACACTGTGTAGACCTGATTGTGAGGCTGGTTGAAGGGTGGGACTTTAAAGGTACCTTGGTGGTTCCCATGCATGTTTCAGGACAAGATAACTGAAAGCAACAAAAAGCACCCTGAGGCATGTTTAAGGTGAATGGAGGCTTCTTCAGACCTGTTCCTTTAAAGCCACAAGGGTAGGAGAAGACCTCCACTTGAGCCCTGCCCAACTCACCCACACAAAGCTGTAAAGTCAAGGGTGATGCAGGCAGGCCCTCTTTGGCACACAAATGTGAGGGCTGTGGGGAGCCATGGATAGTAGATAGACGAGCCATTGGTCCTGATGCAAGGAAGCTTGGCCAGAAGGGTGGAACAAGGAGGAGGAAAGCTCCTCTATGCCAGTACTCAAGCCTTGCCCAACCTGGTGCCCTCCAGGTGTTGGCTGGGAATAATGGGTGTTGCAGTCCAATGGATCTGGAGGGAACCAGGTTGGGGAAGGCTGAGGAACACTGGAGAGAGGACAGGAAGACGTTAGGTAAGCTGGTTAAGTTAACTGCATTCAAGAGGAATCTGCCCATGTTATAGTAATATGCCATGGGCAGATTTTTCTTTGAATTGTTCAATAAAGTTGTGTTCTCCATTTAAATCCAACAATTTGAGTCTCATCTCTTCATTCTGGGCTGCAGGTGCAATTATTCTAGAAAGTTCAAGCAGGCTTCTGTTCTACGCCAGCCTCAATAAATAGTGCAGCAAAGTAATTTTCATTATTTTTTGCAGTGGTTTAAACTTTGGGAAATGAGGATGACCTGAATGGGTGCTTCAGCTAAGGATGGAAAGGACCAACTCTTAAAATTTTAGGAACATTTATTTCAGTGATAAGCAATCTGGTGCCTTTCTGGTGTTTTGGACTACAATCCCCATCAGCCGCACCCATCATGGGCAATGGTCAAGGGGTTATCAGAGTTGTATAAAACATTTGGAGGGCACTAGATTGCCTACTTCTGAGTTCAGCTCATTTTTTAAAATTTCTGTGAGCAGATAACTTGAATTAAATTACATTTCACTTGCATAAGGAATATCAGTAAATAATCTGCATGCATTTACTATGGGAACCAGTTTTTCATATATTCACTTCATTTATTGTTATTTTACCCCTCTAAGCCTCCAGTTAACTAATAAGGCTTCAAATTGCATATTCCTCCATTTGCAATCTTCTCAGAGTCACTTTCCTTGTTCTTCCTCTTCTTGGCTTCCTCTACCTCCAAAGTTGTCATGTACAGCATCTAGCATATGAATCTTCTCCCATATAGTTATTTCAGCTATGAACTTATTTTCCTGATAAAAATGTAAGTTACAAAATACAGATTACTGATATTACTACTTTTAATTTGCAATTTAATAATCTATTAAACAGCAACAGAGTCTGAAGAATTCAACTACTTGAGACTAAAAATACTTTTGTATAAAACCTACATGCTGTACCTTAAGACTCACGCATTAATCCTAGGTACATTTATTTTTAATTATGGGTTGGCATTAATTTGACATGCAATAATATTCTCCTTGTTGAATCTTTGTTACAAAGGTTTACACAAAAGAATCACCAGGCTGCTTTAGTGGTATAAAATGTGCTTATCTTTGAAAAGTCTCTCTCTCTCTCTCTCTCTCTCTCTCTCTCTCTCTCTCGTTCTTATTTTCTGTGGACACCTTAAAAGATCTCAGCTACAGAGGGAAAATCTTTGGTGAGATTTTAAAGTTTGTCATAACTTGTTCTACATGGCTTATGATATTGCTTGTGATTCACAATGCTTGTTTCAGAGGGCTCTGTCTGTGTGCACTGGTAGAGAACATATTCCACTTTCTGGATCTTTTTGAATGACCTGCCTATTCAGATACAATAAAACTGCTCAATTTAGCTTAATTATAATGTAATGGTCTAAAAAGTAAACCCTATTCGCCAAATAACTCCTAGGCCACTCAGAGCAATTACATCTGTTCTGTGTGAAATTTAAATGAGTAATATACAGCTCACTTGCTCTACTATTATCACAATCTACTGTGATAACAGTAGAGCAGCAGACCAGTTGATGGGTAGCAGATCAGTTCAGTCTCAGCTTCACAGGGCCAGCCCAAGACATTTTCTGCTTGTGGCAAAAAAGCAAGATGGCACCTCCTTAGTCCATGTGCAGAAGCCACCTGGACTGATAGTTGAACCTTACTTCAGTGCTGGCAGTGGGACATAGTTTTCCACCACACCCAATGGCAATAGGCTAGCTTAGAAGGTGAAGGAGACAGTATGGCACACACAGCTGCATTCTCCACCACTCTAGTGCTTCTCCTCCCCATCCCTGAGGCAGCCTTCTTACTCTGCCTGATAATAGGGCTGGTCTTGCAGCTTCAGATTGTGTGGATTTCAGGGATCATAATGGTGTTTGTTCGACTTTGGTTATATTTTTTAATGCAGAAGCCAGTCCAGGGCCTGCCCTACCATTAGATGGAATGAGGTGGTCACCTCAGGCAGCACATGCTGGTAAACAGGAAGAGGCAGCAACGTGATGGAAGACAGAACTGCCACCTGCCTGGTATCCCCCAGGGCTAGTCTGCTTACCTCTGTGGAGGATGCTGTCTTGTCACCAGTATTGTAAGATTCAGCTGGCTTCTGTATGTGGAATGGGAAGGCACCATCTTGTCCTTTGCCGCAGGGAAAAAAATGCCTTGGACCTCAGAAGCCTTTCCACCTTAGTGGCATTAGCCATTGCTTTCCTGGGAGCTGGAGCAATACTGATAAGGGGTTCTAAGGCAGGGATGCACAACCTTAATGGCTCCAAGGGCCACATCTAATATTGGCAAGGATCCCAGGAGCCCATGCAGGCATAGCAACACATACACAAATACACATACATCTTGCTCCCATCCCACTGTTCCTGCACAAGATCACTGGAGCGGGGTATGTACTCTAAGGCCATATCCCTTTGCATAATACACTTACCCCAATTCAGTGATCTCTGTATACAAACACCTCTGTAACAACTGTAGCTGTGTGAGCATCATTGGCTGCAGCACAAAGGACAGATGACCTCTTCCAGTGATGGGATTACTGTAGGAACATAAGAAGCACCCTGCTGGAGCAGACCAAGGGTCCATCTTGTCCAGCATTTTGTTCAAACAGTGGCCTACTAGCTGCCTGTGGGAAACCCACACGTAGGACATAAATACAATAGCACCATCCTGATCACATTCCCCAGCAACTGGTATTGAGAGGTATACTGCCTCTGATACTGGAGGTAGCATATGGCCATCAGAACTAGCAGCCATTGATAGCCTCATCATCCATGAAATTGTATCATCCTCTTTTAAAGCCATCCAGATTTGTGATCATCATCACTATATCCTGTGGAAGTGAATGCCATAGTTTAACTATGCACGGCGTGAAGAAGTACTTCCTTTTCTCTGTCCTGACCCTCCCACCAATCAGCTTCATGGGATGACCCTGGGTTCTAGTATTATGAGAGAGGGAGAAAATACCTCCTGACCCACTTTCTCCATACCATGCATAATAAGCCCCCTAGTCTGACCAGTTGTTGAATTCAATACCTTGAACAAAGCCTTCACTTCCACTTAAAGTTCTCTAGATCAGCGTGATAGGCCCTCTAGCCTGCATAGGTATTTATACAGTAAATGTGCAGTATTTACTACTATGCAGTATTTACTACTGGCAGATTGGATGAAATCTCAGCCCTTGATAAACCATTATTGCTTAGGCATTTGTTTTCAATGAAACAATATTTTACTTTTTTCATGAATTTTCTAGTAGCTACCTACAGTACCTACAAGTAATTTTTAATGGAGTTTGATACTGCTGTTCTCCTTACCTAGAAATATTTTTAAAAGAAAACAATAAGCATATCAGAATGAACTATGATGTCTTTTTAATGATGGTAGTGCACTAGTTTGCAAAGATTAAATCAAAGAGACTGGTTTGCAGAGATTATAGCACATAGCTGTGTTTTATAGAGATTAAAGCTGAATTGCAAGTATAGGTAACTCATTTCCCCATCTATGTACTTAATACAGGAGGACAGACTTGCTTTACTTATAGCACAATTCTATGCAAATTTACTCAAATAACTCAGACTACCAGCACTATCCTATGCATGTTTACGCAGAGGTAAGTCCTACTGTGTTCAGTGGGGCTTGCTCATAAGTAAGTGTGCATAGGACTGAAGCCTTAGAATGCCACTATAGCTGGACAGTGATGGCACAAGTCAAATGTTTTGGATCCAGGATCTGCCTTCCATGGATGGAAGGGTTCAGCAGCTCACAGATTGTGCCTCCACCTGATTTGGGGGGATCCCCCTCCCCTCGTGCCACAGCTCACCCTATTCAGCATGGTCTCCTGACCCTCTGTGTAGTATTTTCAGAGGGCTGGAGGGGCTTCTGTGTGGAGGAGCGAGTGGGGAAGTCCCTTCCACCAGCCCAGTTGAACACACAAATCTTCATCCAACCCAATGTCAGCAAAGTCTATCCATAAAATGCCCAGTGACATTCTAAGGCTGTCCTGGAAATTCTGTTGAAGGGTGGGATTAAATACTCACAATAAATTACTACAAATTAAATAAAATCCTAGTTGCAGAGTTTACTGCAAGCTTCTGAAATTGGCACTACCAAGTAATGCAGGGGACCGGGGACTTTTTATAACTCATCTATTTTGCAAACCACAATTTCTCTACCCAACATAAGTATAGATATGTTTACCTGTGATTACTTCTAAAACATTGCTTTGGGTTAGTACTTAATGATATCAAGTATGAAATATTATATATAATCAGCTTGTGGTAGTCTACAGCATAATCAGCTTTTGGTAGTCTGCCTCTGATATGTTTGTTTGCTCACAGCATAGCCACACCATGAAGGAATTAAGTTCTCCTTTATGGAGTTCATGGACATCTAGACTTAGTGGAAAAAATAAATGATATAATGAGAACACAATCTATTACACATAATTAGTGTACTGTGTGTTTTAATTAGTGTTAAATATTCTACTAGAAACACTAATTTAGGCATAATGAAGCCACATAATGTCAACAGGTCCTTAGGTTTTAGAATCTCCATGACAACAAGTTTTGCTGTTTAAAATTTTAAATTCCTATAACTGTCGGATAGCTGAGAAACACTGAATGCTGGTAAGAAAAGAAATTGATTGGCATCCACTTTTCACTTACAAGCTGAGACTTCTTTAATAATTAATACTAAAAAAAAGAGTGCCTTTTAGCTAATAATATAAAAACAAAGATAGCTGTGCTGGTCCATGAGGGGGAAAAATAAGAAATCCACAGTTCAGCAATACCTTTATTAGGACCAACCAAAAAGCCACAAAAGTGTGCAAGCTTTCAAGTTCTCCAGAACTCTTCATCAGGCAGGACGGTACTGAAAGTAGGGGATAGAGGAAGAAATGGGGAAGTCAAAAGATATGGCCAGATGTTGTGGTCATGAAACCTTCAGTTTTAGACCCAGTCTCAAAATGGAGATTTGCAGACTGAATATATTAGTAATTTGTAAGTGTTGCAGGTATCAGATTACACCTAGCGATCCATTCCTGGAAAGAGAAACAATGCCTGATCTCCACTTCTGAAAAGATAAATACTGTCAGATCTGCTTTTCCTTTGGGGGACGCACAGTTTTCCTCTCCACTCTTTTGGTACTCTAAAACTTTCCAAACCATGAATCAGCCTTTCTATCTCTTGATTCTGACCTCTTGATTGTGCTGCACTATTTTGTTGGAACCCTTTACAACTATTTTACTTAGGAAGAACTTCAATTGTTGTTGTTGTTGTTCAGTCATTCAGTCGTGTCCGACTCTTTGTGACCCCATGGACCATAGCACGCCAGGCCTTCCTGTCCTGCGCTCTCTCCCGGAGCGTGCTCAAGTTCATATTCATTGCATCCGTGATGCTATCTAGCCATCTCATCCTCTGCCGTCCCCTTCTCCTTTTGCCTTCAGTCTTTCCCAGCATCAGGGTCTTTTCCAGGGAGTTTTCTCTTCGCATTAGGTGGCCACAATATTGGAGCTTCAGCTTCATTATCTGTCCTTCCAATGAGCACTCAGGGTTGATTTCCTTTAGGATGGACTGATTTGACCTCCTTGCAGTCCAGGGGACTCGTAAGAGTCTTCTCCAGCACCACAGTTCGAAAGCATCAATTCTTCGGCGCTCAGCCTTCCTTATAGTCCACCTCTCACAGCCATACATTACTACTGGGAAAACCATAGCTTTGATTAGACGGACCTTTGTCGGCAAGGTGATGTCTCTGCTTCTTACTATGCTGTCTAGGTTTGCCATAGCTTTCCTCCCAAGGAGCAAGCGTCTTTTAATTTCATGGCTACAGTCACCGTCTGCGGTGATCTTGGAGCCCAAGAAAGTAAAATCTGTCACTGCTTCCATTTCTTCCCCTTCTATATGCCAGGAAGTGATGGGGCCAGATGCCATGATCTTCGTTTTTTTAATGTTGAGTTTCAAACCAGCTTTTGCACTCTCCTCTTTCACCCTCAACAAGAGGCTCTTTAGATCCTCTTCGCTTTCTTCCATTAGGGTGGTATCGTCTACATATCGGAGGTTGTTGATAATTCTCCCAGCAATCTTAATTCCAACCTCTGATTCATCCAACCCGGCATTTCTCATGATGTACTCTGCATATAAGTTAAATAAGCAGCGTGACAATATGCAGCCTTGTCGTACTCATTTCCCAATTTTGAACCAATCAGTTGTTCCATGTCTGGTTCTTACTGTTGCTTCTTGACCCTCGTACAGGTTTCTCAGGAGACAGGTAAGGTGGTCTGGTACTCCCATCTCTTTAAGAATTTGCCACAGTTTGTTGTGATCCACACAATCAAAGGCTTTAGCGTAGTCAATGAAGCAGAAATAGACGTTTTTCTGGAATTCTCTTGCTTTCTCCATGATGCAGCAAATGTTGGCGATTTGATCTCTAGTTCCTCTGTCTCTTCAAAACCCAGCTTGTACTTCCGGTAGTTCTTGGTTCACATACTGCTGAAGCCTAGCTTGTAGGATTTTGAGCATCACCTTGCTGGCATGTGAAATGAAAGAACTTCAATACCCATCTGTTTATCTGGGTTTTTGACATCTGAGCTCCTCCTCCCTTTTCTCTTGTTTTCTCACCCTCTCTACTTCTTTTGACTTTTTATATTGTAAACATGTGTATAGGGCTTATCTTGTGTTTTTACTGTTCATATAGTGCTTAGAGATGCTTCATAAATAATAATCATAATGATTATTAGGACCAAGTTTTAATAATAAGAAGCAAAGGCAGGTCATTGCCAGAGGGTTTTTTTAAGAGGAAGAAATTAATTGGTATCAAGACATTTATAAACAGTGCTCTTCACAAAATTTCATTGGAGGCACATAGGAAGATGACATACTAAGGGCACAATCCTATGCATATTTAGACAGAAATAAGTCCTATAATTCCCAGCAACGCTGGGATTTTTTGTGTGTGTGTATAAATATGCATAGGATTGTGCCCCTAGTCTAAATGTCCAACTAGCTGGTATTATCTATTCTGTCTATTATCTAGTATCTATGTCCATCTAGCCCGATATTATCTATTCTGTTATCTATTTAATATTGATTATCAGTTATTATTGATTGATGATTTATTACCGATTATCTATTACCTATTATCATCAATTCTAATTGGCAGTGGCTTTCAGACCACTGCCAATTCACATCATCTGCTACCTTATCCTTTGAAATGGAGATGGCAAGCACCAAATCTGGGACTTTCAGTGTGTGAAACATATGCTCTACCACTGACTTATGATCTCCCAAATATTTCAGGTTTGTCTAAAAGACTGAGTTTGGGGGAATCATGCATAGGTTTCTGATAAAAGAATGTCTTAATGCCATTTTAATAGATGCTCTGTTCATGCCAAATTCCATTAATCATGTTCCATACACCTGACACTTTATGAATAGTGAATAGAGTTAATTCACACCTGTGTGCACATGACTCAGTGGTTCATTACTTGGTGGCTTGTAGATGAACAACTGGACTGCTACATATTCATAACTACTCCACTGAAAAGTTTTGTATATGAGGTTGTGTGAAGGCTCTGTTAGTGGTGTTTAATCTGTAGTGGCCCTTTCAAACATGCAGGTCGTAACTTGATGGTGCAGGTCACTAATCACTTAGTGATGAACATCTATGTGTGACCTTTCCCTGATTAACTAGTTCACTTTACTTTCTTAATTAACTTGGGCCCCCTAGCCACATACAGTCCTCACACACAATTCTCTGCATATGTTGACTTCCAAGTGTGCTTGCTACATCTGTTGGGTGGCATAAAGACTACTGCCATGCATTCAACTCTGTATGGGCTGGCTTTTCATACACTGCAATGAGAGCACCTTTTTGTGTGTGGCATCAGTCTTCATATGATATGTCCATGTCAAAATACATCCTTTCTACAAAAGAGGTTCAGGAATCTGAGGAAGAGTCTGAAGCCAACATATGGTAATAAAATCCTATTACTTGCATGAAGCAGTATGGATTCTAATTCTGAATCTCAGTGGATAGTATCCTATGTACCCATGCAGTCATGGGAATGACCACTCATGCATGCAATGGGGCTTTTGCAAAAAATAACCTAAAATGAGCAGAGACCCTCATTTTGGGAATGGGGCAGATCAGGACAGCTTGCAGAGGGGAGCTTTGCTGGCCTGTCCTGATCCACAAACAAGCATTTCATCTCATTTCCAGGGTTATTTTTAGTACCATGAAAGCCTTGTTGTGCAAGCAGTGACTTCCATGTGTGCAACAGAACCAGCGGAGGCAGACTGGCCCAATTGGATAATGCCTAATAACTGCATTTCTGAAGTAAAAATGAATTAAAATGGAATTAGCAGGCACCCTAAGACAGCCTTCCCGAACCTGGTCCCATCCCCCCATGTTTTGGAATTCAGTTCCCATTAAAAAAAATAAAAATCCCAACTTCAAGTATAGCCTGATGGAATCTGAGCTAGTGGTGACTGACCAGGAAAGAGATCTTGGGGTTGTGGTGGACAGTTCGATGAAGATGTCAACCCAGTGTGTGGCCTCTGTAAAAAAGGCAAACTCCATGTTAGGTATAATTAGAAAAGGGCTTGAGAATAAAACTGCCAATATCATACTGCCCCTATACAAATCGATGGTCTAGCCACACTTGGAATACTATGTCCAGTTCTAGTCACCACTCCTAAAAAAAAATATTGTAGAGCTGGAAAAAGTGCAGAAAAGGGCAACTAAAATGATCAAAGGGCTGGAGCATCCCCCCTATGAGAGAAGGTTACAACAGCTGGGATTGTTTAGCTTGGAAAAAAGGAGGGTAAGGGGAGACTTGATAGAGGTCTACAAAATTATGCATGGTGTGGAGAATGTGGATAGGGAGACATTTTTCTCCCTCTCTCAAAATACTAGAACCCGGGGTCATCCCATGAAGCTGACTGGTGGGAGATTCAGGACAGATAAAAGGAAGTACTACTTCACACAGCAGTGACAGTTTTTATTTTTATTTTCTTGGGCATCAAGATCACCGCAGACGGTGACTGTGTCTGTAGCCATGAAATTAAAAGACGCTTGCTCCTTGGGAGGAAAGCTATGGCAAACCTAGACAGCATAGTAAGAAGCAGAGACATCACCTTGCCGACAAAGGTCCGTCTAATCAAAGCTATGGTTTTCCCAGTAGTAACGTATGGCTGTGAGAGGTGGACTATAAGGAAGGCTGAGTGCCGAAGAATTGATGCGTTTGAACTGTGGTGCTGGAGAAGACTCTTACGAGTCCCCTGGACTGCAAGGAGGTCAAATCAGTCAATCCTAAAGGAAATCAGCCCTGACTGCTCATTGCAAGGACAGATACTGAAGCTGAAGTGCAAATATTTTGGCCACCTAATGTGAAGAGAAAAGTCACTGGAAAAGACCCTGATGCTGGGAAAGACTGAAGGCAAAAGGAGAAGGGGACGGCAGAGGATGAGATGGCTAGATAGCATCACCGATGCAATAAATATGAACTTGAGTACACTCCGGGAGAGAGCGGAGGACAGGAAGGCCTGGTGTGCTATGGTCCATGGGGTCATGAAGAGTCAGACATGACTTAACGACTGAACAACAACTACTTCACACAGCACATAGTTAAACTATGGAATTTGCTACCACAGGATGTAGTGATGGCCACCAATCTGGATGACTTTAAAAAGGGTTTTTGAGCCTATGTACACCAGTTGCTGGGGAAGATGGGTGGGAGGGTGCTGTTGTGCTCATGCCCTGCTTGTGGGTTCCCGGTCAACAGCTGGTTGGCCACTGTGTGAACAGAATGCTGGACTAGATGGACCCTTGTTCTGATCCTGCATGGCTCTTCTTATGTTCTTCTCAGCCCCAATGGCCAATGGTCAGGAATGCTGGGAATTATAGTACAAAACATCTGGAGGGCACCAGGTTGGGAATGGATGCTCTAAGTCAAGTAATGTAGAACAGAGATCCATTTTATTTTGAAAAATTGGTAACTCAGCTAAATTTGTGGATGATGCATATTTGTTTCTCCATGTCCTTTGCCGCTCCAGTCTTTTGCACACTCTTAATTCATATGAACATACTACCCACACACACCATTCACACTGACCTTTCCAGATGTCCCTTTGAGCTCATTGAGGCTTACTCCCAAGTGAGTGTGCATGGGATTGCAGCCACAGTCTAACAGCTGACAAAAACACCCATAGCACAGTCTACTCCTTTCTTTGCTGAACTCACTACCATTCACAGTACGCTGCCTCTTCTGTTCTTGGGCCTTCTTGACTGATGTTTGTTTGTTTTTTCCACATCATCATCACCACCACCACCATCATCATTAATTTCTAAGCAGGTGGAATGTCCATAAATATCCCATAACAATTCAGCAGCCCAGCTAATGGCAGGTCTATCCTAACAAACTCTACAGAAATTATTTGTCTGAGTAAACAAACATGTATAGAATCAGGCTGCAGGTTTATTATGCAAACATGTAACCACTTGCTAAATCACCTGGTCCCCAACTTCAGATTTATTGTCACACATCATAACATTGGTTCAGTTCTATACAAATTTTCTTGGTCCATGAAGAAGGACAAGCTGCATTATCAAGGTTATGTAAAGTTTAAATTACTGTTTGAGTTGTTGCAGGATAGCCTACCCACATGTTTTTTTTAATGTTTATTTGGTTTGATGTTCAATAGACAACCAGGTGCACACCTTCTAAGCAATTTCTGTAGAGTAAATTTCTTATTAGGAAAAACTGCAACAGTCTGGAGAGAAGGTTAGAACACCCATACCAATTTGCCCTACAAGTAAATGCATGTATATGAACCATCTGTCTCCATGACCTTATTTATATTCAGCCTTTTTTTCTAATATTACATGGGCGTCAGATTATTTTTGGATATCTGAAGCAATGTGCAGCTTGCTAAATGTATAGAGGGTGGTTTGGAACACTCATACTAATTTGTCTGCTAAAATTAGATATTTGTATATGGCAGCCATCTGTCACCTTGATCCTATTTGTATTCAGCTTCTAAAACTAATATTACATGGGCATCAGATTGTTTTGGGACATCTGAAGCAACACTTACCTTGTTATTTTGTGAGTAATCTGAAATTAACCGTATATATATCTACGGTGCCTATTACATAGCCATAGTACCTATTGTTGTAACATATCGTATTGTCATTTTCTATTAGTGATATTACCCACTTTACAATGTTCATGGGTTCCATTGATTTTGTTTGATTTTTGTTTGATTTTTGTTTGTTTCAGGAAAATACACGCAACCAGCACCACAGTAATTATAATTACTGTAATGTATGAAAGTCTGTCTCCTTAGCCAAACTTCCCATAGTACTGTTGGTAATAAAGTTGTCCAATGAGACCAATGCCTACTTGAAGCTGTCATATACTCAGTGAGCCTCAACCTTCAAAGAAACATTTCAGGCTTGGGGGCTGAAACATTTATTCCCTGTCCATTTCAACTCAAGGTGTGGGGTGTGGGGGGAGAGAAGGTAGAACTGGATCTACTGGTAGATCTCTGAGTGATTTGTAGTAGATCAGCAAGGACTTCTGACTCCTAATTCTTCGACAGTAGCAACAAGAAATGACGCTCTCACACACAAATAACACTGGTGAAGTTAAGAAAACCTTGTGTACCCAGAAATGCCTTTTTGTATGGAAGGACTGTGAGATCCATTCAGTACTGCTGAGTCTGCCTTGCCTTCACAAGGCAGACTCAGCAGTCCAGTTAGACCAACTTGGGAGGCACAATCGACAAGGCATCTGCCATAACAGAAGTGAAAAATTCCTGGGTAAAAATTTCCACCATGGCAAACATCCTATGTAAATTCAGAATGCCCCCCAGAAACATTTTTGATGTTTGGAAAGTTTCATTTAATGCATGAATGGCCTCACCCTTCCTCCACGTAGAGCAGAGCAGCAAAAGCAGACTCCATTCACCTGTTCCAAAGTCCAGATATTTAATGACAGATTATAGACCTTTATGGTATAAGTAATTTTGGTTGTGCTTTGAAATAATGTTGGGGGGGGGGGATAAGGTGAGCTTGAGACCACAAAAAGTAGATAAACTGTAAAATACAATTTCCCCATAATCATGTAACCTTAGTTGGTGATAATCATATGGCTGATTATGAAAATACTGTTAGGAAGTCACGTACTTACTTGTCAGGACTTTTCACGTTCCTTTTTAAATGCTGTATCCACTGTAGCAAATATGCCCATTAGCTGTATTAGACATTTATTTTACATAAATCAGGGTGGATGAGACGTGCTCTGCTGCTTTTCGAATCTAAATCCTTTGGAAATGTGAGTATAAATTTGAGGAGAAGTTTTAAGTATGTAAAAATGCTAAGGGGTTTAACCTCAAAGCAATATTTTACATATATCCTATAAAATCTGTGATGGGTAATAAACAACAAGAGCAACAAATCTTGACTGGCATTTGGCTGTCCCAGATGGGAAAAGATTACTTATCTCTGCCTTAATTCATTCAGACATTTGGTAAGCAAACTAATCTCAAATTGTATTTATCCTAAACAAGTAGGCCCTGCAATAACATGTTGCAGCGTGGAGAAGTGTTCCTGGTCAGTAAGCAGCCATGCCTTCTTCCAGGACACTCTATTCCATTCCCGCCATGCCCCAAACAGATAGTCTGCATTCAATGGCCACTGAGCATGCTCATTTCTCATTGGGCTTTGGGTGGATTTTTGCCTCCTTGGGGTTTATTTTTCCCCTAAAGATTTTTTGCACTTCTATAAACCTCAAAGCTCCCCTAAGCTTGCTAATACTCACCTCTTGTTTGTAAATGGTGCCATTTGGCTATATAAGGATCCATGCCTGGAGAATGAGCCTGCTATTAGTATAGATGATAATAATAATGCAACCAACACAGATAAATATATAATAATGTCTCAGCAGCAAGGCTAAAAGATATTACACATTAAAACTGACAACCATAAAACTAGGTGTTACACATTAAAATCCAGTCAAAATAAGAATTTCTTCAATTTCTGGTGAAAAAGAAGTGAAGAGGGAGACTGATGAATTTTGACTAAAAGAGCATTCTAGAGTTGTGACACCACCACAGAAAAGGCCCTGTCTCTTGTGCTCACTCACCACATATCCTCAGGTATGGGCACTGTTATTAGCTGGTACACTAGGGCATGGGCCCCAGATCTTTTGAGCTGCCCCAGTGATATCATCTGCCTTAATACAAGCCAGTCTGTCCCATCTGAGCTCAGTAGCCTTGTGTTGACTAGGAGACCTTTAGACTTTTAATCCCTTAGCAGACCAGCAGAGAGTGTAGCATGAAGGCAGCAACCTTATAAAATATAGGAAATTATAAACTACACCACCATCTTTCCTTACACAGTCTGTTCATTTTTTCTCTCTCCCTACCTTTCTTCTCTTACGTGTCCACTGCCAGATGCTTGCTTGTAATGAAGATTTGAAGCAGGTGAGGGAAGGGTGGGAAGACCTCCCTGTGAAATCTATTTACAGGTATTTCACACAGAATCTGATTTTACTCCCCAAACTGGAAATTTTGGCTTCTGCAGAAGCTCAGTGGCTTCAGCACATAAAAGGATTTAATTAGCTTCCACAACCCCTCTCCCCTTACCTTTAACTTCTACCATATAGCTGCTGGTAGCATATTATGCCAAATGGAGAGTTAAAAGATCATGTTCCAGGAAGTGCTGGGGAGGCTGCATACAGACTGCCTCATCGTTCTCCAAGCAGGTACAGGGCTTTTCAATAGGTTTTATGATTAAAAAAAAAAAAAAGCAAGAAAAAGCCCTCAGCCACCTTTTTATTTATTCATTTATTCCTTTTGTTCCTATACCACTCTCTAGGCGGTTCACAAATTTTAAAGCCTAAAATACGACATAATAAAATAACCTCATCTCATAAAGTTCATTAAGGTATAGACAATCTCCCCTTTCTTCCTTTCTAGAAAGGTGGAGGATTAAATAGACTGGTCTGGTTACTCTAGCCTACTGTAGGGACTAATAAAAAGGTGTAAAGGTGTCCCCAACCAGTCGTGTCCGACTCTAGGGTGCGGTGCTCATCCCCGTTTCTAAGCCGAAGAGCCAGCGCTGTCCGAAGACGCTTCCGTGTCATGTGGCTGGCATGACTGAACACCGAGGTGCACAGAACGCTGTTACCTTTCCTGCCGAGGCGGTACCTATTTATCTACTTGCAATTTCTTGCTTTCGAACTGCTAGGTTGGCAGAAGCTGGGACTGAAGACAGGAGCTCACTCCGTCACGCAGCACTTGGGTCTCGAACTGCTGACCTGCCGACCTTCCAGTCTGCAGTTCAGCGTCTTAACCACTAAGCCACCGCGGCCCCGTAGGGACTAATAGGGAGGTGCAACAGCTCAGTGGTGGTGAAACACATGCTTTGTATGCCTGAGGTCCTAGCTTCAATACCTGGCGTATCCAGCTGAAAAAGGATCAGGTTGAAAGAGTTAATTACCTATAACATTTGCTAAATATTTATATTCAAAGTATCTTATTTTTTTAACTCCTTCCATCACCACCTTTTCACAATTTGCTGTTTGAGTGCAGAACCTACTGCTAAATAATGTCACACATGACATGACACTCCAGCACACACTTTAAGGCCTACACTATGATTCCATTTATTACTTGAAAGAGTGTAGGACTCCCAAAATACTTATGTATGCAGTCACACATTGGCACTTATCTCAAGTTGTCATCTCATATCTTCAATTTAGGTATACTGATCATTTAGCAATAATATTTTGATGACCATTATGTTCAGATCATTCCATAACAATGAATAAAATGTTCCTTTACCAGTCTGTAACTTTTAATAGACTACTAGAGATGTCTTGTTTCTTAAACATGCAATATACACTTATTAAATGCCCAAATACACTCCTCTAAATGGTTAGCAGTGATGCACAGACAATCTGTAGGAAGGTGCAGCATGTAATGGTATGAGCTAGTCTTTCTCATTGCCTATGGAACAGTGACATTTTGTGATCCCTATCGTGTGTGTGTTCTTTTATTCCCCTTTTGTAAATGGATGAAACTTGAGTTTAAAACCCAGGGCAGTATAAATAAAAGTTGAGTTTTTAACATTATTATGATTTTCTATAGTCTATACTGTCTCTCTGTGAAATACTGCTTTGAACTCAAGGAATAATGGATACTTTGATAACGTGTGGCCTGGTTATTATTAAGAACACATCTAGTTCCACTGACCTGTTGCAGAGTACCTGCTCTCTACAGTCTTCTTTTCTTTTCTTTTCTTTTCTTTTCTTTTCTTTTCTTGTAATACAATTTTTACTGCAGAAAATTTTACACACATTAGACATTCTAAGCCATATAAAACAGATTAAATTGAGATAGGCAGCAGACTTACCATTACACATGCCCTTCAAGGGGCATTTCTAGATTGCACTTTTTGTTTGACATTTTAACAACTTACATCCTGAAACTGAACATTCTATTACTTTAATATTCAGAAAACATCACCTCACTAACTCTGGTAATTTCAGACAGCTAACTTTGAAGCTAAATGAATCCTAGAGGATAATGATATTCCACAGTTTTTGAGTGTAAACCATTATACAAAAATGAATATCAAAGTGCCTATTGGTTTTAATAGAGAGGGTGCACACTTTGTCCAGGAACCAATAAACCCTTGGTGCGTATGCATGTGCACACCCAAAGGCTGCAATCCAACATAGTTAATTGCATGAACTGTGCTTCCAGTTAACTGGAAGACGGAGGAACCAACCCACTTTTGGATGTTAGCCAATCAGAAATGAACACCCAGACAGGTAAATTACAGTAAGCTGTATGAATGAAGTTATTGGGCAAATGCACCTGTTTACACAAGATGTCAACCATTCTCTTACTCATTCCTAGGTTGCACATAGGAAGGAAGCAATGCTTCTCAGATTCTCAAATCTAATTAGCATCACTTTAGCTTACATGAAACAAAGGAATGGAAAATGGGAGGATATTAACTGCTGTCACAGAGGCAAAAACCTCATCTGTATGCATGCACATATCCAAGCAAGCTGACCCTTCCAAAAAGAGTTCTTTGGCCTCCACTATGGAGTTAGCTGACCAAATGTTTTAAAAATCAGCTTGACTTATACAGGAATCCCTTTACACATGTGAAGAGATGCATTCTGAAAAAGAGTGTACCATTCCCATAGCAAGAAGACATGAATAATGTCATATATAAGCTTTTAAATATAAGAAAATAATCTAGGAGAATTATATGTTACAACTTAAATGACAGAAAACAACATCTATACTGAGGTTGTGATTTTATACCAACTTATCCAGGAATAAGTCCCATTGAAATCAGTGGGATTTACTTCTGAGTACACATGCATAAGATTGTGCTGTTAGTGTTGTTTGTTTTGATACTGGTTAAGGGCACCGTCTTATGCATGTTGACACAGAAAGAAGTCCTACACCTCCTAGCATTCCCAAACCAGCATGGCTAGCTGGGGCATGCTGGCAGTTGTAGGACTCTTTTTTGTTTAAACATGCATAGTATTGCATCCTTAGTGGATAAAGATTCCATATATATGTTTCTTTCAGCACTGGAAGGTCCATCCATACCTACCTTTAAGTAGTTCTTTATAAAGTCCTTTCTTCATTTCTTCTATACAAGCAAGATTATAAAATTAAATGTTCTACATTCTTGGCCCTTATTAATATGTATGTGTATATTATTATTATTTTACACCAAGTAATGAAATGAGCATCACATAAAAATACAATATACATAACCTAGAGTTCATACATTTCAGCACATCAAAAAATAAATTAGCATGAAATTAATAAAAATTAAGTACAACATTTCAGACTACCTTGACTTATGCTCAGATAGGTTTTTTTGTACCACCTACACACTTTCTGCCTGAAAATGTTTGATTTTTGTGTGTGTGCAAGTTTGACACAACAAAACACTTCCTACTCACACACACATTAAAAAAATTATACAGTGTAACATGGATGCGTTAAAAGGCTTGTTAAAAACATCTGTCAGAAGGGGTGTTTGGGTATCACAGAAATCCCTTGTTACTGCAAAATAATTGCTTCTCAGGCACTGTAGGTAGCTAAATAAAATAGCAGCCTAGTTTGAGCAAGGCTTTAATGGTGGATTACAAGAATATGTTTTGGCTTAACTACTAAAATATATATATAGTACATATTAACCTGCTTGGTCATTCCAAAATGTTATATCTGAAAACAACATAATGTTAACCATTATGTGAAGTAAGAATGTTAATCCTAGGATGAGATTCGCCATACTGATCTGTATTGAAATTTATTGCTTTTTAGCCAATCAGGCCATCCGCATACAAAAACAAATAGAATTTTCATATCAACCAAAAGGGAAACCAAAATACAAATTGTTAATAAAATAATTAACAAAAACAAATTAAAAACATTTTAAAATCCTAAAACAATATTTGCCAGCATGTTATTACCATGTTTACAGATTTAGTTTTTTTTAACAGTCAATGACTTTCGCCTCTCCAGGGCTTGACTGACAAACTTAGCAGTCCTATATGATGTATAATGATCTGTTCCAGCTAATAATAATCAAGTTATACTTGCACCAGGAGTATCCTCAAGTGCAACTAATAGGGGCTCAAGGTATTGCTTCCTCAAATTGATGTACCATGGGCATTCTGGTAGAAAGTGCATCATGTCCTCTACCTTGGAGCAGCCAGCTGGACAATCTGCACTCATGCCATGATGGGTCCTATAACATACCTTCACCTCCATCAATTGAAGTGAGTTCAGTCTTCACCTAGTCATGAGCCATCTCAATTCATGTGAGGTGATGGAAATCAAATACAGGGGAAACTTCCCAGGAGAGGTCATGATGCTTTTATAGATCTTGTTAGAGCGACTTTCAGCAGCAACAGCCATTGTTGTTTGGATATCAACATCTTGTAATCTCTTTGAGATCTCCCTAGCTCTGTCATAGCCCCTTGCAAGCAAATATGATTGTGAAAAGCCCAACTCAGAAATAGATGTCGTTATCTTATCTGCCCATGAGCCCCTTCCCATTGCTTCATATGCTAATAAGACCAAAGGGGAGGCCAGTTGGAACACTAACTTTAACCAGAAAAAAGTGGCTGCTTTTTGGACAAGCATTCCCACTGAGTGACAGGCCATTTCTAGACAATGGCCTTAGAAGGAATCCCGAGTACTCTGGATAGAAATTTATGCTGCATGAAGTCCAATGAAACAATATTAACATGGGTCCAGGCAGGTGCCCCATATAATATTTGGGGAAGTAATTTACCCTTGTATAGCTCTATTAAAGGGGCCACCATTTTACCACCTGGTCCTGCAGCAAAACGAAGAATGGCATTACTAGTTGCATTAGTTGTCAGGGCTATTGCTTTCAAGTGCTCAGACCAAGATCCTGAACTTTGAAATGCCACTCCTAGGTATTTATATTTATTAACCTGGTCAAGCAGGTGGTTATCCAGCTGCCATCGGTATTTTTTCCTCCTTTTGCCAAAGACTAAGATTTTAGTTTTTTCATAGTTGACTTGAAGGGTTTCTCTTATACAATATGAGCTTAGGGCTCTTAAAAGCCTACGCAACCCCACCTGGGTGTATGACAGGAGAACAGCATCATCTGCATATAATAACACTCAAATACTCCTGTCCTTTAAGAGAGGTGGGAAGACGTCTGGGCTAGATAAGTAGGAAACTATATCATTAAGATATAGATTAAATAGATCTGTATTATATAGTAGGATTTTGTTGTAGCTTGTTTTCCTGTGTGTATGAACCTTTTCAGTGTAGTTAATTGTATCAGCAGAAACAATGTGTGATTCTACTAAAGTAGAATCTGCTACTACATTCCAGTCTGGATTCAGGCCCAGTTTGGGATGGAATTTGCCTTGGTTGCCCTGATGGGTGACTTTCTTTGGGGGAGAGACAGTGGGAGTGCAACTCTGTTACTTCTTCTCGATCTCTCAGTGGCTTTTGATACCACTTACCATAGTAACCTCCTGGACCGCCTCTGTGAGTTGGGAGTTGGAGGCAATGTTTTACGGTGGTTCAGCTCATACTTGCGGGGTCAGTTCCAGAGAATAGCATTGGGTGACAGTGTCTCAGCCCGATGGCAGCTGAACTGTGGGATGCCACATGGCACCATCCTGTCCCCCATGTTATTTCATATCTATATGAAGCCGCTGGGAGTGGTCATCAGGAGATTTGTGGCAAGGTCTCACCAGTATGCCGATGATGCCCCGTTCTATTTCTCTGTGACATCGGAATTGGGAGAGGCTGTGCACATTCTGAATAGGTGCCTGGATGCAGTTATGGCTTGGATGAGGGCTAATAAGCTGAAACCGAATCCCGATAAGACAGAGACCCTGTGGGTTGGTGGTTCCCAGGTCTGGGAATTGGGATATTTGCCTGTTCTTGATGGGGTTGCACTCCCTTTGAAGGAGCAGGTCCATAGTTTGGGGGTACTCCTGGATTCATCCTTGTCACTGGAGGCCCAGGTGGCCTCAGTGACCTGGAGCTCCCATTACCAACTCTGGGTGGTAAGCCAACTATGCCTGTTCCTGGATAGGGATAGCCTAGCCAGGGTGATCCATGCACTGGTAACCTCACAATTAAACTACTGCAGTGCACTCTATGTGGGGCTGCCCTTGTGTGCAGTTTGGAAGCTGCAGCTAGTGCAGAATGCAGCAGCTAGGGTGTTCACTGGGACACCTAGCTATGCCCACATAACATTTGTGTTGAAACAACTGCACAGGCTGCTTATTAGCTACCGAGCCATGTACAAGGATAAGTTATTATCTTATAAAGCCCTAAACAACTTGGGATCAGGATACCTAGCAGACCACCTTCCCTGATATATATATCCAGATGACATTTAAGATCTTCAGAGGAGGTCCTGCTGGTGATTTGAAAAAGAACAGAATGTCACCATGAAGAACCTCAACGGCGGGCCTTCTCTGTAGCAGCACCCACCCTGTGGAAAATGCTCTCCCATGCAGTCCAGGAGGCAGAAAATGTAACATCTTTTAAAACGCCTCCTGAAAACACACCTTTCCACACAGGCTTTCCCTGGGCTGTAACTGCTGCTGGGTTTTACCTGGCATTTTCAAACTTTAAACAGTTTTATATTATGTTTTTCAAGTTGTATTTTATGTTTTAACTGTGAACTGCCCAGAGAGCCTTGGACAGTATAAAAATGTTATAAATAAATACATTAAATAAATAGATTCATTCAGGCTGACTTTTTACCTCTATGGGCAGAATCCAATGCCACACAAGTGCTAATCTAAATTACGTTGTGCTGAGGAACCTCTAGTGCAATGCCAATAATGTCAGCTGGCACAATGGGATTTCCCGGAAAACCCATCAAGCCAGCTATCACTATTGGTATTGTGCTAGAGGTCCCTTATGCCACGTAATAGAGGTCCCTTATGCCTACCGCCACGTAATTTACATGAATGCTTATGTAGCATTGGATCTTGAGCTATACCTACAGGTTCCTTATACTGTTTCTGTACTTTAAATATGTATGTTTGGGTATTTATTTATCTATTTATTCCATTTATATCCCACCTTTCTTCCATCATGGAACTCAAGGTGGCTACATGTGGTTCCCAGGTGGTCTCCCCTCCACACACTGACCAGACCCAAACTTGCTTAGCTTCAGCAAGGTGGCTGAGTTGTGTGCCTTCAGACCATGCGCTGGACTGTTACTCAAACCACTTGTAGTCCTTTCGATGTGTAATGATTGCGCTCTTATTTCTCTTCTAATTGATTTGGTTTGTATAGCTATCAACATGTACAATGGAATAGGCAAGGGAAAAGTTATCACTATTATTCTAATCTTATAAACATGACAAATAAAATTTAAGTGGCTGGAGAAATGTAGGCTTTTTCTTTAACTAGTTCATTTGGCATTCCATGTGTTTATAACAACAACAACGTTCCATGACCATTTGAGATAGAGGAATTAAATTTGGTAGGCATGTTCAGGACATTAATTCTACAAATTTTCAAGTGTGCGGGGTTGTTGCTGTTGTTCAGTCGTTAAGTCATGTCCGACTTTTCGTGACCCCATGGACCATAGCATGCCAGGCCTTCCTGTCCTGCGCTCTCTCCCGGAGTGTGCTCAAGTCCATATTCATTGCATCGGTGATGCTATCTAGCCATCTCATCCTCTGCCATCCCCTTCTCCTTTTGCCTTCAATCTTTCCCAGCATCAGGGTCTTTTCCAGGGAGTTTTCTCTTCGCATTAGGTGGCCAAAATATTTGAGCTTCAGCTTCAGTATCTGTCCTTCCAATGAGCACTCAGGGTTGATTTCCTTTAGGATTGACTGATTTGACCTCCTTGCAGTCCAGGGGACTAGTAAGAGTCTTCTCCAGCACCACCGTTCAAACGCATCAATTCTTTGGCGCTCAGCCTTCCTTATAGTCCAGCTCTCACAGCCATACGTTACTACTGGGAAAGCCATAGCTTTGATTATACGAACCTTTGTCGGCAAGGTGATGTCTCTGCTTCTTACTGTGCTGTCTAGGTTTGCCATAGCTTTCCTCCCAAGGAGCAAGCGTCTTTTAATTTCACCGTCTGTGGTGATCTTGGAGTCCAAGAAAATAAAATCTGTCACTGCTTCCATTTCTTCCCCTTCTATATGCCACAAAGTGATGGGGCGGATGGGAGCAGGTAAGTGCTCCGTTTCGCGCGCCTTTTGTAGGTTGGGGGCGGCAGGGACTTCGTCCCGCAAGCTTTTCATGGGTTGGGGGGGCGGGGGCTTCGTTCCGTGACGGATTTCGGGGGGCCGAATGCACTGGCATTTGGCCTCACCAAGATCCGTCGCGGAATTCTCTGACATCCCTAGTGAAATGAGCGCAATTGTATGGTAGTTTGAACACTATTTGGCATTGCCCTTCTTTGGAATTGGAATGTAAACTGACCTTTTCCAGTCTTGTGGCCACTGTTGAGTGTTCCAAATTTGTTGGCATATTGAGTGCAGCACTTTAACAGCATCATCTTTTAGGATTTTAAATAGCTCAGCTGGAATACTGTCATCTCTGCTAGCTTTGTTGTTAGTAATGCTTCCTAAGGCCCATTTGACTTCACTCTCTAGGATGTCCGGCTCAAGTTCAGTGATTGTACTATCACAGCTGTCAGGGATATTAAGATCTTTCCTGTGTAGTGTAAGGTGACATCTGAAGCAAGGGTTTCTTGGACACACCTGTTATTCTAAACAAGCAGTCACATCACAGCCCAAGAAATACATTATCTTAGCGAAAGGAACTTAGGACACCATAGCAACATTTCTAGAATTCACAGAATATTCCTTGAATGAATAAAATGTCTATCACTATTTATGGAAAATGTCTGGCATAGATAAATGTGATAAGAAGCCAGAAGAGTGTTGTTACTTTATTCTTAGATTCTGTTCTAGCCAAATACTTTTCTATTAAAAATCCTTGGACTTTAAATCTGAAAAAATCCGGCAATCAAATAAAGTAAGATCTGATTAAAGAATAAAGTATTAGCAGATTACATATACAAGCTAACTGACTGAGCAACCAGGGCTTTTGAATTAACTAGCCCATTTGACATTCCATGTATTTGTAAACCGTGAAATTTCACCCCCTGGAAACAGAAAGCAAGCACACCATGTGTTGGTTGAGTTGACTTCTATGTGTGCAGAACTGTGAATATGTCTCATTACCATTAGGCAGGTATCTATGGGAAAATTCTACAGGTAACAAACAAAACCCATACTCTTATCCTAGCAATAAGTTTTTCTGATATATTAATGACTCTGAGTGCTTCCAGATGGGCATCCCATAACCCTATCAATTTATTTATTTATTTAATTAAATTTCTTAATCACCCATCTGGCCGGTCACCTGGCAACTCTGGGCAATGTACAACAGTACAATTTAAAACAGTAAAATTACACATTAAAACATCGTCTAAAAATACCCTAACCCACCCCAAATGCCTGCCTGAACAACCAAGTTTTCAATGTGTGGTGGAAGCTCATTAAAGAGGGGGCATGGCGGAGTTCCCTAGAGAGGGCGTTCCACAGAGTGGGGGCCACCACAGAGAAGGCCCTCTCCTTCATCCTCACCAGCCTAGCTGTCCTGCCTGATGGGACAGAGAGAAGGCCATCCGAGGCTGATCTTGTTGAGCGGCCTGTCTGGTGTTGCTGGAGGCACTCCTTGAGATAGACTGGGCCGGAACCGTATAGGGTTTAAATGGTCAAAACCAACACCTTGAATTTGGCCCAGAAAACAACTGGTAGCCAGTGCAACTTCTTCAGCACTGGAGTGATGTGATCATGCTGGTGGCTGCCTTTAATCAGGCGAGCCACCGTGTTCTGTACATAGTTAAAAGACATTGTGTACCATCTTTTTCTCCTTAAAGCTTTTTTTATTTCTGGTAAGAAAAAGGCCAGAAGGAGTTGTGGGAAAACACAGGGGAATTACAAATGGAAGATATCTGCAGGCAGAGCTATTGCAGGGTAAAAGCCTTATCTGGGAACACCCTTCCTTTCAAGTAATATGTTTAGGATCAAACCATTATAGTTTAGTGTTAAAATGTAACTGGCCTTAGCCTTGAAAAGACTAAGCTGTAAGGGTAAAATCTTCTCATTATATACCTCTAAGAAAACTGTTTTACTCATATACCAGAGCCTCTGCAGATGTGTGTTTTGCAAGGATTAGTGTTACCTACTTGTTCACCAAATCTGTTATTTCAGTGGGAATGCTTTGTCTATTAGGATCAAATCAGAGTAATTGCTTACATCTTTAATTCCAATGGAAAGATAATCAGCTTTGACAGGGACAATAACTTGTTTTGTGGGAGAGTCTTGGATTCACTGCCCTTACCACCAACCAGGTTGTGATTTGTACTGTCAAAAAATGAGCATGCTAATCATCCCTTGGGGGCTGCATGTACAGACCTAGTCTAGCTTGGATCATAATGCAGTGAGTGCTTGATGTGGGCTTTCACATCTTTCCATGCATTACTGGATCTAGTAGATGTACAACAGTCACTAGACCAAATATACAAGCTCTTGCTATGGTGCAAGGGAGGACAGATGTGATACAGCTTTATGATGTTGTAATTCCTTGCCCTAGCCTACATTCAATTCCTTACACATTAAGGAGAACTCTTCTACAGTTTTCTCCTTTATCCATGCAGAGTATACATTGGGGGAGAAGGGGGAAGATCAGACTAATGAGCTTTTTTTCCAGATGCATATACAAATTATGTATTATTCTTTAAATATTTTTGCCTTGATTAGTTTTTGGAAGGACAGCAGTTTGTTTTTGGGGCCTTCAAAAAAGGCTCAATGTGAGCATTAATGTGAGCACGACTGTCTAGAGTCAAACCTGGTTCATACAATGGTGATTCATGGGTTAAACAACCCATGAATTGGCGGGGCTGAGCATGAGCAAACAAGTGCACTGCTTCCCACCTGCTCACCACTTCGGCTTTGTCTCAGCTTGCTGAATCAACCCAGGAACACCCCATTCCTGGATTGTTAGGCATGACATCTGCACCCAGTAGTCTGGGTTGTTTAGGATTAAACAATCCAGAGTTTTATCCTAACAGTAAACTATAAGGTTCAAACTCCGGGCTGTTTAATCCTCAACAAGCCAGAGTGCTGGCTTTGGATGTCATGGCCAACAACCCAGGAATGGGGTGTTCCTGGGTTTTGTTGGCAAGGTGATGCAAAGCAGAAGTGGTGAGTGCATGGGAGGCAGCGTGCTCGCTTGTTCTTGCCCCGACAGGCCATGGTTTAAACAACTCATGGCTTGTTGTTACTTGTGAACTGGGCCTCTGTCTAGTGCTAAACTGTCTAATTTATTACTAGATAAAATAAAATCTCCACACAAATATTAGCTACATTTGAGTTGCATGAAAATTGGCCCTAAAGACAACTACAAATAATTGATAATAAGAATATAAGTCCCCAGAGGATAATATGACCAATGGAAAACATTCTCTTAAGAATTCTCAAGACAGACAGAGCTTGTATGCAACTTTTATATTTAAAATGCAAAACTAAAAAGATGGGTATTGAATGTTTAATGGACTTGTTTTTTTAAAATTCAGTATTTTCTGGCCCTGTGGAAAGGTCCTATGATTCATTTCGTTTGCCTACATTGACCATTTTTTATGATACTATTTTGCAGGCCAAATATCATTCTCACATTATCCTGCCCTTTCTTTTCTTTTTTAAAATTTCACTTTTTATATAAATATTACTTTAAGATTTCATAGGACATACAGCATTGTTCATCATGCTCATTTAGAATGATCCTAATATTTACATCATATGAAATAAAAAAAATAGAAGAGTATGATGTTTCTTTTTAGTGTGCCAAGTAATATCAGAAAAGATGGTCAAATTATACACATTATTAAATTAGTAAATACATTATGAAATGTAGATTTATTTCTTTAAGGAATTTTATACCACCCTTCATCACTGATTTTAAAAAAGTGAACCAAAAGATCTTCCCTACTTTGATATGAGGAATGTCCATGACCTATGCTTTATAGGCTGATTAATTAACAGGGCAGCAGTACATCTGATAATACAAAAATCCTCCTAATGATATAAGATTCACCTCAGTACTTCTGTCTTTTCCTTCTAATTATTTTGATTCCATTGATTTTTCAACAGTCTACAAGTTAGTTACTGCTTGGGTCAGCAGTGTTGAGTAATTATGTGTTTTCCTTTACAGACAAGACTCTGCTTTGTTTTTTCCAATATTCACTCTCTCTTATATTTTGAACCGTTGAGCTTAATACATAAAAATAAAATATAAAAACAGGTATGCTATCTGTTAAATGATCAGTATTTTTGTGTAGATGGATTGGTTTTATCCACATTCAAATGTTTGGCCTTATGTGCACAAATAATATAATAAATAATATAATGCACAAACGATTCTTTGTTTGCATATATAAGAAGCAAACTTCTCAGATGTGAATGAGAGAAGGCTGGACACAACCACTTTGGTGGAAATGTGTTTGTTTATGCTAGCAAAGTGGCTGGTAAGTTTACTTTGCTGCACCTACGACATGTTTGATCTGTTCTGATCACTCAGAATGTGATACAAAAATCATTATTTATCCACAGGAGTTTGTTGAATTGCTTAAGTGGGTGCATTTTCTTGCTTCATTTACAGTGCAATCCTATACTTGTTTACTCAGAAGTAAGTCCCACAGAGAGAATGTGTCCTTCTCAGTTATATTGCATTGCCTCATAGTTTGGTGTCAAGCCCTACTCTCCCTTAACTTACTCAGCCCTCACTGATAGCCTCCATGCTCTTCATACCACTACTGAGTGATCCTTCACGTGTAACAAGCTTTGATCCTGTAGGGAGCTGCTGTGGTTCGGTGCATTCTACTCACCTCTCCATGGCACTGCTAGAGTCAGAACAGGATGGTTGTGACCCTAATGCCTACTTGTGATGTCCCCTGATGGCAAGCTGGGCCCCTCACCCCACCCTCAGGGTGGATAGCTGAGAGGAGGGTTGTGTGGCCTCTTGGGAAAACTGGAACTTTTAAACAGCCCAGGGAGATCTCAGAGGGTGAAGAGAGGAGAGCAGATGCAGCCTTTGCAGGTATGGAGGCGAAAAGACACCTACCTAGGGCTTGAAGCCAGGTAGAGGGAGGGAAAGATACCTTTCCCTAGCCCAGGAGCTCTTGATCTTATTCCAGAGCCATAGAGTGGAGCCTGGATAGTACAGGGACCAGGCTCTTACCACACCCTAGTCCAGGGGTCCCCAATATTTTTGGGTCAGAGGGCACATCTGGAATTTTGAGAGAGTGTTGTATACCTCACAAAATGCCTGCCATCCTGCGTGGCTTGCCCATTCATGAAATGGCTGCCATGGTGGGCACAGCCAGTCACAAAGCTCTCATTTCCCAGAAGGCAAACTGGTGAGACTAAGGGCATCTCTACATGAGCGATTCATTGCACACTTGTGATTGGCCACTCACGGAAGTTTGTGGGTCCTTTTTACATGATGTCATCAACCTCCAGGATGTTTCCCGTGCTTTTTCCCATTTATCCCGCCTTCAAAGAGATCAGAGATAAGCTGGAATTTTAAAAAAGTGGGATATAATTCAGCCACTAGATGGCACTTTTTCATTGAAAATATAGAAAGCCCTGAATCCCCTGATGAGACTGCCAATAAAGGGCATTTTCAATTCCACATCGTGTTTGTCGTCTAAAAGAGCCCATCCTAATTGCGCCAGGGAAATGGAAGCAGAAAGCCCTAGTAAGGCTGCAGGATTTTTCCATAATGTAGAGAAGCCCTAAAAAAAAGTAACTTGTAGAAGAACCTAATACAAGGCAGAGGTGGGATCTGAGCTTCAAAACACAAACCCACTTTTTTGAACCCAAATAAAGATGGTGCTGGAGGGCAACATTTTGCTTTACTGCACTCCAGCCTCCAAGTTTAAAAAAAGTGTAATTAAAAAATCTTAAGAAATAAAATAAAAATCAGGAGGGTCAGGGAGCCTGGCGAGCACCATGAGAGGTTGCTGTGGGCATCATGTTGGAAACCCCAATCCTAGTCAGAGGGCAAAGCACAAATCCAGTGCCTGCAACTAACACAGCTGCCCTTGTGGTGTGCCAACTACATCTACTCATTGGCCTGTTTGCAGCATCAGAACTCAGCCTACTCTGGCACTCTCCTTTCCTCAGCATGGCAGAGGTGCGCGCGCACGCGCACACACACACACACGCACACACCACCCTCCCAACTGTCCATAAGAAGCACAAGCAGGAACACTTTGAGTAGTGTAGAAGAGGCCTGTTCACTGGGCATGGGTGAAAAGGGCTTTCTCCAGCTACAAAAATGTTCTCCCTCAAGAACTGAAGTTGGCCCCCACTTCCTTGGCCTTTAGAAAGAATGTAAAGAGACATCTTTTCAATTTAGCCTTTCAAATGTGCAGCTTTAATGTTTTTACTGTTCTTGTTTTTATTGTTTCAAAGTGTTATTGTTTTAAATTGTTGTACACTACCTTTTTAGAGATACGATGGTATATAAATGTAAATAAATAAATAAATTTAAGGACTGTTCCTAAAGACATATCTAGTGAGCAATAAATATTGACCAATAAATATTTACTCTTGCCTGTGGCTGCTTCTTGATTTTAGGGAGGAAGAAAGATAGCTTTGTTGTTCCTCTCCCTGGGGAACCCATGATCGCTCCAATGTATTTCTCACCCACCAGTAAGCTAGTACCATTCTTTGCTAAGTGCTGTCCCAAGTGGCTACCATAGTATTTATTTATATATACATCTTACTAGTCACATTTTCTACTTTAAAAGTACTTGAAGCAATGCACAATAAAAAGATAAAGACATACATTAAACAGATCAACAGCCATACTAAAAACACCAACCATAACTAAAGCCATTCACTTCGTGGTAGGCCCAGCCTCTCTCCCTATCCATTTAAATAATTCTGACTCATAACTTTTGAGTAATCATGCAAAATCATGATCACCACAGGTCTCAGTCCTGGGCCCATTGCTCTTCAACATTTTTATTAATGACTTGGATGAGGAGGTGCAGGGAATGCTTATCAAATTTGCAGATGACACAAAATTGGGCAGGATAGCTAATACCCTGGAAGACAGAAACAGAATTCAAAGTGATCTTGATAGGCTGGAGTGCTGGGCAGAAAATAACAGAATGACATTTAATAGGGATAAATGCCAAGTTCTGCACCTAAGAAAAAGAAACCAAATGCACAGTTACAAGAAGGGGGATACTTGGCTCAACAGCACTACAAGCTAGGGATGTCAGAGAATTCCTCCACGGAGTCCATGGAGGAATGGATTGCTTACCTTTGCCTCCCTTGCCGGCTGGATCCTCCCCACCACCAGCTCCAGAAAGCCAGTGATACGGCCGCCATTGCCATATCGCTGGCTGAGGCTGACTGTCTCCGGACGCAAATGGCGTCCGCTACACCATTTGCGGCCGTAAAGGTCTTAGTTTAAGCTAAATGCGTCCACTACATCATTTGTGGCTGCAGACCGGGGCAGCGGACGGAAGTCCAGCTGCGGACAGGCCCAGCTGGCGGCTCTGCGGACTTGCCGCGGAGTGGAGCCGGCAGGAGAGGATTCTGGGGGGAGGGACGGATCGCCTCCCCCCCACCGCGGACGCCCCCATCCGGAATGGTGAGTGGGGTTTGTACACCCCTACACACAATGTACATACATACATACACACACACTGAGAGAGTCAACAATGTACAATAATGGAAAACCTTTTTCACTACATATTTTAATGGAAATCATCTTCCATGCTTTCTTGGAAGCAAAAGAATTATATCTCTTCCATGGTAGAAAACCCAAATACAAACACAAACTTCTCCTTTTACAAAATACAGTGCACAGACACAGAAAACATAAACACACATTGATGCTCTCTCTCTCTCTCACACACACACACTCACTCACTCACTCACTCACTCAAGAAAGAGATATAAACTGTCTCACTGCCTCTTTCAGATGCAACAGCCAAACAGGCAGTTTTGTTATTATAAAGAAATCAAAGAGATCTGTAAGGAATCCATGAGTGTCTGTACCCCATTAACTTCTAGGGGCCTTCACCTGCCTTTTTTTTTTTTTTAATGTAACCTCCTCAAGACCATGTACTGTGCAGTGGCACAACACAGACAGACTCCACTTTCCCCAGTTTTCCACTCACTAAGCACACAGGGAAAAGCAGAAGGAAAAACACAGAAAGCCTACAGGAGCTTTCTTAGACCCAGCCTTCTCCTCCTCCTCTCTCTTCCCCCCTCCCTTTCTTCCTCCTCCTGGCTGGAGGTGTTATTTTCCTTTCCAGCTGTCTATTTCCACACAGTGCCGAGGGGGGGGGGGGAAGGCAGGAGCAAGAGGAGGGAAGGAAGGGAACAGAGGAAGGGGAGTCCGACACTCTCTCCATGCAGACAGCCAAGACGAAGGAGGCAAACATACTACACAAGCCCCCAGCTCCCTTTCTCCTTCCCACAGTGACGACAGCTCCCTCGCCTCGTAGCCTTCTGCTAACCTGGCACCCACGGGCTGCAGGAAGCTGCTTCGGCTGCCATTGCCAGCAGCAGCAGTGCCCGCTCCCAACACATCCTAGGCTCTCCCAGCCGCCTGCCTCACAGTGGTAGGCTAGGAGTGGGAGGGACCTGGCTGAAGGTTGGATGTGCCTGATCTCGCCTGATCCCAGAAGCTAAGCGGGGTCATCCCTGGTTAGTACTTGGATGGGAGACCACCTGGGAATCAGGCTTCCTGCACTGAGCAGGGGGTTGGACTCTATGGTCTTGTAGGATCCTTCCAACCCTATGATTCTATGAACACTTCTATGAACCCGGCTCTGAAAATGTCCCAGGTTTTTGACCCGGTGAGATCCCCACCACTGCACCTCTGACTATGCAACATCTGACTGAAGCGTCATTTGTTAACTATCAGATACAAGATGATGCAGAAAAACAATCATTTACATAAAAAGCATATAATAGTAAAATAGGTAAAGTACAGTCTTTGGGAGACCTCACCTTAGGTATCAGATTTATAGTTATTTTGCATTTCCCCTCCCTTTTGAAAACAGGTGCTGGGTTTCATACTTTAAATGTTGAATGATATTGAGAAATGCACGTCAACTTAAATGCAGATGTCTAAATCTTCAAGATAGATATTGTGTTACATTGAGGTTTCACCTTTCCTGGCCTTTCCTGTGTTACATCATGGTTTCATCGTTCTCAGTGGCTGTTCCCAGGCTCTGGAACTCTCTGCTGAGGGAGGCTAGGTTGGGCTTCTCTCCAGCAGGTAAAAAGTTTTTATTCAGGCCGGCATTTGGCATATAAGCTGGTCTGCTGTTGAACAGTTTTTTTTTCCATTAGTCAGTGCTGCTTATCTTCATTTATTGTTCTGTTTTTAATTGTGTTTTGCATTTATTTGGTTTTGTGTTATGTTTCAAGATTTCTGACATCTGAACTGTGATGTTTTTTCCTGACTGCCTCCTGTGGATATTGGATAAAAAGCAGGGCCTTCTCAGAAAATCATGGAAAAGGTTCTCATGGAATGAGGTGCTAACCAGATACCCTGGGCCAAAGGTCAAGGTCAAACAGCACCATGAATGGGACTGGCAGTAGCCACTAGCTAAACTTCAAATACATTCTCCAAACTGTCTCTAATGAAAAGCATTTTGCACCATGTTTAGCCTCTGCACCACATTCAAAGGAAGCCCCAGTATAGCACATTGCAATAATAAATTGTGAAGGATACTAGATCATGAACAACATTGGTGAGGTCTCCATTCTTTAGGTAAGGATGGTACCAGCATATTAGATGGTGAAGATAAAAGCACTCCTCGCCACAGCTTCCAGCTGGGCCTCTTGGAGCAAAGAAAGGAAAAAAGCATTCCCAGGCTGCATACCTAAGATAACTTAGGCCATGTTTCCATGACAACAGAAGGAAAGGCTAATGGAGGAATACGAGTTGTTGTTGTTGTTGTTTTTAAGGAATCGGCTTTGTTGGGAGCAGGGTTCCACAAGCAAATTCTTTGCAGCAGTAAAAATTGCTTCACAGAACATACTTCCTGGTGGGGGTGGGGGTTGGAATAAATGTCAACTGACTGGCAGGGGCTGTTCAACCAATAACAGAGGCTTCCCCCCTCTCCCCCCCCTTCTGCTTCCCCCTGAAAGCCTAGATGTACCTGCATTTCAGGAGCAAGACTAATTGAGCACAATAGGAGTTACTTCCGAGTAGGCACACATATGCTTATGCTGGGAAAGAGTGAGGGAGAACACAAAGACAGAAACCAGCTCCCATTTTAACTCTCAGGACCTCATTGACCACAATAGGGGTTACTTCTGAGAAGACAGTAATGGCTTTGTTGTGGGAAAAACAACAGTAAACAAAAAGACAGAAACCAGCCCCCATTGTAACCCGCAGGATATCTATAATGAAGCTGTGAAGTACTTCCTAAGGCAATGGATCAGAGCCTTGAGACTGCACTTCATTGCTTAATCACACTCAAGGAATTGGGCTTCAAAGTGTGCCATTTCAATTGAGGGGGAATCTCCGTAAGTTCTGATGTGGGCATTTAAAGGCAAGCTTCATTGACCACAATGTGAGTTACTTCTGAGGAGACACTAATGGGTTTGTTGGGGGAAAGAGACCAAAACCAGCCCCCATTTGAACACACAGGATCTCTATAAGAGCATCTCTACACCAGCCTAAAATCCTGCATTTAAAACAGGCCTTTCTGCTTCCATTTTAAATGCAGGATCACAGCGACTCCTCTTTTCATGTGCTTCCTTTTCCCCCACCCCCCCCTTCTCCCCGTACCTGAGTCTTCATTATCTTTCATTGATCTCACCCCTTGCCACTTTTACTCTTTTCACAGAGGAAATTGAAGCGGAACACAATGGGGTAATTTGATAGCTCATTATCTACGATCTATTTAAAAACAGAACAAAGGGCATTTAGTGCAGGAGACGCCTTGAATGATCACGGCGTCATGTAAAGAGCCCGCAAACTTCCATGAAGGAGCCATTTCAATTGCAGGATAAAAGCTCAGTGTGAAGGAGCCCTAAGGAAGTTGTGAAGGAGTTACGTCCTAAGGCAGTGGATCAGAGCCTCAAGATCTCTCTTAATTGCATTTAAGGAATTGGGCTTTGATATGTGCCATGAGGGGGATCTCTGTTATTTCTGTGGGCATTCAGAGGGCAAGCCTCATTCAGCACAATGGGAAGAAACACCCATTGACTGGGGTCATGGTGAAAGGCATGACCTCTGGGCAGGGCTAGCATACCTGAGCTAAATGCGGCATACAACAACTTTACCAGGGAGAACCTGACTTGAGGAAAAGAATTGGACTTTAAGCAGTCTCAGGAAATCCAGTTTTTCCCTGATAAGCTCCGGGGTGGCTGCTGGATGGCCACGATGTCATCTATCTCTAATGACCTCCGCATGCAGCTGGCTCAAAGTAAATCACTGGTGGAAACACCCCCTTAGATTAGTCTAGCCTTCCCCAGTCTGCTGCTTTCCAAATGTGTTGGACTGCAACTCCAAGCATGGCCATTAATATTTACAGTCTGTATTTGACTTTATTCATGGTGTCCCAACTGGCACTTTTACTGTGGGACTTGAACATATGCAGGACTAGGCAACCATGAACTTCAAGGGGGAAGGGAATTCCCTTAAGAGGCCTCAAGGCTTCATGCATCAAAACCAGCTATACAACTGGGGAAAGAGCAATTCCTCTCAGGGTTTTAGTTACAGGCAGCAGTCAGGTACCTGTGTCAGCTTCCAGCTTGGGCCATTCTTCCCACAGTTCAATATTTATTTATTTAAAAGACTTTTAACCTGTCTTTCAGGGTGCACTTCTCTCACAAGGCAGCTTACAATATTACAAAAGTATTAACACACTCATTTCAATTAAACACACACATAGCAGCAGCAGCAAATGGTTTTTAAGCACCAAATGCAAAATGGAATAAATGTGTCTTCATGGTGTTTTTTAAAATCCAGCAGTGATAAGACAATATGTATCTCCTTGAGGTGGGAATTCCAAAGGTGTGGGGCCACCACTGAGAGAGCGCAATACTCAGTGACTGGGCTAGAGACCACCCCACTCAGATCTCTGCCTTCTATTTGCCAAACTATTGTGAATTTGAAATAAAGCTGCATACAGTGGTGCTGCCAGGACAGAAATCCAGGCCCCCACACAGCATAATCTGCAGGAGATAACCCAAATGCAGCAGGACTGGTTTATAACATCTGGAAGGTAATAAACTATTACACATTCCCATCTACGCCATGTGTGGGCTATAAGACCATTAAGTCCCAAATCTAAAATTACCCAACTGCACCATTAGTTGCTCCTTTCATGGATCACTGCCTTGTTGTGGTGAAGGGGCTTGTGTAACTCAGTGAAGCCATAAGCTATGCCGTGCAGGGCCACCCAAGATGGACAAGTCATGGTGGAGAGTTCTGACAAAATGTGGTCCACTGGAGAAGGAAATGGCAACCCACGCCAGTATTCCTGGCAAGAAAACCGCATTGAACGTATCACAAGGCTAAAAGATAAGACGCTGGAAGATGAGCCCCTCAGGTCGGAAGGTGTCCAATATATTACTGGGGAAGAGCAGAAGGTATTTCCAAGTAGCGCCAGAAAGAGTGAAGCGGCTGGGCCAAAGCCGAAAGGACACTCAGCTGTAGATGTGTCTGGTGGTGAAAAGAAAATCCAATGCTGTAAAGAACAAGATTGTTTAGGAACCTGGAATGTAAGATCAATGAATCAAGGTAAGCTGGAGGTGGTCAAACATGAGATGGCAAGACTGAACATTGACATCTTGGGAATCAGCGAACTAAAATGGACAAGCATGGGCGAATTTAATTCAGGTGACCATCATATCTACTACTGTGGGCAAGAATCCCTGAGAAGAAATGGAGTAGCACTCATAGTCAACAAAAGGGTGGGAAAAGCAGTACTGCGGTACAATCTCAAAAACGATAGAATGATCTCAGTACAAATCCAAGGCAAACCATTCAACATCACAGTAATTCAAGTCTATGCCCCAACCACTGAGGCCGAAGAAGCTGAGGTTGATCGGTTCTATGAAGACCTACAACACCTTCTAGAACTAACACCAAAAAAAGATGTCCTTTTCATCATAGGGGATTGGAATGCCAAAGTAGGAAGTCAAGAAATCACCAGGATAACAGGCAAGCATGGCCTTAGTATAGAAAATGAAGCAGGACAAAGGCTAATAGAGTTTTGCCAAGAGAACACGCTGATCATAGCAAACACTCTTTTCCAACAGCACAAGAGGCGACTCTGCACATGGACATCACCAGATGGTCAATATCGAAATCAGATTGATTATGTCCTTTGCAGCCAAAGATGGAGAAGCTCTATACAGTCAGTAAAAACAAGACCTGGAGCTGACTGTGGCTCAGATCATGAGCTTCTTATCGCAAAATTTTGGCTTAAATTGAAGAACATAGGGAAACCATTAAATCGTTCAGATATGACCTAAATCATATCCCTTATGAATATACAGTGGAGGTGACGAATAGATTTAAGGGATTAGACCTGATAGACAGAGTGCCTGAGGAACTATGGATGGAGGTCCGTAACATTGTTCAAGAGGCAGCAACTCAATCCATCCCAAAGAAAAAGAAATGCAAGAAAGCAAAGTGGCTGTCTGATGAGGCTTTACAAGTAGCTGAGGAAAGAAGGGAAGCGAAAAGCAAAGGAGAAAGGGGAAGATATATCCAACTGAATGCAGAGTTCCAGAGAATAGCAAGGAGAGACAAGGCCTTCTTAAATGAACAATGCAAAGAAATCGAGGAAAACAATAGAATGGGAAAGACTAGAGTTCTTTTCAAGAAAATCGGAGATCTCAAGGGAACATTTTGTGCAAAGACGGGCATGATAAAGGACAAAGAAGGCAGGGACCTAACAGAAGCAGATGAGATTAAGAAGAGGTGGCAAGAATACACAGAAGAACTATACAGGAAAGATCTTAACGTCCCTGATAGCCATGATAGTGCAGTCACTGAACTTGAGCCGGACATCCTAGAGAGTGAAGTCAAGTGGGCCTTAGGAAGCATTAGTAACAACAAAGCTAGTGGAGATGACAGTATTCCAGCTGAGCTATTTAAAATCCTAAAAGATGATGCTGTTAAAGTGCTGCACTCAATATGCCAACAAATTTGGAACACTCAGCAATGGCCACAAGACTGGAGAAGGTCATTTTACATTCCAATTCCAAAGAAGGGCAACGCCAAAGAGTGTTCAAACTACCGTACAATTGCGCTCGTTTCACATGCCAGCAAGGTTATGCTCAAAATCATACAAGCAAGGTTTCAGCAGCATGTGAACCGAGAACTACCGGAAGTACAAGCTGGGTTTTGAAGAGGCAGAGGAACTAGAGATCAAATCGCCAACATTCACTGGATCATGGAGAAAGCAAGAGAATTCCAGAAAAACGTCTATTTCTGCTTCATTGACTACGCTAAAGCCTTTGATTGTGTGGATCACAACAAACTATGGCAAATTCTGAAAGAGATGGGAGTACCAGACCACCTTACCTTCTCCTGAGAAATGTGTACGAGGGTCAAGAAGCAACAGTGAGAACTGGACATGGAACAACCGATTGGTTCAAAATTGGGAAAGGAGTACAACAAGGCTGTATATTGTCGCCCTGCTTACTTAACTTTAATGCAGAGCACATCATGAGAAACGCCAGGTTGGATGAATCACAGGTCGGAATTAAGATTGCTGGGAGAATTATGAACGACCTCAGATACACAGATGATACCACCCTAATGGCAGAAAGCGAAGAGGATCTAAAGAGCCTCTTGTTGAGGGTGAAAGTGGAGAGTGCAAAAGCTGGTTTGAAACTCAACATTAAAAAAATGAAGATCATGGCATCTGGCCCCATCACTTCCTGGCATATAGAAGGGGAAGAAATGGAAGCAGTGATTTTATTTTCTTGGGCTCCAAGATCACCGTAGACGGTGACTGTAGCCATGAAATTAAAAGACGCTTGCTCCTTGGGAGGAAAGCTATGGCAAACCTAGATAGCATAGTAAGAAGCAGAGACATCACCTTGCCGACAAAGGTTCGTATAATCAAAGCTATGGTTTTCCCAGTAGTAATGTATGGCTGTGAGAGCTGGACTATAGGGAAGGCTGAGCGCTGAAGAACTGATGCTTTCGAACTGTGGTGCTGGAGACAGGGATGTCAGAGAATTCCTCGACGGATCTTGGTGAGGCCGAATGCCAGTGCATTCGGCCCCCAAAAATCCATCGCGGAATGGCCTGCCACCCCCACGCCCCCCGCGGTTCCCCCCTGGGATGAGATTTACCTGGGGCGGATGTTCTGGACAGCGGCGGCTCCAGCAGCGGCTTCGGCGGTGGCGGCTGGTCTTCCGACCAGCTGTCGCCACCGCCATTTGCAGTCTGTGTCTCCCCCCCCCCATAGACGTGATAGGCTAAGTAAAGACTTACGTAGCCTATCACGTCTGGGTTTAAAAAAAAACAACGCATACACAAATGGTGGCGGCTATGGCCGCCGCCATTTTCGTTCCTTATTTTTCGCCGTCTTAGTCTACATCAATATTTACATAGACTAAGATGAAGAAAGGAAAGGGGAACACAAATAGTGCCCACTACGCTATTTGTGTTCCCCTTTCTTTTCTTTGTCTTAGTCTACGTAAATATTGACGTAGACTAAGATAGGAAAAATTAGGAACACAAATGGCGGCGGCCGTAGCCACCGCCATTTGCATACGCGGTTGTTGTTTTTTTTACCCAGAGCTCTCCGCGACCAGAAATCCAGCTGTGGACAGCCCTGGCCTGGGCCTGGCCAGCTGCTCCGCAGAGCCGCCGCGAGCACAGCTGGCCGTTGAGGATTCCGGAGGGGAGGACTGGATCGCTTCCCCCCCCCCGTCAAGGATTCTGGGGGGAGGGACGGAACACCTCCCCCCCACCATGAACAGAATCCACGAAAAGGTAAGTCACTTTCATACATCCCTAGCTGGAGAAGACTCTTACGAGTCCCCTGGACTGCAAGGAGGTCAAATCAGTCAATCCTAAAGGAAATCAACCCTGACTGCTCTTTGGAAGGACCGATACTGAAGCTGAAGCTCTAACATTTTGGCCACCTAATGTGAAGAGAAAACTCCCTGGAAAAGAACCTGATGCTGGGAAAGATTGAAGGCAACAGGAGAAGGGGACAGCAGAGGATGAGATGGCTAGATAGCATCACCGATGCAATGGATATGAACTTGAGCACACTCCGGGAGAGAGCGAAGGACAGGAAGGCCTGGCGTGCTATGGTCCATGGGGTCACAAAGACTCAGACACGACTTAATGACTGAACAACAACACCATTGGTTGCAACCTATCTTTAATCTCAGTTCTATGTTCAGGACTCGGTTTTCTCCCTCCCCTACCCTCAGCCTGGGCACAAAACAGAAATGGACTGCAGACCTACTAAACTCTGAGTTTCTGTGTGTCTTCAACTGAACCCTGAACAATAGATGTTTCTCAGACAGATTAACAGTTCAAAGTTGCCAATTACTGACCAAAACAGGGTTCCTGTGCTCTTAGTAGTTGTATGGCAGAGAAAGTTTTGGCAAGTGCTGAACTATACTTAACTTGAGAAATGTCTCTCTACCATTCAGCTATGCAACAGGCACATTAATTGAAAGTGGATATTGACAACCCTGTTTGTGTTATGATTTTCATTTTGTGAAGTGAGGAATTCTAGAATTCTGTTTGTCAACTTATATACATAAAATACATTTTGAACATTATTGGTGGTTTTAAATTGGGAGGAGGTACATTAACTTGCCAGATGTTCTTTTGCTTGTACTAGGATTCAACGGATAAATAAGCAGCCTTCCTCAAGCTAGTGCCACCCAGACTTTTTGGATTATAATTCCCATAGCCCCTGACAATTAGACAAGGTGGCTGGGGATGATGGAAGTGGAAGTCCAAAACACCTGGAAGGCATCATGTTGAGGAAGGCTGATTGAAAGTAACTTGTTAAATTTCCTGTTTCTAAACTGAGAATAAAATATTACAGTTTAATTGCATCCTGTCATATCTTATTTAGGATGACTACTTACTCCTGAATAATTCACACTACATTTAGCAGGTCAGATTATGCTGCAGGGTTTTTTCTCAATATCCTTCAGCCCCCTAAAGACAAAGATTAATAAAACAGAGCAAGCTTAATAAAACAGAGCATGCTAAGAGAAAAGGCTGTATCTTAATTGATACTGCTAAAGCAACAAAACAAACATTAATATGATGCTTTTCTATCTT
Source organism: Heloderma suspectum (assembly GCF_057233095.1). Lineage (NCBI taxonomy): Eukaryota > Metazoa > Chordata > Lepidosauria > Squamata > Helodermatidae > Heloderma > Heloderma suspectum. The sequence continues at coordinate 101,116,825 of NC_139459.1, forward strand.
CTCATCCTCATTTCTAGAAATTTTAAAGGTCACTTTCATGCCTCACATATAGTCTGTTTGATCCTATGGGTGGCTATGAAAAGCACTGAGTACTACATATTTTTTGCCATCTTAGCACTGAGTAGGCCATTAAAACCAACTGCCCTGTGAGCAGGAGAGTAAGAAGCAGCCAGCGAGGCAAACTGCCTATCATGTTCTCTATCATGGCCTCCATCCCCCTTTAAACTTGGGGGAAGGCATAGATGGGAAGGAGGTGCCCCTTACCCTGTTATCTTCCATTTCAGGACCCTCCAGGCCAGAAGATGTCGCTTTGCCAGTCTCCTTGGAGTTAAAAGATGCTGTGCCAGTGTAGTCCTACCCAGGCTGTAGGAGTAAAAGACTACAGATGGCTCTTTTAGAACACATACAGCTCTTCAGAGGAAGCATGGCCTATAGCAGGCCCAGATCAGCCAGGCTTCAGAAGGCCTCAGCACTCCACTGAGACAACAGCTATCTCTGTGGGATAATCATCCAGCCAGCACCTTCTGTAGTGTGCTATCCAGGGTCCTGACAGCTGCTGCTATTACCCTGCCTTGCTTTACCTGACATGATGCAGACCAACCCATAAGTGCCGCTGCTGCAGTCTGCTTCCCCTAAGTCCCAAGCCTGCACAGGACAAGACAGTGTCATAATCATTTCCATCTACTGCTGCTTCTTCACTAGTTGGGACTGGATCCCTCATCCCCTTGCAGAGGCCATTATAATCAACTGCCCTGTTAGCAGGAGAGAAAGAACTGTCATCATCACCACCTCTTTTACTCTTTTGTTACGTTATTCATATTGATCATATGTAAGCGGCTCTGAGAGCCTTGTCTCCTGCAAACTGCCGTGGAAAGGCTTGCAAAAGAGCTTCAAGCAAACAAACAAAATAGGACTAGTAGAAGAACTATGCCCCAGTGTGGGAGGCATTGTGAACCGTGGTGGTTCATTAGCAAAAACCTAGTATAGTTCACTATTTCTGCAGCACAGGACAATGCAGATGTATATGTTTGCACAAGTTAGATGTGGCCAGGGCATCACAAACTACATGATATGCAAGCACAAATGCTTTTGCAACAACAGACCTCTTGCAGATATATGGTCAGGCTCCCAGGTTCTGCTTCTTAACAGATCTTACACATTTCTGCTTCGAAGTAAGTCCCACTATGTACTCATAAATAAGTATAGATAGTATTGCAACCCAAATTGCTCCATTAGCTCAGAAAAAATAGAGCAACTGGTCAGATTATTTCATAAGACAAAGTGCTTTCAGCCATTGCAGAACTAGAAGAGAACTTTGTGCTTGGCAAAGGATTAGCTTTTTCGTTAGCATATGTAAAAAAAAAAAAATTGTCATGGTAAAAACCATCTAAGAACAGCATTGTCAGTTCAGACCAAAATACCCTGTAGTCCAGCATCCTGTTCCCTACAGTGGCCAGCCAGCTGTTTCCAGGAAGACCACAAAGAGGGCATGGAGGAATCAGCCACCCTCCGATCAGCTGGTATTTATTGCCTGTGAATATGGAGATTCCATTTAGCTTCATTGCTAGTAACCAGCCTAGTCCAACCTGGTGCCCTTCAGATGTGTTGGACTGTAATTCCCATCATTGACAGCCAGCATGGCTGGGAGTGATGGGAGTTGCAGTCCAACATATCTGCAGGATACCAGGTTGGGGAGGGCCGGTAGTAACTACTGATAGGCCTATCATTAATTTGTCTAATCACCTCTTAAGTCATCTAAGAATAGTGACCATAATAAATCTTGTGGCAGAGAATTCCATAACACAATTATATGTTGTATAAAGGACTTTCTGTTGCCTTGCCAGAATCTATTGACAATTTAGCTGAGTGACTGAAATCTATTTTCTCTGCACTGTATGTAATAGTGAGCTTTGCACATCCACAAAACACCTCTCCTCATTTTTATTTACTTAATTTTAATCCCATACCTTCAGCACATAAGTGATTTCAGGGCAGCTCACAATAATCTATTCCCTCACATTTTCCAAAAGGCTGGACTCTTCACTAGGGATGTTGTAGGAATCCACAATAGATTCAAATGCGTCTGTTGAATCCAACCTGCATTTTCTGCAGCAAGCCTGCTTTATCTGAGTCATGTGGATTCTGCAGAGGTGCAGACCAAGTATTTCACTTGGGCTTGGTGGTGGTGCGCTAATTCGCATCTGTGCCAATGTGCATTACCACAAGTGCACATTAGCGCTAATGCACATTTGTGCAAGCAAAACGAAATTCTAGGAAATAAAATCTAATTCTGTCAGTGAGGAGCCTATGGCACGAAAAATGCTTGACGATCCACGAAACAGAGACAGAACGGATTTAACAAAATCCGCACGTCCCTACGTCTTGACATTGAAAGTAAGTTTGGCCCGACAGGAAGGTATGCACGCATTCCCCCCCGTGTGTCTTCTGATATACCAGTTCTCAAGGAATAACTGTTTCACCTGACAGGGAATTATAATACATCGCCTGTCAGGACTCAGCCTCGCTGTTGATCGGAGGAAAGTCCGGGAAAAGAGGCTCGTTAATTGCATCGCGCCGTATGCGACGCGCAGGCCTTCCGTCTCTAGCAAGAGCAGCACATTCCCCCCTTCAGGTCCCGGAGGGCGACAAGGTGTTCCGTCTGGTTGCGTTTCTCGCGTTACCTCCCCTTCTCCGCACCTGAAGGGAGAGCAGCCGAAAGCGGCTCTTCGCGCAACTAACTCGCTCGCTCTCTCCACGTCTCTCGGCAACGGTTTTTAAAAGAGCCAGCTCGGGTTGCTGGTAGTACCGCGAACGCCGAGGCGGAAGGGGACAGACCCCGGACGCTAGGCAGCGGCGGCTGGGGCGACGGAGAGCTCTGGCTCCGCGGCCCCTTCTCGGTGCCAGCCCAGCCCAGCCCCGGGGGCGGGGAGTGGCGGCGAGGAGAGCAGTGCGCGCGCGCGCGCGAGGCCGGGGCGGGAAGAACGCGGGGAGTTGCCGACTCCTGAGAGAGCCGCTCGGTTGCTCTCGGCGAGGGAGAGAGGAGAGGCGGCTCCTCCTGCCGAAGCGAGGAGTCGCGTCCGGGAAGCCCCGCTTGTCCCTCGCTCCCGCCAGCAAGATGGGGAAGAAGTGGAGGAGTCCCAGCGAGGCGGAGAAAGGCTCCTCCGACAAGGAAGAACTTGGCAGGCGGAGGAGCAGGAGCGCCAGTCGCGGGAGGTTTGCGGAGTCCTGGAAGAGGCTGAGCTCCAGGCAAGGCTCCACCAAACGCGCGGGACTCGCTTCGCAGCAGCCGCCGGTAAGCGCCTGCTCTCGGCTTCCCTCCGCCGGCCCGCTTTGGCGCCTTTTGCGGCGCGTGAACTTCTCGCTGAGCAGCGTTTCTAGGCGCGGGCCTCTGGCGAGGAGACGTCAGGCGGTGACCGCGAGGGCGACGCTCCCCGCCGGGAATGCGCTCCTGGAGCCGGAATTGGTTTGGGGAGGGGAGCGGGGGGGGGCGGCTGGGTGATCGCCGGCAGGATCAAAGCGCTCGGGGTGTGTTCGTGTAAGAATGGGCACGAAAACGCCCGGCTGCGCGCTCCCTTGGGGCGGAGGGTGGGGGGATCCGCACAGCGTTTTCCCTCCTGGGAGAGGCACCGAGGTTGCAGGGACCCCTGGGAACTGGGTTCCACGACGCACCCCAGCTTCTGTCGACTGCGCGACTCGACAGCCAGCTCGCTAGTTTTGAAACGGTAGCGGGAGAGTGTGCCTCGAGAGCAGAACTGTCTCTGTTGCGCAGCCTGCTTCCACTACAAGAGTCGTGCCAGGTTGGGAAACAATTGGCCAACTAATTCTAATCCAGACCCCGCCATCGTCTCAGGAGTCATGGAGCTAATATTTCCTCCCTTGACCTATTTTAAATGGCAAATGCATTTGCCTTTATTGGCTTCTAGTAGTGTATTGGCGAAATGCCAGCCTCTGCAACACATTTTCCCCAAGTGTAAACTTCCCCTCTGCCCGTTGTTTCATTGCTTGCAATACAGGCGTTAATGAGTGTTGCAAGTATTGCTGACACATAAAAGTAAAAAAAAAAATAAACCAAAAAAGTAAGTAGACGTAACTACTTACAAGATGAGAAGTTCACACTAACTGAAAAAGAAAGGTTGCCTTGTGAATGTGCCCAAACTGACTGCAGTAAAGAGCAGTGAAATCCACCTGTTGCTTATGCCTGACAAAACACTGATATACTTGTTTAACCCACTCACTAAGATGAGGGGTTCTTTCCTTTTTGTTTTGCTATGTGAAGGCAAGCTTCTCGTGACTGTTGAATTAATGGCAACATTTGTATGGATAGTAAGAGTAGTATGCTAAAATTGCTTTAACTGTGCATCCTGATAACCACATTCTCAACTGCAGTGCGTTCCTCTCAGTCTTGATAAATGGTGTTTACTCATTCTGTCTGTGACTTATTATCTGTTTTTTGGGTGTGTGTGTGTTCATTTTAAACACATGCATGGGATACAGAGATGCATTGATGTTTGCCTCTCTAACATAGTACTTGTGTATGGAAAACATTGATTTATTAGGAATATGCAGAATGTATTTAGGTCACTAATCCATGGATGTGTTACTTACAATGGCTCACCTGTGAAGATGGGTAACCTTTTGGATTTTTAGTCACTCTGGGAACTACACCTGAAACTTGAGGTTGGAGGGTGACAGTGGATTAGTAGCTCTACAAAGTTTTCTCATTCTAATTAGGGGTGTTTTTAATAGTGAAATATCTGATTCTCTTTTTTAAAGGCTTCTCCAGTTCTATAAACAATCTGTTCTGATTTATATTAATATGTGTATTTGATTTTGAAGGCACTGATGTTATTGAGCTGCAAGGAAAACATCAACAGGTTGCAGCAGGAGAGCAATGAGAAGATAGAAAGGCAAAGCGGGGGGGAACTTGAAGTAGAGTGGGTGCCATGACAACCAAAATCTGGAGAAGCAAGTTGGTTCTGACACAAACCAATGATACTGAATTGTGTTGTTTTTGTGTGTGTATTTACCCTTAATTCTAGGTGTCACATATGAACAAGTATTTGAAATCTAATTTGACTGTGTACCTGAATATCACAGAAAATTCAATACAGTCTGTAGCATCTAACAGTGATAGCTATACATCACCATATAAACACTGCAATATTTTATGAACAAATATTCTGAATTACATGCCTGAAAACAGCCACAGTCTGCTGAAGCAGAAAACTACTTAGTGGGTAATAGGTATGTAGAAATAAACGTCTTCTACCCATACATCTAAGTAGGAAAAAGAGGAAAAAATAGAAATATAGAAAAAAGTTGAGACACAAAAAGATGCAAGAGTCATAAAGGTATGTAAAGCAAACTAAAGTGCTTTTTTTCAATCACAATCAGTTTTCAGCTTTTTAAAAAAGTAGTTTATGGAGTAGAATATATATTGGCAAGTGTTATCAAAGCATTAGGGTAGTATGAAATATGTAAGGGGTTACTACATCTGTATCATAAAGTATAGTTTATCCTCCCTTTCCATATATTAAGACAGTTCTGTCTGCTCAATAGCGTTTGTATTTATCATTTTAAAGCATTCTTTCATGTTCCTTGTGCTATTTCATCAGCATTTTGTCCCTGAAAAAATTCCCCAAACCAAAAACGCGTTGTTTATGTAGATTCTTTTGATTTTAGAAGAATAATCTTGTAGGCTCAATTCAAAACCCAGTTAATTTATTGTCTGCTTAAATTGGAATGTAACAATGTTTGGTTAGATCATTTGTTATAATGTCCCAGGGCTTAAAAAAATCTAGGTGCTTGGCTGTCCAGCATCTTAAAAGGAGTAATATGCCCAAGAACTTTCTTTGTGTGTGTTTTTAACTTGAGGGGTTTGACTGTGGTTATGCCACAGATGTGGCATACAGTTTCTAATCCAGGCTATGTAATTTTTGGGGAAAATATGAGAACCAAAACTTTTTTAAAATTTAAAATAGCACATTTCTAGTGTTCCTGATTACGGAGAGAATACTGAAACAGAGGCGGTTGAGGCATCAAATAGTCAGTGAATGGAATATAAAATGGCATAGATCCCTTCATGGTGTATGTTTTCCTCTAGTTTGGATAAGATTTGCCCCAGCTAGATGAAAAACTGGTGATACAAAGTTGAACATGGTAGGGGAATTAAGATTGGGGATGGGGAAATGGCATAGAGGGGAAAGGGTTAGTCCCTCCCCCATGTGCCTGACTTTAAAGGAAGATTAAAGGGACAGAAGATCCTATTATAGATCTCCATCTTATCTAGTTTGTCCCTCAACTATTCTTTTTTGTTTCTGCTTCACTGCTGTTTCTATTTCTGATTATTATGGCACAGTGCCAATATCCATTGTGCCTTGTAAACTTCCCTTTTATCAAGCAACTGCAAGCATTCTAGAATGCTTCCATCTAGTTGGTATATGGCTTTCCGCTCTCTGTCAAATTCTCCCTGTGTAATTCAGTGCCTCTTTTGCAATTGCTACCAGTTCACCAATAGCAGTAAATTAATTTGACTTTTTTCCTCTCCCTTAATCTACAAAGGTTGAGTCTGAAATCCTAAACACATTTATTGGGGAGTAAGCTCACTGACCTCTGGAGTGTTTAATCCATAATAACTCCACAATATCAGTGGGACTTCTTTCAAACAAACCACACTTAGGATCAATATTTTTGTTTTACTTGGTCTTGCCTAACCTCTAGTTGAAGAACTAGGGCACAGTCAATCTGAATATAAGCTACAATCATTTTGGTGGCTTTCATCCTAAGTACTACAAGTATTCCACTCATGGAATAGGGCTTTCCAGCGGCCTCTTCCCTACTGCAGCCTCAGTATTTTGCCCCCACCCGCACCCCATAGTCCATCCCTGAACATTACGTTAGATTGCGTACACACCTTCCCTTGTACAAGCTTCCACGAAGACACCTTTGGATCGATGCCAAATCTCCTCCAATAAAATAATGGGGTTTCAAAGTTCTTAACTTTGGTTGGAAATCAAAGGCGTGAGCCAAATTTAGTCAGTCCTTTGAAAACATGACAGTTATTCATAATGCAGCCATCCCTTAGGCATAGAATTTCAGAAGTACTATAGTGCTATCCCATTTCTTTTTATGTTAAGAGTTTTGGGGTCAAAATAGCTTAGAAGATGTACATTTTATTGCTATCATACAAAGCACATGTATTGCATATGTAGTATCCTGGATTCATCTCTCTTCACCCCCAAGTAAGAATCTGTGAAATATGTGTCCTTGAGGCCTTGGAGAACCATTGCAGCTCAGAAGAGACAATACTGGGTGAGATCAATTGTCTGACTCGCTATAAGGCATCTCCTTTATATAGAGAGAATCGGTTGAAAAGAGCATGGATCATGCTATATATGGTGAATCACACACGCTTGGGTCACATTTGGAGATGGAAGAGAGTGTACTAATGTTTTTCTAAATTGGAATGCATTTCTTTACTTTCTAGACTGTTGGTTTTAATCAAAGTATAGCGATGTCCCTACACTTTGGTTTTGAGTAAGGACAGTTTAATGAGATGTATAAGAAAGTTATGTGTTAACTAATTCATAATTTAACACATATAAACATCTTTACTAATGAGATTTTGCTTTCTTGATGTATTGAGTATATTAAAATATAAGTATAAAATATTAAGATTTTGTTGGGTGAAGAAGGATGATTGTAGTATATCAGCAGTGTCTGGGGTAGGAGCATTGGTCACTGGAAGCAGAGCATATGCTTTGCATGTAGAAGGCTTCAGGTTCAGTCTCTGGCATCTCCAGCTAAATGGATCAGGAGGCAGGTCATGTGAAATACTTAGATTAGTGTGAATCCATTCTGGGTTTCAGTCAGAACCAGCCAGAACTCTAAAGGGGCTATCCAAGCTGCTGAACCCTATCCCCAAAATAGATTCAGCACCTAGGACAGCCCTACTGAAATCAGAGCCACCGGCCTCCACTGCTTTAGACCCTGGAAAGCCACTGTCCATCAGAATAAAGGCAGGCAATACTGGGCTAAAGGGGCAAATGGGAAGCGGCAAGACTGTGTTGCTATGATGTGTGGCTGGCGCATCTGCCAGCTGTCATGCAGCCACCAGCCCTTTATGTCATTCTAACATCACTTAGTGGAGGGGGCTGTATGGTCCTGTATTGGCCACACTTACAGTCTCTTCAGTTCGACCTGACCAGCTCAGTCTCTTATTTTATTTTATTTTATTTATTTATTTATTTATTTATTTCTATACCGCCCAATAGCCGAAGCTCTCTGGGCGGTTCACAAAAACTCTAATGCCCCCAACTCCTGGCCAGTACTGTTGGCTTGTTTTGCTAAGGTGTGTATGGTTAATCCCTTATGTGGTGTTGTGTGGCACAACTAGCAGAGAGCAGTTGCAACACACTATTATTATTCCTTGTGGCTTGTACTTTAGTTCAGGGAGTTAGAGCAGCATGGGGGAAAAGGGAGATCTGGGATTAAGAGGGAGGGAAAGAGTGAGATTTGGGATTAGAATCATAGGGAGGGATGGGATATGGGGTTTGGAGGAAAGATGTGAAAAGTGTGGGGTTGACAGCCTTCTCTCAATGTCCAGAAAGCTGGACTAATTTTGAGACTCAGGAAGGGGGTTTCTCCCTGCCCTCTTTGCAGAACATGGACTCCAGAAAGGAAGGCTGGCTTCTCCTAATTCCAAATGAAGACCCTTGCCAAAAGACAAGTTGCATATGTATTGGAGCCTTTCCTGTAAAACTGATGTAGTGTCATGCTTAAGGATGTTGGGCCAGGGTGAAACAAAGATTGACTATTAATAAGCATGATGCACTTCTGTCTCTGGGAAGGCAGAAAAGCAGGTTGGGGATCTGCGTGAAACAAAGGTCAAACATAGATTTTTAGGCTATATGAAGTTTATATGTATATGCACAATTTAACCCCCAGCATGCCAGGAAATTTAACAACAACATGGGCTTCTCTGCTCTACTCTCTCCATCCATACCTGCAGAAATAGGGGTATAACAAAATCAGGCTACTTTGCAGGATTGACGTAACCCATACTCTTTCAGCAACAAAGCCACCCCGTAAGATATGAATGTAATAATGGTGGAGCATTTGCAGGGTAGTTTTTAAAAATGTGTTCTCTTTTTCCATACAGATCAATGGAGCAAATGCACTCCCTTTGACTTGTATAGAAGGAGGGGAAAAGGCATGGTCGCCTCATTCAAAAATCCTTGGTAGCTGCACTGGAGAATCCTAAACTAGATCATGGGTGGCAAATATGCAGCCCAGGTGTCGCGCCACAAAATCCCAGTGTGTGTATCTGGAATGCAATGACAGGGCCGTATGGGCCTGGCTGTGGAAGTTGGGCCTGCATTTTTGCCTGATTCTCCAGTGCTGTTCTGCTGCTGCAGCTCAGTAGTTTAGAGGCAAAAGCACCTCAAGGCATGTGTGGCTGCCTGTGCACTCAGGACAGAACCCTGGGGCAGAAATCCAACTCTCCCCCCCCATTGCAAAACAAGCAGCCCTCCCTCCCCCCTGGTAAGATTATTAATTCCAGAGTCTAAAGGTATACCACCAAAAGGTGTACTAGAGACCCATACTTAGCCTTGACTTCTGGCATGCTCAACAAAGGTTGACTACCACTGAACCAGATTGTTCTGTTCCATCCCTGGAATGCCAATTTTAATTCTCTTACCTAACGTGTATATTTTAAATACCACGCCATGAGGGATTTTGTCTCCATTTCAAACAACAAATTGGCAACTTTAGTTCAAACTGACTACATTTCTTGGACGGAGCAGTTTATGCTACCTCTGAGTATTGAAAACCAATCATTGTGACTTGGATTGAAAAAGAATCCATGGAGAAATTAAGAGAAATTCAGGTTTTGGTCTAGACTCTGGACTCCAGAGAAATGAGTAACAATAATATGAAAGAACTCATCTGAGGGTGGAAATCTAAACTTATTAAATGTTCCTTTAGACTAGACTACAACAATAACAGGTGCTGGACGTTTCATATACACTAATGGGAAAAGAATTTTTTGCTAGGCCTTGGCCATAAAAAAAGGCAAACAGCTGCCTACAATCCTAGCGAACTCTCTCATCTCCATTGTATGGCACTGCAGATGTACTTCCATGATTTGTACCCCTTGCAATACTGCAGAGGAGCAGGTGTTAAAGCTTACTGCTAAACTTGTGACAGTAGTACATTGGTTACACATGGTTTCTGAATAACTTCTTTTTCCTAGAGCCTATGAAAGGCCTATTCTTTCACAAGTTTAATTTAATCAAAAGGCTATGAGTCTATTTTCTCATAATCTGTGATGTAATTCAGGTAATGGATGAATTTTTTAAAGAGCATTGTTAAATAAACTAGAAAATAAAACTAGCAGCGAATGAAAGTGATTTAAATGGTTTAGTACTTGTAACACAATGGAAAGAATATTAGATAATAGCTTAAAATGATAATGTGCTATTTTATTGTACATGCTTACCTCTTATTACCTCCACAGTGACAATCACTTGGTATTTATTGTGGATGTTTTTCCTTGGAGGTTTAAATACACAGTGGTAGCCTGAGCAATTATAGGACTTGGTGTAGAGGCTTCAAATCACCTGTGGGACAAATAGTAACTTCTGAGTGGGAAGTATTATTTACATGTTCCTATATATATCTTTTTTGGGCAATAGTGGCTTGGCCAACGTATAGTTTGTTACAAAGACATTTAATTACATAAACCATATAAATACTACTGCAGGTGGATAACTATCTGAACCCAAACGGTTTTTGGTCAGCAGGATTGCATCTTGGTGGTGACCTTGCAATATCATACCCACAAGAATGATGTCATGTGGGGAGGAGGAGCTTATCAGTATAGAGTGCTGAGAACAAGTTTTAATATGTCTGTCACTATGGACTAGCCCCATGGTTCCCAGCCTTTTGTTTTATTTTGTTTTTGTGATTATAAATTGGCTATCAACCATTGGCTTTCTGACCCTCAGGCTTTATGATAAAATGTAAATATGTATATAAATAAGCAGACATCAATAATTTTATTCATTTTATTATTTCTTTGCTATTTTTGCTTCTAAACTTATTTAAAATGAAAAGAAATCTGACTCAGGCTCAAAAAATGTTATTCAATGTCTTGAAACACACAAGTGTCACACTGAAACACTGCCTATCTCATTAAATCATTTAAAAATTAATATTGAAATGAAACAATGGGCAATATCCAACAACAACATTGCTCTAATGCAAATTACATTAAGAAGGTGTAATTACTAGCATAAGGGATCTCTAACGCAACCAATAGCATTAGTTTGCATAGTAGGATTCTCTGGAAAACGCATTGTGCAAGCCAACACTATTGACATTGCATTAGATGTACCTTATGTTACTGTAACATAATTTGTGTTAGTACAGTGTCATTGTTGGATTCTACCCAATGCTTAAAAATTACTGAGATTTGATTTAATCCAAACATCTGTATCAACAAATAATTCTGATGAGACAAATTTCGTTTTCATACATTAGAAATCTTTGAAATTCTGCATTTTTTCCAGTCAGCTCAAGTTATCTGCAGCTGAATATGGATGGAGAGGGCATAATGCAGATTATGCTGCAGATCAAGACTATTTCTTGCTCTTCTTGTCTTGTTTACAACTATACTAGAAAATCCTGCCTCACAAAGATAAGTAGTTGGAAAAAGAAGCAGAGCTTTCTGTGACTGGATTCACATGTCACAGTAAGCCGCAGTGGGTTGTGAGCCTTGTTAGTGATCAGGTTCAGATGTTCACTGGGAGAAGAAGCCACCATGGCTTCTTTTCCCCACCCCTGCGCATGCAGCTTGCACACTTGCCATTTACCTAATTACTCATGACTCAACGCAGTAATGGGTTGTCGTGTTCTCTGAATCTGGTGAGGTGTCCCGCATGGGTGGATTCTAAACCACCCTACAACCCATGGCTTGTGGAGTGGTTTAGAAGGTACCCCCACCATGCACCTTGCCAGGTTCGGACAACGCAACAACCCATTCTCCATCGCGGGTAATTTGGCAAATGGCAGGTGTGCGAGTGGCATGTGCAGGGGTAGATCATCTGAACACTTCCAGTGTCAACGTGGCTTGCTGTGATGTCTGGTGATTCAGCATGGTTATTTTTCCTGATCAAGCCACCCTGAAAAACCATGGCTTGTAGCAGGGTTGTTGAAAGTAGTTTGTTCTCAGGGTGGCTTGTCATGATGTCCGAACCTAACAGCGTGGTTTGTCCCAAGCAGTTACAGAGCCACTTGGCAAGAGCAGCAAAAAAGCCGTGCCGCTTTTTGTGATCTCGTCAGTGCTGCCAGATCAGCCTCTCTCACCAGTGACGGCCTTTCCACTGATGGCCAAACGGCACTTTGGAAGGACAGTCACTTGAAAATTATTGGTACTTCGGGAGTACACAAATGGTGTTAATATTTTTTTAAGTACTGCACCAATAGTAATTACACCCGCCCCCCCCAGTGGGGCCCCATTCACTTCATCCCATGCAGCCACCTTCTAAGGGCTTTTAAAAAACAAACTGTCAGGGAGATTTGCTCAAATGCACTGAAGTGCAGTAACTACTGCAGTAACTGCTCCAGAAAGGAGCTGTGAAAAGAGGGGAGCCAATAACTCCCAATGGATGCATCTATCTTTTTTAGCCTCTGTGTGCGTTTTGGGAGTGAACTCAGGAAAACAAGTGGCTGGGAGGGGAAGGTTAAAGCCTCCCCTCCCTGTGTGCACAATGGTTCTGCATGCTTACAAGTAAGTAAGAAAGAGAGGGTAAACTGCACACTACGGATTTAACAAATCATGTAGTTTAGCCCTTACTAGCCAAGTTGGTCTTATAATACAGGTGTGTTATAAGACTCTAATATGATTCAACTTTTAATCTTAATCTGTTTTGCATCAAAGATCCAGGTAGATAATAGTAATAGTAATTAAAAGAGAGGACAATAAATGTCATAGCTTCCTTTTTCTTTTTTGGGGGGTGGGGGGGAATATTTTACCAGTACAGCAAATGGACATTTGACTGCTTTTAAATAAAAATATTTTGTATATGTAACTTTGACTCATTTGGATTTTTTTTGTGTGCATCATTATCTATTAAATAATTACTTCAGAGAAACATTCTGTCTATTCTATAGTGGGCTCTCCCACACTGGAGGCATTCAAGACGAGGCTGGACATCCATCTGTCAGGGATGCTTTGACTTAGATTCCTGCGTTGAGCAGGGGGTTGGACTCGATGGCCTTGTGAGCCCCTTCCAACCCTACTATTCTATGATTCATACAGCTTCATGTATTTTTTTTTTTTTACCCCCAAACTAATGCATCCATTTCATGACTATTTTTGATTGGTATAGTATTAAGAACACAGAGAAATAAATACTGCCAAGGTATCTGTATCTTCTAGATATGCAGCTAGGACAAAAGTTCATCCGCACTGATATTTGCTTATTTTCGGATTGGAGTAATTTAGCAGGACTTATCAGAAAAAACACAAACATGCTACTGGTTCTCCTGCTGCCCCATAAACATTTTTCCTTGGCTCTAGTCACACTGGAACAGTCTTGTGTTAAAGTAGGATGAGAGCAGGTGTGCCTGCTTTCATAAAATGACATAATTTTTTTGATTTCCCAGAGTGGCAACCATTATATACCGCAGAGTGTGATTAAGTGATTGCTTCATTAGTATTGCTATGATAGCTTATTAATACTATCCTTGTAGCTACTAGGTTTGTTCACCTCATTTCTGTGGACTACTAGTAAATGTGTGTACTCCCTTCTAGTTGTCCGCTTATGTGCTCTGCTCCTGAGTGGCTCTGTTGTATGAAATAACGTTAGTTTAAAGGTTCCAAAGATTAAGTAACAGCAATACTGCAGGACTGTTTGCATATAGTTAAACACTGGCAAAATTAAAGTGGCTATACTTTGTGATAGATTAGTTTGAACAGATGAGTTTGAAATGTAAATTTCTTTGACATCAATAGTATATACGTGCTATGTTTACATAAGAAAAATATTTCAGAAAAATGAATCCTGACCGACCAACCCCACGCCCCCCCCCCGTACACTATACTCAGGCATTATTTTACCATATGTTTCTAATTTTATGTTGCTGAAGAAGACTAACAAGCTGAAATGTGTCTGGTAACTGAGTTTTTTTGGTTGTTTTGTTTAAGCATGTCAGCAATGGGTTTATGCTGACAGTTCTGTCTGTAGGTGCATGCAAACTGATCTGTACTTCGTTATGTTGGCACTAGTAGAGCTGGGGCAAGAATAATAATCCCAAACTGTTTTCATTTCATTGATATACTATAATTTTACAGTTAAGGTGTGGCGCAGAGTGGTAGGCGGCAGTATTGCAACCGAAACTCTCCCCACGACCTGAGTTCGATCCCAGCGGAAGCCGGGTCTCAGGTAGCTGGCTCAGGTTGACTCAGCCCTCCATCCTTCTGAGGTCAGTAAAATGAGTACCCAGCTTGCTGGGGGAAAGGTAGTCACGACTGGGGAAGGCAATGGCAAAACACCCTGCTATAGTCTGCCATGAAAACGCCAGCATAAGCAGGCGTCCTTCTAGGGGTCACTAATGACCCGGTGTTTGCACAGGAGGAAACTTTCCCCTTTCCTTTCCTTTCCTTTCCTTTCCTTTCCTTTCCTTTCCTTTCCAATGGTATCATTCTGCTGACGGAAGCAGTTATGACATCCTCACCCTCAAAATCCACTCTGTAGGGCTGGGAAACCTTCTGGAGGAGATTTTCAGGATGGCGTAGTGTGGGAGGAGGCTGCCGAACGACACATGGGATGTATCACCCAGGCATTTCCGCCCTCCCCGCCTCATAATGCCCCATTTTGGCCGCTCCGTGCTCCTCTTGTGAGCTGGAGCATGGGGCTTTTCTGCGCTGCCTGCGAGGCAGCGCAGAGGGGAGAAAGTCGGTTCTCTGGGAACCAACCTTAGGGCGTGGGCTCCGAGGTCAGTTCCCGGAAAACAAGATATCCTATTGCCATCTAGCCACTGACTAGCAGCCATAGGATTGCTCCCTTAAGTGTTAAAAACCCATTCTGTTTCCTCAGGCATTCCACAAATGATCTGATTGTTCTATCCCTTCCATTTCCCAAGTGCTTTAGTTGTGTATCGTCTATCATCTTGGACTGTAACACTCTTACCAATGTAAAATGAATACATCGAGAAATGGGGAAGATTACAAAATCTGGCAAATTAAATGTTTAAATTTATTTATTTGTTTATTTATTTATTTATTTGGCGTATTAGCCACCCATCTGGCTAGTTACCCTGCCACTCTGGGCAGTGTTCAATAAAATAACAAGACAAAATAAAACAAATTTACATAATCAACTGAACAAAACAACATTGCTCTAAAAAACCCTAACCCACCCCAAATGCCTGCCTGAACAGCCAGGTTTTCAAAGCTGGGTGGAAGCTCATTGAAGAGGGGGCATGGCAGAGGTCACTAAGGGAATTCCACGGAGTGGGGGCCACCACAGAAAAGGCCCTCTCCCTAGTCCTCACCAGTCTAGCTGTTCTGGCTGATGAGATAGACAGAAAGCCTTCCATGGCCGATCTCGTTGAGCAGCGTCCCTTCTGTTGTTGGAGGCTCTCCTTAAGGTAGACTGGGCCAAAACCATATAGGG
Source organism: Heloderma suspectum (assembly GCF_057233095.1). Lineage (NCBI taxonomy): Eukaryota > Metazoa > Chordata > Lepidosauria > Squamata > Helodermatidae > Heloderma > Heloderma suspectum. The sequence goes on from NC_139459.1 coordinate 101,132,508, forward strand.
TTTTAAAGGTCAATGCCAACACCTTGAATTGGGCCTGGAAAACAACCGGTAACCAGTGCAACTCCTGGAGTGATGTTGTCTCACCAATGGCTGTCTTTAATCAGATGGGCTGCCATGTTCTGCACCAGCTGTACCTTCAAGGGTAACCCCACATAGAACGCCTTACAGTAGTCTAGGCGAGAGGAGACCAGGGCATGAACTACTGATGGGAGCAGATGGTTAGGGAGGTAGGGCAGGGGCTAGACACCTTATGGCTATCCCGTCTTCTGGTTCTTCCCCCAACCTGATGGTTCCTGGTGGCTTTACCAGCTTGCCCTCAGGTCTGGTGGTGCTGTTGCTGAATGCCAGGTCGGTCCAAAATAAAATCTCCCTCATCCATGATTTCATTGTGGATATAGGGCTGACCTGGTATGTATTACTGAGACCTGGGTGTGGGAACAGGGAGGGGTTACTCTCTCCCAGCTGTGCCCTCCTGGGTACTCAGTGCAGCACCAACACCGACTCGAGGGTCAGGGAGGGGGGTTTGCCATGCTCTATAGGAATTCAATCCCCCTCTCTTGGCTTCCTGCTCATTCAAGTGTAGATCTTGAGTGCTTGTACCTTGTGTTGGGTACCAGGGACAGATTAGGGATTCTGTTGGTGAACTGCCCATCCCGCTGCCCATCAGACTCCCTGCCTGAGCTGATGGAGGTGGTCTCAGACTTGGTGTTGAGGACCCCTAGGATGATGGTCCTGGGGGATCTCAACTTCCATGCTGAGGCCGCTGTATCCGGGGCGGCTCAGGACTTCATAGCTGCCATGGCAACCATGGGGCTGTCCCAACATGTCATTGGCACAACGCATATAAAAGGACACACGCTTGATCTGGTTTTCTCGACTAGGCAGGAGGATGGTGATCTGAAAGTGGAAGAATTAACATCTGTCCCTTTGCCATGGTCAGATCACTTCCTGCTGAGGTTTAGACTCTTGGCAGCCTTCCCCCTCTGCAAGAATAGGGGACCTATTAAAACGGTCCATCCCCAGAGGTTAATGGATTCTGATGGATTCCAGAGGGCTCTGGGGGATTTTCCTGCTGGTATGGCTGGTGCTCCTGTCAAAGCCCAGGTCACTCTGTGGAATGCAGAGATGACTCGAGTGGTTGACACAATCGCACCCAAGTGCCCTCTCCCTCAGAGCAGAACCTGGCCAGGTCCTTGCTATACACCTGAGCTGAGGGCAATGAAGCAAGAGGGGAGATGGCTAGAACACAGGTGGAGGAAAACTCATGCGGAGTCTGACTGAACTCAGGTAAGAGCTCATTATCGAACCTACTCTGGTGGTGAGGGTGGCAAAGAGATAGTTCTTTTCCATCAGCATTGCATCTTCTCAGTGTCATCCAGCAGAGCTTTTCTGAGTGGTTTGTGGCCTGTTACATTCTGGGCCAGGGAGAGAGACTGTGGAACCCTCGGTTGCACGCTGTGACGAGTTTGCAAGGCACTTTTAAGATAAAGTCACTCAGAGTCATCATGAATTGGACACCACGATTAATGTAGTTCCATTGGTAGAGGCGTTCAGAGCACCATTCAGAGCACCGTGATCAAGTGGCTCAACTGACGACTGCTGTACAGAGTCTGCAAGCTGTGGTTCAACCCCCACCACCTCTGATTCCCCCCCGCCGCAAGTGCCCGGGGGCTCTGCCAGAGAAGTTTTCTGGTGAGAAAGGACTTTTTCAGATTTTCCGGGCCCAGTCGGAGCTGTACATGCGCCTACGACCTGAGGATTTCCTGACAGAAAAGGTTCGTGTGGGCTTCATCATTAATCTCCTTTCAGGCATGGCAGCTAAATAGGCTTCGGGACTTCTTCTCGCTAATGACCCCCTGCTCGGGGACTATCAAGGTTTCATGACAGCCATGGCTAGATTTTTCGGTGACCCCCTGCGCACGCAGACGGCTTCTAGGGAGATTCGCCGCCTAGGGATGTATGAAACCCACTTACCTTTTCGCGGAATCTTTTGTGGTGGGGGGGATGGAGGGGAGGCGATCCGGTCCTCCCCCCCCCCCCGGAATCCTCGATGGCTGGCTCCACTCCGTGGCCAGACCGCGGAGCAGCCAGCCAGGGCCGTCCACAGCCGGATTTCTGGCCGCGGATGGGCTGCTGCGGCCGCCATTTGCATCCAGCCAGGCAGCTGTGATAGGCTACATAAGAATTTACATAGCCTATCACGGCTAACCCCCCCCCCAAAACCCAGCATACGCAAATGGCGGCGCTACAGCGGCCGCCATTTGCGTTACCTATTTTTCGCCGATTTATCTTATGTAAATATTTACGTAAGATAAAATGGCAAAAAAAAAGGGGGAATGCAAATAGCGTATTGGGCGCTATTTGCGTTCCTTCATTTTTCGCCATTCTAGCCTATGTAAATATTTATGTAGGCTAAAACGGTGAATAAAAGAGGAACGCAAATAGCGGCCACTACGCTATTTGTGTTCCCCTTTTTTTCCCCGCTGTTATAGTCTATGTAAATATTTATGTAGACTAAAATGGAGAAAAATAAGGAACGCAAATGGCGGCTGCTGTAGCCACCACCATTTGCATAAGCCTTTTTTTTTACCCAGACAGGATAGGCTATGTAAGTCTTTACATAGCCTATCATGTCTCGGTAAAAAAAAAGACACCAGACTGCAAATGGCGGCTTTGGCAGCCGGTTGAAAGACCAGCCAAAGCCACCGTTGGAGCCGCCACCACCCGGAACATCCGCCCCAGGTAAGTCTCATCCCGGGGGGGGGGGGATCCACGGGGGGGATCAGTGGGGGGGTGGCAGGCCGTTCTACCATGGATTTCGGGGGGCTGCATTCGGCCTCACTGAAATCCATGGCGGAATTCTCTGCCATCCCTATTGCCGCCTCAGGCAGGGCAAGGACTCATTTTCCAGCTACGCGACAACTTTTTGCTTGCTGATGCAGGATTCACAGTGGAATGATGCCGCACTGGTGGCTCAGTTTTTGGATGGTTTGAATGACGAGATCTTGGATGAGTTGGCACGCACGCCTAGCCCACCTACTTTGGAGGACCTCATCCAGACCTGCCTCCAGATAGTCGGCTGGAGGGGCGCCGGCAGGGCGCCGGGGGCCAAGATTTCCCTCCTCCCATTCCCCCATGTTTCCTGCCCCCCCCCGCCCCTGCGGTGGGGGCGGAGGAGACCCCGATGCAGCTGGGAGCTACCTGAGCCCCGCTGCCGCTGGAGGAACTAGAGCGGCGGCGCGCAGCCTCCCCCTCCTCTCCTTCCTCCTCCTCCTCGTCCACAGGCCTGACTAGGCTGCCTCCCAAGCCTGTTGGGGGTCTCCAGTGAGGGGGTTGGGTCCTCACCAGGTGGGTCCTTTCCACAACCCCCCCACCCTCCCATCTGCTATTGCATGTTCACCTCCGCTCCTCCCAGTGAGGTGGGGTGGAGGCCCTAGCTTTAGTGGACTCTGGGGCTACGACCAGTTTCGTGGATGAAACCTTTGCCCTCTTCCACAAGATTCCTACCCTGCCTCTTCCTGCCCCCTTGGCGGTGGAGACCATCGATGGGCGTCCTCTTTCTTCGGGCGTGGTGACCCGGATTACAGCTCTGCTCACTCTGTGCGCCCAGTCCCACGTTGAGCAGATTCAGTTTCACTTGGCCAAGGTTCCCCAATACCCAATCGTGCTAGGTGTTTCCTGGCTCTCTAAGCATAATCCTCAGATTTCTTGGGGGCTTCAGCAAGTGGAGTTTGCGTCTCCCTACTGCCGGGAACAATGCCTCTCGACTGAGGCGCCAGTCCCAGCCCAGGACTTAACCCTTTTCTCCCCCTCCTCGTCTGCTTCTGGCAGTTCTTCAGCTACCGTGATCCTCCCAGAGAAGTTTGCGGCTTTTCAGGATGTTTTCGACAAAAAGGAGGCCGACTAGCTCCCCCCCCACCGCCCTTTTGACTGTGCCATTAACCTCATTCCTGGGTCGACCATCCCCACTGGCTGGCTGTATTCGATGTCAGAGCCGGAACTTCGAGCTCTGCTGGAGTTTTTGGACACAAACCTCAGACGTGGCTTCATTCGCCCCTCCTCCCCTGCCTGCGCCCCTACCATGCTTTTGCGCAAGAAATTAGGCGAACTCTGCCGAGTGCACGATTTCAGAGCTTTGAATTCAGTCTCGATCCCCGACAAGTACCCCCTCCCCCTCATACCGGAGATGCTGGAGCGCCTGGGGCGAGCCAAGATTTTCACGAAGTTGGACCTGCATGGCGCCTAAAATCTGAATCGCATCCGGGAGGGGGATGAGTGGAAGACCTGTTTCGGCACCCGGTACGGAGCGTATGAATACCTAGTGATGCCATTTGGGCTCACCTGCGCCCCCCCCCCATGTTTTCGCATTTTATGAATGCCATCTTCCGGGACTATTTGGACACTTTCCTCATTGTATATCTCGATGATTTACTTATATTTTCTGAGGACCCCCACGCCCATCAGCACCATGTCTCCGCTGTCCTCCAGCGCCTCCGTGAGCACCATCTATGTGCCAAGCTGGAGAAATGTGCATTTGACCTAACCTCTTTGGACTATCTTGGCTACATTATCTCACCTGATGGTATCAGGATGAATCCTGCAAAGGTCCAGGCCGTCCTCTACTGGCAGGCTCCATCCACCAAGAAGGACTTGCAACATTTTCTGGGGTTTGCTAATTTTTACAGAAAGTTCCTGCCCAGCTTTGCTCAGCTGACATCTCCTCTCACGGAGAGGAGATGTCTCCTCTCCTTAAGGGCAGGAAATCTCCTTTTCGTTGGACGGCATCTGCCCAACAGGCTTTCGAGGAACTTAAGAAGCTTTTTAGTTCTGAGCCGATTCTGTTACATCCCAACCCAAGGAAGCCTTTTGCAGTGCAAACTGATGCCTCTGACTTTGCGGTGGGGGTGGTGCTTTTTCAGCCAGATTGGGTGGGCAGTGGGTTGCAACCCTGCGCCTACCACTCCAGGAAGCTGAACATGTCTGAGAGGAATTATACCATTTGGGAGAAAGAACTGTTGGCCATCAAGTCCGCTTTGGAGACCTGGCGTCATCTTCTGGAGGGGGCACAGCACCCAGTTGAAGTTAGAACCGACCATCGCAACCTGGAACATCTTCAGACAGCCCGTGCCTTAAACTAGAGGCAGATTAGGTGGTCGCTTTATTTTCCTGGTTCCACCTTAAGATTTGCCATGTGAAGGCCTCTGACAACCTACAAGCAGATGCTCTTTCTCATAAGCCGGACCTCCAGCCAGGGGGTGAGGGAAACCCCCCCCCCCTGATTCTTCCTCCCCAGAACCTGGCGGCGGCTGCAGTACCTCACTCTTGGGAGGAACTTATTCACTTTGAACAGGCTCAGGATGCTTTTGTCCTCACAAAAGTGGAGGAATTGGGGCTAGCCTCTGGCCTCCCCCACTCCACCCCCTTCTCTCTGTGAGGTGGCCTGCTTTACCATTCTGGCCAGGTCTATGTGCCTTCTAGACCCCTCCATGAGAAGGTCCTCCATCAGTGCCATGACTCTCCCACCGCTGGGCATTTTGGCTTCATCAAGACCCTGCACGGAGTGACGTGGGATTTTTGGTGGCTTTGTGTGTGTCGGGACGTCAAGACCTATGTTGCCTCCTGCCCAACCTGCCAGCGGGCGAAGGTCCCCTCAGGCAAGCCCACAGGCTTGCTTCACCCCCGCCTACCCCCTCAGGACCTTGGAAACTGCTCTCCCTTGACTTCATCACTGACTTGCCTCACTAACACGGTAAGACCACTATTCTGGTGGTGGTGGATTTGTTTTCTAAGATGGCCCATTTCATCTCCTGCTCTGGGTTGCCCACAGCCAGGGAGACGGCGGAGCTTTTTTTGGCACATGTTTTCCGGCTCCACAGATGGCCCGAAAGTCTCATTTCGGATAGGGGGGCCCAATTCACTGTCCATTTCTGAAGGGAGCTACTTGGGCTTCTCCATGTGATGCTCTGTCTTTCCTCCGCCCACCATCCACAGACGGACTGTCAGACCGAGTGCACCAATGCGACTGGAGCAATACTTGCGCTGTTAAGTCAATTACCAGCAAGATGACTGGTTTTCCTTGCTGCCTCTCGCAGAATTTGCTTGTAACAATGCCTGCCATGCTTCCACCTGCCAAACTCCATTTTTTGCCAATTTTGGTTACCACCCCAAGGCTTTCCCATCCACCTTAGCTCCCTCTTCGGTGCCAGCAGCCCATGACTTTTTAGAGGAGTTGAGAGCGGTACACCACCTCTTATGGGACTCCCTCGAGCAAGCCAAGACAACCTACAAGGCCTCTGCAGACCGGCAGCACCAGCCGGGTCCGTCTCTACAACTGGGGGACTGGGTTTGGTTGTCCACCCACTACCTCCCCTCTCACTCGCCCGCAGGGCAGCTCACGCCTCGCCGCATGGGGCCTTTCCAGATTACGACCCAGATTAACCCTGTTGCTTTTCGCCTGGCTTTCCCCCCCTCCATGAAGATCCATCCTGTTTTTCACTGGTCCTTGCTGTCCCCCATGGTTTCTGGTGACCCTCATTGCTCAGCCGGCTTCCCCCCCCACCGCCAGTGCTGGTGGAGGGGGAGGAGGAGTTTGAGGTCGCAGAGATTCTGGACTCCCGCCTTTCTCGTGGCCGCCTGCAATATCTGGTGGACTGGAAGGGGTACGGGCCAGATGAGCGATCCTGGGAACCTGCGGAAAATGTGCATGCTCCGTTGGTGCTGAGGTGCTTCCACCAGCTGTACCCCCACAAACCTGGGGCCCCAGGGGAGGAGCACAAGGGGGCATCTCATGGGAGCAGGGATGACATCAGGGTGGAAACTGAGCCAATAGAGCCCCAGAGCAGTTCTGATTCTGAGGAGGAACAGCAATCCGTGGGAGAGGAGCTCGCTCATCAGTCACAAGCACAGCAGCTGGCAGAGATTCCGCCTGCCAGCATTCCTGGGATAGATAGTGACCCTGGCAGTGAGAGAGCGCTGGAGGGGGGCTTGCTGGATGCTCGGTGCAGACACAGGGAGCGACGACAGATGGAGGGCATGGAAAGGAGGCGTAGCGCTCGTTTGGTGCGCAAACAACGGTCGCGTCCCAAGGACCCAAGGGAAAGAGGCGGATCCCTCCTTAGCCCATAAGTTCAGGGTCTTCCCGTGATTCTCCTTCAAACGGGGACCAACTGCCTTACCTGGAGCTTAGGCTACTCAGCTATCTTTCCCCAGTGCTGTTCCTTGCTTTGGGGCTAGCGACTAGTATTCTGAAAGAGTCATAAAGTAATAAAGGAATAAAGTCTTGGAAATAATTCCTCGTCGTCTGTGTCCTGAGTTGGCTATTGGTGGGGATTGCAAGAGGCAGCTAGGGTGCTCCTGACAGGGAGTGGTGCTGGCCTCTTTAAAAGAGGCAGTAATCAGACCACTCCTGAAAAAGCGTAACCTGGACCCGGAGGACATTAACAATTATAGGCCAGTGGCCAACACCCCCTTCCTGGGCAAGGTGCTTGAGTGGGTGGTTGCAGGACAGCTCCAGGCACTCTTGAATGAAACGGATCATCTAGATCCATTTGAATCGGGCTTCAGGCCTGGTTGTGAAACGGAAACCGCCTTGGTCGCCCTGTGGGATGACCTCTGCCAGGAGAGGGACAGGGGGAGGGCGACCCTGTTGATTCTCCTGGACCTCTCAGTGGCTTTCGATACCATCGACCATGGTATCCTTCTAGATAGGTTGTCTGGGTTGGGAGTTGGAGGCACTGCAGTGGTTCTGCTCCTACTTGGATGGCTGATTCCAGAAGGTGGTGCTGGGGGATTATTGCTCTGTGCCATGGCAATTATGCCATGGGGTTCCACAGGGCTCTATTTTATCCCCGATGCTATTTAACATCCTCAGCGGCCATTCTCCATGAGTCCCTGCCAAAGGAAGTGAGGCGGGTGGCTACCAGGAGGAGGGCTTTTTCTGCCGTGGCACCACAGCTGTGGAATTAGCTCCCTGGTGAGGTTCGCCTGGCACCTACATTGTATTCTTTCTGGTGCCAGGTGAAGACCTTTTTATTTTCCCAGGCGTTTTAGCAGTTTATCTTCCTAGACTTTGAGCTTTGCGGTTTTAAATCTGTGTTTTAAATCCCTGTATTGCTGCTAGGTTTTATTCTGGTTTTATACTGGTTGTGTTGTTATACTGTGTTTTTAATGTTTTATATATTTTATATTGTTTTATTGTGTGCTCTTTGGTTTTAACTTTTGTGAACTGCCCAGAGAGCTTTGGCTATTGGGCAGTATAGAAATGAAATGAATGAATGAATGAATGAATAAATAGGGCGCAGCTGCCATATTAGATGGAATTGGTATAGCACTGCCCGGCTCACAGCTGACACCTGAGCCTCCATGGACAGTGGGGAGTCTAAAATGACCCCCAGACTGTTGACTTGGTCCTTAAGGGGCAGCAGCACCCCATTGAACACCAGGTCAGTGTCCCCCAACCTCCCCTTGTCTCCCACCAAAAGTACTTCAGTTTTGTCGTGGTGCAGTTTCAGCTTAGTCCTTTCCATCCAGTCACTCACCGACCCCAGACACTTGGACAGGGTTTCTACAGCCAACCTTGGGGAGGATTTAAATGAGAGGTAGAGTTGCGTGTCATTCGCATATTGGTGACACTGCACCCCAGACCTCCTGATGATAGCCCCCAGCAGCTTCACATGGATGTTAAATAACACTGGGGAGAGAATAGAACCCTGTGGCACCCGGCAAGTGAGCAGCCAAGGGTCTGAAGTCTCCTTCCCCAGAGCTACCCTCTGGTACCTGCCAGGAAGGAACGGAACCACCATAATACGGTGTCCCCTAAGCCCAATCCCTCCAGGCAGTCCAGGAGGATACCATGGTTGAAGGTATCAAAAGCCACTGATCGAGGAGAACAAGTAAGGAGCATTTGCCCCTATCCAGAGCCCTCTTCATATCGTCCACCAAGGTGACCAAGGCCATTTCTGTCCCATGCCCAGGCTTGAAGCCCGATTGATCCAGATAATCGGCTTCTTCCAAGTGTGCCTGCAACTGCAACACCACCACTCACTCAATCACCTTCCCCCAAAATGGCATATTTGAGACCAGGTGAAAGTTGTTCAGAACTTGGGGATCCAAGGAGGGCTTCTTTAACAGTGGCCTTATCACTGCCTCTTTGCAGGCTGATGGCATCACTCCCTCCTCAAGGGAGGCAAATATGATCATGAAGATACACAACTAAAGCACTTGGGAAGTGGAAGGGATAGAGCAATCAACTGTAAGCTAGCAGGCCAAAAAAGATGCTAAGGACCAGATAAGTCTCTCTTTCTCTCAAAAGGTCTGTTGGAGAATCACATGTAGAAGGTGATGCTTATCACATACAAAAGGCAAACCCAAGTACATCTAGGGTGGTAACCACACAGTACCATAATAACCTTTGCAGATGAACTCCAGTGAATGACACACTCATCAGATATGTGAATAGCAGCACCAGGTGCATTTGACTATCAAGCACTTCAGTTGTACCCCATACAACTTTTACCTAAGTAGCTATTTTAAAGCACCTAAAATCCCACTAGTAACAATTCCATTAGTAATACCATAATCAACATGTGTGACCATTCCAGTGGATAATCACCTCTTCTGTAAGGCCTCAGATGGGTTAGATGCCTACAAGTCTAAGATGGGTTAGATGCCTCCTTTTTGTAAATGTAGTAACATTTCCTAATATTGATAATGCAGCAGAAGCAAACCACATTCATGCTGTAAGCAGTGGGTCTCTGCTGTCCTCATTTGCTGGTCCCATTTTACCAAACCTGTCATCAAACATTTTATATATAAAACCAGCCTTCCCCAATATGGTGCCCTCCACATGTATTGGATTACAACCCTCATCATTCCAAGGCAGTAGAGCCGTGTTGTGCCAAAGGATGTAGAAAATTTTGTCTATGGAAATATGAGTTGCCACCAAGTTAGCCATCTTGCAAAATCACAGTAAATCATAATAAATAAAACTGGTTAGTGCTTAGGGTGCCAAGAAGATTGGATTTTGCTGTGACAGATTAACATGGCTTGTTCTGTGGAGATTTCACAGAAAATTGTCAGTCTTTAAACATCTTGGGGGAAAATTGATCATATTGGCATAATCTGAGTTTTTCCCTACCTATTCCTACCTCGGTCTCATACAGGAGTCAGAATGCTAAATGTATGCCTTCGCAATGTTTGTAAAGGCCAGCATGGGAATACACTAGCATGGCAAACAAATCAGAGGACTCACAAAGCATTCAACAAAAAGCTTCCCCCTCCCCCAAATAACATACAGAATACAGAACTTTGTTTTCCTATGTGAGAACCTCTGACACAAGTATTCTTGGATCTTTTGGTCGTCATTGGAATCCAAAATTGCAACAGTTTTTATATCTAGAAATGGTTTGAAATCTCAATGTGAAATTCCGGGATTGATTCCATTTTGAAATTATAGAAATGTACAAAACTTTACCTTGAATTTATGTGCTTCCCTTTTAATGAAGAAGGCAAAGACTTCAGTATTACCTTTGATGTCTGTGCTTCCCTTTCAGTCAGAAAGGCAGAGAGTTCAACAATATGCTCAATATTATCAGTGTTCATTAGCTAAACACACAAGTTCTTTTTGTTAATGTATATAGTTTCATACTGTGGTTTGTTTTATTTTCAAGAATTCAGTTATTTTATGATGTTAAACTTTTATTGTTAATTGCATAGAAGACATCGTTAATGGGAAGTACATAAATTGTATAAACATATAAATAGGTTATTGGGACTTACTGGGCCTTCCATCCTTTTTCAACCCATCCCAACTGGGTAGTTTCTCCAAAAGCACAGTAGTAATGAAATGCTTTGAAAACTAGGCCCTGTCCCCACATAATTTTTGTCATTTATTGATTTATTATTTATTATATTTAGTTATTTAAGCTGCTGCTATACCACCTGACATCCCAGGATTTCCAAGAATTTTATATAAAAACACATACAATATAAAAACAAGTATAAAACAATAAATACCTTTAAAACATTACAACAAAAGCAGTAAAACACAGCAGTGTCACAGCAGTCAGGGAACGCCTGAGTGAACAGACACGTTTTCACGAAGTGTTTGAAATTTGCCACAGTTTCCGCTTCTCAAACCACGCATGGAAGAGTTATCCTCTCCTCCAAATAATATAAACCTTTAACTATATGGGTAGTATTCAGTGTTGGATTTGCATTTCTGCTTGGGCAGGGCGGACCACCCAATTTTCAGCAATTCACCATACCTAGCGCAGCCCTCTGTACATATCCCATGCTAGTCCCCAACCCATGGGAGCAGCTTTTCAGAATCGGGGGGTACGAGGAGCTACAGTGAGTAGCTGGTGTTCTGCAAAGGAACAGGTGACCTGCCCTGGACGAGCAGAAGTTCTTTCCGCTAGTGCAAAACCATGACTCTCCCTTACATAGGGAGAGAACATTTAGTAATATTCTACAAGCGTTCTGGTTGGGATTCCCCTCTTCTACTGTTTCAGTGTTTGTATTGATTTTGTGTTTCGCACCAATGACATGTCACCTTTCAGTAAATATATAAGGGCAGTTTGTAGATTTTTGTTTTAAATAAAAACATTGAAACCTATTTCTTCTTGAAAGGCATGGGTTTTGACTCCCGTCTGTTGGCAAGTGGGCTGCTGCTCTAACTTGCATTGTTTTACACAGGCATCTGTTTGACAGTTTACCACTAGGACTACTTCTATAAAAGCATTGGCAGCAGGATATATACAGTGATCTACCCTTGCTTATTATAGAATTGGCCTATCATCAAAGTTCAAAAGGGAGCAGAAAATATTAGTTTACTTAGGGTGGAATCCTGTGCATGTTTAAACAGAAAAAAAGTCCTACAATTCCCTGTATTCCCCATCCAGCCATGCAGCCCTTAGTGTTAAAATTGTTTTGTGCCCTGAGAACTAGGAACTTGTATTGTCAAAAAACAATATTTATTTATTGATTACATTTTATACCACTCCATAGATGAAGCTCTCTGCGCAGTTTACAACTATTAAAAACCATTAAAAATACAGTATACAGAGTTTTAAAACCATTTACATAAAAACATACAGACAACACACACAGAGAGACAAAATATATCTTAAAACATGTAATATACTTTTAAATGATCAACCATAAAACAAATTCAGGACCTGATTAAAACTCATCATATGCTGCCAAATGCCTGAGAAACGAGAAAGGTCTTAAGCCAGCACCAAAAGATAATAATCTTTTATTATAATAATCTCTCCCACATTGGAGGCCTTCAAGACGAGGCTGGACAGCCATTTGTCAGGGATGCTCTGACTTGGATTCCTGCATTGAGCAGGGGGTTGGACTCGATGGCCTTGTAGGCCCCTTCCAACCCTACTATTCTATGATCCTATGATTAATGCTGGTGCTGGGCAGGCCTCCTCTGGGAAATAATTCCATAATTGGGGGCCACCACTGAGAAGGCTGTCCTTTCCTTTGTTGCCATCTTCTGAGCCTCCCTTGGAGGCTCAGAAGATGCTGAACGTAGCGTGTGGGTAGGTTCATTTTGGGAGAGGCACTCTGTCAGGTATTGCAGTCCTGAGCTGTGTACGGTTTTATAGGTTAAAACCCGGCACCTTGAATCAGGCTTGGAAACGTACAGGCAGCCAGTGCAAGCGTTATTACAGTATAATAACTGTAATAATAATAATAGAGTGGATGAGAAAAGCTGGAGCACTGATGAATAAATGTAACAATGTATGCATTTTCTGCCCTTCCAAAAATGTAGACTTGCCTTACACTAAATGCTATTCAGTTCAGTTGAACTGCATTGCTATGGAGGAGCCATTTCATTTTCTCTGAAATGCATAGAGAAAAGTGTGCTGTGTGAAGAATAAGAGGTTAAATTAAGATTTAAAAGGTTGCCTGCTAGTCCTGAGCTGGCACAAAGGGAACAATTGTAGATGGTTAAATTAAGAATAAATTTGGGCTTTCTATACTTTCGTGTTTTGCCTTTTATCCCCCTTTTGCTGGCTGTTTGGGTTGGGGTGTGTGTCTCTCCTCTATCAACTATTCATGATTTTAATTGTTGTTCCTGCCTATTGATTTGCTATTTTTGTTATTTTATGATATCATTTTTGTGTATTTAACTTTTTTGTATGCTGTCTTTAGAAGCCAAACAACAACAATTAAATTAAATTAAATAACCTAACAAAAGGGAACAAGGTTGCAACCTTCTCTCTGTTTGTGTGTGTGCCAACTGACAACAGAATTCTGCAGTGTTTCTTTAGTGTCCTATTTCTGCACAAAAACTTCCGTAATACAGCTTGCTTGCCCTTTTTAATTAGCAAGCCAATGCATACATCAAAATGTTTTGTTACTAAGTTTGTGCATACTTCCATAGTTATGGGTAGACAATCTTAAAAACTTGGCGAAACATGAAATCCTACGTTCAGATATTTTCTTAGGCTCAGTTTAAAGAACTCTTATGTTTCCTTGGAGGAGATAGTTTATGATATATTATTAAATACACTTCATTTCAATAATGTAGAGTTTTTCAGAGACCAATTTTGGTGAACAGATAGATCTGCCTCTTGTACAAATTTAAGAGAAATAGCACATGCTTATAGTCTTCTCCCTTACTACTGCTTTGGAGACTGATCTATTGAATTTTGCTTGGCTTCTGTTCTGATCAGTATTCTGTCTAAAATCTAAAGGCTAATTTATCTGGTGGTTCAAAATTTATTTTGAACAGAACTACTTGTAAGTCCTTAGGTCAGGGGTCTCCAACATTTTGGGGTCAGTGGGCACAGTTGAAATTTTTTTAGAATGTTGTGTGTACTCTCACAAAATGGCTGCTGTGGGGCACTTGCCTTTTTCTGAAATGGCTGCCATGGTGGGCATGGCCGGTCACAAAACACTCATTCCCAGAGGATAAACTGGTGGGTCTAAAAGACAAATAACTTGCTCAAGAACCTAAATACAAGGCAAACACAAAGCTATCATTTTGAACCCAAATAAAGATGGCACTGCAGGGCAGAACTTCACTTTGCAGCATGCCAACCTCCCAATTAAATAATAATAATTAAAAATGCCTTTAGAAATAAAAATCAAGAGTGCCTGGGGGTCATTGGTGCCCATGGGCATCATGTTAGAGACACCAGCCTTAGGCCATCTGCAGGGTAAGTAAAGAAAAGGAGAGATAGATAAAAGAAACCTTACTAGGGACTTAGCATCTATCAATAAGATTAGAATTCTGATAAAGTTAAATTCACACTGGTCAGTTTGAGGATGATACAATCTGAGTTGGAGCCAAAGGCACCATTATAAGGAGAAGGCAATTTGCTCCTGGGGTGTGTGTGTCTCCAATTTCATCAATGTCCCCTCCCCACTGTAACCCCCTCTGCCATATCTCATGCTGCTCCAGAGAGTCTACCAACCCTCAGGGTGGAGTGCAATGAGGAGGGGAGGCAAGGTGGGGAGAGAAAGTCCTGTTTCATGAACAGAAATCCACCTATGGTAACTAGGACCCAAACCTATTATTAAAACAGCTCAAACCCAGATCCTGAGCAGGTAGAACTGGACCAGGTCTCATCATTTTGCTTCTAGTGAATATTTGACAAATATGATATGATAGAATGGGAAGTTTAAAACTAGTCCAATATTGATTTCCATGTTAAATGCCCTTGCCCATTGAAACAAAAGGGCTTAACCACACTCCATGCTATGTTTGATTGTGACCTCAGATTTCTATCTAGTTGTATTGGCTTGACATTCAAGGGATTGGATTTCCAAGGTAAAAGGGACTAAATCTACCTTCTTAACTTCCAGATAATGGCAGATGTTAAGAGGCACTTTGGTATTATATTTTTAACAAAATTAGTGAGGAGGCTGAGACACAAATCTTATCCTATGGGGAAGGAAGGCAAACACAACAGTGCAAGTAAATCTCCATTAGTACTTTTTCTGTGCTCTCTTTCTCATATATATGTATGTATGTATGTATGTATATTCATTCATTCTGGTATAATGTATGTATAAGCTACAATGCTACCAAAATTGTCCTGCTATCGTCACCTGTGGCTTCCTTTTGATTCTTAACTTGAAGATTAGTTCTTGTTTTGCATGCATCTGGTATTTTATGTCTCTTATTTTTAAAAAATAGCCTCTAGTTTTTAAAGTTTTAGATCTGAAATTGCTAAGAACTGTCACCTTGAGAAAAAACTTCTAATCTTCTGTGATATTGTAAGGTACTGCTTTTATGCATTGATTTTCAATAACAGTTCTTTATGGAAATGGAAGGAGGCATGCTTTATGAAAGGTCACTGGATCTGCAGCTTATTTCCTCTTGATCTACTAAATCATGAATTTGGTTACCTTTAATCAGTGTGCAGGATTCTTTATTTTGTCCATGTTTTTTCCTTAAAAGAAGGAAGAGAAATCAAAGGCGATATGGGTACAGGTGAGTTAAAATTATAGATATACTGCAAATCTTATATATGAACTGCTAAATTTTGTTGTTTTCTAAGAGATCAAAGTGGGGTTTACGTTGGTCCTTCAAAGATACGAAATTAAAGAAGTGATATATGCTTGCTGTATTAACCAGCAGTCCAAAGATAATGCAGAAGTATTAGGCAAAATAAGTATTCAGAGTACAAAAGGAGAAACAAGCTTTTGAATGCTCATTTTAAACCTTAATCTGAACTAATTTTTGCAGACTAAAGGCAGTCTTGGCTACTAAACAGATTTTCACTTGATCGAAGATAGATGGTTCTTGCTATTCACAGGTTACAGAAGTATATGTGTGTGTGGAGAGGAAATGGGTCTACAAATAAAAGGTATATGTGTCTATCCTCTCCAAAAATCTTATGTTGACACACAAACTTCACCAAGCTAAAAAGATGAAACGGTGAAAAATTACTTTGGCTTAAAGCTGAGTTAAATGCATTCACATGTTAGGGCTGCATTTAGATATTACACTCTCCAATCCTCCAAACCATGGTTTGAAAGATTGGGATTGAGCACTGTGCATGAGTATACATGGATTATTTTTTCCAATAAAGTCAAATAATTCGCAGTGGAGAAGAATTCTTTGTTCACTAAATCAGTGTTTCACTGTGTTGTTTTTATCTGTCTCATATTTCCCCCAGAAAGCTAAATCTGGGCTGGAGAGGTAATTTTGCCAGCATAGTTATAATTATTGGTATTGTAGGTCTTGTTCCTTAGGGCATGAAATCCCCGCAGAGAGCCCGTAGGTACTAAAAATGCTATCTCATGTCAACACCTGTTGAGGTTTAGTCAAGGAAACAATTTGTGCTACCTTGGCAGTATACAGTATATCCAATAAAACATTTAGAGATACAAAGAAGCTTGACTGTTAAGATACAGTG
Source organism: Heloderma suspectum (assembly GCF_057233095.1). Classification (NCBI taxonomy): domain Eukaryota; kingdom Metazoa; phylum Chordata; class Lepidosauria; order Squamata; family Helodermatidae; genus Heloderma; species Heloderma suspectum. The sequence continues at coordinate 101,148,893 of NC_139459.1, forward strand.
GTTCAGAATGATTAATAGATAGGAAAGCCAATTCTTCTCTGTGAAAAAGAATAAAAAGCAACAAGTGAAGAAGCTGGTTTTATTTAAAGTCAGTCTTAGTATTAAATGTAACTTCAGCTCTGACTACAATGCAGGTATTTTTGCAGATCTTTGTAACTGTAATCTACCTTCTTTGGATGATTCTATCACAGTTTTATACAGAACTAGCTACCAAAATACAATAGTATTATTGTAAAATAATACGGTGATAAAAATACAATAGTAGTGGCAAGAAAAATCATAATTTTGAAGCAAACATGGATTTCTCTGTAATGCTAGGTGGAAATTTCAATAAATGTTGTATTTATGTAATGTGGGTCTAGCTCGGTCTCATTAAAAGAAAAACGAAACCTTGACACATAGGAAGCTCTTCCCAAGCCATCTCTTCTTATATCAGACCTTACCAACTGGTAATGATTTAAATTTGGAACAGTTCCAGGAGCAGACAGTAACTTGATACGGATCAGTTGCCTTGATTAATTGGGCCCTACATAATTGTAAGATTCATTCTTTGGTTTATTTTCTTTTTTGTTGGTTTTGCTTTGGGAGCAGGCAGTTTCTAACAGCTAGAGCCAGTGTGGTGTGGTGGTTAGAATGTTACTCTGGGACTCAGGTGATCCGGGTTCTAGTCCCCTACTCAGCCATAAAGCTCATTGGGTGACCTTGGGCCAGTCACTGACTCTTTCAGCCTAACCTACATCACAGGGTTGTTGCGAGGCTAAAAGGGAGAGGAGGAGGACCATGTGAGCCACTTTGGGTTCCTTACAAGAGGAAAAGAAGGTAGGATATAAATGTAATAAAAATAAATAAACTTGCAGCTAGAGCTATAATATCTTACACATGGCTCTTGATTATTGTTTTAAAACAGGAAGAGCTATGATGAGATGTCACAGGAATAATGATTAGAGGCAGTGCCAGTCAATTTAACACCCGTCCCCACTCATAATTTTTGTAATGACACATGGAGATGGAGATGTTGGGTAGGAACATGTTGCCCCCTCTGGAATCTGTTGCCCAAAGTGTTGCATATAGCATTGGTAAGGATAACCATGGTCATATGTCCAGAGGTTACTCTTGGTGTATCCAAAATGCTTGTCAGTCCCAGAGCAGCTCTAAGGCAACCTTTTAACACTTGTGACCTTGTGGCACAGGTTTGGACAGCAGTCAGTGTCACATTTCAGAGAAGTATCCAGCCCTCCCAAGTAATCCCAGCTGGGAATCTATATGGCAATGGTTTCTGAAGCATTTTGTGGTTATATCCAGATTTTCATGAAATTGCTTTGGTCTGTCAGCACACAAAACAAGAAAAGCAGAGTATATACTACCTAAAACCCAGCTTCCATGGGTCACATGGCACTTGAGACTGCCATGCTTTGGGGTTGAGTGGGTAGAGTCCAGCGAGTAGAACAGAATGTCATCAGCCATGTAGGTGCTGCTCAGCCAATGAGAGAGGCTTGTTCTCTGCCCATGTCCATGCTCCCCTGCTCAAGGAAGTTTAATGGAAGTGCTGAATTAAGACCCTGCAGTTTCTCCTACATCTCTCCCCTCTCATCCACTATTGGGATGTTGTGAAAGTGCTACTGTGATACTGTGAATGGTTAAAACAGCATGGCTACAGATTGTGAATGGGTAAAACAGGATACTCCAAAAATGTGAATGGGAAAAGAGTGCTACTGCAATATTGTAAATGGAACCATGCAGGAGCCGCTTTTAAGGAAAACAATGCACTAAAATGACTTTGCAAAAATGCACCATTTCTAAAGGGAAGCTGCGGGGTTGTTGCAGACTGGTGATAGCATCATCTGTCACAGACGACCCCATGTTCTCTCACGTGTGCTCTCTCCACACTAAATCAGCTGTGTAGATTAGGCCCACATTTGTTACCAGCTTCTGGTAACCATACCTTTTGTAATGTTTTATTTTATTATTTTGTACCTGTCTTGCTATATCTGCTTGGCTCAGAGTAAGTTCCAGCAGTTCTTACACTCCTGTTACATATATATATAGGTAATTCTCCCAAAGATGCATGATCAAAACATTTAGTTCTATCTACCCATGGAGGTTTGAGTCCATTATGCTGTTAGGCTAATTCCTGAGTTAACAGAAGAATATTGGGCAGTATGAGAGAGACAAACTATTGTCCAGGTTAAAGGAGAATCTAAGGATTTTTCCTTCCGTTGTTAGCTTAACAGTTTGCATAACATCCATAATGAATAACACGTAAAGTTTGGTACTATAGGAACAAGGCACACTCTCTTCTCTTGTGTGCTCTGCTTAATTAGATCCTGGTTTATGGCAACCCATAGATAATTGCATGTGAACCAACAAAGTATGGCATACACTTGCCTTGCCGGCTATAACTTTGTTAGTTCAGATGTAATAGCAAACTATAGTTTGCGACAAACCAGGAAGTAACTAAGTGGAGCACACAAGGAAAGGACAGAAGGGGTGGAGACATGCAAAAGTAGAGAGTTTACGCCTGTAGCACCAAACCACGATTTGGCATTATGACTTATATAGATAGATGTGAGATTCTAACCAGCTGAGTTATATCTTGAGATTAGTGGCTGTTTTGGCAATTGTGCTAAAAAGAATATGAGTAATGAAATGGGTTTGGGTTAATGAACCCGAAATGTTAATGTGACTTTCAGTACCACAGATGGACTATATCTTTAGCATTGAGGTCAGAGGGTTCAGGAGTCTCGTGTGGCGCAGTGGTAGGCGGCAGTATTGCAACCGAAACTCTCCCCACGACCTGAGTTCGATCCCAGCGGAAGCTGGGTCCCAGGTAGCCAGCTTGGGTCGACTCAGCCTTCCATCCTTCCGAGGTCGGTAAAATGAGCACCCAGCTTGCTGGGGGAAAGGTAGTCACGACTGGGGAAGGCAATGGCAAACCACCCCGCTATAGTCTGCCATGAAAACGCCAGCGCAAGCAACGTCCCTCTAGGAGTCAGTAATGACTCGGTGCTTGCACAGGAGGAACCTTTCCTTTCCAGAGAGTTCAACTGAGTAATATCTAGAACTTTCTAAACTAATTTAATTTTTTCTTATTCTTGGCATTAGTCACTTTTTAATAGGCAAAAAGAATCTTGGGTTTTGCTTCCAATAACAGATCTACGATGTATTATAATTACATTGCATGAAAAGGAATCTAAAGAAGTGTAGAATGCATTTTCGCTGCTCATGTCCAGACACAACCCTTCTAAAATAATGAACTATGCAAAAGGGATTGTAGCAAGAGAACATCACAATGTCATTCACCTGGAACATAGTTTAGAATTATACATTCAAAGTTTTCATTTTTTTTACTTGGGTTACAAAACTGGTGAAAAGAGGCAGTAAAAGAAGAATCTTTTCCTCTGTCCTCAGTAAAAAACACTATTACAGCATTGGCAGAAGCACAAATATTAGCACCTCATTTTCAAGGATGTGGTGGATCCAGGACCAGGACTTACAGGGACACAGTGTCAGCACCTTTATTAGCAGGGATGCTGACATCACCTGCCACCCCCCTCAGACTTCCCTTTTCCCTGTGAACTTAGCTTAGTAGCTAATGGGGAAATGAATTTTCCCAGCAACAATGTATTGTTCCCTCTTGTAATGCAAAGTATTTTGGGGTAGCTTGTCTTGAATGGGCAATTAAGCCCCATTAGCTTTACAAAAGACCTACTCCTGGTGGAGATAAACTGCTAGAACTAGTTTGTTGATATGGATCAGCACATATGCAGTTTTGTCCTCTCCTTGGTGGCATGGCTATGGGGACTGTTGTGAGGAGTGTCTTCACTTCAAAATGTACTATCACACCACTGCTGTTTTTAATGGGTAGGTTTGCATGTGCCACCCTGAGGATAAGCCATGCTGTGTTGTTTGCTCACTGAACAACCCATGTTAGATGTTACTCCCAACAGACAGTAGGGTGTACGGTGGTTTGGCGTGGCTTCTTTCCCCCTCAGTCCTGCATGCCACTCTTTGCATGTACCCCAGTGTCTTTTGCATGGCAACCTGTTCTCTCCTCATCCCCATGCCGGGAAACTTTCCTGGCTCCCTCCCTGATCCGGTTGCTAGCCCTTTTTAGGAGCACTTACTTTGTTTGCCACCTTTTTCCCCCCCAGTGCCTCAGAAGTACACAAAGAAGTTGTAATTTTTTATTATTCCCCCTCCCCGGTCTTTCGCAAGTGCGCAAGTGTGGTACTTAAGCAAATTTGCACAAATCTCCCCTCTGTTTACTTCCCAGCCTTTAAATTTGTACAAATCTCCACAACAGTTAAAAATAAAAAAAACCAAAACCCTGAGAGGGTGGCTGAATGGGACAGAACAAATGGGTGCCCTTTTTCCTTTTTTGGTGCTTCTGAATTACGTGAATGCGTTTGTACTTTTCTCTTAGTTATTATTTTTTTTCCCTGGCACTTTGCAGATTGGCCTACATGCAGTCTTGCCTTGTCAATTTCCTAGTTAGTGCATTACCTACTCCACTTCAGTGCTTCCTTTGACAGCTGTAACATACAAAGCAATTAACAGGGCGAGGCTACACAGAGCAGACAGGTGATTCTGTGCTCTTGTGCATTTGCAAAAGACTTGGGGGGAAATAATAATAATAAAAATTACGACCCCACTTGTGTACTTCCAAAGCACTTTTTTTTTTTTTTAAGGTGGTGACCGAGTTATGGTCCTTCCAAAGTGCTGTTTCGGCATTGGTGAAGGCGCAGTCACTAGCGAGGGAGGAGTGAGACTGGAGGCAGCACTGGAGAGATCATGAAGAGTGCCATGGGCTTTTTTGCCACTCTTGTCAAGTGGCTCAGTTGGGTTTGGGCCTCATGATAAGCCACTCTGAGAACAAGCTACCCTCAACAACCCTATTACAAGCCATGGGTTCTTAGGTGTGTTTGCACAAAACTACCCATGATGAATTGTCTGCACCGTGTTGGCATATCACAGTAAGCCATGCTGACACTAACAAGGCTTGCAACCCATCCTGTCTTATTATGTCATGCAAATCCTGTCAGTCTTTAGGTATTGAACAAAATGACCATAAACTAGAAAGCATTTTACAGAATAAGCATGAGTGGTAGGGAGTTTCCTTTGACCAGTGGCATTCAAGCACTGGTCAAGCTAGTGAGCTAGGTGTATACTCAAGTCTATATTGGCTTGGTGTGAATTATCAAAGTAAGTTCCTTCTGTAAAAGAAATTTATATTTTTTGTGTGATGTAGTATTTAGTATTTAGATAGTATTTATTTATTACATTTCTGTACTGCCCTATAGCTAAAGCTTTCTAGGAGGTTCACAAAACAAAACTTAACCATAAAATAACATAATAAATAGGTGCCAGGCAGGTCTCTCTGTGGAGGGCAGTCCACAACTGGGCTGCCACCACTGAAAAGGCTATTTACCTCCTTAGTAGCCACCTGCCTCACCTCTTTTGGCAGGGGTACCCAGAGAAGGGCCTCTGAAGATGATTTTAGGATCTGGGCAGGTATATATGGAAAAAGATTATACATTTAGGAAATTGCACAAGATGTTAACAATTTAACACATAATTTGGGCAGATTAAGATCTCAATGAAAGAAATATAGCTGTTTCTCTCTGGGCAGTTCACAAAACAAAACTAAGATACAACAGAGTGGCACAACATACCCCTTGTCATCAGGGCCAGACCGTATACATTTTGTCACTCATGCCACAAAGGCAAAGCAGTTTCCCTCTGCATCATTAGTTCTCTCTCACACACACATGGCTGCCTTCAGTCTCCTTTGTCCTGTCCCCATTTCCTTTTCCTAGTAATGGGGAAGCAGATACAAAACTGTGGTGCATACACACTGTGCACAGGTTTCCTAGTGACCAGTGATATTTTGGAGGTACTTCCTCTCCCACCCCACACAACCCCCTGTTATAAGAAGCTGCAGGTGGTGATGTTTGGATTTGGGAGTAGCATTGTCTTGATGAGAAGCTGTACAAAACTTGCCACTCCTTAATTGTCTCCCAAATTTTCCATGTTAGGTTTGGTGACATTAGGCAACCTTAAGAATCAGGCTGTCCTTGCTTTTCTTTATAATACTGCCTACTTTGGGAGGGAGACTGAGGATACATTTGATTGGACTGGATACAAATATTGGTGCTAACTGGACCACACCTTGAATGAGATGTTGCATGAGGGATGAATGCTAACTTAAACACAATCTAATTTAACCACTCATTATTTATTTATTTACAATATTTATATACCACTCCACATCAGAAGATTTTGGAGTGGTGAACAACAAAGATAAAAGAATAAAACACCAGGTTAAAACAGTTAAAACGTTTTTTTAAAAGACAAATTCCAATAAGGTCAATTTTAATAAACTGCAGCTGGTCACACAAGGAAGGCCTCTCGAAATAACAATGTCTTCAGGAAGCGCTGGAAGGAACACAACGGCGCCTGCCTGACCTCCAGGAGATAGCTTGTCCATTTAGAGAGAGAGAGAGAGTGTTTGTATGTGTGAAGTGATCATAGCTAGCTAACTAGCTAGCTAATAACACTTCAGTACTGTACAGTAAGGTTTTATTGCTTTTGGCCAAAGGCTGTTGCAACTTTCCTGTTGGGCATCAATAAACAGACTCCACAATGATCCACATATTTTTAAAGAAATAACACATTGACAAAGAAAGCAAAGTACACATTAACACATTCTTTGGCAATGTGTGCTCTGCTTTCTTTGTTAATATGTTATTTATTTAAAAATATACACTTAGCTATTCAAGAATTTAGAACGTAGTGTCTTTCATTCCAACATCGCATGTGTGTATTTTAGTAGTTGGATCTTCTGGTGGGGTTTATTGTTCATTAGCCTTTGGCATTCTATTTTTGAATCCAATAAATATATATATGCTTTGTAGTAAAAGGTATATAAGCCTTTTGTTTGCATATTAGTGGTTTAATTATAGCAGATGTGTGCTGTTTAGTTAGTTGTTCCTTATGTGTTCTTACATCACTTCATGCTTCTGCTTATATTGAGCAGAACCCAATGGGGCGCTTATGCCCCTGGCAATTCCTTTCCACCCCACTGATTCCCTGTCACAAGTGGTGGGTCCTGCCAAGGGAAATCTAGCACTTCCTAAGGGAAGCCCTGAAACAAGCAGAAACACTCATTTCTGGAAGGAGCAGGTCAGCGGAGCTCCACCAACCTGCCTCCTTCCAGAAAAGAACATTTCCGCTCATTTTGGGTTGCCCCAGAAGGGCTAAATTGCCAACAGAATTGGCAGGGTGGAAGCATCCAGTTGGATTCTGCCCTTTGTGTTTTTTAGTGGAAACATGGCTCATTATCAAAGAAAACAATTGTCCCTATGCACACACAGAATCATGTATACAAAGTTTCTTCAAAGTTTCCATAGCAGCCAATTCTCTGAGTAGCTTTTGATACCTTCAGCCATGGAGTTGTTCTGGACCACCTGGCAGAGATGAATCCAGGATGCATTATTTTACGGTGGCTCTGGTTTTTCCTAGGATGTTGGTTTCAGAAAGTGGTGGTGAACTTCTCCCTGATGCATTGTCCTTCGGTGTCCCACAAGGTTCCATCTATGTTGTCCCCTATATTGTTTAAGATCTTTATGAATGTTCGTCTAGAGATCTGAGGTGTACTATCATCTGTATGCACATGATATTCTTCTCTCTCTCCTTCCCATCTGATTCCAGCAAATTGTTGATGTTCTGAACTGGTCCTGGTGGCAATAATGGGGGGGATCAGGGCTAACAAACAGAAGCTGAAGCAGGACAAGACAGTGGTGATTCTTGGTGGGATGGATTTTGGCGTCTCCTAATGTCAGGTTTCAGCCTTTTCTGGATGGAGTAATACTGCTCTTGAAAGATAAGGTTCACAGTTTGGGGGTTTCCCTTGACTGGCCCTTGATATTGTATGCTCAGACAGTGACTGTGGCCATGGGGCCTCTGCACAACTTAGGCTGGTGTGCCAACTATGCCGCTTTCTGGGGAGGCTGGACCTAGCCACAGTGACACACATCTTGATTACATCAAGACCAGAGTTCTGTATTGCATTCTACATGGGGTTGCTTAAAGTCTCTGGACTGTTCCTTTTGTTCAAAATGCAGCAAGTAGGGTCCTCACACAAAGACAATTGTTTTAGTATATTGCACTTATTTTAGAACAGCTGCATTGATAACTAATACATTTTTCGGCACAATTCAATGCCTATAAAATCCTAAATGGCATGGACTACTCAGTACTTTTAAGGACCACGACCTATACCATCCTGCCCACACCCTAAGATCTGATGAAGAGGCCTTCTGTACAGCCTGTTGTGGGCTGATGCTAAGTTGGTCAGTATGGGTGAGAGGAGTTTCTCTGTAGCCTTGGTCGGGTTTTGAAGTTCTCTCCTGTGGGAGATTGTTTTGCTCTCTCTGTCTTTAGCTTCTGTCACCTAATGACAATGCTTAGATGAGCTTTTTATTAGCCTTCATATTCTTTAATACATTCTGGGAAATATCCTATGGGGCACTTATGCCCCTGCCAATTCTTTTCCATCCTGCCAATTCCATTGCACAGGTGGCCCCCACTGCTTGCGCAACAGTGTAGCACTTCCAGGAGGAACCCAAAATGAGGAGAAACACTCATTTCTGAAACAGGTCACGTCAGCGGAGCGCACATAAGGGAACTCCGCTGACCAGTCTTGATCCAGAGAGCATTCTGCTCATTTCAGGTCTTCCTGAAGGAAGTGTTAAATATCCGTTATGTAAGCGGTGGGTCCCGCTTGCTCAGTGGGACCCACCCCTTGCAGAAAGGAAATTGGTCGGGGCGTAAGGGAATGGCTGGGGGTGTAAGCTCCCCGTTGGATACTGCCCTCTGATGTTTTAATTATCTTTCACATTGTATCTGTTTTGGGTTTGTAAATTGTTTTAATGATTTATTATTGTATTGTCTTTTCTTATGATAGCCACTTGTAGCAGTATAAGTTATCTTAGCAAATAACATTAACTGCATTGCTTAGTTAGAGGCCAGGTGCATTGAGCCAGAGTGGTTCAATGCAGCCTACTGTGCATGTGATTCTCACTATGCATGCTTGTAGCATTGTTAAATTGCAGCCTCTGAAAGTGAATGCATCGTTAGGTCACTGAGGGAGATGGGCACATATCACCAAAAGGTGTGCTAAGAAATAATAGCTACATTATTTCCTATGGGCTTCCTTTTAGTTGCTTTTCATAATTATACTAGAAACAGCTTTGCATGCTGATGTATGTGTATCCTACTCTTTGAGTGGCATTGATGGATTGATGCGCCTTGTAGTTTTCAGTCCAAAAAAGTAAGGGGAAATATCTGCTGTTCTCATCATCCTAGCACTAATAATTAACAGTAATTAAAGAGTCACACTGTACTATTTGAAATTAATGAGAAGGTTTGGGCTAGCGGTTTAAATAACAGGCGAATTTGTGAGTTTCCTGCCTTATTTTTGTAGAGTGAGAAGGTCATAATTAATCATGTTGTTTAAACTTTAAGGTAATTCTGTGTATAGAACTGAGACACAAGAGTACCAGGCCAAATAATTGTTCTGCATAAGAGGTTTTATAACAAGTAATTTCTGTATGAGTGGGTACTTGAGACTGGGACAGTGGCCTTACGTAAAGGAATAAACATTGTATCTTTTCTGTTGTGTTAATGACATTGGTTTGGGGATAGTTTCAGGACAATGTTATGTGACAGAATGACAAACATGAACTTTTTTTATAAGCAGGATATTTTCTTTAGGTTAGGGTCATAATTGACCTGGTTCACACGACAAGCAACCATGGGTGAATTTCAAAGATATCAGTTTCTGTGCATTTTTTATCATCTTTTTCTAGGATGAACTGTAGACCTTATCTAGAAGTTGTCTGGGGACCAGACCTTCTTTTGAGAAGGGGATAGTATTATAAGTTTGGCTATCTTGATTACTGTGACCGAGCCTATTACCGGGCAACAAATTAGTAGTTAGGGACTTGACAGAACATTAATGTTTCTTAATTACTGGGGATGTTTTTTCCTAGCTAGTGGGAAAACTACTTTGGAACATATTTGAATTCACAGTAAACCTCTGGATGTCTATGGAAACTGCATGCAGTTATTAGCAATAGCATCCTTCAGGAGGCATATGCTTTCTCCATTTTTCTTAATAAAAAAATCAGTATATTTATTACTATAGAAAGCACATTCAGCAGAATCTAAGGAGATTTAAATCATTTGTGGCACCAGTTGTGGATTTATTTCCTGTGCAAATACCACCTTCACAGACGGGATTTTCCTCAGGACCATAGCAGGGGAAGAAAGAGTTACATTCTTACTCCATGCCTTCTGCAATCCCAATAATTGTCAGCCCCAGCTGATACTATTTGCCTTTGAAAACGCATGCACATAAATGCAAATGCACATTTAACATCTCACCTAGTTTGGCCCTGAGAAAAGGGAGGACTCCAGTGTTGTGCTTGCATAGGGGCCTCTGATATGCACAAGCATAGTGTGGTATCTGAACCATGAAAACTGGACATGTCCCCACTTTTCTCAGTAACTACTTGGCAATGGTCAGAAAATACCACACCACGAAAGGCAAGTTGATGGTTGCTTTTTGGTGGCCTAGTATTTTTGGCTAATAGTATGCCAGAACCCATGCAGTTTTGCACATTGCCTCACATAACAGCAACTCTAGCGTCTTAAATATAAATGTGAAGCTATTCAGAGTCTTTGTCATCCCAGACCACTTCCATGTGATAATGAACACAATATAACTTGCATTGAACTTGTGAAATATCAATCAATCCTGAGGAGAGAGATTGTTTAAATGTGATATAAATGTAAACACAGGAGTGTGTTGTGTAATATAATACAATATTGTTTGGGTTGTGAATAGTTAACTTTGAGGGGTGACGAGACTGGTAATTTACCTCTAACAGAGGCTGAACAGTTACATTGTGACCTGAAGAACTGAGGGACAGGAGAAGCTGCAGGGGAATCATCCTCAGAGTCCGATGATGGGAGAGCAATGTCCTCTGGCCCGGTGGGTATAGAAGGGTGTGCTGAGGGATCCCTCTGAAGTGGCATTACCTGTGACACATCTGAGTCCTCCTCAGGGTAGTGTGGAGCCTCAGAACCCCACTAGACATGGCAGCACCCTTCAGATGTGTTGGATTGCAAATCCCATCATCCCCAGCCACCACAGCCAATCATGCTGGCTGTGGATGATGGGATATTTACTTTATTATTTATTTACAGCACATCAAAGATTTTGGAGCAGTGAACAACAAGATAAAATAATAAAACCCCATAATTAAAACATTTTAAAAGAACAGATTTTAAACATAATAAACCGCGGCTGGTCACTCAGGGAAAGCTTCTCGAAATAACAATGTCTTCAGGAGGCACCGAAAGCAACATACCGTTGGCACCTGCCTGACCTCCAAAGGCAGGGTGTTCCACAGGAAGAAGGCCACCACGCTGTAGAAGGTTCTCTTCCTGGTGGACTCCAACCGGGCATAAGTCCATGTGGAACCACAGGAGCAAGCCCTCTGATAACTTCAGTGACACTGCTGTTCCATGCCCTCCAATGACTTCAGTGACTCAGATGCAGCCCAACTCATCCAGAGGGCACCAAGTTGGGGAAGGCTGGTTTATGGCCTAAATTCTGCTTTTGGTTATATATGAAAGGGAATAAGAGTTTGATAATTGGATGGCGGCAGCAGGAATTAAGGGATGAAACTGGTACGTTTATTCTTAGTGAGATTTTCCACAGGAGATGGAGTAAGATTTCCTCCAAATTTGATGGCCCAGAAGTAGGATTATAAGGGAATATTAACACATACTGTGGCAGATGGGCAGGATACTATAATATAAAGTTTATGATGGTGATGATGGGATTACAGTCTTTTCTTCCACAGAGCTTGAGCCCTTAATATTAAGAAGTTTACCAGTTCCTGAGATTAATTTAATGAACTCAGTAAAAGCAAACTAGATTCTACAAACAAATGTATGCCATGTATAAATATTTTTAGCATATATTTATTTATATTACTTTTGTGCTTGTGCATCCAGCCTGTCATCATAGAAAATGAACAGCTTCTCCCTGAAATTTCTCCATTTAAAAACAAGAAAATTTTGTGGTGCAATGGATAAAACTTAGAATGGATCAGAGAGGTCCGAGTTTTAAAAGCTTTGTCATCCATGAAATTTGTTGGCTTTATTTTAAGAGTGCCATTAAGAAAAATTAGCTTGTATGTCAATGGAGCTGGGAATCCATTTTTATTCCTTTTATGCAGAAGTGTAGTTTTTAATGTAATTTAAGACACACTGGAATAAAGTAATTCTGAGCACTTTGAAACATGATTTGAGAATGTTTCCTCCTCAAGCAATGAGACTGATTTTTGATCAGGATTACTGGAGGCTGCTGTTATCAGAAACAAACCACCTTGATTCTGATGTGCTTTTCAAAGTTTATCATTGGTTAACAGCCAGCATTTGGGCTAATGTTTTTGATATGTTTTGATATTCCACTCTGCTGCATTGATCTGTGTTAATGTTTTATTCTTTTTGTATCTGTTTTTTTTATGTTCTAGACTGTACTGTAAGCTGCCCTGGGATAAAACTTGTGAAGGGTGGTGGTATACAAACACCCTAAATAAATAGTACTCCTTTTTTCCCTTTCTCTTTAAAGTATTTCAGCATATCTTCTCCCAAATGAAGGCAATGAATTAGAATAATTATCTGTCTCTCCTGTGAATAAGTATCCAAATTGCCCAGTAATTAGAGACTGAAAGGAATTGCTTATGTATTACACTGGAATTAATTAATGTATGCACTAGAAGGGAACACAGCTAGCATTCCTGGTTGCTTTTTGGACTTCATCACAGAGAATTGAACTAATATGCAGAATAAACATTGGTATAAAAGCGATTATAAAGGCAGAAGCTTATCACTGACCAGTCCCAATAGTGCAGATCAGGGAAATGGATTCATCCATCAATTCAACTTGGGCATTATAGAGAACAGAATCCAGACATGACAGTGCCCTATATGACTTGACTTATGTTCCCAATGGCTTAGGTAAATTGCTAGCTTGTCAGTCTTAGTTTCTCTCTTTAAAACCAGAAATATTTACTTGCCTTGCGGGATAACTCTGAGGATTAATTATGTAACTAGATAACTGTCATTATGATAAGATTGGATGGCAGAGTCAGGGCCTATGTATTGTAGGGCTTTGTGCACAGGGACACATTGCACCCCTCAGTGGTATCCCTATTGGTGGAAGTTGGGTTAGGCAGGGGCAAGTTCACTCTCCCCATTCTGGCAGTGCTGTCCACAATTACACTATTATGGCAGAAAGTGAAGAAGATCTAAAGAGCCTCTTGTTGAGGGTGAAAGTGAAGAGTGCAAAAGCTGGTTTGAAACTCAACATTAAAAAAATGAAGATCATGGCATCTGGCCCCATCACGTCCTGGCATATAGAAGGGGAAGAAATGTAAGCAGTGACAGATTTTACTTTCTTGGGCTCCAAGATCACCTCAGATGGTGACTGTAGCCATGAAATTAAAAGACGCTTGCTCCTTGGGAGGAAAGCTATGGCAAACCTAGACAGCATAGTAAGAAGCAGAGACATCACCTTGCCAACAAAGATTCATATAATCAAAGCTATGGTTTTCCCAGTAGCAACGTATGGCTGTGAGAGTTGGACTATAAGGAAGGCTGAGCACCGAAGAATTGATGCGTTCGAACTGTGGTGCTGGAGAAGACTCTTACGAGTCCCCTGGACTGCAAGGAGGTCAAATCAGTCAATCCTAAAGGAAATCAACCCTGAGTGCTCATTGGAAGGACAGATACTGAAGCTGAAGCTCAAATATTTTGGCCACCTAATGCGAAGAGAAAACTCTCTGGAAAAGACTCTGATGCTGGGAAAGATTGAAGGCAAAAGGAGAAGGGGATGGCAGAGGATGAGATGGCTAGATAGCATCACCGATGCAATGAATATGAACTTGAGCATACTCCGGGACAGAGCGGAGGACAGGAAGGCCTGGCGTGCTATGGTCCATGGGGTCACAAAGAGTCAGACACGACTTAACGACTGAACAACAACAACAACAAATTTACTTTTATGGGAAATGAAGAGATTTAACCTGTCAGAACACATGGAACAGCAGGGTAGATTCTGCTCCCCACTCCTTTGCACACTCCATTTACTTTGTCCTATAGACATCAGTGGGAATAGCCCTGGACCAGGCCAAGACAATTTGCTGCCTGAGGCAGAACACAGAATTAAAATCTATCTACCTCCTAATGTGGGGAGCTCCTGTTTGTCCCTAATAATCAAAAGATGTATTTCTACAATCCAGAATACTTTCCTTTGCAACTTCTTCCTTTCTTTCCAAGGTCAAAGTTGGCTTTATAACCACAAAGTTAGTGAAAAGTGTTAAAAGAAGTAAGTATCTGGCATTGGTGAAGGCATCTCCATGCCCATTTCTTTTAAATCCAAAGGCATATACATAAATTCACTGTAGTACTCACTGGCTGAAAGTATTAACTTTTTTTCAGTGTCATACAGAAGGCATGAAATATGAAAAGGAATTAAAAATGACACTAGAGCCTTTACTTACTTTCCATACTACTGACTTGCTGAATCAAGTCTGCATGAAGCTCCAGAGTGTTCACTTTGCTTTCATGAACCCCTGCTGGCTGCTCCTCCTCCTTGGTTTTGCACAGCAAAGCACACTGTCTCGTTCATTTCCTCTATTCCAGGGCTAAAGCAAAAGGCATCCAGATCTCAGACAGAGAACATAATATAAAAGACGAAAGAGAGGAAAATATGGGTCTTTCCTAGAGCACTGATTCAACACTGACAGCAGAAGGAGAGAAAAAAATTGGATTTTCGACATCAAATTGTTGAAGCATAAGTGGATCCTTTTGCAGAGAGCTACAACCCTGGCTTGAGAGCAAGTGAGCAATAACGGCTCTACATGATGACAAAAATGTGAAAGCAGCAGTCTTGCGGGTGGGACTGCCTCTTATAATATGGTGCTTGCAGCGTGCAGGCCCCGTGTAATGCCACAGGCCATTGTAGCAGCAAGCATTATCTTAAGAGAGGAATTCCCTTCTGTGCTTGCTGCCTGCCATCAGGATGTTTTGAACTTCTACAACTTGGAAATTGCAATGAAAATAAATCAGCATGTGCTGCTCTGTACAACCTGTTGCTCAAAGTAGCCTTTCTTAGGGCTGCCTTTTTTGGTTCTATGCATCCCTGCCATTTGCATAACCCTGCACTGGAGTGTGATTCTTTGCTTATTATGCTAACAGCAGAACTAGGCGGAAAAGCAGGAGGTCAAAAGGTAGAGATGAACACTTCTCTCACCTGACAATTTTCTCCCCTCATTATCCAGCTCCTCCTTTCCTGGCCAGACGTATTTCCAGTCTTAGATCCTGACTTGGAGAAAAAAAAGATGAAGATAGGGGCTATTGGTGAGCTGGGGAAGGGTGACTAAGGAAGGCTTGAGCAACCTCTTCTGCCCAATGCTCTTAAACTTGAGATTGCCCCTCTGCTTGTCTGATGTGTTGTGGTGACCCTTTCCTTGAAGACCCTTTCCTTGTTTTTTTCCTAAACGTTGCTGGGCAGGAGGAAGGAGGAGGCCTTTAAACTTCATTTAGGTTAATTTGTGCTTCCAATAATGACAAAGATACGATATGGGAGTTCACTCCCATGGAGTCATCACCTTTCAATTTGGCAGAATGAAATCAGATTAGTACTTTGATACAGAAATCTCCATTTAAAAATTTCCCAAGTAATGAAACATTTCTACAAAATGACTTTTTTGTATGAACCTATATATTATGGAACAATATCAGCTGTCATCTGTTTACAGTTACATCTTTTTCAAATCTGACAGCTCTACTACATCTTGCCAGATTTAGAAAAGAATTGCTTCTAAAGAAGGTCATATATCTTATTTTCTTTGAGATTTCCAGTTGTATTTAGGGAGGAGGGTTTTTCTTTTTAAGCCTATTACAAAAATAGTTACTTGCTTGGTTTTTATACAATTTGACAAACATTATAGTGGCAGTTCTTTTGCTGAATAGGCATTTTACTTTATTTTTAATAATTGTACAATACTATAATAAGATCTCTTAGCAGTTTTAAGTGTGTGACCTATTTTGATATTAGATTTTTTTTAAAAACATCAACATATATAATAACATTTAATATCATAAAATATAATTTCAGAAATTTGCCTTATTAGATATTTGTAGTAGGTTTCAATGGTGATAAGCTAACCTTTTATGTGGAGGAATCTGATCGGGTTGAATCTACCTTCTTATTAGGAATGTACCTGCTTTCTTCTTCCTTTAACTCCTGATGCAACACACACACACACAGAATAGCTGGGTTTAAGCTCTACGCTAGGGGTTGGGAAGCCTCCCCTCCGTGAGGGCCACATTCATGAGGTGTGGGTAGTGGTCAGGCCAAAGCAAAACGTATTCACAGTCTCCCACACTGTTTTTCAGTTTTCCAGTGATCAGCCAGTGCCAGTGGCAAAGTGGGGTGTGGTATGAGTCCCACAGTTCAGCTGAGTGACAGGACTCCATAGCCCCCTTCCTCCACTGTTCAGCTCTTTTCCAGTGATCAACTTAGCAGTGTGGGGGGATACTGGAAGGGATGTTTAAATGAGATTTCCTTCTGCTCTGCTCAGCTGATGGCTGGAGAACAGCTGAACAGTGGAGAAAAGGAGGGACTCTGGGGAAAGAGCTGGCAGTGAGGGTAGAGCATGGCAGGACAGCCAGATGGGGCAGCTCTGTGAGTCACATCCAGCCTTCAGTTCTCTATCCCTCCTATAGGTATAGGATAGATAGACTAAGAGATTTTTTAAAGGTGAAACAAATGTTATTTATTTTAAACCTATTTGATGATGTTTGGCAGCTTAGATACTAACACTAAACAGTGGTTGATGCTTTTTAAATGGTACCTTCTCAGCTACTGCCTTCTGAGATTTCACCTCCTCCTTCTGCCTTCTCCTTCTTCTGGATTGGCACTGTCTTCTGCCACTCTGCCTCTTCTGACCTTTCAGGTATCATCAGCTCTGATTTCTTCTCTAGGTCTACCTCCCAGTGCTCTTTCAACTCTGGATTCTCAAATTCCCCCGCTGATCCTTGACTTGATCCTAACCAACAGAGATGACTTAGTGGATAAAGTAGCAGTTACAGGAACTCTGGGGGAAAGCGACCATGTTGTACTTGAGTTCTTGGTTCTAAGGGAAGCAAAAGCCGAGTGTACTCAAACGCGTACCCTGGATTTTAGGAAAGCTGATTTTAATAAACTCAGAACAATGATCAGTAAGGTCCCATGGCAAGCAATGCTAGCGAGAAAAGGAGTCCAAGATGGGTGGGAACTTTTAAAAAAGGAAATTCTCAAGGCACAATCACAAACAATTCCAACAAGAAGAAAAGGTGGAAGACAACAGAAGAAGCCAATGTGGCTTCACAAAAAGCTTAGGGATGACCTGAAAACAAAAAAGGACACATATAGGAAGTGGAAAGAAGGCCAAGTAACAAAGGAAGAGTACAGGCAGGTAGCACAGAATTGCAGGGATGGCGTCAGGAAGGCTAAAGCGGAGAACGAGGTGAGGTTAGCGAGGGATGCTAAAAACAACAAAAAGGCTTTCTTCAGCTACGTGCATAGTAAAAGGCAGAGGAAAGAAATGGTTGTTCAGCTATTAAATAAGGATGGCAAAATGATAACAGAGGACAAAGAAAAGGCAGAGGTGCTCAATTCCTACTTTGGCTCAGTCTTCTCCCAAAAGAGGGTCTATGACCCCCCTGGCAAAGGCGAAGTACAGGCTGAAGGGGCAGGATTGCAGCTTGAGATCGACAGGCATATGGTCAAGGAACACCTCATTACTTTGAATGAGTTCAAATCTCCAGGGCCAGATGAACTGCATCCTAGAGTCATAAAGGAACTGGCAGAAGAACTCTCAGAACCGCTGTCTATTCTCTTTGAGAAATCATGGAGGACCGGGGAAGTGCCAGATGACTGGAGGAGGGCTAACGTTGTCCCTATCTTCAAATAGGGTAAAAAGGAGGAACCTGGGAACTACAGACCAGTCAGTCTGACATCAATCCCTGGGAAAAGTCTGGAGCAGATCATAAAGCAATCCATCTGGAAGCACCTTGACAACAATGCCGTGATTACTCGAAGCCAACATGGATTTGTCAAAAACAAGTCCTGCCAGACAAATCTGATCTCATTTTTTGATCAAGTCACCTCCCTTGTAGACCATGGGAATGCTGTAGACATCATATACCTCGACTTCAGCAAAGCTTTCGACAAAGTGCCCCATGATATCCTGATGAGCAAACTAGCTCGAAGTGGGCTAGATGAAACAACGATCCGGTGGATCCACAGTTGGCTACAGAATCGGACTCAAAGAGTGCTTATCAATGGGACCTTCTCAAGCTGGGGAGAGGTAACGAGTGGGGTACCGCAGGGCTCAGTCCTGGGCCCAGTGCTCTTTAATATTTTTATTAATGACTTGGAGGAGGAGGTGCAGGGAATGCTGATCAAATTTGCAGATGACACAAAATTGGGAGGGATAGCTAATACTTTGGAAGACAGAAACAAAATTCAAAGTGATCTGGATAGACTGGAGTGCTGGGCAGAAAACAACAGAATGGCATTTAATAGGGACAAATGCCAAGTTCTGCACCTAGGAAAAAGAAACCAAATGCACAGTTACAAGATGGGGGATACGTGGCTCAACCACACTACGAGCGAGAAGGATCTTGGAATTGTCGTCGATCACAAGCTGAATATGAGCCAACAATGTGATGTGGCTGCAAAAAAGGCAAATGCTATTTTGGGCTGCATTCATAGAAGCATCGCTTCCAAATCCCGGGAAGTACTAGTTCCCCTCTACTCAGCACTGGTTAGGCCTCATCTGGAGTACTGTGTCCAGTTCTGGGCACCACACTTTAAGAAGGATGCAGACAAGCTGGAGAGGGTTCAAAGGAGGGCAACAAAGATGATCAGGGGACTGGAAACAAAGCCCTATGAAGAGAGACTGAAAGAACTGGGCATGTTTAGCCTTGAGAAGAGAAGACTGAGGGGAGATATGATAGCACTCTTCAAGTACTTGAAAGGTTGTCACAGAGAAGAAGGCCAGGATCTCTTCTT
Source organism: Heloderma suspectum (assembly GCF_057233095.1). Taxonomy (NCBI): domain Eukaryota; kingdom Metazoa; phylum Chordata; class Lepidosauria; order Squamata; family Helodermatidae; genus Heloderma; species Heloderma suspectum. The sequence continues at coordinate 101,168,094 of NC_139459.1, forward strand.
GATCATCCCAGAGTGCAGGACACGGAATAATGGGCTCAAGTTACAGGAAGCCAGATTCCGACTGAACATCAGGAAAAACTTCCTGAGTGTCAGAGCAATACGGCAATGGAACCAATTACCTGGGGAGGTGGTGGGCTCTCCCACACTGGAGGCCTTCAAGACGAGGCTGGACAGCCATTTGTCAGGGAAGCTCTGACTTGGATTCCTGCATTGAGCAGGGGGTTGGACTCGATGGCCTTGTAGGCCCCTTCCAACCCTACTATTCTATGATTCTATGATTTTCACCCTGTTGGTTCCTGGTCATTTATTTTCTTCAGCCAGAATCTTCTAGGAAAATTTTTTTTAACACTTTTAGAATCAGACAGATCATTCATTTCGCCTCCCTTTTTTATTCCACTGTCTGATATAAGAGCAGTAGACTCTAATATCCTAGAATCGTTGTGAGGAAGGGTGGGATAACCCAACAAAACAGTAAACCTCTCAAGGTAAATAGTTACTTCCTTAGTAACTGTAACAGCTCTGCTGTTTTTTGGCAGACCACATATACAGTGGGCTGGTTTGCACAATCAAGCAGGATACAACCCTCATTGAACAGTTTGCATGAGCACTGCAGCCCACCATGGCTTATTTAAGCTACGGTGGGCTGTGGTGCATGCAGGCGGCCATTTTGAATAGTCAAGCTGCAGGTGCAGCTTGTTATATCATCCAAACCTGGCAAGGGTGAGTTGTTGGCATAGTTAACAAACCTCCCACAACCCTAAAATAGCATCTAGGTGGTTTGTTCACTACAGCAACAACCCACCCTTGTGGTGTTTGGATGACACGATAAGCTGCATTCGTGGCGTGAGTATCCTGGCATATGCCACAACCCACTGTGACTTAAATAAGCCACGGTGGGCTGCAGTGATTGTGCAAACCCAGTCAATATAGCTTGTATCCAATGTTACGTAACTTATTCTCATTCATTTTGGTGGATCTACTCTAAATAGGACCATCATTGGATACCAACCTGCAAGTTTAGGCTCAGTTAGAGGTAAACCTTATAACATAAAAAAATCTTATTTATAAATTTATACAACATTTGAACAATTTTTTCCCCTCAGGATTTAGTGATTCTCTACACACTATCAAATGAGTTTGATTTCTAGTTCCTTGGAACGTCTCCTGAGAGATTCAGAGAAGTGTCTAGTTTACGCACACAACTTGAACCTTGCCAGTTGAGTTTTTATCTTTCTATGGGGGCTGGAATACTGATGTAAGTGCAAGTCCCTAAAGAGCAGAAAGATCAGTATACTAAAATGGTTGAAGCCTTTATAGACCATTGCACAAAGAAGAAAAATGCAATTTATGAACGGGTGACATTTAACCTCCGCAGTCAAAGGCCCTTAGAACTTCTAGCCAGTTTTATCATGACTTTGCAGATACAGTGGTTTCCAACCTTTGGTTTCCAGCACATTTGGCAATTTGAGAAACTGTCCTGGGCCATTTATCCACAAAATACTGTAGCTGCCATAGGGCATATCTAGTCACAAAGGACAAGTAAGCTGTCCAAAAGACTGAGTACACAACAGAAGTGGGATCTGAGCCCTGACAAACCAAACAACTCCTTAGAACCAACAGTTTTCTGCACCAACTGGAATTTATTTCAAAGAAGGCAGATTATTTCTCTCTTCCCTCCCCTATCTGCCAGCCAACTAATTCTCCACATCTCCTTATCTCACTCACTTTGGATTACCAGTCACCTATTCCTGCATGCGTGCGTGCACACACACACACACGCACAAACCCACACCACACTCTCAGGATCCCTCCAAAATCCTCCCTTTCTCTGGATCACCCCAAACCTTTTCTCTTTCTCCCTTGCTTTCTGTGCAGCCCCCATCCATCTACACGTACAAGCACACAACTCTCTGCACCTCCCAGCTTGCTTCCAGCATCCCTCCCTAGCCTGCCCTGCTGGCTGCTGCTGGCTTCCTTGATCTCCTGGTGGCTTACCATGCCCTGCCTAGCTCTTCCTCCACTGCTCTCCCTGGCATCCACTGCTGTCTTTATAGTCACCCACTCCCTGCCCCCAATTTAGCAGATAGCAGTGACTTTTTCTTTCCCCCTTATTTTTCTTGGAGGCTGGGTGCTCCACAGAAGAAAGTGTTGGCCTGCAGCTGCCTGCCATTTTTATTTCCTAAGAATCTCTCTGAGCTGCACATGCGACCCATATGCATTTATGAAGAATGACGATGACAGTGTCTGGAGGCCCTCACTTTGTTTTGAAGCATCCCCAAAAGCTGGTAAGAAAATGTGATAATTTTTTAAAACTCGGGAAAGTTAGGCATTTCAGTGGGTGCCAAGCAGTCTGGAAACAGATTGGTATCCATGGGCATCACATTGCTGACACCCACCCCCCACTAGCAGAATCCTTTGAGGGACTCTCTCATAGTAGGCTTTCATGAAGATAAGCTGTCATAACAATTACAACTGGATCCTGCTTTAACTTTTCAAAAGGCATTACACAGACTTGTCAATCAGAGCTGGTCAAGCAGCAACAAAGAGAAATTAAAAATGCTATGAAACCATCTGGAGACAACAGACTTAGATGATTTGCATATTGAAGCCAGAAAGCAACAAAACTGGAAGATGGATACACATATAGCAAGTATTATGAGTAGTTTTCACAGCACTCAGCTCTACACAATAGACATAAGACCAGTGCAGGAAATGCAGTAAAAATCCAACACGTGCCTATGCTACCTGCCCACCCAGAAAGGGCTTCACCACACTAGGCTTTTTATCCCGCAGCTTACAGGGGCTTCTGCTTCCAGATTCTGTGCAGGATTTAAATTGGTTCTTTACACAGCTGATTTTTCTTTTAAATCTTCTTTTTAAGAAGATGTTTTCAGAGACATCTTCTGAATGCTGTCTTCCAACCTGTAGCTTAATGGGCTGTCTCCATCTGCTGCCACATGCAGCAGTGAAGTTTCCGCATGTACTGGAAAATATGAAAAAGGCACAATTACATGCCCAAAGCTGAATATTGTACGTGACACAGCACATTCAAACAATTGGCTATTCACAGGCTGGAACTAGCACTTGTAGGGAGGGCTGGCATCAAGGGTAGCCATGTTTGGACACCTGATAAGGGCCCATGCCCCAGCAGGGAGCTACTGACAAGAGTCTCCTGGACTTGCCCCTGCTCTTCACCATTGCACCCTGCTTGCTCACCTGCCTTTACTCTGGCCCAGACAATGAGTGGTGGTGAGAAGAAGGAGCAGTAGATGCCACTGCCTACATGCTCACTGGCTCTCTGCCTGCCAAGCAAGCAAGTGGTAGCAATGGTGAGAGAGAGGAGGAGTAATAGCAGCTGGTGACAATGATGGTGAGAAGGTGGGGGGGCACTGAAGATGCTTTGCCCAAGTGCCCTCAAAAACCTGGAGCCAGCACTTTGTTCAGGACTTGAAGCAGCTATCATGTGCCCAGTAGACATGTAAACTGATTCTAGGAATGTATAGTTTCATCTATTCCACTCTCGTTTTGTTTCTGAAAGAAGTGTTGGATAATATTTGATAACTTTCGAGTACAAATTCTTCTAATTTTCATTACTCACTTGGTGATTATGATTACCCTTTCCAGGGTAGTTTCGTCCTTGTAAAAGTAAGTCGGTGTGTGGCTCCTGACACATTTCTTTTCATTTTTACTTTTCTTTCCTTTTTAAATACCTGTCACATTATCTGAACTTCAAGTGCCAAAAGCAGCCTCCATTGCTCATGAGCTGACTCCACAAGCCTGAGGGTTTGGAACTTGTCAAAGTTACAACGTAGTACTGTCTAATCTGTTATAAATGTCAAATATTCTTTCATCTAGTCACCTTTTCGCCTAAGGCAAGTAGACTGAGTCATAGAGTGTAATCGTAATAGCAATAGCAATAGCTCATGCAAATGTAATTATCAGTGCAGAGAGATATTTTTTTTATATTTTTATATATATATATATATATATATATATATATATATATATATATATATATTTTGTGTGTGTGTCTTCTACAAATTGTTTTACCCAAGTCCCCAGAAACAGTACTTTAGCAATAATATTGATATTCTGCATAAGCTAATAAGACAATCTGACCTTAATCATTGTCTTTTTGCAAATATGTCTCACCGATTTCTGTGAGACTTACTCATGAGGAACTTTTCATAGCTCTATATTAATTATTATATAGAAGAAGGAATGAATCTGGAATTTTCTATCTCATAAACCGACATTGGGTAAAAATAACAACAAAGTTCACACCTTGTGAGGTTCCTGCATCTTCGCCAAATAGTTGCAGAATGTGATTTTATTTTGAAATGAATAACTTCTGGAGGTTTTAAAAATAAATAGCATAATTATGGAAACAAGACCTAAATTAGACACTTCTGGTTTGATTCCAATATGTTGGATTCACATACAAGAATTTAAAGAGCATGCTGCTTATTGATAAAGGAATTTGAAGATTTTTGGGTTTATCTATACTGAAATACTTATTTCTCTCCACCCCAATCTTGCTACTCTCATATAATTTTACATATGCTGTAATATTTACTTTATAAAATGTCAGCCATTGGGAATAAGCCTTCTACAATTGAAATAACATGGTGTTTAAATCTGAAATAAATGTCTTATTGACTGTATGTTTTGGCTTTTACATAAGCTTTTAATCTAAGAATTGATGTTCTTATTACCATGTATATGAGCATGACAGCTCTGAATTAAGTTTTTAGTTTGAGTCATTCATCTTTGGTGACATATTTTTTTAAAGAAATGAACATTTCAAGTATAAGAGGTGGGTTACATGTGGAATGGTTAGCACTTAATACAAAAATATTATCCTGCATTTAAACAACTTGTGGCTAGCAAATTCTCATTGAATGAAATGAGAAATTCTAATTCCTGAACCAGTTTTTCCTCAGCAACTGCTGGAATTAGGGGCCTTTCAGACCTCGTTTATATCCATAGCATCTTCAGAAATTCCCTGTGTTCCTTGATAAGGACATAAAAACTAAAATTATTTCAAACATTTGTATCTTGTAATATTATATTGGCCTGGTTTGTATGTAATGACAACCCAGAGTATGGGTTGTCATTGAATCATGGGTTGTTGTTGAATTGTGGGTTGTCATTACATGCAAGCTCTAAACTATGGTTTAACTATGGATTGCTTACCATGAAGAACCCAGGGTTCATGGGTTCTCTCATGGTTTTTTTGTTGGGTTGTGAACTCTGGGTTATTCATGGTTAACAACCCATAGTTAAACCATAGTGCAGGGTAGGGATGGACAGACTTACCTCTGTCTCTTCCTGCCAGGTGTTCACTGAACTGCTGCTGCCACCCGCCCCTGCTCACCTTGCTGTGTGAGCTGTTGAACAGCCCAGTGAATGCTTGGCAAGCACCTGGCAGCTGTCCATCCCCTCACAGCAAACCCTTGGGATTTTCTGTAAAAGTGATGTTGCATAAATGGCAGCCATAAGGGGGAAATGTATGCAACACTACAGGCATAAATGGTCCATTTACGCCTGTAATGTTGTGTAAATAGCCCCTTTACTGCCCCCACATATGCAACATTACTTTTATGGAAAACCCCGAGCTGCCATTTTTTCACAAAATGGTGGCTCAGTGAGTGGACGGGCTGCTACTGGGTGCTCGCTGGAGTGTTTGGGGCTTGTGCGTGCGGCAAGCGGGGATGGGCAGCAGCAGCAGTTCAGCAAGCAGGGTTTGGGAGGCCGAGTGGGGGAGAATCTGTCGGACTCAACCCTCCTCACGGACTCCCACAACATCCCTTGTGCAGGGTCCATATGTAACAACAACCCACGATTCAGCCACCCATGATTCAATGACAACTGATACTCAATCCATACTCAATCCATACAGTGGGTTGTCGTTATGTGTGAACCAAGTCATTATCATTGGATTAATGAACCAGGTCATCATCATCATCAGATTAATGAAAATGTTAGCACACCTAATTTCAACCTATTTGAAGCAATTAAACAACACTGATCTATTATAACCTACTACACAGATATTTAAAAATAGCACCATTAATAGAACATATCCATTACTTCATTTCTGATCTACTCAGACTTACAGTCTCATCCTAAATCTATTTTCTCGGAGGTAGATAGAATTTAACTCTGTTTGGGTCACACACCGTGAGATTATAACTTTTCTTGGAGTAACTAATATTTAAAATACTACTAGATTGGGTTTCAGAGGGTAATCAAGTTGTACATTAGCAAATTTCTAAACATTTCAGCTCTAATTTTTATATCACTGAATTTAAATAATAAAATGAGTAGGACTACCATATTTTCCTCATAGAGTGGCAATATTTTCTATCCTGTCTCATGGAACAGTCTTTGGAAGCTGAAAGGCTGCAGTGTCAGAAACAGATGAGGTTTCTGCACTACTTGCTACTTTTAAGAGTTAGAAAATAAAATCATAACATTGGCAAGGACTGGAGGAATCTCCAAAGCATGGCTAACTGATAATAGCACAGATATCTTAGGTTATATCTTCCGGCTAGATTCAGCTGAATTGTAATCACATCTCTTCAGGAGCAGCTGATACTCAAGAGTGATGCTACACTGGCAGAGTACATAGTAGTAAGTGCAAGCCAAGCAGGGCACAACAGGTCAGGCTAAAAACAACAACCCTAAAGGAATGCTCTCTCCCTTTAAAAAAATCAAACTAACCAACCTAGTGGTGGCAGTCAGCAGGATTTTACATCCTTGCATGTAAAACTTTACATGCTAACTTTAGACTGTTTCCTCACTAATATGCAGGGTACTTCTGCTTCTTCCCTGAATAGAAACAAGCAATGGCATCTTTTAGTGGTTTGGGGGTAGGGTGTGATCATGCAGTGTATCCTGCAGTCCATATAAACCTAGAGCTTCAGCTTGTTGTGGTGCTTTGAAAAAACAGTGCATGTTGTGCAGCCTGCAAGACATGTTCGTGGTGTGTGTATTATGAACAGAAGAGAAACAGCCACTTTGTGATGACACCTCTTAACCCTATTTTTAGTTGCATGCAGCAGTGATGAACCAGTTTTTCCAGCTACTATGTGGGTCCCACCTAACTGTTCTCCATGGTCTTTAAAATGTTTTATTTCAAAATGTCCCACAAATGCTTGTTTGAAGTGTTAAATTATTACTCTAATCCAGTGCCTGTTACTCTCTGCCCCATGGAACTGTAGGAGTAACTTCATTGCCATATGGACAGTAAACCTTTTTTTACAGTTGGGGGAGACCTGCACACCAGCACTGAGAGAACACAGATTCTAAAAAGCAGAAGATAAGTACAAAAAAGTAACTGAAATAGTGGGAAATTTCAAACTCTTCAAAATGATGCAGGTAAGAGGAAGGACTTGTGGCACTCATAGCATGACACGGGCACTGTGTAGTAAATGTAAATTTCACTAGTGCAACTACAGTCAACAAGAACAGTTGTGGCTGAGGGAGGAGGACACCGGGACTGGTTTCCCAACAAATCAACATCACACTTAAAGTGCAGGAAAAATGCCATTTCCCTTGAATATGACCAGTACTGACAAAAATCAGCGGTTAAATCCTCACCAGTTTGAAGCAAATGTGCAGTACAATCCTGTGCATGTTTATTCACAAGTAATGCCCACTGTGTCCATTCAAGCATACTTCCAGAGAAGTGAGCATGAAGTTTATCACTGATATTATTATGTCTCACATTTGCACCCCAACCTTCTTCCAAGGACCATAGGTTGGCCTAGATATAGGTAACCCATTTGATTCTTACAACAACCCTGTGGTGATTGGTATTTTAGACTGACAAATAGTGACTTGCCCAGTGTCATCCTGGAAAATTCACAGCCGAGTGGATCACAGCCGAGAACCCAGGTTTCTTTGGCCCATGGGGCCATCTACACGGCACTGCTTTCACCCTTTACTCCGTCGCAACTGCACAGCATTGAAGCTGCGAATTAGCTCCTGCTGCGATATATGCGTGATTTACTGTGGACTTCACCAACAGGAAAATCCACTGTGCCCTTTTTTTTACCATTATATTTTAATGCGCAGCTGCTCAGGCACATGAGCGTGGGGGGTGTGACACTTTGGGTTTTAGTGGCTGTTCTTTATTTTAGGGATTCTGTTGTGTCTGTCCATTCCTTGTTAGGTAAAATGTGGGTGATCTGCTCCTTCATTTCCATACCAACTGTTTGGCAGTTCCCCAGCCCGAGACTCGCGCGATGGTTTGCACTCGCCAAGGCATGAATACGTGCCTACCCATCACTCCAAAATGGTGGCTGGAGTGAAGTTGGTCCTGGACCGTCTGCTCCCCCGAGACCCACGGCCCTTGGGCACTGACTCCAAAGCAGCCATTGTGAAGATATGAAGCTGCGAAAGTGTGATTAAATAAATGAAAACGCCTCTCCATGCCTCAACTGCACAGCTGCGAAGGAACGGGGGAATGAAGGGGCGTCACAGAGTGACGCAAGCACTAGGCATGCCTACAACACGCCCACCACAAAATGTGAAGTCAGTTTGGGGAAGGGAGAAACAGCTCACAACCGTGGGAAACCCGCAGCAAACCAAAAACTTTGCAGCAAAACACCTCTTTGGAAATCCACATTTTCCAGGAGAAAACCATGGATGGCTACAAAGTGGCGACTACGTCGTATGTCCCAAAGGACCTCAACTTGCAGCTGCCCTGGAGTAAAAGGCTTGTATAGATGGGGCCTGTATCAAATGCTCAATACACTGTGTCATATGAGTTCTAATTATGCCTGGGCTACAGTTAGTATTTTCAGCATTATAAATGGCAAGATTTGCTCTTTCAAAAATCTAGCATTGTTACAATATAGTTTGAAAGAAAGATCAAAATGCCAAATATAGTGTCATTATATTCAGCTTTTCTACCATTTCTACGTTTAAATTATGCCACATCTTAAGTCTCAATTACTGAAATGCTAAAATTGAACACCTGTTTTTCACTAGGCATGAGTGAAAAATATGGATAGATTCTAAACACTATAACAAAGAATGTAATTTACTTGATACTGGTGTGCTAGGCTTGAAGACCTGAATTGTTCAAAGTTCATTTTTTCAAGAGTTAATATTTTTGTATGCATCTAAACTTATTTAGTGCTTAGCCTTTATGATTTATTTCATGGATTCTTGGATTTTTACAGTGTAAACTATCTGACAACCTTTGCAGATGTAAATAATTGAGTTGGCTTGAATGGAAAAAACAAACAAAGTAGTGAGGTATGACTAAACCTGACAAAGTTTATTTCTAACTAAAGTTTGAGACTTAACAGCTGCTTCATGTTTGTATCATAATTAAAAGCTATTACTAGTGGCTAATTAATATGAACACCAGACATAACTGGAATATTATGTATATGAGAGATCCACAAAAAGACTGCGCGGTTGAGATGAAGAAAGCAAGGGTGGAGACAGGTTCTGCAAGTGGCTTTTTAGCTGTAAATTTATATCCTCAAATCTTCACTACTTAATTTGTAGTTTTATCTGTTTAAGTAGCTATTATTTTTCAGTTGTGCATTCATTTCATAGGTCTGATATCATTTCTGTCACATCATTGGCCATTGCTTAGTTACAATTCTTTCTAATCTAGAAATATCCATTTGAGTATACCAATCTGGATCTTACGCACACAGACACAGACACACACACCCTTCTTTCTCACAACAGGCACAATATACTACTTTAGCACATCTTCCACTGAGATACGGGATCATTTTTACATGTAACGTTGTCTTTGGACACTAGCTGAGGTTTCAACAATGGAATTTGTTAACTTCATTAATTATTCTCCATTCATTCATGGTTTTTAATTATTATTTTATTTATTTAAAATGTTTATGAACCATCCTGACATCCACGTGGCTATCAGTGGCTACTTGTAACAATAGCTATATATACCACCTCCAGTATCAGCTCTGAATGCCAGTTGCTAGAGAATATGAGCAGGAGGATGCTATTGTGCTCATGTCCAGCTTTTGGGCTTTCCATGGGCATCTTGTTGTCCACTGTAGGAACAGAATGCTGGACTAGATAGTCCCTTGGTCTGATCCAGTACATATCTTTTTATGATCTTACAATGAGTATAACCATACATGGTCAAACAAATACAAAATACAATGAAAGCAATAAAACACAGTAATTCATCATAATAAATGAGAAAGGCAGCAAAAACAGTAAAACAACAATCCAACATAAACCAGCTTAAAATGCCTGTACAAACACAAAAGTTTTAACCTGGCACTAAAACGACTGCAAAGACAGCACCTGTTGTACCTCTGTGGGAAAGGTATTCCATAACCATGGTACAGCTGTGATTCTCCTCTGATAAAGCTATTCCTGGTTGAATAGGAGTAGGTCGGTTCGACATCTTTTTGTTGTTGTTGTTCAGTCGTTCAGTCGTGTCCGACTCTTCGTGACCCCATGGACCATAGCACGCCAGGCCTTCCTGTCCTGCGCTCTCTCCCGGAGCGTGCTCAAGTTCATATTCATTGCATCCGTGATGCCATCTAGCCATCTCATCCTCTGCCGTCCCCTTCTCCTTTTGCCTTCAATCTTTCCCAGCATCAGGGTCTTTTCCAGAGAGTTTTCTCTTCGCATTAGGTGGCCAAAATATTGGAGCTTCAGCTTCATTATCTGTCCTTCCAATGAGCACTCAGGGTTGATTTCCTTTAGGATGGACTGATTGGACCTCCTTGCAGTCCAGGGCACTCGTAAGAGTCTTCTCCAGCACCACAGTTCGAAAGCATCAATTCTTCGGCGCTCAGCCTTCCTTATAGTCCAGCTCTCACAGCCATACATTACTACTGGGAAAACCATAGCTTTGATTAGACGGACCTTTGTCGGCAAGGTGATGTCTCTGCTTCTTACTATGCTGTCTAGGTTGGCCATAGCTTTCCTCCCAAGGAGCAAGCGTCTTTTAATTTCATGGCTACAGTCACCGTCTGCGGTGATCTTGGAACCCAAGAAAGTAAAATCTGTCACTGCTTCCATTTCTTCCCCTTCCATATGCCAGGAAGTGATGGGGCCAGATGCCATGATCTTCGTTTTTTTAATGTTGAGTTTCAAACCAGCTTTTGCACTCTCTTCTTTCACCCTCAACAAGAGGCTCTTTAGATCCTCTTCACTTTCTGCCATTAGGGTGGTATCGTCTGCATATCGGAGGTTGTTGATAATTCTCCCAGCAATCTTAATTCCGACCTCTGATTCATCCAACCCGGCATTTCTCATGATGTACTCTGCATATAAGTTAAATAAGCAGGGTGACAATATGCAGCCTTGTCGTACTCCTTTCCCAATTTTGAACCAATCGGTTGTTCCATGTCTGGTTCTTACTGTTGCTTCTTGACCCTCGTACAGGTTTCTCAGGAGACAGGTAAGGTGGTCTGGTACTCCCATCACTTTAAGAATTTGCCACAGTTTGTTGTGATCCACACAATCAAAGGCTTTAGCGTAGTCAATGAAGCAGAAATAGACGTTTTTCTGGAATTCTCTTGCTTTCTCCATGATGCAGCGAATGTTGGTGATTTGATCTCTAGTTCCTCTGCCTCTTCTAAACCCAGCTTGTACTTCCGGTAATTCTCGGATCGCATACTGCTGAAGCCTAGCTTGTAGGATTTTGAGCATCACCTTGCTGGCATGTGAAATGAGCGCAATTGTGCGGTAGTTTGAACACTCTTTGGCGTTGCCCTTCTTTGGAATTGGAATGTAAACTGACCTTTTCCAGTCTTGTGGCCACTGTTGAGTGTTCCAGATTTGTTGGCATATTGAATGCAGCACTTTAACAGCATCATCTTTTAGGATTTTAAATAGCTCGGCTGGAATACTGTCATCTCCGCTAGCTTTGTTGTTACTAATGCTTCCTAAGGCCCACTTGACTTCACTCTAGGATGTCCGGCTCAAGTTCAGTGACCGCACTATCATGGCTATCAGGGACATTCAGATCTTTCCTGTATAGTTCTTCTGTGTATTCTTGCCACCTCTTCTTAATCTCATCTGCTTCTGTTAGGTCCCTGCCTTCTTTGTCCTTTATCATGCCCGTCTTTGCACAAAACGTTCCCTTGAGATCTCCAATTTTCTTGAAGAGATCTCTAGTCTTTCCCATTCTGTTGTTTTCCTCGATTTCTTTGCATTGTTCATTTAAGAAGGCCTTCTTGTCTCTCCTTGCTATTCTCTGGAACTCTGCATTCAGTTGGGTATATCTTCCCCTTTCTCCCTTGCTTTTCGCTTCCCTTCTTTCGTGAGCTACTTGTAAAGCCTCATCAGACAGCCACTTTGCTTTCTTGCATTTCTTTTTCTTTGGGATGGATTTCGTTGCTGCCTCCTGAACAATGTTACGGACCTCCGTCCATAGTTCCTCAGGCACTCTGTCTATCAGGTCTAATCCCTGAAATCTATTCCTCACCTCCACTGTATATTCATCAGGGATATGATTTAGGTCATACCTGAACGGTTTAGTGGTTATTTCACAACAGCCATAAATATTGTTTCTCCTAACTGTTCAATCCTTTTTTTGTCCTGTCTGTGATATTGCTTTGTCAATTTTCACCAGCCTTCCCCAACCTGGTGCCTTCCAGATGTTTTGAACGTCAATTCCCATCAGCCCCAGCCGGCATGGCTAGTGGTCAAGAATGCTCCAAAACATCTGGAGGGCACCAGGATGGGGAAAGCTGGCTTATACTGCATGAGTACTATTAAAGCACTGCATTTCTTTGTTTACTGAAGTGTAAAATAATTTACTGTCTAAGGTAGAGCACAACACTATGTAGCTGACACCATGATAAGAAACCTGTTTGATATTTCAGATGCATAAATATCTCACATACTGTGTAACTTATTTAAATGTAATGAATAAGGTGCTCCATTTTAAAATAATAGAAGCAATTATTAAAATTGGGAGTTTTTGGAGGTGCTGCATAGAACAAAAATTGTTTATTCCCTTATGCCACTAAAAAAGTGTTTATTATCAACTTGTAATCTTCTTCGAAACTGTTTTATAATTTTCATTGTGTGGATTGGCTTTCTAGTTCAAATGTGTTAAGCCAAGGTATAAAACCTCAGTAGCACACTGTGATGAGTTTGCATGACACTTTGAAGATAAAGTTGCTCACATTTGTCATGACTTGTAGCCAATCTACATAGCTGATTTAATGTGAAGGGAGAGCACATCATCTGTTTGCGACAGATTATGCTGTTGCTAGTCCGCAGCCAACCAGCAGCTTCCCTCTTGAAAAGCCAAAATTTCGGAAAATCCTTTTAGTCTGTTTTTTCTTAAAGCAGCTCCCGGGCGCTTCCACTGCAATGTGCCCCATCCCCCTGCATTAAATCCTGGGCAAGCCTCTGTGATGTGGTTGTGACCTGGTAGTGATGTGGTCAAGGGGTGGGGCCATCCGTCCCCCCCATTCATTCTTTTTCCCCATTGGCACAGTCTGCAGACTGGGTTTCCCATTGAGAATGCAGCAGTTGCACATTTTCAAGCAGTCAGGATAGTGAAGTAGTTGCTTTCACCAGTCAGAGTAACTAGCCTGCCTTTCCAGTTCATAAAAGTGCTACAGCACTGTTCCTAGCCTTCAGAATTGCACAGTTGTAGCTTTCACCATTCACAGTAACTAGCCCTTATTTCCCATTCATAAAAGCGCACTTCCTGTCCTCTCCCAATCAGCTTCCAGTCAGTTAAGTTTGAATATGATCCTGTTATGAGATTGAGCAACATCACACATGCCTGACAATCCCAGGCTATACAGAAAATGGAGGATGTGGGGAAGGTTTGTGGCATATAACGTTCCAGTCATGGAAAGGGAATGCAGACAGAGCAAGGCTGTGATCCTCTGTGCTCTTCCTGCTGAATACAATGGGACTTACTCCAAAGTGAAAAGGCGCAGGATGACACTTCACAGCTGCAAAACTCGCGCATACTGCCTCCCTTGAATGGTGTGAAGTTTCCTTCTGAGTAGGCACATGCATAGGACTGTGGCACACTGAACTAAAGTGTGTGTGTGTGGGGGGGGCTCCCTGCACTGGCTGCCCCTTCTCCTTCTGCTCCCTGTATTGTTTACTTTTCAGCAGATCGCAGTAATACAACTGTGAAATGCTGCTACTGAAGGCTCCCGCTACTGGCCACCCCTCTCACCTTCCCATCTGTGTATTCGTTATTGTGTATGCCCAGGGACAGACATCCTGCATTGAGGGAAAGGGCTGGAGTTGCCTCTCCTGCTAGCCTCTGCTTCCCCAGCTCCGAACTCTTGTTTCTGCAGGAAAGCCTGCTCCTCCTTCCCCCCTGCTACACCCATGCAGGTGGGAGTGTAGACAGGAACAGGGAACAAGCCTCTCTCATTCACTGAGCAGAGTTCATGGGGTTGGAGACGTTCAGTTCTACTCCACCCACCCAGAATGAGAAGCATTTTCATGTCACCCAAGAAAGTGGGTTTTAGGTGCTGTGTCCTCTGCTTTTCCTGATGGACCAAAGCAATTTCAAGAAAATCTGGATATAACCAGAAAGTGCTTCCCATTCCGTTTCCATATAGATCCCCCCTTGGACACCACAGTTTATGCAGTTCCATTAGTAGAGGTGTCCAGAGTACCATCTGGGTCAGTTTTATTGGATGAGTTTCAGTTCTTGAGGCCTGAGGATATGAACAAGGTGCTTGGCCAACTCTGGTTGATGACTGGTGTGCTTGACGCTTGCCTGTCATGGCTTATTACATCTAATGGGGAGAGGATGTCTGGCTCAATCCAGGAGGTTGTCAACTCCTTGAGAGAGAGGGAGTGGGGCTAGCCACTATAAAGGAGGTGATAATTAGGCCACTCCTGAAGCCTAGCATGAACCCAGAAGGTGTTAACAACTATAGGCCAGTTGCTAATATCCCCTTTCTGCCAGCACTCTTGAATGAAACTGATTATCTAGATCCATTTCAATTGGACTTCAGGCCAGGTTTTGGAATGGAAATGGCCTTGGTCTCCCTGTGGGATGACCTTTGCCAGAAGAAGGACAGGGGAGAGCAACCCTGTTGATTCTCTTGGACCTCTCAACAACTTTCGATACCATCAACCATGATATTCTTCTAGATAGGCTATCTGGGCTAGGAGTTGGAGGTACTGCACTGCAGTGGTTCCACTCCTACTTGGATGGCTAATTCCAGAAGGTGGTGCTGGGGGATTATTGCTCTGTCCCTTGGCAGTTATTCCATGGGGTACCACAGGGTTCTATTTTATCCCCTGTGCTGTACAACATGAATCTCTTGGGGGAGGTTATCTGGAGATTTATTTTATTTATTTATTTAATTTCATTTATGTACTGCCCAATAGCTGAAGCTCTCTGGGCAGTTCACAAAAATTAAAACCAAACAGCACACAATAAAACAATATAAAACATATAGAACATTAAAACTACAATATAACAATACAACCACAATAAAACCTAGCAGCAGTGCAGGAATTTAAAATACAGATTTAAAACAACAAAGCTAAAAGTCTAGGAAGCTAAAATGCTAAAATGCCTGGGAAAATGAAAAGGTCTTCACCTGGCACCAGAAGGAAGACAATGTAGGTGCCAGGCGAACCTCACTAGGGAGCTCATTCCACAGCCGGGGTGCCACAGCAGAAAAGCCCTGCTCCTAGTAGCCAACCGCCTCACTTCCTTCCTGGATAACCTCCCCTAGCAGTTTCATGTAGATGTTAACAGCAGGGGGATAAAACAGAGCTCTGTGGAACCCCATGGCACAATTGCCATGGCACAGTGCAATAATCCCCCAGCACCACCTTCTGGAATTGGCCATCCAAATAGGAGCGGAACCACTGCAGTGTAATGCCTCCAACTCCCAACCCAGACAACCTATCCAGAAGGATACCATGGTCGATGGTATCGAAAACTGCTGAGAGGTCCAGGAGAATTAATAGGGTTGCACTCCCCCTGTCCCTCTCCTGGCAGAGGTCATCCCACAGGGCAACCAAGGCAGTTTCCGTTCCAAAACCAGGCCTGACGCCTGATTGAATGGATGTAGATAATCCATTTCATTCAACAGTGCCTGGAGCTGTCCTGCAACCACCCACTCAAGCACCTTGCCCAGGAAGGGGATGTTGGCCACTGGCCTATAACTGTTAATGTCCTCTGGGTCCAGGTTAGGCTTTTTCAGGAGTGGTCTGATTACCACCTCTTTTAAAGAGGCCGGCACCACTCCCTCTCTCGAGGAATTTACAACCTCCTAGACCCAGCCGGACATCCCCTCCTTGTTTGATTTAATAAGCCATGAAGGGCAAGGGTCAAGCACACAAGTGGTCTATCATACTTGGCCAAACACCTTGTCCACATCCTCAGGCCTCAATAACTGAAACTCATCCAATAAAACTGGACCAGACGGTGCTCTGAACGCCTTTACTGATGGAACTGCATTAATCGTGGTGTCCAATTCATGACGAATCTGAGCGACTTTATCTTCAAAGTGCCTTGCAAATTCATCACAGCGTGCCACTGAGGGTTCCACTGTCTCTCTCCCTGGCCCAGAATGTAACAGGCCGTGAACCACTCGGAAAATCTCCCCTGGACGACCCTGAGAAGATGCAATGCTGGTGGAAAAGAACTGTTTCTTTGCCACCCTCACTGCCACAGAGTAGGCTTGATAATGAGCTCTTACCTGTGTTTGGTCAGACTTAGCACGAGTTTTCCTCCACCTGTGTTCTAGCCATCTCCCCTCTTGCTTCATTGCCCTCAGCTCAGGTGTATACCAAGGACCTGGCCGGGCTCTGCTGAGGGAGAGGGTGCTTGGGTGTGATTGTGTCAGCCACCCGAGTCATCTCTGCATTCCACAGAGCGACCTGGGCTTCGATAGGAGCACCAGCCATACCAGCAGAAAAATCCCCCAGAGCCCTCTGGAATTCATCAGAATCCATTAGCCTCCAGGGGCGGACCATTTTAATAGGTCCCCCACCCTTGCAGAGGGGGAAGGGTGCCAAGAGTCTAAGCCTCAACAGGAAGTGATCTGACCATGACAAAGGGGACAGATGTTAATTCCTTCACTTTCAGATCACCATCCTCCTGCCCAGTCGAGAAAACCAGATCAAGCGTGTGTCCTTTTATATGCGTTGGGCCGATGACATGTTGGGACAGCCCCATGGTTGTCGTGGCAGCCATAAAGTCCTGAGCCACCATACAGCGGCCTCAGCATGGAAGTTGAGATCCCCCAGGACCATCATCCTAGGGGTCCTCAACACCAAGTCTGAGACCACCTCCATCAGCTCAGGCAGGGAGTCTGATGGGCAGCAGGGTGGGCGGTACACCAACAGAATCCCTAATCTGTCCCTGGTACCCAACACAAGGTACAAACACTCAAGATCTGTGCTCGAGTGAGCAGGAAGCTAGAGAGGGAGATTGAATTCCTATAGACCACAGCAACCCCCCCTCCCTGACCCTCGAGTCGGTGTTGGTGCTGCACTGAGTACCCAGGAGGGCACAGCTGGGAGAGAGTGACCCCTCCCAGTTCCCCCACCCAGGTCTCAGTAATACATACCAGGTCAGCCCCCTCATCCACAATCAAATCATGGATGAAGGAGATTTTATTTTGAGCCAACCTGGCATTCAGCAGCAGCACCACCAGACCTGAGGGAAAACCAGAAGAGGGGATAGCCATAAGGTGTCTAGCCCCTCTTCTCCTCAGATGGCCTGTTAATCCCCCAACGCCATACCTCCCCCTGCCCATGACCACAGTTATGGTGGCACCTCCCCGACCCCCTGATTTGCTCAATGGGCCTCCCAGGCACATATTAAAATGTTAAGATATAAAATATACAACAATATAAAAGAAGATAAAAGAGATAAAAGAGCAGCAACTAAGAAGGAGCAAATAAAATCTACGTTTGCCCCTTTCTCCCTGGTCTTTACAGCTACTGCCCTCTGCTGCTGCTATTTGCTGCTGGTATCTGTGGCTGCTGATGTCTCTGGAGAGGTGGTGGGTGGGTCTTCCTGTGCTCTCCATGCATCTCCAAGTGTGACGCTAAGTGCGCATTCGGACTGAAGTGTCACCAATACTTGGATGACACCCCGCTCTAGCTCTCATTTTCATCAAATCCAGGTGAGGCAGTGGGCATTCTGAACCAGTGCCTGGGCACAGTAATGGACTGGATGAAGGCTAATAAACTGAGGCTCAATCCAGACAAGATGGAGATATTTTTAGTGGGTTGTTCGTCTGCCCAGCTAAATGATGTTCAACCTGTTCTGATGGGGGTTGCGCTCCCCCTGAAAGATCAGGTTCATTGTTTGGGGTGCTCTTAGATCCAGCATTGTCACTAGAGGCACAGGTGGACTTGGTGGCATGGAGCACATTTTAGCAGCTTAGGCTGATATACCAACTGTGTCCTTATCTGGACAGAGATAGCTTAGCTACAGTTATCCATGCTCTGATAACCTCTCGTCTGGATTACTGCAATGTATTATATGTGGGGCTGGCCTTGAAAATGGTCTGAAAACTTCAGCTGGTCCAAAACAGGGCAGCAAGACTATTAACGAGGCTGGCCAACAGGATCACATGCCAGCACTTTTCCATCTGCACTGGCTGCCAGTCCAATTCAAAGTGCTGGTATTAACATTCAAAGCCCTAAATGGCTTGGGGCCAGGTTACCTGAAAGACTGTCTTCTCCCGTATACATCTCCCTAAGGTTGCCCTCCATGTCCTTCTCTGGGAGCCCCTGGCAAAGGAAGTGAGATGGGGGACTATTAAGAAGAGGGCTTTTTCTGTTGTGGCACTCCAGTTGTGGAATTAGCTTCCCAGAGAGCTTGCCTGGCACCTACATTGTACTCTTTCCAGTGCCAGGTAAATACCTTTTTATTTTCCCAGAGATGTTAGTTTTTCAGTTTCTGTTTTAAATCTGATACTGTGTTTTAAATCTTTGCATTGCTTGTAAGAACATAAGAAGAGCCATGCTGGATCAGACCAAGAGTCCATCTAATCCAGCATTCTGTTCACACAGTGGCCAACCAGTGTCAATGGGAAACCCACAAGCAGGACATGAGTGCAACAGAAACCTCCTGCCCGTGTTCCCCAGCAAGTGGTGCACATAGGCATACTGCCTCTGATACTGGAGGTAGCAATATAGCCATCAGGACTAGTAGCCATTGATAGCCTTCTCCTCCAGGAATTTATCGAACCTCTTTTAAAACAATCCAATTGGTGGCCACCACCCTGTCTTGTGGAAGTGAATTCCATAGTTGTGCTGTGTGAAGAAGTACTTCCTTTTATCTGTCTTGAATCTCCCACCAATCAGCTTCATGGGATGGCCCTGGTTCTAGTATTATGGGAGAGGGAGAAAATGTCTCCTGATCCACATTCTCCACACCGTGCATAATTACATCTTGTTATCATGTTTCCCCTTACTCGCCTCTTTTCCAAGCTAAATAATCCCAACTGTTCTAGCCTTTCCTCTTAAGGGAGTTGCTCCTGCCCCTTGATCATTTTAGTTGCCCCTTTCGGGACTTTTTCCAGCTCTACAATATCTATTTTTGGCACAGTGACCAGAACTGGACACAGTATTCTAAGTGTGGTCGCACCATTGATTGCTATAAAGGCAGTATAATACTGGCAGTTTTATTCTCAATTCTTTTCCTAATTATGCCTAACATGGAATTTGCCTGTTTTAGTGCATTCACACACTGGATTGACATTTTCATCAAGATGTCCACCACAACCCCAAGATCTCTGTCTTGATCAGACACTGCTAGCTCAGATCCCATCAGGTTATACTTGAAGTTGGGATTTTTTGCCTCCACGTGCATCACTTTACATTTGCTTACATTGAACCACAGATGCCCATTCACCCAGTTTGGAGAGATCCTTTTGGAGCTCCTTGCAATCCCTTTTTGTTTTAACCACCCTAAATAATTTGGTGTCATTGGCTAACTTGGCCACTTCACTGCTCACTCCTAATTCCAGATCATTTATGAACAAGTTGAAAAGCATTGGTCCCAATACAGACCTCTGTGGGACCCACTATTTACATCCTTCCATTGTGAGAATTTTCCTTTTATTTCTGTTCTTTGCTTTCTGTTCTTTAACCAGTTACTGATCCATAAAATGACCTGCCCTCTTATTCCATGACTGCTACGTTTGCTCAGGAGTCTCTAGTGAGGGACTTTGTCAAAAGTTCTTTGGAAGTCCAAGTACACAATGTCTACTGGGTCATCCCTGTCTATGTGTTTACTGACACTCACAAAGGACTTAAAAAAATGAGACAGGACTTATCTTTGTGGAAGCCATGTTGATTCTTTTTCAGTAGGGCTTGTCCTTCTATATGCTTACTATTTTTTATCTTTAATGATGCTTTCAACCAGTTTACCAGGACCAGATGTTAAGGTAGCTGGCCTGTAATTTGCCAGATCCCCCCGGATCCCTTTTTGAAAATTGATGTTACATTGGCCATCTTCCAGTCCTCTGGTACAGAGGCTGATCTTCAGGACATGTTGTGTATTTTTGTTAGAACAGCAATTTCATCTTTGAGTTCTGATGGTTACCATCTGGGCCCAGTGATTTATTAACTTTCAATTTGTCAATAAGGTTGAGAACTTCATCTTTTGTCACCACAGTTCCTCAGACTCCCTTTCTGAAAACATCAGTTCAGGCACAGGTATCTTTCCTATATCTTCTGCAGTGAAGATGGATGAAAAGAAGTCGTTATTCAGCTTCTGTACAATCTCCTTGTCCTCCTTTAACTCCATTGTCATCCAGTGGTCCAACTGCCTCTCTAGCTGGTTTCCTGCTTCTGTATATGTAAAGAATACATTATAGTTGGCCTTGATGTTGTTAGCAATATGCTCCTCAAAATGCTTTTTTCATCTCTTATAGCCTGCTTGCATTGCCTTTGTGCAAGCCTGTGCTCTCTTTTGTTTTCCTCATGTGGGCAAGACTTCCATTTTCTGAAGGAAGCCTTCTTCCCTCTAATAGCGTCCTTGACTCTGCTCGTTAACCGTGCAAGTGACTCATTGGACTTGGTGCTACCTTTCCTAACCTGTGGTATACATTTTAGCTGAGTGTCTAGTACTGTGATTTTGAGTAACCTCCAAGCATTTTGAAGGGATTTAACCGTCTTGACACCCCCTTTCAACTACCTTTTAACCAGTTCCCTCATTTTAGAGAAGTTTCCTCTTTTGAAGTCAAATGTGACTGTGTTGGACTTCCTTGGCAATTTCCCACTTATACACACACACACGCTAGGTTCTATTTGGTTATTATTTTTATTTCATACTGTAGTTTTAAACTTTTAAACCTTTATATTGTATTTTATCACATTGTATTTATGGTTTTAATTGTTGTGAACTGTCCAGAGAGCTAGAAATGTAATGAATGAATGAATGAATGAATGAATAAAACATATTTTATTAAGGGTGCAATCCTATGGATTGTGCTCATGTTAGAAGGAAGCCTCTGATCTCAGAGACTTTTGTGTATCCTATGCCCTGCTGGGCTGCTGCCAGCAAGGCAGGAAGAGCAACTGAGTCAGTTTTCGCCTCTCCATCCTTCTGTTTTATTTTTTCTTCTAGATGGGCTCAGAAGCCTATCTAGAGGAGCTGTGCTGCTGGGATCTTGGGGGGTGGGGAGGCTGGAGAGGCTACAAGATACTGTGGGTCCCAGCTTCTCCTCTCTCCTCCCTGCTCACTGGAATACTCCCTTTTTCACCTCCCCAAAGAGGCTTTTGCTCCTTTGAGAAGCAGCAGTTTTTTCTGTGGTGGCTGTGAGAGGGAAGGGGTGGGGGAGGGATCAGAACCCAGAGTCCCCCTCCTGAGGTCAAAGCAGTTTCTACAGTCTTGTGAGGGGGACTCAAAAGAATCCTGTGGCCCCTGGAATGTTCTCCCATGGATCACAGGATTGCTGTGTTAGGGCGCAATACTATTGAGATAGATGGCTGCCTCCAACTTCCTGTGAAGTCGGAGGTGACCGCCTATCCAATGCAGGGCAGCTGAACCATGGAGGAGAGGATTCCTTCCATGGTCTGGCTACCCTGCAGTTTTCCTCAGATGCCTGATTTTGGGCATTTAAGCACGGCTTCAGGAGGGGGGCGGAACGGGGCTGGAGACCATGTAGGAAGCTGTCTAAAACCGCTTCCGTGGTCTCATCCCCTCTCTGCCCCTGGGAAGTCCCCTTTTGGCCTTGTCTGTGTTCTGTGTTATGAGCACAGACAGGCATGGAGGGGCAGCCACCACAGTTCCCTCTGCCCTGACTACGAGGGGGAGGGGGCGGGGAGCATGGTTTCCCAGCTATGAGCTCATAGCACTGTCTACGAGCTTGAAGCTTTGAACCTGAAAAATCCTAGGGGACATAGGATTGCTCTCTTAATGTGTTAAATGGCAAAATCATTATAACTTAAGTTGTGTTTGTTTCATGAACTTGGATGTTATGGCATAATAATTCTGTAATGGGCCAAGTAGAAGGAAGTGAGACAAAGCAGATTCTTTGATACATGGTGGAGTATAGCTACATGAAAGAAATCTCAAATTAAAGATTGGAGGGATTTCCCCCCCCCAAAAAAAATGCCAAGTTCAAGGTACTAGGCCACTTAGTAATATTTCTTCTCTTCAAGCTCATTATCATTCATGAGTCTGCATAGCAAATTCCAAAAGTATACTTTATTCTAATTTATAGTAAGCATCACTACTTGATTACAGCATATGAACTAGACCTCTAATATGTTCATTCTTTGTGAATGCTGCAAAAGATATAATTGAATCTGTGTTTATTCTGTATTATGTATCAGTTGCTGATGATCATATACAGCAGGGGAGGGCATCCTTTCCATGCTCCGTAGCAGCTATGGCGTGCTAAAAGGGTCATATTTAGTTTGCAAACAAGCAAAATTTGATCCTTTTGGAGCTCCGTAGCAACTACGGATGCCATTTTTCCTCTAAAAATCTTTCTAAAAGCTTTTTTGGGGTCACCCAAAATTTGGCAAGATGGCAGGGGCTGCATGTGGCCTGTTGATCACATGTTGCCCACCCTTGATGTACAGACTTTGTGACTTGGCATCCCTGTTCTTAAAATACATTTTGCTTGGTGGTTCAAGGAATATTTGTCCATATCAACATTTATTTGTGTGATATGATACTGAAAACTTTCATGAAATTGTCCAGACGTTTGTGCTGCTCCAGAATGTACTAAATAAATGGAATGGAAATGGAAGCCCATGGTGCCTGCCTAAGTGTGGTAAGGAGAAAGGAAAAGCTAGTAATATATGTAGATTTGCCATCCTTTCTGAGAGTTAACATTACCACAGTGAATTGGGAGAGGAAATGATTCAGTGCATTGTTATCTGGGCAATTTTAAAGATGTTTACCAAAATGGTAATCATGTCCTTGAAAATAATTCTTTGAAAAATTATGGAAGTACGTCTGTCTTGATTATGTTTACAGGACTTTCTGCTAGTTTGTTTAAATTTATTATAGAGTTCCAATGGTAATAACTGAAATCTAAGACAAAATTAGGAAAATACGAAGTGTAAGGTTAATAGCTTTCTCAGGAAACATAGTGCCTATCTCATTTTCTGAGGCAGGACTTAATTGTTCAAAATTTGTGGTTTGCAGCATTGCATACTGTTTTTCCAAAGGTAATTTCTGAAGTAAGAAACACTACTTTCAGTGTTTGTAGCTTCAGAATTGTTACCATTAGCAGTTTTATTCTGGGGAGTGGGCAAATGTCATGTTTCTCCATAGGAAAACCTTGGGTTGTATTCATGTTTACCATTAGGCCATGGAAGTTGCTTTCCTGTGGTGAGATCCTGTGCTGCTACAGGAAGTGCCTGAATATAAGGCCATGAGTGAGATCATTCATGTCTGTCCTCCCTCCACCCCCGGTCAGTAAAATTATGATAAAATGGGATGGAACCACTTGATGATGGGAGTTGTAGCCCTACATCAACTGGACAGGTCCCTTACCCCTGCTCTAACCACTCAGAAAGGCTTAGCTGGATGACGCTGAGAAGATGCAATGTTGGCTGAAAACAATAGGCTCTTTCTCCATCTTGCGTCATTGCCCTCAACTCAGATGTATACAAAGGAGCTGCCTGGGCTCTATTCAGAGGGACAGCACAGTTGGGTGTAATCCTGTTAACTGCCCAGGTTATTTCTGCATTCCACAGAGCAACTTGGGCTTTGACAGGAATGCTATCCATCCAGCTAGAGGATTCTCCCCAAGCCCTCCAGTATATTAGTCTCCCAGTGTGGACCATTTTAATTGGCTCCCCACCCTGGGAGAGGGAAAAGGCTGTCGTGACTCTAAACCTCAACAGGAAATTAACAGACGTTAGATCCCCCACTTTCAGATCACCAGCCTCCTATCCAGTCAAGAAAACCAAATCGAGAGTGTGTCCTGCTATGTATGTTGGGATTATGACATGCTGAGGCAGCCCCATGGTTGTCAGGGAGCCTTGGCATGAATGCTGAGGTCCTCCAGATCTGTCATCATGGGAATCTTCACTGACTAGTCTGAGATCATTTCTGTCAGCTCAGGCAGGGAGACTATTGGGCGGCAGGCTCGGCGATACACCAGCAGAATACCTGCTCTGTCCCTAGTGCCCAACACAAGGTGCAAAACACGCCAGATTGGCACTCAAGCTGACAGGAAGCCTAGAACGGAAGATGAAATTCCTATAGAGCACTGCACTCCCCTTCCCGCACACTCAAGTCTATGCTGGTGCTGCATTGAGTTCCCATAACAGCACAGCTGAGAGAGATTAACTCCTCCCAGCTCCCCTACCTGGGTGAGGCCAGCCCATCTACAACTAAATTATGTATGAGAGATATTTTATTTTGGACTGACCAAACATTCAGCAACAGTAGACCTGAGGGCAAGTTGTCAAGGTTACCAGGATCTATCCAGGTGAGAGAAGACCCAGAAGACAGAACAGGCATATGATGTCTAATTACTCTTCTCCACATCCACCTGTTTGCTTGACCCTGCATGACTTATATCTAATACAGAAGGGATGTCTGGCTGAGTCCAATAATTCTTCCTTGAGAAAGGGGGTAGTATCAGCCTCTTTAAATGAGACAGTAATTAGATTGCTCCTGAAGTAACTTAACCTGTACCTGGAAGATGTGAACAATTATAGGCTGATGGCTAACACTCCCTTCCTGGGCAAGGTGTTTGAGGAGTTGATTGCTGCCCAACTCCTGTCATTCTTCAGTGAAATGGATTTTCCAGATCCATTTCAATCAGGCTTCAGGCCTGGTTTTGAAACAGAAACTGCCTTGGTTGTCCTGTGGGATAACTTCAATGAGAGTGGGGCAGTGAGGATTTATTTTTAACTTCCCAGAGAACATCAGTTTATTAAATACTGTTAACAAATAAATATGTGTTTGTGCATTTGTGGACACACAAGCATTATTCTTACTGGCTAAAGGGCATAAATTGGAAATGATGAAATACTGGGAAAGAATGTGGAAAAGCATATTGATTGATTAACAAGATAATTTTCAGCTGCCAATAGGATACTGTTACAAAGAAGGTGAGCGTAAGTTTTGGATTCATCAGATTGTATTTTGTACTCTTGAACATAACACGGGTGAGACTACATCTGAAATACCATTGCCCACTTTTCAAAGATGAACTTGAGTTGGTGAAGACACAAACAAAAGCAAGAGGAATGATCAGTGGAATGGAAAATGTGCCTTTAGAGAAATTAAAGGTGCATGGTCTCCTTAACATGGGCAGAGCATGGGGAAAGAAACCTAAGATGATGTTTGGACCCCTCTGATATATGTATACGGTGCTATATAGGGCAAAGGAGGCTACAGGCACAAGAATTATTGGTTATAAATTGAGCACTAACAAGTTTAGGTTGGAAATCAGGGAAGAGGTTTTTTTTAAAAAAATAATAAAATAGTGCAATCCTATATGTCTGTTTGGAAGTATGCCCCATTGAATTCATTGGGACTTACCCCCAGGTAAGTGAATAAAACTGAAGCCTAGAGCTATTAAATTTTAGAATACTCTCCCCTGGAAGTAAAGAGCCTCAACTGGTGTGAGCAGAGTTAAATAAATTTATGAAGAATATATATTGTGATTTTTCAGTTTTGATGTCTTGGTTATGGCCTGTCATTCATATACATTCTTTACTTTCCCTAAAGCAACGTACTGTCAGAACTTGGAGAATGTGAAATTGTACCTAGTACAATTTTCTATGGGGGTGATACATGCAGAACATGGATATGGCTGCTCATCTTAGGGTGCAATCCTATCCATGTTTAGACAGAAAAAAGTCCTACAACCCCAGCATTCCAAAGAAATGTGCCAAAAAACTTGTTAGAGGACTCCTGTGAAGGCATTCAGTATTGTTTTTCTTTATCGTGGGGAGGGGATCTTGACTGCAGCAGTAGGATTTGCCCTCTTTTTGTATCCAATGTCCCTGCAGAGAGTAGAACATCTGTACAGGAACCTACATGCAAAGACATGTAGTGTGTTCAGTGCAATGAATGAAATATATACATGTAGGTCTCTGTACAAACATGCATGGACATCTGTCACATATAGGGCGTGAGGCTGGTCACTGTGATCATGATCCCCCCGCCCCTCGATGCATAGAGAAAAACAAATGTTTGTCCAGGGCTTTCTCATTAAAACTATTTATTTTTATAAGATTGAATATTGCCAAATTTTGTATTAAACATTTTGGAATAGGAATTTGGAGTGATCGTAAAGCAGGGATGCACAACCCTTTTGGCCCCAAGGGCCGCATCAGGTATCAGATGGGGCACTGGACATGCACATGTGTGCACCCACACACACACACACCCCTTCCCACAGGCATCTCCTCTTCCTGCCTGCAGAGAACTAGGGAACACTGGAGTGTATGGCGGTAAAAGCCTCTCACATCCCCAAGCAGTCGCCACCAAGACTGTTGTTTCTCCACTGCTATTAGCAATGGGAAAACGGTGGGAAAACGGTGGTCTCAGAAGCACCAGGGATCAGCAGTGCTGCTGGGAAAAGTAGGTGTGGACCCTGCCAGCTTTGGGGCATGTACAGGGAGTGGCCAAGGACCACAGGTTGTGCACCTCTGTTGTAAAGCATTCGAGTATTCCGAACTGGCCATCCTTCTTCACTATAATTCTTCCCTGGCTCAGATTGTAGTCCAAGCCAGAGAAGAACAGACCCTCCCATCAATACCTGTACCTGACTGCAATGATGGTGGCTGGGAGAGTTGAAGAAGGTGCAGGAGTGAGCTCTTTCTCTGCCACTGAAGAAATGGCAGCTACCACCGCAGTACAGTAAGGTAGGTGTGGGTGTGGGTTGGGAGCTCAGAAAGGTAAGGGGGAGTTGGGCTCGCTACCAGGGTAGGGGAGAGATTCAGAACCTGTTGTGCTGCCAGTGATATTGGGAGCACACAGGATATGAATTAGTCTCGGCGTCAACCAGCTGATTTTCCAGATTTT
Organism: Heloderma suspectum; assembly: GCF_057233095.1. Classification (NCBI taxonomy): domain Eukaryota; kingdom Metazoa; phylum Chordata; class Lepidosauria; order Squamata; family Helodermatidae; genus Heloderma; species Heloderma suspectum. The sequence continues at coordinate 101,195,542 of NC_139459.1, forward strand.
GAGGAAAATAGCTCAGTTTGCCAAACCCAGTTTTGAACTGAACCAGATGATGTTCGCCTTTCAATAGATATGATCATTGATATATTTTAAAATTATAACTGTACTTAGCGTTCTGAACTTGTGATGATCAGTATCTTGATAATAAATGCAGCTAGAGACCTCTAGTGGCGTGAAATAAAATGCATTTAATTTACATGGCTTTAAAGAAGTTATAGTCTTGTTTTTTAAAATATTGAAATGTGCTTATAGAATGTCATAGTTGACATTACTGATAATCAGTGTTGTGGTTAACTGTGCAGAAAGAGGTAGTTGTGTCTGGCTGTTGCTTTTGAAATTGGCAAGGTACCAATGAATTCACTGTATTCAGCCACATTTATATAAACTGCCTTTATATTATAAAGAATGGTTTTATCATATCAAGATGATAGGGAAGACTGAAGACTAGATTTTTCCCTTTTTATTTCATTCTGCTTTATCCTGTTACTGTTTTGTCAGAGATTATTTGAAAAAGCAGATAAACACTATTACATTCTATATCTCCTTTAGTCCACTGCTTAATATACAATCTTTCTTGCTCATTGTTAAAGCAGTACCCATCTTGTTTGACATTATGATGCAAACATTTTACTAACAGCTTTGCTCTTACCTCCAGTGTAAAGATTTTTCAATCAGATTCGGTAAAATCCTGAATCTGAATGGGAGTTCCATGGTGACTTGAACATCTCTTCCCATGTGACACTTAAAAGCATTTGTCCCTCCCTTGCATTATTTGTGCCACTTGTGAATGTCATTAATGCAGAATAATTTGTTGAAGAACTATTGAATGTACATTATAGCCCATATAGCTCTTAAAATGTGTATTTATAGATGAATTTAAGCACAAACCAGTATCCGCTTCCTGTGTGAAAATTCCCGTATTTATCTCTTTATAAAACTTGAGTTGCTTTTCTAACAACCAAGTGTACTCAAAACAATGTACAACATAATGTAAAAAATGGCACATTAAAACAAATCCTCAACCCTAAAAGCATGAAAGATGTTGAAAAAGCCAGTGCAGCAAGACACACTATCTAATGAGAGCCAGCATGGTGTAGTGGCTAGAGTGCTGGACTGGGAGTCGGGAGATCCGGGTTCTAGTCCCCACTCGGCCATGGAAGCTCACTGGGTGACTTTGGGCCAGTCACATACTCGCAGCCCAACCTACCTCACAGGGTTGTTGTTGAGGATAAAATGGAGGAGGAGGAAGATTATGTACGCCACCTTGAGTTCCGTGGAGGAAAAAAGGTGGGATATAAATGTAATAAATAAATAAATAAAATAAATAAATAAAATAATGCTGCTAATACATTCTGATAACACACACACATTTTAAATGTATTTATTTTGAACACACTTACCTTGCTTTTTTACCCCAAAAGGAGTTCTCAGACTGGCTCAAAATAAAAACAGTAGTTAAACAACTCAAATCAAATAAGAATGTTAAAAACATTTACAAAAGCAGAACAACTAAAGAGATGTTAAAACTGAATAACGGGAGTCATAAATGGATTTTTTAAAAAGTATTAAAACAGCAAACTAGAAGAGCCTGGGCAAACAGAGAGGTATGGTGCTGAAAGGATGTCAAACTCAGCATTTGTAGCAGGCATTCCAAAGATGTGGCACCGCCACTGAAAAGGCCTTATCTCATTCATCATGTACCTCACCTCTGAAGGCAGGGGGACCTGAAGGAAGGCTTCAAGAGGATCTCAGCATCTGGTGAAATCAGTTTTTAAGATACCTTTGTTTGAAAGGGCTTTAAAGGTCAAGACTAGCACTTTGAATTGTACCTGGAAATGGACCAGGCGCCAGTGTAGCCATTTAAAGTGGTAATGAATGCAAATTTAGGGAAGGAGCCAAACAGATTCCCCACAAAAGGGTGGAGGCCATGGCACACAAAAAAACTTTGTCTGCAACCTGGCAACACAGGTTATATAATTGGTTATATGAAGATGATGCCCCATTCTATTTCTCTTTCATCTTATTCAGGTGTGATGGTGAAGGTGCTAAACCAGTGCCTGGATGCAGTAATGGACTAGATGAGGGCCAATCCAGACAAGATGGAAGTCCTGTTGGTGGGTGGTTCATCTGCCCATCTTGTGCTGGACAGGGTTACACTACCCCTAAAGGAACAAATTCATAGACTGGGGATTCTCATTGGTCTGTCATTGGAAATACAGTTTGCCTCCAAGGCATGGAGCACCTTCTACCAGCGTAGGTGGGTGCATTACCTGTAAACCTACCTGGATAGAGAGAGGCTGGCCTCAGAGATCCATTCCCTGGTAACCTTCAGATTAGGCTACTGTAATGTATTATATATTGGCCTTCCTTTCAAGACAGTTCAGAAACTGTAATTAGTCCAAAATCCAGCTGCAAGGTTGTTAGCTTGGCCTGGGTGTTACAATTATCTTAAGCCTGTGCTTTGCCAATTACACTGGCTCCCAGTTTGTTTCTGGGCTCAGTTCAAAGGGCAGGTTTTAACCTTTAAAGCCCTTCACAGCTTGGGACCAGGATACCTGAAGGAACGCTTGTCTCCACACATGCCTGCCTGTACACCAAGATCTTCAACAAAGGAAGAAGTGTAGCAGCTGGCTATGGAGTATTGCCTCCTCAGTGGTGGCAACCAAATGTTCAATGGCCTCCCCAAACAGGTTCACATAGCACCTACCTAAATACCTGTTGGACGGCAAGGAAATAACTTTTTATTTTCCAAGGGAGGCTTTTAAATCTTCTGTGCATTACATTTATGCGCACGCGCATACGTGTATTTAATTATCCTGACTGTGTTGATGCTGCTCTTTTATATTGTAATAGTCTAATGTTGTTTTCTTAATGTTTTTGTTTTTATTTGTCCTGTTGTAATTTTAAGTTTTTGTAAGTTATCCTGGGGACCTGTTGAAGGGTGGGGGTATAACTCACATAAATAAATATGGCAAAAGAAGAAGGAATACATAACAAGGCTTGTACTCTGATGATTTCAGAGTGTGGAAAGATATGTAGAAGAAAGTTTTCCCTAAGGTATACAAAACCTCGGCTGTCAAGGGACTTACTTTATTTTGTGACTTTATCTGCTCAGGAAACATTGCTTTTATAGCAGATGTGGGGAGGGCTGGATATGTGCTTTATATAATGAGCAAGTGCTAGTGACTTCAAAGACAGTGATGAGAAAAATCTTGAGATTCATTAAGTTTTCATACTTTTTACTAGGCTTTATTTCTTTCTGCTACAATATTTATAGCCTGGGTGAGTTTTGATGTCATTTGGTATTTCACATCAATCACTAGCAGGATCAGAATGGGTTACTTAAATTGTGTTAAATATTTGAGAACCTGGTATGTCATGGCAGCTGGATTAGAATCACTGATGGTTATGCAGCAATGCACCAAACATTGTTTGGTCTTCTAATCCATGTGTTTTGCTTCTCAGCTGAATTTCTGCACATATGGTACAACAGATGCTCCTGCCAGAAAACTTCTAAAATTATAACTCCACCTTGCAGTTGAATATAAATGCATAGAGTATGCATTTGCGTACCCCATTTGCGGAGAAACATCAGTTCAGGTAGAAATAGACCTAATTTAGCCTCTACCTTTTGTTCTTGGACTCTAGTTTGGCAAAGCTCTTAAAGTCTGTCTGGGTGCCATTTTCTTTCTGCTTTTTTCTATTGCCAGGGAAATATTTTCCCAGGGAAGATTTAAGGCAAATAATATCAGCAAAGGAGTATTTGATTTAGCTGAATATGCCAGTTATTTCACCAATAAAGCAGTGAGCATTAAAAATATGGACTGTAGAGAATAGTTTTCTATTTCATTCTGAGGGGCTGGATGCTGTAGTGGAAATGTTTTTACTAAAATAAAATGAAGGATGTAATCAGGAAAATTCCATACAGGCATTCACCAAGGGAAATGATTTTGGAAAGTTTCTCTCTACTATGGAGAAACTCTCTACAGAAAGTTTCTCTCTACATTCAAAGGTTGTAGCTTTCACATGGAGGTCACCAAAAATGAGCTGTTTGTAGTTGCACTTGACATGACCATAGCAGCATTTGAAAGCAGTTTCCCACATAGTTCTACATAACTGTGTGGAGATTCCACATGGGAGCCAAAAGATATGAAGTCACCAGAATCATGACAAAAGCACATAAGAAAACAGCATAGAGACATACAAGGCAGAAAGCTTTTTGCATTATAGAAAGTTGGCATGATTAGTTTTATATGCATATGGCTCTAGAGTCGGTCATAATACTTTGTTAGGTTGCTAACTTATATGAACTTGCTCAAATGGAGCTTACTTTTGAGTAAACTTGTGTTAGATCAGGCTGAGAGGACAAGTTGTGCTGGGAAGTTTGGCTCTACTTTTTCTACTTGTTTATACTACCAGGACTGTAGGTCCAGATGTACCAGTAGGCAGACTAATGAAACAAGGGTCTTAGATATTTAGAGAACCCAAATCTGAAAGAAAAAAAATAGGCCCTGTGCAAAAAATTGGTAACCCCTCTTAATAATAACTAAATATTTATGAAACAGAACAGAAGATTTGTTCATGGTAGATATTGTTTCACTGTACGACATGTCTTGTTATGTACCAGGCTTATGAAAGATTTTGGTCTGGTTCATGCTGTGTCCCAGTGAGGTGCAATGCAGTGAGTAAGGCTCCAATGTGGCAACGGCTTCCACAAACCTCAATTCAGACCTACAGGGCTAACTTGAGATTTGTTTAAAAGCTGTGGAAACATGGTTACTTTGAATCATAGGGCTCCTTTGCACTGAGCTTTTATCCTACCATTGAGATGGCTCCTTCATGGACATGACACAATGACCCTGCAGTGACCCTCCTGCACCAAGAGCCCTTTGTTCCATTTTTAAATAGATGACAGTTAATGATCTATCATATTAACCCCCTGTGTTCCACTTCAGTTTCTTCCGTCAAAAGAGTTAAAGCAGGAAGAAGAGGAGCGATATCAAGGAAAGATAATGGAAGACTCAGATAAGGGGAGAATGATGGGGGAAGGGGAGCGTGTGTAAAGGGAGTCAGTGGTGATCCTTCATTTAAAATGGAAGCAGCTCCATTTTAAATGCAGGATTTTAGGCTGGTGTAGAAATGCCTTTATTCTATACAGATTGTTTCAGCCACACCCTACTTAAGATATTTACTTTCTATGAGTATTCTTGGGGAGAATGTCTGTTTTATTTCATTATGCAAATGATTGCATTCCGGCAAAATTTTGGAAACATTTAATTCTCTTCAGAGTTTTGGAAACATTTAATTCTCTTCAGAGTTTAGCATAGTATTTCGAAACGAAAATACATATAGACATATGACAAATTGTCAAACAAATTATGGCACAAAAGTACAGTAAAAATGGAAATTGAGGATAAGCTTGTTTCGTGTCTGAAGGAAATTCAGAATCTTGGTACATTCCTGCATGTTAATTATATAGCCTCTAAATTTGCATTTGAGCAAATTTAAGTAGGTGTTGCATGTTAGTAAGAAAGAACAACTTGTCTTTCCACACAAATTGAATTTTGGGCTTTGTCAAAAAACCTTATAACTGGGTATTAACAGTCTATTCTAAGTATGTATAAGAAAAGAAACACCCACATGGAATTGCACCATGATTTTTCTAATTTCTTTTCATTGTAGAAGATGTTCCTTTTGTATTTAATGTGACAAAGGCAACATATCTTTGCTTAATAATAAATTCAAGATAATTGGGTAGTTATGATCATAGGTTCTGTATTTTGAAATGGTACCTGAAAACCAAAGCCTTGGCACAGCTTACATTTTTCTGTGCCAAGTGATGAACTATTACATTTATCTCTAGGTAAATTCTGACAAGATGACTAGTGTGGTAGAAATGATTAAGAGAATCTGCCGGGGCATAGCTGCAGCCTTCCTCTTGCATAACATGGGACAGACAGCTATACATGGAAACGGAGAATTCATGTATATTCAGTTAATAGGGGAAACATATCTTGAAATGTGATGAAGGATATTCTTTATGTTACAGCTTGATATTAACCTCATAAGCTAGACTTAATCTTTTTTTAATAACTCTTTAAAATTCAAGTATTTGCAGTGTTGAGATCCTTAAATATTTGCTTTTTAAATCAGAGCCAGCACAGCATATAATATAATATGCCTCTTTCCATATAAGGTATAAATAAACCTTCCCTGCATTTGCAAGTTTTTAAATAAGTGAAAGCTGTTTAAGGAAATGTTGGAATGAACCTTTGTACATGACCCGAGAGAGAAGAGTTGCAGTCAAGCATGGATGTAGCTGGCATTTTTCTTTCTCTCTGTCCGCTACCAATACTAATGTGTAATGTGCATGCCGTACACATTTTTTTTTTTTTTACCCTTGCAACTACTCTGTAAGTTAAATCAGGAGTATCTCTCTGTGTTAACATATACAGACAGTAACTTGCTACAAACACACACACACACACACACACATGCTATGTTTTATTATAACATTGCATCTTTGGTTTGTAGTTTTTGTGAATTGCTGTGAACCGCCCAGAGAGCTTCGGCTATTGGGTGGTACAGAAATGATGATGATAATAATAATAATAATAATAATAATAATAATAATAATAAGAAGAAGAAGAAGTTTGAGAGAGCAGAGGGATTTTAGCCTCATTTCCTCTGACCTGCATCTATTGCTTTGTTGAGAATTTCAAGCAGCAGATCATGTCTTGCCAGTCAAACCTCCCCCATTAAAAACATGTTATTTGTTCAAGAAAATGAACTATGCTAAACACTGACTCTTCTGTTTTGTGAACTACACTAAATGTTGTCTCTTGAGTTCCCAGACAATAGCATTCAGCCTGTTATGTCACTGGGCCTATTCAGACATCATACTAAGCCATGATTGTTAGCATTTTTGAGTGCTACCATAGTACTTTGTGGTACTGAGTGCTACCATGGAGCTCTGCAGCAAGAGCGGCTGAAGTTGGCCCAGCCGCTCCTGCCGGCACTCTGGATCTCCATTGTCAAAAGCTGCCTAGCAACACATGACATGGCAGCCGAGAGCCAGCCTCCTCGCTCTCCATCCCTGCCCACAGTATGAAAATTGGAGAAGCATGCAGGAAGAAAAGATGCTTTCAATCCCACACCGCTCTTATTGGCACAGCGACCTTGAGCACTTAGCCCAAGCAACTGTGTCTGCCTTGATAAGGGAAAATATCCCTGCCCAGCAAGCAGCTGGCCAAGCAGCAGCATTCCTGCCTCAAAAGGCACCCCTGCCCCCAAATCTGCACCCCCCCCAGCCCCCATGAAATGGCTGCCTGCAGCTGCTGTGGCACTGAGCCCCAACATGGCTGCTGGTGCAGCGCCAAGCACCAAAATGCCGGCCTGCAACATCTTTCTCCACTGCGGCCGCTGAGATGAATGGGGGGCTGTCTGGAGGACTGCAGAGTTTAGTGGTAACCATGGTGGTTGTGAGTGGTTAGGCTAACCATGCTGCGGGCCATGGTTACCTGCACGTGTGGCAGGGTCTCTTGCAGTGGTTAGTGCTAACCACCCTGCACCATGGTTAGCCTAACCGCCCTTTCCAATGTGCATGTGAACAGGCCCAGTGCTTCCTGGTGTGGGGCAGGGTACCGATCTCCTTCAGGGAATTCTTGATATTGATTCTGATGCCATTGAGCTTGGGGGCCATGTGAGAGGAGCACAGCTCCTTTCCTTGCTCACACTGGTGAAACTGTTAGAAGCCTTGGTCTCAATATACTAAGCTAACTTGCTAACTTGGGATTATGAATATTTAGTAGGATAGGCAAGATGGTGCTCTCTTTTTCTGGTGTAGTTATGAACATATGGTTCACATGTTAATTCAGCTCCCATTGGACATGATATAACCAGCAAAAATCCCGTTCCCATAGTGTGTGTGTGTGTGGGGGGGGGGGGTTGGAGGTGGGGGGGTTAAGGAAGACTGATTCCTCTTTCCTGGACTTCTGGGTTGAAACCCTGGTGTATGGTGGAGGTTTAGTGCTGCTGCATTAATCTGAAACCCAGTCCCACAAGCTGAAGATCTGGACTACAACACTGGAAAAATATATCCTACAGAAAACAGTTTTTATTCTTGGGTTTGATGATAAAAGCAATACCTTGTTTCTAGTACAGTGTTTGTATAAATTCATGTCCCAGTTACTAGGAAATACTGGGAAATGTTACTTATTATAGCTTCTAGTTTCTTTGATAAGACACACATACACACACACACACACACACACACACTAAACTGTTAATATGCCATATGTCCATTTGTGTGTTTTTTAAACATCATGGGCGTTTCTACACCAGCCTAAAATCCTGCATTTAAAATGGGGCTTTCTGCTTCTGTTTTAAATGCAGGGTCACGCGCTTCCTTCCCCCCGCCCTTCTCCCTGTATCTGAGTCTTCCATTATCTTTCATTGATCTCAATCCTCTTCTTGCCCCTTAACTCTTTTCATGGAGGAAACTGAAGCGGAACACGACAGGGTAATTTCATAGCTCATTATCTGCAATCTATTTAAAAACGGAACAAAGGGCATTTAGTGCAGGAGGGTCATGGCGTCATGTAAAGAGGCTGAAAACTTCTGTGAAGGAGCCATCTCAATCTCAGGATAAAAGCCCAGTGTGAAGGAGCCCTTTGTCTATGAATCGATAATATTTTTTGAACCACTACATGGTTAAAAAGAGCTGAACTGAATCTCATTTTATTGTGCTCTCTTCAGCCACTTGATGGCAGCCCTCTGCTGCTTTCAAGGGATTTTCTTTAAACAGCAACAAAAAATCCAACCTGGAACTGATTCTTCTAATGTTTCATTGCTTTTAACACCTTTTTATATCAAGCTCTTTTGCTGCAACATGGCTCTTACCTTTTATTTCTGTAAGGTGTCTTAATGGAATCTATAAAGATTTTAAATGAGGCACAATATTTATGTAATTGTATGGAAATACAGTGTAGTTCTTGGATCCTTTTCACTAGACAATGATGAATGGGATCAATAGGAAAAATATGATTTATTACACTACATTGTTAAGCACTGTGGTCATTTGAAAACATCTTAGACTTTTCTAACATTATAAAATACCAGTTGAGTGTTTTGGTACTGAGCAACCTTGGGTGCCTTGAAGAGGCAATTACTCAATGGTGTTATACATGGACTTCCTCGAACATGCCTAACAAAGTCCTTATTTCCAGAAACATACTGAAAGTAACACATAGCTGATGGAGAGAATTTGGAAGCTTTAATCTCTAGTAGGTTTGCATGCATTGAGTATTGTCAAGAGCTGTACCACTTGGAGCCTCTTGGTGGCTCTGCACCCAATCTGGCAGGATGTGATGTGTAGCGCGGATGAGTGGGCATCCTGGCACAATCCAGTTGGGTTGGACTCCAAATCCTTCTTTCCTAAAGGAGGGAGGGAGGTAAGAGGTCAGCAGCTGGAGAGGAGCCATATTCAGGAAATCCCTAATGGCAATAGACAATAGGAGGGAAGAGAAAAGGAAGAACCTTGACAGCAACAGTCATTCTCTGCAGGAAATCCTGTATACCAGGAAATATTATTTGTTGTTATTTATATAGCATTATCATAGTACGTTATACTTCAAAGCATATAAAGTACAGGACCCTGCTCCAACAGGCTTACAAATTAAAATTCTATACGGGAAACAAAAGATGAGGTGGAAGCAGGGGATGTGTGATTATTTCAGTTACATGTATTTGGGCTTACTTACAGCAGTCTAACTCAACCTGGTCCCTCCAGGTGTGTTGAACTACAGCTTCCATGCACTACAGCCACTATAGCCAATAGTCATGCTACCTGGTGATGATGGGAGTTGTAGTCCATATACCTGGTGGACATCAGGTTGGAGAAGACTTCAGTACGGCATGGGAACTAGGGGGTTGTGCTTCATAGGAAAGGCTTCATAGGAAAGGCGGGTTTTGAGGACAAATGTTGAAGGAAGCAAGAGAGCTGGCTTCACAGAGGTTTTGGCCACAGCATGAAGAACTTCACCAGGAGGGCTTTAAACAGAATTCTGCAGGGGAGGAAGATGTAAAGTTGGGGATAACAATGGACAAAGGCTCATGCACCACAATAGAAGAACAGCTCTAACAGCACCCAACAATAGTCTTCAAAAACATGTAGGAAGAAAGCCAGACTATAAAGCACATGGTCTTCGATGTCTATATACTAATGCCCAGAGTATGGGAAACAAACAGAATGAACTTGAACCCTTAATATAGGAGAGAAAATACAACTTGATAGGTGTAACTAAAACTTGGTGGGATGTCTCCCATGACTGGAATACAGCAATTGAAGGATATAACTTGTTCAAAAAGAACAGAAAGGGAGATGGAGTCACACTATATGTTAAAAATACATATCTCTGCACAGAAATACAGGAGGATGAACTTGGTAGCCCCGTCAAGAGCATCTGGGTTAAAATAAATGGAGCAAAGAATAAAAGGAACATGGTGGTCAGAGTCTACTACTGGCCACCCAATCAAGGAGAAGATGAGGATGAAGCTTAGGAAAAGTAAATCGCCAATGTTTCAAGGAAGCATGATGTAGTAGTAATGGGGAATGTCAGTTATTTATAATGTGTCATGCTGTCTCATTTCCAAAGTGAAAAATAAACATAACAGAGACTGTAATTTTAGTCATAACTTGCCTAACAGAACCAAACCAGAGCCACCACCCCCCCATAAGGGAAAAATAGGTCATCTGAATCAATTCAGGTCAAATCCCACTGGCCCACAACTACAAAGGACAATATTTATTTCATTCAGTAAGTATCTCTACTTTATTATTTATTTATTTATTTATTCATTTCATTTCTATACCGCCCAATAGCCGAAGCTCTCTGGACGGTTCACAAGAATTAAAACCAAACAGCACACAATAAAACAATTTAAAATATATAGAACATTAAAACCACAATATAACAATACAACCACAATAAAACCTAGCAGCAGTGCAGGAGTTTAAAATACAGATTTAAAACAGCAAAGCTACTTTACTGTTCATTAGCTTTTTAAAACTGTAAGATGGTGGGCTTCTCCACACAGGGCTTTTATCCCGCTATTGGGATTAGTTAGTTTGGTGGTCCTTTACATGATGTCATCAACCTCCAGTGCCTCTCCTGTGCTTTCTGACATTTCCACGGCTTTATTTGAAACCGAGATAATGAGGTAATTAAAAAAAATGAATTGAATTTGTCTGTGTAAAGTGGGAGTTGTCCTATAACAGCAGTTCCATCTAGAACTTGCAGCCCCTGAAAAAAAGAGGAAGTGTATATGAAGGAGCAGATCTTAATCCTGCAAAGAATCCAGAAGCAGAAGCCCTGGTAAAGTTCATAGAATCATAGAATCATAGAATAGTAGGGTTGGAAGAGGCCTAAAAGACGAGTCCAACCCCCTGCTGAATGCAGGAATTCAAGTCAGCGCATCCCTGACAGATGGCTGTCCAGCCTCATTATGAACGCCTCTAGTGTGGGAGAGCCCACTACCTACCTAGGTAATTGGTTCCACTGTCGTATTGCTCTAATAGTCAGGACGTTTTTCATGATGTTCAGCCAGAATCTGGCTTCCTGTAACTTGAGCCCATTATTCTGTGTCCTGCACTCCAGGATGATCAAGAAGAGATCCTGGCCTTCCTGTCTGTGACAACCTTTCAAGTACTTGAAGAGCGCTATCATATCTCCCCTCAGTCTTCTCTTCTCAAGGCTAAACATGCCCAGTTCTTTCAGTCTCTCTTCATAGGGCTTTGTTTCCAGTCCCTTGATCATCTTTGTTGCTCTCCTCTGAACCCTCTCCAGTTTGTCTGCATTCTTCTTAAAACATGGTGCCCAGAACTGGACACAGTACTCCAGATGAGGCCTAACCAGTGCTGAGTAGAGGGGAACTAGTACTTCCTGGGATTTGGAAACTATGCTTCTATTAATGCAGCCCAAAATAGCATTTCCTTTTTTTGCAGCCACATCACATTGTTGCTCATATTCAGCTTGTGATCGACAACAATTCCAAGATCCTTTTCGCTTGTAGTATTGTTGAGCCACGTATCCTCCATCTTGTAACTGTGCATTTGGTTTCTTTTTCCTAGATGCAGAACTTGGCATTTATCCCTATTAAATGTAATTCTGTTGTTTTTAGCCCAGTGCTCCAGTCTATCAGTGGTAGCTGGTGGGGTAGAGGGCAGGTCTTTTGAATCCCCAGCAGCCTTCACCACAAAAAGGGGAAATTGAGCCATGTGCAAAGCAGGGCTTGGGGAATCCACACAGTCACTTAAAAGCACCCTTTTAGAGCTGTATTCTCTTGTTCCATCAACAATTCCCATTACACAGAGAATTAAGTGACTTTAAGATCATAAGTGCAAAACAGCAGGGGGTGGAGAGTCCACCCAGCCACACATGACCATGATAGTCATCATCATCCCTACGGCCACACAGAAGCACTCTTTTGTGCTACATTTTTCTGTTTGGTGGACTCCCATTAACTGCCTGGTCCTTAAACTTAAGTTAAGGTTCAGACAGTTCATTGGAGTTGATGGATTCCAGTGAACTGCCTGGTCCTTAATTGCCTACAGTGGAAGAAGGAGCTGAGAAGGAGCATGTGACAAGAAGAAGGGAGGAGGAAACAGAGAGAAGGTACTGGCAGGCAGGCATGGAAGCACAGTAAGCATTTCCTTGGTCACTGCCAGTGGCAGTAAAGGAGGTCTGGGGGAGATTGATCGGGCTGTTCAAAGTAAGTAAATGACTTGTTGTCTATGGGGGAAAGGAAAGAATGATGGCAGTTTGGTGCCCCCACCCCCAAAGGGAAATCACCTTTGGACTTGAGTCTGTGGAACACCCTGCCATAGTCTCTAATAAAGTTCTCAAATAAACCACTCAGTTAGGGAATGATGCATTAACTATAATATTTTAACTGCTGCCTCCAAAATAAACCCTCTGTGTTCTAGGCACCAAGTAGCTTGGTGCCTAAGGCATAGGCATGGGAGGGACACAACCACAAGAGACTAGCTTGTGGTAGCTTGTGGAAAATTAAGAAGTTTATTAAGATAAACTTCTCCTTGTTTGGGTGGTCGGTAGTAGACTCCGACCACCATGTTCCTTTTATTCTTTGCTCCATTTCTTTTAACCCAGGTGCTCTTGATGGGGCTACCAAGTTCATCCTCCTGTATTTCTATACAGAGATGTGTATTTTTAATATATAGTGTGACTCCACCTCCCTTTTTGTTCCTTCTGTTCTTTTTGAACAAGTTATATCCTTCAATTGCTGTATTCCAGTCATGGGAGTCATCTCACCAAATTTCAGTTACACCTATCAAGTCGTATTTTCTTTCCCCTATTAAGAGTTCAAGTTCGTTCTGTTGTTTCCCATACCCTGGGCATTAGTATATCAGCTATCCTTGACTTGATCCTAACCAACAGAGATGATGTGGCAGATAAAGTAGCACTTGTGAGAACTCTGGGGGAAACTGACCATGTTATACTCGAGTTCAGAGTCTACTACCGGTCACCCAATCAAGGAGAAGATGAGGATGAAACTTAGGAAAAGCAAATTGCCAATGCTTCAAGGAAGCATGATGTAATAGTAATGGGGAACTTCAGTTTCCCTGGTATCTGTTAGGAGACAAATCCTGCAAAACATGGCCCCTCCAGAAATTCCTGACTTGTGTGGCAGATAACTTCCTCCTACAGAAAGTGGAGGGAGGAACTAGAGGATTGGCTATCCTTGACTTGATCCTAACCAACAGAGATGACTTAGTGGATAAAGTAGCGGTTATGGGAACTCTGGGGGAAAGTGACCATGTTATACTCGAGTTCTTGGTTCTAAAGGAAGCAAAAGCCGAGTGTAGCCAAACATGTACCCTGGATTTTAGGAAAGCCAATTTTAATAAACTCAGAACAATGATAAGTAAGGTCCCATGGCAAGGGACTCTAATGAGAAAAGGAGTCCAAGATGGGTGGAAGCTTTTAAAAAACAAAATTCTCAAGGGACAATAACAAACAATTCCAACAAGAAAAAAAAGTGGAGGACAATGGAAGAAGCCAATGTGGCTTCACAAAAAGCTTAGAGATGACCTGAAGACAAAAAAGGACACACATAGGAGTGGAAGGAAGACCACGCTACAAAGGAAGAGTACAGGCAGGTAGCACAGAATTGCAGGGATGGCATCAGGAAGGCTAAAGCTGAGAACGAGTTGAGGTTGTTAGCAAGGGATGCTAAAAGCAACAAAAAGCCTTTCTTCATATATGTGCATAGTAAAAGACAGGAAAGAAATGGTGGTTCAACTATTCAGTGAGGATGGCAAAATGATAACAGATGACAAAGAAAAGGCAGAAGTGCTCAATTCCTACTTCAGCTCAGTCTTCCGAAAGAGGATCGATGACCTCCCTAGCAAAGGCATAGTACATGCTGAAGGGCAGGATTGCAGCTTGAAATTGATAGGCCTAAGGTCAAGGAACACCTAACTACTTTGAATGAGTTCAAATCTCTGGGGCCAGATGAACTGCATCCTAGAGTCATAAAGGAACTGGCAGAAGAACTCTCAGAACCCCTGTCTATTCTCTTTGAGAAATCATGGAGGACGGGTACAGTGCTAGATGATTGGAGGGGGGCTAATGTTGTCCCTACCTTCAAAAAGGGCAAAAAGGAGAAACCTGGGAACTACTGACCAGTCAGTCTGACATCAATCCCTGGGAAAATTCTGGAGCAAATTACAAAGCAATCAATCTGGAAGCACCTTGAAAACAACGCAGTGCTTACTCGAAGCCAACATGGATCTGACAAGAACAAATCCTGCCAGGCTAATCTGATCTCATTTTTGGATCAGGTAACCTCCCTTGTAGACTGTGGGAATGCTGTGGACATAATATACCTCGACTTCAGCAAAGCTTTCGACAATGTGCCCCATGATATCTTTATTAGCAAACTAGCTCAAAGGGGGCTAGATGAAACAACTGTCAGGTGGATCCCCAGTTGGCTACAGAATCGGACTCAAAGAGTGCTTATCAATGGGACCTTCTCAAACTGGGGAGAGGTTACAAGGGGGGTACCGCAGGGTTCAGTCCTGGGCCCAGTGCTCTTCAACATCTTTATTAATGACTTGGTTGAGGAAGTGCAGGGAATGCTGATCAAATTTGCAGATGACACAAAATTGGGTGGGATAGCTAATACCCTGGAAGACAGAAGAAAAATTCAAAGCGATCTTGATAGGCTGGAGTGCTGGGCTGAAAACAACAGAATGAAACTTAATAGGGATAAATGCCAAATTTTGCACCTAGGAAAAAGAAACCAAATGCACAGTTACAAGATGGGGGATACTTGGCTCAACAATACTACAAGCGAGCAGGGCCTTGGAATTGTTGTAGATCACAAGCTGAATATGAGCAACAATGTGATGTGGCTGCAAATAAGGCAAATGCTAATTTGGGCTGCATTCATAGAAGCATAGCTTCCAAATCCCGGGAAGTACTAGTTCCCCTCTACTCAGCACTGGTTAGGCCTCATCTGGAGTACTGTGTCCAGTTCTGGGCACCACATTTTAAGAAGGATGCAGACAAATTGGAGAAGGTTCAGAGGAGGGCAACAAAGATGATCAGGGAACTGGAAACAAAGCCCTATGAGGAGAGACTGAAAGAACTGGGCATGTTTAGCCTTGAGAAGAGAAAACTTGAGGGGAGATATGATAGCGCTTTGTACCTGAAAGGTTGTCACAGGAAGGCCAGGATCTCTTCTCGATCATCCCGGAGCGCAGGACATGGAGTAATGAGCTGAAGTTACAGGAAGCCAGTTTCCATCTGAACATCAGGAAAAACGTCCTGACTGTTAGAGCAATACAATGGTGGAACCAATTGCCTAGGGAGGTGGTGGGCTCTCCCACACTGGAGGCATTCAGAATGAAACTGGACATCCATCTGTCATGGATGCTCTGACCTGGATTCCTGCATTGAGCAGGGGGCTGGACTCAATGGTCTTGTAGGCCCCTTCCAACTCTACTATTCTATGATTCTGGGAGGTAATTCCAAGCATATGGGGAGGCTAGGGAGAAAGGGCAAATTCTTTGGAGGGAACAACATGTCTTTGGATGGCAGAGGGTTGTGGTGTTGGAGGGGTAATGGTCAAGTGCAGGGACATAGTGGAATACTAGAACAGAGAAATGGGTTGGTGGGGCAAGGCAATGGAGAGCAACTGCCCCAGTGTGTGTCATGGTAATAGTAGCCAGAGGCCTGTCCTTCCTTTGAGACATGCTGATGATGAGGGGAGCTGCCTTGCTCCAGAACATCAAAAGACAGGTATGGGCAGACCTTCTTTAAGACTGGTAGTCCTGGGTGCAGAATGTTCATTTGATGTCCCCACCCACCCTTCTAACTAAACCATGTGTCTGTCTTTTTTTCCCCTGAGCAGGAAGAAAAGACTAAATATGTATATAATCTTTTTTAAAAAACACACACACACATATTTGACATCAGAAGCAGTATGTTAAGATTTTATGGATTTTCTAAAATTGAAATACAACAAAATTATATTGAATTCACTTGCAATATATAGTTTATATGTAATGACAAACTACATTCAGGTTATTCTAAGTTATTTCATATTTTTTCTACTCTTCTGGGCAGCAAATTCAGATATGAGAGTATCAAAAGTAATTTATCTCAGGATATCTCATTCTATGGAGAGAACAGTAATGATGACAGTCTTGAGTACAGAACTGTTGACCGTAATCTATTTTTAATAAATGATCATTTGGAGAATGCTCTTTCTTTTTCACAATTTGTAACAGGGAGAGTTAGATAACAGTGAAGAGTTATGGAAAGCCTTTAAAATAGTAAAAGCAATAATTATGTTAATATCCATTCTACCTTATGCCTGTGTGTGTGTCTGCTTACCATTCACTAATCCCCATCACTCCATACTCTTTTTTTCACTAGAATAGTTGTAGCTCAGAGAAGCCAATACAAAAAACCTTAACACTTTGGGTGGCGGGAGTCACTCAAGGCTGACCCTACCATTAGGCAAAGGGAAGTAGTTGTCTCAGGTGCCATTTGCTGGCAGGTGGCAGTAAGTTGTTGGAAGAGAGAATTGTGGGCCACACAGCATGTCCTTAGTCTCATAAACTAGCCTGCTGCCTTCAGGTGCGGTGGACGATGCTGTTCCGTTGTCTGTGTTGAAGAAATATTCAACTGCCTGTCTATTCCATGTACAAAATGGCTTTTGTACATGGAATGGGAGGGGGCACCATCTTGTTCTTGGCCTCAGTCAACAGAATGAATTGGGCCAGCCCTGGAGTCATTTATTTATTTATTACATTTATATCCTGCCTTTTTTCCTCCTTAAGGAACCCAAGGCGGCGTACATAATCCTCCTCCTCTCCATTTTATCCTCACAACAACAATCCTGTGACATAGGCTGGGCTGAGAGTCTGTGACTGGCCCAAAGTCACCCAGTGAGCTTCCATGATCGAATGGGGACTAGAACCCAGATCTCCCGACTCCCAGTCTAGCACTCTAGCCACTACACCACACTGATAGATATCCTCCCAAATCATAATGTGCAAGCCCCCCTTAATTATTGCTATAAAACAAAGTAAGTCATTATGTAGAAGTTAAGGAGTTCTCTAGTTCTTGCCGTACTGCGGTGTGTGCAAATCAACCAGATCTTAAATTTGAACTAGGAGAATGTTTCTGTATAGCAGCAAAGCTGAACCGACAGTGTATGAGACTGTGAGTCATCCCAATTATGGTGAGATTATACCCTGTCAGTTCAACTATTTTAGATTTATAGTTGTAAGCGAGTCTGCAATCTTAAGTATTACATTTTCCAAATACTATAAAATGTATTTAATTAACCTAATCAAATGTTTAATTTAGTTTAGCTTTATAAAATTTATAAAAATTGAAGTGATTTTTATTTAGCATTTTCATACAGTGACCTGCTAAGCCCTGTGTGCATGTAAGGTTTAGTTCAAGTTTATCTGGTATTAAATAATTCTGTTTACATATAAATTGCATTTTCTGAAATTTTCATGCCCAAGCCTGAGCTAGAAAACTCATCCTTGTTCTTAGGGATTGAACTTGGGTTACCTTAGCTAAATGAATGAATGCTAACTTCTCAGTCACATTAGAGATTCCAGTAGAAAATATGTTTTGTCCACAAAGTGGAATGAAGAGCAGTATTATTACAAACTGCCTACTTGTGATACCATTAACTATGTCCAGTTCTGGGTGCTCTGCTTTAAGAAGGATGTAGAGAAATTGGGACAGGTTTAGAGGAGGGCAATGAAGATGGTCTGGAATATGAGTCTTATGAGGAAAGACTGAAGGAAATGAGTATGCTTAGCATATACACAAGAAGACTCAGGGAATATGACAGCACTTTTTAAATAGGGCCGCCACAAAAAAGAGAACAAAGACTTGTTTTCTGCTGCCTCAGAGGGCAGGACTCAATCTAATGGGCTTAAGTAATAGGGAGGTAGATTTCAGATAAACATTAGGAGACACATCTTAATGGTAAGAGCCATTCAACAGTGAAACCTAGGGAGGTACTGCGCTTTTCCTTATGGGAGATGTTTATGCAGAGGTTGCACAGTCATCTGTCTTGGATGCTCTAGCTCTGTATTTCCTGCATCAAGCAGAAGGTTGGAGTAGATGGCTTACAAGACTTCTTTCAATCTATGATTTGTTTAGTTCTCATGCACAAAGAAGGATTCAACAGGGACAAATAAAAATGGTCAGAGAACATTATGAGGAATTAGTGCGACCTTGGTACCCTCTAAATGTTTTGGACTTCACCTCCCATCAACCCCAGCCTGCATAGCCAGTGGACAGGAATGCTGGGAGTTATAATCCAAAACATCTGGAGGGAACCAGGTTGAGGGAAACTGAACTAGGTTCTCTCTCCAAAGGCTGATTTGTGAGATGGATGGTTGAGGATATTCTGATGCTCCATGTGACAAAATGGCGCCCGCACCAATTATACCACTCCACACAACTGCACCCGGTTTGACCTTTGTGAAAGATCACTCCTGGAGCATCATATTTTGGGGCTGCTTATGGTGAAGTTGAGAGTCCAGAGCTATTTCTCATGCATAACTTCTAAAATCCCACTTTTAGTGTGGGCTGCCACTGAACAGCAGAGAGGTGGCAAATGAGACACATATGAAGTATGCCCCTGTAGTAGGGGATGAACTCTTTTTCTAAGAGATTAAAGGGCCAACTTATATATTTTTGTGAAACAGCGTGCACACACACTCACATATGCACACCTTCCTGAACAGCATCACTGTGGCTGTTTGCTTACTGGCAACTGTCTGGGTTCTTCAACAGATACCTGACATTTGACATAACTATAGTTCAAAACATTTGGTGATTAGAAAAACCTGAAGATGAGATACGTTTTACATCTCCCCTTTTAAATATGTGACCCAAAGTGTACCTCCCAGTTACATATTTGAGCCAGCCCTTGTATTGGGAGAGGGGGGCTATGCAGTCATAACCACAAATGGAAGTCTGAAATATGAAGAGCCACAAATGTGTCTGAATGGGAGCATACGAACAGAATGGAAGAGGGGGCTCTCAAGGAACATTTCTATGCTTGCAGAATGCAGGCTGTATTTGCTATTTATGTTAGCACATTAACACTTGTTTTAATGCACTGCTCATAATATACTGTCACGTGGGGGACAAGGAACATTGAAATAATGTTGACAATTCTGACATACACCTGTGACCAAATATATGTAACAAGAAATGCTTGAATGTCACAGTAAGTTTGATCTTGTGATGTTGCTTGAAGTGCTATTGCCTCAAAAACCTCTGAACAATACTTTTGTCAGCTGTGAAACAAATTCTGTTTTGCAATGGGTCTATAGCTGATATATCTTCCCTTTCACACAATAAGAGGTCTTGTAAAACAAAGCAGGCTAAAAATCTACTGTAATTTTGAGTCCTAAGTCTCAAAGTCCTAAGACCTGTACTTTTGAATCTTAAGCCCCTTCTGTTGTACAGTATAAATGGTGTGTGGGTGTGTGTGCGTGCGCGTGCGTGCATGCGTGTGTATATCTGAAAGATAGAAAGACTACCAACAGATTATTAAAATATATTTTTAATACTCTATTGCTAGTCTTCTACCTTTCTTGTACATTTTACCTTAAGACTGCCTGCATCCACAGTGGATCCAGAGCCTCCTTGTTGCTTTGCTTTGTGCCACCTTACACCAACATCTCTCTCTCTCTCTCTCTCTCTCTCTCTCTCTCTCTTTCTTTCACTCTCTCTTGTGTGTAAAGTAGGAAATATTGGAAGGTTTCTACATTATGTATTGTTATATTAGCATTGGTAATATAACATGTTTTCAGTACATGTTCTCAAATCATTGAGGAGGTTTATTTCGCTGCTATGGATAGTAAGTCTCATGGGGCTGAGCAAATATCTGCTTCAAGTGAGCATTTAGAGGCTTTTCTGTTCCTTAATTTAACTGCATTGCAGTTTTTCTACATATATGGTGCAGGTAAAAATGAGGAATAGAATTGCCAGCTCTTGAAATCCTACATAGCCCAACGGTGAAGTGTGAGTCAGGAGATGGACCTTGTGCAATCGAGGGAGGGGGGCTTACGGAATACACTCTGTTCAGCCAAGATGTACAGCTATTGTATGTGCTTGCCAGGCCCCTGGCATCAATCAGTACTATCCACATATGATATCAGGTCTCCACAGATCAACAAAGTCCAGCCTACAACTGGAAGTAATAGCACGGTTACAGTTTATATAATTCAAAGTGAGCCAAACCATTTTGGTGAAGCGAGACTTCAGTAGAGGTGAAGTCTCACAGATGCATGGCCAAGGAATAAAGCATGATGAAAACAGAAATATATGAACATTTTAGCCCTATTCAGGCATTTCTCATCCAGGGAGTATAAACACACTTGGAGGGGGACTGCGCTAGCCCTGCCCAACTCCATCGTTACTTTTGTTGCCCTCTACTCATGGAGGAGCCTCTTCTATCTGTGGGGGCTCCCCATGTGATTTTGAGCGCTGATTTTCCAGTGTTCAAAATTGCTTGGAGGGTCCCCATATGTAAGGAGGTTCTCCTCTTCAGAAAATCGCCTTCCATATGCAGAGGGTGATGACAGGTCGGGGCTAGCATACTCCCCCTCCTCGTGTGTTTACTCTCCCTGGATTAGGAATTCCTGAATAGGGCTTTTCTCTCACTTGATTAATGCATGCTTTAGCCCTCTTTGCATCAACATAGCATGTACATTAAATGTAGGGGTGGGGTGGGAGCATGGCAAATTATGGTGTGGAGAAATACTAAAATGATACTAGGACCTGGGGTCATTCTATGAAGCAGAATAGTGAGAGATTTAGGACAGATAAAAGGAAGTACTTCTTCACACAGCAAATGGTTAAACTATGGAATTCACTACTAGAAGATGTAGTGATGGCCACCAAACTGGATGGCTTTAAAAGGGAATTAGACAAATTCGTGGAGGATATGGCTATCGATGGTTACTAGTCATGATGGCTGTAGTTACTAGTCATGAAGGCAAGGCAGTATGCCTCTGTATACCAGTTTCTGGGGAACACAAGCAGGACAGTGCTGTTGCACTCATGTCCTACTGGTGGGCTTCCCACGGGCATCTGGCTGGCCACGTGTGAACAGAATGCTGGACTAGAGAGGCCTTTGGATTGACTCAGTATGGCTCTTCTTATGTTCTTATGGTGGCAGATCTGTGTGCACTCCTAATATTATATGTACTTCAGTGTACATGTGTAGGCTTGTCCAGGCAGGGAAACCCTGCTCTTTGCAGGGTTCCTGATTACACTTACACTTTGAGCGCTTCTAGATGGATGGCTCCTAGCACTAGTAATCAGAAGAGACTGTGCAGCATCCTTTTTTCCTTAAGGGAATTTCCACAGTAGGAAAAAGGTAGAAGCAGTAGGAAAACATGGGAAGACTACGAGCGGAAGGTGATATTATCTGTACCTCCTGTAAAATTCCATGAATGATGCAGGATGATGGCAAAATAAAAGTCTTGTCTGAAAGCACCCTTCATATTCATATAAAGACTGTGCAGGCAGTCTAGTGATCTTGTGTTGGTTGGGGCAGGGACTCTTGCAGTAATCCCATCCTTACCTGCATTCACTGTACATGTGATATCTGTCAGAACAGGGCTAATGCTACACGTATAGGGCTAGAAGATTTGGATCCTTATGCTCTCTCTCCCTTGGTTCATACATAGCAAGGGGAACAAACCAGGGGCCTGTTTCCACGAGCGATTTACTCTCAACTGGCTGCATGCGGAGGTCGTTAGGGATACATGACGTCGTGGCCATCCAGCAGCCACCCCAGAGCTTATCAGGGAAAAACTGGATTTCCTGAGACTGCTTAAAGTGCCATTCTTTTCCTCAAGTCGGGTTCTCCCCGGTATAGTTGCTGTGTACCCCAACCCCTGCATTGACCTCGGGTATGCTAGCCCTGCCCAGGGGTGTGCCTTTCACCATGACCCCAGTCAAGGGGTGTTTCTCGTGTGTTTTCCGTCCCTGCACAAACCAATTAGTGTCTACTCAGAAGTAATTCCCATTGTGGGCAATGAGGCTTCTCCCCTGCATAGAGCCCCTGCAGTTTAAAATGGGGCCTGTTTTCCATCTTTGTGTTTACTGCTCTCTTCCCCACAACAAACCCATTAGTGTCTCCTCAGAAGTAACTCCCATTGTGCTGAATGAGACTTGCCCTCTGACTGCCCACATCAGTGCTTACAGAGATCCCCTTCAACTGAAATGGCACAGTTTAAAGCCCAATTCCCTAAGTGCTGTAAAGTACACTCTCGAGGCTCTGATTCTCCATTGTTTGCTTTATTGCCTTAGGAAGTAACTACTTTGAGCCTTCCTTATAGAGATCTTGCAGGTTAAAAAGGGGGCTGGGTTCCATCTTTGTGCTTACTGCTCTCTTTTCCACAACATACCCATTAGTGTCTCCTCAGAAGTAACTTCCCTTGTGCTGAATGAGCCTTGCCCTCTGAATGCCCACATCAGTACTTACAGAGAACCCCTTCAATTGAAATGGCACAGTTTAAAGCCCAATTACCTAAGTGCAGTTAAGCGTGTTCTCGAGGCTCTGATTCTCCGTTGTTTGCTTTATTGCCTTAGGAAATAATTAATTTACAGTTTTGTTATAGAGATCCTGTGTGGTATCGGATTGGTTAGAAAGGGGGCTGGTTTCCCATCCCTGTGTTTTCCCTCCCCCCTTTCCCAGCACAAGCATATGTATGTCTACTCAGCAGTAACACCCATTGTGTTTAATGAAGTAGGGGAAGTAACTACTTCGCACCTTCCTTATGGAGCCTGGGTGCAGGGGGAAGCCTCTCTTATTGGTTGAGCAGCCGCTGCCGCTCAGATGATTTTCACTCCAACCCCCCTCCCTACCTGGAAGTAAGTTATGTGAAGCCACTTAGAATGGTGCGATGTAGACCCTCATGGAGCCCTGCCCAGACCAAAAGCAGTTCCTACAAAAATGCGGGTGAGCCACTCCTCCCTTTGCCTTCCGTTTTAATGGAAACAAGGCTCAGGACCCTAACCCATGCTCCCGTTCCCATCTCTCTTGGAACACACACACACTAGCCTGACCTGGGGAGGCTGCTGTTTTACACTTGGTGAATTCAGGATGCAGTGTGATCCTCTGGACTTCTGTTGTGTCTGTAGAGCTCACTGCTCTACAGTGAGCTCTACAGTTCCCATTATAATTCAGGAATACGTTGCTGCACTGAAGTTCCTCCAGGGAAACACAGGAAATGCATAGTTGGTGCAGAACATGGCCTATTTAGTGTGGGCCATCAGTCCCACATTAAAATTGGGCCCCAACATTTGCTATCTTTCAAGAGTCCATGTTAATTAATTAATTGAACAAACAAATATGAGAGTAGCATGTGAACAAGGTGTTGCTTGTTTTTTTAACTTTTTTGGGAGGTGACATTTTATTTTGGTGAAGACAATTTCCTGTGTGACACAGAATATAACACAGTATGCTTTGTGGCAGAGTATAAACTGGAAAATGAGGATATTTCCCAACATAGTTTGTCTTTTTTAAAAAAAATCTATTCTGGCATAGATTCATGCACTTCCACCAGGATTTTTCATCTTTCTGTGTGTGTCTCTGTAACTCTCATTTAGAGGGGAAAAGGTTGTACTTGCTGCCAGATTTCAGCAATTAAATCCCTATTATTTATTAATGCACAAAAATTACAGTAAGGTTTAGTTCTGATAGAATCCAGGAAACACATTGATTACATCATAAATGTGATCTTGAAATTGTGTACACCGTTCCATCCAATAGTGAACTAATGTACTTAAGTGCCTATCATTCTGAAAGTGATATGGGGCTACCCCCCAAAACGGTAGTGGTGTCTACATACGGGGGGTTGGGGGAGACATCTGACGAAAAAAGCTTCACAGCTTATTTTGAGCGTTTACATCTTTATTTAAAGAAAACAAAATACAGAAAAGAAAGCATACATATGCGGAGATTCCGACAAAATTCTTGTAAGGAGGTTCTCTTCATTTACATTTCAAATAAAACTTTGAAGGATGTATGACAAGGCACAACTCTGGCTAACACTGATTGGATACAGAACATTACAGAGGTGGGGTGAGTTGTATAATACTTCTGATTGGTTAGTAGTTGCCATGTAACAAAACTATCTATCTATCTATCTATCTATCTATCTATCTATCTATCTATCTATCTATCTATCTATCTTATTGCATTTCTATACCGCCCCATAGCCAAAGCTCTCTGGGTGGTTTACAGAAGTTAAAAACATTAAATACAATATACATAATACAAATTTAAAAGCTATTTACAAAAAAGCACATAAAAACACAAACAATATACACAAACAACATATAACTAAAAACAACACTGAACTATCAGTTATAACTAAAAACAATGAGTATTAGTTGCCAGTTTGATAAGCAGTTCTTACTGTTCTGGTTTTATCTGGCTTTTCAGGTAGCACTGAAACTTGGGGATTGGAATTTTCCCCTTTTACCCCAACACTTCCTTTCACCCAGACACTTGGTCTGCTTGTTTTTGTTTACTGTACTTTGGTCCATGCAAGGATAGTGAAGCGCGGGGTCAGAGCAAACGTGAGCCTGATTAATGGCTCGTGGAATTTTCTTCCACACTTCCTAGGTATGCAGAAGTACACAGGTTTATAACTTTTAAAAAATGAAAAAATGAAACAACCCAAGAAACAGCCCTGTGATCTTTCAGGATCTATGGAATATTGAGGGTATAGAGACAGGAACATTCTGGAGTAATTAATCTCATTGTCTGGAGATTCACATTTTTTTGTGTTCTCCAGAATGGAAGTGAAAGCTGCTCATTTAAGACAATGGAGAAATCCAGGATTTTAGAGTTCTGTGACTGGACATCAGTGTGTCTCCTCCAAAAAAAAGAACAGAACGTAGCAACTCTTTCTAACACAGACCCCCAGACCCCTTCCAGCAGTCAGATAATAATGCTATAACAGAATGTTTGAAACAGTCAGTTAAAAAATGGAAAACATAGGGGGGGGGAGGGAATGGGCCTGAGTCCCAATACCCTATAATATCCTGAAGGTAGGGATTAGAGACAATGGTATATGCATCTTGGGGTTAAAAACCTCCTGTACCTTTCCCATTCTCCAGAGACTGCTATGTGGCATTTGTTTTACACTGTCTTATTTCATATGTAATGTCAAATCATGGTTTGGCACTACTTGCACTAGTCATATACTCTCCCTACTTCCTCTTTCCTTCCCTTGATCACTCCAGTTTAATTAGTTACTTCCTAATCGAGTCGAGGGTTGGACGTGATGGACTTGTGGGCCCCTTCCAACTCTTCTACTATTCTATGATTCCTCTATAGCACACATCAAAGTATGGGTTGAGCTTGTCCTTGAAACCAGGATTGCATACCAGGATTTAAAGCTAGTTTGCAGTCTTGATTTGGAACACCAGCACAAACCATAGTTTGCCAATTTAGATTTAATGGTAAACTGCGTTTTGGGCTAAAAAGGAAGCGGCAAATTGAATCAGAGCATATAGGGAGTAGAAGAAGCGCACGAACACAAGGTATTCACATAACATAAAACTATGGTTTAGCATTGCATCTAAAACAGCCCAATGGATTTCCTAGGTGAGTGAGATAGAGCTGAAGCTTTAATGATTTATATACTTTGATTAAAACTGTCCTTGGTCATTTCTCAGTACGCTATAAGGTTCCTCAGCTGTCACATTTTCCTGACAACTTGATAGATGAAGACACTAGAAATGCATATAAGGAATTACCTGTGAAATTGTAGGGGTAAAGGACTTCCACCACACATTAAACCAGAGGCATTGCACTCCACTTGCGAAGTGATCATAGTTACAAAGTAGGGTTTTTTTCATGTTCTGAAATTGTCATGCAACAAAGGCAGGCTTTGACAAAATCAGGATTGTTAGCTTTGTTTGTGTGTGTCTGCAGCCATTCACCACTTGCCTGCTGTCCCTCCTCTGGCAGGTGAATGAAGGTAAAACGATAGGTATTGCCTCATTTAGTCCAGCTAGCAGCTATTTTGCCACACTCTTCCTATCCCCTACTGTATGCTTCCAGAGACTGAGATCTGAATTTGGGAATACACACTTACACATTTTGGAAGAAATGTTCCAGAGTGATAATCCCAACCCATACAGGAACAGTTCCACTCATTGACCCATTCAGAAGCTGTGCGGCACTGCACTTTTGCCTTTCTACGACTCTTTCAGACATATGCTAAGCTTATGTACTGGGAAGCAAATCCCACTGAACGAACTTAGTGGGACTTACTTCCAAGTGATATACATAGGATTCGGTTTTAAGACACTCAAGATGTGAGGAGAATGAAAAGATAGTGAGTCCATATTTCTTGCAGGAGCATCTACCATGAATTACTTTAATTTGGGAAAAGACATTATTTGCACTCTAATTTCCTGTTACCTTATATCCATCAATGAAAGAATAATTGTAGAGCTCCTAATAAGAGCAAAATGTTCTAGACACAAATTTTTTGCTAATTAAAATTGGTGGGTTTTTTTTTTAAGTGCTGGGATCATCATTATAAATTGATTTTTAACAATGATTTAAGATTATTTGATTTCAGGTGCCTTCTTAATCATTCCCATTGATTCTGAATGGCTTTTTCCCTTTCTCAATTCCAGTGAAGAAGGCTCTGAAGTAGACTTACATTTTCCCCACATTTTGTAGAAATAAAATGCCTGCTTGATTTTCATTCCATTTTCCACACATTTCCAGTCTTTCCATCACACTAAACTGTTCTGTTTTGTATATCACCCTGAGAACAATTATTATAGGGCAGCCTTCTCCAACCTGATGCCATCCAGATGTGTTGGATGAACTACAGTTCCCATCCTCCCCAGCTAGCATGCATTTATCAGTTTATTTGGTGCGTGCTCTTATTTTTCTAAGCACAGTTAATTTGGAAAACCGCTCCGAGAAGAGAAGGGACATCAGATGTCATCAGGCCAGCATTTGGTAAAGCCTCTGTTGCAAACCTTTAGCTGACCCAATTTTCTCTATGCTCAGTTATGGAGCAGAATAAATATGTGTGTTATCAATGCAGTGAGTGTGTTCAAGAGTGCAGCCTGTTTCTTATCTGTGTCTGAATGGGGGACATTCAACATTTCATAACCAGACTTCCACTTGTGCAATGGAACTTTCTCTTCCTCTCACCCTGCACCCTCCCCCATATGTTCTGGAGGGTCTCTTAATTCTCTGGAGCTATCTGTAGAGGGTGCAGGGTGTTGCAGGGGGAGGAGAATCAGCTTCACTGACGAATGCCATTTTGTCTCCAGACAGACACAGGTGGATTTCACCACATATACCTAACTTTATTCCTCTCTCTTCCTGTGGGCTGGGATATCCTCCCTTCCCCCTAGGGCTTTATGTCTTTTCACTGTCCAGGGACAGAGAGAGATCAGCCAGGTGCAGCAGCTGGGCCTCCGATGTCCTGCTGAGTGATGGTAGTTGGATCTTGTTGCCTAGATAGCCTGTTGCCTGGGTGTTCATCTTTTCCCCTTCCCCCTAGGACAGCCAGCAGGTCTGCATTTATGGGCAGAATAACCAGAAAAAAATGAACAGGATTTAAACTGTGTTAGGAGATAGTGGATCTGGTAGATTGCTGTCAGGAGCGCCCTAGCGGCCTCTTTCAGTAGACTCCAATAGCCAACTCAAGACACAGATGAAAGGATTCTTTTCAAGGCTTTAATCCTTTTACAACTTAATGACTCTTTCAGATGCTAATCACCAGCGACTAAGCAAGGAACAGCAGAGAAGCCTATGCTCTGAGTAGGCAGTTGATCCCCGTTTGAAGGAGACTCACTTGAAGACCCTGAACTTAGGGGCTAGGGAGAGATCCTCCCTCTTTCCCTTGGGTCCACGGGAGGCGGCCATTGCTTGCGCGCCAAATGGGCGCTACGCCTCCTTTCCGCATCCTCCATTATTCGTCGCTCCCTGCGTCTTCATCGAGCGTCTAGCAAGCTCCGTTCCCGCACTTTCTCACTGCTAGAATCACTATCTATCTCAGGAATGCCGGCAGGAGGAATCTCTGCCAGCTGCTGTGCCTTGAGGGATGAGCTGGCTCCTCTCCCAGGGATTGCTGATCCTCCTCAGAATCAGAACTGCTCCGGGGTTCTATCGGCTCAGTTTCCACCCTGACAATTGGGGATGTACAGGAAGTAAAATCCTAATTCTTTAACAAAACATATCAAAGGAGTAATAACCACTAAAAGAGCTCTATAATCAAACAAGACTCATGGTTTTGCAGATAAAAATAATGAGAGAACTGCTGGTAAGCATAGAATAGCGCACTTGTCGTTACAAACCTTAACAGCCTTTTGAAATTGGTCTGTTTTAAAGATTTTTCTTAATTACTCCATCACAGTTAGTCCTAATTATGTAGAATTGTTCCACCTCTAGTCTTATACACATTTACATTTCCCTCAGGCAACCCAATTCCTGTGTACATTTTTTTTGTTTATTTTTGCAAAAAATCCCTTCGACTAAGAGAAATGTTAACAAAACATGGACTAACTTGACACATATTTCTGAAAAAAAGTCTTTTTATGAATGAAGTATTGAGAATACAAGAAGATGCTCATTATCATATGCTCATAATGCAATGCAGTTTTAAACTGAACACTTTAAAAGGAACATTTTTGTCTAGAATGTTTGGTAAAACAATCAAATTGTTCCCAAGCACTGAGTATATTTTGTGAACACAAAATTAAATTGATCAGATTTCTTTTGAAGAAATGGACAACCTGTAGAGAAGTTGTGGTTTTTTCACTAGTCTAAAAAATATTCCAACACGAATAAACTATCTTTAGGGATGCCTTAAAAGTTATCCCATGCCAGGGTCAGAAACGGGGGGGGGGGGACTCAAATGAGAAGCAAGCTTTTAAAGTCCCCAGATTCTTCTCCAGCTCATATTAACATTTGAGCCAGAGAATTCCTGGTTTCCCTTCCCAATTCTCAAAGTATTGTCCCCCACCAGTCCTTCACTCTCACAAACACCCACCTTTCCCTTAAGACCTTGTCTGACCCAGCTGGCAGGAACAGTGGTGGCGCATATAGGGAAAGAGGAAAACAAAGGTATTTTTGCCTCCCCACCTCCTGCCTGGTTCCTGAAAAACTCCATCTTCCAGGTGTCATTGCATTGACACAGTGCACTGATGCAAGCTAGCAGACTAGCCCAGAACACTGAATGGGGGTCCCTCCTTCCCTCTCTCCACAAATGCTGATGGTGCTCCTACTGACCAGGGGCCAATCTACACTTAACGGTTTTTTTTGCTTCCAATGAGGTTTCACTGCCCATCTTTCACACTTCGCAGTACCCGCCTTGAATTGGAACCGGAATTTCCCGCTTCCGTGCTACCGCTTTCAATACCCAGATATCCTGGTATTTCCCCTTAATGTGCTCTGATTTTCTGCGTTCGTTACTGTATCTGGTCATAGACCCCTCCCATGCCTGTCCAAATACAGCAGTGTTTGTTTATCCCTCCTGTCCAATCACAGCTCTTGACGGCACCATGTCGTCTTCCAGCTACTGATTGCATAGCTTCCTTAGCACTCAATGTTTCCTCAGCAACAAGCAAAGGGCTAGATGTGCGCGCGCTTGTCTGATCTCGGAAGCTCAGCTGGGTCAGCCCCGGTCAGTACTTGGATAGGAGACTGCCTGGGAATCAGGCTTCCTGCATTGAGCAGGGGGTTGTTCTATCTCTTCAAATGAGACTAAGTTTTGCCCCCTTCTATCCCCCGCTTCAGCTTAAAATAAAAATAAGGCATTATCTTCAAAGAAGTGAATCTTCGAAGAATCGTAGCTTCTCCAGCCCGATCGCTCCGCAAACTTGCCCGGACAAGCCCAGGCAAGCGTAAACGTTTTCACAGTCCCATCCATGCTGCATGGAAAGAAAAACACACACATATCCAGGCAGACAGTCCTCAGTGTCCACGGACTAACATCGATAAAAATGTCCGTGGACAATTTTAACATCATCTCAGGAGCTGGGACAAACGGGGCAGTCTTCGAAGATGTGAAGCTTCGAAGATGCTAGCAGCCCCCCTCCCAAACGTGAGCGCTGGGTGCCACCGCCGCTGCCCCTCTTCCTCACGCCAGCTGTCAAGGGCTGGCGTGGGGAAAAGAACATTGGTGGACACCCCCCAGTCTCTCGCCCTGGCCTCCAGAAGGTGGGGGGGAGAAGAGGATAGGTGCCTCCTTCTTCCCTCCACCCCCACCTGCTACAGCGGCAGCAAGGGACAAGCTGGTCATTTTCCCTAAGGCCAGGAAATCATGCGGAAAACGTCCAGCCTCTGCCGCTGTAGCAATGATGGGGGGAGGATGAGAGGCGCTGCCTTCTTCACCTCTTCTTGCTAAGGGAACTGGTGTGTGGAGGCAGGAAGCGGAATGGTAAATTCTCATAGGGCTTCGAGCCCCAACAGAATGCTCGTGCAATCCCTAAATACACACACACACACACACACACACACACAGAGACG
The DNA here is from genome assembly GCF_057233095.1 of Heloderma suspectum. NCBI lineage: Eukaryota > Metazoa > Chordata > Lepidosauria > Squamata > Helodermatidae > Heloderma > Heloderma suspectum. The sequence continues at coordinate 101,226,643 of NC_139459.1, forward strand.
GACGGTGGGTGGGGAATCAGCAGAAACAGGAAGAGTTTCTGCTCCTCCAATGAGAGCCACTGTCTTTAAGAGCAGGAAAACAGCACAGCACTCGATTGTGAACCGTGCTTGCGCATTTGATGAAGTACTGCAATGAGGAAACAGCGTGAGTGTGAATAATCATGTTTTAATGCAATGGCATTTACCTCGCCAGTCTACCGAATTCGATGTGCTAGCAGACGCAATGTAGATCGGCCCCAGGCCAGGACATGCCTTAAAGCAGGCGTGGGGAAACTCTGCCTCATATGCCAGATACAGTCTGGCACATCCAACCCACCAGCTTCTTACATAGGCCCTGCCTCCTCCAATTAGCAGCTGATCAGAGAGAAGAGCTTTTCCTGCTGAGCACTGAAAAAAGATCCCTTTCTCAGTGCTCAACAAGGAAAAATTCTTATCTCTGATCAGCTAGTGATCAGAGATGAGAGCTTTTCCCCATGGGGAGAGGAGGCAGGGCTTGAGGAGGAAATTGCTGAGTGATTCAGCCCCGCTTACTTCTGGGGCTTGTCCTGCTTGCTTCTGAGTAGGCATGCAGAGGCTTGCTTTGCGTAATTGTGAGTAAACATGCTGCTCGTGCTTACTTCTGAGTAGATATGCAGGGGCTTGGTATTTGGGATGCTATTTGAAAGTGCTGCCGAATGAGTCAGTCGTGCTTAATTCTGAGTAGACATGCAGAGGCTTGTCCTGCTTATTTCTGAGTAAAGTCAGTAAGAATCACATTTTGGCCCCGCCTACTCTGCCTTTGGCCACACTCCCAGCCATGCATGGGATGCGGCTCCCAAGTCCTTTTTCAAATGGAAGTTCAGGCTCTAGACTGAAAATGCTTTCCCACCTCTGTCTGAAAGGGATAGGGAGTTGGGGGAAGGCTGGCAGGGAGAGTACTGTAGGGATCAAGGAGAAGGGGTTATTTTTCAAGTCTCTGATTGGCTGGGAAAATCATTATTAGTGATTTTTTCTAAGTCAGTCCAAGGTGAGAGGGGACAAATACGCCCATCTCTAATCTTTAACCTTGTACTTATGTTAATTTCCCCATTCTGTGTTATTCAGGCCAGGATCCTTAGAAGAAAATTCTTTCTTTGATTAGTTATTTGAAATGCATTTCAGTGCTTCCAAAATGTTAGTGCCTTACCATCCATGTTTTTGTTATGGAAACATTCTTTACAGGTATATGTCCACAATCAATTCACAATTGCTGGCCAGAATTGCAGTGTTAGGAACTATCCGATTAGATATTTTTAGGGTGCAATCCTATGCAAGTCCTACAATGCCCAGACAGGCATGCTGGGTGGGGAATCCTGGGAGTGTAGGGCTTTTTTCTGTCTAAACCTGCATAGGATTGTGCACTTACTGTCTCTTGATGATTAATTTGGCTCACCCAGCCTAAAATCAGGCTTCAAATGAACAGCACAGATGTTAAAGTTCTTCTGGGTACATTTTTCTTTTCATTTTCAGTGGGAGTTTGAATTCTGGTGTTAATATTTTCACAATCCTTTAATTAGCACCATTTCCTACGCACGGCTGTTCAAAAACTAATTTCTGCTACATTTCCATAAAAACATGTTTTAATCAGCCTAAAGTGAAAAAAGGTGACGCTGTATGAAAGTACCAAATGGTCTTTCTAAATTGCCAGAAAGGCTTTTTGTTTATGTTTTAAGAAGAACAGTTATCACACATTACTACTATCTTAGATTCAGCAGATAATACTTGCTCACAAAAGGTGAGCTTTGATAACTATTTCATAAGGCAGGAAACAAACTGCTTTCTATATTAAGGTTTCTGACAAGTGAAATATTTTCAGTACTTGCAAATTCATTTGTTCACCAAAGAAGTAGTACATGATGATGTACTTAAGAAAATTTCCCATCTGTTCTTAAATCTTTTGATATCTATGTGCACACAGTCTAAAGACCCCAACTCAGAGAGGATTTCTTCAGGGAACCCCGCCTCCACCCCCAACCCCTCATTTCCATTAATGCCTACAAGGACCATCTTTTCCCATATGTGCCTGTCCAAGTTTTCAGATGCTCCAGTTATCTTGTACTCATTTATGACATGTAAAGTAAATAATAAAATATGACTAACAGGAAACATTCTCTATTCTACAATAAATATCAAACATGTGTTGTACATGTCAGTAGCCTTAGTTTGTCACTAAACAAAATACCCATATTTTCAAACTCTTAGATGTGTGCTTATACCATACCAGAAACATAACATATATGTGATTAGTGACACACATATCTGCTAAATGACAACATTCCAGATGTCTACCAGAGGTGTCCCCCCCCAAATTATCATTTTCCCCTTGAAAACCCTGCACGGTTTTTTATGGACATAACTTTTTGTGTGCACTTCTATCCAGATGTCATATTGTCTATTTTTGTTAGCAATCTTAAGGGTTTCTTTCTGTAAAGAAAGGCCCAGTAACAATCTTAGAAATAATTGAATAAGAAGTGTTATAACTAATTTGGCCTTTTTATGTTAGAAGTTCTTGTATTCCAGTTTGCTTCACGCATCTCTTCTAAAATTGTCAGCTGAAATCTGCTTAGACAGTAAGCAGAGAAGGATACGTTTTAGTTTAGAAATGGGTTAAAAATATTGGTTCCATTTGCATAATGAACAACTATCATGTGGAAACAAATGAGAGAAAATATCTCTAAACCATACATAATGTTATTTTTGTAATGGCTTCTTTGCCTATAACTGCATTTGGGAAAGCTCTGTGACTATGCAACTTTATGAAAGGTAAGCATGGAATTAATCAATTTAGATTACATGCATGATTTGGAGGGGGGTTTATTCTGCTCTGTAACTGACACCAAGGTTCATTTAACATTGAAAGGTAGGAATATGGAGAATTATGCGTGAAGAAATAAACACTAACTAGGGAGATGTTGAAGATAAAGCGTTTATTAGTGACGTTATCATTGTAGAGAGCAAGAATTTGAAAAGGTAATATAAAAAGCAATAAAGTACAAAATATGGGGAAGTAAAAAATTCTACTCTAACGTGGTGCCCATGGGGGTAGGTGCACCCACAGAGGCCTACTCTAGTGCCCATCAAGATTGTGGACTCAAAAACTGGCCTGCATGAGGCTATTTTTCTGCCCCCCACACCCAGTTCCTCCTTGCTCTGGCCTCCTTCCCAGCCAAGCCGTTCGCACACGCACATACACTTACCCCCTCCCTCCATTCCTTTCTGACTGGATTCTGTCCCTTCCGTTGTGAATGCCAGCCAGAGGAGAGGAGAGACTAAACGCACGTGAATGCTGGTAGCTGCGCTTGTCCGTGGAAGGGCATGTGGGGTGTGGGGGGCCATGTGGGCAGGCAGGGGAAGCAGTAGGTGGGGAAGAGAATTGCTGCGGGAGCTAAAGTTAGGGGCCTATGAAGGGAGGGAGGCCGGCTGGCCAGAGCGCTGTAAAGACCCCAAAGCCGCCACCTGGCTCCCATGTAGCTTCGAAGAAGGGCTTTGAGAGGCTTTGAATGCCCATTTCTGATCAGCAGCAGCACTAAAGGTTTGAATGGGCAGTGGAGTTGCGATGTGTCTTCTGTTCAGTCCTGTGTTGGAAGGGCCGCCCAGTCCACGTCTGGTTTAAAGATACCGTCAGAAGAAAGAGCTGGGCCTTGAAGTTGCCCATCAACAGCAGCTGCACAGCAGACTGAGTAGGGCACACATGTCACCTGTTCACAGTCTTCCACACAGTAGTGAGGTGGACTATATTTCTGTTTAAATTATAATAATTCTATATTTTCATCTACACATATACATTAATGTATGCAAAATTTATGTAAATCACTGTCCTCTATTGTCCTGTTTTTTCTGGTGATGCATGGCCTCTTTTTTGATGATTCACAAGTGGCTGCCCTAATGGGCAGGTCAGGGGCGCAGGGTCCAGGCCCAACTCATGCATAGTCTGTAGTGGTAGTAGCAGCAATAGAGTGCTGGGTCATGCCTCATCATGCCTAGGGGGAAGGCAGTGTGTCCAGAAACAGGCAAACTGGAGCATTGCAAAGGCCCTGCAGAGCCACCACTCAGCTCTTCCACAGCCTTCTGGGAGGTCTTTCGGGGACTTTGAATGCTCCTTTCTTTGCAGCATGATCTGCAACAAAGGCCAGCCAAAAATGAGAAGGTGCTGAAATAAAAAAACTTTCTGTACTGTGTTTTCATTCATTCAGTATGGCATCAAAATGTAGCACACACCACATCCTTAAAGTGTTGGACAGTATATTTAATGCAAACTATCATATAATGTTCATCCCATTTTGGAACCTACACATCCTTCTTCAGGGCATTTTTAGGCACACCCTCCATTTAGGTCAGTGGGACTTCGTTCTGATTAAAGGTGCACAGGATTGCTCTACAAGAACAGGTTCCAACAGAAGTTTGATTCCTTTCTCCCTACCTTCTCTCAATGAAATCCCAGGATTTTGTCCAGTAGAACACACAAGTGAAATTCCAGTTCGAATGGAAATTATATGAACACGTTCCTCAGTTGTAAATCACCACAACCTTCTATGGTCTGTGTTAAGATGTTCATGTAAATTGATTAGATGTCCTTGCAGTCCTAAGCACACTTCCCTGAGAGTAAGCACTAATAAATTTGGTGGGACTTACTTCTGAGTAAACACACATATTTATTTATTCAATCAATCAAAGCTTTTATTGTTTCAACCAGAGGTTACAACAAGCAGAATAATAACAAAGATAAAACATACATAAAAAAAATCAAACAAATCATATTAATTTTTAATTTCCTGCAAGGTCATAAAATTAACTCTATGCGATCGGGCTGTGAGAGCAAAATTGGCCAATGCCAATAGGACTGTCTTACTTTTGGAAGTAAACAAAAAGTGTAATCTGTCTAAATTGGACCAGCTGGACTTTTTTTCAAGAAAATGATGCAAATATTTAGAACGAATTTGGGAATAAATAGGGCAATAGAATAAGAAATGAGGCAGATCTTCCACTTTGCCACTACGGCAGGGGCAGAGTCTCGAGGCATAGGGAGTCTTGTTAAAACGCCCTTCTAAAGCTGCTGTTTGCTCCATCTTCAATTGCGTGAGAGCGGATCTAAGACGAGAGTTTGTAATTAAAGTCAGATAGTGTTCACATTCAAATTTAAGCTTGGTCTTTGCAAACCAAGTTGCTATCTTATTACTAGACAATGAACAGAGATCCGTTTGGATAGAAACACTGTAAACCCTCTCCTTAAAAACTTATTTGCTGTGGGCAACATTCAAAGTGGTAAAATATTTAAAGGAAAAACCATAATAATAAATGTAAGAAATTAATTTCTGAAACCAGGATGATGTGTTTGATGGGTTAACTCTCATTTGTTCTAGAAGCCACAGTTTAGGAAATCTAGTTGAAGGAGAGAGAAAAATCTTGAGCCAATAATTAAAGGCCCTGATGACCATGATAGATTTAACTGGTATTACACCAGTTTCTGAACATAAAAATGAAGCAGGGATACACCTTGTCAAACCTAGAATTGTTCTCAGCAATTTGTTTTGAAACATTTCCATATTATAGGAAGACTTCAAAGCCCATAACTCTCCTCCATATACAAACTGAGGTATAAGTTTTGATTTCAACAAAATTAGCATTGGGTAGATATGGTAACCTCCCCTTGTATGCCAGAACTTCAGTAAAGCATTTAGTTGTTGGTTTGTCTTTAATTTCAAGGATTTGAAATGAGCATCCCAGCCTCCTGAAGCTGAAAAAAGAACACCCAGATAGCGATACGAGGATACTTGCTCAATAGGGTGGGTTTTTATTCTCCATTTATGTAATGGGGATCTATGTCCAAAGACCATGACTTTGGTTTTCCCATAATTTATAGATAGTAGGTTTTTATGGGAATATTCAGCCCATGCTGATAGTAATCTCCGTAAACCTATCTGGGTATATGAAATGAGAATCAGATCATCAGCATAAAGAAGAAAGGACAATTTCCTTTCTTCTAATTTTACTGGGAAATAAAAGTCACAGTCAAATCAAAAGCTATATCATTTACGAATAGATTAAAGAGGGGCCAGGACACACCCCTGGTTGATTCCTCGGGATACTGCGATATTATCTGTCATGTGTAAATAAAAAGATTTACGTAGGCTAAAACGGTGAATCAAAAAGGGACACAAATAGCGCCCGCTACGCTATTTGCGTTCCCCTTTATTTTCGCCATCATAGTCTACGTAAATATTTACGTAGACTAAGACGGCCAAAAATAAGGAACGCAAATGGCGGCGGCTACGTTTGTGTACGCGGTTGGGTTTTTTTTTTCCCCAGAGCCCTCCGCGGCCAGAAATCCGGCTGCGGACGGCTCTGGGCTGGGCTGGGCTTGGCTGGCTGCTCCGCGGAGCTGCCGCGGAGCACAGCCAGCCGTGGAGGATTCTGGGGGGGAGGAACGGATCGCCTCCCCCCTCGTCGAGGATTCCGGGGGGAGGGACGGAACGTCTCCCCCCCACCATCAACATAATCCGCAGAAAGGTAAGTACATTTCATACATCCCTACTCGTGGGGTTGATTATCCACAGGGTGATGAAACTCAACAGCTATATCACATTCAGAAGGTCTGTGGCAAGGAACCTCATGATTCTGTGTTGTATGCAACAGTATTAATCAGTGGCCTGAAATGCAAAATGGAAGTGTATTCGGGGTCTGGGATATCTATAATTAACAGAGACACCTTTAGGCACATATTTTCTAGGACCCTTGCTCCAAACTTGTCAAGTCCATCATGCATTTTGCATGATTGCAATGTAAAGAAGGTTGATATCATTGGATGCTGCACTGTAGATGTACAGTATGGCTCTTTCCAAGGGAAGCTTTCACTTATAATTGTGGAGGGGCAGAGGAAAAACCTCATGGGAAGAAACTGGTTCTCATCAATAGGGATTAGCATTCAAGGAATTCATACTCTTACTACAGGTCGGCTTGCAGCAATTTCCAAGCATATTTTCTGAAGAATTGGGAAAATATAAAGAGAAGCCAGTGTCACTCCTAGGGATGGGGGAGAATTTCTCCCCGAAACTTCGGGGGGCCGAGTGCCAACGTATTCGGCCCCCCGAAGTTGTTTCGTTGAGAAATTCTCCACCCCCCCGCCCCCCCCGGTATGGGACTTACCTTTCCCGAATGTCCCTCCCGGCGGCGGGTCCCAGCGGCGGTTCGGCAGGTCTTCGACAGGGGCAGAGGCGGCAGCCGGTCTTTCGACCGGCTGCTGCTGCCACCATTCCAATAAAAGTAAAAAAAAAACAACGCCCCCATGATAGGCTACGTGACAATTAACGTAGCCTATCTCGGCTGACTTTGCAGATCTAGCCGTGATAGGCTACGTTAATCGTCACGTAGCCTATCACGGGGGCTTTTTTAAAAAACTTTTTATTTCGCGGCCGGGCGAGGCAAGGCGCCTCCTCCCCGGCCTGAATTTTGGCCGGGCGAGGCGGGAAGCCTCCCCCCCGGCCTGAATTTCGGCCGGGCGAGGAGGGAAGCCTCCCCCCCCCAGCCTGAACTTCGGGGGGAGCAGCGAAGCGCCTCTCCCCCACCACGAAGCAAGCTGCGAGACCAGGTAAGTGGCTTTCGTGCACCCCTAGGCACTCCATCTGGATCCATCTATTGCACCAATTTGCATGAAACCCAGGAATGTGCCTTTTGCATTGCGGGGGAAAATTGAAAAAGAGCTTGAGCATCTCATCAAGCAAGGTGTGCTAGAACCAGTTACACAGACCCAGTGGGCTACGCCCATAGTGCTGGTATTAAAGCCTAATGGGAAGGTGAGACTGTGGGGATTACAGGTGCACTGTGAATAAGGCACTTAAGCAGCATCCGTACCCAGTGCCTGCTGTCAATCAACTCCTCGCTGTTTTTGGTGGAGGGAAGGTCGTTGCAAAACTTGAAATGGTGGCTGGAGTGTTGTTGGACACGCCCCCCCCCCCGTGCTTGGGTACTGAGTCCAAAAGCAACCGTTGTGATGATACAAAGCTGCAAAAATGTGCGAAAGTGTGATTAAATAAATGAAATGCCCCTATGTGCCTCTGTAACTGCGCAGCTGTGAAGGGAAGGGATGGGGGAGTAAAGGGGCGTCACAGAGTGACGCAGGCACTATGCATGCCCACAACACATCCACTGTAAGATGCAAAGTCATTCAGGGAAGGAACAGATAGCCTGCAACTGTGGGGGAACCCGCAGCAAACCCCCAAAATCGCCGTAAAATGACTCCTTGGAACTCCGCTTTTTCCAGGCAGAAACCACAGATGGCTGCGAAGTCGTGACTGCATCATCGATCATGAGGGACCTTGACTCACACCCGCCCCAGAGTAAAAGCTCAGTGTACATGGAGCCCTAGTTGTATTTGTTGTGAATGGACCCAACTTGTGAATGGACCCAGCTTCACACAGATTGGAATAGCCTTAAATTGATACAGCTTCTGTTACTAGTCACTGGGACATTACAAAATTGAAAAATAAAAGTTTAAGGAAAAATTACACTTACCTGCAGATTAGCATATGACAGCCATTTTAAAATACAAATTTGAGAGTGGTCTCATAATTCGATTTTGGCAGATTTTGGGTATGTTAATCAGCTATCATTTCTGAGCAGAAAACACTTTCAAACGCTTCTGTTACAATTTTTCCCATGTACAGTGCTTTCCCCCCATATCTTATCTAGACTATTGTTGCAAGATGATATTTTAGATTTTAAGAAAATGTACACTCACAGAATAATGCAATTTTCAAACAACAAAAAGATGTAATGAAGATGTTTGTAGCATCTCTTTATATTTCTACACCTCAGGATTTTTTTTTTTCTGGTGGAGTCTTAAAATGTTATTTTAAAGCATACATACAAAGAACTTTGAGGATCTTCGTGTTCAGCAAATACCAAATTTATTTTCTGGTTTGTTTTAGTGTTCACATATGCTAAAAGTTTAAAAGCAATTCATTTATTCACATCAAGGGTTAATTTTGAAAACTATTCCCACTGGTCACATTTGCACATCACTTTAAGCTAGGAATCCTGGCTTAACTACAATGTGAAGTGAACAAGCTGCATGCTAGTGCACTCAACCTGTTAGCTCACTCCTCCCTTTGTGCGAGCAGGTGTCATCATTGTCCAGGATCCCGGCCGCTTTGTCCTCAGAGGACAGAGCTCCAGAGTTAACTGATTAGGAAGAGGGCTCAAATATAGAAGGGCACCATGAGGTTCCCACCTCCCTAAGACAACGAAGGCCCCATGGACCAGCTCCAGAGCCCCAAGGACCAGACCTATCCAGAGGAGGTCATATTGCCACCCTCAGATTCTGAGGGTGGTAGCCATAAAGATACCACCTTGCTGTAGCCACTTCTGTGTCATCGCAGCCCAGGGCTGCGGAAACAGACAAGGCCCCTTTTTAGGGAGAAGGCCTAAGTCAGGGTAACCGGCCTAAAGGAAGCCAAAATCACACTTAAGGCTCAGACATCTTGGCTTAAAGTGAGGTGCAAATGCAGCTATTAAAAATATCTCTATAATAGGGATGTCAGAGAATTCCGCGACGGATCTTGGTGAGGCCGAATGCCAGTGCATTCGGCTCCCCGAAATCCATCGCGGAACGGCCTGCCACCCCCCCGCCCCCCGCGGATCCCCCCCCGGGACGAGACTTACCTGGGGCGGATGTTCTGGATGGCGGTGGCTGCGGCGGCGGTGGCGGCGGCTGGTCTTCCGACTGGCTGCTGCCGCCTCCATTTGTAGTCTGTGTTTTTTTATTTTTTTCCCCCCATAGACGTGATAGGCTACGTAAAGACTTATGTAGCCTATCACGTCTGGGTTAAAAAAAAAAAGTGTACGCAAATGGCGGCTACAGCTGCCGCCATTTGCGTTCCTTATTTTTCGCCGTGTTAGTCTACGTCATTATTTACGTAGACTAAGACGAAGAAAAGAAAGGGGAACACAAATAGTGCCCATTACGCTATTTGCATTCCCCTTTCTTTTCTTTTTCTTATTGCCGTATTAAATATTGCCGTAGACTAAGACGGCGAAAAATAAGGAACGCAAATGGCGGCAGCCGTAGCCACTGCCATTTGCATACGCGTTTTGTTTTGTTTTTTTCCCAGAGCCCTCCGCGGCCGGAAATCCGGCTGCGGAAGGCCCTGGCCTGGGCCTGGCTGGCTGCTCCGCGGAACCGCCGCGGAGCACAGCCGGCCATCGAGGATTCCGGGGGGGAGGACCGGATCGCCTCCCTCCCAGTCGAGGATTCCGGGGGGAGGGACGGAACACCTCCCCCCCCATGAACAGAATCCGCAAAAAGGTAAGCCACTTTTGTACATCCCTACTCTATCTATAAGGATCACTGGAACGATTAGTTTGGTGATCTTCAGCCTAGCTTTGTTTGGAAGTTATTAGTTAATGTTTCTGAAATCAATGGGACTTAGTGAATAGCATGGCATTATAGCTTGGTTCTATACATGTTTACTTAAAGCTAGGTACAATTTAATTTCTTTTTGTGCAAATTCTTGTTAAATATAATGAATAATGGCAGAATTTGGGCCAACTTTTTCCACCATGACTGAATGGATTTAATGTTCCTTCCCTTCACCTCTCCACTCCCTTTCGTAGGTTGTATAACCAAAAAATGAGGAGAGAAAGACAAGAGTAGAATTTAGAAGGATGGAGTTGACATATACTATACTTTGATGCCGCCGCCGCCGCCATTTCCAAGTAAAAAAAAAAAAAGTGATAGGTTACATAAAGATTTACGTAGCCTATCACGGCTAGATTTTCAAAAAACACTGTGATAGGCTATGTAAATGTTTACGTAGCCTATCACGGCTGACTTTGAAAAAAAAAACGCGTACGCAAATGGCGGCGCCTATGGGCGCCGCCATTTGCGTTCCTTATTTTGGCACGTGTAGTCTACGTAAACATTTACGTAGACTACGGCGAAAACAAGGGGGACGCTATTTGTGTTCCACTTATTTTCGCTGTAGTCTACGTAAATGTTTACGTAGACTACACGTGCCAAAATAAGGAACGCAAATGGCGGCACCCATGGGCGCCGCCATTTGCATACACGCTTTTTTTTTTCCCCCAAAGTCAGCCGTGATAGGCTACGTAAACATTTACATAGCCTATCACGGCTGACTGCAGGGACGCAAACAGCGGCGGCTACGGCCGCCGCCATTTTCGTCCCGGCAGGAAAGGAGGTTTCGCGGCCAGAGGGACAGGGCGCCTCCCCCCCCAGCCAGAATTTTGGGGGGAGGGATGGGGCACCTCCCCCCCGGCCAGAATTTTGGGGGGAGGGACGGAGCACCTCCCCCTCACTACGAAGCAAGCTGCAGGATCAGGTAAGGGACTTTCCTCCATCCCTACCTCTCCCCAGTAAGCACCAGCTGCACCTCAGGTCTCTTACCTGGAGAAATTCCTCTAATGATTGCAAAGCATAGGCAGATAGATATGGTGACAGGCGGTCCTTCAGGTACCTTGATATCATTTGGGCCACAAAGCACTTTAAAAGTCAAGACTAGCAGCCAGATTTGGAATCAGTCTGGACTGGGAGTCAGAGCTGTTAGCGAAGCACCTGTGTTAATTGCTCATAGCACACCCTGTCCCAGTGAGCAGCCTAGGAGCCTTATTCTGAACCAACTGAGGTCACCAAACCATCTTCAAAGGCATCCCCTAGAGGTAAGCAGAAGACTGAGGTCAGTAGGGATGCAGCTGGCGAACCAGCTTAAGCTAGTAAGGGTTAGGGATGTTGCGGGCGCCCGACTGGCGCCCACCGAGACACTGTCCTTGCTTGTCCCCCACTCACACCTGCTCATGCCCATTCATGCCCTCCCAGACTCACTGTGATCCTGTCCAGTGAGCCCCTCCATTTTCCTGCCTGTGATTTCTACGGAAAAAAGATTAAAAAATGTTGGCGCCAGGAAAGTTTAATATGCACAATATTAGAGGTATAATTCCTCTAATATTGCACTTATTAAGCTTTTCCAGCACCAAACTGTGCATATTTAAATATGCGCATTTTTACCTTCTTTTTTTACGTAGAAATCAAAGGTGGTAAAATGGAGGGTGCTCACTGGATGGGATCACGGTGAGCGCGGGCAACTCGCTGAGCTTGTGAGCGGCCCAAGCGCGGTTCTGGGGCGGGGGGTGCGAGTGGGAGGGCTGCTTCAGCGGGCACCTGGAGAAGCTAAGCTGAGGTGAGTTCTCACATCCCTAGTAAGGGCACAATCCTAGGGGGATAGGCCGCTGCCTCCAAACTCGGAGGTGACCGCCTAGCCACTGCAGGGTAGGAGAAGCACGGAGGGGATTGTTCCCTCCATGCTTCTCCTGCCCTGCATTTACAGCTAGACAGCCGATTTTGACTGTCTAGCCACGGGAAGGTGGAGCAGGGGAGGAGACTGCCAGACGACACATAGGATGTATCATATTGGCATTTCCACCTTCTCTGCCCCAGAATGCCCCCCACCCCCAGAACACCCTGTTTTGGCCACTCCGTGCTCCTCTTCCAAGCATGGAGCATGGTGCCGTTCCACGCTGCCTGTGAGGTAGCGCGGAAGGGCGGTTCTCCAGCATGGGCTCCAAGGTCGGTTCCCGGAAAACCACATATCCTATGGCCATGTGGCCGCTGACTAATGGCCATAGGACTGCTCCCTCCAAGGCATTTCAGTGCCATGGAGGAAACCTGCCCCTCCAGTGACAGAGATGGTCCAAGGAGTACTCCCAAACTGTGAATATGTTCCTTCACGGGGAGTACAACCCCATCTGAAACAGGATAAATACTACTCACATGGACAGCTGAACCACCCACCAACTGCATCTCCATCTTATCTGGATTGAGCCTAGTTTGTTGGCTCTGATCCAGTCTTTCACTGTCCTCAAGCAGTGGTTTAGCACTTCTGTTTCCTCCATGAATTATAAAGAGTTGAGTGTAGGGTTGTCAGAGAATTCCACCACGGATCTCGGTGAGGCCGAATGCCAGTGCATTCAGCCCCCCGAAATCCGTGGTGGAACAAACCCCCCGCCCCCCCCCACGAAAGGCGCACAAAACGGACCACTTACCTGCTGCCATCCGTGCTGACTTGCGAATGGCGGCCGCCCTGTGGTCGCCATTCACTTCCTGATCATAGCCGTGATAGGCTACGTAAATAATTACGTAGCCTATCACGGCTAACGCAGGGACGCCATTTGCATCCCTGTGGAGGCCGTGATAGGCTATGTAAGTATTTACGTAGCCTATCACGGCAAGCTAAAAAAAAAAAGGTGTACGCAAATGGCGGTGGCTATGGTGGCCGCCATTTGCGTTCCCTTTTTTTCGCTATTTTAGCCTACGTAAATATTTACATAAGCTATTATGGTGAAAAAAAAGGGGAACGCAAATAGTGTAGTGGGCGCTATTTGCATTCCTTTTTTTCTCTCGCCGTAATAGCTTACGTAAATATTTACGTAGGCTAAAACAGCAAAAAAAAAAGGGAATGCAAATGGCGGCCACCGTAGCCACTGCCATTTGCGTACGCTGGGGTTTTTTTCCCCTGCAGGCTCCCCAGCGGCCAGATGTTTGGCTGCGGGTGGCCCCGGCCAGCGGCTCCGTGGGATCTCCGTGGAGCGGATCCGGCCTGGTTTGGATTTCGCGAATCACCCCATCGAAAAGGTAAGTGACTTTCATATATCCCTAGTTGAGTGTCAGCTGCATATTGGTGGCACCGCCAGTGCCTCCTTTCTGCACATGACTAGGACTGATGAATGGTGTGTGTGTCCTGTGTCCGTGTGCTAAATAATTCACTGCCATGAATTTGATAAGAGAGGAGACACCATAACTCTGTGGTAGAGCAATATAGGGTCTGAGATTCAATCCCTGGTACATTTAAGCATTAATGTCTGGCCTTCTGCAAACTATCTCATTAAAAAAAAAAAAAAAACCTATGGCTTTAATGCTCCGTAATAGCCATCTGTTCTAGAGGCAAGTTTTATTTTTGTTGTGTGACTTGTTTCTAAGCTTCAACAAAATTGTTATCAAGAAAAGAAATTTCTCCAGTCCGGTATTTCCAATTAGCTGTCATACATAGCACAGTTGGAAAATATTTTTTGCCTAGAATCATGCAGAGACTCTTCCCATTAGAGTAGGCAGTATGGGACTACTTAGACCAATGGTCGCTTGGTATAAAGGCAGCTTCATATGGTGTTGGTAATATCACAATATTCAGGCTGTGTTCCCTATCTGTAAAATGGCTTTAAGAGGATTTATAAGAGGTGGTTGTCATTTTGTTTAAGAATTGTTGTCGAAGATCTCACTGATTATCCTTGTAGCTTATCTCTAAGCCTCGGTATTCCTTATCTAATAGTTGCCAAACAAGGAGTTCTATTGTCTGGGCATGGACCAATCTTTCAGCCTTTCCAATTTGTAAAGTGGAATAAATGGTCATTTAGAATGTTTTCTATTGCATGAATAGTTGCGCCTTTGACTCTGTGCTGTCTGTGTGTGTGTGTGTGTGTGTGTGTGGTGCATTTATTTTTCCCTGTAGCTCTCCTGCTTGTGCCATCTGGAACTTTGCATTCATTTTGTTTCTGTTTTTTTCACCTCTGGAATTTAGACTTATTGAGTTGATACATGGCAGCTTTTTGTATCCTGTATTATGTACAGCACCATGTACATGGTGGTACATGGGATGTACAACAGTCCAGGTGTTGGCATGGTGCTTATAAAAATATTCGTATCAGGATGCTTTAAGTGAAAGAGGTCACACTTTGCCTAAAATAGTCCCAGGTTTAACTCCTGGTATTTTTAGGGAGGGTTGGGAAAGACCCGTGGCTGAAACCCCAGAGAGCTGCTCACAGTCAGTGTAGACAGTTCTGAGCTAGATTGACCAACGGCCTGACTCCGAATAAGGCAGCTTCCTATGTTACTAATTTGTTGCTATTATTGACACCACCATCTGGTTCATTAGGCCCACCAGATCCTGCTTCTGGGCTTGTCAAATCTCAATCTGGCTTCATCTGGAAGACCAGCCTTTTTTAGATGGGAGCTATCATAGCAGAAGTGTAAGACTACATGTAGAAGACACTTTTTAAAGTACCATCTTCTGTAGAGTACTGTGACTGAGCAAGCTTGAAATAATTTTTTTGTTTACTAATGTCACTATAACTGAAACCTAAATTAATGCATGATAAATTTAAATAGTCAAGGTGACTTCGTATAATGTGCTGGTGATTTTGAGTGATTTATCTTGATTCAGTGATTCTAAGAGTCTGGTCTTTTCTTGAAACTAATAGGTAATTGGACAAACTTTGGAGATGGAAATTATGGGGTTGGAGAAACTGGGTGTTATAGCTTTAGGGGAAGAATCGATGTATGGAGTAAAATGCCTATAACTTAATATCGCTATCTTCTTACTGTTATTAAACTATAACTTAGTTTCTGACAGCATTGAACCTTCACATCAATTCTGTGCTCATAGCACAAAAGTTTGATTATAATTCCTTTCTCTTTCCCCAAATACATTTTACAGCAGAAGCAGTGAGGAGAGGGACACAGAAGGGAGGGCTATTTCTCCGACATTCTTTAGGCCATAAAGCCTTAACTACAGGAAATTTCCAGGGATAGTTTGCCAGGATTCCTTGGCAATTACTAAGAAGCAAACCTAATCCCACTTCCTGGTTGCTATTGCTGGAAGATTAAGCTGATAGAAATGAAAGGGAGTCTTGAAAGGGGTTGGGCCAGAACAGATTTCAAAGCCTCATCCAGGAAAGGGAAGAGGGCAGGGTCCTTTCCATGTAACCAGTTTCCCTCCTCTTGATACTTAATCGTTTGATTCTTAATAGCTGTGGTCTTCCTGAGCTTTCAGATAACTCTTGGGGAAAGTGTGAAATTTTCAGTAATTCTTTAAATGAGTGCTCAGAAAGAGCCAGCACATTCTGAAGTGCAATTCAACATGAGAGACTTTCGTCCATTTCTGGTTTCATTGTAGAAAGGGATGTGGTTTCCAAACTTACTTTCCCTTGTCATTTGTCTTCCTACCTTGCAGTTCTTTTAAATTCTGCAATAGATTTCAATAGGAAACTTTTATATTGAAGTTTAGATTTGCAACATAGGAAATGTCTTTGTTCTCACTTGGCTTTGTAGTTAAGTTATTTATAATGTGTCATGCTGTCTCATTTCCAAAGTGAAAAACACTAAACATAACGGAGACTGTAATTTTAGTCATAACTTGCCTAACAGAACCAAACCAGAGCTGCTACCCCCTATAAGGGAAAAATAGGTCATCTGAATCAATTCAGGTCAAATCCCACTGGCCCACAACTACAAGGGACAATATTTATTTTATTCAGTAAGTATCTCTACTTTACTGTTCATTTGCTTTTTAAAACTGTAAGACGGTGGGCTTCTCCACACGGGGCGCTATTGGGATTGGTTAGTTTACTGGCCCTTTACGTGACGTCATCAACCTCCAGTGCCTCTCCTGTGCTTTCTGACATTTCCATGGCTTTATTTGAAACCAAGTTAATGAGGTAATTAAAAAAATGAATTGAAATTGTCTGTGTAAAGAGGGAGTTGTCCTATAAAAGCAGTTCCATCTAGAACTTGCAGCCTCTGAAAAAAAGAGGAAATGTATGTGAAGGAGCAGATCTTAATCCTACAAAGAATCCAGAAGCAGAAGCCCTGGTAAAGTTCATAGACTCATAGAATAGTAGGGTTGGAAGAGGCCTAAAAGACCATCCAGTCCAACCCCCTGCTCAATGCAGGAATCCAAGTCAGATCCCTGACAGATGGCTGTCCAGCCTCGTCTTGAATGCCTCCAGTGCGGGAGAGCCCACCACCACCTCCCTAGATAATTGGTTCCATTGTCGTATTGCTTTAACAGTCAGGACGTTTTTCTTGATGTTCAGCTGGAATCTGGCTTCCTCTAACTTGAGCCCATGATTCTGTGTCCCACACTCTGGATGAATGAGAAGAGATCCTGGCCTTCCTCTCTGTGACAACCTTTCAAGTACTTGAAGAGCGCTATCCTATCTCCCCTCAGTCTTTCTTCTCAAGGCTAAACCTGCCCAGTTCTTTCAGTCTCTCTTCATAGGGCTTTGTTTCCAGTCCCCTGATCATCTTTGTTGCCCTCCTCTGAACCCTCTCCAGTTTGTCTGCATCCTTCTTAAAATGTGTCCAGAACTGGACACAGTACTCCAGATGAGGCCTAACCAGTGTTGAGTAGAGGGGAACTAGTACTTCCCGGGATTTGGAAGCTATGCTTCTATGAATGCAGCCCAAAAGAGCATTTGCCTTTTTTTGCAGCCACATCACATTGTTGCTCATATTCAGCTTGTGATTGACAACAATTCCAAGATCCTTCTCGCTTGTAGTGTGGTTGAGCCACGTATCCCCCATCTTGTAACTGTGTATTTGGTTTCTTTTTCCTAGGTGCCGAACTTGGCATTTATCCCTATTAAATGTAATTCGGTTGTTTTCAGCCCAGTGCTCCAGCCTATCAAGATCACGTTGACTTCTGTTTCTGTCTTCCAGGGTATTGGCTATCCCGCCCAATTTTGTGTCATCTGCAAATTTGATCAGCATTCCCTGCACCTCCTCTTCCAAGTCATTCATAAAAATGTTGAAGAGCACTGGGCCCAGGACTGAGCCCTGCGGTACCCCACTCATTACCTCTCCCCAGTTTGAGAAGGTCCCATTGATAAGCACTCTTTGAGTCCGATTCTGTAGCCAACTGGTGATCCACTGGATTGTTGTTTCATCTAGCCCCCTTTGAGCTAGTTTGCTCATCAGGATATCATGGGGCACTTTGTCGAAAGCTTTGCTGAAGTCGAGGTATATGATGTCCACAGCATTCCCACAGTCCACAAGGGAGGTTACTTGATCAAAAAATGAGATCAGATTTGTCTGGCAGGATTTGTTCTTGACAAATCCATGTTGGCTTTGAGTAATCACTGCATTGTTTTCAAGGTGCTTACAGATGGATTGCTTTATAATCTGCTCCAGAATTTTCCCAGGGATTGATGTCAGACTGACTGGTCTGTAGTTCCCAGGTTCCTCCTTTTTATCCTTTTTGAAGATAAGAACCACATTAGCCCTCCTCCAGTCATCTGGCACTTCACCCGTCCTCCAAGATTTCTCAGAGATAATAGACAGCACTTCTGAGAGTTCTTCTGCCAGTTCCTTTATTACTCTAGGATAAAGTTCATTTGGCCCTAGAGATCTGAACTCATTCAAAGTCGTTAGGTGTTCCTTGACCATATGCCTATCAATCTCAAACTGCAATCCTGCCCCTTCAGCCTGTACTTTGCCTTTGCAAAGGGGGTCATAGACCCTCTTTTGGGAGAAGACTGAGTCAAAATAGGAATTGAGCACCTCTGCCTTTTCCTTGTCATCTGTTATCATTTTGCCATCCTTATTTAATAGCTGAACCACCATTTCTTTCCTCTGTCTTTTACTATGGACGTATCTGAAGAAAGCCTTTTTGTTGCTTTTAGCATCCCTCGCTAACCTCAGCTTGTTCTCAGCTTTAGCCTTCCTGATGCCATCCCTGCAATTCAGTGCTACCTGCCTGTACTCTTCCTTTGTTGCTTGGCCTTCTTTCCACTTCCTATATGGGTCCTTTTGTGTCTTCAGGTCATCTCTAAGCTTTTTGTGAAGCCACATTGGCTTCTTCTGTTGTATTCCTCCTTTTCTCCTTGTTGGAATTGTTTGTAGTTGTGCCTTGAGAATTCTGTTTTTTAAAAGCTCCCACCCATCTTGGACTCCTTTTCTCATTAGAGTCGCTTGGCATGGGACCTTACTTATAATTGTTCTGAGTTTATTAAACTCAGTTGCAGGATAAAAAGCCCAGTGTGGAGAAGCTCAGTGTCTGCTAGATGTTTAAGGATACAGGGATGTAAGGAAACAACGTGGCTATCCTATAATTTTTCCTCCACCTTTGACGCTTGGGCAGTGGTAGCTGGTGGGGCAGAGGGCAGGACTTTTGAATAGGGATGTCAGAGAATTCCACCACGGATCCCAGGGAGGCTGAATTCCAGTGAATTTGGCCCCCCGGAATCCGTGGCGGAACGGAGCAACCCGCCCCACCACCCCGCAGAAGCCCCTCAGAACAGAGCCTACCTGGCAGTGGCTCCGGCAGTGGCTCCGGCAGTGGCGCTTCCGGCTGCTGCTGGGCTGCGGCTGCAAATGGCAGCCGCTACACCAGCCGTCATTTGCGTCCCTTCGCTGAGCCGTGATAGGCTACGTAAATATTTATGTAGCCTATCACAGCTCAGCGAAGAGAGGCAAATGGCGGCCACTACGCCGGCCGCCATTTGCGTCTCCAGACTTGCCGCAGACGGATGTCCAGCTGCGGATGCACCCAACTGGCGGCTCCGCGGAATCGCCGCGGAGCGGAGCTGGCCAAGCAGGATTCCGGAAGGAGGGACGGAGCGCCTCCCCCCGCCCCGCGGATGCTACTTACGAAACAGGTAAGTAGTTTCGTACATCCCTACTTTTGAATCCCCAGCAGCCCTTGCCATAAAAAGGGGAAATTGAGCCATGTACAAAACAGCAGGGGGTGGAGAGTCCACCCAGCCACACATGACCATGATAGTTGTCGTCGTCGTCGTCATCGTCATCATCATCATCATCCCTACGGCCACACAAAAGCACTCTTTTGTGCTACATTTTTCTGTTTGGTGGACTCCCATTAACTGCCTGGTCCTTAAACTTAAGTTAAGGTTCAGACAGTTCATTGGAGTTGATGGATTCCAGTGAACTGCCTGGTCCTTAATTGCCTACAGTGGAAGAAGGAGCTGAGAAGGAGCATGTGACAAGAAGAAGGGAGGAGGAAACAGAGAGAAGGTACTGGCAGGCAGGCATGGAAGCACAGTAAGCATTTCCTTGGTCACTGCCAGTGGCAGTAAAGGAGGTCTGGAGGAGATTGATCGGGCTGTTCAAAGTAAGTAAATGACTTGCTGTCTATGGGGGAAAGGAAAGAATGATGGCAGTTTGGTGCCCCCACCCCCAAAGAGAAATCACCTTTGGACTTCAGTCTGTGGAACACCCTGCCATAGTCGCTAATAGAGTTCTCAAATAAACCCCTCAGTTAGGGAATGATGCATTAACTATAATATTTTAACTGCTGCTTCCAAAATAAACCCTCTGTGTTCTAGGCACCAAGTAGCTTGGTGCCTAAGGCATAGGCATGGGAGGGACACAACCACAAGAGACTAGCTTGTGGTAGCTTGTGGAAAATTAAGAAGTTTATTAAGATAAACTTCTCCTTGATTGGGTGGTGGATAGTAGACTCCGACCACCATGTTCCTTTTATTCTTTGCTCCATTTCTTTTAACCCAGATGCTCTTGATGGGGCTACCAAGTTCATCCTCCTATATTTCTATACAGAGATGTGTATTTTTAACATATAGTGTGACTCCACCTCCTTCCTTCTGTTCTTTTTGAACAAGTTTTATCCTTCAATTGCTGTATTCCAGTCATGGGAGTCATCCCACCAAATTTCAGTTACACCTATCAAGTCGTATTTTCTAGAGGATTGGCTATCCTTGACTTGATCCTAACCAACAGAGATAACTTAGTGGATAAAGTAGCAGTTATGGGAACTCTGGGGGAAAGTGACCATGTTATACTCGAGTTCTTGGTTCTAAAGGAAGCAAAAGCCGAGTGTAGCCAAACACATACCCTGGATTTTAGGAAAGCCAATTTTAATAAACTCAGAAGCAAGGGAGAAAGGGGAAGATATATCCAACTGAATGCAGAGTTCCAGAGAATAGCAAGGAGAGACAAGAAGGCCTTCTTAAATGAACAATGCAAGGAAATGGAGGAAAACAACAGAATGGGAAAGACTAGAGGTCTCTTCAAGAAAATTGGAGATCTCAAGGGAACATTTTGCACAAAGACGGGCATGATAAAGGACAAAGAAG
The DNA here is from genome assembly GCF_057233095.1 of Heloderma suspectum. Lineage (NCBI taxonomy): Eukaryota > Metazoa > Chordata > Lepidosauria > Squamata > Helodermatidae > Heloderma > Heloderma suspectum. The sequence continues at coordinate 101,247,553 of NC_139459.1, forward strand.
GCAGGGACCTCACAGAAGCAGATGAGATTAAGAAGAGGTGGAAAGAATACACAGAAGAACTATACAGGAAAGATCTTAATGTCTTTGATAGCCATGATAGTAATGTCCTTGATAGCCATGATAGTGCGGTCACTGAACTTGAGCCGGACATCCTCGAAAGTGAAGTCAAGTGGGCCTTAGGAAGCATTAGTAACAACAAAGCTAGCGGAGAAGACAGTATTCCAGCTGAGCTATTTAAAATCCTAAAAGATGATGCTGTTAAAGTGCTGCATTCAATATGCCAACAAATTTGGAACACTCAGCAATGGCCGCAAGACTGGAAAAGGTCAGTTTACATTCCAATTCCAAAGAAGGGCAACGCCAAAGAGTGTTCAAACTACCGCTCAATTGCGCTCATTTCACATGCCAGCAAGGTGATGCTCAAAATCCTACAAGCTAGGCTTCAGCAGTATACGAACCGAGAACTACCGGAAGTACAAGCTGGGTTTCGAAGAGGCAGAGGAACTAGAGATCAAATCGCCAACGTTCGCTGGATCATGGAGAAAGCAAGAGAATTCCAGAAAAACGTCTATTTCTGCTTCATTGACTACGCTAAAGCCTTTGATTGTGTGGATCACAACAAACTCTGGCAAATTCTTAAAGTGATGGGAGTACCAGACCACCTTACCTGTCTCCTGAGAAACCTGTACGAGGGTCAAGAAGCAACAGTAAGAACCAGACATGGAACAACCGAGTGGTTCAAAATTGGGAAAGGAGTACGACAAGGCTGCATATTGTCACGCTGCTTATTTAACTTATATGCAGAGTACATCATGAGAAATGCCGGGTTGGATGAATCAGAGGTCGGAATTAAGATTGCTGGGAGAATTATCAACAACCTCCGATATGCAGACGATACCACCCTAATGGCAGAAAGCGAAGAGGATCTAAAGAGCCTGTTGTTGAGGGTGAAAGAGGAGCGTGCAAAAGCTGGTTTGAAACTCAACATTAAAAAAACGAAGATCATGGCATCTGGCCCTATCACTTCCTGGCATATAGAATGGGAAGAAATGGAAGCAGTGACAGATTTTACTTTCTTGGGCTCCAAGATCACTGCAGACGGTGACTGTAGCCATGAAATTAAAAGACACTTGCTCCTTGGGAGGAAAGCTATGGCAAACCTAGACAGCATGGTAAGAAGCAGAGACATCACCTTGCTGACAAAGGTCCGTCTAATCAAAGCTATGGTTTTCCCAGTAGTAATGTATGGCTGTGAGAGCTGGACTATAAGGAAGGCTGAGCGCCGAAGAATTGATGCTTTCGAACTGTGGTGCTGGAGAAGACTCTTACCAGTCCCCTGGACTGCAAGGAGGTCCAATCAGTCAATCCTAAAGGAAATCAACCCTGAGTGCTCATTGGAAGGACAGATACTGAAGCTGAAGCTCAAATATTGTAGCCATCTAATGTGAAGAGAAAACTCTCTGGAAAAGACCCTGATGCTGGGAAAGACTGAAGGCAAAAGGAGAAGGGGACGGCAGAGGATGAGATGGCTAGATAGCATCACCGATGCAATGAATATGAACTTGAGCACGCTCCGGGAGAGTGCGCAGGACAGGAAGGCCTGGCGTGCTATGGTCCATGGGGTCACGAAGAGTCGGACATGACTGAACGACTGAACAACAACACTGGCAAGGGACTCTAATGAGAAAAGGAGTCCAAGACGGTTGGAAGCTTTTAAAAAAGGAAATTCTAAAGGCACGATTACAAACAATTCCAACAAGAAAAAAAAGGAGGAAGACAACGGAAGAAGCCAATGTGGCTTCACAAAAAGCTTAGAGATGACCTGAAGACAAAAAAGGACACATATAGGAATGGAAGGAAGGCCAAGCTACAAAGGAAGAGTACAGGCAGGTAGCACAGAATTGCAGGGATGGCGTCAGGAAGGCTAAAGCTGAGAACGAGCTGAGGTTGTTAGCAAGGGATGCTAAAAGCAACAAAAAGGCTTTCTTCATATATGTGCATAGTAAAAGACAGGAAAGAAATGGTGGTTCAACTATTCAGTGAGGATGGCAAAATGATAACAGATGACAAAGAAAAGGCAGAAGTGCTCAATTCCTACTTCAGCTCAGTCTTCTCCCGAAAGAAGGTCTATGACGTAAAGATTTACGTAGCCTATCACGGCAAAGAGCAGGAACACAAATGGCGTCCGCTACGCCAGACGCCATTTGTGTTCCAGTGGCCAGAAGTCAGCCAGCAGCCGGGAGCCGGCTGGCAGCTCTGCGGACTTGCCGCAGAGCAGAGCCGGCTGGCCATCCAGGATTCCAGGGGGGAGGGATGGATCACCTCCCCCCCACAAACTCCAGGTAAGGGGTTTTCACACATCCCTACTAATGAGAAAAGGAGTCCAAGATGGGTGGGAGTTTTTTTAAAAAAGGAATGTATCTTTTTTTGTTTTCAGGTCATCTCTAAGCTTTTTGTGAAGCCACATTGACTTCTTCTGTTGTCTTCCTCCTTTTTTTTTCCTGTTGGAATTGTTTGTAATTGTGCCTTTAGAATAGTGCCCAATAATAGTCTTCGAAAACATGTAGGAAGACAGCCAGACTATAAAGCACATAGTCTTCGATTGTATAGCCCCTAGACCAGCTGGAGCAGCTCAGCTAGGAGACAGGAAACAGTTGGGATACAAATGGCACAGAAACAGAAGGGATTCATCAGGAACTTGTACGACTGGCTCCTGCAAGTGCTGGATGAGTATCTTTCTCCATGCAGAGAGAGGAAAAATGGGCTGGATGACATCATGGGAGGTGGCTGAGATTTCGGGTAGGGGCCCACCTGCTTGGTCCAAGGTGGGCAGTTTGGCTCCTGGACCAGAGTAACTTCCCCTGTTCCATATGAGCCTTTTCACCACCAATCAAATGTGTTGACCTCTTGACCAAACTGAATTATATTTTACCATTACGAAGGCAGTTGCAACTGTCTTATGCCCAATGCAAAGTAGCAGAACCAGGCTTCCTGCCGATTTGGTTCCATTATAACCTCACTCAGAGGTCAATCACAGCATATAAACATTACAAAACAGAAACAGATAAGAGTACAGCATTTCTTCTTAGGTGATTTTACAGCCCTAGTGTGCTTGTTTTGTAAATAATAATAGCCTGTATGGTGTGTTATTTTTGTTTGCCTTTTTTTTAAGCGCATTCTACCTCATGCTCATCTGAAACTATCTAAGCCATGGATGTTTTAAGTATATTTTAAAAACATACATATGTTCCAAATGATACCAAAATAATTACCTATGATAGAAAACTATTTTATCTTATTGTATCCTTATGAAAGCTATATTGCAACAAATATCTGGAGCGCCATAAAACAAATCTGTGTTGTCATGGAAACATACAGGAAGAGGCTTATTTTATAATGAGTATAACCATTTATTTTTAGTATTGTAATGGAGGGAGCAATCCTGTGGCCCCTAGAGAGTGTCTGGGGGGCCATAGGATTGTTCGGTGCTTGGAGCCAGGAAACTGCAAACCCACCCCTCCTACTCCCCCTTGTAGCCAGTGTTTAGTGAACCGCGCTGGCTACCTCTCTGCACTCAGAAACCTGAGCATGGTGACAGGGAAAGGGGGCAGTCCCGGGGGGTGGGGGAGGAGACTGGGCAAGCTGCCTTATGCAGCTTCCTATGCTCACCCCCCCCTTCATGGATCACTGCCTTGTTGTGGCGAAGGGGCTTGCGTAACTCAGTGAAGCCATAAGCTATGCCATGCAGGGCCACCCAAGACGGACAGGTCATGGCAGAGAGTTCTGACAAAATGTGGTCCACTGGAGAAGGAAATGGCAACCCACTCCAGCATTCTTGCCAAGAAAACCCCATGCAACGTATCACAAGGCTAAAAGAGATGACGCCGGAAGATGAGCCCCTCAGGTCGGAGGGTGTGCAATATACTACTGGGGAAGAGCAGAGGGTATTTCCAAGTAGCGCCAGAAAGAGTGAAGCGGCTGGGCCAAAGCCGAAAGGACACTCAGCTGTGGATGTGTCTGGTGGTGAAAAGAAAATCCGATGCTGTAAAGAACAATATTGTTTAGGAACCTGGAATGTAAGATCAATGAATCAAGGTAAGCTGGAGGTGGTCAAACATGAGATGGCAAGATTGAACATCGACATCTTGGGAATCAGCGAACTCAAATGGACAGGCATGGGCGAATTTAATTCAGGTGACCATCATATCTACTACTGTGGGCAAGAATCCCTGAGAAGAAATGGAGTAGCACTCATAGTCAACAAAAGGGTGGGAAAAGCAGTACTGGGGTACAATCTCAAAAACGATAGAATGATCTCAGTACGAATCCAAGGCAAACCATTCAACATCACAGTAATTCAAGTCTATGCCCCAACCACTGAGGCCGAAGAAGCTGAGGTTGATCGGTTCTATGAAGACCTACAACACCTTCTAGAACTAACACCAAAAAAAGATGTCCTCTTCATCATAGGGGATTGGAATGCTAAAGGAGGAAGTCAAGAAATCACCGGGATAACAGGCAGGCATGGCCTTGGTGTACAAAATGAAGCAGGACAAAAGCTAATAGAGTTTTGCCAAGAGAACACGCTGATCATAGCAAACACTCTTTTCCAACAGCACAAGAGACGACTCTACACATGGACATCACCAGATGGTCAATATCGAAATCAGACTGATTATGTCCTTTGCAGTCAAAGATGGAGAAGCTCTATACAGTCAGTAAAAACAAGACCTGGAGCTGACTGTGGCTCAGATCATGAGCTGCTTGTTGCAAAATTTCAGCTTAAATTGAAGAACGTAGGGAAAACCACTAAACCATTCAGGTATGACCTCAATCATATCCCTTATGAATATACAGTGGAGGTGAGGAATAGATTTAAGGGATTAGACCTGATAGACAGAGTGCCTGAGGAACTATGGACAGAGGTCCGTAACATTGTTCAGGAGGCAGCAACTCAATCCATCCCAAAGAAAAAGAAATGCAAGAAAGCCAAGTGGCTGTCTGATGAGGCTTTACAAGTAGCTGAAGAAAGAAGGGAAGCGAAAAGCAAGGGAGAAAGGGGAAGATATATCCAACTAAATTCAGAGTTCCAGGGAATAGCAAGGAGAGACAAGAAGGCCTTCTTAAATGAACAATGCAAAGAAATCGAGGAAAACAACGTAATGGGAAAGACTAGAGATCTCTTCAAGAAAATTGGAGATTTCAAGGGAACATTTTGTGCAAAGACGGGCATGATAAAGGACAAAGAAGGCAGGGACCTCACAGAAGCAGATGAGATTAAGAAGAGGTGGCAAGAATACACAGAAGAACTATACAGGAAAGATCTGAATGTCCCTGATAGCCATGATATTGCGGTCACTGAACTTGAGCCGGACATCCTCGAGAGTGAAGTCAAGTGGGCCTTAGGAAGCATTAGTAACAACAAAGCTAGCGGAGATGACAGTATTCCAGCTGAGCTATTTAAAATCCTAAAAGATGATGCTGTTAATGTGCTGCACTCAATATGCCAACAAATCTGGAACACTCAACAGTGGCCACAAGACTGGAAAAGGTCAGTTTACATTCCAATTCCAAAGAAGGGCAACGCCAAAGAGTGTTCAAAGTACCGTACAATTGCGCTCATTTCACATGCCAGCAAGGTTATGCTCAAAATCCTACAAGCTAGGCTTCAGCAGTATGTGAACCGAGAACTACCGGAAGTACAAGCTGGGTTTCGAAGAGGCAGAGGAACTAGAGATCAAATCGCCAACATTTGCTGGATCATGGAGAAAGCAAGAGAATTCCAGAAAAACGTCTATTTCTGCTTCATTGACTACGCTAAAGCCTTTGATTGTGTGGATCACAACAAACTCTGGCAAATTCTTAAAGTGATGGGAGTACCAGACCACCTTACCTGTCTCCTGAGAAACCTGTACGAGGGTCAAGAAGCAACAGTAAGAACCAGACATGGAACAACCGAGTGATTCAAAATTGGGAAAGGAGTACGACAAGGCTGCATATTGTCACCCTGCATATTTAACTTATATGCAGAGTACATCATGAGAAATGCCGGGTTGGATGAATCACAGGTCGGAATTAAGATTGCTGGGAGAATTATCAACAACCTCCAATATGCAGACGATACCACCCTAATGGCAGAAAGTGAAGAGGATCTAAAGAGCCTGTTGTTGAGGGTGAAAGAGGAGAGTGCAAAAGCTGGTTTGAAACTCAACATTAAAAAAACGAAGATCATGGCATCTGGCCCCATCACTTCCTGGCATCTAGAATGGGAAGAAATGGAAGCAGTGACAGATTTTACTTTCTTGGGCTCCAGGATCACCGCAGACGGTGACTGTAGCCATGAAATTCAAAGATGCTTGCTCCTTGGGAGGAAAGCTATGGCCAACCTAGACAGCATAGTAAGAAGCAGAGACATCACCTTGCCGACAAAGGTCCGTCTAATCAAAGCTATGGTTTTCCCAGTAGTAATGTATGGCTGTGAGAGCTGGACTATAAGGAAGGCTGAACGCCGAAGAATTGATGCTTTCGAACTGTGGTGCTGGAGAAGACTGTTACGAGTCCCCTGGACTGCACGGAGGTCAAATCAGTCCATCCTAAAGGAAATCAACCCTGAGTGCTCATTGGAAGGACAGATACTGAAGCTGAAGCTCAAATATTGTGGCCATCTAATGTGAAGAGAAAACTCTCTGGAAAAGACCCTGACGCTGGGAAAGACTGAAGGCAAAAGGAGAAGGGGACGACAGACGATGAGATGGCTAGATAGCATCACCGATGCAATGAATATGGACCTGAGCACGCTCCAGGAGAGAGTGCAGGACAGGAAGGCCTGGCGTGCTATGGTCCATGGGGTCACGAAGAGTCGGACATGACTGAACAACAACAACAACATGCTCACCCCAGTCTCCTTCCCTCCCACTCTGAAGTGTTGCAGCCAGATGGGTGAAATTGGCCGCCTAGCAAAAATGCAGGGCGGCTATGCTCTGGCTGCCCTCCATTATGATACTTGGCAGCCTCTGAGTTTGGAGGCTGCCAAGTATTAACATAGGACTGTGCCCTAATTTTTAAAAAAATATTTATTTAAAATGTTTATATACCAACTTTAATCAGTGATTTCAAGGTGGTTTACAAAAGTTGGAACAAGTGAAATAACAATAGGATGGATCCAGATTTAAGCTGGATCAACTGCGTTGATGGAAGTGAAGTTCTCTGTCCCCTCTTTCCCACAGCAGCCCTTCCAGCCCCCTGAAAATGATACACAGAGAGTGAGGAGTCCCTGCTGAATGGGGTAAGCTGGGGTGTGGGTGTAGGTAGGTAGGAAAACTACTGCAATACCGTGCCACCTACTCCAACTCACAGAGCTGATCCAGAAGGATATCATGGTTGTCAGAACTGTAGCTGGACCTGAAATGACTAGCAGGGAGCAGGAGCAGTTACCAGGGCAATGGAAAAAGAAGATAGGCAGTTGGTGAGGAGAGAGGAAGAAGAGCTGGAGTGGGAGAGTGTTGGCTGACAGAGAGGGAAACTAAAAAAATTCTTCATGAAACAAAGAGGGAAGTGGTGAAAGAAGTTGAGAATAAGCACCCAAGATAACAGAAAAGTAACAGTTTGGAATATTAGAGAGAAGGAATTACTGTTAACAGAAGAAGTGTCTACTACTGAAATAAATTCTCCCTGTCCAGGTCCTGGCATCGGTCATTGACCAAGACTGTTTCAGACTTCAAACCAGGCCTGAGCCCAGACTGGAAAGGATCCAAATAATGGGCATGTGCACGTATGGTATCAATTTTAATGCATTTCTGCTCAAACTTTGTTTTGATGTATTAGGCTCATGTATACCACACACACAGTCATGGTATGTCTGGAAGTCACAAAGAGAGAGAGAGAGATGTGGCTAGTGGCAAGGTAAACAAACAAATATTTGTTTATATATATCTATATTAATGCCAACTGCTTAAAAAATCCTTGCTTTCACTGTTCCCAAATCTGAATGCCATAGACTCACAAATATAATTTGTTCCTTTTGTTTTTTTTCAATATCACTTGCTGACAGAATTGCTTTTTAAATTGTTGTTGTTGTTCAGTCGTTCAGTCGTGTCCGACTCTTCGTGACCCCATGGACCATAGCACGCCAGGCCTTCCTGTCCTGTGCTGTCTCCCGGAGCGTGCTCAAGTTCATATTCATTGCATCCGTGATGCTATCTAGCCATCTCATCCTCTGCCGTCCCCTTCTCCTTTTGCCTTCAGTCTTTCCCAGCATCAGGGTCTTTTCCAGGGAGTTTTCTCTTCGCATTAGGTGGCCAAAATATTGGAGCTTCAGCTTCATTATCTGTCCTTCCAATGAGCAGTCAGGGTTGATTTCCTTTAGGATGGACTGATTTGACCTCCTTGCAGTCCAGGGGACTTGTAAGAGTCTTCTCCAGCACCACAGTTCGAAAGCATCAATTCTTCAGCGCTCAGCCTTCCTTATAGTCCAGCTCTCACAGCCATACATTAATTACTACTGGGAAAACCATAGCTTTGATTAGACGGACCTTTGTCGGCAAGGTGATGTCTCTGCTTCTTACTATGCTGTCTAGGTTGGCCATAGCTTTCCTCCCAAGGAGCAAGCGTCTTTGAATTTCATGGCTATAGTCACTGTCTGCGGTGATCTTGGAGCCCAAGAAAGTAAAATCTGTCACTGCTTCCATTTCTTCCCCTTCTATATGCCAGGAAGTGATGGGGCCAGATGCCATGATCTTCGTTTTTTTAATGTTGAGTTTCAAACCAGCTTTTGCACTCTCCTCTTTCACCCTCAACAAGAGGCTCTTTAGATCCTCTTCGCTTTCTGCCATTAGGGTGGTATCGTCTGCATATCGGAGGTTGTTGATAATTCTCCCAGCAATCTTAATTCCGACCTCTGATTCATCCAACCCGGCATTTCTCATTATGTACCTGAACATAAAAAATCAGTCTGTGGCTTGCTGATGAAGTTATTGCCTCAAAAGGCTGTTTGGGATTATGGCAAATGTAGCTTTGGTACTGGATAATTAGGTGATATACACAACAGGCGATTATTACAAAATAAAGATGACTGTGCATATTAGCTTTCACATATATGAAATACACCAAATATACTGAAGTATTCATTCTGTATTGAAAGGTTAGTAGAATACAGGAATCTGCACAAAAAAGATAATTCATGAAAAGTAAGTGATACTTAGGGCACAATCCTATGCATGTTTAGACAGAGAAAAGTCCTACAGCATGGCTGGCTGGGGAATGCTGGGAGTTGTAGGACTTTTTCAGTTTAAACATACACAAGATTGTGCCCTTGCTTACGACCTAACCAAGAGCATTCAATTTTCAAACCTAAGCACTTATACTTAGAAACAAGTTCTACTGATTATAATATGACTTAGAAGAGAATTAACCCTATAAAGTAGTGGCTCAGCTGGGGAGAATTATGGAGAATCTTCTTTGCAGGGGAGAATCAGTAAGCGGGAGAGGGTGCTTAACACTTCTGCTTTCTGAATCTTCGCTGCAAATGCCCCCCAGGAGTTTTTAATGTTTTCCTTCTACCAGTTCCCAAGAATGGAAGCGCAGTTGGGGAGAAAACATGGAGTGGTGGGAAAGAGAGGTTAGCAGGCAAGAAACCATCATGGACACAGGAAGGGTTAACCATCCTTCCATCCTGCTTCCTGATCCTCAAATACAAGTGCTTTCCATACCCTGCTTTCCAATTATCTTAGCAAATATAGAGGTGGGAACACACATTTACTGAGATAATGTCCGCTCCCATCTTCATTTCCGAGTAAATATGATTAGGATTTGAATGTGAGTTTTGAATGTGAGTTTCAATAAATAGCAGAGAGAGAGAGATTATTTTAAAGCATCAAATAGCACTACAAACAAGTTTGTTCTGTGTGTGTGTGTGTGTGTGTGTGTGTGTTTATGTATACACACACACACACTTTTCTGGTTTAATTCCTTTATGTATATTCTCAAATGGTTAAAAATGTTTTGTTAAAACACACAAAAAGGAATATTGTGTGGCGTGCTATGTTTCCCTGGTAGAGGCAAGTCAGCAGATTATCCCAGGAGTCTATCAACATTAGTTTCACATTATAAGCATCAAAAAGGTGTAAATACTGAAGTCAGTGTGGGAAAACAGTGGTTAGCCTGTAGAAGCCACCTTCCTCATTTTGTATACAAATGAATGGTACTTCTGCCAAACAGTGTGTGCTTATATTTTATGTATAGGAGTAATTGTTAAAAAGCCTGATATTTTCATCTTATATCACCCTTTTTCTGGTTCCTTATTTTTGTTATTTTCCCCCAGATTTTTGTCAGAAAGAAGAAAAAGAAATGTTTTTTCTTCTCACCGAGAAAATTGTAGGGTAGAAAAATCTATGTAAGACTTTTACTGAAGATAATGTCAGCTATTGTCTTCTATTGAATAAGGTGTAGCATAGTTGCATTTTGCTGACAAAACAGCAGAATATATTTCATAGGATATGCAGAAGCCCATGTTAGGTTTAGCCACCCGCTCTTGAGCCCAGATTACCATGACCTCTCCACCGTTTTTTTATCTTTCCTTCTCTCTCATCCTATGTTTTGAATGTAGTAAGCCTCAAGCTGTATACAGGCTATTGTTTCTGTGGATAAAATGTTCTTCCTCATTACTGCAATTATGGCAATACGAATAGACCCAATCCAGTTTCAGTAGCTTCATCACTGTCCAAATGCAATGAGGTGTTTGCTTTGTTTCCCTAATTTCAACATCTTCCCCAAGTACATAGGTGGCTGTCCTGCTTGAGCTTGATCCCAGCTGGGCCCCTGACCTGAATGCAGTGGAGAAGCCAAGTCAGAATTTAGCTGGTATCTAGGAGTCAGAAACATGGATGGTTCACCTGTCATCTGGGTTACACAGAGCATAGCACTTGTGTTGTTCCAGTGGATAGAGCACAACTGAAGGTTTATGTAGTCTGGTCTTCAGATCCAGCTACCAACAGCCCAGACCACCAGGCTTCCTGCTCCTGAGGAGTCCTTTACTCTTGAGGAACTCTCCTGCTTCTGAGGAGCCCACCCCTGAAAAATCTGGTTTCTTTGGGCTTCGGGTGTGTGCTTTGCGAATGTGAGACCACATGCACAGTTGCTTGGCCTCTTTCTCTGACCCCATGGGTGAGGTAAGTTAATCAGGAACCTTGTCTGCAAGTGCCTCAAGAACCACTGTTGATGAAGGGCCTGGACTCTTTGGAGGTTTGAGGAGGGTACCTATGGGAATGCTGATGTCAGGGGAGTCTCATAGGGTCCTTGGCTTCAAAACTTTCATTAGAGGGGAGAAGACTTTCTGGCCTAGGTCAGGCATGACAGTGGCCTCCCCCAAGCACATAGATAGGCAGTGGTTGTTCCCCACCTGGATGAGAAGCACAGTAGGTCAGTGACAGAGCACAAGCTTTGTTTGCACACATACAGATGACCCTATATTCAGGCCCCAGCGTCTTCAGTTAATGGAATCCTGGGCAGAAAGACCTCTGCTTGAGACCTATTCAAGGCTGCCTTGAGTGGCACTGCCACCTTGAGCATCATGGTTTGGCAGAAAGGTACAATATAAATTCCATTAATAAATAATAAATACTGATACACCAGGACTGGACTACATGGTTCGCCCTCAGTATTATTGTTGTTGTTGTTGTTGTTGTTATTATTGTTGACATTTCTATACTGCCCAATAACCGAAGCTCTCTGGGTGGTTTACAAAGATTCAGTATAATCAGTATAAACCAGCTTTATATGTTTCACATATGTTGGAGGACCAAGCAGCCTGGCTATGGCACAGAGCTAAGCTTACACTCTTGCTTGACTTACCTTAGAATCTACGATGCAATGCTGCTTGCTTTTCAGCTCAGATGACTAGAGGCAGGCAACGCCATTTCAAAGCATGTGTATTTGTGAAATTCACTAGGCCAGATTGCTGCAGCTTTTGGTTGAGTTAATTTCATTCTTAAACAGCAAACTGCACCTATCCCTTTCAATTTTTAAAAATCTTTAGGTGCTCCAGGAAGTGGGGAATAACAACATGCTACTTATCATGAGCTTTATCCAATAGAAGTTTTGAACGGTCACACCAGAGCATGCTGCCTATCCTACAATACTGGTGGTCACTCTTCTGAATCGGCTATCCCAGACTGCATGAAGTGCTATGAGAACGTAAACCATTGATTTGACCATAGAGCATGAGAGGACACAAAAAAGGAATATATGTGTGTGTGCACGCGCACATGTGTGTGCTTAATGACAACTGTACAATGCTGCTTTCCTCCAAGTCTTTGAAAAACTATGTATACCCTTTTGCTGCATCAGTTCTACATTCTATACACTCAGCATATAGCACACTGAAGATACTAGATAAGGTTTCTGTCTGAATAATTTGTTTCATAGTAGGAATTGCCTTCTTCCAAACTTCCTGCCGGGTTTTTTTGTACAGACACGTTTACAAAAGGTGATCTTTCTCCTGCTCTCTCTGTATGTAGCAATATTAAATATTTTCTCCATAAAACACCCAACCAGAATGAGTACTATTCTGGCATATGGGTTTCAGAAAAAGCTAGTTCCATTTATTTCAGAGGAAAAACAGTTGCTAGAAGGTAGCAGTGGCAAGTCAGGAAGCGTATGTTTGGTAATTTTAGCACAAGATGTAGCTTTTACAGCGTCAGTATGACTGTCTAGAGTGCAATGAAAATGGATAAAGCTGAATCCTCCCCAGGAAGAGTTATAATTAAAGTAGTTATTCCTCCATTTCAATCTGTTCTGCCCAGTTTTTCTTCCTTATTTCATATTTAATTATTACAACAACCAAAATCCTATGTCTTTACCCTGTGAGACTTTGTGAATGTGTTTATCTAAATTATCGTCACTTCTCTTTAAAGTAGGTATCCTGTGTTAAATTTCTCCCTCATACATCCCCTTTAAAAACAGGACTTATACACACACGTAACTGGATGTAGAATTGCTGCATCTAGTTGCTGGGTCAGAATAATTCTATGAATAAGCTGTTTGAAAAGTATGCACAACATATGCACAAGTGTGTAAAGCAAAGTTGGTAAATATTTAATATTAACATGTATAAATGGAACATTTACATTCTATAGAACAAGGGAAAACAATTTCATCATACACACCCTCCTTAAAACTAAGAAACGATCACTTTTCTACAGGATTTAAAGGAACACAGCATGATAATTTTGGCTCGATTAAGGAAACTGTTACAGCTGCTGGCTATTGAATACTAAAGTAGAATCCCAGGAGGTTGGGGTGAAAGATATAGCCTTGAATAACCTAGTTGATCTGTCTGCATGTGTGTCTCACAAGCTACAAGTAAGGAACAGACACCATCCATGCTTTAAGCTTCTCCGATCTGTTTTTTTCTTTGGTCACCTGCAGTCAGAGTGTTCTGACTGTGGCAGGAAGAAATAAGAAAACTATACAATAATCAGAGAAGCCCTGTCAGGATATTAGAGTACAAAAATGTTTATGGAACCAAACATAACAGATTGTTTTAATAAACAAAAATAGTAAGTCTGGCATATCTTAATTTCTACTGTGTTTCCTTCTCCTTCCAGTTTAGAAATAATAGCTGTTATACTTCAAGGTGGGGTGTGTGTGTGTGTGTGGGGGGGTGTAAGTATGATTTCTGTTTTCTTCCATTTCTCATTGCCTGAATTCCTCATTGTTTGTTGGATTATTTTTCTTAGCCACGGGAATTATGGAGGCATTAATACAGAGAAAAATAATTTATAATTTATGAGTAATACACATGATATAAGCCTGCTATTGCTAGCTTCATCACAGATTAATTCCATGTGATTACAGGAGCCAGTAAACTGCTTAACAGTTTCTGGGATCTGAAGAAGATGAACCTAGTGGGGGTAGCTGGAATGTTCATGAGAACATATGAAGAGACATGCTGGATCAGGCTAAAGGCCTCCCTAGACCAACATTCTGTTCCCACTGTGGCCAACCAGATGCCTATGAAAAGCCCACCAGCAGGACATGAGTGCAATAGGAACCTCCCACCCATGTTCCCCAGTACCTGGTATTAAGAGGCATACTGCCTCTAATACTGGAGGTAATATATAGCCATCATGACTAGCAGCCATTGGTAGACTTATCCTCTATGAAAAACCCTTATCCTCTTCTTGCACTGGTTTTGCTTTGGCTAGTGGTGGAAGATTCACACATGTCCAGCCTATCTGGGGAAAGGTGCTGCCAGTGTGACATGCGCCAGGTGATAGGCTTGCACATCACTTCCACCCTAGCCTCTAGAGGCTTCCAGGGTGTTCTCTCAATGTGCATTGAGAGAACACCCCTTGTCCATCACCCCTTGCTTTTCCCACATCACTCAATGTAGGGAAGGTGCCAGCTTGCCCCACTGCTCGTGTTCTTGCAGTGCCTTCTGCAACACTGCCTAGATGAAGTTCAGGTGTGTCCAAGCACTAGGCAGGTGATGGTAGCAGTCATCCCAGAGAGGGAAAGAATTCAGTGTAGTAAGATTTCTCTCACACTTGCACACACCCCTCCCCTAATTTGAAGGTCCTCAGTCGTCTCTGATTTTGTGTATCAAGCCCATATGATGAACCAGTAATGGGAAACATATGCCTGACATGGTTTGAGAGTGGGAAAGGGAACTGTTTTTAAAATCATTCCAGTCCCCCTGTCCCCATTAATGCAACATATTCCAACCTGTGTATCTGCTTTAAAAACAAAACTGTGTTTCTAAAAACTCAATGAATGTGTGAGTTTTTGTTACACAGGATGCAGATGTCTTTTCATAAGATAATGCTCCTGTTGAAGGGATATATTGCTTTCCTATACTCGCACTACAATATTTTGTCCTGGAGAAAATGCAATTTTACATATTCCCTGCCTCCCCCCCCCCCAAGTAAGATGACAGCTGAGAGTGTTAGTGGGCTGTGGACTGTGGCTGCACGTGTGCCATTATTAGTGACAAGCAATACCCTAACTGGTAGACGTTTGAAAAGGCTAATTTATACATTTATGAAAAGAATCCTTAGCAATGGGCACTCCCCTTTTTTAGCTTGGGGATGCTCACATTGCCTTAATCATATCTGACACTTTTTAGAAAGGCTAACTTCTTTGAAGGCTATGCGCTTTCTCCATCCAGCACTCACTGATGTGCTGATTTTTTTTAAAGCTATGATCTTAAGCACAGCTGTTTTTCCCTCTACATAAATGAGAGAGAGAGAGAGAGAGAGAGCGCAAGAGAAAGAGAGAGAGCAGGGGGATATCTGCAGCAAGGCTTTCCCTAATCCGTTACATGACCATGTTGCTATTGGTGCAAGATAAAAACCAGTGTTTCATTTTGTTTTTAATTCGTCTGGAGATGCCCTTTAAAGTGAAGCATTCCCAGCCTTATGCAACCCATTGATCTATAGAGCTTCACGTGGTTTCCTTAGAAGAAATACGCCTCTAAATGCATCTTCAGTTTTATTTATTTTTTTCAGAAAAATGGCAGTATGCCAAGAGACAACCCTCGCCATTTGCAGCTAATAAAATGCCCCAGTTATAGCAGGGCAGTTATAAATTAAAACGTTAATGTCAGATACAGTAAATCAAAGGGTGAACAGGTACTCTCTTTTCTTTTTGGTAACAGTTTGTGACCCATCTCTTCTCACTATGAATATTAGTCCTTCCTCTTTGAAAGCTTTATCTCTTTTCTTCCAGTGCTTCACAAGAGAAATCAGGGACTACCCTTTCCTTGGCTTGATTTATATGTTCCATTGGCACCTCTCTGTAATAAAAAGAAAGCAAAATAAATGGCTTGTACTCCGAAGGGAGAGAGGGAACAGCAACGAGCACACGGCTCTTGCTGCAGGCTTTTTTTTCTTTTTTTTTTAAATACAGGCTGTCCCTTTCCTTGTAATACGGTGCAGCCCTCCCCAGAGCAGCAGCAAGCAGCCTGATTGCTCCCGTTCAAACACATTTGGTATGCATGAGCACTGCTGTTCCAAGCTGGGAGGGTGTTTTCTTAAGGAGGATCAGTGGCGAAAGCAAATCCACTTTGCCAGCCTTTCAGCCAAGTTATAGGAGGCATCTTGTCTTATGGAATTGCAGGTGTGGGCATTTTATGGACATGGGATGTCAAACCCCATGGAGGAGCACTTGTTTTGTGGGCATTTGTAAGGTTTGTGCTTCATTATTCCAGTGGAATTTTTGAGGGTCATGAGTCAAAGTGATGCTCCCCGGCCACTAAACTGGACCATTCGGAAGCTGTGCCATGCTGCCTTTCTCCCATCTGTCAGACTACTTAAGGTACTGTAAAAAAAAACAAACCCCACAACATTGTATTTTACTATCAGTGTTTTTGTTTTCAACTATTTCTCACATTGTGTAAGTGTAGCGCAAATCCACAAATACTTTTTGCACTTAAGTTTAGGATGTGATTCTTTTTCCTGTCGTTGTAGAAATTACGTTGCCCACATGCAGATAGGAAAAGTGCATTTGTAGCCCTGGGTGGCATGTTTAGAATGAGTACTGTGGTGTGAGATGCGTTTAATGCGAGTGTTGAGTAAGAGATGTTCGATGTAACAAGGAAATTAGTTCTATGGTATGTGATTGTGAAAAGTCTCAGCAGCTGTCACTTTCTGTTACTTATTAAATCTCCAGGGCCACCCATGGGCACAGTACAGTATTATGTTCTGTGCTAATTTATTAATGCAGTTTATATAAATGGCTGGTTTAATATCCTCACATGGTGATTTAAGGTCAGCCTCTGGCTAGGAGAAAAACTTCCTGATTATGCTTTCTTCTAAATGGAGTAACAAATATGCTTTTGATTGTCATAAGCCTCCTTTAAATATCAGACTGTGTCTTTTTGTTGTTGCTGTTGTTCCAGTGGCATAAGCTCCATTTATTTCACTAAGCCTTGCTCTAATAAAATATGCTGAGCACAGGAACTCTGTTTTATTATAAGCATACACTAATTTGTAGGGCAACACTGCTAATGATGTACCTCGGTTCAGTAAATTTCAGCAACATCTAAGGAGGATGTGTTGAGCAGCAAGCATTTCATGTCTGTTTTCAAAAGTGTGTTTTATTAGACATAGTCCTACCCTATGCACCTTTACTTGGGAGCAAGCTCCAGTGTGTTCAATGAGGCTTGTTCCCAGATGCACACATAGGATTGCAGCCAAACTATACGGTAGGTGCAGTGTCATGATTATTGCCATGTGTGTGTTTTAAACTGAAAAGCAAACTTGGAATCTTCAATCAAGAGTGGGAAAACTGGCAGGCAGGTATTTTTCCTTCCTCCAATTTCTCTGCTCAAAACTGCCCCCCCACCTGCTTGTCCTCTAATAGTAGGTTTTGTATAATTTGGCCCTTATTACACCTGTACATGTTTCAGGGAACCACAGCCCATCATAGGTGCTTGCCATATGAACACATGGGGAGGGGCGGGGGACAGATGCATGTAGCCACTTTAGACTTGACTAGGTACACCACTTGTACACACGTAGTTCTACTTTACATTCTTAATTCATAATGTGACCTTCAGATTCATGAAGCCATTCTTCTTGGTTTGTGCTCTTATCTTAACTTTTCACTGACAGACTTAGAAAACCATCCAATTATTTTTGGTGCATATATTTAAATGTTGATGTTATCAGTTAATTATATGCAGTTATTGTGTGGGGGGGGGCGGGGGTAGTTGTGGTATGGGTTACCTACAATGAGTAATACTTGAGTTTTTAGTTCAGTTTTCCTGAGATCCATGGCTAGTTATTGCAGTAAATGGTTTGAACACTGCTGCAAGTCTGCCTTGGTACATCTTGACTGGACACAAGAAACGTATTCTAGTAAAAATTGCTGCTTTTTGTTTTGAAACATAAATGGATACATATGAGCAGTGTAAGGTAAAATTGCTGCTTCTTTTTGTTTTGAAGCACAAGTGGATACATACTGGCAATGTAAAGTAATGGATCATAATGTGTATTATTCTTAAATGAAAGTGGATGGGTGCATACCCCAAAGATAAAGTACATGTGTTGAATTTGTAAGATAGAAAGCTCTTATGGAATCAAAACAAGTTTGGGAGAAAAATGATTACAGGCAAAGTTCACTACTTAGAGCACAGTTCTGTACATGTCTACGCAGAAGTAAGTCCAGTTGAGTTCAGTGGGACTTACTCCCAGGTAAGTGTGTATAGGCTTTCAGCCTTAAGCATTAAATGTACCAAGAGGGAACAAGGCATAACACGTGAAGCCTGATAAGCCCTTTCTATTGTTTAAATATTGATGATATTTTGATAAAGCGATATTGCATCCTGCTCACAAATCTTAAATAATAACAAACACATATAAGTTAAAAGCAGTAATTATTGTTGAAACATAATGTAGCTTGTATACAACTTTTTTGTGATGTAGAAATAATAAGGTAAGGAGAGGCTTCCATGAATAGATGGAACACTAATAAGAAACTTAGGGTTATGCAAGGACTAGTTTCTCTGCATAGTTAAGAGCACGCACTATCCTACAGGGAATGGAAAAGAGATGGAGTTTGGGGCTTCTTGGATAAGCTTGAGCAATGCAGGAAAAATACACGTAGTACACTCTAAAAGAGACTATTTTATCCATATTCATAATAATTTGGTAGCATTTACTTAAAGTGTAAGATTGTATTGTGTCTCAGTATACAACTCACTGCCTTTTGCGTTCATAATAATAGGAATGGGCCAGTTTATAGAGACCAACAGCTTCCTTCTTACTTTTGTCTTTTGCAGTTTATATAAAAAGCCATACAACCTTTTTACTGAGGCAAAACATCCACATAGATGTAATAGAAATTCACTTGTAGAAGTATCTCCTAGGGG
Organism: Heloderma suspectum; assembly: GCF_057233095.1. NCBI lineage: Eukaryota > Metazoa > Chordata > Lepidosauria > Squamata > Helodermatidae > Heloderma > Heloderma suspectum. Next base: position 101,266,421 of record NC_139459.1, read on the forward strand.
TGGACGAAAGGCACTTACCTTTCGTCAAAGCTTGTTCGCGGTGGGGGGGAGGCTCTTCGCTGCTCCCCCCGTGAAGTTCAGGCCGGGGGGGAGGCTTCCCACCTCACCCCGGCTGAAATTCAGGCTGGGGGGGAGGCTTCCCGCCTCGCCCGGCCACGAACTCCATTGATTTTTTTTTTTAAAAAAAACACCCCCGTGATAGGCTACGTGACGATTTACGTAGCCTATCACGGCTAGATCTGCAAAGTCAGCCGTGATAGGCTACGTTAATCGTCACGTAGCCTATCACGGGGGCGTTTTTTTTTTTCTTTCATTGGAATGGCGGCGGCGGCGGCAGCCGGTCGAAAGACCGGCTGCCGCTCCCGCCCCGCTCGAACACCCGCCGAACCGCCGGCCGGACCCGCCGCCGGGAGGGACATTCGGCGAAGGTAAGTCCCGTCCCGGGGGGGGTGCGGGGTGCGGGGGGGTGCGGAGGATTTCTCCCCGAAACTTGTTCGGGGGGCCGAACACGTTGGCGCTCGGCCCCCCAAAGTTTCGGGGAGAAATTCTCCGCCATCCCTAGTATCTCCACACTTTGCTTTTAGCTTCTATTCACCACCACCACTACCACCACCTCCACACTGCATTATTAAGATCCTGGTCCTAGGCTCTCTTTTGTGCTCAAGGAGCAGCAGCTGGTGGTGTAGCACGAAAGCATCCTACAAGAGATTTTCCTAGTGTGAGAAGTGGGCAAAGGGGATGGCAAGCTGAACACCTTGAAACCCGTCCCAAGGTCTGTGAGCTGGGCCCTGGACTCCTAATGTTAGCAAAGATTTGTGTAAGGGGATTTCCCCTTTGCTTTTAGAGGGAAGAAATATAAAGCTGTCCTTCTCTGTCTTGCTTGTCTCACATAGCGTGCCATAGCAGCTGTTGTAGTATAAGCTTCTGTTTGCATCACAACCGTTCACTAGGGGCAGAGAAGAATTCTGGAAATGGGAGGTGCTTCAGAATGAAACCCTTGAGTCATCACAAGCCAAGCCCACTCTTCCACAACCCTCCTACTTTTGCCATGGATTGCTTTTCCACACTTTCATAAATTTGGCAGGAAGAAAGGCCAAAACCAAGGGCTCCTTCTAACTTCATGAACTCTGGGAATTTTAGTTTTTTTAAATACTTCATGACCCATTGAGCAGGTATTGTGGTGGTGGTGGTGGTGGTGATGATGAATACCTACTACTACTACTACTACTACTACTACACATTTCAGAGTTAAGCTGAGGCTATTTCTAAGAAGCTTTACTCTGCAATAAAGACTTCTGAGCATGCTCAAGGCATTACTAATCTAGGAAGTTGTGTGTGTGTGTGTGTGTGTGTGTGTGTTATTGCTCTTGAATAATTTACTAGAAGGGGTAAAAAAAATACAATTCCCAGGGTTCTTGTTGACAGTGCAGGATTTGAGCATGCTCATAAGCCTTCACTGCAGATTGCTGGGAATGGGGTTACCCTTGGGCTTGTGTGAGAGCTCTTGGCTACCATTCCCTCCCCCTGCCACCACCATCCACTAACATGAAAGTTTAGAGAAAGGGGAGAGGGCTGGCGACTTTCTAGTGCCCCTGAGCTGGGTCATGCCACGTTTTTAGAAAAAGAGTGATCTGCTTCTGAGAAGCAAAAGATTTTCAAGAAGACCCAACCCATCTCAGTCAATATAGCTGGGATTACTACATCTTATGGCAGATAGCATCAGGCCACCCATGTGATTATCTTTCAGACAGAAATATCACTCAATGTGTTAGTAAATTGGAGCCAAATGTGAAGGAAAAAATAAAATAAAATCTAGACAAATGCTGCACTCTGAAGAGCTGTGTGACTACTTCTGTGTGCCCATCACAGCTTTTTACTTATTATTTTAGTAACAGAAACTCACCATATGGCAGGGATAGTGGTGGAGAGAAATACACAGCCAAGGGGGCTTTCAAATGCCCAGGGTTGTCCCTGTTTTCATCTTCTGCGATGAAGGCTTGCACTACTGCAAAGTGCTTTTGAAACTTAGGAGAATTTGGAAAGCTATTTATAATACAGCGTTGCAGAACTGACAGCTGCTCTTCAAAGGGAGGGAAAAGTAGCAAGTCAAATTAGCATGACGGTGGCCTTGGTTTTTTTGGTTTTTGGTTTTGCTAAAGGAGCAAAAAAAAAAAGGATTATGGCAAAATTCCGAATCATTGTGAAGGTTCCTTTGAATAATACCAGTGTTTCCCCTGATATACTTATTTTTGTTCTGTTCTTATGTCCTGTGGTTAAACAATACTGCTGACTGATAGAAAAGATATACTGAATTTTCAGAGCCAGACACAGCATATAATGTCCACCCGCACGATCAAATCTGTCTTCTTCCATATGTTTGCATGATAATAAGATACAATCACACTTGCATTTTTCATCTTCAGTATGACAGTTCATTTGCAGACTTACTTTAGTTTAATTCCCTGCAGCAAACAGTCACTGCTTTAATATCGTAGTTGTGTTTCATAGAGCACTAATCCTACAGGACTTCATGAAATAAATCACTTAGTATTGAGCAGGTGATCTCTAGCTTAATTATTCTCATATTGTATTAAACTATTAGGCCATTCTTAGTTGCATGAACTGACAGTGGATAGAATGTGGGGCACAGTGGCCTGATTTTCATTTAGTGAAGGAAGCATCATTCAAAGATGCTGACAAGCTGGACCGTCTCCAGCTCTAATTCCTGGGTTTTCATTCGAGGCAAACTTATCTATTCTAACCTACTTCATTCACACCCTCAATGTTTAGCAGTGGTCATACAATCCTGTTTCTTTTAGTATTCCATTTTATTAACAGGTAAACAGAACATTGAGGAACTAGTAGGCTTTTATATTTTAAAAATTCCATTATTGCAGATGCATTTGAAAGTTCAAGCTAATTAATCTGTCAGTAGATCAAGGAGTTGAACCCAGAGCCTCATGGTATGAGACTGAGGCCTAACTTAGTAAACTACTTAGAACTCTATGTGCTCAGGCCCAAGAGCTCTCTTCAAGCTTAGAAGGAAACAAGGATGAGCTTCTGCAGCTAAAAGGCAATATGAAGTCTTTGGATTAGCCAGGCGACTCATAAATACTAGGGATATTAGGAATGTGGCCTTCTGCTCTTGCCTGTTGTTCTCCAATGCAAGCACTCCCTGCCCCTGCCACACGCACCTTCCAGTGTCCAGGTCTTGCCAATATGTTGAGCTTGGATTCCATGGAGAGCTGTCCAGCAGAGCAAGGTACAGGTTTCAGGGGAAGATTGCTGGGACAAAAGACGAGCTGTCCAGCTAGGTAGCTAAAGCTGTAGTCTAGAGACAAGGAGCTGAAAAGACATATCTCCCACTGCTGAAGTCACATTATTTCCCAATGTTGCATCATATCTCCTAATGCTGTAGTCTCCCTCCAGGTGGGGTGACTAATAATGCTACCACCTAAGAGTCCCCACCAGGTTCTGTTGCCCTGCCGCTACCGAGATCCTCCTCTACAGCCAAAACTGTCGGTCCCATGGTACCAGTGATTCAGCCTTTTCCTCTGAGAATGGTCTTTCTTGGTCAGCCTCTGGTTGGTGAGGCATAATACCAAGAGACTCTGGGTGGGAAAACCGCATTCCAGATCTATTTCTTGATATGGTCAGCGATAGCTTTGAATCCAGCTCAGTTCTAACATCATCTTTCTAGGGTATTCTTGTAGTACTCACATTCTGTCAACTCTCCCTTACTTAGACAAGCAAACAGTTATGCACTCAAGGCATGTCTGTTTATCATTGATGGAATGGGCGATCTGCCTAACACTGCTTTCCAACTGTGATCCTTCAACTTCTACTACTTTGTTTTGTTCCTTTTTAAAAGTAATTTGTCCATTTTCTGATTTTGTTACCTACATTAGTAGAGCTTTTTGAAGTGACAATACTCACTGCTTGTTGCATGTCACATCAAATGCAGTCTTGGTAGATTTTATGTCATGAATTAAAATGCTGTTTTATTTGAGGTGGACAAAATTTGCATCTTCAGTTAAAGTCAGTGTCCAGGTCACAGTATCCTGGCTGAACAAGAGACACCCTGGAGTATATGTATCAGCTGGGGAAGCAAAAGCCAGATGGAAGTGCTAATAGACTTTTTAAAAAGCTGATAAATATGCTGATGAAAAATAGTTCAGCTACATCATTAGAGAGGCGCCACTTTGAGGAATTAAGGGTCCTGTAGGAGAAATTACAGCTGTTGAATCTCTGGAAATGACAATCACATTTTATTAAAAAAAAGTTATAAATTCCATAGGGGGTCAGCCTTCTCCAACATGGTGCCTCCAGTTGTTTTGGACTACAATTCCCACCATTCTTGACCATTGGTCATGCTAACTAGGGCTGATGGATATTGAAGTTCAAAACGTCTGGAAGGCATCAGGTTGGGAAAAGCTACCACAGGGAAATACATATTCACAGAAAGTAAAGTTATGGATTAAGGGGGAAGAAGACAAGCACAATAGCTCCATATTCAACAGGCTATCTCTGATAGTGTATTGAGTATATGCTCATGTACTTTCCCCCCCTCTTTTTATAGAAATTTGTGTAAAGAGATAGTTACCTCACTATTACTATCTCTCTCAGGGCACTCCTCTGATTCGTCCTTCCTCCTTTTGGATTGAGATAATCCATAAAATATTTGGTGGCTGTCATTAAAATAAGATCTACTATGTTACCCTGAATCCTTTAAAAAAATAGTTCGGCAGTTTTACTTGTTTTATATTATATATATATATATATATATATATATATATATAGTATCTACGTGTTTAAATACTGTGGTCAAGCTAACATACCCTTTAGCTAAGAATGCCTCTACGATTCTCCTCTTCGCTAGATTCACAGTGTCCCCGGACTACTTACCTCTTTTGCCTGAATTAATAGGAACATAAATGTAACTATCTATAAATACTCTAGTTGATTGACTTGCAATGAATGTACATTGTTGTGTGTGGGAGAAATATTATGGAGAAAATGCATTCAGAGCTATGTGTGTTCTCTTATCAGTCATTAGTGATGGGAGCTAACCCTCCTTTGTTACCACAACAACAGTTATGAGCCCCTACTGCAATATCCTGAGGGCTAATGGAATGGCTTCAGCTCTTGTTGCTTGCATGTGGTTTGCAGTGGTGAAGAACAATCATAAGAAGAACAGAGGTGAGCAACCCTACTGTCCCTCTTGCCTTGGGGTACTACTGTATTTAGATTTAATAAATATGCATCTGGCCTTTCAGAGAGAACCCCCACAAAGTGGCTACTATGGCTTATGTTTATATTGCCACTGCTACATCAGATCTGGTTTATGTCTATGAAATCCTGATACTGGAAGGATTTGGTCTAGAGGAACCAGAAACTGTCATCTCAGGGCAATTCAATTAGTGCTCCAGACCAGACAGAGAAAGTCTAGATGACCCATATTATTCCTTTCAACTCTGTGTTCAATGCCAGTGATTTGGGGGCAGGGAAATAAAAGCACATCGGTCTCACTGGCTTGTTCAATTACTGCTATGTGTTGCCAATATGAAGCCTCTAGATTGGCCAGCCTAGCATAAAAGCTGAAAGCCTGACCTTCTGTCATCACACAGTCAATAGAGCAGCACTTTCTGCCTGCTACACTTGTGGGGGGAGGTCAGTTCTCCAGGAACTGACCTTGGAGCGCGGGCACAGAGGTCAGTTCCCAGAAAACCAAATATCCTATGGCTGTGTAGCTGCTGTGTAGCGGCCATAGGATTGCTCCCTTATTCAGCATCCTCCCTTCCCTCTTTGTTTCCATTATCCTAAACTTGCATAAAAGTGTTCTCATTATCCCCGAAGCCTCTCTTCTTTTCCTACAACCCAATATTTATAAACAATAGCAATAAGAATAACTTTGGTCAAGGACTAACAAATAGATGTGGAGGGTGTCTTATGCAGAATGCACAAGAATGTATTATAAGGTAGCCCTTGTTGAAAAAAATTGTTAGACTTAAATCTCTGTAATAGTACTGACCTTTCTTGTTTTCAAAACAGTGTTGTCTTCGTAGAGACTGTGGGGTTTTTAAGACTCTGTGTTTACTTTACAGTGAATTAATTAATTAATTAATTAATTAGAATTATATCCCGCCGTGTTTCCTCCTTAAGGAACCCAAAGCGGCTTACACAATCCTTTTCGTCCATTTTATCTGCACAACAACTAGCCTGTGAGGTGGGTTTGGCTTAGAGTCTGTGACTGGCCCAAAGTCACCCAGTGAGCTTCCATGTCTGAGTGGGGACTAGAACCCAGATCTCCCAACTCCTAGTCCAACAGTCTAGCCACTGCACCACACTGGCTCTCTTGTTACAACAATTTCTTATTTTTAAGGATAAAGTTTAGAACACTAATTCATAATCATTCTAATTGTATTCTGAAAAGTGTAACATGGCATAGCCTTTTTGTATATAAAAATTAGACAAATAGAAATGGTCCAGTTAGTATCATTTTAAATATGCATAAAATAAGCAAATAGATCTATTTCAAGCTTTTGATAAAGTTTTTAAGGACTGTTGTATGAAACCTTGTACTGGACAGTTCCCCAGTTGCCTTCAATACCTAAGCAATTGTAGCCTGCTCTGATACAGATGCTGCATAAGATCAGTTCTACAAATGATTCAGAGTTACAGTCAATTTTTAATTAAAATAAAAAATAGGCAGTGGGAGCGGGTGGAATTGAATTGACTGCTGTGGATTCACTTGATCTAAGGATTGTCATGTGTTGTTATCGAGAGTGATCTGCTTTGCATGGAATTTGAGTCCTTTCCATGCCATTCACTAATTATCCTGTGGCCAGGCTCAGATATTTCCGTTATATATTTGTTTTAATGTTTTGTCATGGTTTATCTCTGACTTCTGTTATTGTTGTTTTATTTTGATTTGTTGTGCACTGCCTTTGTGGCTTTCATGGAACAGCGGTATAAAAATATTACTACTACTACTAAGAATAATTTGTTCTTGCTTTGTGTTTGTGACACAGCTGCCATCTGAAGTATGTTACAATCTTATTGGCGAGTAAGTCTCATTGAAATCAGTGGCACTTCTAAGCAAACAACATGGATAAGATCAGGCTGCATAAATAATTCCTCATGGTAAATGCAGCAAAGGGGTTGGGGTGCAGCATTCATATGATATTCTGTGGCTTATGGGAAATATCCCTCTCTGATCCCACCTCAGTTCTTTGGGAGGCCATGCTCCCTCTATGCCTGTTCTGGGGTACTATGTGCCTTTATTGGGTGAGAGAGTGCCATTTGCTGCTCCACCTCAGGCAGAAAAATGACTTAGGCCAGCCCTGCATAACGCTGCTGAAACGCTGCTCTAGATGTTACTTGCTTAATGCATTTTCCAGTAAAATGGGTGGGGATCTATACATATATTAATTTGTTATGAGCAAAGTTAAATTGTGGTGATGTTTCATTGGGCTGTTCTCACCAGTATGCTCCAATAGGTCCTGCTAGCTGGGGGATGCTGGGAGTTGTAGTCCAACACATCTGGAGGGCACCAGGTTGGGGAAGGCTGTTGTAATCCAAATAACTGCTGCTACTGCACTGCTTATTTCAAGATGGCTTTGTGAGATTAGCCCATGAGCCCTATAGCATTAGCTGAACTGAATGTTAAGTGTAAATATGTCCTTTTATAAGTATGGGTGTGTCCACTTCTTTGTATTTTACTGAGCACATTTCTTGTGCTTTTGTGTTCTGTTCTAGTTTTCTGGTATAGGAATGCATGGTTGCTCTACTATTCTAGCAGTTCTGTGGCCATTCAAACAGAATTACTCCTGTTATTACTCCTAGCAATTTAGAATTAAGTAATGTATTTTAGAGAATTGGCCATGTCATTCCATGGGCAGTGGGCTTAGTGGTAGAAAAGAGAACTGGTGACAGTTCTCCACAACTGGTGGCAGAGCTCATCCTGTAAGATCTATCTTGCCACACAAAGGAAGTCATCTATTTTAATCATTTAATCAATTTGTATAGCTTTCTGTAAGGCCAAATAAACCTGCCAAGATCATGCTCCCCTTATAAGTGTGACCACACTTAGAATACTGTGTAGAGTTCTGGTCACCATGCCTTCAAAAAAGGATATTGTAGAGCTGGAAAAAGTGTGGAACAGGGAACTACAATGATCAAGGGGCTGGAGCAACTCACCTGTGAAGAAAGGTTATGACATCTGGGATTATTTAGCTTAGAAAAAAAGGCGAATAAGGGGATACATAATAGAGGTGTACAAAATTATGCGTGGTGTGGAGAAAGTGGATAGGGAGACATTTTTCTCCCTCTCTCATAATGATAGAACCTGGGGTCATCCCATGAAGTTGATGGATAGGAGATTCAGGACAGATAAAAGGAAGTACTTCACACAACGCATAGTTAAACTGTGGAATTCACTACCACAGGATGTAGATGGCCACCAACTTGGATGGCTTTAAAAAGGTATTGACAAATTCCTGGAGGAGAAGGGTACCAATAGCTACTAGTCCTGGTGGCTGTGTACTACCTCCAGTACTAGAGGCGGTATATACATCAGTTGTTGGGGAACATGGGTGGAGGGTGCTGTTGCACTGATGTCCTGCTCATGGGTTTCTCATGGGTTTCCTGGTTGGCCACTGTGTGAACAGAATGCTGGACTAGATGGACCCTTTGTCAAATACGGCACTGCTCTTCTTACCTTCTTATGTTCTTATTTCAAAACAAAAAATTAAAAAGTGAGTTGTTTTAGAGTTAGAAAGGAAGCTAGGTATGGTGGTTAGAACTTTGCTCACTTGTATTTAAAGAAATTCCTATGTCTTGTGGCCAGTGAGATCAACTTTTAATTTGGACCAATGAAAGTAAAGGATAGTTAAGTCTCCAGAAAGTGGTGCTCCACTTTTTCATAGACAATGTTTCCATAGATAATGATTGCTTTCTCACTATTTAATCTGATCAAACGGAGGGAAAAATTATCTGAGCGTTTAACCATATGTAGTTTATTCTTACAGAGTAATCCTGTTGGGGATGGGGAAGATTCCATGGCAGAAAAACCTCCACTTCCAAAGCCCTGCTGGGCTAATACTACTCAGGGCAGAAGGTGTGGGTGGGCATGGTGGTTCCTTTTTCTTGCCTTTTTTCACCCTGCCAATCCTTCCTTACTTCTTTATTTATTACATTTCTATACTGTCCAATAGCTGACAGCTCACAACAATTAAAACCATGAAGTACAACATAAGAGACAACTATAAAAGTTTAAAACAATATAAAATAAAAGTAAAAACCAAAATAAAACCTAGCAGCAGTGCAGAGATTTAAAATACAGTAACAGTCTTAAATGCGGTAACAGTCCGCATAGTTAAAGCAGTGGTAGGGCCGTGGTGGCTTAGTGGTTAAGACACTGAACTGCAGACTGGAAGGTCGGCAGGTCAGCAGTTCGAGACCCGAGTGCTGCGTGACGGAGTGAGCTCCTGTCTTCAGTCCCAGCTCCTGCCAACCTAGCAGTTCGAAAGCAAGAAATTGTAAGTAGATAAATAGGTACCGCCTCAGCGGGAAAGGTAACAGCGTTCCGTGCACCTCGGTGTTCAGTCATGCCAGCCACATGACACGGAAGCGTCTTCGGACAGCACTGGCTCTTCGGCTTAGAAACGGGGATGAGCACCGCACCCTAGAGTTGGACACGACTGATTGGGGACACCTTTACCTTTACCTTATTCCCCGTAGTAACCTATGGCTGCGAGAGCTGGACCATAAGGAAGGCTGAGCGAAGGAAGATAGATGCTTTTGAACTGTGGTGCTGGAAGAAAATTCTGAGAGTGCCTTGGACTGCAAGAAGATCAAACCAGTCCATAGTCCAGGAAATAAGGCCAGACTGCTCACTTAAGGGAAGGATATTAAAGGCAAAACTGAAGTACTTTGGCCACATAATGAGAAGACAGGATACCCTGGAGAAGATGCTGATGCTAGGGAAAGTGGAAGGCAAAAGGAAGAGGGGCCGACCAGGGGCAAGATGGATGGATGATATTCTGGAAGTGACAGACTCAACCTTGGGGGAGCTGGGGGTGGCAACGGCCGACAGGAAGCTCTGGCGTGGGCTGGTCCATGAAGTCATGAAGAGTTGGAAGCGACTGACCGAATAAACAACAACAACAACAACAAGTCTTAAAACAACATAAACTGAAAGACTAAATGCCTGGGAAAATATGAAGGTCCTTACGTGGTGCTGAAAACAGTACAACATAGGCTCCGGGTTAGCCTCTCTGGGAAGCTTATTCCACAACCAGGGTGTCACAACAGAAAAGGCCCTCTTCTTAGTAGCCACCTACATCACTTCCTTTGGCAGGTGCTCCCGGAGGAGGACTGCTGAGGATGATCTTAGGGTTCAGACTGGTGTATATGGGAGGAGACGATCCTTTGGGTAACTTGGCCCAAAGCCATTTAGGGCTTTGAATGTTAATACCAGCACTTTGAATCAGGCCCAGACAAGGGCTGGCAGCCAGTGCAGCTGGAAAAGTACTGGCATAATATGATCACGTTTGCCAGTCCCCGTTAATAGTCTCATGGGGCCTCGAGACTTGGCCATGGTCGACTCAACAGCTGCGGCAGTAGGCTCAATGGTGGTGGCGCAGGGTCTAATGATGCATAATAAGAACATGTAAAGGCACCTTCTATGAAATGTTAGTATTCAGAAAGTGTATGTGTGTGTGCACGTGCCCACATACCTTGTTCATTCTCATGGGCTACTTTGGTTCTAAGATTTCTCTCTATTTGTATAGTGAATTGGAATATTATTGTCAAATTAGTTTTGAACTGGAGCTTGTTTCAAATGACCTATAGGTATTTTGTTTGTAATACCTTTTAATGCATGGAGGGCTGAAAATTATGAAAAACAGATATGGTTCACTGAACACTTTGAATATATTTCTCACAGTTGTTCATAATTTTTTACATAAGACAATGCAGCATAAACTGAACAGGAAATGTCTCTGAAATAGATGGAAGGAAATAATTTGTATGGTAACTTGCTTGTTGAAGCTTCTTGTCTTACAAAATATACTTAGCTTTGCATGAGCAGGGCAACAGTGATCACTAATAAGAGTAGCTATTTTCAGAGTTGTCATAACATTTCCATATTAAATATAGGTTTTCATCATTCTTGTTATACAGGCAGCTATATGCAACTCCAACTGCATATGTGTAATTTATATATAAAGACATCTAGCTAATATTCCACCTTTTTTTAAGATGACCTTTCCTTCCACAATAATCTGAGGGAGAATAAAGTGACTTTATCTGCACCCTACGTTTTATAGTGGGAGGAAATACACTCATTTGCTGTTATTTCATCTCTGAAGGGAGCCTGCAGCTTGAACGGTCTGGTACCCATTAAACTTTGAGCTCCCTGCAATATGTGATAGTTAGAGGTTTGCCACCCAAATTGCTAGAAGGGGACTCCAGCCATTTCTTACTTTGCACATAAATTGTTGTGGACTCCATGCTGCCAAGTGGTGAGAAGTTCTATGGCAAAACTCTACAAGGTTTAGTTTTCTTTAAATGAGAGAGCACTGGAAACTTGTGATGTCTTTATTTACAAATATACAAGCAAAGCTTAGTGGAAGCAAATTGAATGAGACAGTGAAGCTGCTAATCCTGCATCAGGTCCACAGAGTGAGCATGCTTCAGCCAATTCATGCCTCTCTTTTCCTCTCCAAATTGCAAGTGCCCACTGCTGGCTTTTGTCTGTCACATACAGAGCAGTGTTCTAAGACTCTGAAAACTGACTGTAAATGTTAAGATGGTCAGATGGAAAAAAAAAAAAAAAGCTAAGTATTCTCCCCTTGGAGAGCCACTTTAGGTGATTGTTATTGCTTTGTATTTGGATGTATCCATATAGCCCTTCCCAAGGCTTATCCAGTTTATGACACCTACATTTTCTTTCTGTTAGGTTATAAAACCATATGGGATCACCTCCACAGAGGTTTCACCACATGACTTTACCAATATACTTTAAAAAAAAAAAACCCTTTGGGGTGATGTTTAGCTTTCTCTTCACAAATATTTGTACCTTTTCCATTTTAGATGGTAGCTGTGCCACTTCTAATCCAAAGTGTCCATGCTACCCTGTTTGTCCTATGGCCTGCTGTAAAGGAAATTGGTGGCATTTTCAGCTCATGTGAACATGAGAAGAGCAGGGGTAAAGTTTGTGCTCTCATGAACTACAGATCTGTATGCCAACACAAGAGAGTAATATGTTCATCAAATTTTGTTTGCTGCACTACAAACATCAAGCCTACCCTCAAAGTCCAGTTGGAACTCTCCTCAATGCCATCTGACTGTGGATGGATAGCCCATGTTTTGTGAACTTGTAGGACTTTTTTACAAAGCTGTTGGAACATTCTAGACTAAACATTTTAGCTTAAATTAAATAAAATTTAAAAATAAATAACATTTTCCCTTGACTCAAATATTGCTCCCTAGGTAGCACTTGGTAATAAATACACATCTATTTTTACTGAGACCCTTGCCATGGTCACAGCTGCTGCTGCTGCTTGCCTCAGGCCATTTGGTGAAATAATCCATAGAAACCAGTATGTCAGTCTCTGTTTCAGGAAAAGGACCCAAACCCATCTACAGCCACATGCTCCATTAGTGTAACCACAAAATATTGCTGCATTGGGCTGCTCCCTGTTCTTGTGATCGGACTTTTTTTTTTTTGTTATGTAAGCATCCTATTTTGTGCATGAGTTGTCAAAATCCTGCCTGCACATAACTGAGTTGAAATATCCTCTTATCCTGGCAAGAGTTTTTGCAACTCCAAAGTGTCCTGCAGTTTTAGTATTGTGGCATACCACTATCACTTCCTTTTTTGGCTTTTCTGGTAAAACCTTCCACATTTACTCATGACCTGATTTGCCCATTTTGTGTACATTGTTCCTAAACTCTTAACTCTCCCACTGAGACCAAAAATACTTAACAGTAATATTGAGAGAAGATACAATTTCTCAGTGCTAGATTTGTGAGTTCACTTTCAGAATTTCAAAACACAGCTTTTAGGTCAGGCTCCTCTTTGAAGAGTACTTAAATGTTCTATAGTCCAATCCTCCAAAGTCACACAATCCTCAGGCATTTGTCCTTGCTTTGACATCCATTTAAAAATTAGAAAGTACATCTTATGACCAAATATCACTTGATGCTTCCACTATAAACATTTAGTATTACCTTTGAACCAGTACCTGAAAGTGACTGACATATGTTCTATAAGCATGAGACTACACATATGTTAGCATTAAACGTGCCATGCTGACCAATTCATATTATAAGATCTTAATTGTGCTAGGGTCTGTGTACTCCTTCTGAAAGGAGTGCCAAGTGAGCACTTCAGGCCACAGAGCCTTGAAGTGAAACAGAGTAATTTTCTTCTACCTGAATTGCTAAACAGACTAGGCTACAATGCAAGAAGAGATGCCCTCAGGACTTAGTGGAAATTTATGTCAAACTCTGTAATAAAGCATGAAATAAAGTCACTGTATAGAAATTTTCCCTTTCTCCGAATAAAATAGTGACATGAAACAGTTGGATGTAAATGGCCTTCAGCACTGCAAACTTAACCTATAGTATAGAATGTGGTTTAGATTATGCTAATTTTCTTAAAAATCAGATTGGCTGTGCATCGGTGTGGCATTTAATTCAGGAGAGTATCTTTAGTCTCAAAACTACTACTGTGGATGAACCACATTTTTTTCCCACCCTTGGCCTTCAGAACTGCAGAGGAAAAATCTAATTAGTGAGCTATTAAATTTAAGAATATCCTTGGCAACTGAAGATGACAAGCATTTTTGAATGTGTTAGGGGAGACATTTTTTTTTTAAGACACAGTAACGTAGTACTCTTGTGACGTATCAAAATTACATCTACATGGCAGCACAAAATTACAGCAGTGTGATGAGCTAAAGCTTTACTTTTGAATTTTTAAGGTCTTCTCATAATGTTAGATACAGAATTGGCAATTACCAATGCTTCCAACAACAAATTGCTGAGACTTCTAGGAAACATCACATGCCACTTGCAGCTTGTGGCCCACTTAAAACAATGTGCCAAATGTCCCAATAATAAGAAACTATGTGGATGTAACCAAACAGTGATACCACAAATTAATGTGTGTACCAAAATAATTGAAGACAAGAGCTTGTCATCTTTGAATAAGCACTGATTGTTCAGCATGATTGTTCCTGCTGTGACCTCTGTTCATGTTATGGTAGAAAAGTGTCTGCTCCAACCCTAGAAGATGGTTAATGTCTTGGGTTGGACCCTGAGATCCACCCACAGAAGTGGGCAGACAGAAGCTGATTTTCCCATTCTCCTCTCCTTGCCAGCCCACAGAGCTCCCCCAAAATGCTCCTGTAAGGGTTTGGAGATTGTACTGAGTTGGATGGATTAAAGGGGAAGGGAACATCACAGAAAATCAGACAGAAGCATATTCTGTGAGGGGAGTAGAAATTCTCAGGATTTGATAACTGAATAGGACAGCTACCTAAAATTACTTATCCATAAAGGGTGTTGCCTATGGATATGAATAAGAAATTACCTGCATTTCTATTTTAAATATGTTCTTTGACCCACAGAAGTCGGTCCCATAAAAGATACATCCTATATGTTGTCTCACCCAGGAGATTAAGGGTGCAATCCTATGCATGTTTAGACAGAAAAAAGTCCTACAACTCCCAGGATCCCCCAGCCAACCATGCTGGCTAGGAAATGCTGGGATTATAGGACTTTTTCTGTCTAATCATGCATAGGATTGCACCCCAAGTCAATTGAGGGATTTAAGTTATTACAATCTTACTTGGAGTCCCTTCTCCAGTTGCCTCATTTCCTTCCTTCCACACACTCAACTCCTCTCCTAGTTCTCTGGATTCCCCTACCATCAGAAGTAAGGCATGTACTAACTTGAGACTGTGGTACTCTGCCTTTGGAATTGTCTCCCCAGGAAGATCTGGCACTTAATGTTTTTCTGTCAGTGCCAGATGAAAACCTTTCCACTTGCTCAGCCCTTATGGATCTTAATTTCAGTGCTGTTTTACTATTGGGATTAAGTGCTCTGATTTTACATTTTTTTAGTTGTTATTGGTTTCATGTAAGCCATTCTGGGGGCCTGTTTGGCTGAAGAATAGGAAGAAATAACTCAAATAAGTTATTTATACACATTAATTAAGCAGCTATTTTTGCTTTAAAGAAGAAATTGATTAGTTGACTTTAAGAAATTATGACTTGCTTGTCACAGCAAATTAGTATGGGGGGGTGTCTCCATGAGTGATTTGCTCTGAGCTGGCTGTGTGTGGAGCTCATTAGAGATAAATGATGTCATGGGCATCCAGCAGCCTCCTTGGAGCTTATCATGGAAAAACTGGATTTCCTGAGTCTGCTTATAGTCTGATTATTTTCCTTAAGTTGGGTTCTCTGCAGTACAGTTGTTGTGTACCCCAACCCCTGCATTTACCTTGGATATGCTAGCCGTGCCCAGGGGTGTGATTTTCACTGTGACCTGGTCAAGGGGTGTTTCCTGGCCCTGTGTTTCACAGCACAAACCAATTAGTATCTACTCAGAAGTAACTCCCATTGTGGTCAATGAGGCTTGTTTCCAAAATGTGCACTCCCAAAGTTACTGAGCTTCCCATGAATCAAAATAACGCATCTAGGAGCCTTAATGTCAAAGCTTTGAGGCTTCAATTGATTGCAACACAGAAAGGAGAATGCTGTGTTCTTGGTTGCTTTAAGGAAGGAAGTAACTGGGGTGGGGAAGAGAAAGAAGGAGATTGTTCAAGCTTTGGCAGGCTCAAGGCAGAGGGAACACTCTGTTCTTGTAATGATTGTTGCTTTAAGAGAGTAAGTAATGCAGGGGGGAGGAAAGGAGAGTGATTTTATCCAAGGAGAAAGCAGGGGAGAGCCTGGAGGGCAGGGGAAGCCTCTCTTATTGGTTGAGCAGCCCCTGCCAGTCTGATGATGTTCACTCCAACCCCTACCCCATCCCACCCAGAAGTATATTCTGTGAAGCGACTTATACTGGTGTGGTGCACTCACTTGTGGAGCTCTGCGCAGATCAAAGTGCACCAAAGCTGATCCCTTGAAAAAATCCGGGTAATACTCCATTTGCTTCTCCTTCCGTTGTCATGGAGAAACCATCCTGGATGTAGGACTGAATGTTCCTTTCTTTATTCATCAGACCAGGCTCCCAGTAGCAGATTCCCTTCAGATCCACTTCTGACACAGTTCGTCTAAGAGACTAAAGAAGGCTGTACTTTCCACTGTCTTGGATCCTGGAGAGTTAGCCACCATAGATGGAAGCTGTCTATAAGATAACGAACTTTTTAATGAGCACGTATGCATATTCTGGTTTTTTGTCAAGGTTAGAAAGAAATAGTTCCACAACAACTTTAACGTATGGAGACAGGCATTACAACAAGGGGGAGGTATTCTGCAGTATGTTACGGATAGTGTCATACTTCCAGAGTCTGAGCCTGCAGTTGTAGGTTCAAGGGTACAAGAGTTCCAAAATGGTCAGCACAAACAGAGATCAGGCAAAAGGCAAGGTCTCAGCGGTCCAGGTCAGAGGCAACAAAGTTCCGAGGCAACACAACAGGTGGGTCAGCATACACTCTAGGTAACAAGGAACAAGGTGTCAAGGCAGTGCAGCAGACAAGGAGCTGGCAGAAGGAGAGTCAGAGTTCAGCCCAAAAGTACTCACACCAGGAATCAGTCCAGAGTAAAGGGAAGGTAGATTCAGGAATAACTGGTCTATGTTGTTTCTAGCAAGGCTCCTAACCTCACACTGCTGTTTTTATGCAGAGGCTGTCAGAGCCACACACAAGTGTCAGCTGTGAGCTGGTAGTGACTGCAGCTGAAAAAGTCCTCCTTGTGAGCAAGCTTCCTATATATAAGTAGATGTTTTCTCACAAGGAGGCCTCTGGCTCAGTATAGCACTCTTTCTGAGTTCCTATCTTTACAGGCGACATATCTCCCAGGGGTTTCTTGGGAGTTTCTCTAGCTCCACCTCTGAGACAGAGTCCTTGTCGTCCCCAGGTGATACTGTCATGGTAGTCACCCCTGAGGGCCCAGATTCCTCCTCATTTGCTGGCAGACCCTGGGCATTGCTGGTGGCAGGTGGTTCCTGGTCCTCCAGGGCTTCCTTCTCCAAGGAGTCTTTCAGCATTACAGTCAGGTAGATAAACTCATGTCACAGGTGACATGCTGTCCATGAGATCCTTATACTAAAATGGTAGCTGGAATAATGTTAAATGACATCAGGATAAAATAATATAATCAACACTGGAATACCAGTTGAAGTGTTGATCCAAACATTCAAAAAGTTGACTTGGTACACTCCGCACAGAACTATACTATTTTAGAATGTAGGTGTGGGATTATATGCTTGAATGTTCTATGTACTCCTTGCACATGCAAAGCTAGATAGTAGCTGATCCTGTCCCCTATGTGCTAACTTTCTGTGTGTATATGGATTGTGTACAACATCATTAAAATATGTCTGCCTTCACCCTGAAGAGGTACGACCTGGGCAGGACTGTTCCTTATAATTTATTTGAACATTAATATAAGCCTTGAAAGAACTCTTAACTGTGGACAAGGGGTCTGCTAAGTATGCCACCTTTCAGGTTTGGGTAAATAAACCAAAAAGAGAACTGTATTCACATACAGTGTATTAAAGACACAGCGAAGTATCAGTATTGTTATTCATATTGTTATCTTGAAACCTTAGTGAAATCTTGAGCAGAATATTCCAGGTTAGCCTGTGTCAAGGAGTGCTGAAGTTTGCAGTTAGCTGGTCCATAATACATAGGCTGACCATACGTACCGTTTTAAACCGGACAGTACCATTTTTTCATATTTCTCGACCGTCCCATCATTTTAATATAAATATCAATTTTGTCCCGTTTTTAATTTTTTGTAAAAAACTGGACGTGTTTATCATAAGGCTCTATGCTAATCAATGCGTGCAGTAAAACTACTAGTGTGACAAAAGAGGAAGTTCCATTGACTTTATCCAGTCAGGGCCAGGCTTCTTGAGATCAGATGCCACCCCCTTGCTTGTCTGCAGTGGCGGAGAATTCAAGAGGCAGTTGCTACGCCCCATTCAGCATGTGGGAGCCAGGAGGGTGAGTTTTACTGTTATTCCTACCATCATTCTGCCCATAGAGATTCTTTCTGCCCTACATTCAGTTTGATTCGGACTTTTCAGACTCATATTTCGGTTCAACAGGCTGTTAGCTATTTTTTTATTACAGCGGAACTCTCTGGTGGGACATTAGCATATACCGGCTTGTGAAGGCTGACAGCCTCTGGCCAGAAGATACAAGCATGTAATAAAACTTTTGTTATTGTCTTACTTTTTCATGAATACAGAATATTATATAACCCCGTCCTGTTTTTGTCATCCCAATATCCCATTTTTGTCTCAAGGAAATATGGTCAGCCTAATAATACATGTTTGATGCATGTGGGGAATTAAAAAAAAAAAAAAAGCAGGGGAAAGATCCCCCCCCTCCCGTCACATAGGCATCTGTGCGCACACACACACACAGATTTGGCAGTCTGAGCTGCAAGTGGCAGGATTTGTGGATGAATTATAGAAGCCATTCCAGAATACATAATCCTCTTCACAATTCTGATGGAAAACAGAATGAATTCATTCTGCTGTTTGCCAAAAGTCAGCTGAGCAGAACCGAGTGGTTCTGTCCATCCCTAGTAATATGCTTAACTTGCTTAATCATGATGCAAAAGGTATGGGTGGGAACTGCTGCACGAGTCAAGACAGGGCCATTTCGATAACAGCACTCTCCCTTGAGGGACCTGAGATTGGCTCCTTCCTTGCTGTGCTTTAGGCAGGCAGTACATTTTCTGTTAGGCTTTTAATGCTTAATGTTTTACCCCTCTTTAATTTTAATGCTGCTTGCAAATTTTATTGTATGGTTTTGCTCCTTTGTTCCTTGAATTTTATATGGAGTTTTAATGTTTTATTGTACATTGCCCTGAGTGCCTACTAGGCAAAGTGTGCAATTTCATACATCTAATAAATAAGAAAAATTTCTGCGAACAGGCAAGAGGCCAGCCAGAGCTATGAGCAGCTATGGCTCCCACCATCTCAGTGCGATCATGATTTTACATGAATTTGTAAAAATAAAATTGAACATACAGGCAGAAAAAAGGAGAACATCATATAACAATACAACAAGGTCACTAATTAAGAGAAAAGGGGGAAATGAAACTCACTGATTAGACTTCGGTATATTATGGGTGGGCTTGTGGGAAAGTTAAAATAAAACAGCCTGACAAAAGGCTTAATAACTTTTCAGGGAGTTTGGACGTGTAAGTTACATAGATGAATCATCATAATAAACATTATGTACAAACTTAGTCAGCAGTCACAATATTAGTTGGATGCCAGTTTTCAGGCCTGTCTGCCTTTTGGTGGAAGGGGAAGGGAAAGAGAGGCCTGCCTGGGTAGAAATATAGTTGATAACTGACCAAAAAAGAGAGGTCTTGTTGGCGGGGGGGGAGAGGGGAGATCTCAGTTGTGTCTTGCTCTTCTTCAGGCTCCTGTTCCTCACAGTAGCAGAGGATGTGACAGTAGAGATCTGAAAGAATTGGAAAGAAAAAGAAAAATATAAGAGCACCTTGGAACTTAGTTTGGCCACTTATTTCTCTCCACTTAAGGGAGGTGAAAAGGGGATGCAAGATATTTTTACTTTGATGAGCCCTGTTAAGCAGAACTGGGTTGCCTCTTTGAATTTTTTTTTTAAGTGGGATATAATTTTTTAAATAAAATAAATAAATTTCCCCTATTTGTTGGGTGCCTCCTTGACTGCTTTGGGTAGGATTTTTTGCAGGGCGGAAGGGAATGGAGACCTTGAATACTGCTGTTGATTTATAAAAGGTAACTACTAAGCATGCCATAGCAGTATCACTCCTTTTTGTTCTTTATGTTCCTGTCCCTTTGGGTACCTATGCAGATGGTGTGTTCTGAAACTAAAGACAGTAAAGGAAAAGGAAAATAAACAGTGTCTAGTTGGAGCACCTATTTTTACCCACTTATGGTGCAGCCCAGAAACAGGGAATGTTGTTCCAAACAGGCATGTGGGCAGCTAGGCTCTAGGCTTTAGTCATCCATGTCAAGCAGACAGTCTCCCACTACTGGTTGGATACTAACCTTAAGAAGGCGGGCACCCTTCAAGCACATAAACAACAATGGAAGAAATGAACCTCCATAAATATTCCCAAACCGATATAATAGCATATAAATTATAAAGATCATTTTACCATAGGGGACACTGAGGGGATGATCAATTAATTATCCTTACACCCCCTTCCCCAAACCAGGTGGGAGTCACAAACCATGGAGCAGGGAGAAAGACAAAGGAAACACCATTTCAGCTGGGATTGGGAGGGGGACTCCAAAGAAGAATATACCCAGTATGAGCTTTTTACTTCCTCATCTTCTCATTCTTCTTTGCTTTTTCACTTCTCTTATCCATAGAATGCTATGCATGTGACGAATGAAATGTGTTCGAAACCAAACTACATAGCTGAAGGGACACTGCAGTAATGTATATCCCTGAGGTGTACATATCAGTGCTTGAGCACTAGGAAGAGAAACCAGAAGAGGACTCAGAAATAACCTGAACCTTTCTAATTGCTCTCTGAGAAGTGCAGACAAAAAGGATTTGCTTATGAAGTGAGATAGGGGAAGGAAGTTCCCCATCTGTAATGACATGGCCATGCTTTTGGTCTATAAGGATTTTTATATGCTCATAGGGGGTTGAATTTTGGTATATCTATTGCTCTCGGTAGGAATAGACAGTGTTTTCGTTCACAGTGCAAACAAAACCATGCCGCTTTCGAAGTGGAATATTCAGAAGTAAAGGAAATAGTTCCTGTGGGCTCTAAAACATGACATTGCGTTATCCTAAAATTCTAATATCAAAGTTAGTTTCTTTTTGCATTAATGACTCTGCTTGACATATTCTTTCATTTTAGAAGCACCTTTCTAGTTCTGTCCTGTAAGAAGCAGTTGTCAAGTAAAGAAAAAGAATAATGGCTTAGCTATGCTGTTCTGTTTAATTAAATATGAGAGATAGCTCACTGTTACTAGGCTACATCTGTATTATTTGTGTGTGACAGATGACTGTATAAAGCTCTAGGTAAGGCTCAATATTCATACGTATTATTTGAATTAATAAGAGTAGGGTAAGTTGATAATACAATGAACTTAGATCACTTCTGCTCTGGATTGTGCAGGGTAATCTTTAGAGGCAAAATATATGCTGTATATTGTCCTAGAGCAGAAGGACTGGATAATTGTTGTATCTTAAGAACATAAGAAGAGCCATGCTGGATCAGATCAAGATTCCATCCAGTCCAGCATTCTGTTCACATAGTGGCCAACCAGCTGCCCACGGGAAACCCACAAGCAGGACATGACTACAACAACACCCTCTCACGCATGTTCCGCAGCTTCTGGTGTACGTAGGCATACTGCCTCTGATACTGAAGGTAGCACATAGCCATCAGGACTAGTAGACATTGTTAGCCTTATCCTTCAGGAATTTGTCTAACACCTTTTAAAGCCATCAAAATTGGTGGCCATCACAATGTCTTTTGGTAGCCAATTCCATAGTTTAACTATATGCTGGGTGTGAAGAAGTACTTCCTTTTATCAGTCTTGAAACTTGCACCAACTAGCTTCATGGGATGACTCTGGGCTCTAGTATTATGAGAGACGGAGAAAAATGTCTCCCTATCCACATTCTCCGCACCATGCATCCTTTTCAACAACTGATTCTCAAAATCCATTCTTCAGTTGATGTTGGCTATGACAGGAGTAGGCAACCTGGTACCCTCGAGATATTTTGGACTACAACTCCTACAATCTCTGATCATTGTCCATGCTGGCTGGGGCTTATGAGTGTTGTAGTCCAAAACATCTGGAGGCCACCAGTTTGTCTACCCCTGGGCTACTGCATAGCCTCTATGTGCTTGGCTTTGGGTACATTCTGAATGTTTGGATCTTGGACTGGAACTGCTAATGGTTTCTCCCTGCCCCTCTGACCAACTTCCCGATGTGCTGTAGGTGCAGTACTTTGGCAGTGTGATCGTAACTATATGGACTCTACATGAGCTATGCATAGAATCAGGCTGTTTAGGTTTCCGATCTGAATCACTGAACCTGTTGCCAAACCAGTTTTATGATTTAAATTACCCTACCACCTTACTCCATAGGACAGTATCTGCTATATCATCCTTCCTCCATGTTATCTTGTCTCCTATTGTGTCACAATATTGCCATCTGAATGTAATTGTCTTTAGATGGTCACTATATGGAAACATACATTGTGGTTTTTCCTCCATGCAGACTCTCCGAACATGGATTCAGATCTTGGCAATGGCAACCAACAATGCTGGAAAATGTGGGACAACATTTGTATAGGGACTTAGTTGGTACTCTTGGTTCAAAAGAATGCATTGTTGCCTACTGTAATGCAGGAATGGAATCTGGTTTTATCTTAGTAGCTCTGGAGATCTAGACCACATATGCAGCTGTTTGTTAAATTGCCTATAAATGCTTAATAATGTCTTAAAGACTGCTATAAATAAACTACTATAAGGAATACAGATGAGGAGGATAAGAGCTCTTCTATACCCAAGATATAGTTTCTTTCAGGTGCATTGCTGAAAGTTTTCAGTATATTTTTTTTTCTTTTACAAGAATATTCCATATAAATGTATAGAGGAAAGCAAGATGACAATTATTAATTAACATTTAAACCTGCATCTAAGTTTTTGAATGAAGCTTAGGTTTTTTCCATCCTTTTACAATTAAAACATGTAGTAGTTGATTACATTTATAGAGTGCAGTAGCATTCATTCATTCATTCAGTATACTTAACATACGATAGCATTATTTTCAGTCAAACATTGACAGTGAATATTTTAATGTATTTCATTATGAATAAACATTTCCTGCCTTCTGTAAAAGAAGCTGGGAAATGGCATATCTATATCATGCAAACAGGGGAGGTGTAGGAAGGTAAGTCTGATTTGGAGACAGTGGCTTTGTGTTCTTCCTCACAAAGCATTGAGATGCCCCACACCTGCCCCTCAATCAGGGCTGGCCCTATCATTAGGCAGAGTGAAGCAGTCACCTCAGGCGGAAGATGCTGTGAGATGGCAACAAGGTGCCAAATGAGCAAGCTATGTGCCTCGCTACTGCCTTGTGTCCCCTAAGCTACCCTACTGCCTTCAGGTGTGATGAAAAATGCTGTCCCATTGCCACTTGGCTTCTGTACGTGGAATGGGAGAATGCACCGTCTTGTTCTTTGCCTCAGACAGTAAGATTCTTGGGCCAGCCATGCCCCCAATACAGGGACCCAAGATAGGTGTGTTGTCAGAGATCTGTAATTGACTCTGGAATGTTTTTAAACTCTAAAGGATCTGTGGAGTGTATATTCTACCCAGGAAAAATGCACAGGATTTAGAGCCTGATTTGGACTGATAAAAGTCACATGGCAGAAAGGGTTAAACAGACTCACCCCCACTGCTGCTGCTTCACCTGTACTGCTGCTCCAATCAAAACCGGAGTTCTGCCCCCTGCTGCTTTGAAGTTTTTGCTTGTTTTTAAGATATGGGTATATGGAAGGTTCCTGCTCCTAGATGAATGTAGACTTCACAAGGGTGGGCAGACATGGTTCTTTGAATGTCCCAATGAAAGGAATGGAAGGCAGCGTGGGTCTGGGTTGTGGCTAGGGATAGATGAATCTGTCCGTTTTGTTTTCTCCTGCATTTGATTTTTTTTTTTAATCTGAAGTTCTTTCCATCCCAAATAGAAAGACATTTATGAATTTTGGTACATTCTTAGCAAAAACGAACTGGCATGAAATTCTCACCCATCTCCACTTGTCCAATTCAATAGGTACAGTGATGCCCATAATTGGTAGGACCATATTGAACCTGCCTGCCATATAGCTGTTAAAGATCAAGATCCCATCAGGAAAAAATGGGTTGCAACCCCAATTCAGCACCACAGACATGATTGAATACACGGTTTTAAGCCAGACTATTAATATCTAAGCACTTGAAGCCCCCTGTTGGATGGATGTGTAATACAGTGGTCTCCAAAGTGCAGTGCGGGCACCCCAGGGGGTGCACAAGACAATCCATTGTGGTGCGCATTCCACCTGATAACTGAGCAGCCTCCCACTGCCCTGACGAGCTGCCGTTATGTGCAATGATGGTGGAAGTGGAGGCAGCAGGATGGGACGGAAAAAAATTATTTTTAAAATTTTAAAAAAGAAATTGTTTTTAAAATTATTTATTTCATCTGTATCTCATCCTTTTTTACTTTCTATTTTTTGTGTATGTTTTATAATGTACATAATATATTAGTACAGTAGTACATGTATACAATGTAGAAATAAATAAATATACATACATTGGGGGTGCATGCTCAAAATGTTTTTACTGATGGGGTGTGCGATCAAAAACGTTTGGCGACCAGTGGTGTAATATATGCTTATATAGTTGTCACCTAGTAGGGGTGTTCAGGTTACTCACCCCATTCTGGTCCAGGGCGTCCGCGGTGGGGGGGGAGGCTATCTGTCCCTCCCCTCAAAATCCTCCCTGGCCGTCTCCGCTCCATGGCAAGTCCACAGAGCCGCCGGCCAGGGCCACCCACAGCCGGACCTCCATCTGCTGCTGGACTGCGGCCACAAATGGCATAGCGGCCGCCATTTGTGTCCCTGCATTAGCCGTGATAGGCTACGTATATATTTACGTAGCCTATCACGGCAAAGAGCAGGGATACAAATGGCGGCCGCTATGCCATTTGCGTTCCCGCCTTTTGCCGTGATAGGCTACTTAAATATATACATAGCCTATCACGGCAAAAGGCAGGAATGTAAATGGCGTAGCGGCTGCCATTTGCATCCCTGCTGTTTGCCGTGATAGGCTGTACATAGCCTATCATACGTAGCCTATCACGGCTAAAGTAGGGAGGGAAATGGCGGCCACAGACTGGGACAGCCATTCGTGGCCGCAGACCAGGGCAGTGGACAGCTGACAAAAGGTAGGGTCCGTTACGGGGAAATTTTGCAGGGTGGTGGGGGGATTGCTCCATTCCGCCATGGACTTCGGGGGGGTGGATCCTTTAGAATCCGGCCTCACTGTAGTCAGTGGCAGAATTCTCTAACATCCCTATCACCTAGTGTTCAAGAGGCAAAAGTGTTTCTTTAGAAAAGTTGGAAATGAGCATGCTTCAGGTCTCTGCTTTTGGGGGTGGCTCCAAGATGGATGCCAAACTGAGAAACGTATGAAGTAAGACCAAGAAATAAATCCAATTATTGTTTTACCTTACTGGTGTAGGCTACCTATGTTACACCAGCAACGACTGTATACATCAGTCTCCCTTGCTTCTTCACATTATAAGTAGCAGTATGACTGGAAATTGGCTAATTACAGGATTATGAAGGACTCTGATGCTTATCAGGAGGCCTGAGTGCTTCACGCAGAGAGACTTCCCCAGTATTTCATTGCTAATGATATTGATGATGATAGCAAGAAGCATGCCATTTTACTGATTGTTTGTGTAGCAGAGGCACTTTATTTATTTATTTATTTATTTATTATTAAATTTATTAATCGCCTATCTGGCTGGTCACCCAGCCACTCTGGGCGATGTACAACATACCATAAAACAATTTAAAACAATAAAATTCTATCATAATTTTTTTTTTTAAATACCCTAACCCACCCCAAATGCCTGCCTGAACAACCATGTTTTTAATGCACGACGGAAGCTCATTAAAGAGAGTTCCCTAGGGAGGGAGTTCCACAGAGTGGGGGCCACCACAGAAAAGGCCCTCTCCCTCGTCCCCACCAGTCTAGCTGTCCTGGCTGATGGGACAGAGAGAAGGCCATCCGAGGCTGATCTTGTTAAGCGGCCTGTCTGGTGTTGCTGGAGGCGCTCCTTAAGATAGGCTGGGCCGGAACCATATAGGGTTTTAAAGGTCAAAACCAACACCTTGAATTTGGCCCGGAAAACAACTGGTAACCAGTGCAACTCCTTCAGCACTGGAGTGATGTGATCTTGCCGGCGGCTGCCTTTAATCAGGCGAGCTGCCGCGTTCTGTACCAGCTGCAGCTTCCGAACCATCTTCAAGGGTAACCCCACATACAGCGCATTACAGTAGTCTAAACGAGAGGAGACCAGGGCATGTACTACCGATGGGAGCAGATGGTCGGGAAGGAAGGGGATATAATCAATCATATAGACTGATTAGCAGTTTAGCAACTCTTGAAAAGCCTAGTGCCAAATCCTTTGAAGAATTGATTGGGATGGTGTCAGGGCTCAGTGGGCTCTATAGTGTATAGTCAGAATCTGATCAGAAGTGGTCCAGAAGAGTTTGGAGCCCAGTTCAGTAATGAGAAGTTGAGGGCCCAAGAGTTTGGCTATGCCTAGTTGTTCCTGTAGTGGCAAGAGGAAGGAGGGGCTGGTTTGGGCCTAATCAGCCTGTGGAATGTCAGAATAAATGTGAGCTTATGTCTGTCATTTTCTCAGAGGAAAGCAAGGAGGAATTAGTTTCTCTGGAACAGTTGCTAGTGGTTGACCTTGAATGTCATGCCTATAGTTAAGATAGCTAACAGCCTCTCCATGAGAAAATAGCAGAAGGGGTGGGGGTTTTCAGAGGTTGATGCATCAACTCAAGAGGACGGAACAGAAACACCCAGTTTGGTGTAGGTTTTTTTTATGGGCTAAGATCAATTAGATCATTAGGAGGTGTGCTGTTGCATCCCAATCCTGCTTTTAAGCTGATGCCTAGGCTGGGGCCTTTGCTGGGAACATCATCTTTAATGTCCATCTTCTATCTTTAATGTCTGTCTTCAGGGGGTTGGACTCGATGGTCTTATAGGCCCCTTCCAACCCTACTATTCTATGATTCTATTGTCCACTGTTTACTGCCTATAACCCTTCATGTTTGGGACTTCCCTCCATCTGAACAGTGAGAACTTCTCATCTGTATTTAGTCTGTTTCACCTGAATTGTCTGTTTGATCTGTGTATCATTAAGAACCTGCCATGGAAGGCAGTGCTATACTTTTCATAGACCTTGAATTCTTGTTTGCTATGGACTGTGTATCTTCATCTTCAATAGCCCAGAGTGCCTGCTGGCTTGGACTGATCCTAACTCATGGATTTTCTATGCCTTCACCTGTGTAGCATGGAGATATTAAAGTGGAAGCTATGGTTGTCAAAATCTCTGCATGTGTGAGTTTACTTTGTACTTAGTCTTGAACCTATGTTTTAACTTTGGGATTTGATAGTCCTTGACCCATGTAGCATGGAGGTACCAATGAACATTTAAAGGTTGTACTAAATGTCTGCATGCATGTGGGTTTACTTAGGTCTTTTTCTAGAACCTTTGTCTTTGATTGCCTGGGATGGTTTGTGTTAGGAATCATTTCAGCCCCTTGCCCTGTATTCTGAATCGTAGAGATTGCAATGGGGAAATAAGTTGTATTGGTCTCTGACATGGTTATAGTTATTAGCTTTTGACTGCTCTTTGAATTAAATATTGAGCCTATAGCTAGTTGCCATCAGCTGTATGATTTCTGGAGAGTTGCAACCATTAATCTTTTGCCATGTGGGCTAAGAAGTCCACCTATGAAACCTGATTTGCTACCAATAAAAGTTCTCACTATTTTGGGGGGGAGGGGAGGTTATGTGTGTGTGTTAGCTGACCAGGATTCATTTGTATCCAAAGACTGGCACAGGACAGATTGTCTCAAATTGCCTTGCTATCAGAGATTGTGCAGCAATTTAGGTTTAACGGTTTCTCATGCCCTCACGGGATGCCTGTGGCAAGATGCCTACATCTGGGCTTGACCAACAGATTGAGACAATAGTGTGGTACTTGTCAATCTACTCACCATGCTCGTCCAAAAGCAGATTGAAAGGACCATAATCCTTGCATCAGATCATACTACTGCCTTAGGTATGTCTCCTGATGAGATTCTTTCAGAGACAGAACATCCAGTGACACCTGTGGATGAGCCAAGGATACCTGCAGTTACGTTACGCCATTCATAGAGAACCCCCAAGCCCAGGGAGAGGGTGAATATAAAAACTCAAAGGACTTTTGTGGGTTAAGACCAAAATATCTGGTAACTAGTTCAGTGTATTCTGCTATTTATGTTCTGTGTTTTCATTTTCCAGTTGTTTTTATAAATTATTATTAGGGATGTCTGTTGCCAGGAAATCTGGCCCTTTTAAGGCTTGCTGGACTTTCATGGCGTGCCCGACTCGGCTTGCTTTTGCAAGCTGAGCTGCACAGTTTCCCTGAGTTCCAGAGACTTTTAACACATTTTTTGGTCTTGGCCATAATTTGTGCAAATTGAGATTTGCAGGAATTATGGCCACTAATTGTGCAAATTTGCATAATTTGTGCTGATTATGGCTGTAAATTGCATAGATTTGCAGCTGTAATTTGTGCAAATGTTTTTTAATGCAAAAAAAGGGTTTTTTACAGAAATTCCGCCAGCTAGCCCAGCTCATTGCACACTGAGTTGAGCCAGCTGGTGGAAGAGAGAACGGAGTCCAGGGGGCCAAGCTGATGAAAGCTTATCAAGTTCTACCCCACAACTGGATTCCTCCAACATCCCTAATTATTATATGTTGACAGTATAAGCTAAAGGGGGAGGAGTATAATATATGTTTCTGCTGTTGCCACCAAGCAAAACTGTTTCTTTAGAAAAAGTGGAACTGAGCATGGTCCAGCCCTCTGTTTTTGAGCTTGGTTCCATGATGGATTCCAAACTGATAACTGTATGAAATAAGACCAAGAAATTAAACCAGTTATTGTTTTACCTTACTGGTGTAGGCTACCTATGTTACAGGCTAAGCCTGTCCGTTTTAGTTTTTCCCACATTCAGGTTCTTTAAATGTAAAGTTCCTTCCATCCAGTTAATGAATACATTTGCAAACTTTGTTCTTGTTTTAAAAAAACTAAGTGAAAGACTAAGCTCCGTTGTTTTGGCTTGGCATGTGGCAGTTTAGGTGCTGCAAATTATGGGCATTAGTTTCTGAGATGAATCAAAATTTCCATTAACCAATTGCTGTTCAAAGCAACTCCGCAAGCAGTAAGATATTTTGAAGTGGGAGTATCTAGAAACAAAGCAGTGCCATGAAGCCAGACAAGAAACAGGAAGAAAATATGCACAGGTGCATAGAAGTCAGGAACAGAAGGTAAGCGAAGAGGGAAAACCTCTTCTTTGTGAAAGGAAAATATCCTTGAAAAGAGCAGAAAATTTGAAAAACATTGAATAACTTTGTAAAAATAATAATTGGTTTTCTGTGGCATCTTTGCATGTTTTTCTTCCTGTTGCTTCATTTAAGTGAGAGTTGCCAGTTATTTTGAAGAGCTGAAAAGCAGAGTCATTCAGTTCACTTCTTATATGTCTACACAGTTTCTCAAACTGGATTTTCTTTCCTTCTATGCTTATAACAGTTGCAAAACCAAAGGAACTGATTGTGCTTATTTTTCAGAAGTGTTCACACTGCTCAAAAGAAATCACTGCATGAAAAGACAGGCTAGTAGATTTAAATATTTGAGGAAGCATTCATAGTGTGTTGCACTCAAGCTGAGAAACATAATATCAAGGGAGGTAATTAAATACTTCAGCTCAGGGAATTATTTGAAGCAAATAGGTTATTTCTATGACTATGTGTTCAGTATTCTTTTATATAAAGCAATATCATAGTTTGAGTCCAAAATGTTACCACACCATTTATCTAATTGGTGGTATTATGTATGTCCAGGTGCTTGCTTTTATATCTTAAGTCTGAATGCTGCAGGTACTTTAGAAAGCTAAAAATCAGCAGCTTGAATGTTTTAAAAGGTATCAATATTCTATAAACATTGTAGCAAAATATTAATTCAGCTTCTTTACCAGAAATGAACTAATTAGGAATTAAGGCTGGAAACCTTGCACACTTACTTGGAAGGAAGTTTCATTGAACACATTGCAATTTATTTTCTAATAAACTTTCATAGAATACGGCTATAAAATTATGAAAGCCCTGATGCAATGATTTCATGCTGGTGTGCCACTTCAGTGCACATACAGAATTTTCAAAGGTACCTGCAAGGGCTACCACACTCATTACAGTGGAAGTAACTACATGAATCTGCTGCTGTTACTGCATTAACACAGTTGCCACCATGGGTTCTCAGTGAAATGTATGTGGGTCTCTGCAGCAGGACAAAGGAGTCCTGATTCACATTCCACTGAAGTAAACTGCAAGGGTGTAGCTAAATGGTGTAAGGAACACAGAGCTGCTACCGTTCCACATTTGTTTCCTCTTTGTCCTCATAAGGTCAGGTGCACATAATGTATGATGCAATGTCATTGCACTGTTTTGCCCCATTTCACATCAATGGCTGAAGGGTGATGGACGGAGCAATGTACTTTGCAATGATGTCACACCATGCATCATATTATTTAGGTATTATGAGGAAGAAAGGATAGAGTGGGAACTCTGTATCTCTTGTAACTTCTCCCTAAGCCAAAGCCACAATTGATTTTAATAAAACAGAACTGCACTTAAAATAGTTGCTTCTCCTTCACAATGCTCCTAGTTCCTTCTTCTTGACTGAACATCAGTAATAGTCATTTAGTCCTGTGTGGAATAGATCCAAGTATGAGCCCAGTCAGAGGGGTTATGAGTCCATCTTGGGGGATGAAGGGTAACTACTGGCCTTTGAGTCCATAGAGGCCAGTGAAGGCATCATGTCCCAGGAAACATCCCTATGTCCAGATGAAGGCTTTGAAGAAAGCTAGAAATGAAGAGATAAAGTTTAACAGGGCTCTGCCACAGCTCCCTTGAACGTTGCCACCCTTGGGCCAGACCTAGGTCAGAGTTGGCTCAGAGGCAGAAAAATGTGTAGGATGTGGTGATCTGCTTCTAAGAAAGTTGACATGTGCTACAAGTACTGACCTTTTTTTATGGAATTGTTGCTTGGTTTCAGACATCATCAGGCCAGGCTAAGAAAGGATAGAAGCTGATCATATTTAAATTCTCGACTGGGAACCTGACGTTGCTCTCCATAACAATTTCTAGGACCCCTGCAAGACCCCAGTCTTCCAGTTGCTCATCCCAGTTTCTTTCCTTAAGACAATCTACTTTTCGGCTATTGACCTCAGCATTGCCTCACTGACTGTCAAGCAATCAGACCATGACAAGACCAAATTTTGCCATAGTGGGTTGTCCTGCACCTCAGCAAAAAGTGTCTTGGAAAAATGGCTCAACTTTGGGTGTTCACTCTTGTCCCAATTATAAGGCTAGATTGATTAGTGGTAAAGGGGTGGAGAAAAGCATCAGGGCAGGCACATGAAGGTTCTGATGATAGGAACACAAAGGGTAGCTTGATGCCGCACTAGTGCTCAACACCATCCATTGCTAGTGACAAGGTGCCACCTGTATTGTCCTGGGATATTGGTACAGCTCAAAAGCCCACTTTCTGGCTCAATCAGGACTTATAGGGGAAAGGATTTACAAGAAAGACTGGAAGGGGTTCACATTTCCATTGTAATTGTGGCTGATACTGCACACTTCATATTTTTAGAAACTCGTCAGTTGGAAATATTATCTAAGAACTTGTCCTCCACTCTGTAATCATTAAACAGCGGGGGATGGTTTTCAAAAATAGCCATGTTTTTCAGAACAAAAGGTCAGTATGAAATCCAAAGCAATCTGTTTCTGCTATTCTGAATGGTGATAAAAATAAAATGTGTTCGGTTCTTCATAAAATATTTACCTCTCAGCTAAAGTAAGTTACAGGTCAGTGCAAAATGAATGGAAGGTTTACGTTGTTTTCAGTGGACAGGCTTACACCCAGGATACAGTGCCGTTATGTTGTACTTCATATCTGACTACACATTGAGGTGTCATTAAACCCTTTGCTTCCTGCTCCTGGTAGTGAGGGATTTGAGTGCACAGTAAATCTACAAAACAATATAACATGATAAGCATTGGTTTCTGTTGACATGATATTCATTAATGGATGAATTGTCCGTAGTTAATTCAGTTAGCTTGTGTGGGACCTATATTGTAATGACTTAAGTCATAACATCTGCTCACATATAATTAAAACAGAGAGTTTTCAGATACACAGACCTTATTTTGTGGTGTGTCTGGTTTGCATTCAGAAGAGTTTCCTCCAATGAAGGAAAGTGATTTGGGATCTAACCCCATGTATCTGCAGTTTATTTAGCCAACTGGAAATTAAACTCAGTAAGTTACAAACAGTGTAGCTGCTGGTAGTAATAATAATAAAAAAAATACACACAAGCACCATCCCGGTGCCTTTGGAAATTTTGCAAAGGCACAGATGGAAGGCTTGTCTCAGAGAACCAATAGAATATTCATTTTTAATATAGGTTGTGATCCGGACAATGTTAAGCCCTTGAAATGTACAATTGTGTTATTAATCCTTAAGATAATTCATCTCTCGGTACTGTCAGTTTCTTGGCTTGCACTAGCTCCAAATTCTACTCCCACAGCAAGATTACTGGCTAGGTCTAAATATTCTTTTAGATTCTGCTCCGACATCTAATTGAAGTGGCTGATTCAATTTCTTTTTCTGGAAGACCTCTAAATTTCAGATTATACTTTCTGCAGTCACTTTCAACTTTGCCCAAGCTGGCTTTTACCATTTCTAATAATTGGTATGTCTTAATTTTATCCCCCACAGGTTGATTTACTTTGTCCTATGTCTGGCTGCAATACATGTTGTTTATGCTTAATACAATATAGGTATTTTTCATAATTTTAATTGCTTTTTACATAAATAAACTTCTTTAAGGGAGCAATCCTATGGCCACTAGACAGAGGCTAGACAACCATAGGATATCTGGTTTTCCAGGAACCAACCTCGGAGCCCGCAACCAACCTCCTCCCACTTCTGCGCTGCGTCCGAAGCAGTGCAGAACAGCCCCATGCACCACGCTCACAAAAGGACCACGGAGCGGCTGAAAAAGGGCATTCCAGGGGGCGCTCCAGGGCAGGGAGGGCAGAAATGCCTGTATGACACATCCAATGTGTCATACAGCAGCCTCCTCCCCCGCTCCGCCATCCTGTGGCTAGACAGCTGATATTGGCTGTCTAGCCAAAAATGCAGGGCAGGAGAAGTGCGGAGGGGACAATCCCCTCCGTGCTTCTCCTGCTCTGCATTGGATAGGCGGCCGCCTATCTGAATAGGATTGCATCCTAAGGACATCTTTTAGTTTGGGGTATGTTTTCTTATCCTTATCTAGATATTCCTTTAATTTCTTTTCTTGTTGTTCTAACCATTTCTTTAACTTTCCATCTCCTGAGTTATTCTATCCCCTAAACTCTTTAATTGGTTTAGGTTATCCATTGGGGAAGCTTGTTGACTTTCTTCTTCTCTCTCTCTCTTGTCCTGTGACATCCTATTCATATTTACAACGTCAGGTTCCTGACTATCCTGTTGCCCCCCAAATAAGTAGAAAAATTCAATTTCCCAGAGTAATTGATATCTAAATAGTAAATTAAGTGCTAAGTAGATGATTTATAATAACAGATCTTCAGTGTGTTCCAAGAGAAAAGTACAAATAACCAGTAAATAAGCAGCAACTAAGGGCGCAGTCATATGTGTGTTTAGACAAAAAAAATCCTACAACTGGGGTATGCCAGGAGTTTAGGACTTTTTCAGTCTAAACATGGATAGGATTGTGCCTTAATTTGATTTTCTTGAATCACATTTCCTTAATTACACCATATTTTCTACATTCTTTATTAATATAGTTTCAAATTTGTTCAAAAAAGAGGTACAAGGTGCTAAATCAAATGTAAAAAGTTAATTCAATAGTGAGTTCCATATGAAAAGTTCTAACAGACAAATCACAACATCCTATTAATTCATTGTTACATATCGTCCCAAATTTCTCATTTATGGTTTACTAAATTCTTCCATTTTTCAAATTATTTATTTGATTTGTTACATTGATATCCCACCTTTTCCTCCAAGGATCCCAAGGCAGCGTACATTATTCTCTTCTCCATTTTATCCTCACAACAACCCTGTGAGGTAGGTTAGGCTGAGAGTCAGTGACTGACCCAAAGTCACCCAGTGAGCTTCATGGCCAAGTGGGGACTAGAACCCAGATCTCCCCAGTCCCAGTCCAACACTAACCACTACACCACACTGACTGTCATTTAATCCAGTGGGAAAGTGCAAGAAGTAGCAGTTCATATCCAACAGCTTTTTTCTGTTTTAGGATAGAATATAAATGTGCCTTTAATCAAATTTCTGGTGTTGACTTTAGTAACAGTAAACCTAATTTGAGTTCTTATACGTGTAGGTAACAAGGGGGAAATGTGCAGAAAATACATTTCACTTCTAAGATTTGTCTATAAAATCAGTCCCTCTGAGGCAGTCTTCCCTGATCTGGCAGCCTCCAGATGTTTTGGATGTCCACTTCCAAAACATTCCTAACAATTGGCCATGCTTTATAGGGCTGATAGTGAGTGAAATCCAAAACATCTGGCAGGCACCGGGTTAAGGAAGGCTGCTCTGAGGGATTCCAATAATTGCTAAAATAAAAACTCTTGATACTAATCATTCATTGCTTTACCCTGGAAGGAGGTTCCCCACTACTCTTTGCTGACTCCACAGATGACCTTGGCCTTTGTCTTTTTATACACCAGAGGCATGTTCTCCAGCCACTCCCACTGACTATGTAGAGCAGAAGCTTCTCCTAGTCTAGCTGACTTCCAAGAATCTCCTCTCCTACCAGGACCAGCAGTCAAAGCCACCCTCATCTGTCGCAGCAGATTTCCTCCAGTAGGTGGGTTATAACTTATGCTGCAGAGGAGGCTTGTGTGTCAGTTGCCTTCATTTCTGCAACATCCCAGGTATCTTCTGTTTATTTTAGTTTCCTGGTGTAAAAAAGTGTCCTGCAATATTAGTAGGTTATGAAAAATTAAGAAACTTCCAAAAGTATATTGACAACATCCAGGTAAAGCACTGAGTGGACACATGTTGTCCCCTAATCTCTGGTAAAAACAGATGAGTTTTATTTAAAAAAAAAGATGGTACAAATGGAAATGCAGATTTGGGTCACAACAAGTTGTTCTAACAGCTACCAAGACAAATAAGAATATAAGAGCATAAGAAGAGCCATGCTGGATCAGACCAAGGATCCATCTAGTCCAGCGTTCTGTTCACACAGCGGCCAACCAGGTGTTGACCAGGAAACCACAAGCAGGACACAAGTGCAACAGCATCTCTTGCTCATGTGCCCCAGCAACTGGTATACATAGGTATACCACCTCTGGTACTGGAGGTACCACATAGCCATCAAGCCTAGTAGCCATCGATAGCCTTCTCCAGGAATTTGTCTAACCCCCTTTTAAAGTCATCCAAGCTCGTGGCCATCACTAAATCTTGTGGTAGCAAATTCCATAGGTCCACCCAACTATACGCTGGGTGAAAAAATAATTTCCTTTTATCTGTCCTGAATCTCCCAGCAATCAGCTTCATGGGATGACCTTAGGTTCTAGTATTATGAAAGAGGGACAAAAAGTCTCCCTATCCACGTTCTCCATACTATGCATAATTTTGTACACCTCTATCATGTCTCCCCTTACCTTCTTTTTTTCCAAGCTAAACAATTACAGCTGTTGTAACTCATGGGGGAGATGCTCCAGCCCTTGATCATTTTAGTTGCCACTTTCTACACTTTTTCTAGCTCTACAATATCCTTTTTTAGGTGTGGATACCAGAACTGTATACGGTTTTCCAAGTGTGGTCGCACTATAGATTTGTATAGGGGCAGTATGATATTGGCAGTTTTTATAGAGAGATTAATAAGCAATATAGCTGGAGTAATCTAGGCTGTAGCAGCCAAAAGGTACTGCAAACATGAATCAGGATACTTGGAGTGAACTTCTAAATATTCTAGTATTTCCTAAACTTCTCAAAACAAAGACATACTATAACAAAATAGAATTAGAGGTACATTTCATTTTTATACTTGAAAGGGATTATTTTTTAGGCGTGGTAAGAGTTGGGATCGTCTGCCTTTAGGGATTCCACCCTTGCATTCCTAGGCTGGTCACTCTTCCGGACCAACCTCCTGATTGAAAGGACTACTGTACAAGTTCAATAAGCAGCCTCCTCTGAGGACAGGTAGCTGTATCTATTGCCTCAAAAGTGATTGACTGTTCCAATCACACCCAGTACAGAGGAGGCAGCACAGTTGTGCACCCCTAGCATGATGGATTGGAAGGAGGCAAGACCAAAGCACTTAATCATATGGAAAGACAGAGGGTAGCTGATTGCTGTGGGTAAGCACTTCAGAGGTGAAGCTCATTTTTAGAGAGCCTTGGCAAAGTGGCCTCTGGTAGCTCCCTCCTAAGTCAGTGGGTCCTCCTGGTAGATTTATCTGGTGGCAGTGGCAGGCAGTAGCACTCATATGAGCATTGGGCATCCCCCTGGTGTGGTCCTGGAGCCACCATTTAAATTTGCCACAATGCCAAGGAGTTATGCTATGTTGGAGTCATGGTGAGAAATTAAAATGGTGGCTTTCAGACCAGAGAGGCTGGAGCCATCAGGGAAAACAAATGTTTACAGGGGGAGCAGCGCAGGCATCAGCAATATGCCACATGATGACACAGAGCCTTATGAGGGGTCACCCTTTATTTGCTTGTTTATTGCAGAACGCTTGCAGTTCTCTTGTGGCAGGCACACCACTCTGCCTGGTAATGTGCTTTGGGAATTACAGCATTACAGTAGCATTGTGATATTATATTAATTATTGATGCTTAAATTCCCGGCCTGTTATCTACACAGGCTAATTGTTATGTTTACTGCAAATGTAAATACTTAGGGAAAATATTTTCTAACAATTCTAAAAAGTACCCATCAGGATTATCTATTCAAATTTTCTGCACACAAAATGTGCTGCTCTGCCAAATCAACATGTAATTAAATTCCTTGGCAATAGATAGCCTCAATAAATATATGGGCTTTTGGTTCTGAAAGTGAGAGAAGTTTTTTTTTTTTTAAAGAACTAATCAGTTGTGGAATCAGAGCAGCACAAGCCTTAATCTTTAACAGATGGTTATATATACAGCAGTAATCAGTTTGAACAAGGGAAGGTGGAAGATTACAAAATTACCAACCCTTTAATTCAAGAGTTGTACTGTCAATTGTTGCCACAGATTAAATCTTGCATTGGCTTGTTTGGAGGTGGCATGATTATTCACAATTTTAAGCTAAACATTTGGGAGCTACCATACATGTTTTCCAAAATGTATTTACATAGTATGATATTTTTATATGATGTATTTAACTCATCATATTTTTGATTTTAGAAGTTTGCATGTGTTTATATAGATGTCAGAATTCTCAATGCACTTGCAACTAACTTTGTTTCTCACATCATAATTTTTGCACATCCCTATTGGCTGTGTTTGCACATTAATGCTAAGCCAGCATTTATGTTAACCATGGTTTGCTCCTTTAGCCATGAATTGTATTGCAGATGAGCAAACAAACTGCAGCTTGATTTCCCTATTTCTGGTTTGTTTCCTACCAATTTTGCCAGCCTTCAGAGCAGTTTCATTTTCAGGCTGCTCTTGTTGAGTGCCTCTGTTTCAGGGCAGCCAGCAGGGCAAATAAGCCAGGGATAAACCACAGTTCTGGTTCAGACATCACAACAAACCATGGTTTAAGCAAAGCAGACTTTGTAATTTATGGTTGGTAGCATGGTTTGTTTGCAGAGATGGCTTTGAGCACAATGACAAGTCAGATTTCAATAAACCACATCATGGCTTAACGATACGTGCAAACAAGGCCATTAAGTTGCGTTAGGCTGAGATCAAGGAACACGGTGAGCTTGCAATGGAAGTCCAAGGAAGTGCTCAGGATGCCTTCTGCAAAATGTTTTCTAGATTATGGTGTGTTAATTGAAAGACTTGCAGCTCCTCTGTGGTGAGCCAGCTATGCTGGATCTTTAGGAGCGTCTATCGTCATTAGCTAGATGAGAAACTTAGCCATGGAACTGTTAATAGCATGCCACACTGAAATCTTTGCTTTATGTCCCATTATGTAGGTGGAACATACATAGCAGGAGCAAACTGTTTGTGCCTTTGAAGATGATTATGCCAAATTTCAAAAATGAAAATGTACTCCAAAGTATTGTTATGAATGTTGGTCATTCATGCAAAAGAATGCTAATGGAATATAAGAACATAAGCATTGCTCCATCTAGCCCGCTATTGTTGCCATTGACTGGCAGCAGCTCTCCAGGGTTTCAGGTAGGATTCTCTCCTAGCTGTATCTGGAGAAGCTAGGGATTGAACCCAGGACCTTCTGCATGCAAAGCATGTGAGCCACAGCACCTCCCCTATTGGCTGGTTGTTATTCTTTAAGGGTCCACCTGAAGAGTGACTTTGTCTTTTGAGAGTTCTCTTTCTTCCAACTGCTAGGTGATATCACAATTTGGCTTCAAATGACTTTTTAATTTAGTGCACTCCTCCAGTTTAATCTCAGGCTTTGCATATATAAAGACTACATTTGTATTTACTTCTGATTTCTGTCTAGCCAGGAACCTGAGTGTTTCGCCCAAGGCAAGGGACAGATCTGAGTAACAGCAAGCCATCATGTTTTCAGAGAGTTAGCCATTGCTTCTTTGCTCCAGAATCCTCGATGTAACCTAATACCTGCAGCCTACCTGATACCTACTAGTGACTAATTCATTCAGTCTGTAATTTCCATCTTGAGAGACTGGCTATAACATCTGGCCTAATTTTTGTACATTTTCCCCCTCCCCCTCCCACGCTTTTTGTACCACCTAGCTTGATGAAGAGTTCTAAAGAACTTGAAAGCTTGCGTACGGTTTTGTGACATTTTGGTTGGTCTTAACGGTATTGCCCAACTGTGGATTTTGGAGTCTTTATGAACACTGATTGTTAAAAGATGATTTCTGGATACTGAAAACTCTTTGGAATGTTCTAAATGGGAGAAAAGGTTATAGGAAAATTGAGAAAGTTGACACATCTTTCCTTAGGGGAGGGTCTGAAGAAGATCTTGATGCATCTGTGAAAACGAACAAAAGAGAAGTTGCAGGTTGAGATACAGACAAAAAGACAGAGAGAGCACTGAGCTGAAAGCTGAAAGCATCTGAGGATTCTTGGATGTGTCATTGGGGATCTGATGTAGAGCAATGGATTTACTTTATGTAGAAGTACAATGCTGTTTGTTCAGCATATGCTGCACTTAGGATAAACATTAGAGAGAGAGAAGGAGGGAGGGAGAGTAAATAAACTCAAATATTACAAAACACCCGAAGTCTTTAGAGATCTCTCCTTCCAAAGGAAGCCAGTCCAGGTAAGCAGTGGCCCTGAAACCTCTAACCACTCAGGGAAGTGGGAAGTGCATGACAGTACTTAATTTCCTTTAGAAAACTTACACAGCAGGATATCATTTCTAGATAATAGAACGTGAAAACACTGCAGGAATTATGTATATTACCTGTGGAGAACTAAGGCAGTAATTATATATGATTTATGGTGAGCTTTGTACAGTGTATATCTCTTTTCAAAAATGCATGTAAATATTGCATATATTACCATATCCCACTTGACTCCTGGACTTTTAAACATTTGATGCGTTGATATTGCCTTCAGTTTAACTGGTGACAAAATTTGACATCGTTATAGTGAAACCAAGGATGAAATACAAACAGCAGAATACTTTGCCTTCAGATCAAGTGGTTACAAGTGGTGTGCACTGAAGACAACATCCAGTTTGGTCTAGCCTTCAGAAAATGGGCCAGTGCAACTTGAACTGTTCTAGGCACCACCTGTTTTGCCTTGAATCCAAAACCAAGCCCCCTTGGCTTACATGAGGAAATGAACAAAGAGCTATAATATTTTTACTTTTTGACAGAATTGAAAGAAATTTGCAAACATAATAACCCTTTCTGAGTGAACAGAACCTACCAACTTTCAGGCAAATAGGTGCAACAGTTTCTGTGCTACATGCTTTTACAGTTTGAGGAGGGTTTTTGTTTTGTTTTTAAAGGAGACTCCTATAACGTTTTTATTTCTTGGCAGAATTAGATGACCTTCGCAGGCATAGTCGTGTCTTCTGGGATGATGACACTTACCAAATTGCGGACAGACAGGTGCTGGAATTTTTGTGGAAGGGAAGTCTTTTAAGTTTTGGGGAAATGGATTCACTTAGCCCCTGTGTTGTGGCAGGGGTGTGTGTGTGTATGAAAATAGCAGATATCATGGCCCTTTGTTAAGTAACCTGCAAAATTTCAAAAGGATGGGCATAGTTAAGAGGTATGATGAATGAAAAACAGCTTGAGGATTTGTTGTTTGTTTTCTGCTCAGTTGACACCAACTGATAAGTTGGTCTTTTTATGTCCCTCCCCAAAACACTGGGCCTATTCGCACATCACAATAAGCTACCATGAAAATGAACTACAGTGGGTTGGTTGTTCGCTTGCTAACCCACATTACTCCGGACAGACAATCAGGCGCTCTGCAGCTTGCCATGCCTTTTTTCCTCCTTAGCCCTCCCACTCTCTTCTGGCATGTGTCCCATGGGCTTTTGCAGCACAGCCTCAGCAGCCTGGTCCACTACTCCACATTTATGCTCATTAGTGGAGTAGAGGTTTATCTGTAGAAATTTTTTTCGCCTTCAGTGGGATTTCCTCATATTTAACATGATGTTTGAACCTTTGGGAAGATGTGTGCATATTTAACATTTTTCCACCTTCGGGGAGATTTGTGCAAATTCAACTTTATTTATTTAAACTTTGGGGGAGATTTGCACAAATCCACCAACGGTCAGTAACTACTCCACTTTAGCACAGTAACGACATTAAATTTGCACAGATCTCTCCAATGGTTGTGGGGGGGAATAATGTTAAATTTGCACAAATCTTCCTAAAGGTGAAATAAAAAACCCGATGTCGCTGTCTAGGGAGGTGACAAAGTGGAGGATTAAATTAACTGATGTCATTTCAAGATACGATAGAGAAGGGATATCATCAGAGAGATTGCAAGGAGCGGCAGGCCAGGTTTTTGCCGCTCTTGCCAGGTGGTTCTCTCTCACTGTTTTAAACAATACATGCTGAAGTGACTCTGCCACATTCAGATGTCATGACAAGCCACCCTGAGAACAAGCCACCCTAAACAACCCTACTACAAGCCATGGGTTCCTAGGGTGGCTTGTTTGTGAAAAACAACCCACAACAGAAAAGCCACACCAGGTTCAGATGTCACACTAAGCCACCCTGCAACCTCCCATGGTGACAACCCACTGTGGCTTAGCGTAATGTGCCAAACAGGTGGAAGTATAACGGAGAGCCCTGGGAAGGTTATGCCATAGTTGGTAGTTAAAGCTGTCCATCATGAAACTATACCCACCCTCTCCGCTATCTGCCATTGGAAGGGAAATATAACAATTTTTAACAGACTGTGATTCTCTGTCCTGGTTCACACATAATGCTAACCCATGGTTTGTTGCTTTACCCAGGATTTGTCTGGCAGATGATCAAACAAACCATAGTTTGTTTCCTCAATCCCTAGGTTATTTGTTTCTCTCCTCCTTTGCCTACTCCGTCCCTGTATCCAAATGCCTTTGTGGTATTGTCGTACTGGCATGTAGCGGGCTGTTTGTTTTTTTGACTGCTCTTTCCTGCCAACTCTGTTGCCTCGTGAAACAACCATGGGTGTTAACCAGGTCATAGTCTCTGACTGCAACTTCTGAACCTCTGAAGCAGACCCGAGGCTTCAGAACAACCTGGTTCACTTCAGTCCACTCAGGGGAGGTCCTTCTTTTTGTCAGACAAAGCCCAAATCACTCTAAAGCAGATTGCTTCAGTTCTGGATTTGGTCTTCATCTGAAGCAGATGCACCTGTTGTTCAAAGAAGGAAAAGTGAGGTAAACACCTTATTTTCCCATTTGCAATGGGAATACATACATTTTTCCCATTCAC
This sequence comes from Heloderma suspectum, assembly GCF_057233095.1. NCBI lineage: Eukaryota > Metazoa > Chordata > Lepidosauria > Squamata > Helodermatidae > Heloderma > Heloderma suspectum. Next base: position 101,308,540 of record NC_139459.1, read on the forward strand.
ATTACAGATGACAAATACGGGGATGACCCTGGCTAAATCATTCCTGGGAAGCCCTGCCTCTAGTCATGCAGCAGCATAGTCAACCAGTTGAGCATTTTTTAACACCACATATGAATTAATGCATAGTGATCATTTTCAGATATTGGCTCATGTGCTATATTGCACATGTGTGCACATGCACAGCTGATTGAAACAATGTTTTTATTTGATCATATGTGAAACACGATGATATGACCACAGGTCATAAAATCATTAAAACACTAGGATAGCTTTGTAATTTCTAGAAATGTTGGACATAATACATATTTACCCATGCTGTGTTCTTGTAAGGAAAAATGCTCCAGCAATTAAATTCAGTAACCTGAAACAATCATATTCAGCATTGGTATTTATTACATTAAAAACCTATATTACTTTTTAACAAGATAAGTCCAAATTTCTGCATGATTTCTATGGACCTGTGCAGGGTTATATGTTGTGCACATACACAGAGCATTTCAAGTGTTTGTTTTTTAATCTATTTTTATTTTATTTTTATAAATTAAATAAACACTACCAACAGCATAATCAGAATCTTCAGTTTCCAACATTACAGTATTCTGAGGAAAAGAAAAAAGGGAGGATAACAAAAGAAGAGAAAAAAAAGGATTATATTAAACTTCTATAAGAACAAACCAAATATCCAAATATAAATCCAATTGCAAATTATACCTATACAGCATTCTTCCCAACATTGCAAGTATTATTAAATCTTCAATCCGCTACACCACAAATGGTAAACCTTATCTTTCAATATCATAACCTCAGTCTTATAGCAAAGGAATGGAAGCAAACAATCCATTTCCATTGGCCATATGTTACCATTCAGTTAATGCGTATTAATAAACATTAAAGGTTTAGCCAACAAGAAATAGTAATAATAATAATAATAATAATCCCATAATGATATTAATAATAAAAAGAGGGGGGAAAGTTTAAGAAAAAGATAAAAAATAAAAAACAAAAGCAAATCTTTTGTATATTTTAAGTAATATATCTAAAAATATATATGTGTACACACACATACACACACAAATAGGCATTTTATTACAATATAACACAAAAAAGAGAAAGAAAACAAAAATATGCGAACAGTTACTCTGGCATACTGCCTAGACATCTTATCAGCTATAGCCCAAACAGCACTTCAAAAGAACAGTAAATATGACTAAGGTCCAACTCCAGAGGCTGAGAGAGTTGCTCCCCTTGTTTTAATTTTAATACCAATTAAAACTGATTCTGCAGCATCAGGATCCAATAGTCAAGTGTTTGTTCAAAGCTATCTTGGTGTTCTTATTTGCTGTCCTGCTCCTTACATTCTGAACCAAGATCCAAATTTCTGGGTTTTATCTTGTCTTACCTGTACTGTAATACTGTTCCAGAGAAGTTTTTTTTTAATCTTTTGTTTGATGATGACACCATTGTAACTCACAAGGTCTCTCTCTTTGCTTTGGCAGCATCAAGAATTTGTGCAAAAAAATTTCTTGATAATGCAGTTGATTGTTTTGAGGATGCCCCTGATTTAATGGCCTTTCAGCTGTTTTAATTCTTAGACTATAATTATTCATTTTAATATGGATGTATACATTAATTTAAAAAAAATATAATGAGCCTATTTTAGTTTTAAGTATTTTAGACTTCTGTTTTATCTTGTATTTGACTTAATCTGTTTTAGTTGCTTTGTATACGAATGGCCTATGGCCCAAGCAAGAATTAAAATCGAATCGGATCGAAACTATGTTCATTTCATTGTATGCGAGTCAGTTACATTTTACCATGCTCATTTACCATTCACTTGGCTGTGCATGCACACACAAGTCCAATGTCACATGCCTCATTATCTGAAAATAATCATGATGTATTAGTTCACAAATGGTGTAATTTTGGTGCTTTTATGGAGTGACATGTTGGACAATGCCTCTACACCATAGCCTCTGAGTCACTGATCAAGTGAGAAATATAAAGTGGGTGGTTCCTCAGTTGTAAGGAGGGTGCTTGTTTTTCTGGGGTTGTCACTGCCATAGTCTTGCTAACATGCTCCCTGTACTGAGCCATCCCTGTGAGGATAGTAGCATCTGGATAGGGGTGAATGCTCCTTCCTTGTTCTCCTCGACCTCTCAGTGGCTTTTGATACCGTTGACCACGGTATCCTCCTGGACTGCCTGGAGGGGTTGGGCATTGGAGACATCGTATTATGGTGGTTCCGGTCCTTCCTCTCCAGTAGGTACCAGAGGGTAGCACTGGGAGAGGAGGTTTCGGACCCATGGCCACTCACTTGTGGGGTGCCACAGGGTTCCATCCTCTCCCCGATGCTATTTAACATCTATGTGAAGCCGCTGGGGGCTATCATCAGGAGGTTTGGGGTTCGGTGTCATCAATATGCGGATGACACGCAGCTCTACCTCTCATTCAAATCTTTGCCAAGGTTGGCCGTAGAATCCCTGTCCAAATGTCTGAAGACAGTGAGTGGCTGGATGGGGAGGAATAAGCTGAACCTGAACCCTGACAAGACCGAGGTACTTTTGGTGGGAGACAAGAGGAGGCTGGGGGATGTTGACCTGGTGTTGAATGGGGTACGGCTACCTTTGAAAGACCAGGTCCGCAGCCTGGAGGTCATTTTGGATTCCCAGCTGTCCATGGAGACTCAGGTGTCAGTTGTGAGCCGGACAGCGCTGTATCAACTCCATCTGATACGGCAGCTGCACCCCTTCCTTCCTGACCATCTGCTCCCATCAGTAGTACATGCCCTGGTCTCCTCTCGTTTAGACTACTGTAATGCGCTCTATGTGGGGTTACCCTTGAAGACGGTTCGGAAGCTGCAGCTGGTACAGAACGCGGCGGCTCGCCTGATTAAAGGCAGCTGCCGGCAAGATCACATCACTCCAGTGCTGAAGGAGTTGCACTGGTTACCAGTTGTTTTCCGGGCCAAATTCAAGGTGTTGGTTTTGACCTTTAAAACCCTATATGGTTCCGGCCCAGCCTATCTTAAGGAGTGCCTCCAGCAGCACCAGACAGGCCGCTTAACAAGATCAGCCTCGGATGGCCTTCTCTCTGTCCCATCAGCCAGGACAGCTAGACTGGTGGGGACAAGGGAGAGGGCCTTTTCTGTGGTGGCCCCCACTCTGTGGAACTCCCTCCCTAGGGAACTCCGCCATGCCCCCTCTTTAATGAGCTTCCACCATGCATTAAAAACATGGTTGTTCAGGCATGCATTTGGAGTGGGTTAGGTTATTTTAGAAAACGTTTTTATTGTAGAATTTTATTGTTTTAAACTGTTTTATGATATGCTGTACATCGCCCAGAGTGGCTGGGTGACCAGCCAGATGGGCGATTAATAAAATAAATAAATAAATAGCAGTGCCCCCAATCCTGGCTAGAATTTGGTTGGGTCATTCTCCCATATCAGCAGCCTCCTTTTTTCAGAACTTATCCAAGAAGGTCCAGCAAGCTCCTGTGCTTGTCCTTTTATACTTGCAGCTTCTGCACTAGATCAGGGAAAGCCATAGTCTTCATGACAATACATGCTATAGCAGTCATAGGGTCATAACCTACAAAGAACTATACTTGGTCACTTAGAGACACAAGCCAAAGGAGTGATTACACACCACAATATTACACCATATTTATTCAGTATGCTGTGCCATTATGATAATTTTTACATACTACTTTATCAGAGAGGCAGAGCTAAGCTGTGTCCATGTTATCAAGTTACATGTTCTATGCTTTGGCCTGGGTTTTGATTGGATGCAAACTGAGCATTGCCCATGGAGCAAAAGGGATAGTAGGAAATTGTTCATGGATTACACACTATCTGCTTTTCTATTTCCTAACAATGCTTTGGTGTGTTGGTAAAAGACCCCTTTCATTATATACTGAGTTACTTTGCATAGGAGGCTTCCAAGACTTTGCCATCGTTGCGATCTCCATTAAAGCAAAACTTTGCCCCAAGAGGCATAATGCCTTTCAGTGTAGGAAAATCTGCTTTCTTTGGTAGAGCAACTGACTGGCTAACTTGAGCCTTGCAGAGCTGTACCCTGACTCACAGTTTTGGTCTGGTGAGGCCAGCACTTTGGAAAAGCTTTATAAATGCAAAATATACATACTGCTGTTTTCTTCTGCTGTTCAGATAACATCTGCCTTCACATTGTTTTGCATTTTGTTTATCGTCACAAAGTTAAGGCTTATGAGAACATTATAATTACCTTTGCTAGAGATAACACCTCTGGAGTCTGTCAGTTTTAGTGTCCCTGAAAGCGACATTAAAGGGACTTGTCAGAGGAAAGCTAGTGCCACCGATTACTTTGAAACACTTGGTTGCTTTGGAAAACAAAAATGTTCTTCATTGCCAGATCCCACTTCATCAATATTGCATTCTTTTCATTCTCTCTGGCTAGCTTAAAAGTAGGCAGAGTACATTTACCAATTTGCTGTAGAAAACACCAGGCTACACCACAGTGCGCTTGGGTTTTTAATGTCACTTTATTGGATACATGGTTCAGATGCCAAAAAGATTTTGCAAGCTGGGGGAGGAGGGGGGGCTGCTGTAGCTTTCCAGTATGCTTGAAGTAGCACAGAACCTTTGAGTTAGCAACCCATCACATTAAACTGCTGGATGTCTCATTCTGCCCTTTAAATTGGAGAGGCTTGGAGTGAAGATAGAAAGCATCTGCTGTTCTGATGATATAATAAAAAAGACAAAACTCTAGTGTTTTGTAATCATAATTTTATTCTTTGTGGAAATTCTAATCTGTTAATTCTAGGCTATATGTATTAACATTCCCGTATTTTGCAAGTGATAAGGAATACAGAACTACCTTTTGGAAGGATTATGAGATTCTGCAGTATTATGTTTAACATTCACTGTGCATATTCGTAAGCAAGCTGCTGCACATATAAAATTTTGCAACACATCTGTGCGTTGCTGCACTTTTTATGCCCCAATAAATAGTTTATATATCAATTGCTATTAACATGCATTCATATAGTGAAACTGAAGATCTATATCAATACTATATGTATTGGAATAAGCTATTTATTTTGCTATTGTGGTCCTTCCCAGAATTGTGTGTTGAGTACTTAAAGTAGAGGCAACCCCCATGTATCAGGGCATGCATATAAGTATATATATGAACCCTTTTCAGATGTAAATGTGTGGAGGGAGGGGAGCGCGATTGTGCATGTTGCCCCTATTTCCAATGTCCATGAAGTCCTTTCAAGGTCAGAACAGAACCTGCATGAATACAACTTTCCCCACGTAACTGGGAACCCTGAAAAAGCAGTACAGTGTCTCAGTTCTAATACAAATGTATGGAGTTCAGGAGTGGGAACATTATGTATGATCTGACTCCCCGCTCCATGTATTGCTCCATGTATTGCTCTGTCATACTTCTATTAAGACCATTTCACAAGTCCATTTGTATGTTGTTTCAATGTCTTATTTGTTAAATAAGGCAAATTCTTGGGGGCCTAACTTGGATTGAAGATGGGCTAGAAATATAAAAGTAAACAAATGCTTCTTTGGAAGAAAAGTTGTTGCTCTTATGAAAAAAAGTTCTTGTAGAGAAAAGAGTGATTTAGACTTTGCAGCCTTTCTCCCTAAATGTGAAAGAGATGTTAAATCATACATTATTAGGACATTATTTTTCAGACTAGCATCCTCATTTACTGCACAAGCTGATCCTTTAGGGAAACGTGGAAATATGCACAACTGCCGCTTGCGGAGGAAAGCCCTGCTCTTTTGGAAGCCAGAAGGATTATCCTGGTGTCAAAATGACAGTTAGGCTCTACTGCAAAATCTGCCCCTGAGGGTATTGAGTACTGAGAACTTGAGAGCTGACCCAAAGTTGTTTTCAGAAATCTGCCACAAAATATATAATGCATAACTGTAATGCAAGGGAAGTGGACTTGGCTTTTCTCATTTCAGCTTCTAGGGTTGGCTTCATAAATATATTATATTCACATATACCCTTTGCTTTTATTTCAAAGAGCAAAAAAAAGAGTATATGTTATTAGTAAGCAAGCAGATGAAACACTAGAGTTTATCATGTTTTTCTTTAGAACTATATACACACATTGCATTTACAACTCAAGACAGAAAGTCGTAGAAAGTTTTTATGCCTCTTTCTAACATCTTGCAATTCTTTGATTTGAGGGAGTCCTAGTCTAGGTCTTGGAGCAAGCAACACATTAAAATTCAACACAATAAAATATGTTATTTGCATACACATCAGAGCATTATCATTTCTACTTTTAAGATTTACTATTATTTGTGTTAGGGGCCGCAGTGGCTTAGTGGTTAAGACGCTGAACTGCAGACTGGAAGGTCGGCAGGACAGCAGTTCGAGACCCGAGTGCTGCGTGACGGAGTGAGCTCCCGTCTTCAGTCCCAGCTTCTGCCAACCTATTTATTTATTTATTTATTTTATTTCTATACCGCCCAATAGCCGAAGCTCTCTACCTAGCAGTTCGAACCTAGCAGCTCGAAAGCAAGAAATTGCAAGTAGATAAATAGGCACCGCCTCGGCGGGAAAGGTAACAGCGTTCCGTGCACCTCGGTGTTCGGTCATGCCGGCCACATGACCACGGAAGCGTCTTCGGACAGCGCTGGCTCTTCGGCTTAGAAACGGGGGTGAGCACCGCACCCTAGAGTCGGACACGACTGGTTGGGGACACCTTTACCTTTATTATTTGTGTTAGTTAGCTTCCCTGGTAGAAGAATACAGATAATTTGGAGTCAGCTGATTCATCCTTTATTTTTTTATTCATCTTTTCTTTTAGACACATGCATGCACGCGCTTCTGCAGGAATGCTTTAGTTTTCAGCATCTGTAGCATTCTTCCTCTGAGATGGAATCCCCTTTGGAAATCAGTATGAATATATTCAAAGATGTCAAGCAAGACTGCAGTGCACGCTGTAATAAAAATGCAAAGTACACATTGGCTTTCAGAATGAACAGTGCTAGAGATATGAAAGAGAGTCTTTTATCTAAGCCATCTATCTCAGTAACTAACTGCAATTTAAAATAAACAGTGGGGTCAGAGGATTGAAGCTGCCTTTATAAGCAGAATCGAACATAATTTCAGCAGTACAAATATCAATGCTTGAAATTCAATTTTCTCTTTGAAATGGCACCTGAATTGAATATTCAAAATGCAGTTAGGGAGAAAATAGAATTTATTTCAGCAGTTATGCTTATTCCAAAAGTTAGCATCTAAAACCATCTTCATAAGAATAAGTATTGGAGCGATAGTCATCATCAATACTGTGACTCAAGCAGTTCTCTCAAGCAATGGTAAAATTCTGGAAAACGGTAGTACTATCAGTTGTATATGAACAGTTTAATATCTGTAGATTGCTTTTTTCTTCCCTGTAGGATCGGAGATAAAGTGGTATTTTATCAGAGCACATCTCTTCTCTAAGAGTGATTCCATCTGCGTCAGTCTTATTACTGTCATGTAATAACATCATTGTAATGTTACACATGAGATAACCAAGAGGGATTTTAGTCCCAAAGTCATGATTAAAATTTGACATCCATCTGACATGAATCAGAAGAGGGTGAAATATGTAGTCTGAAAAATACCTCTACAGTTTCCAGATCAGATTAGCTGTCTACCTAGTTCTGTCTTTGCTACTAGACTCTTTTAAAATGCCTCTAAAGAACTCTGCAGTGTGTCCAGGCCTCAAGTTTCTGTAGTATCAAGACAGTGAGGAATAAAAATGCATTGGTTCTTTATTATGATAGCTGATTTTGGTCAAAGTAGAATCAAAAAGGCATGAAGTGGAACACTGGGTAAGCAATTATAGAGTGAATGCAAATGAAGCAGGCAGGGACAGGAGTGGAGGCCTGGGCTGTAAGTATGGTAATAGCTGACCAGCACCTTAGTATTTGCTTGAAAGCCAAGTGACACAAAAGAGAAGGAACAGGCCTTCTAATCTGCAATGCCAAATTAAGCATGACTGGTTCCCTGGGTTATCCATGAATTGCTGGTGGTCACTGTTATACAGTGGAATTATAACAACATTTGAGAATTCTTGCATACTGTATTTTTCTTTTTTCGTTTAGATACATGTAAAAGCATTGTGATACCAGTAGTTTTAAGTGTATGTATTTATTTTTTAATAATTCCCAACACTGAGTCACATTTTTCACCAACATTGCAGGCCAAACAAGACAATACATTAAATGCAAGTATGTGTCTGGCGGGAAGGAGTGTTCTTTAAAAATAGCGATGGGGGTTGGGTGACTAGAATTGAGGCCATGGGGAATAAGGTTAAACTCTTTTCCCGCTGTGCTGTGGTGGCCCCCACAAAAATTATCCTCTTGAAGTACTATTCACCCAAGTAGGGAACCTGCCATTAGCACTAATAGAAGCTTCCTTCTCTCACCAAATTTCAGCTTGGGGAACATTTTTGTGGGGGCCACAGTGCAGGGGAACAGATTAACGAGGCTTTCTCATGTACCAGAGTCCCAGTCCTAATTCTCTTCCCATCGTTCAGCTGCTATGTTTAAAGGACAAACAGACTCACTAACCTGGTTCATATGTCACAGTGGCAATTCCTTGGTTGTTTAATCCAGGAGTTGCGGGGATGAGCAGAGTGCTTGAGTGCACTTGTAATTTCTTTTAATTAACTACTCAGTTCCTGGGTTGTTTTTTGACGTGCAAACCCGGAACTCTGAGTTGTTTATGGGTTAAACAACCCAGAGTTAACCCAACAATTGCTCATGGTTTATTGTTGGGTTAACACTGGTTTGTTTAACCCATAAATAACCCAGAGTTTCAGGTTTGAATGTCATGAAACAACCCAGGAATGGGGCATTCCTGGGTTGTTAATTAAAAGCAAAAATGATGAGCACATGGCTTGTATGCCCCACTCCCCCACTCCCAATTTCTGGGTTAAACAACCAAGACATTGCCACCATGATGTGGCAACTGGATCACTAAATGCAATCACTCATTTAACATGTCCTGTAATTAGGCCCTAATCTGCCCACCACAAATCCAAGATCTCCTTTTTGAGTAGTGATAGCAATTCCAACCCCATCATCATGTGTGTGTGATTTAGATTTTTTTTACTTTTGCACTTATTGAATCTCAGTTGCCATTTTGTTCCCATGGTCTGAGTTTGGAGGGATCCTTCTGGATTTCCTTTTGAAGGTATACTTTAGATTTCATCATCCTGTGTACATCATTTGTAGTGTCACCTGGCCACCTTACAACTAACCCCTGATTCAAGATCATATATGAAGAAATTATATAGCACTGGTCCCCATAAAGATCCTTCAGAAACCCCATTCACTGAATAAGTAAATAGCGTGTCATTTTATTTAATTTTTTAAATGGTTTCCCACCATATTAGCAAAGCTTTCAGGATGGCTAACAAACCAAAACAAATCATTTGATACAATCAAATCAATTAAAACAGCAGCATTAAAACAGGAGAGAAACATAAACCGATAGGCATCATCACAGAATTAAATCAAAGCCAGGTAACATCATAAAAGGCCTAGGAAAATAAAAAGGAATTCACCTGGGATCAAAAAGACATAAGGATGGATGCCAAGCAGTTTCATCCACAGGATTTAATTTATTTGCTAGCAGACAAGTTATTGATAGTTCTAGGCGGCATAAAATGTGTAGTGTATGATATGGGAACCCCCTGGGGTACTATCTGATTAAAGGTAAAAAGGTAAAGGTGTCCCCAACCAGTTGTGTCCAACTCTAGGGTGCGGTGCTCATCTCCATTTCTAAGCTGAAGAGCCAGCGCTGTCCGAAGACACTTCCGTGGCCATGTGGCCGGCATGACTGAACACCGAGGTGCACGGAATGCTGTTACCTTTCCCGCCGAAGCGGTACCTATTTATGTACTTGCAATTTCTTGCTTTCGAACTTCTAGGTTGGCAGGAGCTGGGATTGAAGACGGGAGCTCACTCCGTCACGAAGCACTCGGGTCTCGAACTGCTGTCCTGCCGACCTTCCGGTCTCAGTTCAGCGTCTTAACCACTAAGCCACCGCGGCCCCTATAGTATCTGATTACACTTCTCCAAAACATTAGTAAGTGTGATCATAAGTTGTTTCTTTGCACCTCAATACATTCCCTTTCATCTCTTCCCCATAAAAACCATTCTCTTGATGCAATGTCAACATCTAGTTACACAATAGCCCCCATCCTGGAATATTTTCCTATCTCCCACTAAGAAGTCAGTGCTGCTAAGATGCATAGCAATATTTATTACACAGGAAGCATCCAAAGCTACAATCCTATAAACACTTACCCGGGAGACATCCCATTGAAAACAGTGGGACTTACTTCTGAGTAGACATGCATAGGATTGCACTGTAATCCCCCTTTTTATCTTAGTTGTGGCACTGTTTGTGGCTGTGATGCAGCTGCTATTGTTTGTTTGTTTTTCATCCGAAGTGGACTTCAACTTGCAATCAAAAATTCAATCCACATTAACAATATTTTCCAAATGCATTAAGGGAGGCATTAAGTACATTGTTAATTTAGTTTACTTTGATAAACTAATTTTCAGAGCCTAATCCAAAATGCCCGAAGGTACCTTACTAATAGCAAAGCTGTGTGTTTGGGGACTTTTGTATGATTTCCTTTCTATGACTTGCCAGTTTTCACTATCTGAGATATACCACCAGGAACATTTAAGAGAACTGTATCATTTTTAGAGCCACCATAGGTTTCCTTATTGCATAGATAGACTATCCTCTGTACTAGGGTTTTCAGGATGTGACATGCTGAATAGTAATACATGAAAATTATAGTTCAAAGACACGATGTGCAGTGGGTTTAAATGTTGACCTAGAAAGCTAGGATATACATTATTGATGTGCTGAATGCTTCACTTTTCCCCGGTTACTGAGATTCCTTCAGTACATATTAGTTTAAAGTTGTTTGAAATATTTGATATAAACAAACAAACAAAACAAGCAGCAGGATTAATTTGTAACCAAGCTGGTCAGTTAAAGGAGCTTGACATTATATGTATTTGTTCTTATAAAGGTGGAACTATATGTTATAATGGCAAACATGAGCTTTCCAAATATGCCTGCTGCTTCACATGAATGCAGTGGTGTGGTAGGGGCATTTACAGGGAAGGATTAGTGGGCACTGGGATGCTTAACACTTCTTGTATCCACCAATACTTTCCTGCAAAATGCCCCCATTGGAATCTAGGCTTTCAGTGGGGGTGGAAGCATTTCTGAAGTAGGCTAAAGACCTACTGCTTCTCAGCAGCTTGGGCACAGCCTGGAAACATAGACAGGGTGATGGGGTTTTAGCCTCTCATCCCTCCTTGTATCCAGTGGAATGATTTGCATGGCTCTGTTATAGCTCCATTCTCTTGAAGAGCCAAGAGTATTTAGCACATTGATGTTCCAGTGCTGCCCATTCATCCAGTGAGACTGAATGGTGGGATATTCAGGCCAGACAGAAAGAAGTACTTCTAAACGCAGCACCTTGTTTAACTATGGAATTTGCTATCATAAGATGTGGTGATAGAGCCACCAACTTGGACAGCTTTCAAGAGGGATTAGACAGATTCATGGAGGATAAGGCTATCAATGGCTATTAGACATGATATATATTACCTCAATTATCAGAGGCACTATGGATCTGTATGCCAGTTGCTGGGGAACATAACTGGAAGGGTGCTATCGCATTCATGCCCCGCTTTGTATTACCCATGGGTATCTATCTGGTTGGCCACTCTGGGAACAGAATGTTGGACTGGATATACTTTTGGTCTGATCCAGCACTGCTCTTCTGATGTACTTATGTAAAACGCTGTGCCCTCACAAATGCAGCCTGAGTCTCTGATCTACCTCCCTCTCACTTGATTGGAGGGAACAGAGACTGAGAGGGCCCTCTTAGCTGCACCAATCCTGCCTCATTCTGGTGTTCCAGATCTCTACATGCCAGCAAGGGGTCAGTGGCCAGTGTTGGTTTAGTGAGAACAAGAGTTTTGGGTTTAGATATAGGAAAGTCGAGTTCAACTCCACACCCATTCATAAAGCTCAGTGGTTGGTCATGAGGAAACCCACTATCCCCGGAATTGTTGTGAGGGTAAATGAGAAATTTCTCACGCTGCCCAGATCTCCCAAGAAGGCGGTTGGGACACAGATGTGATTATTACTTTATTCAAGAGTTTCCTTCTTCTAGCACTATATCACCTACAATGGCTCTTCAAGAGAAGGAGCTATAAATCAAATCTGCCAAAATTTAAATTAAGATTTTGACATTACCTTTCTCTCTCTATTCCTTTTTGTTTAACGTATTTGAATTTCAGCCTTGGTGTTTAAACTTACCCACATTCTTTCCTTCTTGTTATAATAGCACTTTTAACATGTTGGCAACTTTCATAATTGTCTCTCATTTGGAACAAGGTTTAGCCATTAGCAGGCACTTTTATATTTCTAAATAATTAATATTCTTGAGGCAGTTGTGATCAGGAAAAAGGACTGAGGAATTTAATGAAGCACTAAATAAAAAAATAATTTGATATTAGTAAAATACAACAGACCACTTTTTGAAAATACCATTATGAAAGTGCAGCCTTTCATTCTGGGTTGGGGCGGTGGCAGCATGAACTACTTATATACAAGTAAAGCTATAGTCTGATCCAATACACTATATTTAATGGGGCTTAGTCCCTCCTAAATGTGCATAAAACTGCAGCCTAAGAAGCAAAACCTCTGCAGCCTCCATGTAATGATATCATACCTCACAGCTAGCAGTAACAGAATAATTACAGAAGTCTCTTTGCTTTTGTGTGCACTCTACTGTGTATACTTAATTTAATCAGTGAAACTAGAGATGACCAGTTTATTAATTCTTTATTTCACACAGTTACTGGATCCATGGTTTCTCCCTAAAAGTACACAAGTGCTTGCAGGGGGAAGGATTAAAAATACAGAGCCCAGTACATGGGAATATATAGGCTACAACTTTAATTAAAAAAAGCATTGCCACATGCATTTTCTAAGATTGGTATGGAGGGTGTAGTTCTAAACCTTCCTATCAAGATGCCCAAGGAAACTGGCATGGCAGTTAGCCAAGATATCCTCATTGGTACAGTGCACGCCTAAGCTTTACCTTATTAATTGTAACCTGTTCCCCTTGCAGGAAGAGGCAAGTGTGAGGTACGTTTTCCATTAGACTGACTTGCAACTCTGTAGTTTTGCAGTTCCACACTACCATAAACATCAGTCCATTCCTGAGCTTTTCCAGTCTGTGTTCCAACCTTTTGTCCTCCACAGGGTACAGTCCTCTATTTGAAAGCATCCTCTATTTGAAGAGCTGCCCCATTCAAGATAGGAAGAGAGAGCTTACAGACTTACAATCCCCCTCCCTTCTGCCGTCAGCAACTTCCTCCCTACTTAGCCAAGTAGACAGAGTTGGGAGGCTTACAATGGCTAATTGATTTAGTAGTGAGAACTACATTTAAAAGTTCAGCTGCATGTGCAGTTTTATCTCCTGCTTTGGTTCTTAACTGGATTATGGGATGCCAATTAATTCTAGCCTGACCTTTTCTTCTTTACTCTCATTATCCCAGTAAATCAGTATCTGGTCAACTTATCTGTGTGCCTCCCTTGCCTATCTAGGAATTGTAAGTCTTCTGGGAAGGAACGACATCTCCTGTTCTGTACAGCACCTGTAATACTCCTGAAATACTCCTACACTTTGTCCAGTTATATTCCATGCACAGCCTTGGAGTTTAAGTCACCATGGAGGAGCATTAGAAAGAAAAATGTCTTGCATTCTACAATTAGTCAAGATTTATTTATTTATTTATTTATTTATAACGCCTGTGTGTTTTAGGGGACTTTTTATGACTCAAAATTTTTGAGGTGTTTCTAATCTTGGTGTTTGATTGCCAACTTTAAAAATGGCAGTCATGACTAACAAGATGAATAAAGTTGCTATCTTGGAATTATGAGAGTGAGCTTACATTTCTAAATTCTTAGGTTATCACAATAGCTATTTAAACTTCCTTTGTCTTTTGATGGGTAATGGACCATTAATTGGCAGCCCTAAGCCTTAAATGCAAGCCCCATCATTGTTGACCATTATCATTAAGCATAATAAGAAACCATGTACAGACTGTATTCACTGTTCCTAGTATATCTTGGGATATTGCCTGGCAGTTGGGGGGCGGGGCATACTCTATACTGCTTGGGTATTGCATTATATAAGCCCTGGTGGGCAGGCAACAGAGGAAAGTGAGAGAGAGGTTCACTCTTTTTAAGTGTTGACGTATACTTAACTGAAACTGCTTCTTGGATAACCTTGGTATAACATTACTTCAGGGGTAAACATGTATTTTGTTTTTCTCAAAAAGATATGTTAACATCAAATGTATGTAACGTATAAAGCAACACCTTCTCTTTCAGTGTTATCACAATTATAATGACAGAAGTCAAGAGGAGGCTTATGACACTTCACAGAAAGGTGTGTATTAGGTGGCTTATGCAAAATTCAGACATTCTGAATTGGATTTAATAGGATGGCAATTATGGGAATTTCAGTCTAATACATCTGGTCCATCCTGGCGCAGGCTGGGAAAGGCTGCCCTACACAAAGAAGTGGTGTTATCACCTGATAGCATTTCCCCAGTAAATGCAGACAGTAAATGGTGACTGAGGATTTGCAGTACAGTGCGGTAATCATGTACAAAATGTTCTATGATTGTCTTAATTGTCATCTTACGAATCTTCATTACATCAAATGCCACTTACTCATGTAGCTATATGCAACACCTGCTTCTCATAGTGGAGTGGAACATGAATGTTTGGTATGAAATAATCTAAGAACAACTAAGTATGACTCAATTCTCCCTTATTAATAAATATTTCATATCAAAATATTTAGCTCATCAGCCATCAAAAAGATGAGTGTTCCTGAGTAACTCAGACACACACACATGCACACACACGTGCATTTCTGGCATTTCTTCAGATTTCCAAAGTCAAAGAGAAGAGATCATTTTCCTGAACAATTAAAATAAAAAATAAGAAAGCAGGAAAGAGCTGTAAATTTTACACAAGAGATCAGTACTATACCAATAAAATAATTTATACAACATAGTTAAAATGTCACAACAAAAGCTACAAACGTAGGTAAATTGGTAAAAAAATGATCCAACTTCAAAATTTACAATAATTTACAAAATGTGTTGAAGGACAGATAAAGCATATCATAACCCTGTTAATCTCAGATTACAAGGGCAATCTATTAAAGCTAATATTGTTGTTTGCCAATGCGTTTTGACTGGATAGTCTTCTTCCATGACAGATTTACAGAACTTCAAATGGCTGCTTCAGCATGGATCCAGGGAATCCAGTATCCAAACGAGTACTACTCAGGATAGATGCTTTGGGGGAATAAAGTAAAAAAATAATATTGATTTTCTTATTAGTCCTTCCCCTTTTTACCAGTGTACCTGTGTTTGTACCTTTTGGGGTGAAGTTTTAACTACAGTCTTCTCCACATTTAGCGAAAATCATGCAGACTTACTGGAGCTTTGCTGCTCAGAACCTTCACAGGTTTAATGATCAGCAAAATACTCGCATGCCCACCCGCCAACTTGTTTTCGCTGGTTTCCTCCCATATGTTTCATTAGTACTTCCAGCAGATGGCACTGTTTTATTTAGTGATTTAGGTTTATTTCCACATTTTCCATTACTTTTAAAATGGCGGATTATCCCTTGAAAACAACGCAAGAGGCATCGGAGGTTGAGGACATTGTGAAAAGGACCCGTGAACTCCTGTGAGTGAACTCTCAGAAGTGCACAATAAATGCCTCATGTAGAAACGCTCTGTGTTATAAATTATTTTAATGGTATAGTACTGATCTCTTGTGTAAAATTTGCAGCTCTTTCCGGATTTTTTAAAATTTTCCTTTCATTTCTTCAGGTTTCATCAAAACAAAATCAATGTTTTTTGTAGCTCTTAAAGCGGTTCACTTAAATCTTCCTTAGTTTTTTTATTGTGGATGTTTGTTCCAGCAGCAGTCGGATACTAACTGAGATCTTAAATACGAGTGAGATGAGGAGATAGTAATTCCTCTTGGGTTACTGTATTTTCTCCAAGGGTGAAGGCCAAAGCAGCCAGTCAAACCAAGCACTTTGATGCCCCTATGATGCTTCAGTCTGGTTAAGCATGTTGCATGCATCTGATTATTCCAGTGAAGAAGGGTTGAGGTTTTGCTGGATGGATTGGGTTTGACCAATAGGCAGTGATGAAGTTGATGGGGAATGCAGGGAAGCAGAATCAATGATGTCATCTCCCAGAGTGCCGGGTTAATTGTCAGATTCCCCTTGGTTTGGCAAGTAAATGGGGTGATAACAAGGCTTTCAAGTTTTGCTATTATTTGTAGCGGATTCACATAGAGGAGGGCAGAGAATGGGGAGAATAATCAAGCAGAGGCTGGATATTTCTTATGTTTTCTTTGACAGGATTTCCACTTCATGCTAGTAGTTTAAATTGCAACATTCCTTAGTAAGATTGTTTGCATTTCTAATTAAAAGCTAAAGGTTGCATTTCAGGTGACTGAAGACCTTTTGTTAAAGGTTGAATTCAAATTTAGTTGCATGTCATTCCCATTTAAATCCATAGGATTTAAATTTATTTATTTATTATTATCATTTACATACCACCTTATATGCTAAAATGCCATCAAGGCTTTTTACAACACTAACACCTGGCAACAATTTAAAACACTAAAACTTTGCAACAATAAACACAAGAATATCGAAAATAATAAAAACATTAAAAACTGCACATTTTAAACGGCTAAATTGAAAAGATGCATCTGCAGTCCTTTTCTAAAGGCCAAGAGCGTGGGGGGCCTAGTTTTAAGGGAGTGTATTCCATAGTGTGGGGCATCAGAGGAGAAAGCCCTTTCACACGTGCCTGACAAATGGGCCTCTGTTGGTAACTGTGCCCACAAAAGGCAGATTCACACCAATATGTTTTACAAATTGAATCTATGCAGTCATAATTTATTATTTATTTATTTATTACATTTATATCCCGCCTTTTTTCCTCCTTAAGGAACCCAAGGCGGCTTACACAATCCTCCTCTGTTTTATCCTCACAACAACAACCCTGTGAGGTGGGTTGGGCTGAGAGTCTGTGACTGGCCCAAAGTCACCCAGTGAGCTTCCATGTCTGAGTGGGGACTAGAACCCGGATCTCCCAACTCCTAGTCCAACACTCTAGCCACTACACCACACTGGCTATCTTAAGTAAGCACCACACTGGCTATCATAAGTAAGCACCACTTAATTCAACGGAGTTTACTTCAAGGTAGCTGTGCATAGGACTGCAGTCGTGCCCTATAAACTTAATTGTGAGATTTTGTTAGTGGTTTGTTTTGGATGCCTGGTTAAAAACTCAGTCATAAAACAAACACCTTTATCTCCTTTGAGTATAAATAATGGAAAAGCAGTATCTATGTATGTATGTATGTATGTATCTATCTATCTATCTTGGGGAGGAGGTGACTATGAATTCTCCTTGGGGGTGTGGGTTATAAGTGCCATCATGATTAGTTTCTGAACTTCACTTACTACTACACCACTACAAATAAAGTGTTGAATTAAACTGAAGGGGCACAATTCTCTTGCACTTCTTGGATGGGAATATGGGCTCTTTCTTTCCATGTCTGTAGGGTCAAGGCTACTGAGTCAGTGAACATTTCTGGTGTGGTTCTAGAGCAGGGGTAGGCAATGTGGGCCCCTGGACACCATTTCTAGCACCCATCGAGGTGCCCTACCCCTCCCACTAAAAACACACACACATTTTCTTGCTAGCAATTGGGATCACTTCCAGGCAAAGTGAGGGCCTCCAGCTGCTGCCATCTTCTTCCATGAATGCTTTTTGGCCTCCTGTGGGCTCAGAGACATTCTTAGGAAATGAAGCTGGCAGGTGATTGTAGGCTGATGCTTTCCTCTGCAGTGTGTCCAGCTACCAAGAAAAAAGAAAGGAGGAAAGAAAAGGGGACTCTGACCTCTTCTGTCTGGTAAGCTGGGTGGGGGCTAAAGAGAGCAGCATGAGCTAGGATGAGTAGTGGGAGGGGTTTAGGAATGGCAGCAGGAAGCCAGGGTTGAGTGGGCGGGAGAGCAGCAGGAAGGTAGCAGTTCATATAATTATTGCAATACTTGGCAAAGAATGTGGTCCAGATTCAGGGGGTGTATTCATTTGTTTAGCCATATGAGCTTATCCTATGAATATGAGCTTATCCTATGAATATGAGCTTATTATCTTACCAAGCTTCATTCACACTCATGAAGACTAGATACATTTATGTCAGTCAAACTGGGATTCTTTGCTGGAGTCTCAAGTTTACAAACAGGAAGTTGATAAGGAAAGCATCCTCCCTCTGCATTAAATAGCAATGGCAAAAAAAAACCACGTTCCAGATATTTTTGGCATTAATTGTGGAAATATGCATTCTCTGACCTTTACATACAAGAGATCATCAATTATAATAGAAATGTAGATTTATTGACCCAAACTGACACAACTGCGTTTATTAATATTTAGTGGACAGATGATGAAGTTAGAGAATGAATCTCTTTTCCTTCCATTTTTCTATTCTGTCATAATTTTATTGTCAGCAGGGAGGCAGTGATTTTACTAACTTGTTTCTCTGGAAAATCTGTTCATGCATGCTGAATGAGTGAGACCAGGAAAAGGTCATGAGAATTGCAGTGGATGACACTGGAAAACAAAATTGTTCAGTGAAAGGATGCTTTTAAAATGTTATGCAACATTTTAAAAAACAAAAGATTTTGCTTTGTATATGTATGTAAACATCATTTTACCTACTAGTTTCTAGAAACTATGGAAATTCTGTCCCTGGTGAGTGTTTGAGAGACAGAGAGACAGGGAGAGAGAGAGAGAGAGAGAGAAGGGCTATTAAAGTCTACATATAATCATAGCCATCTTGAATCACTGCGTCATTAGAGCAATAAATGTCCAGCGCAGGGCAGGTGTGAAACAAGATGCCTGTCCAAAACACTGGTACTTCTGTCCCATCCCCTATAAGTCTAACTGTTCCAAGCACTTCCCCTTATTTTTGTTTGTTTGTTTATTACATTTATATCCCACCTTTCTTCCATTGTGGAACTCAAGGTGGCTACATGCAGTTCCCAGGTGGTTTCCCTTCCAAGCACTAATCAGACCCAGACCTGCTTAGCTTCAGCAAGGTGACTACCTCATGTGCCTTCAGACCATGCCTGGGCATGGCAGCCCTATTTTTCCAATGCTAGGCAGGCTACACCCTATTTCTGGTCCACGACTGATGTCTCCAAATGGCAAGCCATTTGTCTGGGCTGAGCCACCATCCAGAGAGACAACCTTTCATCAAGCTATGGCAAAGCCATATTTTGGTCCACACTCTTATCGGCAGAGACACAGGGAATGAATTAAATATGACCACTACATGAAATCTTGTTCATATATAGTCACTCTAAGCTATGCAATTTTGATAATTCCTTAGTGTAGCAAGTAGGGGTCTTAAGACTCTGCTGATCTTTATTTATCATGGCCCTTTTCTTGTCCTGTTCTGCAACCCTCAGGTGCAAAATAGGACAAACTTCTATTTGTTTAAAAATTTCCATTTTACAAGGAAAGCGAATGGTATCTAATTCTGGGGGACACAGGAATTGTGAATGAGAGAACACATTGAACAACTTTCCTTTTAGTACTAGGACTGTGGAAAGAGAGAAGGCCCACTGGAGAAATATTAGCCACAGATGACAAGGTGCTTCTGTCGAATAATGACTTTTTCTTTGTTCATTTGTTGTGTCAAAGGCAGATCAGTTTCAACGTAGTTACAATCAAGCAGGGTTATAGTTTTTTCCTTATCATGGTGAGTGTGCTGCTGAATTAGATGACCCCCAGCCTGCCTCCCAACTTTAGAACTCAGAGCTGGACAGGGATTATCCCCACAGGTGCACTATGATCCTGCCCCCGGTCCAACTCCAAGGTTGGGAAGAAGGTTGGAGACTGTTTGGCCTCAGTGATGCCAAGAAGGGAGCAGTGGTAGAGCCTGTGCTTTGCATGCAGAAGGTCCCAGCTTCGATCCCTGGCATCTCCAGGTAGGGTTAGGAAAGAATCCTACTTGAAACCCTGGAGAGCTGCTGCCAGTCAGTGTCAACAATACTGGGCTAGATCGACCAATGGTCTGACTCAGTCTAAGGCAGCTTCCTATGATCCCATGATTGTCCTTGACTTTATATGGAGGTGCAGCATGAGCTTGGGGACAAATGGAAGCTGGATCCTGGTGACTACACATTTTGGCTTGGCTACCAGGATCAGTGAAAAATTGTGGACCCCTTCAGTAAAGGCACAGGCTACATCTAATGTAAATTATCACAAGAGTGTATTCAGTGAAATGCAGTATTTAGAATAGTCTATCAGGGTGGGTCTTCATATATACAGTTCATATATACTTGTAGGTAAAGAGCCAGTGTGACACTTTCTGCTGGTGATGCGCTTTGCTTGCCTTCCACCTTCACTCCTGTGATCACACATATACCTAGCTGCCTCCAAATCAACTGCAATCCAGGCAGGCTTTCAGCTTAAATCATTTTTTCCAGGCAAGTGTCATGTTGATTCAGGTGCATGTTTATTTTTTTAAAAAAGTCAGTCCATTTTTCCTACTTAAAATACTGGTCCAGGCAAAGGAAGAGAGTCACGCAATTGTCACAATGATTGCCAGCTAATCAATGCTCTGCACAACTAGCTTCTGCTAAAAACAGAAAGAATCTGCTCCTAAGCTGGATTCTGAGAGGTTGTGTTCATCTAGCCTGTCCTGTAGCCAGGGTTGGTCTTAGAGGTGGGTGTGCTGGGCTGTTGCCTAGGGCACTGAGCTGAGGGGGGCACCAAGCTGAGCTGAAGGATGTGCCAAGCTGAGCTGAGCGGCTGTGTATTTTGAATGTACTGTCTGCAATGAGCTATGGTGAGCTACAGCGGCAAGAAGCAAGTGTCTAACCTTTCTTTCAAGGTTCTACAGGTTGTTTGGGTGCTAACTACAAAAATGATCTTCAGTTAGCGTTATAGTATGTTTTTTTTTCCGTTTCCACATTGATGTCATTTGCGCTAGGTAAAAAACAGTGGAACACAGATTTACTTTGAGGCAACATTACGGAGCACTTAGTATTTCAAATACTGTAAACACTGTAACAACTATTTAAGTATTAATAAAACTAAGCTATAAGAGGTCAGCTGGATAGTGTTTTTATTATAACTTTATTATTTTTAAAGATAAAAATAATGGATATTCTAAAATAAAGAATGCTTACTGAAAGATAGGGACTGCCACAAAACATTAAAAATAAAACCTGTGATAATTCTGCTGTGTTGCATAGTGCACTGCCACTGCTCAGAACATGGCTTTTCGAACTTTGGCTTGTGCAAACTGCAGCACGGTGGCTGAAACATCAAGGTTTTGAGCAATGCCATTCTCGGTGGACATCATACCTGCCCCAGGCCCCATACATCCTCTGGGTGACCCTGCAAAACTGACCATGGGGGGTTGGGCACCAAAGGCATTCCTCGCCCAGGACACTATTTATCCTAGGGCCAGCCCTGACTGCAACTACAATCTGCAGCACCAGCTACCATAGGGACAGTGGGGCAAATGCTGATGCCCAGAGGGACCATTGGGACTGATGCTGACCTCCCTTTAAAAAAACGGCCTAGCACTGTGAAGAGAAGCCCTGGGCCAGGTGGCTCAGAGGTTCTGGGGATCATGAGGTGGCGGCGGCTGCACAATGCCAAGCTCAGGGAGTACAGGATGGCTAGAGCTGCTCTTTCAGCACTGCTGTCCATCCCTGCCTTGCTGCCCATCCCTTCCATCCACCAGAAAGGTTTTTGGGGGAGGGGGCAGCAGGGTGCCTCCTCCAAAACTGGAGGCATTTTGCCCAGGGCCTCAGAAACCTGGCACTGCCGCTAACCTGTCAGCTTATTCTTCCACCTTTCTTAGGTATATTTCATAGCTGGCTGGCAAACATTCCCCACCAAGTGGAAGAATCATACAAAGACTGACACTACTTGTCACAGCAGCAGTTTGCATAAAGCACAGTCCAAACTGCGTGAGCATGGCAGACGTAGTGTGACGATGGGGTTCATGCTCAGGATCTGAACAGGGATTGTATCAAAGCTCTCTATAGCCTGCAAATGTTTTGCTAGTGCTGTGCTCATCAGACCACGCTTCGTTTTATTTTTTAATTAGTTGATAGCTAATAGTATGCTGATTTACATGTTGAGGTTCCTTGGAAGCTTTAAAAATATTCCATAAAATTAACAAAAAGCCAAACTGACGTATTTTCTTGCTGTGTTTAAAAATTGTTGGATGAGTACCTATAGTGCTGATATTTGTGGTGAGCTCAAGGTCTTCATATAGTGTCAGACGAATAGTCTTTCTTAATTGACACAGGAAAAATTCCTGCTCATTATGACAAATCATAACCCTTCAGTCGCATAAATAAATAGCTCTTGTCATATAAAAGCTCTTGAATTGTTAAGTTCACATACCTTTTTTTACAGCTCTTCTGGCAAGCCTTCAGAAATAACTATAAAACTATAGCCATGTTTAATGTCTGGATGATAAATTACTCTTAAATCTGGCAAAAGATTTCAAGTGTGTGCATAAATCTGCTACAGTTCAGACTTTTTCTGAAATTCTAATACACATTTGTTCAAAAAGGGTTTTCCTCCTTGTCAAGTTATGGTAAGATTCTAAGCCTCCAACCATGTGGTCCACTTACATCAGGGATGAGCAATCTTTTTGGGCCATGGGCACATCTGGCAATTTGAGAAACTGTCCTGGGCACCACTGCAAAATGGCTGCCACAGGAGGCATGGCAAAGGACAAGTAAATGGCCCAAAGAACTGAGTGCAAGGCAGAGGTGGGGTCTGAGCCTTGACACACTAAGCAACTCCTTTGAAGCCACAGGTTTCAGCATCAACAGAAACCTATTTCACAGCAATCTCAGCTGCCAGTAAGAAAAACGTAAAAAAAAAAAAAAGACGGAGGGGTAGGGCACCTTGGCGGGCATCAAGGAAGATGTCCGGTGAGTTGGAGTGACATTGGTGCATGCAGGCACCATTTTGCCTACCCCTGATTTACACATCCTAATGAAAATTCTAACAGGCTACCCTAAGACTTCAGATACTAGCTAACAAATATCTTGGGTGGAGTCCATCAACAATTGCACCTGCAGAAAGATCCTTTCCGAACTATGATACATTTTGGATTGATTAGTAGTGCTGTACTCACACTAACCCAATCCAGCGCCTATAGAGTGGTATCATGTCACAACATACTTGTAGCAGCTGATAGCCATGCTACCACTTGCTTGGGGGGGGGGGAGTGTGTAGATGGAGCACTGGTTTCCTAAAAAGACTAGATGATCAGTAGCTGTCTCCATAACAACGGCCCTGTCTCCACAACAACGGAAGGAGAAGGAAGGAGTAGCTTACCCGCATTTTTCAAGGAGCCAGCTTTGGTCTATTCAGGGCTCCACTGGTGCATGAATCACACCATTCGAAGTGACTATACAAAACAAAGTTCCGGGTAGTGGGGGGTTGGAGTGAAGTCATCTGACTGGCAGGCACTGCTCAACCAATAAGAGAGGCTTCCCACCCATCCAGGCTCCCCCCATTTCTCCTTCGATAACGTCTTCCTCCTGTGTCTTGATCATCTCAGTAACTCAGAGTGCTTTATTGAGTACAACGGGAGTTACTTCTGAGTAGGCACTAATGGGTTTGTTGTGGGAAAGAGAGTGGTAAACACAGGGACGGGGAAACCACCCCCCATTGTAACCTGATGCTGTGCAGGATTACTGTAACTGAGGTGTGAATTAGTTTCTTCCAAAGGCAATAAACCAAGTCACAGAGAATTGCGGGTTCGGTAAAGCACTTTATAGGTGTCAGGGAATCAGTGCTTTAAACTCTGTATTCAGTTCAGGGGGATCTCTGTAAATTCTGATGTGGGCATTCAGAGGGCAAGCCTCATTCAGCACAATGGGAGTTACTTCCGAGTAGACACACATATGCTTGTGCTGGGAAAGGAGGGCAGGGAGAACACAGCGATGGGAAACCAGCCCCCTTTCTAACCCAATGCAGCCCAGGATCTCTATAATGAAGGTGTGAAATTCCCTCCCCATAGGGGGTGTTAACAAAAAAAAAAAAGTCCATTGAGGGTTTTGTTGTTGTTGTTGTTGTTGTTGTTTTAAACTGGGGGGGCGGACTTTGGAGAAATACTGGGCAAAAGGTTTAATCCTCCCCTTCCAGTGCCCAGTGGTCCCAATCTGAATTACACTAGAGGAAATAAAAAGCTATGTCTCGGCTACACACTACACGATTAACATATCATGTAGTTTTGCTCTCTGTATGAGTTCAACTACAAATCTAATATAAATAGCACAACTCATATCTGTTTGTACCAAAGGGTTTGGATGCTTGTTTCTAGAGGAGCTCTTTTGACTGAATCATAAAAGAGATTATTTTTCCTTTGCTTTTTCCAAATACCACTGTGAAACTTGCATTAAGGGAAGAGGGTTTTTTTTTTTGGGAAGGGGATATGTAAATCTTCCTATAGTAAGACCTAGACATTGAAGTCAGATTTTTCCTCAGCATTCATTCATTCATTTTCTATATACATTTTCTGTATGGCTTTATTATGAAATAAGTTTTAAAATGTTGACTCTGGAAGCTGATGCATTTTTTTCCAGGTAAGGCAACTTGACAGACTGAGCTGAGCGTGAAGAAGAAAGAATGATTACCAGCATGGGACATCAATAATGGAGAAAGGGGTGTTGCATATTTTATTTTTGCTGCAACCACTGGGATAGTAATTTCTCTTCTGCTATCAGATATTAGCCCTCTTCATTTGAACAATTTCACTTGTATAACAGAGTGGTACTCATGAAAAAACAACGTAATACCTTACCAGTGTATTTCCATGGAAAACTAATAATCATATGACAGATATCATTACCAAAACATACTAGAGCTGGAAACAGCTACTCCATTCTTCAGTGCAGTCCTGTTTTAAAACGTGTTAAATAATTTGGCAACCACAGCTCCCTCCTCAGTTATAACAGTTTGTAGAATCTCCAAAAGCCTCATTAAAAAAAAAAATTATAGCAGCTTCTATACAAGTACAACCCACCTACATAGAGTGTGTGTGGTTCTTTAGAGTTGGGGGTCAAACAAAACTGGAGAACATCGAAAATGCCCAATAGAATAAAGAGATGAAGTGTTAGGATGTTGAAAAATTATATAGTTTTATTCCAAGGAGTAGACCTATACATTTCAGCCCTGAATAATATATACAGTCAGGGCCAGAAATATTGGAACAAGGATAACTGTTTTGGCAGTTGGCCTCTGTACACCACCACATTGAAATTGAAATGAAACAAACCCAAATGGGAGTGAAGTCAGGACTTTCAGCTGTAATTCAAGGGGTTTGACAAAAGTGGAGCACTAACCATTCAGGAAGTACACTAGGGATGTCAGAGAATTCCGCCACGGATCTCAGGGAGGCCGAATGCCAGCGCATTCGGCCTCCCCGAAATTGGTGGCGGAATGGCCTGCCCCCCCCCGCCCCCCCTGGGACGAGACTTACCTGGGGCGGATCTTCCGGGCGGCGGCGGCTTCGGCGCTGGTTCAGTGGCGGCGGTGGCGGCCGGTCTTCTGACCGGCTGCCGCCGCCACCATTTCCAGTTTTAAAAAAAAAGACGGGATAGGCTACGTAAAGATTTATGTAGCCTATCACGGCTAGGTTTTAAAAAAAAACAAACGTGATAGGCTACGTAAATGTTTATGTAGCCTATCACAGCTGACTTAAAAAAACCACAAAACCGCGCGTATGCAAATGGCGGCGGCCAGAGCCGCCGCCATTTGCGTTCCTTATTTTGGCACGTCTTAGTCTATGTCAAGATTTATGTAGACTAAGACGGCGAAAATAAGGGGAATGCAAATAGCGTAGCGGACGCTATGCTATTTGCATTCCCCTTATTTTCGACGTCTTAGTCTACATAACTCTTGATGTAGACTAAGACGTGCCAAAATAAGGAACGCAAATGGCGGCAGCCATGGCCGCCGCCATTTGCGTACATGCGTTGTTGTTGTGTTTTTTTAAGTCAGCCGTGATAGGTTACATAAACATTTACGTAGCCTATCACAGCTGACTGCAGGGACTCAAAAGGCGGCGGCTACGGCCGCCGCCATTTGCATCCCTGCTAGCCAGTGCCCGGATGTCCAGCTGCTGGCGGAGCCAGCTGGCGGCTCCGCAGAATCCCTGCGGAGTGGAACAGGCCAGCCAGGATTCCAGGGGGAGGGATGGAACGCCTCCCCC
The DNA here is from genome assembly GCF_057233095.1 of Heloderma suspectum. Lineage (NCBI taxonomy): Eukaryota > Metazoa > Chordata > Lepidosauria > Squamata > Helodermatidae > Heloderma > Heloderma suspectum. The sequence goes on from NC_139459.1 coordinate 101,334,971, forward strand.
CCACCATCAACATAATCCGCGAACAGGTAAGTGACTTCCGTACATCCCTAAGTACAGCCAGTGGCATACACACACCTACATTGTTGGGGGCTCATAAGTAATGGAACGAATGGCTGACAAGCAGCTGCATGGCCTGTTTCCTGGGTACCCCATGACCAATCAAGCAGATAAAAGGCCTGGAGGTGGTTCTCAGAGTTATATTTGCATTTGGTAGCTGAACTGGAACTCCCAACATGAGGTCCAAAGAGGTGTCCATGCAAGTGAAGGAGGCCATCATTAGGCTGAGGAAACAACATAGACCCATCAGAGAGATAGCAAAAACATTGGGAGTAGCCAACACAACAGTTTGGAACATCCTGAAAAAGAAGGAATTAACTGGCAAGCTCAGCAACAGCAAAAGGCCTGGCAGACCACGGAAGACAACTAAAGTGGATGACCGCAGAATTCTGCTCATAGTGAAGAGGAACCCTTTCACAACATCTAGCCAAGTCAAGAACACTCTTGAGGAGGTAGGCATGTCATTGTCAACATCTACAGTCAAGAGACGGCTTTATGAATGTAAATACAGAGGCTTCACAACAAGGTGCAAACCACTGGTAATGCTCGAGAACAGAAAGGCCAGATTAGCCTTTGCCAGCAAACACCTAAGAAAGCCTGCCCAGTTCTGGAATAAGATTCTTTGGACTGATGAAACCAAGATTAACTTGTACCAGAATGATGGGAAGAGAAAAGTATGGAGAAGGAAAGGAACAGCTCATGATCCAAAGCATACCACATCATCTGTCAAACATGGTGGAGGCAGTGTTATGTCATGGACATGTATGGCTGCCAATGGAACTGGGTCACTGGTGTTTATTGATGACCTGACTGCTGATAAAAGCAGCAGGATGAATTCTGAAGTGTATAGGGCTATACTTTCTGCTCAGATTCAGCCGAATGATGCCAAACAGATAGGATGCTGCTTCATATTGCAGATGGATAATGACCCAAAACATACAGCAAAAGCTACCTAAGAGTTTCTCCAGGCAAAGAAGTGGGATGTTCTTCAATGGCCAAGTCAGTCACCTGATCTCAACCCAATAGAGCATGCTTTTCACTTACTGAAGACAAGACTGAAGGCAGAAGTTGTTGTTCAGTCATTAAGTCGTGTCCAACTCTTCGTGACCCCATGGACCACAGCACGCCAGGCCCTCCTGTCCTCCGCTCTCTCCCTGAGTGTGCTCAGGTTCATATTAATTGCATCGGTGATGCTATCTAGCTATCTCATCCTCTGCCGTCCCCTTCTCCTTTTGCCTTCAATCTTTCGTAGCATCAGGGACTTTTCCAGTGACTTTTCTCTTCGCATAGGTGGCCAAAATATTTGAGCTTCAGCTTCAGTATCTGTCCTTCCAATGAGCAGTCAGGGTTGATTTCCTTTAGGATCGACTGATTTGACCTCCTTGCAGTCCAGGGGACTCGTAAGAGTCTTCTCCAGCACCACAGTTTGAAAGCATCAATTCTTCGGCGCTCAGCCTTCCTAATAGTCCAGCTCTCACAGCCATACATTACTACTGGGAAAACCATAGCTTTGATTAGACGGACCTTTGTCGGCAAGGTGATGTCTCTGCTTCTTACTATGCTGTCTAGGTTTGCCATAGCTTTCCTCCCAAGGAGCAAGCGTCTTTTAATTTCATGGCTACAGTCACCATCTGCGGTGATCTTGGAGCCCAAGAAAGTAAAATCTGTCACTGCTTCCATTTCTTCCCCTTCTATATGCCAGGAAGTGATGGGGCCAGTTGCCAAGATCTTAGTTTTTTTAACGTTGAGTTTCAAACCAGCTTTTGCACTCTCCACTTTCACCTTCAACAAGAGGCTCTTTAGATCTTCTTCGCTTTCTGCCATTAGGGTGGTATCGTCTGCGTATCTGAGGTTGTTGATAATTCTCCCGGCAATCTTAATTCCGACCTGTGATTCATCCAACCCGGCGTTTCTCATGATGTACTCTGCATATAAATTAAATAAGCAGGGCGACAATATGCAGCCTTGTCGTACTCCTTTCCCAATTTTGAATCAATCGGTTGTTCCATGTCTGGTTCTTACTGTTGCTTCTTGGCCCTCATATAGGTTTTTCAGGAGACAGGTAAGGTGGTCTGGTACCCCCATCTCTTTAGGAATTTGCCACAGTGTATTGTGATCCACACAATCAAAGGCTTTAGCGTAGTCAATGAAGCAGAAATAGACATTTTTCTGGAATTCTCTTGCTTTCTCCATGATCCAGCAAATGTTGGCGATTTGATCTCTAGTTCCTCTGCCTCTTCGAAACCCAGCTTGTACTTCCGGTAGTTCTCGGTTCACATACTGCTGAAGCCTAGCTTGTAGGATTTTGAGCATAACCTTGCTGGCATGTGAAATGAGCGCAATTGTACGGTACTTTGAACACTCTTTGGCGTTGCCCTTCTTTGGAATTGGAAGACCTTTTCCAGTCTTGTGGCCACTGCTGAGTGTTCCAAATGTGTTGGCATATTGAGTGCAGCACTTTAACAGCATCATCTTTTAGGATTTTAAATAGCTCAGCTGGAATACTGTCATCTCCGCCTGCTTTGTTGTTAGTAATGCTTCCTAAAGCCCACTTGACTTCACTCTCTAGGATGTCCGGCTCAAGTTCAGTGACTGCACTATCATGGCTATCAGGGACATTAAGATCTTTCCTGTATAGTTCTTCTGTGTATTCTTTCCACCTCTTCTTAATCTCATCTGCTTCTGTTAGGTCCCTGCCTTCTTTGTCCTTTATCATGCCCGTCTTTGCACAAAACGTTCCCTTGAGATCTCCGATTTTATTGAAAAGATCTCTAGTCTTTCCCATTCTGTTGTTTTCCTCGATTTTTTTGCATTGTTCTTTTAAGAAGGCCTTCTTGTCTCTCCTTCCTATTCTCTGGAACTCTGCATTCAGTTGGAGCCGCTTCACTCTTTCTGGCGCTACTTGGAAATTCCCTCTGCTCTTCCCCAGTAGTATATTGGACACCTTCCGACCTGAGGGGCTCATCTTCCGGCATCATATCTTTTAGCCTTGTGATACGTTCCATGGGGTTTTCTTGGCAAGAATACTGGAGTGGATTGCCATTTCCTTCTCCAGTGGGCCACATTTTGTCAGAACTCTCCGCCATGACCTGTCCGTCTTGGGGGGCCCTGCATGGCATAGCTTATGGCTTCACTGAGTTACGCAAGCCCCTTCGCCACAACAAGGGAGAAGGCAGAAGAGAGACCCACAGACAAGCAGCAGCTGAAGGCAGCTTCAGTAAAGGCCTGGCAAAGTATCTCGAGGGAGGAAACTCAGCATTTGGTCATGTCCATGAGTTCCAGACTTCAGGCAGTCATTGACTGCAAAGGATTTTCATCCAGATATTAAAGGTGATCCTTAAGTTTGAAATGATGTTGATTTGTTCCATTATTTATGAGCCACCAATGATGGTGGGGGGGGGGATGTATGCCACTGGCTGTCCTTCCTGAATGGTTAGTGCCCCACTTTTGTCAAACCCCTTGAATTACAGCTGAAAGTCCTGACTTCGCTCCCATCTTGGTGTGTTTCCTTTCAACTTCAATGTGGTGGTTTACAGAGGCCAACTGCCAAAACAGTTATCCTTGTTCCAATATTTCTGGCCCTGCCTGTATGGGCCTTCTTCAGGGGCCATATCAAAGAAGGAAGAAAAGGACAAAAATACATAAAAATACATTTTAGAATAAAACACTCATTTTTTAAAAAAACCCATGATGATAATTGTAATGATCAGCACACTGCAGCGATGCCTGTGATTACTTACTTAGTATTTCAAAAAGTGCCTGCAGAGATCTCTGAAAAAGAGTTTCCAAGATGAATACTGCGACTGGTGACATGTTAGATATGCAATGGCTTATATACATATATACTGAAATATTTCAGCTGTATTCATGTAGTTTCTGATTAGGCTCAAGGTCTCCCATTTCTAGACATGCAATATATTCTTAGGGAGTATCTCAAAATACTGGACATTACAAAAGAGACTGAAATTCCAGATCTTAATTAAGGCCTAGGGATGCTGGAGAGATCCTCAATGGGTTTAAATGAGGTCAGATTCCTAAGAATCTGTCTGATCTTCAAAATCCTCAGCAGACTGGCTCTCCCTGCCAGTGTTGGCAACTACAGGGACAGCAGGAAGGTTATGTGCTGCTTGTGGATTTCATCTAAATGTTCCCCTTTAAAAACAGCAAGATACGTAAATTGTGTAAGCAATTTGTGTATCTTCGGCAAATTATGGCCGTAATTAGCATATTTTTTGCAAATTGCGGCAGTAAAGTGCTTAGGTATGCACCCAAGATGGCCAGATTTCTCCGTGACAGACATCCTCCAGGCTGGACCAAGGCGGATTCATGCATCGCTATTAAAGCCCCCAGGGGTCAGAGTTTTCAACCTAAGAATCCATTCAAGTTCTTTTTTTCATAGGATCCTATGATCAGTTGTAGACAGTATTTGCAAAGCCCCAAACCTAGTATCTTTTGCATAGTGGTTTTTTTCCCCCTACAGAATGATCTACCAAAGGAGTGCCCTGTTTCTTGTTTCTAATATTGCACATATGTTCACCTATCTGTAATTTAAGGGCGCTGGACAATTTGCCCACATAGGATTCATTACAGGGGCATCGATGGCATAGCTTATACAAGTGTGTGGATTGTGTCAAGGCATATTTCTTTAGGTTAATCAGATCTTCACATTCAGTCATCTTGCAAGTGTGTCTACAATATACACAGTGGCCATAAGGATGGTGCCCTGTGGGGGGTCGTAGCACCTTGAAGTCCATTGTAGTGTGTCTGCTTACACTCCCTAAACTCACTTCTTATTAGCACGTCCTTGATATTCCTTGTTCTTTTGAAGGAAATCATGAGCATTTCTTGCTACCCACTAATGTTCTGTATAATGTACCAATTCTTTTTAATGCTCCCGGCTGGCACATTATTCATCACATGATTAAATGTTAAATTACAGTTTAACCGACTAGGAGATGTTTCTGTTTTACCAGAAGGTCAGTGCATTTTGTGTGTCATGCTTTCTAAAAGCTGATATCTACTCCTATCCTTGGATATCCTCTATCCATTGTTTGTTCAGTGTGCAAGATTTACACAACCTGTGTGATTTATGCCATCCGATGCCACTGTAACAAACTCTATTTAGGCAATATCTCCTTCTATAGTACAGTTACATCTTAATCTAAGATCTGACCATATGGGAGATTTTGTCTGAGCATTTTAGGGTATGAACTATCATATTTTAAACATGATATAGACCCTGAAGAAGGTCCATATATATTATTCAGGGCCAAAACGAGTAGGGCTACTCCTTGGAATAAAACTACCTATTTTTGACTGGATTTGAATGATCAGCAGGGGAAACAACACAGCATCAGTTGTTTCCCCCGCCCTCACTGGTTGCGCGACTGGGATTACCCTAATTACCTGCTTCGTGTTGCGGGTTGCCGTATCAGCCGAAGTCAGCACATGGCACAGTCATGGTGACTTTTCACCCATGCTACAATCCATGGCTTGCAATAGGGGTTGTAGGGTGGGTAAAAAGTCACCAGAGTCATGCTGCGTACCAGGTTTGAACAACACGGCAACCCACAATGCAGTGCAAGTAATTAGTGTAATCCCAGTCATGCAACTGGCATGCATGGCGGCAGAAGAAACAACCAATGCTGTGTTGTTTCCCCCACTAATCATCTGAACAACCACTTGGCCTCTTTATTCCATTGTTCTTTGGAGTTAGTCACAATGTGTGTTTTATCTCTACTGTTGGTCCACATGTTGCTGCAGTCTTCATTTGGATGCCTGACAATATACATTGATCAATGGTTTTCATTGCCTGTTGTTCTTAAATTGAGTGGTGGGGCATCTTGGTAAACAGATAAGGGACTATCTTTATATGTAGCAGGAACTAACTGTACGAATTCTGGACTCGGACCCCAGCTGTCAGGAATGAAGTCTGAGCATGTGGAGATAGCAGCTCAGACTCAGAATGGGAACAGACAGAACTGTGGGAGGTTTCCTCCCTAGTGAGCTCAGATATGGATAGACATTCTTCTCAGGCACTTGGCAGGAAAACTAAGAGGCAGAGCTCGGACGTTCCACTGGGTTGGCTATGCATGATAACCTACATAGGAGGGCACAATTATAAGGGCAGGGCATCCCCCCCTAAGTTATTCCGGCCGGCAAGTTCTTGTTTCAAACTGCTGGCAACATCTCTGATTCCCACTTGGCTCCTCTATTGATATTCGTAATTGTGTGAAGTAGCTGTTATCCTTTGTAGCCTGAGGTCTATGAGGATTTGATAGGGATGGGCGGATTCCCTACCTGTCGTTCCAGCTGGGAATCCGCCCTTGGAGGGAGGCGATCTGTTCCTCCCCCCGGAATCCTCTTCGGCCAGATCCTCCTTGCAGCGATCCTGCAGAGCCGCTGGCCGGATCCAGAGCACCAGCGATATGGCCACCGTTGCCGTATCGCTGGCTAAGAGGGACTGTCTCCAGACACAAATAGCATCCAGTATGCCATTTGCGGCCATAAAGGTCTTAGATTAAGGTAAATGCAGCCGTAAATGGCTGCATTTAGCTTAAACTAAGACCTTTACGGCCACAAATGGTGTAGTGTATGCCATTTGCGCCCCTGCTGTTTTTTTCGTGCGATAGGCTATGCATATGTTTGCGTTCTAAAGAATCCAGCCTCATTGGAGTCCATGGCAGAATTCTCCACCATCCCTAGATTTGCATTTGTAAAGAGCCTGGTTGTTAACTAATAAAGTAGTGAGTCTGAAGCCTGGTATCTTGGAGTGTGTTGATTGCAAAGGGGGAGGACCAAAGGACCTGACACCAGCACTGCCACCATATCATGAATTCATTATGCAGCCTTGGGCAAGTCATTAGTCTCCAAGACAAACTATCTAAGATGAGGCAATCATCCATTTATTCACATTTTCCCCGTTGACATAGAAAGTGAATAAGTGGAGGAGTCCACTTTTATGTGGGAGAAAAAAACAGGCTAAAGAGCAAGGAAACAATTATCTGTATAAGGATCACTAGGGGAGGGAAATCAGAGCAGGATGGGGGCAGGGCACACTTGGGGGCTGCACTTAAGTCTTTGTGGGCTACAGGAGGCCCACAAGCCATGGGTTATGCACTTCTGATCTAGTCCACCACACAGCCCCCATGGTAAAGGAAATGCAGCTAGAACATCTCCTCAGATGGCTGTCCAGCCTCTCCTTGAAGTCCTCCAGGGAGGGAAAGACCACCACCTGACTATCTTAATTGCCCTCTTCTAAACCCATTCCAAGTTGTCTATACTTTTCTTAAAGTGCAGCACCAGAACTGGACATAGTATTCCAGATGCTATTGCTTGTTATGACTTGGAAACGATGGTTCTATTAATATAGCCTAAAATGGTATTAGCCTTTTTGCAGCTGCATCACACTACTGACTCATGTTTAGCTTGCGATCAACTACAGTCCTGATATCCTTTGCACATGTACAGTTGCCAAGCCATGTACCCCCCATCCCCTGGGGGATACCTTTGTATTTGATTCACCCACCCCCAGTGCAGAACTGTGGATCTGTCACTGCTGAATTTCACTTTGTCAAGTTTCAGTCCAATCTTCAGTTTGAATTGTGTTCCTGTCTTCTGAGGTGTTAGCTATCCCACCCAGTTATGTGTCATCCCCAGACGTGATTAAGATTCTCTCCATCCCCTCATCTCAGTCATTGACTGAGCTGCCAGGACAGAGCCCTGCAGCACCCCACTTGAAACCTGCCCACACCTCCGCATCTGATGAGGAGTCACCGATGAACACTGTCTGAGTACAGTTATCTAAGTAGCTGCATTGGTATTATTACCTGAGAGTATTTTGGCCACCTAATGTGAAGAGAAAAGTCACTGGAAAAGACCCTGATGCTGGGAAAGATTGAAGATGGAAGGAGAAGGGGACGGCAGAGGATGAGATGGCTAGATAGCATCACTGATCCAATGAATATGAACTTGAGCACACTCTGCGAGAGAGCGGAGGACAGGAAGGCCTGGCATCCTATGGTCCATGGGGTCACGAAGAGTCGGACACGACTTAACGACTGAACAACATTATCTCTAGACCTCATTTAACTACTTTGCTGAACAAAATATCATGGGGGGCTTTGTTAAATGCTTTGCTGAAATCAAAATAAATTATGTCCACTGCATTCCACAATCTACTAAACTGTTAATCTGATCAAGGAGGTGGGAATGTTTAAACACCACAACAGAAAATGATCTAAATGCACCCTTGAAGATTTATATTGAAATTCTTTGGGATGTCTTTTTGGAAAATGCCTTTCATTCTCAAATAATAGTTAGGCTCAGAGTCTTGAGAACTTTGACTTCTATAACTACAGTGATGCGCCTTGCCATTGACCAGTCGTTGTTTTTAATGTGCAGAATTGTTTTACTCTCATAGCAATATGAAATGTGAGAAATAAACTTGTGTCTTCTGTATTAAAAAAAAAGAGCTGTGCCAGTTAAAAACATTTGTAACATTCGTAACTGTAGTTAGTTAAATTGTACCTAAAATCTACAATTAGTCATTTTTGCCCACTTACTGCCCACATGATGTCGAGCACCATGTTTCACAGAACTGGATAAGACATGTAAGGGAGAAGATCCATTTCACAGAACTACCGCTTGTTCTGTTTTAGATATTTATTTTATGCATTTGTTGGTAATTGCCTTTTCAAATGCCATAACTAAGAAGGGATTCATGAATATATTCATTGATTCTTCATCAGGCATACTAACAACTGAAATATAAAAAGAAAAGCCAAATACCTTAGTTCTGAAGATATAAATTAAGAATACTATATTTATTTAATTGAAAACGTTTACACAACTTGGTGAGTATTTAGTAGCAAATTACATTTCTACTGATCCTCCACTTTGCCATCTGCCACATTTTCTCATTGGATCAGCAGCATGGAGTATTAGCTCTTGCATTCAAATTCCTGAGCCAAAGTGTTATTTTATTTTTTTAAAAAAAATCCTTATCTCTCGTAGGTATTCCTAATATTTCCTTTGGCACATAAAATTTGTGGTCTGCTCTGCGGCACCTGGGGTTGTAATCTAGAATCTCATTCTATTCTAGAATGAATCCTAACATCGTTGGGGCTAACTCTAGAAAAGGGATGGGGAACATGTGACCCTACAGATGTCGTTGGACTGCCAACTCCCATCATCCCTTACCACTGACTATGCTGGCTAGGGCTGATGGGAGTTGTAATCCAACAACATCTGGAAGGCCACGCATTCCCCACCCATGCTTTAAAATAAGTGGAGAGAAACTGGTAGATTCTAAAAGTATATCACTATCCAGAGACTTCTTTGTGTGATTCCACATGGCTTGTTTACTCTCAGAACAGATCTGGGGTACTGTCTAATATTTGGAAATGAGTCTAGGCCTGTTCTGAAGCCCACCTATTTCTGAGGTGAGGCAAATGGTTACCAGGGAAAGGGCCACCTTGAAGTGGCACGGCACCCCAATAACAGGATCTCTGGCACCTACTTGGTTGCCCTTTCAGTGCCAGTCAAATACCTTTTTATTTTCCCAGGCCTTTTACACTTACTTCTAGCCCAGCTGACTGTTTTTAATCTGGCTTTTAAGACCTTGCTGTGTTTTAGTCTTTGTGATTTATTATTGTTATATGTGTTTTAGTTGCTTTTTTAATGTAAAATGCCCTGGAAATTTCTGTTGAAGGGTGGTATAGACATTTCTAAAATAATTAAAGACCTCTTTCAGGGGCCAGCCCCTCACCCCATTCTCAGCACCATGTTAGGTAGAAATTACTCAGTGTGGGTCTATGTATACTTGCCTTGCTACTTTAAAGGTACCTTTCCATTTCGCTGCTTATGCTCTCTTGCATTATCCAGGAATTGGGTGCAGTATTTGAAGTAAGCCAGGAATAGGGACAGGCAACAGACATGTGACTATTTGAGTAAATGGAGGGTATACGAAAGCACTATCATATGAAACAGGTGTAAGCGAATGAGGGAATACATGAGAAGTAAACAGAGATGTGCATGTGTGTGAGGGAAAGAGCCATATGGACGGCAGGAGTGGTGCGTTAGCAACAGTGGGTGTGGGGCCATTGGGTGTGGGCCCCACTCTCCCATCCACACACTGGTTACATTGCGTGAGTGAACACTTGGATTTATTCTCATTTCCAAGGCAAGCTTCCTCATTCGAGCACACTGATGAGCCTGTGAACTTTTAAAACGCAAAAAAATTCATTGTCAGACTAGGTCAGCGATGGCAGATGCTACTGGCAGTTTCTGTTTTACCGCAGTTTCTTACTATAATCATCTTACTTTTAATTTCCTTACAAATATTTGTGTAAACTGCAGATGGGGAAGTGGCAAAGATGGGAAGATTTCCAAATTGGCAAAGATAATTCATCAGTGCCTGCAGCTTTTAGAAGAGGCCAGATTATTTTGTTTGCAAACTTATAAACCTATTTAACAAATATTTCTACAGTCCAATTTTGAAAACCGAGTCTCAAATCATTTTAGGACTTAAGCTTACAGTAAAACAGAAAATTGCTAATATGCCCTTAATGGCAGAGGCACAAAAAGCCATGGTTTTTATTGGTATTCTGTTTTTTAAAACTTTTAATATGGTTTTTAATTCCTTTTATCTTGTATTATTCAGTGACCCGGGACCTGTTTATATGGGGAGCAGTATATAAATATTGTAAACAAATAAATAACATATGCCACCCCATAAGGATGCTCAACAGGCTTGGCTTTATCTGTCTTTTATCTCTGCTATTTCCGGTGCAAAATTATCTCTATGCGGGTTTTACCATAACATACCTTGCATTTGGCTTACATTGTTATAACAAATTGGTATTTCAACAGACGATTGCTATGTATGGGAGAGAAGAAGAGAAAATTAGCTGTTTGCCATCTCCTGATTCTGACACAGTTAGTGCATTTAATTTGCCATACTTGAGAAAGGCAGTCAAAGACTGGCAACTTTTATTGCTTTCCCAATTGGCCACCACACCTATCCCTAGAAGCTGAATTTATAACAAATTCCATATCACACCACATTCTTCGATTTTCCCTTTGAGATCACATAAAAGAACAATTTCTAGATTCCCAAGGTAGTTATAATCTGCAATAATGTTCTTCATTTAAATATTTCCCCCAATATTTCTTAACCAGCATTCGTATGTCATACATGCTCATGTGCGTGCACACACTTAAAAAATCTGTTTTCTGATTTGACCAATGTCTCTTAACTTTGTAGGAATTATGCACAGTTCTTTGCTGCTTCTGTTAGCTGTGGGAGTGGAGTGGGGGAGATATTTCAGGTAGATATAGAAGCAGGATAACTGTCAGAGAATAATAGGTATGGGGAAACTTTTGAAGTAGCTAGGAGGAAGTAGAAACCCCATTGTTGGGAAATTTCTTTGGAAGTGAGAATATGGCTTTACTTTTTTTATTAGATATCTAGTGCAGTGAGGCTTCAGGTTTACTCTTCTCAGGGTACCAGTTCTTCATGGCCATAAGCAATACATTAGAGGCTAGTGTTTTGGCAGTTGCATGTTTGGCAGTATTGCTTTTTTATTCCAGTCAATATGGCACTACTGAACCCATATGGATGGCAAAGCAATCAACAAAGAAGTTAGTCTTGTACAGATGTTACCGTAGCACAGATTGTATATGTCTACTGGGGGAGCAAAAATGTGCCTGCTGGCTTTGACCCTACCAGACATCCAGAGTAATTGCTGCACAGACTCTATGCATGTAGGCTCTGTCTGTGTCACGGAGAACCAGGTAGTTGCATGTGTAGCTCCTACAAACTGTACTCGCACAAACTCTGTGCAGATGTTAGGCTGAATACATGTATGTGGGGTGGGTGGGTATGATCCTGCTCTCCCTTTAAGTTCATTCAGTTGACAGGAAAGTAGTATCTGCACAGGTCTCCTGTCCAGTGGTGTTGGGGAATTAGGCTTCCATTTTGTACTGCTGGAATGGAAAATAAAGAGAACTGTTCACTTGCATGTGTTAATTTATTTAAATGAATACAGATTTTAAATGGTGCCGTGCCTCACTTTAAATCTGATTCAGAGGGAAAAGGACTGTAAGGAAGAAGATGGAGCAGGCTTGTTCTTTGTTTCTACAGAGAGCAGGACTAGAACCAATGGGTGGAAATTGCAGGGAAGCAGATTTCAGCTCAAATATTAGCAGAACATCCTGATGGTTAGAGGTGTTTTGACAGCAGAACAAACTGCCTCAGAAGGTGATGGCCTGTCCTTGGCTGAGGGTAATTAAACAGAGGCTGTATGACTATTTGTAAGAGATGCTGTAGTTGCATCCTGCATTGTTGATCCTGCATTGAGCAGGGGGTTGGAGTAGATGATCAAGATCCCTTCCAACTCTATGATTCTGTGTGTATTGGGGGGGGGGGGCAGTAGGCATGATTCTGCTCCTCTCCACCTTCATGCAGACTATATGAAAATAATCTCCACACAGGACTCCTGTCAAATGGCCTTGTGGAATTAGATTTCCTTTTTTTTACTGCTCCAAGGGAAAATAAAGAGAGACTATTTATTTGCATACTTAAAGTCATTTAAATGTATACAAATTTTAAATTGTGTGTTGAATTGCTTTAGGTTTGAGCTAGGAAAAGTTGTAGATATGTCACAAAAAGCTAAATTTTGTTTCTTAATTGGTTTCAACAAGGCCAGTATTTTTATTTTATGATGACAAGGAACATGTCTTGGCCACCATTGTCTTAGTGTTTCCCTCCAAAAAACAAACAAAACATGCAATACAAAGCACACTTACCAAGGAGCAAGCCCCATTGAGCTCAGTGGGTCATTTCTGCATAAATGTGCTGAGCTTTATACTAAGTGTTCTTTGCATGTGGTTCTTTACTTGTTAAAATCCCATTGGCTGAGAAAACTTTCCCTAGCAGGCCAAAGTAATTACTTGTTACCTACTAAGTATCTTACTCCAATGATCTAACCCACCTCTCTCCAAAGTATACCAGTCACATTATCTATCTGAGCATTTTTCTCTCTCTTAGGGCTTTTCCAGTATAGTCCACTGATTACATTTTTTCTGGTTTGATAGACAAGCTGGTAAAGAGTAAGGGCTCCTTCATACCAGGCTTTTATCCTGAAATTGAGATTGCTCCTTCACAGAAGTTTGCAGGTGGTTTATATGAGGCCGTGACCCGGCCGTGACCGTCTTGCAGTTGGGGAATGTCAGAGAATTCTGCCACACACTGAAATGGGATCGAATTCCCTTCAGTCCATGCCACGGAATCCTCTGCGGAATGGCACCACGAGGTATTTATTTTCGTAAATAAAAACGCAGTGTAGTATATTCCGATAATAAAAATGTAAGTTTTTTTTAAAAAAATGAATTGTGCTCACCGCCTTATTTGTGGGTGTTCTTTTTAAATTGAAATCCTCCGTCTCTGTTTACTTTCAGCCAGAACACTTCCTCTTCCTAGGGGCTTCCCAAAAGAAGGCTGTCTTAAGTGTGCCTGAGCGATAAACTATTTGTTTAAAGCAACAATGTTTTAAAGAAAGAAAAAACCTTTTAAAATGACCATGCCGGTCCTGGAGCAGCATGGTCATTTTAAAAGATTTTTTCTTTCTTTAAAACAGCGTTGCTTTAAACAAATAGTTTATTGCTCAGGCACACTTAAGACAGCCTTCTTTTGGGAAGCCTCTAGGAAGAGGAAGTGTTCTGGCTGAAAGTAAACGGAGATGGAGGATTTCAATTTTTTTTTTAAAAAAAAATATTTACGAAATATTTGTGAAAAAAATATTTTAAAAAAATATTTATGAAAAATAGCGATTCTTATGGAAGTTATGCAGACTCACGGAGACAGCTGGGCACCGAATTACGGTTGTTGGTATGGATTTATTTTCGGAGCGGAAAAAAGAGAGGAAAATTCTGGGGGCTTGCGAAAGGCGGAACAGAGCACGGGTTGCAAACTGCGGAAGTCAAGCAGCCCGGAAGGTACACAGTTCGTAGATCCCTACTTGCACTAAATGCTCTGTGTTCCGTTTTTAAATAGATCGCAGATAATGAGTTATCAAATTACCCCGTTGTGTTCCGCTTCATTTTCCTCCGTGGAAAGAGTTAAATGGAAGACTCAGATATGGGGAGAAGGGGAGGGGGAAAAGGAAGCACATGTAAATGCAGTTGTGATCTTGCATTTAAAGCGGAAGCAGAAAGCCCCGTTTTAAATGCAGGATTTTAGGCTGGTGTAGAAATGCCCCAAGCATTTCTATAATCTATATAGAATATATAGAGTATAGAATATGCTCTATAGAGGTACTGATATAAATGAAGGAATGCTCCAGAAATTTCATTTTTCTTATCTTTGTGGCAGGCTATCTTGTGTTTTTGGCAACCTATATGTTGATGTGTCCCAGAGAAGTAGCACTTGCTTTGTGACTTGTTTGTCAAGTCTGACATCCATAATGTTTTTACGCTCTTGAAAGCAATTGCCCCATTATTTCCTAAGAACATTTCTTTTTCACATTATAACATGCAGGGAAAGATTCAAACATTAAATTCCTTAAGAAGAAAATAGTAGTGCATGGCTCCATTGCTTGTCAAAACTATTTTGAACAATGTCATCTCTATAATATAAACCTAGATATCTCTGGAAGATTTTCTAGAAAGGCTGATTTTAAAGATTATGTTGGATTAGCTTGTGGGGAAAAACAGCTCCTTCTTACATACACACACAGGACATATTTGCACAGAATTTCTCAAATCGGGGAGCCCTGAGGGTCATGTCTTATGAGATGCCAGCAACAAGCAGGAAAAGATGGAGTTCTCATTTGCATGTATTTTGGTAGAACAAACCACAATCAACAGCCATATGCACTTAATAAGTATCTGAACAAATTACACAAAACTTATTCTGTATGAATTGAATACAAAATATAAACCTGCTTCCATTAAAGCCAGTAGAAAACAAGCTGTTAACATCCATACAAATTGAGGTTCTCTTTTAGATAAATTTTATGACAGACAGCTTTCATGAGCGTTTACATTGCATTGACATAATACGTATTTAAAATGTGCACTGTAGCTAACTATGCTGCAGCAACGGTTTGCACAGGGAAGGGATACATAGTTCATTCACGATAGATACCCAATACAACAAGCAAACAAAACCCCAGGGAGATTAAAGCGTGCTACAATTTATATTTGATAATAGCAGGAGCAGCCTATGCATGGGCAAGGGGGAAGTTTCACAAGACACAGGTCTGCCCACTGCTCTCTGCTAGCTATCGGGGGCGGAGGGCAGGCAGGGTTCCTCTTTCTGACCACTGCTATTTTTCTGAAAGTGCAGGACTATCTGCCATCAGTAAAGAACCTACCCTGACCTCCCCACATTTAGGCACTGTAGATCTCAGCATGATGGCATAGCACTTTACAAACAGAGGTGTATGTATACACACACATACACACATGCAGGCACACACACCAGGTATGCAAACAGAGTATAATGGAAGCAAGCAGGCTACTATCAGGCAGCACAACTGCTTATCCCGAAGCAGATTCCCAAATAACAATAACATGTATTTCTTTTGCAACCCTCAAGGCTTCTTCCAGGACTCCAGGTACAAACACCCCTCCCAATTCTTTGTCTCTAAGTTCAAACAGCAGCTGCTATTTTAACACTCCTCCATACTAACGGAAGGCCAGAACACTCCAAAGGTTGTAGGTTTCCTGGAATTAAGAAGCCTTAAAACTCCTATTTTAACTAGAGCTGTGCACAAATGGCCTCTCAAAATTCTCCATCCAATTTGTGGGCAGAAAAATTGGGGGGACAATTTCACTGAATTTCTCCTAGGGCAGGAGAAATTTTCCAACTGTTTCTCAAAGATAGGGCTCACTACTGGTAAGGGTTGTAGCACAGGTTCTTTCTTTTTTTCCTGAGGGTTTTTTGTTTATTGCACTGCTTCTGTAAGTGGCAACAGCATCAGCTGTGTGGAGGTTTCCACTTTTCTGAGGCAGAATTTTGAACTTCTTTTGCTTGTATTTTTGAGTTTACCCAATCACTGCGAGGTGGCCGAAGGTGCTGTGTGAGTTTTCTCTGTCTATTACACACCTCTCCTTTGCTCTGCAGCCTCCCACGCCACCTGCACTTCCTGAACTGAAAAAGCCCGGTGTAAGGAACTGCCTCATGGTGTCTTGATGGCTTTAATTGAAGTGCAGGAAGCCAAGGAGGCTACAGGCTGCCACAGAGATTATTGTATGATGACAGATAGGACACTCATGCACACTCCTCAGCCACTTCATAAGTTAGGTAAGCACAAGAATCCCAAACCTAACCCATGAGAATTTCTCCGAAATTTCTTCTCCTTTGAATTTCCTTTCAAAAGCAATTTCTTTTCAATCAAATTGAATGAGAATGGTTGAAAAAAATGTGGGAGAAATTTTCAGCACAGTGCTAATTTTAACCCCCTAATTGCCAATTACTTGCCAAGTGTTAGTTTCTTTAACAATAACCAAGACAGCCAAAATTTATATCATTAGGTTAGATCCAGTGATCCATGAGCTGAGGCTGCAGGGAAAAGAGGGAATCAGAAAAAGTCACCTCCTCCCTCCTGTTTGCAGAAGGACTCCACTTGATCCAGGCCACTGTGAAATATATTTCATTTAAAAGATTTGTAATGTACTTGTGTTGTGGAGACATAATTTTAGGGGAAGGGGGGACAGTGTGTGTGTGTGTGTGTGTGTAGAGAGAGAGAGAAAGGAGAGGCAGGAAGGGGGGAAATTAGCAAGTGGCTCTGAAGGCTGGGGGAATCAACTAGGACCCAGGAGAAGCCAGCAGAACAAGTTGCTGTAGCAGCAACTGACATACTTGGGGATTAGAAGCAGAAATAAATGGTCAAGTGCTGAGTCAAGGGCATATAAAATGTACAGTGCTGGTGAAGTGAAAGAGAGTTTGCAGAAGGGCAAAGATGAAGGGAGCAGCCCCTAGGTTTGTAGGTGTGAGAACAGGTGCTGTATAGCTGCTCCCTCACTGAGTCTTTTCTGTTTGCTGGAGTGATGTGCCTTTTCATCATGCCGGAATGTCTCCACCTCCTGATGTTTTCTCTCTCTCTCCCTCTCTCTCTCTCTCTCTCTCTCTCTCTCTTCCTTTTATCCCTCACCTCTGTGGCTCTGCTAGGCAGTCATAAATGATTGGTGAGTTAGCTTCTGAAGGGGGGCGGGGAGAGATAGAGAAATAGTTGAATGTGTGATATTATTTTTTTACTTTACATTATTTCTATACCACCCGATCGTCAGAGCTCTCTGGGTGGTTCACAAAAATTACAAAACATACCATGAAAACTTTTATGTTAGAAAACTGAAGAGACACTCAGATGAGGTCCTCAGATGTTGGCCATAGTATACAAATAGGTTCATACTGGGAGAGGCACTGTGACAGATATTGAGAGGCCATGTAAAGCTTTATAGGTCAAAACCAGCACCTTGACCCGGGTTCAGAAATGTAAAGCAGCCAATTCAAGTGGGCTAGGAATCGGTGTTAAATGTTCAGACGTTCTGGTCCCCATTATCAATCTGGCTGCCTCAAGTAGGTTTCACTAAGAAAAAAGGATCCACTGAATGAAACTCTTCCTATAAAATCATATACTTATTCTCTAACATTTTTCTTTGTAGTGAATCTGAGATTTTTCAGATTCAGTATATAGCTTCAAAAGACAATTGAGATTCATTAGCTGCTACCTCCCTCCAAAAGAGTTGTCTTTTGTATTTGGTAATGAACACCTGTTATGCAAATTCTTGTGGTATTATTCCAGATGTTTTGAAAGCCCAACTTTACATGCTTATAGATTTATAATTCTTTTATTATCCCATCCTCCCAATCAAAGTCCTGTTGCTAAAGACTGATAAGCGTCTTGTGAGGTTTTAAAAAAATATAAATGGAACGTGGTGTTTCAATAAATTTTTTTTGTCTTAAAATTTATTTTTAATTTTATATATTTTAGCATATTTGTGGGTATCATGTTCTGCTTATATTATTGCAAAAATAATCCAATTTGGAGACCACTCTAAAGTTGTGTGTATACTTTGAAATAATATCATTTAGCAGTTATTTACATTGTATTATGTAGAAGAATATGAATCTGAGAAATCTGGGGACAGACCTGCAAACAGGTAGCTAAGCAGAAGCTACAACAGAAAGAGGAATACTGGTTTTCCCACACCGTAACATCTCATCCAGCTTTTAATGTTGTTCATCCTTCATTCCCATTTATTCTGCTTCTAAAAGACTAGCCTGCCAAGCCAAATACCAATTAGTGCCAATCATATTTATGGCCTGCTCTGATGTGGATGATGACTGACCTCCTAGGAAATAACAAATTAAGACCATCAAAGTTTCTTGGTTCACTTCCCAGATACCTTTACTACAACCATTATGTTAATGCAAAATGCATACATTTTATATGCATATGTTCTTTTTTTACAGAAGCCAGAGTATGCACACACACAAAAATCCCTTCTTGTCATAGAAATATTTAGATAATATGACTCTTATTCAAAATCTGTTTCAGTATTCAAGAGACATGACATGGATTAGATTATGCCTTTATTGGACCAGCTTCTGTCGGTAAAAAATACGGACATTTTCAACAAGTCTTTGTCAGGCAGAAAGTTAATTATTTTCATATCTACCTGTCAGGAATGAATCTGAGCATGTAGAGATAGTTAGCAGCTCAGACTCAGAATGGGACCAACCAGAACGGGGAGAGGCTCCCTCCTAGTGAACTCAGAGATGGAAAGGCATTCTTCTCAAGACCTTGGCACACAGATGGCTCGACTTGAAGTCCCCCCCCCTTCCTCCATGAGAACTTAGGTCTCAGGGGAGGAGGGGAGCGAGGGGCGAGACTTGAGGGATGCTAGGGTCCAGCGCAGAGCAAAGTGGGAAAAGTTAGAGGCAGAGCTCAGACACTCCATCTGGTTGGCTATGCGTGATAGCCTATGTAAGAGGGCACAATTTTAAGGGAGAGGCATCCCCCCTAAGCTAATCTGCCTGGGAGGTTCATGTTCAAACTGCCGGCAACTTCTCTAACTTCCATTTCGACTCCTCAATTGGTATTTGTAATTGTGTGGAGTAGCTGTTTCCTTTGTAGCCTGAGAGTCTCCTAAGATTTGCATTTGTAAAGAACCTGATTGTTAACTAATAAAGTAGTGAGCCTGAAGCCTGGTATCTCAGAGTGAGTTGATTGCAAATGGAGAGGACAAAGGAACGTGACACTACCTTAGGAGACAGCAGCCACAGGTTTGAATCCATTTGCCACATGACAACACAGAATACTGTGCAGAAATGCTTTTTATATGCTGCTGTGAACACGCAGTAAGCTACACAGTATGTGAACATTCCAGCAAGGTGTTCCGTTGCTGGAAAACAACACCACTTTACTTAAAAGGCACAGCTGCCATGTGCTGGGAGGGTTGTGTTCTCTTCCTTCTACAGTCTATCTGGTCAAACAACTTCATTGTACTATCCTGATCCACACCCACTATAGTAATCCCATTTGCCTTAAGTCTCTTCTAAGAACCAGGTCATCTTTTTTGTTAGCAGTCTCCATAGATCTACCCCCCCTTCTCCATATGCCCCTTTGAACCTGTCTTGGTTTCTGCTTGTCATCTGCCCTGCTAATATCATCCCATCACCACCATCAATCACCTATTACTCTCCTCTGGGTCTTTCCCTACTTCCATTAAGCATGCTGTTATTTTTTTTTAAAACCTAGTCCTTCTTCCATCCTGTTCTTCTACACCTTCCTTTCTATTCTTTGCCTCCAGACTTCTAGAATGCATTTTATTCCTTCCATCTATATCAGAGGCAGGGAGTCTGTGGCCTACAGATGCTTTTGGACTCCAATTCCCATCAGCCACACCCAGCATGGCCAATTGTCAGGGATGATGGGAGCTGTAGGGTCTGGAGGATCAAAGGTTCCCCATCCCTGATTTATGTCTTACAACTCTTCCCTTGATCCTCTGCCATCTAGCTTCTGCCCTCCACACTCACTGAATCTACCTTCACTAAAATTTCAGGTGATCTTCTCATTGCTAAATCCAAAGGTCTCCATTCCATCCTCTCCTTTCTCAGCCTGTTGCTTCCTTTGATATAAGTAATTACACTTTTCACCTTCACTCCCACCATGTCTTAGGTTTCCATTATTCTGTTCTTAACTGTCCCTCCTACTATTTCTCAGTTCATTCATTCAGTGTTTTTATGGAGGAAAATATCTTTCCACACTTCCTGGATCACCATGGTTGCTCAGCATGCAATCATTTTTTTTCTCCACCTCTTTCTGTAGGTGACCTCATCAAATCACATGGCTTTCAGTAGTGTGTATAAGCTGACAAAGCCAGCTATACCAGTCTACCCCAGAGATCTCCCCTTCCATCCAGCCTGTCTGGTACATCCACTCAGATATCTCACTGCCCTCTTAAAATCAAATTATCTCCAAGACATTGGTTCCAAATATTTTTAATTATCTCAGTCACTTAATTACCTTTTCTCCCAGGTAAGTAATAGATATCCATTGATTTGAGTTTTCTGTAAAAAAAAAAAAAAAGGGACTACTGAAAACTATGGTGTATTATAATTGCAATTCTTGCTGTTAGTACAGCATTTCTATGCTGCCTTTCTAAGAAATTTATTCAAGGGTAGTAGACAAAAAAAATTGCATTACATTGTCTGGAAAATTGTGTAAAGAAGATGACCGTTTTGTTCTCTCTTTCCTGCAAGTCATTTTGATTGCTTGTTCGTCTTTGTTATTTGTAGGATGTTTATTTACCAGCATGTTTATTTACCAGCACCAGCAGCCTCTCTGTGAAGCCTGTTTTTCTTCCTGGTGTCTTGAACACTGCAACTGCAGCATCCCAGGTGCAAGATGCCCAGGGACATGTCATTCTCAGGCTGCATGAAATCCATCCTAAGTACGGATGTGATGTCACCGGCTAACACATTATGAGTTAGACACAACCTTTGCTGGAGTTTAGGCTTGGCTCATAATAAATTTGGGCAAGGGAAACAATGAACATGTACATTCACTATTACAGGCCCCTCAGTTACGAACTTTGTTGCCATCACCTGCCCAAACCAGTGGGTAAGAATACTCATTCCCATTAAAAAAAACAGGGGGAGATACACATCTATATGGTTCTGAATTACTTTGGACTATTTGCCTCCGAATGCGCTTCCCAAATCAGATGTGCCCCTGCATCTGGTACACACATACCATTTCCAGCCCAGCAAAGGAACATGCACATGCATGTTCCTTCTATACAGTAAGTTCCTGGATCACAGCAGATTATATGTGTGTGTGTGTGTGTGTGTGTGTATACACATACCCCACCCCCCAGTTTATTAGCTGTTTATGTAAGCAAGGGTTCATATATCTTCTCTATCAATGATAGAAGCAGAATATTTTTATGACTGTACTCTCAAACATATTTCATAGTATCATAGAATAGTAGGGTTGGAAGGGGCCTATAAGACCATCGAGTCCAACCCCCTTCTCAATACAGGAATCTAAATCAAAGCATCCCTGACAGATGGCTGTCCAGCCTCATCTTGAATGCCTCCAGCATGGGAGAGCCCACTACCTCCCCAGGTAATTGGTTCCATTGTCATATTAGAACTATAGAAGAACCATTTGAGAAAGGATGTTTGAACACACACACGCATTAGCCTGATTCACATGATCTCCGCATGGGCTGTTTTTGTGTTGCATGTAGTTTGTTAACCATGGCAACAACCCACCGTGCACTGGGTTCGCATGTCATGATAAGCAGCAGCACCTGTCTGCCGCAGCTTGAATATTCACAGTGGCTGCCTGCACATGCATGTGGCTTAAATAGGCCACATTGGCTGCAGCAATCATGCGAACCAGCCCACTGATTTGGTAGGAAATTGAGGAAAGTCGTTTGCAGCTATATACAATGTCTATGGGAAATGTTTTTGCGAGGCACTGTAATCATGTGAACCACGTCATAGTATACATAGTGATCATGATGAATTATATTAATTCAGAAAAGTTACATGGAAAGAGAGATCAGTAAATAAAAATGAGAAAAAAATTCTAGTTCAGTTTAAGCTTACAGAGTGCTGCTTATTTGTGAATGTCTATGGTTTGTGCGGGCAGGGGCATGTGGAGGAGGGCAAAATATACAGGACAAAAAATCCTTGCTTAATGTTTCTGATGAAGTGGGCTCTGTTGTTGTTTCTGTTATGATCGTGTACTGAGGATGCAATTAAACCAACAATAAACTTGTTCTGATTCTTCAGCAGTGATTGCAGCTATGTAAGATAAATGCAGACTCTTTGTGAAGTTGGTCACTGAAAGGAGGGGAGAGAATACATTTCTAGAATATGATTTATATACAGCTGTTGCAGGTCAAAATGTTACGTAATGAATAATTCTAATGATGGAATATTTTGCGTTCCTTGCAATATATTCAGACTGCATACACAGGGCAGGAATTATACTTTATCCCTCTGGATCGCCTACTGAAATTAAATAATGTCCACAATGATAAAACTGTTCCAAAATATGTATCAGTTCACTGCTTGGCCCTAGTCAAAGGAGGAGGATTATGTACACCACCTTGGGTACCTTCAAGAGGGAAAAAGGCGGGATATAAATATAATAAATAAAAAGAGGCAATCAATGCCAAAAAAAATGTATTTAAGCAGAACAGCTAGGTTTTTTTAATTAAGAGAAGCCATAATTTCATTCATTATTCTAACTGTAAAAAAGGTATTGAGGACATTTGTAATCTGAATTTAAAATGAAGGGTTTTTAAAGCTTTCGATCTCTGATGAGGAACACTGTATAGAATATGAATTGGATGTTTCCATCACTTAGCAGGCTTGATTGCATTTGATTTGTGAGACATATTTTCTTGTTAAAGCTGATATCCAAGGTTAGAATCAGAGGCAATGATGGATTTTATAGAAACACGAAAAATTGCAAATGGGCATACTCTGTATATTTGCATGACTTACTATGTTGGACTCTTCATGACATCACTTTAAACACCAATGTAGGGCAGTATATTAGAAATAGTTTACTGCAGCAAAGGTATATTGTGGGCACATTTTTCATTTCCACAAACTAGATAAGTATTGTTCAAACTAGGTGGTAGGTATGTGGCAACAGTATGGGAGAAGTCTTTGCTCATACTTAAATCAAGACTGCTGCAAACTAAAGTGCCAGTTTTGTGTCTGTCTGCTCTCCTTAGACTAGGCACTCCAAAAGGCAGCTGCAATGCTGATGTTAAACTTAAAAAGTTATAGAACAATAGCCTGGCTATTGTTTGCAGCAATCAAGACTGCTGCAAACTAAAGTGCCAATTTTGTGTCTGTCTGCTCTCCTTAGACTAGGCACTCCAAAAGGCAGCTGCAATGCTGATGTTAAACTTAAAAAGTTATAGAACAATAGCCTGGCTCCCGAGTCCTCACCCACTGATTTGGCTAAGAATTTCCAACTTAGAAAATTGTACGCCCAGGGCAGACCACATAAATGTGACTATTAAAATAGCAAATCATGTGTCTGACTGGAGAAGAAGAAAACCTGTGAGCTGAGCCATTTGGCTGGTTCCAAAGGGTGGTATTGGGGGATTTGTGCTTGGCTATTAAGCTCTGCAATGATGCAGGATTACATTCTGTCCCCCACGCTGTTTAACCCCTATATGAAACTGCTGGGCAAGGTCATCAGGGGATTTGGAGTTGGGTGTCATCAGTGCGCTGGTGATACTAGCTCTATTTCTCCCTGTCATCAAGAGTCAGATGTGGCTGTGCAAATATTGTCTGGACCCTGTAACAGGCTGGATGAGGGCCAATAATCCTGTACCGGCCCCAAGCCTGTAACCAAGTCACCTGTAGTTCTAGAGGGGCCTAGAGATCCATAATGCTTGGCTTAGGTTCATTATTAGTGCAATTCCCTTGCCAGTGGGCCTCTGAGCATGTGAGATGAGTCAAAGGTCGATAGTGCAGCATCAGCACATTCCATGCTAATGAGGGCTAGTATCTTATCAGGGCCTAGGATGTGCCTGAGAAATGAAGCTATGTTTATGGCGAGTTACAGGTGGTTGTGCTGGAAAAGTTCTGATTGTTTTCCTCTGAACAAGCACTGTTAGCCTATGCTGAGAAAGTTGTAAACAAATGCTAAGTAACGCTTGCTGCTGTCATGGTGCCTCTGGTACTCAATAAAGTACTCCTTGTAAGTAAACCTGGATCTGATTTATCACTATCTTGGCACCTCTAAATTAAGAGGCCTACTGCAGGGGCAATACAAAACCAAAACCGAATCCCAACCTGATGGTGGCTCGATTGGTGGTCCTCAGGTCTAGGAATTGGGTAAACAGCCTGCCCTGGATGGGGTTGCACTCTCCCTGAATGAGCAAATACATAGCATTGGAGTACTCCTCAATTCGTCTTTGTCACTGGAGGCTCGAGTAGCCTTGATGGCCTGGACTGCTTTTGGCCAGCTTCAGCTGGTCTGCCAGCTCAGACTATTCCTGGATAGGGATACCCTGGCCACAGCAGTTCATGTACTAGTTATTTCTCATCTGGATTACTGCATTGTGCTTTACGTGGGGCTGCCCTAGAATCTGCAGCTAGTGCAGAATGTGGTGGCTGGATTGCTTTTGGGAACAGCATATAGAAACTGTATTCAATTAACAAAAGAACTTCCGATTTAACCTGTTATGGGTTTTCTGTATTCACCGAAGCTCTAAAATGACGGGAAATTGCAGTTGTTAAGGGCCACACCCTTAACGAATATGAAATTTAGGCAATATGGATATGGTATGGTGTCCTGTGTTCCAGCTTCACCATGACTTCAGTGGTAGACCAAAGTCCCAGATTGCTCTGCTGGGAATCTACATTTTCTCCTACCTGGATCCACCTGCACATAGAGTGAACTAGACAGGAACTGAAAAAACTGAGCAGTGGAAAGATGTATCTCATCTTGGATGATTGGCATCAGCTGCCAGCCATCTAGCGGCCGCCATCCTTGCTACTGCTTCATCTTTTGTAAATAGGGAGTGGACTTTCACCACAGGAGCAGCAGTCAAAAAGGGCTGAGACATCTCATGTAAAACATAAGTGGAAGGAACAAAATATTACATGAATGATGGTTGCCTAGGCAAAGCACTGCCTCCGAGCCACCCCCTACAATTTTCAAGACCCTCTTTTACTTGACGGTAAATATGTTCATTCAGTCCGCTAATGGATTGATCCTGCCTCTCTTGGGCTGCATCTTTCCCACAAAATCCCCACTTATGGTCCCTAAGACCCTCTGAACACAGGAAGGGGACGGGTTTGGGACTCATCCAGCTCAGAGCACCTCCACAGAGACTGGGAACAGTCCAGGGGGGGAAATAACACAGCAGGCCTCTACGCCTGACAACCTCCACTGCAGCAAGGCCATGCCATAGCTGACCTCTGGGGCCCACCATCTGCACACCAGAAGCAAAAGAAAAATCAGAGAGATCCACCTAACATACCTCCTGAATCAATGGCCCCTGGCCATCGAGCATAAATGGGCAAATGAATGCAGCAGCCACCTTAGAAGCAGCCTGGCTGAAACGGGATCCCTAACAGCACAGAGAAACAACAAACCCCCAAGGGGGAAAGGCCTTGAAGAATAGGGGACCCCACTCCATCCCTGGAGGAAAAAGCCACACGAAGGGGAAAAACTTGAAAAATACCTCTCCCCGCTCCTCTTTTGGGACAAGCGAAAGCTCGGCATTTAATAATAGTAGAGAAAGTCCCCTCTTTTTGCTCAGTCGTTTTTCTCTGTCAGCTAGATAAGATTCAAACTGGTAGCCTCCCTAATATTTTCCCCTCTCTTTCTGAGATTGGCCGTATCTGCCTACTGGTCTCAGTGTGGAACTTTAGCCTCCCAATTCAACCTTTGCTGGCCTGTGATATCTTATTAGAGCCGCTCCAAAACCAATAATAAATAATACTCCAAAACTGCATCCAAACCACCCTCGGACACCTCTACTCAAAAAGACTCCACTGACACTTCAATTATCTCTGCAGAGGGGGAATTCTTTACACTGTTGAGATCAATCTGAGCAAACTTATTCTGTCTGAAATCAGATGTTACCCTTCTGAAAACTGAGGTGGAAGATATTAAAACCTCCTTCACTAAGGTCTTCACCTGGCACCGAAAGGAGTACAATGTAGGTGCCAGGCAAACCTCTCTAAGGACCTCATTCCACAGCCAGGTGCCAGAGCAGAAAAGGCCCTCTTCATGGTAGCCGCTCACCTCACTTCCTTTGGCAGGGGCTCCTGGAGAAGGACCCCTGAAGATGATCTTAGGGCCCAGGCAGGTACATATTGGAGGAGACAATCCTTCAGATAACCTGGCCCGAAGCTGTTTAGGACTTTAAATGTTAATACAAGCACTTTTAATTGGGTCTGGACATGGACTGGCAGCCAGTGCAACTAGAAAAATACTGGCATGTGATCTCGTTGGCCAGTCCCTGTTAACAATCTCACTGCCCTGTTTTGGACCAGCTGAAGTTTCTGAACTGTTTTCAAAGGCAGCCCCATGTATCACATATTGCAGTAATCCAGGCAAGGGGTTAGCAGAGCATGGATACAAAAACTGGGGTCAGTCACATCCAAGCTACTTAGAGAGTTTTTCACATTTTCTCTTTAGCCAGCAATCTGTCACTGGTTCAGACTTTGGAGTGCCCTAAGACTTAATAATTGCCAGTTAGAGATACTATCACTTCTCCCTGTTCGTTTGGGGTTTGTGTTCATCTCCCCACCTAATGAAGGTAAAAACATTATGGAATAAGAAAAAAAAAACTGCTAATGAGAGACCCTTTCTTACAGCAAGAAAGAAGAGAGAGAGAGAGAGAGAGGTGGAAACAAAAACCTGTTTTTGTAAAGAACTACTAAGCTTTTTGGTCATGGGGTGACCTCTAAATAGGGAGATTCTGGGGCTTTACTCTTTGAGAGAGGCATGCCTTAAATTACTCTGTAATTTCTAATTCTAGGTTCCTAATCCGTATTCTAGGTAGAGAGGTCAGCATTAAATATTTAAATTTAAAGTATATGCGTTATTATTTATATTCATATTCTGCTTAATATAATAAAATCCCTAAGCAGTTTACATATAACAATATTAAAATCACAGCTTAAAATGAAGTGTTAAAATCACAGTTAAATACACTATTTAAAACATTTCATTTCATTTCTTATATTTCTATAGCGCCCCATAGCCGAAGCTCTCTGGGTGGTTCACATTTCAGTTACAGTAACAATAAATGCAATACAAAAGCAGTAAAATGGAGCAGAACCATGATTAATTACAACTACTTACATGCCAGAAAAAACCTGCTTAAACAAGTGTGTTTTCAGGAGATGTTAAAAACGTACCACATTTTCTGCCTCCTGAACCACATGTGGGACAGTGGTCACCACCACTAAGAAGGCCTGCTTCTGAGATGTTATGTGGTAACATTTGTTGGTCACAGAATGACCAGCAAGGCCTCCTATGAAGAGCTTAAAGGCTGGTTGAGTATACATAGTGGCAGGTGATCTGCTAGATATGTTCCTGCCTCTCTCTGAAGCTTGGGACAGGCCCTCTCTTATTTGCCTCGTGCTTGGAGGCTGTGGAAAAGCAGTGGTTGAGGTAACAGAATGGCTGTCGCTCCATTAAGTGACAAGTTCTTTTGCACATCTGTTTGCTTTATCCCTCTCACATGTTTACTTGTGGGGCAATGTTCCCCCCTTTTTGTTCTTTTTTTGGTACTTGTGCAAAGCTCTGGATTCCATCCAAGGATGTTGATACTTTCCTCTTGCTCCACGGTAGTCCTGTTTTGTCTCCAATCCTGTCGGCACAGGGGACCAATTTCAATATTAGAAGAAATTATATATAATATGCCACCCTTTAGTTGTCAACTTCCAGGAGCACTTACAGAAAACAAGCTTGCCACAGGGTTTTGGCAAGGTGAGGGAGGGAGGGAGGCAGGGAGGGAATATGGAGTTTGGGCAGCAGTGCACAGTTAGTTCACTGTGCCTGAATATAACACACGATGTACAGTACAGTCTGAAAGAGAATGGCATTGTGATGGAGGACTGCTGCGATACAGAAAGAAGCAGATGGAGAGTGTTGGTTAATAGAACTGTGAAAAATATTTTGCCAAGATCTAAGGGAGAACTTATTGCAAAATCTGCAGTCTGTAAATCATTCCAGGCATTTCAATTTTTATTTCAGCACTCGCAGTAGTTTCACATTAATGTTACATAACAAGCACGCCACATATTATTGATCTATTGGGCTTGTTTTTTCAGTTAGCATCATTCACAGTGAATTGCTAATAGATTATGATCAAGCTGTATATAACCAGCAACCCACCCCCCCCCAGCTCCTAAACATTTCAGGGGGGAAAGGTATTTAATTAATTCAGTCATGAAAGAGATTTGAAGATTGGTATCCCATAAATTTAAATGAGAGGAACACATTCAAGCCCCCACATTTGCTTTTGCTTACTGAAAAATAATAAAAAGAGCTGACTGCTTTCAGCTGCTATGTGGGCTTTCTTTTCCCTATGGAAAGAATACTGCATATTTGGAGAATTGGGGTGGGGAATATTTTCTTAATCTTTAGACCAAGGCTGGGCAGAAAGTAGATTTCCAGATGTTTTGGACTTCAACTCCCAGCATTCACAACTATTGGCCATGCTAGCAGGGGCTTATGGGAACTGAAGTCCAAAACCACTGTCCTAGACCAAAGACTAATACATATAGGCTGCTAATCCTCAGGGTTATTCCTTGGAGTGTGTCAGGGTTTCCCTTATGACATGGACCCCCTGAGCAACTCCTTATGTATCTCTTGCCTCCTTAAGAGTCCTACCTTCCTTCTTTTAAACTTTCCCTTCCCAATAACATGGCTGTAGGCTGTAGGCGTGGGTAATTGGCACCTCAGACACCTGGGTGTTAACCACAACAGTTTATTGGTAAATTAAAACAAGCAAATTACAACTAATGGTGTTTACAAAATATTGCTGAGTGATACAAAAGGCATTAAGAGAAAATAACAGTTGCAAAAATGCAAGTTTCTCTACCCTAGCTGCACTTAGACTTCTGCAGGCTGCTTCTTCCTGCTCTCTCTTCAGGTTCTGGTCTTCTTCCTCCTCTCACTGGCTCTCTCTCTGTTTATATCCCCTCCTTTCCCAAAACCGAAAGTACTGTTTAAAACCGGAAGAAATGAAACCAAGCTCTGGAAAATGAAACTTACCAGGGAAATGAAACTACTCCTCTCAGAGATCCCCCTCCCAACAAAAAATCCCATGCCTCCAAGCGTGACCGTTTTCTTCTCCTTGCCCCTGTAGGCCTCAAACCTTCACAGGGTGTCAGGCATCTGACAAGGTTGCAGCAAGTATGGCAAGGGTGAAGCTGGTGCAGATGAGCTTGCAGTTCCATGGGATTTGGCCTGCCCCCAGCCTTGCATAGTGGGCGGTTTGGGAGGCCACGTGCTCCAGCCACAGCAGGCTGGTGGTTGGTTTGGACTTCTGTGTGACTGCAGAGTGGGAAAGTTACTAAGAGGCCTTGGGGGGAAGGTATCTGGGGCGTGTTCTTACATCTACACCTTCTTGGATGGGTGGTCACCTACCAATGGGGTGCCCACTCCCGTTAGCTTTCCCCAGTCATTGTGCCAGTATCAATAGGTGGGTTGTCAGATCATCCATAGTCCCTGTCTGGCCAAATTTATGAAAGCTGGCCACAAAACTCAAATTTCCAGAATAATGCTTTATTGTCTACAGTCATACAGGTGCAAAGAATGGCTACTTCTCCCTGCTACCCCTCCTATCCACAGTTTATGGTTGGGGGTATTTCTGGGCCCTTTATCGATGGGTAATCCTGGCCCAAATAGATCAAGAAAGAGATTCTACTGGGATTCCAACTCCTTTCACTTCTGGTAGTCTGCTGGATATTGTGGGGCCTACCACTTCCAGCTATGAAGTCTTGCCAGGATGGCCTGTGTCTATATACTCCTCTGTTTCTGGTTCCACTCCCTGGCTCTTCTGCCCCTTGTGCTGCCTCCTCCTCCTCCTCCTCAGTACAATCCCTTTCCTCTTCTCCCCCTCTTTCTCCTTTGCCTTCTCTACAAACTTTCCCTCCTTCTCCTCCCATCCAAAATCTCTCCCTTTGGGTGTAGCCCACTAGCTTATATCAGAGTTTGAGCTCCACTTCATTCTTTAACTCTTCTGTTACTGGTTTCCCCTTGACTAACTTCTTCTTTGGTTGCTTTCCCCTGTGATGTTGCTCACAACTTGCAACAACTCTCTTTTTATGAACTATGCACTCATGCCCTTCCACTTCCTTCAGAAGTATCAAAAATCAAGCATGGATCTACATATTTCTCTACGGCCCGATTTCCACTCCATTTGCTTAATTTTCTGAAATGCTATACGTTTAGGGAGAATGAACTGACTCTGTAATTTGGTGGCGGTGGTGGTGGTGGTGGCGGCAAGTGGGTGTGTTCTACTTTCTCCATCTACTTTCTGTATTTACTTGAATAACTTATGTCTACAAACAATCAGATGTACATCAAAACCTCCTTTCAATTAAAGTCAACGTATCTTGTCTGTGATAAGTGGTTTAAGCATGTCATCATTTTAATTAGGTTCTAATTAAAGTGTTATGACTATTAGAGTGGAAATCCTGTCCAGATATTAAAACCTAGAGGAGAATACTTCATTCTAACTTGAAAGCTGATGAGTATCACAGTTCACCTTAAAGCTGCCCACTATAAGTACATGATCAGTTACATACAGTTCCAACTCTCTGGCAGCGTTTGGGCATTGTGCTAAAATAGAAATGATAAATTATAGCTTAGTGTGACAAGAAGGCCACAACAAACTAGGGCTGGACTTTGGGCCCAAAGTCCAAAGCCCCCCGTAGTCCAGGGAGCTCCAAATGGCAGGTGATGGGGGCAGTGGCAGACAGGCCCAGCATTAACACCTGGGCCAGCATGTGTATCTAGGGCCCACTAGAGCTGACCCTGCTTTTCTCTCTTAGAGTGTTTCTACATGAGGCTTTTATTGTGTGCTTGTGATAGCTCACTCATGGTAGTTTGTGGGTCCTTTACATGATGCAAAGGGCCCCTCCTGTGCTTTGCAACCATTATCACATGTTTTTTTTCCTAACGAGGGAAGTGTGGCATTTTTTCTGAGTGGTGTTATAAAGCTCCATGTAATTGTGCAATCCACTATACCACAGTGCTACCTAGTGACTGTGTAATGGAAAATATAGAAGGCAGAGAAAGAACGCCCCCCCCCCCCACACACACACACTCATGTAACGGAGCTAATCTTAATCCCACAAAGAAGCAGAAGCCCCGGTAAAGGTGCAGGATAAAAGCCTCATGTAGAAATATCCTTATTTTTTAGTTGCAGAAGGGTTGCAGATGCTCATTTTATCATTTTTACTTTAAAATATTATCCTTTTTTAACAACAAAATGGTGCTTATTCCCAAGTAAATGTGTTTAGCATCGGAGCAGTAGAAGCAAACTCCATTTTATTTCTGTAGTTATTACAGTGCTATGATACAAGTGAGCTTCAAATACAAAACTGCACATGCTCAGAGTATCTCTTTTATCAGAGTTGGCAGTCTTTCGTTTTGTTTTGCTTTAACATATCTGGAATGTAGAAGCAGTTGTAAAGAATGAAACGGCAGTGGACGAGGGCAGGGAAAGAAGATAAATATCAGTTGTGTGCATCACAAGTAAAGAAACACAACGTGGTGTCTTAAAGCCCCCCCCCCCCCATAAGACTATTCAGTCAAGGGTCTAAAATTATGTAGCTGCACCACTGAGCAAGCCTCAGGCTCACATGTTCATGGAGGATAAGGCTATTAATGGCTAGTAGTTATGATGGCTATATGCTGCTTCCAGTATCAGAGACAATATGCTTCTCAACAGCAATTGATGGGAAACATGAGTGGGAGGATGCTGTTGCACTCATGTTTTTCTTGTGGGGTTCCCACAGGCATCTGTTTGGCCACTGTGTGAACAGAATGTTGGACTAAGTAGACTGAAACCCAAACTCCAAGCCAAAGCGGGGCACTTCAGGCCACTTCCAAGGTGGGGCTTGATGCTTGATGGCTGCCATTTGCGCAGTATCTATTTCCGGAAATACAGGGAACAAGAAATCCCTGGAACGAGAAGACTGCTGCCAGTGTGCCACGAGGGCCCAGGTAAGGAGCTGGTGGCGGCAGCAACTCCCTGGAATAAGATGGTTGCTGGTTCCACTAGCCATAGATGAAAATCAGTTTGCTGGGTTCGGATGACATGGCAAGTGAAGAATAATCTAAACCAGAAATGAAACTTCCAAACACCTCCTCATAGCTGCATAGAGGAGGATGGAGAATGGGAAAAGTGCACCCCTTGACCGGGGTCACGGTGAAAGGCACACCCTTGGGCAGGGCTAGCATACCCGAGCTAAATGCAGGGGTTGGGGCACACAGCAACTATACTGGGGAGAACCCGACTTAAGGAAAAGAATTGGACTTTAAGCAGTCTCAGGAAATCCGATTTTTTTCAGACAAGCTACGGGGTGGCTGCTGGGTGGCCATGACGTCATGTATCCCTAACGACCTCAACACGCAACCGGCTCAAAGTAAATCGCTGGTGGAAACACCCCTCAAGAATTTGAAATAGGGATGTACGGAATACCCACCTGCTGTTCCAGGGGGCGGTCCGCAGGGGGGGAGGCGATCCGTCCCTCCCCCTGGAATCCTTGCTGGCCAGCTCCGCTCCGCGGTGATTCCGCAGAGCCTGCCCACCAGCTCCGTAGCGCCAGCGATACAGCCGCCATTGCCATATCGCTGGCTGAGGCTGAGTGACTCCAGACGCAAATGGTGTCCACTACGCCATTTGCAGCCATAAAGGTCTTAGATTAAGCTAAATGCAGCCGTAATAGGCCTGAGTTTGCCTTTTTCTATATAATAGGTTGCTGGTGAATCAGAAAAATGTGGATTCAAAGTAGTGCTTTATTGGGTTGCTATGTAGTCCTCCCCTTCTACTTTGCACTCATGATCTTGAAATTACTTGCCTCAGTTTGCCTTTTTCTGTGCAATGTGTTGCTGGTAAGGCAACACATTGCCTTGCAAATGTGGGCTCAAAGGAGTGCTTCTGTGTTGCTATATGGGACAGAGACTCGTCCCACCAGCTCTTTGCTTTGAACTCATGTTATTAAAGTTAACTTGCATGTCTGAATTTGCCCTTTCTGTGTAATGGGTTCCTGCTGTGAGGCAAACCTCTTGGTTCCATCTAGGGTGAGCCTTTCGTTCCACTTACAGTTAGCTGCCCTACCACCACCATCTGCCACAGCCTACAATAGAAAGTAAATAGAAATAGATAATAAAAATAGAAAGTAAGGTGCTGTATAATTGCTTCCTAGGAAGACAGACTGTAGTGTAAGGTAAAAGATGTGCTGGTATCCTCAACTGAGGCATTTTGGCCCTGTGAAAGAGTGGCTCTGAAAATTGAGAAGCTCTAGATGAAACAGGAGATTGAACAGTAGATCTTTGGGTAATAGTGAAGAGAAACGCAATTGAATATGCTCACTGCATGAATTTTAGCCCATTTTATTTCTCAATGTAGCCTATTTATTTATTTTGCAGTATTTTTATGCTAAACAATAACAAAAATCTCTCTGGGACAGCTTACAATATGACACGAAAACAATCAGAAAACAATAAAACATTAAAACATACAATGTAAAAGTAGCAAGAGGAGTTAAAATTCAAATAGCAGAGATCAACAGTAGCACCAAAAATTCCACAAATCTTGAAACTCCAAAGGTACGCAAAGTGTACCTTAGTTGTAAATAACTAAGGGTGCAGTCCTGTGCATGTTTAGACAGAAAAAAAGTCCTACAACTCCCAGCATTCCCCAACCAACCTAAAAGGTTTTAAGGTTAGAAAACCTGGGAAAATATAAAGGTCTTCACCTGGTGTCCAAAAGACTACAACATGGGTGCTAGGCGTGTCTCTCTAGAGAGGACATTTCATAACCATTGTCCCTGCACAGAAAAACCATCTGCTGTACGTCATTCAGCAAGAGCATCCTAGGAAGTGTCTCAGAGCATTATCTTAAGGTCTGGATAGCTATATGTGGAAGGAGGTGATTGTTCAGGTATTATTTAGCTCATGATTTAGTGATCAAAATACTTTTCTCAGCGTCTTGTGTAACCTGTCCCATTTTGTGTACAGAATGCCTATTTGTAGCCTGGTGAAAGCACTAACACTTGCTAATAAGAAGTGAATGCTGTAGAAATGTGCTGCAGAACAGCTGGGCGATGTGAGCAAAGAAAGAAAATCAGGGAATGTATTAAACATTATACATAAAACATTAGCATCTGTGAGTAGATGGGACACTAATTCTGTAACTAATGGAAATTGCATATTTACACATTATCATTGCTATGTGCAAGCCATAAAATGAATTATGATTTAATTTTGTTTATGGTAACTTACAAGTATTATAAGAATCATAAATACATCTGAGGATGTTCTTTATGCACTGGTCTTGAATCAGAGCTGAACAATGGCATTGTTGACATGGTTTAATTATATAAAGCCTTCATTCAAATTGTTTATTCAGTATTGTTTAGTATTCGAGTAACAGTAGTAAGTGGACAGCCAAGACTTGCTCCAGCATTTGTGGTCCATTTGTAGGAGGGTACAGCTCTTGCTCATCCCCCCCACCACCACCGCTTGCCCTTGTGCCCAGCCATGTCTTTTTTGTCCTTGTACTCCCTCTTGCCTGATTCTCACCATCTTGTTTGCCAAGCCCTGTTCCTTTCACGCTTACTGTAGCCATGTACAGAGGGCCTACCTTTGCAAGCCTATATGCAGCGAGGGAATGAGGACCACCGCTGCCTGCCCTGTTGCATCAACTGCTGCCCACCCAAATCCACTGCACTCCATGAATTTGATGTCACAGTGGAATGGGGCCTATACATTCATGGCCAAGCACCCATAGGCCCAATCAATAGTGTGTGAGAGAGTGTATTAATAGCCAAATGAATCAGGGCCATGCATGCCAAAATCAATTTGCATAGGTCCCCATGTGATGTTCAATGCATGGTCAGGAGGCAGACTGGCTAGCCGAGCTGACTGGATCCTGACCCTCACTTTATATCGACTGTGCTCTGGTAAAGCCATGGGTTAATACTGAGCCCATGCTTCCTTTCCTTTACCACTTCTTCCTTTCACGCAGTGGTATATCTGTCAAAATGTGAAAAGGTAGATTTGGGTAAGGTACTTCTTTCTCCCCTTCATGGATCACTGCCTTGTTGTGGCGAAGGGGCTTGTGTAACTCAGTGAAGCCATAAGCTATGCTGTGCAGGGCCACCCAAGACGGACAGGTCATGGCGGAGAGTTCTGACAAAATGTGGTCCACTGGAGAAGGAAATGGCAACCCACTCCAGTATTCTTGCCAAGAAAACCCCATGCAACGTATCACAAGGCTAAAAGATATGACGCTGGAAGATGAGCCCCTCAAGTCAGAAGGTGTCCAATGTATTACTGGGGAAAAGCAGAGGGTATTTCCAAGTAGCATCAGAAAGAGTGAAGCAGCTGGGCCAAAGCCGAAAGGACACTCAGCTGTGGATGTGTCTGGTGGTGAAAAGAAAATCCGATGCTGTAAAGAACAATATTGTGTAGGAACCTGGAATGTAAAATCAATTAATCAAGGTAAGCTGGAGGTGGTCAAACATGAGATGGCAAGATTGAACATCGACATCTTGTGAATTGGCGAACTAAAATGGACAAGCATGGGCGAATTTAATTCAGGTGACCGTCATATCTACTACTGTGGGCAAGAATCCCTTAGAAGAAATGGAATAGCACTCATAGTCGATAAAAGGGTGGGAAAAGCAGTCCTGGGGTACAATCTCAAAAACGATAGAATGATCTCAATACGAATCCAAGGCAAACCATTCAACATCACAGTAATTCAAGTCTATGCCCTAACCACTGAGGCCGAAGAAGCTGAGGTTGATCGGTTCTATGAAGACCTACAACACCTTCTAGAACTAACACCAAAAAAAGATGTCCTTTTCATCATAGGGGATTGGAATGCTAAAGTAGGAAGTCAAGAAATAACCGGGATAACAGGCAAGCATGGCCTTGGTGTACAAAATGAAGCAAGACAAAGGCTAATAGAGTTTTGCCAAGAGAACACACTGATCACAGTAAACACGCTTTTCCAACAGTACAAGAGGCAACTCTACACATGGACATCACCAGATGGTCAATCAATATCGAAATCAGATTGATTATGTCCTTTGCAGCCAAAGACGGAGAAGCTCTATACAGTCAGTCAAAACAAGACCTGGAGCTGACTGTGGCTCAGATCATGAGCTTCTTGTTGCAAAATTTCAGCTTAAATTGAAGAATGTAGGGAAAACCACTAAACCATTCAGGTATGACCTAAATCATATCCCTAATGAATATACAGTGGAGGTGAGGAATAGATTTAAGGGATTAGACCTGATAGACAGAGTGCCTGAGGAACTATGGATGGAGGTCTGTAACCTTGTTCAGGAGGCAGCAACTCAATCCACCCCAAAGAAAAAGAAATGCAAGAAAGCCAAGTGGCTGTCTGATGAGGCTTTACAAGTAGCTGAGGAAAGAAGAGAAGCGAAAAGCAAAGGAGAAAGGGGAAGATATACCCAACTGAATGCAGAGTTCCAGAGAATAGCAAGGA
Organism: Heloderma suspectum; assembly: GCF_057233095.1. Taxonomy (NCBI): domain Eukaryota; kingdom Metazoa; phylum Chordata; class Lepidosauria; order Squamata; family Helodermatidae; genus Heloderma; species Heloderma suspectum. The sequence continues at coordinate 101,371,802 of NC_139459.1, forward strand.
GAGACAAGAAGGCATTCTTAAATGAACAATGTAAGGAAATCGAGGAAAACAATAGAAAGGGAAAGACTAGAGATCTCTTCAAGAAAATCGGAGACCTCAAGGGAACGTTTTGTGCAAAGACGGGCATGATAAAGGACAAAGAAGGCAGGGACCTAACAGAAGCAGATGAGATTAAGAAGAGGTGGAAAGAACACACAGAAGAACTATACAGGAAAGATCTGAATGTCCCTGATAGCCATGATAGTGCGGTCACTGAACTTGAGCCGGACATCCTAGAGGGTGAAGTCAAGTGGGCCTTAGGAAGCATTACTAACAACAAAGCTAGCGGAGATGACAGTATTCCAGCTGAGCTATTTAGAATCCTAAAAGATGATGCTGTTAAAGTGCTGCACTCAATATGCCAACACATTTGGAACACTCAACAGTGGCCACAAGACTGGAAAAGGTCAGTTTACATTCCAGTTCCCAAGAAGGGCAATGCCAAAGAGTGTTCAAACTACCGTACAATTGCGCTCATTTCACATGCCAGCAAGGTGATGCTCAAAATCCTACAAGCTAGGCTTCAGCAGCATGTGAACCGAGAACTACCGGAAGTACAAACTGGGTTCCGAAGAGGCAGAGGAACTAGAGATCAGATCGCCAATATTCGCTGGATCATGGAGAAAGCAAGAGAATTCCAGAAAAACGTCTATTTCTGCTTCATTGACTACGCTAAAGCCTTTGATTGTGTGGATCACAACAAACTCTGGCAAATTCTTAAAGTGATGGGAGTACCAGACCACCTTACCTGTCTCCTGAGAAACCTGTACGAGGGTCAAGAAGCAACAGTCAGAACCAGACATGGAACAACCGATTGGTTCAAAATTGGGAAAGGAGTACGACAAGGCTGCATATTGTCACCCTGCTTATTTAACTTATATGCCAAGTACATCATGAGAAACGCCGGGTTGGATGAATCACAGTTCGGAATTAAGATTGCTGGGAGAATTATCAACAACCTCTGATACGCAGACGATACCACCCTAATGGCAGAAAGCGAAGAGGATCTGAAGAGCCTCTTGTTGAGGGTGAAAGTGGAGAGTGCAAAAGCTGGTTTGAAACTCAACATTAAAAAAACGAAGATCATGGCATCTGGCCCCATCACTTCCTGGCATATAGAAGGGGAAGAAATGGAAGCAGTGACAGATTGTATTTTCTTGGGCTCCAAGATCACCGCAGACGGTGACTGTAGCCATGAAATTAAAAGACGCTTGCTCCTTGGGAGGAAAGCTATGGCAAACCTAGACAGCATAGTAAGATGCAGAGACATCACCTTGCCGACAAAGGTCCATATAATCAAAGCTATGGTTTTCCCAGTAGTAATGTATGGCTGTGAGAGCTGGACTATAAGGAAGGCTGAGTGCCAAAGAATTGATGCTTTCAAACTGTGGTGCTGGAGAAGACTCTTACGAGTCCCCTGGACTGCAAGGAGGTCAAATCAGTCAATCCTAAAGGAAATCAACCCTGAGTGCTCATTGGAAGGACAGATACTGAAGCTCAAATATTTTGGCCACCAAATGCGAAGAGAAAACTCCCTGGAAAAGACCCTGAGGCTGGGAAAGATTGAAGGCAAAAGGAGAAGGGGACAGCAGAGGATGAGATGGCTAGATAGCATCACGGATGCAATGAATATGAACTTGAGCACACTCTGGGAGAGAGCGGAGGACAGGAAGGCCTGGCGTGCTATGGTCCATGGGGTCACGAAGAGTCGGACATGACTTAACGACAGAACAACAACTTCTTTATGATTAACAGTTCCTTGTCCATTGCGCCAGACTGAAAAGTGAATACCAGTGAACTAGCTGATTTATTCTGATATTAGTAATAATCTGGATGCACATAAAAGGGAATTCTTGTTCATGCAACATGTCCCTAAGATCTGCCTCTATACCAGAGGACTGGAAGATGGCCAATGTAACACCAATTTTCAAAAAGGGATCCAGGGGGTATCCGGGAAATTACAGGCCGATTAGCTTAACGTCTGTTCCAGGTAAATTGGCTGAAGGCATTACTAAAGATGAAATTAGTAAGCATATAGAAGGACAAGCCCTGCTGGAAAAGAATCAACATGGCTTCTGCAAAGGTAAGTCCTGTCTCGCTAACCTTTTAGAGTTCTTTGAGAGTGTCTATAAACATATAGGCAGGGGTGATTCAGTAGACATTGTTTACTTGGACTTCCAAAGGCTTTTGACAAAGTCCCTCACCAAAGACTCCTGAGCACACTTAGTAGTCATGGAATAAGAGGACAGGTCGTCTTATGGATCAGTAACTGATTAAAGAACAGAAAGCAGAGAATAGAACGCTGCTACCTTTCCCGCCGAGGCGGTACCTATTTATCTACTTGCAATTTCTTGCTTTCGAACTGCTAGGTTGGCAGAAGCTGGGACTGAAGACAGGAGCTCACTCCGTCACGCAGCACTCGGGTCTCGAACTGCTGACCTGCCGACCTTCCAGTCTGCAGTTCAGCGTCTTAACCACTAAGCCACCACGGCCCCTTAAACAGTGGGGTCCCACAGGGATCTGTATATTAGGACCAGTGCTTTTCAACCGGTTCATAAATGTTCTGGAATTAGGAGTGAGCAGTGAAGTGGTCAAGTTTGCGGATGACACCAAATTATTTAGGGTGGTTAAAACAAAAAGGGATTGCGAGGAGCTCCAAAAGGATCTCTCCAAACTGGGAGAATGGGCATCTAAATGCCAAATGTGGTTCAATGTAAGCATGGGTAAAGTGATGCACACCGGGGCAAAAAATCCCACCTTCAAGTATAGCCTGATGGGATCTGAGCTATCAGTGACCGACCAGGAAAGAGATCTTGGGGTTGTGGTGGACAGCTCAGTGAAGATGTCAGTCCAGTGTGTGGCCACTGTAAAAAGGGCAAACTCCATGTTAGGCACAATTAGAAAAGGAACTGACAATAAAACTGCCAATATCATAGTGCACCTATACAAATCGATGGTGCGGCCACACTTGGTATACCATGTACAGTTCTGGTCGCCACACCTATAAAAATATATTGTAGAGCTGAAAAAGGTGCTGAAAAGGGCAACTAAAATGATCAAGGGGCTGGAGCATCTCCCCTATATGACAGAAGGTTACAACAGCTGGGATTGTTTAGCTTGGAAGAAGGAAGGTATGGGAGACATGATAGATGTGTACAAAATTATGCATGGTGTGGAGAATGTGGATAGGGACATTTTTCTCCCTTTCTCAAAATACTAGAACCTGGGGTCATCCTATGAAGCTGATTGGTGGGAGATTCAGGACAGATAAAAGGAAGTACTTCGCACAGCGCATAAACTATGGAATTGGCTACCACAGGAAGTAGTGATGGCCACCAATTTGGATGGCTTTAAAAGGAGGTTGAAGAAATACCCGGAGGAGAAGGCTATCAATGGCTACTAGTCTTGATGGCTATGTGCTACCTCCAGTACCAGAGGCTGTGAACCTGTGTACACCAGTTGCTGGGGATCATGGGTGGGAGGGTGCTGTTGCGCTCATGCCCTGCTTGTGGGTTCCCAGTTGACAGCTTGTTGGCCACTGTGTGAACAGAATGCTGGTCTAGATGGACCCTTGGTCTGATCCAGCATGGCTCTTCTTATGATCTTATGCTGTATGCTTGCTCCTGTCTCTCAGTGAAAGGAACACAGATGGTTTAATAGTATAAGGAGAGGGCCGACTAAGGGATTTCCAGGGCAGCCATAATGCGGTAAATGATAAATCCATATCCGGGGCTGGGTGAGAGACAAAGCTGAGTGAATGGGTGCAATAGCCCATGAGCACCTAAATAGAAGATTTACTGAGAGGGATGACTGGGTGGGTTTTAAGCTACCAAACCTAAATTTTATCTGACATATTCCTGATTGTAAGGTGGTGTAATAGTATTTGAAAAGGAATGTGGAAGCATATGGTTGTACTGTGTAACTGGAGGGTTGATGGCCCCAATAAGATTTGACAGCAAGTGACACATGTAGGTCGTTGCATGCAGTTCCTCCTCCTATGGCCGTGTGTGAGGTAGAACAACCAAGTCAGGAAACGCTGTATGGGACAACCTGTACATGCGTGTTACAAATTAATTTGTAAACAAAACTGTTTTCTGTTTGCAGGAATTCTGCAACGCAATGGCCATTGGAGCTTTAATTGACTTTAATTGGAGCTGTAGTTAGCCTGTAGTCTTTTATATTATATAAGATGCTTGTCAGAAAAAGAAATCTACAGCAAAATAATTGTAAATGACCAAACAGAGACAGACATTTGCATTGTTTAGCAAATACATAAAATCCATCTTCCTTGACCAAACCTCTAGACAAACACCATGGTGAGATGCAGTTAATAACTGTGGAAATATATACTTGTCTAACAGTTATTTTATTACAAAACAATTTCACACTTGTATGGCCTGTTTTTGTTTACACACCATGACAGAGCAGATTCTTTTCTTTCTTGCAAGAAAGGAGCTAAATTATTGGTGCATTGAGACCATTTTCAAAAAGAATATGGTGCAAAGATAAAATGTACTGCCTCTGGCATGAAATCGTGGTTGAAGACTGTGCTCGATTTGTGTCCCAGAGCAGCAAAATAAATCCAGGGCAGCTGCACTTTCAGTGGGAAGATGAATTGTCAAGACAAGGAGGAGTAGCTAGGATGAGACTAGTGTGAAATCTGAAGGAAGGAGAGCTTCAGTCAGGCAAGTTAAAAAGCAGCATATTTCTTCAGCAAGTACTGCCACGGTGAAAACAGCAAATAAAGCTCCAGCTGCATTCATATATATCCCCTTTTATTGGGTTAGGTGGTTGCTAATAAGGATTCTTTCATTTTTGTTTAGTATTTGGTCAGTATGCTGCTTCCGTGTGTATACAAGAGCGCTACTTGGAACAGGAATATAAGTATTATCCAAGAAAACAGGACCGAATTTAAACTGGGGCAGCAGCCAGCATGCAAACTGGTATTTTTCCCTATTTAACAAAATTGATTCTCTTAAAATGCAGTGAAGATTGGCATTTAAGAAGGAAGATGATTTCAGTTTTCTTTTGTAGAACACAATTGAAACTGGAATGGGCTGAATACACCTGGTGAAACTGAAATGCTTCCAGGTACATCTCTTTAAGACAGAACAATGAGCTCCTATTGAGCCATTGAACATCATTCGAGAGCGTGAGCAAGACTATTGTTTGAGGCCCTTGGTGGAGACCAGCACACAACTCTACTCCCACACCCCACCCCAAATTCACAGTAGCACGCTTGGTTACATTTTCATAACTTCTTCCCCAATCCTGCCTGACCTGCGTCCTTCTGTTCATACAACAAGAGTGGAAGGAGTTATATTCCCACTATGGGAAAAACCGAAAGAGGATTTCCTAATCGACAGGAAAATAATTCATGACCACTAAAAATTTATGCACAGAAAATGGCAGGATGTGATGGTGTTGCTGCTCTTGATAAATGAGCTGGTGATTAAGATGCAATATTACACTATCTAATATGAAGGTTTCTCATATGCAAGGGTTGAATGCAGTTCACCTAACTTCAAGCAGTTTGGTTAGTTTCAACAAATGGAGGTTATTTTTGGCAGCTATATTTCAAAGCTCACAAGATGACAGGCCAGACCTGTGGAAGAATGAGGGTATTGCAGCGAGCTGTTGAAAAATATGTCTTCCTTCATTTTACTGCGTTGCTGACTGATTGCCAGACTCTGTTAGATTTGTAAACAGCACCCCCAAACAAAGAGAGGTGGCAAATTTAAGCCCCTATCTAAAGTCTCTGTCCAGGCCAGGCATGTTCCATTAGTATCCCAAGACCACCCTTCTTGCTGATGTTTGAGCTAGTCCCGTTTGTCATGAGTGCAGACAATTGAGTGACAATTGTCTTGAATGCTGTGGGACTTTGAGCAATCCAACCCAGCTTCAGGACAAAGGCATTTTGCATCTCACTCAATGAGCTCATCAGTGCCAAGATAGCAGAGTTCTTCTTGACTAGTTTCAGATATTTATTTTGCCAGACAAATGATTTGTCAACTTGTATGTCATCAGTCCTCCCATCACAATGAAGGGACAAAGCAAATGACTCAAGGATTTGAACAATGTGTTTCCCTAAAGCTCTCAGCAACACATATGAGAAATTGTGGATGACTGTATTCTACATCATAATTTCCATTTTTCTTTCATGTCGTCCTTTATTTTAAACAAATAAGCCAATTAACTCGCCAGTGCATGACATGGAAATGAGTAGCCAGACATGGTAAGCTTTTTGGCATTATTGTAAATTTGCATCATGGAGCGACCTACTCTATTGGCTAATGTCTTACTCACTTGAGATACTGGTGAGCATTGTTTCTGTGACATCAGCATTCATTTGTAAGACTTCAGAACTTCAGTGTGATAAAGGATGGCCATGTGTACATGAACAGTAGCATCACAGAATATGGTACCACTTTCCAGAGTGATTGGAGGAACCTTTCCACTCCCTGAAAAATGGTTTAGTGTTTTTGGATATTTAAAACAAGGAACATAGCAGACATAATGGCACCTCCCTTGTGAATATGGAGAATAGAGGTTACTTGAGATGTTTTTGCCTTAGTGTTACTGTCAGTTGAAAGGCAAGGCAGACTTACAACTTCACAAAAGCCAGTATCTGAGGTGATGGAATCAGCACTGAGAGGAGAAAATCCAATCGGACAAAGTATGGCTACAAAAGGAGTTACTGTACTACAACATTGCTCATACAAACTGCAGGATGGATGAATTGTGAGATTTTCATTTTCAGAGCAGTATCTTCTCCATCTCTAGTGGCATACCCATGGCTTGCTTAAGGATTATTTGAGGGTTGTCTAACCCTTCAACAACCCCTGCAAGCTGGGTGTCCACGTGCAAAAATGGTGCCCATGGCTGCCTGGCACAACGCAAACAACCCCCACAGGTAAATTAAGTGATGGTGGATTGTTGTACCATGTGAACCAGGCCTTTGTGTGTGCTTGTGTGGCATTGTTTCTATATCCAGTGGTAGAAGATGGCTTATCCTTTGGAATAACTGGATTTTTTTGAGGGGGGGGGATGGGCAACCACTGCTTCATAAACCCATTGCTGCAAGCTAAGTTTTAAGGGCTGATTTTTCTTCATCTCACTTTCTGAAATAGAAGGACCTGGGATTATTGTGCATGGTTAGACTTAAAAAAATACAACATAATTATATTATTTCTTAATAAATTTTTAGAAAAAAGAGGAAATTAAATTCATTTAAATCCATAGTTTTTATTGGAATATCTGGGGTGCCATTGGCACTTCAGATATTTCAATAAAATCTCCTAGTTCTACTAACCTGTGCTGGGCTATCACAAGCAAGCCCATTACCAAGAGGAAATATCAGAAGCTAAATTGTAATAGTTCATGCTTAAGGATAGTTCTGCAAATTTATTTCCCTTATATATGGCTCTGTTGGTATTCAGCTCTTATGAGATTTGCTGGAGGAAAGGGCCTCTGAAGATATGAAGAGTTTGTTTCTAATAAAAAAAAACCCACCCAGCCTTGCTCAAGGATCATCTCTACAATATGAACCATCGCTGTATGGTCATTACCAGTTATTTTTCTAGAAGCAAAAAGAGTTTATATCCTTAAGTTCCCAGACTAAGTTATGTGCTGCCCCCTGCTCCCACAGGCATGCCTTTTCCCTCTCCACTTGCACAGTCCTCCAATCAAAAGGCAATATTAGTAGACACACTGAAAGCTGCCAATGATGCTGTAGCATCACAGAAGGCAATTTTGTCTCTCTTGAGACAAGAGAAGTACTCTGGCTTCAGGAAGAAAAGTTTGTAGCTGTCCATCCCAATTGTTGGACTTCTCTATTCTAGTTGCTTGTAGCCTACTAGAAAGAAGCAGGGTGAGAAAAGTTAAATCAGCAGTGAGAAAAGCTGATAAGAACATAAGAAGAGCCATGCTGGATCAGACCAAGGGTCCATCTAGTCCAGCATTCTGATCACACAGTGGCCAACCAGCTGTCGACCAGGAACCCACAAGCAGGGCATGTGCGCAACAGCACCCTCCCACCCATGTTCCCCAGCAACTGATGTACATAGGTTCACTGCCTCTGGTACTGGAGGCAGCACATAGCCATCAAGACTAGTAGCCATTGATAGCCTTTTCCTCCAGGAATTTGTCTAACACCCTTTTAAAGCCATCCAAACTGGTGGCCATCACCACTTCCTGTGGCAGCAAATTCCATAGTCCAACAATGCACTGCATGAAGAAGGACTTCCTTTTATTGTTGCAGAACCCAGAGTCAGAGAGACCACGGAGTGAAGGAAAAAGAGATTCTTTATTTAACGCGCGGGCTTAAGGCTGGAATCGTTTCCAAAGAGCCAGAAGCCCTGATTTACATTAGCACATTGGTTTTATAGACATTGTGACACATATGAAACGGCTCCTCCTCTCCCTCCCGCATGGGGTTGCAATCCTCAACATTTTTTCTCTTAGCACTATTGTTTATAATACAAGAACTGGGTTATAGGGTAGCCATGATAAGGAGAGAACAGAAGAGAACAGCAGAGAACAAGATATACAATTGTATGACCTTTGACAAGATAAGGAATTCCTGTGTCTCGTCAGCTTACAACAATATATTCAAAGGAGAAAGAGCTCAGCAAGAACATGAAGCATGAGACTGCATGAGGCTACTTAGTCTGACCCCCGATATGGCTGCTACATTCCCCCCTTAAATGCATAATTTCATTACAATTATAGCATTTCTGATAACTATACAAAGCTTTTTGTGACATACATATTAGCCTCTTGTTGGGCTATTAGAGCATAGAGGGCAGCAGTTTTACTAGCTGAGACATAAAACAGATTGGTTAAACAGCGCATAAGACAAGGAACGCAGAGACATAACAGAACTTTTATGAACAATACTGGTAGAATTAGGATGAACAATGCTTTCAAGCTAGCTAAGATCTGGAAGCCAAGGGGTTAACTAATTGAGCTAATTGTTTTGTCTTATTGTTTTGTTAGCTACTATATTGTGCAGCTTGTTGATCTGTTCATCTACAGCATTGCCATTATCAGTTAAGTTAAAACAACAGAGCTTTTGGTGTGTCTCACAACTTAAATGATGAAGAAGGAAGAGGTAATCTATACCAGCTCTATTTTCTAGAACTGCACCTCTTAGATCACGCAACTCTTTATTTAACAATGACAATGCTTGTGAGGTGGCATTTATGCTTTTGGCTAAGCTGCAAGCTAACCAGTTGTTCTTTAGACCATTAGCCAAGGCTAAACCTGGAACCCCAACTAGTGACATTGTTAAGGCCAATTTTTCTGAGTCAGAATATAACTGCACATGACTATTACAATTTTTAGTTAGTTGGAGTGCTCGAGGCTGCCGTTGACGGATTTTCTCGGGCTACAGGGGAAGAATTGGCACCAGTTCAATTGGCGGCTGAGGCAACATGGGTGGTTATCAGACAAGTTGGCAGGAATGAATGACCAAGTGCGGGAATTACATGTCTAAAACTATCCATGAGGCAAAAGTATGTGGGCATCATTAAAAGATATGTTTTGAATTTTATTTCAGTGGAAGGGGGCCAGGGATAGCTTTATATTTTCTGGAAAATTTTTGACAATTAAGCATTCGTGCACACGTAGCATTTGTTTCAGCAATGATGGGGGTGCATAGAGTGAACTCTGTAGGGGGTAGGATCTTTGCAACTACGCCCCAATTAGCATTTTGGGAATAAGTTAAACTTACACCATAAACTCTTAACATGGTATCTTTTTGAATGTTCCCAGGATGTCTACAGACAGGTATTAGGCAAGAGCTAATAAGCCTGTTTGCAGGTATACCTCTTGGCAAACAAAAATGTTTTATTTTCGTGATGTTAGCCAGGTGGAGCCAGTAATTATCAGCAAATCACTGGGACAAACTTTTTTTTCCAGGGGCAGACCCCCCTTTTGCACCTTATTAAGGAAACACAATGCAACACTACTAATACTACAACACTACAATACGCATGTTTGATCTTCTTTGGGATCTGACCGTACGCTGGGCAGCTATTCACCTGGCAAGCTGCAGTAGGGTCTAGTCCCCTTCTTCAATTCTCCAGTTGCAGGTCTGACCGTACGCAGGGGGACAGTCTCCCGGTGTGTCCACAGTAAGGTCTAGCCTGAGTCTTCTTACTGCTTTTTCAGAATGATTTTTAAAGGATTTTCAGGATTTCTGTTTATAGTCTACTTTCCCCCTCTCGCTCTCTTGACTCGTGTCCAATGTATCTAGGGTTTAACTCCAGCTGTTTTCATAGCTGCAGGGGTGGAAAGTATGACAGTTTTCAGTCCTCTCCATCTGGGAGTCAAAGGGTTATTTTTCCCTCTTTAACTCATACTTTAACTCTTGGTTGGAAAGGATGAACTTCTGTGATGGGAATTGGGGGCTTATTTTCTAAGACAAAGCGACGCTGGGCTTGAAGAACTTCGCTCAGTGTTTGGACTTCTTGTTTAAGGCTAACGTTTGATTGCTTTTGATGCTGCTCCAGTGTCAATTATGAAGTCAATGTCACGGCCCCTCACAGTCAATGTCACGGCCCTTCTCAAGCTGTCTCCCTCTTCGCCCATTCTGGCCCCTTTGTTTTTTTCCTTTGTGTATTTGATTTATTTTATTTGGGCATTCATGCCACTAATGTCCATCTTGTCCACACTGGGCACACTGGTTCTTTTTTAAGAATCTTCTGCCTCTGCCGGGTCTTCTTCTTTTCTTTTTTCGTTCACGTCTTCTTGGGCCTCTGGGTCGAGGGAGGTGTACTGGCGATAGGCATTTGAAAGACGCTCCAAGTACGCTCTGGGGCCTCGGTGGCACCTTGCAGCACTTTAGACACTTTGGTCATATTAACTGACTTCTTCATACCTGCCTTTATGGCTTCTAACAGCAGGGTTTGATACTGGGTGAGGCGCTCTAGCCCCACTTGTGTTTTGGGATTCCAGCGGGGGGGGGGGTACTTACAAGGAGGCTTTATTGGGTAACTTACAGCACACAGGCGTACTTAATGGTTGGATCAGACAGCTTCTCTGAACCACGAGCTATTGGGCTAAATGGGTTTTATACCATACATGTTACCCATGAGGCAGCACAACACTAGCAAGCATTTTCAGCATAGGCTAGAAGTGTTTGGTTCTCAGGCACAGCTTCCTGTAAACAAACTTTGCTTCCCAGGCAAAAGCTTGATAACACTTTTTATTTATTAGTATGGGAAGACAAATTTTTTTTCTTTCTTTTGCTTTCTTTTTCTTTGCTGATCTGCCTGTATTGCAGATCATGTTTCCAACTTTTTACACAAAACTTTCTGCTCCATGCACCAGCCTTGTCCCTTTATTTGTCTTTTTCAAGTTAAACTTACTTAAACTTTTCTGCCTTACACTAGTCCCACTGACACACATTTGGGATAGGCCCCTCCTCTCCCTCTAGCTAGATTTTCTTTATCTTAAAGAACTATTACATTATTGTGGCTACTTTACCCCAGGTAATAAGCTCCAGGCACAATCAGCTGCTTTTAATTTACCCTGGGGGCAACTATGGTCACGCTTCTTTTCTACTTGCCTCTGTCTTTTCTCCTTGTTATCCATCGGGAACCACACTTAGTATTATTTGGAGTTGCAACTAACACTAATTTGCAAATATCACATATATTTCATGATATTTAAGAAATCATAAAATATACACAACAAACTTTTTCTGCAATTTAACACAATGAATGGAAAACACTTTTTGCATGGTAAGGCATGATGGAGCAGATCCAGCAATTATACTGCTCTTCTGGCTGAAAGCTCAGGGCTCATCAAAATCAAGGGAAAGGCATACCCACACACACAAAGAGTTCTAGGTCACCATTTTTGCATCAGCAACTCTATGCTGCATGAGTTTTAGCAGAAGGAAATTTAAAAGTTATAAATCAAACTTAGCCTGCTGTACACTGAGCTGACTACAAACATAGACACATGGTCCACAGCGATGAGAGCTCAAGTTTATCAAAAGCTTCACAGCACTGTCCATGGCAAGTCTTTGACAATTTAAAATTTTAGTTCATGTGCAGAGTGTCTCTAAAAAGCTCAGATGATGATGGAGGCAAACAGTGAAGGCTCTGGGCAATGAAGATGCGATGTTTCCAGCAAAGGCTCTCTACTTTTGCATGAGTTTAAAAAGGGAAAGTGTGGCCCTACACCCCTTTTGACAGACAAGGGCCTTTAACTTTTTAGCAAGGCCTCTGTCTAAACAGAGCGGCACAGCTCAGCTCTCTAGCCGTGACACTTTAACCTGGGCAACTCCTCTGTAAATTTTATTTTACTTCTGTCAGGTTCTCTCACAGACATTTTAAAAACTTACTCTTTTTTTTTTTTCTTCTAACCTGGTACACGAAAGCACTGAAACACTGAGTGCCGAAACTCAGGACGCTGGGGGGTGATGGGCATCGCTTTATACTTGCATTTTTCAGGCAGCCATTAATCTTCGGGAAGGCGGTGGGGTGATTTGCAGGACTTCAAAGGCAAGCTTCTCAGTTTGTTTGTATTTGTAAATCCCAAGCTTAAAACAGGACACGATGAGGTACAGGGCCATCAAATTCTTGCTTTGGCACGGGCAACAAATAACTCGGGTTAGCTTTCTTCGCTGGGGTCTCAAATAGGAAAACAGTCTTAATTTAAAGTTGTAACATCACTGACAGCGTCAGCCAGCCAGCTACACAGATCTCATTGTTTTTTAAGACAGTTGCTCCAATATCTTCTTTTCTTCTCAATCAGGTTGGGTCTCCCAGCTTACACAGTTTATTGCAGCTTTCAGGAGCATGGAAGTAGCGTGATTTTGGCTTGGCCAGGAACATGCTGTCTGGTTTCTCGGTCTCTTTAGCACACACACTTAGGCAGTGTAACACTGGACACTCAAATCAGTGAGATTTCTTCATTGCAGGGAATCCCACGGCAAAAGCTTAATGGTTACGCTCTTCAGAAATCATATAGCTGATGGTCAGTAGCTACAGGCTCTATGCAATTTTAACACAGTTCAAAGCTAAACACGGTTACCTTGACAGAGATCTTCAACATGGTCTTTCCGCTTCATTCTGCTTTGGGACAGTCTTATGGCACACTTTTTACTCGAAGAGGGGTCTAGCCTGTGCTCTGGGGGCTGATTCTTCACCTTTATTTTCTATTTTGCCTTCATCTTCTGGGTCTTCATTTTCAGTTTCCATTTCTTAGGGATTTTATCTCAATTAGGCGAGGTGATGATGTTGCACAACTCAGAACGTTGTGGGCAATTTTCCTGCCCCCCCTCTCTCGGCGCGCTAGGCTAACAGCTACTTCTTTGGCCTTACACTCTCACGCTCCCACGCTTTGTTAAAAGCCAGACTGTCCTGCAACATTTTTCTAATTAACAGCCTCAGATCTTGTTTTTTTTCCTCTCAGCTCGACCTTGAGCTTTTTGCTGTTTTCTCTCTCTATTCTGAATCTTTTTTAAAAAAAACCTTTTTCCTTCTTTGTTTGACATACATCTCAAGGGGGTGCAAGGTTTGCTTCCCCCACCACCCATAGCCTCCCTCTTAAATTGAAGACAGACACAATTAGGGAATGGGAATTGGTCAGTGAGTAAGGGGTCTCACTGGCCGACACAAGAGGATTTTTCACACCACGCACTTTGCTACTGGCCTGGGCACCCGGACGGTCAACGGTATGCGTCAGAAACCGCAGTAGCCACTCACACAATCATCAATCTCTCCACTACATCCATATGTCCCTGCCACCCACTTTTCCCACTTTTTACCAGAGCGGAAAACGGCTTCCCCAGCTTCCTCAGCTTCCTACTGAGTACTGGCGTGCTGGGTACTGGCGCCCACTCGGGGGTGTGATCAGGCCCCCCTTCTACCCGCAAGGAGTAGGTTCTTTTGTATACGTATACCACAAACACTGACCTTCTTCATAAGGCGGGGCCCTCTTTTTTTCTGCCCAGTGGCCTTTCTCCCTAAAGGCGGGGCCCTCTTTTTCCCATATACTTGCCTTTCTCCTGAAGGCTTCCAATGTGGGTTTCAACTCAATTGCAGCTGCGATACAGGCAGGGCTCAAGTTCCTTCCTCCGCTTCTCAAGGTTCTCTTGCCGCTCGCTGCCGTTTGGGCGATCCCGGTGCAGGCTTTCTCCCATTCACTCGACAAAAAGGTCGGTGGCGCCAAGAAAGGGAGGCATACGCCGAGCTCGTCTTCCCGGTGCGGCGATCAAGAGCAGGCAACTGCCACCTGTCTGGCTCAGAGCCTGCCACATCCGAGTCACGGCACCATTTATGTTGCAGAACCCAGAGTCAGAGAGACCACGGAGTGAAGGAAAAAGAGATTCTTTATTTAACGCGCGGGCTTAAGGCTGGAATCGTTTCCAAAGAGCCAGAAGCCCTGATTTACATTAGCACATTGGTTTTATAGACATTGTGACACATATGAAACGGCTCCTCCTCTCCCTCCCGCATGGGGTTGCAATCCTCAACATTTTTTCTCTTAGCACTATTGTTTATAATACAAGAACTGGGTTATAGGGTAGCCATGATAAGGAGAGAACAGAAGAGAACAGCAGAGAACAAGATATACAATTGTATGACCTTTGACAAGATAAGGAATTCCTGTGTCTCGTCAGCTTACAACAATATATTCAAAGGAGAAAGAGCTCAGCAAGAACATGAAGCATGAGACTGCATGAGGCTACTTAGTCTGACCCCCGATATGGCTGCTACATTATCTGCCCTGAATCTCCCACCAATCAACTTCATAGGATGACCCCGGGTTCTAGTATTTTGAGAGAGGGAGAAAAATGTCTCCCTATCCACATTCTCCACACCATGCATAATTCTGTAGACCTCTATCATGTCTCCCCTTACCCTCCTTTTTTCCAAGCTAAACAATCCCAGCTGTTGTAACCTTCTCTGATAGGGGAGATGCACCAGTCCCTTGATCATTTTAGTTGCCCTTTTCTGCACTTTTCCCAGCTCTACAATATCTTTTTTAGGTGTTTTGATCAGAACTGTACACAGTATTCCTCGTGTGGCCTCATCATAGATTTGTATAGGGGTAGTATGATATTGTCAGTTTAATTCTCAATCCCTGTTCTAATTATGCCTTAGATGGAGTTTGCCCTTTTTACAGTGGCCACACACTGGATTGACATCTTCATTGAGCTGTCCACCACAACCCCAAGGTCTCTTTCCTGGTCGGTCACTGATAGCTCAGATCCCATCAGGCTATACTTGAAGGTGGGATTTTTTGCCCCAGTGTGCATCACTTTACCCATGCTTACATTGAACCACATTTGGCATTTAGATGCCCATTCTCCCAGTTTGGAGAGATCCTTTTGGAGCTCCTCGCAGTCCCTTTTTGTTTTAACCACCGGTAAGGCCCCAGGCCTGAACCAAGACTATTAGTAGTTTTAGAGGGGCTTAGATGCCCCATAATGCTTTCTGACTTTGGTTCAGAAGGCTGCTGTTTTCCCTAACAGGCCTCTTGATTTAGCAGGATGAGTCAACGGTGGCCACAAGCACATTCCATACTAATGAGCTAGAGGGTCTTATCAGGATGCGCTTGGGAAGTGAAGGTTGTTTTGCCTTAAAGCTGCAGGTGTCTGTGCTGGGAAAGTTTCAGGTTGTTTTCCTTCTGAACAAGCAGTGCTAGTCTATGATGGGAAAGTTGTAGACAAATGCTAATTAACGCTTGCTGTTGTCATGCTGCCTCACTGCTAACATGTATAGTATAAAACCCATTTTACCTCATAGCTCTGGGTTCAGAGAAGCTGTCTGATACAACCATTGGGTACGCCTGTGCGCTGATTGTACTCAGTAAAGTAGCTCCTTGTAAATAAACCTTGATCTGATTTATCACTTTCTTGGAACCTCTAAATTAAGAATTCGAAGCCTGCTGCAGGGGCAATACACCTAATAATTTGGTGTTATCCGCAAACTTGACCACTTCACTGCTCACTCCTAATTCCAGATCATTTATGAACAGATCTCCTAATACAGATCCCTGTGGGACCCCACTGTTTACTTTCCTCCATCGGGAGAATTTACCATTTATTCCTACTCTCTACTTTCTGTTCTTTAACCAGTTACTGATCCATAAGAGGGCCTGTCCTCTTATTCCATGACTACTAAGTGTGTTCAGGAGTCTTTGGTGAGGGACTTTGTGAAAAGCCTTTTGGAAGTCCAAGTAAACAGTGTCTATCGGATCACCCCTGCCTATATGTTTACTGACACTCTCAAAGAACTCTAAAAGGTTAGTGAGACAGGACTTACGTTTGTGGAAGCCATGTTGATTCTTTTTCATCATGGCTTGTCCTTATATATGCTTACTAGTTTTATCTTTAATAATGCCTTCAGCCAATTTACCTGAAACAGACGTTAAGCTAATCGGCCTGTAATTTCCCAGATTCCCCCCCCATCCCATTTTGAAATTTGATGTTACATTGGCCATCTTCCAGTCCTCTGGTATAGAGGCTGATCTTAGGGACAAAGCTCCTCACATCCTTAAGGTATTGCTACTTCCTTCTCTTTGCAGTGTATGGAATATGTGGTAGAAGAGTTACTATTTCTTTAAGTATCGGCTTCCTGGTTGTTCCAGGATCTGGTGAAGTATCTCTACTAAGAAAGATTCGAGCTGAGCCCTACAGGCCTGCTGTGCTATACATCTGTTTGTGTGTTTTTATCTTGTTCTCATTTTTTTAATATTTCTCACTCCTAGTAACATTTTATTGAGTTCATACTGCCTCTTGTGTGAAGCTTGAATGCAACACTCTCCTGTATTAATGTTGTCACATTCCCAGTTCTGAGGATTTTCTCCCACTCTATGTAGACTGCTAAATGTCATGAAATGTGACTCTACGAAACAAAGCACATGCAGACAGTCACAAGGAAAACACACTATGTGTTGTAGTGGAACATTTTGCGCCACAGTGCAGCCTCCACAGTTGCAGCAGCTGTAGCCCACATGCTGCCGTTAACATGTGTGCCTTCAGTCTAAGTCACCATAACCAAGAGAGACATCCAAGACAGCAAGGTGTAATCTTCAGTGGATTGTTTCTCTATTTCAAAGCCTTGACATTAATGTCAAGATTCTCTTCTTCCCAGAATGTATCCCCAATTAGAAAGGGAAAAGTAGTACAGAAGTACCAGAAAAATACTGGGCAGTATCTAATTAGGATGGGCAGTATCTAATTAGGATCTAATCCTCCTCCACTGATTCAGTTCTGCAAGTGGCCCCCATCCAATTCCATTGTGCAAGCAAGACCCACCACTTGCACAACGGAAATTTAACACTTCCTAGAGGAAGCCCACAGTTAGGGCTGGTTAAACAGAAGAAAGGGGAATCAGGACAGAGGCTCTTTAAATGGATCCAGGACTTTGAGGGAGGAGGAAGAGGGGTGTGTGTGTGTGTGTGTGTGTGTGTGTGTGTGTGTGTGAATCACAGGATAAAAGCCTGAAGGCTAGACGCTCAGGGGAGAAGGAAGGAGGCTCAGGCAGAGTGGCTGGAAAGAACAAAGACTAGAAGGTAAAGAATGGGACAGGAGGAATGGGAGAAGAGTAGCTGAGCTTCCTTGAAAGCCAGGGATCTACAGCAGAGGAGGGGCTGCTAGCAAACTCAGAAGAGACCTACCTGTGGAGTCAGCAGCAGTCAGAAGGAACAGGTGGATGAGAAAAGACTGGCTTAATTCCCCAGCAAGCTCAGGAACAGATCATCCTGACTCTGTAACTACTCATCAACCTCAAGCATCAGGATGTAAGCAGTCCCTCAGATCCTATAGCTTCTGCTCTAGGGCTGTGCACTCCAAACCCACAGCTACCTACACTGTAGACCTTCAGCCTGCTCCAGCAGATGCTTGCCAGTATTGCCCTGAGAGTGTCCACCCCAGTCCTGCAGCTACTTACCTCATGCTGTGGCCAGGACCCTGCAGATACTTACTGTTGTTGATTGGAGGCTATGTGCCTTATCCTGGAACTACTTACTACAGGTACCAAGAGGAGATCCTGAAGCTACTGATTTGACTGAGCTTGTGCTGTAACAGGGAGTAATAAAGTCTATAATTGCTGTATTTACGTGGTCCCTGTGATCATTTGGGAGGGAAAGAGGACAGAGGGACATGTTCCCCTTGGCAGAGAGGGCACAATTTGTGACACCTAGGTTCCATCTTTTTCACATAACTTTGAATTACTATTGTCAGTAACAACACAGCACTAATAGTATACATCGTGCTTAACTGCATTTTCTAAGCAAAACGTGAATAGTCCCCTACCCCCAAGGAGCTTACTACTGACATAGACATGGAGAATTCAGCAATGGGTGGCAAGAGGGAGACAACAGGTAGGAAGAAATGTAAGTGAATCTGTTCACAAGTCATGTTAAACTATGGTTCAGTGCAACATGCACAATCGGGAACAAGACACAAGTAGTCTTGGGTTCACGTGCTGTGCTGCTTCCCTCTCCTCCTCAAGCATGGCCACTTTTGCTTCTTCTTTTGCATAATCATACTTTGTTGTTTTGTCCAACTGTGTTTTCTGAAGCTGGTTTGCTTAAACTACCCATAGTTAATGTTGATATTCTGGGTCCAGAGAACACAGCAAGCAATGGTTAAACAAAAGCAGATACTTGAGGGGGAGCATAAGAGCCCAGGCTAACTGCAACTTGTTCCTGCTCATGTACATCATGCTAAACCATGGCGAGTAAATGCAAATTTTAAGCAGCCCATATCTGTTTTTCTCTGCTTTTCTTTTGGGTTGTTATGTGCAGTTATCTTTTTTTATTGTCAAGATCCTTTTTCTGGCAAGTACTATCTTTATTCACGTAAGTGTGTGACTTAATTTTTTTAAGTAGTTCAAAGCAATGTGACCTATTTAGCCCAAGGAATTAAAATGTATAGTGACTTCAAACGGGTTTTGCAATTCATCAGTGTTATTAGGGTCACAATCTAGGGGGTCTTCATCTTGCCTGAATAACATTAAGTATCCATGTTTGCTGCTGCGCATTGCGAAGAAGCATAAAAACTCAGTGTTTCCTCATAACCTTGTGTAAGTTATGGGTTTGAAAATGGCCTTTTTTTTTTTTTTTTTTTAGCAAATTACAACTCTGATACTCTAGTGCCACCTGCTGAAAAATAATTGCGACCCACGGGAATGTTGGCAGATAATCTCACATTCCCAGTAAGTGAATTCTACATTCTTACTGGCCACAGCTTTTCAATAGCTGTCCCCTCCAAGGTGAATTATAGTAGTTTTCAAAACCATGGCAAAAATGCAACATTCGGGGGGGGGGAATTACCTTGGTTATATACAATATGTAAACACTGTAAGTTCAAAGTAAAAAATTATAACCGCGCTCTCATGGTTGGTTCAAGAATGTGCCTTCCACGAGAGCAAGGGTTCTGCTCACGTAAGGTCCCCCTGCCAGATTTTTGGGAATTCCCCCCTCCCCCTCACATAACACAGCTCACCTCATTCAACAGGGACTCCTCACTCTCTGTGTAGTATGGCTGCTGTGGGAAGGAGAGGGTGGGGAAATCTATTTTTGCCAGCACAATTTATCCAGCATAAATCTGGATCCAACCCTTAGACTTCATTTGTTTGTTAAATATAATCATTAGTGAGACATGCTCTGTACAATGAGTTCATGCTAAGGCTGCAATCCTGTATATACTTACTGAACATAAGTCCCACTGAATGTCTGAGTAGATATACATAGGAATATGCTGTAAAAGCTTTTTTTCCCATATGTTGTCCACCATTTCCATGTCTTTTCCTTCAGATACAATGCAGAAGAGGGCAGAATTTTGGATTTTCCATGCAGTCTATGTATTATTACTCAATGCGTGATGTGGTTGACGGGGAGTCATGGAAAACTCTGGGATACACTATGTGATCATAGAATCATAGAAGTGGAATGTGGATATGGTCTAGTCCAGTCCCCTCTTCACTGCAGCATTTGCACTTCAGGACACAACTGCAGCATCCCTGACAGATGGCCATCCAGGTGGTGGACTCTCCTTTACATCCAGCAAAGGAGAGTCCGCCACCTCCTGAGGCAGTCTGTTCCACTGTTAAACAGCTCTTACCATTACGACATTTCTCTTAATGTTCAGCCCCCCAAAATGGGTGCAATTTCCACCCATTGGTTCTAGTCCTGCCCTGATTATTAGTAAAACTTCTTCCTCCTGCTTAGTCATATTACTTAATTTGCCCAAAACATGCTGCACCATTCTGCACTCCTCTGCCTCATAATCCATGCTCATAATTATGCAGCTAGTGATAACATGTGTGTGTTTTGTTTTTAAGTGGTGAGTAGCAGCAAAGCTGATCCCTTCCCTGCTTCATCTATCTATTGGGATGGCTTATCACTCTATCTATTGGGATGGCTTATCACTCCATTGTTGCTGCAAATACAGTTGTGGGAGGAACGCCCAATGGCTATAATGCTGTTTAGGTATGATCTAAGAGATCAATCAATGACACAGAACGACTCATCCAAATAGCATCATTTTGTTTGTTTGTATGAGTTTAGGTAGAAGTAATCAACAAGAAAAATGTTGGAAGTTTTCGCATGTTTCTATCTAGAACTGTGAAAAACTGGCTGGTGTTCTTATTCCTTTTACTTCTAATAAAATTGCTTGAATTCTGTGTGATTTGTTTTGTTATATTTTTTTAACTAGACAATATTGCCTGGAAAAGGCAAACCAACCAGTGCTTGTTAGTGTACTGGACTGGTACCATTTTTGTGTGGGGTTTATCTTATTTCATTTTTTGGATGCTGCTGATTAGTCACGTACATACAGTGGCTATAATCCCTATTACCAAGTGTGTCAGTCATTTTCCATTGTAATAATAGAAGGAGAATTAAGTCAGTCTGGTGGTGAGTGGGGTACCATTCAAATAACTAAAGGATTTCAGACAACTGTTGTCAAGAGCAAAGCTCAGCTCTGCTGCAGACTGCATTCATGCCCATCTCATTGTTAGCCACTGGTGACAACAACATTACTTAAACAAAGACTTGAAAGAGTGGGATTTTCAGTGCAGGAAATTGATCAGAATATGATCACGCAGTATGTCTAGCATGTGACTTGGGATTTGAATGAAGTGTTTTCTTATTTTTAAGAAACTAGGGCTGGAGTCCTGTGCACTTTTAGATTGAAATGGGTGTAGTTTACTTATAAGTAATCATCCATAATAGTGGGTTGTTGGTTTTTTAGGGAATCTCCTCAATTTTTTAAATGAGCAATTATAAAAATAGAAGATTTAGGCCAGGGGTATGCAACATGGTGCCCTCCAAGTGCTTTGAGTTACTACTCCTATCAGCCCGAGTCATCATGGCCAGTGGTAAAAGATTATGGGAGTTGTAGTCCAAAATACCTGGAAGGCTCCAGGTTGCCTACTCCTGGGGGCTGTCTTCATGGGGGATTTGTGGTGAATTAGGATCATTTCAAGGTTGTTTGGGGCACATGGCATTGTGGCCAATCGCAGCCACCCCAGAGATTTCCAGTGGAAAAGCTGGATTTTCTGAGCCTACTTTTATTCCATTTTATTTCTTTAATTTGGGTTCTCCATGCTTCTGGTGCTATGTGCCTCTATCCTCCACATTTACTTCAGCATGATAGCCCTGCCCAGGGGTGTGTCTTTCACCTGGCCGTGGCCTCGCTGAGCTTTTCCAGCTGTCAGAATTGCCCTGAACTCTGTTTTCACCACTGGGAGTAATTAGCCTCCCTGATTATGCACTTCTCTGATGTTTGCATTACTACGCATCTCTATCGTTGTGCTAAATTGCATCTCGGATATTGTGTAAAGTTGCTTCTTTGATGTTATGTAAAATCATTTCTCCAGTCTGGGGAGGTCTGCAAGGCATGTCATTGCAAGCAGGGAGAAACTGCCCAGAGAAGGAGAAAGGGGTGAGTGGAAGCAGTAACTCTACAACAATTTGCTGGAATGGGGTGAAATTGGGGGGGGAGCTTTCAGGGGGAGCCTTCAGATGCTGCACTCAAGAACTGAGGATTTTGGCTTCTCAAGGCAAAAGTGTACACACTAGGGGAAAATAGGGTGGGAGTAATAACCCTGCAGCAGATTGCTGGAATGCAAAATTGGAGGGGGGGTACTTCCATGGGGAACCTTCAGATGCTGCACTGGATAATTGGGGATTTTGGCTTCTTCAATGAAATCTGCACACATGGGGAAAATTAGTTGCTCTCCATTCATAATAATATAGTAGCAAGGGGGAGCCTGGACATGGGCCGGGAAACAAGCCTCTCTCATCAGTTGAGCAGCCCCTGCCAGTTTGATGACATTCAGTGCACCCAGAAGTATGGGCCTTTCAAGTGCTGTGTGACCCCTAAAAGCTGGATTTTAAAGGTACGCTACACTCAGCTTATCTTGCTTTTTGTCCCTGATGGACCAAAACCGATTCCATGAAAATCCGGATAATACTCCAACGCGCTTCTCATTCCGTTGTGAAGACTCCCCACACACACCTGGTTTAGATATATGTATCAGTGTAGTGCTGGGTATCTATGCTACTAATATGAATATTAGAAATGCAGTTCCAATTATATTGCTGTGGGAGCTGCTCTATAGTTAAGGCATGTCGCATGGTGTACTCCTCAGTGCACAGAACAGAAAAGTTACAGGTTCCAGCCTAGTCAAAGATAGGATTTGGTCAATGTTGCATGTAACAATTTGGGGGATTGTTACATGCTCGCCATCTCCTCCACGCGCCTGGGCTCCCCTTTCTTCCTTTACTTTCCCCTTCATTTCCACTTATGGGAAGACATTTTGTGGATCCTTCTTTGCATTTTTATTTTGGGAAAGTTTCCAAGAAATGCACCCTTGCAATGTGCATTGTAGTGGCTAGTCACAGATTGGAGTAAACTAGGGCCACATTCTATTTAACTTTTTGCAAGGGAAATGGTCTGCAGTGAGGTCTGCAAACTGTGAGGAAGTGGCGTGAGGCAGGTGTCCCTTAAGGACCTCCTCCTGAATCCTGACAATGAGCAAGCCACCTGAGCCCTGCACACAAGCCATAATGTATGGCCTGGTTCTGGTTGGCCACCTCCTCTTTCTATCCCACAGTACCCCAAGCCTTTGAGTGTATTATGAGCAGGGCTCAGAGGCTGTTCCCCTCCCATTCCCCAGCCCTGCAACTCAAAGGACAAGTCTGCAAGCAACCCTGCACCATAAAGGTGCCTCTGGGTGCTCACCAAAGATTTCCTATTGCACTTTTCCTGTACAACCCTGTAAAGGGGCAAGCCTGGGCTGCAAACCAAGCTGCAGACCATCTAAGAAATAAATGTTGCCATGCACAGACAATTGTACTGCTTCGTCCCTAAACAATTCAAGCCAATCAAATATCCCAGGACGAGCCAAACCATTGCCCAGCCCTTTTTCCATGGCTGCTCTCAACTCTCTGTTACCCTTTCTCCTGGCTCTATCCAAACATCTGGGGTCCACTCCCTGCCTCCTCCAAGAGTGTCTAGGGAGAATAGCAGACCGTATCAAACTAACCCCAGGCCAATGGCACTGTATAGAGGCTCAATCAGCAACAGCCTGTAAATGTAGGGCTTTACCTTTTAACAGCCTGTAAATGTAGGGTTTTACCTTTTAACAGCCCAAGGTTGTTTCCCCCACCCAAATGCACAATCAAAATATGAGGCAGAGGGCCAAGCCACTCATTAAAAAGGGTTGGAAGCAATCATTGCTGTCCATTCCACTCAATGGTGGCCAAGAAACTAAGCCCCAAAGGAAAAAGGCCAAGTGGCAGGCAGAGCCTGCCTATATAGAGCAAAGCTCCCCCGCACGCACGCATCAGTGGGGCACATAGTGGCGCTTGAACACCTGGCTTCAGAGTGCATGCAAAGCGCTCCCCCAGCTGGCAAGCTGCCCATTGGGCACTGCTAGGAGGAAGCCATTACCTCGGCTGTTACTGAAACACAGCATGTGAGTGCCTTTTCCCATGTGATGCCTTTAATAATGGGGCGGGGGGAGGACAAGACTATGCAGCAAACATTGAGCAGGAATTAAAAACATATGAAGACTCAGTGCAGGTTACATGGAATCTTGTTGATTTTCAGACTAGGAATTAATTACAAAAAGCAGATCTACTGTTACTTTTAGCTTGGCAAGACATCATAATGACTCAACTGATGGATGAATAATAAACTCAAAATATTTCACATTTAGATACTTAAGCCTGACAACATGTTTTCATATTCACACAAGAATCCTTGTTGCTCGTTTCCTCCCCCCCTCCCCATTATGGTTTTGCCTTATCTTAAAATCTGTCTTTGTTTAGTGATTGCTACAGACTTTAAACCAGGGGAGGGGAACCTTTGGCCCTCTGGGTGTTTTGGCCTGCAATTGCCATCAGCCCTAGCCAGCATAGGCAAAGGTTGGGGATGATGGGAATTGTAGCCCAAAACATCTGGAGAGCCACAAGTTGCCCACCCCTGATTGGTTTGTGTGTTTATATTTATATCCCGCCTTTCCTCGCGAGGAGCCAGGGCGGTTTAAACCTTAACACGGTAAAACCAAAGTACCTTTTCAAGTGACATAAGCCCTGTTCATAGCTTCAAAGTGTGTAGGCTTAATGCATGGAGAGCAGGATTATGCCCACTGCCATCATACCCCCACCACTACCTTTGCACATTCAGGGGAAAGTCCAGACAGACCTATATGCACCTACACTGTACAAACTACACTCTTCTACATGCTCAGGAACCCTGTAAAAGGCAGGATCTCCAAACGTACAAGCCTGTGCACTTTGTATGTATATAGCTGTGTTCAGACCTTCCACTGAATGCATGGGGATCAAGGAGGCAAGGACATCCTCCTGCACCACCCCTTAACCTTATCGTTTAAATCAGTACAGTAAAAGGAAACTTCTCTTTAGAGTGTTACTATTCTGCCATATTGATCCAACGGCTCCAGTGTGGATATGATGCTGCTGTGGGCACAAGGGCTTCCCCATTCTCAATGGAAAGAGTCTGAAATAGAACAATGACTTTTTATTTCTTATTGATTAATTCATTTATGTTGGTATGTAATAAAGGTAGCCAGGAAACTTGTGTATTCATCACCAGCATCCTCAACTGAAATCACACCATTCATCTCAAATTACTGATATGTTATTCTCAGTGGAAGGAGCCTGAAACAGAATAATGTGTACTTAATTAATCCTTATTGACTGGCAAATTTAAATCTAGTTCTAAATTTGCAATGTGGTTCCATTCCCGGGCTTCAAGTTCGCTATGATATTTATGTACCTTTTTCTCCCACTAAACAAACAAACTAACCTTTTTCATATGCTTGCGTCTATTACACTATCATCTATTAAGAGGTATCTGGAAACCATGAGTGCCAGACTGCTTCAACACACACACACACACACACACACACACACACATAGCACTCCTTCTCCCCTATTCACCACCCTCTCTCCCATTTCATTTTAGGTAGTTGAGCACATGAATATTTTTTCTGGAGAATAACTTCTGGGATCTCTTATTCATTTATATCTTTGATTATGCTTAGTGTACTAAGGGTACAATCCTATACATCTTTAGACAGAAAAAAATCCTACAATTCCCAACATGCCCCAGCCACCATGACTCACTAGGACATGCTGGGAGTTGTAGGACTTTTTTCTGTCTAAACATGCATAGGATTGCACCCTAAATGGCTCTTTACTGGTTTAATGGCATATAAGCTGATTTGTTGCTGAAAGGGTTTTTAACTGGTTGGGTGCTGTTTATTTCTTTTATTATCTTGTTTTAATTGATTTGTTTTTCTGTTATGTTCTAATCAAGATTCTGTTTTTAATCTGAATTTTATTATTGTTAGCTGCCTTTAGCACCATTTTTTGGTGGAAATACAGGATATAAATTTAATAAATAAACAAATCCCTGCTATTGGAGCCATTGGTATCTTTGGATAAGGTTTAGAATTCTGGGCTGATTAAGGAAAAAGCAACCAGGATTATTACTGGCCATAGTACGGAAGGCTCTTTGCTAATTCAAACATGCCAGTTCAAGAGATCTTCTCCTGTGTATCTAGGCAGGCGTGTGTGTGTGTGTGTGAGAGAGAGACAGACAGACAGACAGACAGAGAGACCAACTCATAAACTAGAAAAACTTTCTGTCAGGGAAATAGAAAGTCTGAGTTTTCACATTTTGGTATAGCATCCAAAATGGTTGCTGGTGCACAGGGATCCATGTAGTACATCTGGGATATCCAGATGTGGAGAGAATATCTACTTTGGATATTATGTAGAAGAGCAACAAAAAGAAGCATAAGAGACTCTTGTACTGCCTGTTTTTCCCTTCTGTTAAATGTATAAAGCTGGCCATACCTGTAGTGGAAAGTGAGTAAACTGGTTGTGAAAGATTTTCCAGAGAAATAACTCCATTGCCTAGTTGTACTTGCTGGTTCAGCACTTTACAGCATATCTTGTTTTTGTTGTATTTCTTAAGTTTGTGATTTGGTTTCATCCTGAACTGCTCAGGTCAACATGGATGTTGAGGTCCCCAGATACAATTAAATGTTGTGTCCTCAGCAGCTCAACTAGACAAAGTGAACAGTACATTAATAGAATCCCTACTCTGTCTCATGTCTGCAACACTAAGCATCCAAATTAAAAGTTAGCCACAATCTGAATCCAGATGCCTTCAAAAGATCACAACACCCCACCCACCTCTGTTTCAGCTATGAAATTGAGAGCGGACTTGGTGACCAGTACTGACAGTGGTCTTCTAGAGAACAGCACAAAGACAGTTTACCCTTTTGGTCTTATTTTAGTTTATCTGGTATTTTGCCATTTATACTGAAATAACTGATTCTATCTATATGGAGGTACTGATATATTGCAACCACGGAACAAGGCAATGATGGATTAGTTTCCCTGAGGGCATCCTACATTAAAAACTTGTACCTGGCTAAAATCACTCTTAGCCATCATGGCATTTCCTAAAGAATTGTAGGTATTGTATAGAAATGTGAAGGCCCAGGAAAAAAAATGGAAAAATGAGGGGGGTCCTTTTTTCCGAGGAACATTTTTGTTTTGTTTTTTCAAAAAATTGAACAGCTTTGGATTATGAAATATTTTCTTTTAGACTATAAGACAAAGTATTTATATATTGTTACTTCCTCCACCAAAATGATTTCTAAGAACTATGTAAGAACACTTTTATAGAAAGACTAGAGATGTAAAATGTCTGAAAATAATGAAGCTATGGGGAAAAATATTTTTTAATCCTCTCTGTAAGATTCCCAGCATAGTTAGTTCTTTCATTCCTTATTAAAATTATTGATCTAAAGTACATTTTACGGATAGACATTTATGCTCAGTTTCCCAACATGTAAGTAGAGTCACCACTGTGCATTCTTGACAGTAAATGTGCATTCTTGACAGTTTGGGTTTTATTCTATAGAGTCCTGTGTTTCTGATGCTGTAGCAGTCATGTAAAAAGGTAAAGGTAAAGGTGTCCCCAACCAGTCGTGTCCGACTCTAGGGTGCGGTGGTCATCCCCATTTCTAAGCCGAAGAGCCAGCACTGTCTGAAGACGCTTCCGTGGTCATGTGGCCGGCATGACTGAACACCGAGGAACACGGAACGCTGTTACCTTTCCTGCCGAGGCGGTACCTATTTATCTACTTGCAATTTCTTGCTTTCGAACTGCTAGGTTGGCAGAAGCTCGGACTGAAGACGGGAGCTCACTCTGTCACGCAGCACTCGGGTCTTGAACTGCTGACCTGCCGACCTTCCAGTCTGCAGTTCAGCGTCTTAACCACTAAGCCACCGCGGCCCCTAGCAGTCATGTAATGTAGTTCTAATCTATTCAGACAATAATTACAAATTTACTAACTGAGTTTACTTTTAAAAGTTTTAAAATATAATGATAATTTTATGAGCAAACTAAGTCATACATAAAATAACATTAGGAACAGAAAGGCTCCTTTATGTTGCTAAAGCAGCCTTCCACAACTTGGTGCCCTCCGGATGTTTTGGACTACTGTGCTCAGCATTCCTGACCATTGGCCATGCTGCCTGAGGCTGATGGGAACTGAGGTCCAAAATATCTGAAGGACACCAGGTTGGGGAAGGCTATCTTAAAGCAACAAATCTAGATCTGTAAAGAGTGCTAAAAAAAATAAGTATTGCTTATTTTTCAATTTTTCCAAATTCCCAATTTTTCTGAAAAAAAACTGGTTTTTTTCCATGTCCTCAAAATTTCTGGAAATTTTACATCTCTAGTATTACAGTTTACTCAGGTGCTTAAGTATTAATTGTAAGTTCCCTCTCCTGGGATTAAATCCAACATCATGTGACAAGGTGTCCCCTTGCTCTCTTTCCCCCTGCAGCCCCCAGCACACCTTCCAAATTTGCTACAGAGGGTCTCCCAGACCTTTGGGCTTCAGGGGGAAGGAAAACTGTTCCACCAGCAGTTGTCATTCCAGTGATGGATGTTCAGGGTTGGATACAACCATGAAACTTTCCTTGTAAGATCTCATAGAACTGTGTTTGGACCATCCACCTTATAAGTATGTATGTGAGACTACTGATTGACGCCAGCATGAATCAACCCATACACTATGCTCTGCATTTAAGGCCCTCATCTGGGAGCCTCCTCCGAGGGAGGGAGGGAGGGAGGGAGGGAGAGGGCCTTCTCGGTGGTGGCTTCCCATTTATGGAATAATCTCCCTGAAAAGGCCTGTTTGGCACCAACATTGTCATCTTTTTGGTGTCAGGTTGAAACTGCCCTCTTCTCTCAGGCATTTGGCAGCATATAAGGAGTCTCTTTGATTGTCTCTGGCAATTGTTTTAAATTGTTTTAGATATGTGTTGTTGTTGTGTGTGCCATTTGTTCTACGTCATTATGTGAATGGCATTATACTTTATATAATGTATTTTTATTTATTTATTTATTTATTTATTTCATTTCTATACCGCCCAATAGCCGAAGCTCTCTGGGCGGTTCACAAAAACTAAAACCAAACAACACACAATAAAACAATTTAAAATATATGGAACATTAAAACACAATATAACAATACAACCACAATAAAACCTAGCATCAGTACAGGAGTTTAAAATACAGATTTAAAACAGCAAAGATAAAAATTTAGAAAGCTAAAATGCCTGGGAAAATAAAAAGGTCTTCACCTGGTGCCGAAAGGAATACAATGTAGGCGCCAGGCGAACCTCACGTGGGAGCTCATTCCAGAGCCGGGGTGCCACAACAGAAAAAGCCCTCCTCCTAGTAGCCACCCGCCTCACTTCCTTTGGCAGGGGCTCAAGGAGAAGGGCCTCTGATGATGACCTTAAGGTCCGGGCAGGCACATATGGGAGTAGGCGATCCTTCAGGTAACCTGGCCCCAAGCTGTTAAGGGCTTTGAATGTTAACACCAGCACTTTGAATTGGGCCCGGAAATGGACTGGCAGCCAATGCAGCTGGAAAAGTACTGGCGTAATATGAGCTCGCAGGCCAGTCCCTGTTAACAATCTTGCTGCCCTATTTTGGACCAGCTGAAGTTTTTTAACTTCAATGGGTTTTTAACTTTAATGGGTTTTTTAATTTTTGTGAATCGCCCAGAGAGCTTCGGCTATGGGGCAGTATAGAAATATAATAAATGAAATACTAATTGGGATTATATGGAGACTTGGACTGAGGAGCCAAGAGTACACCAATGGCACCCAGCTCTCTCTTTCCTTGTTGGGTCTTTGGAGGTCAGGAATGAACCAGATGGGACAATGCTTATTAAGTTTTATGTTCTTTGTATATCGACTTTACTAGCTAATTGATGCTTTTACCATTATCTACCCTGAGACTCTAGGATAGGCTAGAACAGCAATGTAAATACTTAAAACTATTTAAATGATGTGCTTCGTCAATGTTTAAGAGCACAATCCTATGGCCACTAGACAGTGTCTAGACCATCATAGGATTTTTTGGTTCCCAGAAATCCAACTCCACTCTCCCTCCCTCCCCCACCACCTCGTAGGAGGTGCGGTTTGTCCCCAGCTCCTCACTTGGAAGAGCAGCGTGGAGCAGCCCCAAAGGGGGAGTTCCTGGGGGTGGGGGACTGTGGAAGCACTGTTACAGTGCTTCCTATACACCGTCTGGCCTCTGCCCCCCACTCCAAGGCGCCCTGGTTAGACAGCCAAAATCAGCCATCTAGCAGCAAACGTAGGGCAGCTGGAGCGCAGAGGAGAAGATCCACTCTGCCCGCCCTGCATTGGATAGTCAGCCACCTCGAAGTTCAGAGGCAGCCAATTAGCCCCATAGGATTGTGCCCTAAATGTGTTTTATTTGAGAAGCAATGAGAGTGAGCAGGAGGTACTGTTGCACTCATGTCCTGCAGGTAGGCTTTCAATGGGCATCTGGTTGGCTACCGTGGGAACAGAATGCCAGGCCTGATAGGACTTTGGCCTCATCCAGAAACAGCTCATCTTATGTTCATATGTTTTTTAAGTGTACTTGAGCAGCATAGAGGAGGATTTGTCACTTCAGAGATAAAAAGTATTCCCAGAAGACAAAACTGGTTGCCAGAGCGTGCACTTCAAATTATACCAGTAAAATTATTCATATGCCTAAGACCTAAAGTACAGTTTTCTAGTGTTTGTTGACTTCATTGGAGGGCATCTACTTACTTTAATGCGCTTGAAAAGATCATAACTGATGAAATCTATGGCTAGATCACATGACTCACTTCAACAGCATAACAGTCCAGGAGATTAAAAGCAGAATTCAGAGAAGTGCAAATTTCAAAGAGTAACTGAGTTTTAGTTTGCATATGGGTTTGCAAGTGCTAAATTAGGTGGTGTGGATGAATTTCTCCCCCATCCCTAATGATAGCACTCCCCCCAACAATTAAATGAAGATGTAACATCGACAGTTCAATTTATTCCAGTCATATGTATCCTGTATGGCTAGAGGCCCGTTCTGACCTTCTTCATGCATACAGTAAGCATGTAAAGAAGGTGGAAGAGGAGTTATTCTATTGGCCTTGCCCCAGCACTGTACACCCCACTGGTCCCATCCCTTGACTTCAACAAATAGAGGCAAAGATCTTCAAAGAGTCACCTATGCACTTACAGCTGTATACACATAGGTGCTCCATACAGTACCTATGTGTACTGTATGACCTTCAACTGTACTATAGAAAGTTAGAGAGCAGAGCTAATGGAGCGTGCTACATCCCAGGGGGGGATCTTCACGACAACGGAATGAGAAGCGCAGTGGAGTATTACCCAGATTTTCATGGAATCCATTTTGGTCTGTCATGGTCACACAAAGCAAGATAAGCCGAGCGTAGCGTACCTTTACAATCTGGTTTTCAGGAGTCACACAGTGCTTGAAAGGAACATACGTCTGGGTGGGGTGGAGGGAGTAGAACTGAATGTCATCAGACTATCAGGGGCCATTCCACCAGTGAGAGAGGCTTGTGTCCCAGCCCATGTCCGGGCTCCCTTCTGCTACTACATTATTATGAATGGAGAGCAACAGATTTTGCCACGTGTACAGATTTCCCTGAAGACACCCAAATTCCCAGTTCTCCAGTGCAGCATCTGAAGGCTGTAAGCCCCTATTTTATATCATGTCTGCCTCCAGCTTTTCATTACATGACCTTTCTAAAGGGAAATAACTTTTGTTTTAATATCCCTAATATTTTTCAGTAACGTAGTACTACTTGCTTTGTATTGCAGACTATAAATCTTGCTAATGTAAATGTCAGCTGTTGGGGTGTTGCTGGAAAGCAGCTGCACAATCTTTCTGCTCTAGGTGTGTGTGTGTTGGGTTAAGATTAATAGCAGGTGTGATAGATGTTGTATAACATGTAGGAAAAGCAAATGGCTGTGATAGTGAATGGAGACAAGTTAATTTGAGTAAATTACTGAAATTGCCCAATATATGACACATTAACTGCTGAAAGCAAGCTTTTACAGTTCCTCTCTAAATGCTTCAGTGGAAATGGTAAACTATCCAAGGTGGGAATGGCAAGTAAAACGATGAGGGAAAGCATCATAATGGCCCCAAACTCTGCAAGTCTGTATGCCCCCTCCCTTCTTCTTGTGACCTGCTTTCGTAAGAGGGTAGTCCAGGGATGTTGCATCCTTTTTCTTCGGAGAGCCCCTACTCTAAATGCTCCTTCCCCCTAGGAACTGCATAGGGTGATTGCACTGCTTTCCTCTACTTAAAGGTAGGGATGTTGCGGGTGCCCGTTTTGGTCCGCAAATTTGATGGACCACTGGCACCTGCGCCCACCAAGCTGTGCCCACCAAGCTCCCCCCTGCTCACTGGCCCTCCGGGCTGCAGTCTAGTGCCCCCTCCATGCTCTATGAGCAGCCGCAACTTACCCTGGCCTGTTCGTCTCTGTGCCAATTGCCATGTTTAAAAAAAATGGCAATCGGCAGGACTTGCCCATAGAGTTATACATAAAATAGCTCTGTAAACTAGAGTCTGTGGGTGATTCACAGCGCTTTTTGTGTATAAGTCTATGGGCAAGTGCTGCCAGTCACCTTTTTTTTTTAAACATGGCGATCGGCACAGAGACGAGCAGGCCCAGGTAAGTTGCAGGCTGCTCATTGAGCACGGAGGGGGTGCTCGACTGCAGCCCGGAGGGCCAGCGAGCAGGGGGAAAGCTCGGGGGCACCTGGAGAACCCAAACTGGGATGTGGTCTCACATCCCTACTTAAATGAGACATTGGTGCCTTTAAATTGTGACATCAACAGTCATTACACTTTCACCCTTACTCTTGTCTGAATACCCAGCAGAT
The DNA here is from genome assembly GCF_057233095.1 of Heloderma suspectum. Classification (NCBI taxonomy): domain Eukaryota; kingdom Metazoa; phylum Chordata; class Lepidosauria; order Squamata; family Helodermatidae; genus Heloderma; species Heloderma suspectum. The sequence continues at coordinate 101,404,631 of NC_139459.1, forward strand.
AATACATTTCACACTCAGGGTTTCTCCACATGGTGCTTTTATCCTGCTATTGAGATTGGTTACTCACAGAAGTTTGCAGGTCCTTTACATGACGTTGTCAACCTCCAGGGCATCTCCTGCGCTAAATGACCTTTATCCCTTTTCTTTTAAAGTTCGGAGATATTGAGCTCCCAAATTACAGCACATTGAGTTCCCTCCTGAAAAGAGGAGATCCCTCATTAAGAGGCGCTAGATCACAGTGCCATCTAGTGGCTATATAATGAAACGAACAACGCGGATAAGGGGGAAGGGAGGGGGAAAGGAAGCATGCGCAAAAGGAGCTCATCATGATCCTGCATTTCAAATGGAAGCAGAAAGTCCCAGTAAAGTTATGGGATTTTAGCGTGGTGTAGAAATGCTCTCAGGAAAGGAGAAAAGCTTGAGCTTAAGAGGCTTCGGGCAAAGGGTCAAGAATGAATGTGGGCATTCAGATCCAAACCAGAATCACAACTGAGTTACAGTGCAGATATTAGGGATGCAATTACAGCTCTTACAGAAAGATCAAACTATCATGTTGTGAACTCTCTTATCTAGGGTACTTGGTCATCTGTATCATTCTGCTAAGTAGTAAGGAAGAAGAGTTAACATACATCACATGCAGATGTATGGATGATCTTTCTGCTGAGGCCCTTCTCCATGTATGTCTTCTACCAGAGGTACCAAGATCATCTACAAAGCATGGGACTTTCTCCACAATGGTGTCCTTGTTACGGAATGCCCTCCCCCCAAAGGTTTTCCTGGTGCCAACACTGCAACAAAACTATGGGTAAAGGCAGATGGAAAGAGAAGTTGAGGCTGATGCTGACCTATATTCAGGTGCAGCTCATCTTTAAGCCCATTTCTTCATTCACATTTGGGCATCTCACTAGGTGTTTTAGATTGGTTAATGCCACATGGGTGTGTCCATTATATTGTATAACTATTGGGTAAAATACAACATTAGATGGATTAGTTAGTCATGACTTATATCCTATTCATTTCAGTGGGTCTACTCTAAGTAGGGCTTATGATGGATTTTACCCATTGGATCCAGAAATACACTTGCGGAAGAAATTCTTGTTGTGCTGTTCTGCAAACTCTTCCACAAGAGATAGCAGAAGTCTTCACATAACATGGACTTAGAACAAGCATGCATCTTGAGATGTTGTGCAAGCAAAGGTTGTGCAAGACATTGTTCATTACCTTGTGCTAGCAGAAATTGGGCAAGACATTGTGCTAGTAGATGTGCAAGAGATTGCACAATGCCTCATGCGAACAGAAGTACACCATTAGATTTCAGTTCTCATTCCTCTTTTTTAAGGAACATACGCTAAGTTGGAAAAGCCCTTCTACTTGTGGAAGAGATTTTCTATTTGCAAAAGGGCGTCTCTGGGTCCAATCCATTATGCTGTGATTAAAACTTTTTTTTTAAGAAATAGAAATATATTTTTAAAATGGTGCTCTGTGGGCACATTTATACTAGAACAATTATAGTAGAGTGCTATAGTGCCTTGGAACTTGATAGACCGTCTGCGTTCTGTGTCATTCAAGTGGACCACTCTATGTCTAAGACCCACCAGCAGTCGAACACATTTTCCAATTCATCAGTCCAACGTGCATAAACTCATTGTTAAAGGATTTTTTCCTCCAGTGTTATTGTTGGTGGTTATATTCTGTTTCATGTGACACTAAATAGGCCAGTAGAATTGAGGTTTTAGCAGTATTAAAAAGGACTGCTATCGCGGCAGCTGTATTAAAACATGCAAAACTTCATTTAGCAATATTTTCATTACTTACCATTCCTATATTTATATGTTATCTCTCTGGATTATTTTTTACTTCAAGATGAAGCTATCCTGATATCATTCTCCTTTACTTAAAATGAATGAGTGGCATATGCAGTATTTTTTCTGCAGTTTCAAGTGCAGTAAATGCAGATCCCTGGTGGCTTATTATCAAAGAAAACAGTTGCTATTGTAGTACTCCATGTTTTGCAGTGTGCTTATGTTATATAATACAGAAATAAAAAAACCTTTATTATTACCAGAGGGACCTTTCAAAGTAGACAGCTTCTTTGTATTAGAACAACCATTCTTTCTGCTACAGGAAATTGGTTTCTAGCTGACTAGGAATCTTATTCTAATTGTATGCACTTTATTTATTTATTTACAAGAGAAAAGGCCTACAACTCCCAGCATTCCCCAGCCGTTGTAGACCTTTTCGCTGTCTAAACATGCATAGGATTGTGCCCTTATATACCTCTCTATAGCTAACAAGATTCCTGAGTGGTAAACAATAAGAGAAAGAAAAAAGAAACAAAATACAGAAATATAACTTTTAAAATCTGATTATGTCAATAAAACCATGGCTGCTCAATCAAGGAAGGACTGTTTAAATAAAAATGTCTTTGGCAGATGCCAAAAACAAAATCTCCGTGCCTGCCTGACATCCACAAAGAGGGAGCCAGTACAGTGAAAGCTCTACTCTGAGTGGACTCCAAATGGACCACTTGATTTGTCTGATACAAATGCTAATAAAGCCAAGCCACCACTTTTACAAGCCAAGCCAACAGCTGGTTACAAGGGTTAAGGTGCAATACCATATAGTCATTGATGACCATATAGTATTTGGTGGGAGCAGTGGCCAGTACAGTAATGAATTATTGAATGCCAAACTTGGGAAAATTGCAAATACTTCAAAAAAGAAGTTCAAAATCCTTATGACCATCTGGAATGGTGGGCACATAACACTTAAATTGACAGAGGTGCACAAATGCACAAGTGTTAAGATAATGGGCTTAGCTGATTTTCCTGTGAATCGTTTATTTTTATTTGAGCTTTTTTCGTGTGGTCTTGCAACCATGTCCACTGTACTCAGAAAGGAGGAACAGGATTACACTCACTGTCCACTCTCCAAGCCTACATGAATTGTGTCTGTATATAACAGTTGTACCTGTTTAGGCTCTGTACATGTGATTAAGGATCTTGCAAAATCCAGGGTCTCCAGTGGCATGAAGACCCTGTCTTACTTCAATAAATACAGAAGTAATTATTCATGTAGGCTCTGTGCGCACATAGTCAACACGTGGTGGTTAGAGCAAAGGACAAAGGATATAATCCCTCCAGGTGTTCATTGAATATGATTGGAAGACCATGTGCTAGTCTAGTTTACATGCACGCACACATAACTAGATAAGTATCTCAAGGCTAAAAACCCAGAGACATGACTTAAAGAAGGGAATCATCTGTAATATAAGATAAAAGAGTCTACCTTTGAAATACCTAGAGAAAGAGGGATCATGGGGGAGCATCACAGGAAAAGGAGGAATCATTAAGATCTAACAAACTGAGTTTTCAACCTGTCTAGCATTCCCTGCACCAGGTAAAACTATACATACAGCCCATTTTACCATACAGTGTTATGCATACAGCCCATTTTACCATACAGTGTTATGTCATATTTTTGCCGTCATTACTTTAAATTACCCCCTCCAAATCCCTTATCCACAGAGAAATCTCTTTGTGTTGAAAGTATTTGTTTGCTTTTTACGTATTGGATGCAATATATTTCTTGTCCACATAAGAAACTCTGCCCTACAGCAATCTAGTTCTGCCTCCTTATCTTTTCATCCTTTCAGGGAATAGGCGAGTTGTAGCTCTTCCCCAAACAATGGAAGAGAAGGAGGTGGAGATGAAATAGAGGATTATTTCATGTGGCCACTGCCTGTAAGCCGACTTTGCAAAGAGAATTACTGCAGCACCTGTTCCTTTTACCATAACTCCTGCACATTTGCTTTGATCTGAGCAGGAGCACATGGATTTGGATCTATGTCCCTTTGCCTTATAGTTATATTACAGTTTATTATTAAAGGCCTGCAAACTCCTGGCCAGTCTGAGTTAAAGCTGCTGGGTGTCTCCATGGTCGATTTGCTGTGAGCTGGCTCCATTTCGAGGTCGTTCAAGACACATGACATCATGCCCATCCTGCCGCCACCCTGGAGTTTTTAGCAGCTCCAGGGTGGCTGGAGCTGTGAAATTTCCTGAGACTACTTTAAGTCCAAATTTTTCCTTAAGCCAGGTTCTCCGCAGTATAGTTGTTGTGTGCCCCAACCCCCGAATTTACCTCAGGTATGCTAGCCCTGCGGAGGCCTGTGCCTTTGTTTCCTGTCCCTGTGTTTCCTGTCCCTGTGTATCCCAGCACAAACCAATTAGTGTCTACTCAGAAGTACCTCCCATTGTGGTCAATGAGGCTTGTCCCCTGAATGCACACTGCAGAATTTACAGAGATCCCCCTCAATCAAAATAGCACATTTTAAAGCACTAATTCCCTAAAGGCTGTAAAGTGCTATCTCAAAGCTGTGATTCTCCATCGTTTGGTGTATTGTCATTCGGAAATAACTAATTTGCACCTTTGACCCTGTGCTGCATCAGGTTAGAAAGGGGGCTGGTTTCCCATCCCTATCTTTCCCAGCACAAGCATATGTGTGTCTACTCAGAAGTAACTCCCATTGGGCTCAATTAGGCTTGTTCATGAAATGCACACTCTAGAAGTTACCAAGATTCCCATGCATCAAAATAACCCATTTAGGAGCCTTAGGGTACAATCCTATTCAGATGGGTGGTGGTGGTGGTGAATGCCTATCCAGTGCAGGGCAGGAGAAACACAGAGGGGATCGTTCCCTCTGCGCTTCTCCTGCCCTGCATTTTTGGCTAGACAGCCAATTGCGGCTGTTTAGCCGTGGGAGCACGGAGTGAGGAAAGAGGCTGCTGTACGACGTGTTGAATGCATGTTTAGATGAAAAACATCCTCCCAGCACACTGGGAGTTGTAGGACATTTTTCTGCCTAAACATGCATAGAATTACACCCTTAATTGTGATTGACTGTAACAAATGTGACAACTAAGTACACAAATATATTTTCATGGCACAGGTGATACTTTTCTTCTGGAGACCCTATCTTCACAGGTATAATACTTTGCAGTCAACATTTCTGATTCAGATGTTTGAAGAAAAGAAACATTTATAAGTGAAAGCATCTAGATGTTGCCATCTGAAAAAACATTTGAGTTGCAGTACAAGATGTTCACTAAACGTATTGTATTTATCACTTGCATTTTATTTTATGAGCCTCTGCTGATCAGCTATCCCTTTATTATTTTGTACACTCAGTTTAATGATATGCTGTGTGTAAGTACTTGCTGGACTGGAAGAATTTTTTAAAAAGTAATGTTCTGCTTATATCATTGGAAGATGTGTCTAGAGTCCTGGTCAGTTTGTGTTTATTGAATGTGAACAGAGAGGAGATTGGGGTAGCAGGACCCCCGATCAACAAGTCCTTCAGAATGGATCCTACATACATGCGAACCATGCACACTAAGGCTTGGCCATGTGAGTGTGTGTGCACCCAGCTTTTTGCACATTTCCCATCTGCACATAGAGAAGCATAAATACAGACAGTTTTTATGCATAAATACTCTGTCAGTTTATTGAACACATGTAGATCAGGAAGGGGCCTTCAGTCATGAGCCTATTCCCATCTCTAAGTGCAAACAGGACAAGTAATAACTTTTTAACCCAGAGGAGGAAACCATACTAGGCACTTTGAACTAGAAAATGGTTTAATAAATGTACAAAGTAAGAGCTAGGCAGTCATCTTTCCCCTTTCTAGTCCTATAGGGAAAAGTAATTACTTTGCTCAGCCCTTTTTCCTGAGAGAGAACATAAAATTAAACCAACTAATCCACTTCACTGAAGGTACTTAACAAAGCTCAGAGGCTTCAATTAACCACAGCTTAATAAAGGTACTAATCCGTATTAATGAAATCCTTCAACAAATCACACTGAAACAATGTATAAGTAATAATCAGCAAGTTTAACACAGGAACTTGCTGTGGCAAATAGTTGGAATGCACTGTATAATCAAATTCCACAAGATTTAGACCAAATATCAGAACATGTCCAAGGCTTACAAGTAATTTTTCCACAGCTGAATTATTCACATCCTGTGTATTTAAGGGGGGAGGGGTGGTGTTGAATGCACGAAAGCAGTTAAATCAGTAGTCCAAATCAAGTCAAAGCATGCAAGTTATTTTAAGCTATTTAAGTGCCTTTACTTTCAATAACCTCCTCCATGTGAATTCTAAAAATGTAGTTGTTGTTGTTGTTCAGTCGTTAAGCCGTGTCCGACTCTTCGTGACCCCATGGACCATAGCACACCAGGCCTTCCTGTCCTCCGCAGTCTCTTGGAGCATGCTCAAGTTCATATTAATTGCATCAGTGATGCTATTTAGCCATCTCATCCTCTGCCGTCCCCTTCTCCTTTTGCTGTCAGTCTTCCCCAGCATCAGGGTCTTTTCCAGGGAGTTTTCTCTTCGCATTAGGTAGCCAAAATATTTGAGCTTCAGTTTCAGTATCTGTCCTTCCAATGAGCAGTAAGGGTTGATTTCCTTTAGGATGGACTGATTTGACCTCCTTGCAGTCCAGGGGACTCGTAAGAGTCTTCTCCAGCACCACAGTTCAAAAGCATCAATTCTTCGGCGCTCAGCCTTCCTTATAGTCCAGCTCTCACAGCCATACATTACTACTGGGAAAACCATAGCTTTGATTATATGGACCTTTGTCGGCAAGGTGATGTCTCTGCTTCTTACTATGCTGTCTACGTTTGCCATAGCTTTCCTCCCAAGGAGCAAGCGTCTTTTAATTTCATGGCTACAGTCACTGTCTGCGGTGATCTTGGAGCCCAAGAAAATACAATCTGTCACTGCTTCCATTTCTTCCCCTTCTAGATGCCAGGAAGTGATGGGGCCAGATGCCATGATCTTCTTTTTTTAATGTTGAGTTTCAAACCAGCTTTTGCACGCTCCTCTTTCACCCTCAACACGAGGCTCTTCAGATCCTCTTCGCTTTCTGCCATTAGGGTGGTATCGTCTGCATATCAGAGGTTGTTGATAATTCTCCCAGCAATCTTAATTCCGACCTGTGATTCATCCAACCCGGCGTTTTTCATAATGTACTCTGCATATAAGTTAAATAAGTAGGGTGACAATATGCAGCCTTGTCGTACTCCTTTCCCAATTTTGAACCAATCGGTTGTTCCATGTCTGGTTCTTACTGTTGCTTCTTGACCCTTGTAGAGGTTTCTCAGGAGACAGGTAAGGTGGTCTGGTACTCCCATCTCTTTCAGAATTTGCCAGAGTTTGTTGTGATCCACACAATCAAAGGCTTTAGCGTAGTCTATGAAACAGAAATAGACTTTTCTGGAATTCTCTTGCTTTCTCCATGATCCAGCGAATATTGGCGATTTGATCTCTAGTTCCTCTGCCTCTTCGAAACCCAGCTTGTACTTCCGGTAGTTCTCAGTTTGCATGCTGCTGAAGCCTAGCTTGTAGGATTTTGAGCATCACCTTGCTGGCATGTGAAATGAGCACAACTGAGCGGTAGTTTGAACACTCTTTGGTATTGCCCTTCTTTGGAATTGGAATGGAAACTGACCTTTTCCAGTCTTGTGGCCACTGCTGAGTGTTCCAAATGTGTTGGCATATTGAGTGCAGCACTTTAACAGCATCATCTTTTAGGATTTTAAATAGCTCAGCTGGAATACTGTCATCTCCGCTAGCTTTGTTGTTAGTAATGCTTCCTAAGGCCCACTTGACTTCACTCTCAAGGATGTCCGGCTCAAGTTCAGTGACTACACTGTCGTGGCTATCAGGGACATTCAGATCTTTCCTGTATAGTCCTTCTGTGTATTCTTTCCACCTCTTCTTAATCTCATCTGCTACTGTTAGGTCCCTGCCTTCTTTGTCCTTAATCATGCCCATCTTTGCACAAAACATTCCCTTGAGATCTCTGATTTTCTTGAAAAGATCTCTAGTCTTTCCCATTCTATTGTTTTCCTCGATTTCTTTGCATTGTTCATTTAAGAAGGCCTTCTTGTCTCTCTTTGCTATTCTCAGGAACTCTGCATTCAGTTGGATATATCTTCCCCTTTCTCCCTTGCTTTTCGCTTCTCTTCTTTGCTCAGCTACTTGTAAAGCCTCATCAGACAGCCACTTTGCTTTCTTGCATTTCTTTTTCTTTGGGATGGATTGAGTTGCTGCCTCCTGAACAATGTTACGGACCTCCGTCCACAGTTCCTCAGGCACTCCATCTATCAGGTCTAATCCTTTAAATCTATTCCTCACCTCCACTGTATATTCATAAGGGATATGATTTAGGTCATACCTGAATGGTTTAGTGGTTTTCCCTACGTTCTTCAATTTAAGCTGAAATTTTGCCACAAGAAGCTCATGATCTGAGCCACAATCAGCTCCAGGTCTTGTTTTTACTGACTGTATAGAGCTTCTCCATCTTTGGCTACAAAGGACGTAATCAATCTGATTTTGATATTGACCATCTGGTGATGTCCATGTGTAGAGTCTCTTCTTGTGCTGTTGGAAAAGAGTGTTTGCTATGATCAGCGTGTTCTCTTGGCAAAACTCTATGAGCCTTTGTCCTGCTTCATTTTGTACACCAAGGCCATGCTTGCCTGTTATCCCAGTGATTTCTTGACTTCCTACTTTGGCATTCCAATCCCCTATGATGAAAAGGACATCTTTTTTTGGTGTTAGTTCTAGAAGGTGTTGTAGGTCTTCATAGAACCGATCAACCTCAGCTTCTTCGGCCTCAGTGGTTGGGGCATAGACTTGAATTAGTGTGATGTTTCAATGGGTTGCCTTGGATTCGTACTGAGATCATTCTGTCGTTTTTGAGATTGTCCCCCGGTACTGCTTTTCCCAGCCTTTTATTGACTATGAGTGCTATTCCATTTCTTCTAAGGGATTCTTGCCCACAGTAGTAGATATGACGGTCACCTGAATTAAATTCGCCCATGCTTGTCCATTTTAGTTCGCCGATTCCCAAGATGTCAATGTTCAATCTTGGCATCTCATGTTTGACCACCTCCAGCTTACCTTGATTCATTGATCTGACATTCCAGGTTCCTACACAATATAGTTCTTTACAGCATCGGATTTTCTTTTCACCACCAGACACATCCACAGCTGAGTGTCCTTTTGGCTTTGGCCCAGATGCTTCACTCTTTCTGGCACTACTTGGAAATACCCTCTGCTCTTCCCCAGTAGTATATTGGACACCTTCCGACCTGAGGGGCTCATCTTCCAGCATCATATCTTTTAGCTTTGTGATACGTTCCATGGGGTTTTCTTGGCAAGAATACTGGAGTGGGTTGCCATTTCCTTCTCCAATGGACCACATTTTGTCAGAACTCTCTGCCATGACCTGTCCATCTTGGGTGGCCCTGCACAGCATAGCTTATGGCTTTACTGAGTTACGCAAGCCCCTTCGCCACAACAAGGCCGTGATCCATGAAGAGGAAAAAATGTAGTACTAGTTGCTTATTTCTTTTGTTGTGAATTATTACATGGATATGGATAGTCATTTCATTTTATTGATTTTATGTTAATTCCTTTTTTAAAGAAAATCTCAATAAATTTCCTTTTATTCATAATGAAGACACAATATAATCAGGCACTATAAAAGTTTCTGGACAGGAAGAAGAGGTAGAATATTATTTAATATAAGACAATATAGAAATGAATGGATAGGATTCCTGAATATGTGTAGTGGTACACAAAATTTAAGGCTAAAACTAACAAACAGTGGAACAAGATGCTAGCCAGGGTGAGAGGGTGGTGTTGCACTAATGTCCTGCTTGTAGGTTTCCCATGGGCCTCCAGTTGGCCACTGTGTGACCAGAATGCTGGACTACATGGACCCTTGGTCTGATCCAGCATGGCTCTTCTTATGTTCTTATGGGTAAAATAAAACTAATATGAATGTAAAATACATAATTTTATTGGCTTTACAATGAACATACACGTTAGAGGTGAATACAGTGTTCTTCACACAACACATAATTTATAGTATTCTCTGCCAAAAATGTGGTGATGATGGTCATTAGCTTAGATGGGATTGGTCTAATCCAGCATGTTTTGTAGATCAGGATGAGAAGGCTGCCTTGTTACCATTTGCTGTAAGGCAGTATATGTCATGGGGCGGTAAACAAGGAATTCCTTGTTGGCTTGTAGTTCAGTACTATCAGGTACACCAGCAATTACTAACAGAGATGGAAGAGAGAGTCTTTGCTCCACAAGATCTTAAACGATCGCCTGCTTTTCACTGGCCTGGTTTGCACTTAGTGTTAAACCATGGTATGATTTATTGAGATTTGGCTTGTCATTGTGTCTGAAATTATCCCCACAAACAAACCATGGTTTGTTAACCAGCTACAAACCACAAATAGAAGCCATGATTTGTTGTTGCCTTATGAGGTTAGGCTTGTTTAAACCATGACTTGTTCTGATGTCTGAACCAGAACTGTAGTTTATCTTTGGCTTGCTTGCACTGCTGTATGCCCTGAAACAGAGGCACCCAGCAAGAGCAGATGGCAAAATCAATGGGAGATGAACCAGAAACAGGGAAAACAAGAGGGTTTGCTTGCTCATCTGCAAGACAGTTGATAGCTAAAGCAATAAACCATGGTTAGCATAAGCCATTGCTTAGTATTATGTGCGAATGTGAGTCTTGAGCCAGTTGCCTCTTCTGTGTCATCTACTTCAAACACTGCTCATCACTCACTGAAATAGGAGGTGGTGCACAAAAGGCTTTGTTCTTTGAGAGGGCCAAATTAGTTTTGCCTTCATTCAATTGCTTTACCAATTGACATTAGACAAGGCCCCACAGTTCTGATGTTATCTTAACACTCATTATATTTTATATCATTGTATTTATTGTCACTGCTTTGATACCTTTGTGGAAAGCAGTATATAAATTTGAATAATAAATTAAATTAAATTAAACTCTTTTCCACTTCCCATGAACAACAACACAAGCAATGAAATGTGTCTTACTCAAACACAAACATAACATAAATAATAAATTTTGTTTCTTTCATTCCTGCAGTTTATCACTATACCTTACGTTCAATACCACACAGTCATGCTCAGCCACATTAGTGCATTCACTCTCTAATACACACATACAGTATAATGGCATTGTCATCTTTCACCTCCTTCCACACATCCTCAGTCCACTGCTCCCTACCCTAAGACAAAGAAAGTACCTCTTATACAAAAATGATGGAGGAAGTAATCCTATGGCCGCTAGACAGCCATAAGATATGGTGTTTTCTGGGAACTGACCTCCCCCCGCGTCCATGCTGCCTCGGAGGCAGCGCAGAACAGCCTCATCCTCCCATTCACAAGAGGAGTGCAGAGCAGCTGGAAAGGGGTGTGGCTGGGGCATTCTGGAGCGGGGACAGCGTAGCTATGTGTACAACACATCCTATGTGTCGTGCAGCAGCCTTCTTCCCCGCTCCATGCTCCCATGGCTAGACAGCCGCAATCAACTGCCTAGCCAAAAAAGCCGGGCAGGAGAAGTGCAAAGGGAATGATCCCCTCCATGCTTCTCCTGCCCTGCTTTGGATAGGTGGTCGCCTCTGAGTTCGGAGGCAGCCGCCTATGTAGTTAGGATTGTTCCCTAAATTTCATAACTGGTAGCATTATACATTAATGCTATCTTCTTCCTACAGTTAGCTGCAAAAGAAAGATAAATTAAAGCATTGCATTCATTACTCTAGTTTTTAAGATCATTTCAGGCCGAAAGGTCTTTTTCTGCGTCTTGGTGAGAATGTATTCGAATGGTTGACATTTGCTTCGACTTCCTTTGTAGGATGCTACTCTGTAGGTATGATGAGTGCAATAGGTAGGTAGGTAGGTAGGTAGGTAGATAGAACTTTATTATGGTCAAAGACCAGCCCAAAAAAGGAACTACATTAAAATTATCTGCCATATATCCCCAATCAAATTAATAGACACTTCAACACAGTGTAGTACTAATATAATGCATATCAGCCATATTGGGCGAATGGCATTACTCTCCAGACTTTGTCTTTCATCCAGCTAGGTAAGTCTGAGTTCCCTCAACATCCTTCTTCGAACACCTATCGCGGCCGCAAAAAAATTGGCGGCACTATATGTAAATATCGAATTAGTGTCAGACAACAATATATAGGTATATTGTTGTCCTGTACGACCTGGAAAGCGATTCATCAGTGGGGAGATGAGCGTGGCATAAATATATCTATAAAATATACACCACAACAAAACATGCTCTGTAGTTTCTATGTGTTCCATGCCACAGGGGCAAAGGCGGTCTGACCAGGAGATCTTTTTATACCATCCCTCCAAAACTGCCAAGGGGAGTCCACTTAGACAGGCCAAAGTAAATGCCCTTCTATATTTATGCAGTTCCAGTTGTTCAAGATTGGGTGCAGCTATTACGATGTATCTGTAGTCCTCCCTAAGATAGAATTCTGGGACACTAATGAGGTCACTTTATCTCTCAACATCTGCAATGCACTGCTTGATAGTCTCCATTGCCTGTTCCAAACCCATATTTAATAAAGTCCGCAAGGGAAGACCCAAGAAAGCTATTTTCTGTTCAGTTGACTAAATCCAATTGGATTTAAAATTGTCTTGCAAAATTAGCGGGGCAAGGCCAGTAGGAAAATATGACAGTCTCAGCCGGTACACAAGAATAGCCACCCAAACCCTAGCTTCAATTTTGATCTGGCCAGTCTCTAATCTTATCTTTGCATTGGAGACATCCCTAGGAACACCCAATATTGCCCTCAAAATGGGTGCAGTATTGTATAATACTCTTTCCTCCTTCCTAAGCTCTTTTGTTTCAAGCTTAATTTGGTTTATTATCAGGTGTATTTAACATTGTATTGTTCAATGCACCTGATAAGCCCCAGTGTATTGAACACTGGGGCTTTTGATCTAAAAAGTCATTTTCTGAAACATATTTCTATAGTATAGGCTCATTTTAGAAATCGCTCTATGGCTATTTCTTCTGTGAAAGATCTATTAATATGCAGAGTTGCACACTAGAGCAGAAAATGAGCATTTTTGGCAGGCAGACCCAATCTGTGTCTAATAACCTTGGATAGCCTCAATGATGTCAAACTTGGCCTGTATATCACACAGCAACAATAGAGGGTATGGCTTTGCTTTCTCCTTAACATTCAAACCACATGAGTAAAGAACACTCGGAAAATCAAGAAAAATGAATATCAAATCAAAACATTTCCATAATGATTAATCTTAATACTTTTCCCCTTTATTATTGTAGGTGGCAGTGTGAATATTTTTATATCTCTAGAAATATGTGCTCATAATCATTCTATGTTCTTAAAATCAATTTATTTATTTATTTATTCATTTCATTTCTATACTGCCCAATAGCCGAATCTCTCTGGGCAGTTCACAAAAATTAAAACCAAACAACACACAATAAAACAATTTAAAATATATAGAACATTAAAACCACAATATAACAATACAACCACAATAAAACCTAGCAGCAGTGCAAGAGTATAAAATACAGATTTAAAACAGCAAAGATAAAAATTTAGAAAGCTAAAATGCTAAAATGCCTGGGAAAATAAAAAGGTCTTCACCTGGTGCCGAAAGGAATACAATGTAGGCGCCAGGCGAACCTCACTAGGGAGCTCATTCCAGAGCCGGGGTGCCACAGCAGAAAAAGCCCTCCTCCTAGTAGCTACCCGCCTCACTTCCTTTGGCAGGAGCTCACGGAGAAGGGCCGCTGATGATGATCTTAAGGTCCGGGCAGGCACATATGGGAGGAGGCGATCCTTCAGGTAACCTGGCCCCAAGCTGTTAAGGGCTTTGAATGTTAACACCAGCACTTTGAATCGGGCCCGGAAATGGAGTGGCAGCCAGTGCAGCTGGAAAAGTACTGGCGTAATATGAGCTCACAGGCCAGTCCCTGTTAACAATCTTGCTGCCCTATTTTGGACCAGCTGAAGTTTCCGGACCGTTTTCAAAGGCAGCCCCACGTATAACGCATTGCAGTAATCCAGACGAGAAGTTAACAGAGCATGGATAACTGTAGCTAGGCTATCTCTGTCCAGATAAGGGCGTAGTTGGTATACCAGCCTAAGCTGATAAAAAGTGCTCCGTGCCACTGAGTTCACATGTGCCTCAAGTGACAGTTCTGGATCCAAGAGCACCCCCAAACTATGAACCTGATCCTTTAGGGGGAGTGCAACCCCCTCCAGAACAGGTTAAATATCACCTAGCCGGGCAGACGAACCACCCACTAACAGTACCTCCGTCTTGTCTGGATTGAGTTTCAGTTTATTAGCCCTCATCCAGTCCATTACCATGCCCAGGCACTGATTCAGAACAGCCACTGCCTCACCTGGTTTTGATGAGAAAGAGAGGTAGAGCTGGGTGTCATCTGCATATTGATGGCACCTCAGCCCACACCTCCGGATAACCTCCCCCAGCGGTTTCATGTAGATGTTAAACAGCATGGGGGATAAAATAGAGCCCTGTGGAACCCCATGGCATAATTGCCATGGCACAGAGCAGTAATCCCCCAGCACCACTTTCTGGAATCGGCCATCCAAGTAGGAGCGGAACCACTGTAGTGCAGTGCCTCCAACTCCTAACCCAGACAATCTATCCAGAAGGATACCATGGTCGATGGTATTGAAAGCCGCTGAGAGGTCCAGGAGAATCAACAGGGTCACACTCCCCCTGTCCCTCTCCCGGCAGAGGTCATCCCACAGGGCGACCAAGGCAGTTTCCGTTCCAAAACCAGGCCTGAAGCCCGATTGAAATGGATCTAGATAATCCGTTTCATTCAACAGTGCCTGGAGCTGTCCTACAACCACCCGCTCAAGCACCTTGCCCAGGAAGGGGATGTTGGCCACTGGTCTATAATTGTTAACATCCTCTGGGTCCTGGTTAGGCTTTTTCAGGAGTGGTCTAATTACTGCCTCTTTTAAAGCGGCAGGTACCACTCCCTCTCTCAAGGAGGAATTTACAACCTCCTGGACCCAGCCGGACAACCCCTCCTTGTTTGATTTAATAAGCCATGAAGGGCAAGGATCAAGCACACAAGTGGTCGATCGGACTTGGCCAAGCACCTTGTCCGCATCCTCAGGCCTCAGTAACTGAAACTCATCCAATAAAACTGGACCAGACGGTGCTCTGAACGCCTCTACCAATGGAACTGCATTAATGGTGGTGTCCAATTCATGACGAATCTGAGCGACTTTATCCTCAAAGTGCCATGCAAACTTGTCACAGCGTGTTACCAAGGGTTCCACCGTCTCTCTCCCTGGCCCAGAATGTAACAGGCCGCGAACCACTCGGAAAAGCTCCGCCGGACAACACTGAGAAGATGCAATGCTGGTGGAAAAGAACTGTCTCTTTGCCACCCTCACCGCCACAAAGTAGGCTTGATAGTGGGCTCTTACCTGTGTTCGGTCAGACTCAGCACGAGTTTTCCTCCACCTGCGTTCTAGCCGTCTCCCCTCTTGCTTCATTGCCCTCAGCTCAGGTGTATACCAAGAAGCTGGCCGGGCTCTGCTCAGAGGGAGAGGGCGCTTGGGCGCAATCGTGTCAACCGCCCGAGTCATCTCTGCATTCCACAGAGCGACCTGGGCTTCGACAGGAGCACCAGCCATACTAGCAGGAAAATCCCCAGAGCCCTCTGGAATCCATCGGAATCCATTAATCTCCGGGGCGGACCATTTTAATAGGTCCCCCACCCTTGCAGAGGGGAAAGGCCTCCAGGAGTCTAAACCTCAGCAGGAAGTGATCTGACCATGACAAAGGGACAGATGTTAATTCCTCCACTTTCAGATCACCATCCTCCTGCCCAGTCGAGAAAACCAGATCAAGCGTGTGTCCTTTTATATGCGTTGGGCCGATGACATGTTGGGACATTGCACATTGTTTCTGAATGGTTAAGACACATCTGAGACTGCTGTCCTAACATTGTATCAAGTGAATGACTATGGCATGGCAAGGTCTGAAAAGTAAGACAACAAGGCAAATCTGGGTAAGATAAATTGACAAAGTATGGGGGAAAGTGTTTTATGGCAGGCAGGAGTATAAGTGACCAAAGTCTCTTCAGGCTTGACCTTGAAGCTTCTGTGAGGTTAGGCATTGTCACATGATTTTGATGTGTTATATTTGACATTTGTGTAGCTCCTGTGGATCTGTTGAGCTCCCTAAAAACCCCTTCTGCAGTCAGGATAGGAGTACAGACTTCTTCCTAACAGACTAAAGCTCTCAGGTTTAGGACACTTTTCAGGTGTTCATGTGGAATGTATATGCATTCCAGTGGATAAATGACTGATATACATCAAAGTCCTATTTGTGGTACTCATCTGTGTACAATTAAGGTGCATGGATCTGGGGGGAGGGAGGCTCCATTCCCAAGTTATGTGCATTCTCTAGAACATCTGTAGGAAATCCTGCATGGATAATTGCAACTAGAGATTGCTCTGTACATACAGCTATACACATAAGGGGTCTCCCTTCATGCATAGAGTGGGGTGGAGCCTGCCTTCCCCCCATATATTCATTGTAGGTGGATAAATGGCTGAAAGGGGGATTCTGTTGCAGTTTATTGAGATAATCCCCTGGGATATTGTTTAAGGCATACAGAGTAGTCATAGTCACATTGCTTCTTTGCTTACCATATGCCAAAAGATTTTCATATGTCAGCCAAATGTATTAGGAATGATGTTGATTTTAATAACATCTTGGCAAGCAGAACAAATCTGTTTCCTAGTGACAGCGACCTTTTTTTAAAAATCAGGAGGTAAGGAAAATGCAGCAGCATTCATGTCAAAGTCGTATGAAGAAAAATCTTAGCATATTAATTAATTTTGCTTTCATTTTCAAAGAGAGATGGAACAAATTTAAGTATGCAGCTATTATAATATGTATTAAATAGTAATATTCTTGAATTTAATGGGGCTATTTATTATTACTTATAGCTAAACACTGATACATGAATTAGCACAACAGTGTTCCTCATCTAAAGATATTACATAATATTATTCATAAAAACAAAGACAGCTATGCTGGTCTATGAGAGGAAAAATCCAAAATCCACAAATCCGTTACTTTCATTAGGTCCAACCAAAACACCACAAAAGTTTGCGCAAACTTTTGAGTCAGGCTAGGAGGTTGAAAACAAAAACAAAAAAAGAGGATTGGGGAAGCATAGAGAAGTCCAAACATAAGCCCAGATGTTGTGTCCATGAAGTCTGCAGTTTGGAGATTGCAGACTGAATGAAATTGTCTGTGGTAGATGTTGCAGGTGTCACCTAACATTCTAGGATAAAGAAGCAATATTATTCACAGGGAGAAGCTAAGAGTGGCAGAGAGGTTGATGGATGAGACCTTCAGGGACCTATTACCTGTGTCCCACTCCCAGGGTGACAGCTCCTCTGCTGTCATGGAGAATGCGGGTCTCAGGGAAGGACGGCGTCATTCTGAGGAAGAGGGAAATGATCCCTTAGAAGGGACCCATTCTTCAGAAGACAAACAAATATCCTCTCTTGCCGAGGATGTGCCTCCAGGGGGAGGGGAACTTGTGGTAGTGGGAGATTCGATCATTACACACATAGACAGCTGGGTTTGTGGTGGGCATGTAGACCTGCCTGGTGCAAAGGTTGCGGATATCACGCACCATCTAGATAGTCTAGTAGATAGTGCTGGGATGGAGTCAGTGGTCGTGGTCCATGTTGGTACCAACGATGTGAGGAATTGTGGTCGTGAGGTCCTGGAAGCCAAATTTAGGTTGTTTGGTAGGAGGTTGAAATCCAAGACCGCCAAAGTGGCTTTCTCGGAAATGCTACCTGTTCCACGTGCAGGACCAGCTAGACAGGCAATGCTGAGGAGTCTCAATGCGTGAATGAAATGGTGGTGCCAGGAGGAGGAGGAGGTCAGATTTGATAGGCACTGGGGAACATTTTGGGACAAGGATGGGCTTCACTTGAACCAAAATGGAACCATACTGCTGGCACTAAACATAAAAAGGGTGGCAGAGTAGCTTTTAAATTAAACCCTGGGGGAAAGCTGACAGAAGCTGGGAAGCATCCAGTTTGGGTTAAACCATCCCAAAGGGATGAAGATGAAAATGTTTTTGCCCAAATGTTGAAGGGGAGGAAATAGGCCAGGAGCACATGGTAGAACATAATAGCAAATCAAAGGGGCCAGTGTCCCATAGCAAAAGATGCACACGCCAGAGGCATCTGAGGAAGGATACCGTGTATAGGTGTTTCTATGCAAATGCTAGAAGCCTCTGTGCCAAAATGAGAGAGTTGGAGTACTTGATTTTAAAGGAAAACCTGGATATAGTGGGCATTACTATATGGTGAATGGTGGAGAGAACCAGTGAGATACAGTCATCTCTGGATATAAACTCTATAGGAAGGACAGGGAAAGGCGTACTGGGGGAGGTGTTGCCCTGTACGTCAAAGAGGGCATAGTGTTGAGCGGACTAGAACACCTAAAAGGGATAGGTTTTTCCACAGAAGCTCTGTGAGTGACAATACCAGGCTCCAAAACTAATTTAGTGCTAGGAACATGCTATTGTCCCCCAGACCAGAATGCTCAGACTGACCTTGAGATGGAAAACAAAATAAAAGAGGCCTCCAAACAAGGAAGTGTTGTAATAATGGGCGACTTCAGTTACCCCCAACTTGATTAGATAAATGCATGTTTCCACCATGAGAAAGAGGTTAAATTTCTAGATGCCCTAAATGATTGTGCCCTAGAACAGTTGGTCATGGAACTGACCAGAGGGGAGGCGACCTTGGATTTAATCCTAAGTGGTGTCGCCCAGAACCTAGTACAAGATGTAAATGTTGTTGAACCAATTGGAAACAGTGATCACAGTGCTATCGGATTTTATATATATTTAAGTGGAAAATTGCCCAGGAAGTCCAACACAGTCACATTTGACTTCAAAAGAAGAAACTTCTCTAAAATGAAGGAACTGGTGAAACAGAAGTTAAAAGGGGGAGTCAAAAGGATTAAATCCCTTGAAAATGTTTGGGGATTACTCAAAACCACAATAATAGAAGCCCAGCTAAAATGTATAACATAGGTTAGGAAAGGTAGCACTAAGTCCAAGAGGTCACCGGCATGGTTAATGAGCAGTGTTAAGGGAAACAGTATTAGAGAAAAGAGAGCTTCTTTCAGAAGATGGAAGTCTTGCCCAAGTGAGGAAAACAAAAGGGAGCACAAGTTTGCACAAGGATGATGCAAACAGGCAATAAGAGATGGAAAAAGCATTTTGAAGAGCATATCGCTAGCAACATCAAGGCCAAAAATAAAGAATTCTTTAAATACATCAGAAGCAGAAAACCAGTAGGGAGGCAGTTGGACCATTGGATGACAATGGAGTTAAAGAAGTACTGAAGGAGGACAAGGAGGTTGTACAGAAGTTGAATAATGAATTCTTTTCATCCATCTTCACTGCAGAAGATATAGGAAAGATACCTGTGCCTGAACTGATGTTTTCAGGAAGGGAGTCTGAGGAACTGAGGCAAATAGTGGTGACAAAAGATGACGTTCTCAACCTTATCGATAAATTGAAAGAAAATAAATCACCGGGCCCAGATGGTATCCACCCTAGAGTTCTCAAAGAACTCAAATATGAAATTGCTGATCTTCTAACCAAAATATGCAACATGTCCCTAAGATCACCCTCTTTACCAGAGGACTGGAAGATGGCCAATGTAACACCATTTTTCAAAAAGGGATCCAGGAAATTACAGGCTGGTTAGCTTAACGTCTGTTCTGGGTAAATTGGTTGAAGGCATTACTAAAGATAAAATTAGTAAGCATATAGAAGGACAAGCCCTGCTGAAAAAGAATCAACACAGCTTCGTAAAGGTAAGTCTTGTCTCACTAACCTTTTAGAGTTCTTTGAGAGTGTCAGTAAACATGTAGGCAGGGGTGATCCGGTAGACACTGTTTACTTGGACTTCCAATAGGCCAAAGTCCCTCACCAAAGACTCCTGAGCAAACATAGCAGTCTTGGAATAAGAGGGCAGGTCCTCTTATGGATCAGTAACTGGTTAAAGAACAGAAAGCCAAGACTAGGAATAAATGGTAAATTCTCCCAGTGGAGAGAAGTAAATAGTGGGGTCCCACAGGGATCTGTATTAGGACCAATGCTTTTCAACCTGTTCATAAATGATCTGGAATTAGGAGTGAGCAGTGAAGCGGTCAAGTTTGCGGATGACACCAAATTATTTAGGGTGGTTAAAACAAAAAGGGATTGTGAGGAGCTCCAAAAGGATCTCTCCAAACTGGGGGAATGGGCATCTAAATGGCAAATGCAGTTCAATGTAAGCAAGTGTAAAGTGATGCACATTGGGGCAAAAAATCCCAACTTCAAGTATAGCCTGATGGGATCTGAGCTAGCGGTGACTGACCAAGAAAGAGATCTTGGGGTTGTGGTGGACAGCTCAATGAAGATATCAACCCAGTGTACAGCCACTGTAAAAAAAGGCAAACTCCATGTTAGGCATAATTAGAAAAGGGATTGAGAATAAAACTGCCAATATCATACTGCCCTACAATATCATACAAATCTACGGTGCGACCACACTTGGAATACTATGTACAGTTCTGGTCACCACACCTAAAAACAAGATATTTTTAGGGATGTACGAAAGTCACTTACCTTTTCGCAGGGGTGCTTCGCGGTGGGGGGGAGGCGCTTCGCTTCTCCCCCTGAAGTTCAGGCGAGGGGGGGGAGGCGTCCCGCCTCGCCCGGCCGAAATTCAGGCCAGCGGGGGAGGCTTCCCGCCTCGCCCAGCCGAAATTCAGGCTGGGGAGAAGCGCCCCATCTCCCCGGCCGCGAAACAAAGTGTAAAAAACAAAAACAAAACCCGTGATAGGCTACGTAACGATTAACGTAGCCTGTCACAGCTAGATTTCCAAAGTCAGCCATGATAGGCTACGTAAATCGTTACGTAGCCCATCACGGCTGACTTTGAAAAAAGAAAAGAAAAGTGTAGTCTACGTAAATCTTTATGTAGACTACCGGGACCAAATAAGGAACGCAAATGGCGCCCATAGGGCGCCGCCATTTGCATACGCGCTTTTTTGTTTTTTCCCAAAGTCACCCGTGATAGGCTACGTAACGATTTACGTAGCCTATCACAGCTGACTTTGGAAATCTAGCCGTGATAGGCTATGTTAATCGTTACGTAGCCTATCACGGGGGTTTGTTTTGTTTTTTTACACTTTGTAATGCCGCCCCCGCCCCCGACGAAAGGCCGACGAACCGCCGCCGGGACCCACCGCCGGGAGGGACATTCACCAAAGGTAAGTCCCATCCCGGGGGGGGCGGGGGGGCGGAGAATTTCACCGCCGATTTCGGGGTGCCGAATGCATTGGTGCTCGGCCCCCCGAAGATTCGGGGAGAAATTCTCCGCCATCCCTAGATATTGTAGAGCTGGAAAAGGGCAAAAATGATCAAGGGGCTGGAGCATCTCCCCTATGAGAGAAGGTTACAACAGCTGGGATTGTTTAGCTTGGAAAAAAGGAGGGTAAGGGGAGACATGATAGAGTTCTACAGAATTATGCATGGTGTGGAGAATGTGGATAGGGAGACAATTTTCTCCCTCTCTGAAAATACTATAGCCCGGGGTCATTCTATGAAGCTGATTGGTGGGAGATTCAGGACAGATAAAAGGAACTACTTATTCACACACCACATAGTTGGACTATGGAATTTGCTGCCACAGGAAGTGGTGATGGCCACCATTTTGAATGGCTTTAAAAGGGGGTTAGACAAATTCCTGAACGAAAAGGCTATCAATGGCTACTAGTCTTGATGCCTTAGTACCAGAGGCAGTGAGCCTATGTATACCAGTTGCTGGGGAACATGGTTGGGAGGGTGCTGTTGCACTCATGCCCAGCTTGTGGGTCCCTGGTCGACAGCTGGTTAGCCACTGTGTGAACAGAATACTGGACTAGATGGTCCATCTAGTCAAATACAAGACCAAAGTATTGTGGGATAAAGACTCACATCTTTATTAAAGGAATAACTTAGAAGCTGCAACAAGAAAGCACTAAGTCCAAATGCAGGCACCCATTCCCTATGTAAGACTGTTAAAGTCCAGCTACCCCACACCCCCTGTACAATTCCACCCTGGCTCCAGGCAGCAGATTGAACTCAATCACATCCATGCCTTTCAATGTCATGGCTCCACCCCATGCCCACTGGCCGATGTTCACTGGGGCAAACCTTCCAGGGTCCAGTGGTGGCCTCCTCTCACATTCCTTTGAGTTGACTAGTAGTGAGGTCTACGCTAGCCCAGCCAACCATCACCATCCAGTGCCTCAGGTGCTTACCAGGATAACTAATTCGACTTCTTGAGTGCCCATGCTATCTGTCACAAGAGGGTGAGGAACAGGGCACAAACAGCTTAAACTCCCCAGATTGACCCTGCACTAGCATCTGAGTGCAACAAGAAGCACTTCCACATCTTTGTCTATAATGGGGGGGGGGGACGGACTTGCCCCAGCTTGGTTGCCAAGGAGGGATTATCTGCATTTCTCATTTATATGATTGCATAGAACACGGTATCATAGAATAGTAGAGTTGGAAGGGGCCTATAAGACCATCGAGTCCAACCCCCTGCTCAATGCAGGAATCCAAGTCAGAGCATCCCTGAAAGATGGCTGTCCAGACTTTTCTTGAATGCCTCCAGTGTGGGAGAGCCCTCTACCTCTCTAGGTAACTGGTTCCATTGTCATATTGCTCTAACAGTCAGGAAGTTTTTTCCTGATGTTCAGATGGAATCTGGCTTCCTGTAACTTGAGCCCATTATTCCATGTCCTGCACTCTGGGATAATCAAGACGAGATCCTGGCCTTCCTCTCTGTGACAACCTTTCAAGTACTTGAAGAGTGCTATCATACCTCCCCTCAATTTTCTCAAGGCTAAACATGCCCAGTTCTTTCAGTCTCTCCACATAGGGCTTTGGTTCCAGTCCCCTGATCATCACTGCCCTCCTCTGAACCCTCTCCAGCTTGTCTGCATCCTTGTTAGTGCGGGGCCCAGAACTGGACACAGTACTCCCGATGAGGCCTAACCAGTGTTGAGTAGAGGGGAACTAGTACTTCCCGGGATTTGGAAGCTATGTTTCTATTAATGCAGCCCAAAATAGCATTTGCCTTTTCTGCAGCCGCATCACATTGTTGCTCATATTCAGCTTGTGATCTACAACAATTCCAAGATCCTTCTCGCTTGTAGTGTTGTATCCCCCATCTTGTGCATTTGGCTTCTTTTTCCTAGGTGCAGAACTTGGAATTTATCCCTATTAAATGTCATTCTGTTGTTTTCTGCCCAGCGTGCCAGTCTATCAAGATCACTTTGAATTTTGTTTCTTTCTTCCAAGGTATTAGCTAGGCGACTTGGTGCCCTTCAGATGTTTTGGAATACAACTCCCATAATCCCTGGCCATTGGCTACAGTGGCTGGGGCTTAAAGCAATTGTAGCCCAGAACATCTGGAAGGCAACCGTTTGCCTACCTCTGGCATAGAGGAATTTGGCAGTGTGAACCAGCTCTCACAGTTTTCAGCTCCAGCAGCCTTTGATTCTAGCACTCATACACATCAATGATTCCCTAAAGTGAACAAGTGCCCCATAGCATGATTTAGCCATAGCAATACTAAATGCTTCAACATGGCATTGTCAGTGTGAAGGTCTTCTAGTTGATTTTATGTTCAAAGAGAAAATTCTGTGAATAAAGGATTATTTAAAATTGCAGAGTCTTGTGAACCTTGTTTTCAGTTACCCTTAAATTATTCCTTATTTTTAATGCAGTTTAAAAAGTTGTATCAAATAAAGTATGTTCCTCTTTCTGAGATAACGTACAGTGATAATAAAGTATCACATTTCATTTCTTCCTGTTGTGTACTTGGGTACAAAGGACAATTGAAGATTGTTCTTGGAAGAACTCAAATGGCAATTTTTTCTTCGTATCAGATAATACAGAATGAACAGCGAGTGCAGGAAGTGTGAACGATAGGGGTAAAAGTTCAGTTGTTTGTGATCTTGTAATACTTGTAGTGTCAGAGTGCCAAGAAAAATACAAGGAACATTTAAAAATGTCTGCCAAACATTATTCCATTGCCTGCAATGTCATGTAACCAGGAGAAGTTTGGATGGCCAGACAGAAATATACCTGTATTATATAGCAGTTGTGTAGTCATCTTGAATGTTAAAGCATCCATCTAGGCTTAACAAGTCTGCATCTGGTCAAAAGATTATAATCTCCAGACTCCATCAGTTTTTTGTTCTGTGGATGTCAACTAAGAATAGTTAACGCCTACTCTCTGATCCAGCTACGACATAAACAGTTTTACATATTCATATTACTTGCTAAATTAGTAACCATGAGCCTAAATCAGTTGTGTGTTCAAATAAACAACCAGTCTGCAATGTGTTGCTTTGAACGGGATGCACATTCTAATGTGTATTTGAATGTGCATCTCTATTGACATTGTAATGTCCCACCACCAAAAATGTTTAGATCTGAATGTATGTTCGGCAATTTTTCTGCAATAAAATTTATGTTTGTTGAACAGCTTCTTAACTTGGTTCATATGAAACTCAGTGCTTACCCACTTCATCTTCCACCTCACTTCTTACCACTTGCCCTACTTGATTAGTAACTTGTTGGGTTTTGGCAAACTATACTTTGTCATTGCATCTGAACCGGTAAATTATGTCTTATGTTCTTACCAAGATTGGAAAACAGATTCTAGATTTCATCTTGTAGAGCTCATGTAAACTATATTTTGGTGGTTTGGGTATAACGACAAGAGTATGGTTTTCCCCAAACCAGGAAGTTACTAATCAAGCAGAGCACCTGTGTGGAGCGGGAGAAGGGAACACTTCTGCACAAGACATTGATGTAATGCCCAACCATGGTTCTGCTAAAAGATATTTGTATTAGATTAAAGTCTACCTCAGCTGTAGGCATTGGAACATGGAGATCGCATGCTTTATATAGTAGTTAATAATTTGTTTCCTTCAAATACACACATGTAGTTTTAATATGTAATTTGAAAGAGGACTTGTGTGATTTTGTGACTTCAATTGATATATAGTTAAGATTTGTTTCATCATTCTCTCCTCCAGAGCCAAGTCCTTTAAGTAAAACTGAGCAGCTTTAATTATTTATTTAATTCATTTTTAGCCAACTTCTCAGACAATTATTGTCTCCCAAAGCAGCTCATATCAATAAAGAGAGAGAGACAGCCCTGCCATCACAAACTAAAATGACAAGACACATAAGGAAAGGGGAGTAAAGGGAGAAGGAAGAGGAGGGATATCAGTTTTTCAAAGCCAGAACAAGTTGGGTGATGAGCTTTCAGCAGGCATTTAAATGCCCTTTGGGCCAGGTTGATCTTCCCTTACTGGTGTTCTTGCTTGAAGGAGGCTCTTCTCCTTAGGCCAATGGATGGGGCCTGAGTGCTCTTTCCTCTTCCTTCTGCAGTCCCAGGGCAACTGTCAGTTGGATCCAAGTGCTCTTTCTGCAATGGCTCCTTCTCTGGTTGATGGATGAACCAAGCTGGTGTCCCCCTTGCCTTGATGTTATTCTTGGGAAGCAGGCAGTGCAGCCTCCTAATGGCCATAGGTCCCCTGGCTGATGGCTCCCCTTCTGCTCTTCGGTCACAAGGCAACACAGATTAATAGCATCGAAAGTATCTGGCTTGTATCCAAAGGCCCTCCCACATGCTCATCGCAGCCCTGCAGAATTCTTCCAATTTCCCCAACCTGATGAAGCCCCCCATCCTATGGTGTCAGGAGTCACTCTTAGGAGCACAGATGGTGCAGTGGAGGAAAGCTCCATCGTATGGTTGGAATTCTGTTCGCACTTTTCTGAATCCATTTTCCAGTTATATCTATTTGCAAGGGGGAATCTGGTTCTGTGTCAGATTTCCCTTGATGTAAACCAGGAATAGGTAAATTAGTGTCCTCCAGAACTCAGCATCAGCCCCACCCAGCATTGCCATTGATCAGGGATTATGAGAGTTGCTGTCCAAAACTTCTGGAGAGTGCAAGGTTGCCTAACCCTGGCCTAGACTGTAAGAAAACATGCCTTTTCTGAAAGGGCTGCATCCTTATTTTACACATTACAGCCTGAAGTGAAGCATTTTTTCCTGTTCATAATAAATAATAGAATTATCTTGTGGAAAATCACAAGATTTTGGAGGTTGTGCAGCTGCATTGCTTAGTTGGTATAGAGTCCACAGTTGCGAGATTTTCAGCCTGGACAGCCTAACTGCAAATGCTATTCCAATTCAAATAAAACATGTAAGATTCAAGTTGCTTTAGTAGTGTTCTTTTATCTGTACAGCTTCATTATTCACAGAAGAACAGACTAAACCTGCTTTGTTTTCCTCATGATGAAGTTAATCTTTGCACTGTAGAGATTAGCGAGGTTATGACACCACTAGCTAAATCTATCCTTCCCACAGCTCTTACTACTAAAGCTGACCAGCATCAATAATTCTTAACAGAACCACCCAAGAATTCATTGCCTTACTTATTAAGGCAAGAGTGTGATTTGAATCACCCTGAGCCTCTATTTCCTTGATCACCAGCTAAAGATCCCTGATACATACGAACAAACTTTCCCAAGGAATTCCTGCAGTTGACCTGGCTTTGATAGTCATTGTTGCTGATTAGGAGTCAAAATGTCAGTTGTTTATTGCTTTTGAGTATACGAGATTGAGTTTAATTTTATTAACATGACTTTTTCATGGCTTTTATGTGATAGGTTTTAAACCATGCTTTGTCAATCTGTATTCAAAGGGGCTAATCAATATGGGAAAATCAGCAAAGCTTGAGCTTGTTGAAGTTCTCTGAGTTCCACCTCAAGGCTCAGTCCACCTTGTTCCCATTTCCGATTGCGAGGGCTTTTTTTCCTGTTTAAACATTTGGGTGTGCATTGCCTTAAAGTGCACATCCAAATGCGTACTTCTCCCCATTGACTAAAGTGTAAAAAGGCACAATTTTCAAAAATGAACAATTTTTAAATGCGCATTTTCCTAAGGTGTGCATTTTGCGAATGACAATCGCAAGCTCGGAAATATGCACGCTTTGCCCAGAAAATGCGCTCACATTTGAGGAAAGTTCCAGTCTTAAATGAAAGGAAACAAAATTCTCATACATACCCTCTAACCAGGAGGAAGTTAACCTGAACCAAGGATCAGACCTGGAATCTCTTTACTGTGCCTGACCTCAGTTCTGTAGCATCGGATGCTCCACTGGTCATGTACAGCATGCTTTTTTCCCCTTGCCACAGAATAGCCACAATCAGTCCCTTTCATCCAGAGGAGCAGGCTAATCTCCTTTAAAAATTAAGCAGTGCTGACCAGAAAAAGAAAACAGACCACTATTGCAATGTGCAGATCACACAATTAATAAACAAGTATTTTTCCCAACTTTCCATTAATGCAGTATCCTTATTAATACTCAAAGTCTTGGGACTATGAAAAGTGCATAGCTTAGTGGAAGAGCGCATGCCTTGCAAGCAAAAGATTCCAGGTTCAATCCCCAGCATCTTTAGGTAGGGCTGGGATAAACTCCTGCCTGGAAACCCTGAAAGATGCAGCCAGATGCAGCCAGTCAGTGTAGTCAGTACGAGAGCTAAATAAACCAATTGTCTGGCTCAGTATAAGGCAGCTTACTATGTATGACTATTGATAGTCTGATAGCTGTGATGATGGAGCCTTGATGTTTAGCTAACACAATGATGTTGTCACACTCTGTGGAATGAGTGGCCTTGTGAAAATGCCTCTCAGGTAGTTCAATCCATTTTTTAACAATACCATTTCCAAATACGTTCATTTTTAAAGTACCACTTTGTTAAATTTACAAGTTATGCTGGAGTGTAAGCAAAGAGGAGAATGGGTTTGTGAGACAGCACCTTCCTCCTAAAATTAGGAGAGATTATACCATCATATATGGGAAATTGCCTGCTACTAACTCTTTTCCATACACCCATGTACATTTAGATTGCTGCAATGCTTTGTATGTGGAGCTGCCATTGAAGACAACTGGAAACTCCAGTTAGTAAAAAAAAATATGGTGGTTAGGGTACTGACTGGAACTGGGCATTTTGAACATATTCCACCAGTATTGAATCATCTTCACTGGCTTTCAGCTTGTTTCTGGGCCCAGTTCAAAATGCTGGTATTAACGTATAGAACCCTTCATGGCTTGGGGCCACAATATCTGAAGGAGTGCCTCTTCTTGTACATTCCTACCTGATCCCTGGGGTCATTGTCAGAGGGCCTGCTCTGAGAGCCCTCTCCACTCAGGAGAGGGTCTTTTCAGTAATAGCTCCCCGTTATGGAATACCCTCCTGTAAGGGTCCAGCTGATGCCAACCTTGTTATGTTTTGCGGGGCCAGGCTAAACCCCTTTTTGTTCTCTCAGGACTTTTAATCATCTACATTTCTGCTGTGATGATGTGTTTTTAAGTAGTTTTATCTGCTTAATTTTTAGATTTTCTCATGATGCCTGTTTTAGCTTGTGCTGCTTTTAGTTGATTGCTGCTTTTAATTGATTGTTTCTGTATTTGATTTATATGGATTTTGGATTTTGAGGGTGTTTTTATTGTATGCCATTCTGAGAGCTACTAGCTATAGGGCAACTAATACATCTTAGAAAAAAAATCAGACTGAAATAAAATAAATACACATACACACTCCTGCTCCTGCTCCCACCCGTTGGCAAGCAATCGTAATATCCCAGGTTTAGACAAAGAGGGAACCCAGCTGCATGGGACTTATTACTCAGGAACTGGGATAGAACCTGGGTTTGGTGCCAGATTTGTATGTCAGAGCTTATATACACATAACATATTTCTTGAGATGTGAGCATCATCTGCTGTCATTGTAAATGCCCGTCATTTTCTCCATTGTTCCTAAGTCCATGTTCACCAAGAATCATCTAACCTTTATATTATAACTACAAGTTGGTTCCCTGTGAACACAGTTCATGGAAAAAAAATAAAATCTAAAGAAAGGTTTAACTTAACTAAAGGTGTACAGAGACTTTTACATGTTCTTTGTTAAATTTAACAGCTGGAGACTTCCTTTCTGAGCAATAACTAAACTTTGATGGGTTTACTTTTAACTGTAGGTATCTCTTAATCCATTCATGATTTGTTTACAGGCCGTATGTTACTTCCATATTAATGTACTTTGGCCTGCACCTATGTTTATAAAGGTGTACAGAGACTTTTTTGTGTTCATTATTTCATTTTGCTCCAATTTGCAATTAATTATGTTTGTTTAATCATACTTGACATTTTTTATATTAAAAATAAAACTTTATAGTACATTGTTATAGAAGATAGCCTAATTCATTTTCTTAAAAAAAGCTTTATGGACATAAACTCCTGATTTTGAATTATAATGAAAAACATTGTTATTCATGGATTCTGCATGTCAAGAGCTTTCCCTGAAGTATGTTTCATGAGAATCAGTCAACGGGAAGGCAGTCAAAAAGGGATGACCAATTAACTCCTGACTTTGAAATTTATATTTGGAGAGAGTTACATTTAAATACCCTTTAAGGGACTTTGCTTTCTAATGAATAATGTAGGTGTCTAATCTTGCTCAGACTTCATGGTAAAATAGAGATACAATACTTTAAAGTTACTGTATATATTCTATATATTTTGAATATTTAGAGCACGCACACCAAAGACAGCCCAAGACATTTTGCTGCCTGAGGCAGAGCAGCAAATGGCACACCTACCCACCCACCCATCCAAGGTTGAAACCCAAGTATGTTGCGAAGACCCATGGCCTCGCCAGGTATGCTGTCTCCCAGGAGGATGGATTAGAGACGTGACTGAAGGGTTGCCTGCACTCATAAAGCCCACTGACAGGTATCCCTTTCTTCTCATCCATGTGGGAACAAATGATACCACCAAGCGCAGCTGCGAAGAAATCACGTCAGACTTTGAAGCTTTGGGAAGGAAACTCAAGAACTTTGGGGCCCAGATAGTTTTCTCATCCATCCTTCCAGTAGTTAGAAGAGGGATAGCAAGGGAAAGAAAAATACTCCGGGTGAATGACTGGCTACAAAGATGGTGCTGACGTGACAGATTTGGATTCTGGGACCATGGGCTAATGTTGTCCCTATCTTCAAAAAGGAGGAACCTGGGAACTACAGACCAGTCAGTCTGACATCAGTCCCTTGGAAAATTCTGGATCAGATTACAAAGCAAACCATCTGTAAGCACCTTGAAAACAATGCAGTGATTATTCGAAGCCAACATGGATTTGTCATGAACAAATCCTGCCAGACTAATCTGATCTGATTTTTTGATCAAGTAACCTCCCTTGTGGACTGTGGGAATGCTGTGGACATAATGTATCTAGACTTCAGCAAAGCTTTTGACAAAGTGCCCCATAATATCCTGATTAGCAAATTAGGTAAAAGTAGGGATGGCGGAGAATTTCTCCCCAAAACTTCGGGGGGCTGAGCGCCAACGTGTTCGGCCCCCCGAACAAGTTTCGGGGAGAAATCGTCCGCACACCCCCCCGCACCCCCCCGGGACGGGACTTACCTTCACCGAATGTCCCTCCCAGTGGCTGGTCCGGCCGGCGGTTCGGCGGGTGTTCGAGCGAGGCGGGAGCGGCAGCCGGTCTTTCGACCGGCTGCCGCCGCTGCCATTGCAATGAAAGAAAGAAAAAAAAACGCCCCCTGATAGGCTACGTGACGATTCACGTAGCCTATCACGGCTAGATTTGCAAAGTCAGCCGTGATAGGCTACGTGAATCGTCACGTAGCCTATCACGGGTGACTTTAAAAAAAAAAAAAGAGTGTACGGATAATGGCGGCCCCCATAGGGAGCTGCCATTCCCGTTCCTTATTTGGTCGCTGTAGTCTATGTAAATGTTTACGTAGACTACGGCGAAAATAAGGGCAACGCTATTTGCGTTGCCCTTATTTTCGCCGTAGTCTACGTAAACATTTACGTAGACTACAGCGACTAAATAAGGAACGCGAATGGCGGCTCCCTATGGGGGCCGCCATTCGCGTACGCGCTTTTTTTTTTTTTTTTTAAGTCACCCGTGATAGGCTACATGACGATTCACATAGCACGGCTGATATGTGAACTTTGCAGATCTAGCCATGATAGGCTACGTGAATCGTCACGTAGCCTATCAGGGGGCGTTGTTTTTTTTTACTTTCGCGTTCGCGGGCGAGGCGAGTCACCTCCTCCCCGGCCTGAATTTCGGCCGGGCGAGGCGGGAAGCCTCCCCCCCAGCCTGAATTTCGGCCGGGCGAGGCGGGAAGCCTCCCCCCCGGCCTGAACTTCGCGGGGGGAGCAGCGAAGCGCCTCCCCCCCACCGCGAATGGCCTTCGACGACAGGTAAGTGACTTTCGTCCACCCCTAGGTAATAGTGGGCTAGATGAAACAACTCTCAGGTGGGTCCACAGTTGGCTACAGAACCAGACTCAAAGAGTGCTTATCAATGGTATCTTCTCAAACTGGGGAGAGGAAACGAGCGGGGTACCGCAGGGCTCAGTCCTGGGCCCAGTGCTCTCCAACATTTTCATTAATGACTTGGAGGAGGAGGTATAGGGAATGCTGATCAAATTTGCAGATGACACAAAATTGGGCGGGATAGCTAATATCCTGGAAGACAGAAACAGAATTCAAAGTCATCTTGATAGGCTGGAGTGCTAGGCTGAAAACAACAAATTGAAATTTAATACAGATAAATGCCAAGTTTCACCTAGGAAAAAGAAACCAAATGCACAGTTACAAGATGGGGGATACTTGGCTCAACAATACTACAAGCAAGCAGGATCTTGGAATTGTTGTAGATCACAAGCTGAATATGAGCCAACAATATGATGTGGCTGCAAAAAAGGCAAATGCTATTTTGGGCTGCATTCATAGACGTATAGCTTCCAAATCATGTGAAGTACTAGTTCCCCTCAATTCAGCACTGGTTAGGCCTCATCTTGAGTACTGTGTCCAGTTCTGGGCACCACACTTTAAGAAAGATGCAGACAAACTGTTCAGAGGAGGGCAATGAAGATGATCAGGGGACTGGAAACAAAGCCCTATGAAGAGAGACTGAAAGAACTGGGCATATTTAGCCTTGAGAAGAGAAGACTGAGGGGAGATATGATAGCACTCTTCAAGTACCTGAAAGGTTGTCACAGAGAGGAAGGCCAGGATCTCTTCTCGATCATCCCAGAGTGCAGGACACGGAATCATGGGCTCAAGTGACAGGAATCCATATTCCATCTGAATATCAGGAAAAACTTCCTGACTGTTAGAGCAATATGACAATGGAACCAGTTACCTAGGGAGGTAGTGGGCTCTCCCACACTGGAGGCATTCAAGATGAAGCTGGACAGCCATCTATTAGGGATGCTTTGATTTTGAACATTGAGCAAGGGGGTTGGACTCGATGGTCTTATAGGCCCCTTCCAACCCTACTATTCTATGATTCTATGAATGTTCATTGTATCCAGCCAAGTTATTTTGGTACATGAGGCAGAACATCCCTTAAGCACCTCTTACCATCCCTGGCAATAGAAATACAATAAAAACAAAGTAAGTAACGAACAATTTGCTGTGGTTTTATGACCTAAAATCTGCTGCCTGAGGTAACTGACTCACTCTGTCTCATGGTAGAGCCGCCCCTGATGCACACACACATAGGAATAGAAGAAGCTGCCATCTAGGCCAGTATTGTCAACACTGACAGGCAGCAGTTCTCCAGCGTTTTAGGCAGGATTTTTTCCAGCCCTATCTGGAGATGCCAAGGATTGAATGTGGGACCTTCTGCATGCAAAGCATGTGCTCTACCACTAAGCCATGGCCCTTCCCAGATTGGGCCTTTCACCCTTCTACATTGTTTTGTGTTAAGCATCCTGATTCAACAGAGTACCCAGCCATTCACACATGTACATGATTATCTCACACTTGAGTTTCTCAACATCTGATGACCAGCAGCTGAATGTGTGAATTATCATAATATAAAGGTATTGTAATTGAGATATCAGGTGCTATGAAATCTCTGTCTGCAGTATACAGTCATTTCACATGCGCAAAGATTGGTTCCAGTGCTGTCAGTGATTGGTTCCAGTGCTGAAGGAACTGCTTCAGTCAGTGGAACTGGGAGGGAGTTGATTCCCCCTCTTCCTTGCATGCCCTGAACATCTGCTCCAGAGGGCTGGGAAACCATCCAGAGCATATTTTTGGGTGGTGTAGAGCAGGGGTCCCCAACCCCCGGGTCGTGGACTAGTACCAGTCTGTGAACTGTTAGGAACCGGGCCGCAGTAGGGGTGTGCGAAA
The DNA here is from genome assembly GCF_057233095.1 of Heloderma suspectum. Lineage (NCBI taxonomy): Eukaryota > Metazoa > Chordata > Lepidosauria > Squamata > Helodermatidae > Heloderma > Heloderma suspectum. Next base: position 101,437,921 of record NC_139459.1, read on the forward strand.
CCCCCTTACCTTGGGTCCGCGGGGGGGGGGAGGCAATCCGCCCCTCCCCGGAATCCTCGCCGGCCCCGCTGCGGACTTCCGGCCGCTGGGATGCAAATGGCGTCCATGTAGCAGACACCATTTTGCGTCCCTGTTCTTCAAGTAATAGGCTACGTAAATCTTTACGTAGCCTATTACTGCAAAGAACAGGGACGCAAATGGCATCAGCTATGCAGACACCATTTGTGTCCCAGCAGCCAGAAGTCTGCCAGCGAAACTATCCCCCCCCCCCCCCCGGTCCATGGAATAATTGTCTTCCACAAGACTGGTCCCTGGTGCCAAAAAGGGTGGGGACCGCTGGTGTAGAGGACTGCAGGGGGAGAAGAGAGGGAGATGGTGCTGTTGTGATAATGGGCTTCCTCCAGCATGATGTTGGATTTAACCCTTAGTGATGTAATCCACCTTGTGGACAAACTGCTTGAAGCAATGAGACCAACCACGTGCCTTCTCGATCCCTGCTGGCAAGTAAAAGCTTGCCGAGGAGATATGACTGGGTGGGTTCAGGAAGTGATAAATGCTTCCCTGCAAGAAGGGGTGGTCCCTGCTGTCCTTAAGGAGGCAGTAGTGCAGCCACTCCAGAAGAAGCCCACTCTGGACTCAACAGTATTAGACAACTACCGCCCAGTCGCAAATACCCCTTTCTTAGGGAAGGTACTTGAGAGGGTTGTGGCAGAGCAACTGCAGGCACTTTTGGAGGATACTGGTTATCTGGACCCATTCCAGTCTTGGTTTCAATCTGGCTATGGGACTGAATCAGCCTTGGTCACCCTGATGGATGACCTTTATCAAGAGAGGGACAGGGGGAGTGCAACCCTGTTAATTCTGCTCCGTCTCTCAACAGCTTTTGATACCATCAACCCTGGTATCCTCCTGGAACGATTCTGTGGGATGGGTATCAGAGGCACTGTGTTACAGTGGTTCTGGTCCTATCTATGGGACCAATTTCAGAGAGTAGCATTGGGTGACTATTCCTCAGCCCCTTGGCAATTAAGCTTCAGGGTGCCGCATGGCACCACCTTGTTCCCAATGTTGTTTAACATCTATATGAAGCCACTGGGAGTGGTCATTAGGAGATTTGGAGCCAAGTGCCATTAGTACGCTGATGACACACAGCTGTTATCTCCCTGTGACATTTGAATCAGGAGAGGCTGTGCAAGTACTGGACCAGTGCCTGAACTGGGCTGGATGAGGGCCAAACTGAAACTGAATCCTGGCAAGACGGAAGCCCTGTGGGTGAGTGCTTCCCAAGTCTGGGAGATAGGCTCATTGCCTATTTTGGATGGGGTTGCACTCCCTTTGAAAGATCAGGTCTGTAGTTTGGGGGTACTCCTAGATCCATCACTGTCGCTGGAAGCCCAAGTGGCTGTTGCAGCTCAGAGTGCCTTTTACCAGCTTCAGCTGGCCCGCCAACTGTGGCCTCTCCTGGACAGGGATAGCTTGACCACAGTGGCACAGGCATTAGTAGCCTTGAGACTGGATTACTGTTGTGCGGACTATGTGGGGCTGCCCTTGAGGCTGGTATGAAAGCTGGAGCTAGTGCAGAATGCAGCAGCTCGGCTGTTGTCAGGAGCTGCCCCTTTTCAGCATGTAACTCCTTTGCTGAAGGAACGGCACTGGCTGCCTATTCACTACCGGGCCAGGTTTAAGGTATTAGTACTAGTGTACAAAGCCCTAAACAACTTGGGACCAGGATACCTGAGAGAGTGCCTTCTTCTTTACCAACTTGCCTGGTCACTGAGGTCATCAGAAGGCTTGTTCTTCATGGTTTCACATGGACCTATGGCCCAGTTGGAATCCACCAGGAAAAGAGCCTTCAGCATGGTGGACCCCTTCCTGTGGAATTCCCTGCCTCTGGAGGTCAGGCAGGTGCCAACATTGTGTTGTTTTCAGCACCTTCTGAAGACATTGCTATTTCTTGGGGCCTTCCCTGAATGATCAGCTGCAGTTTATTAAGTTCAGAATCTGTTCTTTTGAAATGGTTTAACTGTTTTAGTTATGGGCTTTATTCTTTTATCTTGTTGTTCAGCACTCCAAAATATTTTGATGTGAAGTGGTATGTAAATATTGTAAATAAATAAATATAATAATCAAATATTGAGCACAGGTTGAATACCTTCCAGCCTGAAGGAACTAGTGTTCAGTTGGATATGGATGTTTACTCAATCATACAGATGTTTGTTTTCTCGTATCAGTTTGCTGTGATAAATTTGTGAGACACTTTGAGGATAAAATTGTTTGGCTTCATGCTGACTTGAACAGTACTTGTAGTACGGCATCTGGTGAGGTGTCCAATGCATCACCTGATTCAGTTGTATGAGATCAGTTTCAGTTTTTGAGGCCTGAGGATGTAGACAACATGCTTGTAGCTGTTTGGCCTCCACGCTCCTGGCCAGGAGGGTATGGCTGAGTGGATCCAGGAATGGTGAATGTGTCTTTGCATGATGGAGTGGTGCCCACCGCCTTGAATGAGGTGTTGGTGTATCCACTCCTAAAAAAGCCTTCCGTCAATCCGGAGATTTATACCAACTACCGCCCAGTCACTAATAAACCCTTTTCTGGACAAGGTGCTTGAGAGGGTGGTGGCTGGGCAATTACAAACATTCTCAGTGGATACTGATTATCTTGACCCATTGCAGTTTGGATTCAATCCTGGTTTGGGGAATCTGCTTTGGTCACCCTGATGGATGACCTCTTGTAGGAGAGAGGCAGAGGTAGTGCGACTCTGTTGATCCTGCTTGATTTCTCAGTGGATTTTGATACGATGGTATTCTTTTGGATCATCTCAGTGAGTTGGGAACTGGAGGTTCTGCTCCTACTTGTGGGGACAATTCCAGAAAGTAGCATTGGGGGACTGTGTCTCAGCTTCCTGACAATTATGCTGGGGGGTGTCACAGGGTGCCATTTTGTTCCCCATGCATTTTAACATCTATATGAAGCTACTGGGGTTGGTCATTCAGTATGCTGATAACACCCAGATTATTTCTCTGTTCTCTTCATTTGAGGTACACGTGGTGAGGCTCTTCTTTCCAATACAATTGCATGTCGCAGTTATTTATCGCCCTCCTGGCCCTCTTTCAACCTTTATTTCTGATTTATTTCTGATTCCGGTGGATCCACAGTTGGCTACAGAATCGGACTCAAAGAGTGCTTATCAATGGGACCTTCTCCAACTGGGCAGAGGTAACGAGTGGGGTACCGCAGGGCTCAGTCCTGGGCCCAGTGCTCTTCAACATTTTTATTAATGACTTGGAGGAGGAGGAGGTGCAGGGAATGCTGATCAAATTTGCCGATGACACAAAATTGGGAGGGATAGCTAATACTTTGGAAGACAGAAACAAAATTCAAAGTGATCTGGATAGACTGGAGCGCTGGGCAGAAAACAACAGAATGGCATTTAATAGGGACAAATGCCAAGTTCTGCACCTAGGAAAAAGAAACCAAATGCACAGTTACAAGATGGGGGATACGTGGCTCAACCACACTACGAGCGAGAAGGATCTTGGAATTGTTGTCGATCACAAGCTGAATATGAGCCAACAAGGTGATGTGGCTGCAAAAAAGGCAAATGCTCTTTTGGGCTGCATTCATAGAAGCATTGCTTCCAAATCCCGGGAAGTACTAGTTCCCCTCTACTCAGCACTGGTTAGGCCTCATCTGGAGTACTGTGTCCAGTTCTGGGCACCACACTTTTAAGAAGGATGCAGATGAGCTGGAGAGGGTTCAGAGGAGGGCAACAAAGATGATCAGGGGACTGGGAACAAAGCCCTATGAAGAGAGACTGAAGGAACTGGGCATGTTTAGCCTTGAGAAGAGAAGACTGAGGGGAGATATGATAGCACTCTTCAAGTACTTGAAAGGTTGTCACAGAGAAGAAGGCCAGGATCTCTTCTTGATCATCCCAGAGTGCAGGACACGGAATAATGGGCTCAAGTTACAGGAAGCCAGATTCCGGCTGAACATCAGGAAAAACTTCCTGAGTGTCAGAGCAATACGACAATGGAACCAATTACCTGGGGAGGTGGTGGGCTCTCCCACACTGGAGGCCTTCAAGACGAGGCTGGACAGCCATTTGTCAGGGATGCTCTGACTTGGATTCCTGCATTGAGCAGGGGGTTGGACTTGATGGTCTTGTAGGCCCCTTCCAACCCTACTATTCTATGATTCTATGATTTTGATTCATGGTTAACCTTATTTCTCTCAGATAAAACTCCCACTCCTATCTTGGGTGATTTTAATAGTAATATGGCTGACCCCCAGGATTCCACTGCTTTTTATTTTGCTATCTTCTTCTTTTGATTTTAAGCTCTGGTCTGATTCACCCACATATTCTCTTGGGCATTGTCTTTATCTTGTTTTTACTATCTCCAATCTCTCTGTTGCGGATTTTGCTCTGTCAGATCACCATTTAGTTTCTTTTATGGTTATTTATAATTCTCCTTCCTTACATTCTGTTTCTCCCTCTGTTCGAAACCTGCATTCTATTAACCACAAAGCTTTCTCTCAAGCATTGCCCTCTTCTCTTCCTTCTGTCATTTCTGCTGGCTTCTTGGACTCAGCTGTTTCTTTTTTCAATTCTTCAACCCTTGATACTTTTGCCCCATCTGTAACACAAATGGTTCATCCTACCCAGCCCCAGCCTTGGCTCACTCCCTTTATTCACTATCTTCATTCTTGTGCCTGGGTGGCTGAACGCCTTTGGCTGAGCACCAGGGAGTGGGCAGATTATATTCATTACAAATTCTTTTTGTTAATGTCAGTTTTTTCTTTTTCTTCTGCTATCCCTTTGGCTAAACAGCAGCACTACCCATTGTTATTTCAAGCAAATGTTCAGCACCCTCAGCAACTTTTCACTACTTTTAATACTCTTTTAAATCCTGTCCTGCCATTTCTTCCCCCCTCTTTCCGCTAATGACTTTCCCTCTTTCCGCTAATGACTTTCCTTCTTTCTTTAATACCAACATTCAAACTATATGTTCTAATCTTGCTGCTTCTGCCACTCTTCCGTTACCAGCTCTTCAAATGCCAGTTTCTTCTGCTACCTTTCTATGTTTTCTTTGGTCTCGTCTGATGAATTGTGTAGGGTATTGTCTTCCTCAAACCCTTCCACCTGTTATCTTGATCCTATTCCTTCTCATCTTTTAGTCAGTGTTATTCCTGTTATCCTCCCTTCTGTGCTTCATATTATTAATCTGTCCTTGTCTTTTGGATTGTTTCTCTCTGCTTTTAAGCATGCGACTGTTTCTCCTATTCGCAAAAAGCCTTTCTCTTTCTAATTACCATCCTATCTCTTTGCTGCCGTTTGTTTCAAAAGTCCTGGAATGGCTTGTTTATTCACATTGCCTCAACTTTCTTTCTTGTAATTGTGTCTTGGATCCTTTTCAATCTGGATTCCATCCCTTGCACTCCACTGAGACAGCTCTTACGAAGATTACCGATGATCTTCTCACTGCCATGTCTGAAGGTCTCTATTCTGTTCTTATTCTTCTTGATCTTTCTGCAGGCTTGGACACTGCTGATAATGATCTTTTGCTGTTCCCTTCATGACCTTGGGTTTTGTGACTCGGTTTTCAGTTAGTTTGCTTCCTACTTGACGGGTTGGTCATTTAATGTATTGGCTAACAGCTGCATTTCATCTTCCATTCCCCTTTCAGTTAAGGTTCCTCAGGGTTCAGTTTGGGGCCCGTTGTTTTCTCTCTACATGCTGTCCTTGGGTAATCTTATTTGAACTCATGGCCTCCAATATCATTTGTATGCCAATGATACACAATTATATCTTTCATCTCCAGATCTCTCTTCAGATGTTCAAGATCGCATTTCGGCATGTCTTTTGGATATCTCAGCTTGGATGCTTCATCATTGTCTGAAACTGAATATGGCAAAGACAGAATTGCTTGTCCCTCCTCCCTCAAGCCTTCTCTTCAATATACATTTTTCCATTATTACTGTTAATAATGTTATTCTCTATCCAGCTGATGAAGCACATAGTCTTGGCTTCATTTTCAATTCCTCTCTTTCCTTTGTTACACATATTGAGGCTGTAGCCAAGTCTTGTCATTTCTTCCTTTATAATATTGCCAGGATCCAACTGTTCTTATCTGTCTCTTCTGCCAAAACTCTTGTTCATGCTCTGGTCATTTCTCATCTTGACTGTTGCTGTCTTCTGTTGACTGGTCTTCCTTTATTTCGTATTAGTTCTTTGGTTTCTCTTCAGCACTCTGCCGCTAAGATTATTTTCTTGGCCCATCACTTTGTTCATGTTACACCACTTCTGAAATATCTTCAGTGGTTCCCTGTTCAGTCTAAGATTCAGTATAAACTTCTTCTTTTCGACTTTTAAAGCCTGTCATTGTTTAGCTCCTTTTTATGTTTCAGCCCTTATTTCATGTCACAGTCCTGTTTGCGTTCTTCACTCTTCAAATGCTGTGCTTCTTACCTGTCCAAGGGTTTCTGCTTCCCTTGCCTGGCTCCATCCATTCTCTCTTTCTGCTCCTTACTCTTGGAATTCTCTTCCAGAGTATTTGCGGACTGTTGATTCAAATACTGTTTTTAATCTCAGTTAAAAACCTTTCTCTTTTCCAAAGCAGCTGGAACTTCCGTTTAAATTTTATTAATGTTAACTATTTAGTTTTGTAGTGTTTTTCTGTGCCTGTCTGCTGTATTCCCTTCCCCACCTTTTGGTTTTATTTTGTGATTTTATTAGAATGTACTCCTTTGTGGCAGCGATTTCCTGTTTTATTCTGTACAGTGCCAAGTGCATTGATGGCACTATATAATTAAATAATAACCTCTGACTCAGGAGAGGCCATGCATGTTCTGAACCAGTGCCTGGATGCAGTGATGGGTTGGATGAGGGTCAACAAACTGAGACTGATTCCTGACAAGACAGAGACTCTATGGGTGGGTGGTTCCCAGGTATGGGAACTGGGAAGTTTGCCTGTTGTAGACAGGGTTGCACTCCCTCAGAAAGAACAGGTACATAGTTTGGGAGTGCTCCTGGATTCATCTTTGTCATTAGAGGCCCAAGTGGTTTCTGTGGTGAGGAGCATCTATTTACCAACTCAGGTTGGTATGCCAGCTATTCCCTTTCCTGGACAGGTATAGTCAGACCACTGTAGTTCATGCATTGGTACCAGCACACTTAGATTGCTGTAAGGCTACCCTTATGCTTGGTCTAGAAGCTATAGCTGGTGCAGAATGCGGAAGCCAGGGTGCTGAGTGGCGTGTCTGGCCGTGCACATATTACACCAGTGTTGAAGTAACTGCATTGGCTAGCTATTAGCTACTGAGCCAAGTACAAGGTCTTGCTGTTGGCATATAGAGCCCTGGACAGCTTGGGATCAGGTTACTTGACAGATCGCCTTTCCCAATACAGACCTGTGAGATGATTAAGATCATCGGAGAATATTACTAATCATAGTCTCAAAATAATAATAATAATAATACTCATAATAATTAAAATAAAAAGAAGGAAATTATTAAGGATAAAAGAAACAACAACAATCACTAGTATATTTTATACTATCTATATGTTAGATAGTATCATTTCTAAATATATACATATATAAGTGTGTACATTTCTATACACCCACAAACCAGAATTTTATATACAGTATATCATGTCTATTATAAGAAAAAGGAGTTAAAAGAAAATGGAAGGAAAGAAAATGGATATATATAAACAATCATCTCTGCCGTACTGCCCAGATCTTGTAACCCAAACAGACCGACAAACAATAATTATTTATACATTCCCAGCTCATGGGACTGAAGAAGATGTCTCCCATGCTTTACCAACAAGCCAAGCTTCCGCCATTTCATGATTTAAAAACTTTTTCATCTGGCCTTCAAAGAGAATGCAAAATGTGGCTGGGTATTTTATGTGATATTGTAAATTCATTTGTCTTGCCTGGTTTCTCGCCTTAGTGAATTGCCTACTTTTATCAGCGATTTCTTTAGTGTAAACCAGAAATAGCATAACTTTATCTCATTTTGGCCCCCAAAGGTCTCCCCCTCTCTTGCCAAGCGCAGAATGTAATTTTTTATAGAAACTCGTGCAAACTGCACTGTAACAGTAACGGCAGTCCCTTTAACGCTACGCACCAGACTTGGAACACAAAATGCATGCTCAATGTCAAGTAAATAATCAGATGGCAAAACAAGTAGTTCATGCAAGAATTTATCCAAGAATTTAGACAGGCTTACATCAGTGGGTAGTTCTTTGATGCCAGTAATGCGTAGGTTCGCTCTTCGAGTAAATGCTTCCAGTTGAGAGATTCTAGTAGACAGGATATTATAAGAAGCTTGTATTGTAATCTCTTGAGCTGATACCCGATCTTGCAGGTCATTAACTTTCACCTCCATCTTTTGCAGAGAAGTATTAATTAGGTCCATAGCCCCTTGAAGGGTGGTAATGGAATCTTGGATTGTATCCAGTCCTGTTCTGACAGTTGAAAAGACAAAGTTTTTATCAAAGCAAGCAGCTCCTCTATATTTCCACCACTTCTAGGAGCCTTTGCCAAGGGAGGTGTGAGGGGGGACGGCGGTGATCCTGTTCCTTTTTTCCTTCCCCTTGATGTTGCCATCCTTCTCCTTAAATAAATTTTGCAGGTCCTCAACTATTGTTGGTATTCTCTAATCCATAAATACACAAACAAACTACATTTGGAACTCATCAGCCCTGTGTTCTCCTAATTAGATAGGAGTTTCAAAACAGCTTTGAGTAGGTGTCTTTGCTCCAGAAAACTACCCTTGGAGTCCATCCCTTCTGCTGCTCTGCAAAATGAGCTGCTCTTCCAAGATTTCATCCAGATGGTACTCTTGCTTCCCCTTTTAGTTCCGGGGGAAGATAAAAAGGTTTTTCAACCTTTTAAAAGCTGTTTGAGATAGCGTCCCACGGAGCCTCCGCAGAACGCTGCCAAGGCAACATTGGCTCCGATCGCAAAATATCAAATCTTAAAATGTATTAATTTTGTATTACTACTCCCTTAATGACAAATCTTAAAGACAAGTCAATATGTCTTTTCAATACTTCAGTGGATGCTCTGGAGGATTATATAAAGAGTTTTCTGTACTTTTTAAATAAGATAAAAGGGAACCAAGTCTCTTCAAAATTGTCCATATGCCTTTCTCCTTTTACATATTTTAGGGCTCAATCCTATGGCCACCAGTCAGTGGCTAGATGGCCATAGGATTGGTTGGTTCCTGGGAACTGACCTCAGAGTCCGCACTCCAAGAGAACCGACCTCCACCCCCTCCTGCACCGCCTTGTAGGCAGCTCAGATCAGCTCTGCACTCGTAGGAGCAGTGCAGAGCAGGAAAGATGGGGCTGTCAAAATCAGCTGTCTAGCCGTGAAAGCAGGGCACGGGGAGCAAGGAGGAGATCCTCTCCTCACCACTCCTTCCGCCCTGCACTGGATAGGCAGTCGCCCCTGGGGTCGGAGGTGACCCTTGATCCTGATAGGATTGCTCCCTCCATTTACTTGTCAGGTTTTTTTAATGAAGCTTTTGTCCAGACTCTGTTTAACCAATTACACTCTGTGAGACCATTTAAATTTTTCCATCGTTGAGTAATTTCAGATCTAGCTGCAGCAAGGAGGAATCCAATCCATTCTTTATGTCTTAACGGATAATTTTGTCCAGAAAATATAGTCAATAATAATAGGTCGCCCTGGAAAAGTATTGTCTGATGTCATAATGTATTTTAATATATTTATTTTTCTTGTAAACCACTTAAAGATATTTTATAATATGGTCAGTAGTATAGAAATTTATTAAAGAAATAAATATCAGTCCCTTTTATTTACCTTCCTAGTTTCAGCTCAAATACACACTGCTCCTTTCCCCTAAATCCATGTTTCTATTTTCCTGACACCAAAATGTCTTTCTCTGCCCATCATTTTCGGAAAATGATTGGAAAATAATCATTTTCTCTTTCCAACCTACCTCATAGGGTTTTTATGAGGCAAAATGGGAGTGCCCCATATATACTGCCCTCAGCCCATCGATGGAATGATTAGGGATGGTGGAGAATTCCGCCACGGATTCCAGTGAGGCCAGATTCTTTAGAATCCAGCCCCCCGGAGTCCATGGCAGAACAGAACAATCCCCCCCCCCGCCACCCCACGGAATCCCCCTGGGATGGAGCCTACCTTTTGTCAGCCATCCGTGGGTGCGAATTGCGGCCCCGGTCTGCAGCTGCCATTTCCCTTGCTCCGTTAGCTGTGATAGGCTATGTAAGTATTTACGTAGCCTATCACGGCAAAGAGCAGGGACGCAAATAGCGTCCACTATGCCATTTGTGTCCCTGCTCTTTCCGTGATAGGCTACATAAATATATACGTAACCTATCACGGCAATGCAGGGATGCAAATGGTGGCCGCTACGGCAGCTGCCATTTGCGGCCGCGGCCCTGCAGCGGATGGAGGTCTGGCTGCGGGTGGCCCCGGCCAGAAGCTCCACGGACTCGCCACGGAGCAGAGCCAGCTGGGGAGGATTCCGGGGGGAGGGACAGATTGCCTCCCCTCCACCACGGATCCCTGGAACGGAGCCAGGTAAGTGATCCGCCCACCCCTAGGAATGATGGGATAGAAATGTAGTAAATAATAACTTCGATCTATGAATGCATGTGCCATTAGTCTTATTAAATCTGATGCATAAATCTGATGTTCCAAATTTATTGTATAATCAGCAGCACATTTCTATACAATGATTGATACACCTTACAAAAACAGGTTGTTCCACCATCTGAGTAAGCACCAGAAGAACAAGAAAAAGGAAGATAAGAACAAACAATAATAGACGTCACAAACTCCTGATTTCACCACACTCCTGTCCTCATACATAAGCTGAATCTTGTGAAGCTTCTCCTCTTTGTTGTCATCTCAATTTCTCAGTTTCAGCTAAATTCTGTTTTTCTCCTCTTGGGGAATGCACAGCTTAAGTTATTGCTATAGTTGACATAAGATACATATCAGCCTTTTCTCTATTTTGTGCTGCATTATCCCCTGCATGAGAATTAACAACCCACCCAGAATGCAAATATGATCTAGTGTGACTCTTTTTTAATACACCATTCGGAGTCACTGTGGCATGCAATAGAAAGCCCTCTAGTTATAGTCATCCAGGCTCTGTTTTCACCAGTGATTTACTCCAGCATGGCTGCACGGTGTTTCCATGACGTCATGACCATTCAGCACTAGCCCCGCATTTTATCGCTGAACAGCCACTTCTTCTGAGACTGCTTATAGTCCAACTTTTCCAGCTTACCATGGCTCATTACTGACCTCTTTCCACAATCGCACTGGGTCTGGTATCATATCCTGCCCATGAGGCATGTAGCCCAGCCTTTGTGGGTGTATCGCTCTGACCTCGGTGACCCAGCCCTTTCCTTCCTTGTTTTCCAGAAGTTTCATTTCCATTTTGGAGCAGGATGCTGAGGGAGCAACCTTTAAAATATCATTGAAAATAAGCACTAGAACACAGCCCATGAGCCTGGCGGGGGTAGGTCTCCCATTGTGCTGAATGAGGCTTGCCCTCTCAATGACCACAGAAATAACAGAGAAGCCCCTCAATGATATGGCACATATCAAAGCCCAATTCTTTAAATGCAGTTAAGTGCGATCTCGAGGCTTCGGTCCATTGCCTTAGGACATAACTCATTCACAGCTTCCAGATCCTGTGCATTAAAATGGGGGTTGGTTTCTCTGTCTTTCCCACAACAAACCCATTACTGTCTCCTCAGAAGTAACTCCCATTGAGGTGGATGAGGCTGAGATTCTCCCTCAATTGAAATGGCACACATTAAAGCCCAAGTCCTTAAATGCTTTTAAGTGACCAAGCGAGGCTCCGATGAATTGCCTTAGGAAGAAAGTACATGGCAGCTCTGTTATAGCTATCCTGTGGGTTACAATGGGGGCTGGATTCTGTTTAATACTCTCTTTCCCACAACAAACCCATTGTGTCTCCTCAGAAGTAACTCCCATTGTATTGAACGAGGCTTGCCTTCGAATGCCTACATCAGAACTTACAGAGATTCCCCCTCAATTGAAATGGCACACTTTTAAGCCCAATTCCTTAAATGCGATTAAGCGCCATCTCGAGGCTTTGGTCCATTTCCTTAGGACGTAACTCATTCACAGCTTCCTTATAGAGATCCTGTGCATTAAAATGGGGGCTGGTTTCAGTCTCTTTCCCACAACAAACCCATTACTGTCTTGTCAGAAGCAACTCCCATTGTGGTCAATGAGATCCTCTGGGTTAAAGTGGGGGCTAGTTTCCCTCTTTGTGCCCCCCCCTTTCCCAGCACAAGCATATGTGTGTCTACTCGGAAGTAACTCCCATTGTGCTCAATGAGGCTTGCTTCTGAAATGCAAGTGGCTCTGGACTTTCAAGGGAAAGGAGAAAGGAGGGTAGAGGGGGAAAGCCTTTTTAAAAATCCCGTACTCGTCCATTAGCTTCTCCTTCCGTTGTCCTGGAAACATGGTGGAGGAGGCAGGAACACTGAGGAAGTAATCAGACCCAACCCATACTCCACCCAGCCATCAAGAAAATAATTCAGTTAGAGCTCAGTGGAAACAGCACAGAGCCCCAGACTACAGCGATGATAAACTGGGACTTTAAGCACTGTGGAAACTGGAAAAGGAGAAGATGAGATTGGGGAAACATTGCAACAAAATTGCAAACAAAGTGAAGCTGATAGCATGGAAACACACACCCGCCCCACCCCGAATTGTTGTGTTGACTTTGTAGTCTTCTTCAAGATAAAACTATTGCCTGAATAAACCCATTACCTATATCTTGAAGGCACTACAACATCTCAACTGTTAGTAGTAGGTCACTGCAAACAGTTTGGATATATTCTAGACATAGTCTAGATACATCCTCTTGATTGTTTTCCCAATGTAACAGTATCACTGGTAGCTCCCCCCACCCCGCTTTCTGCATGTATATAACAATGTTGTTTTTCCCCAAAGTGTTGATCTCAACAATTCCCTGCTGCTTGCTGCTTCTTTTTTTAACCAGATATGATATGCGAAGTTCAGCCACAAATTGGAAGGTGGGAACATGACCTTACAGAGGCATTGCCAAACATTCCTGAAGATCCTAGAGGGCTTGTATGGGGGTATGATCCAGACTGGATCAAGGTTTGTCAAAATGGGCATTGCAATAAAGTCACTGGGTTATATCCAGTGGTGGTTTTGAATTAACACTTGTGTAAGGCAGGGCATGATTTTCATAAGGCCACCCCTACCCAGTGCAGCCCCCTATAACCTCCCCCTTCCCAAAACTGCTCTTGAGGGTTGGGGGCCCTTTTGGAAAAGTATGAGATATGGCATGGAAGGCTGTAGTAGGTAAAAATTGGGTGCCAACTGTTGCATGAGCAGAAGCGCTAGGGCTGTACAAAAGTCACTTACCTGTTCGCGGATTATGCTGATGCTGGGGGGAGGCGCTCCGTCCCTCCCCCCCCCCCCAAATCCTGGCCAGCCAGCTCTGCTTCGCAGGGATTCTGCAGAGCCGCCAGCCGGCTCCACCAGCGGCCGGACATCCGGCCGCTGGCTAGCAGGGACGCAAATGGTGGTGGCCATAGCCGCCGCCGTTTGTGTCTCTGCAGTCAGCCGTGATAGGCTACGTAAATGTTTACGTAGCCTATCACGGCTGATTAAAAAAACACAACAAAAACGTGCGTACGCAAATGGCGTTTTGCAAAACAATGCGCGTTTTGTTTTTGTTTTTTAAATCAGCCGTGATAGGCTACGTAAACATTTACGTAGCCTATCACGGTGTTTTTTAAAATTTAGCCGTGATAGGCTACGTAAATCTTTATGTAGCCTATCACGTTTGTTTGTTTGTTTTTAACTTGGAAATGGCGGCGGTGGCAGCCTGTCAGAAGACCGGCCGCTGCCGCCGAACCGCCGCCAGGAAGATCCGCCCCAGGTAAGTCCCGTCCTGGGGGGGGGGCGGGGGGCCATTCCGCCACCGATATCGGGGGGCCGAATGCTCTGGCATTCAGCCTCCCCGAGATCCGTGGCGGAACTTTCGTGCATCCCTAAGAAGCGCTTTTCCTGCTAGGACAAAACCACTACTGGAGTCAGACCACTGCTACTGTTTTCTCGGTTCTTGAATCCACAAAAGGTTAAGCAGAAAGTAACCTTATCTCCACCAACAGTTGTTTCTGAATATCTCATTCCCTTCATTACCCATCACCACCACTTCCTGACCCAATTTGCACCCATGAAAGTCAAAGATAGGCAACTTCTGACTTTAGCTTCCAGTGTCTCTGCATCTGTGCATCGGAAGTTTTAAGTTTCTAACTTCCTTGGGTGATACATTTACTACATGTAAACATTATGCTGAAAGGCAGGTGCAAATCCTAGCACTTTTTGATATGCACTGTTGCTGATGAACTGTAATATATTTTTCAGTGTATAGAAATTCCCAGCAGTTGCCGAACAAACACACTGGTTTCATTCTTTGGAGATTAAAAATATCTCATGTGCGTTCAGGTTCTTTCCAGCTTAATACACTGTTTCTTTTGAAGGATTTGCTTTCCTAAGTTGAACTTTCAGGGCTCAGAACACCTTATCACACTTTCACAAGACCTTCTTTTTTGAAAATTAAAAAAAAAAACCAACAGCCTGTCAGGGCTTGTGCCAGTCAAATCCAAGCTCTCAGGGAATTTGTTTTCCTTTTGGCGTCAGATTAGATGTTCAAATGAAGCAGTTTTTTGGGGCTCCGAGTGAATGCCTGTAGAACTCTTAATGAGGCTAATCCCATGGCAGCGCATTCCAAGTAGCTAATGGGCGCAAGTTCATTGCTTACTTTAACAACTCCTGGTCAAAAATGGAATGAATGACTTGTCTGGTGGGCGGTCATGAGTATATTATTATTAGTAGAATGACCAGCAGCAGTGAAATGTGGACAACACAAATTGACCAGAGAGAACTTTAGACAGACACAAATGTGGATGCTCAGGTAAATAACAATATTATTATTTGGTGGTGTTTGTGTCAGTTTCATAACAAAATATTTATTTCAGGGAATTAATGTAGGAGCAAGTTCAAACTCCCCACAAATAATGTACATATTTAATGTAACTCTGTTATTCTAATTAGTGCTAGAATAATATATAGGATAATGAACAGCAAAAATGAAATGCATCAAAAACTAGTTTAATTCATACAACTCATCACATTATTCACAAAGTTTGCAGACTGCTTATATCTAGCGTGGAGAAATAATTTATTATGAAAAATTCTTTAAGAGTTTATGTTTTTGTTTCTGTGTCTTCATTCAGCTATAGCTGGTGATTTAAAACTAAATTAGTGTAGATATGCTGTCTTCATTGCAAATGATCCTCTTTGTACTAAATTGCTGGTTCAGCCCATAGAGTAGGATATTTCTTCTTCAATGGAAGTGAAAATTATTATTAATAATGATAAGTAATAAGCCATTGATAATGTACTTGAGGCCAAAAAGATAACAGTGTTCTAAATTTTAAAAACTAGGAAGAAATGTTGATACTTCAGTAAAAAGTAAGACACAGTTTTGCCTAATTTCACAATTTGGAGGTGGATGATATAACTGAAATTGAAACATACGTTATTATAGTAATAAATATTTTGTCTGATTTTTCTGATTTGTATTTTATTCAATTGAAATGCAAGAACATACTATATAATCAGCTTTATTTCTTAACATTTGTACATTGACTTTATTATCTTTCTTTCTTGTGAGATGGAACAGAGAAATACTGCTTAACAATTCTGCTTAAGACCAAGTGCTGGAAATAAACACGCTGTTAACTTCATGTCCTACTTTTGGGGTAACCAGAGGCATCTGGCTGGCCAGTGTTAGAAAGAGATCTTTGTTTGATCTAACCAAGCATTTCTTCTATTCTTAATACAATGTTTCACATTTTACTTTTCAATTTAGTTTTCCTAGTCCAACAAGTGAATTTCTCTAAACTCCATTTAGGGACAGTTCTCCAACAATATGTAAATGGGCAAATACACCACAGACAACATTAAGTAGTTTTTGTACATTTCCATAAAACTTCATTATTCTAAAATGAGGTTTTAGAGAACCAGCCAATTTGAATAAGATAGCAGCTTCTGGCTGGCTTTTGTACTAGGAAATTGTTTAGGCAGATATCGAAGGAAATTTAACACTTAAAACAATTTTATATTTAAAATATATATATATATATATATATATATATATGGTAAATATAAACACTCAGTCACTAAATAAGTGAGCAAATTAAATTCACTAAAGCAAGAGGTATTCTGCACCTCAAGAAATGCTTTAAAAAGTGAAACATTTCCCTGTTCCCCTCCCCGAAAATACAATATTTTCATTAGGCTATATATACTTGAAGGGAAAGAATAATGCATTACCTTACAAGACTCCATGAATTCAGTTGTTTCTACTATGCCAATAATACACAATGGGTTGGTTCCACACCAAGTTAGTCACACTTTGTTCTCATTGAAATCACTAACTTAGTTTCCATTGATTTCAATAGGAATCAAGTGTAACTAACTTAGTCTGGAGCCAACCGACTGCTTTAACAACTAGTTCTTATTTATTTATTTATTTATTTATTTATTTTCAAGTGTGCTATCATCTGATGCTTTGTATAATCTGTGATTAAATATTCATTCTAAGCAGCCATCCTGTGCATCCTTACTTTACCACTGAACTCAAGTAGGATTTATTTCACAGTAAATATGGATAGGGTTGAGTTTCTAGGAAGTTTCAGAGCTCACAGAGGTTCACTGAACTTACGTTATAAAGAAGGGCCATTAATCCAATTGTTATTTGAAACATGATCAGTCTTGATTAATCAATTGTGCATGGGAAGAATACCAATATATGTGGGCAAATATGACATACAATGACCATTTTATATCTTTTAAATTTCTATTTTGTGCCCTTGTTAAAAGAGCCTTCCGATAATACTAACTAGTATTTTCCTTCATGCCACCAGCACTAGCACCCAATGCTTTCACCATAGATATGTGTTCCATTTCTGCAAAGCTCACAATAGAATGTTCTTGGGAAGCAAGAAAGAAACAACAAACTCTTTCTTCTTTACTATAGAATTGTATTCAGCCCATGAACCACAGTTGAACTTGACCTGTAGAAGAAAGCCAGTGTGATGTAGTGATTAGCGTGTTGGACTGACACTCGGGAGTCCCAGGTTCTAGTCCCTACTTGGCCATGTAGCTCACTGGGTGATTTTGGGCCAGTCAGTGACTCTCAGCGTAACCTACCTCACAGAGTTGCTGTGAGGATAAAATGGAGAGGAGGAGGATCATGTACACCGCCTTGGGCTCCTTGGAGTAAAGGCAGCATATTAGAAATGAAACAAATATAAATAAATAAATAATATCAGAGAGACAGATACATAAAGGATACCTATTATTAGTTTTCCAGTTCTAGAAATAAAACAGAAAACAAAGAGGGAATCATTAAAATATGATCTGGGTACTAAAACCAAGTTGATATTTCTAGTCTCCCTTATAGTTGTGATTATATTTAAGAGAAGACTTATGTATGGAAGTCTTTACTTGTGAAAAATTAAGATATAGCCTAACGTATTTTTATGGAACAAGTAGTATTCTTTCTAGTCAAGGAAATGAACTTTAGCAATTAATTAAAAAAATTTGATGTTTTATCCGGGGTCACAGTATATTAACAGGAAGAATATTTAAGGGAATGAAATGCTGTTTTATGTATTAATAATATGTTCTGTTTTTTTAAAAAAATACTGGATATGCAGGGCAATCCTATGCATGTTAAATCAGAAGTAAGTCCCACTATGTTCAGTACGTTTAGGATGGCAGTATCACAAAGTTAATACAGCTACCAAGCTAATTCTTTATTAATTGAGTGTTACTGAGTCACTAGCTCTTATTGATAGTACTGAAGTGTTTTTCTTTCATTGCATGTTTTATAAATATATCTGTTTATACTGCATTTTGAGAAAGGGGGACAGATAGAAGAAATTAATCTCTAACTGCTAACATGGAAGATTACTTTTTGTCCATAGAGTAATTTTAGAGAGAGTCATGTTGACTTAAAAGGGGCTAGGTAGAGAATTAGTAAGAATTTAGACATTCTAAAGATAATTTTATTTATTTCTTTTTCATTGATCCAGCACATTGATCCAAAGATGCATGTGCTTAAGTACACAAACTTGTGAGTGTGAACATTCTGTTCATCGTTGCTGTTCTTTTTCCATATAGCTCAGTGTGGATTAAGGGGTGATTTTTTTAAAACCACAAGAGCGGACAAGAATAATATTCATCATATCTGTCATATGGGTTTTCTATTCATGCTAAATTTTGCAGCCTATTCATCTGAAACAGGCACTGTCACATATCAACCTGTATTCAGAATATATTAGAATATGTAACAAAGACATGTTCCCACTCTAGATTCCCCCCCCACTCATTTCCCCCCCCCACTCATGTTCCCCCCCCCCTCTGGAGCTAAAAAAAACCCTTTTGAACTGCTAAGAAGAATTTGCAAGAATTTCTGCTTGTGAAGCAAAACAAAACCCTTCCTATGTTTGCAACAACAACAAAAAAACTAATGAGTTTCTATAGATTTTCTTTACTTATCTAACCTTTCTTCTTGTTTCTGTATTCCCTATTTTCCAAGGTTTTCAGTGCAGTTGTATGGTACACTATGCTTTCTAACTTCAGCTTAGAAATCATACATCAGAATCTACGAAACAAATTAATAATGACCCTCTGGCACCCTTGACATTAAAAAAAAAAAAAAAAGTTGGAACGTGTTCAGTACTCCACAGCAACATAGGGTTTTAAAAATATATACATATTTCATAAAAAGTAAAAAGAATGTAATGTCAAGGATTTTCTTACCAATGGGAGAGGCTTGGTGCAGTTTTTATTTTCATTCATTATCTTTTATTGATTATGTTGAGTGTTAATGCTGCATGCAATCCATCAAGCCCTGCATAGATTGGCAGTGGTGTCTATTATAGTAGTCTCTGAGCTCTGCTGCTCCGAGACATTTCTGCTAAAATGCTTCATGGTTCTTTAATATTTAAACTGAACAGCAAAATTCATCTGTGGAGTTTTTCAAATTCATCTTTTCCTCTCTTCTTTTTTTAGGCTCAGAAGTCATGGATAGAAAGAGCATTTTACAAGAGGGAATGTGTACATATCATACCCAGCACCAAAGACCCCCATAGGTAATTGCACTGCTTTTTGCCAGTTAACTTGCTGTGCATCTCAGGTTGTACTAACCCTATTATATTTCATGGCAACTTTTGTTTTAATATCTGCTCAAGAAAAGAAAGCTCTGTTCTAATCATTTGAAAGGCAACAAACACAGCTAAAGTAAAATGGACACAGTCTAAGTTTTGACATTTTCCTTTACCCAGTGAAATACTTCAGGTTAGGGAATTAGCTGTAACTGTTGTATGAAAAAGATTAATAATGGTAGACAATAGATATATTCTGTACTATGACTAAAATATTTTCATTTCAAGATTTCCAGCATCATGTGAGCGGACTTCCAGTTGTGTTACAGTACTTCCCCCTTCCTCTCCTCCCCTGTGCACTCTCACACACACCCAAAATCTGCTCCAGAGGACCCCCCCCCCCTTTGGAGCAGAACTGGGAGAGCACGGCAGGAGGGGTAATCCTTTTCATCAGCTGTGTGCATTTTCCACTGGCAGAAGGATACAGTGGAAAATGCACACAGTTGTGAGTTTAACTTAATGTAGCCTTTGAGAACAAGTTGTGACAATGTTGAAACTGCCATTTCTTATTATTTTCTATTGAAAAAGCATGTGCTATTTCTTAAAGTCTCATGAAAAATAAAATACTTTTAAGTTCTGTCAGTTCGATGTAGCAAAAATATTTGCTGTGTCAATTAATTTGGTTTATTTCAGCTCACTTTTAACCTTCTTGAAATCACTGCAATGTCGCTTTCTCATGTCATCTTTAAGAAAATGTGAAAAGGCTATAATGCAGTGATTTCAAGCAAGTTAAATGTGAACTGACATGCAAAACCTTCCTCTGAGGGCCATTGTGCAACCTGGGATGGCTTTACTTGTGGATGCTTGCTTGTGACAATGTTTTAT
This sequence comes from Heloderma suspectum, assembly GCF_057233095.1. Taxonomy (NCBI): domain Eukaryota; kingdom Metazoa; phylum Chordata; class Lepidosauria; order Squamata; family Helodermatidae; genus Heloderma; species Heloderma suspectum. Next base: position 101,458,079 of record NC_139459.1, read on the forward strand.
CAGAAAGAAAGGGGTGTGGGGAATGTTGAAGAAACAACATCTCATAATCTAGATTCTGCATTCTGGAGAAATGCAATATATGCAGCTCGTCTTAAAACTAGTTGTGTGAATAATGCATTCCCAAAGCAACTCCATTGTTATGTTAGCACTGGCCCACAGCTTGGACAGTAAAAGGTGTCACCTCATCTCCTTTGAGTCTGTGACAATAAAGCAAGTCATAGCAAAGTGGGACCTCAAAGGAAGGGTGACGAGACACCTTTCCTTTTTGTACTTCTATATTAGAGGGAATTTTGCCAGGTACAGCAAATCTTACAGGGATGAGGAAAGCTACACCTATTGAAACTTCTCCTTCAACAAGGTGCTGTGGAAGTCCTGTATGCAACTTCATATCTGTCCCTGACTACTGACCAAAAGGCAGCTTTAAGGGCTGAAAGATTTTCAGTGGCTTGGTTAAATCCAGGCAGTTTCTTTGTCATGCCAAGAAATGCAAGTAACGTTTTTGCTTAATACCATAGGTGTTGCTGTGGACGCCTAATAGGCCAACATGTGGGACTTACTCCAAGTATCTCCATTATTCAGAATGAGAAAAATGAAAGCCGGCTTGCTCGAAATGACATCCAGTCAGAGAAGTGGTCAATCAGCAAGCACACTCAGCTCAGCCCCACTGATGCCTTTGGAACCATTGAATTCCAAGGAGGGGGTCACTCAAACAAAGCCATGGTAATTAAAAATATCATCATGCCAGAATGCGTTCCACCAAACCAGTATATGTGTCTGCTTTTCTTGCAAGGGATTGTCTTTGATGGGCATGCCATATAAGGGGCAAGATAGTTCCTAATTTTACAGCACAATCATTGTATGTGGCATCTTTTATATAGGTTACAGAGGAGAGCACGGCTAGAGCAGGAACAATGTGGGCAAGAAACACAACTCAGTGGTAAAGCACATGTTTTGTATGCAAAATGTCTCAGGTTTGTTTGGTTATTTATTGATTACATTTCTATGCTGCCCAATAGCTGAAGCTCTCAGGTGCTTCACCAATAAAACTTCAAACCATACAATATAAAAACATAATAAAACATACTGTAAGAACGTAAAAATTCAAAACAAAATAAAACAAAAGTAAAACAAAACAAAAGCAGCAGCAGTGCAAGACCTAAACAGGTTTAAAGAACTGAATGAATAAAAAGCCTAGGAGAATAAAAAGGGCTTCACCTGGTGCCAAAAATACCACAACATAGGCACCAGGCGAGCATCTCTGGGGAGGGCATTCCACAACCGGGGCGCCGTCACTGAAAAGGCCCTCTCCTTAGTAGCCACCCACTCTACCTCATTCCCCAGGAGCACCTCTAAAGATCCTAAGGTCCAGGCAGGCATATAAATAATAGGATAAAATGGAGAGGAGGAGGGCCATGTAAGCTGCCTTAGTTCCCCTGCTAGAGGAAGAAAGGCAGGATATAAATGTAATTAGATAGATGGATGGATGGATGGATGGATGGATGGATAGATAGATAGATAATCAGATGAGGTGATCCTTCAAGTAGTCTGGTCCCAAGCAATTTCGAGCTTTGAAAGGTAATACCAGCATTTTGAGCCTGGAAATGTACTGGAAGCCATGCAGATCACAAAGCACTGGCCTAATATGATCATATAAATGAGTTCCTGTAAACAATATTGTTCCCTATTTTGGACCAGATAAAGTTTCTGGACAATTTTCGAAAGCAGACTGTCATATAACATGTTGCAGTAATCCAAACTAGAGGTTAACTGTAGCTAGGGTATCTCTTTCCCGACAGGGCTGTAGTTGGTATATCAGCCTAAGCTGATAAAAGGTGCTCCAAGCCACCAAGGCCACCTGTACCTCCAGTAACAATGTTGGATACAAGAGCACCCGCAAAATACAAACCTGTCCTGATTACAACCCCCTGCAGAACAGATTAAACACCACACAGCCAGGTAGATGAGCCACCCACCAACAGTACCTGTCTCTTGTCTGGATTGAGTCTCAGTGTATTGGCCCTCATCCAGTCTATTACTGCACCCAGGCACTGATTCAGAACAGTACTGCCTCACCTGGATTTAAGGAAAAGGGGGGATAGAGTTGGGTGTCATCTGCATATTGATGACACCTCAGTCCACATCTCTGGATAACCTCTCCCAGTGATTTCATGTAGGTGTTAAACAGCATAGGGGACAAAATAGAGCCATGTAGAACCCCACAGTTTAGCTGCCAAGGGAAAGAGGAGTAATCCCTCTGTACCACCTTTTGAAACCAGCCATCCAGGCAGGAGCAGAACCATTGCAATGCAGTACCTCCAACACCCAGTCCAGATAGCCAGTCCAGTCCAAGTTTGATGGTACTGAAAGCTGCTGAGAGGTCCAAGAAAACACAGCTGCACTCTCCTGTCCCTATATCGGCAAAGGCCATCCCACAGGGTGACCAAGGCAGTATCTGTTCCAAAGCCAGGCCTGAAGCCTCATTGAAATGGATCTAGACAATCAGTTTTATTCAAGAGCATCTGGAGTTGGAAGCACCTTGCCCAAGAAGGGGATGTTGGCAACTTGCCTATAGTTGTTAACATCCTCCTGGTCTGGGTTATGCTTCTTCAGAAGTGGCCTAATTACTGCCAGCTGGACATCTTCTCCCTGTTAGATATAATAAGTCATGAAGAAGAAGGGTCAAGCGCACAGGTGGTTGACCAAACATGGCCAGGCATATAGGGCTGGCAAAGACTCCTGCCTGAATATTTTATTATATATTTGTTTGGCTGCAGTGCAGAGTCTGCACTGAGCAGGGGGTTGGACTAGATTGTCTCAGAGGTACCTTCCAATTCTATGATTGCAAAGCCTCTGACACTCAGTGTAGACAATACTGAGACAATACACTGTATCAGGCAGATTCCTGGGCTTACCTAAATGTGCTTCAAGCTTGGTTACAGTTGGAGTGGAGATTAGGTGTAATTATATCAGAGCATGAGGTAAATTGTACCATACTTTACAGAAAGGGAGTGGAGAAACCAATACGTGGCTGGCATTTTCAGCAACATCTCTATATTTTGCCTCCTACTCTGTCCACCTCGAATAAGGCATCTATCATGTTCCCAATATTTTCTAAAGTGATAAGGCAAGTCCTAATACAACAAAAAACAATGTGCATATTTTACAATGTGCACATGTCCGTGTCCTGTTTAATATGTTAAGGTATTTCATACTGTAGATATAAAACAGACATACTAATTGTTTGAGTTACATTTGGTCCTGTCCCCAGGAAATAACGTGAGGGCTTCATACAGATGTCAATAAAAAAAATAAAACACTGGGCAACATTTTTATTATGTTTTGTCAGTTTTGCTGATAGGTGAGAAGCAGATCAACTCCCACTGCTTTTTGCATTAAAAAAAAAGAACCGAGCAAATATGTCTTGTTTATTAAAAGTATGCTTCTTTAATATAGAATAACCGACTTCCCTCTGCAGTGCAGTGTATTGCATTAATTTAAAGGAGACAAATGCCCTTGTTGTCAGATGTCCAAGGAAAACATCAGGCACTTTTAGATACTGATGTAACTTTAAAACAGAATGCAGTCTGCTGTGTGTGATTTCAGAGAATTTCAGGTTATCTCTAAAAAGTAATTTGTTCTCTCCACAAAAAGACACTTCGCAGTTCTATTTATTTTGTCAACATCAGCAGTTTGCTTACTCTTCTCTCTCTCTCTCTCTCTCTCTCTCTCTCTCTCTGTATATATATATATATATATATGAATGAGCTATACTATTAAATAGTAACATTGCCTGAGCCCAGGATAAAGACATCAGGCTGCCTTCTATAAAGCATATTTCTGCTGCAGATATCCACTCTAGCGAACCAAACAGCCAACTTGGTGCTTTAGTTTAGATAGCAAAATGCCCCTCCCCTTTTAGTTTAGTTTATGGGACATTTTCTCAGCCATCGTGCTTGGCCCTATTTAAGGTCACCAAGCACACTACCTTCCCTGAATAAGGTGTACATTATTAGGAAAGAAAAAGGAAAGGTTCCTCCTGTGCAAGCACCAGGTCATTACTGAGCCCTAGAGGGACGCTGCTTACACTGGCGTTTTTATGGCAGACTATAGCAGGGTGGTTTGCCATTGCCTTCCCCAGTCGTGACTACCTTTCCCCCAGCAAGCTGGGTACTAATTTTACTGACCTCGGAAGGATGGAGGGCTGAGTCGACCTGAGCCAGCTACCTGAGACCCGGCTTCCGCTGAGATCGAACTCAGGTCATGGGGAGAGTTTCGGTTGCAGTATTGCCACCTATCACTCTGCATTATTAACTCCAGCAAATAACACAACTTTTCCCAACTGGCTTTGCCCAGCTGGGATGGGCATTTGTCCATATCACAGGTAGACTCTATAATTTCGCCAACTACATCCTTTGCATTGATAAGAGAGGCAGACAGAAGCCTGTATAAATCCCAACACCTCAAGATCTGACTTTGTATGCAAAGCTGCAATTCCCAAGTTGTATTGGTTGTTTTATTGATTAATGTCGAATGTGTAAACCACCCCATTATTTGGGTGGTCAGAGTGAGGCACCAAAGATTATTTATTTATTTATTTATAAAATATCGCTGAATCACTAGGGTCCTGATTCAGATCAGGGGACCTGCACCTACTCTATAGTAAAAATGTGCAGAGGGGAGACGTAGCTGCTAGATATGGATTTAAAGAAATGTCTGGTCCTGAGTTCTGGGGAAGGGGAGGTGAAGCAATTCAAAGTGCTGGTGCTTACCTACAAAACCTCAAAAAAGCTTGGAACTAATTACCTAAAGGACTGTCTCGGACAACATGAGCCTGCCTGAACACAGCATTCATTATCTGAAACTCACCTCCAGGTCCCCCACCATCCAAGGTTAGGTGTGATAACCAGAGAGAGGGCCTTTTCAGTCATGGCACCCTGCTTATGGCACGCCCTCTTCCCCAGGAAGGCACACATTGCTCCACGTGTATTGGCTTTTCACTGCCAGGCAAAGGACCATTCACAGAATGTGAACTGGCTGCTTAAAAAGGTCAGATCTATTCTTCTGAATTTTTATAGTGCTGTTCGGCCTTTAATTGTGATTTCATACTGGTGACATTATTTTGTATACCATCAGATAATTTTACTTAAGGTTGGCTGAAAAGTCTTTTACATAAATACGTAGTCAGAATTTCTAATGTATACATTAACATATAGTATTTGATCAGCATTTGCCTAGTCAGTATTTTTATGGCTACACAGCAAATCTCTGCTCAAATTTCCTTGACATTAAAAATAGTTTGTGGGGCTGTGCAGAAGAGCTGCTAATTGGCAAAAGTAATGAGTCCTTTTGTGCCTATAAAGATACTCACTTGAACACAAACTTAATGTTAGCAACTTATGAAGTGATATATACCAGATTTCTTCTAAAGTAGAATTGCAAATGGAATTTTCCCAAATACTGTATTACTATGTTGAAAAGTGTTTTTCCAATTCCAGTAGTCATAAAATTCCATTTGAGGCTTAAAAGGCCAAATTCAACAAAACCAGAAACACCTCATATGATAGTATACAAGGAATATGGTTCTCTTACACGTTGAAATCTTATGGTAGCCCTTCATTCCCACTGAAGCTTATTAACAATTAGGCTATGTCAAGGACTCCAGCTGCCTATGGCTTTTAACTGCAGTGCTGCAGGCATTAAAAGATTGTAATATCCTAAAAAGAACAGTACAGGTCCAGTACATGCTCATCTAGTATACAGTGCATACACTTTTTTTACACTCTTAATACTTTCTGGCAGCTACCACATTTAAGAAAATCATTATCAGATCTAAATATGGGGCTACTTCACATGGAGCTTTTATCTGGCTATTGAGATTGCTCACTCATGGAAGTTTGAGGGTCCTTTAGATGACGTCGTCAACCTCCAGGGCATCTCCCGCACTAAATGACCTTTATTCCATTTTTTTAAAAGATCGGAGTTAATGAGTTATCAAATTACCGCGCTTGAGTTCCGCTTGAGTTCCCTCTGTGAAAAAGGAAAAGCCACAAGAAGAGGGGCTAGACCAATGAAACCTATGGAAGACTCAGATAAGGGGGAGGAGGAGGGGGAAAGGAGGAGAGAAAGCGTGTATGAAGGGAGTCCGTTATGATCCTGCACTTAAAACAGAAGCAGAAAGCCCCCTTTTAAATGCGGGATTTTAAGCTGTTGTAGAGAGCCTTGTGTGGCGCAGAGTGGTAGGTGGCAGTATTGCAACCGAAACTCTCCCCACGACCTGAGTTCGATCCCAGCGGAAGCTGGGTCCCAGGTAGCTGGCTCAGGTCAACTTAGCCTTCCATCCTTCTGAGGTCAGTAAAATGAGTACCCAGCTTGCTGGGGGAAAGGTAGTCACGACTGGGGAAGGCAATGGCAAACCACCCTGCTATAGTCTGCCATGAAAACGCCAGCACAAGCGGCATCCCTCTAGGGTCAGCTGTCAGGGTGGAAACTGAGCCAATAGAGCCCCAGAGCAGTTCTGATTCTGAGGAGGAACAGCAATCCATGGGAGAGGAGCTCGCTTATCTCTCACAAGCACAGCAGCTGGCAGAGATTCCTCCTGCCACCATTCCTGGGATAGATAGTGAGCCTGGCAGTGAGAGAGCACTAAAGGGGGGCTTGCTGGATGCTCGGCGCAGACACAGGGAGCGACGACAGATGTAGGGCGTGGAGAGGAGGCGTAGCGCTCGTTTGGCACGCAAACAACGGTCACGTCATGAGGACCCAAGGGAAAGAGGGAGGATCTCTTCCTAGCCCATAAGTTCAGGGTCTTCCCGTGATTCTCCTTCAAACGGGGACCAACTGCCTTACCTGGAGCTTAGGCTACTCAGCTATCTTTCCCCAGTGCTGTTCCTTGCTTTGGCGCTAGCGACTAGTATTCTGAAAGAGTAATAAAGGAATAAAGTCTTGGAAAGAATTCCTGGTCTGTGTCCTGAGTTGGCTATTGGAGGGGACTGCAAGAGGCAGCTAGGGCGCTCCTGACATCAGCAATGACCTGGTGCTTGCACAGGAGGAACCTTTCCTTTCCAGAGATGCTCATGGTGTACTGAAGCCGCTTTTCCATTTCAATAAAATGTCCTAAACTCGAGGGTGTCATAGTGCATTCATTCTTCTTATCGTAACAGTAGTAGTGTTTACTGGTGCTGTAAGGATTTATTTGTTGCTGCCATAGCCAGGCCATATTGTCTTTAAAAACAGCTGTGCCACAGTTGTCAGTTTTGGTGGGATGGCAAATTGTGGGCAGCCAGCAATTCGTGAAAGTCCAAATCCAGCATACGTTGCTTCACCTGATCTAAAGCTTTTCCCTGATCCTGTAATAACGGAAAGGCAGGGGATAATGCTGACGTTGCTACCCACCTGGTCACAGATTTAATCCAATCACTATGCAGAACACAAGACGTTGCTAGCTTGGAAAGTTTAGGGATGCTTCCAAAGGGTAGCTTGATCCAATATGCTATCATTCATTCATCCATCCATCCATCCATTTATTATATTTCTATACTGCCCCATAGCCGAAGCCCTCTGGGCAGTTCACAAAAATTAAAAACCATTCAAATACATTATATAAAATATACAACCATTCATGTGATAACATAGAACTAATAACACACACAACAACATATATCTAAAACAAAAACAATCAGCCAGAGACAATCAAGAGACTCATTATACGTTGCCAAATGCCTCAGGGAAGAGGGCAGTTTTAAACTGGCACCAAAAAGATGACAATGTTGGTGCTAGGCGGTCCAATTTATTCCACGAATGGGGAGCCACCACCAAGAAGGCCCTCTTCCTTGTTGCTGCCCTCGAAGCCTCCCTCCAAAGACTTAACTTGGTAAATTAGTTTCAGCTTGTAGCAATGAAGAAAGTGTACTATATGGAACCTGGAATATTATTTTGGGTAGCCTCAGTCATTTGCAAGTCCATACAATGCCATAATTGGGCTTCATAGAATAGCTGCCCCAGAGCCTTTTGCCCAGTAAACCTTGAGTGCTGGGGGGTGGAATGAATTTGCCTCCTTTATACAAAAAGAATTTAACTGGTCTTCTGAATGTTTGGCCTACATTCTCTTTGGCCTCTGCCACATGGGTTTTAAAGGATCTTGAGCTACTGGAAATGATCCCCAAATATTTAAATTTGTTAACTTGTTCTACAATAAGTTCTACAGTTCTTTGGATCCTGTGCTATGTAAATATTTTATAGAATGTTCATGCATTATTGTCATGTCTTATGTTATGGAATGCTATCGCTTTGATAGCCAAAAAAAGAATCTGTAGTTCTCTATGTAGTTCCTGTAACATGGAAGTGATATGTTAAATTGCCAACTTTTCTTCACCTTTTTGCTTTAGTTTTAAATCAATGTCCTTCATTCTGTAGTATGTGCGTGTGTCTTTTGACACAAAGCCTGATCTTCTTCTACACTTGATGACCAAGGAATGGCAGCTTGAATTACCCAAACTTCTAATCTCTGTGCATGGAGGTCTCCAAAATTTTGAACTTCAGCCAAAGCTCAAGCAAGTCTTTGGGAAAGGCCTCATTAAAGCTGCCATGACAACTGGAGCATGGATATTTACTGGAGGAGTAAACACAGGTAACTAAATTGGCAGAGGCCATGATGGCAAAGAAAGGTTTTCACTGTGCTAAGATCCTGATAGATTCCTGTCATTGCATTCGAAGACGTGAATAGCATTAAATCCATTTGTTACATTTCTCTCCTGCCCTTTCTCAAACAAAATGTGACATTAAATACACTTTTACATTTAGCATGCATGTTTTTTAAAACGCAGCTATCTGCAGTGGGGGCTGAGCAAAGACAGAGGTTATCCCCTCACCCCGGCCTCAATTCCAACAAAAATTACCCTCCCCAATGCTGCTTTTTGCATTGGGAGGAAAGGGCCCATTAGTGATTTTTGTTAGGACTCCCTGCCTGCCTGTGATGGTCCTGATCCTGATTGCCCCCACCCCACCTCGCGCGCACACAGCTATTTGCATTTTTAAAAGTCTGCATATTGACTGCAAAAATACATTCAGCATCACATTTAGTTTGGCCTTATGGAAGTGGCATATATGGCATTTCCAGATAGGTACAATGCAGGAACTGAGCAGTGCAATATCTGACATGTTATCAGACACTTTTAGATCGAACAGAAGATACCGGCTAGTAAGAATAGAATCCATGAAGCTGAGGTTGGTTTAATACAAATCCAGCTGGTTATTTTTGAAGATATGTAAAGAAAGTTATTAAAAGGGGTTCCTAAGCTAAAGCTGTTTCAATGAACTTGAATGAGAGTAGAACTCTCTGCATGATCTGGGACCCTAACAAACCAGAGTTATACTCTGGAGAGTTCCACTCACAGTCAAGTGAACCTGAGTAGAATGCCCCTTCAGACTCAACATGGCAAGGTCAGGGACAGAGGGGGCAGATGTCACTGCACACAGGGATGTAGGGGGTAGGGCCAGCATGCATGGAAATGTAGGGGGCAGGGCCAGCATGCACAGGAATGTAGGGGCAGGGGTAGCATGCAAGGCCCTGCCCTCCTACCCAGTTTAAGCCATCACGCATTATTCAGGCAAATGCCTAGGCAGGGCATTAGTTGAAAAGGCATGTCCTTCCCACTCATTAAGAGGTGTTTTATTGTGGTGTTGTGTTTTTTTATTGTGTTAAGGTTTTAAAGCGTTGTTTTAAAGCATTGTACACTACCTTGATTACTTTTTTTTTTTTTTTAGCAAATCAGATGATATATAAATGTTAATTAACAATAGTGGTTGGTCCATTAAGATTACTTTTCTGGATGAGCTACATTTGCTGTCCAAATCCCTGACCTGTCCTTCCTCTATGCAGGAACATCTTTGCTGAGACCTTAATATGTAGCCAGGCCTTCTCTGTCTCCATTTCCCCTTCCTTTCTTCCTAGCCACATGGCAGAAAATGCACTTCCTGCATGTTTCCTTTCCTGGTTCAGGAACAGAATGTGGCGTTTGAGGAGGCCTGTATTGGTTAAAGCAAAGGAGTAGCAGGAGATATAGACACATGGCTTGTAGTTGCCCTCTTTGTGCCCAGAGCTTTTGCGTGCAAACCCATGGCTGGCTTTCCCTCCCTTAATTTTCATAACTTATTCCAATTGCATAATTCGTTTGTGAGACACAATATTTGAGTTTCCCTGTCACAAAATTTGGTTGTGTTTTTTTTTTAAAGCACAGAATTCCAGAACTACTAGCAACAATAAAGGTAAAGGTGTGGCTATTTGCTGCTATTGCATAAAAGTTGTTCTTTTATTTTATTTTTAACAGGATATTATTTTTGCATTTTGCCATGATCCATATGCAGAGTATAACAGTAAGAGAGAACTACACCCACATATTCATTTTATGAGAGATAGGAGTACTAAAGGGATTTGTATTCTATTTTTTAATCATATGCATGCATTTCTCTTCTTTTTCAGGAGTCATTCGGCATGTTGGCGATGCACTGAAAGACCATGCCTCAAAATCTAGAGGGAAGATCTGCACCATTGGAATTGCACCCTGGGGGATTGTAGAAAACCAAGAGGACCTGATTGGCAAGGATGTAAGTCTCTGGCTTATCTTCAGCATCTTGGTTTGTCAATGTGTTCTGGATATTGAGCTTTTCAGAGCTTCCCAGGCAGGAGTAATATCCATGATATCTTGTAAATGATGCCAAGGTTAAAACAGAGAGAAGTCTCAGATGCTTTTATACAATACATACATAGCAGTGCCTAGTTGTGATTTTAACCTAATGGAAATTATAAAAGGCAAGGAAATTACTATTTCACTTTTAATACTATTTAAGGACAGCCTTATATCATTCAGTTTGTATTATCCCATCCCATCCCATCCCCTCTCCTCTTTTCTCCTTCTCTGTTATCTACTGATGACACTGTTACCTTCCCTAGGTGTCATCTTGGATAATCCCTTTACTTACCCCATGTCATGATGACATTACATGATGAGTTTCCTTGTGCATGTCAGCAGCAGCCAGTGACACAGAATGAAAGCAGGGAACTCATCACATGATGACATCACAACACAGAGTAAAACCTATGCAGGGAAAGAGAAAGAATTCACAACATGGATATTCCATTTTTGATGACAGCTCTGAGTGGTATTTAATATGTATGGCCTTGGTGACAAAGATTGAGAACATCTGTTTTACATGCATAACAACTATGGGCAGTATCTAATGCTGTCCATCTGTGAGGGGGTGCCCACTGCTGCTTCCGTTCCATGAGTTCCACCAACCTGCCCTGTTCCAGAGTGTTTCCACTCATTTCAGGTTGCCCCCAGAAGTGCTAAATTTATTATTGCATTTATACCCCGCCTTTTTTCCTCTTGCAAGGAACCCAAGGCGGCTTACATTATCCTCCTCCTCTCCATTTTATCCTCACAACAACAACCCTGTGAGGTAGGTTGGGCTGAGAATGTGTGACTGGCCCAAAGTCACCAAGTGTGCTTCCATGGCCGAGTGGGGACTAGAACCCGGATCTCCCAGCTCCCAGTCCAACACTCTTGCCACTACACCACACTGGCTGTCTCCCAAATCTCCACTGGGCAAGCCATGGGTGCTTCCTGCAAGACAGAATTGGCAAGGCTGGCTGCTCACAGACAGTCACTATTGGATTCTGTCCTGTGCTGTAAAATTTGCATCAGCGTTTTCCACTACTTTTGAACTTATGTTTATAAAATGCCTCAGATTACTTTCATAACCACATATTATTTTCTGGGAGGTATTTCAAATGGGTAGCTGTGTAGCTGATGGGTAGCTGAATGTACATACATTCAAATGTATGTTACAGCAAAACCAAATCCAAATCCTGTGTCACCTTAAAGGCTAATGTATTATTTGTAGCATAAAATCTACCCTATATGCTACTTTTAATCTGTTAGTCTTTAAGATGCTGCAGAACTCTACTTGGTTTAAATATAGTTTTTAGGTGTCCGATATCTGTGTACATTTTTAATACGTTCCCCTGAGATTGTTCATTCTGGAATTTGTAAAATCTCTGCTATTTATTTAATAAACCATAGCTGAAAAGAAGGGATGATGTTTTGTAGTACTGAACACATGGATTAAATCTAAACCAGTTGTGAACAACATTATGAAAAATCAAGTGTCTATGCAAAAAACATAACAACCCCTGCCTCCCTTAGAAACAAATCAACCAACAGTAAAAGGATTACAAAATTCAAATCACTCTTGTAACACCAAGACTAGATTTAGTATGCCTAGTTAGCTCACTATCAAAATGTAAGAAACTGTCAAAACATCCCTTTGATGTTTGGAATGTGTTTTTCTTACATTTTGCCCTTCCTCCAAATAGCTGAGGGCAGTATGCATAGTCCCCCCGCCCCCAGAGATCCAGGTTCAAGTCCCCACTCAGCCATGGAAGCTCACTGGGTGGCTTTGGGCCAGTCACAGACTCTCAGCCCAACCTACCTCACAGGGTTGTTGTTGTGAGGATAAAATGGAGAGGAGGAGGATAATGTAAGCCGCCTTGGGTTCCTTGCAAGAGGGAAAAAGGCGGGATATAAATGCAATAAAAAAATTAAAAAATATTGAAAGGTTACATTGAAAGGTAATGAATGGCCAAAGATGATCCAGTGAGATTCACAGCTGAGTGGGGATTTGAACCCATGTCTCACTGATCTCACCATGTCTCTAACCACTACACCACTCAAAATGGAAATGCATAATATTTGCAAGATGAGAATCCAGCTCTGTTTCTGTCTGTCTATATTGCTTTCTCTCACACAGTGTAATTGGCTTGCCCTGCAGGTGAATTCAGAGTAGGGACAGAGGAACATTCCTGTTTACCTCGAAAACAATACAGCATTTGCTATAAGAAAGGAAGCTTTAAAGAGAAGGATGATTTGCTAACTTGGAAGTTGAAATGGACTGCAATAGCGACTGAAGCAAATGGAAATATTTAACCAGGCCTTACATTTAGTTTATAGGATCTGAATTGTGTCTTAGAGTGGTTATCCCACAACAAAATGAATCATTCTCTGAGTTTTGTATAGACACTTTTTCCAGCCAACCGGCCCACTTACTGGCCTTTGTTCAGAGCAACTTCAGCAACTGGTTTTGTTACATGTGAATGTCTGGACAACCAACATACAGGAGACAAGAATTTAGTAAATTAATAGCACACAAAGAAGGTGTTCACATAAGAAAAGTAAGCAATCACTTCTTTAGAATGTGAACGGGTGTATAATTAAGATACCCCCGGTTTTGTCCCAAAATAGATGCATGGTCTAAATGATGTTTTTTAAAGTAAATATGCCTCTCCCTTTTCTTATCCAGATTTGCATTGCTATTTTGTGCATGGTTTACCTGGATGTGGTCTCACACACACACACACACACACACACAGAACTCTATGTGTGCTATTTGTAATTCACTTGTTACAAAGTATGCTTTAATTTACATGGACATGCATATCACATACATGTAAACCAAACACATACCTGAGGGATCTTTTAGCGTTGAACTCTGGGCGCTTAGGAAAACCTGATACCCCCAAAAGTTGAGAGAGTCAGAGACCACAACAAGGTCTTTGAAAGCAAATCTTTGATTTATTAAAGAAGAGTTTAAAATGAATTAAAATCACACATCAGGGGAATTAGAACTATGCATACATTTGGGGAATTAGAATCATACATTAACACCCAAAAGGTTAAAAGGCAAGCATTTAAAGTCAATAGTGAAGTACACTGGGATGCACAGGAAATCGTGTGTGTGTTTGTATGTGTAGAAAGGGGAGAAGGAACTTTCAGCTTGGGATGATTTGAATGGGGGAGTAACAGACTGTTGGGGGGGGGGTTGAGAGAGAGAGAGTTTTAGAGGAAATGCAGGGTTTGGGGAGAAAGTGGAGGGAGAAAGAGCTAAAGCCTAGGAGTTTTGGAGTTTGGTATTGGGTGGAATATTAGGAAAAGGGAAGAAAAGAGAGAAGGGGAAGAAAAGATGATACAACGATCAGATCACCAACATTTGCTGGATCATGGAGAAAGCAAAAGAATTCCAGAAAAACGTCTATTTCTGCTTCATTGACTACGCTAAAGCCTTTGATTGTGTGGATCACAACAAACTCTGGCAAATTCTTAAAGAGTTGGGAGTACCTGACCACCTTACCTGTCTCCTGAGAAACCTGTACGAGGGTCAAGAAGCAACAGTAAGAACCAGACATGGAACAACCGATTGGTTCAAAATTGGGAAAGGAGTACGACAAGGCTGCATATTGTCGCCCTGCTTATTTAACTTATATGCAGAGTACATCCTGAGAAATGCCGGGTTGGATGAATCACAGCTCGGAATTAAGATTGCCGGGAGAATTATCAACAACCTCAGATACGCAGACGATACCACCCTAATGGCAGAAAGCGAAGAGGATCTAAAGAGCCTGTTGTTGAGGGTGAAAGTGGAGAGTGCAAAAGCTGGTTTGAAACTCAACATTAAAAAAACGAAGATCATGGCATCTGGCCCCATCACTTCCTGGCATATAGAAGGGGAAGAAATGGAAGCAGTGACAGATGGTATTTTCTTGGGCTCCAAGGTCACTGCAGACAGTGACTGTATCCGTGAAATTAAAAGACGCTTGCTCCTTGGGAGGAAAGCTATGGCAAACCTAGACAGCGTAGTAAGAAGCAGAGACATCACCTTGCCGACAAAGGTCCGTATAATCAAAGCTATGGTTTTCCCAGTAGTAATGTATGGTTGTGAGTAGGGATGTCAGAGAATTCCACCATGGATCTCGGGGAGTCCGAATCTGCCATTTGCGTCCCTGCTAGCCGGCGGCCGGACGTCCGGCTGCTGGCGGAGCCGGCCGGCGGCTCCGCAGAATCCCTGCGGAGCACAGCCGGCCGGCCAGGATTCCGGGGGGAGGGACGGAGCGCCTCCGCCCCCACCATCAACATAATCCGCGAAAGGTAAGTCACTTTCGTACATCCCTAGTTGTGAGAGCTGGACTATAAGGAAGGCTGAGTGCTGAAGAATTGATGCTTTCGAACTGTGGTGCTGGAGAAGACTCTTACGAGTCCCCTGAACTGCAAGGAGGTCAAATCAGTCAATCCTAAAGGAAATCAACCCTGAGTGCTCATTGGAAGGACAGATACTGAAGCTGAAGCTCAAATATTTTGGCCACCTAATGAGAAGAGAAAACTCCCTGGAAAAGACCCTGATGCTGGGAAAGATTGAAGGCAAAAGGAGAAGGGGACGGCAGAGGATGAGATGGATAGATAGCATCACCGATGCAATGAATATGAACTTGAGCACACTCCGGGAGAGAGCGGAGGACAGGAAGGCCTGGTGTGCTGTGGTCCATGGGGTCACGAAGAGTCAGACACAACTTAACGACTGAACAACAACAATATCTGCTGGCTGGTGAAGTGATGGGAAGCTCTGTTGAGTTCCTTCTCTGGGAAAGAAGGGGAGAAAAAAGAGAGGAAAGGGGGGGTTGCTCTTCTGAGCAGAAAGGATGGAAGGTGTCCTCTTTCCTTCTTTTCCTTGCTGCTCTTCTATGAATTTGGGTTGCTGTTTTTATCCTTTTTCTCTCATGATGTAATAATCAGAATAAAACAAAACAAGTCTTCCTTTCAAGATTATTGAAGGATGTTGGAAAATGGATTTTTAGGTGTCATACATTAAGGGAAGAAAGAAGACAATTTCTTTCTTTCCTGATGGGAGTTGATGGGTTCATATTTCTGGCTTTCACAGGTCCAGGTGAGCAAAATAGCCAGGGGGATTTTGGTGGTGGTCTTAAGTGAAGGTGACAAAAGAATCATGTAGGCATGCTTGCTTACACAATATTGGGTTTCTTATAGGAGTGCACGAAAGCCACTTACCTGGTCTCGCAGCTTTTCGTGGTGGGGGGAGGCGCTTCGCTGCTCTCCCCCCAAAGTTCAGGCCGGGGGGGGAGGCTTCCCGCCTCGCCCGGCCGAAATTCAGGCTGGGGAGGAGGCGCCTCGCCTCGCCCGGCCGCGAAATAAAAAGTTTAAAAAAAAAACACACCCCCATGATAGGCTATGTGACGATTAACGTAGCCTATCACGGCTAGATCTGCAAAGTCAGCCATGATAGGCTACGTTAATCGTCACGTAGCCTATCACGGGGGCGGGTTTTTTTTTTAGTTTTATTGGAATGGCGGCGGCGGCAGCCGGTCGAAAGATCGGCTGCCGCCCCCGCCCCTGACGAAGACCCGACAAACCGCCGCCGGGACCCGCCGCCGGGAGGGACATTCGGGAAAGGTAAGTCCCGTCCCGGGTGGGGTGCGGGGGGCAGGGGGTGCGGAGAATTTCTCCCCGAAACGTCTTCGGGGGGCCGAACATGTTGGCGCTCGGCCCCCCGAAGTTTCAGGGAGAAATTCTCCGCCAACCCTAGTTTCTTACAGCTTTAAAGGGCATTGAATTCTTTATTTTTCTTTCTATTTGGCTTAAACAGGAAGGTTAGAAATCATCATAAAATATTTTCATGGTGGGGGCTTCTGTAGGTGTTGTCCTGAGGCAAGATCTGAAATTTGCAAGTGTTAACTGAGGAATTAAGGCAATCAGAGCACAGTAGCTGGCCAAGAAAGTTTATGCAAGAAGTCTGAATCTCCTCTTGGGTTGTGCAATGCCTTAACATCTTATGGGACCTGTTTTTCTGCCCTTTTCTCCAAGACCAATAAACCTTAGTCCCGTCCAGATACAGGCCACATTTTCCCAGATCAGCAGAATTTTGGGGTACTTCGTAACACACTCCTGTTTTATAAACCATAATATAAACTTGATTATAGGTGGAGAACTATGGCAGTAGAAAAAATAAAGTAGACTATACGAACTTATATTTTACATAAATATTCTGATTCATGATCTTAGCTTAGCTTCCTTTTATATGCACCCAGTTTCAGCTACAACAGAGCTGACTGAAGTGTGGTTTCTTCAAATATTGGACAGCTGCTTAGACCAGCTCCTGCAGTGAGTTGGAGCACTGCTTTTAATGGCCGGAACTGTCCCCAGCAATCTTCCCAGTAATAAGAAATAGACTTGGTTAATTTAGGCCCTACTTTTAGGACCATAAAGCGCATGGGAGGGGCCATAGCTCAGTGGCTGAGCACATACTTTGCATGCAGAAAATCCCAGGTTCAATCCCCATCATCCCTAGGTAGGGCTGGAAAAACCTCTGCCTGAAACCACGGAGAGCTGCTGCCAGTCAGCGTTGACAATATTGGACCAATGGTCTGAGTCCATTTAAGGCAGCTTCCTATGTTCTTAAAGCAGAATGCTAACGAGTTACCAGACCTCTGTCTCCCCAGTTTCAAACATTTACCGCATATGCAGACCGAGCCTATGCATATTTATACAGAAGCAAATCTCACAGAGTTTGGTGGGATTTACTTTCAAGTAAGATGCCCTTTAAACGTTACAGTAGTTTTTCTGTGTGTTCATGCAGCAGTGATAATACCTGCAAAAGTCGGAGAGAACAGTTGTACAGATCTTTACCAAGAGTTGTTGCTTCCTCATCTTGAGCAGGTGACAGTTTCATGGTACACACAAACACGCACACATGCACGCACACACAGAGTTATAGCCCTTTAAACCTTACAGCAGCACCATGGGATCACACACAGAGAAGTGGCCCCCACCATGCTACCATACACTTTTAAATAATTAAGGATACAATCCAATGCATGTTTAGACAGAAAAAAGTCCTACAACTTTCAGAGTAATGCTGGCTGGGGAATGCTGGGAGTTGTAGGACTTTTCCTGTCTCAGCATGAATAGGATTGAGCCCTGTGTGTGCATAGCATGTGTCTAAGGCTGCAGTCCTGTGCTCACTTGAAAGTAAGCCCCATTGAACTCAGTGGAACTTCCTTCTAAGTAAATATGCATAGGATCAGGCTACGTGTCACATCCCAGCTAACTGACATAAGCTGTGTTGGGTGCATATATTCTTAGAGATCCTAATTTTTACAACATCAGGCTAGCATGTTCATTCAGACATAATTTTCAAATTCTGCTTGGCACTATGCAGTCCATCAATGCAAAGTGAGCTGTGATTCTTTTCTCCTGTGGTTTTGAGGGTTGTCTGAGGTTGTTAATGGGAAGCAGCATTATATTCCATAAGAAAGTGAAATTGACATGTAAGTTACCACTATGCTATAGAAAAACAAGACTGGATCTGCCAGCAGATTAATTTCCCCATAAACAAAGACAATAACGACTTCTACTTCAACCTTCTGCTCTTCTTGGAAGTAAAATATACTTCAGCTGCCTTTTTTTATTTCAGTCAGTGAGAGAAAACAGATTATCAAAATTGAACTTTCATCTAATACTATTTAATAAGTACTTAACTGTTGTGGTAAAGGATGAAATGAACCCTCTTGTTCTGTTTCTGATAACTGAAAACCCTAAAAGATATTAGGGCAGAATTATTAACTGAAGCAAAGAATGGAGAGAGTAGTTTTCCCCACAGAAAAGCAGTCTTCATTGATATTTGCAGTTCTTCAGTCTAATAAAGAATGGAATTACTTTTGTCACAGATAATCTACATCTTGCAATACTGGTGCAGAGTTTTTGCAACTTATCTACTTCCTCTTTCCCAATCTGCTTTTTTCTTTGCCTGAGTGAATTCTGCTCTACTTTGTGTGATGGCACATGTAACAATGAAAGAGGTATATCGAGGCTTTGATTTGTCCATAAAGGGCAAACAAACACATAGTAAGTACTGACACTTGAAGAACAAAAGGAAGATGCTTCTAACTATAGAATTTTAACCAAGTGATAATGTTTGAAACAGATGCTTTAAGACAGATATATATTGTTTTGATTCAACAAAAAACAAAGTTTATATTAAAGACAAGTTGTTTTCTGCTAAGATTTCCCACTGACAGTTGAAAGAGTAACAAAAGATGTCCAGATTAGTGAAACGAAAGGGATGTTGCTATTTCCTTGTATTTGTATATCTGTACTGTTTTGAGGAGAGCTGCTTTGAAGAGAGCTACTTTTGCAAAGTTGTAACTTTCCTCCCAGTCCATCCTCCAGTATTGTCCTAAATTGCATTATAGTAAGAATTCCTACAGGTCAACAACTTTAAAAGCAAACAAGCTAAGTACTAATATATCTAACAAGACATGCAGGTTAGCCATAGATCTCATACAGGGCCAGATTCAGACCTCATCACCACCACTACATCAAGAGATGCTTAATATTAGCATGAATGTGTTCGTTACAGTTTTTGCAGTGCTGCTTTGATACTCTAGTGTAAAATGTTTGATTCATTTGGCACTTCTCTAGAACAGTGTGTTAAGTTCTTGTATCTTTAAACCACTTAATTCTGAATTTGCTAGTGAAACTATTCCAGAGTAGATGATGATCTGAGATTTCATCAAGGTGTGTGTGTGAATGCATGTGTATGAACTTGTTTTTATTTGACATGGGTGCATGTTGAATCTCTAGACTAGCCTTTATCCGAACTTTCATACTATTTATCACTATGGTTGCATTCTCTGCTTTTCTCTCATATGCAGGTGGTCCGGCCATACCAAACAATGTCCAATCCGATGAGTAAGCTGACAGTTCTCAACAGTATGCACTCTCATTTCATTCTGGCTGATAATGGAACCACAGGAAAATATGGGGCAGAAGTGAAACTTCGCAGACAGTTGGAAAAGCACATCTCACTTCAGAAGATAAATACAAGTGAGCAGTTTACTTTCTATATTTTTTTCTGTAATCACAGTGGCAAAACTAAACAATTATAGTACAAGGACCATTAACGTTTTAGAAAAAGTCTAGATTTAAATGGTATGTTAAATTCTTCTCCTCCTCCCGGTGAAGATGTCATAGGAAAAAAAAAATGAGTGTTGAGAGCCTGGCTTTTGTGCAGATTTTTCTAAAAGGTTGAAATGCCTCTCTTACGGCTTAGTTGTTGGCAGTAAGAACTGTAAGCTACAATATGCTGGTATTTTTTGTAGTTTTGGCCCTCACCCTTTTGCCTTTGGCCCACCCACCACTGAAATGTGGCCCTCAAGAGCTTCTCTGAAATAGTTTGTCCCTTGGGTGGAAAGAGATTCTGCATCCCTGATGTAAAGGATCTTGATAGCTGATACCTGGCTAGCAAGGAAGGAAAGAGTAAACTTGATGCAAAACAAGGCAGAATCCATAGAAGAAACTCACCTGTAATGGTAGTGGCCAGGATCCAAAAAGGATTGTGGAAATGCACAAAGCGATGGGGCTTTGCTGCTTCTCTTTTTTAACTTCAGCTCCTTGTGCACAGGTCACTTGTCAGGTTCTGCAAAGTTTAGGCACTGGCTTGTCAAGATGCATGTTGAGATCCAAAGAGAGGCCTCCACAGTGAAAGCATCCCTCATTGCCTTCTGGATCATTAGGAGGCAGATTGGAATATGTCTTGTAATTGCCTATCAGAAGAATATTTAAAATGCCTTGGAAAGCCAAACCATTGTGCCTAGATTTGACTATCATTCTGCCACCCTCCCCCCAGTGTAGATCAGAGATACCCCCTTATACGTCACCAGTGTTTTCTTCCTAGCAATAATATAAAACAAAAACTGTTGACTAAAGATTTCTGAGTACATGCAAAGCACTTAAAGAAGAGCTCATGATAGGGAGTAGTGGAAAACAGGGAATGTGTTATGTTAAATATGTATTATAAAATCTGGGTATTTAGTAAAAACCGGTTTCTTCTATCAAAAATAATTGGAAAGGGAAAACTAAAGAGGCTTTTATGTGTAAATTAGGTTTTTGTGAGCCACCAGATTAGCTTGTTTTTTTAATGGAAGAACATACATTTACGAAAGAGCACTACATATATGCCAGTTCCCTGACTTACGTCATTTAGTCACGCTGGGTTTTAAGAGGACTGCACCCCACCTTCATGCAAGGGCTCATGCAGATACTGTCAGCTTATGAAATCTGACGGGGAACTTATAGAATGAGAAAAAACAGTTTCCCACTCCTGCAGATGCTCTCTTAGCTGCACCACCATGGGCAGCCAGAGTGGAGACAGCACATTCCCAAGACTACTTCACCACACACACAAAATGTGGGGGAAAGTGACCCCACAGTGACTTTTCTTCATCAAAAACAATTGTGTGAATCAGGGCTTAGAGTGTTCTATACTTGGCTTTCCTCTTTCTCCCAATTTTGGAAGACAGTGGAAAATTATTTTCAACAGGTACAGAAATGTTTCCCTAAGCCTGTGGTTGTCAGTGTCCTACTGTGTTCCTCTAAAGATAAAGTCACTAACTGCACATCCCATAGAGGTCTACTCAGAAGCAAGCCCCATTGATTTCAAAGGGACTTAGTCCCAGGTAAGTGTGTATAGGATTGCAACCTAAGGGAGGCTTGAATTTTTTTCCTGACTCTTCCCACCTTTCCCCATTTGTGTGTGTTGTCATGTTGTTGTTGTGACATCACTGAAGCATTTCTCTATTTTTCACACATGCTTTACTTTTATGTATTTCCTTGAGGTTCTTAAAGGATTCTGGGAGTTCGTGTGATCTTCCTCCTATTTTCTTTTAGTCGACCTGTTCCAAAATCTGGGATAAGAAAACTACTGACTATATCACCTAGGTTTACTTTATTGAATCATGGGAAAGTTGAAACGGGAGTCTCCCCACCACCACCACCTATTATCCCCACAAGAATCTCTCATTCAGTAATGTTTCCTTTCTGTGGTGTACAGCTATCATGTGCATTTGTGTTAATATTATTACAAGCTGACAGGTTACTGTAGGGCACTAATTAAATATATTGGACATGTCTTCTTCTGTGTGCCTTCCAGATACTATATTCTCTACAGGACTCTGATAAGCTGTTATCTTTGAAACCTCACACAACAGTAAACCACCTAGGGTGCAATTCTGTGCATGAGCTGTAGGACGTTTTTCTGTCTAAATATGCATAGGATGGCACCCTTAGTCTCTAACATGCTAGGGTACTATCTTGCTTTGTGCAGCTATAGCATACAGCCTTTTTATTATATATATATTAGATATGCTTAGAAGCAGATTATTACCAATAAACTGAGCTGTTTTTTTAGTGTTATTACCTGCTCTGATGCGATTTAAAAATCACAAGAAGCACTGAGAGGCCTTTAATGGCCAGACGTGTCACATCAGACACAACTATGTCACCATTTCTGCCATCACTTGATTGCCATCACTTGATGTCATATTGACTTTTAAATAGGGTCTCATTTGTAGGGGCGGAGAGAACCTGTATCATTCCAATATTTACTCTCTAGATGTTGCTATGAGAAGATTTGCTTGACTAGAGGAACATGCTCTTGTGATTTGGAACATTGGGGTAAAAAACAGCTGGGGACCCATTGCCAAGGATAAACATGACACTACTGCAAATTGCATTCTGTCATATTCTGTACTCAGAACTGTTGGAAATGAATCCACTCATTTTGGTTCCTAAAGTATGACACTGTTGATTCGTTATTTTCTTCTTAGCTCTGAAAGGGCTCGGCTGCATTTACATTCCTCATATTGCACTTACTCTTGAAATATGATAATGTTATATACTTCAAGTATATTTTCTGGCTCAGTTTGATATGCCTAATTTTACAGACCATTTCACAGCCAAATTCATGTAATCATCCATGGATCAGCATTGGGGAATTCTGTGTTAGAAGTTAGAACTAAATACAGCTCGTTGCCTATAGTAGAATTGTCTGATCTTGACTTCAGAATGATGAGTAATGCTAACTCTCTCCGCTACTTTCCATAACATGCTTTCTAAAGCTAAATTTGTAAGTCTCTACTTGCGTATAATACATTACATGTTAAAACATAGACCTTTGTTCTTGTGTGAGGAAATATTCAGACAGTTGAGAAAAACATTTGACTGAATCTCAGTCGCCTTTGAGTAGATGTTCTTGTCAGGGTGAACAAGGGGGTAGGGGTGGGACAGAGAATGAGGCTGCAAATGGTATCCAGCCTGTTGAGATTCCGCCTTAGAAAAAAAGATTGCCTCTGACAGTCACTGCACAGCAACAATGGGGGCCTGCTGTGTGGGTGAAGAGACTTGGCTAGCCAGCTACCCTCTGCTGGGTTTACATTGCCTACCTCTGCTCCAGACAATATCTTTTTGTAAAAGTAATAATACAACAAAATCAAATTCAGTTTTACTTGATTAAATGTGCACAAATGCTATTTTTTCTACAAACCAGTGAATCTTACATGAATCATGGCCTTTCCCACATTTTGTATCCTGAAAATTAGGCATGAGGAAAGGGAAGCCAGTGAATTATATTAGTAATCTCAGAAAAGCAAGTGTGTGCTCCTGTGTGCACATGCAAATGCTCTCTGTCACACACGCACACAGAGACAGAATTCCCGGCTTATTGAGTACTGATTAGATTCTCACCTACATCCAATTAAGAGGTGCCACTATCTTCCATTGACTTGTGCATTTCCAGTACAGTCGCTGAGTTGCACTGGACATGCACCAAGTGGTAGCGTGCATGCAAGAAGTCTCACTGAGAGTTTAATGAAACCTTGCCAGTAGCTTTCAAGGTAAGCCAAGAGTGTGAGGAGTAGGCAAGAGAGCAGAACTGCTGAATCTGAAATCTTGTGGAGATTTATCCTATTATTTATTTATCCAGCCTTTTTTCCAGCAGAGCAGCTTACACGGTCCTCCTCCTTTCCATTTTATCATCCCAACAACCCTGTGAGGTAGGTTAAGCTGAGAGTCACTGAGTCACCCAGTGAGCTTCATGGCTAAGCGAGGACTAGAACCTGGATCTCCCAAGTCCCAGTTCAACATTTTAACCACTACACCATTGGCTCTCTGTTGCAATAAAAAGCAATACATAAAAATATAGTGTGTGATTACACAATAGCATCACATACGTTCATCTTATTTTAACAAGCAAGGCATTGTTGTTGTTGTTATTATTTTGCTTTGGATGTATCACCATATAATTGTTTACAGGAACAAATTTTGTATAGTGGGCATAACAATAAGCTTCTGTTCTGTACCATGTCTGCTAGTCACATTTACTCTAAATAGCGAACATTGTTCTTAAAGTCAGCATCAGATCCTAGTGTAGAATGACTTCATCTGGGCCTAGTACTCTAGAGATTGACTAGGAACTATTCAGCCTATCTGAACAAATTTATTGCAGGTGCCATTGTGTGAAGATTTTGCTTAGTGATCATTCTCAGTTATGAGTAATTGGGTTGTTTATCATTGTAAAAGCACATAAACTCCACAAATACTTGACTACATGAAAGTGTGGACTTTTTGAATGCTGTTCTTCTGTGTTAGAAAATGTTTTTCTTTATTCTGGGGACTTTTTTCCAGATTTGATTTTTACATAGTACATCTTCTTAATTCACTTAAAAATGTCCTTAACAGCCAAATCCGTAAACCACTGCTACCAAAGTATGGCTTGATTCTAGGACTATCAGCTGATCAAGAAACACTCAGGTACAAACAGCAGTGTAAGTACATCACAGCAACATAATTCTGCACCGGTATTGCAGGATCACAATGCAGATATGCTAGCTTCTTCAGGTTAGATGTAGGTACCAGTCTAACTAAATTTCCTGCTTGTTTCGATTGCACTAAGCTTTGTTTAACAGGTGCACTACTGTGTACAGCTGTATTACCTTGCATATATTCTAGGATTCAAAAATGTTCAATTTAAGAGAAATTGGCTTTGCAAGCAGTTTCTGGGTTTTGCCACCAAGAAGTAAAAGCTAAGACACTGCTTTGCTGATAGAAGCAGGCAGTGCCAACTACAGATTTAAAGCAGGGCCTGCGCCAGATGCCCTCAGTGGGCCTCCTCTTTGAGGGGGCTCTCCGCTGTCACCACTGCCTGTTCATTCACCCTTTCCCTCTGCTAACACGGGGCCAGGATACTTTTGTTTTCTTTCTTTTTTTCATATTTGTCACTTATTTACTTCCTCTTCCTTACTTCTTCAATGCTCTGGCTATCCAGTGGAGATCAAAATGCTCTCAGCTGTGTCTCCTGGAATGCAGGGAATATCACCTAGCTGACAAAGTGGTAGTTGCTTGTGCCTTCTCCAAACATGCAGGCAGTGTTTCTTCCTGCAAGCCATTTACATAGCTGAGGCATGAACCCCTGGAATGTTGGTACCCCTACTTTGCCTGTATAGTTTGGTGAGCCCTGCAACTAGATTCCCAGTAATTCTAATCGACTTATATAGGATAAAGTAAATGGGCTGTAATAATAAGACCCCAGCTGAGGGGTCGCAGATGGGTTCAGAGCAGCTTAGCTTCCACAAGCTGGTCCTTGGTTACATCCTTTTACTTTCCTTCCAGGTAATTGAATGGAGAAAGCAAAACACTATACTTTGGCAATGCTATTGTGGTGAAGTCAAAATGTGCCTTCCACTTTGGCATGACTCAGTCCTACTAGCAGGGATTTCTCAAGGGATATAATGTGTCTCTGTGCAAATAGCAATGTACATGGGGGGTCCTTGCAATTTGCAGACCCACCCCCACCGTAAGGATGGGTATTTTACTCATATTTAATAACAACAAGCGTTAATATTCGATGTACAGTATGTTAGAAAAAGGATAACCACCTCTCAAAATTGCAAAGATAATTACAGAAATGAGGGTGAATAAGACGTTTCCAGACGTTACCGTTGTATCTCGATAAGCTTTAAAAAAAATTACATTAGCCCTTTTGTCATATTGGATTGTTCCTTTGCAAAGCAACATTTGAATCCTGTTATACCAGAGTCAGTCTTTGCTGCTTGAAATCTGATTTCTTTCCGAGTATGTGGAATCAAATAATCATCAACGATGCAGTGTTTAGAGCAAACGTGGCAATTTAGTAGAGAATGTGCTCAGTAATTCCAGAGATCTATACACCATGATAAGAACCTAAGAAGAGCCAGCTGGATCAGACCAAAGTCCATGGAGTCCAGCACTCTGTTCACACAAGTAGCCAACCAGCTGCCTGTAATACTAAACATTTGTTCAAAATTATCAGGTTGCAGGGTGATAAAACTCCACAGCAATATTAGCACAATGTTATTACTTGGCAGTAGCCGACACTCCTCCCATCTGATCCCCAAATCCCAATGTTTTGATAGGACAGCAGTTCTTAGGGCTGAACCATTAATTATGTAACTATTCATAATGGATGTAATGGTTATCTCTCTATGTTATTTACACTTACATTGATTTCTTGCTTTGTAGAAAGAATAAGAACTACAGGGGAAATAGAGAGTTGGGGAATGGATTTGTGTTTGCTGAGAATCTTAATTTCTAGTACCTAACCTAATCATCATAAATCAGAAGCCAACTAGCAAATCAGCTGTGCTGTTTTCATATGTGAATGCTGTTCTTTGTTCTCAGTAGAAAGTAGCTATTATGTTTCTCTTTAGAACAGCTGATGGAACACCGTAAGCCTGCAGAAAAACAGTGAACAAATAGTTCTTTTTAAAAAGTGTTGTCTTCCTATGTTTGAGGTGTAAAGGAAAATAAGGAAACAAAGTGACCTTAAAAATATTAAACTGCTGTATGAAAAATCCACCTGCAACTGTGCAGTGTCGAACTATCCAGTTAATTTTTACTAAATGGCTTGTCCAACTTCTGGGAGTAATCACCAAGGTATCCATGGTCATGGGTTTCAAAAGGTTAGTTTGACGTTCTCTCCCTGGACTGGGTATTTTGTAATTAAAACATGCTGGATGGAGGCCTGTTATTCAACCTTGAAAACATCCAAGACAAAGAGTTTCCATAATCTTTCACCCCATTCCTTGCAATCTCCTCGTAAAATGAATGTATCTATGGGAGGGGTTGCATGTTTTCCACGATGTACTGTTTGTAAAATCTTGGTCATTTGTAGTAAAATTGCATGCTGCCATTTCATGATTGGCAGGTCATCCTAGGAATAATGGAACATGTTGACACTAACCAGGCCTATGTGAATTCCAGGATTCCATAATCCACATCACTACACAATTGCAGAATTTGATATTGGGCACAGGATTCAATATCCTAAAAATATCTGCTTTCATTTTAAACTCCTAAATCATAAGATTCTTAAGATGTTTACAAGTATGTGGGTAATGCCTGCTAAACCTTAGGAGTCAGAAATGGGTGGGCTTCAGTACCCTGCGTTGCTGTTTAGCTTCCACAAACTTGGCAAAAGCAAAATAAAAAAATGCAAACTCAGAAGAGATATGCATAATAGTTTGATCTGCATAATTTTATTCAGGCCACAGAATTCAACTTGTAAGAGAGCAGAGCTCAGGTTGTTCCAGTATAAATATTTTAAGCAGATCCAGCCCTGATCATGACACGGCAACAGGAATTTTTTCCTTTAAAAAACCATTTATTTTTCCTTGAAATAATTCCTCTTGTAGTACAAATTATATCACTTCCTGCTTTAAAACAATGGATTAACTCAAAGATCAGCCCCTAATAAGCAATAACCAAAGGGCACGTTTCATATGGGTTTTGTTCAGAGTATTTTGCTTTCTTTCAAATGTTCCCACACATACTGAAGTCACAATAGGAGGATTTGTTTACTTTATTAAAACAACAGTTCAAAATTTATAGGCTCTGCATAATCCACACTACTGCACAGAGCAGGAAAAGGCAAGATGCCTACTGATTAGTCTAAAAAATATAACACAAAACGTCTTTTTCTGATTTACCTTTATTTCCTTCATGTAAGTAAGTATATTGACATAAATGATCGGTGTTAGTTTACCAAAACCAGTTGAACCCCAGGGCAAGTGACTTGTATCATTCTTAAATTTAAATAATAACATTTTCCATTATGATTTTAGTATAGTATATAGTAATTTTGAAGTCCAGCTCAGGTAGACTTTATGAAGCTAAGTTTATTCTTCCAGAACAAGAGTAAAAATGGACAGGAGAAAAATGTAGGGGTGGTTCAAGTTGAGTGGCAAGCTCTAACACTGCAAAGTGTCTGCAGTGCCACGTAGTCATGTGACCCGTGGACTTCCCTTTGTCATCCTATGCCTGAGAATATATGAAGGGGGCTGGGAAGGCGAAGGGACGTTCAATTGTCATCACCAGCATCTTCTCTGACCATTGCACCTCCATCAAATACATTGGAATGCTCATTTACCTGTGTCCTGATCTTCCTTTCACATTCTGTTCAGTAATCAATGCATTTCTATATGCTGGGGTGCTTCCCTGGTGTCTGGTTGTGACTGGGAACAGAATATGGGTGACGAAGCTGAATCTGAATCTAGAGACAACTGAAGCGACAACAGATAAGCGGGTTATGTGATGTAATAGCAAGAGGTTGCTGCTACTTGGGAGCTTATCCTTTCTAGTCACTTAGGTTTATCACCTAAAGTTAAAACCTCAGCTACTCCTGGACCAATTGCTGCACCTGGAACTCCTAGATGCTGTGGCAGTGGCCAGAGATTTATGAATATAAGAGTTACTTCTGTGATCATGGATTTCCTTTTTTAATTAGCTTTGTGAATTTTTATCCAGACAATGAGTTGGATCCAGCAAAAGTCTCCTGCTGTGGGAAGGACTCCTTCCATCTCTGGGAGGCTTTTGATCCATTGGAATTATTCTGCTGCTGAATGGGGGAGAATGAGATATTTGCTGATTCTCCCCTGAAGCCCCCTGTGCCCCTGAAAATCTGCTCCAGAAGATTGGGGATACTCCAGAACAGTGGGGGAGGTAGCAATGGGGCTGCAGAGGGATGGGAAATTGGTGAAAATTGCCTTCCCACTTCTGCCAGTGAAAGCATTCTTGCAGAATAAAATTTCTAGATCCAACCCAATATATTCCCCATTAAATAAAACACACTCTTTGATACTTCCTCTTTTTTAGTCATTTGCCTATCATGCTTCCTTGTGATTTGATCCAATGTATATCCCAAGTGAGTTTTGAAATTAAATATTCAAATCTAGACCTGAAATCTAGATAAGGAAATTGAAGAACCTAGGTAAATTCTGTACAACTGCTTATTTGTAAATAAAATTATTCATTTCACCTAGTTATGATGTGAGCCTAGGAAGGACATAATGATAAGGACTTTATATTTATTTATTTTTTCTTTTGACAGAATTACAAGAAGATAGATTTTAAATCAGTTTTCCATGGGCATGATCAATTGTTTAGTTTTGTCAAAACTAAACTGTTATTTTGTCAAATAATACATTTTGACATAATTGTTTGATGTCCCTTAAGGGCAGTCAGAGATATGTGCATTAGGAAAATAAACTTTGCAAATTTATCAAAGTTTTAAGATTGCTAAATCGAAAGCTGCTTATTCCTGAATCTTTTGGCCCATTGTCTACAGCCCCAAAGCATTTAAATCCAATTCAAGCTCTAACAAGCAAACAACCAGCCATTAAAAGCAAGCCTAATGCCCAAAATAATGTTTCTGAGCCATTTCATCCCATTCCACATAGCATCCTAGAACCTCACCCCCTCAGAGGGAACCCCCCAACTCATTACTGATCCAGTCTATGTCAACTGTAGAGAGGTCTAGAAACACAAATATGGATGTGCTGAAGATATCTGTGTCCTTTATAGCGGGCTTCTTCACATGTAGCCTTTATCCTGCTGTTGGGATTGCTCACTCACGGAAGTTTGTGGGCCCTTTAGATGACATCGTGAACCTCTAGGGTGTCACCTGCACTAAATGATCTTTATTCCATTTTTAAATAGACCAGAGATAATGAGCTATCAAATTACTGAGCTTGTGTTCAGCTTGAGTTCCCTCCATGGAAAAGGAAAAGCCGCAAGAAGAGGAGCTAGTCCAATGAAACATATGGAAGACTCAGATAAGGGGGAAAGCGTAGGGAAGAAGCACATGTAAAGGGAATCTGTTGTGATCCTACATTTAAAACAGAAACAGAAAGCCTCCCTTTAAATGCGGGATTTTAGGCTGGTGTAGAGATGCTCAGTGTCTTTCATATGAGACACTCAGTTTTTCCTTATGTCAAGGACGATTGCAAAAGAAACTCTTCGCCACAAGGCTTGTCCCTAATAGCAGAAAAAAGGACATTGGTTCATCATGATACTCTGCTGCAGGACAAATATCAGGAATTCAGAGGGGGAATTCATTCTCTTCAGCATCCTGATTCATGTTGGAAATAGACCTGACTCTTCTGATATCACTACCTGAGGCTGTTAATGTTTCCTGAAGGTGTGTGCAGTTGTGCAATAGTGTTATAGTGTTACATATAGTGTTATCCATTCTGTTATAGTGGATAACAGATTTCACTTCATCTGACTGTGGAAATACATAGTTCTTTGTTAAAACACACGAAGTCACACACTTGCAAACTCACTTATGCCTGTTATGCCACTCTGAGTGTTACCCATGGAGCCACACTACCAACTGCCCACCGGGGCAAAGGCCCAGTAAATACTGCTGTCAACATTGCAATTAACTTACACTGCAGAGGTACAGATTGAACACCTGGGAGCTGAAGCATATCGAGAAATAGGCAGCCCCAATACAAGACTTAATGGCAAATGACTTTTGGATGAAGGAAGGGGAGCATCCTGTTCCCATTACTGTACAAGTTATAACGTTCCTAATACAATGCATGCAAAGGCAATCTCTGCAGAGATTAACAGGCAGGCAAATAAGTGGAACCAAAGGTCAGAAGGGACTTGGTACTGGAAGAGTGGTACCTCAAGAAAAATATCTTTTGTGAAAAAGAAGCCTTCACTACAACCTAAAGTGACATAAAACGTTCCTTTTTTCAACTAGCACTTGGACATTATGAAATATATGAATAAAGAGGAGCTGTTATTATATAATGCTTTTATATAACAGGAAAATGTTTTCATTCACCTTGTATTTCATATTTAGAGACAACTGCCTTGCTTACATGTTTCAAAAGACATGAACAGACATGGCCAGTTCTGTCTCAATACCTCAAACTTCGTATACATTTCTGTAGCATATAGAAACTAGGATGCCTTAACCATTGAAACACCAGGATTCATGACACTTATACAGTCACCTTTACTTAACCTACACTTATAAATTAATATTTTTAATAGTGCAGATAAATTCTTATTTCTTGCTTTAAGTAAAAACTATATCCTGAAATATCTAATCTGCTTATCAAGGGGGAAAATGTCAAAGTTCTAATGAGGATATAACTACTCATATGGGAGACACAAGTCTGCTATTGAAAAGAGCATCTTCATCCCTCACTCAGTAGCATGTGCTGGTCACCCTAGCACAGGGTGGGCAACTTTGGGGTGGGGGGATCCAGGACCACTTTTAACACACAAACCTTTGGACCTGCAGGGGGAACTAGGAGGTAGACTTTTCAAACTACTGCTCTTCCCTGACCTGGTTAAGAAAGACCTGATGTGTCAAGCATCTGAGGCAGGTGGCTTCATTGGAGTCTTGATTTAACTTTTCCAAGATTTCACAAAAATCTTAGACCACAGGAGTGAATTTTCAAATGCTAAAAGGCTAGCAAAAGAGAAGAGTTTGGAGACGTTCTTCAACCACCCGTTGATCTTACGTTTACAGTATAACAATGGAGCATGCCATTTCTAAGTGCCAGCAGTGCAGCAGAGGTTTATTAGAAAAGTTTGAGAGTCACTAGATATCTGAAGAACAATGCAGTAAGTAGGGCAGAGGGAGTTTCTAGATGCTCCAGTTACTATATCTGAAATGGAACAGGCCACTAAATGGATGAGAACCAAATGGCCCCTGGATCAAAAGGTTGCTCTTCAGAGCAGAATAAGATAGTAGAGAATTTTCTCCCCTCCCATTTGGCAAGCTTAAATAAGGTGGCCTTGCAACATGGCTCTTTTCCAGGAGCTGTAGTTGAGGCCATCATTCCATCCTCTTCAAGCCAGATATGGATGCATAGCAATGCACCAGCTTTAGACCAATTTTTCTCATAAATGTTGATATCAGTATGAAAAGGTTATATTAAGGAATAACACATGCTGTCTAAAATAGATGTTAATATTGCAATATGAGTGCAAATTAGAGGTGGTCAAGGAAATTATCATTCATTGGGTCATAGATGGAGATAATGTCTGTCTCCTGCTAAATATAGAACAGTGACAATACAGTTGTTCTATGTGCAATGTAGCAGAAGTTATATTAATATCAAGATTTATAAAAGAAATTGGTTATAACCACAATTCCATGTTTTTCATATATGATAGTACTGTATTTATTAGCATAGGAAAATATATCTAAAATTTTGATTTCTCTTCCAAAATCAGTATCGCTCTGCAGATAAATTTAATTGTAGGGCATCAACAACCAAAGTAACTGGACATTTAGATGGACTTAAATCTCCTACATTTATTCCATATTCTCAAATGTGTTGATATTAGAGTATTTTCTTCAGCTCCTTGAGGTCTATTATTTAATGCATAAAGGTGCAGGAAAGGGAATATTTATTCATGCTTCTTTAGAATCCCAAACTGAAAAGAATAGGGTTCTTTTATCCAATCTGATAGTCAATTAATACAATGTACATGGTAATATATATACACGAAGAACTCTCTTTTTGTCATCTTTAAGAACAAAAGGAGATGAGCTTTCTTGACTCTGGCTTTGTTTTTCCAAATAAATTTTGTCAATAATCTTTGCCATTAACACTGCATTCCTATACATACCTACTCAGAACTTAGCCATATTGAGAAAGCTCCCAGTTAAATATATATTAGATTGCAATCTGAGTATGTTGTTCATTTGAAAGTTTCATAGGGATAAACTGAAATAAAAATCAGCTTTGGTAAAAACATAATTTTAACTACTGTTATTTGTTTCATGAAATATAGATTCCATTTCATCCATTGTTCAGTCAGTGACAAACTATATAGAGGGTCATAATTATCAACGTACAGGCCCTGAATGTGCTCAGGAATCTTTATACCTACATATCCTACTGGCTAATTAGCCCAATGAAAATCTAGCTCTTTTAAAATGTGTTTTATTTATTTTCAGGATTTATCCTCCACCCCCAGAGGCTAATGGATCCGGATGGTTTCCAGAGGGCTCTGGGGAGATTTCTGGCTGACAGGGCTGGCTGTCCTGTCAAAACCCTGGTTGATCTGTGGAATGCAGCAATGACCTGGGCTGTTGACATGATTGCTCCTGAGCGCCTTCTCCTGAGTAGAGCTCATACTGCTCCATGGTATACACTGGACCTGAGAGCGATGAAACAAAATAGGAGGCGGCTCAAGTACAGATGGAGAAGAACTCCTAGTGAATGCAATCGAAAGCTGGTGTATGCCTATGGTAAGGTATATTCGGGGGCAGTGAAGGCAGCAAAAAAAACACAACATCTTGCAGCCTCTATTGAATCCTCTATCTGCCGCCCAGCAGAGCTTTTCAGAGTCATCCAAGGGCTATTACATGCTGGCCCTAATGACACTGTAGACCCATCCAAGGCCTGCCATAATACATTTGCTAGGCACTTCCAGGATAAGATCTCTTGCATCTGCTGGGACTTAGACTCCAGTGTTACAGCAGATGAATCTGGTGAGGTATCCAGAGTACAGTCTTGTCCAGTTTTCCTAGATGAGTTCCAGTTGGTACAGCTGGAGGACATTGACAAGGTGCTTGGACAGGTTTGTGCAACTACTTCCATACTGGATCCTTGCCCCTCTTGGCTGATAAAAACTAGCAGGGAAGGAACAGCCAGCTGGGTCAGGGAAGTGATTAATGCCTCTCTGCATGAGGGAGTGGTTCCAGGCCAACTGAAAGAGGTGGTAGTGAGACTACTCCTGAAGAAATCCTCCCTAGACCCCGAAAATCTCACTAATTATAGGCTGGTGGCAAATATTCCATTCCTGGGCAAGGTCCCTCAGTGGGTGGCTGCAAGCCAGCTCCAGACACTCTTGGATGAGACTAATTATCTGGATAAATTTAAGTTGAGGTTCAGGCCTAGGTTTGGCACAGCAGCAGTCCTGGTCACCCTATATGGTGACCTATGTCAGGAGAGAGACAAGGGGAGTGTGACCTTGTTGATTCTCCTTTATCTCTCAGCAGCTTTCAATACCATCGACAATGGTATCCTTCTGGGACGACCCCCTGAGTTGGGAGTGGGAGGCACTGCATTGCAGTGGTTTTCCTCCTACTTGGAGCCTCAGCTCCAGAAGGTGATGCTTGGGGAACATTGCTTGACCCTGTAGATTCTCCAGTATGAGATTCTGCAGAGGTCAGTTTTGTCCCACATGCTGTTCAACATCTGCATGAAACTGTTGCTGTTCAACATCTGCATGAAAGTGGAGGAATTAACATCTGTCCCTTTGTCATGGTCAGATCACTTCCTGCTGAGGTTTAGACTCCTGGCGGCCTTTCCCCTCTGCAAGGGTGGGGGACCTATTAAAATGGTCTGCCCCCGGAGATTAATGGATTCCGATGGATTCCAGAGGGCTCTGGGGGATTTTCCTGCTGGTATGGCTGGTTCTCCTGTCGAAGCCCAGGTCACTCTGTGGAATGCAGAGATGACGGTTGACACGATCGTGCCCAAGCACCCTCTCCCTCTGAGCAGAGCCCGGCCAGCTCCTTGGTATACACCTCAGCTGAGAGCAATGAAGCAAGAGGGCAGACGGCTAGAACGCAGGTGGAGGAAAACTCATGCTGAGTCTGACCGAACACAGGTAAGAGCCCACTATCGAGCCTACTCTGTGGCGGTGAGGGTGGCAAAGAGACAGTTCTTTTCCACCAGCATTGCATCTTCTCAGTGTCGTCCAGCGGAGATTTTCTGAGTGATTCGCAGCCTGTTACATTCTGGGCCAGGGAGAGAGACGGTGGAACCCTCGGTAGCACACTGTGACAAGTTTGCATGGCACTTTGAGGATAAAGTCGCTCAGATTCGTCATGAATTGGACACCACCATTAATGCAGTTCCATTGGTAGAGGCGTTCAGAGCACCATCTGGTCCAGTTTTATTGGATGAGTTTCAGTTACTGAGGGCTGAGGATGCGGACAAGGTGCTTGGCCAAGTCCGATCGACCACTTGTGTGCTTGACCCTTGCCCTTCATGGCTTATTAAATCAAACAAGGAGGGGTTGTCCGGCTGGGTCCAGGAGGTTGTAAATTCCTCCTTGAGAGAGGGAGTGGTACCTGCCACTTTAAAAGAGGCAGTAATTAGACCACTCCTGAAAAAGCCTAACCTGGACCCAGAGGATGTTAACAATTATAGGCCAATGGCCATCATCCCTTTCCTGCAAGGTGCTTGAGCGGGTGGTTGTAGGACAGCTCCAGGCACTGTTGAATGAAACGGATTATCTAGATCCATTTCAATCGGGC
Organism: Heloderma suspectum; assembly: GCF_057233095.1. NCBI lineage: Eukaryota > Metazoa > Chordata > Lepidosauria > Squamata > Helodermatidae > Heloderma > Heloderma suspectum. The sequence continues at coordinate 101,493,374 of NC_139459.1, forward strand.
TTCAGGCCTGGTTTTGGAACGGAAACTGCCTTGGTCGCCCTGTGGGATGACCTCTGCCGGGAGAGGGACAGGGAATGTGACCCTGTTGATTCTCCTGGACCTGTCAGCGGCTTTCAATACCATCGACCATGGTATCCTTCTGGATAGGTTGTCTGGGTTGGGAGTTGGAGGCACTACACTACAGTGGTTCCGCTCCTACTTGGATGGCCGATTCCAGAAGGTGGTGCTGGGGGATTACTGCTCTGTGCCATGGCAATTGTGCCATGGGGTTCCACAGGGCTCAATTATATCCCCCATGCTGTTTAACATCTACATGAAACTGCTGGGGGAGGTTATCCAGAGGTGTGGGCTGAGGTGCCATCAATATGCAGATGACACCCAGCTCTATCAAAACCAGGTGAGGCAGTGGCTGTTCTGAATCAGTGCCTGGGCACGGTAATGGACTGGATGAGGGCTAATAAACTGAAACTCAATCCAGACAAGACGGAGGTACTGTTAGTGGGTGGTTCGTCTGCCCGGCTAGGTGATATTCAACCTGTTCTGGAGGGGGTTGCACTCCCCCTAAAGGATCAGGTTCATATTTTGGGGGTGTTCTTGGATCCAGAACTGTCACTTGAGGCACAGGTGAACTCAGTGGCACGGAGCACTTTTTATCAGCTTAGGTTGGTATACCAACTACGCCCTTATCTGGACAGAGATAGCCTAGCTACAGTTATCCATGCTCTGATAACTTCTCGTCTGGATTACTGCAATGCGTTATACGTGGGGCTGCCTTTGAAAACAGTCTGGAAACTTCAGCTGGTCCAAAATAGGGCAGCAAGATTGTTAACAGGGACTGGGCTTCGAGATGATATTACGCCAGTACTTTTTCAGCTGCACTGGCTGCCAGTCCATTTCCGGGCCCGATTCAAAGTGCTGGTGTTAACATTCAAAGCCCTTAACGGCTTGGGGCCGGGTTACCTGAAGGATCGCCTCCTCCCATATGTGCCTGCCCGGACCTTAAGATCATCATCAGTGGCCCTTCTCCGTGAGCCCCTGCCAAAGGAAGTGAGGCGGGTGGCTACTAGGAGGAGGGCTTTTTCTGCTGTGGCACCCTGGCTCTGGAATGAGCTCCCTAGTGAGGTTCGCCTGGCACCTACATTGTATTCCTTTTGGCGCCAGGTGAAGACCTTTTTATTGTCCCAGGCATTTTAGCATTTTAGCTTTCTAAATTTTTATCTTTGCTGTTTTAAATCTGTATTTTAAACTCCTGCACTGCTGCTAGGTTTTATTGTGGTTGTATTGTTATATTGTGGTTTTAATGTTCTGTATATTTTAAATTGTTTTATTGTGTGTTGCTTGGATTTAATTTTTGTGAACCGCCCAGAGAGCTTCAGCTATTGGGCGGTATAGAAATAAATAAATAAATAAATAAACTGTTGAGTGTGGTTATCCAGTGTTTTGGAGTGCATTGTCATCTGTCCTGATGACATGCAGGTCTACTTCTCCTTTTCATCTTCATCTGATGAGGCTGTAGATGTGCTAGATTGGTGTCTGGCTGCGACAATGGACTGGATGAGGGCTAATAAACTGAAACTCAATCCAGACAAGACTGAGATTCTGTTGGTGGGTGGTTCTCCTGACCAGATGGAGGGTGCTCAACCTCTTCTGTATGCGGATGCACTCTCCCTGAAGGAGCAGGTTTGTAGCTTGGGGGTTCTCCCAAAGCCGTCCTCCTTGTCACTTGAGGCTCGGGTGGCCTCAGTGGCACTGAGTACCTTCTACCAACTTCTGTTGGAGGCCCAACTATGCCACTATCTGGACAGGGATAACCTGGCTTCAGTTGTCTATTCTCTGATAACCTCCAGGTTAGATTACTGCAATGCACTCTACACAGGGCTGCCTTTAAAATGGTTCAGAAGCAGTTCTGTTTATACATTTATTAGCTAGCAAAATAATCCTTATGTAAGTGAAGTCAGCTACAAAGTCTTCTCAATGTCCCAGTTTTTATCTCCTCTGTAGGGCATCTCTGGTATAGAACAGGTTTTAAGGATGGTCTCTTAATACTGCTTTGCCTTAATGACAAAGTCAATACTTTAAGTTTGTTTCCTTCTTTTTGTGTGTGTTTGTTTGATTTGCTGGCTTTGCTTTTGTTTTGTTTTTGTTTGTTTCACCACAGGGATTGGGCAAGGGGTCCCGGTGGTGGCTCTCATTGTGGAAGGAGGACCGAATGTAATCTCTATCGTCCTGGAATATCTGCGTGACACTCCCCCAGTTCCAGTTGTAGTATGTGATGGCAGTGGCCGGGCTTCTGACATCCTTGCATTTGGCCACAAGTACTCAGAAGAAGGAGGGTGAGTCTATTGCCAGAATAGTTTGTTGAAGTAAATCCTTCTTTGCAAGTATCGCCATTTTAATATTTGCTCACTTCAGCTGTAGCAGAATCATAATGAAGTTGAAGTTATTAATTGGGGATGCCCGCTATAGCTGACAGTTAATGGACAATGCCAATGAGAGAGACTGCACAGGTGCTCCAACACATGGAGTTCATCCATGAGCCGGATTCCTCAGTCAGTTCAATGGAAGGGTCAATGTTATGCATACATTTCCTTGCTTGAGCTGAGCTCTTTTTTTCCTGAAGTGAAAAAAAGTGAATGGGGATGCCCTGGAAGACCTGAGAGACCCATATGCTGGGGCCAGGGGTGTAGTAGAGCAGGAACACAGTGGAGGATAGCTCCGGTACTTTTTCCACAGCAGGAACGATGATGTCACCTGCCCAAATGGTATTTGACAGTGTTGTAAGCATGGAGGATTGGAGGACAGGCCTGGCCCCTTTGTTGGGTAGACTAGGCTCATACAGTGAATGTCCCAAGGTCACCCAGTAAACTTCTTGGTTGATCAAGGATGTGAACCCTGGTCTCCCCAGCCAAAGGCCAACCAATACACCATGCTTTGCCATTTCACTATTCTGTGGCTATGAGCTGTCCTAATAAAATGGGTATATGGTATGTACTGCTGCTGTTTATTTTGTGAGGGGCATGACTATGAACTCAGTTTGGGTGATGGGGCTGTCATGATGGGCTGTCAAAATTTACCACTATTCCACTGCAGGGAAATGCTAGATGGGAGCAAATATGTATCCTAACAAAACAGACAGATTTTTCTGTTTGTATCGTTTGTCCCAGATGTCTCTGTCTTACAAGCCTTTATTTCTAGGCAGAGATGTAGCAAAGGGCTTCATTATTCTTCTACATCTTCTTCAATGGAGACTTAAACACAGCAGCCAGGTTGGAATTCCTTCTTAGCTGAAGATCATTTTCACACACAAATTCCTTCTTTTTATATTCCTTATATAGCACTGCCTGCTAACCAAACCCAAAGCCTATAATGATTCTGTAGGTCAGCTAACTGAACTACACAGTTAGTACACACTGAAGACTGTAGGTTACCTAATGCTGTTGTAGGTCAACTACCTCCATGATTGTACCACATTGCTGCTTTGATGAAACAAATGCAACATCTTTCTCTTTGTTGTTGTTCAGTCGTTAAGTCGTGTCCGACTCTTCGTGACCCCATGGACCATAGCACGCCAGGCCTTCCTGTCCTCCGCTCTCTCCCGGAGTGTGCTCAAATTCATGTTCATTGCATCGGTGATGCTATCTAGCCATCTCATCCTCTGCCATCCCCTTCTCCTTTTGCCTTCAATCTTTTGCAGCATCAAGGTCTTTTCCAGTGACTTTTCTCTTCGCATTAGGTGGCCAAAATATTTGAGCTTCAGCTTCAGTATCTGTCCTTCCAATGAGCACTCAGGGTTGATTTCCTTTTGGATTGATTGATTTGACCTCCTTGCAGTCCAGGGGACTCGTAAGAGACTTCTCCAGCACCTCAGTTCGAAAGCATCAATTCTTCAGCGCTCAGCCTTCCTTATAGTCCAGCTCTCACAGCCATACGTTACTACTGTGAACCATAGCTTTGATTAGACAGACCCTTGTCGGCAAGGTAATGTCTCTGCTTCTTACTGTGCTATCTAGGTTTGCCATAGCTTTCCTCCCAAGGAGCAAGCGTCTTTTAATTTCATGGCTACAGTCACTGTCTGCGGTGATCTTGGAGCCCAAGAAAGTAAAATCTGTCACTGCTTCCATTTCTTCCCCTTCTATATGCCAGGAATTGATGGGGCCAGATGCCATGATCTTCGTTTTTTTAATGTTGAGTTTCAAACCAGCTTTTGCACTCTCCACTTTCACCCTCAACAACAGGCTCTTTAGATCCTCTTCGCTTTCTGCCATTAGGGTGGTGTCGTCTGTGTATCTGCGGTTGTTGATAATTCTTCCAGCAATCTTAATTCCGACCTGTGATTCATCCAACCCAGCATTTCTCATGATGTACTCTGCATATAAGTTAAATAAGCAGGGCGACAATATGCAGCCTTGTCGTACTCCTTTCCCAATTTTGAACCAATCGGTTGTTCCATGTCCTGTTCTCACTGTTGCTTCTTGACCCTCGTACACATTTCTCAGGAGACAGGTAAGGTGGTCTGGTACTCCCATCTCTTTAAGAATTTGCCATAGTTTGTTGTGATCCACACAGTCAAAGGCTTTAGTGTAGTCAATGAAGCAGAAATAGATGTTTTTCTGGAATTCTCTTGCTTTCTCCATGATCCAGCGAATGTTGGCGATTTGATCTCTAGTTCCTCTGCCAACATCTTTCTCTAGTTACTAATAAATATTACATTTTTTTCTGTGTCAGTGGTACTATTCATACTGATCAAGGAGCTGCAAAGGTTTTCATTGCAACATTCAACGCCTGATTTCCAAACCAAGGAGATATATATAGTTCTGTAATATTAAAAAAGCTATGGCCAAACCTTAGCCATTAAAACATTAAAAGGTCGCCAAAGAATTTTGATACTGTAAAGCAGAAAGCCCCAACAAGGATTCTTGCCAGCAAGCACTAGATACTACCCCACTGCCCAACAGTCTCCCTGCCTGAGCTGATAGAGTTGGGGTGGTGCAGGCGCCCAATTCCACCCGGGGATCAGGCAGGAGCCCCCCTGCCTGCACCCCGAGCCCTGTTCACCTAGCCTCTGCCCCTGTTCGTCCCCTGCCTGTGCTCGGCAAGTGGCCCACACTCACCCCGGCGGCCTCATCGAGCTCCATGGTCACCATTTTTAGAAAAATAAAATGGCGATCACAAAGTGTGCATATTTGCATATGAGCAAACATGCACATTTTGCGAATGCGCATATTTGCGCATACGCAGATATGCACATTTTGCAATTGCCATTTTATTTTTCAAAAAACGGTGAACGTGGAGCTTGATGAGGCCGCTGAGGTGAGTGTAGGCTGCTCGCCAAGCGTGGAAAGGGTTCAAGCACGGTCCAGGGACTGTCAAGTGGGGGCAGGGGACTGGGCAGGCACCCAGAGAACCCGGAGAGGGTGGGTTCACACATACCTAGATGGAGGTGGTCTCAGGTGTGCTATTGAGATTCCTCAGAGTGTTGGCTCTGGGGGACATCAGTATTAATGTCAAGAGCACCTTCCTCAGGGCAGCTCAGGATTTCATGGCCTCCATGACAACCATGGGACTGTCCCAACATGTCATCAGCCCAACATATGTAGCAGGGTATACTCTAGACTTGTTTTTTTCAGCTGAACATGGAGATGGTGATCTGAAGGTGGGGGGCTTTGAATCAGTCCTTTTGTCATGGTCAAATCATTGCCTGCTGAGGTTTAGACTTACAGCAGCATTTCCACTTTGCAAGTGTGGGGGACCTGTTAAAATGGTCTGCTGTCAGAGGCTAATGGATCTGGATGGTTTCCAGAGGGCTGTGGAGGGGCAGGTGTATGGCTGATATGGCTGGTTCTCCTGTCAAAACCCTGGTCAATCTATGGAATGCAGAAATGAACCGGGTGATTAACATGGTTGCTTCTGTGCATTCTCTCTGGAGTAGAGCTCCTACTGGATGCAGTCAAACTCCAAATGCCTGACACAACATCATGTTTGTCCCAAACTGCTCAGCCCTACATCCAGTGGAGGCTGGTGGCTCTGATTTTGGTGGGGCTGTGAATCCATTCTGGGTTTCAATCAGGACCAGCCAGAACTCTAAAGGAGCTATCCAAAGTTCTGAAACTACTTGGGGGATATGGTCCAGCACCATGGATAGCTCCTTTAGAGTTCTGGCTGGTTCTGACTGAAACTCAGAATGGATTCACAGCCCCACCAAAATCAGAGCTACCAGCCTCCACCACCTACATTGTACCCCAAATTTGCCTCCTCAGGTATAGCTGGGAATCTTCCACATTTTCTTTCTGCCACCACAAACTCTAAAAATATTTCACATGCACAGCAATATGTTTGAAATCACTGCTGTGATTTGGGACCCAAATACTTGAAGGAGTGCCTCTCCTTATACTAGACTGCCTGTGTCTTAAGATCCGCAGGAGAGGCTTTTGGCAAGGTGCATTTTACTCATCATGTGACACCTAGGGAAAGAGCCTTCTCTGGTGTGGCAATCTGTTTGTGAAACACCATCCCACTATGTCTGACTGGTGCCAATCTTACAATCATTTCAGTGCCACGTCAAAACTTCTCTATTTTCCCAGTCATCTTAAGCCCGTCAGTCTGTCTTAAGGCTTTTTATTGCCTTGTTTTATGATTGTATTTGATTGTTTTTATTAAATATTTATTATTATTCCTTGGGTTTTTTTTGTTTTTTAAGTGTCTTGTCCTTGAGTCTGGAAGTATGCAAACAGTCAGCAAGGAATGGATTTTCTTGTGGTCACTGGATAGAACATCAGTGTCCTGCACTTCTACTGTTACTGTATCCTCATATGATCTACCTTGAAGTCAGAGTATAAATATATGGCTCAAGGTTTGGATCAGGCCAGCAAAGACCCTCATTCAGCCTGTATGTTTATAGTCCTGCTGACATTTTAGTTCTTTGCTCTCACTAAAGGAAAAGACTTATGCTTGTGTGTGTGCGTATGTCTGAGAGAAGGAGAGATATGGAGGGAGGAATATCTCAGGTTTCCTTGATAACTTCTGACTGAGGAATTTTGGTGTTGTTATTGGAACAAACTCTATTAGATGGAAGGAATACAGGTAGGTATTTTCCTGTGTCCTGATGCCAGTATTATAGTTCAAAACTATCAGCATTTCAGACCTGACCAGAGGCAGTTTTTCTAATTTTCAGTGAAAGTTCTGGATGCATCCTCCAAATATTTGCTGGGGATTTATCCCTTTCAGCACATGCGATGTTGCACCTCTGAACTACACCACATTTCCATACCCTTTCATCACTCTGCATCTTTCCAGCTCTAATCAAAAATTCTAACTCTTTGAACAATCTGAATCTTGGAAATGGAATAATGCTACAAAATATGAATAAAGTAGTTCATAGATGCATAATTTCCAGTTCTGTTTCCAATTCATAAATACATTTCCAATTTACTTTTTGCTAAGGCGTTACATTGCCTTGGTGGAGACATTTAAGTGGAGGGAGTGGGTGGGTTCAGTCGGCATGTACAGTTTAGTTTCATTTAATGTGTCTCCTCTCCTTTCTGCTAATTCTGTTGTAATAGTTCCCTTTGCACACACTGTAGTACTGAAGTGACAATGGAAACCCACAGTTATATAGTTAGTTTCAGTGCAGGCAATTCAGTTTATGAACCTTTGTAAAGAAAAGGCTCATGTGGTGACTTTAAACAAATGGTTACAGATAAATAGCTGCAGGATGGAGAGACCTTGGGAAGAGATATAAAATTGTATTTTGTTGCATTGCCCAACCTCATCAGTAAAACATACTGTGAATAATAGCTTAGAACTGGCAGTAGCTACTGCTTATCCCGAACAATTAAAAAAAAACACCACCCTGAAGTCATCTGGTGACAACCCGCTTAATAATTTAGAGTTGGCTGTGGACCAGATCCTGAAACTCATCTGTTCATTGCAGTGTAGCAGGCTTCACAGCTGAAAGACTGCAATGCAATTTAGTGCTATGGATGTTATCCTCTTTGACACAGGGCATCAGTTCAAAAGAGATTTCCATATCAGACAAAAGGATGCCAGGGCCCTGTCATCTGTCTCTACTGGATCTGCCAGAGCAAAGAAAGGAGCCGTTCTGCTAGGATTTTTGTTCTTTGGTGTGTTTGGCATAGAACTAGACTGCCAAATGGGAGAATGAACTCATTCAGGCACCAGCCCTGAAAATATTATTGCTTGTGTTGGAAAGTGACTTTACTGGAACAAACTACTTCTAAGTGCTTCTGAGCCTGTTTGACTGACAGATAGGTAAGTCAAACAGATTGTCTTAAGGCTTTAGCTTAGTATCTTTCATTTGCTTCCTGTACTAGATTCAGTATATCAGCGGCTCCTAAATCTTTGATATAATATACCTTTTTGCAAATACATAATGCCTGAATATCATATACCTGTCTAATGTACACATCCAACTCCCCAAAATCAGATACATTCATTCATTCATCTCTCTCTCTCTCTCAACCGAAGAAACTCACAATCCTAGAACCAATATGGCTCCAAATCCCTTCTATTCAATCTGATGCCACTTGTGATCAAGTTTACTGCTTTCATCACAATAACACACTTTTTGCTGATTGCTGCCATCACCTGCACCTGGCTGCATGCACATGCATGCGTTCTCTCTCTCTCTCTCTCTCCCTCTCTCCCTCTCTCTTTCTCTCTCTCTCTCTCTCTCACACACACACACTACAAAATATTTAGGAGAAGATTGTGAGAAATCCCATAAGAGTGGGAAGTTAGAAATGGAACTGGAGGAATGAAGAGAACCTAGGTATCATTACTCTGGGTGGGTATCTTGCATAGTTCCTTATAAATGCTCAAGAACTCTCAAGAGTACTAGTACTCCAATTTGGGATCAGTTGCAGTACACCTTTGGGAGATTTCTGGCATCCCACAAGTTACATCTATGCAAGTATACCCACAAGTATATGCAGAACTTACATCTATGACAGACACTGTATAGTCAAAAGACTTGCACCTGTGTCTGCTCTGAAGTCAAATGTGTATGGCAAGCTTGTTCTAGGGTTCTTAACACACTATGTCTAATCTGAGATTACATATAGGTTCAAACCCTTTGGACATTATGTTCTTAATTGTAGTAGTGATGTGGGAATATATTTGAGTGAAGGAACATTTTATGAGGGTGTGTGAGGTCCTTTGCCTTTTCTTTCCTGGCGTAATACATCAGTCCAAGTTAAATACTGTTGTACTGCTTCATAATTGACAGAATTTGTAAGGAAGGACTTCCATGGAGACATTTTATCACAATTTATAAATACAATGCTAACAGTACAGGAAATAAATAAATAAATAAATAAATAAATGGATGGATGGATGGATGGATGGGTGGGTGGATGGATGGATGGATGGATGGAATTTGAAGTGAGTCCTTTGGACATTCACTGCAACATATTCTGTTACCCAGGATTCAAATCATGTACATTCTGGCCTGTGTACTAAATCGTAGTCTTCTCATTGTGCCATGTAAGCATACAGCCAACATAAGAGCCATACATCTCTTAAAAACTTGAGATAAAACATAAGAAGGTTAGAAGGTGTGACAGCTTTTCACATTAATTTGCACTAAATGGCACTAAACATCCATACAAAAATAAACTGCCTCTTAAGTGAATGACTTGGTGTATTATTAGGTGGTGAAAACTGAATAAACAGGTTGTATATAATAGAATAGAATAATACATAAGATATAAATAAATTTGGGGGAGAATTGTTTACTATTTTACATGAGATCCAATAGCCATTTCTATACACATCTCTCTGGTGGTAAGCACTTTTGATCACCATAGTTTTTTTCCATCAACGAAGAATACTTCCTGTCTCAAACATAAGTACCATAAAACTGAATCAGCAGTGGGGGCAGAATAAAGCCTTTTCTTCAACTGCTGCAAGGTTTTGGAACATTCTGCCACATTGAACAAATATGTGGCAAATAAGTCTATGGCTATTAGCTATATGGAGCCTTCTTGAATCTCTGAATATCAGATGCTGGAAACAACTTTGTTAAATCCATTCCATCTGTATTTGCAGATCGTCAGGCGTCTTTTGTTTCATCGTCCACTCATTGACAGAATCAGATTTTTTTTAGGGATGTACTAGAATTTTGTTCCACTTGCGCTAATGCACATTAGAGCTAATTTGCACTTGGACTAATGTGCATTAGTGCTAATGCACATTTGTGCAAGTACAAATTTGCACAAATCGATCCCAAAAGTAAAACAAAAAAACAGGTTCACAAGTCTGCAGAATCTGAATGACTCAGAAAAAGCTGTGGAATCTGGAGGTTGGATTCATAGTAATCTGAACTTATTTTGAATCCATTGTGGATTTATCCAGCATCCCCATGTCCATGCCTTGCTTATGAGTACCAAGAGACGTTTGGCTGAGCACTGCTAGAAACAGAACGCTGGACTAGATGAACCATGGTTTGATCCCCAAAAGGCAATTCTTAAGTTCCTATGTTCTTATGGAAAAACATTGGCTTATATCATCCTCCAGTGCACTGTGGTATGGGATGCAAAACGTTAGGAAGCTAATTACCCTTGTAATTGCTATCATGGGGAAATGTAAAATTAAACACTCTTCATATAATAACTGCTGTTTTGACCTGCGGTTTGCTTACCACCTGTCAGGAGAGAGGAATGTGATACCACAACAAATTTGAAAACATACTTGAAGAAAATAATCAGCTTTCTTTTCCTTTGGTATTTACAGTGGTTCTTTCCTACCATGGTTAAAATTTCATCCAATGCATTTAAAAATGTCTAAAATATAGATTTCAGACAATCAGTCACAAGTCTTTTAACGTTTACATTTAATATGTATTTTTTGTAAGAGCTCCTAAGATATGTTAGCTGCTTTACCATCAACATATCCATCTAGCAACCTATAATTTGTTTTCACAACCTATCATCTGTGTCGGTTTGAGCTGGAACCAAATTTCACAGTAACAAATAGCACTGGAACCAGATTTAGGTGTGTGCAACTGCGCTTGCAGAAGCAGACTTCCCTGCCCCTTCAATCACTGATAGGTAAATTCATTGTTGTGTTTTATATTGGTAGATTGCAACAGGCAATCTGGATAGCTCCTAAAATCTGGAATAGCACAAATAGATTGCAGTGTGCCCATCTTTCACCTACATGACTTAACAATTTACACAATGCGAGCATTATTGTTGTTGTTTTTATTAAACACTTATCAAGCATATAAAATTTGCTGTACAGATGTTAAACGATAAGACAGTCCCTGCCCAAAGGCTCATCATCTAATAGATAAAATGAAAAAGGAGTGGGGAGGGCAGAGGAAAGCACTGGACCAGCTACACCTTCCCTGGCCAATGGATGGGGCCAGGTTGATCTTCCCCTTGCCATGCTGTTCTTCCTGGGAGGCACGGAGTACAGCCTCCTCCAGTGGCCCTTGGTTTCCCGCTCTTCAGTCCAAGGTTAACATGGAGCGAAGTGTTCTTTCTGGCAGGGAGAGGAAAGCAAGCTTCCTGCAGCTGCCCCTTCTCTGCAAGGGGTGCAGACTCCCAGTGGCCCTTGGTCTTGTGGCTGACGGCAGAGGCCAGAGTCTGTTTTAGCATGTCTGATTTATTTTAAAATGAACTCGGGCTCTTTTCCATTTATTCCTGGTTACAATTATTTCTGCTGTACTGAATCACCAAGAAATTGCACTAGAAAATACCAGGTCTTGCCAGTGGCCTAGAAACATCACAACGTAAACTGAGTTTTATTTCATAAAGGCAAAAAGCTAAGTGACAGGTCACATAGCAAATTATGCAAATGACCTTCTTACAGGATAGCAGCTCATCTCTCCCTCTAACCAGTATGATGATTTTATTTATAGGATTCTCCAATTAGGCCAAGGGGAGGTGTGGGAGAAAATAAAATTTACCTGACAGAACCTTAGTATCAGTATAAAGAAACTGTGCAAAGTATATATTGCTTGTTATACAGAAGAATCCTGTATAACATGTTTGAGGAATATGGTCTATCACTAAAATGAAATATTGCTTGATTTCAACATATACCTCAAGTAACTTCTCTCTCTCTCTTACACACACACACACAGAGAGAGAACAGCCTTCCCCATCCTGGCTGGGAATGATGGGAGTTGCTGTCTAACACATCTGGAGGGCACCAAGTTGGGGAAATTGTACTACAAGCAGGGATGTACAGATTGTATAAAGCCCATTCCATCTGTTTCACGGATTGTAAGGTGCCTTTTGTTCCGTTGTCCACCTATCACTGGAATCAGGGGTTTTTTGTTTGTTTGTTTCCAAATTCATGCAAATTTGCATTTGCACAATTGTGAAATTGCACAAATGCGCACTGCGAAATCGCGCAAATTCTCTCAAAATGTGCTTTTTCATGCTTTAGCCTATGGGGAAGGTGCACATTTTGGGCCGTTTTTTAAATGTTGCGTATTTTTCTGTGATTAAAATTGTGTAAAATTCAGGAAAGTTAGAAAACTGGTCTACAAGTCCATGGAATCTGCCTGACAGGGGAAAAGCTGGTCCGCTGTGGAATCTGCGGGTTGGATTCATGAAAATCTGAACTCATTTGGTTCCATTGCAGATTTCTCCAACATCCCTGACTATATCTCTTATATAATTCTATGGCATGTAAAGAATTGCTTCTTATTCAGCACCTCTCCAAGTGATAGAAGTTCTGTGGCAGCTTTACGGGGGTCATTTTTCTTTGCAGAAAAGGACATGATTTCTAATGTGGCTTTTTAGGCAAAAGACAGCTTCAGTGGCCCACTTTCAACCATCTGGATGCACCAAGTCTAAGGAGACAGCCATTTACTTAAAACAAAAACAAGGCCTGTAGTATACAGCTACTCAGCACGCTCCCCATTGCTCATGAAATGCACTGGCGTTTAAAGAATGTGTTCTTATTTTAAGAAATACTCTTTCTTTGACCGGTGTGCATTCCCATTCTCCATCACATTCTAGAATATTTTCTTTTTTAACTTGTAAATTGTATATAGATGATAGAAATTAATTTTTGTTAAGTTTCCCTCAGGCCTGAAATTTTACCAGATTATGTGATAGTACATTTTGCCACTCCACTGATTTGTATGGAAGTAGGAGAGGTGGCTGAGGTAGGAATTAAGAAATAAACAGAAAATAAACAGGGCATGTGTTCCACAAACGTTTTCTCCCTCTGTGAATGCATGGGGATTTGCAGAAGAGTGTAAAACTGTTCACAGCTGTTTACTGTTGGAGGCTGGGGGGAAAGGATCCCTTTACCAGCCTGATGTTCCATCCCTGGATCCAGTTGTAGATTCTCAGCTGTTGCAGAATGTGAATGACAATGTGCATTTGGATAACCATTTGGATAACAGCATTGCCTTCAATGCGATATGTATATTCTGTGGCAGCTGATCTCACACTACATTCTGCTTGAGCTGGATCAGATCACAACTCTTTCCATGCAGAAAAGTTGGGCAATGAAACCACAGGTATAACAATGGCACAGTTGCCTTGGCAATGGGCCTATGTGCTTGCTCTCTCCCCACCCCGGCCCCCATCCCATTAAGAGTGAGAATAATGAAAGAGATCCTTTACCCACAAAAAATTCAGCACACATCTAGTGGCTTTTTGTTCACTATGTTCACTAATCAGCCAATACCTGATTAGCTGGGATCATGTGGTAAAGAAGCCCTCTCACTTTAAATAAATGGTGTCAGAGGAGGAGCAGATAGTAGCTATAATGCCTGTGGAGAGACATGAAAAATGCACAAATAATGGAAGGGGGGCTCATGAATCCTTTTTACCCCTTCAGCATCTTTGACTTTGGCACTGAAACTGAACATTACAAAAATGTAGATCACAAGCTGAATATGAGCCAACAATGTGATGTGGCTGCAAAAAAGGCAAATGCTATTTTGGGTTGCATTAATAGAAGTATAGCTTCCAAATCCTGTGACATACTAGTTCCCCTGTACTCAGCACTGGTTAGGCCTCATCTGGAGTACTGTGTCCAGTTCTGGGCACTGCATTTTAAGAAGGATGCAGACAAGCTAGAGAGGGTTCAGAGAGGATCAGGGGACTGGAAACAAAGCCCTATGAAGAGAGGCTGAAAGAACTGGGAATGTTTAGCCTTTAGAAGAGAAGACTGAGGGGAGATATGATAGCACTCTTCAAGTACTTGAAAGGTTGTCACAGAGAGGAAGGCCAGGATCTCTTCTCGATCATCCCAGAGTGCAGGACACGGAATAATGGTCTCAAGTGACAGGAAGCCAGATTCCGGCTGAACATCAGGAAAAACTCCCGGACTGTTAGAGCAATACGACAATGAAACCCATGACCTAGGGGGGGGGGGGGCTCTCCCACACTGGTGGCCTTCAAGATGCGACTGGACAGCCATCTGTCAGGGATGCTCTGACCTGGATTCCTGCATTGAGCAGGGGGTTGGACTCAATGGCCTTGTAGAACCCTTCCAACCCTACTATTCTATGATTCTATTATCCTTCCCCCCTACTTTCTCATTATGTGTGCACATTTATCAAGTTAAAGGTTGTGCCACTGAAGTGGAAAAAGGGAAGTTGCTCCCCACTGATTTTGAAACGTGATCAGTGAGAATAGTGAGGCATCAGTTCACACGTAAGAGATAGGGAGGTATAGTGTCACTGCAGAAAAAAAGAGTTCTGCCTTTCAACACTTGAAATCAATGGTGTTTACACATCCTATCCACAGAGTCCACCTCAACTGCTGAGGATCAGCTATATTCTGCAATAGGGCACTGGCCAAGCCTGATGTGTCTAGATATTTCCCCCTGAAAATGGCTATTGTGTCCAGGAATGACCCCAATACTCCCGTATGGCTATGTATTGCAAGGGAAGATGAGTAATACTGGCCGACAAGTTTTCTTTCAGGGAAACTCATCTGCCATTACTGATCTTTTCGATGAAGGACCCCTGTTAGGAGGAACCCCACTGCTCCTAGGAACTTAGTTTGAAATTGACTGTTTAAATTGCTGGTTGGCTACAAATCGCTCTTGACATTTGAAAGGCAGGTGAAACAAAATATGGATCCATTTTAATTTGTATCTGACAAGACTAGTTACTCTTCGCCCAAATTATATGTGATGATTTCCAAGTGCATGCGTGTTGTTATTTTTAAAGGGAGAGGCAATCACCGGGCTGTAAATTTTATCGCAATATCAGTTCTAGGGGAGGAAGTGCTTAACCCTTTCCTTGCAGGCTGTTTTTGTGATTAGAACCTACCCTTTCCAAACTGCTTTCCCAGTTAACAGCTGGAGGTAATCGGACCAGGTAAGCTCTGTAACAAAGCTCTCAGTTTCCTGGGAGTGAGCAAACAGGGGAGTTTGATTGCAATTCTATCTATCTATCTATCTATCTATCTCTGTGTGTGCGCGCGCGCGCGTGCATGCATGCTTAGGCTGCTGAGTCACCCAATTCAGCCTGCTGTGGGGGGCTCTTTTGCAAATGCTTTTTTTTTTTTTAACTTGGGGGTGGCATTTTGGCTTTTGAGTCAACCTGTTGCCAGAAAAGCTTGGGGCTTGTGGGTGGGGACACAGTCTTCAGGTGGGGGTAATCAGAGCAGATGAGCTCTCTGTTTCCTGGGAATGAATGACTGGAGTGAGCAAACAGGGGTGGGGGGAGTTTTGCATGGAGGACAGCATGAACTACACCTGCAGCAAGTGCAGGCTAGTAGCTCTGCTGGAAGACAAGGTGAAGGGTCTTGAGGCCTACTGCTCAACATTCCAACTTATCAGGGAGGGTGAGAAGTTTTCAGATGAAAGACAGGAGGATCTCCTTAAAGTGTATCAGAAGAGCTAGGTTTCCAAAGAAGAGGACAAAAACAAAGGGTAAGAGGTAGGGCAGTGGATGAACATGACACACAGGACCAAGGGAATCAGGATGCATTCCATGTCACTGGAACTACACATATAATGCGTGGCTCTTCCCATGGAGAGTGATCCTGGGCCACCTGAAGATGAAACATCAACCTGTGCTCCACAGAACACTAAGGAAGATACATATGCCCGCATGGATGGGAGGAATATAACCACCAGCTCAAGAAGGAACAGACACATGATGGGGATTTGGGACTTCCTGAGAGGGATAGAGACATGTGCGCACCCAGACAGGCCATCTTGCCTTCCTGGAGCATGTATTCAAGATGTGGCAGTGAGGTTACCAAGACTCAGACCAACTGACTACTGTCTTTGCCTGTTAATCCACATGGGAACAAATGATACAGCCAGAGCAAATGTTGACTGGGTCTGCAAAGACTGTGAGGCTGGGTAGAAAATGAAGGAATGGGGACGCTGCTGACAGAAGATGATACATATCACATCATATATGCCATATTTTGTCAACAATGCCCTTCTGTATTCTAAACAGGCCAGTCTCTACAGAAAAAAATAAATGGACACAAATCTGACAGAAATGGCAATATCGGGAAACCAGTGGGAGAATACTTAAGCCTCTTAGGACACTCTCCCACTGACTTTAAAGTGACCATTGTGGAGTAACATAACTTCAAATGGAGATTAGAGAAAGGGACTGCTGAGTTACAGTTTGTTAAAGGTGCAATCCTAAACAGGTTTAGACAGGAAAAATCCCTACAACTCCCAGCATTCCCAGCCAGCTGGGGAATCCTGGGAGTTGTATGACCTTTTCCTATCTAAACCTGCATAGGATTGCACCATAAGAGGTTCAGTTCTGTCACCTGAGGCTTGAATCAGGATAAAGCATTTTTTAAATCTCACTACATGTGTTAATTAAACGTTAACACAAACATCCAAGAACTAGGTATCAGCAACAAATGTTTTTTGAATGGCCATTGTTAATAATGTGATTATCACTGTCAGTACTTTGTGCATTTAGGGAGCAATCCTATGGCCGCTAGTCAGCGGCTAGATGGCCATAGGATATCTAGTTTTCCAGGATCCGACCTTCCCCCCCTTCCGCGCTGCCTCGCAGGCAGCATGGAAAAACCCTGTGCTTCGCGCTCAAAAGAGGAGCACGGAGCGGCCAAAATGGGGGCGTTCCCGGGGGGCATTTTGGGGCAGGGAGGGTAGAAATGCTGTACAACACATCCAATGTGTCCTACAGCAGCCTCCTCCCACGCTCAGCCCTCCCGCAGCTAGACAGTCGCAATTGGCTGTCTAGCCGAAAATGCAGGGCAGAGGAAGCACGGAGGGA
Organism: Heloderma suspectum; assembly: GCF_057233095.1. Lineage (NCBI taxonomy): Eukaryota > Metazoa > Chordata > Lepidosauria > Squamata > Helodermatidae > Heloderma > Heloderma suspectum. The sequence goes on from NC_139459.1 coordinate 101,510,589, forward strand.
ACGATCCCCTTTGTGCTTCTCCTGCCCTGCTTTGGATAGGCCGTCGCCTCCGAGTTCAGAGGCGGCCATCTATCTGCATAGGATTGCACCCTTAATTTCCCTCTGACATCACTGTTTACAGTTCCCACCCTGCTCCAACTATGTGTACTGCATATACACTTGAAGCTCTCTGTAACACTCCATGCATCTTATGAAGTAGACTAAAGTACACAAAAGCTTATGTCATAATAAATTTGTTAGTCTTCAAAGTGCCACATAGGGATGTACGAAAGTCACTTACCTTTTTGCAGGGGTGATTTGCGGTGAGGGGGAGGTGCTCCGCACCTCTGTCCGAAATCCTAACCCAGCCGGCTCCGCTCCATGGCAACTCTGCGGAGCTGCCGGCTGGGTGCATTCACAGGCGTGTGGAGCCTGTGGACGCAAATGGCGGCGGCTATGGCGGCTGCCATTTGCGTTCATGTTTTTGGCCGTGATAGGCTACTTAAATATTTACATAGCCTATCACAGCGAAAGACAGGGGCTGAAATGGCGGTTGCTACACCATTTGCACCCCTGTTTTTTTACCGTGATAAGCTACGTAAATATTTATGTAGCCTATCACGGCCTAAATGGTGAAGCGAATGGCGGCCGCAGACACGGCCACCATTCACAAAGCAGCACGAATGGCACCAGGTAAGTGCTCCGTTTCACGCACCTTTCGCGGGGTGGTGGGATGGGGGGCTTCGTTCTGCCATGGATTTCAGGGGGCCGAATGCACTGGCATTCGGCCTCACTGAGATCCATGGCAGAATTCTCTGACATCCCCAGTGCCACAAGACTTTCTGGAAGATGAAATGCAGAAGAGATAAATGCCTTGCATTTAGGTTAAAAAGTTATGGCAAAAATAAAGAATGGGGGAGACCAGTCTTGGCAGCAGTACATGTGAAAAGGACCTAGGTGTCTTAGGGAGCAATCCTATGGCTGCTAACAGTGGCTAGATGGCCATAGGATATCTGGTTTTCTGGGAACCTACCTTGAAGCCCATGCTCCAAGGTCAGTTCCTGGAGAACTGACCCTCCCCCACTTCTGCGCTGCCTGCAAGGCAGTGCGGAACAGCCCAGTGCTCCGCACTCGCAAGAGGAGTGCGGAGCAGCTGAAAAGGGGCGTTCCAGGGGGCGTTCTGGGGCGGGGAGGGTGGAAATGTCTGTATGACGCATCCAATGTGTTGTACAGCAGCCTCCTCCCCCACTCAGCCCTCCTGCGGCTAGACAGCCACAATCAGCTGCCTAACCGAAAATGCAGGGCAGGAGAAGCACAGAGGGAATGATCCCCTCCATGCTTCTCCTGCCCTGCATTGGATAGGCGGTTGCCTCCGAGTTCTGAGGCGGCCACCTATCTGAATAGGATTGCCCCCTTAGTGGATCACAAGCTGAAAGTGAGGCAGCAGTGCAATGCAGTTCCTGAAAAAGCTAATGCAATCTTAGGCTGCATTAACAGGAGCATAGCATCCAGATCATGGGAAGTAATAGTTCTTTTCTATTCTGCATTAGTCAGGCTGCATTTGGAGTACTGCATCCATTTCTGGGTGCTAAGTTTTAAGGAGGACATTAACAGACTGGAGCACATCTAGAGAAGAGCAACCAAGATGTTGAGGGGTCAGGAAACCAAGTTCTGTGAGGAACAGTTGAAAGAGCTGGTTATGTTTAGCCTGGAGAAGAGACGATTAAGGGGAGACACGATAGTGGTCTTCAAATATTGGAAAAGCTGTCATGCAGAAGATGGAGCAGAGTTGTCCTTTGTTGCTCCAGAGGGCAGGACTAGAAGCAATGGGTGAAAATTGCAGGGAAACATCAGGAGAAACATCGTAATAGTGAGAGCAGTTCAGCAGTGGAACAGACTGCCTCAGGTGGCGGTGGTTTGGTGGAGGTATTTAAGCAGAGGCTGGGTGGCCATATCTCAGGGAGGCTGTAGCTGCATGCAGAGCTGTCATCGAACTACAAGATTGGACTACAAGATCTCCAAGGCCTCCACACATTGGAAAGGAGCTGTGGCAGAGAGGAGAGTTTGCTTGGGAGTTTATTCAGGGATCCTTCAGCATCACATTACTTTGGTTCACGGACTTCTATTCTGGTTCCTCTAACATGTCTGTAATTTTGTTACTTACTTTTTAATCAAATACGATGCACTGGCTATGTGAGAATAGTTTGATTATATTGGAGTGGGGGGATCTCTTTATGAGATGGTGCTTTAAAGAAAAAAATAATATTGTAGCTAATACTAGGCATGGATTTTGGCAGGATGCAAATAGTTTTCTCAACAGCCTCAGTGGGTTCTATTCTGTGTTTGATTACACTGGCTTCTATTATAAAATGTGATTCTTTTAAGAAGATGACAAACCTAACTATGAGCTTTTAAATGAGAAAACAGCTACCACAGTATGAAAGCTTTCACACTTCAAAGGATACATTTTTCTGAATTGTTAAATCCAACAGCAGTACATAAGGCATTATGAATAGTAATGCTGTGTTGAGGTATATAAATGAATAGTTTCAGTGTTTGGTTATTCCATTGTTAGGAAATCTGGCAACAAGAACTGATCTTTCATGAAATATTTTGGTCTGATGCCAAGTTTCTATGAAGCAATACCACCCATCACAAAGTGAGATAAAAGTGATTATTTGACAGATGTATTCTCAAATTTAAATGCCAAATAAAAGTTGGACCCCAGCTCTTCTGAATGTTTTCCCTTCAAAATTATTCAGTACCCCCGCTATACTTCGCATATAATGAGCATGTACCATGGAACAGCTGACCTAAATTTTGTGTCTAGAAAATGTGTTGCTTCATACTTTGGACCACATTTGATCAAAAGAAAATACAGGGCAGAAGCAGCTGTAAAAAAACCCCGAAATAGTTCAGTTCAGACAGCAGTCTGCCCCACCTTCCAAATGCATGCTGAAATATGGTCATTGGAAGCCGTTTTTCAGGTGCCCCTGCCTTCAGTGGACTGATGGGTAGCAACCAGAGAAAAAGACTTCTTAGTTGTGGCATCTTGCCTTTGGAATGCTCTCCCCGGGTCAGGGAGATTTACCTGTTCTCATGACTTTCTGGTGCCAGGTGAAGACCTTTTTAGTTTTTCAGGCCTTTTAAAATTGTGGTTGAAATTGATTTTATTTTGCTGTTGTGATCTTGTGCGGGGGGGGGGTTGTTTTACTATTCTGCTGCTTTTATTGTTTGATACATAATTGTATAGTTCTTAATTTTTTATTATTTGTACTAATTTATGCATTAATTAATTATATAATTTGTTAGCCACCATGAAAGTAGCAATAGGGAATGGTGGATAAAAAAGAAACTCTCCCTAAACTAAAAAATAAATAAAGTCTTATCTGCAACGTTGAGTTTCCCTGGGGAGAAAGTTTTAGGGAGAAGGTTCTACTGCTGAAAAAGTACTGCTCCTCATCCCTGCCAATCTGACTTTATATAAAGAAGGGATTTTTAGGTCTCTCCTAAAATCTTAATATATCTGGGGACTGGGGTGGATTGCTGCAAGGAAAGAGAAATTCCCTGAGGTAACCTGAGCCTAGGCTGCTCGGGGCTTTAAAGATCAAAATCAGCATTTTGAATCATATTTAACATTTCCCTATGCTTACTGCCATAATTGACTAGGGCCCCATCTACACCGGGCTTTTACTCTGGGATGAGTGCGAGTCGAGGTCCCTCATAATAGATGACACAGTCGCGACTTCGCAGCCATCTGTGGTTCTCGCCCGGAAAATGTGGAGTTCCAAGGAGTCATTTCCATGCGATTTGGGGGGTTTACTGCAGGTTCCCCCACGGTTGTGGGCCATCTGTTCCTTCCCCGAACCAACTTCACATTTTACAATGGGCATGTTGTAGGCATGCGTAGTGCCTGTGTCACTCTGTGACGCCCCTTTACTCCCCCATCCCTTTGTAGCTGCGCAGTTACAGAGACACAGAGGGGTGTTTTCATCTACTTAATCACACTTTGGCACAGTTTTGCAGCTTCGTATCTTTGCAACCAACATTGTTCCGGCCACCTTTTCGAAGTGATGGCTAGGCACGTAGTGCTCACGCTTGTGAGTGCAAACCATCGTGAGAGTCTCAGGCTGGGAAACTGACAAACTGATGGTGCAGAAATGAAGGAGCACAAAACACTGACTTTTTACCTAAAAAGGGACGGGAAGACACAGCAGAGCCCCTCAAATACAAAACAGCCACTGAAGTGTCGCACCCCCACACTCACGGGACTGCACAGCTGCACATTTCAGTAAAATGGCCACACACACAAAAGGCACGGCAAGTCTGTTAGGGAAGCGCGCAGTACTTCGCAAGTGTATCGCAGGGCATGCTGACTCCAAGCCACATTGCTGCACAGTTGTAACGGGGTGGGGGAGTCAAAGCGGTGCCATATATATTGCCATATAGATGCGGCCTAGGTGGTCACATTTTGAACTAATTAAAGTTTTGGAGCTGTCTGCAAGGATGTTCCATGTACTGTGTGTTAAAGTAGTCTAGCCTGGAGGTTCCCAAAGCATTTGCCATAGTGGCTAGGTCATCCATCTCTAGGGATGTCCACAGCTGATTCATTGTTTTAAGCTGGGAAAAGGTGCTTTTAACCCAGCCACTATTGCAGAATCCAGGAGCAATACTAGGTCCGGTTGATCCTTCAGGGGGCGTATTTCCCCATAAAGAACAGGAACCACCAACTCTCAGATCAGTCAGGCCTCTTTCTATTAACATTTCCATCCTAATTGGATTGAACAGTATTTTATTCACCCTTGTATGTCCATCATTGGCGCTGGGCATCCATTCAGAACTTGTCTGTCTCACATTATTCCACTGAAAAGTAAAAATAGAGGTGAGTGTCATCTGTTGATGCCTTACCCCCCCCCCAAATTCCAGACTGCAATATATGATTTACACTGTCCAGTAGTCCTAGAGGTTATTGCTGGGGGGAGGGGGGATTTATTGCCTGAGGGAGAAAAAGAAGTATTGGACTACATGAGAAGCATTGTTTATGGATTAATATTTGAAGACAGTATTATCTACTTATGGGTCCAGGTGGCTGCTTTTCCCCATTGCACAATAATTTCCAGTCTCTAAGAGTAGGATCCACATAGAACTGAGCTGCAAAGAAGTAGACCAATGCATGATGGTCTCCAATGTCATTTCCTTGTTTCAGTATGCGAGATGCTTGCAACCTGTCAGAAGTATGATATGAGAGCCATGTAGGGCACCTTATTTCACTGGAGGGGAGGTCTCATGGCAGGAGCTGTGTCCGACTAGATTGACTGAAGAAATTAAGTGAATGATGGATTCCTATACCATTGCAAACAAGGGGCCTTTTTAGATTCTCAAAAGTGTGGTGGCATCAGTAATAATTGCACTATGTAAGACTAATTTGTTATTTGGTTTAATTAAGTGTTTAGATAGGAAGTACAGAAACTAAATAGACATTAAAAGCATCAGGAAGCCTTACAATTAAAAAAATAATAATTTAAGGCTCCACAATATATCCTGGTTACCTGCTGGTAGAAGTAGGTATGCAGCACATGTAGGCTTCATAAAGTCTGCATGTGATCCAAGCTTGTCAGTTGAAGACTAAATTCATTAAGAAAACCCCAGCAGTCCATATGCTCCCAAGCCTTTCTGCCAACCGATAACCTGGAAATTGAAACCAATTCTCATACAACGGCAGCTCATTTTCCAAGCACAGCATTTTTAGGACTGAGGAAATGTTGCTCTTTTATTCTCTGAACACACCAACTTGCAATAGTCTGATGCATGCTTCGATGCATTCCTAACTGCCAGGCAAGACTGTGTGTTATGCCATAGTTCTGCAAGTGTGTGCATGTGTGAGTGGTGGTGGGCGGGGGGAGTGCAGAATATAGTATTGGGGCTACCCGCACGTCTTAGCTTTCTTTAAAAAAAAACACCTGCAAATTTCTAGCCTTTATGCTTATGAATGCACGTGGGCAACACCTGATGAAATCTGAGGGATTATTGAACACGATTCCAGTGGTCATGAGTTGTGGTTTCGGTGTCTTGCTCAGCTCCTCAGCCCTCTCCGTTATTATTAGCAGCAGTCTAAATCATGTGCTATAATAATTACTGCAGAGTCAATGATGCAAGTTAAGAGAATCATTTACTCAGTCTGTACTGGTCAAAGATCTCAGTATTTTTGAGTGCAGAATTTGGGTTTCCTAATCTCAGATACTTGTGTATTTTTTAAAACAAACCACAGCCTACGCAGAGCACTCTTTATTGCTTAATGTTTTGATACCCAACTTACTAACCCTTCTTTCCCCTTTTTGAATTTCAGACTTATCAATGAATCTCTGCGGGACCAATTGCTTGTTACTATCCAGAAGACCTTCACCTACACTCGGACCCAGGCCCAGCACCTCTTCATAATCCTCATGGAATGCATGAAGAAGAAGGAACTGGTATGCAAACACATTCACTAGGCATGAAACTAAGGAGCCCAGTAACGTATTGGTCTGGTGCGTAAGTAATGTTTTGATCTCGGTTTGGAGATCAGGAACCTGCAAGCTCACTCCCCCCCTCCTCCCACTCCCTTCTGTGGCTTGCTTAAAGTTTAGTGTTAGGTCTGCATCCCATAACCTCTATAGCTAAAGCTAACCTAGATTGTCTCAAAACCATGATCTGAAACCAAGGTTTGATGTGGGTTTGCAAACAATGGTTTTGGACTTTCCTTGTTAGTTATAGCCGTAGTTACTGCCAATGCAGATGTAACGGTAAACTATGGTTGGAGCAAGCCATAGAACAGAGAGGAAATTCATGCACAGGAGGGGAAAAGTGAAATTGGACATGTTAGCATCTGTACTCAACCATGATTATGGGTTACATTTTCCAAGTAGTTTAAGCATGTCTATATGCACAAGGCAGCTCTGAAAATCTCTCCACCTCTGTTCATCTTCCAGGGCCTATGATTCTTTTTACATGTGCTAATAGAAACTCTTCATATTGAAATGAAGCAGCACATTCCTCAGTATATGTACAATGGAATCCCCCAGTGAAGTGTGTGAGTTCACATTACTGAAACACATTGCAGGAACACTTGTTGTCAAGTCACTTGTTCTGGTGTAGTCAGATAATAAATTAACTCCAGAAGTTAATTTGATTAGTTTTTTGTTCTAGCTGAAATATAAGTACCTCTCTTTATTGAACCCCCTAATCCAGTTTAAATTAATAAAACAAGAAGAGTCTTGGAATGGATATGTCTTTTGGTGGATCTTTTTTAGCAGCCATGCTGTCTTTACCTGTCCATCTGTTTCAGTTGATACTTGGGGACTGATATTCCATCAGGCCAGAATTGAACACTTGATAACAGGTGATTTAAGTAAAGTAGAAGCTGTTAAGCAAGAACAAATAAAAGTGGGAACTGTGTAACACTTGACATTTGTGGGATTAATTTCTTCCTTTGCCATTAGCGGTACAATGTCAATAACTCAACCAAGGAGTTTCACTGGGGTTTAAATTATGAGCTGGCTGTATACTTTAAATTATTCACAGACTATCATAAATGCAACCATCATATTATATTGCCCTAGATTTGGCTGGAAGTATTTAGTTGCTCTTTAGGGAACAAAGTGCACTTTCTGAAAAACAGGGGCATAATGTCTTTTCAGTGTATAGACTACTGCTGCTGCGACTGCTCCTTAACAATTATTCAACACCAGCACTGTACTAGGAGCTATACGGAATGCAAGAAAAGACACAATCCTTGTCCAGAGGGCTTGCAAGGAGAAAGCAAGAACCTGTCTGAAAGGCATGATAGAATCTGAGTCACCAAAGCCACCATTAGTTAGTCGACCTCAGCAGCTTTCTACAATATTGATGTCAAATCGAGATGATTAGATGCTTAATTTCTTTTTATCTACTCCTTGGGAAAGGTCTGGCGAGCCAATTTCCATTTCAAAATTAATTGGTCAGGGCTCATAAAATGACATGGAAGTGCTAATGCCGTAACCAGAGAAAAAAGCTACCATTGCTACAACTCTAAACTATGAATGGCAAAATGTAATTCAGGATGTGTTGCTGTCAGTGGAGAAGCCTCCATTAATGTCAAGGGACTCTGGGCAAACCTATTGCTGAGTAACTAAAGGAACCACAATGAGTTTTGGTAAATGATAAAGCAATTATGTTAAGCAAACATTATAGCTGAAATTGAAAACCCTAAGGATGGAATCCTCACAAGTCACTCACTTGTCATTCAGGAAACCCCATGCGTAAGCTGTTGCACAACTGTGGTCTGGCCTTAGGTAAATGGTTGGTTGCTCTTTTTTCTGGCGTGCTGCTTCCTTCCTTCAGTGGATTTCAGAGCACCATTCTGTTAAATCGCTTTTGGTCATATAAGGACAAGAATGTAGATGACAGATTGTTGTTCAGTCGTTAAGTCATGTCCAACTCTTTGTGACCCCATGGACCATAGCACGCCAGGCCTTCCTGTCCTCCGCTCTCTCCCAGAGTGTGCTCAAATTAATATTCATTGCATCAGTGATGCTATCTAGCCATCTTATCCTCTGCCGTCCTCTTCTCCTTTTGCATTCAATCTTTCGCAGCATCAGGGTCTTTTCCAGGGAGTTTTCTCTTCGCATTAGGTGGCCAAATATTTGAGCTTCAGCTTCAGTATCTGTCCTTCCAATGAGCACTCAGGGTTGATTTCCTTTAGGATTGACTGATTGGACCTCCTTGCAGTCCAGGGGACTTGTAAGAGTCTTCTCCAGCACCACAGTTCGAAAGCATCAATTCTTCGGTGCTCAGCCTTCCTTATAGTCCAGCTCTCACAGCCATACATTACTACTGAGAAAACCATAGCTTTGATTATATGGACCTTTGTTGGCAAGGTGATGTCTCTGCTTCTTACTATGCTGTCTAGGTTTGCCATAGCTTTCCTCCCAAGGAGCAAGCATCTTTTAATTTCATGGCTACAGTCACCGTCTGCGGTGATCTTGGAGCCCAAGAAAATAAAATCCGTCACTGCTTCCATTTCTTCCCCTTCTATATGCCAGGAAGTGATGGGGCCAGATGCCATGATCTTCGTTTTTTTAATGTTGAGTTTCAAACCAGCTTTTGCACTCTCCACTTTCACCCTCAACAAGAGGCTCTTTAGATCCTCTTTGCTTTCTGCCATTAGGGTGGTACCGTCTGCGTATCTGAGGTTGTTGATAATTCTCCCAGCAGTCTTAATTCCGAGCTGTGATTCATCCAACCTGGTGTTTCTCATGATGTACTCTGCATATAAATTAAATAAGCAGGGCGACAATATACAGCCTTGTCGTACTCCTTTCCCAATTTTGAACCAATCGGTTGTTCCATGTCCGTTTCTTACTGTTGCTTCTTGTCCCTCGTACAGGTTTCTCAGGAGATAAGTAAGGTGGTCCGGTACTCCCATCTCTTTAAGAATTTGCCACAGTTTGTTGTGATCCACACAATCAAAGGATTTAGCATACTCAATGAAGGAGAAATAGATGTTTTTCTGGAATTCCCTTGCTTTCTCCATGATCCAGCGAATGTTGGCGATTTGATCTCTAGTTCCTCTGCCTCTTCGAAACCCAGCTTGTACTTCCGGTAGTTCTTGGTTCACATGCTGCTGAAGCCTAGCTTGTAGGATTTTGAGCATAACCTTGCTGGCATGTGAAATGAGCGCAATTGTACAGTAGTTTGAACACTCTTTGGCATTGCCCTTCTTTGGAATTGGAATGTAAACTGACCTTTTCCAGTCTTGTGGCCACTGTTGAGTGTTCCAAATGTGTTGGCATATTGAGTGCAGCACTTTAACAGCATCATCTTTTAGGATTTTAAATAGCTCAGTTGCAATACTGTCATCTCCACTAGCTTTGTTGTTAGTAATGCTTCCTAAGGCCCACTTGACTTCACTCTCTAGGATGTCCGGCTCAAGTTCAGTGACTGCACTATCATGGCTATCAGGGACGTTAAGATCTTTCCTGTATAGTTTTTCTGTGTATTCTTTCCACCTCTTCTTAATCTCATCTGCATCTGTTAGGTCCCTGCCTTCTTTGTCCTTTATCATGCCCGTCTTTGCACAAAACATTCCCTTGAGATCTCCGATTTTCTTGAAAAGATCTCTAGTCTTTCCCATTCTATTGTTTTCCTTGATTTCTTTGCATTGTTCATTTAAGGAGGCCTTCTTGTCTCTCCTTGCTATTCTCTGGAACTCTGCATTCAGTTGGATATATCTTCCCCTTTCTCCCTTGCTTTTCGCTTCTCTTCTTTGCTCAGCTACTTGTAAAGCCTCATCAGACCGCCACTTTGCTTTCTTGCATTTCTTTTTCTTTGGGATGGATTTCGTTGCTGCCTCCTGAACAATGTTATGGACCTCCGTCCATAGTTCCTCAGGCACTTTGTCTATCAGGTCTAATCCCTTAAATCTATTCCTCACCTCCACTGTATATTCATCAGGGATATGATTTAGGTCATACCTGAATGGATTAGTGGTTTTCCCTACGTTCTTCAATTTAAGCTGAAATTTTTCAAGAAGCAGCTCATGATCTGAGCCACAGTCAGCTCCAGGTCTTGTTTTTACTGACTGTATGGAGCTTCTCCATCTTTGGCTGCAAAGGACATAATCAATCTGATTTCGATATTGACTATCTGGTGATATCCATGTGTGGACTCGCCTCTTGTGCTGTTGGAAAAGAGTGTTTGCTATGATCAGCGTGTTCTCTTGGCAAAACTCTATTAGCCTTTGTCCTGCTTCATTTTGTACACCAAGGCCATGCTTGCCTGTTATCCCGGTGATTTCTTGACTTCCTACTTTGGCATTCCAATCCCCTATGATGAAGAGGACATCTTTTTTTGGTGTTAGTTCTAGAAGTTGTTGTAGGTCTTCATAGAACCGATCAACCTCAGCTTCTTCGGCCTCAGTGGTTGGGGCATAGACTTGAATTACTGTGATGTTGAATGGTTTGCCTTGGATTTGTCCTGAGATCATTCTGTTGTTTTTGAGATAGTACCCCAGTACTGCTTTCCCCACCCTTTTGTTGACTATGAGTGCTACTCCATTTCTTCTAAGGGATTCTTGCCCACAGTAGTAGATATGATGGTCACCTGAATTAAATTCACCCATGCTTGTCTATTTTAGTTCGCTGATTCCCAAGATGTCGATGTTCAGTCTTGCCATCTCATGTTTGACCACCTCCAGCTTACCTTGATTCATTGATCCAGGTTCCTAAACAATATTGTTCTTTGCAGCATTGGACTTTCTTTTCACCACCAGACACATCCACAGCTGAGTGACCTTTCGGCTTTGGCCCAGCCGCTTCACTCTTTCTGGCGCTACTTGGAAATACCCTCTGTTCTTCCCCAGTAGTATATTGGACACCTTCTGACCTGAGGGGCTCATCTTCCGGCGTCATACCTTTTAGCCTTGTGATACATTCCATGGGGTTTTCTTGGCAAGAATACTGGAGTGGGTTGCCATTTCCTTCTCCAGTGGACCACATTTTGTCAGAACTCTCCGCCGTGACCTGTCCGTCTTGGCATAGCTTATGGCTTCACTGGCATAGCTTATGGCTTCACTGAATTACGCAAGCCCCTTCGCCACAACAAGGCAGTGATCCATGAAGGGAATCAATGGCAGAAGCAGTGGTGGGGATTTTCATTTGGGTTATGGCTGGTGTGGAAAGGGTTTAACCTCCCTGCCTGCATGTTGCAATCCATATGAAAATCACCCTCCTCTGTGCCTGCTATTAATTCCTACAAAAACCCTGAGGTGCTTCCAAGTGATGCGTTTTAGCATCATGTGTAGTTTGGTCCTGAGTTTTGGAAATGTTTGAGTCAACTGACAAGTTTTTATTTACTCTCTTTGCCAAGAACAGAGAATCATAGTTGTGCATATTAGAACCTCATGATCACACAAATTTGTGCAGTCTTGTTGCAAAATTCCATTGTAGAGTGAAAACTTAATCACATGATCTAGCTGTTCTTTCAAGTATGTGACAAAACCAGCAGGAACACAGAAGAAAAGTGGCAAGAGGAAATCAAGATGCACTGCAGTTTTAATTGTTTTGTCTTGTCTTTTCTAAGTCAGTTGACGCAAACATTTCCAAAACTCAGGACCAAACTAGACATGATGCTAAAACCATCGCTTGGAAGTAGGAATGTACAAAAGTCACTTACCTTTCACGGATTATGTTGATGGTGGGGGGGGAGGCGTTCCGTCCCTCCCCCCGGAATCCTCGACGGGGGGGAGGCAATCCGTTCCTCCCCCCCGGAATCCTCGATGGCCGGCTGTGCTCCGCGGCAGCTCCGCGGAGCAGCCAGCCAGGCCCAGCCCAGCCCAGAGCCATCCGCAGCCGGATTTCCGGCCGCGGAGGGCTCTGGGGGGGGGGGGAACCCTTTATGTAAATCTTTACATAGGCTAAAACGGCAAATCAAAAAGGGACGCAAATATCTCCTGCTACACTATTTGCGTTCCCCTTTATTTTCGCCGTCATAGTCTACATAAATATTTACGTAGATTCAGATGGCCAAAAATAAGGAACGCAAATGGTGGTAGCCGTAGCCGCCGCCATTTGCATACACAGTTTTTGTTGTTTTTTAACCCAGCCATGATAGGCTACATAAATATTTACGTAGCCTATCATGTCGTTTTTTGTTGTTTTTTTTAACCCAGCCATGATAGGCTACGTAAATATTTACGTAGCCTATCACGTCGTTGTTGTGGTGGGTTTTTTTACAAGACAAATGGCGGCGGCAGCCAGTCGGAAGACCAGCCGCAGCCACCACCCGGAAGATCCGCCACAGGTAAGTCTCGTCCCGGGGGGATCCATGGGGGGCGGGGGGGCAGGCCGTTCCGCCACAGATTTGGGGGGGCCAAATGCACTGGCATTCAGCCTCACCGAGATCCATGGCGGAATTCCCTGACATCCCTACTTGGAAGCACCTCGGGGCTTTTGTAGGAGTTAATAGCAGGCACAGAGGAGGGTGATTTTCATAGGGACTGCAACATGCAGGCAGGGAGGTTAAACCCTTTCCACACCAGCCATAATCCAAATGAAAATCCCCACCACCGCTTCTGTCATTGTTGTTATTAGCCTTAGAAGAAAAGAAGCTGCATTGGTGTTTAGTTCCACGTGTAGTTTGGCCCTCAGCTGAGTATAAATCTAGTGTGTCGGTCTTCAATGTTGTAGAAATTAGGAGAATTTAGAAAAATTACCATTCATGCCCCAAAGCAATTTTTACCCAAGGTGCCAAAATTTGAATTTGAGCCTGTCACCTCATTCCTTATATCTGGGTAATGGCAGAAGTGTCCAATGCAAGTTAAAAATGGAAAAGGTCCTGGAACCTTCACTGCAGGTCATATACTTCACCCTTGCACCTGAACTCAGAGCTCAGGTACTGTAAGGGGAAGAGTGCATAAAGCTTCACCCCATTATCATGAGAGAGAGAAAACTGAGGCTCAATTGTAGATCGTGCTTGACCATGTTTATGCAACGACATTTCCCTGTATCAATGTATTTATATGGCATGTCCAGACCTTGTAAGACCTTGTGGGATTTGTTGGAGCCAGTTAGAAGCAGTGTTATAAGAACAGAACAAGCAGTTTTCTGAACAGTGAGCTGCTGAATCAATAGACTTAAAAAACCACAGAGAGAGAGAGAGAGGGAGAGAGAGAGAGAACTAGATTGATACTCCCATCTCCAGACACTTTGGAATTCTCTGATTACTTTTTACACTTTTCTTTTGGTCTTTTCTGGGGCAGAAGTGACAGCTGTCCATGGGGAACAGTGGAGAAATCCAGGACTTTAATGTAGCAGTAATTCAACAGTAAATCTCCCCAATCCCCTATAAAAGGTTGAAGCAAAGACAGAGATTCATGCTCTTCCTCAGATCTTAAATCATGTGAAAAACATGGTGTGTGTGTGTTTAAAAAAATTAAAAATTACCCTGCCAATTAAAATACAAATACTTTCCATTGTTATGCCTGTGTTGCAGGGCTTATTCAGCTGCTGCTGGAAGAGAGTGGCTTACAACAGCCTTGTGATGTAGCCAGTTTTGCAGGTTGGAGGTGAGACTCCAACCTGAGAGCGAGTAGTTTACAGCAATCCTATAATGCAGACCAGTGTTGCTGTGTGTTGCAGTGCATACCTAGTCCCTTTTGGGCAGGTCAGGGAAGTAGGGAAACAAACTCAGACATAGACTTGGATGGGTTAAATAATTGGCCACAACTTTATTGGTTCAGCCTGGAACTGAGTTGGCGGCGGCATAAGGCATGGATCGGTTAATCGGACTACCCACCTGCAGCCTGATCCCATCAACCTGGCCTGCCTGCCAGGTACCTCATTGTGAGGGGCAGGAGTTGGAGGCACACCCCACGGCGCAGACTGTTGATGTGAGCCCCTTTCTGCCTCCCAGGGGTGTGGCCCAGATTGCAGCCCCATGCTTAGTTGTATCTTAATGCCCCCATGCACACGCGCGTGCGCACACACACACACACACACACACACACCATGGTCCCCTCTTGAAGGGGAAAACGGGGTGCCCAATCCTGTTCCCCTTACCAATGGATCCAGCCCAATGCCTTCCACGCCTACAAAGTTGTGACTTAGAATTGGAAGTCGTATAACTAACCTTACGGTTATACTTGTCAAGCCAAACAAATCCAAGTATCACAGAGTTAATACTTTTGTAATGGAGAAGGTGAAAACCCTGCACACTGGTGCCAATCTGTGTGCAGGTAAAATACCTTCCCAGCCCCATTAACAGGCGACTAACCACAATCCATGGCAAGAAATGAGATACCCTGGAGTGGGTGGCTGGGTGGGAAAGTCAGCGACGGCAGTGCTGAAGCCACATGGGAGGCCCCACGCTTAACGGCCTCTGGTGGACTAGAGGGAGGGAAGTTTTCTCTCCACTCTGCCAACAAAGACCTGTTCCCACTGAGCCAATTTAGTCCTGATTGGCTCCCTGCCTTCCACGTGGGCGCACACTTGATGCCGCTGCCGCAGCTCAGCTACACCCTCCCTGCCTCCCCATCAGGACCGTGCGCCACCACAACATCGCTCACCAGATAAGCCGGGAGCTGCATTTATACCGATATCGCTGAGGGGGAAGGGGGCTGAGAGAAAGTGTGTGACACCCTTGCAGTGTAGTCCGATCTTCCAGTTAGGTGCTTTTTCTGTTTAGACAAATGCAATCCAGGGGAGGGACAACTGAAGCTGATCATAGTGTCGGGGTGGTGGTGGTAATTAAACAAGTCTCCGTGGGCCATTTTTCTATTTCTATATTATTTTTATTTTGCACTTATATCCTGCCTTTCCTCCCAGGAGCTCAAGGTGACATACATGGTTCTCCTCTCTCCCACAGTTTTTATCCTCACATCAGCTAGTTCCCTGTTTTTCCCCCCAACAAGGATTTTGCCATTTTAATTGCAAACACATACACAAGGCATGAAAAATGTTTATCACCCTCTCCTCCAACACCACACTTCCCCTGCCCCACAACTGCATTTCTCTTTTTTAAAATGTACAGTTTGAACCCCAGGGCTATTACACAGTGCATAAAAATAATATACTGGAATTTATTAAATTGCCTTCAAGGGCCATTATTTTGCTTTCTGTCTGTGGCTGTTTGGGATTCCCTGTCCTGCCACAAATCCAGTATTCCATTGCATGTAGAAACCTTGTTTTCAAACACATTTTTGTACTAGCAAAGCATAAAATGAAAATTTCACCTTCAATCTAGGTGGCTCTAGCATTTGTAAGTCTACAAATGAATCTTGTATTGCCTTTATAACTATATGAATTTAGTATTTATAAGTCTCTAAAGCCTCCTCTAGACCAGAGATCGTGTGGAGGGGAAGTGTGTATGTATTCAGGAAACTGTAGGACTTGTAGTTTGACAGACAAAGCGGTCTGCCCCTTTATGTGACATGCTCTCTTAAGAACTACAAGTTTCAGAATTCCTGCTGCAATTTCTTATGTACAGGTAAGGAGGAACCAACAGGGTGTGGCAGTGGGTTGACAGCACGAGAGAGGGACAAGCGCCTTAATAATCAGCGATATTAAGATCCCAGACAAATGGTAGCCAACACAGCTGATAGGATTTTCAGGCTATGAGCCTGTAAATGAGTTAAGCCGGTGTGAGCAAATGTGTTAAGCCCCTGGTCTCCAGAGTGCCTAAAAGACAAGCCACTAGATCCTAGGGACAGGGAGCAGTGTCTCAGAGGCATTTGTCATTCATGTTCTGTTAATAGACATCAATGCGTCTTGTCATGTTATAAATTCAAATCAGGTAGCCAGAAATATAAGAAGCTTAAACAAAGGAAAGTAAAAGAGGCCAAAGGACATCAATCAGTTTTCAGTTTTTCAAAACAGACAAGGCCTCCCTTGTCAGTTGTTTAATCAAAATACAAGAGTTCAGGGAAAGAAGAGGAGACTCCTGTACTATACATTTATACAGGACCTAGAGAAATTATGCGTAAGTGCTGTGTGACCTTGCCAGCATTACAAAGCAGCAAATCAGTAGCTATTCTCTGGTTATTCCCTATCCACATTTGTTAGTGAAATGAAACACTGTCAGCGCCTCTTACATTCAAGTTATTCTCTCCACCACCACCACCACCACCCCGCCCCACATTTCCTTCTGTCCTTCACAGTGACTCTATCAACAAAGCTTATCTTGTTCAGATGTTTCATCGGATCAATACACCAGATCTTATCATACAGCAAGTAACTTTCTGAAGATGCTGAATAACCTTAATTCCCATAGAAAAAGATTCTTGTAAAATAAAATGTCATGCATAAATTCAGTGATGGTCCCTTGCTATAGAAAAGAGAGAGAATGCTGACCTGGGGGGCGGGGGGAGTATTTTTGCTTTAATAGCTGAATGGGTTCTTTTCTCCTTTAGCATGCTGACATGCTGGAACCTTCCAGATATATAAATGCTTATTTAGATGTCAACATTAAAAGAAAGCCGGTATTTGAAAAGTGGTTGGAATTTGTCAATTCAAGCTAAGACTTCAAAAACTTCAATGCCACGTTTTTATGAATGCGAAAATAAGAGGATTGTGGTGTTTGTGAAGAGCCTATGATTAGGCAATGAAAAAAGAAAGTGAGGACTGCTATTTTAAGCAAGTTGTGTTTCTGATTGCTAGAATCAATGACGTATATCCCAGACAAATAGATTTTTATCATGCTTTGGCAGCTTACCCAAGGACTAGAATAGTCGCAGATGGCCTACTGCCCGCCAGATGTTTTGGACGTCAACTCCTGACATCCCTGACCATGCAAGCTTGGGGTGCTCACAATTATGGCCTCAAATATCTGGAGGGCACCAGGTTGCCTATCCCTGGACTAGAACTGTAAGAAAATGGGCACTGTGAGCTCATGCTTCAGTAATCGGAGATAACCAAGATATTTCCAGATGTAGATGGTTCAAGTTTCTAAGGAAGGAGCTGACCGATGGTGGCTATATTGAGATGTAATGCGAAATCATAGTTCAGGACTATGGGGATGAGACTGGGTGAGCTTCAGGCTCATGCAGTCCCCTGTACCAACTCCTCCTCCCACACAGCCACAAGGAGATTGGAATTGTATGCTATTGTTTTCAGCTAACTGCAGTTATTGACTATAAGAACATAAGAAGAGCCATGCTGGATCAGACCAAGGTCCTTCTAGTCCAGCATTCTGTCCACACAGTGGCCAACCAGCTGCCTGCAGAAAGCCCACAAGCAGGTCATGAGTGCAGTAGCACTCCCAGCCCATGTTCCCCAGCAACTGGTGTACATAGCCATATTGCCTCTATTACTGGAGGTAGCATATAGCCATCAGGACTTGTAGCTGTTGATAGTCTTGTTCTCCATGCGTTTGTCTAACCCCCTTTTAAAGCCATCCAAATTGGTGGCCGTCTCTACATCTTGGGGTAGTGAATTCCATCGTTTCCTATGCGCTGTACGAAGAAGTACTTCCTTTTATCTGTCCGGAATCTCCCACCAACCAGCTTCATGGGATGACCTAGGTTCTAGTATTATAAGAGAGGGAGAAAAGTGTCTCCCTCTCCACATTCTCCATACCATGCATAATTTTGCACACCCCTAGCATGTTTCTCTTTACTCACCTCTTTTTTAAGCTAAAGAGTCTCAGGTGTTGTAACCTTTCCTAATAAGAGAGTTGTTCTAGCCCCTTGATCATTTTAGTTGCCCTTTTCTGCACTTTTTCCAGCTCTACAATATCCTTTTTAGGTGCGGTGACCAGAACTGTATACAGTATGCCCAGTATTGTCGCACTATATATTTGTATAAGGGCAGTATGATCTTAGCAGTTTTATTTTCCATTCATTTTGTAATTATACCTAACATGGAGTTTGCCTTTTCAACTGCATTTGCCATTTAGATGTCCATTCTCTGAGTTTGGAGAGATCCTTTTGGAGCTCTTTGCAGTCCCTTTTTGTTTTAACCACCCTAAATAATTTGGTGCCATCGGCAAACTTGGCCACCTCACTGCTCACTCCTAATTCCAGATCATTTATGAACAAGTTGAAAAGTTTGGTCCCAATACAGATCCTTGTTGGACCCTACTGTTTACATCCCTTCATTGGGAGAATTCACCATGTATTCCTACTCTCTACTTTCTGTTCTTTAATCAGGTACCCTCACCTCTTATTACATGACAGCTTAGTTTGCTCAGGAGTCTTTGGTGAGGGACTTTATCAAAGGCCTTTTGGAAGTCCAAGTAAACAGTGTCGACCAGATCAACTGTGTCCACATGTTTATTGATACTCTCAAAGTACTCCAAATGGTTAGTGAGACATGACTTACTTTTGCAGAAGCCATGTTGATTCTTTTTCAGCAGGGCTTCTCTTTCTGTATGCCTACTAATTTTATCTTTAATAATGCTTTCAACCAATTTGCCCAGAACAGAGTTTAAGCTAACAAGTCCATAATTTCCAGACCCCACTTGCCAGGATGCCTTAAAAAAAATTGTTTTATTACATTGGTTATTCTCCAGTCCTCTGGTACAAAGGCTGATCTTAGGGACATGTTACGTATTTTTATTAGAAGATCTGCAGTTTCATATTTGAGTTCTTTAAAAATTCTGGGATGGATGCCATCTAGGCCTGGCGATTTATTAACTCTCAGTTTGTCAATAAGGTTGAGAACTTCATCTTTTGTCACCACTATTTGCCTCAGTTCCTCAGACTCCCTTCCTGAAAACATCAGTTCAGGCAGAGGTATCAGTCCTACATCTTCCATAGTAAACACAGATGAAAATAATTCATTCAACTTCTCTGCAATCTCCTTATCCTGCTTTAGTACTCCTTTAACTCCACTGTCACCCAACTGTCCAACTGCCTTCTTAGATGGTTTCCCGCTTCTGATATATTTAAAGAATTCTTTATTGTTGGCCTTGATATTGTTAGCAATATGCTTCTGAAAATGTTTTTTTTTTTTTTGCCTCTCTTATTGTCTGACCGCATCTTCTTTGTGTAAGTTTGTGCTCCCTGTTGTTCTCATTTGGGTGAGATTTCCATTTTCTGAAGGAAGCCTTCTCTCTAATAGCTTCCTTGGTACTGCTCATTAAACATGCCTATGACCTCTTGGACTTGGTGCTACCATTCCTAATCCAGGGTATACATTCTAGCTGAGCTTCTATTATTGAATGCTTGAGTAACCTCCAAGCATTTTGAAGGAATTTAACCTTCTTAATCCCCTTTCTTAACTTCCTTTTTACCAGTTCCCTCATTTTAGAGAAGTTTCCTTTTTGAAGTCAAATGTGACTGTGTTGGACTTCCTTGGCAATTTTCCACTTAAATATACTTTAAATCTAATAGCACTGTGGTCGCTGTTTCCAGTTGGTTCAACAACACTCACATCTTGTACTAGATCCTGGGGCCTACCATTTAGGATTAAATCCAAGATTGCCTCCCTTTTAGTTGGTTCCATGGCCAACTATTCTGGGGTACAGTCATTTAGGGCATTGAGAAATTTAACCTTTGTCATGCCTGGGACATGCATTTATCCAGTCAATGTGGGGTAATTGAAGTCACCCATTATTACAACACTTCCTCATTTGGATGCCTCCCTGATTTAGTTTTCCATCTCAAGATCACGCTGAGCATTCTGATCTGGGGAACAACAGCATATTCCTAGTACTAAATTACTTTTGGACCCAGTATTAATTCTACCTATAGTAATGAGTAACTATGGGTAGTAGAAAATAGAAGCAAGGGCTTCCAATCTCCTCCTCAGAGCCACATGTGAGGGGGAGCACATGAACCAGAGGCACATGCAGAGAATGCAAAACCGCAGTTTAATGTTATGCATGATTCAGTGTTATCCATTGAATCAGTTCCATATATCCTAGTAATGTCTACCCTTGACTGGCGACAGCCCTCCAAAGCCTCAGGCCAGGTCTTTTTCCAGCCCTACTGCTGAGGTTTCTTTCAACTGAAAATACCAAGGATTGAACCTGTGACCTTTTACATTCATGTATGTGCTCTACCACTGAGCTAAGGCACATAACCAAGCTATTTGTCCTAAGGGCCTGTCTAGATAACAATTTTCTGTGCTCCTCCTTCAGCTATGTGCAGTGCACAGCTGGAAGCACAGGAAGTATTCTGGGAATAGGAAGCCTTTGGCCTATCATGCACCCACACTGCTCAACTTAAGAAACAAGCCTTGCAGATGTACAATCTCAAGTCCATTGTGTCTTCATATAGGGTTGTATCCACTGGTGCCATTCTGCTAGCAGAAAGCTCCTGCTGCTTTTGGAAACCTATTTTCATCCTTTCACAAGTGTCAAATCCACTACTTTTACAAGATGTTGCACAAGACATTACACAAGTCATTACGACTTTATTCGGCTAGGTGTTGCTTGCGCTAGTTGTTACACTAGCAGTTATACAACTGTTAGTAGTATACCACCACCTCTTTTTCCACTAGCCTAATGTTGGATACAAACGATAGTTGTATTCGCTACATTCTATCCACTGCTATTATTTTTCTGATTGCTTGTAGGGTGATATTAACAGATGTTCTTTTCTTCAAACTGTAATTTATCCTTTCCATGTGTAAGCAAATAAGAGGTTGGCATGAAGTTAAATGACTGTTTTCCCTGGATAACTGATGTTGTAAATAATCCTAACTTAATCATATTGTAACGATTCTAATCACATTTAGAGAGAGACAAATGAGGACCTAATTCAGGGAATAGTTTGCTCAAACTGTGGATCCTCTCATATAAAGTGGAACTTGAATGCATACTGAATTGATTTCTGGAATCAAAACCAGGGCTGAGTATTCCTACTACCATTATTCATATAAGCATACTTAATGCCGTGGCCACTTTTGAATTCAAAATTGCTGGTATAGTTAATAACAGCTTCATGTATAAATAAGTGTTTTATAATAAGACTTCAGTGGTAGAGCAAATGCTTTTCATACAAAAGGTCCCAGGTTCAATCCCCAACATCTCTAGGTTGGGCAGAGAGAGGCTCCTATTTGAAAGCCCTGGTGATCAGCTGCCAGTTACTGTAAACAATACTCATTATAACACAGCTTCCTGTAATTGGGTCTACCGAGACTGTTCAGTTTTCTATAAATGTGTTCCATTCTTTTGCAAAGGTGCAGGGAGGTCTATGGAGAAAATCATGAGCATTTGAACTATACCTCATGTGTGTAAGTCTGATGTGAGAACTGGGTTTGTCCACAGATCCACAAACTGCTAGAGGGTCGTGTTTTAACATTTTTAAAACATCTCATCGTTTAAAAAAAAAAATCGTACCTGCTGGTTTTCCATTTTAAACTAAATAAAAATATGTGGAGTAAGGGAAGAGATTTTCATAGCAAAAATCTAAAAATTTATTCTGCCCCAAGCGCTGCGCTTTAAAATGATGATGGGCTTATACTCCCCGACCTCCACCCCACTGCTATACTACTCTGTAGCACATATCTGATGGTGCCAGCATGAATATGTCAAATCTTATAAATGCAGCATAGGAAGCTGCCGTATATTGTGTCAGACCGTTGGTCTATCTAACTTAGTATTGTCTACATGAGGGATAGACAACCTGGCTCCCTCCAGATGTTTTGGACTACAAGTCCCAACAGCTCCAGCCAGCATGGGCAATGTTCAGAGGAGATGGAAGTTGTAGTGTAAAACATCTGGAGAGCAGCAGGTTGTCTGTCTCTGGTCTTCACTGGCAGGAACAACTCTTCAGGTTTTCAGACACGAATCTTACCCAGTCCTAGCTGTAGAGGTTGGGGATTCAACCTTCTAGATGCAGAGCATCTGCTCTGCTCTTATGAAAGCTCTGGTCCTTTCACAAATGATACTTCTGTGAATTCAGACAGCTTTGAAAGCTTTGTAAAGCTATACAAACCGCCCCGTCCCCAATCTTAATTACATTCAGTATTATTCATGCCTTTTTCATTTTAACTGATTTGTGCTTTTTTCATGTTTAGTTCAAAATCAATAAAAAATTGAAGCAATTATCATTTCAACCAATTTAAAAACTTCATTCTTTATCAAATCCCCCAAATATTAGGTTTATAGAGGTAAATAAGAGAGGAAAGAGTCTCTAGCATGCAAAGGGCCAAAGCCACACATGAGAACCTTGAATAGGGAAAATGCATTACAAAGTCTAAAGCTTTAAATTATTAAATAATAATAATAATAAACTATTAAATAAAGGCATGCTTTAAATTATTATTTATGTGGTTACAAAAATGAATTAAATAATACTATAATTATCAATTTTTTTCCATTTCCTCAAGCTGGTTTACTGTGTCAACATACATATATTTGTATTCACTTTTCACAGAATCCTTTGCAGCAAAATGCCACACAATTAGAACAGTTCAAGAGCCCATAAAAGCATCTTTAAACATGTCTCTTGGACTGTTTCTTGAACATGATGCTGGCAGCATTTACAGGGATGTTTTTCCTCCTAGAATTGGTGTTGCAGTGGGTGTTCTCCAGAAAGTCAGTAATCTGCAGTGTTTTTACCTAGAATTCAGGTTGACATTCAAAAGGTAACACATTCAATGTTTTATTCAATACGCTATTCAGTTCCTCTTTTGCTATTAACCTACTTAAGTCAGATTTTGTTTTGAGACGAAAATGTGAAGGAAGCTTGATCCTATATGTTGTCAGGACATCTAAGGAATCCTGTTTCTTTCCATAACAGCAGCTTTGTTCTGCCTTTAAAATATTCAGTGAGGCCACATTTATTAGTCATATCCCCCTCACCATATCAGTACTACGGCTTATCAGTTTATTACATCCATCCAAGCAGTTCTTAAGACCTACACCCACATTCCTACTATTTTCTTTACCAAAAGGCAACTGCCCCATTTATGTCTAGATGACTTTAAGCTTATCTCCAATATCAGCTTGATTAATTTGTCTTCCTTTCCTCCTGGGTCCATTTATGTTGTGTATTTCCGCTTACGGACATACACCCATTTATATTGCTAAATTGTTGCTCTCAGCCCTCAGGATAAGGTGGAACAGAAATATACATCATAAATAAATAAAAGGCAAAAATCCTACTATCTTGGGGTAAGTACACATTGCCTCTAGAATTAATTAATGGGAAATGGCAGCTACCAAAGAATAAAATTATTCCCTGTCATATAATGATCCCAGCCCAGTGACTCTTTATGCAGGTGTCATCTACAGTGCCCACATGGAGCTCCTGCCTAATAATTCCTCTGTCATTGGGTTGAAGCCGGTGACACCCTGCTCACTTTTCCCCACTGCCCAGCTGATCAGCTGAACCGTGGGGGAGGGGAACTGTTCCAACACTGCTGTTAGCAGTTCCGGGACAGTGATCTCATTGGGTGTTGCAGGAGGTTAAAGCCTCTCCAAACCCCAGGGATCCTGCTTACAAGCTAGTAGCAGTAGAGAAACAGCAATCGCTCTGTGGCCTCTCCCACCCCCCCACCCCCCAGTGATCCCAATTTGAGACTGCTGTTTTTCTGCTGCTAGTAACAACGGAGAAACAGCTATCTTGGTGGAGATCTCTGGGGGATGGGAGAAGCTTTCACCTCCTGCACCACCACCACCACCACCCTCAGCAAATCCCTAGATCTCAGTAGGCAAGGAGGCAAGGTTTAAACCTCCCTATCCATGCACATTGAGGCGTGTGTGTGGGAAGAACATGTGTGTGTGAGCATGCACACATGTGCAGTCCGCAGTCCCCCAGCCAACATTGGATGCAGGCCTCGAGGCCAAAAAGGTGTGCCCCTCTGCTCTTTGGGCATATGGCAGCTTCAGTGCCACATGAAGCTCTTGCCCAAACAAGGACTTCTTGATGGACCATAATGTTAGGAACAGGCTGTGTACACCAGCCTTCCCCAACCTGGTGCTCTCCAGATGTTTTAGACCACAACTCCCAGCATTCCTGACAGTTGGTCATGCTGGTTGGGGCTGATGGCAGTTGCAGTCCAAAACATCTGGAGGGCACCAGATTGAGGAAGACCGGTGTACACAGTATTAATGACTCCAGCATTTGAATCAATAGGAGGAGTTTTCTTGTACATCTGAGCTCCCACAGAGATTTCTATCATGATAGTTGTAGCCAGAATCATGTACTGCAATCATCTTCACACTGCGGTCTAGGAAACTCTCAGAACCTTATCAGAGGTTTCTCAATGAGATGATTCCCACTATGGCAGACAAGTGTTCCCTGACAGGAGGTTTGCTCATCATTTACCCATCTTACTCTGCAATAAAGCTGGGTATGTGCATTAGAGTCCATTCAGTTTACACAAAGCCATGATAAGGCTAGCGTACACAGGCTGCTGCCACTGTGCTGGCAAGAACTGGGTATGTACCCTACAACATGTTCCCAAATCCTCAGCATCAGGCAGGAGTTCCATAGCAGACATTCAAAATTTTCAGAGCGGGGCAGTCAATGTGGATAGTTCTACGAAGATAGAAAGTTTGAAAACCACTGGGGAGTGGAATTGATTTGGACTGGGGAATTCTGGCTCTCTAATCTCAATCAGTAAGCTCCCTGGGTAGGTCACCAGTGGTGGAATAGAGCCAGGGCTCTCAGGGACACAACACCAGCACTTTTGATAGCAAGGACACTGACATCATCTGCCACCCCACCCCATCTCAGAATTCCCTGTTCCCTCTGAACTTAGCCCCAGTCCTTACAATAACTGCGGGAAACAATATATAGTTGCAAGCTATCCCTGTTGTATTGCAAACTATTTTGGAGTAGCCTGGTCTTGAATGGGCAATTAAGACCCATTAGTTTTACAAAAGACCTGGGCCCCATCTGCATGAGCTTTTTACTCTGGGGCGGCTGCGAGTCGAGGTCCTTCGGGATAGATGACGCAATTGCCACTTCGGAGCCATCCATGGTTTTTCCCTGGAAACTGCAGATTTCCGAGGTGGCGTTTTGCTGCGATTTCGGGGGGTTACTGCGGGTTCTCCTGCAGATGCGGGCCATCTGTCCCTTCCCCAAACCGACTTTGCATTTTGCTGTGGGTGTGTTGTAGGCATGCATAGTGCTTGCATCGCTCTGTGATGCCCCTTTAACCCCCCCCCCAATCCCTTCGCAGTTGTGCAGTCACAGAGGAACAGAGAGGCATTTTCGGTTATTTAATCATAGTTCTGCACATTTTTGCAAAATTGTATCTTCTCAATGGTTGCTTTTGGACTCAGTGCCCAAGGGCCGGGGGGGGGGGGGACCTTGGTGGAGGAAAAATATCGCTCCGGGCCCCATTTCGGATGCAGGCACGTACTGCTCATGCTTGTGAGTGCGAACCATCATGAGAGTCTCGGGCTGAGGAACTGACAAACAGATGGCGTGGAAATGAAGGCATACAGAACAACCAATTTTTAACTAACGAGGGAGGGAAAGACACAACAGAACCCCTAAAATATAAAATAGCCAATGAAGTGTTGCGCACAGGACTGCACAGCTGTGCATTTAAGTATAATGGCAAAAAGGGACCGCGAGTCCATTAGGGAGGCCCGCTGTAAATCGCAGTAAATCGCGAGTGTATCGCAGGGGATGCTGGTTCAAATCCACATTGCTGTGCAGCTGCAACGGGGTGGCACCTGAAAGTGGTGGGGCCCTGCTCTTGGTAGAGATGAAAGCTGCTAGAACTGCTTCGTTGATATGGACCAACACAGCTGCCTGCATTTTTGGACTCTTCTTGGCGGTATGCCTATGGGGACCGTCGTGGTGAGCACCTGCACCTCAAAATTTGCCACTACGCTACCGCAAGCCACTAAATCTCAGACTAATCTATCTCACATGGCCATTGTCCAGAGGACATGGAGAAAACCACTTGTAGCTGCCCTACCAACGGTTTAAAATAAATTGTACGAACCAGCATGTTCTCAAACTGGCTGTAGGTTTTTGTGTTTAGCCCACACATGCTATTGATTAGTGATGGTTTGTTATAACCATGATTAAGAGCAGTTCATCCTGATATTCCTGGATATTTCAGCAATATGTTGCTGAACGCAGTCTACTGTAGGTTGCATCAGGGAAACGAAACACTTCAGCATGGCCCCTGGACTTCTCACTGGTTGTGGAAGTAGGGACGAATGCATAATATCTGCATAATCTCCTCTTACCAAAATGGCTATTTAGTACATTTTCCCTCTAAACAGCTCATTCTTTACCATTTGATACACACACTTCCTCTCTCTATTTCTCTTTTCCTTATTTTAATGTCAAGGGAAATTTACACTAAAATATTCAGGCATATCCAGCTGAATTATAAATACTAAGGCATACTGAAACAGAAGTTGCAGTTCTAGGAAGAGGACCATAATGTATTAATAATCCTGCCTGCAAACAGAAGAGGCTTATTTTCTATCAGCAGTTTCATTGCTAATGCTAATGCAGTTTTACATTTATGAGACACCTGCAAAATATTCAACAGTAGCTAACATGAACAATTCCAATTCTGGACCAAAACTGTTTTTGCTCTGAATTCTTGTTGCCTCTCTAAGGTGTAGCATTTAATCGGTAATAAAAGATGTGCCAAAAGGGCTCATACATCACCTGCAGTTCCCTAAGACTTTATCTTCTCTACAAGGAGTAGTGCTGCTTGATTACCATTGCTTCCACAGCTTATCTTGCATCTTTAGATTTCTGTGGGTTTTTTGACAGCAGCCTCCATCAATTTTTGTCATAAAGACTGAATTTGCTCCTTTACCTCTGGGTATGCCCTTTTGAGACAGATATAATAAAATGCGTTTCGGTGTAGTTGTATGCCTGCTGCTGATACATTATCACTCTTCATGCTTTCAAGAAGACAGCAGAATGTAATTCATCTTTTCCCCCTTTATGTTCAACCAGCAAAATGTTGGAAGAAAATATAGACACATTTTAAAGACCAGAAGAAGCAACAGCTGTGCTGCAATGTTAGGGCAGCAAAGCCTTAGGATCCCATCTGAAGCAGAACACCTGGACAATGGGAAAGAGCTGGAATATTTTGTTTTGTACACACCTCTTGGGGACAGTACAACAGGTTCTAGCAGAACCCACAGCCAGGTTTGTCACAGGGGAATATTTATTGACTCATCTGCTGGAGACAAAATAGAATTACTTTCTGCCATTTATATTCTAGAGTAGGCACCAGGGCCTTGACAGAGATCAAGACCCTAGTGGGGGCAGTGGAGGATGGCGGCTCCAATGTCAGTGGGGCAGAGAATCCATTCCAGGTTTCAGAACTCTAAAGGAGCTATACAAGGTGTAGAGCTTTAACTCTCGCTCCTACTATGGGCTCAGTCTGGATCAGGTGCCCTGCACCTACTCAAGAGTAAAAATGAAAGAAAGATAGTTAGATGCACCCCATCTCATCTGATCTCATAAGCTAAGCAGGGTCAGCCCTGGTTAGTACTTGGATGGAGACTGCCTGGGAATCAGGCTTCCTGCAATGAGCAGGGGGTTGGACTCGATGGTCTTGTAGGCCCCTTCCAACCCTATGATTCTATGTAGCTAGCAGCTACAGTGTCTGTTTTGACCCTTTAAGCT
The DNA here is from genome assembly GCF_057233095.1 of Heloderma suspectum. Lineage (NCBI taxonomy): Eukaryota > Metazoa > Chordata > Lepidosauria > Squamata > Helodermatidae > Heloderma > Heloderma suspectum. The sequence goes on from NC_139459.1 coordinate 101,538,592, forward strand.
TGTCTTCTTCCCAAACCTTGGAGTGGGAAACAGTATTCTCATATCTAAATTGTCCTCACAAAGCCCTATTAGGTAGGTTTCGAATAGTCCCACAGATACAGAACTGGGGCTAAACTTTTTCTTAAGGCCACCCTGTGGACTCTACCCATTGAGCCTATTTCTGTTCTGAATCCAGTTGCAATACTCTACCCAAAGGTGAAAATAAATTTTGATTCAGGGTGTTTTTACATGAGGCATTTATCTGCGCTCGTTCACTCATGGAAGTTCGCAAGTCCTTTTCATGACATCATCAACCTCCGGTGCCTGTCTCATTATTTTTTGGTTTATTTTGCCATTTTAAAAACTGCCAAAAAATGCAGTAACAAACAGACAAATACTGTCAAAAGTGCATCAAAGAGGTGGTGTAATTCAAGAAATCGCACGATATTTTAGAAATCTTGCAGCCCCATCTACTGACTAAATAAATGAAACATATGGAACATGCCCATACAGGGACCTGGAAAAACAAGGGGAGGGGGCAAGTGCATGTATTATGTCCATTGTACACCCACAAACACTCCAGAAGATGAAGCTCCTGTAAGTTTGTGGGATTTTTCCTTAACATAGAGAAGCTCGTAGTCAGAAAGTATCTCTCGTCCTGCCCCATGCTTTATTGGTTATAACTTAACAGGAAATAAATGCATTCATTCCCAAGGCTATATATCACTCATAATGTTACTCTGCAAGTGGGGAGCTTGCAGGAGAGAACCGGAAGGCAGGAGAAAGTGCATAAACCTTCACTGCCTCCTACAGATTCTCCCTTGCAAATGGCCATTTTGAATTGTGTACTTTTTCCCTAGCCAGGAGAGAACTGGTATGCATTGGGAGGGGGGGGGTATTCCCCTTCCACCCACCAATCCTCTCTACCTCACATTCTGTTCTCAGAAAACATGGGTTTGGGAACAGACATTCCCCCAAAATACATCCATTTCTGTCTGCCCATTACCATCTTTGAGCTGTAAATGTAAACACAAGCTGATTTTTTCCACTCAGTAGTTACATGGGGAAATTGTGTTCTGAAAGTGCCCTTATGTGACAAGATCACCAAGTTGCCACATCTATAAAACCACTAAGCTGTGTATGTCACTGTGTGGTAATGATTCCATTTTACAAATGTTAATATGAATCAGGCTTTAATCAGTTCAGATTTCTGAATGTTGTGGCTGCCATTTGATTCTGCTCCCCAGATTTACTCTAGTTTATGATTTTCACAGCTTGTGCTCCTCCAAATAAATTCTTAATTTGAAGACTGTATGGAGACAAAAACTGCCAATGCACAAGTGTGTGCATTTGAGTTGTTCTTGGAAAATTCAACACATTTACTACGTTTACTGTACGTCTTTCCCACACAAAAGTGAATCATTTTCTGATTGCTTAATAAAAATGCTTTTGGATTGGCTTGCCCTTGAGGATTTTGGAGGCAGCATTTCAGAGAGTTGACCAACAGGTAACATCAGAGATGGGGGGAGGGGGGGAGAGCACACAGTGAAGGCTGCAATCCAGTACAAACCTACTTAGAAATAAGCCCCTTTAAACTCAGCTTGCTTAAGAAACCGATCTTCACCATTTTACTGTAGCTTCAATAAATACACACACACAAAAGAAAGTATTTTTAAAAGAGTAGGTAATTATTTCTCTGTGTGTTTCACTCACCCTCTAATGCTTGGAAGAATGACATTAACACTGAAAGTGGGAATTAGCAGAGACGGAATAAAAAATCCCTCTAATTTAATCCCCTATAATGCAAATAGCTCCATATGTATCAAACCAAATGTGCCAGACATCCTCTTTCTTTCCTCTGTTTTGCTAAGTTCTGATAGGCAACCATTTGAACTTTTACAAGGACAACTAAGACACTTGCTTCTTGTATTGGATGGACTTGTGTGTACTTCAGTAATATTTTTCAGGGGAGAAAGAACAGCTTGTTGTTTGGTTCTGTGAGCATGTGGCAACTAACTGAGCAGCTGGGCCATGCTTCTGTTTTACGTGTATTTCATGCAAACATTTTCTCCTGGTCTCCAAATAAAAGTGTGTGTGTGTGTGTGTGTGTGTGTGAGAGAGAGAGAGAGAGAGAGAGAGAGCACCTTGGGCCAATCTACATTGCACCCGCCATTGCAATGAATTTGGTATCCCGTTGGGTTAAACACTCCCGCATTAAAACGTGATTATTCACACTCACCTATTTTCCCTGTTGCAGTGCTTCATCGAATGCGTGAGCTCGGTTCACACTCGAGCGCTGTGCTGTTTTCCTGCTGTTTTCCTGTGCGCGCTTGTCTGATCTCGGATGCTAAGCGGGGTCAGCCCTGGTCAGTAGTTGGATGGGCGACTGCCTGGGAATCAGGCTTCCTGCACTGAGCAAGGGGTTGTTCTATCCCTTCAAATGAGACTAAGTTTTACCCCTCCTATCCCCCGCTTCTTTTTTTTTTTTTTTAATTAAGGCGTTATCCTCACAGAATCGGGGCTTCTCTGCAATTTTTTTTTCTAATTCAGGCATGATCTTCGAAGATTTGAGGTTTGAAGCTTCACAACTTCGAATCTTCGAAGATCATGCCTGAATTAGGAAAAAAAAACAATGCAGAAAAGCCCCGATTCTGCGAGGATAACGCCTTAATTAAAAAACAAAAAACAAAAACCAGGAGCGGGGGATAGGAGGGGGTAAAACTTAGTCTCATTTGAAGGGATAGAATAACCCCCTGCTCAGTACAGGAAGCCTGATTCCCAGGCAGTCGGCCATCCAACTACTGACTGGGGCCGACCCCGCTTAGCTCCCGAGATCAGACAAGCACGCGCACATCCAGCCCTTTGCTTGTTGCTGAGGAAACGGGGACTGCTGAGGAAGCTATGCTATCAGTAGCCGGAAGAAGACATGGGGCCATTGAGGGCTGTGATTGGACAGGAGGGAAATACAAACACCGCCATATATGGACAGGTGGGGGAGGGGACTACGACCAGATATGGTAGCGAGACGGAAAATCAGAGCACATTAAGGGGAAATACCGGGATATTAGGGTATTGAAAGTGGGAGCACGGAAGTGGGAAATTCTGGTTCCAATTCGAGGCGGGCACTGCGTAGTGTGAAAGGCGGGCGGTGAAACCTTATTGGAAGCGAAAAAAGGCGGTAAGTGTAGATCCAGCCCTTATCTCAAGAGCAATTACTGTTCAACTATAGCAAAAACAAAGTGTCCTATGTATTATCTTGTGTCAAGAATGAGTAATGGGTGGTGTCAGGATCAGTTCGGATATGCTTTTATGGTTGCTTCATATGGTTCAGCAACAGATTGTAGTTGCTGTCATGATCTGTTCTCATGCTTTAAAATGCTTAACTCACAATTAAAGACTGATTGGCGGAATGTAATAAAGACTGTCAGCTATAAAGAAGTGTAGAATGTAATCATATTTTAATCCTCTATTTTGGAGTATTCTTGCGAGCAACAAAGTATGAACAATTAGAAAACTTCCCCCCTAACTGTGCTGCCACTCCATGGGTCGATCTCCATTGCGCTTGCCATCACAATGAATTTGGAGTCCTGTCGGGTTAACCGCTCTCGCATTAAAACGTGCTTATCCACACTCACCCATTTTCCCCATTGTGGTGCTTCATCGAATGCGCAAACTCGGCTCACACTCAAGTGCTGTGCTGTTTTCCTGCTCTTAAAGGCGGAGGCTCTCATTGGAGGATCAGAAACTCTGCTGATTCCATGCCCACCACGCTCACAGCTCTCGAGGGCCCCATGTCGTCTTCTGGCTACTGATCGCATAGCTTCCTCAGCGTGCAATGTTTCCTCAACAACAAGCAAAGGGCCGGATGTGCGTGCGCTTGTCTGATCTCGGAAGCTAAGCAGGGTCGGTAGTTGGATGGACGACCGCCTGGGAATCAGGCTTCCTGCATTGAGCAGGGGATTGTTCTATCCCTTCAAATGAGACTAGGTTTTACCCCCTTCTATTCCCTGCTTCAGCTGTTTGTTTGTTTTAATTAAGGCGTTATCTTCAAAGAATCATGGCTTCGCCACGATTTTTTTTTTTTTCTAATTCAGGCATGATCTTCAAAGATTCGAAAAATCACAGAGAAGCCACGATTCTTTGAAGATAACGCCCTAATTAAAAAAAAAAACACAGCCAAAGCAGGGGATAGAAGGGGGTAAAACTTAGTCTCATTTGAAGGGATAGAACAACCCCCTGCTCAATGCAGGAAGCCTGATTCCCAGGTGGTCGCCCATCTAACTACTGACCGGGGCCGACCCTGCTTAGCTTCTGAGATCAGACAAGTGCGCGCACATCCAGCCCTTTGCTTGTTGCTGAGGAAACAGGGGCTGCTGAGGAAGCTATGCGATCAGCAGCCAGAAGATGACATGGGGCTGTTGAGAGCTGTGATTGGACAGGAGGGAAATACAATATGGACAGGCAGGGGAGGGGACTACAACCAGATATGGTAGTGAAGGCGGAAAATCAGAGCACATTAAGGGGAAATACCAGGATATCAGGGTATTGAAAGCGGGAGCACAGAAATGGGAAATTCCAGTTCCAATTCAAGGTGGGTACTGTGTAGTGTGGAAGACAGTGGTGAAACCTCATTGGAAGTGAAAAAAATCCGTAAGTGTAGATCGGCCCCATGTCTTGGAACCACAGAAGGCTGCTTATATAATATGGTTTGCTGTTCCACTGGACCCCCTGAAAAACCTCTTTGGAGAGTTGGAGAAATTCTCAGGAAAGGCCTTAGATGTGGTTCAGGAGGCTGTGGGGGGGCGCTGTGAGGCGGATCTGTAAACATTGGCCAGAGAGACCTTGGGATTCTTCACATGGAGCTTTTATTCTGCTATTGAGATTGCTCACTCACGGATGTTTGCGGGTCCTTTTCATGATGTTGTCTAATTCTGGGGCACAGCCAGAGGTATTTCCTGGTTATTCCATTTTTAAAAGATCCGGAAGTAATGAAGTATCAAATTAAGTTGGATAGTTGCGCTATTAAAACAGCCACTAGATGGCGATGTTTCATTGAGTTCTTTGGAACCTTGAAAATTAAAAACACCCCCTCTCAGCAATCACACAGTCGCCATCTGGGAGCCTGCTGTAAACACGGAAGGGCTCCGCAACAGGAAGACTGCAGGATTTTTCTTTAATGTAAAGGCAGCCCTTGTGTGAGTGGCTTTTTAGGGGTCACAGGCTGCCCAGATGCAGGCTGCAATGGGGAGGAGGGGATGGGAAAGACTATTGCACAAGTTGACTTACCCTGGTGTAACTGTGGATCTTCTAACCTGATATATTATATACAATTAAAAAGTCGGTCATACTGTGATGTTTCAGTTTCTTCCCCCGCCCCGTCCGGTGTGTGAGTGTTTGAGGATCTCATTAAAATGGCATTGGGACCAGTTAGAGCATAACTAAAATAAATGGGTGGAATGAAAGACTGCTCATCCAAGGTATTTAGGAATCTAACATGGTGAAAATTATAAATGAAACTCAACCATATAAAGAAGCTTTCCCTAATCTGGTGACCGCCAGATGTTTTAGACTACAATTCTCAGCATTCCTGACTATTGACCATGCTGGCTGGGGTTGATGGGAGTTAAAGTCTAAAGGAACTGGAGGGCACCAGGTTCAGGAAGGCTGCTATGAAGAGTAGCCCCCTACAAGATTCCTGATTCCTTTGGGGCCCTTAGGAGGTGCCAAAGTAAACTACTGAATGTGTTTTTTTCTGAGGAGATGTTGAAGGAGAGTGGGAGATTTGAGAGAGAAAAGAGACAGATGGTCAAACTACACGATGCTAAATTCATCATCAGGAAACATGTCAGGATTTTTTTTTAATGTAGTAATAGGCACAGGAGAGTTCATTGGGACTGCAATGCAAGGAAGAGAGCAGATTTAACCTTCCCCTCCCCAGCCACAATCCCAGTGAAAATCTCCCCTCCATGGCACACCGGTGTTGGCCTTGGGAAAAAAAGATCTCATTGGTGCCAGTGGATGTCTCCCCTCCCTGCCGCTGCCATCTCCTCCTCCAAGGCTAATAGCACCACAGGGGAGAATTTTCCTTGGAATCGTGGCTGGGGAGAGAAGACTTCCCCTCCCTACATGCTGTTGCACCGATTCCCCCCCACGCACAGACACACGCACTATTTTTTAAAAATCTAATTTGTTTCCAGGTGATACATTTAGTGCCACCTATAGTTTTGCGCTGAAGTAGACGACAGAGATAGGGGTTTTTTTACCCTTAGACAGTGTTGATCCAACAGCAATGCTACAACCAGGAATAGTGACAGAGGCCTACATTTGCATTCCAGCCCAGTACAATGTAACAGCAGACCTGGGAGACTTTCATCACTCATCTGTGTATAACTGATTTATTGGACTCCCTCCCTTTCTGTTTTTATTGAATTTAGAGATACACTTGAAATGGCAGGTTTGTCTTGCTTCCTCCCTTCTTTTCCCCTCCTTGTTTAAGAAATCTAGTCTTATAAAAAGAATTATTACATTAAGGGCGCAATCCTATTCAGATAGGTGGCCCCCTCCGAAATTGGAGGCGACCGCCTATCCAATGCAGGGCAGGAGAAGCATGGAGGGGATTGTTCCCTCCGCGCTCCTCCTGCCCTGCATTTTCGGCTAGACAGCTGATTGCAGCTGTCTAGCCACAGGGGGATGGAGCGGCGGAGGAGGCTGCTGTATGACACATAGGATGTGTCATACAGGCATTTCCGCCCTCCCCGCCCTGGACGCCACCACCACCCCGAACGCCCATTTTCAGCTGCTCCGTGCTCCTCTTGCAAGCATGGGGCTGTTCAGCGCTGCCTCCGAGGCAGTGCAGAAGTGGGCGGAGGTCGGTTCCCAGAAAACCAGATATCCTATGGCTGCCACTGTCTAGCAGCCATAGGATTGCTCCCTCCATTGCCCACTGGTTTTTTTCCTTACAAATATTCAGGAAATATCAAGGCTGGTGGGCTGGAGGCTTCACACTGTTTTGGGACCCTCTTTGATCCCACTGAAGTTTTACCCAGGCCTTGTTCCCCCTCGCCCCCACAGTCAGTTGCTGGTGGGATTCTACAATGCCAATATTTAAGTAAAGATAAAAGTCTTAACTATTTAGTACTTTTTAAATTCATATTTCCCAGTGGTTTCCAGTTTAAAGAAGTGGTGCATGAGTAAAATAGCCAGACGTCTGTTAGACCTTGTGGGAATTAACACTGACAATTGTTATAGACACCAGATATAATTCCTGTGTAGCTGTACCCTTGTACTATAATACAAATTCAATTTTCACATTTAGTTTGAATCCTTTTCAAATACATCTCATTAAAAAAAATGAAAAAAGAAAAAGTATGTGTCAGTTGGAGATCTATATGATCCCAATATCTGACTAGTAACATACGTTTTACAAGTGTAGAAGTGTTGTTTTCCTGTGAAGGAATGTCCAATTGTCTATGATAAAAGATTTGGGAAACAAGGTTATCCATTTTCCCTCACTGCATATATGCTGCAGTGAATGTCCACAGTTTGGTGAATATTGACATTTATATCTGAATGTTGACACTCTCATGGAGCCCTCTGTATATAGAACATCAGTCCCTTCAAATTGTGCTCTCAGTCACGTTTTGTTAATATCTAAAACTCAGAGATACAAAGGGCTAGGCAACCTGGTACCTTCCCAAGGGTTTGGACTACAATTCCCTTCAGCTTGAGCCAGCATTGCCAGTGGTCAGGGATTATGGGAGTTGTCGTTCAAAACATATCATGTTTTGAAAGCATCATGTTGCCTACCCCTGCAGTGGTGAATTCTGGCAGCCTTTATTTCTGCATATCTGTTTTGGGCCCTTTGCAACATTCATCTCAGATTGTCAGCTTGCACATATAAAAGGTGACACACCCCTGGTTCTGCTGTCCGTAATTCATTTTTGTACTCTATTAATGCATTTTATGTCCTTTTTTCCTTTTCAGTTATAGTATGGTATAGATTTCATACCCTTAACCCCTATTGCAAAAATAAAGGTTTTTGGTTTTGCTTTATTTTTAACAGAACAACAATATGTTTTATAATGAAACTTGCCTGCTCAAAGATCTTATCTTTTTAGATGCAGCCTGTGCATAATATGTCTGTCATCACTGAGTTCTGCATATCCAAAAGGCCGAACAATACATATCTGTTTCAGGCATTCACAAAAATTTCCCTAGCTCAAAAAAGCCATTGATAAAGAATATAGGGTTTGTTTTTAGAGGCCATTACTTTTGTTTGTGTATCTAGAAAATCATGTTAAGCTGTTGTACTTCCTTGGTGGCACAGCAGAAAATAATATCAGCCCGGTTCCCATGGAAACACTGTTGATCCTACGTTAACAGGCTTAATCCTAGGTATCTGCTACCCGCTACAGAAATGGATACTGGCATATAATCTCCATATTTCACTCCTCTGGCCAACTAGATAATTATCCTGGGTTTGCAGGGTTACCAGCCTCTGAATAAAAGATTGGTGCTGTGGCTTTAACTGTGGCAGAGTTAAGAGATATTTGGCCTATATTAATTTATGCGATAATGTCAGAAGAACATTTACCTGGTAATTTTTCCCCCTGGTCTTTCAATACCATGCAGTTATATGTTTTAGCCATCTTATCTGTTAGAGTTTTAGTTTAGTTTTTTATTCAAGTTTTGAAATAAAACATTAAAAAGATGCTTTTACTGAAAACATCCACCGTTAGAGTGTCACCACATTGGAATGGATAGACAGTGGTGCTGAATTATCTCAGTTCCACACAGCCAACAATTGATTTAAATCATGATGATATTTTCACAGCCCTATTCATGGTTTTCTGCAACCCAATGCACTGTTTCTAATTGTTGCCAAGGAGAGGAATCTCTGTTAATTGTGCACAACACTATAGTTTGTATACCTTCCATATAGAATTTCTGGTTCAGTTCTGAAGCTTCAAGACTGCTTTGGTTCTATTGCAGAGTGCTATGCACTATCTTCCCTTTCTTGCTGAATAATACCACTTTTTTTCTTTTCTTTTTTGCACTTCAGATTACAGTGTTTCGCATGGGATCAGAAGGACACCAGGACATTGATCTGGCCATCTTGACAGCCTTGCTAAAAGGTAATAAAGGTTTCTTTACAGCTACCCCATGATAATTTCTCTGTCTCTCACATATATTGCAGTCCTGCATTTATCATTTCTGTGCCATACAGTGACTGAGTTCACATGATCAGGGATGGAAAATAAGCAACACGTGTGCAGTTGCGTGTTGTCTAATTACCATAATTACCATTGCCAGGTGATGCTTGTTGTGATGTCCAAACCCAGCGGGGGTGGTTTACAAACCAGCCCAGACCCATGGCTTGTTCTAGTGATGGGTAGCTCGCAACCAGCACAAGCGGGTTCCACCCCTCTTGCAACCAGCACGCCACAATGGCTTATTTTCCCCCTCCAATCATGTGAACCCGCCCAATATCCTGGTGGCAAATTTTAATTATCAAATAGTCATGAGAGAGTTAATGCTCTTCTAAATTCTCCATTGTCACAAGCTTCTTTTCCTTCACAGAGAATAAGGAGTGAGAATACGATAAGGGTTGAGTATCTCTGTTTGAAAACCAAACTATTCATCAAAGTATACTATATAGTTCCTGTTTTCAAGCTTCGGTCTTTGTCCTCTTTTATCCACAGTACAGTTTGTGTCAGATGAAAACATAAATGAACAAGAATATAACTATTCAGATTCTGAGAGACTTATGAGATGTTACTTAAAATGTTGGCTTCTTTTTTCTGCAGACCACATTGTTCTATGACTTCATATGTGTGCATTGATTTTAAGAACTCCTTTTAAAAAAAATGTTTCCCCATCTTTGTTGGCCAAACATTTGTAAGAATATCAAGAAATAGTAGTGGACTTGATCCCATTTTCTGCACACACATTGCAAAGCTATACAAGTTGGAAAGGATGGATTGCGCCCATAGTTTTCCTATCAAATGTATCGAATATACAGTCTGCAACAGCCACTCCACTGTCTCTTCTGTTGTGTTGTCAAAATACTTAGGGCAGTATCCAGCACCCACAGCTAATGTAAATTATGTTGCGCTGGTGTAAACTACTCTAGCACAGCACCAATAGCGTTAGCTAGTGTGCCAGTTTCCTTGAGAAATCAGCACACCAGCTAATGCTATAGGTGCTATGCTAGAATAGTTTATGCTAGCGCAACATAATTTACATTAATGGTTATGCCCTGTAGGATGCTGCCCTTATATTCCATAAAATTGTGGCTTATATTTGTGCTTAAAAATGTGTTGGTTAGCTCACAACTACCAGCTAAGGACCTGAGTTGGTACTTCTTTTGCAGTTGTTCTTACTATATGATAATGTTTCTGGAAAACCTTTTAAGTCTATGTAGCATTAACATTTGGATATTTGTGTATAATCAGCAATATATGAAAGGGGGCAAATTCTATCTATCTATCTATCTATCTATCTATCTCCCACTTCCAAATCAGTTCAGTATTCAAATTTTGAATGTAACTATATTGCACTATGTTAGTGAAAGATTTGCATTCTGTAGCTATTGATTTGACTCAGTAGGTTACAGATAATTAAATTCATTTCAGATGTATAAAGAATACATTCAGAATTGAGATCCCTACATACCTTCCATAACATCGTTCAACACCAACCCTTATATTTTTATCCTTACATACAAAGTACAGTTTTTTCATGTAACAAACATGGGGAACAGATCATGTATTCTATTATCTGCCAGTTCACAATGTTCTTTTACTATAGCAAGGCTTGTTGAAATGACTACCAAACTTCTAAACTGCTTCTCCTTGTTCCAATAAATGGAAAAGCCTTCACTCTCTTAAAATACTTCATAATTTCCATCAACAATATATTTTATTATCTCAAAAAGTGGCTTATTTTCTAGGTGTAACATTGCTACCTTTGTGCATTGCTGATCTCATTCTGCTGAAGCATACTGAGAAACAATATTAATTATTTTCTCAAGACATCAGAAACTGTTCTTTAAACTGAACTTACCTTCAGCTATTTAGCCCCTCCAGAATGGCTCACTTCTAGCTATGAAATTACTAGAAGAGAAATAACTATATTCTAATTCTTATTTTGAGAGAGTTCTCTTTCGTCAGAAGAGCCAGCTCACACGGAAAAAAATTTGTGAGTGTGATCTTGCCTGTTCCAGCCCTAGGTTATTTAAACAGCCACTAAAAAAAGGTAGCATATTTAAAATAATAATTTCAGTGCTATATTGTTTTACCCTGAAAAGGTCGAGAAACCTCAGATCAGATTATCAGTTTTCATTGTGTAGACTTCATGACAGCACATGGTTGATACTGCTGTGAGTCAGACAGTTCTGTTGTGCAAAGCAGCTCTCCCTGGTTGTCCATGGACAGTTTGCTGTTCAAAATATCCAAAATGTAAGTCAAACCCACTTGCTAGGGTTTGGACTGAAACCATTGTTGTCTGGCCTTAGGGAGTGTATGTGCAAGGACCATTAGAAAGCCCCTGTTTGGGATTTGGAATTAGGGGCTCTGGACTGAAATTACTGCCAACCTGGTACCGCCCATGTGCTTGGTTTTGAGCCCTATAATATTTTCTCAGCCCTATGAAGGCTGCTCTGAAGTACCAACTGTTTGAGCAATGGGAAGTGAGAAAAGCCATAGTTCCTTCTGTTGTTTCAGGCATTCCATTGGTGTATTGAAAATAGGCATTCACAAGACAGTGTGGCAAGTAATCTTCTAGCTGCAGTATACAGCTATTTTATTTTTCCTGTCTTTTAAAGCAGAGGCAGAAAGAGCAAGAGACTTTGTGCAGTTGTAGATCATCTTTTGTAGATAATAATATGTGACAAGAAAGCTAATAGCAATCCACTGTGATTTGTACTACAAATGCCTGAATCTGGTATCTCTTGCATTCAACCAACAGATGGACTTTCATGTTGTTGTTTTTGCTGCTGTGCGTTTCTTGTAGGCCAAAATCAGCCTAATCAGGCTGAAGTTGGGTGGGTGAGTGGGGATGGAGGACTGATTAACATTTTCCCCTCTGTTCATCACCCTCCCAAACCACTTTTTCGCCTGTATCTTTCCTCTGAAGGTTAAAAAAAACAACAGCTTAGAGAGTATTTTTAGCTGAAAATGATCAGATGGGAAAGGGTTTTATTTATTTATTTACTGCATTTTCATCCTGCTGTTCAGACAATTATTGTTTCCCAATTGTTTCACATCAATTAGAGAGAGAGAGAGAGAGAGAGAGGCCCTGCCATCAAGCTTACAAACTAAAATGACTAGACACACAAGGAAAGAGGAGTGGAGAGAAAAGGAAGAGGAGGGAGAGTGGTTTTTCAAGGCCAGACCAGAATGTGGGTGACGAGCTATAAGTCGACATTTAAATGCACTTTGGGCCAGGCTGATCTTTCCTTGCTGGTGCTCCTTCTTGAACTAGGCTCTTGTTCTTATGCCAATGGATAGGACTGGAGCATTCTTTCCCCTTATTTCTGCAGTCCCAGGACAACTGTAAATTGGAGCAGAGTGATCTTCTTTCTGGCAGGGAGGGAGAAGCAAGCTCTCTGCAATGACTCCTTCTCTGGCCGATGGATGGACCAAGGTGGTGTCTACCTTGGCTTGATGATGTCATTCCTGGGAAGCAAGAGGTGCTGCCTCCCAGTGGCCACAGTCCCCTCACTGATGGCCAAAGCCAGAGAGTATGCTTCCCTCCTGCTCTCCTGGCCCAGGGCAACCCAAAGCAACCTCTTTCTTTCTGCCACCCTTCTTCCACCCAGACTCACAGCCTGCTAAGGTTGATTTGAGCTTTTAAAAAACAAGAACAATGCAGAACTTCATTTAATGTGTAATGTGAGACTTTGTATCCTTCTTTCATAATATTATGTGTGTAGTGGGGAGAATGCTGTACCCAACTGTTTGCACGCCAGCACAGCCCACCGTAGCTTAATTTGCTCACGGGGCCGTCGCATTATCTAACCCTCAAACAAATATTGCTGCCTGGGTTCGCACGACACGACAAGCCACAGCAAGCTGGGCACCCAGCGATGCCCATCACAATGCAGCAGCCCCCGTGGGTAAATTAAGCTATGGTGGGCTGTCATGTGGTGTGAACCAGGTCACTGTCTGAACTGTTGCTGAACTCTTGGAAGGAGCATATTGGATGATGCATGCTAATTTCCGTTCTTGCTACCTAATCCATTGCTGTGTTCACTGAAGCATATTGCTAAGCTTACCTGAGCCTGATGCCACTGTGTTCTTTCTAGCTTGTAAATGTGACATAACTCATGCTCTGACAGCATCTGTCCTCCAGCCACTGAGTGATGCTGCTCCCATCCTCTAACGCATAGGACAACAAGTGTCAACCATGAAATGATTGTACGTTTGCTTTGAAACTAAAATGCAGGAATTAGCTTAGCATATTATGTTTCACTGAGAGGTGAGCAGTTGCAAATTCTGTAAAACTGGTTGGAGCAGCAAAGAAGTCAAGCCCTCTCCCCGCACCTTAACAGAGTGGGTCTGCGAGTTTGGTGGTAGGAGCTCTTTAAATAGTACCTTCTCTTTTTGTTTTTTTGGCCTATCCTACAGGTAGAAATAGAATTTCCAAGTGGATACTGTATACCACACTTATACATGTGCTTACTGGGTTGGATCCAGATTTAGGTGCATGCAACTGGGCTTACAGAAGTGGAACTCCCCACCCCTACAGCAGCCCTACAGTCCCTGAAAATGCTACACAAAGGCTCAGGGGACCGGGCTGAATGGGGTGACCTGTAGTGCAAGGAGGAGGGGGGAATCTCACCAAATTGGGTAGAGACACCTTCTATGAGTGGAGCTCTTCAGCCTACGAAAGGGAGATCTTGGATCCAACCCAAGGATACTGGACAAGACAGGAAGAATTTGCTATAAATGGCAAAGGGTCAAGCTTATGGCTATATTTTCCACCTTTTATCCTAGACAAAAATAATTTGGATTCCGCATATCTGAATAATATGAATGCCCAGGACTACTATTTATTCCTTGCCTTTGCAGGGGTAGGATTTTCTCCTCCATTGTGTGTGTCATCAACCAAATTGGTTGTTAAAAATTGTAAATGTATTGTGGAGTAAGCCAGAGATCAGACTAACATGCATCCATAGTGCCTGGATACTTAATAGAAACATGAAGCAACAGAGATTTTGCTTTGCTCTGATGTAACAGTGGTATGATGTAAATCCACCCGAGAGTCACAGAATAGAAAAGGCAGCCTTCTAACTCAGATAGACAAATGGAGGGGGTATCCTAGCAACAACACAGAAACCACGTGATAACTTTCAGAACGATTTTTCTGCCTTGATCAGGTTTCATTCCCCTTGAAATCTAAAGGGAACATAAAACAAGATATCAAAGAGCCTCCTGCCCAATAGAAATTACAGCTGATTGACTAATTTGAATATGAAGAGGCAAAATAATGTAGAGATGATATCTGTAAAATCCTGCTAGATCTAACCACCAGATCATAAATTAGAGTAGTGCACCAAATAATAAAATAAAGATACCTGTACCCTATTAGCACATGATAATTATTTTTCCCACCACTTTAGCAGCTATTTTTTATATAGATAACCAGCTTCTGATTAATACCTATAGAGGACATCATTTTTTTCTTTCACATAATTTGCATATTCAAATGTCCATTCACAGATGTTAATCCCAAACCCCTGATAAATTTGTTAGAATGCCGCTAGAAGTTATTATAGGCACCACAGTAGTGGCATCTATGTTAAGGCTAACTGTAAATTAATTTAGGGCGCAATCCTATTCAGATAGGCGGCAGCCTCCAATCTCGGAGGCAACCGCCTATCCAATGCAGAGCAGGAGAAGCACGGAGTGGATCGTTCCCCCCACGCTTTTCCTGCCCTGCATTTCTGGCTAGTCAGCCGATTGCGGCTGTCTAGCTGCAGGAGGGCTGAGTGGGGGAGGAGACTGCTGTACGACACATTGGATGTGTCGTACAGGCATTTCCTCCCTCCCCACCCCAGAAAGCCTCCCGGAATGCCCCTTTTCGGCCGTTCTGCACTCCTCTTGCAAGCGCGGAGAATGGAGCTGTTCTACACTGCCTCCGAGGCAGCATGGAAGTGGGGGGAGGTCAGTTCTCCAGGAACCGACCTTGGAGCACGGGCTCTGATGTGGGTTCCCAGAAAATAAGATATCCTATGGCCGTCTAGCCACTGCCTAGAGGCCATAGGATTGCTCCCTTAATGGCTCAAAGTGTTCTTTTTAGAATACAGAGATCTGAGGAGGGGAGATCAATGTAGCTACTTGATCTGGAGCTCTAGAGAAGTCCTTTCAAATATATGAAGTATTTAGAGGGATTTCTTAGTTGTAGTTAGTGATTTAATCTGCAGATATTTTTCAGTACATTTCCCCCATTTATAACAGTGTATTGTGGCACCTTGAAGACTAACAGATTTATTATGGCATATGCTTTTGTAGACTAAAATCCACTACATCAGATGTATGAAGTGTTATCCTCAATTGGAAAGCACGTGTGTATATACACACGAAGAGGGCTATAGAGTGGGGGAAGAATAAACAGTGGAGCCAAATGACCATGAAATACCATGTCAAGCTTAAATATATACAAGATAGGTTTTTGAGGTTAGGAATTACATAGAATTGTCCCAGACTGCACTTTGTACATTTCATGGTCATTTAACTCAGCTAAAGCTGCAGCAGGCTAATTTGGGTACCCCTTTAGAGGTTTTTCCCCTTTATTTCTCTCAAGGTTTGTTGATTTGATTTTTTAACTGCATGACTGTTGTTGTTTTGAAGTGTGTGATGGTATGAAATCACATGCTGTGTGGCATGGCAATCCAAACTTTTTATACAGCCCACTGAAGAAATATAATTGCTTTAGAAATGCAGGATATTTGGCATAGTCTCATTACAGTACAGTGACTGATACTGTATCCACATCAACACTCTTGCTTCCTTTCATTTAATTTCAGTTTTTGATCCCTCAGTGACCTGAAATAATCTTGATATATTTCCCATAGGCTTCTTTTTCCTGGAACTGCAGAACCAGGGCATGGGTTTAGTTTGTAACTGCTGACAGTGAGCAGTTACAACCATGCACATAAGCACCTTCCAATAAGTTTTAAGCATTATGTTGAAAAAAGTGAAGCAAGCCTTGAGAGGAAGTTGCCAATGTCCAGGGTCATGGCGTAGCCAAATTCTGTGATCCAAACTTTTTGCTTATGCTAGCAAACAAAATTAGTGAGGTGTCTAAGTGCATGGGTAGAACTGCTCACAACCATGTTTTTTTTAAGGAAACTCTGGTAGTGAAGGGGAAAGGGTTGGATGATGGCCAGGAAGAGGCATACAATGAGAGTCAGTCTCCATCGATTGCACATAATGTGGTTTTTAATTTTTAAAAAGGAGGAAGCTATTTCCTACAGCTTTCATTGGTCTGTCTTACGTTTTGTGCCATAGGAAAGGTTGGATAGAGAAAACAGGATTTCCAAGGCTATTGCTTCTCACTCTACTCCAATCCAACAGGCAGCACTGGCTAGTACAAATGCTTCTTCACTGAACCCCCAAGTCAGAGCTACTGCTCGTGCTGGTCCCTATTTATGAGAAAGGGTGCTATGTTTTCCTTCCCAGATGAGCATATGTAAGCCCCATCTAACTAAGGTTAGAAAGAAAATGAGATTTAAGTTATTAATTACTAATTTGTCCTAATATGGCTTATCATTACTAATTTTAGCCTTCCAAAGTCATCAGGGAAATGTTAAGAGTCCTGATTTATGAAAAAAATAATAATAATTTAGTTAAATTTGAAATGCACAGAGAGAATCATACAAACACTATTATTATTATTATTATTATTATTATTATTATTTTATTTGGAATATTTTTGATTGCCCCTCCACTCAGTGAGAGCTCAAGCCAATGTACAATAAAAACACAATGAATAAAATACATTAAAATACCAAAAACAAAACAAAACATATTTCAAAGCCAGCAAGTGATGATAAAAACAGAGGTGTACACTATGGACGTACATCAGATGCAGATGAAGCCTGAAGCCCAAGCTGAATTTGGCCACTTTGGCCTGGTTCTGTTGCTTTCCAGGGTGAAGCAGGCTTCCCTCTGAAGCCAGCAGAATTGAAACTGGAGCCTTGGATTTCTGAACCTTGGATTTGGCCAAGTTGAGGTGGATGGACTCCAAATCTCGGTCCAAGCCGAATTGGGCTGTTTTCTGAAATACCAAATTGGGGTCCAAGCTGACACTGCGGTGCACACTAGAGTCACTCAGCTGCACACCTCCCCCCCCTCATAATCAACATTTAGAGAAACAAAATTAAAAGACACTATTTGTAGGAGACATAGCTTCAATGTCTCCCTTGTCTCCCCAACACAAGTCAATAATGAAGCTGCATTAGGCTCCAGCATCGGTTCTGTTGGCTTTAGAGGAAAGCCCACTTCACTTCTGGAAGCAACAGAACCAGAACAAAGCAGCCCAATTCTGCTTGGGTTTTGAGTTTCACCCAAATCCGATGCACATCCCTAGATAAAAACAGAGGGCAGCGTTAACTATTAAAAGCTTGGTGGAACAATATTGTCTTCACCAGCCATCTAAAGGACATGGAGGAGGAGGCTGGCCTAACCTCCTTGGGGACAGAGTTCCCCAACTGCGGTGCCGCTACACAAAAGGTGCTATTGCAGAATAATACAAACATCCTTGCATTCTTGCAGCATTGTGTATCTGCTTTCTACACACATCCCCTGAGTATTTGTTTCACAACTGATTGTATTTAATAAAGTGTGTTTATTCTTCTCTGTTTCTTTGTACAGGAGCAAATGCCTCTGCTCCAGATCAACTGAGCCTGGCATTAGCTTGGAACAGAGTAGACATCGCTCGCAGCCAGATTTTTATTTATGGGCAACAGTGGCCGGTACAGTATTTACACCGCTACTAATATCATTTTCCATTGAGTGAAAAAACCTCCAACATTTTTAAAAGGGGATTTCCAAATTATTGAATCAAAGGCTAACAGGTTTTTTAACACTGCGCTTATTGAAAGGATGGCCTATTAGTCTTCTTAAAGGAAATGTTGCCATCTAGAGGCCTCTTTAAAGTAAAGCATAGTAGGTCAGGAATATATCTTGCTTTGTAAAAACAACAGAGTTGTTGAGGCACCTTAAAGACTAATAAATTTATTATGGCGCAAGCTTTTGTGGATCAGGGTCTACATCATCAGATGCATGGAAAGCCATCCAGAGTTGACACAGAATGCTCAGTTGCTCAGAGAACTACACAGTTTCCAGCCCAGCTTCTGTGAGGGAAGAAAAAGGATGACTAAAGGAAGGATGCCGATTCATAAATGGACTGATAGACAGGAGCCTGAAAGAGTGTTAGTGGTGGTTTGAGAAAAAGGGCAAAGGAGATGAGGAACTGAAGCAAGAAGGGCCTACTCAGAGAGAAGACTGAGCAAGAGATTGGGCAGGCGGCTGCTCCAGGAAGCCCCGTTAGCCACTCTCCCACTGCAACAGGGGTGCAGAGCGGGGCTGGCCAGGCAACAGCAGGTGGTGCTAGGCCTTCCTGGAGGTGGTGGTGGTGGTGAGGCCTGATTTGCAGCTCTTCCCTTTCCACCAGCTGAGGAAAGGGATTCACATCAAGGGCTTTGGAGCACCCTACCTGCAAGGAAAGGCTAAAGTATGGGGGGCATTTTAGTTTAGAAAAAAAATGACTTAGAGGAGACAAGAGGTTTATATGATTATGAAAAACTTTTTTTTTTTGCTTCATTACTTCATTTTTTGTTATTAAAGATCTCATTTGTCTTGTAAGACAGTCATAAAAATCAGCTGTTTTATGCTTCATTTGTTCTTTAAAAAACACATTTTATTATTCATACTCATTTTCTTTTTCTCTCTATCTTCTCCTTTCTTTATATTTTTCTCTCTGTCTTTTTCTTTCTTTATAACATGTTTTACCAGAAACAGAGGTGATTTCAGTAACCACTTGTGGCAGCCACCATTTTATTTTCTCAGAATATCCCAGAATTTTACTGTAAAGTCATTACATAATCGTGAAATGTTATGTTGGAATCTGCTGTTAGCACGCCAATGAAGGTGCAAAACAGTTCCATACCCTTTCAGTGCTAAAGCTAGGTTTTCATCTGAACACCTTCTTCCAAATGATCATGAGGACAATCTGACTAGGTTGTTTCCTTTGTAGGTGGGGTCCCTTGAACAAGCAATGTTGGATGCCCTGGTATTGGACAGAGTGGATTTTGTGAAATTGCTCATAGAGAATGGAGTAAGCATGCACCGTTTTCTCACCATCTCCAGACTAGAGGAATTGTACAATACGGTAGGGCCAAGCTAAAACAAATTTTCTGTTTGTTTGTTTCACCTTCAAGCATTAGAATGGTGCACAGAAATTCATCCAACAAGCTCTTTATAAATGAGTTAATGGCTGCTTTAAAACATTCTTGTAGCAAAAGCTCTCTGTGGTTCCCCTGCATAATCTTTGAATACATCCTGTAACAGCTACCAAAACATACCTCTCTGGAAAGGTATGCACCCAGGGTCCTATCACTTGCACATTTTTATAGTTAGAATACTGTTTTAAACATCAGTTGCTCCCAATACAAAATATAACACCGTTGTTTGTGATTTCTGTCTTGAGAATGTCACCATGAATCACCTAGTCTTAAAGCAGACAGTTTGAAAGTTCCAGGTTTCCATTTAGTTACAGCACTTCTCATAGGCTGCCACCATTGTCAAAGCTGTAAAATTTCCAGGAGGGATGTAAAGACCTGTGTTGTAGTATTGGAAGAAGTCCTATCTAGGGCTGCAAAGATTGGCACAATTCATCAGGTAGCAGTTTCCCTCACATGGTGGGGAAGGGAATGGCACCTGTTGAATTTCTGCCTGTAGCCTGGTTATTAAGGGGAATGGTGGTAATCTTAAGCCTGTCTCAGACATCCTGTGACGGTGTAATGGCATGGACTGCTCTACCACAGACCTAAAGTAAGGTATGATGCAGGCAATCTGTGGGGAGATCAGTACATATACTGTAAGATGCCTCATTCGTCTGATCTCCTCCTTCCCCTGCCACTTTTAAAAGATAAAGAACTGTGCAATTGGGATGACCATATGTCAGACCTTTGTGTAAGGCATCCACAACATATACAACTTAAGCTTCATGACAGAGGGGAAGGGCACCTGTACTATTCCTCCACAACACAAAGCCTGTTGTTGCCAGGTAAATGTCTGAACCATAGCTTAGTCCTTTGTGATTCACAGCAGTGAGTCAGGTTACCATATTTCAGTCCCACAAAAAAGGCATTGTATGTGGAGCATTTCCCAGGAATATATTGCAGGTGGAATGCTTTTGCGTGGAAGACATCAGTCAAAGCTATCATGGGGGGCTGTATTGAAAACAAGTGTCAAGTTTAGATTCTTCAGGATTGCATTCACAAGAAAACTTCAGTTCAGCTCATAATGGCTCGGTATTTTCCAAACCAGGGGAGTTTATTTCCGAAACCCTCCATTCCAAATTTTGGTGCTAGCTCTAAGTAGAACTGAAAGTCTGTTCCAGGGGTAGGCAGCCCAGGACCCTTCAGGTGTTTTGGACTACAACTCTATTGGCTATGCTGGCTGGGGCTGATGGGATTTATCATCCAAAACATCTGGAGGCACAAGGTTGCCTACCACTTGTTATTCTTGTCTGTTGAATATTTATTTATTTATTCATTCATTCATTCATTCCTAAAATTTATAAACCACTCTTCATCCACAAGGGTTCCCAGGTGATGTACACAATTTTAAAAACAAACAACTTAAAACCATACAATGACACATTAAAAGACAAATTAAAATAGCAACTCTTCAGCCAGCAAATTCTGGCTTAAACTAAATCATATGGGAAATAATAGAATTCCTAGGGTATGTTTGCATGAATAGTCCCAACTAATTTCTGACAGATAAAATACTTTGCATCACAAAATTTCTCCGTTGATCCAGCTGTAGGGTTTTCCTAGAAATTGCTTTGTTGTGATGTGGCCACTGGCTGCTAAAGATTGTAGTTTAAGCACCTCAAAGATATCTGCATGTCTTCCCTTTGGCCAATGTTTCTCTGGATCATGACCTCTCAGAACAGAGGTTGGAATATTAGTCCAGAATAAGGGTGGTATCGTGTAGTAGTGGACAAAAGTGTATGGATTTGTAGTGCTCTCTACTGGAAAGCTTAGGAATGTGTAAATCAGCAAAACTCAAACTCGCCAAAGTTCTCCAAATTCCATCCCAAAGCACATTCCAACTCAAGTCTGTATCAGATTGCGAGCTTTGTGTGTGTTTTTCTTTTCTTATCCATGCATATTTTTGTGTGTACTTTTCCAAAAGTATGCATCAGTTGTGCACATCTTTGAAATGTACGCATATGTGCACATTTTTCAAAAGTATGTATTTTTTCATACACATTTTTCAAATGTACGCATGCTGTCAAATACATTTTTTTTGGTCTGCTAATCACATTGCACAAGCTCAGAAATGTACAGACTTTGACTGCAGATTGTGTCCAAGTCTATATTCAGTCTGGAAGGTGCAAACTGGGTAAACCCTGATATAAAATGAACTGAAATGAATTTCTCATACATCCCTATGAAAGCTATAGTATATCCAAGGAATCTTTGTAAAAGACTGATAAAATGGTAATTGTTATGCTGTTGATGGTTTGGTTGTTGCTGGGTTTTTTAATGAACTATACATAAATAGTTGGGCTCATTGACACATCTCTACTTTGTTTCAACCTATTTCCTCCAGGTAGGTCAAAACTATTTGATTTTCTGTTGTTGATCATTTTCAGAGACATGGACCATCCAATACTTTGTATCATCTTGTCAGAGATGTCAAAAAGGTAAGAGTCCAACAGATGGACAGTAGCTTGAAGGTAACGCTGTGGCAGCTTCTTGTCATTAGAGACAGCCCTGTCTGCATGAGCTTTCAGTAAGAGCCTCCTTCTGCCATTTCAACTGTGTAGTGTGTGTGTGTGTGTGTGTGTGTGTACTGAATCTCAACTTTCTCTGTATAATGCAGTTAATTAATTACTGGGCTGCTATCTCAGTGATTTTAGATGCTTTGGGTATAGCGCTTTTGCTAGCAAAATTGTAGGTGTTTTTCATGCCATGTGGATTTATGCTGTCAGCTGTTGTTGTTGTTGTTTTTATACCCACCACTATTTGGAATGCTGATTTCCATGTTGTGGGCCAATGCTGGACATTGCAAAATATCTAATTGTTGTGCTGGATCTTGAATCATTGCAACATTTTCAATTTCATCATGTGCTATAAAATCCCCCATCTGCATTTTAAAAAAAGAGTAGTGCACTTTAACAAGAAAGCACTTGAACTCTAACCTAGTATCAGAACTTCAGTTTGTAGATGAAAGAACAATAAAATACCTATGGGGGGGAGCACATTTTTAAAAAATTAAGAAAAAATAATCATATCAAAAATGGGTGGATAAAATTATCTGTGTATGTCTTTAATTAATTTGCACAATTATCACTTCCCCCCTTCCACACTCTTACCATAACGCAAGTGGGAGAGTGGGATGAGCCCATTGGTCCTGCCCTTCCCATACATTCCCATTACCATTCCTGCAGCCTTCCATATATTGGGGGCTGAACTTTTGCAGTGGGGATGGGAAGCCTTTCCTATCAAGTATGCTTCCTGTGCAATTTAGGACCTTGGAAGAGCAGGGTTCTATATCAGGTGGCATGCCTACTCCAGCAGAAAAGGCTCCCCACTACAGAAGTTGAGTGGAAGGCTACAGGAATGGTAATGGGGGGTGCAGGAGGAGGCAGGGCCAATGGCTTAATTCCTGCTCTCTCCCTCACACGATATGAATCACAGGGAGAGAGGGAGAATGACTGAATAGGGATAACGACACAAAGACTGAAGTGGAAAGTGGTCCCATTGTCTTTCCCCCAAGAAAGTAATAAATTGCCAGCGATACAGGGTGGCATATAGGAGTGGGAGCGCAATTCACCTCCAAAAAGTGTTGTAAATGCCATGGTGGTGGTATGTGGCGCCTTGCTGGTTTCCCACATGCTGACTACTTCTGTACATCATAACTGGGTTTGGCATCTGAAAAACATGCTCTGAAGATCCAGCTCTGGATCCTACTATCAATGGTACATCTCCATACCTCTAGTTTTCAGTTTGGGGGCACTTCTGTTTAAAAACATAGAAGTGGACAAGAGACTGAGCAAACTCCAGATTCAAAATGGGTTGCCCTTTCAGCAGTAACAGTTAAGTAATTCTTTGGAAAGCAGTGAGACAAAAGTTTCAGCAAAAGACTTAAGGAATGTAGGAACAGAAGCAGTTGAGATGTTTGGGGGGGAAATGATTGGAAATGTTTGAAGATGCTGGAAAGGAGGGACCGATCTTGAGAACTGCCTTTGCATTGTGATTTATGAAGTAATCAAAATTAACTAGTCTTGTAGTATCAGGTGGAAAATCTGAAAGATCTTTGCATCGCACATTTGTTTACAAGCATAAATCCCTTGGATGTACGGTTGTGCCTAAATCAAAGCCAGATATCTTCTTTTAAGGCTTTCTGCTTCTCTACTCTTTCTCTGTGAGCTGCAGGCAAGTAGCACAGTTTTTGCACTGAAGTATGTGATCATTTTTGTGCCATTTGCTGTTTTGGAAACATCGTCATCCTCTTGTCTCCACCGCCCTTTTAGAAAGACGTTTTTTAAGCATCAAGCTCCATTGTTACAAGGTCAGCTAATGAGACAATTGCCATCAAACTAAATTATATTGCACTTGTGTATTTTCACAAGTAGAATATCCTTTTCCCCCAGGACATGCATTCAAGAATTAAAGTAGCTTTTAAAAATATACCAAGAGTTGGAAACTTTTGTAACATTCCTTTTATGTTCAAGGAAAAAAAGAAACCCTGGCAGGAATCACTGAACTAAGAATACAGAAACCAAGAGCACTATTCCATTGACCTTAATAAGAAATTTACCCCATTAGGAACCACGCCTTTTATTTTAAAAATGATGAAAAAGAAGTGTAGAACATACTGGACAGCTCATGGCATTCCCATACCTGAGCAATGAAATTTGTTCCTTCTCAGTCAATCTATCAGAGGGACTGACATCGATTTAAGTGAAATGGCATTCTAGAAAATAGCCTCTTAATGGAATGTATCATTATTTTGACAGTCAAATGGTTCACTATTCATGACAGAGACAGATGACTGTTCTGAAGCAGGTGTTCGAATTCTGATGCTTGTTATATCCTGATAGCCAAACTTTCAATTTTGCTGTAAGCTCTTGGGATCTAACATGTCAGGCTTTTAATGTGCCATGGTGAAATATTACCTATACAACTGGCATAAACTATCTATGTTCAGTTCATTTCACTGAGGAGCAGTGTAAATATTAGGACTGAATAATTTAAATACATGCACCTTTGTGATTTTTTTTGGTATTTGCACATCATAGAGCCAAAAATGAGAAACAAGCAGTAAGTGAGAGGACAAAAGTTTTAAAAAGCTCACAGATAGGTGAAGAATTCTGTGAACCTAGAAAGTTTGTACAGTTTAGTAAGGAAATTGCAAATGAATTAAAGATATGGCTATGCGAGCAGATGTCTACTTCTTCCCCTGTTTCCTGCAAAGTATGCAAGCATAAGTGTTACCAAGAAAAAGCAAATTATCATAAAGGTTATTTGTGGATAAAATATGGGTCCTTTGTTAAAATTTGCAAATCCTACACGTATTTTTCCAGCTGTCTTATTCCTATCTGTTTTGTTGTCTATAAAATATGATGGATTTTTCTAGACAACAAGGACGACGACAAAATGACTTTATTCTGAGCACCATACTAATGCTAGCCCCCATCCAATGTGAACAGTACTAAATCCTGGTCCTAGATAATTTATGGGGGGTAGCCTTGTTGCCATTTTTTTAAAGGGAGAAATATATACTCTAATGGAAGAGTAGAAGAGTGTGTAACATTCAAAGAACTAAAAAAAGGGGACCTCAGAAGATATTGATGCATGGTAAGGCAGGGGAAAACTAGCTTTGCCAGTGCTCAATACTTTTTCTAATTTTAAATGGCTTTGTGAGTGCTAAAAATGAATCTTCCCAGATAGTCCTTGAATTCCAACTATTTCCGTCATATGATGTATGCTTTTCTAATTAGCTGATGGGAAAGAATAGCAGTTTACTCTTTAGATACCACTCACTTTACTTAATAAAGACAATCTCTCTGGATATCAGTGGCCTTATTAACTGGGAAGACCTATAATGACTACTCCTACAGCATTGATATTTTAATTATCACTCAAAAGGTGGGGTGGAGGGAAGGTTTGGTAGTTTGGTGGGTAAAGAGTGCCCTCTAATGTTCATTTAATAAACATTTCCTCTAATAAAAATTTCTAACTTCTTAATTTTTTGTCTCTTTGTATGGATATAATGAGAAGGTAGATACTTTTATGTTGCTTGGTTCCAAAACCCTATGTCTATGAGTTATGATTAAATATGAAATCTTTAGCATCTATGGTGCTGGTGACAGTTTCTGGATTTCTGTCATTTTACTCCTTTGTCCTAAGCATGCAAACTTAGAAGACATAACTGATTTTAGTAGAAGTTGCATTTCAAATCAGTATACTTAGGACTGTAGTGTTAATAGCGTCAACCAAATAAAGTTGTTGTTTAAAAGGTTACAACAGCAACAGCAACAACAAAAGCTTCCTATCACAATAAAGTTGAGTGATCATTCTTGCAACTCCAGTCCAAACTTGGTCAGATCTGGATGTCCAGATCTCAGTGTGATAAGAAGGAATATACCATTCTCATTAATTGATCAGGCATTATTAGAAGTGCTTTGTATGCCCTGTAGTATGAAAAGGAAAATAAATCTGAGGGCTGATTCTCACTTTACATGTTGTGCTGGTACATGAATACCTGAATATGGTATCCACAGGCCTATCAGTTATGAAGAGAGCACACAAGTAAACATTTGGTGAGTACCACTTTAGAATACTTGGAATAAGGAGTTGGTACTTTGCTGATCACCTTTTCCTAGTATTTTAATTGGGGACGTATGCCAGATTTTACATATGTGCATCCTTCATGCTTGACCAGAAAATCCAGGTATCCATACCCAGCACCAAATGAAAACTGAGGAGTTGTCCTGAGAGAGAGTTGCCTCAAACTAGCCTTGGCTCATTATGAAAGTCCCAGACAGGTATTGAATGTATGATTGCAGAAAATAGTCCCAAAGTGGCATTTTGTATTTTCTGTGCATATACAGCCCTGTGTCGCATATCAGGGCAGGGGAACGTGTGGCCCTCCAGATGTTGCTGGGCTATAACTCACATCAACCCCAGCCGGCATAGCCAATAGTGAGAGATGATGGGAGTTGTAGTCCAACAACATCAGGAGAGCCACACATTCCCCTCGTGTATATGACACAGTAAAATCATTGAAGTATCATACGTTTATTGAAAAGAAGACAAATATATTGGGGGCATCAGCTTCCTGTACATTTGCAGGTTTTTTGTGAAGTATTTTTGCATTATGATGATAACATAGAAACATGTCATTTTCAATACAAGGAGAGTTCAGAGTCAGCAGAGCAAGATCTCAGAAGTGACCTATTAAATGAATTCATTGTTTGGCCTATTCAGTGCTATATGATGAGGTGCCAGACTAATTCATTTTTGCATTAAGATAGCTTCTGTACAAAAAATATCTATGTTGGACATGATTTAAAGCAATTATTATTTAAAGTAGAGCATGCTGAAAATCTCTCATGGGAGTCATCCCTGGAAAAAGTAATCACTAGAATGCAAGTTTGTCTTTAAAAATCAAATTACAAATCAAAAACTAGTTAATCCCCAGAATTGTTATGTCCTTCTTGGCATATACCTGCATAGCAGAGAAAATCAGTTTAACTGAAAGGTTTTTAAATCCTGTACAATGAGTATGTTTAGAAAGACACAGAAAAAGATTCACTTTTGATTACTAATAATGTGAATGAAAACGTGGTGTTTTTTTCCCCAGGAAATAAAAGTGGAAGCTTTGATTAGGAACAGGAAGAGGGAACCATGTGGGTCTTGATTTTGCAAGCTGCTGAGCACCCTAGAATAAATCCAGTATAAGAGCAAAAACATGTGTTTAAAATGTTTAGCAGGTACATGAGCTGCAGTATTTTTCCTAGCCCAGGGTTCAGTCTGAGGAAAACATTCTTAATGGTCTAACAGAGGTAGAAAGGCACACAGCACCATGGAGGGTGCCAGAGTGTACACACATTCAACAGGATAGAGACAATTTTAGGCTGGCACAGGACATTTTCCACAACCAGAGTCCAGCAAATGTCTTGAGTTCTTGAAAATGCTTTGCCTTCATGCTTTTTTTGTTCTGCAGTAGTCTCTCCTGCTTTCCTTCTCAGAAGAACCTGAACCCTGTGTTCTGAAAAGTATCTTCTGTTACTGTTACCTTTTAATACACCTTCTTATTTAATTTATGTCTTCTTTCCAAGCGTGAATATCCAGGTTTCGGTTGGATCTATTTTAAGGTGAATTGATTACCCAGCATAATAATATATTCTTATGTTTTCTTAATGTTTTATTTCATTTTAATAACTCTCATAGTTATAGAAAAGTCTGTGTATTAGGCATACTAATCAGCTTTATCTTTTTCTCCCCTTGTTTTGTGTGTCTTTTATTCCATTGGGAAAAAAAAACAGGGAAACCTACCTCCAGATTATAGGATAAGTCTAATTGATATTGGTCTGGTGATTGAGTACCTGATGGGAGGAGCTTATCGCTGCAATTATACTCGAAAACGCTTCCGAACCCTCTATCACAACTTATTTGGCCCCAAGAGAGTAAGGATTGTTATTGCTGTTTTAAAAAAAACAAACACCTTTCATAAAAGCGTAGGCTTAAGGGGTTGGAAAGAGGAGCCTTTCTACATGAGGCTTTTATTGTACACTCATGATTGCTCACTCATAATAGTTTGTGGGTCCTTTACACTATGTCATCATTCTCCAGGGTCTCTCCTGTGCTTGGCAACCATTATCATGTGTGTGTTTTTTTCCTAATGAGGAAAGTCTGGTACTTTTCTCAAAGGCATTATAGAAGCCTGGTGTAATTGAGCAATTCCACTATACCACAGCACCCATTAGTGCTGTGCTGGAACATATAGAAAGGTAGAGAAGAAAACCTCCAGAGAAAAACACGTGTAAAGGAGCCATCTTAATCCTGCAAAGAATCCTGAAGCAGAAGCCTCAGTAAATGTGCAGGTTAAAAGCCTCATATAGAAAAGCTCGAGGGGTAAGTTCAAGAAAGAGTTTGAGAAAAGTTCGAGAGGTGAGCAAGTCAAGTGGTGTCTGGAATAGGTGGTTTAGGGAATAACTGGGACTGTCTTGGCATACCTGCTTTCAGTCCCTTGTGCATACCGCAAGCCCCAATTACAGCCACACAATGCACTCTACAAGAAGGAGCTGCAAGAAGGCAAGCATGACATGCAGGGCACCAGGACCCCCCAGTACAAAGTGATGACAAGGCTGTTTCCAAGGGTGCTGAGGGCATCCTGGTCAGCCCCTGCAATACAACAGGGATAGCTCACAATTATGCATTGTTGCTGAGAATATGCATTTCCCTCACAGCTACTGTGAAAATTGCAGCTAAGCTCAGAGGGAATGGGGAATTCTGATAGGAGTGGCAGAAAATGTTAGCATCCCTGCTAATCACAAAGTCCTGGCACTATGTCCCTGTAAGCCCTGGCTCCACTACACCACTGTGAAAGAGACATGAGCCCTGTTCATGCATTTAGAAATTGTATCCATGGAGGGGCTGGAGGGCAAGGCATACTGGCCCTAGCTGCTCCACTCTCAACCTCCCCGCATTGAGCTGGGAATTCTGAAATGGGTCTGTAAGCACGTTTGGCTGAACACAGTTACAGGAAGTGTGGGGTAGAGGGGGTGGAGCAGTGCCCGTGGCACTCAGAAATTGGGCCAGTTTGCATGATCACAGCAAGGGAAATAAGCTATCCTCAAATAACCCAGCAACGGCACATGGGTTATTTGAAGGTTGCTGCCCCCTCAAACAACCCATGCTGCCCAGGTTTGGACAACATGGCAAGCCACGCCAATGAGAGCAATTGGGGAAATCCAGCTGGCACACAACCAGCAAACGCAGCAGTGTCAAGAAACCACCATGGCTTGTTAACTATGCCATGATTGTTCAAACTGGGTCATTGTATCTGTGCGGGACTACACTCTTTCTCCAAATAGGTGCCAGTAAAAATCGTAGCTGAAAAATTATAAAAAGAAACAAGTGCCGAAACATACCCAAGTAGCAAATGTTTTATGCCCTTGCATTTAATGGAAACTTTATTCTCCATTTAATCAACTCTTGGACCTCTGTGCAATAATCCAGAATTTTCCAAAATAACATCAAATATGGACAGACGCACATGCACACACGAGAACAGGAACTCTCCTTTAGATCCAATGAAACAGTAGAATTGACTCTGTTCATCATGAGCAACAAACATCTACAGGCTTCTCTAATATATTTGCTGAGGTTCTATAATCAGAACAGTGTGTGATTAATTGTGTGAGTGTGTGGGGGGTAATTATATATATAATTGATCTTTTCTCTTTCTGCCTACAGCCCAAAGCTCTGAAACTTCTGGGAATGGAGGTAAGTGGTGTGTAACCATTTTGATGACATTTTGTAAATCTTCATATCAGAACCAAATATATTCATGGCAGAATGTTAACCGTTCATGGTACAGTTGTTAGGAATCCAAAGAACCCTGCAACTCATTCCATGTGCTCAAGAGGGCATTTTGAATGGCAGCCCACCCCCCACATACCACTGAGGGGACTTTCCAAAGCAGTTTATGATGCAGGATAGTGGTTTACTGTTCAAAGGAAGAAAAGTAAGTTATCCCAATGCGCATGCCCTTGGGCACACCTAAAGCGGCTCTTTGACTCCTGGGCACTAAATTGATGAGTTTTCACCAGCCTGTTAATAAAGAAGCTGAATAACTCTTGCATGACACTGGGTACAAATAGGGGCACTTGACAGTGAGAAGGGCCCTGCTGTGCCACAAGATCAAGGGCCAAGCTACACATTCCTTTAATCACACATAGCTGAGCTATATATGATTGCCTCCCCTACTCTCTTGCAAATGTGCATGGCCCCAATTTGGATTTGGACTGTAGTGGTTTGGGAGAGGAGGGTTTAAGCTTCCTCCCCCCACCCCGCCCCTGCCATTTCCATCCTGAAAATCTATCCCTGTGCAGGAGGTTAAAGAAAAGAACTTCTTCATTAGAATCAATGGAGACTTTTTTATTTTTTTACACCCCACCCCCCATGGGGGGTAGGTGGAATTTCAGGATGAAACGAGGAGAAGGACACTTAAGCCCTCCTCTCCTGAGGCCATGGTCCCAATCCAAACCAGGGTAGTGTGTGCTTGCAGGAGAGTTGGGGAGACAATCACGCATGGCGCAGCTATGTGTGACTAAAGGAACATTTTGTTTGGCCCTGGCTCTACTGAGCAGTGGTTGAAGGCAGTGTGGGCAACATAAGTAACCTAATAAGTAACTTGATAAGATCAAGTAACCTCCCTTGTGGACTGCGGGAATGCTGTAGACATCATATACCTCGACTTCAGCAAAGCTTTCGACAAAGTGCCCCATGATATCCTGATGAGCAAACTAGCTCAAAGGGGGCTAGATGAAACAACGATCCGGTGGATCCACAGTTGGCTACAGAATCGGACTCAAAGAGTGCTTATCAATGGGACCTTCTCAAACTGGGGAGAGGTAATGAGTGGGGTACCGCAGGGCTCAGTCCTGGGCCCAGTGCTCTTCAACATTTTTATTAATGACTTGGAGGAGGAGGTGCAGGGAATGCTGATCAAATTTGCAGATGACACAAAATTGGGTGGGATAGCTAATACTTTGGAAGACAGAAACAAAATTCAAAGTGATCTGGATAGACTGGAGCGCTGGGCAGAAAACAAGAGAATGACATTTAATCGGGATAAATGTCAAGTTCTGCACCTAGGAAAAAGAAACCAAATGCACAGTTACAAGATGGGGGATACATGGCTCAACCACACTACAAGCGAGAAGGATCTTGGAATTGTTGTCGATCACAAGCTGAATATGAGCCAACAATGTGATGTGGCTGCAAAAAAGGCCAGTGCTATTTTGGGCTGCATTCATAGAAGCATAGCTTCCAAATCCCGGGAAGTACTAGTTCCCCTCTATTCAGCACTGGTTCAGCCTCATCTGGAGTACTGTGTCCAGTTCTGGGCACCACACTTTAAGAAGGATGCAGACACACTGGAGAGGGTTCAGAGGAGGACAACAAAGATGATCAGGGGACTGGAAACAAAGCCCTATGAAGAGAGACTGAAGGAACTGGGCATGTTTAGCCTTGAGAAGAGAAGACTGAGGGGAGATAGGATAGCGCTCTTCAAGTACTTGAAAGGTTGTCACAGAGAGGAAGGCCAGGATCTCTTCTTGATCATCCCAGAGTGCAGGACACGGAATCATGGGCTCAAGTTACAGGAAGCCAGATTCCGGCTGAAGATCAGGAACAAATTCCTGACTGTTAGAGCAATACGACAATGGAACCAATTACCTAGAGAGGTAGAGGGCTCTCCCACACTGGAGGCATTCAAGATGAGGCTGGACAGCCATCTGTCAGGGATGCTCTGACTTGGATTCCTGCATTGAGCAGGGGGTTGGACTCGATGGCCTTGTGGGCCCCTTCCAACCCTACTATTCTATGATTCTATAAGCATGCTGGGAGCTGCCACTGATCAATGACCAAGGTGGCAGTATGTGGCCTGCTGAAAGCACTGGCATGAGCTCTGCTCCTGTGCAGCATCCTGGAGGTGCTCTTCTGCCCCAACATATGGAAGCCATTACTTCTGTACGTGGCTGCTGTTAAAAGCTCAGTAGCAAAACCTCAGCTGTGGCTACAAAACCTTTGAATGTGGGTGATCCAGTCCTTCCACAGTTGTATAAAGTTACTTTCTAATTTTGATATGATGCTATAATCTACATTCACCAAATTCTAAATCAAAATATTTCAGAAAAAAACTTTATACAGTCTTTTATTGGCTTAATTTGGCCAGCAAGATATTCAAAATAACAGGGAAATAGAGAACTCCTTTGCAATGACTCCTTTACATAGAGAACTCCTTTGTAATGTGGTGTAACTCACCTGCAACATTTTTAAACTCTCAGGCTTTTAATTTAAAAAACAAACCCTGAGAACCAGTTTGCCTAGTGGCCAGTAGCAAAATGGCGGTCATGTATACCTTAATTCCAATAAACTGTCATGTAACAGAACACTGGGAAATGGAAACCATTTGGAAGGGCAGGGGGAAGAGAAGAAGAAAGGAATGACGGTATTGGAAGGACAATGCAGATCAGAATGAACATACAGACACTGACAGGATTACATAACAGGGGCCAAAACAACAACACAGGGAGAGAGAGAGAGAGAGAGAAAGAGAGAGAGCGCAATTGCCAGCTTTCTTACAAAACACTCTTCAAATTCTTCTCAGCAAACTTATAGCTCCATCTACCTCATTCCAGAGTTCCATCTTTAAAAGTAAATGGACTGGCATGTTTGATAGTGGTGTTCCAAAGAGGTTTAAATCAGCATATAGTACTAATGCCACAGGCAGTGGAGATATTAGAAATGCTCAATTACGAGTACTTTTTGGAGCGCTAAATTGCTGTTTTCTAGGCAGCTCTCTTAACTGTTGTTCAGGTAAAGTAAAGGTTAATTTTGTACATTAGTTTTGGGATAAAAGGCATATGGCAGTAGGCGTTCTCATTGTGAGAAAATGTTGGTGTTGAGTGATCCATCTGTTGAGTGATCAGTCTGTTTGGGTGAGTAATTAGATTCAGGTAAACCAAAGAATGGAAGGTTCTAAGGGCCATG
Organism: Heloderma suspectum; assembly: GCF_057233095.1. Taxonomy (NCBI): domain Eukaryota; kingdom Metazoa; phylum Chordata; class Lepidosauria; order Squamata; family Helodermatidae; genus Heloderma; species Heloderma suspectum. The sequence continues at coordinate 101,571,608 of NC_139459.1, forward strand.
TGTGGCTATAGTAAGGGAACTAGCTTAGGCTGCAGTCCTATGCATGTTTAGACAGGAAAAAAAATCCTACAATGCTCAGCACGCCCCAGCCAGCCAAGCTGGCTGGGGCCTGCTGGGAGCTGTAGGGCTTTTTTCTGATTAAACATGCATAGGACTGTGCCCTTAATATCCTCTAAGTATGACCTTATGTGGTTGAAGCTGCTTTGGCCTAATGGCATTTCCTCCCTGTTTAACAGGATGATGTCCCACTGCGCAGGGGAAGAAAAACAACCAAGAAGCGAGAGGAAGAAGTGGATATTGACCTAGATGATCCTGAAATTAACCATTTCCCTTTCCCCTTTCATGAGTTGATGGTGTGGGCTGTTCTGATGAAGCGCCAGAAGATGGCCCTCTTCTTCTGGCAACATGGAGAGGAAGCCATGGCTAAGGCTCTAGTGGCCTGTAAGCTCTGCAAAGCCATGGCCCATGAAGCGTCCGAGAATGACATGGTGGATGACATATCTCAGGAGCTAAATCACAACTCCAGGTTGAATAATTAATGAAGTAATATTTACTTACTTCAGCTTATATTGCATGGGACCCTACTAACACTGGGCTGCTCATATAGGCAGACAAAATAAGTCTTACAGTACTTCCGAAAAGTACACAGGCATTACCTTTATGCTAAAGTACAGGTGTGCCTTTAGGCTAAAGGGTTTTGATCATTACGAAATAGCCATGGAGAACACCTCTCTAGGGGTGTTTCTACATTAAGCAAAAAACCTGCAAAAACCCACATCCTTTCTGGACCTTCCTGCTTTCGGCTTCTTTGTGGGATTAGGAAGGGCTTCTTTACATGGCAGCCACACGGTTTGAACTGAGGGAGTGCCTTCCTCCCTCACTGGCATGTGTACAAAGGAGGGGTGGGTTCTTGTTTCCATAGCTTAACTCTTTTCTTGCAGCCCCCAGGAAATCTCTGACTTACTTTCTGGGTAGACATAAAATGTAAGATTGTGCTGTAAGACTGCAACCCTTGGCACACTTATGTGGGAGTAAGCCGCATTGAACTCAATGAGACTTACTTCTGAGTAGACATAAGATCACCCTGTAAGTCTGCAACCCTTGGCACACTTACTTGGGAGTAAGCCCCATTGAACTTAATAGGGTACTCTGAAACAACAGAGGACGTTGCTTCTGAGTTTGGTGGGGTGGGGCATCAGATGTGTCTCCCTTCATTGCAGGGAGGCATTTTACCCTCTTTTCCCTCCAACTGAGAAATGCAGAGGCAACAGATGCAATCAGCAGGCAATTCCTGCCCTCGCTCCTGTCAAATCTCATGCTGACCGCGCCCCCAGCAACTGAAAACAACCCACAGCAAACAGACACAGTGGTTTCTTCCGCTACTGGAGAATTTCATGGGGAGGTCATGGCATTCCTGTTCCATGGGCTGGAAAAAAAATACCACATTTCTTGCATTTGGGGAAAACACAAGATAGGCTGGAGGAAATGGCGGGAAACACCCTGGAGAGTAACAGCATCATCTAAAGAGCCTGCAAACTTCCGAGAGAGAGCCATCTCAAACGCTCCATGTGATGAACCCCTATGTGTCTTTGCTGTTAGAATGCAGTGCATAGATGATACAATAAAGAAAGCATTCTGAGTTGACATTATGAACATAAGGGAGATTATGATTTTTCAGATATCCATAAATGTCCAGGCTTTTATTGGTCAAAAACAGCACCTTGATTGTGCCCGGAAAGTAAAGAATAGCTGATGCAGATGCTGAAGTTCTGGCAAAATGCACTCCTGGTGACCTGGCCCTTTCAGGAGGTTGGCAGTTGCATTTTGTTCCATCAGAGAACTGTCCTACATAGAGCACATTACAATAGTATAACCTTGAGGATAGGAAGATATACATGACACTTGGGATTTCAGATTTGGTGGTGGCCTCTGAGAAGAAATGCTGAAGACTGCATGTTAGAAGCATTCCTAACACACACAAATAATAAGACCTGCCAATAGCAGGGCAGTTAGGTAGTTTTAAACCCTGGACTTACTGATCTTGGGGTGGTGGAAAGGCTTTGAACAGCCACATGTATTACTTCAGTTGTGAAGCATACAAATAACATTTCTCCCCACCCCACACACTATTCCATGGTTTACGACTCCTTCTATATGACTGATATGTTTGAGCCGGATAAAACAGAACAAAAAACAAACTCAGAGCATGTGTAGTTTTGCATTTTAAACTTGCTTGAATTACAGCACCATCATGTCTACCGGAATAAAACAGAGGTTGCTTTTGCTGCCCTGATATCAAACACATTTACTTGGGAATATGCATCATTGGGTTGTGAAAAATGGTCATATATTTCAAACTAAACACAATAAAATGAGCATCTGTACCTATGTGCATGCCCAGACCACCACCCTGTCTATAAAATAAGAAGAAAGGAAGGATGCTTCACTCAGCAGCGTTAACCCTGGTGGAGCCCAGCATGCCCAGGCTGGCCCAGGTGCTGACACTGGGCCTGTTTGCCACTGGAAACTGGCTTCCCATCACCTGCCATTTTCTCACTCATCATTTGGGGGGCCCTGAGCTGTGGGGCCTTGGACTTTGGCCCCAAGGTCCAGCTTTAGCTGCACCACTGCCTTCCAAGAGAAGTAGCAGCTATCACTGACTGGGTTTGCACAACATACTAACCCACACCCAGTGGTTGAGTGTGGGTTGTTGTTGAACCATGGGTTGTTTGTTGAACTATGGGTTGGTGTGTTGTCTGAACCCAGGACATTTTCCACAGGTTGGCTTGTTAACCATACAGTGCAGCTTATTTTTCTCAAACAAGCCACTTGAGAACCCATGGTTTATTGTTGTGTTGTTCAGGCTGGTTAACAATCCACACTGTTTGGTTAACAAGCCATCCTGTGGGAAACACACTAACCCAGGGTTCAACAAACAACCCATGGTTCAACAACAACCCACACTAAACCACTGACTGTGGGTTGGCATGTTGAGTGAATAACTTGATTAACTCCATCTTGTCTCATACAAACTTCAACCAGTTCACCCATTATGGCCAAACACAGGATAAACACAAAGACTTCAGACCTGAGTTGGATTAAAAAGAGGATGCTGATAAGACTGAATCCCACACCTCCACACAATCCAATAGCACAGTTAAAAATCACTCCATATTTATCCCAGTTAAAGATTCCGTAGAAAATGTGATTTTCTCACAGGTATGTAATAGGAAACAGGTGAGTTCAGGTGAGTAACAAGTAGAAGAGCAGGCAAGTGAGGACTGGAGCTTCTTAGAAGCTAAGCAGGGTCAGCCCTGGTTAGTACTTGAATGGGGAGACCGCCAGGGAATCAGGCTTCCTGCATTGAGCTGGGGGTTGGACTCGATGGCCTTGTAGGCCCCTTCCAGCCCTGTGATTCTATGATACCCCTCCAGTAATGCTGCTTGCCTGATCTCGTCTGATCTCGGAAACTAAGCAGGGTCAGCCCTGGTTAGTACTTGGATGGGAGACTGCTTGAGAATCAGGCTTCCTGCATTGAGCAGGGGGGTGGACTCGATGGTGCTGTCAGCCTCTTCCAACCCTATGATTCTATGAAAGTACTCTCAGTATCTTGGCCAAGGGTACCAGTGTGACATAGTCCTTGCAACAGAAGCTGTTACCAGTTGTTTACATTTCATGTAACAGATTGCACAAGCTAACAAAAACGCCCTGTATTGCAGGGATTTTGGCCAGCTGGCAGTGGAGCTGCTGGACCAATCCTACAAGCAGGATGAGCAGCTGGCCATGAAACTGCTGACCTATGAGCTGAAGAACTGGAGCAATGCCACGTGCCTGCAACTCGCAGTGGCAGCCAAGCATCGAGATTTCATTGCTCACACTTGTAGCCAAATGCTCCTCACAGACATGTGGATGGGGAGGCTTCGGATGCGTAAAAATTCAAGTCTAAAGGTCAGGACTGCTTTAAAATCGAATAATAGCTTGAGGCCTAAGGAAAGGTCACGTCGAATTATCTGTAACTGGTTTGCTAATGTGAAGCGTTGAAGCTGCCATGTCCTGTTAGCAAAAAAAGGAGACACGCTGTATATCTTTCCACTCTAAAAGGTGGACTGGTCTATTCATTTCAAGCTTTTGAGGACTTTAGGGAGCACGATATGGCCAGTTGTCACAGTCACTCCTGCCATTGCCCACACAGCAGCTGCAGTAGCCACAGCTGATCATTATGAAACTCACATGCACAAATGTCAGATTCGTGGATGGCCCAGAGAGCATGTGTAATGTGAAACTAAATGAGCAACTGGCATAACCCTAACCTGTTAATTGTGATGATTATTGTTATCATTATTATTGCTTTAGGTAATTCTAGGAATTCTACTTCCTCCTTCAATTCTCAGCTTGGAGTTCAAGAACAAAGATGACATGCCTTACATGTCTCAGGCTCATGAGGTCCATCTTCAAGAGAAAGAGCCAGAGGAACCAGAGAAACCAGTTAAAGAAAAAGAAGAGGAGGACATGGAACTCACAGTAAGGGGAAAACATTGCTGAAAGTGATCTGTATAGTCATTATCCCCCTTGCTATTGTCACCTCTATATGTGTGAGGGAGTTCCATGCTTTTGGGGAGTGCAGTCCACCGAACAACTTCTCCTGGCCTGAGCATAAGCAGTGTTGAGTGGATTGTGCACAGGAAAAACAATTATTTGACCGCATTGCTAATAACAGTATTTCCACTTTTCCTTTGAGAAACCATGGATAGTTATCTTGTCAGAATGAGTAGCCAGGCTCACCAGGTTGTACCGCTGGCTACTTCTCGTACACAATAATGTATTAGTACATTATGATGGTGTATCTTGTGATCAGGCATAGAAGAACAATGGAAGATACAAGATTAAAGTAGTTGAGGACTCTCAAAATGCGAGGATGATTGGCTATTATGGGTAGTAGCCAACATCCTAGCACTAGCACTAATGAAGCTGCACTAGCGTAAACCAATGCTTGCACAACATAACTAGCGTAAAGGGGGGAAGCAGTGATTTGCCACTGAAATTTGGCAGCATGGTGGCAAAAAAGGGGCAACTTGTCTTCAAAAGAAAGGTTCCTGGGGTTCTCCAATGTCAGTCAGCTCGGTCAGGGAGACTGTTGGGCAGCAGATTGGGTGATAAGGCAATGGTATCCCCAGGCTGTCTTGTTGGCCCAACTCCAGACATAGGCTCTCACAGCCTGCTCCAGTCCAGACAGGTTTTCTGGTGACCAAAATGGTATTTTTATGGACCCCACACATGTTTTGAAGAAAAATTATCCCTTTTTGCCACTAGGTCACCAAATTCCAGCGGAAAATTGTTATTTCCCTTCTTTGCTCTAGTTACATTGCACAAGGATTGGTTTACGCTAGCACAACTTCATTAGTGCTAGCTAGATGCTATCCTATATTACTGCAGTACCTAAGCAGAATGTAAATCTGAGCATAATGGGACCAGTTACCGAATACTCAGAAAGATGCCACAATAATATTTTAGATGTTGTCATTTATCATTTTGTTATTCCCAGGTTTAAAACTCAATAAAATGGTTAATAATGAAGAAAGTACATTCCTAATCAACTGTCTGTAAAATCTGCTGTCAGAAGCAACAAATAGAGGTGCATATTATTTAAGCATGTAAGCAAAGTTATTGTCAGTTGTAGGTGAGATACTTATGAAACGCACAGTTACTTACACTTATGTTGTATATCTCTTTTCCACCCCATCACTAGGATTCAGATACAACCTAAAAATAATACCTCCAGATAAAATCAGGCTAAACAATATCTGTGAATGCTTTTGACCATTCAACATTTAACTCTGGCCACCAAACCCCCCCAGCTCCAATGTAAAGGTCTTGCAACACTTTGGGAAAATGTCTGGGCCCAGGATTCTGCCAGTCTCCAGCAAGTTTTCTCAAATTAAACCGACGAGGGTGATAAATTGCTGCAAGGTACCAAGACAAAACATTTCACTTTATGATAATTCCAGATACAGAATTATAGAGATTGGGTAATTTAAATCCTGAAAATATGTATAGGAAACATGCGGTTAGGAAACACTGTGGAAACTGTTTCTATGGCGTTTTCACAAATAGGTTAGGGAACCATTTGTTAGGCAAGCTTTAAGGTACTCTAGGTTTTAGTTGGAAGTTGAAACGCATGACCCTTTGGAGTCATTCTATTTTTGTGACGCTATGAAAACCAGGGATTCTTATAGCTATTTTTGTTGCCTGATTTACAGTAAAATTTACAATATTATAGGCTGGCTTTTTCTAGCAACTTTAATGATTGTCATTGCATATTTTCCTTTCATTTGATTTTTCAAATGAAATTTGACATTTTTGTTTGCCCTTCTTTCAGATATTAGAAACATACATTATACAGCTACTGCATAGGATGAGAAACACTTTAACATAAATGAGAAGTCTCTTTGAGACTTTGCCCTGCTAATTTTAAATGCTAATTTTAAATGAATATATTGTATACACAGGAGAGAATCAAGCCTCTTAAAAGACTGACCATTACAAATCCCCAAGTTCCCTGCTAGCACAAGACATTACAAGCATTTTTCTATTATCATAGCTACTGACTGGTCTCTCAGTGCTCATGTTCAATTTAGAAACAACTGGTTTTTTTAAGGGTTTGCTTGATTACATTTTGTTAAAAATTAGGCTGTTTCCTACAGGCCATCAGCAAGAGCTGCCCCCAAGACCTTATCTGCAGGCAAGCAGAAGGCTCTGCCTACAAGAACCAAAAATCAGGGAAGCAGAACACCCTAAGCACAAGATCAGCCTACAGGACCCCTATGCAGGCAAGACCCTGGACACTGGAAAAAGAGGAAAAGATCATAAGCCAGCATAAGATTGACAGGTTGCTTTCCTCTGAAATGGGCTTGTTCTGCTTTAATTGTAGTTAATTATTGTTGGCTTCTCATCGATAAATGAAGTGCTTATTTAGATCCAATAAGCACAGATTGTTTCATGGGGCTACAGTGTAATGATCAGTCATTGCCCTCTGTGATGCTCCAGTCCCTTTTTCCAATACCGTGTCTTCCTCTAGTGAACCCCTGGCTTGATAATGTGGAAGCACAGGGTAACGTATCATTTTGTTTTTAGAGAAATAGCATGGTTTTCCATGTTCCCTCCTCTGCACCCTGTGACAGTGGCCTTTGTCCTCTATCTGTGCTCTTTTCCCTCTACCTAACATTAAGCTTGAACTCATATTTTTAATGAGCCTATGTGTGATCAAACTTTCTGCAGTCAACAGCAGAGGATTCAGATGACCTCAAGGAACCTTTCATTCCAGCAAGCATAGCATTGGTTCCATCTGAGGTTGTGAATTTACTATTTCACAGCCCACAGAGGTGTAAATGCTATCCACATGCTATAATGAACAAAATGTTCACACACCTGAAAGGAATGGGGGACTGTATATTGTGGGCAGGAAAGGGAGGGACGGAGGGAGGGAGAAATAAGTGGGCTGAGAGATCAGGGAGGCTGAGAGCCTTGCTGTAAAAGAAGCAGGGCAGAATTGGCTGAAAAGCAGGAAGTTTAGGAAGTGGTGGCTGGGACGTATAGGGTATCAGTTCAATGTGGCCTATTGCTATACTGTACGTAGGCTCACTCATAGTGATCAGGATCATTATACCTGCAATCTACCACAGTGCCAGAGAGCCCCCACAAAACATAGCACAATGCAGTCCTTCCCCAAAATGGTAATGATTGGTGCTTTACATTCTTGCATGACTCACCCTAACTCATGGTGAATCATAGGTAAACTGTAGATCAAAAATCAGAAGCCACCTACATATGTATCAGCCTCCTTCTCTCACTGAGAACTGTCTGCTCATTGCAAATCATTGGCTGTCTTTGGCTCTTTCTGCAGTATTGTGAATAATGAGAATGTTCGGAACGCACCACCATGAAAGGAACCTTCATGGTGTTTCACTTAAACTGCTCACCTAAACATCAACAGTTTCAAATAGTTCTCCATTTGTGAATGTGGTTAGAGGTTTGTGTTCAGCAGTCCATGGATATTTCAGAGCAATTATAGCATAATAAAACATCATCAAGAAAGAAGCAGAAGTAGAAAATAAAGCAGGGGGCTAAAAAAAGGACCAGAAGAACGTACATCCCTACAGTTCAAACTGAGTTTGGAGTTTTTTAAATAACAGTTATCATTCAGTTTTTTTAAACACATAATCAGAATTATGTTACAGCAATAACAGTATTTCAAACATTATATTCAACTCTGTTTCCATACAGGTAAAACCATAATTATTACTATGCTATTTCAAAATGGAAAAAGAAAAGTACTGCTGCTTCTTTTTAAAAGTATCAGACTGAACCCTTGCTTCTCACATCCAAAATGTGCTTGTTATTTCCTTTTCCAGATCATTTAAAACTATAATGTAACATTTGGAACATTTGCTTCCTTCCATTCATAAATGTGCAATACAATTCTTGCAGCGATCAATAAATAATTAACCAAAACCTGATAAGGCCTAACTTTTGTTGAAAGGTCAGATCATTTCAACTTCTCTTGGGAGTGTGCATTTATAAAATTGTAGATGACTTGAAGTATGTCTTTAAATAATAACTTCTCTTTAAATGTCATTCTCAAAACTTGGAAGCACACTAATGCTTGAACTAAAGCCTTTTTAAGAAGCCTCGCAGAGTTATTTACCTCTAGATAGCACTTTGTTCTTAAAATATTGTTTAAAGGACCATCTTCTATATAATGATACCCAGGCACTCCCATACCAACATTTTAAGTGTTTATTTATTTATTACATTTCTGTAGTGCCCAATAGCCAACGCTCACTGGGTGGTTCAATTAAACATTTAAAACCATAAAATACAAAAACAATAAAATATAATATAAAACTACAGTACAGTATAAAAATAAAAACCAAAATAAAAGAAGCAGTGCAAAGGTTTAAAATACAGTAGCAGGGTTAAAACAACAGGTACTGAAAGGCTAAAATGCCTTGGAAGGTCTTCACCTGGTGCCAAAAAGAGCACAATGTTGGTGCCACATGAGCCTCTCTGGGGAGCTCATTCCACAACTGGGGTGCCACAACAGAAAAGGCCCTCTTTTTAGAGCCTTTCTACATGAGGCATTTACTGTGCGCTCATCATTCCTCACTTACGAAAGTTTGTGGGTCCTTTACATGATGGCATCATCCTCCAGGGCCTCTCCCATGCTTTGCAACCACTTTAGCTGGGGGTTTTCTAACAAGGAAAGTTATTATTTGGTGTTATTTGGGAATGGCAGGGTAAAGTCTAGTGTAATTGCATGATTCTGCTATACCACAGCGCCACCTAGTGTTTGTGTAATGGAACATAAGGAAAGGAAGAGAAAGACACTCCCCCGGGGGGGGGGACATGTGTAAAGGGGCTGATGTTAATCCTGCAAAGAATCCAAAAACAGAAGCCTCAGTAAAGTGATGGGTTAAAAACCTCATGTAGAAAAGCCCTTAGTAGCCAGCTCAATGGTTGAGAACAAGCTTTGCACTCGAAAGGGTCCCTAGTGCTGTCCATGGTATTGCCAGTTAAAGGGATCTCAGTTAGTAGGGCTGGAAAAGATTTCTTCCTGAGATCTCGCAGAGTTGCTGTTAGAGCAGACCATACAGTGCTGGATATATTATAATCTGATCTGGGATAAATTTATGAAGGGTGGCACACAAATACCTTACCTGAATAAATGGGCCAGTGGTCTGACAGCTTAATTGTTCATATGTTTCCAGTCTGAATTTCTTCTAAAAAAAAAATTGGACTCATTGAATGGATGAACCCCATTAGGCTGTTCTATCTCAGGGAGTGCCAAGATAGTTCTAGTTGGGTGGCAGCCCCAGCTCTGTCACCAATTTGAGCTACCACTTTAATACAAATCTAATACACGTGAGTGGATCCTCCCGCCCAGCCATGCCATTTTCTCTCTGAACCCCTTCCCCCCAAAAAAAACAACCTCTACTATTTGTCCCTGAATTGGCCATTTTAGCAGATTACCATCAGATGAAGTGAACTATCCTATGGTGAGAAATGTGAATCAAAGAAGTGTGCCAACCATATGCTCACATATTCCTGTTTTGGCAAGTGTCCTCTCAGTTCTCTAGTGGTCTCAGTTCCTTTTACCTCCTCCTGTACTGGCACAGAGTTAAGGTCACTATGCCTGCTAGCCGTAGAAGGAAAGATCTGTGAGATGTTGCATTTACTTGCTTATTGACATTTTAAAATGTCCTAACATTTTATGCTGTAACGCTGTATTTAAAACCTCTCCCATGAAGGCTTCTAGTCAGTCTGAACATTTTTAGGAACACAGAAGCTTTAGAATTCAACACAATCACTCTGTTTGACCTTACCTATTGAGTGACTACTGCTGCTTTATCATGAAACCTTATCCTCTGTGAAACCTTAAGGGATGTCATGACATTGTGCTTGCTATCAAAGCCTGGAGAAGATAATGAAGCAGAGAATAAGTATCTACCATTCCAGCTATATTCAGAGCCTGCTTTCCTATATGTTTTGTTCCTATCCCAACATCATAATTGTCAGTTCTGGGATCCTTCAATTCATTGTGCTAACTTTTTTCTATAGTTACTTAATAGTTTGATATAGTACTGTATAGGTAACTATAGTTTCTGTAGTTACCCAGTACAAAGCAACAGTCAGAAGAATAACAAATCAACAAGCAAAAAGTAGAAACTTCTCTGTTGTATGGTTATATTCCCAAGAACTCAGATCTGGAAGAGATTCATGGGTTGCATTCATGTTGACATTTACAAGTGTTAAAAGTGTTTGTGATGCTTAACTGGACACAGGCTTCCTGATTCTTCTTGTAAGGTTGAAAAGTCAATGTGTATTTATGTTTGCTGGGCACTGTCCCATCACTCGATCCAATGAAACTGGATTTGGCAACTGGAAGTTAGTCTACTAGAGCTGTTCCTGTTCTTTTTCACTGTAGGCAATGTTGGGACGTGGCAATGGAGAGTCATCAGTACGGAAGAAGGAGGAAGAAGAAGTTCAGAGCAGACACAGATTGATCCCATTTGGACGCAAGATCTATGAGTTCTACAATGCACCAATTGTTAAATTTTGGTTCTACACTGTAAGGAGCAACTATCATTTTGTCATCTGTCCCTAATGACACAAATTTGCAAAGGCCCCCTTCATCAGTATGTTTACATTGTATAAATGAAGCATTATTTGAATGTCTAACTTTATTTAAAATATTTCTAGGCCACCTTTCAGGACAGAAGTCCTCCCAAGGTGGCTTAAATATTGTAGACAGTTTGCCAGAAAATAAGAACTTGAGCCCCTCTATATGTCACTGAATAGTAACCAGGAATCACTGGGATATTTTAAAGAAGTACACATATTCAATTTCTTGAAGACGTAATGGGGGAACATAAAAGGGTAATTCTCAAATTTATCTTTTTATTCAAACAGCTAGAGTGGGCCAATTTGTGGTCTTTCCTGTTCTACTAATTGTAGCAAATTATGAAATATTCAGTGAGTTGGTATTGAGTAGTGTCTTTTAATATAAAACTAGCTCCAATACCTGACGCCCAAATGCACTCTGATGGAGCATCTGCATGAGTGAATTTGCTTACTGCAATCACTTCAAGAGACTGGGTAGTTCTGTACATGCTTTTCTTAGCAGACAAGGAATTTCCCACTCCACTGAAGTGAATGCAGAAGCCCCTGCAGTAGTTGTGGGATTTCATAGTGTGCATTTGAACTCTTGCATCTATAAAGAACCAGAAAGTTAGCCCTCTTGCTGGAGACATCTTTTTTGTTTTTGTTTTTTGATGTCTGGAAATAGAAAATGGATATGTTGGGTTAAGTAACTTAGGTGAGCTGGACATTTATACTCAGGAAAATTGGGTTTATTTCTTTACAGATGGCATACGTTGGGTACCTGATGCTGTTCAATTATATTGTGCTGGTGAAGATGGATCGCTGGCCTTCCACGCAGGAGTGGATAGTTATCTCTTACATATTCACAATGGGAATAGAAAAGATGAGAGAGGTAATATTATCTTGGAAGATTTGGAAATAGAACTGATTTCTGTAGTGCTGTTTTCACCTAAAGATGCATTTGTTATTGTAAATTCATCAGAAATGGCTTGAATTCTGTGTTTCCTTCACTGTTCATAGGACGCTCCCACCAGTGATTTCCCTTTTTCCCCTACAGCTCCTTCTGCCCACAGAAAATCTGCACCAGGGGGTTGGAGGGACATTCCATAATTGGGGAAGGACTATAGAGGGAGGGAAAATTAGCAAAAATTGCCACCCTTGTTTTGGCTCAAGGATCCTCTGCTGGATTGAAAACACAGGAGCGCATTTGTTCATGAAAGAGACACCTAGGATTCAAGCCAATGTCTTTTTCTCTTTAAAAGAAAAAAGGTAATGCATAACAATGTACGGTAGTAAAATTTTAATGGTGAATTTTCATACCTTTCTTTTAAAAGGAGTGATTGCCTGTCCTGTACCCCCATATGGTACCTGTATGTCTCCACAGGACAGATGACAGTTTTGAAGGAAAATTTAATTGGGAAAATGACTTGGGGGTGGGGCTTAACCCTCCCCAATGCTGTGGTCCTGATCGAATACATGGCTGCTAAAAACCATGGAAGATCTCCTGTATCACATGTCTAGTTGCACCAAAAGATCACTGGCATATCTTGTTTTGAGAAGTACCATTCACACTGATTTCTAAAAGTTTACAACATTTGTACCACATGTGGCAGACACACACACACACAAACACACACACACACACATGATAAGGAGCTTACAGTCTAAAGTCTAAAATATGTGAAATATGTAAATAAACCTGCAATTGTATCTGGAGCAACAATAAAAATCAGCCCTAAGGCAGTCACCAAAAATAAATGCCACTGCTAGAAGTCCACACTGTGCTTTTAGTTACAACTGCTCAAATTGCTCTATAATTGTGCAACTATAATCATGCTTAACCAAAATGCTTTGTATATGGGCATTTCTGCACCTAAAATCCTGCATTTAAAACGGGGCTTTCTGCTTCCGTTTTAAATGCAGGATCACCGCTGACTCCCTTTACATGCGCTTCCTTTCCCTCCCCCTCTTATCCCCATATCTGAGTCTTCCATTATCTTTCATTGATCTCACTCCTCTTCTTGCCGCTTTAACTCTTTTCACAGAGGAAACTGAAGCGGAACAAAACAGGGTAATTTGATGGCTCCATATCTGCGATTTATTTAAAAACGGAACAAAGGGCATTTAGTGCAGGAGATGCCCTGGAGGGTCACAGCAGGGTCACAGTGTCATGTAAAGAGCTCGCAAACTTCCATGAAGGAGCAATCTCAATCGCAGCATAAGGGCTCCGTGTGATGAAGCCATACATATAGTAATGAACAGTGAAGAAAATTATATTCTCTACAACCAGAAGGGGTCTCTTCAGCATTGATAAAGGCTTCCAGGAATTCAAGAAAGTTGAGCAGATTATTGACCATGAAACTGATGTTACATTTTCCAAATAACTCTTTTCAGTTGGATTACTATTTTATTTAATTTTATTCTACATGTAAATAATTTTTGAATTTTTTTTTTGCTGAACTACATAAGTTAATGCCTAGTGAGTTCCAAAATTCACATGGTAGTATTTATCCATGAAATTATGCATTTCTGGAACCCAGATAAAGAGATGTAGAGTGGTTCCAGTAAAATGTTAAGTAGAGGGTACTCACCACATGCTCTTCAAACACACACACACACACATATTGCTGGCCAGTGTTTTGTGCTAATAAGCATTAAATAGTGGGAGGGGGTTAAACTCTGAAGTTAACAACATAATGGTCTGTTTACTTGGATGATGTGCCAGCCAAAAGGAAGATAAATTTAATAAAATTATATTTTTCTCACTTCAGAATACAGCCTTTAAAAGTTGTATTCAAGCATTCAGTTGGTCTTTGAAAAGAATTTCAAAACCATTTTTTTTTACCTTCTTAAAGTGCCTTTTGTATAGCGTAGTAAAGAAAGTTCACTTGTTGAATTAGACGAATTTTTGAAAATAGCCAGAAAAGTGTAAATAACCAGTGGAATATAAGGACATGATCTAGCCCCTGTAAAGTTCATGCAGATAGTATAGTCTGGAGACATAACCAAGCACGCTGTCTGCCAGATCTAGCTCACAGGCACAGTAAATACACAGAGCATCTCTGCCACCATGCGATGGCCAAGCCACACAGTGGTTGCCCTGGTAAAGCCAGGGTCCCTTCAGTCTATCCACCCTGTGCAGGCATCTAGTTCCCCCAGTCATCCAGTTCACTCAGTGAAAGTTCCCACAATCAGACTGCTGGGTGGGTCTGGTCAGAGCAAGTTTGCAAAGAAAGGCCCTGGAGATTTTGTTTCTGAGGGAGACCTCCCAAGACAGATAATGTCTCAGCCAGCCCTAGTAGCCACTGTAGGCTTACAAGGACAAATCCCATGGGCTGAGGGGTAGGGGTGGGGGAGCTGCAAGGGACCTGGTGGATCGTCTGTCATGTGGCTCCCTGCATCCTGCTGGGTATAGAATCCAGGAGGCCACTGTGCACTGCTTTGATTGGCCCTTCCTGTTCTGTCCCACTCCCCAGGACATCACCTGGTAAGTCAGTGACCCCAGCATGGGCTCAGACTTACACCTCCCACCTTGAAGTGTATATCACAGAAGCTAGGGCACAGCTGCATGCCTCTGCTTCCTAGCCCCTAAGCATAATTCCTGGATCATGCTTAACATGAGAGAATTTTATGAAATGGTTTGATATATGAATACTTCCTATGCTTTCTCCACTTATGGGGCTTATGGTGAAGCAGCAAGTTTTATCCCTGCATCCCTGTTTCATGTCCTCTAGATCTTAATGTCAGAACCTGGGAAGCTTCTGCAGAAGGTAAAAGTGTGGCTTCAGGAGTATTGGAACGTTACCGATCTCATTGCTATTCTCCTGTTCTCTGTGGGTATGGTACTTCGCCTCCAGGATCAACCTTTCAGGAGCGACGGTCGTGTCATATACTGTGTAAACATCATTTACTGGTACATCCGATTGCTAGACATCTTCGGGGTGAACAAGTATTTGGGGCCATATGTAATGATGATTGGGAAAATGGTAAGAAAAAGTTTCCCATCTTTCCTTTTTGTATGGCATGTTATAACTGAAACAATAGAAGGTGATACCAGCTTCATGCAACCTTTGGGTTTAATTCTAAGCAGATTAAAAGCAGAATCTTAATTAAAACATAACACAAAACAAATAGGTTAAAAACATAATTATAAACACAAATAAGCAGCATCCAACCAATTTACAAACCTTCAGCCAGAAAACAACCTAAATGCCAAAAGCCTGCTTAAATACAAATGTTGTTGCCTGCTGGTGGAAGTGCAACAGAGATGTAGCCTCCCTTGGCAGGGAATTCCAGAACCTGGGAGCAGCCACAGAGAAGGCCCTCTCTCACATCCCCATCAAACATGCCTCTCATGCCAGCTGGGCAGAGAAGGGATCTCCCCCAAAGATCTAAAAACCCAGGCAGGCTCATATGGGAGAAGGCGGTCTTTCGGGTAGCCTGGTCCCAAGCCATATAGGCCATAACCAGCACTTGAACTGTGCCCAGAAACAGACAGATAGCCACTGAAGCTGTTGTAACAACAGAGTCACGTACTCCCTGTAACTGGCCCCAGGCAACCGTCTGGCCACAGCATTGGGAACCAGTGGAAGTTTCTAAACAGCTTTCAAAGAAAGCCCCACTCAGAGTGCATTACTAGTAGTCCAAATGGGATGTAGCTAAGGCATGAGTGACCTTGGCCAGATCAGACATCTCTAGGAACGGGTGCAGTTGGCTTACTAGCCTCAATTGTGCAAATGCACTTCTGGCCACCTCCAAAATCTGAGCATCCAGGTTCAGGGCTGACTCCAGGAGTACATGCAAACTGTGAGCCTGAGTCTTTATGGAGAGTGTAACCGCATGCAGTGCATGTCGAATCCCTATTCCCTGATCTGCCTTTCACCCAACCAGAAGCACCTCTGACTTGTCTGGATTTGTTCGCCCTCATCCATTCCATTGAACTCTCTTGAGGGAGTAGCATGAACTGCCAGGGTAACACAAAAGAATTTACTGGAAGGAATTCTTTTTAAGACCTTGTTTTAGGGGAGGGTTTTCCCCCTAAGAACAAAAGAAGGGTGAGGGGGTATCTGGAGCACTAGTGAGCTTTCCATGGGTGATGGGCACAAAAGTACAGAGTGCAAAGGAGGAAATCCATGCACAAATTCTGGGTAAGGCCCTAACTTTAACAGGTGCTACTGAGTGTTCATGTGTTTTATCAGTGGTGGCAAAGCTTTGGCATGGTGCTTTCCCTCTTTATGGCTCTGGGTGGCCAATCAGGAGTGTGCCTTGGATGGCTTGACTGAGTTAGAGACTGGGCAGGAGGAAGACCTCTGCATATACTGGAGGTGCAATGCCCGTTGCATAAGAGTGAAAACCCCACCTGTAGTGTATACCAAAAGACGATAGCCCATGTGCATCTACTTTGTTGCCCTGCATGTCCAAGCTTTACTTGACACACTTTGCAAGATAAATGTAGATGTTTCCAGAGTCAAGGCATTAAGAGTATACTTAAAATGGCAGAGAGGCTGAACTCCATGCAGTTCAGAGAAACATCACTGAATTTTCACTGAAATCAGTGGGACATCTCCAGAGCTACTTCAGAGGGAAAATAATTGAAGCCTGAAGTATAATGGAATGGAACTTTTCCAGTGGTTAACACTTTAAAGTCAGACTTAGGGCTAGTTCAGACATGTATCGATATCATGTAGTTTCCCATCCCTTGATTACCCAATAGGTGATGACTCACAGCTGAAGGTGTGAACAGATGCCATTGAAAAGCATTGTGGGCGAGGCATTATAGTATGAAAGCTCTGTCTCTGATGGCCTATTCACAAGTGCAATACATTTCTTTATATTGCACTTGTGAACTGGACTTTGGTAAAATTTTGAGAGAAAGGGCCACCCCAATACTTTCTTCTGTTTAGGACTAAAGAATGTTCCACCATCAAGAGAGGTTAGGTTGGTGGGTATATGAGACAGGATGTTTTCTACAGCAGCATCCCAACTATGGAACTCCCTCCCAAGGTTGGTCAGGCTGGTTCTATCCCTACTGGGTTTTAGAAGAGCATTAAAAACTGTACTGTTTTGCCAGGTCTTTGATGACCTTTAATATAGTTTTGGCTTGTTTTAAAAAATGTTTGGTTTCTGCTTTTATTCTGTTGTCGTTAAAAGCAATTAATGCTTTTAATAAATAATTACATTTAACACTGTACATGACCCTAATCTCAGTAGAAGAACAGAAATCAAAAGCAGCTTAGTCTTTTGGGTAGATTTCTCTTGACCTAAAATAGGTCTAAATAAGTCAAGTAACATTTCAGTGTTTGTATTTGTATGTATGTATGATGTATGTGTATGTGATATGTATGCACACGCACATTCCAAGGAGAAAGACATTAGCAAAGGGAGGCAAGCACAGATGACTCACATCAAATGTCTGTGTTTTATGCAGTTTATAACTTTTATCACTGCCTTTAGGCTATATGTGGAAACACTACAACTTCTGTAGAAACCTATAAAATAATCATTCGTACATGAAAAACCCCATGACATATTAGGGATTGCAAGAGTAAAAGACCTCCAACAGCCACATAGCATGGTATCCTAACCGCCAACGGCCACTAGGATCAAGGGAACAGCCAGCACAAGCACTCAAAAGGGATTTTGGAAAGAGGTTGCTACGGCAGGTCAAGCCACTGCAGCAAATACAGCTTGTTAGGATGGGGAGGTTTGAATAATTTGATCCATATGCTTTACAAACATTTGTTCTCACAGGAAAAATAGATATATTTCTCTCTCTGTCTCTCTTTTTTTCTTTTCTTTCAGATGATAGACATGATGTATTTTGTCATTATTATGTTGGTGGTTCTGATGAGCTTTGGTGTTGCAAGGCAGGCAATACTCTTCCCCAATGAAGAGCCTTCATGGAAGCTGGCCAAAAATATTTTTTACATGCCATATTGGATGATCTATGGAGAAGTGTTTGCAGACCAGATAGACCGTAAGCACGTTTATGATTCTCATACTCCAAAGTCAGGTATCAAACTTTGATCAGGTGATGTCTTACAAGATCATTTTTTTACACTCTCAATAAATGGCTCAGGATAGAGGACTCAAACATCACAGGAAAGTATAATGGAAAAAAAATCTGTTCATGCCTGTCACTTAAATTATTAATTTCAGAAGGTAATATCAAGAACATTTCAGAATAAACATAATCATAACCCTGCCGAACTATTTTTTCCTTTTTAACACATATAAATTGCATTAAAACGGTCAAATTTCTTCTTATTTTAATTATCCAGATTATGGGAGAAAGTCTTAGATATCCATGATGTGTTCAGTGGTATATCTAAGACATAAGGTATATCTACACAATAATTTGCGTTGGTTTTTTTACCAGTTTAGCTCTCATGGCATTCCCCAAAGAATCCTGGGAGTAATAGTTTTTGTGAGGGAGCTGAGAATTCCGTTGGAGATCCCAAGCCCTCCTCACAGAACTGCAGCTTCTGGGAAGAGGACGTGACTGCTAAGCCAGTGTGAGTCTGTTCTATAGATTATACCAGTGTTTCATTTTTTCCCCATCCATTAGTTTGGTTTTGAAACATACACATCAAACCCAGCTTGCTACAAAGTATTCAGTTCTGAAAGTTATTGGACTAGTTGTTGGCTGTTGCCATAGTTGTAGTGAAGTCAGTAACATTACACTGGTTTTTGCCATATTCTTTTGATGCCACTAATACACTTTGGGAAATTGGCAAATTAATATTTATTAAAAGATTATGATAGGTTTTGTCCAACTATTAACTAAGAAAAGCAGATCACATCGTACATTATCAGAGCTGGAGTAGTATACTGGCTAAGAGACTGAACAAGTCCCTGGTTTGAAACTTACCTCTGCCATGAATTCGCTAGGTGGCCATAGGCAGGTGACTCTCTCTCAGCCTCAGTTCCCCCACTGGCAATATAGGGGATAATAATCCTGATTTACATTACAGGGTTGCAACTAGATAATGCATGTGAAGTGCTTTGAACACTTGAAAGCACTATACAAATGTTAAGTATTATTATTGTCTTTCAAATCTAACACCTGTTTCCATATATGTTGTCCTTTGTCTGGACATCTGCAGGTATCAGTGTTCTATTTTAATGAGTCCTCCTGGCGCCACCCAGAGTAACATGCCAGAGCAGATCAATGCTACCGTGAAATTATGCAGCCATTGGAATGCAACAATGAGAGCCGGGACGCCATCCTTAACACAGGAGGATTTTACTTAGCTCACCTTTTCTGCTTGAATGTACCTGGGTGGCATTTAAAATTGAGAGCTTGCTCCAGTAGGAGTTAGAAACTATTCCATCTGTGCTAGTAGATCCATTGTGACACCAGGTGCATCCTTAAGGAATGTGCTTCTATGGTACAGTGTGCTCATGCAGAATTCAAGAATGTAGAATATAATAAGAGGCAGTTTGGTTCTCCCAATTGTTCTGATCTGGATAAAATGGATTCATCTACACTAGCATTCCGCTTAACCTTCTCCTTCACAATATTCCCACATAAAGGAAAATTTTTGCTAGAAACACCTTTATGAATGCTCTGTTCTTCCTAAAGGTTATAAAAAATATATACTGTCCTCAGAAAAGAGATTTCCAATTGCAAATTATCTTTTCTTTTTGTTCTCAATGATAGCATGGCATGCAAGTGAACAAAAAACTGGCATCCATGGAGTTTTCTTCCTGACCTTAGCTTTCTGCTTTGTTCCATCTTTCTGTTTCCCTATAATTCAGAAGGTTTCCTTCCTGGGGTATAGGAAGACCATAGCCATAACAGTGGGAAGAAGAGTGCAGATGGGGGAGAGTCATTTACTGTGGGGTTTCCTTTTATAAATGTCTGTTCCTCTACAAGTGGCCATTTATTGATGTTGTACTAAGAATCTGGCATAGTGCAACATATTCCATAGCAAATTGGCTGTGGGGGGGAGTGCTTTTTTTAACTGGTGTGCTGATTCTAGTTTAGAACCATGCAAATGGAGAAGGGAAAGGACAAAAGTGGAGTGTGGCTCTAGCTGTGTTTTATTTATTTACTTATTTATTTAAAATATTTCTTGGCCACCTTTTAACAAAATGGCGGTGGCTAAGGCCTTCCATAGAGATTCAGATAAATTTATTTTAAGTAATTGTTATTACTGATCATTGAACTTTGCATGAAGCTGCAAAGGAGATTACCACAACATCAGATGCATCATATTATCACTAGCTAGGTAGTGAAAGAATTTGCACCATCCCTTCCTTGGAGGACTTCATAATAATTTATCTGGGATTACTGTCCTAAGTTTCAGCATTCAGACAGAGCAAGCAGAGCTTGCCTGCTCTTGTGTTATGCGCAAATACTTGGAAAGACCTATGAAATCACCATGATTTTTGGCTTGTTGCTTGGCAAAGCAGCCAAAGTGTAATGTTTCTGTTGCTGAGATAGATTTCTAGATAGAACAGAAATCCAGTGCAAAGACCAAATGTTGTCTGATCACATTTAAAGGGTAATTTTGTATCGCCAATAGAAGGTAAAAGTCTGAAATTGCTCCGAAAAAGAAGTCTGGGCTTGAGTAATTGGTGTCTTATAAGAAAATCCCCCCATAATGTTGTTATGGTAGTACTTAAAGTCTAGCATTCTGTTGCAGAATATTACATTATCAAAGTACATACAGTTTCTCATATGTGAAGTCATAATACATTTTCTCAAAAGTGTTAACCTGTAGATAGGCAAAAAAAAACCCCACCATAGGCTGGTTAAACCACACATTCTTTTTAATTTTTGGTGCTTTTTTAATATTTAAAAACGAATGACCATATCTCTCCACATTGGCCTAAGCTAAATCAGCCCCAGCTTACTATTTAGAGTATTCTGGAGTGTTTGTACTTTCTCAAATGTCAAGTCAGAGCTCTATGTTACTTATTCAAAGCAATTCAACCTTAATAGTTTTGTTTTTTGTTTTGAGGTTTTCCTTTTCTTACATGCATTTGTACCATTTCTTGCAGGCTGTAAATTTTGAGTCCTTTTAGAAACCTTCATGTCTCTCAGTATGTATCAGATCCGAGTCTGATAAAATGTGAATTTGAGAAACATACAAATACTATCTGTAACTCTAAAATAGCTTTGGTGTTTTTGTTTTATCACCTTGCATTGATATGTGAAGCATGACAGCAGGCTGACCAAGTTAACAGTCCACCTCTCTCATTGACTGGTAGCTTCTCCATTCAATGGATGTGTTTCCATGTTTGTCTTAACCTTTTTGAAACAATGCATAGAGTGATTTCCAAGCTAATGCACGTTCTCTGTAATTTTGGTGGTGATGAGGTGTCAATAAATAAATGTTTGAATTCTTTTTTGAATGGGGAAAAACTGAATCTTCATGGATATTCTAGACTGTATAGTTGGGTTTGGGAATGAAATTGACTTATAGAAAGGGTGCTTTCATGATTATGTGATGACGCGTTTTATTATTTGAGGTCTCTCTGGCCATCCTGCTAGGCCTCTGGCCCTGCCTCTCAAAGAAACTATAGTTCAGTGGCAGATCACCTGCTTTACATACAAAAGGTTCCAGGCTCAATTCCTGGCATATATAGTCAAAACTATCTCAGGTAGGAAAGCTAACCTGGGAAAGACCTCTGGACGATACTGTGAGGAGCTGCTGCCACTCAGAATAGACAATATGTTCCTCCCATCATCTTGCCCGAGCATCTTTCATGGATGCATAGGATAAGGAAAATATGTCAACTCATGATGAGCTACCTTTCCTATCCTGTCCACAGTTCCTACTGTGGAGTCAATAGGGAGATAAACCAAAATCAACTCAGTTACACTTCACATCTGCTCTACTACATTTCAGCACCCAACCATAACGAAAATAGGTCTCTATTACATGTACTTTAGCACTACGGTACTTCCTAGGAGCTGCCTGGTGTTTCTTCCCTTTCTTGGCAGCTCTGTTAGCCCTAGTTGGTTGCACTTATGTTGGTGTTTGCTGTAAAGCCTTTCTCTTTATTTGGTCCATGATGTAGCACAGAGTGGGCAACCCTTTTTGGCCCATGGAGCATATTGGCTCCATAGAAACCTGTTGGGCATCATGGGTCAGCAGTGGTCGGGGTGGAGAGAAAGCCCAAACTGGAGTTACAGCCATTCACTCACACTCAGGCCAAAGGAGGTGAGCAGCGGGACCTTTGCCACTGTTGCGTTGGGTCCTCCAGGTATGGGGCTCTCGCAAGAGCTCAGCCAGATCTTGCAAGAGCTCAGCCACATTGTCAGGGGTGTTTCTGAGCGCGGGAAGTGGGTAGGGATGTCAGAGAATTCTGCGACGGATCTCGGTGAGGCCAAATGCCAGTGCATTCGGCCCCCCAAAATCCATCGCGGAACAAAGCCCCTGCCCCCCCAGCCCACGAAAGGCACGCGGGACAAAGTCCCCGCTGCCCCCAACCCACAAAAGGCTCACGAAATGGAGCACTTACCTGCTTCCGTCTGCGCTGCTTTGCGAATGGCGGCCGTCCTGCGGCCGCCATTCGTTTCCTCTTCATAGCCATGATAGGCTATGTAAATACGTAGCCTATCACGGGTAACGCAGGGACACCATTTGCGTCCCTGCGGAGGCCGTGATAGACTACGTAAGTATTTACGTAGCCTATCATGGCAGGGGGGGAAAAAACCGAGCGTACGCAAATGGCGGCGGCTACCGCCATTTGCGTATGCTGGGGTTTTTTCCCCCTGCTGTGATAGGCTACGTAAGTATTTACGTAGCCTATCACGGCAGGAAGAAAAAAACCCAGAGTACACAAATGGTGGCTGCTACCACCATTTGCGTACGCTGGGGTTTTTCCCTCTGCCGTGATAGGCTACGTAAATATTTACGTAGCCTATCATGGCTCAATACAGGGACACAAATGGCGGCGGCTACGACAGCTGCCATTTGCGTCCCTGCAGGGCTGCCCAGTGGCCGGATGTCTGGCTGCGGGTGGCCGGAGCTGGCCAGCCGGCGGCTCCGTGGCTTAGCCACGGAGCAGAGCCGGCCAGGCAGGATTCCGGGGGAGAGGACCAGATCGCCCCCTGTCGAGGATTCCGGGGGGAGGGACGGAAAGCCTCCCCCCCACTGCGGATTGCCCAGCGCAGAGCCAGGTAGGTGTTTCATACATCCCTAGGAGTGGGATAGCAGTTCAGATTCTGAAGGAGAACCATCAGACATGGGGGAGGTGTTTTCCCAGGCTAGTCCAGATATGAGTAGGCCTGCTTCTCAGGTTACAAACGTCCAGATGGCTGAGCTTGAGGGTCCCTCCTCAATCCCCCCTGTGAGAGGCAGCGAACAGGAGTTTGACCTAATAGATGCCAGGCGCAGGCACAGAGCAAAGTGAGAGAAGGCAGGGCGGAACTTAGGCGGTCTGTCCGATTGGCCTTGTATGAGAAGCTGCACTTAGAGGCCTCATGAGAAAAGAGGGACCTCCCCCCCTTAAGTTAGGCTAGCGAGACCACCTCCCTCTTCAAATGGCAGGCAACTCTCATAAATTCCATTTGGATCCCCTGAAGGCATTCCTATGTATATGGAGAGTTTCTCTGAGAATTTGCATCTGTATGACCCTGTAAAGTAAAGGATTAAAAAGACCGAAGCCTCTCATCTGTGTATGTTTGGGCATTGAAGTGAAGTGGAGGCTAAGGGAATCTTGACACAGATCTTGCAAGAGCTTGGCCAGCTAGATGTATGCTTTTACTTATCCCTAATCTAATAGATTATTACAGATAATAGAATAATACTTTGTTCCACATCTAGACACAAAAATGGAATTCAAGCATCTTTTTCCACACATTTTGTTGGTCTTACTTGCAAACAGGAACCAAAACCAGTTCCGTGAGGTCAAGGGGACTTTAGACTTGTTTTTTTAAAATATTTTCCCCTCATGTCTCATGGCAAAATGCTTCAGAAAGTGAGGGAGTTAATGCAAAAGCAGTTTGTGATCTGCCATGAAGGTTTTTGCCATGCGGTTCAAAATCTAGTAATTCCACTGGACTAACACAAGCCCCTGGCATGGTCCTAATTAGTTCTTTAGATTCTGTCCATTGACTGCAAATTATGTCCTGGTTCAGATGTAAAAATCCTGGTCTGATAAGCCATGTGGCCACACTGTCTCTCCTCTCCTACCCACTCTTCCTTACTTCCTTGTTTTATACTTCATAATACAACACTTCTAAGTTTTATTACATTGCAATTTCCCATTTTATCCAAACCATGGAACTGTGGTTTAATCTCTGACTACAAACCACAGTTTGATATCCTGGTTTGTAGTTAAAGACTGAATCATGGTTTCCTTGTTCTGTTACAGGAAACTGCAGTTAAGCAAATCCCAGACATTTTGCATTAAGATGTGAGAGTATGGGGAAGAGAGAGCACATGGGCACAATGCTTCTTCTCAGCCTGAGAAACCATGGTTTATTGGACCAAGAATGTTGTCTGAACCAGATCGGTATTCCCTTGATTCCAAATTTTAAGAGGCTGATCAATCAGTACACTGGATAATACTGTAACTAATGCAGCTTGGAAATCCATGTGATTTTTTAAAATTAGCTGATGAAAAGAATCTTTAACAATGCATTCCAGGATTTAAAAAAGATGAAGATTTTGAACGTTGCTGTAATTAGGGATGCATGAGAATTTCATTTAGGGGTTGAAAACTCAATGGATTTTCCTGGTTCATCCCTGGCAGATTTCATTTGAGTTGATCCAATACGTGGATTCCATTCTTTTTTATAAAATGGTGGCAATTTGCACAAATTGGATTTTTGGGGGAATCTTGAAATTTGCACAAATGTGTTTTTAAAAAAAACACAAACCCCCCCAAGCCTTTCACAAGTGCGCAAGAGTGCAGATTCAGGTGCCAGATATGTGTAGTCTTGCCTTGGCAAATTCCCTGTATGTTTTAGCGGTCAACAGGAGCACCAAAGTGGAATATGTAACATACAAGAAACTGTCAAGGTGGGACTAGTGCATATAAGCTAACTTCCCTTTCTGGACTTGCTGGAAACTTGGGTAAGCATTGAAAGGGAGGACGACACTGACCAGCATCTGTTCAACACTTAATATCGAGAGGATTACAAGTGGGAGATCTTGTCCCCCCCCCAAATGGCAGGACTCCCCCACCCCCCAATGTGTAAAACATTTCTAGAATCAGGAAAAACTTCTGCTACAGTCTGCTACCACTTACCAGAACTGCTCAAACGGAACAGAATTCCCAGTGTCGGACATCCCTAGCTGTAATTTCTACCAAAACACCAGATTCCTATACCTTTCATATGTCACAAATTTTGAATATAATATAATCTAATATTTGACATAAAGTGTGTGTATCATCAGTTAAGAACAAGAGAAAAGCCATGCTGGATCAGACCAAGAGTCTATCTAGTCCAGCATACTGTTTACTCAGTGGTCAACCAGCTGCCCATGGGAAACCCATAAGCAGGACATGAGTGCAACAGCACCCTCCTGCCCATGTTCCCCACCAACTGGTGCACATAGGCATACTGCCTGTGATACTGGATGTAGCATATAGCCATCAGGACTAGTAGCCATTGACAGCCTTCTTCTCCAGGAATTTGTCTAACCCCCTTTTTGAAGCCATCTAAATTGGTGGCCATAACCACATCTTGTGGTAGTGAATTCCATAGTTTAACTATGCCCTGTGTGAAGGACTTCCTTTTATCTGTCCTGAATCTTCCACCAATCAGCTTCATGGGTTGACCCCAGGTTCTAGTATTATGAGAGAGGGAGAAAAATGTCTCCCTATCCACATTCTCCACACCATGCATAATTCTGTATGCTCTATCATGTCTCCCCTTACTCACCCTTTTTCCAAGCTAAACAATCCCAGCTGTTTTAACCTTCCCTCATAGGGGAGTTGCTCCAGCCCCTTGATCATTTTAGTTGCCCTTTTCTGCACTTTTTCCAGCTCTACAGTATCTTTTTTTAGGTGCTGTGACCAGAACTGTGCACAGTATTCCAAGTGTGGCCGCACCATAGATTTGTATAGGGGCAGTATATTGGCAGTTTTATTCTCAGTTCCTTTCCTAATTATGCCTCACATGGAGTTTGCCTTTTTTAAGGCAGCTGCACGCTTGGTTGACATTTTCATCACGTACACCCATGTGTCCAGCTGGATTTTCATATGCACAGCAGCCGAGGGCTGGGGATCAGGGAGGGGGAGTGGCTGTTATCTACAGAGAGTCCTTGGTCTTCACCAGACCTCCTCTCCGGGAGACCAAGGTTGCTGAGTGCATGTACTGGAGGTTGGGCCCAAAGGGTAGTCTGGGGAGTCTGCTCATGTACCGTCCACCCCGCTGCACGACTGACTCTCTG
This sequence comes from Heloderma suspectum, assembly GCF_057233095.1. Lineage (NCBI taxonomy): Eukaryota > Metazoa > Chordata > Lepidosauria > Squamata > Helodermatidae > Heloderma > Heloderma suspectum. The sequence continues at coordinate 101,598,124 of NC_139459.1, forward strand.
GCCAAGGTGCTTGAGGTGGTCTCTGATGTGCGTGTACAGTCCCCTAACTTATTGGCGTTGGGGGACTTCAACGTACATTCAGAGGCCATCCTCACAGGAGTACTTCGGGACTTCATGGAGACCATGGCTTCCTGGGAGCTGCACCATATTCTAACTGGGCCCACCCATGTAGCCGGTCATGCACTAGACTTTGTGTTTGTTTCTGGAGAAGCAGGGAGTAATCTGGAAGTCAGGGGTATATCCACCACCCCCTTGTCATGGTCAGATCACTATCTGGTGATGTTAGACTTCTCGGTTCCACAACCCCTCCGCAGGGGTGGAGGACCCATTAAAATGGTCCGCCCCAGGCGTCTTATGGATCCAAATGGATTCCTGAACGTGCGTGGGGATTCTCTGGAGGACGCCAACGGCCACTCGGTCGAGACCCTGGTGGGTGGCTGGAATGCCGCAATCACTGGGGTATTAGATCGGGTGGCTCCGAAACGCCCTCTCCCTCTGAAGAGGGCTCGGACTGCACCATGGTTCAATCCACGGTTACGAGCTCTGAAACAGGAGGTGAGACGGCTAGAGCGCCAGTGGCAGAAATCTCACTCCAAAGACGATCAGACACGGGCTAGAGCTGTATCTTCAGCCTATGACGTGGCGGTGAAGGCAGCAAAAAAGGAATATTATGCTGCCTCTATCGCGTCTGCAGAGTGCTGTCCCAGGAGGCTGTTCCAAGTGGTCTGGAGCCTGGTCGGTCCTGTGGCTCCTGAACCACTGGAGCATTCTAAGGCCTCCTGTGAGGCCTTGGCAAGGCACTTTGCAGATAAAATTGATCGGATTAGGAGTGTTACTCTGTGCGCTGTGGATACAGTTAGTGAGCAAGAGGCAGCCTGTGGCAAACCAGTTTTGTGGGATCGGTTCCAGCTTCTTCCTTCTGATGAGGGGGACAAGGTGCTTTCATCTGTAAGGCTGACCACCTGCTTACTTGATCCTTGCCCATCTTGGCTCATTATGGGCTGCAGAGAGAGACTGGGTGAGGGGATCAGGGCAGTGGTGAACGCCTCCCTTGAGGAGGGAGTGATGCCATCAGCCCTCAAGGAGGCAGTCATAAGACAGCTCTTAAAGAAGCCCTCCTTGGATCTCCAAGTTCTGAACAACTTTCGCCAAGTCTCAAATCTGTCATTTTTGGGCAAGGTGATTGAGCGGGTGGTGGCAATGCAGTTGAAGGCACACTTGGAATTATCTAGACCCATTTCAGTCGGGCTTCAGGCTTAGGCATGGGACAGAAACAGCCTTGGTCGCCTTGGTGGATGATATGAGGAGGGCTCTGGATAGGGGTGAATGCTCCTTCCTTGTTCTCCTCGACCTCTCAGCGGCTTTTGATACCTTTGACCACGGTATCCTCCTGGACCACCTGGAGGGGTTGGGCATTGGAGACACCATATTGCGGTGGTTCCTGTCCTTCCTGTCCAGCAGGTACCAGAGGGTAGCACTGGGAGAGGAGGTTTCGGACCTGTGGCCACTCATTTGTGGGGTGCCACAGGGTTCCATCCTCTCCCCGATGCTATTTAACATCTATGTGAAGCCACTGGGGGCTATCATCAGGAGGTTTGGGGTGCGGTGTCATCAATATGTGGATGACATGCAATTCTACCTCTCGTTCAAATCTTCACCAAGGTTGGCCGTAGAATCCCTGTCCAAATGTCTGGAGACAGTGAGTGGCTGGATGGGGAGGAATAAGCTGAAGCTGAACCCTGACAAGACCAAGGTACTTTTGGTGGGAGACAAGAGGAGGCTGGGGGATGTTGACCTGGTGTTGAATGGGATACGGCTACCCTTGAAAGACCAGGTCCACAGCCTGGGGGTCATATTGGACTCCCAGCTGTCCATGGAGGCTCAGGTGGCAGCTGTGAGACGGACAGCACTGTATCAACTCCATCTGATACGGCAGCTGCGCCCCTTCCTTCCCGACCATCTGCTCCCGTCGGTAGTACATGCCCTGGTCTCCTCTCGTTTAGACTACTGTAATGCTCTCTACATGGGGTTACCCTTGAAGATGGTTCGGAAGCTGCAGCTGGTACAGAACGTGGCGGCTCGCCTGATTAAAGGCAGCTGCCAGTGAGATCACATCACTCCAGTGCTGAAGGAGTTGCACTGGTTACCAGTTGTTTTCCGGGCCAAATTCAAGGTGTTGGTTTTGACCTTTAAAACCTTATATGGTTCTGGCCCAGCCTATCTTAAGGAGTGCCTCCAGCATCACCAGACAGGCTGCTTAACAAGATCAGCCTTGGATGGCCTGCTCTCTGTCCCATCAGCCAGGACAGCTAGACTGGTAGGGATGAGGGAGAGGGCCTTTTCTGTGGTGGCCCCCACTCTGTGGAACTCCCTTCCTAGGGAACTCCACCATGCCCCCTACTTAATGAGCTTCCACCGTGCATTAAAAACGTGGTTGTTCAGGCACGCATTTGGGGTGGGTTAGGGTATTTTAGAAAATGTTTTTATTGTAGAATTTTATTGTTTTAAACTGTTTTATTATATGCTTGTACATCGCCCAGAGTGGCTGGGTGACCAGCCAGATGAGCGATTAATAAAGTCAATTAATTAATTAATTAATTAATTAATTAATGCTGCCCACCACAACCCCAAGATCTCTGTCAGTCACTGCTAGCTCAGATCCCATCAGCTTATACCTGAAGTTGGGATTTTTGGCCCCAACATGCATCACTTTACACTTGCTTACCTTGAACGTATTTGCCATTTAGATGCCCATTCTCCCAGTTTGGAGATATCCTTTTGGAGCTCCTCACAAGTTGAAATACAAAATGAATGCCTGCTACAGAGAGAAGAACCAGGTTAGTTCTTGAAAGCTGTACATGGCAGAGGACGGAACCCAAAGGCACATTTATTAATAGTTCTGGAAAGAAGGATTGAGAAATTATTTCCATGCTGATGCAGTGTATTCATCAAAGAAACTGAATTAATTCCTTGCTTAATCCCCTGTGAGAGGCTATCTATTCAGATGAATGCTTAGAGAAAACCTTGACTAGCAATCATTTCAAGCAAAAGTTTAAATCCATAAAAAAAGAGAGAGAATGAATGAATGGGTGAATGTAGCCAAGCTTTTCACTATTCTTGATCACTCTGTTCTGTGACTGAAAGTAGGCTTTTAATAAATTCCTTTTGATATTATTCTTCCTCTAGTTTAAGTGTAAACCACCTAAGCTTTTGGGTTGAAACAACATACAGTGTTGTTTTGCATTTATTACTTCAAATGCCTATGGTCTCATTCAGAAAATCCTGAATGGTGTATTGTTGGGGCATGCTAAAGTGCCGCGAGAGAACTGCTATTGGCCCATGAGGAATAAAAAGCAAAGCCCCCCCCCCAAGTGCCCGCCCACAGAGAAGACTGCCCTTCATGACTGTATGGATTACTGGGCTAAGTCTTGCCTCTTTCCAGTCAGCTTGGAGACAGGTAGTTCTTGGGTAGAGTAAGAAGGGCATTCAAAGAGCCTTTGAAATTGCCCCTCCCTTCAGCAGGGATGGCTTGCAGCTCTGCTGAGGAGGAGCTCCCAACCTTCCAGACCGGCCCTGCCTTGTTGTGCTGCTTCCTTCTGAGACTTACAGCATTTTAAAAACTCTTGTATTGGTTTTATTTTTTATTTTTCCTCTTCTCCCCACCCCTTCCTACCTCACTCCATCAGGAATCATGGCCTTTCACCTGCGTGAGGTGGGAATAGTCTAGCAGGTGATCTTAGCAGGCCTTCCCCTTCCCTTCTCAGCTGCCTGAACTGGAAGTGCAGCTGAAGGGAGACGCTCCGGAGACTCTACTGTCGCCAGTATGGCCATCCGCGTGAATTGTTTAGAGGCTGCTTCGACTGCAACCTGCCACATGATCAGAGTGGTCTCTGGGGCTTTTTTTTTACATGTGCTTTTTCAGCATGCGGAGCCCCGAGTGCCACTGCAGGTCCTGCCAGCCTTCTCTGCAGGCCGGGCTGGCAAAGGGCCAGGGAGAGCACCTATCGCTTCTCGGAAGCCCAGTTGTTTAGGGTTGGTGGGGTCATGTGCTCCTCAGCACATCGTGTCTCAGCACATTCACCTTGGGCCCAGGTTGGTTGTGGAAGCATACAGACTGCCAGCAAGCCCTCCAGAATCGGGGCTCCTGGTCAGTCAGGGACCGTCCCCAGCACAGCAGATCTCCGACCGTCATATAATGGCCCCTTTGGGGGTGAAAGGGTTCCTGAATGAAGGAAAGTTACCAGAAGAAACGTGGAAAGTTACCAGAAGAAAAAGGCTAAAACACTGAGGAAAACAAGTGCATGTATGTGCAAAGCTGACCAGGGAACATGAACAACAAGATGCATGTAATTCGCTGAATTTGGGGGAAAACAGCTGGATAAAAAAAAATTCCAAGATGAGCCTGGAGCCTGAGCCAAAGCTCATATAATTCAGGAATATTGCCGGCAGGTGAAATGGTGGTCAAAGTTTTCTAAGAGAAAGGTGAGGTCCATTCACAATGGAAAGAAGACACATAGTCAGTCAACAGGCATATTTTTTCTCATCATACAAAAACTTAGGGAAAAAGAGTATTAGATACCCCAATATCAAGAGAACTTTGAAGAAGCCTGGAACACCAAAGAAGCAGCTGCTTGTAGCACACCTCCTACTTCTGAGTGTATGACCTGGCTGGCTACCAGGCTCTGTTACACCAACATTGGTAACTATTTGAATAAATGTGTAAAGTGTGAATGGATTGAATTGAACTGCATTCTATCTAAATAGAGGTGTTCTAGAAATTGCATTTGGATTTTGAGTCTCAGTCTGTCGGCTTTTCTACACGAGGCATTTATTGTGCACTCATCATTCCCTACTCATGGTTGTTTATGGGTTCTTTAGACAACATTGTGGTCCTCCAATTTCGCTTCTGTGTCTATCAAGAACTTTCAGCAAGTTTTTTTTAAGAGCAGAGGAAATGCAGCATTTAATTGTGAAAGCAAAAGAACCCACTTTTTTCACTTACGTATTTGTGCTATTCCACTATGCCACAGTGCCACCTAGAGGTTATGTAGCAAAAAAGCAGGAAAGGAAACACTCTTCGTGTAGTGCTCAGATCCCAATTCTGCGACGAAACTGAAAGTAGATACAGCGGATTAAGAGCTGATTAACAGCCTTGTGTATTAAAGCTCTATATCTCTTCTTGTAATCCCAGCTGTTTGTAACACGATGGCTGTATGCCTTTTCCTCCAGGTTGGGCATTCAAGCAGCAGGTGGTCCAGGCAGCACCTCCAGGCAGGAGGGCTGAGTGACAGCAGAGAGGAGCAGCCATTGTTCACCCTTCCCACCTATAAGGTAGGAGGATACAGAGGCTTCAGGTCAATCCCACAGTATTGGAAACCAGAAAGGGGAAATTGCTGCTTCAAGGTTGGGAGGCACTGGTAATGCAGGCAAAGCTCCTCTCCTTATCCCTGACTTGTCAGGGGAAAATGCTCACCATGACTTCTTACTTTTAGGTGCAGGGTCTGGTGGCATAAGAGGTGCAGAAGGCACCTAGATATATGGACACAGAAGAGGAGAGGGGATCTTGTTTCAGTAGGTCCCAGTCCCCTTCTCCTTGCAAGAAACACAACAACAGTAAAAAGCATGAGAAGGGGAGCTGCTCTAGGAGTCACTCTACTCATAAACACCATAGGCCAGTAGTGGGGAACATGTGGGCCTCCAGATGTTGTTCAGCTGCCACTCCCATCAGCCCTAGCCAGCATAGCCAATGGTGTGGGATGATGGGAGTTGCAGTCCAACAACTACTGGAGAGCCAAACATTCTCCATACCTGCCATAGACAGAGACACAGATCTCCAACTTCTTCATACTCAGAAACTGCAGGCAAGTCCTTTTCCAGGTCTATCTATCACAAGCACAGAAAGGATTGTAGAGCTAAGGAGTCCTTGCCTCCAGCCTCAGAGAGACAATTGAAGAGGGGATCTCATGCTCAGGGGTTTCACCTCTCCTCTGGTTTGGACTCAAGGCTAGGGGGAATCTCAGCCCTTCTCTTCTGCATCTGCCTGGCCTGATGTGGCTGAGGGTTCCACAGGGCGGAGGGACAACGTCCTGAAGATGAGGGGAAACAACCTGAACAGCATATAAATAGGTTGTTTAAGGCAGAACTTTTCATAGGCTTTTATCCAAAGTGCTCAGAACCTTACAGCTTTCACTGGAGTCTGATGGCAAAGAAAAGGAAGTGAAGTCCCTACCAAAGGGCATGAGTTGGTTGTTCCTCAAGGTATAGGCAAGTGATCCACAGTTCCCTTGCCTGAATCCTCTGACTGAATTTTATTTTGCAGAATAGTCAGCTCTAGCCAGACCTTAATCAATTAATCATCTGATCAATGAACACTACACCTCCCTGACACTGTCATTGATTGCCTTGGATGGATGCCCCAGTAGCAGCTCTCTCATCGACAGCTATTTTACCCAGGAAGGGTGAGGGAGGACCTAAAGAGAACTGCAAGATGTGCATTGAAACAGCACTAAAGAAAAACTTTGAGGCATTGTTGGCTTCTCTTCAGGTGACAGTCATCAACTCAGTTTTCACCAGAGCCATGTGGAGGAACTCATTTCATCGGACCCTAACATGCCAAAGGCTCTTAAGGACGGTCTGCATAAAATGTCTTTATCGGTGGCCCTTCTCTTAGACACATATGTGATGCTATACAGCTTAATGCCAGAGTTATAGCTGCTAATGCTGTGGCAAGATGCAATGTCTGGCTTCAGAACCACAAGGTAGACCCAGGATCCCAATCTTGTCTGGTGGGCACAGCCTTTATGGGGCACAAAGAGAAAATAATCAGACCACACCAGTCCTTTTGGACTTTAAACACCCCTTTAATCCAAAGGGGAACTGCACCTTAAAGTCAGTACTCAAGAGTATCCTCCAAACTTTCAGGAAAAATTCAGGCTCATCATCATCTTCAAAGGGCAGCTAGTCCTGATGCAACCACTGACACCAGGTCGCCCGTTGCCTTCAATCGCATCTGTGTTTGTCTCCTTTCCATTACAGTGATGTGGAAGAAAGTCACCATGGATGTATGGGTCAGAGACACTGTTGAAAGGGGGTATGCCTTGGAGTTCTACAGGTGCCTGAGGGATAAGTTCAGAGTTTGTCCAAGGTCCACTTGTAAAGAAAAGCACCTCCTAACACTACACGTGATTCATCATATTTTGGATATAGGGACTATAGAACATCCAGCCTATCCTCAATCTGAAATGAGGTTTATGAGGAAGACAACATTTCAGATAGAGACCTTCAAGTCCATTGTGACAGCATTTGAACAAGACTTTCTGGTATCCATAGATCTCTTGGAGGCCTACCTCCTCATTAATATCTGGCCATCCCACAAGAGATTCCTACTTTCTCTTACAACTGCTGCCATTATCAGTCTGAGTGGGTCCTGCATTCTCAGGTCTTCTCAAAAATAGCAAAATGATTCAATAAACTGGTCATGGGCCTGTTTGTTAACCAGTCTAACAAGCAAGTTCTGAGATTTATGTCAAGATTACAGTGCCCAGACGCAGGGTGGCTACAAGGATTCTTGTATGCCCTTCTGCCCATCAAGCTGATTTCCAGAATGCTAAAAAAAAAAAAAAAAAAAAAAGATCAGACATTAGAGGGCAAACATTGCCCTGATAGCACTGGTTTCTCGAGTTTCTGCAGTTGTCAGTCAGGGTGCACTTGGGTCTCCTCGCCAGAGCAGACGTACTGCCTCAGGGACCAGTGTTCTATCTGCAATCTCAGATATTCCAGTTAACTGCATAGAGGCTGAGCGGCTCTGGTTAAGACAACACAGATATCCCGAAGTAGCACTTGGTGTCAAGGAGAGATTCATGAAACGGAATGTATGGAGACATGAGGAAGACTTTGTACAGTGGTGCAGTAAGAAACGGCATTTCCAGACTTGGAAGATATGTCCTCCATCCTGGAGTTCTTACAGGATGGGCTTTATAAAAGTCTCAGTACAGTTACCTTAAAGAGTAAGGTGGCCAGACTCAACACTGTTCTCAGTACCGGGGTGCAGGAATAAGGGGTCTGGGCCGAATCACCCGCATATAAGCACATTCCTGAAGGGAGTAACACTCAGTCCTCCAGTGGTGCATTGCTTTCCAACTGGAATCTTAATTGGATGCTTAAAGGCCTTGGTGGGAGCCCCCTTTCAGCTAGTGGCCAGGGTGCCACTTAAGGAGTTCACACTGAAAATCTTATTATTCGCCAGGAAGGAGTCTGAGCTGAGAGCGTTATCCTCCAACCCAGAACTTCATGTCTTCATAAGGATCTGGTTATCCTCCACCCTAACCCATCCTTCATACCTAAAATTAATTCCATCTTTCATAGATTTCAAGAACATGTCCTGCCTTCATTCTGCCCTAACCTAATTCATGCTCAGGAAAAGGTGGGACATAGACTATACATGTGAAGGGCTCTTTGCTTCTGCTTTGAGAGAAAAGCATCTTCCAGAAAATCTGAATCCCTGTTTGTTTCCTTCCAGGAGGCCTCTCTAAGGAAGTAGGTTTCCAGTTCTACTTCATCTAGATGGTTCCAGGAGTGCATCAGTGATGCATACAGTTCTTTGGGCAAGTTGTCTCCAGAAGGGTCGTGGTTCATTCTGTTAGGGGCCACTTCTACAGCATTATGGGGGAGGGCTCCACTCAAGGTTTGAGTGGCATATGCTTACCTATCATTATAAGATGAATGTCCTCACATTGGCCAATGCAGCCTTTGGGAGGAGGGTCTTGCAAAGGGTGGCTATCTCAATATCTGTCACCTAGGACCCTCCCTTAAGAATTTCACTTTCTGTCTCCTGAAGGAACTTCGAATGCCTGCTTTATTCTACCAGAGAAAACAGGAATTTTATTACTATAAATCTCCTATTCTTGGGAGAGTAAGGAAGGCATTTGACCCACTCTAACCTTTTGCTAGGTGAGATTGTCTTGTTCTTCTGAACAATCGGTCACATTTTGGGGCTTCCTGAGCTATTCTTTTTCTACATTAATTCGATTGGTCAAGGAGTAGTTCTCCCAAAGTATCCCCAAGTTTCAGCCAAGTTGGCTGGAGATTTATTCTTTTTTGGAGAAAACTCCTGCTTTTACCAGTGCCAGACTGGGAGGTTGGGAGCTCTCACAGAAGAGGATTCAAAGTTACAAGCCAGCTCTGCCTCCTGATAATGTTAGGGGCAATACCAGTGGATATTGAATAGCCTCCTTACTCTCCCCCCAAACAGGAGATTTATGGTAAGGAAGTTCCTGTTTTATTCTTTGTCCGCACAGTTAGGTACACCCCAGAACAGTGACTTACGGATAAGCTCAAGGGCTCCTCCGAGGGCCCGTGTGTTCTACTGATTAGAGTGTTGGACTAGGACTGGGGGGGACCTTACTATAAATGCCCACTGAGGCATGAAGCTCACTGGCGACTTTGAACTAGTCACTCTTTCTCAACCAAACCTGCTTCAGAGGGTTGTTGTAAGGATAAAATTGGGGGAGGAGAACCACATATGCTGCCTTGAGCTCCTTGGAGGAAAAATGGGATATAAATGTAATAACTAAATAGCCCAAATACTCTTATGCACTATTGAAAGTCAACTTTCTGTGGGTGGTAAGAGTGGGATGTGCTTCTTATTTATTTAGTTAGTTAGTTAGTTTTAATCAAGGTTGTCGCAGTACTTATTTATTATTTACATTTCTATACCGTCCAATAGCTGAAGGTCTCTGAGCAGTTCACAACAATTAAACCATAAAATACAGCATGATAAAACATCATATAAAGCTTTTATTAGATGTTTGGGAAGTGTTGGCCTACAACAAGACTGTTTTATTTCAAAATCAGGGTTTTCCCATATAGTGCATTCAAAAAGCTTTATTCTGGAGGGAATGTATTTTGTGAGGTACTGCACATCCTCAAATTTTGTTAATTTGAAGGTTGAGTAAACACCTCCCATGGTTTACTTAGCTAATCGTGAGACCAGACTCTAAAATTCCTGAAATGAAACTGCAGCTTGTAACACTAAAGCAAAGCTAATTTAGCAAATATGCAAATAGAATGTCATTTGAAGAATCACTCCCTTTAAATTTACTCCACAGAGAAAAGAATTTCCTTTTCTTGTTGGAAAAGTTAAATGCATTTGCCTACACACACATACAAACAGAGCACAGACCTGTGTACCTGATGCAAAAGGGAATTTATTTACTGATATCAGGTAGCATTATATGGTCTGATGTGATCACTTATTCATAATGGGGCTTTGGTTGCATGAATTATTTTAACAGGGTTTTGTTTGTAAAACAGACAAAATCCATTCAATTTCAATATATTTGTTTCAGCCATTAGCCATAACAAACTCCTATATCCTATGCGTGCTGAAATTTAATCAGTTTACTAATTAAAATATACATCAGTCTGGTGCACAGTCCAAACATGGAACTTGACGAAACCTCCATGAGCTCTGGCCAAAGCAAAAGCCTTTAAAAGTAACTGTTCTATTCCCATCTGCCAGAAGGAAATCTTCCATTTTGTGTATTTGACCCCAGTGTCTGTGATCTTTTGAAACAGGGAAAACAAATAATGTAACATCTTATGTTGTTTGGTTGTTTTCACAAGCACCAAACCACAAATTATATAGAACATTATTATATTTATCCTCCAGTGCAGAAATAGTCATTAACTGAACTGTGAGCATAGTAAAGGCTTTCCTCAAGGGGAATTTGTTCATTTTGATTAAGTAGTCGTTGAATCACAGTTATATTTGATCATACTTTACCCAAGGAATAATCGTGATTCTGTTCCATGACACTTAGTCACACTTGGGGGTATATATTTTAAAGTCTAATTTAAACTCGGAAGCCCTGTGGGTGAGTGGTTCCCGGGTCTGAGAGATAGGCTCATTGCCTGTTCTGGATGGGGTTGCACTCCCTCTGAAAGATCAGGTCCGTAGTCTGGGGGTACTCCTAGATCCATCATTGTCACTGGAGGCCCAAGTTAATTTGAAGTGGTCCAAGTGGTCACTGCAGCTCGGAGTGCCTTTTACGAGCTTCGGCTGGTTCGCCAGCTACGGCCTCTCCTGGACAGGGATAGCTTGACCATGGTGGTACAGGCATTAGTAACCTCAAGACTGGATTACTGCAATGCGCTCTAGGTCCGGAAGCTGGAGCTAGTGCAGAATGCAGCAGCTCGGCTGTTGTCGGAAGCTGCCCCTTTTCAGCGTGTAACTCCTTTGCTGAGGGAACTGCACTGGCTGCCTATTCGGTACCGGGCCAGGTTTAAGGTATTAGTACTAGTGTACAAAGCCTTAAGCAACTTGGGACCAGGATACCTGAGAGAGCACCTCCTTCCCTACCAACCTGCCCGGTCACTGAGGTCATCAGAGGGCATGTTCCTGGTGGTTCCACATGGACCTATGGCCCGATTGGAGTCCACCAGAAGAAGAGCCCTCAGTGTGGTGGCCCCCTTCCTGTGAAATTCCCTGCCTTTAGAGGTCAGGCAGGCACCTGTCTAGGGCTCCTTGGAGGCCTCTCTCAGTCTAATCCAGTAGCTAAGTCCAGACACAGACAAAGGGATTCCTTTCAAAGCTTTATTCTTCTTTTACAACTTAACAACTCTACTGTTTGCAGCTAGATCTGAGCAGCACAGTACCTATGCCCTAAGTTGGAACAGTTGGTCCCCGTTTGAAAGGGAATTACTGGCAGACCCCTGAACTTAAGGACTATGGAGAGTCCCTCCCCTTTTCCCTTGGATCCTCTGGGCGCAGCCGTTGTTTGCGCGCCAACCGGGCACTATGCCTCCTTTCTGCGCCCTCCATTTGGCACTGCTCTTTGCGTCGGCGTCGCACGTCCACCAAGTTTGCTATCCGCGCTCTGTCACTCCCTGGACTGCTATCTAAGCTAGGAATGCTGGTGGGAGGAATCTCCGTCAGCTGTTGGCCCTGGGAAAGAGGAGTGCGCTCCTCTCCCAGGAGAGACTGCTCTTCCTCAGAATCAGAACTACTCTGGGATTCTATGGGCTCAGTATCCACCCTGACAGCGCCAACATTGTGTTCTTTCCGGCGCCTCCTGAAGACGTTGTTCTTTCAAGAGGCCTTCCTTGCTTGACCAGCCATGGTTTGTTGAATTCCACTTCGTTGGGATTTGTCTTTTTAAAAATGTTTTAACTTTTTAAACTCTTTTAACCATTGTTTTATTCTTATCATGTTGTTCACCGCTCCGAAATCTTCTGATGAGGAGCGGTATATAAATATTGTAAATAAATAAATTAAATAAATAAAACACCTGATAAGCAGCTGTCCAAGTCTGATTGAGAGATATTTCAGGGAAAAAAATGTAAGACTGCAGCATGTGAATGAACTTCTGGTGCCAAGAACCCAGGTTAGATGCTTCCAAGTTAGTTAGTTTAGGGCACAATCCTATGCATATTTAGACAGAAAGAAATCCTACAACTCCCAGCATGACCCAGCCAGCCACGCTGGCAAGGGCATGCTGGGAGTTATAGGACTCTTTTCTGTCTAAACATGCATAGGATTGCACCCTTAATGCATTTTTACCCCACCCTTCAACTGAAAGGGCTCACATACTTGGCTTACATATGACCAATCAAAACAAGACAACCCCTGCACGCAGCCGTCCCATTTAAATGATATGTCACAAAAGAAAAAAGCAATGGGGAGGGGAAAAGAAGAGGGAACAAGAAATGACTGAAGGTGACAAAATAAGCCAATAACCACTTGTTGACTTTTCCCTAAAGCAGGTTTAATAAACTAGCATCATCATGCAGAGGTGACATTAGGTACCCTGAAGATTTAGGAACAATTTTGCCCTCGCCCCTGTCTCCACTCCCTCACCTATTGGATAATTCCTTGGTAATGCAACTTCTTCTTTGCTAATACTTCCTTGCTCTGTGGCTTGTTAAGCTCCAGTGGGACTGCCTTCCTCCTCCTCCTCTATAATGCTATACGTCTACCAAGCAGATTCCTCCAGCTGAGGTTGGGGTGATCAAAAGCAATCGGGCTTTCAGTTCTTTTGATAATTTGAGGAAAAGCACATTTCAGGAGGTGACCTGCCAGAATTCTTTCCCTGTAGCAGGCCTGTTTGAACAGCTAAGTTTTTACTAAAGGTATTCCTTGTTTCACAAGCTTCTTAGGCATTGGGGCAATGGTCTCCTTATTCATTTATTTGCTATATTTTCTACTAGCAAACGGACCCAGCTTCGCATGGATTGGAATAACCCTTAGTCTGATACAGCAAAGCCTTTAAGCAAACACACAGCTGTGCCTGCCCCATCTGAGTGAAGCCATGCCCACTGCCCCCCCCAGGCATGCCCCCTGCCATGGTACACTCCTATAACTCCATGAGGGAGGGGTCTGTCCACTCCATTCTCCTGAAGGGGAGGCTGCCCCACAGAAGGGGGAGGGGGCAGGTGTATAACTCTGTCCCTCAGCCTATTAAATCTTCCCTGGCTTCAAACTGTATGGACTGCAAAGTGATGTGCTGGTTAGGGAGATCTGCTCCTAGTGGCTGAAAATGTAAGTGCAGGCTTCAATCACATGGACACTTTTAAATTAATTATAATTAATTAATGCATTTAAAAAACAAAATAACTCCAACGTGCACACTCCGAGTATCACCTTTGTATGCATGCCAGGTTTCAGGTGTCTGTGTTTTACGGTCTTGGCATTATGGTGCGGATGAACAGACAGATACCTTTTATTATTATAGACATTTGGACTGTATGACCAAAGTAATGAGGCAGGATGGGGGGTTTCCTTATATGGAAGAACCTGCCAGAAAGAAGTAGGCTGGTTTAGATGACCCTAATAGTTTCCAAAAATACTGTCAAAAATCCTTAATAGAATGAAAATAATGTGTCAGTAAAAGTCTTATGATGCTTCTGTGTATTGTACTCTTGTATACTGCATTGGTAAAATTATATCTTGTGTTACACTTGCTTGATGAGTACTACTGCACTGTCTGCCTGTTACGTAATAAATTTAAACATAAATGTTTTAATCAGTTCATGTCATACTGAACCACATGCAGTTTCAGAGCATGCAGTAAATATATCTAGAAACAGGGAGAAATGCCAGCTAAAGCCACTCATTCTTCTGAAGACTTCCTTCAGTTTCTCAGCAAAATGGCTTCAACAACCCACCTAAAGAAATAACTTCCAATAGCTACAGGAGTAGGGACTCTGTGACAGATTTGCAACGTGCTTGATCATCTTGGTCATCTTTTGCAGGGGGGCGGGAGGGTGGAATTGTCCTCCTGTGTGTTTTAAGCTTTTGAAATAAACTATGTTTTAAAATATTTAATAGCTTATGTTAAAGGCTTTGCAATTTAGGATTCATTTTCATTTCCCTCTTCCCCTGTTTCTTCCCAGCTCCTTGTGGTCAAAATGAAACCAGAGAGGATGGTAAAATAATCCAGCTGCCTCCCTGCAAAACAGGAGCATGGATTGTTCCTGCCATAATGGCTTGCTATCTCTTGGTTGCAAATATCCTTCTGGTGAACTTGCTCATTGCTGTCTTTAAGTGAGTTTCATATGTTCATGTGTGTGTGCGTGTCCGTTTATTTAAAAATTCAGTGCAGGAAGCACAGGAAGTAACCAGTGCAGGAAGATACCAAGTTATTGAATGAATGAATGAAACGGGATTATATGCCTGCGATGGAGTTGGGAGTACATTCACACAATTAACCACTCAGATTTGTTTTGCATTTACTCAAGGTGTAAACTCTCAAACTGGTAAAAATTGAATTACCTTTTGTTGTTGATTAATTCAGACAGTACTGTTCTGGAAGGAGAGATCTGGCTTCACCTTCTTCCTCAGGACCAAACTAGATATGATGCAGAAAAAACATGAAGTATCTCCCTTCTTCCCCCCCCCCCATATACATACATATGTGTGTCCATGCAGCTACAAGAGGTTCCAAATTTGATCAGAGCAGAAGAGTGGGCAGACGGAGGTGCTTAACCTAAGCCCATTGGCCATTTTTCTGATCAAAATTGCCTCCCTGGCTGTTTCCCATGAGTAGGAAAGCAGCTGGGGGGAATTTTGATTGGGGAAAATAGTTGCCTTGGAAAAAGTTAACCACTCCTTCATCCTGCACCACTGCACTGGCCAATTCAGAGCTGCTGTCTGGCTACATTATATAAAGAAAAACTTCAGGAGACACTTCATGTGTGTCCTGCATCATGGCTGGTTTGATCCTAAACTGTTAATTTCTACATGCAGAGAAGAATTTTGTGTGAGGAAGCGGAGGTTGGGTTAAGAAGATAAGAAGCACCCTGCTGGATCAGACCAAGGTTCCATCTTGTCCAGCATTCTGTTCACAGTGGCCAATCAGCTGTCTGCGGGAAACCCTCAAGTAGGACATGAGTGCAGCAACACCCTCCTGCATGCGACTACTGGTGTAGCAACTTGTGTATATAGGCATACTGCCTATGTACAGAGAGGTTTCAGAGAAGAAGTCAAATTTGACATTCAGCTGAACTTCATGTTCACAAGCTGGTACTGAGTCAGGTTGCCCCCCACTAGTAGAGGTTGCCTGCAACCAAGGCAACCATCACCCAGCATTCTTGGACATCGGCCAAGGCCCCATACCAGCAGGGTCTACCAGTGCTGATTCCTGCTCTCGGCTCTCTCCCCAGGGAGCAGGGGACTATGAACTGCCATTTAAAACTTCCCACGATGCCCTGGAGCAAAGCTACATCAAGCACATTACAGGGAATTTAACATGGCAGCTAGTAGCCACACCCAAGAGTGGCCCACAGAGGGCACTTTGCCAAGGGCCTCCTCAGACATGGAGCCAGCCATACCTGCACCTGTAATTCTTGTGGATTGGACAGTAAACCCATCCCTAAAAACTGTTGCTTTGCTAATTTTTACCTCTTTCACTGGACCCAGCACATCATTTCAAACAGGTGTTATGTTGAAATCTAAGATTAAATTAGGTTCTTAGATTATCTCAGGGATGTGGGAGCACAGCAGACACTGCTCCTCCCCATGCCACCAAATATGATGGTAGCCCGTGTGGGCAGCGTGCATGCTACAGCTCCTGCCCAGGCCAATTTTAATCATGTTTTCCAGGCACTCTGTGTGGGCTCCTCTTATCTGCTGCAGCCTTCTCATGTTATTTCAGTGTTGTGGGCGGGAGTGGTGCTGTTGTTACTCCCACACTACTGAGGTAATGTAAGAAGAACACAGTCAGACCTGACAAAAAGAATGTCTTTGAAGTAGGTGACACAACAGTTATACTTGAGAAGATTACCGTGGTTCTAGTTTTATATCTTATTCTGACGGCCACATTATATATTACTTTTTTAGATGTACTCCTAAGAGTTTTAAAGTATAAAACCAAAAATATAATGTGTGAGTGAGACAAGCAAGTGTTTGAAAACACTGCTATCCTGTGGTACATCAGACAGCCAGGATTGACTGCAGGTCGCTATCGTGCAGACACCCACGTTTGCTGCTTTGTAATCCGTTTTAGATATGGAGTGGTATACAAATATTGTGAAAGAAAGAAAGAAAGAAAGTGGAATGGCCCCAATATTGCAAATAAAACCTTAGAAAGCAATTCTCTTTATCAGAGCACATTTTCTTCTTCTCTTCCTTTTTTAGTAACACATTTTTTGAAGTTAAATCTATATCTAACCAAGTATGGAAGTTTCAGAGGTATCAGCTTATTATGACGTTCCATGAAAGACCAGTCTTACCCCCTCCGCTAATCATCTTTAGTCACATGACTATGATATTTCAACACATATGCTGTAGATGGCGGAAACATGACAGTGACCCGGATGAAACAGACTACGGCCTGAGTAAGTTCCATGAAGCTTATCCTTGGCAGATATGGAATAAGTATGGCAGACCTACTCAGATTGACCCGACTACCTCTATGAGTTTAGAGAGCAGTTAAGGATAAGAACAAGGGCACTGGCATAAGGGACAACTTGTGTACACAGTCACTGGTGTGTGTGTGGGGGGGGGGGAGAGTAGACAAAGACTTGGTACTGGGAGGTACTATTCACACAACCAGCTAATCGTATTGGGAAATGCCTGTGCAGTTTGGCATTGTGGTGGCAAACAAAGTGGGCCTTTGGTTGAGAGGTATGATAAAACCACTTCATATGTACCTACCTTTACATTCACCAAGATCTATAGGCAGCTCTTTATACCAGGTAAGACTAACTGCCCATCTAACCCAGTATTGTCTACTCTGACTGGCAGCAAGTCTCCACAGGTCTCATAAAGAGAATCTTACCCATCACCTGCCACCTGATCGTTTTAACTGGAGATGGCAGGGATTGAACCTGGGAGCTTTTGCATGAAAAGCATGTGCTCTGACACTGAGCTATAATCTCTTCTATGATTGATAACAGCAAAACAACGAATTAACCATAAAAATAGCAATAAAACAGAGTAAATAAAACTACAACAAAAGCAGCAATAAAATATCAAGAGTTAAAATGGGGGAAAATTAATCATTAGTTATCTCAATACCCTCCAAAACAAGTTTTAATTTGCCATCTAAAACTCAGTATAGAGAGTGCCAGGGAAACTCTAGAAGGAGTTTCAGTGTTGAAAAGTCTCTGTCCCATATACTAACTCATTGTACAGGAGACACAGAGCAAGGTCGCCAAAGATGACTTTAGTCAAAGTCACTGATACCTTCATGTGGGAGAAGTTAGCTCTTCAAATATCCTGGTCCCAGATCACCTAGCATTTTAAATGTCAAAACCCAACGTTATTGGTCAGTATCCAATGGCGTCATTCCGCAAACTCAAATTGCACTAGCAGAGCTCTGCTTAATCTTTCTGTTGCACAAGCGGTTGTGTATTATGCTTGTGTATTACACTTCTGCAAACACTTGAGCAAGCAGTTGCACAACCATGCTTGCACAAACATAACTCTAGTTGGATTCTCCTCTTACACATAGTTCAGAACCTAGTTTCCGCTAGTGCAACTTCATTTGCACTAGCAGAATGACCTAGTTGGATACTGCCTTTTTTTAAAATCACATTGTTTGGCCCATTGAGCATTTTTAATGGGAAGGCAGCATACAAATGTCTATAATAAATAAATCTAATCTGTTTGTTGCCAAGGCACGAGTGATCATGTCTAGTTCTTTGTTGAACTCTTACACTAGCGGAACAACTGACACTGCAGTCCCAAACTACACAGACATCTCTTCACGACAGCTACTTGTGAACGTAATAATCACCAGTGAAGAGCTCCGTCAACACCTACATACACACCCCCACACACACATTGACCCTCAGGCCCTTAGTGATGGGACGTGTTGTTTCTCCTACCTCAGCCTTTCCCAACCTGGCATGCTGGCAGGGAATTATGAGAGTTGTAGTCCAACACATCTAAAGGGCACAAGGTTGGGGAAGACTGCCCAGCTCTTTCCACCCCCCTCCCTCTGACAAGGACAGGGGCAAGAAGAGAACAAAGTAATGGAGTCCAGTATCAAAGAAAATGCTACTTAGACCTGTATGGGAACATTGGCTATATAAAACTGCTTTTCAGAATCAGACATACCCTGGAATCCATAGGGTTGAGATGTATAAGGATGCACATCTAGAAATTATTGTAATTATCTCCAGGAGGTTTCTTTGCCATTTCAAGTCCACAAAAGTGGCAGTGTTTTATGATAATAGCTAATTAATTGCTTTTAACTGCTGCTTTGTCATTGCCTCGTATGTCTTCTAGAGCTTTTTATAACAGACGATGAATTGAAGAAAGTTCATGATTTTGAAGAACAATGCATAGAAGAATATTTCAGAGAGAAAGATGATAGATTCAATTCTTCCAATGATGAAAGAATCCGTGTTACCTCTGAAAGGTGCACAACTTTTGGTTTTGGTTCCCTACAGGGTGCATATTTTGAAATTTGTCAGTCTTAACATTTCTAGTCACCTTCCTGTTATTTATATTGTTCTTTAATATTTTACTGCCTAGAGACTAGCAGTTGTCAAAAGCTGATAAAACGTTCATGAAATCTTTTGCAAAAACTAAGTTATTTATGCTGGAAATTGATGGATTTTTTTTAACCAAGTCATGTTTCCAAATCAAAGCCCTAGAGTGCAATCCAAAATGGGTACCTTAGGAACAAACAAAATGTTTGCTTGATGTGTATATGTAGCTAATATCATGTTTTCCCTTACCTAATTACAGGAAAGGTGTGTGTGTGTGTGTGTGTGGTGGGGGGAATCATTACAGGGAATGTAGCACACAGGGAAGTGAAGCTTATTTCTTCCCTTCCCAATGCAATTGGAGCCGATTCCCCCTCCCCCCCCCTCAACACACACACACAACCCAGTTATAATGCATAAGGGGAAAAGTTCTATTGGTGCCAATTGGGACTTTTTCCTAAGCATTCTAGCCACAAAGGCAGGGGACAGGGGCAGCAATTTTGGCTCTGATCATGCTGGGGAGGGAAGATACGTGCATCCCCTCCCCATGCTCTGGATTCCCTGTAATTATCACCTCCTCCCCACACCTCTAATTAAGTAAGGCAAGACCTGATCATGTCACTGCAGAGCTATGCATCAAGCAAACATCCAGTTTGTTCCTTAGATGTACCCAAGCACCCCGACATGCCTTGAGGATGCCACACTTCTTTTTCCCTTCTGGCTTGGGGGGGGGGGGGGGCTGAATTGAAAAGCCACTCCTGAATTTCAGGATCAATTTCTTTGTTGTGTTGCTGGGCTGCATGGAATATGATTTTAAAACAGGAGATTCAAGAGAGTAGTATCCAATGGAAGTCTAACTTAAGTCCCATTAATTTCATTGGCTCTACTCTTAAGGAGGACTAACACTGGATACAACCCAGAAACCCCACTGCAAATTGAGGCCTCACTCCATGGCTCTTTGGATTGCAGCCCTAGAATGTAAATGGCCAAGATATGAGCTGAAGACCCAAAGAGAGAGAGAGAGAGAGCTCCACAATCCATTGAACCTTGGGCTGGAGGTCTCCCGCAGTTTTTCCCAGTTATCCCGCCTTAAGAAATATTGGAGATAAGCTGGAATATTTTAAAAACCCACTATTTCTGCAGTGTATAGTGCCAGCATACCATGATAATTCTGCCATTAGATCGTGGTGTTTCATTGAAAAATATAGAAAGCTCGAGTAAGGTTGCTGAGAAAGACCGTTTTCAATTCCATATCATTTTCATCATCTAAAGGAGCCAATCCTAATCACGCCACGGAAACAGAAACAAAATGGGGCTATGGGATTTTCCGTTAATGTAGAGACACGCTTAATCAATCAAATCTAGCCCATTTAGAACAGTAGAGAGAACTGCAGATGCTTGGACCTACAGAAAGGGTTGTGCAAGAGCTTATAAGGCAAAAATGAGTTTTATCTATTCCAATTACCATTATATACACTTTTAGTATTACTGTGAGTTTAGGGTGTCATTGTTTCTGCAGGATATATTTCCCAGTGAAAGAATAGTTGCCATCAGATCAATTTTAGATGAATTAGGTACTGCTCCAGGCTATTGGCAATTTTCCAAAATGTGTGAAGTCCTGCACTGTATAACTGTATATTTTTCATTATTTTCATAAATCAGACTGCCTTCCATGGGTCTGGTTATGATTACAGAACTTTCAGCATTTAGCCCATAAGAAAATGGAACCAGCATTCATACCGCATGAATCTAAAGTCTTCCAACATACTTATATTCAGAATCGAAATGTGTAGCTCAACTATTAAAACTTAATCTGATTTTTTTTTTCAAGTTTGACTTGGATACATAGCTTAGAAGAAACCTCTTTGTCAAATAAAGAACTTCATATATTTAAAGCATAGTTTTCTAAAGACTCAGCCTTCTTGATTTTTTCCGTAATTCATCAGTCAGCTTTTCTAATATATTGTATATCTTCATAATATCAGGAAAATACAGAATGTTTCATTGTAAAGGTGTGCAATATTTTAAGCCACAGCCTATAAAAGCTGTCATTTTTATTTTCATAATAGAACACTTACAACATTTTTAAAAGAGAATAGTAATGATTAGGAGCAAAATCTAAATTATTATGTTTAACATTTTTATAGGATAACTTGAGGTGCTTACAATGGGTGGATTTATTATTCCAGTAGGCTGATCACCTCTGTGGTAAAAATAGTTTGGCCAAAAAGAAAGAAAAAAGCATCAAACTCCCCTGTATGATTATCAGTACATTATCAGCATAATAATTATATTGCCATCAATATTCCCAGTCTGAAATCCATATTAGTGTAATACCTTTATTAGGCCAACTCAAAGATCACAAAAAAATGTGCAAGCTTTCGAGATCTCGAGATCTCTTCATCAGGCAAAATGTTACAAAAAACAGGTTGGCGGGTGAGGGGGGTGGAATAGGGAAAGGAAAAGCTGACTAGATGTTGTAGTCAGGATGTCTGCATAGTCAGAGTCTTAAGATGATATGGAGGAGAAGGGGTTGGAGATGTTCAAAATGGCCTCTGCCAGGGGGTGGTCAGTACATCAAACTAACCTTCTTGCCCTGTTTGACATTAACAGTGCTTTTCTTTTTCTTTTGTAGGGTAGAGAATATGGCCATGCGATTAGAGGAAGTGAATGAACGAGAGCACTGCATGAAGGCTTCACTTCAGACTGTAGACATCCGGCTTGCTCAGTTGGAAGATATGATAGGACGAATGGCTACAGCGTTAGATAAGCTGACCGGAGTAGACAGGGGAGAGGCCACTAAGATACGATCTCGGACATCCTCTGACTGTACTGACACAGCCTACATTGTCAGACAGAGCAGCTTCAACAGCCAGGAAGGGAACACTTACAAACTTCAGGAGAGCATTGATCCTACAGGGGAGGAGTCAGTGTCACCGACCTCTCCTACAGTAACGCCCCGCTTGCGAAGTCACTCCTTCTATGCAGTGAATATGAAGGACAAGGGCGGGCTGGAGAAGTTTGAAAGCATTTTTAAAGAACGGTCCCTCAGCCTCCATCGTGCGAGTAGCTCTCACTCTGTCTCAAAAGAGCAAAAACTACCCGTAGTGCCTACAAGCACTCTGTCAATTGCCCCAGACTCCAGAAAGCCTTCCTCTTGCATAGACATTTATGTCTCTGCCATGGATGAGCTGCAGTCTGGCATAGAGCCCCTGGACAGTTCAGTGAACATTCTTGGGACTGGAGACCCTGCAGTCCACGCTCAGATAGCTTCCAGCGTTATCTCAAGTAGTGCTTATGTCAGCGGTAGTCCTGGTGACAGAATTTCAGGCAGGAGTATTGATTATGAAGACCCCTCTTCGATGGAAACAAGAGTGTTTTCTTCAGACTACTCACAAATCACAGACAGCCAAAACCCGTGGGAATCTGACCCTCCTCTGTACCATACCTTAGAGCGCTCGAAAAGTAGTCGATACCTAGCTACAACCCCATTTATTTTGGAGGAAGCACCTATAGTCAAATCTCACAGTTTCATGTTCTCTCCTTCTCGGAGCTATTTCAGCAGCCTTGGAGTGCCGGTCAAGACAGCAGAGTACACCAGCATTACGGACTGCATAGACACAAGGTGCGTCAGTGCTCCTCAGACCATTGCAGAAAGGTCCAGCTTCCCTGGAATTCATGGAGACAAAGTGGATGACTTAGGATGCTGCCATCCAGAAAGGGAAGCAGAACTAAGTCACCCAGGCTCTGACAACGAGGATACCGAAGCCAAAGACAAAAAAGCGGTTTCCTTGTCATCTCAAGATAGCAATACATCTAGAACATTGTCTAACAATATCCCTCTTCCAAAAATAGAGCGGGCCAACAGTTACTCTGCAGATGAATCCAGCTTGCTGTATGCACACACACGGAAAAGCTACTCCATCAGTGATAAACTTGACAGGCAGCGCAATGCAACAAGCCTCCGAAACACGTTCCAGAGGAGTAAGTCATCCAAACCAGAGAACAGGGGGGACACCTTGTCAATGAG
Source organism: Heloderma suspectum (assembly GCF_057233095.1). Lineage (NCBI taxonomy): Eukaryota > Metazoa > Chordata > Lepidosauria > Squamata > Helodermatidae > Heloderma > Heloderma suspectum. The sequence goes on from NC_139459.1 coordinate 101,621,087, forward strand.
AAGACTCTCTAGAACAGGTGCCTTCCATAGCTTTGAGAGCAAGCACAGTTAAGAGATAACATGTGCATGACAAGAAGAATTGTCTGAGCTTTCCAGTTCTTTTCTTTAGGAAGATGAAGTAACCTCAGACCATGATATGCCAGCAATAGCTGGCATTTGCCACCAGTCAAGTTAGCACTTTCGTAATCTCAAAGTCAAGCACTGAGGTTCTGTATCTTGACCTAGTTGGCATTTGCACTTAATGGGGGTGGGGGTGGGAGGCATTATAGAGACATTAGTTTTAAAAACCTTTACGACATCATTCATAGATGGGTGAATAATTTAAGAAATCTGCCTTTCAAAATAGGGATAGATTGTTTTAAAAACAGAAACAAAAGAATGTGCATACCAAGACAGTATTTTAATTTTGATTCTGTTGACCTTTATACCAGTACCATCTTTGTGATGGCTGGTGAAGGAAATCTTTGTATTATTCTACAGAGACCAAAAGCAAACCAGTCTTTAACTTTCCCCAGTCTTTTCACATCCCTATACTTCTGCCTGATCATTGAAAGATAAATTAGTTGAGCACACCCTCACAGTTTACCTGTCTTTTTTATTATTTTCTTTTTGTATTATTTGTAGTGCCACAAATGTTTGTATTTTCAAGAAGAGAAGAGATGCCTTTTGTATAGCAGCATGAAGGAAAGGGAACAATTTAATAATTAGTCATGTGGTTTCCTGTATTAAACAGGCTTTTTAGCACAGTTGAGCAAGCTCAGGATGAATGTAATTAAGGTGAATAGTAAATATTTATTTTTTTAATCACACATATCATCAATTTAGAAAGTATTTCATAGAACTGTCTTAAAATGTTGTGGTGAGAAGGTGAAAATAACAGCAGAACTGACATCACATTCTCACTGTTCTGTGCAACATTTTCATATTTTCTTCTTTTTTTAGTATTTGCATTAATTGTGGCTTTTTCTTTCATTCTTTGTCACTGCCATGTTCTTCTAAATATTCCACCATTTAGCTGCCATAGTTTCATGTCAAGGCATGTTGTACCTGGACATTTCAATATTTATAAAATATCATACGAAGTACTGTATATTTATTATGTGGTCTGATCTCAGAGGAGCACAGAACAACTGAAGAAGTTGAATGATGTTCTTCTCTGACAAAACAAAGGTTTTCGAGGTGAAAGCGCAAAGTGAAATTAAGATTTCTGATCACTGCAAAAGCCATTTCTTTAAGTATGCTTCCATTGTATAGAAAGGCAACATAGAAAGACAATAAGACCGTGCCCTAGAATGCAAGAGCCAGTCCTGCCCCGGCTCCTTCAGGCCTACTGTCCGTCGGTGTTTGCAATAACCCTCTAGAGTGGGTTGCAAGGATGAAGTGTGGTTCATACTGTTAATGGGATAATACAGCAAATAGATCACAGTGCCCTCCAGAAGAAGGAAATCTTAATCATGAAACATTTTAGATGAATAATTCAGTTATTACTTCATAATATACTACCCACCATACGTTTGTGTCACGCTGCATTGTTGCTGATAATATATAGGTGAGGTTTTCAAAACAGATTTTTAAGATTATACTGAACAGCTATTTACTGAAATCCTTTGGGCAGTGTAACCATCTCAGCCTAAACATTTATGTGTAAGCACTCTTCCAGAGGACAAAGCACCACAGAGCCAGGGGCAGGCAACCTGTTGCCCTCCAGATGTTGTTGGGCTCCAGTCGCAGCCAACACGGCCAATGGTCTAGAAAGAAGGGAGCAGTTCAAAACATATGGAGGGCACCAGAATAAGCACACAACTCTGACAGTCTGCATGGCTCTAGTTTATCTGAAACTAGGCAGGGGCAAAGAGGGAAGCATTAAGAGCAGCAGCACTTTTTGAACACAGTTTTATGTCGATTTCAGTTACACAATGCAATGCAACTCCCCCCACTCTTTTGAGTTCTGTCCTACCCCATTATCAACCCAGCTGCTATTCTATCATTTAGCCAGTTGTTTTTCAGGGTATGCTTTTCTATAACATGATCTTGCCACCACAGATCAAGGAAACTAGAAATGCTAAGACAGGTCTAAATGCATGGCAAATATGACTTAAAATGTGCTGATTAATTAAACATCCATGCACAAAGCAATTTTCTTTGGCATTCTGTATCAAATGTCCAACTTTACCTCAGAATTTGTGACTAACTACATGTTATACGAACACTTGTGTGAGAGCCTTGATGCTTCTGTATGTGGGTTTTAGAAAAGCAGCTTTGGGAAAGGATAATTGAGAGCAGAGAAACCGTGGTAGTGGAAGTAAGCACTTTCCCCATCCACCCTATTCCCCACTTCAAGTTGCCCCTAAAGTGGTTTTTCTCCCCACCCAGGGGGGGTTTAAAATATATGTTTACTGATGCCACCTTTTCTTTTTAAAAAAACAACAAAATGGCATATGGGTTCTAATACATGCATTTGCATATGGTTTGTACTTAATCTGTACCCCAAGGATTTCCATTAAGGAGTTCTTTACATGATGCTTTTCCAATTGTAATACTTCTAAGGCCTTCTTTCATACTCACCACAATCATTGCAGTGTAGGACTAGACCCTAATATGCATTGTGAGGTGCTTCTAACGCATTTTTGATACTGTTCCCGAAGTGTATAAGGATACTATTTTAATTATATATGTTGAACTAGCCCTATTGTGATTTGGTCAGAATACAATGCCATTCTGACTCAATTCTGCTTTGGGCCTAAGTCCAGAACTGGATCAGGGACTATAATGTAAAAGTATTCCACACATTTTTTTTCAAACTGCAGAATGGTTGTGTTTAACCTGAAATATTACCTATGTGAAAGGACTCTTAACCTGCTTTCATAAAAGTCACTTAAATGCCCTTTTGAATGTCTTTAGTGATATCACACCAATCTTCACTAATTGATCTAGGTGACAATACTGTTGTGCCTCTAGTCATACTACTGTCACCATATTATAAAGACCAGTCCCCAATATGACAATAAATTAACTAATTCTACCTTTTCCAGCCCATTTACTGGTGTGGGAGAGGGCAAGCCTCAGCAGGAGAGCCGTTGCCTATACTTTCTATGGTAAAAATGGCAATCAGCAACTTGGAATGCACATCTTTAAAGACTTCTTCATGCCTTTAAGTGCTTGCTTCAATATTCTTCTTGGGAACCTATTCTGAAATACATATGAACACAAACGGTGTCATGTATGAACTGTACACATGTGTATAAATACTGGCTTTTGTTGATAAAGCCATATAAATGTGCATTTTTTCATGAATTACCGTGAATGTTCACATGAATTCCAAGAACAAAAATTATTCCTGTGTACAACAAATGGTATTTTAAGTGGTCTTTAAAGAACGTCTGTTCATAGGATCAAGAAAGTAGGCATCCCCCAGATAAAGAAAGAGTGAAGCGGCTGGGCCAAAGCCGAAAGGACACTCAGCCATGGATGTGTCTGGTGGTGAAAAGAAAGTCCGATGCTGTAAAGAACAATATTGTTTAGGAACCTGGAATGTAAGATCAATGAATCAAGGCAAGCTGGAGGTGGTCAAACATGAGATGGCAAGATTGAACATCAACATCTTGGGAATCAGTGAACTAAAATGGACAAGCATGGGTGAATTTAATTCAGGTGACCATCATATCTACTACTGTGGGCAAGAATCCCTTAGAAGAAACGGAGTAGCACTCATAGTCAATAAAAGGGTGGGAAAAGCAGTACTGGGGTACAATCTCAAAAATGATAGAATTAAACAGGCTCCTTTCTAGAATTAGTCAAATTTTAAAATGTCTCTCATTTTTCATACACTATCAATCAGATTCATAAGTTAAAAAAAAAAGTGAGGGACAAAATTGCATTCTTTATGTTACTTGTGAAAGCACATTTTCACTCTTCAGGTTAGCACACATAAACACTTTAATCAGCAAGACTACCAATTAATGTTCTATTGTTTCACCTCAGATCTTTTTTGCTGAGAAAATACAATGTGCAAGGAGTCCTGACAGTTAATTCAGTATTAGTTTACAGTTAGGCTATTCCCAAACACACCAAGGCTGTATAAAAATCAGAATACAGCATTTTATTAAACTAGAGCTTGAACTTGGAATCAGGAATCTTTGGCTATGTTCATATCTATGCTATCAAACAGCAGGAATTCATTCCAGCAGCAATTCAGCAGTAAAATACTTGCCTCTTTTTTGTCTGTACTGCCAACTTACTAGGGGTTAAAGAAAAATTCCAGTACTTTAGTACTTCACTGCTAGCATAAACTATTTTACTGCTTGCATAAACTACTTTCTGAGAGAATAGGTGTGAATGTATCCTTAGTTTCCATTTCTGAAAATGTGTTATGTAGATATACAGTAGGTGGGACACACAAAATATGTATTGAAACAAGCTGTGTGATTATGAAACACAGTTTTCCAGGAATTGTTCCCATTATCTCAGAACCATGCCTCTTCTGATCCCGCTGTGAATACTTTCTGTATTTCAGGTTTTGTATACTATGAGCTCCCCATTTTGAGTATTCAGTACAATCCACTGTATTAGCTTCTAAAGGAGAGTCAAGAAACCATGCAGTCTTTTATCTTATAATCACAGCTTGTGTTATGTATAAAGTAAAGCTTCATTTAGCCAAATGGCTGCAGGGTGGAAGAGATCCTAAATGTCTAGGTCAGTTTAGATTTACTGCCTATAACCTTTGGTCATCGCAATATTGTCTGGATTAGTGCTAATCAAACATTCAGGAGGGCCACATTGACATGAGATTAAATGGGAGAGCACCAGTAGGTTTGGAGAATAAGATGGGTTGGTGTGTGTGTGTGTTTTAAAATAAGGGGAGACCACTATTGTATGTATTTTCTGCTATGTTATAAAATACTCTGTCCCATGTATAATCCAATATGGTGACGATATGTGATGGTATTAGTGAACGTTATAGAACAGCATTTGACTTTGCCCTATATAGTCATACCTTTATACAGCACATATAACGTTCAATAATACAGAACATGTTACACTGAACAACAGGCTCTGCTAGCCACATTGCCAGCATATCTATATCTATATCTATTGAAAAATAATATGCATTTCTTGGGCAAGGAATCACAATCTGTAGCTGCTATGTGTTTCACTTTCTTCTGTATAGCTCCACTGTCACTGTCTATGAGCCGGCATCTAATTCTCTAATGAGCCACTGTGAGCTGTGATAGATATGTTGTGATAGCGTGAAAGAACAAACTGGCATGTTATGCAAAAGATAAGATAATTAACTTTAAAGTAATATTTTAAAACTCAGTTGAATTAGCTGTTTGTTTACAATATATGCTGGACAATTAAGGAAGCAGTGTACAGTATTTTTAAAATATTTTCATATAGTGATCCATTCTGTTGTTTCCAGTTTTAAGTGATGTTATTCTATAGTTGGGTATACACTCGTACTAGATATTGAATTATAACACATTATTCTTTCACAATAATAGTGTGATAATGATTGAAATTGTTTCTTCTTCCTTAAATTTCAGTCTTATTTTGTGCCAATGAAAATGCATGCATTGTTCCATTAATTCCTTTGGACTATTATGAGGTTTAACATTTCAATATTGCCTGCCTGTAACAATGAATCCAGTTAGAATGAATTAACAATTTTGGACTTTTACATTCTTTTCCAATATGTTCAATTTAATTAAATTGATTTTAACAGCACTTTAATATTATATGAAATGAAGTATTGAACAGTGTAGATCTTGAACTTACCACATTTCTGATTGACATAATTATATGGTTTGGAAATAAAGCACTTCATTACTAGTTTTAGCATAGCTCTGTTATCAAGTAGTAGCAAGCTGCAAATTACTGAAATTGTAACAAATGTCAGTAACAAAATAAAACCCATAAATCCACATAGCAAAATCACTGAAGAGACTGGAAATTAAGCTTTCGTATGATTTTTGAAATTTTGGGGAAGATGTATGTGTGTCTGTGTATAGGGTATGTGCTTCTTTCTCAGGGTTTAGGTGTCTTAGGAAACATAATTGTAGGAGAGAAGGCAGGTAAATATTTTAGCTGCCCAGCTTGTGATAAATGTAGGAATTACACATATTCAACTTTGCAAGCCAGTACTCATGTAATAAAGTGCATACTGGCATAGCACAGAGCCTTACAACCCCATCCTAACATTTGCTGCATTAAGGAAAGCCAACGTCGTACTGAGCTCACAGGAACAGTGTATTGGCTTTGTAGGGAGATGTGGCAGTGCAAATGTTTAGGATCAGGTCAAGGATGGGATCTTCCAGTTAACTGCTTTAGAGGGACCCCACTGATGTCAGGGGAACCTTGATGGAAGAAGATGGTTTGAAGATAAAAACATCTAGTTCCTGCCGTTGAAAAGAGATGACCCATTCCCACTCCCACCCCAATCGGTCTCTCCAAATTAAATATTCACAGTTTGACAAGCTTGGCTGAGCCCAGTGAGATGGGATATAAATGTTACTGAAAACTATTAACTCAAGCTTTTAAACAAACAAAAATAGCTTTGTTCTACATTCTCAGGTTGTTGCTTTAGTGGATTCAAGAATCAGAATGAGACTATGACCAATGCATTCTTAGATTCCAACAGTCCAATATCAGGGTCTGTATCTCTGGCCCACCTAACATTTTTTTTAAACTCAGCATATTTGCACAGACATGCCCATTTGAGAGAAAAGAATTATATCAGATTAATAATTATATCAGTATTAGAGTCCAATGCTATGGATGTTTAGACAGAAAAAAAGTCCTACAACCCCTGGCTGGTGCATGTTGGCAGCTGTGGGATTTTTTTTTCTGTCTAAACATCTATAAGAGTGCACCATTAATCTATATATGAAGATATGAACATTTTAAAAGTATCCACATGGGAGCACTTCTCTGATCTTGCACCTTATTTCAAAGGACAGTCAACATTCCAAAGCTTCAGAGCCTATAGAACACTCCAAAGAAATAATCCAAAACTTTGAAGCGGCCCTTATGTTATTATATATTCCTGACAACCCTAATCCTACATCTCAGATGGAATAGCGTAGAGGACAATTAAAGATGATATGCTGTGGGAGTGCATTCTATCCCTGGGGTCTCCCAGCATGGTGCCTGAGAGCACCAGTGTGCCTGCAGATGCTTATCTTGGTGACCCCAGGCTTCCTGTCCCTCCTGATTTTTATTTCATTTCTTAAGATGTATTAATTATTATTTTAACCAGGACACCACTATGCTGCAAGGAGAAGGGCTGCCCCCCAGCACCATCTCCATTTCAGTTCAAAAGAGCTGTTTTGTGTTTGGGAACTTAGACCCTACATCTGCCTTGTACTTAGGTTCTTGGGCAAGTTGCTTTTCATTTAGCCACACCAGTTTTCCTTCTGGGAAATAAATGTTTGTGACTGGCCATGTCTGCCATGGCAGCTATTTTGTGAATGGGCAATCCCCTGCCCCCATTGCATTTATTTTGTGAGAGTGCTGAGAACACACACTCAAAACTCCAAATGTGCCCACCAACCCAAAAGTGTTGGGGACCCCTGATATCCATTCTACCTCCACTGCATTAGAAATCACATTGTTGTCTCTAAATCCAAATGATTTGTACCTAAAAAGCATGAGGCTTGGTTTTAATGACATTGTTTTTACTTACTCATTAGATTACTCTGGATATCAATCTGTGCCCATTGTTTCCTTTCTCTGCACAGAGTAGCCTTTAGGTGAAAAACTGGAGCAAGTCTGTTGTCTTTAATTGACACATGCCCTAATCCAGAGTTCAATGTGTATTTCTGGATAAGCTATCTCCCATGAAATTAACAGAAACTATTCTGACTGAGGAAACTCTATGTGCTCATCCAGAGGTCTTGAGCATGAAGCAGATACTTGAGTATGGGCAATAATTTGGATGTTCCTCAGTATAGCTGGAAACACTTTTGGGACCTGATGGTTCAGCTCTCCGCTGCTTTATCTGTTTGAACAGGATAGCTTCAAGCTAGAGGAACTGAGGTTGCAATCCCGTTCATGCTCCCATGAGAATAAATCCTATTGAAGACAATGGGACTTATGTCTCAGAAACCATCTGAGGATTGCACTGTGAATCAGCGAAGGCACCTTATGGAATTAGCCTTTAGATTAGACCAGCCTTATTCAACTGAGATTGGCATGAAAAGCGTGGGTGTCCTTATCCTTCTGTTTAAAATGGAAGGCATTTGCTTCTGCCACTCACCAAGAATAAAAGAATTCTCACTCCTTTAAATGCATCATGCATGACAATTGGAAAATGCTTGACAGTGTTGCAAAATGGGCACAAAGTATTGTATTTTAAATGTTAACAATAGTTGAATAATAACTGAAATATTGTGGAATTATGTATGCAACAATGAGATGTACTAAAGGGATATCTTTTCTTTGACCACTGCATCTGTCCAATGCACGGGGAGCTTCTGTGCTATTATTGCTGTCTGGAACAGTGTTTGCAACCTACCCCAACAGTTATACTAGCAGAATTGTCATTTGAAAACATATTACACAAAAATAGCTTATTAAAACAACCAATAAAAATGTAATTTTTAAATTATTTCCTAGAAAGATTTATTTGTTCTATCATTAAATACATCTATATCTGTCTAGGAGAATGGTCCTTTTAAAGTTCTACTGGATTCACAATGCACTTTTAGGTTGTATTTTTAGATATGTAATAAAAAGCAGAAGTTGGCAGTTGCTGCTGCAGTAGAACTTTTGAAATTTCTGTAACAAACGTTTTGCAATAAAAAGGGATGTGGTTTAAAACATGTCTGCAGCTCCCTCGTACCATTTTTTGTGTTGAGTTTTCAAAATCCAGATCAAACCATAGAAAGTTCTGTTTCCACCCACTGAACTCCATCATTCTTAATCTATTTCTGACTGCTCCAGGCATGTCTGATTTCATAAGTGGTCTGCATTTGTAAAACTCCTACCATGTGCTATGTTTTGAGCTTAGTAGGAAGACAAGACATGTGCTCTCTCTGGGTGTTCAAGAAAAATATATATTTAAAAATAGATATTTCTAAGTAAGAGCATGGCATTAACTTTCACTTACCTTTTGCCTTACCATGTATCAAACAGTCCCTAATAATAAAAGAGGATGAGTGTCTGTCCGTCCATCACCGCCATAGCTCTAAGATTGTGAAACCTAGAACCTGAAACTTGGCATGCATACTAAGGGGACCCTAAGGCTGTGCACCTCAGGGTTATTTTGTTTTTAAAGTGCTTAATTAATTTTATTTACTTTTAATGTGTCCAATATGTCCACAGGGTTGCAGCCTGCAATAAAATATTTGGTCACTAGGGGAAGACTTCCCTAAGCAGCACATAGCTTTGCACTCCTGCAGTTTCAAACCAGGGGACAATAGTAAGCAGAGGGACACAGTTACCTGCCTGCCCACCCTCCACTGTGGGGCAGCCCTCTCTCAGGGAAATGCAGTGGACAGGTTCCTCCCTTAAGGGGCTACAGGAGTGCACCTGGCAGGGGCTGTACCTAGGGAGGCCAGCAGGCACAGTGTGACCAGCTCTCTGACATCTGTTTAGCTCTGACATAGGTTTTCTTGAAGGTTTCACTGTATCAAACTAAGGGATATTTAGTAGGCTGAGGGTCAGCATTAAATGCCTACTCAGTCCCTTCCCCTGCTGTTGGGCAACACCCCCCCCCCCCCGGAAATGGAGAGAGAAGACCTTTCCCTCAAGGGGCTATGGGGATGCACCATGGCGGTCTGTGCCTATGGGTGCCAACAGGCATAGCTTCATTCAGCTGTTTCACTGTGACTGCACCCCACAGACTCACACAGATTCTGCTTTCCAAATAAACCTACTTTTTATTTAAAGAAAGCTGCTGAGCTTTCTCAGGCAGTGACCTTTCTCTCTCTCCTCCGGCCAGAAGCAGTGGGTGTTGCCCTCAGCCACTTCCTGATTCCTCCCAGAAAGCGCAGTCCACTCAGGCTGAATCCAGTACTTCTTTTACATCCCTCCAATTTTTAGATTGTCCCTCATTCAAAATCATGGCCAATTCTTCTGTTGCTTTCTTTAGAAGTCTTCTGTTAAGTCTTAGTATTTATCCACTGTCCATCTGTACCTTATATGATTGTGGTTTCGGGATGTACGAAAATTCCACCACGGATCTCGGGGAGGCCGAATGCCAGTGCATTCGGCCCCCCAAAATCGGTGGCAGAACGGCCCACCCCCCACCCCCCCTGGGACCAGACTTACCTTGGGCGGATCTTCCTGGCGGTGGCGGCTCTGGCGGTGGCTCCAGCGGCGGGGTGGCGGCGGTGGCGGCAGCCGGTCTTCTGACCAGCTGCCGCCACCATTTCCAGTTTAAAAAACAAAACAAAAAAATGTGATAGGCTACGTAAAGATTTACGTAGCCTATCACGGCTAGGTTAAAAAAAAAAACTTGATAGGCTACATAAATGTTTACGTAGCCTATCACGGCTGACTTTAAAAAAACAAAAACAAAATGCGCGTACGCAAATGGGGGCGGCCATGGCCGCCGCCATTTGTGTTCCTTATTTTGGCACGTCTTAGTCTACATAAACATTTACGTAGACTAAGACGGCGAAAATAAGGGGAACGCAAATAGTGTAGATGCTATGCTATTTGCGTTCCCCTTATTTTCGCCGTCTTAGTCTACGTAAATGTTTACGTAGACTAAGACATGCCAAAATAAGGAATGCAAATGGCGGCGGCTGTGGCCGTCGCCATTTGCGTACACGCACTTTTTTGTTTTTTTAAAAAAATCAGCCATGATAGGCTATGTAAACATTTACGTAGCCTATCACGGCTGACTGCAGGGATGCAAACGGTGGCAGCTACGGCCGCTGCCATTTGCATCCCTGCTAGCCAGCGGCCGGATGTCCGGCTACTGGCGGAGCCGGCCGGCAGCTCCGCAGAATCGCTACGGAGCACAGCCGGCTGGCCAGGATTCCGGGGGGGGGGAGGAACGGAGCGCCTCCCCCCCCCGGCGAGGATTCCGGGGGGAGGAACGGAATGCCTCCTCCCCAACCATAAACAGAATCCGCGAAAGGTAAGTGCCTTTCGTACATCCCTAGTGGTTTCTCATATTATTTTATGGTTGCTTTGTGCCAGACTCTGTACTATTTTGTTAAGGGTTGGACTCTCACTGTATCCCCTGGATCTAAGCCTGGAAGATCTCTGGCTGATCAGTTGAAATACAGGACCTGTCTCTGCTGTTGCTGTCTCCTCAGTTCACCAAGGGATGCTCCCATAACCCCTGGCTCTAATATCCTCCCACTTGTTGGTAAAAGTGTCTTTGTTGTTCAGCTCATTAAACTTTGTGGTGGACTTGAGTTTAGGCCCTGAGATGAAGTATTCTAGATCTGGATGATCTAGAAATGCTAACTATAGGTGTGCCTCTGCCACGTTTGCTTTTCTCGTGCATTTCTTAGCTGTTTTTATTGTGGATTCTACTTCTCCATTACTTTCACAATACCCACGTGATGAAGTGGTGTGTTCAAAATCCCAGTCCTTGCTGAATTTCTGGAATTCTGCTGCAACAAACTGGGGGCCTTTATCTGAACATACAGTGTTTAGTAACCCATATTGTGCAAAGTGTGCTTTTATCTTATGTATGACTGTTCTGGCAGAGATGTCTGATAAGTAGTCTATCTTTCCAAAATTTGAAAAGTATTCTACAATGATTATGTGTTCCTTGTCTGTCCAGTGAAACAAATCCACACCTACTTTTGCCCAAGGTCTCTCTGGAATATCATGCTGTAATAGTGTTTCTTTGGATTGGTGGTCTTCCCACAATCTGCACACTTTAAATTTCCCCATAAATGCACTCTGTGCATGATTTCTGTCTGAAGGCTTCTGATATAACTGCTCTTTCTCCCCAGAAGATGATGCCATTCTGTACACAAAGTTCATCCTGTATCTGGAAGAATGGTGTTATGGTACATGATCTTTTGTTTCTAGCCAACCCTAGATCCATATCATGAATTAGTCTCTAGAGGATGTTGTCTTCCTCTGTTTGTTGCTGAATCTCTCTCAGTCTTTTCTCAGATACTTTTCTCAGAGTTGTTGTATTGCGCCCCACAGAGGCATACGGACTCTGCCTTCAAAACAAACCTAGGTTTTATTTAAAGCCTCTCCTCTGAGCTCTCTCAGGCAGTGGTCTCTCTCTCCTCAGGCCAGAAGCAATGGGTGTTGCCCCCAGCTACTTCCTGGTTCCTCCCAGGAAGCACAACCCATTCAGGCCAAATCCATTATTTCTTTCATATTGTTACAGGAATAATGTTTCCAACTCTGACACCTGCATACATTTTCTTGCAGCCTTTTCTGTATCATCATAAGGGGTATTCCCACCTGTACAAAGCCAGGTTCATTTGCTAGTTACCTAATAAAGGACCCAAGTTAAGACCTGAGAAAGCAAAGCAAAAGCAAGGTCCATTTGTTTGTTACTTAACAGAGGAGCCAAGCTAAAACCTGAGAGAGAGAGGAAGGAAGGAAGGAAGGAAGGAAGGAAGGAAGGAAGGAAGGAAGGAAGGAGCTCAATTCCCACTTTGGCTCAGTCTTCTTCCAAAAGAGGGTCTATGAGCCCCCTGGCAAAGGTGAAGTACAGGCTGAAGGGGCAGGATTGCAGCTTGAGATTGATAGGCATATGGTCAAGGAACACCTAATGACTTTGAATGCGTTCAAATCTCCAGGGCCAGATGAACTGCATCCTAGAGTAATAAAGGAACTGGCAGAAGAACTCTCAGAACCACTGTCTATTCTCTTTGAGAAATCATGGAGGACAGGTGAAGTGCCAGGTGACTGGAGGAGGGCTAATGTTGTCCCTATCTTCAAAAAGGGTAAAAAGGAGGAACCTGGGAACTACAGATCAGTCAGTCTGACATCAATCCCTGGGAAAATTCTGCAGCAGATTACAAAGCAATCCATCTGTAAGCACCTTGAAAACAATGCAGTGATTACTCAAAGCCAACATGGATTTGTTCTTGTTCCTGCCAAATGAATCTGATCTCATTTTTTGATCAAGTAACTTGTGGACTGTGGGAATGCTGTAGACATAATATACCTCGACTTCAGCAAAGCTTTTGACAAAGTGCCCTTTGATATCCTGATGAGCAAACTAGCTCAAAGTAGGCTAGATGAAACAACAATCAGGTGGATCCACAGTTGGCTACAGAATCGGACTCAAAGAGTGATTATCAATGGTATCTTCTCAAACTGGGGAGAGGTAATGAGAGGGGTACCGCAGGGCTCAGTCCTGGGCCCAGTGCTCTTCAACATATTTATTAATGACTTGGAGGAGGAGGTGCAGGGAATGCTGATCAAATTTACAGATAATACCAAATTGGGCGGGATAGCTAATACTTTGGAAGAAAGTATTTCTTTCTGAAATTCAAGTATTTCTTTCTGAAAATTCAAAGTGATCTGGATAGACTGGAGATCTGGGCAGAAAACAATAGAATGACATTTAATAGAGATAAATGCCAAGTTCTGCACCTAGAAAAAAGAAACCAAATGCACAGTTACAAGATGGGGGATATGTGGCTCAACAACATTACAAGCGAGAAGAATCTTGGAATTGTTGTCGATCACAAGCTGAATATGAGCCACCAATGTGATGTGGCTACAAAAAAGGCAAATGCTCTTTTGGGCTGCATTCATAGAAGCATAACTTCCAAATCCCGGGAAGTACTAGTTCCCCTCTACTCAGCACTGGTTAGGCCTCATCTGGAGTACTGTGTGCAGTTCTGGGCACCACATTTTAAGAAGGATGCAGACAAACGAGGGGGTTCAGAGGAGGGCAACAAAGATGATCAGGGGACTGGAAACAAAGCCCTGTGAAGAGAGACTGAAGGAACTGGGCAGGTTTAGCCTTGAGAAGAAAGACTGAGGGGAGATATGATAGCACTCTTCAAGTACTTGAAAGGTTGTCACAGAGAGGAAGGCCAGGATCTGTTCTCGATCATCCCAGAGGGCAGGACATAGAATCATGGGCTCAAGTTACAGGAAGCCAGATTCCGGCTGAACATCAGGAAAAACTTCCTGACTGTTAGAGCAATATGACAATGGAACCAATTACCTGGGGAGGTGGTGGGCTCTCCCACACTGGAGGCGTTTAAGACGAGGCTGGACAGCCATCTGTCAGGGAAGCTCTGACTTGGATTCCTGCATTGAGCAGGGGGTTGGACTCGATGGCCTTGTGGGCCCCTTCCAACCCTACTATTCTATGATTCTATGAAGGAAAGAAACGCCAGGTCCTAATTATTTCTTATCTAAAGAAGAGTCAAGGTAGGACCTGCTATCATGTTGTTCAGGACAGGATGGATATTGATCGACCTCAGTGTCTGGATCCCATTGCACACAAGGAAAATTAATTTGATCAAAATGCATATATTTGGGCAAGGTATCTCATACAATCCCTTATAGGTCAGCACACAGAATTATATTGTGCCACAACAACCAGGGAGCAGGAAAGCCTGAGGTGTACCATGCCAGTGCCCCAAGTAGAAAAAAGAAAGCTGTCCATTTAAAAACCACTGAGAGAGTTAGGTAGCAAGATATGCCATGTATGACAAGGGAGCAATAAAACACTCCCAAATCAGGTCAACATCCAATCATGAAGTTATTATTTTTCCCCTGGGCCCAAATATGTCAGACAGCGGAAGTCTAAGGATCAAACTGCAAACCGGGGTGGCAAACCCACATCTTTACACATTGGTCTACTCCAATCACATGTGAAATTGGAGCTAGAGATGCAGTTTAATGTGCTAAAGGGATGTACAATGGAGGGGTGCTGAACCCTGACCCCCTCCTGCCACACACATACTCTCACAGCCCCCACCCCACAAAACTAGATCATTTTTGACCAGCTGAGCTCCAATACCTAAATAAGCCCAGCTGTGGAAGTAATCTTGCATTCTGCTGTCATTCATTCTCCATTATGCCTGAAATTGCTTGTAGCTAAAAGTTCAACACTGCCATGGGACTGGTATGGGGGATTATGTGCATTTTCAGTAAGTCCACATCCAGCCACACACATGAATGGCAGTTCAGACCATTCTCCAGGTTAGTCTTGATAAAAGACACCCTCCCACTCACAAAGACTAAAGGAGAATAGCCATACTATAGAAGGTAAGGGGTGACGTCTCTTTACTGTCCTGATCTCCCCACCCCACCCCACCCACTCCTTGTCCAGAAAGGCAATGCCTCTATTTATTTTTCTACTTCTTCCCTCTGGGTTTTTTCCACTTGATTTTCTTGCTTTGAAAAAAATATCGCTTTCTCTTCTGCCCCCACCCATCCCCCATATCCCTCATCTCTCTGGTTATTACTTCACCTCTGTTCATGCATCAACAGTGAGGCATTGTACCTGCTCAGCAGGTATAGTGTATTCGCATCTTTCTGTGATGCAAGCAAGGATGAAAATGATTTGATGCCCGGGGCAAGTCATGGAGTACCACCAACATCAACTCTACAGGAGCTCCCACAAAAATTAAGGATTTGTGGTTTAGCAGGGAAAAATTAGGCAATATGCTTAATCGGTTTTAAAAGTTGGTTCTTTTAAAAATTAGGATTGATAGTCAAATGATTCAAGCAAACGGAAAGAAATGCAGAAAGAAAAAACAAAGAAACAACCCTATTCACAAAGCATGTTTAGAGCCCTAGAATGAATGTCTAGCTCACCCAGGAGGACAGCACCAGTAGGCAGAGCCTATTGCACCAACATACTTTAAAGTTGAGACATTTGCCTGCCTCACATAAACAACGCACAGTTCATCGTATTGTGATTAGTGTTCCTAGTGAGCTGCCAGTGGAAAGATGAGCAACGTCATGAAAAGGGGCATTTGTTCAACTGAGATGGCACAATAATGGATTCTATTATAACATATTTGCACAATGAGTTTACTCCTTTTTATTTTATTTTCAGAATAATAGCTCTGAATTTCATGTGGATGTTATGCAATCATAGTTTGAAAAACCCAGTACAAATTTCTGTGGGCTTCATGTCTCAAAATCTGTGTGTTGTTGCAAATTGCCAGAGGATGAACTCAGTTATTCTTACTGAAAACAATTCTGACTGACATCCTCTCTTGGTAGTTTTTAAAATTACTGCTTTTTCTCTAGGTGGCAAATGGCTCAGGGTAGACCCAAACATGCTTTTTTCAGATACTCGAAGTTGTCCCAGATCAAACTAACACAGCCATGCTTGGAAATGTTTCAGTGCAATGTCTTCCAACCCCAGCAAATTCTGCAATGTATGATGCTCTATATGATAGTAGTCAACATGGTGCCTTCCAAATGTTTTGGGCTACAACTCCCGTGAGCCCTAGACAACAGGGCCAATGGTCAAGGATTACGAGAGTCCCAAACTTCGGGAGGGCACCAGGCTGTCTATCCCTGCTGTGTGAAATCAAAAGCTGCTGAAGGGTTTAGTAAGCCTCTATCACTATTCAAATGAAGATCATGCTCCAGAGCATGGTCAAGCAACCTGCGGCCCTCAGCCTGATGTACTGTGGCCCTCAACCTAATTCCAAAAGCCCTCTGCGTGCTGTCAGTTATGGGGGAGGGCTGTAGTACAGTGGAAGAGCACCTGCTTTGCATGCAGAAGGTCTCAGGTTTTTTATTATTATTATTTATTACATTTATATCCCGCCTTTTTTCCTCCTTAAGGAACCCAAGGCAGCATACATAGTCCGCCTCCATTTTATCCTCACAACAACAACCCTGTGAGGTGGATTGGGCTGAGAGTCTGTGACTGGCCCAAAGTCACCCAGTGAGCTTCCATGGCCGAGTGGGGACTAGAACCCGGATCTCTCGGCTCCCAGTCCAGCACTCTAGCCACTACACCACACTGGCTTTCTTTCAATCCTCAGTGTCTCCAGGTGGGGCTGGAAAATCTGCTTGAAACCTTGGAGAGCCGCTGCTGCCAGTCAGAGTCAGCAATGCAGGGCTAGATGGACCAATGGTCTGGCTCAGTATTTGGCTATCTTCCTATGTTCTAGTTCAGGCCTCTGGCAAGAGTGATCTGTCCCTTCCCTGGCAGCCTGATGCATGGGAAGGAAAAGCTCATAGAGCTTCAGTTATTGGGCGGTATAGAAATAAATAAATAAGCAAGCAAGCAAGCAAGCAGGGAGGGAGGGAGGGAGGGAAAGCAGACAAAAAAGGGAGTGGCAGAAAGAAAAGAGGGGTGACCCACCCACTTTGGGCTCTAGCTTTACCCACTGCCACCATGCAGCCCCTGACAGATTACCCATAAAGGAATTTGGCCCTTGACAGAAAAAAAAGGTTGCCCACTGTTGCATTACAGCCACCTCAAATGATTGCAAGATCAGAAACAAGAAAAACTCTCTTTAACTGAGAAACTTCACATTGTTCAGAAATGTTTGGAAGTGATTTGAAAGCATGCATACAGTCGCTGCATCTAAAAAGAGAGTTATTGGTCAATAACTGGAAGGATCTTCTCAGTTAAGAAGGTTGTGTTTTTTTCAGGAAGGAGATCTAGAAACTGTCTCTTTAAACAGAGTTGGTATTTTTCTCTCTAATAGAGTAGAGCCAGTTTCTCCTGGCTACTTTTCACCAAATCAGAGGGCCATGGGTCCAAACTGTCCATGATTACAACACCTCATAAAAACAAGCTATCAGTATGCATTTAACTTTCTCCACTGAATACCATGGAACTTAAAAGTTTTCACTTTGATGGGATCATTTCCAGCGGAAGCTGGTGGCTCCGATTTCAGTGGGACTGTGAATCCACTCTGGGTTTCAGCCAGAACCAGCCAGAACCCTAAAAGAACTTTCCAATGTGCTGAACCTAATTTGGGGATAGGGTCCAACACCCGGGATAGCTCCTTTAGATTTCTGGCTGGTTCTGACTAAAACCCAGAGTGGATGTACAGCCCCACTGAAATCGGAGCCACCAGCCTCCACTGATCATACCTATTATTATCACCATCATGTTCCCATATGGAAGCCGGCAAAATAGTTCAATCTGATGGTGTTCCATGTTTCACCCTGGTCATGTAGAAAGTCACACTGCCTCTGTTGTGAATTCCAGAAACCTTTGACACGGGTGTGAAGATTGTCTGAAAGCACCATCCAAACATTACCCCGACAGATGCACATGCAACCCAGACAGTTGTGGGTGTCCAGCACATTGAAGCCTTTTTCAGTGACCTCCATGGCTGTAATGTTTGAATTGGCCTTAATTTTACATATCCTGATCCCAGTTCCTTTCTTTCTGTAAAACTACAACCCTTTATTCCACCTAATCAACCATGCCACTCAGCTAAGAACTACTTACTTTGTTCTGACATCAGGCTGCCAATCTAACACTGGAGAACATGCACAAATGTCTCAACAAGCAGTTATTAAGAAATGTTTTTGCATCTCCTAGTACAGAAGTCAGTCTCTCAAAACGCTATTTTCTCTTTGACTTTTCAGTTCTGATTTGGCCTTTATCTTGTCTCTGTTACATGCAATGTGACAGCTAGAACTACATAATTATGTTAGCATAAGAAAAGTTTGTTCATGGTACCTAACTGGAAACATTTATACCTTGCCTCTCAATACCTCTATATAAGTAGTAAATAGAATCTACTGTTGTTACCTACTAATTTATTTTGCTTAGATCCTCTCAATTTGCTTTTAAAAGCTTCTCCCCGTATCCAATGTTGGTATATAAATCGGACCACAAGATGTCACCATTTCCTCTGTGCAAGTCACCACCACAAAAGGCATGTTACCTGACTAAGTAAATTCAAAATAGCAACTAGTGTAACATCCTCCTTCTTTAAAATGGGGTTTACATAAGAATTCCCTCCAGCTACCCAGTGTGGGTCGAGTGGGTTCAGTCTAGGGTGGACAACATGGTCCCATCTTTTAATTTCCCTGGATCTATTCTACACAGTGGTAGAAGAGCACACTTAATAATAAACATATACTGATTGTCAGGCTTTTACATTTAAAATGGCCATTTCCACACACATGTCCCAAGTAAAGAATTCCTTTAGATGCAGCATCTACATTTAAGGGATTTCCCCCACAGACTGTTCTGCGCATTTACTACTTTACTCTCTCATATCCATTCAGTTCCATCCAGGGCAGTGTTATCCCCTTCTCAGCTCCTGTATATTCCTCCAGCTGGGATCTTTCCTTCTCGGGCTGAAAGCCTCCTGCCTACCTCAACCACCACAAGTCACAGGCTTATCAAGTAGGCCTTGGGTCCAGTTGCTTCAGCTGCTTTCTTGAGATAAGCCTTTGGTCCCAGTCAGGCTGGAACCTGCAGCCCTGAAAGATAGGGTGAAGTTTCCTCCACAGGATTGCACCTTTTCTTCCTTTTATGGTCATCCACTCATGGCCATGAGCCTTGAGAGGGAATGAGCTAATTTATTCATTGTATTTATATCCCACCTCTCCCCCATGCTCATGCGGCATGCATGGGGTTCAGTGGAGGCTGGCAGCTCCAATTTTGATGGGGCTGTGAATCCATTCTGGGTTTCGGTCACAAACAGCGAGGACTCTAAAGGAGCTCTCCAAGATGTTAAACCCTAGCCTCAAAATGATTCTGGCACCTTGGATAGCTCCTTTAGAGTTCTGACTGGCTCTGACTGAAAGCTGGAGCACGTTCACCGCCCCACTGACATCGGAACCACCACCCTCCACTGAGTGGCAGGTAATGGAGGCAGCAGCAAAAGGCCTGGCACCAGAACATGGGCCAGCCCAGTCACTGCAGACACCTTTCTTCTTACTTTCAAACACATTTTATCATCATGGAGAGGCCAGCCAGGCATGTACATGTTTAAAATGCAAAATGCTCATGCACGGAGATTGTTTTTACATCCAGGTTGGCAAACAGTTGTTTTGTTTTGTTTTTTGGTCATAACATATCTGGAGCATGTTGTTGTTGTTCAGTTGTTAAGTCATGTCCAACTCTTCGTGACCCCAACTCACTGGAAAAGACCCTGATGCTGGGAAAGATTGAAGGCAAAGGGAGAAGGGGACAGCAGAGGATGAGATGGCTAGATAGCATCATCGATGCAATGAATATAGAAGAGTTATAAAGCATGAAATGGCATCAGCTGGGGAGAAGAGAAATGTTAATTGCATGTTTCCCGGCTTAATTAATATACATGCCCATCTAAGGGCCCTCCCATAAGACATTAAGTCCAGGGTTTAAAATTACATAGCTGCACTACCGGAGGCACTGCGATGGGCCAGAACTCCTGTAGAGTCTCTGCAAAGTAAGTCTGGAGTTAGCAACAGCACCCGCCTGTTCTGATCCATTAACAGGAGACGGCAGTAGTAATACATCTAAACCCATTGTCCATAATTTTACAGTGGGAATAGCAAAAGATGAGCAAAACTGAATTTAGGATGAAGAGAATCTCACATTTCAGTTCCCACTCAGGATGACTTCAGTTACCCTAGAGGTTGGATCCAGGATCTGCTTTCTGTGAGAGGAAAAGACTTTCTGCAATAGGTAGAGCTCTGCTCATGGAAGGTCCCTCTGCTCAATTTTTAGGGATTCCCCCATCACCACAGCACACCCCATTCATCAGGGTCTCCTGATGCTCTATGTAGCATTTTCAGGGAGGCTGGAGAGGCTGCCATGGGAAGGAGGGGGCAAGGGAATCCACTTCTGCCAGCGCAGCTGATCCAGCTGAAATCTGGATCCAACCCATGAATGTGAAACTAAATTTGTCTCAGGCAGAGGCATTGCCAGGCACTTAAATGATTCAGGGCCCAATCTTCTCATGGTTATTGTAACATAGGCTTGTTAATATAGATATATGTGTTGGAATTTGTACGACGTGATCCAGGTAAATTAGGGTTAATAGAATGTTAGAGAGTGAGTGAAGGGTGGGAGGGGCTTGTAAGTGAGAGTATTCTGAGGATCAAAGACAGGTGAAATGGTTGGCTAGGGACTGAAGGAGTGCACATCACATGAGTGGGGTTTTGGGAACAGGATTTAGAAAGGGTACAGTAGGCAGGCAGGCAGGTTAGAACCAAGTGTAGATGTATTAATAATAGTATATATAACTCTTTTTGTGGTTAATATTTTTTTAATTATACATACAAAATCCCACATGTTGGTTTGTTTTATTACGCTACCAGATCGTTGTTGTTGTTTTAAAAAAAACATATTTCCTTGTTACCTCTCCTGTATTGGGTGGAAAAAACGAGTTGATCATATTGGGTGTCTCCTTGACCCAGAGAGGAAAAGGGTTGAAGCTGTGTGTGTCAGTGAAGACAACTGACCAAAGTGGAGGGAGGCATGCTAAGGGGGTTTTCAGTTTCAACAGGTGAAAGCTGGAAAAGCAGGAAGTCACAGGTATGGATGGAAATTTTCTTTTCTAATCCTAATTGCCATGTGGAGGGGGAGGGGGACGCACAGAGCACACAGATAGGAGGGCTAACCCTTTCCTCCCCAACTGTGATCCCTCTGGAAATCCCCCCTCCTGCATGACAGGTAAGCTTAAGAAAAACCTCCCATTGGCACAAATGGAAATATTTGTTTTCTCAGCTTGAAGCGGGGAAGGCTTCACTTGCTGCACTCCTTCCCCCAACCAGGATGGAGAGCAGCACACTAAAGGAATCCTTACTGTTATCTCCAATCACTGATCAGAGCTAGCATTGGGGATTATTTCCCCTGCTAGCGCTGAAGGGGCAGGGCTTAGGAAGGGGATGGCGCTTGAGAGGTCCTCAGCTGAGGCCCCACTGGCTGGATCAGCCAGCCTGACGGGCCAGATTTGACCTGCAGGGTGGAGGTTCCCCATCCCTATTCTATCGCATAGAAGTCTCTTTTATCGGGGCACATGAACCTGCTACAGTGCACCGTATGTAGGATTTACGTGCAGAGAACAATGGGTGAAAGAGACCTGAGTTGTCAGAAAATGCTGCTGAGTCCCTATGGGAAGTAACTTTGTATCTTTGGTCCTGTTCTTGCATCTTATTCTGTTTTGTTGTAACTTGCAGAACTGTTTTCTGTTTTTCTTCTGTCTAAAGACAAAACTAGTAGCCGATAGCAGTCTTGCTTGTGTGTGGTTACAAGAGCTTCTGTCTCAACTTTCATAGTTTTGCTCTTCACTAGATAATGCAGGTCTGGATAGACCAATGGTGTGATTCAGTATAAGGCACCTTCATATAATCTCTTCAATGAAACTCTAGATGAGATGGGATGAGTTCTGGGTACCAAAGTGAGTGGAACTGTGTATCTCCATATCTTTTATCTTTCAGGGAGAAAAGCTGTAGGGGTGATTTTGAGTGGACAAAAGTCTGGAAATGAAAGGGTTAAGCAGCTCCCTCCCCACCATCACCACTGGTCTTTCACTCTGGGTGCTTCCAGATAAAGTTTTTATTATGCCACCACCATGCCTTGTTCACAGAATTTTATGGTGAGGTCAAGATGTCTTTATCTTCTGCTCGTAACTCTCCTGAGTTTTCCCACTGCTTTTTGGTTTATTATTACCACAGAAAATCTGTTCAGGAGAAAAAGATGGAATAGCTGCCCAAGGGGTTCTCATTGGCAATGCTAGGACACCTCCATCTGGAAACACCCCCTATCGGAAGCTAGTCAAAGCTGCTTGGTGTAACAAAAAGATGACCCTTGGGGAAAACAAATAATGAAACTACATGAAACATGTAGTTGTCACGGCTACTCTGATACATTTTTGTACCTGAGTTGGAGCAGTAAATGGTGCTGCCACCAAATCTAGTTGCGCAGTACCCAAGGCCGGTCAAGTTATTTTGGCACCTGAGGCAGAAAATCCCACAAGTGCCCCTTCCATTCCTTGGCAATAAAAATGCAACAATAATAAAACCATGTGCTGCTCTTTCAGGACACCCAAAATCAACTGCCTGAAGCAGATGCCTCACTCCTGCCTAACAGTTAGCCTGACCACAGTACTATTAGATTTTTGATATATATTTCAGTGGGAAATTGCCAAGGAAGACCAATACAGTCAAAATAATGCCAAGGAAGTCCAACACTGCTAACTCCTAATTCCAGATAATTTATGAACAAGCTGAAAAGCATTGGTCCCAATACAGATTTCCATAGGACTCCACTGTTTATATGCCTCCACTGGGAGAAGTTACCATTTATTCCTACTCTTTGCTTTCTATTCTTTAATGAGTTACTGATCCAGAAGAGGACTTCTTTTCTTATTCCGTGACTGCTAAATTTTCTCAGGAGTCTTTGGAAGTCCAACTAAACAATGTCTAACAGATCACCCTGCCCTCATTTTTATCGACACCCTCAAAGAACTCTAAAAGGTTAGTGAGACAGGACTTACCTTTGCAGAAGCCATGTTGGTTCTTTTTCAACAGGGCTTGTCCTTCTATATGGCTACTAATTTTATCTTCAATAATGGTTTCCATCAATTTACTCAGAACAGACATTAAGCTAAATGGCCTTGTTGTTGTTGTTCAGTCGTTCAGTCGTGTCCGACTCTTCGTGACCCCATGGACCATAGCACGCCAGGCCTTCCTGTCCTGCGCTCTCTCCCGGAGCGTGCTCAAGTTCATATTCATTGCATCCGTGATGCTATCTAGCCATCTCATCCTCTGCCGTCCCCTTCTCCTTTTGCCTTCAGTCTTTCCCAGCATCAGGGTCTTTTCCAGGGAGTTTTCTCTTCGCATTAGGTGGCCTATAATTTACCAAATCTCTACAGAACCCTTTTTAAAAATTGGCATTACATTGGCCCCTTCTCCAGTCCTGCATTACTCAGGCTGATCTTAGGGACATATAGCATGTTTTTGTTAGAAAATCAGCAATTTTACATTTGAGTTTATTAAGAACTCTAGGATGGATACCAACTGGGCCTGGTGATCTATTAGCTTTCAATTTCTCAATAAGGTCAAAAACTTTATTTTTGCTGATGACACCAAATTATTTAGAGTGGTTAAAAACAAAAAGGGATTGTGAAGAGTTCCAAAAGGGTATTTCCAGACAGAGAGAATGGGCAACAAAATGGCAAATGCAGTTCAGTGTAAACAAGAGTAAAGTAATGCACACTGAGGTAAAAACTCCCAGCTGTACATATAAGCTGATGGGATCTGAGTTAGCAATGACTGACCAAGAAAGACATCTTGAGGTTGTGGTGGACAGCTCAATGAAAATGTTGACACAGTGTGCAGCTGCTGTGAAAAAGGCAAATTCCATGTTAGACATAATTAGGAAAGGAACTGAAAATAAAACTGCTGAAATCATAATACCCTTATACAAATCTATGGTGTGACCACACTTGGAATACTGTGTACCATTTTGGTCACCACACACAAAAACGAATATTGTAGAGCTGAAAAAAAGGCAGAAAAGGACAACTAAAGTCTCGATTCTATGCAAGTTTGGACAGAAAAAACTCAATAATGCTGGGAATTGTAGGACTTCTTTCTGTCTAAATGTGCATAGGATTGCACGCTAAACTGAGCAAGGGACTGGACAAACTCCCTTATGAGGAGAGGTTACAACATCTAAGGCTGTTTAGCTTGGAAAAAAGGCGAGTAAGGGAAGATATGATAGAGGTGTACAAAATTATGTATGGTGTGGAGAAAGTGGATAGGGAGGCATTTTTTTCCCTTTTTCAATATTAGAACCCATGGTCATCCCATGAAGCTGATTGATGAGAGATTCAGGATAGATAGAAGGAAGTACTTCTTCACACAGCACATAATTAAACTATGGAATTTGCTACCACAAGGTGTAATGGTGGCCACCAATTTAGATGGCTTTAAAAGGGGACTGGGGACAAATTCATGGAGGTTAAGGGTATCAATGGCTACTAGAAATAATTTTTAAAAAATATTTAACCTATGTAAAGGAAAACTGAAAAGCTTGAAGTGGAAGATTGATGTCAGAATCATGGAATACTAAGACTTCCGTCTTTTTAGAACAGGCTTCCCAAATCTGCCCCCCCCCCCCAGCTTTGGACTACAACTCTCAGAATTCCTGACCTCTAGTCATGCTAGCTGGGGTTGAGGGGGGCTGAAATCCAAAACATCTGGAGGGTTTCACGTTGGGAAAAGCTGTTTTAGAGTTCGTTGTTTTTGTTTTTTTACCACAATTCATTTTAACAAGAGGCAATGCGCATATCAACTGTTAACAGTTGTTCTGGTGACATCAGCTTATTATCACCATAGCAACAATCAAACTGAAAGTGTATGTTTGATATGACTTATCTTGTAATTAAGGATGGGATCCAGCAAGGCAGGCAGAAGCACACTTCCTTCTCAACGGCTTCACTGGAGGGTAAGCAGTAGACTGCGATAAGTAGTCAGAACTGGGTTTCAAAATCCATTGGTGTCATGGATGACCTTCAGTTATTGGGTGGTGTCAAAATGGAAGTGCCTTGTTAGTGAAAGTCTGGGAAGCAAAACCAGGTGAGCAGTTTTGTCAGGGAGTTTGAGCAAGGTAGCTGCACCCCCAAACCTTTGTTGAATTAACCGCAACAAGGGTATGGATTCCTTTCCAAAACGTAAGGTAGTCTTAGATGCTTGATAAATTAACATCAATGTGAAAATAGGTGGAATTTTCTGGATTATGAAGATTTTGTTGTTGTCATAGTTGTTTTGCAGATATAGATGTCAGGAATCAACTCTATACAAAATATTTCCCTTGGGGGAGATAAATATTTCCCTAAGACTAAATCAGAAAAACATATTCACAAAATACCATAAGAAATACCATTTGGAAGCCTCAGTGATTTCAAGGAAATTAAGCCATAAGAATTTCAACAGGCTACAAATGGATAGGATCCCCAGCAATTACACTAAGAGGGAGTTGACAGGTCAAAATAAGTAAGTGCAACAAATGAATTTGACCTTGTAAAAGGGTTTAAAATTTTGCAAAAGTTTAAAAGAAATGTGTACAGCTTGTGTTTCCCTACAGTGGGAATCATTGGGCAGTATCCAACACAGCCACACAATAGACATAGCGCTAGTGTCAATGGCATCAAAGCCAATGGCATATGCTGGAGTGACAGGGGTTTTGCTATTGTACCAGCATATGCTATTGGCCGTGCGCTAGCGGTCACTTATGCTAGCACTATGTCAATGACATAAGAGAAACAAAAGTGTCAGATACGGCCCATGAAGTGCACCAATCGCAGACATTCACATGCAGTATTTTTTATCTCAAAACATTACACTGGGTTGGATCCACTAGGTGCAATCCTATATATGACTACTCAGAAGTACATTCTATTGAGTTCAATGGGGCTTACTCCCAGGTAAGTTCGTATACGGTTGCAGCATTAGTTAGTTGAACTTAGGGCCCATTGAGTTAGTCATGATAACTGAAGTCCCATTTAGTTCACTGGCAACCAAGTACAAGCCTATGCATATCTACTTAGAAGTAAGTCCCATTATACTCAGTGGGTCTTACTCCCAGGTGAGTGCATACAGGACTACAGCCTAAGCGTAGTAGTAGTAGTAGTAGTATCCTTTGTTGCTCCAAGAGGCTCGGACCAGTGCTTTATCCTCAGAGTCAGCTTGTGAGGTTAGACAGAACCACACTAGTTCACGCATAATGGCAAATTGTAGGTTAATTAACCCAAGATTCACCATGCATGAGCAGGAGGAAGTGAGTGTGCTGCCTCCAGTATACTCCTCACTTCTGCTTTTAATCAACAACCTCCCCAGGTTGTCGGTTGTCGAGTGTGACATGCAAACCCGGAGCACTGGGTTGTTTGGGGGCTAAGCAACCCAGCAATTAGTCCAACGATAGTAGGTTAAAAGAGGAAGTGAGGAGTGTGAAAGAGGCAATACACTTGCCCCCTTCTGCTCATGCATGGCAAATCGTGGGGTAATTAATTGCAGAATATCAGGCATCTTTCGTTCCTTCATCCGCTTAGTGAGGGAATCAGATTTGTTTTAAGGATGCCCAAGAATTTTGTTCATGTTTGCAAATGTTCACTTGCACAAATCCACCCCAAAAGTTTTTTTTAAAAAAGAAAAAAGAACTGGTCTGCAAGTCAGCAGAACCAGCACAACTCAGAAAAACTGGCTCACTGCAGAATCTGCAAGTTTGATTTATAGAAATCTGAACTCATCTGAATTTGTTGCAGATTTCTCCTATATCCCTAGTGAAGGCTGAGATCAGAGGGAAATGGAATACAAAAAGCATAACCTCTAACAATTATGTAAAAGTATATGTCACATATGCTTAGTATATTAATGTATATGCTTGCATTGTTAAGTGTGACCCGGGCAAGATAAGGTTAATAGAGTGTTAGAGAGTGAGTGAAAGGTGGGAGGGCCCTGTGTGTGTGTGTGTGTGTGTGAGGATTCTGTGGTTTTAAAAGGATAATGCTGACAGTTAGCAAGTAGGGCCCTAGGGATTGAAGAATCTACGTTTAGTTAGTGGGGTTTTGCAAACAGGATTTAGAAGGGGCAGAGTAGGTAGGTAGTTAGGTTGGTTAGGACCTAGTACAGATTTATTAATAGTAGTATATATAACTGTTTTTGTGTTTAATACATTTTGTTTGTTTGTTAATACAAAATCCCATGTGTGTGTTTGGCTTATTGCTCTACCATTAGAAAATCTGTTTCCTTGTTACTTCTCCTGTGTTGGGTAGAGGGAACCAATTAGGCATATTGGGTGTCTCTTTAACCCAGAGAGTAAGAGGGCTGAAACTCTGTGTGCCAAGTGAGGACGACTGACCAAAGTGAAGGCTTCAGGGGTTTTCCTCTAGGTTTCATCAGGTAGAAGCTGGGGAAGGTAGAACCCAGGGCAGCAGTGTCACAGTACACATGCATGCAAATGCATTACAGTGTCCATTAACAAAGCAGTCTTGATGCTAACACAGCTTCCTTAGAGCTGACATTGGTAATTTAATGCATGTCCCAGGGTGTGCTGTGTGCTTCTGAGGCAGCTTCCATGACCTGATGTAGTAAACTGAATCAGGCAAGAGAAGCATCTTGTAGACAGATCATGGTCTAAATCTCTGATAACCTGCCAGTGAAAACCCACCCACTGAGTACATGTATCAATAGATGACAAAAGATGAGGGAATACAGAGGCCAATAAATGGCATAAACAAGAATAGACAGATGGCAAAAAGGTGGTTATGACCAAAATCGTGGGTGTCACATAAAAGTTATCACGTGACACCCACAAATCATAGGACTCTGAGCAAGACTTAACCATCCATCATTTCTATGACACTCTTCCCAGGGCGAAAATAAATGATTTACTGTTTCTTTAATTAAAAAAACCCAAAAAACATTTTCATGGACATCAGGATTTCTTCATACAAGAAAAATAACATTTGTGTGAGGACAAGGAAGCTTAAAACAGTAACAAGACCATAATATTCTTATGTCAAAAAAGTACAAAACCAAAACATGTGAACATAGGAAGTGCCTTATAGTGAATCAGACCCTGGGTCCATCTAGTCCAGTCATGTTGACTCTGACTGGCAGCAGCATTCTAGGGTTTCCGGCTGGAATTTTTCTGACTCTACCTGGAGATGCTGGGGGTTGTATCTGGGACCTTCTGCATGTGAAGCAGGTGCTCTACCACTGCTGATAAAGGGGTCCCCCACATTTCAGGGGCTGGTGGACACATTTGGAATTTTGAGAGAGTATCATGCCCACTCTCACAAAATGGCTGCCATGGTGGATGTGGCCAGTCACAAAACACCCATTTACCAAAAGGCAAATTGGTGAGGCTAAATGAAAAGTCACTTGCCTGAGAGCATAAGTACAAGGTAGAAGCGGGGTCTCAGTTCACACACCACACCAAAAAGCTCCAGGTAAAACACACACTAGGCAAAACACACACTGCACACACAAATCTAGGCAAAACACACACTACACCAAAATAAACAAGCTAGCACACCCACACTGCCCAAAGGCAAAACACACAGTAAGTAAAACACCACCTGTCACTACCTCCCAACCCATCTACCCCCCCCAACACTCCGAACTACCCCCAGCTTACCTTTTTCTCTTTCAGGGGAGTGGCTGGGCACACTTCAAACCAAAGTGCTGGGCTGCAGCCCCTTCCCATGTTTATTTTCTAAGAATGCCTCTGGGGCCCAAAAGCATTTTTGGAAATAAAGATGACACAAAGCAAAGTGCTGGCTACAGCATCTCAGTTTAAAAAATATTTTAAAACCCCCACTAAAGATGAAAAACATCAGGAGGGGCAGGGAGTTTGGTGGGCTCTGAGGGAGGTGTCCTTGGGCACATTGGAGACTCCCTGTTTATGCATTTTGTAATGATCCTACCACAACAGTTTGTAACCACGGAAATAAATATATCCAGGTGCATGGCAGAGTTGAGCACCTGATAACCACAGCCCATGTATTTAGATTAAAATTACTGTTAAAATTAGTACTTGAAAATGATAGGACTATATGCGTACACACCCACAAACATGAATTCCGGCAATGAAAAACACAACAGCTTAAAGACAATGGACTTTTATCCTGCTATGGAGATTGCTTGCTTGCTTGCTTATTTATTTATTTATTTATTGCATTTATACCCCGCCTTTTTTCCTCTTGCAAGGAACCCAAGGCGGCTTACATTATCCTCCTCCTCTCCATTTTATCCTCACAACAACAACCCTGTGAGGTAGGTTGGGCTGAGAGTCTGTGACTGGCCCAAAGTCACCCATTGAGCTTCCATGGCCAAGTGGGGACTAGAACCTGGATCTCCCAAGTCCCAGTCCAACACTCTTGCCACTACACCACACTGGCTTACTCACAGAAGTTTGTGGATCCTGTACACGACGCAGCCCTCATCCAGGGAACCTCCCGCTCTTTGTGAGCTCTATTGTGTTGTTTTCCATGACAAGGAAAGTCTGGCATTTTCCCTTCTCCCGCCCTGGAGTCGACATAAATGAGGATGTACAGTTTTAAGTCAGTTTTATTACAAATAAAACAACAGCGCTGCCTAGTGCCTTTGTAATGAAACACATAGATCTCACTGAGAAGTTTAGGGGTTTTTTTACAGGCCTCGTGGAAAGGACCCCATCTGATCCCACAAAGATTCTGGAAGCAGAAGCCCCGGTAAATTGCAGGATTTTTAGCCTTGTGTGATGAAGCCCTAAATCCTGATACAGCTGAACAGAAGGCTCTCTGAAGACTTGGTTTACAAAGGAACAGGTTTTTAAAAAAGGATGATAATGGTCAAGCATGATGTGACATGGCAGATCCATGAACTAGGGCTGGATCCAGATTTAACTTGGGTCAACTGCCCTGAAGGAAATGGGCTTCCCCATCCTCTCCTTCCCACGGTAGCCCCTCCAGCTCCAGGAAAATGCCACACAGAGAATCAGGATTTCCTGCTGAATGGTCTCAGCTGAGGAGGGAAGGGGCCGGTCCCCCAAAATCAGGCAGAGGGGCATTCTACAAGTGAAACCTTTCCTCTTGTGGAAGATCCCTTCCTCTTGAGATAGGCAGATCCCGGATCCATCTGCTATAGTTAAAAAAAAAAAAAAGTTTTAATAGCACCCATGGGGGAGGGGTGATGCAAATTCAGAACATGATGGTTGGGATGGGGGATTTCATACTCCCCCCTCCCCAGCCCATGCCACTTGCCCAATTAAAATTACCTGAAGCTGCTATTTGTTCCATGGAGGAAACCATACAGGCACCAATATGGTACTTGTATTTTCTCCCCATGGGGCAAAATAGTTCTGGGCAGTTGGCAAGGGAGATGAAGGGGCCACACCTGAAGCGCAGGACTCAGATATGACTCACTCCTACCCCTATGGTACCTATTAACCTTTTTTTTTAAAGTAGGAAATATTGCTATATCACACTGGTTGGTCCTGTGGCTGATGAATAACTGAACAAGATGTGAGCATGCTTTTACAATGCAATCCTGTGCATGTCTGTTGTTGTTCAGTCGTTCAGTCATGTCTGACTCTTCGTGACCCCATGGACCATAGCATGCCAGGCCTTCCTGTCCTGCGCTCTCTCCCGGAGCATGCTCAAGTCCATATTCATTGCATCAGTGATGCTATCTAGCCATCTCATCCTCTGCCATCGCCTTCTCCTTTTGCCTTCAGTCTTTCCCAGCATCAGGGTCTTTTCTAGTGACTTTTCTCTTCACATTAGGTGGCCAAAATATTTCAGCTTTAGTTTCAGTATCTGTCCTTCCAATGAGCAGTCAGGTTTGATTTCCTTTAGGACTGACTGATTTGACCTCCTTGCAGTCCAGGGGACTCGTAAGAGTCTTCTCCAGCACCACAGTTCGAAAGCATCAATTCTTCAGCGCTCAGCCTTCCTTATAGTCCAGCTCTCACAGCCATACATTACTACTGGGAAAACCATAGCTTTGATTAGATGGACCTTTGTCGGCAAGGTGATGTCTCTGCTTCTTACTATGCTGTCTAGGTTTGCCATAGCTTTCCTCCCAAGGAGCAAGCGTCTTTTAATTTCATGGCTACAGTCACCGTCTGCGGTGATCTTGGAGCCCAAGAAAATAAAATCTGTCACTGCTTCCATTTCTTCCCCTTCTATATGCCAGGAAGTGATGGGGCCAGATGCCATGATCTTCGTTTTTTTAATGTTGAGTTTCAAACCAGCTTTTGCACTCTCCTCTTTCACCCTCAACAAGAGGCTCTTGAGATCCTCTTCGCTTTCTGCCATGAGGGTGGTATCGTCTGCATATCGGAGGTTGTTGATAATTCTCCCAGCAATCTTAATTCCGACCTCTGATTCATCCAACCCGGCGTTTCTCATGATGTACTCTGCATATAAGTTAAATAAGCAGGGTGACAATATGCAGCCTTGTCGTACTCCTTTCTCAATTCTGAACCAATCGGTTGTTCCATGTCTGGTTCTTACTGTTGCTTCTTGACCCTTGTAGAGGTTTCTCAGGAGACAGGTAAGGTGGTCTGGTGCTCCCATCTCTTTAAGAATTTGCCACAGTTTGTTGTGATCCACACAATCAAAGGCTTTAGCATAGTCAATGAAGCAGAAATAGATGTTTTTCTGGAATTCTCTTGCTTTCTCCATGATCCAGCGAATGTTGGCGATTTGATCCCTAGTTCTTCTGCCTCTTCAAAACCCAGCTTGTACTTCCGGTAGTTCTTGGTTCGCATACTGCTGAAGCCTAGCTTGTAGGATTTTGAGCATAACCTTGCTGGCATGTTAAATGAGCGCAATTGTACAGTACTTTGAACACTCTTTGGCGTTGCCCTTCTTTGGAATTGGAATGTAAACTGACCTTCTCCAGTCTTGTGGCCACTGTTGAGTGTTCCAAATTTGTTGGCATATTGAGTGCAGCACTTTAACAGCATCATCTTTTAGGATTTTAAATAGCTAACCTGGAATACTGTCATCTCCGCTGGCTTTGTTGTTACTAAATTATGCTTCCTAAGGCCCACTTGACTTCACTCTCAAGGATGTCCGGCTCAAGTTCAGTGAGCGCACTATCATGGCTATCAGGGACATTAAGATCTTTCCTGTATAGTTCTTCTGTGTATTCTTTCCACCTCTTCTTACTCTCATCTGCTTCTGTTAGGTCCCTGCCTTCTTTATCCTTTATCATGCCTGTCTTTGCACAAAACGTTCCCTTGAGATCTCCGATTTTCTTGAAGAGATCTCTAGGCTTTCCCATTCTGTTGTTTTCCTCGATTTCTTTGCATTGTTCATTTAAGAAGGCCTTCTTGTCTCTCCTTGCTATTCTCTGGAACTCTGCATTCAGTTGGGTATATCTTCCCCTTTCTCCGTTGCTTTTTGCTTCCCTTCTTCCCTCAGCTACTTGTAAAGCCTCATCAGACAGCCACTTTGCTTGCTTGCATTTCTTTTTCTTTGGGATGGATTTCGTTGCTGCCTCCTGAATAATGTTACGGACCTCCGTCCATAGTTCCTCAGGCACTCTGTCTATCAGGTCTAATCCCTTAAATCTATTCCTCACCTCCACTGTATTCGTAAGGGATATGATTTAGGTCATACCTGAATGGATTAGTGGTTTTCCCTACGTTCTACAATTTAAGCTTAAACTTTGCAACAAGAAGCTCATGATCTGAGCCACAGTCAGCTCCAGGTCTTGTTTTGACTGACTGTATAGAGCTTCTCCATCTTTGGCTGCAAAGGACATAATCAATCTGATTTCGATATTGACCATGTGGTGATGTCCATGTGTAGAGTCGCCTCTTGTGCTGTTGGAAAAGAGTGTTTGCTATGATCAGCGTGTTCTCTTGGCAAAACTCTATTAGCCTTTGTCCTGCCTCATTTTGTACACCAAGGCCATGCTTGCCTGTTATCTCAGTTATTTCTTGACTTCCTGCTTTAGCATTCCAATCCCCTATGATGAAGAGGGCATCTTTTTTTGGTGTTAGTTCTAGAAGGTGTTGTAGGTCTTCATAGAACCGATCAACCTCAGCTTCTTCAGCCTCAGTGGTTGGGGCATAGACTTGAATTACTGTGATGTTGAATGGTTTGCCTTGGATTCGTACTGAGATCATTCTATCATTTTTAAGATTGTACCCCAGTAATGCTTTTCCCACCCTTTTGTTGACTATGAGTGCTACTCCATTTCTTCTCAGGGATTCTTGCCCATAGTAGTGGATATGATGGTCACCTGAATTAAATTCACCCATGCTTGTCCAGTTTAGTTCGCTGATTCCCAAGATGTCGATGTTCAGTCTTGCCATCTCATGTTTGACCACCTCCAGCTTACCTTGATTCATTGATCTGACATTCCAGGTTCATAAACAATATTGTTCTTTACAACATCGGATTTTCTTTTCACCACCAGACACATCCACAGCTGAGTGTCCTTTCGGCTTTGGCCCAGCCACTTCACTCTTTCTGGTGCTACTTGGAAATACCCTCTGCTTTTTCCCAGTAGTACATTGGACACTTTCCGACCTGAGGGGCTCATCTTCTGGCGTCATATCTTTTAGCCTTGTGATATGTTCCATGGGGCTTTCTTGGCAAGAATACTGGAGTGGGTTGCCATTTCCTTCTCCAGTGGACCACATTTTGTCCGAACTCTCCGCCATGACCTGTCCGTCTTGGGTGGCCCTGCACGGCATAGCTCATGGCTTCGCTGAGTTACGCAAGCCCCTTAGCCACAACAAGGCAGTGATCCATGAAGGGGAATGTCTACTGACATTCTGAGTAGTGCATGTCTACTCAGAAATAAGTCCCATCGGGTTCAATGAGCCTTATTCTCAGGTAAGTGGGTATGATTGCAGCCTCAAAGAATCTGATATTCTCTGCTTCACCCCAACCCACCGAAGCTGCCTCTTTAGGGGAAGAAAGCTTGTATGGGTGCCTTATGCACACTTGTGTGCAGCATCTAGCTTGAGCCTTAGGAGCTCTTTCTGCAACTGGCTCTGCCCTTCTGTGATTACTTTTTTCTGTTTGATGTACATAACAATTGGAATTGCAGACAGGACATTAAAGCAGCTGCCCACATGACTCTGCAACACTTCACCAGATCCTGTACCATACTCAGTGCACTGCTAGATCCTGGCCACCACTTGGGCTTCAATGGAGTTGCTTCTCCTCGTAGGTTCCATTACCCACTGCTCCTCTTATTAACAAACCATTATTTATTTCATTGTCATAAACTGAGCCATTATTTATCTGGTCAGTGCAAGGGTCATTAAAAATGCCTGTTACTCTCGCATCCTGTATTTTTGCGGCTTTCCTCTCTGACTTCTGTTTTGATTTTTCCATTAGTGGGCTGGTACTCCAACTCAGGGCTGCAGTGGCTTAGTGGTTAAGACGCTGAACTGCAGACCGGAAGGTCAGCAGGACAGCAGTTCAAGACCCGAGTGCTGCGTGACGGAGTGAGCTCCCATCTTCAGTCCCAGCTCCTGCCAACCTAGCAGTTCGAAAGCAAGAAATTGCAAGTAGATAAATAGGTACCGCTTCGGCGGGAAAGGTAACAGCGTTCCGTGCACCTCGGTGTTCAGTCATGCCGGCCACATGGCCACGGAAGCATCTTCGGACAGCGCTGGCTCTTCGGCTTAGAAATGGAGATGAGCACCACACCCTAGAGTCGGACACGACTGGTTGGGGACACCTTTACCTTTTTACTCCAACTCTATTTAATATGGCAATGATAAAATATCCTCTTAGCTTCCAGTCTAATGTAAAATATGCCAGTTCATGGAGGTACATCTCTCCAATGCCTTTGCTGAAGAGAGATTCTGAAGCTTCCCTAGCAACTTGCTGCAGCAGCAAAGTGGTGAAATCCAGTAGCATCTCTCCTCTCTGAGCTATTCACTGCTTTGGCAGGACGTGGATAAGCCAGCAAAGGAAACACCTACACTGCAAAGCACATCACTTCTGAAAGTTATGCATCATTTTGATGAACTCCAAATACTAAGCAGATGGCTCTTTGAATCCCTTTGTCCCAGTTTTGCTGTCCTTGCACTCAAATATGGTTCAGAGAGAGCTTAACACCCCTCCCTTGCCATTTATGCCTGAATGTGAGTTTACTTTGAAATCCCAGCTTCGGAGAGGAAACAGATGATCTAGTAGGAGAATGTGGGAAAGTAAACCTAGTTTGCATTGCTCAGTTCTGACTGACACCAAGAAATGAACAAACCAAACTCCTTACTCCATTTTTGCAAGGAATGAGGGTTGTCCTTCAAAGCATGTTTGCTTAGATTTTAAAGGTGTGTTTGTGTTTTAATATGAAGGGGGCGGGATCCAAAATGGTTGAAATGAAACCAAATCCTATGGCTTTAAATAATAATAATAATAATAATAATAATAATAATAAAATCTCTCTCTTTTCCTTGTGACTGTGTGGTTCCTGAGACAAAGTGGGCTGGAGAAGTTCAACCTCAGTTCACGGAAGAGAACATTCTGTCTCTGCACAAGAGGCAGGGCTGCTGTAAAACAAGATCAACAACACGAGCTCAGTAGCAACGGCGGGGGCAGCAGCCCCACAATACAGAGACTCCCTCAATCAATGAACTCGTCAAAGGCTTGCTACATTTACATTAGAAAAATACACACACACAAACACACTCGGGTGTGCATGGATGTGAGCTCAAGGTCAGCAAATTAGCTGACTTTCTGCCCTACTAGCTAAATTGTTGTTCTCCACTTGAAAGTTTCCCCCACACACACACCCACAGACACTCTTCTCTAGCAATGTAATTATAGCGAAGGCAAACCCAAGGAAACAATAGCCCCACCAATCACAATACATTTCATTTATGCTTTGTACACAGAGGATGTTAAAATTATTTTGCTCTATTTTGTCTCACTGGCTCCTGTGTGCTGGGTTTCAGAAAGATCTTTGATCCCATTGATCTTCAGATCCCATTGATCTTCAGAAAGATCTTAATCCCATTTATTTCAGTGGGGTTGCACAAGGCAATTCACTTCAGAATTGTACCCAGTTTGTGTTTTGGATTACAATTAACAAGAAACTGTCACCTTTAATAATGGGGAAAAGTCATATGCTGTTCCTTCTGAGCCTGATCTATACAATTAAAGCTATGAATTCCCACATCTTACTCTTTATTATTCATAGAATCATAGAATAGTAGGGTTGGAAGGGGCCTACAAGGCCATCGAGTCCAACCCCCTGCTCAATGCAGGAATCCAAGTCAGAGCATCCCTGACAAATGGCTGTCCAGCCTCGTCTTGAAGGCCTCCAGTGTGGGAGAGCCCACCACCTCCCCAGGTAATTGGTTCCATTGTCGTATTGCTCTTACAGTCAGGAGGTTTTTCCTGATGTTCAGCCAGAATCTGGCTTCCTGTAACTTGAGCCCATTATTCCGTGTCCTGCACTCTGGGATGATCAAGAAGAGATCCTGGCCTTGTTCTCTGTGACAACCTTTCAAGTACTTGAAGAGTGCTATCACATCTCCCCTCAGTCTTCTCTTCTCAAGGCTAAACATGCCCAGTTCTTTCAGTCTCTCTTCATAGGGCTTTGTTTCCAGTCCCCTGATCATCTTTGTTGTCCTCCTCTGAACCCTCTCCAGTGTGTCTGCATCCTTCTTAAAGTGTGGTGCCCAGAACTGGACACAGTACTCCAGATGAGGCCTAACCAGTGCTGAGTAGAGGGGAACTAGTACTTCCCAGGATTTGGAAGCTATGCTTCTATGAATGCAGCCCAAAAGAGCATTGGCCTTTTTTGCAGCCACATCACATGGTTGGCTCATATTCAGCTTGTGATTGACAACAATTCCAAGATCCTTCTCGCTTGTAGTGTGGTTGAGCCACGTATCCCCCATCTTGTAACTGTGCATTTGGTTTCTTTTTCCTAGGTGCAGAACTTGGCATTTGTCCCTATTAAATGTCATTCTGTTGTTTTCTGCCCAGATCTCCAGTCTATCCAGATCACTTTGAATTTTGTTTCTGTCTTCCAAAGTATTAGCTATCCCTCCCAATTTTGTGTCATCTGCAAATTTGATCAGCATTCC
This sequence comes from Heloderma suspectum, assembly GCF_057233095.1. Taxonomy (NCBI): domain Eukaryota; kingdom Metazoa; phylum Chordata; class Lepidosauria; order Squamata; family Helodermatidae; genus Heloderma; species Heloderma suspectum. The sequence continues at coordinate 101,658,480 of NC_139459.1, forward strand.
CTTCACCTCCTCCTCCAAGTCATTAATAAAAATGTTGAAGAGCACTGGGCCCAGGACTGAGCCCTGCGGTACCCCACTCGTTACCTCTCCCCAGTTTGAGAAGGTCCCATTGATAAGCACTCTTTGAGTCCAATTCTGTAGCCAACTGTGGATCCACCGGATCGTTGTTTCATCTAGCCCACTTTGAGCTAGTTTGCTCATCAGGATATCAAAGGGCACTTTGTCAAAAGCTTTGCTGAAGTCGAGGTATATGATGTCTACAGCATTCCCACGGTCTACAAGGGAGGTTACTTGATCAAAAAATGAGATCAGATTTGTCTGGCAGGACTTGTTTTTGACAAATCCATGTTGGCTTCAAGTAATCACGGCATTGTTGTCAAGGTGCTTCCAGATGGATTGCTTTATGATCTGCTCCAGAATTTTCCCAGGGATTGATGTCAGACTGACTGGTCTGTAGTTCCCAGGTTCCTCCTTTTTACCCTTTTTGAAGATAGGGACAACGTTAGCCCTCCTCCAGTCATCTGGCACTTCCCCCATCCTCCATGATTTCTCAAAGAGAATAGACAGCGGTTCTGAGAGTTCTTCTGCCAGTTCCTTTATGACTCTAGGATGCAGTTCATCTGGCCCTGGAGATTTGAACTCATTCAAAGTAATGAGGTGTTCCTTGACCATATGCCTGTCGATCTCAAGCTGCAATCCTGCCCCTTCAGCCTGTACTTCGCCTTTGCCAGGGGGGTCTTAGACCCTCTTTTGGGAGAAGACTGAGCCAAAATAGGAATTGAGCACCTCTGCCTTTTCTTTGTCATCTGTTATCGTTTTGCCATCCTTATTTAATAGCTGAACCACCATTTCTTTCCTCTGCCTTTTACTATGCACGTAGCTGAAGAAAGCCTTTTTGTTGTTTTTAACATCCCTTGCTAACCTCAGCTCATTCTCAGCTTTAGCCTTCCTGATGCCATCCCTGCAATTCTGTGCTATCTGCCTGTACTCTTCCTTTGTTACTTGGCCTTCTTTCCACTTCCTATATGTGTCCTTTTTTGTTTTCAGGTCATCCCTAAGCTTTTTGTGAAGCCACATTGGCTTCTTCTGTTGTCTTCCACCTTTTCTTCTTGTTGGAATTGCTTGTGATTGTGCCTTGAGAATTTCCTTTTTTAAAAGCTCCCACCCATCTTGGACTCCTTTTCTCGCTAGCATCGCTTGCCATGGGACCTTACTTATAATTGTTCTGAGTTTATGAAAATCAGCTTTCCTAAAATCCAGGGTACGCGTTTGACTACACTCGGCTTTTGCTTCCCTTAGAACCAAGAACTCAAGTATAACATGGTTGCTTTCCCCCAGAGTTCCTGTAACTGCTACTTTATCCACTAAGTCATCTCTGTTGGTTAGGATCAAGTCAAGGATAGCCGATCCTCTAGTTCCTTCCTCTACTTTCTGTAGGTCCTCTACTTTCATAATGGTCAGTGATTAATTGTTCACACACTTGCACAACTTTACCACAGGTCAGGAGCAACATTATCCTTTCTTATGGCATGCATTTTAAGAACTTTATTTTCAGATCCATTCAGATATGATGCATAGCAAAGGTAACACATGTGTTTGTCCCACATTGCATGTTCGGCACAAGTTAGCAAGACAGCTGGAAGAATGGACATCTTCAGTGTGAAACGGACATGCATGTAATCCTCCTTATGTGTTGATTCTTAAGATGTTGTAGGTGTTAGGGCTGCTGCAAAATAGTAACATACAAGTCAGTTCCATCTCTGTTTGCTTTTGCTGTATATGTGCACACAATGTTTTTTTAAAAGCAACCTAAATACCATACATTGGATCCAGAATCTGTCTTCCACAAGAGAAAGCACTCTGCTTGTCGAGGGTTCCTCTGCCTGATTTTAGGGGATTCCCCCACACACACACACATACACCACAGCTCACCCCATTCAGCAGGGTCGCCTCACTCTCCATGTAGCACTTGAAGGGGGCTGGAGGGGCTGCCATGCAAAGGAGGGGACAGGGAAGTCCACTTCCACTGTTCTAACTCAAATCTGTATCCAACTCTCCACGTTCACACAGCAGAAACCATGGGCAGTATCCAGAGCTGCCCATCCATGGGTGGGGCCCACCACCACTTTTCTGTTCAGCAAGTGGCCAGCCCCACCAATTCCGTTGCGCAAGCAGTACCCATCACTTGTACAACAGAGATTTAGTGCCTCTGGGGGCGAACCCTGAAAGAAGTGGAAACGCTGTTTCTGGAACGAGGCAGGTCGGCGGAGCTCCTTTACATAGGCTCAACCAACCTATCCTGTTCCAAAACAAAGCGTTTTTGGTCATTTCAGGTCGCCCGTGGAAGTGCTAAATCTCCATTGTGCAAGCGATGGGTGCCACATATGCACATCAGCAGGGCTGGTAGCTTGTGGGTGGGCATCAGTGGATACTGCCCTATGAGTAAGTAATCACAGTTCCTACAAGGTACGAATTCTGTAGCATGTGAAGCAACACTTAAGATGTGCTTCTTGTTTAAAAAAAAATCAAAGGGAGTGTTGGGAGGTTGCTCACACAGAGGAAGGGGCTGGCATCCCCTTCTGTCACCTTTGTATGCAAATCATAACGAATCATTTCTCCAGCAGTCATCAGATTTAGCTTGAGGTTTAAATATAGAAAACGGAAGAACTGACAGCCTCTTCCTCTTTCTCATTATCTAATCCATCTTTCCTCTTTTTACATGCAATGTAGATCTGGGTGCAACGATGAAGGAAGACACACATTCCAAATCAGTAGATAAAATATGCTGTGTTGGTCCAAATAAACAAGAGGCATGAGGAGAGAGAGAGAGAGAGAAAATCCTGTACAACAAGTCATTGCAACAGTCATAACTTCCATCCCAAACCTGAACTTAATATGTCACCTGAGGCTTATCATGAATACTCAAAACCCTGTCAACAGTCAGGCCCAATTTAAGCCGGGCTGCCAACAACGATCTCTCTGAAGACCCAACCCAATTGAAAGGTCTATACCATTTTTCTTCCTCTTATTCCAGCCTGCCCCCTCCTTTCCTGCCTCCACAGCAGACACTGGACAAATACAGTGATCATATGACATGTAAGAATGTTCATTAAACACATAAAATATTGGGGAAATTCTACACACAGCCCTCATGAATTCCCCATCAGTGAACTTAAACTTCCCCACACCAGCCAAGTGCTTTTTTTCAGTTCATTCAGACTCCTTCTTCAACCTGAAGACAGAAGGGTCCCTTTCATCTGTTGCCCACCCTGCATCCCTTCTCAGTGAACGCAGACTCCCCCCACTTCAAATGGCCTGTTCACACTGCCTCCTCCAAAATGTCTTGTTCAGAGCACCACTTAGACAGGGGTCTGCTAACTGGGAAGCAACAAGGAAATTAGGGATGTATAGATTTTATTCAATCTGTTTTGTCTGTTTTGTGGATTGTCAGGTGTCTTTCATTCCAAAGTCTGCTCACTGATGGAATCAGATTTTTTAAGGGATGTATGAGAAGTTCATTCCACTTCTGCAAATGCACACTTGTACTAATGCACATTAGCGCAAATGCAAATTTGAACAAACCTCCCTCCCCAGTTTTTTTAAACATTCTGCACGTCTATGGAATTTGTCCAATTCAAAAAAGGCCGGCCTGTTGTGGAATCTGCAGGTCAGATTTATAAAAAAACAACAACAACCCAGAGACATTTGAATCTGTTGCAGTTTCCTCCAACATAGTAGAAATTAAGCTGCTGTCCCTGCCAGATGAATCTGATCTCATTTTTTGATCAGGTAACCTCCTATGCGGACTGTGGGAATTCTGTGGACATCATATACCTCGACTTCAGCAAAGCTTTAGACAAAGTGCCCCATGATATCCTGATGAGCAAACTAGCTCAAAGTGGGCTAGATGAAACAACGATCCGGTGGATCCACAGTTGGCTACAGAATTGGACTCAAAGAGTGCTTATCAATGTGATCTTCTCAAACTGGGGAGAGTTACGAGCGGGGTACCGCAGGGCTCAGTCTTGGGCCCAGTGCTCTTCAACATTTTTATTAATGACTTGGAGGAGGAGGTGCAGGGAATGCTGATCAAATTTGCAGATGACACAAAATTGGGCAGGATAGCTAATACTTTGGAAGACAGAAACAAAATTCAAAGTGATCTTGATAGACTGGAGCGCAGGGCAGAAAACAATAGAATGACATTGAATAGGGATAAATGCCAAGTTCTGCACCTAGGAAAAAGAAACCAAATGCACAGTTACAAGATGGGGGATACCTGGCTCAACAACACTACAAGCGAGAAGGATCTTGGAATTGTTGTCGATCAAAAGCTGAATATGAGCCAACAATGTGATGTGGCTGCAAAAAAGGCAAATGCTCTTTTGGGCTGCATTCATAGAAGCATCGCTTCCAAATCCCGGGAAGTACTAGTTCCCCTCTACTCAGTACTGGTTAGGCCTCATCTGGAGTACTGTGCCCAGTTCTGGGCACCGCACTAACAAGGATGCAGATGAGCTGGAGAGGGTTCAGAGGAGGGCAACAAAGATGATCAGGGGACTGGGAACAAAGCCCTATGAAGAGAGACTGAAGGAACTGGGCATGTTTAGCCTTGAGAAGAGAAGACTGAGGGGAGATATGATAGCACTCTTCAAGTACTTGAAAGGTTGTCACAGAGAGGAAGGCCAGGATCTGTTCTCGATCATCCCAGAGGGCAGGACACAGAATCATGGGCTCAAGTTACAGGAAGCCAGATTCCGGCTGAAGATCAGGAAAAACTTCCTGACTGTTAGAGCAATACGACAATGGAACCAGTTATCTAGGGAGGTGGTGGGCTTTCCCACACTGGAGGCATTCAAGATGAGGCTGGACAGCCATCTGTCAGGGATGCTCTGACTTGGATTCCTGCATTGAGCAGGGGGTTGGACTCGATGGCCTTGTAGGCCCCTTCCAACCCTACTATTCTATGATTCTATGATTCCTATCACTTTCTTAGCTCTGAGCAGGGTCCCTTTGCTCCTCTTCTCATCTTCATTCTTGAAAACATGAAGAGATATGAACTGCCCACTTGAAAAAACCTCTTAGGGTACAATCCTATGCATGTTTATACCTACAGTTCCCAGGATGCCCCAATCAGCATGGTTGGCTGGAGGGATGCTGGGAGTTGTAGGACTTTTTTCTGTCTAAACATGCATAGGATTAAGCCCTTAGAATAAGGATAGGAAAGAGCCTAGGAAAGGAGCAGTTAAACTGCTCCCCAGTTCCCTCAAGTGCCCCAGGCCTTTGCATTGTTCCACCTCCTGGTACTAGATGGAAAGGGAGCCGAAATGGGGGAGAAATTCATTTGGTTCACAGTTTAATGAGAACTTACCTAATTTTGCACTTCCAACCAGTACATGAACCAAAACATGGCTATTTTTTAAATTCGCCATTCTCTGAATTTTACAATGGAGTTTTCCAATCAAATAATCCATACAAAAATGTGTGTGTGTGTGTGTGTGTGTGTGTGTGTGTGTGTGTGTGTTAGGTGAAAGTGCCTACAGATATGCATATGTTCATGAAAATAATGTTTTAAAAGCATCATATTTGCAAAATTGCTAGCAAAAAAATATGAATTTTAAACAAAAATGCATACAAAAATGCATGTATTAGGAGAAAAGTGCACAAAAGTGTGTACAAATTTTCACACAAACCTGTTTTATTTCTTTTTTTTTAAATTTTCTAAATTCAAGACAAAACTTAAGACTGGAAAAATGAGAAACGGAGAGGAACAGAAATTGACAGATCTGTCCATTCCCTAGAAGGGAGGAGGGGGAAGAGTCTAACCCTGCCTTGCCAGATACATAGTAAGGAATACCTTGGAGAAGAGATGGATGAATCTGTTGATTTGTTTCTCTCCGTTACGCATTTTTTCAGCAGCCACCCCTCACTGTGTCACCTGAGTCCCCAGCTTCACACAGCATGCATTATGCACACACTGTTGGTGCCTACCTCATGAACGGACTCAGCCAGTGCTGGAAAATATGGCTGCTCCTCCCAGCACCTGCCAGGTCCACCACCACCCGTATCCCACTCTCAGTTATCTCCATCTCAGTTCAAAGGTAGCAATGGTGATTCCTCCAAGGGGGATTCCTCCAAGGGGTGGGGTTTGGAGGCCAGGTTCCACTCTGGAAGAATCCAAGGAAGCTCCACCGGCTGGATGGCAAAACTCTGCAGGCCCGATTAGGCCTGCAGGCCGGATGTTTCTCTCCAGTGGGCTACAGCCTTTGGCATCATGACCATACTGTGACCATTTTTAAATAATGTTTTTCACTTACTGTTCTCCCCTGCCATTTTGAGAACACTTTACTTTTGTAACATTTATTCTTATTTCTTTTAGATTTGTGAAGGCTGTGCATCTGCCCTTTCAGCACCAGAGCATACATCTGCCCTGGTGTTGTTTTCAAGCAAATATGCTATTCCCTGCAGAAGCCTACTTCCCCTTCCTTATCCATGAGATGTAGATGGGATATCATCCTGCCTGTGCTCAGATGGAGGTAGCGTGAGAAGAATAAAATCCAGATTTTCAAAACAATCATTTAAAAAGGTTATTAGCCTTCCATACTTCATATTTTGGGAGATCTCTCTTCACTGCCACACTGCAGCTCACCCCATTTCGCAGGGTCTCCCGACTCCCTGTGTAACATTTTCGGGAGCTGGAGACACTGCCATGGGATAGACAGGGTGGGAAAGCCCACTTCAGCCTGCACAGTTGCTCACAGTTAAATCTGGATCCAATCCCAACTCTAGGGTTAAAGGTTCCAAAGATAGGTCAAAAATGTTTTATATATGTATATATGATTAAATAATTCCCCAGGTAGAAATATACTTCTCTTAAATCCTTAAACAACTGAAACATTAAAGTGCTTGCCATTTGGCTGTCAATCATTTCAACATACGGTATCTGATGTTGAGCCAGGTCATTGTTACCTCTTTGGTGCATGTGTAACTCAGGCCCAGCATCAATGTTTGACTGGGTGTTCATCAGGACCCACAGATTGACAGGGGCCACCACTGATTGAAGAGGCTAGAGTTAGCTTGCTGCTCCTCCACACAGGAACCAGCCAGCTTCCAAATCTCAGTCCAGTGCAGTGGTACTGGGACAACTGGGCACTGCTCCCACTGAGAAATGGTAGATGGCCCCAGAAGGTCCTATGATGAAGTAAGGGCTACTGGGATGAGTTCCTATTTCCTGATGGCTGGCCCTACCATTAGGCAGAGCGAGGCAGTTGCCTCAAGTAGCAGATGCTGGGAGGATGCAGCAAGATGTTGGAAGGGACCCCCTAAGCTAACCTGCTGCCTTCAGGTGTGGTGGAGGATGCTATCCCATTGCTGGTATTGAAGAAAGATTCAACTACCAGTCCAGCCAGCTTTTGTACATGGAATACGAAGGGGTGCCATCTTGTCCTTCACCTCAAGCAGCAAAACGTCTTGGGCCTGCCCTGAGTATGACTCCTTTGCACTCCGTTTTGGCCTCACTAGAACCAACTTTCTTGCTTCAGAGTATACCCAAGCACTTTGAAACAAGGAGGTCAGTGCTTGCAAGGCCAAAAGGGATGCAAGGCACTTGCTCTTGACTCCCTATCCTGACAGAGTGCCACTCTCGTTGGACAATAGGGGAACACTGCACTGCTCCTGCAGGCGCCACTGTGGTGATCTCTCATTTTCTGACAGCTGAAACACTCAGAGGGAGGGGAAGCTGTGAAAGAGCGTGAGTTGCACTTTGCTTCCTTCACTGTCACCAAGCACTCTCCCATTAGGAAGTTGTTGTTGTTGTTGTTGTTCAGTCGTTCAGTCATGTCCGACTCTTCGTGACCCCATGGACCATAGCACGCCAGGCCTTCCTGTCCTGCACTCTCTCCCGGAGCGTGCTCAAGTTCATATTCATTGCATCGGTGATGCTATCTAGCCATCTCATCCTCTGCCGTCCCCTTCTCCTTTTGCCTTCAGTCTTTCCCAGCATCAGGGTCTTTTCCAGAGAGGTTTCTCTTCGCATTAGGTGGCCAAAATATTTGAGCTTCAGCTTCAGTATCTGTCCTTCCAATGAGCACTCAGGGTTGATTTCCTTTAGGATGGACTGATTTGACCTCCTTGCAGTCCAGGGGACCCGTAAGAGTCTTCTCCAGCACCACAGTTCGAAAGCATCAATTCTTCGGCGCTCAGCCTTCCTTATAGTCCAGCTCTCACAGCCATACATTACTACTGGGAAAACCATAGCTTTGATTAGACGGACCTTTGTCAGTAAGGTGATGTCTCTGCTTCTTACTATGCTGTCTAGGTTTGCCATAGCTTTCCTCCCAAGGAGCAAGCGTCTTTTAATTTCATGGCTACAGTCACCGTCTGTGGTGATCTTGGAGCCCAAAAAAGTAAAATCTGTCACTGCTTCCATTTCTTCCCCTTCTATATGCCAGGAAGTGATGGGGCCAGATGCCATGATCTTCGTTTTTTTAATGTTGAGTTTCAAACCAGCTTTTGCACTCTCCTCTTTCACCCTCAACAAGAGGCTCTTTAGATCCTCTTCGCTTTCTGCCATTAGGGTGGTATCGTCTGCATATCGGAGGTTGTTGATAATTCTCCCAGCAATCTTAATTCTGACCTCTGATTCATCCAACCCGGCATTTCTCATGATGTACTCTGCATATAAGTTAAATAAGTGGGGTGACAATATGCAGCCTTGTCGTACTCCATTCCCAATTTTGAACCACTCGGTTGTTCCATGTCTGGTTCTTACTGTTGCTTCTTGACCCTCGTACAGGTTTCTCAGGAGACAGGTAAGGTGGTCTGGTGCTCCCATCACTTTAAGAATTTGCCACAGTTTGTTGTGATCCACACAATCAAAGGCTTTAGCGTAGTCAATGAAGCAGAAATAGACGTTTTTCTGGAATTCTCTTGCTTTCTCCATGATCCAGCGAATGTTGGCGATTTGATCTCTAGTTCCTCTGCCTCTTCGAAACCCAGCTTGTACTTCCGGTAGTTCTCGGTTCGCATACTGCTGAAGCCTAGCTTGTAGGATTTTGAGCATAACCTTGCTGGCATGTGAAATGAGCGCAATTGTACAGTACTTTGAACACTCTTTGGCGTTGCCCTTCTTTGGAATTGGAATGTAAACTGACCTTTTCCAGTCTTGCGGCCATTGTTGAGTGTTCCAAATTAGCATCATCTTTTAGGATTTTAAATAGCTCAGCTGGAATACTGTCATCTCCACTAGCTTTGTTGTTACTAATGCTTCCTAAGGCCCACTTGACTTCACTCTCTAGGATGTCCGGCTCAAGTTCAGTGACTGCGCTATCATGGCTATCAGGGACATTAAGATCTTTCCTGTATAGTTCTTCTGTGTATTCTTGCCACCTCTTCTTAATCTCATCTGCATCTGTTAGGTCCCTGCCTTCTTTGTCCTTTATCATGCCCGTCTTTGCACAAAACGTTCCCTTGAGATCTCCAATTTTCTTGAAGAGATCTCTAGGCTTTCCCATTCTGTTGTTTTCCTCGATTTCTTTGCATTGTTCATTTAAGAAGGCCTTCTTGTCTCTCCTTGCTATTCTCTGGAACTCTGCATTCGGTTGGATATATCTTCCCCTTTCTCCCTTGCTTTTCGCTTCCCTTCTTTCCTCAGCTACTTGTAAAGCCTCATCAGACAGCCACTTGGCTTTCTTGCATTTCTTTTTCTTTGGGATGGATTTCGTTGCTGCCTCCTGAATAATGTTACGGACCTCCGTCCATAGTTCCTCAGGCACTCTGTCTATCAGGTCTAATCCCTTAAATCTATTCCTCACCTCCACTGTATATTCATAAGGGATATGATTGCGGTCATACCTGAATGGTTTAGTGGTTTTCTCTACGTTCTTCAATTTAAGCCAAAATTTTGCAACAAGAAGCTCATGATCTGAGCCACAGTCAGCTCCAGGTCTTGTTTTGACTGACTGTATAGAGCTTCTCCATCTTTGGCTGCAAAGGACATAATCAATCTGATTTCGATATTGACCATGTGGTGATGTCCATGTGTAGAGTCGTCTCTTGTGCTGTTGGAAAAGAGTGTTTGCTATGATCAGCGTGTTCTCTTGGCAAAACTCTATTAGCTTTTGTCCTGCTTCATTTTGTACACCAAGGCCATGCCTGCCTGTTATCCCAGTGATTTCTTGACTTCCTACTTTAGCATTCCAATCCCCTATGATGAAGAGGACATCTTTTTTTGGTGTTAGTTCTAGAAGGTGTTGTAGGTCTTCATAGAACCGATCAACCTCAGCTTCTTCGGCATCAGTGGTTGGGGCATAGACTTGTATTACTGTGATGTTGAATGGTTTGCCTTGGATTCGTACTGAGATCATTCTATCATTTTTAAGATTGTACCCCAGTACTGCTTTTCCCACCCTTTTGTTGACTATGAGTGCTACTCCATTTCTTCTAAGGGATTCTTGCCCACAGTAGTAGATATGATGGTCACCTGAATTAAATTCGCCCATGCCTGTCCATTTGAGTTCACTGATTCCCAAGATGTCGATGTTCAGTCTTGCCATCTCATGTTTGACCACCTCCAGCTTACCTTGATTCATTGATCTGACATTCCAGGTTCCTAAACAATATTGTTCTTTACAGCATCGGATTTTCTTTTCACCACCAGACACATCCACAGCTGAGTGTCCATTCGGCTTTGGCCCAGCCGCTTCACTCTTTCTGGCGCTACTTGGAAATACCCTCTGCTCTTCCCCAGTAGTATGTTGGACACCTTCCGACCTGAGGGTCTCATCTTCCAGCGTCATATCTTTTAGCCTTGTGATATGTTCCATGGGGTTTTCTTGGCAAGAATACTGGAGTGGGTTGCCATTTCCTTCTCCAGCGGACCACATTTTGTCAGAACTCTCTGCCATGACCTGTCCGTCTTGGGTGGCCCTGCACGGCATAGCTTATGGCTTCACTGAGTTACGCAAGCCCCTTCGCCACAACAAGGCAGTGATCCATGAAGGGGCATTAGGAAGTGGGAGATCACATATCCCCTTAGGAAAGGTGCTTTGTGGGTGGGGTTGGACAAATCTGTCCATTTCACTTTCTCCTGTATTTCAGTTTTTAAAATCTCAAGTTCTTTCCTTCCTGACTATGAAGAAATGTGTGGATTTTGGTAAATTCTTATAAAAAATGAACTGAAACAAAATTCACGCCCATAGCTATTTGTGGTTAAGTAAGAAAGCAAAACTCCTCACATTTTAAGGCTGCATCATTCACAAGGGCTCCTCAAGCATCTGGAGCTAGCAGTGACATGATCCATAGATTGTATAAATTTCTAAACAGAAACTTTAAAAACACTCACACTAAAAACATTCAGAGTAATCCACAGGGCTGGACCAAATCTTTCAGCTCATTTTGCATAAATTCCTATTATTTTTGGTCCTCATAGCACTTTTCATCTGCACCCACTATATTTAAAAATGTCATCCTCCTTTTTCCTTTACTGACTGGTAACTGCATCAATCAGTTCTTTTAAATTTACAGGAAGGCTTTGATCATCATAAGATGGGGGTAATATTCTTCCCCTTCTGCACTCTATGCTCCCTGTTTCATGGGAATGGATTAACTTCTGTAGGCCTATTGTTGCCATATTAGTATCTAGTTATTCATAATTCATCTCTGGAAGTATCCATGGTTTGATTTCTGCTTCAAAGGGATTATTACAGAAGGGTTTTGTTCTCCGTGTGTTGTTGTTTTTTAATTACCATATACTGGTAATATGTAGCACCAATATGCAGAGATATTTTTATGAAACACAGAGGCTTTCCTCTAACATTAGTGTGCTGGAAGAAACACACAACATGATCCAGCCAATGTGAAGCATTAAATCCCTCTTATTTCACTGGGAGAGTTAATCAGTGGTAGTTATCGTTCTTTAACTTAAGCTAGACTATTCTCACAATGAATACTCAGAGAAAATATTCTTTCTTAGGCCACCTTGGATTGTCTATTACACTTGAACAGACCAATATTTACCCAACCTTAATATAGGTTTCTGTGTGCCCTTTGAGAGTATGAAGCAAATGGAATTTGCTGGAGGACTCCCAACATTCAGAACTAACATACATGGCGAAGTCTGAAAGGCTACAAAAACTGACAAGTGATTTTGCAGAAAACAATTGATTCAGGTTCTTGAATTCTAGCAATATTAAAACAATTTATGCTGCTTATATAAGACCATTTTTTCCAAATATTTTTGTGGTGTTTTTTGTTGTTTATTCGTTCAGTCGCTTCCGACTCTTCGTGACTTCATGGACTAGCCCACGCCAGAGCTTCCTGTCGGCCGTCGCCACCCCCAGCTCCCCCAAGGTTGAGTCCGTCACCTCCAGAATATCATCCATCCACCTTACCCTTGGTCGGCCCCTCTTCCTTTTGCCTTCCACTTTCCCTAGCATCAGCATCTTCTCCAGGGTATCCTGTCTTCTCATTATGTAGCCAAAGTACTTCAGTTTTGCCTTTAATATCATTCCCTCAAGTGAGCAGTCTTGGCTTTATTTCCTGGAGTATGGAAATAATTCCACTTTTTAGAAATTTCAGGTGAGTCGCAAAAGGAAGAATTAACAGTGTTGAGAAAAAAGAAGGCTAAAAGAATTTAAATTCCAGAAAAGCCTACAAGAAGAGAGTCACTCAGAAGAGATGAACAGCTATACATAGTGGGAAGACCTGAATACATACAAAAATATAATGAAGACGAAAACACTTTCCAAAATGTGTTCAAATTATAGGGCCTGCTTGCTTGCATATACTACTGTTAGTATACAGGAGTAGTTAAATGGCTACCTCAGTTATTTCACAAACTGCACTAACTTAAGTAGCTACTGAATACTCCTCTGTGTGTTTTGAAAAATTCTATGTTAGAGATGAACACTGAATGGTGATTGCATCCATCTACCATTCCATTCGATTGTGCTGGGAGGGAGAGACCCCAAGCCGTAAGGTACTTGCCTGGTATTAGTATGAAACAGTCAATACACTCCCTTCAATGGGCTGATCTGTTTGCTGATGTTCTCCACTTCCAAGCTGTAACAAATTCCAGGGATAGGAGCAGTACTACAAGGTTTTGTTTCCTTTCAATGAAAGAGCCCTGGGGACTTATACTGACCCTTTGTTATTTTGCTGGAGTACGTGATATTCCCATAATTTCACTTTTTAATACAGGGGTGCAGAATTCCAACTCAGAGAAGCTCTTGGGGCACACATTCGGGGGTCACTCTTGGTGGGCGGGGCTGAAGGCAAAAGGGGCAGGACCAAAGGCAAAAGCAATTGAGCCAAAATACCAAAAATACCAGCATGTTGTCGCTTAAAGGTCCTACTGCCAGAAACTCAGCCTTAGGAAAAGTATTTCAATCTCTTCTGGGAAACCACCAAACAACTGGTATTTGGGAGAAAGGGGTGTGGCCATCTGGGGAATCCAAGAGTGCCAGATGTGGTCCTCTGGAGGGCCAGATGTGCCCCCCAGCACTGAGGTTCTAAACCTCTGTTTTCATATGTGCTTTCAGCAAAGGGCAGACTAAATCCCTGTACTGATCACAGAGTCCAGTCCCTGAAAACCAGAGATTCTGTATAGGCATAGCCAGTAATTGCCATTTATTTATGCTGCATCACATCTCAGGCAAACTATTTATTTATTTATTTATTTCCATACTGCCCAATAGCCGGAGCTCTCTGTTGTTGTTGTTGTTGTTCAGTCGTTCAGTCGTGTCCGACTCTTCGTGACCCCATGGACCATAGCACGCCAGGCCTTCCTGTCCTGCGCTCTCTCCCGGAGCGTGCTCAAGTTCATATTCATTGCATCCGTGATGCTATCTAGCCATCTCATCCTCTGCCGTCCCCTTCTCCTTTTGCCTTCAGTCTTTCCCAGCATCAGGGTCTTTTCCAGAGAGGTTTCTCTTCGCATTAGGTGGCCAAAATATTTGAGCTTCAGCTTCAGTATCTGTCCTTCCAATGAGCACTCAGGGTTGATTTCCTTTAGGATTGACTGATTTGACCTCCTTGCAGTCCAGGAGCTCTCTGAGTGGTTCACAAAAATTAAAACACAATAAAACAATATAAAATATATAAAACAAAACCACAGTATAACAATACAACCAGAATAAAACCTAGCAGCAATGCAGGGATTTAAAATACAGATTTAAAACAGCAAAGCTAAAAGTTTAGGAAGCTAAAATGCTAAAATGCCTGGGAAAATAAAAAGGTCTTCACCTGGTGCCGGAAAGAATACAATGTAGATGCCAAGTGAATCTCACTAGGGAGCTCATTCCACATCTGGGGTGCCACAGCAGAAAAAGCCCTCCTCCTAGTAGCCACCCACCTCACTTCCTTTGGCAGGGGCTCACAGAGAAGGGCTGCTGAGGATGATCTTAGGGTCTGGGCAAGCACATACGGGAGGATGCGATCCTTCAAATAACCTGGCCCCAAGCCGTTAAGGGCTTTAAATGTTAATACCAGCACTTTGAATCGGGCCCGGAAATGGACTGGCACCCAGTGCAGCTGAAAAAGTACTGGCGTAATATGAGCTCGCAGGCCAGTCCCTGGTAACAATCTTGCTGCCCTATTTTGGACCAGCTGAAGTTTGCTGTCTGTTTTCAAAGGCAGCCCCACGTATAACGCATTGCAGTAATCCAGACGAGAAGTTATCAGAGCATGGATAACTGTAGCTAGGCTATCTCTGTCCAGATAAGGGCATAGTTGGTGTACCAGCCTAAGCTGATAAAAAGTGCTCCGTGCCACTGAGTTCACCTGTGCCTCAAGTGACAGTTCTGGATCCAAGAGCACCCCCAAACGACGAACGTGATCCTTTAGGGGGAGTGCAACCCCCTCCAGAACAGGTTGAATATCACCTAGCCGGGCAGACGAACCACCCACTAACAGTACCTCCATCTTGTCTGGATTGAGTTTCAGTTTGCTGGCCCTCATCCAGTCCATTACTGTGCCCAGACACTGATTCAGAACAGCCACTGCTTCACCTGGGTTTGATGAGAAAGACGTAGAGCTGGGTGTCATCCACATATTGATGGCACCTCAGCCCACACCTCCGGATAACCTCCCCCAGTGGTTTCATGTAGATGTTAAACAGCATGGGGGATATAATTGAGCCCTGTGGAACCACATGGCACAATTGCCATGGCACAGAGCAATAATCCCCCAGCACCACCTTCTGGAATCGGCCATCCAAGTAGGAGTGGAACTACTGCAGTGCAGTGCCTCCAACTCCCAAACCAGACAACCTAACCAGAAGGATACCATGGTCGATGGTATCAAAAGCCGCCGAGAGGTCCAGGAGAATCAACAGGGTCACACTCCCCCTGTCCCTCTCCCGGCAGAGGTCATCCCACAGGGTGACCAAGGTGGTTTCCATTCCAAACCCAGGCCTAAAGCCCGATTGAAATGGATCTAGATAATCCATTTCATTCAAGAGTGCCTGGAACTGTCCTGCAACCACCCGCTCAAGCACCTTGCCCAGGAAGGGGATGTTGGCCACTGGCCTATAATTGTTAACATCCTCCAGGCCCAGGTTAGGCTTTTTCAGGAGAGGTCTGATTACCACCTTTTTTAAAGAGGCCAGCACCACTCCCTCTCTCAAGGAGGAATTTACAACCTCCTGGACCCAGCCAGACATCCCCTCCTTGTTTGATTTAATAAGCCGTGAAGGGCAAGGGTCAAGCACACAAGTGGTCGATCGGACTTGGCCAAGCACCTTGTCCGCATCCGCAGGCCTCAATAACTGAAACTCATCCAATAAAACTGGACCAGACCAGTGCTCTGAACGCCTCTACCGATGGAACTGCATTAATCATGGTGTCTGATTCATGACGAATCTGAGCAACTTTGTCTTCAAAGTAGGGATGTACGAAAATCACTTACCTGTTCGCGGATTATGTTTATGGTGGGGGGGAGGCGCTCCGTTCCTCCCCCCCGGAATCCTCCGTAGCCGGCTGTGCTCCACGGCAGCTCCACGGAGCAGCCAGCCAGGCCCGGCCAGGCCAGAGCCGTCCGCAGCCGGATTTCCGGCCACGGAGGGCTCGGGGTGGGGGGAACGCGTACGCAAATGGCGGCAGCTACAGCCGCCGCCATTTGCGTTCCTTATTTTTGACGTCTTAATCTACGTAAATATTTACGTAGACTAAGACAGCGAAAATAAGGGGAACGCAGATAGCATAGCGGACGCTATTTGCGTTCCCCATATTTTCACCGTCTTAGTCTACGTAATTATTTACGTAGACTAAGACGGCCCAAAATAAAGAACGCAAATGGTGGCGGCCGTAGCCGCCATTTGCTTACGCTTTTTTTTTTTTACCCAGACGTTTTAGGCTACGTAAAAACTTACGTAGCCTATCACATGTGTGTAAAAAACAAAACAAAAACTGCAATTGGCGGCGGCAGCGGCCGGTCAGAAGACCAGCTGCCGCAGCCGCAGCCGCCACCGCCCGGAAGATCCACCCTAGGTAAGTCTCGTCCTGGGGGGATCTACGGAGGGGGGCGGGGGGGCAGGCCGTTCCGCCACAGATTTCGGGGGGCTGAATGCACTGGCATTCGGCCTCCCTGAGATCCGTGGCAAAATTCTCTGCCATTCCTACTTCAAAGTGCCATGCAAACTCATCACAGAGTGCAACCAAGGGTTCCACAGTCTCTCTCCCTGGTCCAGAATGTAACAGGCCGTGATCCACTTGGAAAAGCTCTGCTGGACGACACTGAGAAGATGCAATGCTGGTGGAAAAGAATTGTCTCTTTGCCACCCTCACCACCACAGAGTAGGCTCGATAATGAGCTCTTACCTGTGTTCGGTCAGACTCAGCACGAGTTTTCCTCCACCTGCATTCCAGCTGTCTCCCCGCTTGCTTCATTGCCCTCAGCTCAGGTGTATACCAAGGAGCTGGCCGGGTTCTGCTCAGAGGGAGAGGGCACTTGAACACGATCGTGTGAACTGCCCGAGTCATCTCTGCATTCCACAGAGCGAGCTGGGCTTCGATAGGAGCACCAGCCATACCAGCAGGAAAATCCCCCAGAGCCCTCTGGAATCCATCAGAATCCAGTAGCCTCCAGGGACAGACCATTTTAATAAGTCCCCCACCCTTGCAGAGGGGGAAGGGTGCCAAGAGTCTAAGCCTCAACAGGAAGTGATCTGACCATGACAAAGGGACAGATGTTAATTCTTCCACTTTCAGGTGTCCTTTTATATGTGTTGGGCCAATGACATGTTGGGACAGCCCCATGGTTGTCATGGCTGTCATGAAGTCCTGAGCCTCCCCAGATACAGTGGCCTCAGCACAGAAGTTGAGATCCCCCAAGACCATCATCCTAGGGGTCCTCAACACCAAGTCCGAGACCATCTCCATCAGCTCAGGCAGGAAGTCTGATGGGCAGCAGGGTGGGCGGTACACCAACAGAATCCCTAGTCTGTCCTGGGTACCTAACACAAGGTACAAGCACTTAAGATCTGCACTCAAATGAGCAGGAATCCTAGAGAGGGCGATCTAATTCCTATAGACCACGGCAACCCCCCCTCCCTGACCCTCAAGTCAGTGTTGGTGCTGCACTGAGTACCCAGGAGGGTGCAGCTGGGAGAAAGTAACCCCTCCCAGTTCCCCCACCCAGGTCTCAGTAATACATACCAGATCAGCCCCCTCATCCACAATCAAATCATGGATGAGGGAGATTTTATTTTGGACTGACCTGGCATTCAGCAGCAGCAGCACCAGACCCGAGGGCAGACTGGTAAGGCTGCCAGGAACCATCAGGTTGGGGGAAGAACCAGAAGAGGGGACAGCTGTAAGGTGTCTAGCCGTTCTTCTCCTCAGCTGGCCTGTTAATCCCCCAATGCCATGCCTCCCCCTCCCTATGACCAGTTATGGTGGCACCTCCCTGACCCCCTGAGTTGCTCAATGGACTTCCCAGGCACATATTAGAATGTTAAGATGTAAAATATAAAACAGTATAAAAGCTTATAAAAGAGAGCAGCAGCTAAGAAGGAGCAGATAAGATCTGTGTTTGCCCCTTCCTTCCTGGTCTTTACAGTTGCTGCCCTCTGCTGCTGCTATTTGCTGCTGGTATCTCTGCTTGCTGGTATCTCTGCTGGAGAGGCGGTGGGTGGGTCTTCATATGCTCCTCCATGCGTCTCCAAGTGCAACGCTAAGTGCGCACTTAGCGTCACACTTCGTGCGATGCCAAGGCACTGCCTCTGGCAGCCCCGCCTTAAGTACCTGTTTGGCAGGAGCAGAAACAGGCTCAGGGTCCACCTGGTGCAGCTGGTCCTCTCCCCCACAAGCTCCTTCCCCATTCAATCCATTCCGTCTTTCTTTCTATATTGCAGTAACATTTCACAATGGAAATGCAGCCTACAGGCAGAGCAGCTGGATGGGCTTATCCCACATGCTTTGTGCTGGTAGCTGCTGCAGTTGCATCAGCACAAACCACTCTTTGCAATCCATAACTATGGACATCTATAGGTCTGAGTTATTTGGTATTTCAAAATGAATTTTTATTTAGAGGGGGGGAAAACATGAGCTAATATTAAAATGTAACTTCTTCTGGTAAAGCAATGCTTGCTAACGTTCTTGGTTCCATACCGGAGCTTATAGTGAGGGTGCTTGCAGACAAGGCTTTTATCATGCCATCACCCTGCCTCATTCACAGAATTTTATGGAGGGTTCAACTACATCTTGTACTCACACAACCCCACTCTTCCATTTTTTTTCTTACCACAGAAAATCTATTAAGGATAAAAAGATGGAATAGGGGCATAATGCCTTTCAGTTGGTGGCACTAGGAGCTGTCCACCTGGAAGCACCCTAAGGGAAGAAACAAAGTCATACAAATACCAATGTTGAGATTATGCAAGCCCTGAAACTTCCAGCTGTCTGTGCTCTGTTCCCAGCTATTGACATAGAAGCCATCTTTGAGGAATGAATTATCCTAGAAGGTCTAAGGTTCACAGGACAATAGTATTTATGCTGGAGGGACTGGAGGGATTTTTCCATATATATATATAACCTGAATTTGAGCAAGTAGCATTTTTGTTGTTGTTTCTAAGGAGGAAAAGTTATCTCCTCCTTAGAAACACTCTAAAAATAAATGATGCTTTGTGACCACTGCATGGCGTTGGGAAAAACAAGATTGATAATGGAAAACGGAATTCCTAGTATGTAAGACATATCCATCTATGAAATGCTCTACCTTCCCCCTTCTTAAAGCTATAAATCTCTACAGATAGCATTAGAAGTATCAAGCTGCCCATGCAAAACAAATACAAAATAGCAATCCAATCTTATCAAGTGATCAATAGACTACCAGCTGCAAAACAAAAGGCTGGAGAATTCACAGTCTTAAGTGCTCTTCAGTGCTCTTTTTAAAGTACTCTTGAAGTTGTTCTTATCCTGAGGGCTTTAGCAAAGCTATGCTTTTGTACATTGATGACAAAGAGAGGTTAGTGAGTCTGGTTTTTGCAATACTAACAAGGCCACTTGTTAGTGAGATAATTACCACTAGCCATTTTCCCCACACATAAACTCAGAAATTGCTTAGAAAATTGGTAGAGCCTAAAAAGCATCTCCATGCCCCATTTGGTCATTTGGTTTTGAACTTACTGTAGAATAAACTATCCATCTTTCAACTCTCAATATTCGGAAACAAGCAGGACCTGAACAGTGTTGGTAAAGGTTCAGAGTGAGGTACTGAAGTTAGGTTAAAAAAGAAGAACCACCTGATAGGATCAGGCATATAGATTCAGAGCTGGCTGAAAAGGATGCCCTGGTAGGGGCACAAAGGAGGACTTAGGGCCAAGAGTGCATCTCAAACTTTTTTGTTTTTGTTTTGTTTTTTGCTATAGGCAGCTGCATTTGGATTGGGGCCGTGCAAACATGGGATGGGGTTGACCCTTTCTCTCTACACTGATTTCCCAATTAAATGGCCCCCACCCACCCAGACGGAAACATACTGTCACAGGTTGAACAGATGGGAAGCAAGTAGGCTCACAGATAGGCAGTGCTAGCCCCAAAAAGGATAAGCCCAGCCCACCGAAAGCCTAAAAACTTGTTCTTTTTTGCCAGAAACCTTTTAGCAACCTTTTTCCAGCCAATTCCAAAATAGCATTTTTCTCTGGCTAAATTCATAACTAACTCCTTTCCAGATCTCTTGGCCTACATCCCACGCTCAAACAGGGAAAACCAATTGTACAGCCTCCTCCTTCCCCAGGGGCGGGAAACCTCTTTCAGCCCATGGGCCAAATTCAATTTCAGACAGTCCCTTGGGGGACTGCATTCCAGTGATGGGTGAGGCCAAAGGCAAAGGAGGTGGGACCAAAATGTCAGCATATTGTAGCACAAAGCGCTTACTGACAGTAACTAATCCTTAGGGGAGGCATTTCAACCTTTTAGAATGGGGGGAAAACTGCAGAAAAGCCAGGAAACCACCAAACAATTGGTGGTTGGGGGAAAGGGACTGTAGCCATCTGGGGAACTCTGGAGGAGAAGGGGAGCAGCTGACCTTGGGGCTGCAGAGCTCCCTCAGGCTCCCTCTCTTGCCCCCTTTGTCTGGTGGGTTCTTCATGGTAGGCAAGAGGCAGCCACCAGTCGCCCACACTCCCTTCCTCTGCTCCCTCCTCCTGCCATGCCTGCCTCCACAGCAGCAGCAGCAGACTGAGACCCGGCTTGGGGACAGCTCCAATAAAAGTACAGGAGCGAAGACCCAGTGCAACCCTCCAGCACTACGTAGCTAGTTAGCAGTCAGCATTAGCGGCCAAGCCAAGCCATT
The DNA here is from genome assembly GCF_057233095.1 of Heloderma suspectum. Taxonomy (NCBI): domain Eukaryota; kingdom Metazoa; phylum Chordata; class Lepidosauria; order Squamata; family Helodermatidae; genus Heloderma; species Heloderma suspectum. The sequence goes on from NC_139459.1 coordinate 101,679,267, forward strand.
ACAAAGATGGAGATATACTTTTTAAATGACAGGTTTAACACTAGTGAGTTGTTGTGAACAGATATTCAATGGTAGGTGGAACAGAGCACTGCGCCTCCTTCCCACATGCCATGCCAAAGTCCCAACATGCTTTAGCCCCAACAGCAGCAGACCAAACTTTTAATTCCACCTCCAGAGCTAAAGCTGATCCACAGGACTGGACTATTAGGGAACTGACATAGGTTAATGAAAGAAAAGCTCTTCTTCAGACAGAAGTGCTTCTGTTAATTAAAGTAACCAGTAGTCAGGCATAGTTGTAAGCCTAGGAATAGTCCTAGGACTATTACTTAAGGATCAATTACTTAAGAGAAGATAACTGAATGGTAAATGAGTGAATTAGTCAGTATATTGCTAATAAGGCTTGCATGCAATATGTTAGACAATATTATATATTATTAGCTGTGCTCTGCATATGAATCACCCAAAGCTAGAGGCTTTTATCTGCAGCACGAGTCTGCACAAACCACCTTGCTCATGCCTGATTCAGTGTCACTGTATACTGTTTACATTGGGTTGGATCCAGATTTAGAGGTGTGCAACTGGGCTGGTGGACATGGACTTCTCTGCCACTCCCTCCCCAAGGCAGTGAGAGTTGGGGGATCCAACTCAATGGGGTGAGCTGTGGTGTGGGTGGGAAGGGGGATCCCCCAAAACTGGGTGGAGGCACCTTCCATGAGTGGATCCCTTTCATCCATAGAAGGCAGGTCCTGGGTTCAACCCAGTGTAATTATGCCTGGTGCTATATCCATTCTGTGCTCAAATATTAGAAGCACATTTTGGCTGATGTGCTAAAGAACATGCAAGTGCTTTCGTATGCAAATATAGGCTTCCTCCCCACCCACCCACCCCAGCCATAATTCCTTGTGTAACATCAGAGGCCACACTTGAAGATTCTCCAAGATTGGAAGTGGCCTATTAAGAATTAGGAAAGAGTAGCGGATATGGTTGTGAAGGAAAGTCTGGTGTACACATGAAACGTGGTTATTCAGAGCTTTTCTCAGTGTGCATATGTGCTGCATCCTTTTTGTTCCCTCACTTGAAGTACATCTTATGACTGGACATCTCAAATTATGCTGTGATTGGCTTTTTATGTGAGAATTGTGCCATTTCATCATTCTCTGGATCAATGACATCCATGAAGGACCAATTTCTGCATGAAGACTCAGTTGGCAAATGTGAAAGTTTGCATTATGCAGCATAAAAGCAAAGAAAAACAGAATGAAAGTAGCAGCAGGTTAACAAGAATAGTCTTGCCTGTATATGCACCTTACCTTTAAATTAAGAGGAATTGTTTGAAAAGGGGGCAGGCTGTGTAGGAAGTAATCAATATATGAGAGACTCCACCCAGAGGCAACCCAGTTGAGATTTCTATACACACAAATGTTTACTTTACAATATGTTCCAGCAAGGAAATTTGCCACTCTTCAAACCAGCACAATTTCCCCTGTGGCAGCAGCATCACACAAATATCCACTCCCACATGTTTGTACTACAGACAACAGAGCACTGGTATACATCAGGGTTGACTTCCTGTGCTGTAAAATGTACATCAAATTGAGGGAAGCCCTTACTCTATAACAAACTTGAATGCAGGCTTCATTTTGGCAACTGGACAAAGAAAATTATTGATTTACTTAAACACACAGAGATCTTGTAATTAAAGGCCAGGAGCAGTATGTCGCTGGCCAGTCTTTGGCTCTGAATCAGCATAGTTACAGAACAAAGCAGGAACACATGATGCAAATAGAAATGCAAGATCAAGAATATAATTGATGCCCTGTACCCATTCTCAGGGCCAAAACAAATATTATTTTAAATCTGTATCTAGCAGCTATGTCTTTGTTTTCATTTTTACTCTGGAGTAGTCACTTCACCTCCAATCTAGATTGGGACCCTAGTATGGAGGGTAGGGAAACTTTTAAGATCCAGACCAAGCCACCTGCACCTACTGCAGAAAAAAATGGGGCGGGGGAGGTAGATGCTAGATATGGATTTTATAGCTGTGATTAAATGCAGACTCCATGGTTTCAACATCAGCCAACTTTTTTCCCTTTCCCCTTTTGCTTTGTTTACCATCTAGCCTGATGAAGAGTTCTGGAGAAATCAGAAGTTTGCATACTATTCTGTGCCCTTTGGGCCAACCTAATAAAGATATTGCCCTAGTATGGATTTTGGAACTCATATTTTGATAATCAAATAGGCAAAAAGACCATTTCCTCCCATTTTTATATCTAAGTTACACTATGGATGTCCTCATGACTACTTTATCAGTTTGCAAATCCATATGAGAAGTGTATGCATTAACGTGTTCTCAGTGCTTAACAGAGACTGAACTATCTTCTGCTGGAGACTTGCTAAAACTTGAGCAAATTCTGCAAATGTAGCAAGATCTCCTTATTTGTGTACAATGACTGTAATTAAGCGCGTGTCAGAAGGTTTTTGTTTGACATGTTTTCATTTTTAAGAAAGAGCTTTTATTCCATTTTTCTCCTGTTTGGAGTATTACTACCCCTTTGGTCTCGCAGACTGTGGTTGGCTAAAACAAACAAAATAAGCCTCCCACTGTCCCTGAGTGTGTGTGTGTGTGTGTGTCTATATAAACTGCATGCAAGCATACATTGTTGTTGTTGTTGTTCAGTCGTTCAGTCGTGTCCGACTCTTCGTGACCCCACGGACCATAGCACGCCAGGCCTTCCTGTCCTGCGCTCTCTCCCAGAGCGTGCTCAAGTTCATATTCATTGCATCCGTGATGCTATCTAGCCATCTCATCCTCTGCCGTCCCCTTCTCCTTTTGCCTTCAGTCTTTCCCAGCATCAGGGTCTTTTCCAGGGAGTTTTCTCTTCGCATTAGGTGGCCAAAATATTGGAGCTTCAGCTTCAGTATCTGTCCTTCCAATGAGCACTCAGGGTTGATTTCCTTTAGGATGGACTGATTTGACCTCCTTGCAGTCCAGGGGACTCTTAAGAGTCTTCTCCAGCACCACAGTTCGAAAGCATCAATTCTTCGGCGCTCAGCCTTCCTTATAGTCCAGCTCTCACAGCCATGCAAGCATACATAGTCAGTCTCTAAATATTGTACAAAAAATTAAACGACAAAACATAACTTCATTCAGCCCGCAACAATTCTCCTTCGTCTGCCCAGATTTCAATTCCCACCAGCCCTTGAGTATGTAAACAACCAAGATAACAGATGTATTCTTGCTGCATGCCTGGAGGAAGGTTATGGTGGAGAATGGCTCAGGAGCGCCCCCTAGAACCCCCGCCTCTGCCGGTTGCAGCAGTGGTGCGATTGGCAGCAGCCAAGCGCTCAGTTGTATCTTTTTCAGAAATGTCAGAGATAAGGGACGCCGGCGCTGAACAGACTGTTCTTTGGAACGGTCCCTACGTGGCCGAGGTATATCCCTTATGTTCTGTGCAGCTTTGATGCGCTGGAATGAGGGACATTCCTGTCAAAGGGAAGTCTGGCAACGGCAAAGCGATGCCCACCCCTCGGGAGGGCCCCCACGCCCGATCTTTGCAAGGGCGCATTCGTGGCCTTGCGGGGGTGAGAGAAGCGGAGCGAAAGAGCAGGAGCTGCGTGTGTGTGTGAGTGCGTGCGTGACCGAAGAAATTCCCACAAAAGCAAGCCTGTGTAATCTGAAGCTCTCTGGATTTCACACAGCTCTGGCGCAACCCTTCCCACGTAAAAAGGAAAAGAAAGAAGGGGGGGGGAGTCCAACCGCGTAAACACCCTTTCCAGGGAAATCTCATGACTGCTGCGAATGTTTGACGCTGGGGCTGCCCAGCGAGTGAGCGAGAAAGTAAACAGCAGAGAGTGACTGCAATGCCAGCTCCGAGGAGCGAAGCAACAGCTGCTGCTGCTGCTCTTCCTCTCCTCCTCCTCCTCCTCCTCCTCCTCGCAGTGCCTCCAAGGGATATTGAGAGCAGCCCAAAGAGCTTCGAGTAGCGGGCGGTATAAAACTGTAATACCTAACGTAATAAAAATAAAACCAATATATGGGGAGGGAAAGCCAAACGCGGCCCACCCACTCACCCCCTCGCCCTTGGGGCTGTGGGCCGAATGTGACGCCTCCGTGAGCGCCGAGTGCACCATTAGTTCAGCGGGGCGGCGAAGTGGGGCGGTGGCTGCTGCCGCTGCTGCTGAGGAGAAATAATACACCGCGCGAAGGGGGTTGCTGAGGTGAGGGGAACAGCGGGGAGACACCCCTGTGATAACCTAAACTAGCTCTCCGCGTTCGCCCTCCGTCCCGTGACAATATAAATTGCGCGGGGTGGCGGCGGAGTAGGCTGCAGAGCAGCGCGCTCTTTCCGTGTATACAACATGGAGGAGGAAGGAGGGAGTCTGCGAGGCGAAGGGAGGGGGGATGGCGAAGGAGAGGAACGGAGGGTTATTTGAGGTGAAACGGGGAGGAGACGGAGAGAGGCAGCATGACGAGCGGGAGGGATGAGGAGAGGGAGGCGCCGCCTACTGCCGCCTACTGCCGCCGCCGGGCGGGAGAGCAGGCGACGGTGGGGAGGGGAGCGGAGCGGGGAGCGGTGGCTGTGACAGGAGGGAAAGAATGTGGGCGGGCGGGGAGGGTAGGAAGTGAAACGGCGGGGGGCAGGAGCGTGTGGGTGGGTGTGGGGTTAGCAGGAAGGGGGGAGGGGATGGAGGGGGCGGGAAAAACGGTTGTGAGGCGTGAAGGGAGGAACGGGGGAGAGTCCATGTCACGGAGCGCCGGGGGGCATTTAGAGCATGTGGGGAGGGGGCGTGTGCCAGGATTTCGGAAGGCAACCGTCGCTGATGATGATGATGATGATGATGTATACACACATTGTATTATTATTATTATTATTTGACAGAATGACCCGTATTCCAGAACACGGTTCTCTCCACAGCCGTTTGATTTATTGGGCTGCTCAAAATTTCTATTTCGGGGGGGGGGGGCCTTGCCCGTCGAACCCGTCGGCTTCAGGGCGCGGGGAACGACACTCTCCCCCACCCCCCCCCCCAGGCGCGCGCGCACGGTTCCAGAACGGCCCCCTCGGAAAGGGGCCCTCGTGCGCGCGCGTGTAATTTTGATCTGGCACGTTTTCGGTCACCTCCAGAGGGGGAAGCGAAAGCAAAGATGGGGATCTGATGACTAATGTGAGGCAACGGCGCTGCTGCTGCTGCTGCTGCTGCTGGACGAAGAAACGGCTAGTAATGGACGGCCAGCGTTTTATCTAGTCAAGCGAAAAGGTGCGGCGGGGGGCGGGGGTCAGCGAGAGAGAAGGAGAAGAAGAAGAAGAAGAACGGGGCGGGAGGACTGAGGAGGAGGAGGAGGATGGAACAAACTGTTCAATACACACACTACAGGAAACGCATCAATCTGACTCACAGGGGAAAGCTACAGGCAGAAACACACACGCACGCACACAGAGAGTGCAGATCACTGCAAATGTGTCATTTACGTACATGCAACCCCTACAGCGGGAGGGGGTGGCGGCTTTTTCCTTTTTTAAGAGGAGGGCCCTGTGGTGCCCCCAAGCGTGTGCCGCTATGTCTAATCGTTCTATTTATAAATACGTACCAGCCTAGGCTCACTTATTTGTTTGTTTCATTGAGCCAGCGTGGGTGGTGGTGTATCATAAAGCCTTCCGCCAGCACAAGTGTGCGTGCGTGTAAGTAAAAGGGTGGAGTTCTCCTCCCCGCCCCCGCCCCTCCCCCCCCCAGTGATCTCGTTGCAAACCATCAGCCTCTCAAGCACTTGCGTTTCATGTAAACGGTAATCTTACTGAGGAGGGAGGGACCGTGTGGGTGTAGGTATGTGGCGCCCGATTGCAACACTTCGTTTATCTCTCGCGCGCTACCGTGACGGGCTGTCAGCGCTTCCATTCGCCACGAAAAGGGCACGAGGAGCAACCCGAGTGTCTGAAGGGTCGAGAAGAGGGTCTGAAACCAGCTTCCTCCCACCCCAAAGCGAAACGCGGGATAATGTGATCCAGCGTTTACATTGAATGACATTAACACTGATGGTCGCCCGAGGCCAGAAGTCACGCAGCAGCCTTAGCTGTCAGGGCAGCCGGCGCTTGTTCCTCTCTCGCCTCCCCCTCCAAATTCTTTCTATCTGTTTCTGTCTGTCTCTGAGGTGTAGGTGCTAATTTCAGTGCAGCTCACGTGGGTCTGGGCGCCCTGAGCTTCGTGCACGAGCTGGGGGCGGGCTCACCAGCCCCCAATCTAGGGCAGTTTGTTCAACTGCAGTAAAGGGAGCTCGATGTTCCAGCAGCGAAGGGATTTCTGAGAACTGGGACTGTGTCCTCAGATGAACTCGGCTCCTTCTCCTCCTCCTCCCTTCTGCTGCCTGCAGAACAGCGTTAAAAGGGCGATGTCTGTACTTTTGCCTGAACAGCGTGTGGCTTCGGTGCACGTACATCTGCAGCCTGCAGTGCAGTCTATTGGAGCGGCCCCACCAGTATTCGCTCTGCATTGAATAGTGAGGAATGTGGCCGAACTTGTGTGTACACACAGTTATGTTGGGGGGCTCGGTGGTCTGTGTGTTCGCAAGGGACGTTGTGAACGTGGCCATTTTGCTATCCACGCAAACAGCAGAGGGCTTGCTTGCTTCCCTCCCTCTCTCCCTAAGGAGAATTGTTCTTCTTACTGCATGGCAGGAAGTCAGGGGTGTTTTATCGCTTCTGCAGATTTCTTGTACAGAGTACATTTCTTAAAATGCCCTGCCATTAACAAGAGCATCAGTACTAGGGCAATTCTGCAAGAACAGACTTGCCTCCCTTGCATCCTGCCTTGCCTCATCCACCACTGACAACAATATCAATTCCCTCTTGGTCTCCATCTCAATTATTCTTTTCTTCCCCACCCACTCGATGCTTTGGAATGTTCTTCCAATAATTATGCATAACGGCCTCACCCACTTTTTATTCATATTCCTCCTAAAGACCCTCTCTTCCATGCGGCCTTCATATAGGAAAGAAATAACTAGATATACAACTAGGTTTCAGATTCTTTCTGCATTTCTGTATGTACTTCTGTACTAGTAAATATATCACGTTAGTATCAGAAGGTTTTTTTAGAATCATTGCAGTTTGGCTGGTAATACTGCTGACAAGGCCGGATTTGGGAAGGGACCCAAGGAACCACCTGGGATGGTATGTCTGGGGGGCTTTGGGCCCCGGTATGAACTGTCTACTCAATTATCCACTTAACAGTAGAAACAAACAGTATGAGAAGTTCATATGGCATGAATCAATACAGGTTTACATATCCTAGCATGAAAAACTATTGTCTTCTATGACATAGATAAATCATGCATGCAGATCATGTCTCACTAGGTCATGAAGGGTATCCAAAAACGGAGGAGGGTATTCCAAGGATGTGTTTTGCCTGGGGCTCCACTTCGTCCAGGGCTAGTGCTGGTGGCTGAACATGGATCTAAATGTCCAAATCCCACCTCAGGGACCTATCCTGTGTTTCCACCCACCTAGTCTCTCTTGATGGTGGGACTCACAGAAGGGCATCCAAATAAGATCTTAAAACTGGCAGGTTCAGATGGGAGGACGTGGACTTTCAGATACCTTGGCCCCAAGCTGTTTATGTCTTTATAGGAAATGCCAGCACCTTGAATTGTCCCCAGAATTGTCATTGATATAAGACCAGTGTAATATGCTCAACAAAATGCATGCCCGACAGCAAGCCGGCTGCTGCATTTTGCACTAGATGCAGTTTCCAAACGCTCTTCACAGGCAGCCCCATGTAGTGTGTAATGCAATAATCTAAATGGGAGGTGGATCACTGTAGCCAGATCTGCCATCTCCAAGAAGGGATGCAACTGGTGCACCAGCCAAAGCTGGGCAAAGGTGATCCTTGCCACAGCAGCTACTTGACCTTTCAGGAGCAATGCCAGGCCCAGAAGCACCCCCAAACTGTCAACTGGATCCTTCAGAGGGAGTGTCACCCCCATCTAGAAAGGGCTGTAACCCCAGTCCCAGATTAGCTTTTCTATTGAACAATCATACCCATGTCTTGTCTGGATTGAGTTGCAAATATGTGCTCAGACAGCTGTGTATCCTGCCATGTGGGAAAAGGAAGGTCTTAAAAGATGACTGTGGGAGAGTAAAGCAATAGTTACTTCATGTGTACACAAACACACACACATACACACCTCAAAAAGGAAGAACTGGTGCTATTTCTAATCATTACTCCATGGAAGCATGTTCACAGTCACTCTTGGAAAGAGCCAAAATCCAACTCAAGATCACAAATTAGTAAGCAAGCTTTCAAATTCTCCAGAACACTTCATCAAGCAAGATGATAAAGCCAGGCCAGAGGGGGTGGGGGCACAGTTCTGATGTTCAAGCTATGGTGTCTGCATTTAGTTACAGGCTAAAGATGGAATGTTGAAGATGCTGCAGACATTCAAATTGGGCTCTGTCAGTGCTGAGATGGTTCCAGGTCTCAGAGAACTAGTTGGAGGAACAACACCAGGGCAAGAGCTGGGATGGGGGACATTCTATATGGGGTCAGTGTGGAAAGGTTAGAATGAAATATTAAGTGTCACACAAAGAAACCAAGATGATGAATGCTAACCGGAAAATATGGGATGATGTGAGGACTTCACCAGCAATTCATTCTATGTACAGTGACAAACTATGCAAAAATGAGCTGGTGCAGGCAAACCTCTTGATGAATGCGGATGAACATATATGTCAAGAATAGTATAGGCCTCTCGAGCCCTTCTCAGGAGGACTGTACCAGATGATTCTCGTAAACCTTTCCAGCTTTATGCTTTGGAGATGCCATATAATGTGGTGATTTACAAAACTAATCCTAACATTCGAACAATCTTGCCACTCACATTACCCTGCATCTGGAGTGCAAATGTCTCAGACAACAGCCCATCTTTGTGTGTGCATTACTGATCCTACTGTGGCTACTTTGACAAATATTTGTGAAATCATGGCTTGGTGACTCACACAAAAGTAAAGCTCATTGGATAATAACTTTTTCCACAAACATTCCAAAAGACTACCACTTGTGTACATGGATTTATGCTAAAGAAATAAGAAAACCTTCATTCCAGGAAGCTCAGTGGAATAGTTCTACATTCCGACTCAGAGGCTTATATCACATTTAGGGTTAGGAGCAGAAGTGTAGAGCCAGAGCTTGCAGGGATGCAGTGCTGGTGCTTTTTGATTTGCAGGGATTCTAACATCATCTGCCACCCCCCTCAGAATTCCCTGTTCCCTCTGAGCTTAGCTGCAATCCTCACGGTAGCTGTGGGGAAGGAGGAAGGAATTTTCTCAGCAACAATATATTGTGAGCGATCCCTGTTCTAATGAAAAGTCTTTGGGGGGTGGCTTGGTCTTGAATGGGCAATTAAGACCCAATAGTTTTATAACAGGCCTGCTCCTGGTAGAGATGAAAGCTGCTAGAACTGAGATATTGATATGGATCAACACAGCTGCTTACATTTTTGGACTGTCATGATGGATGCCTGCACTTCAAAATTTACCATTACATCACTGGTTAGGAGGGAGTCTAAAATTGGCTGATTGTACTGAAGGGGTATGGGGAGGAAGAAGTGGGGCCACCTGTACTACAGCTTGTGTCCGTATACAAGTCTTGGGGAGGGGTGGAGAATGCTGCTGTTGATACAACCTAAAAAGATATTGGCGCTTTGCCCATGATATCTGGTATTTTTTCACATGTCATTAGCCCAAGAAAAAGAGGCGTCTGGGCCAATGTGACCTGAAACTGTTTGTTGGTGTCTGTGAATGATCACTTCATAAAATTCAGCTATAACTTAGGGACGGTTCACATTTTAATACGAACTTACTTAATTTTGCATTTATGAACCAATATACAAACCAAAACTCAGTTATCATTTGAAATTCGCACCTCTCAAAATTTTGGAATTGAGTTCTCCAATCAAATGTGTCCAAAATTTAACTAAGGTCGCTCATGCTTTAGTTACATCCCATTTGGGGGTGGCTTCAAAAACTGTTCAGAAACAAATTCTGGTCCAGAATGTTGTGGCTAGGCTGTTGATCAGGGCCGGTTACAGGGAGCACAACTCCCTTGTTACAACAGCTTCACTGGCTATAGCTCTGTTTCCTGGCAGGATTCAAAGTGCCAGTTCTAACCCTACAATGCCCTAAAGAGCTTTGAAGCAGGCTACCTGAAAGACCACCTTCTACCATACGAGACTGCCCAGTTCCTAAGATCATCTAGGGAGGCCCTTTCGTTTGAGACCACCACCTTCAGAGGCTCATCTAGTGGAGATCCAAGACTGGGATTTTTTGGTGGCTGCTCCCAGGCTGTGGAGCTCCCTACCAAGGGAGGCTAGGTTCACTCCCTCTCTGTTGTCCTTCTGCCAGTAGGCAAAGATAGCTTTATTCAAGAAGGCATTTGGCCTGTAAGTGGGTCTGTTGGATTGGGTGCTGTTTTTTTATTTTTTATTCTGTAATTGTCATGTTTTTATTGTATTAATACATTTTAATTATGCCTGTAAGTTGCCTTGAGTGCCATTTTTTGGTAGAAATGCAGTGTACAAATCAAATAAATAAATAAATTAGAGGAAAATGCACACACAAATGCATATATTCATGAAAACAATGTTCAAAAATGCATTATATTAAGAAAAATGTGGATAGGCGAAATTGCATAGAAAAATGCATATATTGGAAGAAACGTGCACAAAATTGTGTATGAATTTCTATGCAATTTTTAAAAATCTCAAAGTTCAGGATGAACTGAACTTAAGATTGGAAAAGTGAGAAACTGAGAGAAACCAAAACTGGCAGATTTGCCCAATCCTACTATATTTACCCACACTAAATCTGGGGTGGGGGACATTTCCAGCTCTTTTGAAAGGCTGCAAAATCAACCTAGAAAACACCTATATTGAATTGATTTAGAGTTGTATGAAAATATCCTTCATGTAGAGTAGAAACCACCACAGCAAGACCCAAATTTATTAAGCCCTTTTTAATTTTAAAATTGTGCTCTTTCCTATTGTGGTAACTTTGGTAGCTGAAACTTGTTCTGTACTATATTTTTAAAGGCAGCTTTTCTTAGCAGAGACACACTTATCACATTGGTGTTGAAACACCATTGGAGGCATTCTGAATTCTGATTCAGTTGACCTATTTTGAATGCTTCCAAACCCAGACACATCTCCATCATATCTAAGTCAGGGGATCCTAGAAAGCATTTGAGAAAGAACCCTGCCTTTCTTTTCTGATTAATAATAAACACAGTGCAGAACATACATGCAATTTTAGTTAAATGATTTTAAGGTCAAGCAAGAAACAAAAAAATCCCAAAGCCTTAAAGTAGCAAAGAACCTAATACTTAGAATCTTTTAAAAACATATGCATTTGAAAAATTGCTACCACTTTCTCAATAAGAATATGCAACTCTGATTGTTCAGGCCAAATAACTTTATACACTCCCAGATTTGAAAGCCATAGAAGCCCACTGTGATCATATGGTTCTTACACCCTCTTTAGCATTGCTCAAATATTAATGCTAAAGTTGCATAATATTTCTGAACATTGCTATATCGGAGTGTGTATGTTCCAGAATTCAGTATGATCAGAAATCTTAGACCAATTCAAGTTTTTCCCAGTGTTCCATGAAGTAAACCACAAACCTGTGGTCAGAGAATGAAAACACATTTTTAGACACTCCACATTTATTTATTCTGAAGGCTTGGATGGCCAGTGAAAGAAAAATCTCCCTGGAGAACTATATAAAATGGCAGTTTTTTATATTTTTGCACCCTTTATTAATTTGTCTTTCAGTCCAAATAGGTAGGTCTTAACAACACTTTTGAAAAGTTCTCAGGCTTGGATTCAATTTATAGTTTCCACAGATGCCCTAGGTAGTTGTTGTTGTTCAGTTGTTAAGTTGTGTCCGACTCTTCGTGACCCCACGGACCATAGCACGCCAGGCCTTCCTGTCCTCCGCTCTCTCCCAGAGTGTGCTCAAGTTCATATTCATTGCATCGGTGATGCTATCTAGCCATCTCATCCTCTGCCGTCCCCTTCTCCTTTTGCCTTCAGTCTTTCCCAGCATCAGGGTCTTTTCCAGGGAGTTTTCTCTTCGCATTAGGTGGCCAAAATATTGGAGCTTCAGCTTCAGTATCTGTCCTTCCAATGAGCACTCAGGGTTGAATTCCTTTAGGATTGACTGTTTTGACCTCCCTGCAGTCCAGGGGACTCGTAAGAGTCTTCTCCAGCACGACAGTTCGAAAGCATCAATTCTTCGGCGCTCAGCCTTCCTTATAGTCCAGCTCTCACAGCCATATGTTACCACTGGGAAAACCATAGCTTTGATTATACGGACCTTTGTCAGCAAGGTGATGTCTCTGCTTATTACTATGCTGTCTAGGTTTGCCATAGCTTTCCTCCCAAGGAGCAAGCATCTTTTAATTTCATGGCTACAGTCACCATCTGCGGTGATCTTGGAGCCCAAGAAAGTAAAATCTGTCACTGCTTCTATTTCTTCCCCTTCTATATGACAGGAAGTGATGGGGCCAGATGCCATGATCTTTGTTTTTTTAATGTTGAGTTTCAAACCAGCTTTTGCACTCTCCACTTTCACCCTCAACAAGAGGCTCTTGAGATCCTCTTCACTTTCTGCAATTAGGAAAGTGCACAAAACGTTGCACAAAACGTTCCCTTGATATCTCTGATTTTCTTGAAAAGATCTCTAGTCTTTCCCTTTCTATTGTTTTCCTCGATTTATTTGCATTGTTCATTTAAGAAGGCCTTCTTGTCTCTCCTTGCTATTCTCTGGAACTCTGCATTCAGTTGGATAGATCTTCCCCTTTCTCCCTTGCTTTTCGCTTCCCTTCTTTCCTCAGCTACTTGTAAAGCCTCATCAGACAGCCACTTGGCTTTCTTGCATTTCTTTTTCTTTGGGATGGATTTCGTTGCTGCCCCTGAACAATGTTACAGACCTCCATCCATAGTTCCTCAGGCACTCTGTCTATCAGGTCTAATCCCTTAAATCTATTCCTCACCTCCACTGTATATTCATAAGGGATATGATTTAGGTCATACCTGAATGGTTTAGTGGTTTTCCCTACATTCTTCAATTTAAGCCGAAATTTTGCAACAAGAAGCTCAGGATCTGAGCCACAGTCAGCTCCAGGTCTTGTTTTGACTGACTGTAGAGAGGTTCTCCATCTTTGGCTCAAAGGACATAATCAATCTGATTTCGATATTGACCATGTGGTGATGTCCATGTGTAGATTCGCCTCTTGTGCTGTTGGGAAAGAGTGTTTGCTATGATCAGCATGTTCTCTTGGCAAAACTCTATTAGCCTTTGTCCTGCTTCATTTTGTTCACCAAGGCCATGCTTGCCTGTTATCCCGGTGATTCCTTGACTTCCTACTTTAGCATTCCAATCCCCTGTGATGAAAAGGACATCTTTTTTTGGTGTTAGTTCTAGAAGGTGTTGTAGGTCTTCATAGAACCGATCAACCTCAGCTTCTTCGGCCTCAGTGGTTGGGGCACTGAATTACTATGATGTCGAATGGTTTGCCTTGGATTCGTACTGAGATCATTCTGTCGTTTTTGTGATTGTATCTAGGGGTGCACGAAAGTCACTTACCTGGTCTTGCAGCTTTTCTTGGTGGGGGGGAGGCGCTTCGCTGCTCTCCCCGCGAAGTTCAGGCTGGGGGGGGAGGCTCCCCGCCTCGCCCGGCCGAAATTCAGGCCGGGGGGGGAGGGTTCCCGCCTCGCCCGGCTGAAATTCAGGCCAGGGAGGAGGCGCCTCGCCTCGCCTCGCCCGGCCGCGAAATAAAAAGTTTAAAAAAAAATAAAAAGTGACGATTAACGTAGCCTATCATGGCTAGATCTGCAAAGTCAGCCGTAATAGGCTACGTAAATCGTCACATAGCCTACCACGGGTGACTTAAAAAAAAAAAAAAAAGCGCGTACGCAAATGGCGGCCCCCATAGGGAGCTGCCATTCGCGTTCCTTATTTGGTCACTGTAGTCTACGTAATCTTTACGTAGACTACAGTGACCAAATAAGGAACGTGAATGGTGGCTCCCTATGGGGGCCGCCATTAGCCGTACGCTTTTTTTTTTAAAGTCACCCGTGATAGGCTACGTGACGATTTACGTAGCCTATCACGGCTGACTTTGCAAATCTAGCCGTGACAGGCTACGTTAATCGTCACGTAGCCTATCACGGGGGCTTTTTTTTTTCTTTTATTGGAATGGCGGCGGCGGCAGCCGGTCGAAAGACCGGCTGCCGCTCCCGCCCCTGACGAAGACCCGACGAACCGCTGCCGGGACCCGCCGCCGGGAGGGACATTCGGGAAAGGTAAGTCCTGTCCCGGGGGGGGCGGGGGGCGGAGAATTTCTCCCCAAAACTTCTTCGGGGGGCCGAACACGTTGGCGCTCAGCCCCCTGAAGTTTCGGGGAGAAATTTTCCGCCATCCCTAATTGTATCCCCGTACTGCTTTTCCCACCCTTTTGTTGACGATGAGTGCTACTCCATTTCTTCTAAGGGATTCTTGCGCACAGTAGTAGATATGATGGTCACCTGAATTAAATTCGCCCATGCTTGTCCATTTTAGTTCGCTGATTCCCAAGATGTCAATGTTCAATCTTGCCATCTCATGTTTGACCACCTCCAGCTTACCTTGATTCATTGATCTGACATTCCAGGTTCCTAAACAATATTGTTCTTTACAGTATTGGACTTTCTTTTCACCACCAGACACGTCCACAGCTGAGTGTCCTTTTGGCTTTGGCCCAGCCGCTTCACTCTTTCTGGCGCTACTTGGAAATTCCCTCTGCTCTTCCCCGGTAGTATATTGGACACCTTCTGACCTGAGGGGCTCATCTTCCGGCGTCATATCTTTTAGCCTTGTGGTACATTCCATGGGGTTTTCTTGGCAAGAATACTGGAGTGGGTTGCCATTTCCTTCTCCAGTGGACCACATTTTGTCAGAACTCTCCGCCATGACCTGTCCGTCTTGGGTGGCCCTAGACAGCATAGCTTATGGCTTCACTGAGTTACGCAAGCCCCTTCACCACAACAAGGCAGTGATCCATGAAGGGGGCCCTAGGTAGAACCCACGCTTATTAGGGGTTATTAATGCTACTTTGCTATTTAATTATTGTTCATACATTATTTTCAGTTCCAAACTATTGAATAATGTTCAGCCTTTGTCTCCTAAATTTGTGCTCTGCAATCATATATGTTCTCCTTTGTAACATTTCATGAAAGGGGGCTAAACAGTCTTAAGCAATCGGCATGCAACATGCATGAGATCATTTCAGATTAACCTATTCAATAAAGTGCCATATTTCATTCATTCTCTAATTTCATCTCATTTGAATTACTGCAATTCTTGACCTTGATTTATCCATGTCTTATCTCAGGCCTTTTATTTCATTTTTTCATCCAGTGGCTGAGCTTATTATCTCTGTTCAGAAATCCAACTTCACTTCTTTATTACCCTTTCTTCATTGGTTATCTATTCAATTTAAGGCTGCAATCCTGTACCCACTTTCCTGGGAAGAAGCCCTACTGAACATGAAGAGACTTATTTTTGAGTAAACATGCATATGATTACACTATAATATTTGATTATTAACTTATAAGAATTTTTATTGTTTTAAGTAATTTTAACTGTCTCTGTAAGCAGCCTTGAGTGCCAGTTTTTGGTAGAAAGGCAGGGTACAAATCAAAGAAAGAAAGAACGAACAAACGGATGAATGAACGAAAGATTTTCTAGCTCCCTTATATCTTTCCATTTCACTTTATTCTTATTCACATTCTTCAGTTGTTGTTTTTAAAACCATAGACTTCTACTGCTTTAACATAATTGCATTGTTTTTCTTAAACTACGGCATATGCCTTGAGTGCACTGTCCATTTAGATCTGGTTGAACAGAACATTCAGCCTTTAAGAAATCCTTTAAGACCTGTTTATTTCATTATCCGGATTGTGGGTTAGATTCCAGACTTGGACATAGTTAGCAAAGACCTACTGAAACCAATGGGATTTAAGTTAGTTATGACTAAATTAAATCCCATTTCAATGGATCTATTCTTAAGTATGACTAAGTCTGAATCCAATGCTTATTTGATTGATATTCTCCATTTTTTTCTCTCTCCCTTTCCCCTTTTTTCTTGTTGTATTATATTTTCTAACTGATTAGATCGGAAGCCTTTGGCAGGGCTTCTTTGGTCTGTTTTAACTAGTTTTTAAAGTAGTGCTTAGTGTATTCTAAGCATGTAATTATGATTATTATCACTACTATGTCATGCATGTTTTGTTTCCTGAAACTATGGGTTATATCCAATGTTAATCCTACTTGGAGTAAACCCATTGAAATGAATGGGATTTAAGTTAGATTAATATTGGATACAGCTGTCTATGTTCTGAGAAGCCTATGGTACATTGTCTAGGAAAGGAAAGTTAAAGAAGCTTTGTTCCTTGCATTATAAATGAAAAGATCCACAGGTTTCTCCCATCCTTGGTCCATAGTAGAGGATGCAGGAATAATACAAAGTCTTGGATGGCATCACATTGCTCTCCCATATCTCTGAATCTAGACATATTTTGCTGAAAGGACAAAAGAAAGAGAATACAGACTCAGAAACCAAAAGAGGTGCAATGTGGAGGACTTCAAGCTAGGGAGCCTGAGCTACAATTTCACTCAGGTAGCAGACACACTGCACAAGTCAACTGTATTTCAAGTTCTACTACCCTGTCTGTAAACGTTGCTGTGAAGATAAATAAAATAAGGAAATGTTTCTACCATGACCCTCAAGTATAGATTGCTATGTAAATCTAAATAAATGTTGGGCGGGTTTGTTAACTCTCTTCTGATTCACATGCATCTTGCTTATGCTGTATCATTATTCTTTATTGTTCCCGTCTGTTTATTCCTACAATGGCTCCTTTCTCTGTTAAAGAACAGCACACTGACCCTGACCTGAATCCTTCACTCATTCACCCTAAGGTCAGTATATTCCTCTTTTACATCCTTCCACTAGAGGCACTTTGTGGTATTGTTTTTTTCTTCCTAGTCAGGGGAGCAAGTAGCCATCTCAAGCCCTTTTCAGTACATGACCTTGACTGGGACTTGAATAATAGTTGTTTCTCTTGAACAAAACCTGCCAGTTGTACTCAATGTCTGCTCTAGGAGTCTCTCCCACAATGCAAGCACCTGTCTGTTAGTTAACTAACTGTAGGAAAAACTGATTTTAGGAACACACATTTAGATATGGCCTCTCTTCATGGGTGGGGGTGGAGGTGTGCTTCTTTTTGTGAGTATTTGTGTTCTTGAGTTTTGCAATAATTATATCTCAACTAATTTTTAAATTATACTGATTTTTACCAGTATAATTTAGGATAAGCATGAATGATACTCTAAATATTTGGTCTTCTTTAAACAGAGAAATAAAACATATAAGAAACACTTTCAGAATTCAGTAATGTGGACCAAACTGCAAATACTTGTCCAGCTCCATGAAACTCTATATTTATTTATTATTTAATTATTTATTTATAACCTTTTTATACCCTTTATGCCTGATGCTCTCTGGGCAGTTCACAATTAAAACCATAAAATACATAAAATAAAATCTAAATATGGATAGCCTGATGTGTCAAAATGAAGGAAGTTAAATAACATAAGTATTACTGATATATTCAGACAGAGGACCATAAGAATTTTGACTTACGAAAGAAAGAATGGAGCAAATGAAAGACCACAAGTTGCCAGGGGGGCGGGGGTGCCAATAATTAAGACTCTGAATTTAGAACAATTTCCAGAGAGTAAGAAAAGCTCTCTGTGCTCATATACAACTCTTCAGAAGTATATTGTTTTGGTTCTTGGGATAATATATTTTGGAGTCCTGCTGAAATTATTGAATAGAACTTTTTGGTGAATTGGGACCACTTTATTTGCCACAAGTGCCTAACCACTATTATTTATGCAGCAAGCTATACACTTTATATATATTTCAGTTCTAGTGGTGGTGGTGGGGAGTACCTTATCTCACAGAAATATAATGAAGTCTATGGAGAAGAATAAACTTGGCCATTGCCAGCTTTAGCTTATTTCGGTGAGTGGACTGGGCTCAACCACTGAATTACAACAAAACCCAAGACTGCAGTTCCCCTAAGATCAGTAGGGACTGCACTAAAGTCAGCCCATGTACCACTGCAAAACACATATGCATATACACTGTTCTTCACTCACTTGCCCGCTTAGAGCCAAACTACACATGATACTGAGCCACATATAGTCTTCATGGTCTGTTTGCTTTCAACTTGTTTTGTTTTAACAAAATGCAGCTGCAGAGGCTACAGTCTTCCACAGATGTCCTGTCCTAACCAGAATCAGGAGTCCCAGGGGCATGGCAGATGACTGAGGGTCCCTCAGGCAGGCAGGTAGCATCAGCTAGTGTTGCAGGACCTTGGATAGCTCAAAGCAGATAACTTACTCCAAGGCCTTTTTTTAATTTTGGGCCAGACTGCCCCTCCAGGCGCTGCCCCATCTTATTTATTTATTTAAAATTTTATCCCACCTTACTACACAATTTTGCCCAAAGTGGCTAACCACAAGCAAAATAAAACACAATATAAAACAATCCTATAAAATATAAATATTATATAAAACAAGCAGGTAAAAAACAACAACAACAAATCAGCAAATTAAAAACAACAGTAGCTGATTACCTGTACCAGAGAGTGTGAGACTCTGGTGTCAAGGGGAGTAATTCCCCAAAGGAATGTGTCTCAGGGAGTACAGTACCATCCCAGCATGCACCGCTAATCTCTGTGATCCAACTGGGTTCTCCCCCTGTGCTGCTCAGGGGTCAACAGCAGCACCAGAAGGGAAGAACACAGGTGGCCTGAACTCTTTCCCATTTCCCATTATTTCTGCTTTTAAAAAATTCACACATACACTTCCCAGAGTTTTCCCTTGTGGAAGAAAGGATATGGGCACTGGAATCTTTTCCTTTACAGGAAAACATGCCTCTCCTGCGGCTGAGTTTCTGGCAGTAAGAGCTTTAAGCTAAAATATGCTGGGGGGGTTGTATTTTGGGGCCACCCATCAATAGAGTGCGGCTCCCAAAAGTTTATCTGAAATGGAATTTGGCCCTCAGGCTGAAAGAGGTTCTGTACCTTTGGTGTAGGGGAAAAGGTTAAGAAGGGTTCATGCTCCCCTGCCCACTCTGCCAGGATCCCAAGCTAGACCAGGAGGTAGTAGAGCAACACCAGCTATTTATTCTAATATAGATAGAATAGATAAATAGATAGACAGACAGACAGACAGAGCATTTGGTAATTGCATGATGACATCATATCTAGTTTGGTCTTCATGAGCTGCCGGATGGACTTATACAATGATTTCCCCTTGGGAAATGACCTTAAGTTAGGCCCAGTGTAGTTAGGGCTGGATCAAGCTAAAATTTAGGCCAAATGAATGAGGACAATCAGGGAGCTGCAAATGACAAGGTGGAAACAGTAGCCCAACCTGGCCCACAGCCCTGGGTTCTCCCGAATGCTACCATAAACACCACTTGCATTCCTCCTCTACACACCCACCATCATGCTGCTCTCCTGTTTGTTGTTGATTTCATAGCATCTATTCACCACTTTGAAGTTTCTAGACAGTGCTCTGCACTACCTATCTTTTCTGCAGTGCCCAATTGTGAAGAACTGACTCTCTCTGCTACACTGGATGGACAGCAAAGCTTCTGGATGGACAGTGTATAGTTAAACTATGGAATTTGCTGCCACAGGAAGTGGTGATGGCCACCAATTTTGATGGCTTTAAAAGGGGGTAGGACAAATTCCTGGAGGAAAAGGCTATCAATGGCTACTAGGCTTGCAGAGTATGTGCTACCTCCAGCACCAGAAGTAGTGAGCCTATGTACACCAGTTGCTGCGGAACATGGGTGGGAGGGTGCTGTTGTGCTCATGCCCTGCTTGTGGGTTCCCGGTCGACAGCTGGTTGGCCACTGTGTGAACAGAATGCTGGACTAGATGGACCCTTGGTCTGATCCAGCAGGGCTCTTCTTATGTTCTTCTCCTCATAGACAATCACCTACTTCACCTTCATCGATGGCAGATGCGAATATATAATGAGGAAAAATTATTTATACATACACAATGGCCTAATATGCAGCCAAAATAACTTTTTAAAAAAGCTACTATGTGATGATTGTGAGGAACAAGTGAATACCTTTCATTACACATTTAAACCTATTTGGCATGCTTGTGTGGCACTGGGAATGGTGGTTCCATGATGGAGATAAGCTTTTCTATCTAGGAATTGTCAGCAGCAGGAGTGTGGAGCTGTACGCCTGCAGGCCCAGTCCAGTTTGCCTGGGGTCTCAGTCGGGCCCCCCAAGATTCCCAAGATGGCCACACACCCTTCCCGTGTCCCACCCCCTTCCCCTTGATGGCCAATTGACTGGTGGCTTCCTGGATTTTGCATGTGTGTCCCCCCCCCCATTCTCAAAGACTGAAATGCCCCTCCTACAGCTTAGTTACTGGCAGTAAGCGCTGTCAACTAAAAGATGCTGGTATTCTGGCCACACCAGCTTGCCTTTGGCCCCACCCCTTTTGCCTTCAGCCCCACCCGCCACTTGCCCCAACAGCTTCTCCGAAATTGAATTCAGCCCTGAGTTTGAAGAGGTTCAACAACCCTGGTCAGCACCCTCACAAAAGTATAATCAACATTTACTTGGGGAAAATCATGACAATGTCCACCTAAGACTGCTTTAAGTTGGCAGCATCAATGTGGTTTGCATGGGCACAACACAACGCTTGAGCACTAGCAGCCATCTCAGGTTAGTGCAGGGACCTGCATAGAGAAGGTGCAGATTTCGATAATGTGTAAGAAATTAATCTGAGTAGCTAGTGCTATGGTAGGCATGGAGTGGACTTGTAAACTGGATCAAACCTACACATTTTACCTTATACTGGATACTATGCACAATGGTCTCCCTGACTCTTCCTTTAGTAGCAGGTGTAGAATAGAAAGAGTCAGGATGTTCCAGTCATCCCAACACCATCTTAAAGAAGCCTCCCATGACAAATGGACTCTAAGAGGAAACGATGCCCTTCTAACCAAATTCATCGTATCTCTTGGTCTGGCCATATCTGATGGCTTAGAGATAATGGAATGAAAACACCAGTCAAATTAAGTAGAGGGATTTATAATGTTGGAAGGAGTGCCTTCTGGGAAAGTACAGGAGGTCCCCACTCCTTAATTTGGAAGCCATGATGCAATAACCTTCCCTTGCATCAGGCAATCTCTTTTTTTATCTTTATTAAACCACCCAGAGCCATCTTCTTATGCTGATTGCTGAAGAAGCATAGAAAAGCATAACTAGAGATTCTAGACTCATTTTTCTTTCATTTATTTTTTAATCAAAATTTATTTATTTATTATTACATTTATTTTCACATTTATATCCCACCTGCATAATGATGGCATTTTAAGATGTTGTTGAAAATTATCAGTATAATTGTCCTTGAGTCAAAATACAATGGACACACACAACTGTTGTTATGCTTGTAGAATCCTTCAAGAGTAGTGGAAGTACACCTGTCATTTCCTGAATAAGAGTGCTCAGTGGAAAAACACAAGACAATTTTCCAGTTGTCCTAAGTGCTCTTGTATATGAATCATATTTTTGATCATATAGAAGAACCTGTGTGTCACATTCCCATCCAATGTGAGTCATCTGGGGAAGGAGGATAATGCAAAACATTTTTGGCGTCTTCATTTTCTATTTTTAAGTAATTAATATCACACTGTATCTGCAAAAAGAAGCCAAAGCAGTTAACAAGTGTAAAAATTAAAATGATCAGAATAATCAAAGCATGAAAACTAAAACAACACAGCAAAGTAACATCCCAACAGGGATAATTCCATCAAAAGTATTTTAAAAATAGTATAGGAGTAAATAAAGGGTTGCATCCAATGTTAGACTAACTTAAGTCCCACTCATTTCAATGGGTTTATTCTAAGTAGGACTATCATTGGACACAACCCAAAAGCCCCATCAGAGCAGTAGAGTTTGGGGGTGGGGGAATCCAGCCAGTCCCCAGACCCTGCTGAAACAGCTAAGCACTTGCCAGGCATCATTTTCAAGTACTTGAAAGGTTGTCACAGAGAAGAAGGCCAGGATCTCTTCTTGATCATCCCAGAGTGCAGGACACGGAATAATGGGCTCAAGTTACAGGAAGCCAGATTCCAGCTGAACATCCTGAGTGTCAGAGCTTCCTGAGTGTCAGAGCAATACGACAATGGAACCAATTACCTGGGGAGGTGGTGGGCTCCTCCACACTGGAGGCCTTCAAGACGAGGTTGGGCAGCCATCTGTCAGGGATGCTCTGACTTGGATTCCTGCATTGAGCAGGGGGTTGGACTGGATGGCCTTGTAGGCCCCTTCCAACCCTTCTATTCTATGATTCTATGATTCTATCTCAAAGCTCTCAATATTGCAGCTAGGCAGGGTATTTTACAGGGTTAGTGCCATGACTGTTCCTCATAACCACCAGCCAAATCTCAATTGATGGAGGGGCATGGAGCAGGACCTCAGACACTGAACAGAGCACATGAATGAGTTCATATTCTTGAAAAGGTGGTCCTAGAGAAGGCTTGGATCCTGTATCACATTCTGGCGATTCCTCTGGCAAGCTGCAGTAGGAAGGGAGAGGCAGAAAAAGCCACATACTGCAAGCAGATATCCACTTGTGGATTTTAGGTATCTGGTAAAAACACTGAATGTAGCCAGAGCAAAATCCAAATCAGTGCAGAATGAGGGGGGATGGAATATAACAGTCCATGGTATATTAGAACTTCAGCTCTCCACCTTTATTTAAACTATAAATCGGATTGGGGATAGCCATGGGGATGCAGGGATGCCTGGGTGCCACATTCTGTGCCCTTTTCCAGCAGGGAGAAAAAGGTGGGGAGGGGAGGAAATAGGGGGGTGATGTCAGGGGTGGGGCCACACCCCCTGATGTCATCTGTCCTACTGTAGGCCTGGTGGGCAATCTAGCTCCCCATGAGGAAATAGTTCTGGACCCCTGATTTAAAGGATAAGATACACCTGGAATTTGTTTTTTTGTTTTTGTTTCTTTGCAACTTTGGCTATGTGCTACTTAGCTATATAACTTTCTGCTGAACCCATCATTCAGAAAGTTGGCCAATTATTCGACAGAAAATTACCTCTGTTGCTGCTTCCTACACAGATAGTGCACATTTTACTTTCCTTTGTTCACTTTCAATGTAAGGTCTTAATCTACAAAGGCTTTCATGGAATGGGAAGTAGAAAAGGAGTGGGAGACGTCTGAAAGCTGGGGACCTGGTTATGTGTGGAATGTTAGCCATGGCGATGATGATGATACCTGAAGATCCTTCACACTGTGAAGACCTTATAGATGTCCTTGTATAAGTTGTTCTTGGCTTTGACAATTTATTGTTGAGCAAGTGTGGCCTACTTCTGTCCAAGGCAGGTGTTTAGGGTTGGACTTCAGTCTTCCAAGTACCTACTTTGTTTTAATTCACTGTCTTCAGATTCAGAAACAGAAACAGAAAGGCAGTTTCAAATGGCTTTGAGAATGTGTGTCAGCATCTATTAATCATTTACAAAACAGAATGCACAGAGCTAGTTCTAATGCCACAAATATTAGATCACATGCTTGCACTCTATTGAATCCAGAACACCTACAATCCCATGGTTCCATTGAGTTTGCATACTTGTGTGTTGAAAGGGGGAAGAAAGAAATTTACCTCTCTTTTGCCATACTTCATACTCTCACTATAATTTTAAACACCTTCAGTATGAATATAAAAGGTTTGCTATAGCATACAGAAAAAGTAACTAATTCACACTAAGTGATCTTGAGTTTTCAGCCCAAATCTGGTTTCTTTCACAAATTCTACAATAACCTAGCCAAATGTTTATTTGCTTTGCCATTAATGCTACAAGTTCTCTGATCTCTGCTTCCGCCCCCGCTCCTTCCCCTGTTGCCTTCCATAGTGAATTTTACACTGTAAACTCCTTGGGGCAGTGACCTCTCCTCTTATGCTTTGTGCCATCCACATTAATGTTCCATCCACATTAACAAGAACAACAATAATAAGCAATTCCTGTTTCCTGCGCTAACTCCCATACTCCCAGTGTCTAATTTTTTGCCCTACCTGTTGCGTAACATTTGGAAGTAATTTTATTCAGTAACTTAATCAAGACAGTGCGTGCGTGTGTGTGTCTACATATACTCACATCTCACGTCACAGAGAGAGAGAACACAAAGATGTCCTGAGCACAATCTTAGATGCTATATATATAAAAAAAGACTTCTTGGAGTAGGGGATATAATTTTGTTACTTTTTTCATCAGAGACGTGAAGATCCATAACTTAATCCAATATGAAAATGATAATAAATGTGTGTGTGTAGGGACCAAACGTATGGCTACTGCTGTGGTTACATAATCATCTTTCACTCTCCCCCCGCCCCTCCCCTCGCCGACTAAAGTTTACATTTTACTCCGAATGCAACTCCTTCCTAGCTGGTCTCCATACCACTCTAGGTTTACAAGTGAGAAGAACTGCTCAGAATGAATTTTTGATTGGCGGAACCAATGTTAGTGACATCAGCCAAATCACTTTCGATTGGCTAGCTGGTTGCTGGGACTGTAAGGACTTCTAGTGAGTCAGTTAACCCGGTCTCTGCCGGAAATGCGAAGTTGGATTCCTGGGGAGCAGAAGGAGGGAAAGATCACCCAGGAGGGAAAGGCAGCGGGCGGAAGGTCCTTGGCGCCCCGGCGTGTCGCGCCGCCGCCCCAGCGCGCAAGCTAGGCGCGAAGCGCGCTGCGCTTGGCGCTTCCAAGCCTCGGTGGCGCTGGCGTCACACCTCCGGGCAATTCCTCGGTTGCCCTTTTAAATGGGGGCCGCGCGGAGCCCGGAGTAGCACGAGGCACTGGGAGGGAACCTTCGGATTGGCCGCGGCCCCCGTCTGTAGACACACCTCCCCTGCAAAAAGGGCCCTTCTGAGTGGAAGGGGGAGAAGGTAAACAGAGTTGAATCACTCTCCCGGCTGACCAATTGGTGGTGCTGGGGTGGGCTGGGGTGGGCTGGTCGGAGGAACCTTTTGCGTGATGGGCTTCTGCGAAATTGGTCCTGAGCGAGACTGTGCCGGAACAGAGAGGAGCCGTAGGCGAGCGGGGAGTGAGTCAGGCAGTGGGCAGCGCAGCCAGCCGAAGTCTGTGCCTCCGCCGCTTCCAGACCTCACGCTCGGGCTGATGTTTCCGCGCCGCGCCTTCTGACGAGAGTGCGGAGAAGGCGCTGGGGAGCCTCGCCAAGCCGGCGGAAAAAGAAGCCAGCGCGGCGGCGCGAACTACTGAACTCCTCCCGCGCTCCTGCCACATCTTGTTTCCCCTTCCCCTTGAAGGGGTGGGGAAGCGGCGAAGACGACGAAGAGGGGAAACACCCCCTGGTGCTACTTGAATTACTTGAAATCACCACTCGTGACAGTTTTCTCCAGAAGGCCGCCTTAGAAGATTCCCACCTCTCCGCCAGCGTGCTCGGGAGTGCCTGACACGCGCGCGCACTCTCACACGATCTGGAGTTTGCCGGCGTCGCTGGGGAGGGGGCGCGACCCACGGCGGTGATTGAGGTCAAAAGGCAGGCTGAGCGGCGTTCCTCCCTCGCTCGGCGGGGTCACGGGTGGTCGTGGTTATGTAAGACGCCGAGCCGCAGAGGGGGTTCCCTTTGCCCGGCTGCTGAGGCACCCCACCCCACCCCACCCCACCCCACCTCTCCACCCGAGATCCGCAGCCTGAAGGCAGCACAGCGAGCAGCCTGGTGATTGCAACACCCACCCACCTACCCACCCAGGCAGCCAGCCAGCCCTCCGAGAGGGAGAGGGCGGCGGCGGCGGCGACAGACAGACAGCAAGGAAGTGGTTTTTAATCGTTGGCTTTTTGCAATTGGGGTCTACATTCTCTCTCGCTCTTAATTTATTTCCCCCTTGGTGGGAAGGGTGGCTGATCATTGCCCGCAGGATGTCAGCGGTGGCTTACATGGACTTTGTGGCTGCCCAGTGCTTGGTGTCCATTTCCAACCGCTCCGTGGCACAGCAAGACGTGACCCGGGAAGCAGAGCTGCTGAAGATGCCCGAGGAAGAGGAGGAGGAAGCAGCTGCCGTCGTGACCAAGGAAATGAATGACCCCCGGGACGCCTGGAAGGATTACTGCACTTTGGTGACCATTGCCAAAAGCTTGTTGGACCTGAACAAATACAGACCCCTCCCGACCCCGTCCATCTGCAGTGACAGTGTGGAGAGCCCAGATGAGGACGCCGGATCAGACAGCGACGTGACCACCGAATCTGGGTCGAGCCCTTCCCACAGCCCGGTGGAGGGGCAGGATGCTGGTGGCGTGCCCGACCCCCTCTCTTCCCTCCTGCACAGCGGAGTGCCTCCAAAAGGGAAGCTGGCCACCGAAAAAAGACATAAGTGCCCCTACAGTGGATGTGGCAAAGTCTATGGCAAATCATCCCATCTTAAAGCCCATTACAGAGTGCATACAGGTTAGCTGTGGTCTCTCAATTACCGATCTCGGGGGTGGGGAGGTGCACTTGGGAGTTGACTGGGTCCAGCAGGCAGGGACCTTGCAGCTCTGGGGGAAGCACAGCTTGCCAGGGAGCCCAACCTGTTTACAGGAATGCTTCAGTTATATAAAGGGAAGCAGTGCTCTGTTCTTCCTGCTGCTGCCTTTCTTTTTTTTTTCCAAGTATGTCGGTTGTCCTCATTTGAACCCTTCTTAAAGATGCTGTGATTATTTTAGCCCTTCTCTTCTTCCCTGGGCAGATTCTATATCCAAGTGGTCTCCTTCGACACTTCTAAGCATGGTTCTTTAGAACAGGCTGGTTACATCTGGGTACAGAGTGTTAATGCAAACAGCACGTCAAGACTGGGTGGATGGGAGAGCAAAGGGTGTTTCACTGGCTTGTCATGCTACTGAATCTTGTATCCCCCCCCCCCTCCTGCTTCTGTATATCGCTGAGGTGTGCTTACACTGAGAAGATCAGACCAGTAGAGGAGCTGTTTAGTCGAAAAATGCTAATTTGAGGCTGTAAGAAATGCTTGGGGTGGTGGGAGAGAACCTGTGCTGATGCTTAAGATTATATATGCACAGAGGTTTTAGGGATTTCCATCTATTTGTATTGTTTCATGGTGGCTCTTGCCAGGGCAGTTTTATATCTGTCCCAAGATTTCCTCCAGATTTTATGTAACATTGCATAGTTAACACTGCATATTTGTTTTTTGTTTTTTTAAAAAACTCCAGTGGATGGTGAGCTAACTTCATTTTTCTTCAACTACTTCCAATAGTAGCATTCTGTATTTGGTTTAGCTCTTATGGCACATCTTGGTTCCATAAACTCACTGGGCGTGGCCAGGTTTTGGCGGGCGTTGTGGATTGATGACGTCTTTTCCGAATTCTCGTGAAGAAACACATGGGTGTTCATAATGTCTAAATGTGATGGAATGTGATGTTAGTTTGGGAACAAAAAGGGCAGGGAAGATGAAAGACAGTGAAATCTCTGCTTTTGGAGAGTTCCGCATTTATTTATGTTGAACATGTACTTGTCAATAGGATCCAGTTGTAGGTGCTTAATATGAAAAGAAAACCCCTGTCCTTTTACAAAGACTTTCTGCTTTCATGTAGTCCTCAGTAATATGGCAGCTGTCTTAATTTGAACCATTTGAATTATCATACGTTTCCTAAGTGCCTTATTTTTTAGGTTTGGCAGCTGATGTTGAGTGTATCTTCAGTAAGGGTATGCTTGCTTGTTCCTGGTTTAAACCCAATCTACTCTAAAGGGTCACATTCTCTGCTACAGAGAACAGCTGGTACTTCATTGCAGTCATGGGATGTGCATTCTTAGCCATTGGTGAATGCATTTAAAGATAAAAGCAAGATTGCTTCCACATGAGCATATTTAAGGAGAGTTTTTGTGGAAGACCAAATGGTTGGTGAATACCACTTTTTCTAACAAAGTGCATTGTATCCATGTGTTGTATGTGGGTGTGTTGGCAGCGTCTATGATTAAACATGAGAGGGCTATTAAGTGATGACACATAGGGCTGCATATTTTTGTAGCATGGTAGTGATGGTACATGCTGTGCTACCTTTGTATGACTTTTTGATACTTACATGTCCCATGTATCTGGATTTTATGTGGTATTGGAGGTGGGTGTACTCTATGTTCATCTGGTACTTGCCTTGGCAGTGTCTGTCAAAAACCAATCCATGGGATGGTTATAACCTTCATACTATGCTAGAGATGGCCTGTTTAGAGCAGACGTAATGTGATAAGGATTTTCCTTACTGAGATAATACCATCTCAGTACATACTGCATAGGTAAATAGGCTTTCATGTCTTATTCTGCAAATATGGATTTCCCCATAAGTGTGACACTTTTTACTTTAATATGGGACAGGAGAAGGTATGAAAGTAAACGCTGAATGTTCATCTATAACACAAATTATCCACAAAACAGGATTTTTCATGTCCTGATCTAGCCCATGTGACTTACATAGCAGTTTGGCATAACGTTCAGCTAGTAATATAAACATGTGTTTGCTCTAGCAATTCAGATTTTCACAAACTGTTGCTGTGCTTTTAGGTTTTAGGCTTGGGGGGGCGAGGAAGCACCATATGATGCAAACAATCGGCATAACTCTCTTAAAGCATCCCACATAGATGCTGGTCTAGTGGCAGAAGAACAGGGCAAAAGGGAAGTCCGCATCGCTCATCATTAGCACTTCTCTTGTAGGTGAATCCCCCTCCCCAAAAGAAGTTGACTGGAAGAAGAGGAGGTCTTCATTGTAGGAATCGATACAAGACGGTACTGCTGTAAACATCTGTGCACGAAACTCCCTCCTCCTCCAGGAGGGAGTGGCAAAATGTGGATTCTGGCTGAACTCCCACTGAAGTGTCTTTCTGGCCTAGTTCTGACTACTGTGGGAGGAAACCTGGGGGTGAGCCCCAGTACTGCTTTCCTGCTTGCAGAACTGGCATCGTCTGCAGTGCAGGACGGAAGACGAACAGGAAAAGGAGAGTCATGTGTCACTCAGCAGTGATTCCTGTAGTTAAAACACAGACCTTAGGAAGGAAAGGCATATGAATTCTAGACAGCTTTCTTAATACGGCAGCAATACCAATTAATTTGTGCAGACATAGAAGTCAACCACTGAGAATGTCCCATTAGCTTTCTGCCCATATTAAATGGCAAACCAGTAATATTTATGAGAGTTGGTAATTAGATTTGTTTCCTTTTAGCAACAAAAATAGGATCTGGACAAGTACTATGAAGAACAGTTCTTAAAGGAATAGAAATACATTTATTTTCACTATGTAAGGACTAACAACCAGTTTTTAATTTCAACTAAAAAAAATTCCCATTGTATTTGCCTGCTCAGGGGTAAAGAAGCTGTTTAGCAGTGGGACCGTACAAAAATGGAAAGGAAGCAATGTGATGCAGTCTGAAGAGCTACAATATAAAAAATACCATGACATCTTACCTCTTTCTGCCACTGGTTTATAGTCTTCTGATAACGACACCTGTTCAGTGTTCTAAGAATTATTGAATATTTGCATTGAATAATGCAAATTAGTAATGTAAAGTACTTGCATTATTAATTGACTTACTGTGTTTGTATATAAGCTCGCTTGCATTTGACTTCAAATGATTTGTGAACTCAAGGCTCCTTCCACCAAGAAGTTAGTTCAATAAATAGAATGGACTTAACAACAAAGAGTCTCGTGGTACCTTAAAGACTAACACATTTAGTATGACATGAGCTTCTGCAGACTATAATCCACTTGATCCTTCATTGATGGTTTTTTAGCAGTTAAGGCAGCATATAAATGTTAATATATAAATTATAAATATCAGATACATTAAGTGTTGTTGAGAGTTATTAAAAGTGATGGCTATAGTCCATGAAATCTTATGCTTATGCCAGAATAAAGGTGTTATGGTTGGATCTAGATTTAAGCTGGATCAACTGCACTAGTGGAAGTAGACTTCCTTCCCATAGCAGCTCCTCCAGCCCTTGGAAAATACTACACAGAATCAGGAGCTGTGGTGTGTGTGGGGAGGGGACCCCCCAAATCAGGTGGAGGGACCTTCCATGAGTAAAGTCCTTCCTGTTGTGGTAGGTTCCTTTGTCTTGTGGAAGGCAGATCCTGGATCCAACCCTTAGTCTTTAAGGTCCTCAAGACCCTCTGGAAATGGTTAGTAGCAGCTGATAAGCTCCTTCTAGAGGAAATTACTAAACAATACTCTCTGTTTTACTTTGCCGTTCTTTCATAATGCTGGGTTACTTACACAAGTAGCTTTACTACTTGATTAGAGCTTGCAGTGTCAAATAACACCTGAAATACCAAGTTATTCCCTTAGCTGATAAATTCCCTCCTTCTCTAGTATGAACCAGAATTAATGTTATTTATAGCAAAAATACAACAGAATAGTATAAATGAGAAAAGGAAGCTAGGCTTGTATAGCCTGATTTTGTAGTTCAAAGTGTAAGATGGCTGTGTCCTTACAAATAAGGGTGCAATCCTATGCATGTTTAGTCAGAAAAAAGTCCTAGAACTCCCAGCATTCCCCAGCCAGCCATGCTCTCAGCCATGCACTGTAAGACACCTGAACTCTACATACTTGGCCATGCTGGCTGGGAATACTGGGAGTTGTAGTTCAGCTCATCTGGAGGGCACCACCTTGGGGAAGACTGCATTAGTGTACAGCTTGCCTGGCAGATTTAAAACCCATGGTTCTCCTTGCATGGGCTGTGCATTCCACAGTTATACTGTGGCATTTCTGACTATACCCTTCCCCCATCAGACATTGTAGTTGTGCGTCCTTCATTCATATTTTTTGAAAGCACATTTCCTCTTTTCTCATTTCCAACCTTTCAGGGATGTTTCAAAGAAAAGGTCCCCTCTTACCTGAACTTGCTTTCTGGGCCATCATCAGCCTGATTTGCTATGCGGTCTTTCACAGCCTCAGTGTAAAAAAGATGCATGTTCGCCCTTAGCTACTCCCTTGTCTTACATTTTTAATGCTTATTGCATACTTCCAAATTTTATTCTGAAGAACAGTGACAGGATTTCAGCTCTTGGCACCCATGTTCAGCCTCCTACTCATTCTCCCTTTAAGTGAAATGTTTTTCAATGAGCTTTGATTCATTCTAACTAAGATTACAGGTGCATGGGCAGTTTAATCTTCTCAGATCGTTTGTGCACAGAGCTGTACAGAAAGTGCAGGCTCCAGGTTGGGCAAGACACCCTCAATGGGCTCCCTCCCTCAGTGAGTCTACCTTCTCAGCATCGTTGTCACCAGCTACTATTGTTCCTTATCTTCTTTCTCACCATTGCTATCGCTTGCTTGACAGACAGATAGCCAACGAGCAAGTAGGCAGGGGCATCTACTGTTTGTCATCCTCACCACTGCCATTGTCTGGGCCTGAGCAAGAGGCAGGCAAGCAAGCAGGTAGCAGTGATGAAGGGGAGCAACTCCAGTGAGTTCTCGTCAGTGGGCCCCTGCTTAGATGTGGGCCCTTGGCAGGTGCCCAGCCACGCCCTAGCCCTGTGTAGAGACCTCCCCAACAGTCAGACTGGCTGTGTAAATTGAAGATTATTCTTCTGCATATACTTGCCCCACCCCTACATGGGTGTGGATGCTCTTGCATAGTCTGTGTGGAGACTCTAGAGTAACATTGTACCAGCAATCCAGCATAGCCCTAATCATGCTGAAAAGCATAATCCGGGTAGTGGAAGATCAGGGTGAGGATCTGAGATGAAGTGGAGCACAAAATGCAT
The DNA here is from genome assembly GCF_057233095.1 of Heloderma suspectum. Taxonomy (NCBI): domain Eukaryota; kingdom Metazoa; phylum Chordata; class Lepidosauria; order Squamata; family Helodermatidae; genus Heloderma; species Heloderma suspectum. The sequence goes on from NC_139459.1 coordinate 101,711,186, forward strand.
TGGCCTGTAAACCCAACAATGAGATGATTACGGTAGTCTCTCAATCAAGTTTTTTCCCTGATCAGGGATCAGAAGACAGCATCTGACTAGGTACATTTAGGAAATATGGTTTTGAAAGCTACAGGAAGAATAACTAACAAACAAACAAAAAAAGAAGGTAACCATTTAGATGATATCTGCATGTCTCTTAAGGTCTCCAGCACAAATGTTAGCTTCATATTTACATAGCTTACATTTGTGGAAACACCTAGGTCCTAAATCCATGACTAATATCAAAGTGCTGCAGTTATCATGTATAAGACAGGATGGGGAGTTACCTTATGGTTTCACAATTTTATCGTATGTTTTGAGGTAGAAGTTCCTGCTATGTGTTCTGTTTTCCACATCAGAATCCCACCCTAACCCTATTGTTCACTCACAGGGAGAAATAGAATATTTGAATGGATGGATCATGGATATTATCTTGTGAACACAATGTCTACTTGAGGTAACCTGGTGTGACAGTAGGGATTTCCCTTTGCAAGGATCCTTTTATTAATCTTCTTAATGCGTATGTTAGTGATATAGAGTCACTATAGCTGATTCTAAATATTATGGGCTGCATCCAGTATCATTCAAGTGGACTTCCTCTTGCATGATGGGACTTCCTTTTGCTCGTCTTCCTCTTTACACACACCCCAGATCTGCTCTGGAGGGTCCCCTTATCCTCCAGAGCAGATTCCGGGGGCAGGGGAGAGGGGAAATTCATTCTACCAGTGGTTTCTATTTCACTGGTGGATGGTCAGTCTTTCATACAAGTCTGTATGTATAACACCTCATGAAATGGCAAGATTGGGCACAATGGACCAGTTTCACTAAAATTACCCACAACCATTGTCTTCTGCTGTTCATTTCTCCTTTACCTGAAGGAGAAAACCAGCAGATTCCAGCCTTAGTAGGAAAATGCATGTTGAAAAAGGAAGCAGTGAACAATAAGTGTTTAGTTGCCAGTAATGGATATTCTCAGAATGCCAGCATTAATTATTTTTTGCTACATTTTCTGCCACAGCATAGAGGGACATACATTCTAACTGAATGCGTGCGTGAGTGTGCTTCTTAGACATATACACTGCACACACATGCAGTATCTCTTTGGGCAAGTACATTCATCCCTGTGGCACAGTATAATCTCATATAGAACAGAGCTACCCTACCTAGAGCAGGATGGTTATGGAAATCAGGTTAAGGTCCCAATATCTGGACCTTCTATTTTCCACTTGCATGAAAAAAGCCCACTCCTTGATGTTTGAGAAGTGTTGGCTCTGTCCTCCAATATGTAAACTGTTACTGCTTAAGAGTGTTTGGCCCCAGCCAATGTCATCCTATTCTTTCAGACCCAGGACAGCAATCTGCAACACATTTATTCCATCTAGCAATGGACTCTGGCCCAGTTTCTTTCCCAGTCAAAAATAAAAGAAAAATGGACACAACTTTCTAAATTCTGCAAATCAATACAACAAAGGAAAAAGCAAGTTTGAAACTCTGGAGAGCAGCATGCAGTATGCCTAACCTTGCATCCTGCAGGGAATTTCCAAGCTCCTCGCATAGATTACAAGATGCAGCAACTATAATATCCTGCGTGGGCAGGTAGATATTTTGCCCATGTGCCTTAACCGCACTGGCACAATCTGGAGATCTTGACTCCATTCTTGCTACTTGACTAGTGTACTTGTCCACAGAAAACTACTATACCATGCAACAGTTCAAATTACCTTTGTTCCTTCCAAGTGAGAACAACTAATTTGCTGCCCATACCAACTGTGCTTGCACATTAGCATAGAGATCCTAGTGCAGAAATCCATGAAGCTAAAGGTTTGTGCCTTAGCGCTATTTTAAATGAGTATCATCCATTGCCTGCATGCAGTGGCCTCTCTTTAGCAGCCATGTTCTTGTATCTAGGAGATGTGATACCTATAGAAAAGGAAATTCAGGTATCTTAGGTCTGAATACGTTTTCTTTCTTGCCAGCATCGGTATCTTCGCTGCCGCTGTGTGTGTTTTCTACCAAGCTGATTTTTTTTTTAAACCCACATATATGAAGGGAAAAGATGCTTTGCAGGCCAGCTGCCAGCAGGCCATAAAGTATCCAGATGCTTGAAAACATCTGGATCCAGTGACAGTGGAATTCTTAATTCTGAGAGCAGCTCTGGGGAACTGTGTTCTTCAGACCCTGTTGACCAGTCAGTAATGATTTGCTTGGGATAATCAATGCCAGGAGCACAATGAAAGACTTGTAGGGCCAGTACCAAAAGTCCAGAGATAACAGCAACCATTCTGGGACAAGGAAGAAAACCTGATCTGAGCAGGTTCTTAGTAATGATCACCCATCCATAGATACTTAATGACTTCTGGACAATTCTGAGATGTTCATGGCTAGAATGGACTGGCGTCAGGAGGCAATAATGAGAACTAAATAGCCTCGTGGTGATACAAGAGAGTGGATGTTTGCCTGGACAACACATGAACTCAGGACCCTAAGCAGTCTTGGAAGACAGCAGGAATGACACAAATTCCAGAGGCCTTGGGAGACAAACAGGAATGCAAGGTATTTTAGATTGTTTTGTTTTTATTCATGTGGATTGGATTTTCAAGTTGGGGATTGTGGGAGCATTCTTTGTGTCTACCCCCACCCCACTCCCTGTATCCTTTTATTTATGGAGTGGGTACAAACTTTCTAAGAGACCCCCATTTTCCCTGTCTTGTTTTTCAGACCAGTTCCCCACACTATCTGTTTAAAAGCTGCTACGTGCTGAAACCCAAGAGTAAATAGCAACATAACAATTCCCCTGCAGGATCACCACAGACCTCATAAGACATTCTACATCTGCGGAAAGTAAATGTGTGAGGAGAATAGCACTCTAGCTATTGTTCCCCTGCCACCTGCCACCCACCCCCAGACTGTCCCAAGACATTTTGCTGCCCGAGACAAAAGACAAGATGCCCGCCCCCATTCCACCTACAGAAGCTTGTACACACTGGCAGGTGAATCTCACGTCAACACTGGAGATGGGAAAGCATTCTTCTCTAGGCTAGGTTAGGGCATGCAGGCCAGCCATGTGGAGCACTGTTCCCCAAAGGAGGGGAAGCTAGGGGGCAGTTGTTGCTGCCCTCCCCACACTACCCATTATCTGCTGCCTGAAGCAGCTGCCTCACTCTGCCTCAGAGTAGGGCTGACCCTGCCTCCTCCTTATGCTTCTGTCACCTTCTGCTCTTGGAGGCCAACTCTCTGAAGAGCCGAGAGCTTCCTGTATCCATGGAAGTTCTCCACGTGATCTGGAACACTGCTTTTCCAGCATTCTCAATTGTGTGAAGACCCTCCACAGATACAGGAAGCTCTCCTCTTCAGAAAGTAGAGGGTGACAGAAAAGGGGGGGGGCTAGAATGCTCTCTCTCCTCCTACATTTATTTTCTACAAATATAGAAGACCTGAATAAGGCTCAAGAGTCCTTCTAATCCACTGTTTTATTTACAGCAGTGACCAGCCAGATGCCCCTGGGAAGCCCACAATAAGGTCACAAAGGCAACCCTCCATTTCCCACCAGAATCTAGTGTTCAGTTAGTGCCCCCTCAATATGGAGGCCCCAGTGTGTCTAATCTTTTTCTGAGCCATCTAAAGTAGTAGCCATCACCACATCCTGTTATGTAGTGAATTCCTTGGGCTGAATCCAGACTTAGCCATGTTTAGAGTGGACCCATTGAACGATTAAATGAATGGGACAAGTTAATCATAACTAACTGAAGTCCAGTTGATTTCAATGGGTCTAGTGTAAGCATGACTAAGTCTGGATCCAACCCCATCTGTTGTTGTAAGATAGTTGTTTTTTTTTCATCCCAAGCCTACTGCCAATCAAGGCTGAACCTGAGTTCTAGTGTCAGTATTCTCCCTCTAATGAGTCCTTTCACTAGTGAGAAAGAACAGCTCTCTCTATTTTCTTCATACCACACATAATTTTGAAAATCATTTATCATGTTCTCTCCCAGTCAGCTAGCTTATTCTATGTCATCTATTTTCAACCCCTTTACTAATAACTCCTAACATTAAGACTGGAGCTTGGAGTAGGGATACGGGGTGGGGTGGGGGAAATGCCCACGTATTCCTTAAGTGTATCTGATTCCTCCACACCCACCCACCCCAGAAGGAGATGCCATCATCAGCCCTGAAACTGCTGTTTAAATTCCTCCAAGTTTTAAAAAAGAGAGTTCAGGTATTGGATATGCACACTTCAAAGAGGAAATGCTGTGTGTGTCCACCTGCCCCATGCTTAATTCTCAGAGTTTTTGACCTTGGGAAAGTATAAGAGGCCCTCCTGAAAGGGAAATTCACAGGGTGGGGGGACATGAGAAGAGGCCTGCTGGAACACTTGGGGTGGCCATGTGTCCTCTTTCACAGAGGACAGTCCTCTATTTTTAGGGCTGCCAGAGGACTGCCTTCTGTTTGAAGGACTGCCCTGTCTGATTCTGATTTGAAGATAAAGAACCATAGAAACTGTGGCCCATCTACAGTTCACACCCGGACAGTCGACTGAACAGGGAGGAACACAGGTCATCTTCCATACCGTTGTGAGATGTATTGTATTTCTATTTAAACTATAATAATTATTTCTAAAATTGCATCTCTCTGTATAAATTAGCATATGCACATTATATGCATATCAGTGTTGGCAATTCATAAGTGGCCACTCTAGGGACAGACCAAAGGCCTCTCTAGACCAGCAACCTGTTTCCCACAGTGGCCATTAACAGATGCCTGTGGGAAGCCCACAAGCAACCCCCTGCTCTTGTTCCCCACTTACTGGTATTCAGGGGCATACTGTCTCTGAGAGTAGCATATCGCCATCATGACTTATAGTCATTGACACAAAGCATACCCAGAATATGCACGTGTGGATCTGACCTGTGGACCAGGGTTGGGATTAGGGCCTCCTGGCCCTAGCCATATTACCACATTCCTGTCAGTTAAGATTGGCTAGTGAGGGCCTGTCCTAAATCCTTTCAGTGAGAGTGCTGGGACTAGAAGTAGGGCCTTTTTAGAAGTTGCTCCAGTTTTCTAGAATTTCCTTTCCAGTGATACCCACAAAGGCCTAACCTTCACAAACCTGTTAAGGCTTTCATTGTAGGGAAATATTTTAATATTTAACATCGCTGCTGACTGAAGCTTTAGTATAGAAAATTGGATGCTTCTAAAATATAATTGATATTCCTTCTAATAATTAACATAGGCAATTAAGTGTTGACATGAATGGGACTAAAATGGGGCTGCTGAGAAACAAGTATCAACATGCTTGGTGAATCCTGAGGTGTGCACAAGAACAAAACTTTTTTAAAACAAAGTGGTCAATCTCCCCACCCAATATCCCAGTGGGACTGAGCATGCTCAGTGGCCTCCGGAAGCCATGGGATATTGAGTATCCATAGGAAAAGAAAAATGTCGGGCATGGAGTGAATAGGCGTACTTGAGCCCTGTAGAGCTCACAGTATCCTGGAGGAGGGCATGGTTGGATGGGTGGCACCCTAGGCAGGATATTCCTGGTAGAGGGTGAGGATCCACTGTAACACTGTTGGAGGTCTTTACCCATCTATCTTTTATTTTAACTTTTGCATTGATTACTTTGAATATTTATAAGAAAAGCAGGCTGTTGGGTTATTTAATTCACTATGGAATTCACTTCCACAAGATGTAGTGATGGCCACCAATTTGGACGGCTTTAACAGGGGATTAGACAAATTCATGGAGGAGAAGGATATCAACAGCTACTAGCCCTTCATTTACAGTGATGCTTGATTGTGCCTCCCTACTTTATTTTAATGTACCAGCCTCTAGCATAATAAAAATCATTGCCAAGTAGGTAGATTCTAGGCCAGCCAGCAAGTACAGGATAGTAAGGTATAAGAGGAAGAGCTGATCCTCTTAACCAATCATTTACCTCAGCCCTCTGGAGCAATCTCTGTAAGTTTTTAGCAATGGCAGTGCTCAGTCAGAGCAAGCAATCACATTTTGAGTATCGCTCATTTTTGCCTTGCCCCTGAGGAACTTTTATACTCTGCTCTAGGGCCCTGATGTGTTTAGTTTCCATTCAGAAGTATAATTCTGTAGCTATGTTTTTGTTTCTCTCTGTCTTTTCTAAAGTCCTTAGTCAAAAGTATTTGATATCCCGGGAAATACAGAGCTCTTGTTAGACCAATATCTTTCTTCTGCATTCTTTTTCCGCTTCCACGTGGGATCAGTTTTTCCTCTGCAAAAGCTGAACTGGCAGTGCACCTGGAATCCTGTTTACCATGCTCTTATATGCCCAAGAGGACTCTAAAAGAAGGTGAACACTAGTTGTGACATCTCATTGGATTCTCAGCGAGTTCCATTAATAATCCCGTTACCTGCTTCTGTTTCTCATTTTAGAAACCACGGTTACACCAGGAACACTTGGGAAGAGAAGGTGTGTACCTGGTTGCCTGTCACACTGGGAAGTGAAGGTTGGCTCTAATGGCTGAATGCTTGGGAAAACTCAATGGAAAGAAATAGAAAATCTTGCTTTTAATTTGCAGAGAACATGACAGGAACACCTTGACAGAATGCTACATTCCTGAAGGCATCTAGATAAACTTCCTTTTTCAGAACTGGTTGAAGCCAGAGGAGAGGAGAATCTATCCAACATGATGTCTCAAAGAGATGTCAGGAGCACGAGTTCCATGGGAATCGAATGAAAATAGATGAACAGCACAGGGAACTAATGCTCTTACCTCCTCATGACACAACTGCGTGGATGTTCATATTCGCTACCTCTGTAGAAATAGACTCAGGTATAGAATGGTAGGAGATGTGACTGAGCCGCTTCATCCGTTTTGTTGCTTGTACCATGGCTTTCCTCTCCTGCCAAGCAGCAGAGAATTCACTTCCCAAGATGTATCTTCTCAGTCCTTATAGTAACGATCATATAGTCTGTACATTATAGTATAATTTGCTGTATTTTTTTCAGTGCTTTTTGGACCTGGCCCATGTAACTGTGTGTAGTTTTTGAATAAAGGTTTTGTTTTTGGTACTGGTCAGCTCTGTGAATCTGTTACAGGTAGCTTAAGAAGTTACTCAAAGTCTGTCACCACTACTCCACTATTCCATATCTCAGAGTGGTATTACTAGTATAAGCCTACCACTTCCTATGAAAACCACCATTGCTAAATATATAATGACCACTAATATTAATTCTTGCCCCCCACCCCTCAGCAACATTAATCACTTCACCCACTATGTTCATATAATGCAAATGTACATGCAGAAATAATTGCATAAAGTACACTTCCAGAGGGCACTACTTAGGCATCTCTCCCTGGAACTTCACAGTCAGAGAGTTGTTTCCACAGATGTGCAGAATGCAACAGATATCTGAGATGGCCAGACTGCTAATACCTAATAGGATGGTATTTAACCTCCCACTCCCAAATATGCACCAGACTCAATAGAAATTCCATGGATAGAACATTATGCAAGTCAAGTTTTTTGGTAAATGCATAATTAGTACTGTGAGCCCAGGCTCAGTTCTTCCATTATTGTTTAATTGCGTGTGTCAGGGCCGGCCCTGCCCTTAGGCAGGCAGAGGTGACTGCCTCAGACAGCATGAAGAGCACAGCAGTGGCAGCCCCCTGGCTATTTCCCTCTGTTGGGAGACAGAGTTGTGTGTTCCAGGCAGCCTGTCTGCAGCCCCTAAGCTAGCTTGCTGCCCTCTGCGGTGGTGAAAGATTCTGCCCATCATCAGTGTTGAAGCAAGATTCAGCTGCCAACCTGGTCGGCTTCTGGAGGTGAAATCTGGGTGGGAGGGCATCTTGACCTTTGCGCCGTCCTGTCTTGGGCTGGCCCTGGTCCAAGTAGATTTCTGAGTTCAGTAGTCTGTTTCTTTAATGGAACCTTCCCCAACCTGGTGCCCTCCAAATGTGTTGGACTACAACTCTCATCATCCCCCAGCATGGCCATTGGCAAGGGGAATCTGGAGAGCACCAGGTGTGGAAAGGCTGCTTTAGTGGGTCTCTGGAGCTCAGCCTTATTTTTACATGCTTTTTTTGCTTGCAAGATTCTGGCTGTATCAAAAAAGCTTGGAAGACCTACTTTTTGACTATCACAAGCATCATCACTCGGTTCGCTTTCTTTAGTGCAGGGGTGGGAAAACAGTGGCCCTCCAGTTGTTGATTGGCCACAGCTCCCATCATCTCTGACCAACCTGGCTGGGACTGATGGGAGTTGGAGTCCACCAACCTCTGGCAGGCCATACATTCCCTATGGAAAGCACAGGCAGCAAGACTTGACTGACTGGACTTAAACTGGTGCATGGGCTTATATGGCAAAATTGCTGTTGTTTTACAACCACTGTCAGTTATAAATACACACTTTTAGAGTTTATGTTGAAACTTAATGAAACCACCACCTAAAAGTATCCAGTGGGTTGATCCAGGATTTGCCCTCCATTGATGAAAGGGCTCCACTCACAGAAGGTGCCTCCGCCCAGTTTTGGGGGGGGGGAATCCTCCCTCTGCCTGCACCCCAGCTCATCCCATTCAGCAGGGTCCCCTGACCTGTGTAGTACTCAGGGGGCAAGAGGGACTGCTGTGTTGAGGTGGGGAAGTCCCCTTTCACTAGCCCAGTTCCCTTTGCCTAAATCTGGATCAAACCCAATGCATTTCTTCCAGTAAGCTTAAATGAGAATGTTCTTAGGACTGTATTCAGAATTGACTAACATTCCAACTGTTGCCACCGTTGTCAAGAATAAAGAATTAGTATCCATATAGCTGTTTCCTTCATTAATGAGAAATCTTTGAGAGGAGTAAAAGCATCAATATCCACTTATATTGACATGGCTGGCAACATTCTGCAAACCTGGGACTTCACTTAACACATGATATCTGATGAAGTATTTAGATTCCTAATAGCCACAGCCTTCATTTTGTGGTCTATTTTTAGGAAAATAAGCTTCAAGCCCATAGGATTCTGGGACTATATTTGAGAATATGCAGTCATTTGAATCCAAGGATCCCTTGTGGATACAGGGCTCTGATGTGCACACTGAGCTCCCCCACAATCCCCATCCCTCTGGCAGCGCTTCTGTTCACTTCATCAGAAGATGTAGCTCCATGCAGACATCCTTTTAAATAGGTGCAGATCTGCCTCTTCCATCAGATTGAATTGGGAAGCATATATCTTCTGAATATGTACATTGCTGTACCAAAGGAGCTCTGGAAAAGCACAAGGGACAGCAAACTGCAAGTTTTCCCTGCACCTTCAGCCCACCACCCTACAAGCCTTCTTGCCCAAGCTCTACATATGTTCAAATATCAATTCCAGAAAAATATAAATACACATACATCTGTGCAAAGTTCAATTTACATAGAAATGTATACTAAGAGCAGAATATGAAATTACTTGATACAATTCAATGTACATCTTGCCTTGCGACAGAGTTTGGATATTTCAGGAACTAAGTCTGTATGGTCCTTTTGTATAGGTTCTGCATGCTGCCCACATGGGACTGGGACTGACACTTTCTATTGAAATACTATTGTCTCTGTTGGGTTTGAAAAGATTGGAAGCAGCGAGTGGGTATGAGTATCTGGCAGGTTATGTCATCTTCACAGATCCATAATATGGATGTTAGTCTCTCGGAGAGCAGTCTGTAGGAGTAAAAGCAATTCCTAATGGTTGTTTGCTCAGGGTAAATGGCTTTGTCATTAGTTATATGCATTTTTCTTTGAGATGGTGGATTTTGACAATCACATCAGACCTCATTGATGCATCAAAGGTGATTGGTGGGAAGGTGGGGAAAATGGAGTCCAATTTTCTTAATCAAATCAGCCAGAGTAGTAGATAGAACAGATTTATTTTTCTCTATTTATTTGGAATGTGGATCCTTTTTAGTCTTATTCCTACAGCTACGGTTGACTCTATTAAGATGCCAAGTGAGAGAGATTTAGCAGACTCATACATACAAAAATAATTAATCACATCTTACAAGCTGCTTGAGCACATGAAGGAGAAGAGGGGAAGAAAACTGACAAAGGTCTGTAGAGGTGATTTATAGAAAACTGAGCTGTCCTTGTTCACAATCTTTGGCTTGTACCACATGGCAACTGTCCAGGTGAAATATTCTGAGGACCTTACAGTAAATGATGTTCTGACCAACATTCCATTCTACATCTGAGTTTTACAACAAAAACCATTCCCCTTTGGCAGTGATTGAGGAAAATATAACTCTGTTTGGGTGAGCACTGAAATAATAAAGGTCAATAGGGCATGGAAGGATTTAAACGGTTGACTTTCCTGGTAGCTGCCACACACATGAGGTTCGTATAACTATCCTTGTGTGTCCTGAGCAATCCCAGTTATGATAGGAGTCTTTCTGTGATTCATCTGTAGTACATCCTCTACCATACTTACTTTAGGGAGAAACTAATGCATGTTTTTTCTGAAGTAAGACCTGCTGTGTTAAATGGGGTTGACTGCCAGGTAGGCATGCATAGGATTGCAGCCTCAGAGCTACAAGATACGTTTCTGTACATCAGCCATAGAAGAGTGCATACACAAATGAACCGCCTTTCTGTAACTTCGTTCACAGGAAGGCAAATTTCAGTGGAACATCAGGAAAAACATCCTAACAGTCAGAGCAGACAGACAATGGGACCAAGAGGAGGTGGTGGGCTCTCATCAAGCAGAGGCTGAACAGCCATCGGACAGGGATGCTTTACACTGGATTCCTGCACTGAGCAGGGGGTTGGACTTGATGCCCTACATGGCCCCTTCCATCTCTATGAATCTATGATAGAAGTAGTCCATAACATTGTGTTAGATAGTGGCCTGCATGTTGAAGTAGTCCATAACATGGTGTTAAAAGTAGTAGTATTCCATAACACTGTGTTAGATAGTGGCCTGCATGCTGAAGTCAGTGGCATCTACTGAACTGGTATGTCATGTTGGAGCATGTTGTCAGCTATATCATTTGTCTGGTCTTTGAACATAAGAACTGATCTCACCATTTTGCTAGTGTGTGCAGAGTTTTGAAATATTGAACAGGTTTCCAACATGGAAAGTGAAAGATCATGCAATGATTCTGATAATACTATAGAAATCTATGGCAACCTGTTTCTTTTGTGGATGTTCTTGCGATACTGACATACCTCACTTTTGAGATGTTCTAAGGGACCAAGTTTGTCCACATTTTTTGTTACTGACCAAGCTTGAACCAGACCTGCCTTCACTTTTAAAAATATGCATTTGAGTGGAGAAAGTGGCTATAGAGTCAGCAAAAAAATATACAAACCTAATAAGTTGTTTTATAGAAAAACATTACATAGAGTTGCTTCATTTCTCATACCCACTCTCCAAATTGAAATTGCTGTGAAGGATAATGAGGGGCTATCATGACCTTTCGACATGAATTACTGGTTTTCTATCTCCATGTTTAATATAAAAAAGAACCCTAAATACCCATGAGTAGTAAGGTCAAAGTAAGGTCCTTGATGACCTGTTCTTTATGCCCTACTGACATAACAGCAGTCATAATTTGCCAAGTTAAAAGGTGGCAACTGTATTCAAAGCTATCACTTTTGGTATCTCTTGGTACTGGAAATTTCTATGTTGCCCTGATGCTGTTAAGGCTAAAAGCATTAATTAATGTAATCAATTCATTCCTAAAGATCCAAAGCTATGGATCTGAGTATGAATGAGAGAGGCTTGAGCCTAGCAGTAGAATTAATGCCGTTAATATCTGATACATTCAGCTGCTCAGTATTTACATAGCAGGATTGGGAAACTTCTCTGCATGAGGATTCCAGAGAGCTGTGTTTGCAACCTGTTGCCAGAATTGGGCTATTTGTCCTATTGGTCAGTTCCATGGCGGTTCCATGTCTCTGAACTGGATAGAAGTTCCCACTGTTGCCATTGCTGTGGTCTATAGGAATTCAGACACTCAGTTGATGACACATTGTGCAATAATTATGCAATAATTTGTGAGTCATCTGTGGTACTGTGAATGAAATACCTGTTACCTTCCTCAGAATCTGACCGGTCCTGGAATACTTCAGCATATATTTTGACCTTCTAGTCAATCGAATGCAAGCAGCTAGCCTTAGCTATCATATATCTGTTTCTATTAACCCTCTTGTTCTTTATTACCTTCTCACAGGTGAGCGACCATTCCCTTGCACATGGCCAGATTGCCTTAAAAAGTTCTCCCGCTCCGATGAGCTAACACGGCACTACCGAACCCACACTGGGGAGAAGCAGTTTCGATGTCCACTCTGTGAGAAGCGGTTCATGAGGAGCGACCACCTGACAAAGCACGCACGTCGCCACACCGAGTTCCACCCCAGCATGATCAAGCGATCTAAAAAGGCCAGCTCTGCCTCCTTTTGAATGACAGACTACAACTGGGGTGGGGTGGGAGATGGCCATTGTTGAAAAAGGCATAACTGATCAGCACAAATACGTCCGCCACTGTACAGTCATATTCCCCTACTTGCATTTTTAAAGCACATGTAGCTGGAAGTTAAAAATTAACATTGTGTCCCATCCACCCTGCTATGCTACCAACAACCAGTCTTAAATCAGTGGCTGCTGGGTGGGAGTGGGGAGGGGATCAGCAGAAATAATGCAACTTTTTAAATATAGTTTAAAGAATTGACACTGGTGTATATATGTCTGACTGGGTGGTTTGACCTGTGACACCACAGTAGTGATTCCAAGCTCTTTGTGATTGCTGTGTCATGGACATGTTTGTTGACTAATGTAATGCTGCTTGTATTTAAAACAACAAAACAAACGTTTAGTAAAAACCACTTTCCAACTCACTTAAGTATTTCTCAAGTAAAAAAACAAAACAAAACTCCATAGCTCATGTTTAGAAAAAGGCTCACTTCTCCTTCTCAATGTTCCATCCTGTTCAAGACTGTTAAGAAAAAAAAAACCATTACATCTGTTGTTCATATTAGCTGACTGATATACAAAAAAACAAAAAGAAAGAAAGAAGCTGACATTTGTACTGAAGACCTGTTCTGTATAACCAGGTCTTTTTTTTTAATGAGCTACACTTTTGAATACAAGCTGCTCTTTTTTCCAGTGAAAACATCCATGCAAACCAATTATTAAGCAAAAAGGAAAACAAGAAATAAGCTGGCATCACATGTATGCAGCTCTGTTATTCACTTGCCATTGGAGAAAAAACAGCAGCAGAAATCACCCTGAAGAATGTGGCAGAAGTATGAGACCATAATATTTTTCCTCTTTCAGCTGTTTCTAGACTTTCATCTGAAAAATCATATACCGTACTGTACTATATAAATACCACTAACAGTGCTTTATTCTGCTGTGTTTCGTTGGAATGAATGCAGAACAGCAGCTACCATCTTTATAAGCTACACTTTTGTAAAGGTTTTTTTCTTTATGACTCTTTCTCTCTCAATGGTGCATTCTCTTCATCCGCTTGCCAGATTCCTGTGTCAGCCAACAGGAACTATGTGCATTTATGGAGAGAACAGACCTCTTTTCCCCATTCCCCCTACAAAACATTATCTATGTGAATTGAGACAACTACAACTCATTTTTTAAAACTACAGACTTCTGTAGACTACAGACTACAGAAGAACAGACTTCTACCTTTTCATAAACTGCAGCTGTTGTACAGAGGGCAGGAAGATGACAACAACAAGAATGAGGTAATTAAAACATACTACGCAGGAGGTATGTCCAAAAAAATTCTTATGACATGAGCCTTGTCACTACGTATTTTGCAATTTTACCCTGTATGTTGGGCTTGATACATTTAATGATAATGGCAATATTTCATCTGTTTAAATGCAAAGCTCTTTAAAACAGGAGCAAAGACATCATTGAGGGAAACCTCTTGCATCGAGCCAAGCATCTTTGTTAATGTTAAAAGCATGAACCTTACAAAGGTTGTAATCATGGACTTTCCCTCCCCCATCTCTTATAATGGTGGAGAATTATGTTTACAGACTTTTCCCCTCCAGAAACGTTTTCTTCCTGCTATGTTCTTTACTCCTCCTTCGCATGAAGGAATGAGAGGTGCAACTGTCCAATGAGGGTTAAATTCATCCCTGAGGTAATCACATTGCAGCTGGTGGGATTGTATCAGGATCAATTTGCCCCATCTTTGTAAAGAATCTGTACATACAACTCTTGTAAAGTACACCTGCAATGACAGTATCTTCTTGTTTCACCTGATAAAAAGCTAGCTTCCTAGAAAAATAAAATAAAACAACATCTCAGAGAGTAGAGTATTCTACAATCGTCCGTGGCTTCCAGCACTAGAACTCAGTATGCATCTAGCATTTTTACCTGTGTGGTTCATTATAAAATCTGTCTATGCGAAGAGAATGGCTTCTAAATAAAGGTGTTAGGGGCAACGAACAATCTATGGCATTTCAAAAGCAAAAAGGGATGAGTTTTCTTCAGTGAAGACATGTCAGGAAACCAAGCACACTTTCTACCTCCGTTTCAGCTTTTTGAAACGTTTGTTTTATGATAAACCAAAATTAATTTCTGGTGTCCAAAATAAATTGTAGGGACATGTTCTTCCTTTTAAAAATTGGTATCCTGGCTATTTCTATCGCTCTAGTGTAAAAAGTATTCTGCTTTACCAGCACTGTTAATGCTGCCTTGTTTGATTAGGGTGAGGACCGTGTGGTAGGCCAGCAACTCACAAAATGGTATTGTTCCAACCGTCCTCCCCTCCTATATGAGACCAGTTCTTAAGAGCCTAAGCTCTCCTGTGAGTCCTACTAATGCAACAGTCACAAGAACTATACTGTTGCTCTGATGTAGGGCAAGTGCAGTATTAGCTAAATAGAGCCTGGATGCTGAATGCTGTTATGTCACCTTTACTATAAGGCAAGCCACAGGCACATGAATGACACCTCCTTGACAAATAATCAGGTCACATTAGGCACATGAGAAACTGAGGTGTGGTGGCAGAGTGGTTAAGACACTAGCCAACTTTCTTGATGGGTGTGGATTCATATCTTGATCTCACTCACACTGCATGGTCACCTCTAGCCCACCTGGAAGTTATAATTTGGTCCTTTGGGTTGGAAAGTCCAACGTGACCAGATGGTGTGGGCCACGTTGCTTCCTTGTGTATAGCAGATCATAGAAATGGCTTTGCCTTAACCACACCAGCCGAATAGTTCAGAATAATACTTCGCTGTGCCCCAAAATATATTTACGCACAGCTTGTAGGCAGAATAGATTTCAAAACAAAAAAAATGTGTCTTGTTCCTCTCATTCTTAAAAACATTCTTATGTGCAAAGCCTACCATGGAATATATAAACTTACATTTAGGTTTATTCTTCTAATAGATCTTCCATCTATAAAAACTATTCCAGAAAACAGCAACCACTTACTATTCAAATTTGTGATGCTCTTGTCACTGTACTGAGGTGTGCATGGTGGCACTTGTTTTTAGCATGGCCACCAGTTTGTGATGAGTAGGTTGGCTGACTTGTAGCTGAAGATGTTTGCATGCCACCACAAATAGCTTCACTAACGTGTGCTGAGCAAACAAGCAAAATTTCTGGTTTTGCTAACATTAAATATGTCAGACAACCTATTCGTTGCAAGCAGCCGACATGACTGTAAGGTTTTCAGCAGGGTCATCGTGTGCACCAGTCCCTGGGTCACAGATTGAGACTGGACAGCTTCCTGCGTTACGTTTAGTAGATCTGGGTGTACCTAACCAGGCCTTAAAGGGCTTATTTACCTGTTTGGTGGAAAACACGGTGTTGGGAATCTTGGATGCCACTTCTCTGCTGTGAAAGTGATTCAGGGGTGGGAAGGATGATTTGCAGGGCAGAAATTATACATGGGGTGATGCTTATCACTTCCACAGCCCTCCCCCCCCCGCCCCCCAGCTGCCTCTCTTTTCCTCAAGCTGAGTCAGATAGAGGAAAATGGCTGGGATAGAGGGGAAGAAAAAGCAGTGGACGTGGATTCCTGCCGCTCCTCCCCTGAAAATTTATTCCCTTGCCGTGCTGCTCTGCAGTGGCAAGGATGTCCAAACCCGTGATCGCTGACAAACGTGTATAAAGGCCCAAATATTTATGAAAATGTGTTGTGGGAAAGGTAACTTATATGCCTCTGCCCCAGAAAAGATGTGTGTAGGCCAAGTCTCCAAGAGGGTCACGAGTCTACTCTCAGAAGCAGAAGACTTTTTCTTTGGCTGTAATTCTCAACACATTTAACTTGAAAGCACGTTTCATTGAAATAAATGGGGCTTGCTTCCAAGTAAATATGATTAGTCTTGAGATGTAAGTCATGCTTCTTAGGAGTCTTCCAAAAGTAACATCAGAAGCTGCCCAAAGTTTATTAACCACTAATGAATAAAGTAAAATAGGACAAGTTTATCTGTTTTGGTATAAAAGCAAACAGTGAATTTCATGTACAAACTTTACAATGCAGTAAAAGCCATTGTGCTAGGGCCGCAGTGGCTTAGTGGTTAAGACGCTGAACTGCAGACTAGAAGGTCAGCAGGTCAGCATTTCAATACCCGAGTGCTGCGTGACAGAGTGAGCTCCAGTCTTCAGTCCCAGCTTCTGCCAACCTAGCAGTTCGAAAGCAAGAAATTGCAAGTAGATAAATAGGTACCGCCTCGGCGGGAAAGGTAACAGCGTTCCGTGCACCTCGGTGTTCAGTCATGCCAGCCACATGACCACGGAAGCGTCTTCGGACAGCGCTGGCTCTTCGGCTTAGAAACGGGGGTGAGCACCACACCCTAGAGTCGGACATGACTGGTTGGGGACACCTTTACCTTTTTAAAAGCCGTTGTAAACTCTTTAACAAAAGGGAGTTTGGGAAGAGACTATTTGCAGGTGTTGAGAAGAAAGAAAGAAAAAATCAAGTTCTCTGCAAACATATTTGCCACATTACTCTGGAAATTCTTAAGAGTGCTGATATGAAGGCGGCTCCTCTCCTCAGTTCAGAAAGACCTCCCTAGAGAAGCCATGGCTTTAAACTATAGCTATATAACATCTTTTGTGAACAGTTTTGATCACTTCTATACAGGTCTTTTTTCTGTTTGCTGATGGACTTAGCCCAGTATGCACCAGATTGGACATACTCTTCAAATGCTGTTTTACTACAGGTTAACAAATCTGTAACACTGTAAAATACCAACCTTTACAAGTTTAATCCATTTTATTTTTGTACAGTATTCGTATTCTTTCTAAGTTATTTTGCTGTCCTGTTTTGTAAATCACATGAAATTGTAAAAAAAGAAAAGAAAAGAAAAAGTAGGCGTAGATGTTTTTGTACATATGTATATAAGTTGTCCAAATAATTAAAAAATAAAAAGAAATACGTTGTTGCTTGGATGATTTGTCTCAGTGTACAACAGCACAAAATTTATTTTGGACTATCATTAGCTACTGCAAAAAACAATAATAGACATTCTCTATCTTTTATCTGCTAAGATGGTTTAGAGCAGGCATGGGCAACTTTGGGCAGTCCAGGGGTCACTTCTGACCCCTTCCCCAGTGGGCCACACTTTTGCTGCTGCCACACTGGCAAACTTGACAGTGGGGCACACACACACACACACACACACAAAAAGGCACCCAGTACAACCACTGCCACCCCTACTGAGATTCATGGCGGCAACAGACAAATTTAGCTTGAAAACAAATAACTTTAGCTACAAGTATCAGAATCAAACTCACAAGTTCTTTCACACATAAATCCACTCCTGGTTTCTTTCCTTGACCCCCATTCTTTTTCAACAACCTAATTTGGGGAGGGGAACCTTTTAGGTGTTGCTAATGTTAGAACTTGGGAGTGAAAGCCCTTGACAATCTACTGCAAATCAGCGAGAGATCTACCAGTAGACCCCATTTCCCTCTACCCACCCCTGTGTTAAAATATTCACCAGGCAGGAGGCTAGAGAAGGAAAGCACACCAACAAGGCCTGGAGATGACCACATCGGAATGGAGTAGTCCACTGTAAACTGACAAGCTCACTTGTCATTTGGACGTAGTTAAGAGATTAGATGGTCTAATACAAATGGATGCAATTCTGAAACAACTGAACACAAATTTGAACGTCATACTGCTGTAGTATAGGCAAGTCCTTAAACTTACTTAAATCAACATAGTTCAGTTTATTTGCCTAATGGAGCATATAATATTTATTAACTTTTTAAAAACTTCCCTTTATAAAACTTTAGATCACTGAAGAGAGAGAGAGAGAAGACTGGCCACAAGCTTGCTAATTTTTCGTTAACATAATGTTCCACTGAAGGCTCATGCTTGAACCCTTAATCAAATTCTGCTTGGTACTAATGCAAATAGAGGGGAAATAAAATCTGAAATAACTGGATGATAAGGAAGACATAGGTTTATACTATGTTTTCTTGCTTCTTCCCAGGATTCTAGAGAAATCACTCCTTGACAGTGGCTGTAAAGAGTTTGCTACTTGACCATTGGGCTAAAGCCACATTGAATGCAACTCTTTGTAATGTAGTTCTCCAAATGAAAGTTACTACTTCAAGCTCCTGTGAGGTGGTTAGGCTCTGTGGCTACCCTGGTGCCCAAGTGATTGTAGCTCCATGTCTTGACTTGAAGGGGACAAACCCTCTCTGTTTCGTGTTGCAGGCAGAGGACTGATTAAAAACAACTGCTGATGAAAGCTCACACTTCTAAAATAATAAATGGATTTCTGAACTTTATACAACAGGTGGAAGGTGATGTTTCTTTAGATAAATATTGCATACTCTTTTATTTAAAAACAACAAGCAGCCTCATCTATTTTTGACCCTGAAGTATATGGCAGTTCTTTGCCATAGAGGTCACTTTTTTAGATGCATGAAGTTATTCTTAATTCACACACATGCACACGTGTGTGTGTGTGTGTGTAATGATTATACATACACATACAACACATGAGTACAGTTTAAAAAAAAAAAAGTAAAACAGTGAGATCAAAGGACCAGTAGCTTTGTGACATTTATAGAAACCTCTTATATTTCATGGCTGGCTGAGGAATGCTGGGAGTTGTAGGGTTTTTCTCTGTCGAAACATGCATAAGATTGTGCCCTAAGCCTTACATTTTACGGGATACGTGCATGTTAGTTTTCTCAATTATTACAGCATGTGTGAATGAGCCATCGCACATTAAGCATACCACAGGTAGAATACTCCTGTCAGCCCACATCACCTCAAATACAATGCCTGTCAGTCAAGTTAGCTCATATTATACAGTTGCAAGTCCAAGGCAGTCACGATATGTACTGTTGCAAGTGAAAGAGGAATTGAATCGTGAATATGCAATGACTAAACAACAAAGGATGGAGAATTCAGTATATATTTCAAGATTAAGTATCCTAATGAGTTATGCAAGTATTAACTTTTAATGCACTGTAAATCTGAAACATTTAAAGGTGAAAATATTAGTATTTAATTGCATGGCTGACTTTGACCAAAATTTAGTACTTTGCAAGAGAGCACCTGTCAAAACTGCCAAGTCAAAAATGTGAAGGTCTAATCCAGGGGTAAGCCACATGGTGCCCTCCAGATATTTTGGACTATAACTCCCATGATCCCTGATAATTGGCCATGCTGACTGTGGCTTATGGGAGTTGTAGTCCCCCAAACCTAGAGGGCGTGACCCTGGCCCTAATTCTAGAAGCTGCTATGCCAATAAATAACGGCAGTATCTAATGCTGTCACAGCACTAGTTCTAATGACGTGCTAGTACTGGTGGTTGCTAGGCAAAGGGGAAAAGCATAGATTTCCCACCAAAAGTTGGTGGCAAACCACACAGCCTAAATTCAGTGGTAAATCACTGCCTTTCCCCTTTGCCTAGCAAGTGCTAATGAAGACGTGCTAGTGCTGGTTTATGCTAGTGCAGTGCTGTTAGCACTAGTGTGGCGTCAGCATTAAATACAGCCCCACATGTCTGTATTTAATTTACTGTGTCAGCCCCACAGTAGAAGTATGCTCTACTGTGATAATGTGATAGCCAGTGGCAATGTTGTGATACAGAAAAATAACACTATATCTGCTAGCAGATGCTCCATGCTGGCCAATCAGACAGAACAAAACACTTTCTAGCCTCATCAGGACAGCTTACGACTGCTAAGAGCTTTCCGGTGTAACTGAGTTCTTCTGCCTCCATCATTCGTGCATGAACATTAGGCAGCACAACACCTCTCCTGGTTAAATCTAGATTAAGAGCGCAATCCTAACTAGATATGCGGCCGCCTCCGACCTCGGAGGCGACCATCTATCCAAAACAAGGCAGGAGAGGCACGGGGGGATTGTTCTCTCTGCACCTTTCCTGCCCTGATCTTTTTCGTAAACAGCCATTTTCAGCTGTCTAGCAGCGGGGGGGAGGGGGGGGCAACTGGGAGAGGAAGCTGCCGTATGACGCATTGGATGTGTTGTATGTGCAGCTCTGCTCTCCCCGCCCTGGAACGCCCCCAGCCCCGCCCCTTTTCAGTCACTTCATGCTCTTCTTGCAAGTGTGGAGGGCGGGGCTTCTCCATGCTGCCTTGGAGGCAGCATGGAAAAGCAGGGCAGTCAGTTTTCCAGGACTGAGCATATCCTATGGTCTGCTTGACAGTGTCTAGCAGCCATAGGATTGCTCTCTTCGTGGATTTAGGCTCTGATAATTTATTCCACTGAAAAGAAATAACGTAGCCCTGGCAATGATGTGATATAGCAGTATATTGTACTCTGATCGCATTAATGTTCATCTGCATCTGCCAGGAGAGGTTGCCACACTTGGAATACTGTGTCCAGTTCTGGTCACCACACGTACAAAAAGATATTGAAGACCTGGGAAAAGTGCAGAAAAGGGCAACTAAAATGATCAAGGGCCTGGAGCATCTCCCCTCTGAAAGAAGGTTACAACAGCTGGGATTGTTTAGCTTGGAAAAAGGAGGGTAAGGGGAGACATGATAGAGGTCTACAACATTATGCATGGTGTGAAGAATGTGGATAGGGAGACACTTTTCTCCCTCTCTCAAAATACTAGTACTCAGGGTCATCCTATGAAGCTGATTGGTGGGATATTCAGGGCAGATAAAAGGAAGTACTTCTTCACACCCAGCATATAGTTAAACTATGGAATTGGCTACCACAGGATGTTGTGATGGCCACCAATTTGGATGGCTTTAAAAGGGGGTTAGATAAATTCCTGGAGAAGAAGTCTATCAATGGCTACAATGGCCCGATGGCTATGTGCTACCTCCAGTACCAGAGGCAGTATGCCTAGGTATGCCAGTTGCTGGGGAGCATGGGGTAGGGATGCACAGATCCCCTTACCTGGGGTCCGTGGGGGGGCTGCAGGCAGGGGGAAATGATCCGGTCCTCCCCCCGGAATCCTCCCCAGCAGGCTCCGCAGGGAGTCTGCAGAGCCACCGGCCGGCCCTGGCCGCTGCCAGACTTCCGGCCATGGCCGGTCTGCAGATATAAATGGCGTCCAGTGTAGGGGATGCCATTTGCATCCCTGCCGTTGGCCGTGATTGGCTACATAAATATTTACATAGCCAGTCATGGCCAACGACAGGGATGCAAATGGCATCCACTACACTGGATGCCATTTTGTTCCGCAGCCCAGCAGCGGATAAAGACGGCGACCTGGACCAGCAGCCGCCAGGTAGGTTCCGTCCCAGGGGGGATTTCGGGGGGTGGCGGGGGGGTTAGTCCATTCCACCACAGACTCTGGGGGGCTGGATTCCAAAGAATCTGGCCTCATTGGAGTCACTGGTGGATTTCTCCGCCATCCCTAGCATGGGGTGCTGTTGCACTTGTGTCCTGCTTGTGGTTCCCAGTCAACAGCTGGTTGGCCACAGTGTAAACAGAATGCTGGACTAGATGGACTCTTGGTCTGATCCAGCAGGGCTTTTCCTACATTCTTATATTGCTGTAATTCCAGCATCCTCAAATTTTTTTAAACTACAAACGTTGTATACTGTTGAGAGAAAAAAACATTATGTTAGTTAACTTTGTGGAATCAGTATTGGGAAAACTTGATCATTCCTCATAGCCTTATATTTGCTACATTGCCCAAATGCCCTCTTCACACCATTGATAAATAATAATGATTTGTATGTTTTACATAACATCACAATTGTTTATTACAATTAATGAAAAGGGGTCTTGTTTCTTTCTTTTTCCTGCATTCCCCTATAGACCTGACATAATCTCCTCAATGCTGATGTCTTTGAGCCTATGTAATGGTACTTTCTCCCTTTGGCACATGGTGGCTTACAGATAAGACAGCCAACAGTCTATAAAGACAGCCACAAAAATGACTAATAATCCTAGCAATAAATATAGGAAGAGCAAGAATCCTAACCCTCAGCAGAAGTCAACAGCAACTTCGAAACCACAGCAGTTCAAGGCCAGCATCCTACCTCCCTCACAGTCTTTTCCAGACAGATCCTATGCATGTTTACTCAGAAGAATGTTCTGCTGCTTTCACTGGGCGTTATTCCCATGGAACTCTACACAAAATTGCAGCCAAGGTCTAGCCCAGCCTTCCCCATCCTAGCACCTTCCAGGTGTGTTGGTCTGCAACTCCCACCATCCCTGACCATTGCCCATGCTGGCTGGGGATTATGAAAGTGGTAGTCCAACACATCTGAAGGGTACCAGGTTCGGGAGGGCTGGTCTAACTTAGCGATGATGTACAATTTTGGACCTCAAGGTGGAAGTGCATTCCATAGCCTTGGGGCAGGCAAGATGGTTCTGTATGAGTTCTTACTAGGTTCATTGATAAAGCCCTAGGCAGGGTCTCCCCCCTAGATCTTAAAATGTGAAATGGAGAAGGGGAAGGAGCAGCACTTTTTCAGATATGAAGGCCCCAGGCCATGAGGGGATTTAGAAGTCAACATGTCTCTCTTGAATTCGGCTGGAAAGACAATGCCTTTGCCATAGAACAAGTGAAAAACATTATCATGATCTAGCCACTCCCATGAGGTAAGTTGTAGCATTCTGTACCAGCTGCGCTTCACAAACTATTTTCAAGGGCAGCCCTCACCTAGACTACACTGCAGCGATCAATTCTAAAGGTTACAAGGGCTTTCCCAAATGGGGCACAGCCAGCATGTCACATGTAAAAGACATACTATGCCACATCTTCCCCCTCTTTTCCCAAGCATACCGAGGTCCAGGAGAAAAGAGGCACTAATGCATCAATCACAACAACACTCACCTCCCTAAGACTAACTAAGTTATATACTAACATTGGTTCCCTTTGTCTGGATTTGACTTCAGCCTATTGGTCTTCAAGAAGGGATCCAATACCAAGGCACTGGTTGGGGACTGCTGCTTTTAGATGCACTTAGTGAAATGATAGTACAATATCATCACAATTTCTATGGCCATTTTCATTGCTCCATCCTCACTGAAGGCTAAGCCTTCCTTTTTGACCATTATCTCAGCAAATGTTTTAATAATCTCATGTATAGCCAGCTGACATTATTCTGTGGTTCCACCTTCAGCTTTATTTCTCAGATAAACACTGCAATCCTATATGATTACCCAAAAGTAAGTCTCACTGAGTTCAATAACACTTACTCCCAGATAAATGGCAGATTGTAGCCTACATATTCTTATTTTTTATCATACATTTTCTGTCAGGCTTCCACAATGGACATTTTCTGTCTCTCAGGAATTTATATCCTGTCTCTGAAGAAAATTCCCAGAGCAGTTGTGGGTTTTGATACCAAGCTTGAACTCATATTTTCAGTACTGCAAGTTACGTGTTGCAAATGTAGAATCTGAGAAAAAAATTGGATTCAAAATTTCAGCTTTAATTTTTACTCCTCTAAGCTTCTTGCTGTAAAGAAGCTACCAAGTTATATTAACCCAAACTTTGCAGGCAGAAATATTTAAGTAATACAAATAATTTGCATCACTTATGTCTTTTCTTTTTTTGTCCTTATCACAACATTTATTTAATGTGAGAGTACATACAACTCTTTGTATAGATAAAGAGATGTTTATTGGTTTGACCTGCAACAGTAAATGGACGGCATATTTGGACGATGTTAAATATTATGCAAATTCTGCCTTTGTTACATTTCCATATTTCCATGAATAGCTTGCAAGCAGCTACCAATACCAATTTTGAAAACAACTGAGGTGCCAATAAAAGAGACTTTAGACTGAAACAAGAATTCCTTAAGCATTGCGAGCAAGTGTGGCAAGCCAGAACATTATTGTGCAGTTCTAAGAAAAAGATACGAGATTAGGGGCTAAGGTTTGTTAGGGGGAAAAGGGAAAGTGATTGCACAACAGAAGATAAGTTGACGAAGTACTAAGCAGACCATCACAACACACAAGCATAATACACCACATAAACTCTGATACTCTACTAATACGAAGGCTTGTTAGTTTACTCATATAATACGACTATTGTTGTAGCTTGGACCTCTGAGATCTGCTGTCCCATTTATTCAGCTCCACACCAGACCACCCTAGAACTCAACTCTTTCTGCTAAGTTGCATTCAAGTAGCACATTCATTATTTATCTATTCCAAGCAGAGATAACTCAGTCTCTCTGATACACTCAAGTGTTGAAGGAAGCCAGCTTTTCTCTTATCTGCAACTTAGCAATGTGTTGCAGCACTACCATCTCCACAACTCCAGTGTCCACTTCCTCTTTTCCTGGCTCCGTTTCATGCAGGTGCCCACTATCCACATCGCTTTTCTTCACGCTACACAGCTGACAAGAGAGTTTTGGCTGAGGGGAAACAGTGCAGCCCAAAATAGTTTTGAGAAGGGATTGAAGCATCTCATTCAAACTGAAAGTGAAGGGCATTTATTCCCCCTTTCCCTCAACTTATCACCTGCATGACAAAAGCAGCCACCTGGCAGTTGGTATTACAGTGGCCTCTGGTGGTCAACATGACGCTCTGGAGCCCAAATGTTCCTGCTTAGCCGGAGTGGGCAGACTTCAGGCTTTTTATTTTTTTTACTACAACCCTGAGATCCACCAATTGGAGCGTGGGGAAGAAGACACATGCTGGGGAATTAAGGAATTCTGAGCCCACAGTGCTACCACACAAAAATCCACTCCTAGGTACCTTAAGCTTTTTTCTTTTCAACAATATAATTTAGATGGGGTGGGAGTAAATTTTTTGCTGCTTTTGTTAAGTAGTTGGCATCAGAAACCCATGCTGATCTACTGCAAATCACCCAGACATTTGCCAGTAGATCCAGATCTACCTTATGCCCACCCCTGCTGTACTGCATGTATAGCACCAGATCTGGCTGGTGTTTCAGGGCATCTCTACACCAGCCTAAAATCCTGCATTTAAAACGGGGCTTTCCGCTTCCGTTTTAAATGCAGAACCACAACTGACTCCCGTTACACACGCTCCCCTTCCCCCCTCCTTCTCCCAGTATCTGAGTCTTCCATTATCTTTCATTGATCTCGACCTCCTCTTCCCGTTTTTACTCTTTTGACGGGGAAAACTGAAGCGGGACACAACGGGGTAATTGAACGGGGTAATCATTATCTGCGATCTATTTAAAAACGGAACAAAGGGTATTTGGTGCAGGAGATGCCCTGGAGAGTCACGGCGTCATATAACGGGCCAGCAAGCTTCCCTGAAAGAGCAATCTCAATTGCAGGATAAAAGCTCTGTGGGAAAGAGAGCCCTCAGTCTCAGTAGAAGTTCCTTTCCACACGCGAGCTCTGTAGTTGTATGATGAAAGAATACGGTAGCGAATTCGTGTTGCAATGGCACACACTGTGCCCGGAAAAGACACATTGCGTCTCTGTGTACAGTATGGCATTTAAAATGAAAACTAAGTAACTGGAAGGGATACACCTGTAACTTAGTCTTCCACCGATCGGAGGAATAACTTTCCCCTTTCTTTTGCATTCAACGTAATAGTCTGTTGCCTTATCCTTCTCCCTAAATGTAGTATTACAGTAGTTTTATCAGCTGCAGAAATAGTGAAGTAAGAAGCAATAGTGGTCACTATGTAACTGAATAAGTTGTCATACCTATGATCCTAGCATCTCAATATGAAACAGAAAGTTGGACTTACAGTGAAATGTTCTTCTGTTCAGTGGGGAGCGCAGCAGACAGCAAAGGATCAACTCCCAGTCTTCGTTCTGCCTTTCAGCAGAAGTGCAGAGTTTTTTGCTTGCTCCTGAATATTCTCAGGACTCCATAAGCAAGGCGTGTCTTTGTTGTTGCTGGTTGCATAGTGAGATTAAAACGGCACGCGCGCGCACCCAAATAATAAACGTACAAAATCATCAGCTGGGAAGGTGTGTCCCGGGACTCAGGGAGGGCATTCCAATATCCTTCGCCTTGGGGATTAACCCCTCCTCTTCTGCCACTAGGCCAGCGTCTTGCCAGTCTCCTCCGGAGGGAGGGAGGGAGGGGTGGCCCTGTTCCCCAGACTGGCCCTGCCTACTGGCAGTACAACAGGGTCTTGGGGGAGCGGCAGGTTCACTGCATCAGTTGTTCGTTTTCTTCAGTTATAGGTCTTCTCTGCTGCCCTCGCCCCCTCGCCAACAGGCTAGTTAGGGCGGCGAGGGATTAATTACACACAGAGAATAAAGGGCGCGTTTGTCGATTCTCGAGCTCCAGCCTCCCTCCGCTGCGGGCCCTCGAGGCTGGGGGGGGGGGGGCGTTTTCCCGCGGTTTGGAGGCTGGGTGCCTCCGCCAATCACGGTGCCTCCGCCAATCCCTTGCAGCGCAGGCATCTGGGAGAGAGAGAGCCTTGCCGCCGCCTCTCCTTGCAGGACGGGCGGACGGGTGCTGGCCTCAGCGTCTCTCTCCTCCTCCGCTCGATGGGAAGGAGATGGAGACTGAGCGGTCTCGGCCACCTGCACCAGCAACAGCCCAGGCAGCGGGACACTCCAGGAACAAGGTACATCAGTAGAGGGGGTGAGTAGAGCATCTTCTCCCCAAGCTCCCAGATCTAAGTGGGGATAGGGCACACCCTGAGTTTGATCAGCGGGTGCAAGCCCTAGTCCTCAAAAAAGTGTGGGAGGCTATGATGCCTGGGTGGCGTGTACGCGGGGATTTCTCCCACGGGTCTCCCTGTCCCCCCCCCCCCCGCAAGAAGTCCCATAAGGGCAAGAAAAGACACAGACATAGCCATTCGAGGGGCAGATCTCATCACAAACATAAGAAGGGGCATGGATCTCCCTCTTCTTCTCCCTCCTCCTCTAGGAGCCCCTCCTCCATCTGATTCAAGTGCTGGTCGGGAGGGCAAGTGGGGCAAACGCGGGAGGGTGGCATAAGAGCCTTCAGCAGCTCTCGGGAAAGCAACTGCTTCTCACTCCAAGGCACTTAAATCTAAACCATCCCACGGGAAGTGAACGACAGGGCTGTTTCTCAGGCTCTTCCTCAGTTCTCCCCTAATAGCTCAGAGGCTCTCTCTGACTCTGAGCTCAGGCAGGAGGGGGAACTATCAGAGGAAGATTTAACACAGGCGGTTCCCAAAGTTAACAGACTTTTTCAGCCAGAATTGTTCCCAGTTTTTTTAGCTAAAGCCTGCTGGGCTATACAGCTCACTGGGGATAAGCAAACAGAGATGGAAGGGAATACCCCATCCCAGTTGGGATCTAGGGTAGTTTTTCCCCAGATGAAAAGCCTACTACAGTCCCTTTTCCCTCCTTTAGGAAGATATGTAAGGCAGAGTGGGACAATCCTGCTGAAAGTCGGCCTTCCAACCCATTAGCCACCAAACGGTACACACTCCCCCAGGAAGTTATGGACCAGCTTAAAGTGCCTCTGCTGGATACACCTGTGGCAGCACTTACTTCCACAGCAGCTATTCCAGCAGATGGAGAAGGCAGGCCACGAGATCCATGTGTTAAACACGTAGAGGCTGCATTCGGAAAAAACCCTGCATTAGGTTTTAGAGTTGCATCAGTTACAAATTCCATGTTTGCTAGGGCAGTTTACATATGGGCACAAGATCTGGAAGAGTTGGAGTCCATTCCCAAACCTGTGAAGGATGGGGTTAGGCAAGATTACACACACAGCAGCACTCTTGGCAGATTCATCCATGGGTGCAGTTCAGGCTCAATCTAGAGGTATGGCGGCTAATGTGGTAGTGTGCAGAAACTTGCGGCTGCGCAGCTGGGATGTGGATCCGGGCTCCCAGGCTAGACTAGCTACCTCTCCCTTTGCAGGTTCCAAGCTTTGCGGGGAGCCAATCAAGAAAGTCCTGGTGGAGAAAAAAGACAAAAAGAACCAGAGATGCATACAAGAAGCAGGTACAGACCACAAACACATCAGCAAACTCAGGCAAAGGGACAAAGAAGCTACATTCCTCCTGATGCTAGAGGTCCTATCAGGGCAGGGCCATGTCCGGGAATTTGCTTGCCACCCCAGGAACAGATATTGGGTGACTCCCAAGTCCAAGAATCCAAAGAAACATTGGCTTTTCAAGCTGGCCATTCAACACCTGCTGGCTATTCAGGCAATCGAACTGGTCCCACAGGGACAGAAAAGACTGGGGGTTTACTCAAATATTTCCTTGGTTCTGAAAAAAAAAAGGGGGATACCAGAACTATATTGAATTTAAAATGGATAAACAAATTCATTCAGAAACACTTCAAAATGTGACATTGAAGTCGATAGTAGCCACCTTGACAGAAAATTATTTTTTGACCTCAATAGACCTGTTGGAGGCCTATCTATATGTGCCAATCAGAGTCAGTCACTGGAAGTTCCTGCATTTTGTTTACTATCATAGACATTACCACTACAGGGCACTGCCTTTTGGGCTGACATCTACTCCATGGGTGTTCACGAAAATCCTGGTACCATTAGCGGCTCATCTGAGACAGGAAGGGATCTACCTGTACTCATATTTAGACATATTGGTCTGCTCTGCAACCAGAGAAAAGGGGATTCAGGATGTCCAGGCTACTCTGGCCTGTCTCCAAGGTGCACATACAGAAGAGCTTGTTAGAACTGACAGAGTGCTTGGAACACTTGGGGGTGATTCTGCACGAGGGAGTACAGGATGTTCCTCACAGAGGACAGAAAAGGCAAAATTCTCCAGATGTTGGAGGAAGCAGCACAAACCACATGGACTTGATGTCATTGGCACAGCTTCTAGGCCTGATGGTGTCCTGTCTGGACATAGTGAGTTGGTCATGTTTTCACACTCAACCTCTGCAGCGCTTACTTCGCCCATTCCAGAGTCACATAGCTCGCAAGCAACACTTCAAGGTGATTTCCATGGAAGTGTGGACTGCGTGAAGTTGGTGGCTGGAGCCCTTCCGCCTGATCCGCGGAATCTCACTGGAAAACTGCGACAGAATTGTCATCACCACAGATGCCAGCCTGTTTGTTTGGGGAGCTCACACAGAGTCACAAGTGGCTCAGGGCACGTGGTCAGCGATGGAGACAAATCTGCCGGAACTACGAGCCACCAAGTTGGCTCTGCTGGAGTTTCAAGACAAAATACAGAACTACCATGTTCTGGTGCGAACGGACAATGTGATAGCCAAGGCTTTTTTGAACAGACAAGGAGGATTGAAATCAGAGACGTTACACTTGGAGGCACGTGTGATCCTAACATAGGCAAAACACTATCTGGCATTGATCAAGGCTGAGCACTTGGTGGGGAAATCCAACCTCTTGGCCAATTGGCTCAATCACAGGGTGGTGCAGGAAGCAGAATGGGCACTTCACCCTGTGGTGTTTCATCAGATTGTCCAAAGATTCAGACTGCCAGACATAGATCTCTTTGCCACACCACAAAATGCCAAACCTTCTTGGTTCATGAAAAGAGACATTTTCCCAGAAGCAGGAGGAAGAAATGCACTCATGATGCCATGACCTCCAGGGCTCCTCTATGCTTTCCCACCCCTACCGTTGCTTCCGCAGGTACTTTGACATATACGGGAGCTGAGAACGGAGGTAATTCTGGTGGTGCCTTTTTGGCCACGCAGACCATGGTTTCCAGATGTAGTCAACCTCTCCACGCAGGAGTGTTGGAGATTTCCCAACCAGCCAGACTTATTGACACAGGGTCCAATGACTCATCCTCAGCCACATTTTTCTTGCCAGGGCTTGTGTTGATGATTTCATTCTCTAGTTTTTGAAGGACGTGTGTGTGTGTGGGGGGGGAGGGTTGTCTGCTTTTCCAGTACCAGTCTGGAGAACAGGGCTACCCCTCCCTCTGGAGGAGACTTGCAAGATGTTGGCCCTGCCTACTGACAGAAAAGGAGGGGTTAATCCCTAAGGATAAGAATATTGGAATGCCCTCTGAGTGTCAGGGAAACAGAAATTCACAGTAAGAATTTCCTTTTCCACAACATGCCCACTATGCTTTGGACAATTTGGACATATTCAGCAAATTGAGGTACAACAGCAACCTGCCCACCCCTCCCCCACCCCTTGACCTGTCCCCACCCCTCTAATCTTGAGAGGTTGAAATAATTCTCCAAGATGTCTCTAGCTTTAGATTTTCTGATGGACAAGACTGTTTTACAGTCGTGTCCCCCTTTGCTATTGGAACCTCAGATTTGAGCTTTGCTGTCCATACATTAGAGACTTAGGGCAAAATCACATGCATGTTTAGACAGAAAAAAGTACTACATAAATACAAGACAGTGGTTTAAATGAGAAAAAGAAATGCACCTTGTATAGCCTGATCTTGTAGTTCAATATCTAAGATGGCTGTGTCCTTAACAAATACAGGTGCAATCCTATGCATGTTTGCCAGAAAAAATCCTGACTGGCTGGGAAATGCTGGGAGTAGTAGGACTTTTTTCTGTCTAAACATGTATAGGATTGCACCCTTAAAGCATTACTTTTTCAGAAGAGCTCTTGTATATATATGAAAGCAAGAAAAGACACATGATTAACCATCAACTGACCCAAATAACTTTTTACATTAGAACACACATATGCAACGCAACTCTATTCATGTATTGCATTCTTGTATTACATTTTCAAGTTTAAAAAAATCTTATGTTTGCTCAGAAGTAAGTATTATTGTATCCAATGGGGGTTCATAAGTCCCTCACCTTTTCAACTGCAGCTTAAATTATTGTTCTGGGAATTACAAACTTTTTCCACCCCTCCATTGTCTTCTCTTTGGCAGACAAGCTTTGTATATACATGACCTTGACAAAATTCATGTATGAGTAAATCTGTGGACCAAAACAATCCCAGAGACTTACAGCTGAACAAGTTCCTCATCTCATTTATTATTTGAGGTTTGTTTGCATTTTTCTCATATTGGAAGAATCTAAAAATTGAGTCAGTTTCCTGTTCTGATCATGGACAATACTTTAAGAACTGAAGATAAAATTAAATAATTTCCAATATAAATTTATTATACAAAAATGTTTGCTTGGATTTTTGTGCACAGAAGAGTCATCTTTTTCCTAAATAAAAAAGCACATGGGATAAAATTTAAACATGTCCAAACTTATAAGAATGGTACATTATATAAAATGAACAAATACCAGTCAAGCAATTAGTTTTTTCTGAGAGCAAGATAAAAAGATATTGCATATTTTATGTATTTGGCAAGTGTCTGAAACTATCTTCTAGATCACAGTTAAATTAAGATGGTACTATAGCAGCAATTGGGGAGGGTACTTTTTTATAGTCCACCATCCCATATTAATTACACACATCAGAACTTTAAACAGCATGTATACTCTCTTTTGAGTTCACAACCATGGACAGTGACAACTGTTAAACTTTCCTGCTGAACAGATTTGGTAAAATCTTTACCAGTTCACCAATAAGACCAAAAACTAAATCAGAACATTTACAAGACATATAAAAAGGATTTAAAGACATCAAAGCGCCAAAGCTGTGAAAGGTTACGAGCATGCTTCTTTTCCCAATTCACCACCAAAGACAATTGATCACTGATATGAAAAAGTTCTTTCGATCTCTTCAAAAAAAATTTGGTGCTTGCAGTCCTCCCAAGGAAAATGACCATAAAAAAGTGAAGTACACACTATAGTCACATAAAACATAGGCCATTGATGGCCACTTCAAGAGCTGTGCTTTTAAATGAAGAAATCTAGTTCTTCAGCCTTCCCCAACTAGTTTTCTTCTAGGTAACAAAAGGCATCAGAAGTTATTTACTGATTAATCAAGGCTGAAATCGCCGCCGTCTCCTAAGGAAAGCCTTTAAGTCCCACTTGCTCGATTCTAGCATATAAGATCCATTGTAGACCAACAATATTGTCATTTTTTCTGCATAAGTTAGGTTCTGCAAGAGCTGTTAACAAATAAAAGAAAAAAGCTCCATCAAAAACAGTTCACGTACTTATTAGTTAATATATATCACTGCTTCTCACAGCAGCTATATTCTATTTCTCAGGAACATATTGGTATTCCACCATCTCCTTTTTGGTTCAGCAAAGCCCAGCAATTTTGCCAGGTGGGCAAGACAACACATGCAGTATAAATTATGATTAGGGGCAAACCTGTTTTCCGTTATTAAGTTCTAATGCACTCTTCAGTATCACATCGACTACATAAACATCACCACATCAAGGATATTAACAGTTGCCACCCAAGAGAATTTTGCCACTAGCATGTTTGCAGGATCCAATATTATATAAGTACAGGCAGAAAAATTTTAAAAAGTGCATACACAGGCAAGAAAAACAAAGGACAACAAATAAAGAGCAAACACAAAAAGGCAGGCAATGTTAATAGATTTTTTTAAAGTCTTTGAAAAAAGAAAACAGGGACATTTGGGATAACTCTTAATAAATTATGTGATTTTCCATTTGCATTGGAGGCGGGCCTAGAGAAATTGAGAATAAGGACCTTGGGCATGGATACGGCTGCCTTGCGCCTACTGCTTCTCTTTACAGTGCTGGGCAAGGCAGCTACAGCCACTGCCACCGCAATCATCTTCCTTACTCCCAATTTCTTTGGGCCCTGCCCCCGAGACACTGGAAACAAGGATGAAGCTGCTTTGCCTAATAATATGTAAAGAGACATCCTTGGTATGAGGCAGTCAAAGCTGCTCCTAACTTCCTTATTCCCAGTGCCTTGTGCCCCCACCCCCAGGGATCAGGGGTGGGTTCAGAGGCAGTGAGAACAAGGATGTTAAGGCAGCTACAGCTGCCTTGTGCCCAGAGCTTCTCTTTATAGTGCCAGGTGATTTTAAAAAACGGAAAAGTGTCTTTTTAAAAGGGGAGGCCAGAACCACCAGTGGGGCCCTGCCCCAGGACTCAAGGACAGCCCCCCTGGCATCTGCCTAATTGTGTCGTGTGCTGACGCTGGGCCCAACTGTCATTCAGGTAAGCACTCTCCAAAGATGCCAGGAGTACCCTAGAATAACACAATGCAGGTATGATCTAGACAAAGTCCCACTGATTTCAATGGAAGAGATAAAGCGTATGCTTAACTCTTGCACTGAAATCATTAAAAGTGCTGGATTGCACCGGTTGTTCAAATGTGTTTAGGAATTATTTAAAAATAGGATATGGAAACCATTTACAAATAACTAGCCATGTAAATTACATGTTTATCCTTTAAGTCTTCAATCTTCAAAACATGAGAATGTTTTCTCAACAGATCCAAAAATATTCTTTATGTCAGCGGAAGGAGTCCTTCCACAAGAGAACTCCTTCCACCTGAGGAAGGGAACCTTTGGATCCAGACCCAGTATCACTAAATGCTTCCCTCAGTAAAAATATGTTTAGCCTTTTTAAAAAACATTTGCAGGGTTGGGGAGTCTCTCAGGAGATTCAATGGAGCCCTGGCCACAATTGAAAAAGTCCCAGCATCAGGATCTCATTAATGTGACCTAAGAAAAGAGATGGGAAGCTCTTTTCATGTAGGTTGGACACAGCCTTAGATTTGTCAGTCCCAAGCACAAAGCATTGTATCCAATGCTGGCTGGCTGCCGGCGGAACAGAAACCACATGTTTTTCTCTTCCCCTTCAGTGCCCCCCCACATCTGTTCCAGGGCAGATGGGGGGGTGCAGGAGGCTGCAGAAGAGCAAGAGAAAGTCCTGTTGCATGAATGAAAGCCACTTGCACAATGTTGGTTGATATAGCTCAAAGTGTTTTATAGGTTAATATGTACATCTTTAATTGAACCTGGAAGCTAACAGGTGGCTAGCATAACCCAGAGAGGTAGTGGAAAATGTGGATGTGCAGGAGCTCATTGTGACAGCCCGCATGGCCATGTGCCAAAGAAGAATCCACAGTCAAGGCACATGCCTCCAGAGGATAGAGAGAGTTCAGTTATTTATATTCAAAGGAGCTGGTTAAAAATTCCATCATAAAGTGTAGACATCTGAAAACAAACCAGTAATAAAATCTCACAATTAAGTTTATAGGGATGACTGCAATTCTGTTCATCATTACCTATGAGTAAGCACCATTGAATTCAATGGTGCTTCTTGAACTCAGTGCCTACCTCTGCACAAGTTTAACTTGTAAAACACACTGAGCTTTAACAAAAGATCTTCAGCCAGATGAAATACATCCTTTAGCTTTTAATCATGCAAATTATCTTCAATGAAGTGTTGTCATTTAAAGTGCTAGTGTGAAGTAGGAACCTCATCAAAGTAAGGGAAGAATAGCCAGCCTCTGCTTGATTACTCCCCTCACTTTTTCTGTGCTATCTGTCAAAAACAATAGTAATCCTTGAAAGCCTTGTTATCTCCTCATCTCAAAGCAAGGAAGGGTCCCTCAATTATCCTGGCATTCTGGCAACTGAAGTTATCGCTCCTGCTCTAAAAAAAAAATTAAAAAGTCCTGGAGCTGTGCTCAGCTGCATTCCCCCTCCGCGACACCACTGGTGTGACCATTTAAAGGCAGGTTTTATATATTATGGGCAACCTTCCTGTTTAGGTCTCCATCAGTATTATTTATTCTCTAAACAAATAAATCCACATGCACATAAGACAGTTTTTAGTCACTCACCTTTGGTGTAATAAAGAAGTACTGAGAAGTGCTCTCTTTGCAGGCAGTTTTTACCACCACATCAAAGACTCTCCTTTCATTAACTGGGTCCATCCCCTTTAAAAGAAATAAATGCATTAACATTTTCTCTCCCGCTACTGTATACACTTGAGGAAGTATCTCTTTCATATGGAGCAAATATACCTGATTTATTTCATCCACTACTCTGAAGGGGCATCTGTTGAGTTCCTGCAAAGCCATTAGGTACAACATAGTTGAAACGCTTCTCTCCCCTCCACTCTGATGGTGTGGAGTCAATTCATGAAGTTGGGCGCTGTTGCGGAATTTGACTCTAATCCGAATCCCATACTTGTCATATTCTTCCTGTCAAAAAAGGACAGCACTGTTAAGAGTTCTGCAAGTTGGCACATTGTCACTGACAATACATGAAAGAGAGAAACCCCCAATGGTTGAATTCAGACATTACATCAAACCAAGGTTTGCACTAGCCATAGTTTAGAACCCAAACCATGTTTTGAACTTCCAAACATAGAACAGGCAAGCCATGATTTAGAGCTGCTTATGTGTGCTTTCATTTTCCATCGACTTGGCACTGAGCTCCATATATTTATTCCTATCTCCATGGTACAACAGTCTCTGGAAGCAGAGAAATAATCACCATTCAGACATCACACCAAACCAGGGTTAGCACACAAACCATGATTTGCAAACTAACTTTGAACCGTGGCTCATCCATTTAGACATCACAAACTATAGTTAAGCTTCAAATAAGTCAATGCAGTGGAGTGGCTAGAGAACCGTGTCCAAATCCTCACTCAGCCATGAAGCAAACCTACCTCACAGTGCTGTTGTGAGCTACCTTAAACTCAGAAATGGGGAACTTGTGGCAAGGTTCATCAGTCCCAAGAGGACTGGACTCCCTCCCTGGGCTCTTCCCCAAGCCCCCACCTTGGGTGGAGCCTTGGGGAGATAGCAGGGAAAGGAATCCCTATTGCTACTGAAGATAACAGGGGGATTTCCCTTATATAGTACACCGCTTGGCCTCCTAATTGGGAAGAGGGCTGATAAGCTTCGTGCTTTGCTTGCCCCATATCCTCTCGAGTGGGGTAAGGCATGGGCAGGCAAAGCCACCTTGACCAAGGCACAGGGTGGAGGAGCGCTCCTTCAAGTGGTGCCTCAGTTGGGAGAGGTTTCATGTGTGCCAGCTTTCCCCTCAAAAGTTCCCCACCCCTAAACTCCTCAGAGGAACAGCAACATACAAATGTAGTCAAAACATTCATGACAATAATAAAACTCATACTTTTTATTTATGGTTCAAATGTTTAATCAAACTGATCACTTAAAGACCTTCCAGTTAATGAAAAAGGGATCCCTAGATAATTTCAGAAGAGTTATTGCCATACTCATTCTCTCCCCCTCGGTTGGTGCCTGCCATCCTCTGCTCTCCTTCTGCTGGGGCAACCGGATGGGAGGAGGATGGCTGACACCATTGCTGGGTCCCTCCTCACCTGTTGGAGAATGTGACTCAGCAAGGAAAAAGGATGATTAGCCTGCCTTAACATCTAGGCCAGGTATCACACTAGGCACTTCTGAGCAGGCTGTAAGGCTATTCTGTAGGTTGTCTTGAATGCCACTGAAATCATTGAAAACTATTGTCTGAGTCGGCTGAACCACAAAATGTTTTTTTTCTTGAGAAGACATGGTTTTATGAACATATAGACTCATGCAGATATAATAATGAATTATATAAGTTTAATTAACAAGCAATAAGCTTCTTTTATTCAACTTGTGTAAAGCTAACTGTGCACAAAGCCAATTGTAAAACTACAACTGTCCATCTGCTCTTCTTAAACACAGGAGGCATTTTTCTTCCTCATTCACTAATTAAAGGTGGCATAAATAGTTTCAAAGGCTTGCATTGCAGATCACCAAATTCTATGGATAAACCCCATGTGCAATTTTCCTCTGCTGCTGGCAGCAGAATTATTTAGAATGTATTTGTTTATAATATTTTGGGATCGCCCCTCCACTCAGCAAGTGCTCAAGGCAATGTACAATAAAAAGAATACATAAGAATATAAAAAATAAAAGATTTTTAAAACCGGGGATTAATAAAAAACCAAGACCGGTATCAAGAGCAGAACAGTATCATCTTCAACAGCCACCTAAAGGAGGAGGCTAGGCTAAATTCCCTGGGAAGGGAGTTCCACAACCAAAGTACTGCTACACAAAAGGCCCTGTTACAACTATCCACCAACCTCACCTGTCATTTGAACTGGATTTGCACCAGTGCAGAATTCTGAGAATTGGACTATTTTTATTTTGTTTTATTTTTTAGTCTCTTCAAATACCCTGCATAAGATCACTGCATATTAGCATACACAGCCACGGCAGTAAGGAGGCTTAAATATAAGCCTTTATTGAATACATTTCTGGGTTTTAAGAAGTACTTCAAAATGTACTTGGGAAAATGGGAACGTGTTTCCCAAACAATGGACAGTAGCCAATAGATTTGCCAAATGTTTTGTAGTTGAGTAATTCCCCTGAGCAACCTTTTTGAAGAAGAGAAACTTTTTGGCAGATAGTTCTGGTTCTTGTGGAAGAACCCCACCTCACAGTATAAGGATTTCAACCTCACATCGAACGGCACAATCCCAATTGTTTTCACAAGCACTGAAGTTCACAGAAAATAGAGGCACCCTCGTACCAATATCAGAACTCAAGCTCAGCACAGTGGCCCCTGGAGTCCAAGGGACTACACTGACATGCAACAGGCTTTACAAAAGCTGGGAGGGAATAGAGGGAAAATATTTTTGAGGCCATTTTGAGCCCCTGGGGCTTTGATCAGCAGCATAATCCCATACCACTTTTCTTTAGTAATTCAGAGAATTTGTCAGGGCAAGTAGGGAACTTTGTCCCATAGCCACACAATAGTTGACAAGCAAAAGACCCAGTAAAAGATGGAAAGTAGAGGACAGAGGGTCAACATAGTTCAAGGCTTCCTCTGTCCGTGTGTAAGTATGTGTGTGGATGCATAATGTATTCTATGTGCAATGAGGGATTTCCCTGAAGGATTCCTATTAGTGGGGCCTGGGCCACCAAGTGTCCAGGATAGAAGGTAGGCTTTAGGGTCATTGCAAAGTGCAGCACCTAATTTATCCCCACTGGAGTGAATGGCAGCCATTCATGAATATGTGAGAAAGGGGGTACATTCATGGGCACCACTGAGGGCAAACCTCCCCCTACTGATCCCTATTTTTGTGGGTTGATGGTCAGACTTTCTGTCCTCTCAACTGTGTCCTACTTTGCCAATGCACTCCTAAGCAGAAGTAAGCCCTATTGTGTCCACTGCGTCTTAGTCCTAAGTAAGCATGCACAGAATTGCAGGCTGCACATGTTTAGAACTCAGTGGAGCTACTGAGAATCAAGCCAGACTGTCTTTGCACAGCCCTGCTCTTTGCATCGCACTCAGTGCCATTTCTTAGTCTGATACCAGAGTCTTGGGAACTGGTTTGTACATATATTGAGTGTTTAGGTGCTGCAACTGAAACCAGTTTTTATGCTGCGTCATATAAAACCTATTTATAGAATTGGTTGCCAGTGTTCAATTGAGAACATTATTGTTAATTCCATCCTGAAAAGAAAGAAAGCTATTACCTTTCAATAACTGTTTCTCAAGTGGCAATATCAGAAAGCATGTCATTCCTTATTCATTAATTGAGGTGTTAAAATCTGTGTGTGTGTGTGTGTGTGTGTGTGTGTGTGTCTTTCTCTCCATCCAGAGGAGAGATTTCCTCTCGGTGTTAAACAATACCTATTCCTGATAACCATACCTCATTTTCTATATGAAGATCCACTTCCCCAGCACACTGCATAGAGCTAAAAAAGCTACTGAACTTCTCATTTATTTGGTCAACCAGCTGTTTCAAAGGGTATAGCCACATTTCCTTGACCTAAAAATGAAAAGACTCGTGTTAATAGGAGTGAATTTACAGCAGAGGATCCCATCACTGGTACTATAGTAATCATTACACTGATGTCTGAAATATGTTGGGCTGGAGCCAGACGTAGTCATGCTTAGAGTAGATTCATTGAAATCAATGGGATGCAGGTTAGTCATTGCCTCACTGATTCCAATCAGTCTACTCTAAGCACAACTTTGTGTGGATCCAACCCATTAATAGTGCTCCTAATCACCATAAACTGGTGCACCAGTTGTGACCCAAGGCTGGGGAGGGGGGGTATGAGGAAGAGAAGAGGGCAGACTCAAGTGCCAGTTGCCATCACCACATACTAAACAAGAACAGCAGGCTGTGTTGTGTTGATACTACATCTGTGCACTGGATCCTGACAGCCTTCATGAGCATGAACTGATATCTTCAAGTTGCATTGATTTCTGGAAGCTGCTGTGCAGGTGAAGCACCCACACTGTATGCTCCCACCAACCCCACCTCCATTCGTCACTTGGCGATGTGCATGAGTCCATCCTGCTCAGGTTTGCTGCTTAGTGGTACCAGGTTGTCAGGGATATCCACCGCTACCATCTCCTAATCCCCAGAATATCAAGCATGGATGAGTGCTGGGACAGTGTTGGGGGAAGGACATGGATCCTGCATTCTAGCTGGTTGTCCCTGGTGGTGGCTGTATGTACACAGCTCTTGGTATTCCTGCAGGTGTGCACTGCCTCTATGACTTGCCATTCACAAGCACTCGCAGGAAGTGCGTATGTTTTATGATAGTTTGTTTTATTATATCTTTTATTATAGTTTGTTTATTATAAAGCCAACAGCTATTTATGCTTTCTCCTACAGTACAGTGCATTAATAGATACTTATTTCAGGAAAACCTTACCAGTGGGAATAACAGCAATAACCACCAATAAATGTTATACCTGTGAAATATTTTGCCTATAGCTGTCCAGCTCTTTTTTCTTTTCCTCCAGCTCCAGTGTCATCTGTTCTATTTCTTCCGTCCCTTTATTATATTCTTCAACAACCTGGCAGGAAGAAGTTAGTCTTTTTAAAACGCATTCTCTTCTAAATGGGCAATATAGACACTTTACCATACAAAGCTCAAGTAAAAATGCCTCAGTGCCTATTACTTGTTCACATACAAAAAGTACGTGAAACACAGTTGTGTACGTATCCCATATTCATAATACAAAATATATTTCAGCTCAAGTGCAGAGAACCCAAGGCACCATTGCAGACAGAAACTCAAGCAACATGTGATAATGGCTGACATGGTTGTTTAAAATGGGATCTTTCCTAATCAAATATAAAATGGGTATATCGGTTGGACTTGATTTTAAGAGCTAAAAGGGCATGTGGGTGGAGGGCTGAATACTCTTCCCCTACCCCTCCACAGTACATCACCAGTGCCTCCTTTATCTCTCCAATTCTGGAAGGGAGCCTGGCAGTGAGTAAAGGGACTAGAGAGAAGGGCTGCAAAGACGTAGTTCAGGGCTATACTACTTGACACAGTCAGTATGTAGCGTGCAGCTTACACTCTCTCTCTCTTTACTTACAAGTGCACGGGAGGGGGCATTCTGGATCAGGACTACCACATGAGCTGCAGGGGAAATGTAAACACTTGCCTCCCAGTCTCTTGTTTTCCTAAATTCTCCCCAAGAGAAAAAGCCTCCAATAACACTGATGGAGGCATTCTCTCTTGTGGGGGGGATTTAGGAACAAGCAACTGGGAGAAGGTCTAAACTTCCCCTATCCAAATGTGGTGCTCCTGATCCAGATCAGGGGCCCATATGCTTACTTGTAAGTAAAAAAAAGAGAGAGGGTAAGCTGCATGCTACGTATTTAACATACCGTGTAGTTTAGCTCTCAATTTATAGAGGATTAGGGTAGACCTGGTATTACACAAGCAAGTCTGCCACTATCAAGTGTAGCACAATCCAGAGCTAATTCCCCCCACCCCCGCTTGTTTTCTTCCTTTTTTTTTTTTTTAAAGAACAGAAGCAGCATAGAACACACTGGTTCTTGAGGGGAAAAAAACTATTTAGAATTCTAATAGATTCAGAAACTGCCATTTGCGACACATTGTTCCTGCTGCTTGGCTTATTGTTATTATTACCAAACAACCTAGTACAGTGTGGGAGTCATATACTGGGAGTACATACTGAAGCGCTGAGACCTGTGAAGCAGGAAGCTCTTGATTTCTCCTCTTTCAGTAAAGCGTCAATTTCATCCAGTGTATTTGGAAGAGCTCGGAATGCCTTAAAGAAAAGGACCTTTGTATCAAATTTCTGTAATAGAAGATGCCAACGACATTGCCAAAGCTTTTCTGCTTTTAGCTCAAGCAGGCCTTGACCTTGCTTTCCTAGTCAGAATCTCCAAGGATCCACAGATATGCTTTGCAACTCACCTCTGGGGAGTGTATTACTACTACTACAAGAGCCCCTGCCCTTCACTGGAACCTCCCACACCTCACAGTGAGCCTTGGAAAACAGAGAGAGGTCTTGCTGTTAAGCCTCTGAGGCTCAGTGTTACAGGGACGCCCAGTAGCCTGGAAATCAGGAGGACAGTGGGGGCTTGGCTTCACAGCTGTGCTGAACCTTGAAGGTGCTCTAAGCTTCTCTAAAGCTCAGTGTAATATCACACCCAAGACCCACCCCCTGCCTCCCCAGGGACAATCTTTCCCTCCCTGCCTGCTGGGTCCACAAACACCACAATTCAGTTATACCCATTTATGAAACCAGGTTATTATTATATTGTACAAAGCTTGATATATTTGTATCTTTTGGTACCTGAAAGGAGACAAAACCAAAGAGGGTTTTGAAGAGGAGCTGGGAAGGGAAAATGAGAGACAATCTCTTCTAATTCCATGTATGTTTGCTGTACCCATTAATAGTCACTGCCCTGTCTCTCAAGCTCCCTCACTTGAGTCAGGTCACCCTTCAGAAGCAGAGGGTGGCAGAAAAGGAAAACGACCAGAACAGACTTCCCTTGTCCACTTCTGAGCAGGGGAGGAGACCAAGGTATTGATTTAGTGCTGGCTTCCTGAGGTGCTCCAAGAGCCTTGGCAGCCAGGACCAAAATGGCAACCCCAACTTTTCTCTCTGGCTTGGAGCAGGAGAAGAGATGGGGATCTCGCCCATAGTTGTGCTGCATTTCCAAGCATAGCACAACAGCACAGACTCTCATCCTCTAGCCAGCTCCAAGCTGGAGAGGAAGGCTGGAACTCTTCTCATCACACTTGCCAGAGGGCAATGTAACACTATAGTGAGTGGAATCCTCCTTTTTTATTATTGTCTTGGTGGTAACTACTCATAATATACCCTTGAGCAGAAGTTAATCTGCCTGCTGAAAGCTCATATACCTCTGCTGCAGATACAGATAATGTGGAACTTTAAAAAATACGCTGATTCAAAAGGATCATGACTAATAGACAAATAAATGGGCATTTATGCCAGTTTTTTTGCAATGTGTAAAGGGAAATTCTTTTATAGGGTGCATAACGTGATGGATAGGCCCGCGTAATTATGTCTGCCATATTTTACCAGTATTTCCATAGTAGTGGGAAGGGAATAAGGTGAACTAGATCAGGACAGAGCCTTGACCAAAATCTATGCTCATGCTCTAGTGGTGAGCACTTTAAAAAAACAGCTCAGGAGAAGGCAGAAAAAGGCTTATACACCAGAGAGATACCTCCTTCTCATCATCTATCATACAAGTAACTAAAAAAGAAGCAAGAAAATGCTAACTTACTAATGCATAAAACTATTCTACCCACTGGAGGTTCTGCTGGCAACAAGGGCAAAGGACCTGAGTGTAGCTGGAAAGAATACTAAAGGAGAAGGGCTGGGAGAGTCTTCTGAGACCTGATGACACCAAGCTCTATTTCTCTTTTATAGCTGAATCAGATGAGGCAGTGGAAATGCTGAATCAATGTCTGGAATCAGTAACATGCTGGACGAGGCCCTCAAGTGGCCTCTGTGGCACAAAATGCCTTTCAGCAGCTAAGGCTAGTGCAGCAGTCATAGCCTTCCTGGACAGGGTTAACCATGCTCAGGTAACATCTAGCATTGCCTAATGTAATGTGTGGTGAGCTGGGCGCCTTTAAAGACTGCTCAAAACAGCAGTTCAGAATACAGCTGCTAGGCTGCTAACCAGGACTGGCAACTGTGAACACAACTAGTCAGTGCCTAAATAGCTGCACTGGCTTCCAAGCCATTTCCAAGTGCAATTCAAAGTGGTGGTGTTGACTTTTAAAGGCCTAGACAGCTTGGGACCCAGGTAGCTGAACCTGCCTGTGCACAGAGTTCATCTCTCGAGGCATTCCTCCAGACTCCACTGTCATCTGAGGGATGTTGGTAGTGACTGCAGAGGAGAGAG
Organism: Heloderma suspectum; assembly: GCF_057233095.1. Classification (NCBI taxonomy): domain Eukaryota; kingdom Metazoa; phylum Chordata; class Lepidosauria; order Squamata; family Helodermatidae; genus Heloderma; species Heloderma suspectum. The sequence continues at coordinate 101,754,470 of NC_139459.1, forward strand.
GGCTTTCTTGGTGGTGGTGCCCAGTCTGCATTGTTATTTGTACTGTGCCAGGTGAATTTTATTTAATCCTCCCAGACTTATAAGTTCAACTGCTTTTTTACTGGTTTATTCTGGATATTTTAATGATTTCTAGAGGATGTTGTATTTTGAATCCAATATTGGAGCCTTCAGAGGCTCACTGTTTGTGAAACACTTTGAAGACAAAGTCCCTCTCCTTCATGCTGACTTCAACACCACTGTTAATATTGTCTGTTGAGGTATCTCAAGCATTGTCTTGTCCTGTTCTGCAGGATCAGTTTTAGTTTTTGAAGCCTGAGAATGTGGACAAGATGCTTGCATTTGTGCGACTAACCACATGCTCTCCCAACCCTTGCCCATCATAGCTGCTTCTGACTAGCCACAGAGGGTTGATCGGATGGATCAGGGAGTGATGTCTGCATCTTTGCACAATGGAGTAGTCCCTGCAGCCTTGAAGGAGGCAGTGATGCAGCTATTCCTGAAAAAATCCTCCCTGGATCCAGAGTTGTATACTAACTATTGTCCAATCACAAATACCCCATTCTTAAGCAAGGTACTGGAGACAGTGGTGGTGATTCAGCTGCAGGCACTCTTGGATGAAACTGATTACCATGACCCATTCCAGTCTGGGTTAAGGTCTGATTTTAGGATCGAATTGGCCTTGGTCTCCCTGATGGACGAGCTTCTTTGGGAGAGGAGCAGGGGGAGTGTGACCCTGTTACTTCTTCTCAATCTCTCACCAGCTTTCGATACCAGTGACCACAGTATCTTCCTAGACTGCCTCCATGAATTGGGTGCAACATTTTACCACAGTTCGGCTCTTTCTTACGGGGTCGGTTCCAAAGAATAACATTGGGTGACTATGCCTCGGCCTAGTCAATTGAACTGAGGTTGCCACAGGGCAGTATTTTGTTTGCAATATTGTTTAACATTTATACGAAGCCATTGGGAGCACTCATTAGGAGATTTGGGGCAAGGTGCCATCAGCATGCTGATGACACCCAGCTCTATTTCTCTGTAGCATCTGAGTTTAGAGAGGCCATTCGTGTTCTGAACCAGTGCCTGGATGAAGTTATGGGCTGGATGAGGGCAAATAAACCAAAGCTGAACCCTGATAAGACAGAGACTGTACAGGTGGGCACTTCCCATGTCTGGGAACTGGGTTGTTCATCTGTTCTGGATGGGATTGCACTCCCTTTGAAGGAAGAAATCCATAATCTGGGGGTGCTCCTAGATCTATCTTTATCACTGGAGGCCTAGGTGAACTCAGTGGCTCAGAGCACCCACTACCAACTTCAGCTGGTGCAACAACTATGCCCATTCCTAGGTTAGGATAGCCTAGCCACTGTGGTTCATACACTGGTAACCTCACAAATAGATTACTGTAATAAACTCTTGTGTGGGGCTGCCCTTGCACCTGGTTCAGAAGCTGCAGCTAGTGCAGAATGCAGCAACTAGGGAGCAAAGTGGGGCACTCAGCTACGTGCACACTACACTTGGTTTAAAAGAACCGCAATGGCTGCCTATTAGCTACTGAGCCATGTTCAAGCTTCTGTTGTTGACATAACAGTCCTAAATCACTCAGGACCAGGAATACCTTGTGAACCGTCTTCCCCTATATAGACCCAGACAACCCCTAAATTCTTCAGAAGTGGCCTTGATTCTGTGACTGACAGAATGTCACCAAGTAACACCTCGAAAGCAGGCCCTCTCAGTAGTGGTATCCACCCTCTGCAACACGCTTCCCCATACAGTTCGGGAGGCAGAAATGTGGTGTTTTAGACGCCTCCAGAAAATGTACTTATTCACACAAGATTCCCTAGTTTATAATTTATAATCATGATGCTGCTCCATTTTACTGTCTCTTTTTATTGCTTTTTTGATCTTACCTTTCTTGTTGTAATTGAATTGTTTCATGTTGTATTGTATTGGATATTTTTACGGTGATCTTTAGTATTTTTGTATGTAAATCGCTTAGAGATTTTATTATATTAACTTGTATACAAGTATTACTACTAATAACAATTTTGATTATATTCTGTCGTAAACCATCCTGGAGACATGGTTGAAGGGCAATGGCAGTGTGTGGTGTGTGCATGCACATGATCCCTCCATTGTGATGCTTACTTGGCAGCAGTCTTCTGGAAGGTTTTGATTTGGACCAAGGTTACAAGATTGCTTAGCTCTCCTCATTAAATCCTTACATTTCTCCATAAGCATGCGTTTCCTTTCTTCAAGTTTGAAAAACTGTTGCTGTAATAAACAGAAGTCATGAAAATAAAAGGCAATATTACTTTTATGAAAACATCACTGATTTCAAGTAAACACAGTTAAAACTGTATCAGTGCAAGGTCTTCAGAATCTGTGATATACCAACTGAAACTTACCCGATGGAAAACAAATGAATCTATTTTCCAGCATCTAGAGTTTTTTCCTCTTATTTGTCTGCAAGTGGTGCTGCTCTGGTTTTGCATTTGTCTGGCTGGACAGGAGCACTCCACACTGCATTTTTGTTTATTTTCTCTTTGGATTACTTGTGCATGTTGAGGACTTCCCTGAACACGTGTATGTATGTATGTATGTATGTGTGTGTGTGTGTGTGTATATATATATATATACACACACACACACACATACACATACACACACACATATATACATACATATATTGATCACAGTGTAGGCCACAATAAATTTTGCATATTTTAAATGGGCTGCACCTCACAAGGTCTGGGGGAAATGTGTTTTCTGGAAGTATGGCAAACCTGATCAAGAGGGCTTTAAACTAAATCCTGTGGGGGATGAAGACATCAGCCTGAAGGTAAGCACTAATTACAGAGACCTGGGAAAAGCAGGAGAAGCTGGGGGATTTTTGGGAGTGCCTAGCAAGCCCAAAAATAAAATAGCAGAAGAATCATCAGAGCAGAATATCAATGGCTTTTGATGTTTATACAATAATACACAAAGTACAGGAAATAAACAAGATGAGCTTGATCTCCAAGTACAGGAAGGTAAATATGATTTGATAGTTATAACTGAGACTTGGTAGAACAACTCTCATGACTGAAATGTAGCAACTGAAGGATATAACTTGTTCAAAAAGAATAAGGACCTTCACCAGAAGGTCCGAACATATAAGACCGATTCTGGCCCGCCTGCACTGGCTGCCTGTATGTTTCCGAGCCTGATTCAAGGTCCTGGTTTTAACCTATAAAGCCTTAACATGGCTTGGGACCACAACACCTGACACAGCGCCTCTCCTGACACGAACCTACCCATACACTACACTCAATATCTAAGGCCCTCCTCCAGCTGCCTACTCTGAGGGAAGCTTGGAAGTGGGCAACAAGGGAGGGGGCCTTCTCGGTGGTGGCCCCCAAATTATGGAATGATCTCCCCGACAAGGCCCACCTGGCACCAACATTGTTATCTTTTCAGCACCAGGTTAAGGACCTTTCTCTTCTCCCAGGCATTTGGCAGCATATAAGTTTAACTGATCCTGGAATGGTGTATGGTTATGGTTGTCTGCTTTGAGATTGCTTGTTGAAGTTTTTTTAGATATATGTTCTTGTATATTGTTCTGTTCATGTGTTTTTTTATGGAATTGGCTTAAAAAACTGTATATTATATTTTTACATGTTTTAATCTTTGTAAACCACCCAGAGAGCTTTGGCTATTGGGCGGTATAGAAATATAATAAATAAATAAATAAAGTGAAAGAAAGGGAGTGGCAAGAGCCTTGTATGTCAAAAATGTGTACACCGCACAGAAGTTCAAGAGTGTGAACATGGTAGCCCTGTGGAGAGCACTTGGGTCAAAATAAATTCATCCTGGAAGGCAATTTAAAAATCCATTAAATAATTACTGAAACATTTAAAAATGGAAAAAGAAATAAAACAATGTTGAGGTTAGCATCTACTACAGACTGCCAAACCAAGGTGAGGATGTGGATGATGCTTTTTAAAACATATTACAGATGTTTCAGGAAAGCAAAAAATTAGTAGCAATACAGGATTTCAACTACTCTGATAACTGCTAGAACAGCAGTCCCCAACCTTTTTGGGACCAGGGACCGGTCCGTGGAACACAATTTTTCCACGGACTGGGGGGGGGATGGGACTGGGCCGCAGTAGGGGTGTGGGAGCCCCCCTTACCTTGGGTCTGTGGGGGGGGCAATCTGCCCCCCCCCCCGGAATCCTCACTGGCCCTGGCGGGCTCCACTCCAAGTCCGCGGAGCTGCTGGCCGGCTCCAGCCAGGGGAGGACTTCCAGCCGCTGGGACGCAAATGGCATCCGCATATACCATTTGCGTCCCTGTTCTTTGTGGTAATAGGCTATTACTGCAAAGAACAGGGCGGGGGGAGGGACGAATCGCCTCCCCCCTGCCCCGTGGACCCAAGGTAAGGGGGGTTTCCCACACCCCTACTGCGGCCCTGTCCCTAACAGGCCATGGACAGATACTGGTCCGCGGCCTGGGGACCCCTGTGCTAGAAGACAAACTCTGCTAAGCATGGAATTGTGAACAAATTCCTGACATGTCTTGCTGACAATTTTCTCTTTCAAAAAGTGGACAAGGGAACAAGGGGATCAGCTATCCTTGACTTGATCTTAACCAATATGGAAGAGTTGACCAGTGAGATTAAAGTAGTGGGAAACTGGGGGGGGGGGGGATGACCATATAATGTTAGAATTCATGACCTTATGGAAAGCTGTGAGCATAGTCAAACATATACCTTGGATTTCAGGAAACCTGATTTTAATAAACTGAGAGAAATGTTAGGCAGGATTCCATGGTTAGATATACAATAAGGAAAGGAGCCCAAGGTGGGTGGAAGTTCCTGAGGAAGGAGTTAAAGGCACAATCACAGTTACAATGAGGAAAAATAATGGGAGCCATCTTAAAAAGCCAACGCAGCTGCACAAAAAGCTTAATAGTGAGCTGAATTTTCTTTTTTTAATGACACATATTAGAAATGGAAGGAAGGACAGGTCACCAAGGATAAGTTTAGTTGAGCAGCCTAGACTTGTAGGGACAACATCATTCATATCAGAAAAGCTAAACATTAGAACAAGCTGAGGCTGGCAAGGATGCTAAGGGCAACAAAAGGGTGTTTTTCGGGTATGTTTGAAGCAAGAGGAAGGAAATAGCAGACCTGCTGCTCAGTAAGTGCAGTGACATGTTAAAAGGCGACAAAGAGAAAGCAGAACTGCTCAACTTGCTTTTCCTCCATCTCCTTCCAAAAAGGGAACTATGTGAAACCTTGCCTAAGTAGCACACCTGCTGAGTGGTCAGATTTGCAGTTTGAGATTGATAACAGGTTAGTCAGGAAATGACTATTTTATATGAGTTCAGGTCAGATGAATTGCCATCTTAAGAGTACATTGACCGGGTGGGTCCAGGGAGTGGTGAATTCGTCTTTGTGTGATGGAGTGGTGTGTCCACTCCTGAAAAAGCCCTCCCTCGATCCAGAGATTTAAACCAACTACCACCTAGTCACTAATACTCCCTTTGAGGACAAGGACCTTAAGAGGATAATGGTTGTGCAAGGCACTTTGAAGATAAAACTGCTCAGTTTCATGCTAACTTGAATGCTGCTTTTAGTACCATATCTGGAGATGTATCCTGAATGAGGAGAGGTTCTGGACAAGTGCCTGGTTGCAGTGATGGGCTGGATGAGGGCCAACAAACTGAGTTCCAACAAGATGGAGACTTTGTGGGAGAGTTGTTCCCAGGTATAGGAATTAGGGAGTTTGCTTCTTCTAGATGAGGTTGCACTTCCTCAGAAAGAACAGGTAGATAAGTTTGGGGGTGCTCCAAAGTGACTACAGTGGTCAGGTGTGCCTATTACCAGCTTTGGTTGATATGCCAATTATGCCCTTTCTTGGACAGGGATAGCCTGCCCACTGTAGTCCACGCACTGGTACCCTCATGTTTAGATTACTGCAATGTACTTTCTGTGGGGCTACCCTTGTACTTGCTCTGGAAGCTGCAGCTGGTGCAAGAATGCATCAGCCAGGATGCTGAATGGGGCCTCTGGCCACACACACATTACACTAGTGTTGAAACAACTGCACTGGCTGCCAACTAGTCACCAAGCCAAACTCAAGGTTTTGGTGCTGGCATCTAAAGCTCTGAACACCTGTGGACCAGGTTACCAGGCATATCACCTTCCCTGCTAAGGTCATCAGAGGAGGTCTTGTTGGTACTGCAACTTGCAGATTGCCATCTGGTGGCAACTGGGAAGCGACCTTTCTCTGTGGTGGCCCCCACTTTGTGGAATGTCCTCCCCCTGCTATGTTGAAGACACCAACTATGGCATGTTTGATGCGCCAGTTAAAGACCTACCTTTTCATCCAAGCCTTTTCTGACTGACTGACTGGGCTGCCCAGTTTTTCTCTGATTTTAAATGTTTTCCACTGAGGATTTTATATTTTATTTTTAAATGATTTTAACTGAGATGTTTTGTATTTTCTGTTTTTAATGTTTAACAGTTGATATGTTGTATTTTAAATGTTTATGTTGTAAACCACTTTGAAATGTCTTCTAAGATATAGTCAAGCGTTATATAAATTGATCAAATAAATAATGCAATTTTAGGCTTCCATAATAGAAGAATCACAGTTTCCAAGCCATAGGAAATATTCTGCAATAGTTTCACCTCATCTGGAATACTGTGTCCAGTTCTGACTGCTGCACTTTAAGAAGGATGTAGACAAAATAGAATAGTTCAGAGGAGGGCAACGAAGATCGTTAGCCCTATGGAAAAACTAGTCACATGAGGAAAGGTTAAAGGACTTGGTATGCTTCACTTGAGAGGAGTCATGACAGCACTCTTCAAATACCTAAAGTGTGGCCTGTCTCATACAGAAGAGGACAATCTGCTGCCTCAGAGTCTAAGGGCACAATCCTATGGATTCAGAGCCCTCCACCTATCCTATGCCCTGCTGGGAAGAGCCAGGCGGGGTGAGAGGAAGACGGAGGTGATTTCGCCTCCATTCCTTCACTTAAAATGCAAAAAGCAGCTAGATGGGCCTCTAGGTCCATCTAGCTGACTTGCCTCCTGGTGGGTGGGAAGGGGACTGGAGAGCCCATAGGATATTGCATATCGCAGCATCTCCTCTCCCCTCCCTGCCCACCAGCATGCCTCTTTTTCTCCGTTGCAGTTGTGACCTTGTGAGAGAAGTTTTCTATGGTGGTAGGGAGGGAAGATCCATAATCAGATCTCCTCGTCCATGCTCATAGCTCTGCTACGGGGAGTGACTACAGCTTCCTTTGGCGCCCCAGACAGCATCTAGGGGCACCCCAGACAGCATCTAGGATTGCTCTCTAATGAACTTATATTACACAAGGGAAGTTTTCAGTTGCAGATCAGAAGAAACTTCTAATAAGTAGTTCAACAATGAAACCCATTAATTACCTAGAGGGTTGGTGGGCTCTCCGTTATTGGAGATCTTCAAGCAGAGGCTAGACAGCCCTCTTTTGGGGATGCGCTAATTCTGGGCTTCCTGCATCAAGCATGGAATTTGATTAAATGGCATACAAGGCCAGCTTTATGATTTAAAGTGCAATATTCTTTTAGAATTTCACTTTAGTATAATAGAACAATGAGGGAGCCCTCCAGTGGCAATTTTTAAAAATAATTTTACCAAAAACAATATAGTATAGTTCAGCAGCTAAAAGTCCTATACTCTTAGGAATCTATTCATGGTCCATTATGAAGAGCTTCTAATAAGATTGCTTTCAAAATTCTTTAAAACTATAAGTTAGTTAACATTTGGGAGGGAACAAAACAAATGGTGCCTTTGTAGATAAGGATGCCAAAGAGTTCATTTTCAAATTTATGGCTGTAAATTCCCCACTACATGACTGAGCTGGGCAAGGCTCAGGCATTCCTCCCTCCCCGTCTTTTCCATGTACCAGTCAAGGAGATCAAAAGCTCCTGCTCCCAGTTTTAAATTAGCCACAGTTCCCCAAGACGTCTGAACTTGGGAAACGGTAGTTGTTCTCACTAACTAGTGTTTAAAAGCTCAGAGAAGTTTGGGTGTCCCAGGGCACAGTGGTTTGTTTAAAATTGGAAGCAAAACCTTCTGACCACCTCCTCATGGGTTCGAAAGAGAAGAAAGGAGGTAGCAGCAAGAGAGTCCAAGGCTCACCTTGGCTCTATGACAAAGCAGGAAACCATGGTTTCCTATGATGTCTGAACTGGGTCACAGTGAGTCAGAAATGAACTCTCTGCATATTATGGTAACATAAAAAATAGGAAAGGTAACAGACTGTTTTGCCAAGGCAACATATTTTGTATGTGTACTTATCAATGTACAGAAATTTGGGATACTTTATAAATCGTTAATCTCAAAAGTTAATAATGTGACTAATTTTTCTGGGCAGTATCCTTTGCTGCTGCTGCACTCCCGCACTTTCCGTTGTGGGACCCATGGCTGGCAAAACAGGGAGTTAGCACTTCATAAAGCATTACCCGAAACAAGCAGAAACACTCATTTCTTCATCAAGAACGGTCAGCCAATCTCTGTTCTATGAGCTCTGCTAACCTGCACCTTCCCAGAAATGAGCATTTCCGTTTGTTTCCAGTTCCTTTACCAAGCGCCAACTCCCTGTTGCATTAACTGTGGCTTCCGCTGGCACGCAGGCAAGATAGCATACTACTCTCTATGTACTACACAGCCAAACTGCTATGGATGTCACCCAATATAAAGGGCTCAGGGGGAGACCGCATCTTGGCATATAAAAACTTGAATATTTTCTAATGCTTGAAAATGTTACTCAATCCAAAACACATACCATCTCACATCTAAAAATAGTTCTGTGAATCATATTGTGGGGCCAGTTCTGACATTAACACTTTCCTACAAGAATTTCTACAACCATATTAATGGATTTCTAGAGCCATCTCATGTCTATTTTCATTTCTAACAACAAAAAAGGACAAATATCAAAATCAAACATACAGTATATAAATATATTTGAATAACTGATAGCTACATCCAGTGGTAGTTTCATTATTATCTAACAGACTTCACACACAGAGTGGGTTCACATGACATGCCAACGCACCCTGCGAATAAGGTACGCAGTGTGGGTTGTTTATGAAACAACTCACAGTGTGTCCAATGGATGATTGGGTTCACTGTGGGTTGTTCTCCCCTCCTTCCCGCTTGGATCTCTAGCCAGTATCCCAGTGTTCTTCATGGCAGAACCCGTCTTGTCTGCCCATCCTGTCCCCCTCTCCTCCCCGCTCTGATCACGACCCCTTTTTGTTTCCCAGCTTTAAAAAAAATGGCAACAGAAATTTGCGCAACTGGGGCCATCACTGTTGTGGGGAGGTCGGTCTTTCGAGATGTGCAAGTGCAAACTTACGGTTGTCCAATATGTATAGCCTTGCCTTGTCAATGCACTTGTATGTTTCAGCTATCAAAAGGAACAAAGTGCAAGGAAATTGATAAGGCAAAACTGCATACAGGTTAATTTGTGCACCATTGACAGTGACAGGTTGGAAAAAGGGGGAAAGACTGGGAGAAGGAAGTGCACCAAAAAGAGGAAGGGACAATATTGCCCACTTAGCAAAGCAATCCTCTTGGTTTTAAGTTTTTAAGTGGAACCAGGTCACTTATCAGTGATCTGATTCCATTCAACACTAAGCTGAGTCTCCAGCTACTCAAGTCAGGGAAGATCGAGTCTCCAGCTACTCAAGTCAGGGAAGATCTAGCCTCCCCCACAACTTTTTGCAGCTATTCCCCACTTTTCAGAGCAGTTACTGCCAAGTAACCCACAATAAAATTTCTCTCCCAGGTTCAGATGACACAACAACCCATCATGGGTTAAATAACCCCTATAACAACCCATGGGTTGTCAGGGTGGCTTGTTGCCCAAAACTAAGCCGCCCTGTGGGAAGCAATCTAGGTTCAAACAACATAACAACTAACTGTGACTAGTTATCCACGATGGGTTGCCATGTTGTGTGAACCAGGTCAGAGTGTGGTCACTGGTGAGTTGCTCTGGAAGCATGCTCCTGTCTTGCCCTTGGCACAAACTAGGGGATAAAGGGTCACTGAGAGGCTGCACCTCCTGCTTCCCAGGAAGTACATCATGCCAAGAGGAAGACCAAGCTGACCCCATCCATCTGCCAGAGAAGGAGCGGCTGTAGGGAGCTTGTTTTGCCTCCCTGCCAGAAAGAAACTCTGCTCCAACTGCCAGTTGCCCTGGGACTACAGAGCTGAAAAGAAACACACTCTGACCTCTTTTTTTGGTATTGTGCCTGGTAGATCATGAGCCTGCAGTCAAGGTTTGTCTTGGGTTTTAATCTCTGCACGGTGCTTAGAAAATTTCAGGTGCTTTATAAGTGAATAATAAAATTATAATTATACATTCATATTCATTCATAGGAGTCATTTTAGAAACCCAACCATGAGGGAAATACTAAAGAGCTTTAAAGGTTAGAAATCAGCTAATTGATAATACTCAGTGGAGTCTACCAGACATGACTACTCCATTCATTCCAGAGGGGAAATTGGGTGGTAAAGAGAAGAAATGTATCTTTTATCTGTCAAAAAGACAATTTACATGAGGATAAGCTTATTTGCATTAAACATGCACGTTGGACTTCTAAAGAATAGTAATAAACTTTGTCCTTGTTTTGTACATTCGTATTAGTAACCCTTCTCAGTTCACAAAGAGATATTCTACAGAGACCTAGAATGTCTCCATATTCTTTTTTTCATGTCATTGAAAAATGTCACTGGCATTAAGAGAAGGGGTAGGGGCTACTAATAACAAAAATTAGTAGCCAGTAACCAATATTTCCCAGTAGAACTGAGCTGAACAGATGTGTGAAAGAAAAATATTCCTAAATTACAGATTAGCAATGGAAACAGAAGATTACCATGTTCTTAAACAGGTTTTAAAATAAATACCATGATGTATGTTCTGAATAGTACTTGGTGGACTTTTCTCCCCAAATGTGTACCAGTACATGTACCAAACTATTAAATCAACACAAGCCAGACAATTAACAAGTCTCTCTCAAAACAGTTGTCAAACACAAAGGTGACTGTGCCAATTATCTGATGAGCAGATGGGACTAACAATCCTCCCTACTGTTCCATATGGGTCATAAACACACATTTGTCACTCACATTCATTAAGAGAATTAAATAACCAAAATTGCTTAAGATAATACTAGAGTTCTCGACCTAAGGTGCCACACAGAACACTGAAACACACAAAATCTGTTAATGCTCATGTGGCATTTTTAAATGTGCATGGATGTTAACAAGGAAAACATATTCCAATCCAATGTTTTACTTTTCTTAATGAATCCCTGTGCTGACAAGCTCACAGAAGGCACACAGGCAGCATTTGTCTCCCACAGAAAAAACTAAGTTGGATTCTGTCTGACACAACTTGTACAAAGCATTTTTATACAGACTATAAACATGGTTCACTAATACAGGAACAACAATAATTCTAAAGCACATTAGAAGCGATGGAATTTCACTTGATTGTTCAGTCTTCTGATTTATATATAACTGCAAAAGTATTTGGCTGCTGCTATTCAGTTTACCCGAATCCACAGTTCAGTGCAAGCACTGGCGTTCTTAAGGAGGCAAGGGAAACCACCGGAAGGATTGTTCCTGCCCCCCCCCCGTCCAATTATGTGTGTAAAAAGGATGTGAAATGCTGACTTACTGAGGCAGTGTGATCTATGTGAGCACTGTCTGTGCCTCTTCATATTATTTTGCTGATTCTGATGGAAAGTATATATGAACATAGGAGGTGACCTTATACCAAGTCAGACTATTGATCCATTAAGCTCAACTTTGTCAATCCTGGCAGCAGCTCTCTGGGATTTCAGCCTGGGGACTTTCCCGGCCCTATCCGGAGAGGTCAGCAACTGCACCTGGAACCTTTTGCATGCAAAGCATGTGCTCTATCACTGAGCTACAGCCTTTGCTCTAAAGAGCTTTGCATATACAATGGTGAGAAAAAGTTTGTGAATCTTAAAGATAATTATGGTAATTCCATAGTTTTGCCATGATAGCCTTCATGAATCAAACCAGTACTTTTCTAAGTATCTAGCAGGGTTTATATTAACCAATCCCATGTCTTGTGAAATAAAACAATGTATAAATTAGGCTAACAATGAGTACTTACGAGTCATGTTATGTGCAAAAGTAAGTGAACCCCAGGTTGCATCAGCTCAATTAAAGGTAATAATTAGAATCAGGTGTTTAAATAATTAGGTAGATTTTCAGGGGTGAGTGTGGGAGGCCCCACCCTATAAAAGGATCAAAAACATTTTGAGTTTGGTCTCCACCATATGGCTGTGTGGGAACACATCTTGCCATGATCAAAAGACATCTCTGAGGACCTCAGAAAAGCAGTTATTGCTGCTCATCACTCTAGAAAGGGTTACAAAACAATTTCTAAGGATTTGGGCTGTACCAACGCACTGTCAGATGGCCTACAAACGGAGAAGGTTCAAGACCACAGTCACTATCCAGGAGTGGTCTTCCTACCAAAATCTCTCTAAGAACAAACCACCACAGAATCTAGGAAGTCAAAAAGAACCCCAGAATAACATCCAAGGATCTGCAGGTCACTCGTGCCTTGGCTAATGGGAGTGTTCATGACTCAGCTACCAGAAAAAGCCTGTCTGGAATGAATCTGAGCGTGTGGAGATGTCTGGCAGCTCAGACTCAGAATCAGAATAGGAACAGCCAGAACAGAGGGAGGAAACCTCCCCAGTGAGCCCAGATACAGCAAGACTTTCTTCCAAGACCTTGATACACAGATGGTGCAGGCTGAACGGCTCCCCCATTCCTCCACCATGAGAACGCAAGTTGAGGAGGAGGGGGGCCAAGACATGAGGGACATGAGAGTCCGTCACAGTCTTCACTTGTGAAGACTTCACAAGTCTTCACTCAACACAAGACTTGTGTTGAGTCTTCACTTGAGGGACATGAGAGTCCGTCACAGAGTGAAATGGGAAAAGTTAGGGGCAGAGCTAAGATGCTCCACCAGGTTGGCCACTCATGATAGCCGAAGTAGGAGGGAGCCACCCTAAGCAGAGGCATCCCTGCGAAGCGAGTCTGGCCATGAAGTTCTTGCCCAGACTGCTGGCAACTTTCCTAACTTCCACTTCATATTCTCTATTGATATTTGTAGATGTGTCGATTAGCTGGTTGATTGCAGTCTCAGAGTTTCCTAGAATTTGCATTTGAAGGCTAGTCATTAACCAATAAAGTAGTGTTAACCTGGAGCTTTGTTTCCTGGAGTGTGCTGATTGTGAAGGAAGAGGACTGAGGAACGTGACAAAGACTGAACAAGAATGGAGTTCATGGGAGGATAGCCAGGAGGAACCCACTGCTCTCTAAAAAGAACACTGCTGCTCACAGAGGATTCCCAAGACTTCCGAAACAATGTTCTTTGGACAGACGAGTCAAAGGTAGAACTTCTTGGCCTCAATGAGAAACGTTACATTTGGCGAAAAAGAAACACCGAGTTCGAACAGAAGAACCTCATCCCGACCGTCAAACACGGTGGTGGGAATGTCATGGTTTGGGCCTGCTTTGCTGCCTCAGGGCCTGGACAGCTTGCGTAAGTATGAATTCTGCAGTGTATCAGAAGATTCTAGAGAATGTCAGGGCATCTGTTCATCTCTGAAGCTGAACCGAAAATGGGTCATGCAACACGATGATCCTAAACATACAAACAGATCTACAAGAGAATGGCTACGGAAGAAGAAATTCCATGTTTTAGAATGGCCTAATCAAAGCCTGGACCTAAACCCCTTTGAAATGTTGTAGCAGGACCTGAAGTGGGCTGTTCATGAAAGGAAGCCCTCAAATGTCACTGAGTTGGGACCAGCCCAGGTACCTATTGGTAGTGTTTTTTTAGACACTGTAGGTCTCCTAAACAAGATAGACTAATAGCAAAACAGCCTGAATCTTTACTGCATCTTCTGTCTTGGAATATGCCAGGCTGGACAAATAAGTTTATTGACCCTAAATTTATCCCCTATATGCAATCATTTGACCTGCTATGTTTACAAGAAACTTGGCTCACAGATGTTAATGATATTCCCCTGCAAGGTTTTAAAAACATGTAAGCATGGGTGTGGAAGTGGAGGCCTGGCTGTCCTCCTTATATCCACAATTGGATATAAAAGACTTAAACTAACAAATAATGGATATATTCAAACGGTACTAGTGAATGTCGCAAGAGTCAGCTCTGTCATCTGTTTGAATGTATAAATGCCTCCTAAAACTATGAATCAGCATGCCAAAGATGTCTGGTGGGATCTGGAACAAGCGCTACAATGCACTGAGGAAGCATTCCCAGAGCAAATGTTTTGTTATGTGGGGATTTTAATGCTCAAATTGGTGAAAATAATGAACAAACAAGTTACTGCCTTAGATAATGTTAATATCCCAGACAGACACTCACAGGACAAGTCCATCAATAAAAATGGGCAAATACTCTATTCTATTGCATATCAGCTACATATGTTTAAATGGAGGGCCATTGGATAGGACAAATGGCCACTATACTTATTTAACCCAAAATGGGGGCAGCATGGTTGATTACATCTTGGTGTCACATAACATTTATTCAAAAGTCCAATCCTTCTATCTAGAGGAACAGACAGATAGTGATCACTTCTCATTGGTTGCAGAGGTAGGCAATATAAAGATCAGTAAGCAGCTTACCACTTTACATCCCATGCAAGGTACCCACATTGGGGAAAGACGTATTAGACAGTCATTACCTGTGGCAGATGAAATAAGGCAAATTCTGGGGAACTGAATTATGATGAAGCTCAGAGCTGAATTTATAAATAAGGCAGATAATTATCTTAGTTAGCCTATACCAGGTCTTGCTAGAAAATCTAAGGTCCTCTTTGGTGAAATCTGGGCATCAGAAGATAGAACCCCGCACACAATCCTGGTTTCATGCAGAGTGTAGAAGTAGCAAAGAGTCCCTGGTTAAAGCAGCTATATCTTTAAGGACAAAGAAATCTGATGATCAAATTAGAAGGTTTTTGATATAGTGACGTGCATATAAAGATCTCTTAAGAGGGAAAAAGGAAAGTCATGCTAATAAATTTTAGAAAGATCTTGGGCAAGCCATCATTAGTAAGAATGAAAAATATTTCTGGGATCTAGTAGCACATGGTCTTAAATTAAACCAGTGGTGGAGAGCCATATCGCAATGGCAAAAATGGGTTTTGTATTTTGGAAATATGTATAAAGGTAACCCCAAAGAAGGTCAAGTACAGAGGTATGAAACAACAAATAAGTCAGCTCTAGAGGTGGTACCTGTGTGGTCCTGTTAGCGAAGCAGAAGTAAAACGTCTCATTGGAAAATTCACGTTAGGTAAAGTCCCAGGATGGGATATGCTGCCACCTGAAATCTTTTGTATGGATCCAGAGTGGTGAGTGCCAATTCTGGCAACACTATTTACATCAATTAATACAACTGGGATATTGCCAGCTGGCTGGATGTCTAGTATCGTAGTTCCAATTTATAAGAAAGGTGATTCTGGGGACCCCCAAAATTATCGCCCAATAAGTTTCCTTGATGTTCCTGCTAAAATATATGCATGAGACCTTCTAGATAAATTGGAACAATGGGTGGAATAGCAGCAAATTTTATCCCCAGTGCAGGCTGGCTTTCGCAAGCGGAATAGCACAACTGATCAGTGCTTTGTCTTGAATTATCTTATCCAAAAATATGTAAACCGGCCATCAAAAAAGTTATATACTGCATTCATAGATCTATCATCTACTTTAGATTCTATAGACGAACAGCGTTTATGGAAAAATTAGATACTAGTTCACTAGATAAAGAGCCTCGTGTGGCGCAGAGTGGTAGGTGGCAGTATTGCAACTGAAACTCTCCCCACGACCTGAGTTCGATCCCAGCGGAAGCTGGGTCCCAGGTAGCTGGCTCAGGTCGACTTAGCCTTCCATCCTTCCGAGGTCGGTAAAATGAGTATCCAGCTTGCTGGGGGAAAGGTAGTCACGACTGGGGAAGGCAATGGCAAACCACACCGCTATAGTCTGCCATGAAAACGCCAGCATAAGCAGGCGTCCCTCTAGGGGTCAGTAATGACCCAGTGCTTGCACAGGAGAAACCTTTCCTTTTTTCACGAGATAAACACCTGCTATTTCTTATACAGCAGCTTTATTCCAATACTGGTATCAAAATTCGAATTGGTATAGCAGGTTCCCTTTCAGACCCTATTCCCACAGCGAGGGGTGTCAAACATGGCTGCATCTTGGCACCACTTTTATTTAATCTTTACATAAATGACATTAACTCAGGAATTTCTCTCCCCTTCCTCCCCTGCTGTCGGGAAACAGAAAATCCCAGTTCTGCTTTACACAGATGATATGGCCCTCATTTCCTTGACTCAAACGGACATGAAATGATTGCTTACCAAATTTGGAACTTATTGTAAGCAAGAAGGCCTATTTATTAATTATAGTAAGACTATTAAGTGGCTGTGTTTGCCAAGACACATGAGCAGCATCAATGGGCTCTGGATGGACACAGGATAGAACAGTGTCACTCATTTAAATATTTGGGTCTCCATTTTGCTGAAAATACCCTATGGCATACCCACCTCGAGGCAATTACATCTTCAGCCACCCGCTCATTGGGGCCCATAAAGAAGCTTTATCATACTGAGGGCCACTGCTTAGTAGAACCAATGGTAAAAGTTTACATCGCCAAGATTGTATCCAACCTTCTATATGGAGCAGCAATTTGGAGCAGTCATGCAGAGATGAACCGGATGTAATCCAAAAACAGTTCTTGTGTCTGCTTTTGGCAATAGTACATGGCACACCCAATGCCATATTAAGGAGTAAACTAGGTCTTCCCTCTTTAAAAGCACACATACAAACTGAGTTGAAGCAGTTCTGTAAGGAGGAATGGGCCAAAATTCCTCACAACTGATGTGAGAGACTGACCAACAGTTACAGGCAACACTTACTTGAAGTAATTGCTGCTCAAGGAGGTGCCGCCTTGAATTTAAAGGTTCACATACTTTTTCACACATGGATGTTGAATCAGGTGTGGATAAATAAATGTTGAAAAAAGCATCATATTTGTATGTCATTAGTTTAATCAGGTTATCTATTGTTCTTTTCTAGGATTATAGGGTTAGATTAAAATCTAATAACATTTTAGGTTGGAAATATGTGACAATCCTAAGGGGTTCACAAACTTTTTCTCACCACTGTATTTCATATGTTCTCAAGTTCCCAAGACATGGTCTGAAGGCACATGAGGCAGCCACCTTGCTGAAATTAAGCAGGCGTGGAGCTGGTCAGTTGTTGGAGGGGAGAGCACCTGGGAATGACATGTAGCCACCCTAAGTTCCACAGCGGACAAAAGGTGGGAGACAGGGACAGGGGGGGTGCAACCCTGTGAATTCTGCTCAATCTCTCATTGGCTTTTGATACCAACGACCATGGTATCCTCCTGGATCAACTCTGTGGGATGTGTATTGGAGGCACTGTGTTACAGTGGTTCCAGTCCTACCTACAGGGCCGATTTCAGGGAGTAACACTGGGTGAGTATTCCTTGGCCCTTGGCAAGTGAACTATGGGGTTCCGCAGGGTACAATCTTGTCCCCAATGTTGTTTAACATCTATATGAAGCAGCTGGGAGCGGTCATTAGGGGATTAGGAGCTAAATGCCATCAGTATGCTGATGACATGCAGCTCTATCTCCCTGTGACATCTGAATCAGGAGAGGCTGTGCAAGTCCTGGATCAGTGCCTAAATTCAGTAATGGACTAGATGAGGGCCAATAAACTGAAACTGAATCCTGGCAAGATGAAAGCCCTGTGGGTGAGCGGTTCCTAAGTCTGGGAGATAGGCTCATTGCCTGTTCTGGATGTGGTTGCACTCCCTTTGAAAGATCAGGTTCATAGTCTGGGGGTACTCCTAGATCCATCATTGTTGCTGGAGGCCCAAGTGGACATAGTGGCTCGGAGTGTCTTTTACCAGCTTCAGCTGGTTCGCCAGCTACGGCCTCTCCTGGATGGGGATCGCTTGACCACAGTGGAACAGGGACTAATAACCTCAAGACTGGATTACTGCAATGCACTCTATGTGGTGCTGCCCTTAAGGCTGCTCCACAAGCTGGAGCTACTGCAGAATGCAGCAGCTCGGCTGTTGTCAGGAGCTGCCCTGTTTCAGCATGCAACTCCTTTGCTGAAGGAACTGCACTGGCTGCCTATTCATTACTGGGCCAGGTTTAGGGTTTTAGTACTAGTGTACAAAGCCCTAAACAACATGGGACCAGGATACCTGAGTGAGCATCTTCTCCCTTACCAGCCTGCCTGGTCATTGAGGTCATCAGAGAGCATGTTCCTGATGGTTCCACATGGACCATGGCCCGATTGGAGTCCACCAGGAAAACAGCCTTCAGTGTCGTGACCCCCTTCCTATAGAATTCCCTGCCTTTGGAGGTCAGGCAGGCACCAACATTGTGTTGCTTTGGCGCCTCCTAAAAACATTATTTCAGGAAGCCCTCCTCAAGTGACTGGCCATGGTTTATCAAACCTGGTTTTATCATAATTCTGTCTCTTAAAACAATTTTAAATTATTTTAATATGGTGTTTTTATGCTTTATCCTGTCTGCTATTTACCACTCTGAGGTCTTTGGTTGTGGAGCGGTATACAAATGCTGTAAATAAATACATAAAATAAAATATAAATGAAATAAATAAGTTCATTCACCAAGTTTAAAATTGGAGGCCTTACCTCTACAGCTCGAAGTTGTACAGTTGCAGCTTTATATTCAGCCTCAAGTCTGTTCTTGTGGAACGTTGCTGTTGTATTCTGTAGAGCCAAGTTTGTTTTGTGTTCATTCAGGGTCACACAAGTCTACAGAACACAAATATTGTTCAGAAGAGTTTGCTAAAGAGAAGGGTGTCATTCTTCAAACTGGTGCAAATCCAGAGGCAATGCCTTTTCTGTCTGAGCAAACATTCTGTGGCTGGGGATCAATAAGGTCTACTTTCGTGGCATGATTTAAAACAGGTGAAGCTTATATTTTAAATGAAGAGTTTTGTACTATTTTGTGTGGGCAATCTGTTATAAGAGCATTTTATTAATGTAAAAAAATAGACAAAGACAAAAAGTACAAAGTTCATTTCACTCAAAATGCAGCCACACTAATGTTCAGAGGTCTCAGGTGTAGGCAAAATACAATGAGCATAACACATGTGTGAAAGTGTGCAAATCCCAGTCAGTTGTTCGAATAAACATGTTAAAAACATAACGTGTAAATATGTTTGCATAAAAGGTAATGTGGCTCTGAATCATTCTAAATCAGGAGGTTCTCCACTATTTACTGTTCTATCTTCATCCTTGAAGCCTAAGGACACTCAAAGGCGACTTTTCCAACTTGGGATAAGGATTCCAGTTACTATACTTCTCTTTGTATGCACGGAACTGTTGACTGTAACCTACTATAGTCTCCTTTGCCATACCAGACACTAGTGAACCTATAGAAGAGCCCCCATCTCTTTACACATAACACAGGAACTTAAGCCCTTCCTCTCCTGTGACCCTCAACCAGGCACTTCTATTTTTCTCACCCACATCTGCTGAGCTCATATAACTAAAACACAAGAGGGCCTAGCAGCAGTTCAGTCCACACCGAGCAGGCCCAAGCAACAGCAGCTTCCCTCCCTTAAAGCAATCAGCTAGATTGGAACAAATACTGAGAGATGCTCACTACCAACTGCACCATCACGATTTGTTGATACGTGCAGGAGACTTGCCAGATGCTTTCCCCCACACTGTTACTCAGTTGTTGCATCACGGAAATACCTCAAGTATGCTGACACTGGGGAAAATTTAGTGATTCTCTCTTTTAACATGTCTGTTGTGGTAACTAGAATGGTTTGGACTGTGACTGAGCAAGTGGCACGAATAGCACCTGTGACATCGCAAAGGAAAAGCAACAGAAGTGTTGCTCTTCCTCCCACCCACCTCAAAAGGTCCATGCCACTTTGTGACTTTTTAAACATGTCTTTAAAGGCAGAGCACTTCCCCTTTACACCATGGATACATGAGAGCACTCACAAAGCACTTTTAAGGAGCAAGCTTCAGTACAGCTACAGTTGCCTCCCATAGGAATGCCTTGCACATTTGTGAACTTTTTCCATTCCTCCCCTTCCCCACGGTGCATGTCTTTAGAAACGGTGCATTCCATTTCTCCAGTGTAGGAGTGCCAGTAGTAGGAAGGATGGAATCTCAGCAAAGGACAAAGCCAGCGTGTGCTATGAGCAACTGTGAAGCAAATTGTCCAGCAAGCCTGGAAGGTGAAGGCTCCTTCCTCTATCGAACCTTGGCTAGAGGACCTTTTGGACTTAGTATCAAAAGAAAAGGTGCACTTAACAGATGAGGGGGCTCCGGGTAATTTCAAAAAATCTGGGAGTCACTCCTTGCAGTTTATGAATCATAACAAGATACCATTATTTTAACCTGCCACGCTCTTCATGTTTTCTTAAGGATTCACCATCACCCTTTCAACACCCCTTGAGGCCGCTTTATTTCCCTTTTCCTTCTCCTCCTCATTGTCTTTATAGGTACAACTAACTGATTGTTCTTATCAGTACAGTGAAACATGTTATGCTGGGTGTGTGGTGGGAGTGGAAGGAGGTTATAAAGCCTGTTCTTGTTTTGTTGAAAAATCATAAAACTTTAAATAGCTATTAAAAGTGGGAAGGTGCTCACTTTCTCTCTCTCTGCAGCAATACTCTGTATTATAAAGCATTGGAATATCACACCATTGATGCTAGGCTGAGATCAGCACTAAGAATAGAATACAGTTTTGTCTGTTAATGGTTAACTGGAAAGGCACTGAGAATCCACTTTGGATTAAAAGCATTAGAAGAAACTCAGCTTTACAGTTAGGTGCCTTACAGTTAGTTACTTGGACCTTCGTCCAGGACTACTGATTCTTACTAGCTTGCCAGAACCACATCTCAAACTCCCTTGTTACACAGATCCAAGCGGGCAACATTTTTGCAGACTAGTAGAATTTTGGGAACATCTGCACGGTCATGATGCGGATACTGGAACCCTCAAGTTTAACAACAGCATCGATGGCAATCTGACTCCACTAATTTGAGATGAGTTCACATAATACTCATCACATTAAGACTAACATCACGTGATAACTCACATGTCACTGATCAAAAGCTTTCTTATCACCTAGTACCACTCAACACAATACTTCTAAAATGGAGGCAGTAATTGAGTGACAAGTTATTAAGAGCTGAGATTAAGAAATCAATACATGTAGCAATTAGCATTTAAATCAATGCCTTTTTCAAGAGGGAAGGGAAGGAGTGAAATAACAGTAACTCATCATAATTTGAACAATTTCATTATATGCAATAGTAACAGCAACCCTTAAGAAACGTGTGCTTACCTTTATCAGTTGCATACATTCTGTTACAAGTTTTACTTTCTGGGTGTTGATTTTTTTAATTTTAGCATTTACTTGCTCAGACTCTTCTTCCAGGTTGAGGGCATCTTGCTCCATGTGTCTTAAACTATGTAAGAAAGATGTATCGGCAATAGTTTGTGAATTATGAAATTCCCCCTTCAACACTAAAAAGGCTGGATTAATGAATATTTCTGAAACTAGAAGGCAGGATAGCTACTTTTTAAATAAAGGAAATTAGAATAAGCTGTGCAAGCCATCCTAGAGGCCCTAAAAGACTCTAAAGGGCTTGTTACTGTTAACAAATATCTAATTTTCAATAATGCATCTAGAAGAGATCTATCCTATCACCATTTCATTAGCAACTTGTATCTTGTTTGAAACTAATAAGCATAGGTTATCCCCCTAGACAATACAATAATGTTTTCATCATCATTACCTCAATTCCCCAAACTGAATTCAATTCACTTTTACCCATCCTTGGACTGTGTAATCACATCACACATTGCGCGCACAGACACACACTTCTTTAAAAAGGCAGCATCTTTTATTAACATAAAGGGTTTAATTATCTAGCCAAAGTTAAGCACTTTTAAATCCCACAGTCCTGGAAATAAATATGTGCAAGCAGAACTCTGTGCAATGGGGCTTCCCCACATCCTCCCCACAAGAGCCCCTGGAAAGCTGCTTCTGAGAGTCAAGTGAACTTCAGGAACAACACAGGATGACATGCAGGGGAAATTGGTGGAAATTAGGGGAGGGAACCTTGCATGAGCAGAAGTACCTCTGGGCTCACACAAGAGCACCTTTGGATCTACACCACTGATTTCAATGGGAAAGATTTAAGCAAGTATTTAACCCTCTCAGTTTAAACCAATGAGACTTGAAAGTGCTTAATGTTAACTGGATCCTGCCCAAAGGTAGCATCCTATTGTGCCTGTGCACTTGTGGGACCCATCACTTGTGCAACAGGGCTTTTGCATTTCTAAAAATAACCCAAAGAAGCACAAACGGGGCAGATCAGTGGAGTTCACAGAAGGGAGCTTTGCTGACCTGTCCCAATCCAGAAATGAGCATTTCCACTTTTTTTCCAGGGTCATTTTTAGAAATGCAAAAGCCCCGTTGCACAAGAGTTGGGTCCTGCGACCACAACAGAACCAGCAGAAATGGAGCAGCCTTGCTGGATACCACCCCAAGTATTTTTCCTCCGGGTATTTAAACACCCCCCTTCATGGATCACTGCCTTGTTGTGGCGAAGGGGCTTGCGTAACTCAGTGAAGCCATAAGCTATGCCGTGCAGGGCCACCCAAGACGGACAGGTCACGGCGGAGAGTTCTGACAAAATGTGGCCCCTTCATGGATCACTGCCTTGTTGTGGCGAAGGGGCTTGCGTAACTCAGTGAAGCCATAAGCTATGCCGTGCAGGGCCACCCAAGACGGACAGGTCACGGCGGAGAGTTCTGACAAAATGTGGTCCACTGGAGAAGGAAATGGCAACCCACTCCAGTATTCTTGCCAAGAAAACCCCATGGAACGTATCACAAGGCTAAAAGATATGACACCGGAAGATGAGCCCCTCAGGTTGGAAGGTGTCCAATATGCTACTGGGGAAGAGCAGAGGGTATTTCCAAGTAGCGCCAGAAAGAGTGAAGCGGCTGGGCCAAACCCGAAAGGACACTCAGCTGTGGATGTGTCTGGTGGTGAAAAGAAAATCCGATGCTGTAAAGAACAATATTGTTTAGGAACCTGGAATGTCAGATCAATGAATCAAGGTAAGCTGGAGGTGGTCAAACATGAGATGGCAAGATTGAACATCGACATCTTGGGAATCAGCGAACTAAAATGGACAGGCATGGGCGAATTTAATTCAGGTGACCATCATATCTACTACTGTGGGCAAGAAACCCTTAGAAGAAATGGAGTAGCACTCATAGTCAACAAAAGGGTGGGAAAAGCAGTACTGGGGTACAATCTTAAAAATGATAGAATGATCTCAGTACGAATCCAAGGCAAACCATTCAACATCACAGTAATTCAAGTCTATGCCCCAACCACTGAGGCCGAAGAAGCTGAGGTTGATTGGTTCTATGAAGACCTACAACACCTTCTAGAACTAACACCAAAAAAAGATGTCCTCTTCATCATAGGGGATTGGAATGCTAAAGTAGGAAGTCAAGAAATCACCGGGATAACAGGCAGGCATGGCCTTGGTGTACAAAATGAAGCAGGACAAAAGCTAATAGAGTTTTGCCAAGAGAACATGCTGATCATAGCAAACACTCTTTTCCAACAGCACAAGAGGCGACTCTACACATGGACGTCAGCAGATGGTCAATATCGAAATCAGATTGATTATGTCCTTTGCAGCCAAAGATGGAGAAGCTCCATACAGTCAGTAAAAACAAGACCTGGAGCTGACTGTGGCTCAGATCATGAGCTGCTTCTTGCAAAATTTCGGCTTAAATTGAAGAACGTCAGGAAAACCACTAAACCGTTCAGGTATGACCTAAATCATATCCCTGATGAATATACAGTGGAGGTGAGGAATAGATTGCAGGGATTAGACCTGATAGACAGAGTGCCTGAGGAACTATGGACGGAGGTCCGTAACATTGTTCAGGAGGCAGCAACGAAATCCATCCCAAAGAAAAAGAAATGCAAGAAAGCCAAGTGGCTGTCTGATGAGGCTTTACAAGTAGCTGAGGGAAGAAGGGAAGTGAAAAGCAAGGGAGAAAGGGGAAGATATACCCAACTGAATGCAGAGTTCCAGAGAACAGCAAGGAGAGACAAGAAGGCCTTCTTAAATGAACAATGCAAAGAAATCGAGGAAAACAACAGAATGGGATCTCTTCAAGAAAATTGGAGATCTCAAGGGAACGTTTTGTGCAAAGACGGGCATGATAAAGGACAAAGAAGGCAGGGACCTCACAGAAGCAGATGAGATTAAGAAGAGGTGGAAAGAATACACAGAAGAACTATACAGGAAAGATCTGAATGTCCCTGATAGCCATGATAGTGCGGTCACTGAACTTGAGCCGGACATCCTCGAGAGTGAAGTCAAGTGGGCCTTAGGAAGCATTAGTAACAACAAAGCTAGCGGAGATGACAGTATTCCAGCCGAGCTATTTAAAATCCTAAAAGATGATGCTGTTAAAGTGCTGCATTCAATATGCCAACAAATCTGGAACACTCAACAGTGGCCACAAGACTGGAAAAGGTCAGTTTACATTCCAATTCCAGAGAAGGGCAATGCCAAAGAGTGTTCAAACTACCGCACAATTGCGCTCATTTCACATCCCAGCAAGGTGATGCTCAAAATCCTACAAGCTAGGCTTCAGCAATATGCAAACCGAGAACTACCGGAAGTACAAGCTGGGTTTCGAAGAGGCAGAGGAACTAGAGATCAAATCGCCAACATTCGCTGCATCATGGAGAAAGCAAGAGAATTCCAGAAAAACGTCTATTTCTGCTTCATTGACTACGCTAAAGCCTTTGATTGTGTGGATCACAACAAACTCTGGCAAATTCTTACAGTGATGGGAGTACCAGACCACCTTACCTGTCTCCTGAGAAACCTGTACGAGGGTCAAGAAGCAACAGTAAGAACCAGACATGGAACAATCGAGTGGTTCAAAATTGGGAAAGGAGTACGACAAGGCTGCATATTGTCACCCTGCTTATTTAACTTATATGCAGAGTACATCATGAGAAATGCCGGGTTGGATGAATCAGAGGTCGGAATTAAGATTGCTGGGAGAATTATCAATAACCTCCGATATGCAGACGATACCACCCTAATGGCAGAAAGCGAAGAGGATCTCAAGAGCCTCTTGTTGAGGGTGAAAGAGGAGAGTGCAAAAGCTGGTTTGAAACTCAACATTCAAAAAACTAAGATCATGGCATCTGGCCCCATCACTTCCTGGCATATAGAAGGGGAAGAAATGGAAGCAGTGACAGATTTTACTTTCTTGGGCTCCAAGATCACCGCAGACGGTGACTGTAGCCATGAAATTAAAAGACGCTTGCTCCTTGGGAGGAAAGCTATGGCAAACCTAGATAGCATAGTAAGAAGCAGAGACATCACCTTGCCGACAAAGGTCCGTCTAATCAAAGCTATGGTTTTCCCAGTAGTAATGTATGGCTGTGAGAGCTGGACTATAAGGAAGGCTGAGCGCCGAAGAATTGATGCTTTCGAACTGTGGTGCTGGAGAAGACTCTTACGAGTCCCCTGGACTGCAAGGAGGTCAAATCAGTCCATCCTCAAGGAAATCAACCCTGAGTGCTCATTGGAAGGACAGATAATGAAGCTGAAGCTCCAATATTTTGGCCACCTAATGCGAAGAGAAAACTCCCTGGAAAAGACCCTGATGCTGGGAAAGACTGAAGGCAAAAGGAGAAGGGGACGGCAGAGGATGAGATGGCTAGATAGCATCACGGATGCAATGAATATGAACTTGAGCACGCTCCGGGAGTGAGCGCAGGACAGGAAGGCCTGGCGTGCTATGGTCCATGGGGTCACGAAGAGTCGGACACGACTGAACAACAACAAATTTAAACACCACCACACGTGTGATTTGGCAAGTACATGGGTTGTTTTCTGCAAGTTAATGTCCAACAGTTTCTAAAGGCACACACATGGACTTAAGTTTCTGCACATACTGTTCCTAACATTTTCCTCAACTTATATAATTTTTGTAAACAAAGCAATTTAATGAAATTGTAGATCAAGTATAAACAAGCAGTGTGGACAAACAATGCACCATACAATGGACATGCAAAGATAGTTCTTTGGTTGCCCCCAAATGACTGAAAGGTTTGTCTGTGCCATCAAAATATGTTAAAATATACCTTTCAGTCACATTTCCAAGCCATCTCTCTTCTCCCCCACTTCCCCACCCTGCTTCCCCTAACTATTAATGATCGTTGCAAGATTCTATAGTAGCTTCTATAACCTGCCACTGAAATCTAAGCAGCCAAACTAGAGCTGGGGGTGGAAGGAAATGCTGTAGCAAAGAGGCTGCAGTTTAGAGCAAAGGGAACCAAACTGCCCAGGCTGCCTGAAGCTGCTGAAAGGATGAAGCAGCTAAGGAGGAAGAACTGAAGGGAACTATGGAGTTAAAAGGCAAACATATCTGATTATGACCTAAATCAAATTATTTTTTAATTCGGTTTTGAAAAGCTTTCTTGTAAAACTTAGTCTTCCAATCTAGAAGGGGTTCAGATGATTGTACTACCACTGTATCAAAGCAACACTGAAAAAATGTGGTAGGCAATTATCACAGTATGAACATTTAGTTCCAGGGCTAAGAACTCATCTGAGCTGAAGCCCAAAATAAACAAGAGGGCGGGAAGTCAATGTTTTAAACCAGGCTAGCAAATCACTAATGCCTAATTTCAAACTAGATCTTGTGTCAACTATCTCAGTCAAAAGTTCACATTTCTCAGCAGAAGGAAAACCATTGTTAAATGGTTCCAAATCAATAAAGTATCAAGAAAATAAAACTCCTGATCCACTTTTGTCTCAGTTCCCTCAACATACACTTTTAAAATAATACACCAAAGAATATACTAAAATATTAGAAGGATTTTTTTTTTAAATGTATACCTCTCATATTTCATGCTAATTTTTGATTCCAACTGCTTCTTTTTGTTTTTTTGGTCCAAAAGCTCCTTTTTCTGTTTTCTTAATTCATTGTCTTTGTGGTCCAGACGTTGCTGACTCTCCAATAGTGCAGCCATACGAGAACCCAATGACTGCAACCGACTCTTAATTTTCTGAAGTAACGAGCACAGAAGAAAATCCCATTTTACAATGTTTTCAGTACAATCTTACTAAGGCTGCATGAGGACTTACTGCTATAAACCAATCCACCACTTCATGCTACTCCCATGTTGAACAGAGTAGCAATTTTGATAAAGAACAGAGATAGTTAAGCAAATTTGTCTTTAACAACTAGCCATAGGTTTTTCTGTTCTCTGCATATTTACTCAGAAGTAAGTCCCACTGAGTTCAATGGGACTCACTCGTTGGTGTGTATAGGATTGCAGCCTTAGGGCACGATCCTATCTGGATAGTCACCAGCCTCCAAAATCGGATGCTAGTAATTATCCTATGCAGGGCAGCTGGAGCACGGTGGGGATTTTTGCCTAGATGGGTGATTTCACCTGTCTAGGTGCAGCTCTGGGGAGGAGGAGGGAAAGGGCTCGGACACTAGATAGGAAGCTGAATAAAGCAGCTTGTGTGGTTTCCTCCCCCGCCCCCCAGGACTGTCTCCTTTCCTCTGTCTCCACATTCCATTTCCAAGCATGGGGACATAGCCAGTGCGGAGAGAAGCATGCCAGCTATGAGGGGGCGAGGAGTGCAGTTTCTGGGAACTGAGGTTAGAACCCTGGCTCCAGCCTCAGTTTCCAGAAACTGAACAATCCTATGGCCACTATAGACAGTGTCTATATGACACTATGGACAGTGTCTAGTGGCCACAGGATTGCTCTCTCCATCTATTAACTTACTGACCTGCTGAATTACCCTCCTGCATGAATAACTTCCCAGGCCACATGTCCGACCAGAAGCTTCAGCTGCCTGCCTGCTGAAAAACTCCTTTACATATATCCTTATCAATTAACCTTAAATATTCCTCAGGTATTCCAGATTCTCAGAAACCAAGCACTTAACAGTTAGTTAACTTATTAATGTATTTTAATATCAGAATACTCACAACACTGGAAAAATATTTTAGAACTAGCTTCATAACAGGTCTATGTACAGTGTTTCTTCATGCTGGGATTTAAGATCCTCAAGTGACAGCTGTCTTCAGAAACAAGGCTAATGGCAGTGAGGAACATGGCTGTTTCTGTGGTGGCACCTTCTCTGTGGAACTCTTTGCTCAGGGGAACTCATGGCCCGTTCACTGAGCTCATTCAGGAAGTTGGTTAAAACCTTCCTTTTCAGGGCATTTAGTTGAGTGACTAATGCAGCTGCTGTGGTTTATTTTTGCTCTTTTTATCAGTGATTTTCATGTGAGTTTTATAATACAAGTGTGAGCTGTCTTAGGAGACTTTCTGGCTGAATGGTGGATTAAAAACATTTTAAATAAATGGGCAGTGAGTTGGTCTTTAGCAAGCCACCAGCAGGGGCAGCGACTCACTCAACCACGTAAGTTGTTAATGTACGAGCACAATCTGCCAAAAATTATTTTCCTGGGGAAACAGAAGAAACTATTTTAGAAACAGGAAGTAAAGGTCTACTACTCCCAATTGCTTACAGCATTAATGAAAGGATCTTTAAGACAGTGCATAGCATCTTAAAGATCAGATGCCTATATTCTTGTGGTAGAGATACTTACAGCTTGATCCAAAACGTATTTATTTGCGTTTACTTTCAAGGAAGTGTGCTTAGAATTGTAGCCATACAAAATGGTAAATACTGTGTTAAATGGATATAAAATACCAGTCAAATTGCTGAAGCCAAAGACATTACAGAATTAATAACTCCTAACAGTTCAAATCATTGGCTATCTATTTTCCTGAAATGTCATCATAAAATCTGTTAACTGCTGCTTCTTTTATTTTTAATAATATGTTTAAAGCTGCATTTTAAATCCACCCTTTCCCAAGTTTTAGCTGCTTTATTTATTTCTCCTTTTAAAACTATTTTAAATTAGTGTTGCTGCTCTTTAGACAGAGGGCTCCAAGACTGGAGGGCTCCAAGACTCCGAGGCACCAACCTAATGCCCTGCCAGCCAGAGCTGTACAGGTCAGGAAGAGCAGCAGAGGCTTTAACAGCCTTGCTGCCATCCTGTAAACGTATTTTTAGCTAGACAGACCTCAAGCCTGCCTAGCCTGTTTACCTTCCTGGGAACAGGGCTGGGAATGGGGAGGCTTTTGGATCCTGCAGATCCTGGCCCCTCCTCCTCCCTCCCTTCCCACCCCTTTCCATCCTCCTTGGAAAGAGGAGCCACTGTGGACCTTGCCGCAACTGGTGGGAGGAGGGGAGGAAGGGGGAAGATCCACAATTGGATCTTCTCCACGCTTGCAGCTATGTCTGCGCGTGTGGAGGAGATCCTATGGTGCCTTAAACACTCTCTAGGAGCCATAGGATTGTTTTGCTTATGTGTTTTATTACCAGTTTTATTGTATTTTTAAAAATTATGTTGTTGTCCTGAAAGCTTCAGCTACATGGCAAACTCATAAATGGAAACAACAACAAGAACAACAAATCAACATACGTTCTTCTGATTTTCCAGTTTCCTTCTTTCTTCTGCAGCCACCGTGACAGTAAGGAACTGCGCTGGCCTCAGTGCTGAGTTACTAGAAACAGCTTGATTTGTGTACGGGGATACTTTTACCATATATCTTTCTTCTGCTGTGTAGATTTGTCT
The DNA here is from genome assembly GCF_057233095.1 of Heloderma suspectum. Lineage (NCBI taxonomy): Eukaryota > Metazoa > Chordata > Lepidosauria > Squamata > Helodermatidae > Heloderma > Heloderma suspectum. The sequence continues at coordinate 101,784,361 of NC_139459.1, forward strand.
AAGTCTGGTTTCCTTTATGACCTGAGCATGAAAGACAACACTACAATTATACAAAGTGATTCTGAAAGTAGAACATTTAAAGAATAGAGACTAAGTCATATTTTTAACAGCTAGAACACAGGTAGTAACAAAGTAAAAACAGTGTAAGTATCTATAGGTCCCAGAAACAGAGATTCCTTACCACCACAACTATACAGTAACCAGAGTGCTGAGGGAAGGGGAAAGAGAAACTTCCCAAGCCTTGCTCTTCCCCATTGGAATCCCCTTTCCTCCACTTTCCCACCATGTCTGTCTGACACTGTAAAAAAGAAAGGATGCTCTTTTCATTCATCCCTCCATTCAAATCCCATCCCAAGAAGGCTCTCCAGGCCTGCCTTTTAAAGCCTTTAGGTCAGGGGTGTTGAACCTCTTTCAGCCCGAGGGCCAAATTCCATTTCAGAGAAACTCTTGGGGGCCGCATTCCAATGGTGGGCGGGGCCTGAGGCAAAACAGGTCAGCCCAAAATACCAAAAATGCCTGCATATTTTAGCTTAAAGCTCTTACTGCCAGTAGCTAAGCCTCAGGAGAGATATTTCCACCTTTTTAAATGGAGAAAAAAATGCACAAAAGCTGGAAATGACCAAGCAATCGGTAGTTGGGGGAAAGGCAGCATGGCTTTCTGGGGACCCTGCAAACAACTGGATTTGGATCCTGGGCCTGAGGTTCTGCACTCCTGCCTTAGATGATCAGGAAAAACTCTGATAGCCTTTTGAGTTATGGGGAGCTGAATGTCATCTGAGTCAGAAAAGGAATTGGAGTCTTAACTGCTGCTGGTTTAACTTTTTTGTCTTCTGTTTTCTGTATGTCGAGTCTATTATAAGGTTTTAAGCAAGTTGCTTTTTAGATTGCTTTCTCTTTTTTTGACATGTTATTGTAAATCATTTTGAGAGCCCCAAGGTGAAGTAGATTATATAATTAAATACAACAACAACCAGTATCTATGAATATCCAATAATCAAGTATTAGTTATTTTCAGAATTACATGGTAGACTTCCTAAACACTACAGCTCTCTTCCCATATTTGAAAACATGCCTCACCCTTTCAATCATATTTCCGGTCTTGTCTGTTCCCACAGGGACCTCATGAATGCGATATTGAGAGCACAGGTAACTCATCACAGGTTGGGGAGCATCAAATAACTCTCGTAAGTAAGAAAAAAATCCATACCGGCTGTTGGAGGAAAGAGAGGCAGTTAGATACTTCCCCCTGCTCATGAAAATAATCTATCAATTCTCAAAACAAGGTGTCAACGCATAAAAATACATAAATATGGAATTGAGGGATCTTATCTGAATTGCAGTCCAAAGTTGAATTTATGCAGCACCAAAAGCCAAATGTTGCAAGTTTGCCACAGCTGGAGCTATACAAATAGTAAATGATTACTTAATCAATGAAGGGCACAATACTATGGGGATGCCTGTCAGCCTCCGAACGCAGAGGCTAAAGGGCATCCTATGCAGGGCAGGAGGGGTGCAGAGGAAACCATCACCGCCACGCTCCCCTTGCCCGGCATTTTCACTAGACGGGCGATTTTGCCCATCTACCTGGGGCTCTGCCAAGAAGAAGGAGGGGGGCTGGGGCAGCCCCAGTCTCCTCCCCTCCCCACCCAAATAATACCCTGTTTTCCTCCTCTCCAAGCTCACGTTTGTGAGCTTGGAGAGGTAGATGGCGCAGTTCTCTCTGCACTGGCTGCAAGGGGGAGGGGAGCTCAGGCTCCTGGGTCTGAGCGCTGTCTCTGGCCTCAGATCCAGGAATCCAAAATATCCTATGGCCCCCCCAGATTCTGTCTAGGGGCCACAGCATTGCTCCCTGAGATTGATTTACTAGTCAGAGGCTCTATTTATCAAGCAGAAGGAGACAACATTTGCTGCTCTTCCCTACTTTCAAAACAATGCAACAGCAGAAAACAAGAAGGAATGGGATTCTTGGAACATCCGCAGGCAGTGAGTAAGGAAGTTGTCAGGGAGCTGTTAACAGCTGCAATAACTCTCTTCCCTCCTTGAACACTGTCCAGTCTAAAAACCTTTGGAAGACACTGCTATCAACGAAGTTTACCAGTACAACTAACCAGGAAAGCTAGAACCCTAGAGAAAGGATTTTCAAATATCAGGTTGTTATTCAGGGTGAAAACAGCCAGTTGATCTACTGCACAATCACTTTCACACAGTAACGTATGTCCATTCATATAATGTAATGGAAAGAAGGGCCACGGTTGTAGGAACCGATAAGAAATTAGCAAACAAGCACACAACTGTAAGAGGGTCAAGTTATACTAATATATTATTGTAACAACATAGAAACACACACAATTAACGTAGTGAGTGTTAATAACCTATTTAGAAATGAATTGTTGTAAGAACAATTAAATTTTACATATGAAAACCATGTGAATACAATTGTACATATACTGGTAGATAACAGAAGCATTTATATCACAGGTATATACAACATATTATATTAGTTTGTCCAGAGGATCTTAAAGTCCATTCAAAAAGTCTTACAGGAATCCGGTGTAATCCTGTTTCACATATGAATTGCTTCTTCAGATAAATAACTGTAAAGATATTAAGATTATAAGGTCTATACTCATACACACACACACACACGTGTGTGTGTACATGTATATGCACATATGCATACACACATATAATTATTTTTATATTCACATCAGTTGTCAGTTATTATAATATGTACATGTACAAAAACATTTCAAGTAAGCACAAATGTTATCTTTAAAAATTGTTACCATAATATTATCAAAAATTATTTGCATGAAAACGGGGCTGTACTTTACAAACACTCACTACATTATTGTGTCTGTTTCCATACGGTTACAATATTATATTAGTATAACTCGACATTCATATAACGTGACATTTTAAGATAAGTAGTTTAGCACTTACTGTAGTTCTTCAATTGGTTTGGAAGGTCGGTTTTCAGCACACGACTCATTAGGTGCACACACAGCATTCACTTTTAGTTTCTGATTATCACGTATCTAACCAAGATTACGCAAATAGAGAGAGAATGAAATTATTACAGTGCATTGTAGAATCAGTCTTTGGTTGTTCATAAATCACAAAGGAGAATGTCTGTGTAGAATGATAATACCTATGTGTAAAGACAGCCTCAGAGGCTATGATTCCTTTCACAGCTTTTTCAAGTGGTAGTAGGAGTAACAAAAGAGGGTATTTTAGAACTAACACCATTTCTGCACCCATCTGCATCTATTAAAGACAGGGTCAAGATGTGCCTCACTTACCATTTTTGAGTTATCTACACCCTGTTTATTTAAAAGCAAAATGAGTTTTCTGACCTGAAGGCAGCAGCCTAGGAACTGTTAACTTTGTATCAGAAGAATAAGGAAACTGACACTGCAATCCTATGTTTGTCTATTCAAAAGTAAGCCACATTGAGTTCAATGGGACTTTCACCCAGATAAATATGAATAGGATTACAGCCTGAATAATCATATATTTACCTTTAAGAGGTAACAATTGAATAGGTTCCCCCCCCACCCCTTGGTGAACAAGGTAATTTCTAAAAGATAAATATTTCAAGCACTTCTCTTAGTTGGGAGTGGGGGGTGGGGTGGGGAATGCATCTGAGAAAAGAAAAATTAGCAGCTCTCCACAATTCTTTCATGCTGCAGTCATGACAATAAAGAGACACAACGTTGGCAAAAGAACAGCCTACTTATTAGGGGACTCCTACACAAAACAATTTTTAATCATACAAGTCCTTGCCTCTCTTAGAAACATTTCCATATCTTCTTTGATTTCAAAGACAAAGGACCTCATGTCGTTGGACGAAATGTGATTTTCTACATATTTAGCATGGTTATGATCTTTCATATTGATCTGTGGAGAAAGAACACATCAGCAATTACAAAAGGAAGCTGAAATTCATAAAAAAAATTACAATGTAAAATTTACTTGAAGGTTAAGGAACCATACTGAATATAGTCAGAAAATACTTGGCTCTTAAAGGAAAGGTGAGTACTATTTCTAAATGAAGATAAACATAGACATTAGACTAATTAAAATAATTGGTTTAAAATGCCTGGATGTTGAAAATATGAGGCAGGAAGTACTGAATATTATATAATCTTGTATTCGCATATTCATGTTTGTATGTACATACTTGCCCTATGAATCTGGTTTCATTTTTGGCAAGATATAATTGTAATATAATTTTTATTAATAAAATATAAATTAAAAATCTGGCTTACATTAAATGTTTATAAAGAAATGAAATACAATTTGACCCATTGTTTACAATGGTGTAAAACTTACTAGATTCTAACAAACTATTATTACAGAGGTGTCTTAATTCATAGCTTGCACTGCAGCCCTGTTATGTATCCTTGTGTCATGGGACAGATTATCTTTATACAGCTTCTTCCTGATGTGCTCAGATAACATGAAAATCCCAGGTCATGTGGGAAGAAGCCCGCACAAAAGAATTTTCCCTACAATAATGTCAACCCAGATTTTGGAAACAGAACATAAGCTGCATTCTTGCATTACCTGAGCAACACAGGAAAGAGACATACTACGGACAGTACCCGTGAGGCAAAAGTAATGTGAAAAGAGAGCCTGAGTTTGTGAATAATTTATGGCATACCTCAAATATAATCTATGTGATAGATGACAGTTATGTTGTCAACATTACAGAAGAATAATTATTTGTTCCTGAATACTCAACAAACTATACAGCTCTTGCTTGATGGATCTGGAGGCAACCCACAATACCCTAGAAGCAGGAAGCCAACTTGGGAAGCCATCCTAAAACAACCATGTATTCCCATGAACTTCTATCCCAACAAGGGTTGCTTTGAACAGTGCACATAACGGAAACCTCATTTGGATTAACCACGGCTGAATGAGACAACTACAGGTCCTCCAATCAGGATATGCTTTTGATTAAGTTGGCCTAATAATCACCATGTAATCTCAAAACTAAATGGTCTCAAAAACATAAACACATCTCACTTTTAATTTTGATGTAATGGCATTTTTTACATTCTCAGAGACAGCATGAAATAACCACTCAAAAGAAGTGATTACATTTAGTTATCTGATCCAGAATTAGCTGCAGAAATGAACACAGCTTCACATGCTATGTTTTAGTGCTATGAGGTAGCTTTCATTTCACCTCAGGCGGCAACACTTTTCTGGAAGGCTCCTAAATCTCAGTGATGGCAAGGATGGGGGGGGGGGAACAGTCTTCTTACCGAAACAGCCCACCAAGAGAGAGTTACTGAACTCTCTTTGCTACTTCACAGTATGTATGTAATACATCATCTTCAAAATACAAAGGCTTCGGATAAAATAGTATTCTGTAGTTTTTTTAGTTACAGTTGCATGAGGCAAAATTACACCCACACAGCCAACTCAAGACATCAAGGTACATGCATGCTAAGTTTGATTGCTCTTGTTAAAACAATAGATTATTTAAGAAAGGCTTAAAAATAGGGTTATAGCAGAAGTGTCATTTAAATTTTAGTGTTGACTAAGTTACGCAATATTAAAACGAATCAGCTTACTGCAAGCATCATAGGGTCACAAACACATCCTTTAAACCGGTTTCTGTTCTGTCTTAGCCACAAAAGAGCATTGTGTGTGTCTCGGTATCTCCCTTTCAGCTTCTCTTCCTTCATATTCATCATATTTTCAAATTGCACAATACGAGCAGCTACCTCTGTAATTTTGAGACAGCTTTAAAAGTCAAGTTTATTGTATTTCATTATCACAACAACAGGCACTACTTAGTCACTAGAGTGATGAGATGTCTCGGATGAAATGCTTATAAGGGGACCCATATACTTTTCACTCTCTTCCAACAGGGGGTGATCTTAGCAAGCAGTTGACTGATAAATGGAGATGGAATTTTTGGGAAAGGGACCGGCCTCAGTTTCCCCCCTGCATCAGCACAGGAAGACAAGTTTCTTTCATTCTAAGGAGGTAGGTCCTATAGCAATAGCCATTCTGCTCACCAGCACCAACCTCTGTGCTAGCAGAAATCCTAACTAGAGACTTAGGCCAGGATTCAAAGGGCTATACAGAGAGGTTCACATGCTTGAAGGGGGCTTCAGAGCCCCTTCCCAAAAGCTATCCTTAGACACCTGACAAACTATTCCCCAAATCTGGAAGAACTTCAGGAACAGCATGAGAATATAACATGAGGAGATGTGATCTGAGAAAAATATTAGGGAAATCCTAATAGGTGGAAGTGCTTGGCTACACCGAAGGCCAAGAACAAAAGAGCCCCTTAGGAGCTATGTAATACACAGGCTGAAATGGACTCAGTGGGGCTATTCACACAACATGCTAACCCACACTCATACCTTTAAGCTGAGGGATATGGGCTGGGTTGTCAGCTATTAAATTCCTGTGTAACTGCAAGTAGTATTAGCGGCAACTACACAATTATGGCCATTTACCTTTTTCATCATTCAGCAAGTTGTTCTTTTCTCTGTCCAGCTCCTTTAAATCACCTTCAATAATTGCTTTCTCTTCCATCAACTGTCTAAGATCAGCATTAACAGAATCCAGTTGAGGATGAATATTTTCAGAATTGTCTGTATTTCTTAGCTCATTAGTCAAATCTTCTATAATTTTCCGAGTGTTCTCTACTCTTTTCTGGCGATCCACTTCTGTGTCAATTTTCATATTCAAAGCTAGTTTAGCGTCCTCAATCTAAGAAAAAACACAGAAACATTTTCAAGCACGCCAATAACAAAGTAAGTTCCCAGTACAAATCAGCAAGGACAACAGCAAGTTAATAATATTCTAGCTAAGATATAATCCCAAATAAAAGGTTTGGGTTATCTAAATACAATCACCATAATTCTCTCCAGTACCAAACTTGGTTGACCCACTATCAGTTTGAAAGCAAAATAGAGACCACCACTACCCCAAATTAAACTGGCTTGCATTATTGATTCTGGGAACTGATGCAGCCAAAACTTTCAAAGGAAATATTACCTGTTCTTTTCAATTCTGAGGTGCTTGCCTGTGTGTCTAAATAGTTTTTAGACAGACAGGCCTTTTTATATTTAAAGTGCTATAAAAGCAAATTACCCTATTGATTGTGAATAATTACCTGGAATATATGCCAAGATCAAGGAAGTTAAAAATGCAAGCTTCATTATCACAGAATCCTCAAGATTTGCATTTACAAAATTTGTGGAAAAAAACTGAATGCCATTCCGAGAAAATTAATATATAAACCCACAAAATCAACACAAGCAGAAAGAAGAGGAATGGATTTACATTTCCAAGACTGAAGCCGGAGCTAAGGTTAAGGCAAAAAAAGGCTTACTTGTTTGTCTTTTTTCTCCAAAGCATCCTGTTGCTGTTTGCATTTCTGAGATGTTTCATTGATAGCTGCAGCCTATATACCAAGAGAATTTTTTAAAAAGAAATTAGCTCTAATTATAGATTTTCCCAACAAAATATGTTAAAGAATCACAGCCAGCATGGACATACTACTTTTCTACTATACATGGACTGAACTGCATATAGTATTTCTACTTGATAGCAACGATATCTGGAGAACAATAGAGAGCCAGTGTGGTGTAATGGCTAGAGTGCTGGACAGGGACTAGGGACACCTGGGGTAAAATCCAAGGTAAGTCCAACCATTGAAATGACTGAGACTTATTATAGTTAGTCATGATTAGCTTAAGTTCCATTAATTTCAATTGGTCTACTCTAAGGAGGACTTAAATCGGATTTAGCCCTGGGTTCTAGTTCCCACTCAACTATGAAGCTCACTGGGTGGCTTTGGGCCAGTCACTGCCTCTCAGCCTAACCTACCTCACAGGGTTGATGTGGGATAAAATGAAGGGGGATCATGTAAGCCGCCTTGGACTGCTTGGAGGAAAGGCAGGATAGAAGTGTGGCAAATAAATAAACAAACAGGTGTCTCTTGATATAAGAGTTCATAAGGTTGCAATTTGAATAGCTACAACCTCATGGAAGCATCTCATTAGATTCAAGATAAATTATAGAATTGGAAGGTGCCTCAGAGAGCATCTAGCCCAACCCCATGCTCAATGCTGGATACATTTATGAATATATCTATTCTGGTACCTCAGTTAAACCTCACTAGAATCAGAAAGGGTTCTTGTTTTCTTCACAAATATTACTGGGAGAGAGCTTTCCTTCCTTCCTTGGGACATCATTGACTACCTCAACTAGAGTCAATAGGCCAGTTCCCATGACATCCCATCGAGTGTTAATCTAACTTTGAGGAGCTGTCCCATGTGACGGCCACCATTATAAATAAGGAACCCCCAACTGGGGTGGTCCTGTCATGCAAACCCGGCCATTATTTGAGGGTTCCTTATTACTTAGTACAACATGCTGGCTGGGTTCACAGGACATGACACTCACTGGTCGGGGGTTGCATATTCATAATGATATCTGGCACGCACCTCAGCTCCTCAAGGGTAAATTAACCCTCAATGGGCTGTCGTGTCATGCGAACCAGGTCAGAATGTTGGAAGTGGGTCAATGAAACCGAAAACACTTCCTCAGAAAGAATAGTGTATGAGGCTTGCTCATGTTTGTTAGGGGCTCTGGGGCTTGAACCAAGACCCTGAGCTGGAGAACACACCCTCGGATCTAAATGCCAATAAAGCTAACCATGGCCACAGCCTGGCAAGATCCGAGTACTTAATTTGGGTCCCAGAAATTGTTCCTCAGGTGACGTTAGTGAGTGTTCCAGGACATCCTTCCATAGTGCACTACCTTTTACACTGTAGCTTGGATTGTGTGGGATGAAATGGAGGCTGGCAGGCTGATGGCCCGGAAGTTGGACTACATAAAACTTTTCATTCTACAATTCTAATATAAAAATTCCTTTCTAACTCCCTGTTCATTAAAACAGCTTCCATTTTAAATTTCATACATCTTAGGCTACAATCCTAAACTCTTGTATGTGCAGTAATCATATTGACTTCTGAGACTTACAAGCTAAGCAACACCATGAATCTAAAATACATACCTTCTCTTTGATTTTGGTATCCAAACATGCACACTGCTTCTCAACCTCTTGGATCTGATGTGTCATGGGAGACTGTGTTTCTTTTAATGCTCTTAATTCCTCCTTCTGACGATCTCGACTTTGTTTCACTGTTTCATATTGCTTACGGACTTCTTCATATACCTAGCAAGGAATACAAGCAAACGGATGAATGGTATTGCACCTCTTTGTTCAACAGACCAAAAAGGTTGTCTCCTATTGCTACATTGCTGACACTTTAGAATCATAGGAGTTGGATGTGGCCATTTAGGCTGTTGAGTCCAACCCCCTGGTTAGTGCAGGAATCCAATTTAAACCATCCCTGACAGATGGCTGTTCAGTCTTTGCTTGACTATCTCCAACAACAGAGAACCCACCACCTCTCTAGGCAGTTGATTCTCTTGTCTGACTGCTCTGTTAGAAAGTGTTTCCTGTAGTTCGATCAAAATCTGTCTTCCTAAAACTTAAGTCCATTATTTTGTGTTGTACAGGGTGTCCTACATTCTGCATGACAACCATTTAGGTATTTGAAAAGTGCTAACATATCCCCCCACACTCCTCAGCATTCTTCCCAAGGCTATATACCAGTTCCTTCAATCTTTCCTCAGAGGACTTAGTTTCTAGTCCCCTGATTATCTTTGTTGCCTTTCTCTGAACACATTCCAATTTATCTGAATCCTTTTTAAAGTCTGGTGCCAAGAACTGGACACAGAATTCAAAGTGAGGTCTGACCATGGCAGAGCAGAGTGGAACTATTATTTCTCCTGAATTTGGAACTAAATGTCTATTGATGCAATCTAAAATTGCATTTGCCTGTTTTGCAGCCACTTCATACCGCTCATTCATATTCAACTTGAATGAAAAAGGTCATTTTTAGATGAATGACAGGTAATAGTTTCAGGTAACTACTCCGACATTGGTCAATCTATGTTTGAGGAGGGATTGGTCTAACTAGACATTACTTGGCAAAAGAAGAAAAGGCACTAATATTAACAGTAGGTTTATTTGAATTTCTATTCTGACTTCTACTAGAACTGAAAGAGGATCACAATGTTTATAAAAATACATCAGCAAAATTAGGGATGATGGAGGAATCCTTCAAGAGGGATGGAGCTCACCAAGCTCCACCCCCACCCCCCCGGACTTCAGTTTCACCCCCTAGACTTTGTCTTGCTTCCCCATGAGCTGGCCCAACTCGATTACATTGAGCTGGGCCAGCTCACCGATCTGCAAGAGTTTTTTTTCCTCATAAATAAGAAGTTGTGAAAATTGCAGCTGCAATTTGTGTAATTTGCACAAATTATGCAAATTACGGATCAAATTTCTGCAAATTAAGCAAATTACGGGTGGAATTTGCACAAATTGCACCTGCAATTTGTGCAACTTTCTATTTAAAGAAAAAACCTGAAAAAAGTTCCCAGGTTTTGGGAAACACCCATGGCTTGGCTTGCGAATGCAAGCTGAGCCAGGCAAGGCAGGGGGAATTCCTTGGGCCAAAAAAGGGCTGGATTTGCAAACATCAGACATCCCTACCAGAAATACGCTTTTCTAGTCTTTAACTTTTGCTACACTTTGTTCTCTTTATAGGACAAACCTATCTCTCCCATTATTGTGGGTCACAGCTACAGCCCTAATTGTACAATGGCAGGAGAGTATGTCAAGTCACATAACAGCACAGCCAAGAGATACTATGTTTGGAATGTGATACCTATACAATTGTTTTATGTTAACCTGGAGTCATTTTGGAAAGCATCAGCTTTATTTCTAGCTAGGACTTTAAAGGGGTCTGTTGGACCTTAACAGCAGATCAATACTATAAAAAAAGAAAGTGTGTAAAGGTTAAGATCCTGTAGCTAATCAGGTGTTTTTGGAAAACTTCTGTAAAACATTGGGCTCCCACACACATAGACACCCCTAATGCTCAGCTATGTCTCCCTAAACAGGCACACCTCAGTTTGTGAAACATGGAATCAGCCAAATCTTTCAATTAGGTGTGGGCAACTTAAGGCCGTCCAGATGGTTTGGCCTCCATCTCCCATGATCCCTTACTATTGGCTATGTTAGCTAGGGCTGATGGGAGTTGTAGGCCAAAACATCTGGAGAGCCACAAGTTGTCCATCCCTGCTTTAAAATAATACAGCAATGTTAAACATTCTGAGGTCCACACATTTTTGAGTGTTCAAAATATCTGAAGTGAGCTCAGCAAGAGACTGGAAGTTCTTTCATGAGAATTAAAAATAATCCAGTAGCACCAGGGTCCTACCACCTGGATTAGTCTATTTTATGCCTACTACAGAAAGGAATCACTTCTATTTTGCAATATGTATCTGTCAAGAACATAGCTTAGAAATCAGTATTTGCCAAATCTCCAAAGAACACCATGGGAGCTGCTGAGGAACCAAATCCAACCTCCATGTCGAAAACCCCCACTCTCCCTGTCTTTGTGAAGGGGCTCAGGTTGCCCACCACTAACCCAACAAGTGAGGCAATTCACTGTCATAGAATGGATTAGAAATGATTTGGCCTACAGCACCTATCAGCCCTAGCCAGCATAGCCAATGGTGAGGGATGATGAGAGCTGTAAGCCAAAACATCTGGACAGCTACAAATATTTTGCAGCTCTTGTATGACAAGCTGAACTTAACCAATGACCAATGCATTCATTACCTTCTTTGATTTATTGACCAATTTGAATTCTTATCCCACTCTATCAGAAGGTCTCTGGGCTACAGTATATTAAAGTACAATCAAACCTCTGTGCCAAGAAAAGCTGCATATATAATGGAAATAGAGAAAGTATTAATTTCTCCTTTTTTCCTATCTATTATTAATTGGTCCATTTCTATGCCAGATTAGAACCTACTACACCAAAAATCCAGTTGATTAGTTGGGGGTCCATCTTCAACATTCAGTTCTAGGAAAAACATTCTATGGTCTGGCATATACGATTTTCTCTTTTTGTCCAGCACACGTGTTGTTATTGTTACATCACTTTTATGTTGGACCAGCTTCTACACTCAAGTACATTTGTTATATTAAATTTTGTTTCTTTTTAAAGGCACATTTCCAAAAGTCTTTTTAAAAATTAAGAACTTACCACCCAGGGCCGTTTTTTCTCAAGCATTGCAATTAAATCTAGATGGCGCTTATGTTCATGATATCGCTCCACATCCTGCTTATACCTTTCATTCTTTTGCTTCATTTTCTCTAGGTTGTTATTTTTCTCTGTCCACGACTTCTGTTAGAATATATATTTTAAGATATTAACTTGGCTGAATTAACAGAATTAAGTATCACTTTGTAATTGCTCCATGCCATATTTGCAACTCAAATCAGCACGTAAGTAGGATTTCTGTCATAGTACGCTGCTCCTTCTCAAATTTCAAATGGACCTTATTCTGCAGAGTGCAAGTAGAAAAAAGGAACTGAAGGTCTGGTTCAATACAACATATAATTTAGGCAAGAAAACTTAGTCACAATGAGAAATTTTGTATTTCACTTTAAATCCTCCCAATCCTTGCAAGTGGGAGAGTTAACAGGATAGCAGATACTATATGGCAATATTTAACCAATAATATCCTGTACCAGGGATCTCCTATAGTTATTGCTGAACGTTTAAACTACACATTTCCTTTTCCCTATATAGCAGAGCTGGGCAACATGTGGCTCTCAGTCCAATTTCGGGACTCTCTCTACATGAGACCAGTGGAGGCCTCTGACAAGAGCCAGTCCTCCCTTCGCTTGCAGTCCACTGAGCAGGAAGGAAAAGGGAGAGAGAGAAAAGGGAATGACAGAAGGGGAGAGAGAGAGAGAGAGAGAGAGAGAATAGGTGACCCACCCACTTTTGGCTCTGGCCCTGCCTACTGCTGATAGATACCCCATGACAAATTACCCATAAGGAAACGGAGCCCTAGACAGAAAAACATTTGCCCACCCCTGCCATATAGTGTAGTGAAATGAGCTAGCTGATAAACAGGCACTGCAGATGTAACACTGCAGATGGGACGTTCTTACTCACAGTTAAGAGACCTGGAGTGGGTCACAGGACCATGCATTCCTTCCCTCTCGACTTCAGACCAAATCCCCACTCCCTATCTTAACAATGGTTAACCATTATATGAACACTTATGTTAACATGGTTAAGGTTAGCCAGGATTTCCACTTGACAGGATTTGAAACCAGAGCAACCTGAACCATGATTAACAATGGAACCAATGTAACTCCTAGTATGTAATTTATTTATATGAAATGTCATTACCCTACTTTTCCTTAGGAAAGGAAGTCCAAAGTTGCCAACAATCAGTACAACACAATATTTTATTTTATATGCAATAAAGTATATATTTAAATAAAGCAGCTTATTACCATACCAAATTCAGGATGGCAAATCTAATATAAAACAGTATTTCAGTGGCATGAATAATTAACAAATATCACATCTAACTAACTTTGCCAATAATATATCTCTGTCCTCAGCCAGAAGAACTGGGGCCACCAGGAGGCTGCACCCCCTGCCTCCCAGAAGAACAACATGGCAAAGGGAAGACCAAACTGGCCCCATCCAGAAGCCAGAGAAGGAGCAGCTGCTCCAATGCTTGCTCTCCTTCTCCTCCTCCTCCTCCTCCTCCGCCTCCATCCCCATTTCTTTTTCCTCTTGTATTGTGTCTATTAGATTGTAAGCCTGCAGGTATGACTGTCTTATCTTTTAAGACCTGTACAGTGCTTAGAAAATTTTAGGTGCTTTGTAAACGATAAGTTATAACAACACTAAGATCAAACTCCGAGTAGAATCAAAATAATGTATTAAAAATAAAGGAAGTTCTCCCACAGAGGCACCAATAGGGGAGTAGGAGATTGTAGGGGTATTCAGACAATCATTGGTGGGGGAAGGGAGGAGCTATCATGGCTTCTCCCCCCACCCCCGCAGGTGCCATGTGCTTGACCTTCATTTGCATAATTCCCACAAAGCAGCGTGGGTTGGCATGTCATCTGGGGCGCAGTGCAGCCAGGGTGGCTTCATATCCACCTTACAACCCCTACTGCAAGTCATGGGTTGTAGGGTGGGTATGAAGCCACCCCTGCCATGCCATACGCTGCGTTTGGATGACATGGCAACCACGCTGCAGCGCGAGTAATCATGCAAATTACAATTGCATGCACGACACACATGGGGGTGGGGGGAGAAGCCACGATAGCTTCTTTTCCCCCCATGACCGTCCAAACCCAGGCTATGACTGGGTTCACAAAACACAACTACCCATCATGGGTAACAAGCCACAGCAGGTTTTTGTGTCGTCTGAGCACGAACCACTTCCCACACGGTGGCTTGTTTGTGGGCAACAAGCCACCCTGACAACCCATGGCTTATTCTAGGGGTTGTTCTGCTCACGCTGGGTTGGCATGTTGTTCGAACATGGGGCAGCCAACTCACTGTGGGTTGCAGGAAGCAGCAAGAGCCCCTGCGCTCTTGGCGATCACACCTGCCCATGCTGCCTCAAGCCTACCTCACCAGTGACTGCCCCTGCAATGATGCCCAAAGGGCACTTTGGAGGGGCACTTACTCATTTGCCAACCCCTTTTAAAAAAGCTTTCAAACCTCAACATTTGCGTAAATGAGGCTGGAAAATAATTTTTTTTTAAAATTGGTCCTGGAAATGCGCGTGAATGTGTTCCTGATTTTCAAAATTATTTTCCCGTTTTTTCACAGTTGTGAAAGTGCGCACTTATGGCTGCCAAACTATATATAGCCTTGGCTTGTCTATCGCCTTGTCCGTTTTAGCCGTCAATGTGAACAAAGTGTACTAGGAAACGCAGAAGGTAATTGACAAGACAGAATTGCATATAGGCTAGTTTGACAGCCTTTGACAGCTGACAGGATGTGGAGCGAGGGGACAGGATCAACCCCTTAGCAAAGACCTGGGCCAGGGGTGGGGGCTTCCACTCCACACCTCCCCAAATCTCCAGCAAGTTATTTTAACAGTGATCTAGGGTCCACCCCACGAGCAAGTGAATGAGCTCCCTCCCTGCTGTCCTTCCACTGGCAAACAAAGACCTTTTTATTCAAGCAGGCCTTTGGTATGTGGATCTGTTGGCATGGATGCTGTTTTTATTCTGTTGTTGTGTTTTTAATGTTGTTGTTATTGTTCAGTCGTTAAGTCATGTCCGACTCTTCGTGACCCCATGGACCATAGCACGCCAGGCCTTCCTGTCCTGTTTTTAATGTACTTGTTCTTAGTATTGTTTTAGGGAGCAATCCTATAACTGCTAGTCAGCGGCTAGACAGCCATAGGATATGTGGGTTTCTGGGAACCAACCTCCCCCACTTTAACGCTACCACGTTGGCAGCGCAGAACAGCCCCATGCTCAGAAGAGGAGCATGGAGCGGCCAAAAAGGGGCATTCCGGGAGGTGTCCCAGGGCAGGAAAGGCGGAAGTGCTGGTACGACACATCCTATGTGTCATCCGGCAGCCTCCTCCCCCGCTCTGCCTTCCTGTGGCTACACAGCCGCAATTGGCTGTCTAGCCACAAACACAGGACAGGAGAAGTGCGGAGAGAATGATCCCCTATGTGCTTCTCCTGCCCTGCATTGGACAGGCAGTCACCTCCAAGTTCAGAGACGGCTGCCTATCCCCATACGATTGCACCCTTAATCAAGTTTTATTTTTTATTGTAAGCCGCCTTGAGTGCCTTTTTTCTTGGTAGAAAGAAAAATGCCTAAGATACAGGAAAGGGGGACAGATGAAAACCAAAAAAAGAGAGAGTGAGGAGATATAAGACCCATGGTAAGTAAAAAATAAATCAGAGGAGCAAGAAATGAAAAAAGTCAGAATGCCAAGGTCATATTTGTTTTCCAGTCTTTTGAATTATCAGCCCAGTCTAAAATAGCACAGCTGCTCTGACTGAAGTCAGAAAACATTATCCCTAATTTAACGAAGAAGCTTCTGTTGGCACACTGTCCTCCTAGAACTGAAAATCTGTTACACAGTAATTTCAAAAACAGGAAAAGACTAAGAAAATCTTTCCCATACACAACAGCCACTTACCTCAAGCTCTCGCTCTCTGTGTCTGAAGTTTTTTAGTTCACAGTGAAATTTGTACATTTCTGGAGGACCAATTGATTTCTCTGTGGCTTCAAGTAGTTCAATCTTAGATAATTTTGCAAATTCCCCAACTTTGTCCTGCAAAGCAAGACACAAAATATTTGAGAACTTTGTGTACAAAAAGGTGTTCAAGCAATACTCTTTATAACAAACATTCAGACTTTAAAATAATGTAAAGATCCAGTACATTAGTTCTAAAGCTTCCTAATTATAAGGAGTATAATCCCACACTCATGGAGCATAGGCTGTGAAGCAGCTTCTATAGCCTCTAGAACAACCTTCCCCTCCCTCACCAGATGTCTCCACGTGTGAGCAAACAGTGACTCAGGCAGGGCCTTTCAGCCACAGACAAACTTTTCCACATCTTACTAGCACCAAGCATCCTGTTGCCAACTCTTCTCCATGCAACAATTCTTCCTCTGCTGGGAGTAACCAGTGCACTAGAACCTGGAGAAAAGCTGGCAATAGGCTGCTGACAGTGAGACACAAAACAGCTTCGGCTGGTACTGAATGGACTTGCTGGGTCTCACTGCGTTCAGAAGAGGAGCAACACATCACACACAGACAGCATGCTCAGGAGGGAGAGTTAAACAACAGGGCTCTATGGGAGTCACTTCACACCCTTCATGGAGTACAGGGTTGTACCCAAGGTGTTTGTCCCGCACAATTTCAAAGAGGAATTCCTGAGGGAATAGAGCCTGTCTTTGAGCTGTACTGCTCCCAAGAAGTAGACACACAATACAAGTCTAAATGTTTGGGTTAATTCTGATAGGTGAAGTGGCATTATACAAAGCTGTTCTATTGCATCATATGTCACCTATTTCCTTGCACTGGATTTCTCACACTCATTTTGCTCTCCCATTGAACTGTTACATTCCCATAATATGTCATTCTTTAGAACAGGGGTGGGCAACTTCCCTTGTGCCAAGGGCTGCATTGGGTGTTGGGCAGGTGGCTCGGAGCTGCACAACCATGCGTGCATGCACACAGAAACACACCAATCCTAGTGCAGATCACTGGGGAGGGGTGGGGCACTTTAACAAGGATATAGAGTAGAATTTCTGGGACAGGGGCAATGCTAAAGCTTCCCCACACCCCACCCTTCATTGCAGCGATACTGCTGAAGATTGCCATAGTGGGGAGAAGACTTTAAGCTCCTTCCATCCCAGTGATATTGAGTAGTATCACTGGGGTGAGGATTAAAGTCTCCCCCTCCCATCACAGAAATGCTGCTGAAGATCAGTGCAATTAGGAGGAGGTTTTAACCTCACTCTCATGGCAGCTGCTCTCCAGGGAAATAGGACATGCAGGAATGATTTCTTGTGCACCCTCTGTCCAGGGGGCTGCAATGGGGGCAAGATTAAAACCTCCTCCCCCTCACAACAATGCAGCTGAAGATCAATGCAGTGAGAACGAGGCATTAACTTTTCCCCCATCACAGCAATTCTCAAGGGAAAGAGGGTGCACAAAGAATCATTCCTGCATGCCCTCTTTCCCCAAGGCATTGGGCTCCTGCCAGCCCACCGAACAGTTGTTTCAGAAGCTGGTAGGAGTCTACTGTACCAAGGTGGCAAAGGTTACTCACCCTTCCTTTAGAACTTAACATGCACACCTAGTACTTACATTCTCTTAAAAATTCCTTTCATACCTGTGGAAGAAACTGGCACAGATTGCCTACTTGAATATTTAAGGCTGAGACTTGGTCCTCTACCATTTTGAGAGTGGAAGGTTTATTATTAAGAAACCAAGTTGACTGGTTGCTTGTTATGGACATTTCTCGTGTGATAACAAGATTGGTTGGATTCTTAAACCTAATAAACAGAAAAGAATTGTCACTTTTCACCCATATCCATAAAATATGTACTAAAATAAAATCAAGAAGCATGCCCATCTCAACACTGCACTTCCCAATAATTTTTTTAGTAAGATAACTTATTATACAGATTTACACAAAATAGGAACATGAACAAGTTTGGTTACTCACACCTCAATTTCAATTACTCCTTTATTACAACCTCGCTTCACGTAGTGACCAACCTAGGGGGAAAATCGAATGTAAAAATAAACATACAAGCCTAATTTATCATCATCATCATCATCATCTTATCATCTACAAGGTGCCTAACATTTTTTAAGTGCTGTACGGAGATTAAAAGACAATACAATCCCCAGATTCTGGACACAATACAGCCAAATAAATATGGATACCACAGGAAAGCAAGCATATTCGGCTATTGGGCAGTACAGAAATGAAATAACTATTCAGGTACTAATTCTTGAGGTTACATAATATCAGCACACAAGACAGCAGCCCTTGGTCCCCTAGACAATGGCAGAAGCCAGAATGGGCTTCCCTTCAGCTCTACAGTTCCAGGGCAACTGGCAGTTGTAGACATGTATTTTTTCTGGCAGGGAGGACGCGGGGAGCAAGGAATTTAAAAGTAAAAGCAGTGGAATAGGTAATGCAACTAGCTTCGAAGCCATTACAACAAAAATAATCTCTTTAGCTGCAATATCGACATAAAAGGAGAAGATAGCATAAGTGTATAATTTCATTGGTACATGAGTCAAATGGCAGGACAATACACCACAAACTAACCCTTGAATAATCAAGATCCTAAAGTCTTTCTATGTCTTAGAGCTGATTCAAATGTCTAGGAAAAGCATGTTGCACCATCTTCATGGACCTGTAACCTCAGAATACAACCTGGCCTAGCTTCTTGCTGTTGAGGTACCTATCCAGAAATAGAGAAATTCTGACACAGGGCACTTTCGAATACATGATCCTTACATACATTCCAAGGTGGCACAGGCCCATAGGGATAGTACTACATGCCCTTCCTGAACATATGAATTGGCTCTTGTTCTAAGAAAATGTGAGCTCTAATGCAGACTATGTTCTAAAATTACAGCACACTGTCTGGCTCAGTGGTTATTCCTATTTAGCTACACTACTGCTAATATAGTGAAATAGCCTCTCAGCTTAACTGAACTGCAATCTTTTGGGACAGCTCACTGAAAATCATAAGCAGCCTTTCTTCTGAACTCCATCCAGATTAGGGATGGCGGAGAATTTCTCCATGAATCTCCGGGAGGCCGAATGCCAACGCATTCGGCCCCCCGAAATTGTTGGGGAAATTCTCTGCCGGCCCCCCCCCCGGGATGCGACTTACCTCGTGCGAATGTCCCTCTCGGCGGCGGGTCCCGGCGGCGGTTTGGCAGCGGTTTGGCAGGGGCAGCCGGTCTTCTGACCGGCTGCCGCCGCCGCCAAAAAAAAAAAAAAAAAAGCAAAGTAAAAAAACAAAAAACACCCGTGATAGGCTACGTAACGATTTACATAGCCTATCACGGCTAGATTTCCAAAGTCAGCCGTGATAGGCTACGTAAATCGTCACGTAGCCTATCACAGGTGACTTTAAAAAAAAAAAGAAAAGCACCATTTGCGTTCCTTAGTTTGGCACGCCTAGTCTACGTAAAGATTTACGTAGACTACGGCGAAAATAAGGGAAGGGCAACACAAATAGCGTTCCCTTATTTTCGCCGTAGTCTACGTAAATCTTTACATAGACTAGACGTGCCAAACTAAGGAACACAAATGGCGGCGCCCCATGGGCGCCGCCATTTCCGTACGCGCTTTTTTTTTTTCAAAGTCACCCGTGATAGGTTACGTGACAATTTACATAGTCTATCATGGCTGACTTTGGAAATCTAGCCGTGATAGGCTACGTAAATCGTTACGTAGACTATCACGGGTGTGGTTGTTTTTTTTTTACTTTACTTTTTTTTTCGCGGCCGGGGAGACAGGGCGCTCCTCCCCGGCCTGAATTTCAGCAGCGAGGGATGGGGCGCCTCCCCCCCGGCCTGAATTTCGGCTGGGCAAGGCGGGGCGCCTCCCCCCCCTTGCCTGAACTTCGGGGGGAGAAGCGAAGCGCCTCCCCCCACCGGGAAGCAAGCTGCGGGACCAGGTAAGTCCCTTTCGTCCATCCCTAATCCAGATACTCAGTATGCCCTGTGTGTTGTACACAAGATTAGCAAGCAATTTTATACCTATTCTTTAGAGTGCTACAGTACATAACAGTCATCAGAGTAGATCAAATATTTGGAAGCCAGTCATTAGGGAAAAGAGGTACTCAAAACACAAAGAGGATATGGAAGTCAACTAAGAAAAACAGAACACAGTGTATTAAGTTTATTCTGGCATCAATTTTCCATTTATCCCATGAAAACAATCTTGTGTGATTTAAATATATCACTATAATAGATGTCACTGAAATCCAATATTAGGTTGTAAAGAGTTATTCTCACCTTCTCTGCTCGACCTATGAAGGAAGGTTTTCCTGCCAGTCCCAGGCATATGGCACAAACTATGCTTGATTTACCTGTTCCATTAGCTCCCACTATCATGTTTAAATGAGGTCCTGGATATATCTCACAGTTATCATAAGTTCTGAAACACAATATTATTAAAAACGTAATGTTTATGAAGGGGGAGAATATATTAAGTTGAAAACAAATTGAAATTTAGACTAAAATAACAACAATTCATTATATTTAAGTTGTGTATTGCTTTTCAGAACTACCAAAGAAGTCCTTACTTTGCCTACTACAACGTCAGGGACGCAGGACTAAGTCTGCAATTCTATACCCACTTATCTAGGAGTAAGTCCCATCAAACTCAATAAGACTTACTTCTGAGTTAACATGTAAAGGATTGTACTGCAAGCCCCATATTCTGCATGTCAATGAATTTTATATATTAAAGGCAGCATAAGAACTCTGGGTTGACACTGGAGAAATTGGAATATGGCATCAACTGAAACACAGCCTGTGCCTAGGAAATAGAACAGCAAAAAGTAACTTTGACACCTAGCCAGTTTCTTAGGGAAAAGAGCAGCTTCAGGTCTGGAAAACAAAATGATATCCAGGCAAATGGAGATTGGGAAAGAAATCGTGGTTTGACAAATCCAACAAAGCAGAAACAACAATCCTATCTAAAATTAATCCTTTCAGTGATGGACCTTCAGAACTTTTCTAGTCCATGGTCCTGCATCAAGAATTAGAATCATCTCAATAATCAAAACTAACCAATGCTTGTGTAACTTGCTGCCAAAAGACCTCCAGAGATGGTGCTTCCTAGCAGTAATCATCTTTAAGAACAAAGGGTTGAATCCAATGTTAGTCCTACTAATCTAAGTCCCACTCACTTCAGTGGGTCTACTCTAAGCAGGATTAACATGAGATTCAAGCCAAAATCTTTATCAGCCCAGTACATAATTGTGAGCTTCCTGGAAAGCAATCCATCACTCTTCATATCAATACTTGCAAAGCGAGGCAGCAATGACCACGTCATAGCCATAAAGACAGCAACTGCACAGCCACATTTATTCACAAGATTGTCCGACTGAAGCCTGTATTCAATTAGATTTACTCCCAGATAAGTGTGTGCTGAATTTAGGCCTTACAGCTCAATTTTTTTAAATTGTATTTACTTCATTTCTATATCGCCCAATAGCCAAAGCTCTCTGGGCAGTTTACAAAAATTATATACAAGTTTACTCAGAAACAAGTGCCACTGAATTCAACAGACTATACCCTCAAGTAAATCTACATAGGAATACAACCTTAGGCTGCAATCCTATACCCATTTACCCAAAAGTAAGCCTCACTAAATGCAATGGGACTTACTTCTAAGTAGGCATGCAGAGCAGGCTTGGATCCAAAGATAAGTGAATAGAAAGACACAGAAGTTTCCCCTCCTCCTTCCATCAGCATCCCTGCAAAAGCCTCCTTAGCGGGTTTGGGTGCCCTCCTGAGTAACACGGGACAGACTGTGGGGAAGTGCAGGGGGAGGGGAAAAATCACCAAAAGTGGACATGCCTTGCAGGCATCTACCCAGTTTGGGGCAATCCACCCACCACTCAATTCTTTGGCTTTCAGTAAGGAATATGAAACTTTCCTTTCACAGACTACTTCCTGCTCGCTTATCTTAGGATCCAAGTAAATTCATGCTTTTATAATACTGTAAGCCACCTTATGAGGGCAGCGCAGCCTGAGATAAATATGAGCACAATGCTAAAGGGTGCAACTCCCACGCCGGGAGTTGTAGGGCTTTTTTCTGTCTAAACAAGCGCATGACCCAAGTATGTTCACGTTTTCATAATACGGTAAGCCACCTTGCGAGGGCAGTGCAGCCCGCGAGGCAGGCTGAGACCTCTTGAACGAATACGGGTGCACGCCTCTGCGTGTTCAGACAGAAAAGAGTCCAACCATTCCTATGTTGGGAGCGGCAGGGCTCATTTCTGGCCAGACGTCCATAGGATTGCACCCTAAAAACATAAACCTGTGGTAGTGGACAGCCAGTTACAGAGGCACCATCCGGGCCCAGGGCTGCGCGTAAAGCTTCCGGGGTCTCCGGGCTCGACGCCACCCCACGACCGTAAGCGGCCGCCCTCCCCGCTCCCTGCCTTTATGGGACGCGCCTTCTCCAGGGAGACCAGGAGCCCCGCCTCCCCGCTGCGGGAGGCCACGCCCCTCCATCGCGCCACCTCCGCGCGCCCCGCCTCGTTATTGGCCAGCCGCAGGGCAGCCACCCCTGTCTCTCGCGCACTCACAGGAAGTTCACCATGGAAACCCTCACGATAGCGCCCTCCACGAACACAGACTCTGGGCGCTGCCGGCCGGCCGCTTCCGGCGCGGATGCCCCCGCGCTTCGCTTATTGCTACGTTTGTTGCCACTGCTTTCTCCGGCTTCGTTGCCCCCGCGTCTGCGCTTGGCGGGGGCCGCCATCTTACCACCGCCCGCAGCGACCAGTTCTGAGGTGCGTTAGTGGACCGGCAACGCGCGACCGTCTCCCATTGGCTGTCACAGCGTGACGTCAACCCGCGAGCGTATCTCATTGGTTATGGTAGCCCTCGGCCTTGTGAGTATTTCCGTTGGCTAGAAATGGGCGACTATTTCCTGTTGCTGTTACGCAATGCGCTGAGGAGAACAGTTCAATAGAACTCAGTTCCTATTGGCTAGGTCGGAACGGGCATTTTACTGGGCGAGCTCGTGAAAGGGGCGTTCCTTTGAGGGGAAAACTAGTCTGTGATAGACATCTTTGTGCGACATTAGAGGTGGCCAATAGCAGGCGGCGTCTTGTTCACGCGATGCAGTTGTGAATGCGCCATTGGTTGTTAGAAAAGGAGGTGGGATACGCTCGCTAGGATTTCCGTAAAATGACAGCTGCGCTGGTCCATTAGGGAGAACATCCACAGTTGTGCAATACCTTTAAACACCTTGTTGTTGTTCAGTCGTGTCCGACTCTTCGTGACCCCGTGGACCATAGCACGCCAGGCCTTCCTGTCCTGCGCTCTCTCCCGGAGCGTGCTCAAGTTTGCAGCCTCCATCTTGAATCTAATCTGCAGACCTCATAGCCGCAGCACCCGACCTGATACCTGTACCTTTTTGTCTCCCTCCTCCCACTTTTTGTACTGGCTGTGCATGGCTGGAAGCTACAATTCCCAGCGTGCCATGTTCCGGAATTGGAGGTGGGAGGGGTTTCGATTGAGCGTGAGCTGTCGGGATATGTAGTCCCTGTGGTGGTGAAGGGCTTCATAGCTTTCCTAGGGCCTTGGAGACTGTAGTAAGCTTTTATTTATTTATTTTTTCTTTATTATTAAATTTATTAATCGCCCATCTGGCGACTGAACAAAATCACCCAAGCTCTCTGGACAGTTCACAAAAATTACAAATGACAGATACAGCATTATAATAAAACGTGGAATAAACATTTTAATGTAGAAAATTTAAAACAAAATTTAAACAATTTAAATGCCATTAAACTCAATCGGATTATCTATTTAATTACATTATCTCTCTCTTCCTCCAAGGAGATCAGGGCCATATTTGGTTGTTGCCCCTCCCATATTAACCTCACAACAACCCTGTAAAGTAGGGTACTCTGAGAGATAGTGGCAGACCCACAGTACCTAGCGAGCCTCATAGCTGAGTGCGGATTTGAGTCTGGTGCTCTCCAGCGCTTCTAGACAGGACAGGTAGCACTTCCAGTCATAAGTCATTTCTTCCTTAACAGATTTTCTGCAGTAAGAAAAAAGAAGTAGTGATGGGAAAACACGGGAGGGTTACGAGTTGAAGATGTAATCGTCTGGACACGCACACCCTCTTAATTTCCATGAATGAGGCAAAGTGATAGCATGATAAAACCTCATCTGGAAGCACCCCTAGCCATTCCCTCTAAGTACTATACCACACTGGTGTTATGCATAAGCTATGCATGGGACTGCGCTCTTAAGTTCCATTGAAACCAATGGAATAAATTAGTTACAATTAACACAAGTCCCAAAAGTTCCTTTCCATGGAACACTCATAACTAACTTCAGCTGGATTTGGTGCCATTATCTCAATCCTTGCTACAAACCTATAGGGTTGTTGTTGTTGTTGTTCAGTCGTTCAGTCGTGTCCGACTCTTCGTGACCCCATGGACCATAGCACGCCAGGCCTTCCTGTCCTGCGCTCTCTCCTGGAGTGTGCTCAAGTTCATATGCATTGCATCGGTGATGCTATCTAGCCATCACATTCTCTGCCGTCCCCTTCTCCTTTTGCCTTCAGTCTTTCCCAGCATCAGGGTCTTTTCCAGAGAGTTTTCTCTTCGCATTAGGTGGCCAAAATATTGGAGCTTCAGCTTCAGTATCTGTCCTTCCAATGAGCACTCAGGGTTGATTTCCTTTAGGATGGACTGATTTGACCTCCTTGCACTCCAGGGGACTTGTAAGAGTCTTCTCCAGCACCACAGTTCGAAAGCATCAATTCTTCGGCGCTCAGCCTTCCTTATAGTCCAGCTCTCGCAGCCATACGTTACTACTGGGAAAACCATAGCTTTGATTATACGAACCTTTGTCGACAAGGTGATGTCTCTGTTTCTTACTATGCTGTCTAGGTTTGCCATAGCTTTCCTCCCAAGGAGCAAGCGTCTTTTAATTTCATGGCTACAGTCACCGTCTGCGGTGATCTTGGAGCCCAAGAAAGTAAAATCTGTCACTGCTTCCATTTCTTCCCATTCCATATGCCAGGAAGTGATAGGGCCAGATGCCATGATCTTCGTTTTTTTAATGTTGAGTTTCAAACCAGCTTTTGCACTCTCCTATTTCACCCTCAACAAGAGGCTCTTTAGATCCTCTTCGCTTTCTGCCATTAGGGTGGTATCATCTGCATATCGGAGGTTGTTGATAATTCTCCCGGCAATCTTAATTCCGACCTCTGATTCATCCAACCCGGCATTTCTCATGATGTACTCTGCATATAAGTTAAATAAGCAGGGTGACAATATGCAGCCTTGTCGTACTCCTTTCCCAATTTTGAACCACTCGGTTGTTCCATGTCTGGTTCTTACTGTTGCTTCTTGACCCTCGTACAGGTTTCTCAGGAGACAGGTAAGGTGGTCTGGTACTCCCATCACTTTAAGAATTTGCCACAGTTTGTTGTGATCCACACAATCAAAGGCTTCAGCGTAGTCAATGAAGCAGAAATAGACGTTTTTCTGGAATTCTCTTGCTTTCTCCATGATCCAGTGAATGTTGGCGATTTGATCTCTAGTTCCTCTGCCTCTTCGAAACCCAGCTTGTACTTCCGGTAGTTCTCGGTTCGCATACTGCTGAAGCCTAGCTTGTAGGATTTTGAGCATCACCTTGCTGGCATGTGAAATAAGCGCAATTGTGCAGTAGTTTGAACACTCTTTGGCGTTGCCCTTCTTTGGAATTGGAATGTAAACTGACCTTTTCCAGTCTTGCGGCCATTGTTGAGTGTTCCAAATTTGTTGGCATATTGAATGCAGCACTTTAGCAGCAGCATCTTTTAGGATTTTAAATAGCTCAGCTGGAATACTGTCATCTCCGCTAGCTTTGTTGTTAGTAATGCTTCCTAAGGCCCACTTGACTTCACTCTCTAGGATGTCCAGCTCAAGTTCAGTGACCGCACTATCATGGCTATCAGGGACATTCAGATCTTTCCTGTATAGTTCTTCTGTGTATTCTTTCCACCTCTTCTTAATCTCATCTGCTTCTGTTAGGTCCCTGCCTTCTTTGTCCTTTATCATGCCCGTCTTTGCACAAACGTTCCCTTGAGATCTCCAATTTTCTTGAAGAGATCTCTAGTCTTTCCCATTCTGTTGTTTTCCTCGATTTCTTTGCATTGTTCATTTAAGAAGGCCTTCTTGTCTCTCCTTGCTATTCTCTGGAACTCTGCATTCAGTTGGATATATCTTCCCCTTTCTCCCTTGCTTTTCGCTTCCCTCTTTCCTCAGCTACTTGTAAAGCCTTATCAGACAGCCACTTGGCTTTCTTGCATTTCTTTTTCTTTGGGATGGATTTCGTTGCTGCCTCCTGAACAATGTTACGGACCTCCGTCCATAGTTCCTCAGGCACTCTGTCTATCAGGTCTAATCCCTGAAATCTATTCCTCACCTCCACTGTATATTCATAAGGGATATGATTTAGGTCATACCTGAATGGTTTAGTGGTTTTCCCTAGGTTCTTCAATTTAAGCCGAAATTTTGCAAGAAGCAGCTCATGATCTGAGCCACAGTCAGCTCCAGGTCTTGTTTTTACTGACTGTATAGAGCTTCTCCATCTTTGGCTGCAAAGGACATAATCAATCTGATTTCGATATTGACCATGTGGTGATGTCCATGTGTAGAGTCGTCTCTTGTGCTGTTGGAAAAGAGTGTTTGCTATGATCAGCGTGTTCTCTTGGCAAAACTCTATTAGCTTTTGTCCTTCTTCATTTTGTACACCAAGGCCATGCTTGCCTGTTATCCCGGTGATTTCTTGACTTCCTACTTTAGCATTCCAATCCCCTATGATGAAGAGGACATCTTTTTTTGGTGTTAGTTCTAGAAGGTGTTGTAGGTCTTCATAGAACCGATCAACCTCAGCTTCTTCAGCCTCAGTGGTTGGGGCATAGACTTGAATTACTGTGATGTTGAATGGTTTGCCTTGGATTCGTACTGAGATCATTCTATCGTTTTTGAGATTGTACCCCAGTACTGCTTTTCCCACCCTTTTGTTGACTATGAGTGCTACTCCATTTCTTCTAAAGGATTCTTGCCCACAATAGTAGATATGATGGTCACCTGAATTAAATTCGTCCATGCCTGTCCATTTTAGTTCGCTGATTCCCAAGATGTCGATGTTCAGTCTTGCCATCTCATGTTTGACCACCTCCAGCTTACCTTGATTCATTGATCTGACATTCCAGGTTCCTAAACAATATTGTTCTTTACAGCATCGGATTTTCTTTTCACCAGCAGACACATCCACAGCTGAGTGTCCTTTCAGCTTTGGCCCAGCCGCTTCACTCTTTTTGGCGCTACTTGGAAATACCCCCTGCTCTTCCCCAGTAGTATACTGGACACCTTCCGACCTGAGGGTCTCATCTTCCGGTGTCATATCTTTTAGCCTTGTGATACGTTCCATGGGGTTTTCTTGGCAAGGATACTGGAGTGGGTTGCCACTTCCTTCTCCAGTGGACCACATTTTGTCAGAACTCTCTGCCATGACCTGTCCGTCTTGGGTGGCCCTGCACGGCATAGCTTATGGCTTCACTGAGTTATGCAAGCCCCTTCGCCACAACAAGGCAGTGATCCATGAAGGGGACCTATAGGGTAGATACACAATATTATCCCCATATGTAGATGGAGAACACAGCTTAAATTAAAAGGTAGTTACTTGCTTTTTATTACTGCACCTGACCCAAAAATGAAGACGTGGAATTTCACAACAGATTAAATTCAGTGTTGAGCCTTGGCGCAAATTAAGCCTTCTAAAGGTGAGCATTATCGTTCACCTCGCTGCTTATATGGAGCAAAAGGAAGAGAAGAGCAAATATACATTATGCACTAAAACGAACACTGCCCCTGGGATGGGAAGTCTCCCTAGATCAGTAGTGAAAGTGAATTATACTTTTTCTTGGAGTAAAACATGCTATACTCGTACTCGGCTCTATCCACTTCTACCAACCACTTTTCTCCAATCTCCCAGTATTTTTTCATTCACTGATGACGTGGGAGTGGGTGGCTGTTCTCTGTGAAAACTAGTATTCAGTACCACCTTTATTCTGATTTATCCAAAAAGTACCGTGAGAGCTAATCACTTAATGCAGCTTGGTGAGATGATACACAAGTTTAATAAGGGTCTCTTCCCACTTCCTGCAATTGTTATATCCATGGTACTTAATTACAGATGAGGAGAAACAGACTGACAATCTTTAAACTAATGAGTGCTTGAACAGTATTTCTGTATAGTAATGGCTTTAAATAGTTTACACAACCAATTCATTAAACAACTCAAACCCAAATCACTATTATGTGACAACTGTGCCAGTTATCCATCACTAACTTGATAGCAGTGACTGTCATAGAAAGTTCTTATTAGTTTTGTGCTCTTTCCGGTGGTGTATCTCTCTATTCTCTTCTTTTTCTTTCTTGCATCCCTCAGGTGTCTCCAGCTATTTCTTCTCAGCAGTCACCAACCAACATCTTCTCTTTTAATCTTTCCTTACAATCTATGCCCCTTCCCTTCACTTACCCTGCATTCAGACCTTATAACAGTAGGCATCAGAAAGTCCTATAAAGACATTTTGTTTACCTGGAGGATGATAGTAATGAAATCTCCACCAGATGTCATTCTAATATTATAGAAGAGACAGAATTTTACAAGTATGTTTATGAGACATTTAGGGCTTAATTTAAAAGACCAGTTTTCAAGAAAGAGGCACAGTGGAGTATATTGTTTGTCCATGATGATAAATGGGGGAAATGTTAATTTATTTAAATTTATTTTGCTGAGAAAGGAATTGGAAATTTTAGTGTAGGTGGTAGCAAAACAAGTAGAAAAATGTTAGAAGGAGTTAAAGGAAAATTGATGAACATAGTGGATAAATGGCTAGATTGGGCTGGGAAAGAATATATGCTTGCACTACTTAACCAAGTAGCTCATTGAGGGGCATTACTGAGCACATAGTTCAGGCAATCCTCATTTTCCTTGCGAGGTTGCTGTGAGGATAACATGGCACAACAATGAAAAGCACTTGGCATATTGAAGTTCTGTAGAAATAATTCATCACTCGTTCTCTGCCCTGTTCTAGAGTCAAGCTCCATACTCCCATCACAGTTCAAAAGATCACAGCTAAGCCTGTGCTACCATGAAGTATGGAAGCACAGCCATTTTACCACACATTTGCATGTGATTTTTTGCAAAAAACCCTTTGCAAGATGATATAACTAGCTTACCAAGTGATTACATGCATACTGTTGTAGGTTACCACTTAGTGGTCCTCTGTATCCTTCCAGTCATCTTGGGTCAGGCAGTACAAGAGAGAAAAATTATTTCCTTGAACTGCTTCTGGGACAAGACCAGTATTGCCTCCCAAAACCAATGGCAGGCTCAACTAAGAAGAGAAGTCCAGGCCAGGAAGCTAATGCCTTCAGCTCCTGATGAGACCACTAACAGCCTGAGTGAAGCCTAATCTTTTATTGTGAATTGTCGTAAACTGCCTTGGCTTAAAGGCAATGTATAAATGTAGTAAATATATAAATAAAGTTGAACTCTTCAATACATCTGTACAGCAAAGCTGTGTTGCATTAGGCACTTGCACCCTTCAGGGTACAGGGTGACGAAAGGAAGAAACCTGGGAGTAACAACTCATGCTGCATCCATGTGTAGCATTGGTGCAGCCAAATACTTCTCTCCCTCCCCTTTATAATTAGTAGGTCTGGATAAAGTTTGAATAGTCGGTGTGGCATTCTCCCACTTACCCTATACTGGATCCTACTTTAGCTGCAGTAGCACCAACCTTGTCACAAAATGAGAGAACCGGTAAAGCCTTATCCCGCTATTGTTTTAAGTGTAGATTACCATTCTAGCCTAGACCCCATTCTCTGGCCAAGCAGTGCTGGCTCCCAAATACTGGGGAGCCTTCAGACAAAATGCCCTCAGTCACCCTTCTGCTCCTCCCTGCAATTGCCCACTTGCTCTCCCTCTGGGCCCAGTCCCTACCACAGCCCAGAGAGAAAGGACAGACAACTGAGGAGGCAGTGGCAGCTGCTGTTCCTTCTACTCACTCCTATTGCTCTCTTTGGCCTCGAAGAAAACAAGTGCTAAGCAAAGTGGCAATGGAAGTGTGGAAAGAATCCTTTAAACCTCACCCCTTATGTGTTGTGTGTACCCCAGAATGGCAACGCAGGTGTAAGAGTGCCGTTGGCATCTGTTTAAGGTGTTCAACAGATGCTTGTGCTTCTGTCTTAACCAGAGCTACTCCATGTTTGAACGCTAGCCCACCTTGTTTTGGCAGCACAGTCTCTTAAGAAGCAGATTACAGCCTGTCAGCAGTTTCTCTGGGAATTCAAAGGGAGGATGAGTACCTTCCTAGACTACAGGCTGATAACATTGTATTTTGTGCAGTAACTGAGTGTCAGTAGCTGGCAGACTTCCATCCCTGTCCAAAGAGAGAACATTCAGTTCCTCCCCAGATAACTGTGTGTGTTGTGTACCTGCAAGTAATGTGTCTAATAGAGCATGGCTAGTTCTTCCCTATATGTGATGTATTTCCCTGTATAAAAGCCCGCCCCACTGAACCGTCAGGGCTGTCTGCTCCTTTGCTGGCCATGCAATAAAGTACTTTCAGATCCAAAGTCTTACTCGTGTCTAGTGGATTCATTGGGCCTCCAGCTACACAACCAACATGTGAGCACATTCTACTCGTACAACAGAAGTGAAGCAGCAACAGGGCCAGGAGGCTTTAGTCATCAGCAGTGGGACACACACACACCCTGCCACCTGCTGAGGCTTGGGCCCAACAGTGTTTACCCTGGCTTTGCTGCTGATGGCACAATTAGAGGACTTTTCAGGAGAAAGAATATACTGGGCTATATAACCCAAGTATTTTATTTAAAATACCCCATGTTTTCATTCAAAAGCACCCAAGGCAGCTAATAAAATCCATTCCAAACCATAAAGACATGGTCACCAAAACTACAAACAATGAAGTATCTGTTAAAAATACAGAATTCCAAACAGCAAACCACTTCCTATGATCATTTATCCACCTCCTCCTTCAAAGGCACTTCTAAAGTGATGTATTTTCACTTGCCACCTAAAAAGAAAGGAGGAAGAGGGCCAGGCAGGCTTTTCTGGTGAGGGTATGCTAAAGTTTAGGTACCACCACAGAAAAGGCCCTGTCCCTGTTCACCACTTGCCTCACTTCTGACAGCAGGGTACCCTGAGCAGGGCCTCCAACGATAATCTCAGCACATGGATAGGCTTGTGTTGGAGGAGGTTTCAGGTATACTGTTCCCAAATCTTTTAGGTCTTCAAAGATCAGCACCAGGAGTTTTAATCACGCCTGTAAGCTAGCTAGAAGCTGGTGAAGTTTTTAAAGCAGAAGCATTCACTGCAAAGAGTGCCAGTTTATAAACTGGCTGCCACATTCTGGATCATCTGTTTTTTCCAGATGCTTTTCAAAGGAAGTCTGAAGTACTTTGATCTGCAAGTCACCACTGCATGGATGGTGGTGACACGACCAACCTTTCCTGAGGAAGGAAGCCACTGGTATACCAATCAAAGCTGATGAAAGGCATTTCTGGTAACTTCTAATTGGATCTGGAGAAGTTACTTAAAATTACATTTTATTAGATGGTTCAGAATGATAGAAAAGAACGTATACATGTGCACACACATACATATACAAAATTCACATCCATACATATTTATAAAATATTCAACAATCAAATGTGTGGCATCTATTTCTGACAGGAATGCAAATGGTTTGTGGCTAAGTATGATATAATGACCTTTCTGTGCAAGTCCACTGATATTAAAAATAAAAATAAAAACTGCATTCCAAACTGAGTTCCCTGTAATGTATGCTGGTCAGTACTGATGTATCATAATTACACTTCTTACAGAACACTTATAGAGGTTAATCTGTTAGCTGCAGGGATGACAAATGGATTCATGTCAATAATTGCTGACAAGGAATAGCAAAACAAAATCATTTATGTGGAACATTTCATGCATTATAACCAAGGGTTTCCTGTAGAGATTGGGTTTCCTGAACAATAGTTGAAACAGTTTCAGTATTACTAGTGTTCAATAATATTTTCTTCATTATTTCAAAATTCTTAAACTAAATCTATTATTTGCCCAAGACAAAACATTCACTGAATGCAGATTTAGTTAACACAATGACAGATTGTGTCCATTTTACTTTCTGTAATTATGTGCCTAAAAATATTTATTTTAAAATAGGCATTTATGTCTATTACTGCATGCTGTGCAAAATGAATAGCCCTTTAGAATAACTGATGTCACATGCAAAATAAAATACAACAAAAACAAAGTGAGGGAAGCCCTGAGTCAGTAATGCTGTTAGCAAGGCCAAGGTTCAGTCTTTGTTGAATTCTTCCCATGCCTTAAGAAAATAGTCCAATATTTATCACTTTTAAAGTTGAAGGGATGGGTGAGGCTGTGCAGTTTCTCCTGTAGCTAAGCAAGGTGGTGCTTCTGCAGAGCTCAGTATTCAATTTCATTAAAATCGGCAGAATATCCAGAAGACTGTAGTGTGGTTTCTCCCATTTCTAGAAGGGAAGGGGAAAGAATATTTGAAGTAACTGCATATTACTGTACAGGTAATCATTTAAATCTGAGTTAAGATGGGGCAGGGTGGGGACACTTAATCACAAGCCTAGTTCTCCTTTTTCAGGCACAGCAGACAAATAATTAAACTGCTTTAGCTCAAGAAAGTGACCTACTGGAATTTAAGCTGTTTGTAACATTTGGTAAGAAAATTTAATATTTTATTATGGGTAAGAACTATCTACCTAGATCTATAGAGTATCAACACATAATTGCCACTAGCAGCTGCCTCATTTTACAATAAAATGAATAGTGTACATTGCCTAAGGTGCTTGCAAGCAGAGAATGCAACTCAAATACAAGAAAGGTAGTAAAGTAAAACAGAACTTTAAGCAAAACATTTACCTTTACAAGGTCCTGGCTGAAACAAAATGTCATCTATAGCAATGTCACTTCTTATTGATACGCCACGAATTGCTTCAAATATAATCTGTATTTTTAAAAACAAATTTTATAAATGGTACTGAAGGCTTAAAAAAAGATATAGAACATGAAGAAATTATCTGCTGACCCTCCAGAAATATTCCTTAGTCATTACGGCTTGGTTCTTAACTGATGTAAATGGAAGGAAGCTCATGCAAATGTGTTTTCCCATCCCTTCCAGCCCTGTATGCCCCAAAAGGCCTCTCTGGAGGATTGGAGGATCCTTCTGAATGGTGTGGGCTGGGGCACAGGGGACTGCTGTGGGAGGGAGGAGTTGCTGAAAATCAAGCAGCGGCATCTCCACTCACAAAAGGTGCCTCTGGTTTTCTTCACACAGAGTTTTTATCCTGTGATTGAGATTGCTCCCTCATGGAAATTTGCGGGCTTTTTACATGACACCATGACCCTGCCGTGACCCCCCAGGGCATCATCTGCACTAAATGCCCTTTGTTCCATTTTTAAATAGATCGCAGATAATGAGATATCAAATTACCCCATTGTGTTCCACTTGAGTTCCCTCCATGAAAAGAGGAAAAGCGGCAAGAAGAGGAGTGCGATTGTATTGACCCCAGGCCTGTAACCAAGTTACCTGTAGTGTTAGAGGGGCCTAGAGATCCATAATGCTTTGCTTAGGTTCATTATCAGTGCAATTCCTTTGCTAGTGGGCCTTTGAGCATGTGAGATGAGTCAAAGGTCAATAGCGGCCTCAGCACATTCCATACTAATAACGAGTTAGAATGTCTTATCAAGATGTGCCTGGGAAGTGAAGCTATGTTTATGCTGAGCTGCAGGTGTCTGTGCTAGGAAAGCTCTCCTTTCTGACCAAGCACTGTTATGCTGGGAAAGCTCTCCCTTCTGACCAAGCACTGTTATGCTGAGAAAGGTGTAAACAAATGCTAATTAATGCTTGCTGTTGTCATGCTGCCTCACTGCTGACATGTATGGTATAAAACCCATTTTACCCCATGGCTCTGGGTTCAGAGGTCTGATCCAGCCATTGGGGTACCCTTGTGTGCTGATTGTACTCAATAAAGTATCTCCTTATAAGTAAACCTGGATCTGATTTATCACTATCTTGGCACCTCTAAATTAAGAGTTCGAAGCCTACTGCAGGGGCAATACAGTGATCAATGGAAGAGAATGGAAGACTCAGCTATGGGGGAGAAGGAGGGGGAAGAGGAGGGGGAAAGGAAGTGCATGTAAAGGGAGTCAGTTGTGATCCTTCATTTAAAACAGAAGCAGAAAGCCCCATTTTAAATGCAGGATTTTAGGCTGGTGTAGAGATGCCCTCTAATTTGGGACAATTCCACCCACCCACCCCCCATAGCCCCCTTGTTGCCACACAACTTCATTAACATGGGCATGGAACTTGCATATATACACGTGTAATGACCAACACAGGTCTTAGGGGAACTTTAGCGAAAGGTGTAGAACGCACACAGCAGATTTATGCAACTAGCTCAAACACTCGTTCAAGTCCAAAAGCATAGACTTAGTTTTTTGTTTTACAGATTTTTGTTCTTTAAATACACTCATACACATTCATTACAGAAGAGAAAAATTGCTTGGTTAGTATACACACCCCGTAGTACGTGGACCAGCTAGAAAAGGTAAAGAAACACAAATGTAGAGGAAATCTTTGCCAAATAAGGAGGGGGGGGGTGGCACTCTGAGAACTACTGACCAATTCAAAGGTATCTTCATGGGTCAGTGTCAGGAGCACCCTAGCAGCCTCTTTCAGTATACTCCAATAGCCAACTCAAGACACAGACGAAAGGATTCTTTTCAAGGCTTTAATCCTTTTACAACTTAATGACTCTTTCAGATGCTAATCACCAGTGACTAAGCAAGGAACAGCAGAGTGGCCTATGCTCCGAGTAGGCAGTTGATCCCCGTTTGAAGGAGAGTCACTTGAAGACCCTGAACTTATGGGCTAGGGAGAGATCCTCCCTCTTTCCCTTGGGTCCACGGGAGGCGGCCGTTGCTTGCGCGCCAAACGGGCACTACGCCTCCTTTCCGCGCCCTCCATCACTCGTCGCTCCCTGCGTCTGCGTCGAGTGTCTAGCAAGCCCCGTTCCTGCACTTTCTCACTGCTAGGAGCACTATCTATCTCAGGAATGCCGGCAGGAGGAATCTCTGCCAGCTGCTGTGCCTGTGAGGGATGAGCTGGCTCCTCTCCCACGAATTGCTGATCCTCCTCAGAATCAGAACTGCTCTGGGGTTCTATCGGCTCAGTTTCCACCCTGACAGTCAGTTGGCAGGGTAGTGGCATGACAGTCAGGCAGGTATTTACATGTTTCTGCAGTTACGGGGAACAAGTCACTTTAATCAAGGAGGAAGCAAGTATATTCTATGGCTCTTGTGCCTCTGTGACAGTTCAGAGCCTTAACAATGTTTCTGGCAGCTTCTGCGCTATGCCTTCCAAAACCAAAATGGATTCTTGAGCCAATGTGTAAGGGCAATGCCAATTTAATACCTAATGTACAAGTATTGGAGAGCGTATATGTCTGAAGCATCCTGCATCCCATCCCATACTGTTAAGGAGGAGCCCCCGGCCCGCGAGAGAAGCTTTGGGAGGGAGAGGAGGAGGAAGAGATAGCAATGTCCCATTGCACAAGCTTCCTTGCAGTCAGGTCAGGTTCAAGCCTAATGTATTTCCAAGAAATGAATCTTTTTTTCTATGTGATGGGAAACTCATTATACCCTAAGTCAGACCATTTCAATGTCCCACCCAACTAACTACAGTTACAGGTAAGCTATGTCTCTTTGTAAAAAAATCACATAAGGTTCCAGTTCTATCTTCCTTATGCCTGGTGTTAAATTGTTGGAAATTTTAAATTTCAATTTAAAATTTCAGTATTGCAGCTTTTCAGTTATAGCTGATAAGTCCTAAATAACAAGTACCTAAATCGTTGCTGCAAAGCAGAATAGAAGTTTTAAACAGCTTCCAGAGCCATCCTTTGCATGTTTACTCAGAGGTAAGTTTCAGTGGGTTGTATTCAATGGTGTTGGATGAAATGTTGATGAAATGGCTTCTGTCAGTAGGATGGATTCCCCTTCCCCCTACAGCCCACTGTGCCCCAACCCTCTGGAGAAATTTTTGGGAGGAGAAAAAGGAAAAGTTCCACTGTGTGAGCAGAAGTCCACTCCAGCTACGTTGGATTTAACCCACTCTGTTTAGTTGAGCTTTCTCCCACAGAAGTGTACATAAGATCGCAGCTTTAACATTTACTCTCCAGCTGCATCCCTTCTTCTTTCATAGCCACCATATGTGTCTGAAGCCAGCTCTGTACAGGTAATGGTACCTGTATAGGCAGTGATAGTTGTATACATTGTGGTACCTCTGATGAGTTTACAAGATTTAACTACTAGGAAAGGAGTAGTTTAATCTTTGCTGCCAGAAAAGCCTATCTAAGCTATCGGTTATCGGGGTAGCAATAACGGAGTTTGATTCAGAGTTACTCATTGTTACCTTGAATCAACATGTTCCAGCCTTATTCCCTTGCTTATTGTCTTTGGTCACTTGTGCACATTACTTGTACTTACTGGCTGGGACCTTTCTCTGTGTGGATTTAGGTAGCTAGAAGATCTCTCCAAAATGTCCTGCATTGGGGGCGGGTGTGTGTGTCAAGGTGCATTTAAAAGTGCAAACCCAAATAGGCACACACTTGGCCAGTTTAAGAGTTTGGAATTATAACCCAATGCCAGTCAGGCTATACATCTGTATAGAGAAAATAGTAATGAGGCTGTGGGAAAAAAGCATACAATATGGATCTCGACAATGACAATGGCTTAAGGGCACTTTGAATCTCTACATTTTAAATAGGTAACAATCCTGCTCTTTATAATTTATCATAGGGTGAAAGAGAGGTGATCAAGGACTCCAGATTCTACTCACGGTTCTTTTCCTTGGATACAACTTACCTCAGCTTCTAGAGCATATATAAAGGCATCAGAGTTTGAAGTGAGTTAAATGGTTATTATCCTGGATAACAAACCATGAACATTCCCTCTGATGGGATTAATCACTTTACTGTTAGCTTACCTGATGAGATTTATCACATGTATATTCTATTTGGCCTCTTAACCATGTGATGCTTTGTTCACCTCGCCTTCTCCAGATAAGGGTCTCATCCTTAGCACCATGTTTCTTCACATAAATATTTAATAGACCTGTCCCAGCTCCGTACATGTGATAAAAAAATGTAAGACACTGATGTCCAAAGGTCCGTCGCAGTAACCTTGAAATAAGCCGTGCTTTCTGTCCATAGATCATGTGAGATGCCTCTATGTACATATAATATCCTTTAAAAAAAAATAAAAATTATTCATCTTGATAAATTTTGTAATTGGTAGCCTAGGTTGTCTTAGGAATTATGCTGCTCACAGTTCGGTTAAAAGAAAAGGCACTAGTTGCTTCCACAAAATAACACTTAGTGCTGTCGAGGCATTACTTTTCTGCAGTTAGTTTGAAGTAGAACTAAAACAGTGGTTCCAGACAGCACTTGAGGTAATGCTATATTATCCAACAATGTGGAGATACTTCTATAAGTTCACTTTTTACCCAGAAGTCCCATTCAACAAAGGTCCTCTTGAAGCTTCAACCTGGTGAACCCTCCTGAGCATGGCAGGAGGATTAGTGATGAATTTCCCCTTACTTAGTCATCTGCTGTTCTGGAGGAAGTGGTGTCTTTAATCATTTTTCTTTTTTAATGAAATAGTGCTGTTTTTCTCTTAAAAGCGGGGGGGGGGGGGAATGAAAGCAAAACAGCAATTTTAAAAACCCTGAATGGAAAGTGACATGGATGGGCAATTCATTCTTAATCCCTCAACCACGATGTACAGGAAGAAATAAAACAGGTAAAATCTACCAACAGGAGGTTTTTGATTAAATGCAAAGTAGCCTGTAAAAGTCTCAACAGCACTCTGCATGTCCTCACTGGACCAGCTGTAATTACATTTTATCACCCTCCAAAAATGCAAAGCACAAGAAGAAATCACAGAAATCACTTACATGCAACAGTTTGTCAATGGTGATGTGTAGATGCTTTGTTTTTTTAAAAAGAGTGAACAAAGGATGGAAATTCCAGAGAAAAGGGCAAGTGTGAAACCAACCACTGTGGTCGTGATAATTTTTATACGCCAAACAGATTGCCCATAGTATAATAAAAAAAAATTAAATACAAATGTGATGTTTATGCAAGTTAACACAACTTGGAAGTGTCTGGGTGGAATAGGTTTTCATCAGACAGCAGACACCTCCACTGA
This sequence comes from Heloderma suspectum, assembly GCF_057233095.1. NCBI lineage: Eukaryota > Metazoa > Chordata > Lepidosauria > Squamata > Helodermatidae > Heloderma > Heloderma suspectum. The sequence continues at coordinate 101,822,914 of NC_139459.1, forward strand.
CAGAAGGGGGGAGATTTTTGCTGATTCTCCCTAAAGTACCAACTTCCACATTGTTCTGGAGAGATCCCCAACCCTCAAACAAATTTGAGGAGGGGCTGCAGGGGGAAGGGGGTATCATCAAAAATCCCCCTCTCCTAGATCAAAAGCTGTTCCACAAGTGGAGCAACACCATTGGATCCCACCCTCTGCATATAAATACACACATCTGAGGGAAAGCCTTTAATCCATTAATTGTAATATATGGCTATGTGCAGAATGATTCACTTTTGTCTATGCTTTCTGGTCAAATCAGAGATCTTCATAGCCTCTGCCAAAGAAACTCAAAATATGTTGTTCCAAAAAAGCCTACATTATGTACTTGGAATTAATTATGAAAATTAATAACAGTTTTGAAAATGAGCGCTATTTCCACATAGTTCCATATATCCTGCATTCCTCTCTGTAAATATAGCACTGATGGTTTTCAAGTTTTTTCCCCTTTCCAAGGAGCAAGTGGTATGATGATGGGAGAAGGAAGGTACATAAGAGGTAGAAGGGGGCATATATCTCTTATGTACAGTGGGCAAAAGTGTATTGGCAGAAGAAGAATAAACATTGAAATGGGCATATGAGCAATAGAACATTCGAAGGCACCACAAGGGAGAAAGAGATTGAGATTAGTGCAGGACACACAGGGTTGCAGATTGGCTGGAACGTTGATTCCCAGGATGTTTTAAAACGTCTCATGAAGTATAAAAGCAAGAAACTTCCTTTTTAAAAAGCTAAAGCCACATTTATTTTTTTAATCCTAATCTGATTAAATTAGGCAGGTTATTTGTCTGCCAGATACCAAATTCTCTGTAAAATGTTACGTGTGTGAATTTGCTGAAGACTAAACAGCCCTGAATAGTTGTACCAATGGAAATACGTTTGTCTCCTTAATGATGTATACGGTAATCCTCTTTGATATCTAGCACTCTCATTATATATCCTTTATTACAGACACCTATCATGCTCCTCACCATTACTTGTTTCAGAAAATGACAGTTTTCATTTCATTTCATTTCATCTCCCTGTTGCCAGACACTGCTCTATTGTGAGAAAATTACCCATCTCTCTCTCTTACTTGGTGTCCTAATGTGAATAGTTCTGCCATAGTTTTTCCCCACATAAGTCACAAACATTTAATAATCTGAATAAAGCCATTTAGTTAGAGTAATTAATATCACATTTAATTCAACACTGGGGAAATTCTTCCCTTTCAAGTAGGAACAGCTCAAAATGTGATCTCCACTTAAAGATGCATCATGAAAGACAGACTAAACTCCTTTATATGAACATTTTATTAACCCTGTGACCACTCAGATGTGTGAATGTGTATCAAGAAAGAAATTGGACCAAGGTGACTACTTTTGTACTTTTACTACAATAAATGAATGAATGTAAAAGTATTATAGCATTGGTGTATATGTTCAGTAAACAAGATGTTGATACAAATCCAGAAAAACTGATAAATCTAAAACGCATGAAAGATTATGCTGTGAAATCCAAGCAATAAAAAGAACTTATTGCTTAATAGGTAGAAGACGCATTTTTTCCTCTGACCACCATGGATTCAGTGCTTTTCAAGTGGGACATACAAAATGTACAGAAAAAGATGAGATGCAACATCCCATCACTGTCAGCAGGAACAGGTTTGCATGTTCAAACTTAATCCTGCCACTAATAGAGTGGCCTGGTAGCCGGCCAGATGGGTGGCTAATAAATCTAATAAATAAATACAATAATAATCAGCAAGTTGATATTTTCCACCTTCTCTTGCATGATTCCATTATTATTTCCTCCTGATGTTGTCAAGCAATGTCTATTATCTCCCCTCCTTGCAGCCACCCCAATCAGTTCTGAAAGTAATAGAGTTGATGGCATTCTCAGAAGTTTGAAAGAGTACCAAGAAGAACAGGAACAGCTGTTAGATGCTAAGAATGTTTCTGAATAAGTACAGAATTGCATTAATTACATCAATTTAAAATTAATTATTTTTATTAGAGGGATGTTATGGGGAAGTGGGGGGGGTTAGTACTATTTTCCTATAGAGGAAAGTGGTGGGTAGGGTGTTTGTGTGCAACTTCTGGCTGTCTTCAGACAAATCTAATTTGTATCAGAATGAATACAGTATTGAAAATGACCTGATGCCAAGACATATACCTCATCAGTGGCCAATGTGCAATAGTTTCCAGTGTGGCTTCCTGTTTCCTAAGGCTGACTGGAGATATTCTACTCTAGTTACCTTCCTCTACACAGATAAAGGGCATCACCACACAGAGCTTTTATCCTGAGATTGAGATTGCTCCTTCACGGAAATTTGCAGGCTCTTTACATGACGTAGTGACCCTGCCGTGACCCTCCTGCACTAAATGCCCTTTGTTCCATTTTTAAATAGATTGTGGATAATGAGCTATCAAACTACCCCACTGTATTCCGCTTCAGTTTCCTCCGTGAAAAGAGTTAAAGCGGCAAGAAGAGAAGCGAGAGCAATGGAAGATAATGGAAGACTCAGATTCAGGGAGAATGGGGGTGGGGAGAAGGGGAAAGGAAGTGCATGTAAAGTCAGTTGTGATCCTGCATTTAAAACGGAGGCAGAAAGCCCCGTTTTAAATGCAGGATTTTAGGCTGGTGTAGAAATGCCGGAAGTCTATAGGTGCTTAGGGGAAGTCTTTGCTTTTTGAGTGATGGTACATCAATTGTAGACCAGCATTATCAGGAAGCCCACTACATAACAGTTGTGTATAGTTTTTATTGTCAGGATAAGAGGTTTTTATTCTCCCAAGTTTTCAGTTGTAGTAGTTTACGTTTCAGTGAACTGACTGGATACAGTAATGTTATGCTGCATTTTAAGCTGGTTTATGGATTTCTGTGCTCTCATGCTCTCTCGCTAACCCAAACTAAGATTTTTAGAAGAAGAGTGGAATAATGAGGAATATTTTTCACATTTTGTGGCTATTTGAAAGGAATTTGTTTCCTTGAGTGTGTTTAATAGCTTTTACCCACTGAATCCAAATCTACTTGTACTGAAGCAATAAGGAGCTGGCATCAGGCATCATAGCTGCCATCCTTGATTTTTAGGTTCAGACATAAGTGTATTGCTTAGGTATAGCCAGATTTGGACAGTGGAGGTTGGTGGCTCTGATTTCAGTGGGGCTGTGAACCATTCTGGGTTTCAGTCAGAACCAGCCAGAACTCTAAAGGAGCTATCCAAGGTGCTGAACCCCATCCCCAGAATGGATTCAGTACCATGGATAGCTCTTTCGGAGGCCGGACTTATTCTGACTGAAACCCGGAATTTCACATTCACATGTGAAGAGCCACCAGCCTCCACTGAATTTGGATTCAGCAGATCAAATAACATAAACACACAAGCAAACGAATTCCCCTCAAATAGTCTCAAAACTTGGGAAATCTCCCTGACTACAAATAAACATTGTTTAGTATTTTGTTTATTATCTTTAATTGATAGAATCTGACATAACGTCCTCTTGATGGAGTTCAGGCATCAGGAAAAATACCTAATTGAACAATAGCCATCAACATGCTATCTGGTTCAAATATGTTCATATCTTTGAGAATTACTTGATTAATGCTCTAGTTTCATCAAACCTATGGAAACGTATGATTGTCAGTACCACTTATTAAATGTCTTTCTATACCTAACATTTGTGGATTCCCTTTTGTGTTTACAACTGAATACTGAAGGGTTTGGCCATACACTCCCTATTGCCAGTTAAGAAAACTGGAATGCTCTCTGCATAATGCTAAGACTACTCTGTTCATTCACATCTTTTCCTATACTAATTACTGTTTCAAATACTGTCCAGGCTTATTGGAGGAGACTGAAATGGAACCATGATGATGTATCACATATGTATCTCTCTCATACACAAGGCAATCTACCATGGTAAAGTGCAGTTGGACCATTAAGATATCTTAAACAGCGTTTTTTCGAAAAAGGTAATAAAGCCGATAAATTACTGTCTTATATGTTAAAGAAGAAACAACATAGCACAGTGGTTATGCAAATAAAGAAAGGAAGTACAGTTTATACTAAACCTAAAGATATAGCAAATGAGTTTTAAAAGTTTTATGAAAGTTTATATACTTCAGAACAACCCCTCCAGAGAGAATATTTAATCATATCTAAATAAGGTCAAACTACCAAGCGTAACACCAGATGATATAAATTACAGAGGCCTATTACCTTAACAGAATTACATAACACAATTAAGGATTTAAAAAACAAAGCCCCAGGTATGGATGGTTTTACACCAGAATATTATAAGGTATTCTTAACAGAAATAGAACAACCATTATTAGGTGTACTGAACGAGATCATGACAACTCACTCTCTTTTAAAAACCTGGGAGGAAGCCTGTATAGTAATGATTCCAAAAAAAGATAAAGATATTACAAAAGTTGAGTCTTATAGACCTATTGCTCTTTTGAACCAAGACTTCAAAATACGGACATCCATCCTTGCCAAAAGATTAAATGGAATAATTGCTAATCACATATCAGAAGATCAAACAGGCTGTATTAAAAATCGTAAATTGGCAACGAATATGAGAAAATTAGTAAATATAATACATCTTGTTAATAAATCTAAACAACCATATGGACTAATTTTTTAGATGCCAAAAAGGCATTTGACTGCCTAGAATGGAAGTTCTTGTTACAGATTTTGGATAAAATTGATTTAGGCAGCCAATTTGCTGAATGGGTTAAAATGATCTATACAAATCCCAATGCTTGTGTCTCTGTGAACAGTGTTGATTCAGACAAATTCTGTCTGAGCAGGGGCGCTAGACAAGGTTGTCCTTTATCTCCTTTGTTATTTGCATTATCTATAGAACCTCTTGCTCAAGCTATTAGAATGGAAAATACATTAAAGGGGGTAAAGATTGGTAGAGAAGAGTTCAAAATTAGTCAAAATCTTTATGCTGACAATATAGTTATTTATTTACATGATCCCATGAATACTTATGACAAACTTCTATTTTTGTTGCAGGAATATGGTCAAGTATCAGAATATAAAATTAACACTACCAAATCAGAGTGGATTGGATTCAATATGGATAATTCCACAAAACCTAAGATTACCAAAGAATATAAAATTCCTTGGAAAAATACCCCAGTTAGATATTTAGGGGTATGGATTACACAAAATCTTGGTATTTTAACAGAATATAATCATCGTAAGGTCATGCTTGAAGTAAAAGATGACTCGGCCCGCTGGAACCAGCTTCATATTTCACGGATGGGTAGGATATCTGCCTTAAAAATGGTAGTACCTCCAAAAATAATTTTTGTTCTTAAACATAACATTAAAGGTCCCACAAAAGATACTTGGAGACTGGCAAACAATGTTCTTAGATTTTGTCTGGAATGGGAAAAAACCCAGGGTAGCAAAAACAACTTTAATAAAACCAACAAAGAATGGCGGATAAGCCTTCCCATCCATAAAGAATTATTATGTTGCAGCTAGGCTTATGCATTTGAAGACATAGTTTAATCCAGATAGAGCAACTGAATTAGAACATTATAATGTCTCAACGGAGTTGAAAAATACTCTATGGTTCTGTAATAAATTTGATAGAAATATATTAAGAATGAACCCATACACCAAAACCCTGTTTAACAACTGGTTGAAACTTAAAAGAGTATTAAGTCCGGGTTTATCTCCATTAACAGCTGTTATGTATAACGACGAGATGACAGATGAAACGCAATTAGGCAATCTATCTTTAAGGTACAATCATGGGCTAATAGAAATAACCACACTTATAGACAAGGGAACATTTAAATCATATGAACAAATACGGAATGAAATGCAATACTCCCAACCTTTATTTTTTCAGTATCTACAGCTCAGAAGTATAGCCTTAAAGTTACTAAGGAAATTCAGACCTCTTTGGGGAAAAAACCACCTTTGAAAATGTGATGATATAAAATCAGGAAAACCTATTAAGTAAGCTCCATAAAGTTCTATTACATTTAGATCTTACAATTAATAATTATCAGAAAAGCTGGGAAAGAGAACTAACTTGTCTGATTCCAGTAAGCAGCTGGACTTGGATCTGGAATAATATATCACAGCAGACTATTAGCACAAACCTGAAAGAATTTTTTTTCAAATTTATGTTCCACTGGTACTTAACACCTGGAAGGCTTAACCGCATTTATCATAAGGGTGATAACAGGTACTGGAGATGTAAAATGCCTAATGCAGATATGGCCCATGTATTTTGGTTTTGCTCAGTGATTAAGGGCTATTGGCTAAAGATAATAGATGAAATTGAGATTATATCAGGATATAGACTAACTTTGGATCCAATAGTTATTCTTTTTAGTTATGTTAAGGAAATTGTTCTATCTGATGACATAGAAATGATAGTGCATTTATTAACAGCTGCCAGAATGCTGATATCGGCAAACTGGAAAAAACTGAAAGCTCCTACAGTTGATGACTGGATTATTAAAGTATGGGAAATAATATATATGGTTAAGTTAACTAACATAGTAGGGTTAGAGAGGGAAGACAGCGAAATAACAGATTTACAGAAAAGTGGTCCGTATTTGTAATGTATAGGTGTAACAAGAATCAAGAGAATGTACAGGCTTTTGTGTTACTGGGAACTTTGTGATATTTGCTGGTTTTGGTGATAAATTGGATTATATTCTAAAAAAAAAAAAAAAAGTGCAGTTGGACCAAATGTCTGTTATTAATAGGAAAACAGCAAACATTTTAACAGATTTGTTTTGTCTATTTTTTTAACTCTGCAAGTCCCATTACAGTATAAGCAATTATGGTTAATGACTGGTGTACATAAAAGAAAAAAAACATTGACTCAAAGGACTCTGGAGTCTCCTGCCTTACCTATAGCATCCTGCCTTGCATTAGAAAATGTTCAGGACCCTTCTATGACCTTCCATATTATAACCAATGCCATCTAACTCACAATTTAAACTGTAACTCACCTACCCCAGTAGTGTGGTCTCCTTTCGGTCCAGTGTAAGATGTAGGAGTCTGACCTCTTCTCCTATGCCAGCCACTCCGGTTTCTCTTTTGCTGAGTAAATGCACACTCATTTTGTTCAAAAGTACATTCTCCAGGAAAAGCAGGAAATATATCTGCAACAAAGAATTTGCAGCATTATCGTTTAAAGTGTGTATGAACTGGTCTTATATAATTAAAGTGTGTGTGTGTAAGTGAATATGTATGTATGTATGTATATATACACATACATACATACATACATACACATATATATATGGCGTAGGCCAGGCAAAAAGTGGGTGCGCATAACACGACAACCCATCATGGGCAGCCAGCCATGATTGGTTGTTGTGTTGTCCAAAGCCGGAGCATGTTCTGTAGGGTGGCTTATTTTTTGGGAACAAGCTATGCTGAGAACACATGGCTTGTTGTAGGGTTATTTTCATCCACAATGGGTTATTGTGTTGTCCAAACCCAGGAGACCAATTTTATTGTGGACTGTGGTGATTGGCTACATAATTGCTCAGCAAGAGTGTCAAAAAAGCCCATGCCACTCACATTTCGTGATCTTGCCAGTGAATGTCCTTCCAAAGTGCCGAAACAGCACTTTGGAAGGTCTGTCACTCATTCCCTGGAATTTTTAAAAAAATATTCGGTGCCCCCCAAATGCGCAATTATGGTCGTAACTTTCCTCCCCCTCCTCCTTCTCCTCATTGACCGTCTTTTGCAAGTGCACACCTACAGCTGTCTGATATGTGTAGTCTTGCCTGATCAATTTCCTTGTCTGTTTCAGCTGTCAAAGGGAGTGGTGAAGGTGAGTAGGTAACATAATACTAGGGGAAGGAGGGACTCAGTAGTCCAGTTCAGAAGCACTGAAACTTGGGAGGAAAAGGCAAAGGAGTAAGTGCACCAAAAGAGGGAGGACAATATCTCATCCTTGGTGATGTGATCCTCTAATTTTTAAGTGCTGGACTGACACATCTCAGTGTCCCCCACCTTTTCAACACTTCCCCAAATCTCCAGCTACTCCAGAAAAGGGGAGATATTAACTCCCCTCCCTTTTTACAGCTCCTTTTCAGAGCACTTACTGCTGCAATTACTGCGGTTCCCATCCCCCTCTGTTTTGATGCACTCACTCCTTTGGCTCCCCCCTCAATTTTCAGTGCTTCTTAATTGTGGCACTGGGTCCCTCCTCTCCCTTAGTATTATTTCTCCTCTGGTCCTTTGCAACTGTACACAATTTAGCCAATATGCAACCTTATCTTGTCAATTTCTTTGTTTGTACCTACTCCCCTTCACCACTCCCTTTGACAGCTGAAATAGACAAGGAAATTGACCAGGCAAGACTATACATATCAGAAAGCCATAAGTGCATGCTTGTATCCCTGTGAAAGACCGACAATTAAAAAAAAAGAAAACCCAGTAACCCCAATTGCGCATTTTTAAGGCACCAAAATATGGGGGGGACGTGTTTAAGGCAGTGAATGGAAGCAACCCCAATTGCACATTGTTGAGTCAGCAAAAACAAAAAAAGGAGGAACCTAAAGGGGAAGCAATCGGAGCAGGGAGGGGGAGACAAGACAGTTTTTATCACAAAGTCCCCTGGGATATGTGATGGAGCCGGCTGGAGGATTGAGGGGGAGAACAACCTATGGCAAGCCTGATCACCTGTCGGGTGTACCATGTGTTGCTACATCATTTATTCACAGGGGTGGCTTAGCGTTACATGGAAATTCACCCTATGTCATCAGCTTCACTTGTTAACTACACAAATCTGATGCATGGCCTAATCTTTTTTCTGAAATTGTCAATTTTATGTCTTTTTTCTGGTCTCTTAAAAAATAATTATCCACTGATGTCATATTATGTTTACTGCTTTCTGAAAATACCAAGCAGAATAGCTTAGGATTCCTAAATATAATATAGATTAAACCACCATAAATAAAATAGACCTGATTCTAGACTTAAAACAAAAATCTAAGTCTGTTATTGATCAGGTGCAGACTCTATGAATATATCATAGTTTGCTTTGGTATTGCAGAAATAAGAATCAGACCCTAATAGCAGATTTGCACAGAAACTTCTTACATTCACAGTTTGGAGTTTAATGCCATAGTGGAACTTTGGGAGACATTTCCGCAGAAATGCGGGCATTACTGATACAGGAGAATCAAAACTGCATCGTACGTAACACAGACATTATAGTTTATTATGACCTTGCTGCAATCCCCTTCCTTGACTAGAAGGAAACCGTCTTGTTTCCTTCTAGACAAGAGAAGAAAAATTACACATGGGCTTAACTTGTAGTAAGTGCGACGTGGTGAGAATTTTTCCAAAAAGAAAGTCTCCATTTCCCTTACCACTGAAGTTCAATTTGAATACTTCTGTTACTCAGTTACTTGATGAGTGTGGAAAATAAGCTGCACAGTGGTCACCAGGAAGGCCTATGGGACTATGTAGGGAGGGAGGTGTATAGGCCAGCTCCTAGTGCCCACAGCAGCCAATGACATCATTTGGCTGCACTAACTGCCAGCATGACTGGAAGCTGGGCATTTTTTTTTCCATTGCCCTCCAGCACTCTCCTGAAGATAAGTAGTTGACACTGTGAATGATCTAGGTCAGCCCAGCTTGTGTGCAAGGGCAAGAGGGGCCCAAGATCATTGTATAAACAAGTGTGTTTTGGGGGTGGAGGTGGGAGGAGTCCTTGCAGACCCAGGCCAGGAATGGTGAGATCTCTTTGCACGGCCACGTATGTGACTCTGCCCATCTGTCCTGATGGACCTGCATGTGTGAACAGTCTGTACACCTGTACCACTTGATAGGAAAAAGGCATTTGTATCACAAAGTCCCCTGGGATATAGCCTCACAGCTAACTAAATAATAATGTAATATGGTATGTCACATGATACCCTGACAGAAAAACATGGGGTGGGATCCAACGTTGTGCAAGTGGAACTACACTTGCGTGACAGGACTTTCTCCCTTTCTTCTCCTCTCTGCAGTCCCCTGTTCCTCACAAAAATCTGCTGTGGCGGGTTCCCTAACCCAGTGTGGTGTAGTGGCAAGAGTGTTGGACTAGGAGCTGGGAGATCCGGGTTCTTGTCCCCACTTGGCCATGGAAGCTCACTGGGTGACTTTGGGCCAGTCACAGACTCTCAGCCCAACCCACCTCACAGGGTTGTTGTTGTGAGGATAAAATGGAGAGGATAATGTAAGCTGCCTTGGGTTCCTTGCAAGAGGAAAAAAAGGTGGGGCATAAATGCAATAAATAAATACATTTAGTGGGCGCATAGGGTTTAGGGGGAATCATCCCCCCTCCTGGTTCCACTCACAGCAGGAGTTCCATCAGCAGAACGACTTCATTGGATTTCATCAATGAATTCTATGCAGCAAGAGATTATTGTTGTTGGAGAGTACACCTCAACAGTTATAACGAAGACATAATACGGACTTCATATGCACGTTTAGCTTACCAGCAGCATGACAGCTTCCTAAACTCACTGATACATCGTCTAGTGCCACTAGTCCGCAATCCCAAAAGCTTCTACACCAGCTCACAAACACCACCTGAAATTTGCAGAAAACATATGCCAACCATCTTAGTTTTTAAGGGCCTTCATTTTAAAAGTCCTTGTAGTCTACTTAATTACAACTTTATAACATTGACAATTGGTGCCTGAGTTTTATTCTTTTCCTTCTGCCTCCCCATCCCTTTTTTTCTTTTGTGTCATGTCATTTTAGATTGTAAGCCTGAGGGCAGGGACTATCTTGTTCTCACTGATCTGTAAGCCACTCTGGGAATCTTTCCAGCCAAAATAAATACTTTTATTAGTAAGATATCTCATTTGCAATTCTCTTTCAGTTTTCTCTAATGAAGCTATAGGAAGAAAAGCCGTTTAAGCTGAATGAAGTTTCTAATTCACTATATTTCCAATGTAGTCCCATCTCAGCACAAGACTGTTAAATAGCACTTCTGTATATCTTAATTTCTGCTTAACAGAATATCTGATAAATTCCTGTCCAGCTCTGTACAAAAGGTTGTAATACACATGGATGGACAGGTCATCATGAGGTCATCTGAACGGAAATAAATGGGACACTTGACTCAATAGGTAGATTCATGTGGGAGGGAGTTATGTTAAGAATTGTGTCCCACACTTAAACCAATAAACACAACTGAAACAGAAATATTTTTCGTAAGTTGTGGGCTTGCATAGAAAGTTAAGTACTGTAACCTTCATTTTTTCACTATTACAAGACATAACCTTGCAGTACGGAGAGTGACTGCAGGGATTGTTGCTAATGGGGAAGCCTAGTATGAACAAAGCCAAAACCAGGATTCTATTAAAAGGTGTATAAAGCAAGAACTATGGAGCCTAATGCACAATGACTATGGGATTTTGAGGAATACAAGCAATATATTCATGGTACTTATGAAACCCAAAGGTGCTATTTCTAGGTGTTCAAATATGAAGTCTGTTGTTAATGTGTGACTTTTGTACACACATAATGACAGTTCACACAACACGACAACCCACCCTCAAGGTTGAGTCTAGGTTGTTGTGTTGTGTGAACCGAGCCACACTAACTATCCATAGTTTGTTAACCATGTTCACAACCAAACAACCGAACCAAACCCACAGTTCACAACCAAACAACAAACCATAGGTTCTCTTCATGGATTGTTCATGGTTAATAAACCATGGTTTGTTAGTGTGGCTGGATTCACACAACACAACCCATGGTTCAAAAACAACCCACAGTACATCAACAACCCACACTCAACCTTGAATGTGAGCTATCATGGTGTGTGAACCCAGCCAGTAACTGCTACATGATAGCCAGTTTCCGTTGCTTTTCATAGCAGCTTCTCTATGACGCAAACTATCAGTGCACAGTAGCACTAATAGGGTGCTTTTCTCTATAACTCTGTAAATCAAGTCCTCAATCTGTGGTAAACCACTGCATACAAATGGCCTGGTGTGTGGAACGGTCACTACTGGGAATGATTTAGAATAGCCTTCTCATAATAGCACAAGAGCAACAAACGTGTAATTCTTGGTTGCCATTGTTTTCAGGGAAACAAGGTTTGTTTCCATGAAGAATTATTATTGAGAGGTAGTAGGCAGGTGACTTATGCAAAGTGCATGTCTGACTTTATGAAAGGGCCATTTGTTGCCTTTCATTTTACACCTGACAGTGATTTCCTTTTTTCAGAATAATTACTAGCAGAATCAGTGTGTAAAGGCCAAAATCTACTGCATCTCTTGCAGCTGGCTGAGATTCCGTTTTGGGCTGTAATTTTTCCACCGCTAATTGGCTGGTTTATGCTCAAAGCAAGGAGCCCTTTTGCAAGAGAAAGCAAATGCAATTATAAATGTGTTGTTTTCTGGACAGTGTCTGGAACATCTTTGCAGTTACTCTTCCAATTAAATCGTAAAGAGATTGAATTGAAATCCCTGTACACTTTGTCAACATTCCAAATCTGGGCAAGGGCCATTCAGATTTGTTAATTAATCCACATAGTCCTATTTGCAGTTTGAACTGGTTAAACAACTTGCAGATGACTGTCAAATATGAGTTGTAGCAGTAGGCCCTTTTGGTGGATGCATATTTTCCATGTATTTTAAGTGGCATCCAGCTGCTTCTTGGATACTGCACAGAAATGATGACTGGTTGTGACTGAATATTAACTTGGAAGAGATTGATTTTTAAAAAGTGATTTTCCTAATAATTCTTGGTGAAGGAATCTTAATTATATTATAAATCCTTAAAGGGTCTGAATCTTTATAGTCTTCTGTTAATTTAATATGACAGCTGAAGTATATATCACATTTTATCAGACCAAATAAAACGAGCTATCTTGCTTTCTGTGATAACTTCAACATTAAATCAGAAACACTAAAAGCAATCCGTCATGGCTATTATTACTGAATGTAAATAACGCCTTGCTTTTCCAGTACCTGCTTCTCCTGAACTAACATAGCAATCTTTTTTTTTTTTACATTCTGCCTCAGTATCTGAAAGCCTGTGATTTATGCCTCTTTGCTCAGCTGAATTTTTTTAATCTATGCAGTGAATATAAAATGAATTATCATTTCCAGTTGTTTATCTTATGCACTATCGAGCTTATTGGGCACAATACAATGCACCACAATTTGAAGCATAAAGCACACATATACACAATACTTTTTTTAAAAAAACAAACCGAAACCCAAACTTAACTACAGCATTTCCATCTGCTATTTCTCTCTCTCTCTCTCCCTCTCTCTCTCTCTCTCTCTCTCACACACACACACACACACACACACACACAGAGGTTATATTATGAGGAAACATTTCTACAGTTTGTTAATGTGCTAAGTATATACATTTGTAGCTTCCAATGGTTGCAGCAGGATGAGTCACAATATTGTACTAGAATCCATTCTGAGCTTCTCTACCAAAGATAATGTTAGGAAAGTGGAGGACTTATGTTCTTTCCAAGAAAAAAAGAATGGGGTTTTGAAGATGAGTTTTGAAACTGAGGAGTCAGGCACAGAACTACTGTATATGGGTGTTCTGCTTCAAATAAAGAATTGAGAATGTTGAGCTGGATCCTGGTGTCCTCGTGTGCCCGGAAGGATTTATTGGCTTCCCTTATAAGCCAAACAACAACAACAACAACAACATCAAAGATAGCCCTGCTGGTCCATGAGGAGAACAAAAACAAAATCCACAATTGGGAAATACTTTTATTAAAACCAACCAAAATACAACAAAAATGTGCAAGCTTTCAAGTTCTCCAGAACTCTTCATAAGTCTGAATGAGAGAAAAAGCAGCAGATGGAGGAACAACCAGAGAAGTCCAAAAATTCAGCCAGGTGTTGTGGCTATGTGGTCTGAAGTGTAGATAGGTTCACTCTCAAAATGGAGATTTGCAGTCTGAATTAATTAGTCAGTGGTAGGTGTTGCAGGTATCAGATTACAGCAAGCAATGCATTTTGGAGTATAGAAGCAATGACCAGGCTCACACGATTAGTAGGAGGGAAAAAAACCACCATGGCTTCTTTTCCCACCCCTATGTGTGCCACTCACACATGTGCCATTTGCCTAATTACCCGCGACTTGGCACAGGTTATCATGTCGTCCAAACCTGGAACAGTACGCAGCAGGGGAAACCCCTACAAAAAGCCATGGGTTGTGGGGAAGTTTAGAAGCCACCCCCACCAGGCAGGTTCGAACAACACAATAACCTGTACCACATCACAGGTAATTAGGCAAATGGTGGGCATATGAGTAGCATGCACAGGGGCGGGGGAAGAAGCCACAGTGGCTCCTTTTCCCCCTGCTGATTGTGCAAACCTAGCCAATGGCTGATCTCCATTTCTAAAAACACAAAGGCCAGCTGTAACTCTGTTCTGCCTCTTGCCTTAGGCAAAACACACAGGTTCCTGAGTCTGAGAGCAGATACGCAGAGAAACATGACAGTCTTTATATTAACAAAGCTGGAGATTAATTTTATGTGGTACACTAGGTAAAAAAAGTCAATTGAAGCCAACTTTCAGCTTGCCCTATTCAACAATAAAACAGGTGAATTCCCACTACAGTACAAGGTTATGTTTTCTGCTATTCTCTCGGGGAATGTCTGCAACTCCACTGCTTTTCCAGGGGCATCCTGAAAACTGTTGCAATATGAGGATATCCCTGACTAAGGCTCTACTGTTGGTATCTGTTTCAGGAATAGTCAGTATCTAAATAAAGGAGAACTATTATTTACACAGAATTTCCTTGTGACATAGAATGTTCTCCATTCATGTTGTTAATTGAAAAGGCAGAGTGGAGCACCTCCCTCCTTACTCTTCTTGAGATCTTTATTTTCGTTTACTACAGATGTTCAAAGAACAGGAAAAGGATAAAGAGGGACAACTGAGGGACAATATATAAGGCAAAAAGAGAAAGAGAACGCAACTGTTCACATTTTGCGAGGGAGACAATTGAGGAGGAAGGACGTATAATTCTCTATGTCTATTTGGCTCCATCAACCCATTACTGGAACAGTGTGGAATTGCACATCACTGTGATAATTTATTTAAGACACATAAATGCATAACTTTATTTAAGTTACATTAAAGACCTCCAGGGGAAAAGATTCTACCTCTACTGCTGCACAAATATAAATCCACAGTTAATAGCTTTCTAGTAATAATTTTAAAATAATAATGTCAAACTTTCCTCTCCTTCAATTCAAGTGTCAAGAACTCAAAGACAGCAAGGGAAGCCTTTTGTTGCCATTTCTTTTAAACAGAACTAAACATAATCTTATGGAAAACTTATTTCTGAGTTTTTAGTCCATGCATTTTCATGAAGTACAAGGGTAATATGTTAAGAAAACATTTTAAAGGTGGCAATATGCCTCTTATTTACTGCTAAACTGGTGTAAGAGTTTCAGACCTCTTTAAATCAGTAATACTACAGCTCAACCAACTCCTGTGTAGATTTCCATATGAACTGTATTACCTCTGTTCAGCTTCAGACATAACTATTCTAATCTCTTCACTTAAGGCAGAGGGAAAAACTGGCTAGCCAATACTCTTTTTAAACAATTTCAGTGAGCAAAGAGGGAGAAGCAGGGACCATGCATCTCAAGTTTGGATGGATTAGAAATTTGATTCAGTTTGTTCTTGACCAGAATATATCCAATTCACACCTCTTTCCCAGTCCCTGCCCAGATTCCCACAGGGTTCCATCTTGTCCCCACACTCTTCTCCGTCAACATGAAACTGCGGTGTGAGGTTATCCAGAGATTTAGAGAGAAGTGTCATCAGTCCACTATTTATTTTTATTTGTTTATTTGTGACACTTATATACTGTCAGGGTGGAAACTGAGCCCATAGAGCCCCAGAGCAGTTCTGATTCTCAGGAAGAACAGCAATCCGTCGGAGAGGAGCTCGCTCATCTCTCACAAATACAGCAGCTGGCAGAGATTCCTCCTGCCAGCATTCCTGGGATAGATAGTGACCCTGGCAGTGAGAGAGTGCTGGAGGGGGGCTTGCTGGATGCTCGGCGCAGATGCAGGGAGCGATGACAGATGGAGGACGCAGAAAGGAGGTGTACCGTTCGTTTGGCGCTCAAACAACGGTCCCGTCCCGAGGACCCAAGGGAAAGAGGGAGGATCTCTGCCTAGCCCATAAGTTCAGGGTCTTCTCGTGGTTCTCCTTCAAACGGGGACCAACTGCCTTACCTGGAGCTTAGGTTACTCTGCTATCTTTCCCCAGTGCTGTTCCTTGCTTAGTCGCTAGTGATTAGTATCTGAAAGAGTCATAACGGAATAAAGCCTTGGAAAGAATCCTCGTCATCTGTGTCCTGAGTTGGCTATTGGAGGGGACTGCAAGAGGCAGCTAGGGCGCTCCTGACATATACCACTAAATATAATTTTTAAAAACCTCAGTGGTTAATCCACTAATGACATCCAACTCTCTTTCTCTTTTTTATCTGATTTAGGTAAGGCAGTAGGAGTACTAGTGATAGACTAGATGAGGGCCAATAAACTGAAGCTCCATCCTGACAAGATGGAGGTGCTATTGACAGGTGGTTTGTCTGCTTGTGGAAGTGGTGTTAAACCTGATCTGGAAGTGGATACACTTGCCTAAAGAGTCAGGTTCACAGCTTAGGAGTGCTGACAGATCCAGCCTTATAATTGGAGACCCAAGTGGCCTCTGAGGCATGCAGTGCCTTCCACCAGATACAGCTGGTATATTAGCTGCCAGCTGTCCTGGATAGAACTTGGCCAAAATTACCCATGCCCTGGTAACCTCCAGACTTGATACTGCAATGTATTATATGTGGAATTGCCTTCGAAGACTTCTTGGGAACTTCAGTTAGCTCAGAATATAGCTCATACACTGCTAAGTGGGAAAGGCCCTAGGGACAATATCATGCTGGTTTTGAAAGAGCTTAACTGGCTGTAGTCTGGTTCCAAGCACAAATTAAAATGTTGGTGCTTATCTTTAGACCCCTTTATGGCTTCAGACCTAGGCACCTAAAGGACCATCTTTCCTCAGATGCTGCTGTCCATGTATGTCTTTATTGGAAGCTCTTCTCTGGATGCCCCCCACCTTCTGAAGTTATGTGGGTGGCAACAGAAAGGGCCTTTTCAGCTGTGGCACCCTGATGGTGGAATGATCTCCCCAAGGAGGTTCATCTGGCACTTACTCATATCTTTATCTGAGTCTTAGAGAAAGATCTCTAGGTACCAAAAAAATACAGTTTGGACACCGTCATGTTAGAGCAGTCATGGAAACAAATTTGTTTCAAGATACAACAGTATGTATTTATAAAGGATCTCTTGTTTTAATGTGGTACTGATATTGCAGCCCCAAGCTTATCAGTACTACAACCCTGCTCCTATGAAAAGCAACAATGTTGACTGAACAGGATACAATTCCCTAGGAAAACAAGTAGTCTGAAAAATTCAGTTTCAGTGATTTAATGTCCTTTTCTCATACTTGTTCTGTAACAAATGCACATGATGGCAGGTTTTGTTTGTTGTTTTCACTCTGAACATTAACACCTTACTTTGTTAAGGACAGGATGAGAAATGGTAATTGTCAATGCCTTGCTTTTTGTTTTAAATTCAACTGTTAGATATGTTTTGCTGTTATGCAGCTGCATCTATCTTGATTTATCATTTATTTGGTTAAATCACACCCACCAAGTTTTCTAAGATGGTGTTTTCCAAGTATCACATTAATGTCAGTGGCCCAGTTGCTGGTTTCCTGTACAAAATACTCCAGCCAGTAATTGCTTCAGAGGGCTAATTCAAACAGATCCTACAAAAAAATACACATCCTTAGACACAGAGGACTTTCATTGGTCTGCTATGCCACTTTCCCAACTCAAAGACTGAATGTGTTCACAAAATGCATAACCAAAAACTAAAGTATGGGTTTAATTTAATATTTGTATTATGAATAATTCTTTACAATGAGGAAAAATGTGGAGTAAAATGTGCTGTCAAAAAGTGTTAAGGCTGTTTCTTCCAGCTGCAAAAGTTTTGTAACCAGGAAAACTCTAAAAGGAAGAAACAACAGAAAGATCTGATTCTCTCATTCTGTTTGACATTCAGGGATAGCCAACAGTCAACTTGGCTGCCAAGGACTGTTTACTATTTCCACAGACAGCCAGAAAATCAAAGTTGCATAAATCAGCTACAAGCCAGATCAAACACGTGCTAGCCATGAGCCACCAGGATATTTTCCTGCATGATATTTATGAATAGAAGTTACATTGGAGCACAGGACAATACCTATTTATTTTAACAGAGTTTGTACAGAGGAGGTTATTATCACTTTGCCTTCATCCACTACAATCCCTAAATCTTTCCAATAAATGCTGCTCCCTAGCCAGTTATCATCTAATGTTTGTATATTTCGGTGTGGGGTTTTTTTCTCATATGTAATATTTTACCATTTTGCTGAAAGAAAAGTATCTTTTATGTTTCTAAGGGTGCAACCCTATGCATGTTTAGACAGAAAAAAGTTGCTGACAATTCTAGGACGTTTTCCTGTCCAAACACACATAGGATTGTGCTCTAAGACATAGAATAAAGCCTGCCCTACCTTGCCAATAGCCTAAGTAGTGAGGGGGGTAGGGATCACAACAACATGATGATGAAACATGCAGCCTTTTGACATGCCATTCTACTACTTGCTCATTTCCACTGTTATTTTGTAATATAAAATGCAGGAATCGATATGACGGCTTTGGAAAAGTATTACTTATGAGAACTTGAACCCATGTTAGAAAGCAATCTGAAATGGGCCCAAGCTGAATTAAAGGACATAAGGGCCTCATACCGAACTATATATTGGACATCCTACATTATTTTGATATCTATTGATTTTATTTCTAACACTTATATACTCCTCCACATCTAAACAGATTCCAGAGTGGTGAATAATAAAACACAAAAGGATAAAGGAATAGAACACCATATTAAAAATTGTTATTTTTAAAAACAGAATACCAGCAAAAATTGTGGCTGGTCAATTAAGGAAGGCCTCCTGAAATAAAAATGTTTTAAGGGAGCAATCCTATCAGGATAGGCGGCTGCCTCCAAACTCAGAGGTGACCGCCTATCCAGTGCAGGGCAGGAGAAGCATGGAGGGGTTCGTCCCCTCCGTGCTTCTGCTGCCCTGCATTTGCAGCTAGACAGCTGATTTTGGCTGTCTAGCTGCCGGAAGGTGGAGCGGGGGAAGCGGCTGCCAGATGACAAGTTGGATGTGTCATACCGGCATTTCTGCCTTCTCCGCCCCGGAATGCCCCCAAGAACACACTATTTTTGCCACTCCATGCTCCTCTTCCAAGCATGGAGTGCGGGGCCATCCCAAGCTGCCTGTGAAGCAGTGCGGGGGGGGGGTCAGTTCTCAGGGAACCAACCTCAGAGCATGGGCTCCGAGGTTGATTCCTGGAAACCGACATATCTTATGGCCATCTAGCTCCTAACTAGCGGCCATAGGATTGCTCCCTAAATAAAGAGTGCCAAAAACAACACAATGTTGGTGCCTGCCTGATCTCCAGAGGCAGGGAATTCCATAGAAAGGGGGCCACCATACTGAAGGCTCTTCACCGGGTGGACTCCAATTGGGCCATATGTCCAAGCAGAACCACCAGGAGCATGCCATCTGATAACCTCAGTGACTGGACAGGTTGATAAGGGAGAAGACATTCTCTCAGGTATCCTGGTCCCAAGTTGTTTAGGGATTTGTACACTAGTTGTTGTTGTTCAGTCGTTCAGTCGTGTCCGACTCTTCGTGACCCCATGGACCATAGCACGCCAGGCCTTCCTGTCCTGCGCTCTCTCCCGGAGCGTGCTCAAGTTCATATTCATTGCATCCGTGATGCTATCTAGCCATCTCATCCTCTGCCGTCCCCTTCTCCTTTTGCCTTCAGTCTTTCCCAGCATCAGGGTCTTTTCCAGGGAGTTTTCTCTTCGCAGTAGGTGGCCAAAATATTGGAGCTTCAGCTTCATTATCTGTCCTTCCAATGAGCAGTCAGGGTTGATTTCCTTTAGGATGGACTGATTTGACCTCCTTGCAGTCCAGGGGACTCGTAAGAGTCTTCTCCAGCACCACAGTTCGAAAGCATCAATTCTTCGGCGCTCAGCCTTCCTTATAGTCCAGCTCTCACAGCCATACATTACTACTGGGAAAACCATAGCTTTGATTACACGGACCTTTGTCGGCAAGGTGATGTCTCTGCTTCTTACTATGCTGTCTAGGTTTGCCATAGCTTTCCTCCCAAGGAGCAAGCGTCTTTTAATTTCATGGCTACAGTCACCGTCTGCGGTGATCTTGGAGCCCAAGAAAGTAAAATCTGTCACTGCTTCCATTTCTTCCCCTTCTATATGCCAGGAAGTGATAGGGCCAGATGACATGATCTTAGTTTTTTTAATGTTGAGTTTCAAACCAGCTTTTGCACTCTCCTCTTTCACCCTCAACAAGAGGCTCTTGAGATCCTCTTCGCTTTCTGCCATTAGGGTGGTATCGTCTGCATATCGGAGGTTGTTGATAATTCTCCCGGCAATCTTAATTCCGACCTGTGATTCATCCAACCCGGCATTTCTCATGATGTACTCTGCATATAAGTTAAATAAGCAGGGTGACAATATGCAGCCTTGTCGTACTCCTTTCCCAATTTTGAACCAATCGGTTGTTCCATCTCTGGTTCTTACTGTTGCTTCTTGACCCTCGTACAGGTTTCTCAGGAGACAGGTAAGGTGGTCTGGTACTCCCATCACTTTAAGAATTTGCCACAGTTTGTTGTGATCCACACAATCAAAGGCTTTAGCGTAGTCAATGAAGCAGAAATAGACGTTTTTCTGGAATTCTCTTGCTTTCTCCATGATGCAGCGAATGTTGGCGATTTGATCTCTAGTTCCTCTGCCTCTTCGAAACCCAGCTTGTACTTCCGGTAGTTCTCGGTTCGCATACTGCTGAAGCCTAGCTTGTAGGATTTTGAGCATCACCTTGCTGGCATGTGAAATGAGCGCAATTGTGCGGTAGTTTGAACACTCTTTGGCGTTGCCCTTCTTTGGAATTGGAATGTAAACTGACCTTTTCCAGTCTTGTGGCCACTGTTGAGTGTTCCAGATTTGTTGGCATATTGAATGCAGCACTTTAACAGCATCATCTTTTAGGATTTTAAATAGCTCGGCTGGAATACTGTCATCTCCGCTAGCTTTGTTGTTACTAATGCTTCCTAAGGCCCACTTGACTTCACTCTCTAGGATGTCCAGCTCAAGTTCAGTGACCGCACTATCATGGCTATCAGGGACATTCAGATCTTTCCTGTATAGTTCTTCTGTGTATTCTTGCCACCTTTTCTTAATCTCATCTGCTTCTGTTAGGTCCCTGCCTTCTTTGTCCTTTATCATGCCCATCTTTGCACAAAACGTTCCCTTGAGATCTCCAATTTTCTTGAAGAGATCTCTAGTCTTTCCCATTCTGTTGTTTTCCTCGATTTCTTTGCATTGTTCATTTAAGAAGGCCTTCTTGTCTCTCCTTGCTATTCTCTGGAACTCTGCATTCAGTTGGATATATCTTCCCCTTTCTCCTTTGCTTTTCGCTTCCCTTCTTTCCTCAGCTACTTGTAAAGCCTCATCAGACAGCCACTTGGCTTTCTTGCATTTCTTTTTCTTTGGGACGGATTTCGTTGCTGCCTCCTGAACAATGTTACGGACCTCCGTCCATAGTTCCTCAGGCACTCTGTCTATCAGGTCTAATCCCTGAAATGTATTCCTCACCTCCACTGTATATTCATAAGGGATATGATTTTAAACCTGGCCTGGTAGCAAATAGGCAGCCTGTGCAATTCCCTCTACGAAGGAATCGCATGCTGAAAAGGGGCAGCTCCTGACAACAGCTGAGCTGCTGCATTCTGCACTAGCTCCAGCTTCCAGAGCAGCCTTAAGGGCAGCCCCACATAGAGTGCATTGCTAGCACCAAGTGATCCAGGAGAGGCTGCAGCTGGCGAACCAGCCAAAGCTGGTAAAAAGCTCTCTGAGGCGCCATGGCCACTTGAGCCGCCAGTGACTGTGATGGGTCTAAGAGTACCACCAGATTACAAACCTGATCTTTCAAAGGGAGTGCAACACCATCCAGGACAGGCAATGAGCCTATCTCACAGACTCACCCACAAGGCTTCCGTGTTGCCAGGATTCCGCTTCAGTTTATTAGCCCTCATCCAGCCCATTACTGAGTCTAGACACTGATCAAAGACTTGCACAGCCTCACCTGATTCAGATGTCACAAGGAGACAGAACCGTGTGTCATTAGCATACTGAAGGCACTTGGCCCCAGATCCCCTAATGACCACTCCCAGTGGCTTCATATAGATGTTGAACAAAACTGGGGCAAGACGGTACCCTGCAGAACCCCATAGCTCAATTGCCAAGGGACCAAGGAGTGGTCACCCAGTGTTTCTCTCTGAAATCAGCCCTGCTGGTAATATCAGAACCACTGTAACACAGTGCCTCCAATGCCCAGCCCATGGAGTTGATCCAGGAGAATACCATGATCAATGGTATCAAAAGCCAATGAGAGATAGAGTCAAATTAACAGGGTGGCACACCCCCTGTCCCTGTCCCAATAAAGGTCATCCATCAGGGCAACCAAGGTTGATTCAGTCCTGTAACCAGGTCAAAACCTAGACTGGAATGGCTCTAGATAATCAGTACCTCCAAGAGTGCTTGCAGTTGCAAGTCATGCCCTGTTCTTTGTTAACTTTCTTTCATAAAGGGCAACACGCACACAAGCAGCCATAGTTACACAGAGGCAGAATCTCTCCTGTATCTCCCATCCTGCAGGATTCCTAAACCACAACGGGTAACACTTCCTGATTGTTGGCAGTAGTTACCATCACGTGTCAAAAATCTTAATGTTGCAGCTACTATATATCCTTTCAGTTGAACTTGAACTAAAAATACTGAAGGCATCTCATGATGACCACTTTACAAGTGTGCGTATTGGTATGGCCATCTCTTGGCCTTCTTTCATGTAAAAGCCAAACGATCACTGCACCCACTAGAAAGGCTTGTTTTGATGGGGATTCTACACAAATAAATAGTTCCAGAAATATTGAATTGCAACCCCATTTTTTCCAGTCTTTTGAGCAGCCAAGCATATTACAATTGCCACATGACTGGCCTAAACTGTCTTGCCTGTTGTTGGGCTCTTTCTTTACTAGCCTCAGCTGTAGGGTTAACAGCAATGGGTGAGTTCAAATTTAAGTGAATGAATATAAGCAAAAAGATAATGGCTAAAGCCTCTCTTTCCAAGGAGAGGTGGACATATTATATTCCATCCACATAATAGCCTCTATTTGGATTTGATTAATTGGGAATTTGCCTCCTTTAGACCTGCCTGCTGTTCAAAGTATTTAGTGGATGTACTTTCATCGGTGCTCACATTTCTATCTGTGGGGGAAAATTCACTAGAAAATATAGAAGAAAAATGTCTGCCTCTTGTTTTATAGTCACACCATCATGACTCATTTAGGAGAAACTGAAAACAACAATCACCCGGACAGAAAACATTTGTTGTTACCTTGCAAGGCATGGGCTTTTTGAAGGTGATTTCAACTTGAGTCCAGACACCTCTGGGAGTATCCAAGACAGACCACATTTTTTCTTGGACCACATGGTTCTCTTCAAAGATGTAAACAGCCAGGGTATCACGCATTTTGAAAAAGCCATATATGGCATAATAAAACCGCAGACAATACTGTAAATTTCCTGGCAGAGTGAGGCTGTATAAACGGCCAATGTACCCAGGCTGTGATGTAAACTTTGTGTTTGCCAGCAAGTAGTAACCTGCAAAAGAATACAATGTTTAAAACATTTCTAACAATCCCTTGCAACTATTCATTTTAGGTCACTTCTAGGCATTTTGTTAGACATCTACAGTACAGAAAATTTCCACTGGCAAATTTGCAAGTTATGACTGCTGCATGCAGATTATATAAAACCATGTTTCTTAAGATCTGTTTAAAATAAAGTGTCCTAAAGAAGCTTTCTGCCATTAGTATATTTTTTCAGTTGCACTTAGACAATTTCCAGGGCTGGATTTACACTTACCGCCTTTTTTCGCTTCCAATGAGGTTTCACCGCCCGTCTTTCACACTACGCAGCAGCCGCCTCAAATTGGAACTGGAATTTCCCACTTCCATGCTCCTGCTTTCAATACCCTAATATCCCGATATTTCCCCTTAATGTGCTCTGATTTTCCGCCTTCGCTACCGTATCCAGTCATAGTCCCCTCCCCCGCCTGTCCATATACAGCAGTGTTTGTATTTCCCTCCTGTCCAATCACAGCTCTCGACAGCCCCATGTCTTCTTCCGGCTACTGATCGCATAGCTTCCTCAGCAGCCCCGTTTCCTCAGCAACAAGCAAAGGGCTGGATGTGCACGTGCTTGTCTGATCTCAGAAGCCAAGTGGGGTCAGCCCCGGTCAGTAGTTGGATGGGCGACCGCCTGGGAATCAGGCTTCCTGCACTGAGCAGGGGGTTATTCTATCCCTTCAAATGAGACTAAGTTTTACCCCCTCAGGATGTTTTTTTTTTTTTTAATTAAGGCATTATCCTCGCAGAATCGGGGCTTCTCAGCGATATTTTTTTTTCTAATTCAGGCATGAACTTCAAAGCTCCGAAGTTGTGAAGCTTCAAAGATCATGCCTCAATTAGAAAAAAAAACATCGTGGAGAAGCCCCGATTCTGCGAGGATAATGCCTTAATTTAAAAAAAAAACATCCTGAGCGGGGGATAGGAGGGGGTAAAACGTAGTCTCATTTGAAGGGATAGAATAACCCCCTGCTCAGTGCAGGAAGCCTGATTCCCAGGCGGTCGCCCGTCCAACTACTGACCAGGGCCGACCCCGCTTAGCTTCCAAGATCAGACAAGCACGCGCAGGAAAACGGCACAGCATTCAAGTGTGAACCGAGCTCACACATTCGATGAAGCACTGCAACGGGGAAAATGGGTGAGTGTGAGTAATCACATTTTAATGCAAGAACATTTAACCCGACGTGACACCAAATTCATTGTGATGGTGGGCACAATGTAGATCAGTCCCAGTTCTCACTAGAGCTTAATTCATTTCTATTTTACAATGAAAATACTTATTTTCCTGCAGCCTGGCTTCATCAGCTCAACTGGCAGGCTGTCTCAGATCCAAAGCCACCACTCCCTGACTACAGACTGATGCTAGGTCACACACCAGATGGTTTTCCCCCACCAAATCATCAGTGGATAGCCCATTTAAAAAAGCCTGTCTGGAACACATTGTTGGATCTTGAATTGTATATAGCAGTATACACACAGCAGTACTTTTGCACAGCATAGGAAATTATAATATACGAAGGTATATGATATGATATCAGTTCAGCCAGAAATATAGGTGCAAGGGTCTGGCTGAACTGATATCATATCATATACTTAATGCTAATGTGACTTGGTCAGCCTGGATCATAATTCATTTTTACTAGAAAAGCTATTCCAAGGCTGCCCATGAGGCTCAGACTCTGAAGTTTGGGCAGCAGCTATACTCCTGGAGTGATTTCATATGGGAGGCTTAAATCACCTTTGAGCCTCTCTCTTGCTATTTTGTCAACATCTGATCATTGTTAATGTGGAAAAGAACATGGAAAAGAGGTATTCGTAGTGCAAGTGAGCATCAGCCAATGTAGTTACCTAACTAGTGAAGCAAGAGCCCCTTCAAACCTCATGTATTGAAACGCTCCCTAGACTAAGGCCGTTTCTACACGAGGCATTTATTGTAGCCTCATGATTCGCTGCTCACAGACTCTGCTCACAGAGGTCCATTACATGACATTGTCAACCTCCAAGATGTCTCCCGTCCCTTCCCCAAGTAGTCACACACATGCCACCCCAAACCCAGAAATAAGCTGGAAGTTTTTTTTTAATGGGTTTTCAGCAGCCACTAGATAGCACTATTCCATTACAAAGAATGGGAAGCCCAGTATGGTGGCTGGGAAATGGCATTTTCATTTCTGCCTTGTGATAAGAGCACACCCTCGCTGCGCCAAAGGAACAGAAGCAAAATGCCCCAGTAAGGCTACGGAATTTCCTTTAATGTAGAGACATCTTAAGACCTCAGGAAACCGCTGAAGCAAGAATGCCAAGCAGTCACATATAGGTATGTATATAATACCTATAAGAGAATCATTCCATACACTTCAACTTTGCCTATTTACCAGTCCCTGGCCCCATCTACATGAGCGTTTTGCTCTGGGGTGGCTGCGAGTCAAGGTCCCTTGGGACCACAGTCGCCACTTCGCAGCCATCCGTGGTTTTCTCCTGGAAAATACGAATTTCCAAGGAGGCATTTTGCTGAAATGTTTTTCATTTGCTGCGGGTTTCCCTGCAGTTGTGAGCCATCTGTCCCTTCCCCAAACCAACTTCGCATTTTGCAGTGGGCATGTTGTAGGTGTGCGTAGTCACTCTGTGATGCCCCTTTACTCCCCCCGTCCCTTCACAACTGCAGTTACAGAGGCACAGAGAGGTGTTTTCATTTATTTAATCAAACTTTTGCACATTTTTGCAGCTTCGTATATTCGCAACAGTTGCTGTTGAACTCAGTGCCCAAGGGCCAGGGGGAAGGGTCTTGCGGGAGGACCAGGTTCGCTCTGGCCACCATTTCAGAGCGATGGATAGGCACGTAGCACTCATGCTTGTGAGTGCGAACCATTGTGCAAGTCTCAGGCTGGGGAACTGACGAACTGTTGGCATGGAAATGAAGGAGCACAGAACACCCATTTTTTACCTAATGAGGGATGGAAAGACATAACAGAACCTCTAAAATACAAAACAGCCACTGACGTGTCACACCCCCACGCTCACAGGACTGCACAGCTGTGCGTTAAAGTATAATGGCAAAAAGCAGGAGAGTCAGTTAGGGAAGCCCACAGTAAATCGCACGTGTATCGCTGAAGAAACTATTTCGAAGCTGAAATGCTGCACAGTTGCGACAGAGTGAAGGGTGAAAGCAGTGCCATGTAGATGGGGTCCCTGTTTTTTAGTATCGGTCCCAGATAAATCACTGTCCTTAGTTTTGCCTTTTTGCAATGTCTTATTAAAACGTTCACAAAACATAGAAGGTAGCTGTGTTGGTCCATAAGAAGATACAATCCAAAAGCCACAGTACCATAATACCTTTATTAGGACCAGCGAAACTGTCACAAAGGCATGAGTGATTTAGAATGATTTGCCACCTTTGTCATTCTTCAGGGTTCAGCTCCATCCCCAAGACTTCTGTGAGGGCCAATATAGACATTACTTTAAATTTGTATCTAGCAGCTAAATGTGGTGGGTTTTTTTAACCCTAAAGTAGGCACAGAGGCCCCAATCCAGACGTTAAGAGCCCCCGATCCCTGGATCAGCACCCCGCACCTACTCTAGAGTAAAGATGGGGACGGGGAGAGAGAGAAAGAGACATAGCTGCTAGATACGGATTTAAAGTCATGAGACAGTGTGGTAAAGTGGTTAGAGGGTTGGATTGGGACTTGGGAAATCCAGGTTCTAGTCCCAACTTAGCCATGAAGCTCATGGGTAACTCTGGGCCAGTCACTCTAGGCCAGACAGTCTAACCTATCTCACAGGGTTGTTGTGGAGATAAAATGAAGAGAAGGAGGATCATGTAAGCTACCTTGGGCTCCTTGCAAGACAAAAAAAGGATGGGATATAAATGTTGTTGTTGTTGTTGTTAATTAATAACATTAAATAAATAAAATGATAAAAAATAAAAAGTCATGTCTGTTTTGGCCCTAAGTTAAATCTGGATCTTATTTCTTGTGAACATATAAAGTAAATGCATGAACAGTAAGGTCACTACCAGGGTTCCCTCACGGGCTGGTGGAGTCAGACAATTCTTTGTGTCAATCTAAGGCATGTTGGGAAAATTCCTGGGAGTTCCAGATTTTCCACAAAGTTTGTGCAATAAGCTGGAATCTGATTCAAAACGTTGAGGAATTTCATTAGCATGTGCCAAGTGTTCTTCCAGTTAAGAGGATTTTTCACTTACCCATGCCAGTAGTATGGTCTCCTGGTCGGTATGCATTAGGCTTTACTTTCACCCTGCTCCAGCCAGGGCCATCTTTGTGATCCTGATAAAAATTGCAAAAATTCTCCTCAAAATTGCAACTTGCCAGTGTGGGACTGAAGGAATTTTCTGAAAGATAACAAAAAGAGACAGAGCAAAAGAAGAAAAATAAAGAACTACCTCTTTTAGCAGGAGCATAAAGATCAATATGAATAAGCATTAGAAGAACTAGGATGGCTGAAACAATTTGTTTACTTTTATTTGTACATTACTAGCAGTTGTGTGTATTACTATTACATAAGAACAACATAAAATGACATATGAGGATTCCACTGAAGATTCTCACAGGGTCAAAATATTTCCTTTCCACCCATCTGTGTAAACATGGAAGCAATGAAACAGGCCAGTGTGGAGGGAGTGAGGGGTCTTCCATGTCTCCCATATGCCCATCCAGCTCTCGCCCTCAGTTCAGTGCAAGTTACTAGCACTTTGGACCACAAAGAAAAATGAAGGCTCTCGAGAGATATGCCCACACCTCCCATTTCACCTGACAGCCTATTGTGCTGCCTGTACATTCCCTTGTACGTGCATGTCAGGACCGGGGGCGGGGGGGAACACGGCTCTATTGAACCTCCAGGAATTTGTTTTTACATGTTGTGCCCATGATGTACAGGATCATGCCCATTCTTTGTACTTATGGTAAATGTCAAGCTGACATCAGCCTATCTCTATGAGAAATTGAGTCTTCTTTATTTTTTGCTCAGTGTAAGAAAGGATCCAAAAAATAAATAAGCAACAGATGCCAAAAAAAGTAAGTAAAATATCTTCAAGATATAATGCCTAAAGATATTCATTTTTGGCCCACTCCTCCATATGAAAGATGTATAAACAAGAATTGTAGATGTAATGACTTCTTAAAATTTCCAGTGTGATAGCCCTTCAACATATAAAAACATAGAAATCAATATTTCCAGAAATAATGCTCTTCTAGGGAATAATGCTCTTCTAGGGAAGATCTGTATATTATATATTAAGCAGAGAATTCCAAGAGCACTGTTTGGCCTGCCTCATATTTTTTATGATAAATGACATCTGGAGTTTTGCTTCTTTAATGTCACAATCACATCTTATTTCACAATCACAATTCTGTCATTTCTCAAAGAACTTAATAAATCTTTTCAACAATCTTAAAGGCTTTTAAATAGGGCTATGTCAGCTGATCAAAGAATTGTTAGTTGATTAACCAGTTTAAAGGCAAATACTTAATTATAAATTTGCAGATGACCAAGACCTCAATATGTGCCTATTTGAAATATTGAAGGAAGTGTAAGTTTATTAAATTAACAGTAACTACAATCCTGTGTACACATATATAGGAGAAAGCCCCATCAAACAGAGTGGGACTTACTTAAGAGTAAACATGCACAGGATTACATTGAAAAGCTACAACTCATTGGGTTAGATTCAGAGTTGCCCTTTCACACGCACACAACGGCTCCTTCCATTCATGGAAAGGACTACATTTGAGTGGATGCTCCCACTCAAGAAAGAGGGGAGGTGATTTTAACTGATTCCCCCTTCCCCCTGCAGCACCTGCACCCCCTCCCACACTCTTCTGGAAGCAGATTTCCAGGGCATTGCAGCAAAAATTCCCTCCTCTGGGCTTCCTCCAGTAGGGGAGTGTTTCCACAACAACAGAAGGAGAATCAAACAGAGGAGTACCGGATTTTTTAAAAGGAATCAGCTTTGCTGCGCTTTGGTCCATGCAGGGCTCCAGAAGCAAGTGCTGCGCACCAGTAAAAATTGCTCATAGAACATACTTCTAGTGGGGGTGGAGGTTGGAGTGAACATCATCTGACTGGCAGGGGCTGCTCAACCAATAAGAGAGGCTTCCCCCCACAGCTCTCCCCCCCCCCTTTCCCCTGAAGCTCCAGATGCACCTGCAGTTCAGGAACAAACCTGCACTTCAGGTTTGAAATGCAGCATGGGCTCCAAGGTCAGTTTACAAAAACAGAACAATGCTATGGATGTCTAGCCACTGTCTAGTGGCCATAGGATTGCACCCTAACTAATCTTTCCCAAAAACAAGGGGAATGGGCCATAGCTCAGTGGTAGAGCACATGCTTTGCAAGCAGAAGGTCCCAGTTTGATCCAAGCAGGGCAGGAAAAGCTCTATCCTGAAACCCTGAATTGCCGTTGTCAGTCAGGGCTTCTCCACATCAGGTTTTTTAGCCCTCAACTTTACCAGGGCTTCTGCTTCTAGATTCTTTGCGGGATTAAGACAGGCTCCTTCGCACACACTTCCTGGGTTTTTTTTCCCCAGAGGATTGGCTTTATTTGCAAGTTCGATATGTTTCAGTATACAGCCACTAAATGGTGCTGTTGTTACAGTGCCAATTCATCTTTACACAGACATGTTGAAACCGATTCAAGGCACTTCTTTTTATTTGCTCATTATTTCTGCTTCAAATTAAGTCGCGGAAATGGTCAGAAACCACCGGAGAGGCACTAGAGGTTAATGACTTCATGAGAAAGACCTGCAAACTTCCATGAGTAACCAATCTCAATCACAGGGTAAAAGCCCCATGTGGAGAAACCCTCAGTGTCAACAATACCGGGCTAGATGGACCAATGGTCTAACTTAGCATAAAGTAGCTTCCTGTGTTTCTAAACATATCAGCAGCAGGCTTTATAATGGGCAAAACCGGTGGTTTTTGTAAAATTATAAGAATGTAATTTATGCTTTCTCTCTCTCTCACTGGAAAAGAGGACAAGATCGAAATGTGGAGCAAAACTGCTTAATGTTTTATGTTTAAAGTTTTACTAATTCTTTTTGTTTGGAAAGGTAAACAAAAGTAAAGTTTTGTAATGTTTGAGTAGTGCTATGTGTATTAGCTTCTCAGATCATGTATCTGAAGGCCATCATGCTGCCACTAAAACAGGACAAAATACAGGAGAGTTTTCCTCAACTTGTAGAAGAATTAAGTTATCTCCTTACATAGACCTAGCTAAACATTATTTGATTATAGGACTCTGGTATGTCATGCTTTGGAGGTGAAGCAGATTTACAGATTAGACAGTAGACTACAGCATGCTGGTTGCCGGAGATGCAGATCTCAGAAAACTGGATTAATATAGGGTCATGCCCATTGATAAGCTTGATTCAGGTTACTGACATCAATCAATATCATCATAGGAATTGCTTTACTGTTGGACCCAGTTGTTATATTACCAGGCTATTTTAAATGCTACGGCAAAAGTTCACAAAAGACTTATGTTTTAGTTGATGATCTCATATAGGATTTTAGCCATTTTTTTAAAGATGGGCTCTTCCCTACTATGCATGATTAGATAAAAATTGGGTTTTAGAAGTGTTGAAATGATTATATATTATCCCATTTTTAAAAAGGAGACTAGCCTATGCAGAATTTTGGCAAAAGTTAGTACATTTGTCATGTTTCAGGTTCAGTCTAAAGGAAATACTATGGAAATAAAAATGGGCTGAGTTCTTTTTACTCAATAGTAATTGGTGTTCTAATACCAGTCTATGATATAAGTGACATATTACCAATGTTTGTTGGTATTGATTATTTGTTGATGGTCTTGATTTACATGAATAATTGCATCATTATTTTTTTTTAAAGTACCAAAAGCTGTTGCATTCATTGAACAGGATGCATATTTGTACAGCACATTCAAATTCACGTACATTTTTGAAACCTAACAAAACAAATCAGAAAAAAAATAAAGGGGGAAAACTCATACCTGTCTGATTGCTGCAGAAAACTGGAGAAAAAGAAATGTCATCAAGAGCAATATATCCCCCTTTGGCACTGTTGAAAGCAACTTCAAAAATAACCTGGAAATAAAATCCAAGCATAGTTACTTTATTACTATACCAATATTTTATTTCATTGCAACCTGCATAACACACTTTCATGCAGGAAACCTTCTCATGATACTTTATTTTTAAGTTATTGACCACAGTGCAGATTTGGATCCTGATGATATCAGATCTCTTCAAGAAGCAAAATATTGCCCCTCACAACTGACCCCTAATTAATACCATGTATGAGAGGAAAAACTTGAAACCACACTGAAATAGCTGGATGTATGACTCAAGGAAAACATAGCATCCTCAAAATATTCAGGAACAGTACATAGGAGATTAAGGCTGAAATCCCATGTACACTTTCCTGGGAGTTAACCTTACTGAACTCAATGGGGCTTACTTCTGAGTAGATATGCATACAATTGCACTATAAAGCTCACTAAGAATTTCACTTGCTAGGTGAACATTGATGGGATAAACACATATTCACCAACTATTAATCCAAGATCAGAAAATGTAAGAAAAGGGCTTCTGCTTATCACATCATACTAAGGAATTGTACTGAAAGGTTCAAACAATATTCAAAGCAAACTTTTTAGGGGATACAATACTTGAACCCCACAATGATTAGCTCAAAACTCTTTTTCATTTCACTAGATCACAGTGGACAACTTCGAAGGGTCCAGAGGTCAATTTCCATCCAAACCCCCAGAACCCCAGAACGTTGACCACGGTATCCTCCTGGACCGCCTGGAGGGGTTGGGCATTGGAGACACTGTATTGCGGTGGTTCCGGTCCTTCCTCTCTGGCAGGTACCAGAGGGTAGCACTGGGAGAGGAGGTTTCAGACCCGTGGCCACTTACTTGTGGGGTGCCACAGGGTTCCATCCTCTCCCCGATGCTATTTAACATCTATGTGAAGCCGCTGGGGGCTATCATCAGGAGGTTTGGGGTGCAGCGTCATCAATATGCGGATGACACGCAGCTCTACCTCTCGTTCAAATCTTCACCAAGGCTGTCCAAATGTCTGGAGACAGTGAGTGGCTGGATGGGGAGGAATAAGCTGAAGCTGAACCCTGACAAGATCGAGGTACTTTTGGTGGGAGACAAGAGGAGGCTGGGGGATGTTGACCTGGTGTTGAATGGGGTACGGCTACCCTTGAAAGACCAGATCCACAGCCTGGGGGTCATATTGGACTCCCAGCTGTCCATGGAGGCTCAGGTGTCAGCTGTGAGCCGGACAGCGCTGTATCAACTCCATCTGATATGGCGGCTGCGCCCCTTCCTTCCCGACCATCTGCTCCCATCGGTAGTACATGCCCTGGTCTCCTCTCGTTTAGACTACTGTAATGCGCTCTACGTGGGGTTACCCTTGAAGATGGTTCGGAAGCTGCAGCTGGTACAGAACGCGGCGGCTCACCTGATTAAAGGCAGCCGCCGGTGAGATCACATCACTCCAGTGCTGAAGGAGTTGCACTGGTTACCAGTTGTTTTCCGGGCCAAATTCAAGGTGTTGGTTTTGACCTTTAAAACCCTATATGGTTCCGGCCCAGCCTATCTTAAGGAGCGCCTCCAGCAACACCAGACAGGCCGCTTAACAAGATCAGCCTCGGATGGCCTTCTCTCTGTCCCATCAGCCAGGACAGCTAGACTGGTGGGGACGAGGGAGAGGGCCTTTTCTGTGGTGGCCCCCACTCTGTGGAACTCCCTCCCTAGGGAACTCCGTCATGCCCCCTCTTTAATGAGCTTCCGTCGTGCATTAAAAACGTGGTTGTTCAGGCAGGCATTTGGGGTGGGTTAGGGTATTTTTAAAAAAATTTTATGGTAAAATTTTATTGTTTTAAATTGTTTTATGGTATGTTGTGCATCGCCCAGAGTGGCTGGGTGACCAGCCAGATGGGCGATTAATAAATTTAATAATAATAATAATAATAATAATAATAATAATAATAATAAACAACCTATTGGGGGCCACCACCAAACTCAATACCACTGAACTGCCACCAAATTTCAGCAGCAAGAAAAAAACACTTTAAATCTGTTTTAATGCAAAAACACACTCCCAAAGCCTGGATGGGGGTAGCGGCAGATATTGCATTAAAACAAGCCATGCACTCCATGCACACCTTGTTTTAAAGCAAAATAAAATTATTGATGACACTGCATGCCACTGAAATTCAATGGTGGTGCACCAGCAGCCATTTGGAGGGGCAAGGGCCACAAAATAAGACAACATGTTGCCCACCCCTGCGGTAGACCCTGATGTAGGATTTACCTAAAGGAATGTTAGATCAAATTATTAGAGCAAACATATTGATGAGGAAGTGATGTGCAAGATGAATTCAAGTATACTCTCTTATAATAGAAACAGAAAGAGTCTTGAGGTACCTTAAAAACTAACAAATTTATTATGGCATAAGCTTTCATGGACTTCATCAGATGCATGAAGTGTTACCTTCAACTGGCAGGCATATATACACATGGGGAAGGGGGTATGGAGTAAACAGTGAGGTCAGAGGGAACTGATATGCAGAAAGTACAAGCAGTGATAATTTCCTTAACAGAAGCCATTTACACAATTGCTGGGTGATATCACAGACATCCTGAGCTGATTAACACATTTGATAAAAACGAGCGCTGATGAAAAAGGAAGGTTAACAGCCCTTCTGGTATGAAAGCAGAAGAATTGCTTCAGCCCTGTTTCTACAGTTGTTTCTGTAGAATGGCAGATGTTTCTATTTCACAAATAAAAGGCAACTCTGATTTGATGCACAAAGATGTCATGAGGATCAATAGAAGGAAAGACTGCCTCTAAGATATGTAGGATGTTCTTTGTATATGATAAGTTCTTTGTAAAATATGTTTATGTCATGTGCAATACCATACATACACCATTATGTTTGTCAACTGCCCAGGTGTCTATTTTCCAGTGTGTGCCTGTAGGAGAAAGCTATGATTGGTGGTAGATCTACATCAGATGTGTTCATAATTGGAAATATGTGCATTTGTCAAGTAAATGTGCACCTGGCTTACCCAATCAGGTTGTGTCAAGTGTCCCTAATATAAAAGAAATGCAGGTGACTTTAGCCAGAGAAACTCGCTTTATGCAAGAAAAAATATTTTGTTGCTTCATTTGTTTTCATTCTTAAAACCTTTGTTTCACTTTTACTTGTCAGTTCCACATTTGGAATTTTGAAAGTGTGTCATGGACACGCTCACAAAATAGCTGCCATTCATAAAATGGTCACCAAGATGGGCAAGGCTGATCACAAAACCCGCATTTCCCAGAAGGCAAACTGGTGCGACTAAAACAAAAATAACCTAAACACACGGCAGAGGTGAGTTCTGAGGTCCAAAACATAAAACCACTCTTTTGAATCCAAATAAAGATGGAGGGCAGCACTTCACTTTGCAACATCCCATCCTCCCAGTTTTTAGAAAAAACTTTTAAAAACTTTTAAGAAATAAAATCAGGAGGGGCAGGGAGCTTGGTGGGTGCCAAGAAAAGTGTATCAGGGCACATTCATGTCCATGGGAACCACACTGGTGACCCAGATCTAGAAGGTGCTCATGCCTCTTTGAAAAGAGTCACAGGCTTACAATGAAATCAGCAATGCTGGAGGAAGAACAATTTGTGAGATAACATTTACTTTCAAGTGAAATTCATAGGTTGTGTCAGTTTCAATTTTTTTTCCACCATACAGGAGAGAAACAAATGTCAGAAAAATGACATTCTCATGTTTTAATACTTTGTAAAACTGTTTAATATGCAAGTATGCAAGTCAGACATTTTGGTGGGCTTACCTCCATTGGGTATGGTGCACTGAATTCAGCTTCTCCTAAAACCCAGTCATTACTCATGGGACTATCTGCTTTCCAAAGCTCTTCATAAAAGCCATTTATGTCTCTCATGTAGATGGTGAAAACAATGCCATTTCCCTGTTGTACTTGGTAATAGAAGGACAAACAACCTGACATTGTTGTTGTTGTTCTAGGTGAGACCAGCTGAGCCACTTCCTGGAAATGCTTCACATAGAGGGAGTCCACATACATGTAGTGACCTAGAAATAAGAGCAATCCGTTTGTGCACAATGACATGGTTTCTTTTTGCAGCAGAAGGGAGAGTATCCAACTGTGTCATTCTGCTAGCACTAGTGGAAACTAGGTTCCAAACTATGCACAAGAGGAGAATTCAACTAAAGTTGTGATTGCGCAGCTGTTGTGCATTATGCTTGCACAACCCACTGTGCAACCACTTGCACAAGCATAATGCACAACTGCTTACACAATGGAAAGATTTGGTGAAGCTCTGCTAGCACTACTTGAGTTTATGGAATGACACAGTATACTACCAAAGCTTCTTTGCCACTATATGGATTAGGAATTTGCTTTAAAAAATAAAATAAAAATGAAAGGTTTTTGTTTTTCAAGATGCTGAACCCTGGCCCAGGTATCATATTATGTACATTTTGTGCTTCCATAGAATATGCAACCTCCCATGCTTATATTAGCAAGCTGATAGTGGGGGGAAATTTGGAACTTGGAAGAAAAATGACTGACTCCTCCAAATCCCTCACTGCATTCCTGAAGCTTGCCTCTGGTTAAGATTGGCTTTTTAAAAGTACGGAAGGCTTTTAAAAAGTTACAATAAGCTGCAATCCTTAAACTCAAGTCACATTTGGTAATAGCTTCTTGTGCATCCTGGAACCAGCATCATATGATGTCCAACATTCTAAAGCCTCCCACTCCTTTAGCAACCCCAAAGTTTCATCCCCCACCCCAGTGTTCTTGTGTAGGATCACAGGGATGGTGAGTAAGGTTAAAGCCTCCTCACCCCACCCCACCCCACCCCTTGTGTGTGTGCACACATGCACATGCATGCACATGTGTGGCTCCTACCAACACTAAATGCAGCCTTCAGGGGCTGCACCCCTGTTGTGCACTCAACAGAAAAAACTCAGAGAGGGAAATAGTAGGTATATTGTATTTATTAGTTTGTTTGTTTGTTTGTTTCATTATATCCTACCTTTTTCCTTCTTAGGGAACCCAAGGCGCCTTGAGTTAGTGCCATGAATTAAAGAGGACATGCCCAGTTTAAATTTCCTTGCTTCCAGGGTAACTACCACGTCTTATTTAAATATTTATTTATTTAATGCATCTCTTAGTCACCTTTCAAGAGTCTTCCCAGTATTCATTGTTCATTTTTTATTATACTAAGGCCTGCTTCTTATGAGTTATTTTATATTCAGGTTCCAGTAACTTCTGAATACAAAATATAATCATATTGTGTCAGTTATGAGAGGTGTAGCCATGTTTAAATCATCCCTTTTTCCTTTAAAGGACACATACATGGTGATTGGAAAAGGATACTATTTTGGAAGGGCTGTCATGGCTGCAATGGACATTCAGCTTTGGCCAAAGAGACTCCATTTTAAGTTAGTGGCCATAATAAAATTAGAGCAAGAATGCAAGGCTAGAACACTTATAGAAAGCTTAGCTTGATGCAGAGGTGAAGAAAAACAGAATGTAGTTTGTGGGTTTTTGTAGCTTCCTATAGAGCTTGCGGTTAAGCTAATATCTTCCTGTCAGTTGGAGTAACACTTATGAATTTCCGTCTAGGCTTTAAGCAAAAGGTGTAACACATTATTGCTTTACATGAGAAACTGCAATTATGAATAGCAAATATGGGATGTGGAAGCCCGAAGGAATGTGGTTTGGCATAAGTTGTTTATCACTGCCTGTATCAGAAGGCTGGAAACTCTATTTGTGGTCACTCAGATGTCTGCAGTGACCCATCACGGTGATTCAATACTCCATCCTGAATAAAGCTTTTTGCAAGTGCAGACCATGTTAGTGTGGTCCCTGAAAGTCCAGCTAAGCCGCTGACCACGACAGGGGAAAAACACCCCTGCTTAAAGAAACATGCATCCTTTATAACTGATTTAGTACATGGGTATTTGAACAGGAGTACAAAATCTCTTCATAAACAGCTCTCAGAAATCCATCAGCTCTTGTGTTTTTACCATTAAAAGATGCTCTCTTTTTTTTGGAACAGAACGATAGAAAATGACTCCCACTTCATTAATGCTCTTTGGGGAAACAACGTCAAATAATTCCATGTGTCTGGGAATGCTGTGTCTATTCTTATGATCTAATTCACTAAATCACCCCCCTCTGCTCTCAATGTCATTAGGAGATTCATTTCATTATTTTTATTGTTGCTGTACAAAATCAACCAAATGCTTTGTAGTTTGGAAGGATGAGAACTTTAGGATGATTTAAAAGCTGTGTCCAATTTGTGGCACTTAATTAACTCTATAATTTAAAAATGCTGAAATAAATGTCAAAATTATTGTTTTGCTATAAAATGGCTGCATTTTTTGCATGAGATATAACAATAGCTGTTATTGCAAGACATGATGATTATGTTACACTTTTGATTTTTCTCTCTACATGTCTATGTCTGCTGTTTTGAATATTGTCCATCTAGTCCTGTGCCTACAGTGGAGCATTTGAGCTGTTTTTCATAATTGCTGCTTCCAGTACTGCATGACAAGCTCCTGTTAAAACTCAGGGCTGCTTCATGCATCAGAGTTTTAATGATTTCATGACTTCAACATCAATATCAAGTCAGCCTTCCCCCCCCCCCTTGCTTTTTATAACATCTTGCCTGATTAAGGGCACAATCCTATGGCTGGCTTGGGGATGCTAGGAGCTGTAGGACTTATGTCTGTGTAAAGATGCATAGGATGGCACCCTAAGAGATCTTAATCAGGGTCCCACTGTATAACAGCTTTTAATACTTTTATTACTTGGCCTAATCTTCTGGTTCCATCTTTTGGTTGGCCTGACAAAGGTATTATACTAATGTGGGTTTTGGAATTTTACTTACAGTCATCATGGCCTCCTTTGCTTTTTGTGAGACTTAGAGAATACCAAATTTAGCCATTCTATAGAGGTACCCTAAACTGGAAGAAAAGGATTTCATACCACAAGAAGCTAGGACTTTATTCTCTGAGGGTTCATCCTTTCCAACCACTAGGTGAAGCTACCCAATTTGGCTTCAGTTGACTTTGTTTTAACCTAGAATGGCATCTAAAATTATCTCCTGCTTGGTTAATATAAAGACTGCCTAATTTCTCTCTGTGGTCCAGAATAAAAGGAGCCCATGTGTTTCACCCAGAATGAAAAACATGAGGATCCAATATTTCTTGCCCTCAGCAACCCCAGGGGAAGCTGCATGTCCAGTAACCATCACATGACCTGCAGGGCCTAACCAAATGTCTGCTAATTTAGTGCTCGGAACATGCTATCGTCCCCCCAGACCAGAATGTTCAGAGTGACCTTGAGATGGAAAATGAAATCAGGGAAGCCTCCAAACAAGGAAGTGTTGCAATAATGGGCAATTATTGATCAATAATTGATCAGTCCACATTGATTGGATAAATGCATGTTCCAACCATGAGAAAGAGGTTAAATTTCTAGATGCCCTAAATGATTGTGCTCTAGAACAGTTGGTCATGGAACCGACCAGAGGAGAGGCAACCTTGGATTTAATCCTAAGTGGTGTTGCCCAGGACCTAGTATGAGATGTAAATGTTGTTGAACCAGTTGGAAACAGTGATCACAGTGCGACCAGATTTAATATATATTTAAATGGAAAATTGCCCAGGAAGTCCAACACAGTCACATTTGACTTCAAAAGAGGAAACTTCTCTAAAATGAGGGAACTGGTGAAAAGGAAGCTAAAAGGGGGAGTCAAAAGGATTAAATTCCTTCAAAATGCTTGGGGATTACTCCAAATCACATTACTAGAAGCCCAGCTAAAATGTATAAATTTCTTAAATTAAGAAATTTAATAAATAATTTAATAAATAAAATACCACAGGTTAGGAAAGATAGCACCAAGTCCAAGAGGTCGTCAGCATGGTTAACGAGCAGTATTAAGGGAGCGATTAGAGAAAAGAGAGCTTCTTTCAGAAAATGGAAGTCTTGCCCAAGTGAGGAAAACAAAAGGGAGCACAAGCTTGCACAAAGGCTATGCAAGCAGACAATAAGAGATGCAAAAAAGCATTTTGAAGAGCATATTGCTAACAACATCAAGGCCAACAATAAAGAATTCTTTAAATACATTAGAAGCAGAAAAACAGCTAGAGAAGAAGTTGGACCACTGGATGACAATGGAGTTAAAAGAGTACTGAAGGAGGACAAGGACAATGGAGAGAAGCTGAATGAATTCTTTTCATCCATCTTCATTACAGAAAATACGGGACAGATACCTGTGCCTGAACTGATGTTTTCCAGAAGGGAGTCTGAGGAACAGAGGCAAATAGTGGTGACAGAAGATGACGTTCTCAACCTTGCTGATAAATTGAAAGCAAATAAATCACCGGGCCCAGATGGTATCCATCCTAGAGTTCTCAAAGAACTCAAATATGAAATTGCTGATCTTCTAACCAAAATACATAACATGTCCCTAAGATCTGCCTCTACACCAGAGGACTGGAAGATGGCCAATGTAACACCAATTTTCAAGAAGGGATCCAGGGGGGATGCGAGAAATTACAAGCTAGTTAGCTTAACGTCTGTTCCAGATAAATTGGTTGAAGGCATTATTAAAGATAAAATTAGTAAGCATATAGAAGGATAAGCCCTGCTGAAAAGGAATCAACACGGCTTCCGCAAAGATAAGTCCTGTCTCATTAACCTTTTAGCGTTCTTTGAGAGTGTCAATAAACACCCCATGTAGATAGGGGTGACCCAGTAGACATTGCTTACTTGGACTTCCAAAAGGCTTTTGACAAAGCCCCTCACCAAAGTCTCCTGAAAAAACGCAGCAGTCATGGAATAAGAGGACAGGTCCTTTTATGGATCAGTAACTGGTTAAAGAACAGAAAGCAGAGAGTAGGAATAAATGGTAAATTCTCCCAATTGAGGGAAGTAAATAGTGGGGTCCCACAGGGATCTGTATTAGGACCAATGCTTTTCAACCTGTTCATAAATTATCTGGAATCAGGAGTGAGCAGTGAAGTAGCCAAGTTTGCAGATGACACCAAATTATTTAGGGTGGTTAAAACAAAAAGGGATTGTGAAGCGCTACAAAAGGATCTCTCCAAACTGGGAGAATGGGCATCTAAATGGCAAATGTGGTTCAATGTTACCAAATGTAAAGTGATGCATGTTGGAGCAAAAAATCCCAACTTCAAGTATAGCCTGATAGGATCTGAGCTAGCGGTGACTGACCAAGAAAGAGACTTTGTGGTTGCTGTGAACAGCTCAGTGAAGATGTCAACCCAGTGTGTGGCCACTGTAAAAAAAAAGGCAAACTCCATGTTAGGCATAATTAGAAAAGGGATTGAGAATAAAACTGCCAACATCATACTGCCCCTATACAAATCTATGGTGTGACCACACTTGGAATACTGTGTATAGTTCTGGTCACCACACCTACAAAAAGATATTGTAGTGCTGGAAAAGGTGCAGAAAAGAGCAACTAAAATGATCAAGGGGCTGGAGCATCTCCCCTATAAGAGAGATTACAACAGCTGGGATTGTTCAGCTTGGAAAAAAGGAGGGTAAGGGGAGACATGATAGAGGTCTACAAAATTATGCATGGTGTGGAGAATGTGGTTAGGGAGACAATTTTCTCCCTCTCTCAAAATACTAGACCCGGGGTCATCCTATGAAGCTGATTGGTGGGAGATTCAGGACAGATAAAAGGAAGTACTTCTTCACACAGTGCATAGTTAAACTATGGAATTCGCTACCACAGGATGTAGTGATGGCCACCAATTTGGAGGGCTTTAAAAGGAGCATTCTGGACAAATTCCTGGAGGAGAAGGCTATTGATGGCTACTAGTCCTGATGGCTATGTGCTACCTCCAGTACCAGAGGAGTGAGCCTATGTACACCAGTTGCTGGGGAACATGGGTGGGAAGGTGCTGTTACGCTCATGCCCTGCTTGTGGGT
Organism: Heloderma suspectum; assembly: GCF_057233095.1. Classification (NCBI taxonomy): domain Eukaryota; kingdom Metazoa; phylum Chordata; class Lepidosauria; order Squamata; family Helodermatidae; genus Heloderma; species Heloderma suspectum. Next base: position 101,864,835 of record NC_139459.1, read on the forward strand.
TCCTGGTCAACAGCTGGTTGGCCACTGTGTGAACAGAATGCTGGACTAGATGGACCCTTGGTCTGATCCAATACAGCTCTTCTTGAGTTCTTAAATCCCTCCTCCTCCATTCCATCTTGAGACTCTGAACATGCAGACACTGGCTTCAACACCTAGCCAGTTTTTTTCCACTCCCCTATCCCCCCCTCCCCCGCTTCCACACACACTTTTTATAACATCTTGAAAGTGTACACTTTGGGGGTTATGTTTTGGTTGGCTTAATAAAGGTATTACACTAATATGGGTTTTGAAACATTTCAGTGAGTTACAGCGTACACGAAGTGAAAACACACATTTCAAACACTGCATCTCAAGCATCTTATAAATGAGTAACAGTGTCTGTTTATAGTAACTGGAAGTAGGCCTCAGCCACTATGATGCAAAGGAGCCATCTTATGAAGTAAAACACCATTCACTGTCTCAGAGATGGAACTGCACAGCAGAAGCTGCCGCTAGCTGCCTGAGAGCTGTGAGATAATGGATATGGTCTCCAAGACATGCAGAAATGCCTCCTGTACCAAGGTTCCCAAACCATAGCTTGAGGAGGTGGCACTATATCAAATCCCACTATTTTCCATAATGTCCTAACTGGCACCTACCAAAATTAAGAGAATGGTTATGAAACCTTTCTTTCCAATATGTTTGGTTAATCACTGTCACTGGGGAAGGTCCAAAGGGTAGTGGCCTTCCTATTAACTAGGTCATAACTAGAATTGGTAGGCTTCAAAGCATTTGTGTTCATGTTTGTCTGTCTGATGCTTTGAAGATGTTTTGGGAGTTGTGAAGTCCTCCAGACTGGACCGCTTTTTACAGGGTCAGCAGGAGACAACCCTGGAAGGCTCCACCATCTGTATTGATGATTGTCTTTTTGTGAACTATTCTCAATAAATTAGATTAATTTATCTAGAAGTATTTAATGTGTTTGTGTGGATTTTAATGAGCTGTTCTCTGTCAGCCCCTTAATTGATAACAGTTTCTTGATATCAGTTTAACACCCTCTAGCTATTCTAATATAGATCCAGGAATGCTACCATTATAAACAAGGACTCAGAGCCCCAACCATGAACAAACCTAAAGGAGCTATCTGGATTCTGACCTCTCCAGCTCTGCAGGAGAAAAACAAACAAAACAGAATGACGAATCCTAACATAAGATTACATATGCTCAAGTCAAAATCATAGCTGTGGAATTGCCTTTTTCATCAAACTCAAGAGACCACATGAAAATGAGCAAAGTCTGCTGAATGAGCAGAAGAAGCCACTGGTTTTGACATCTGCTCTAGTTTTAGAGCCAAATGCATCTGTTATACTCAGTCTTTCCAGTGAACGAATATAACAGTTTGTGGTTTAACATCTCTGAAGAGGTCTCTAATTCAGAATTTGAGAACCCAACTTATCCCTAGTTTGCAAAAATACCAAGGACACAAATTTCACCAGCAAGGCAATTGAAGATTGCCTTGTAGAAGAAAAGCTGACATGCCTCTCTCATTCCAGTAGCGATGATATATTTCTAGTTCGAGACATAATATATCAGAATATTCCCATACTCCCTAAAACTCTAGAGACTAGTTTCATGTTGCTTACATCAGCTCATTAAAAAAATGCTTTGATCTGTGTTTAGCAGATGCATTTCTTGTAAAGAAACATATCATTATTTTATGTTTTCAGCACTTTGGGGAAGAAAACAAATTAAGAGGCAATATTTATTTTTCCTCCTCTGAATATCCAAGGAGGGCGAACTTCTACATCTGATAACATCGCTTCCTGAATTGTTCAATTCAACATTTCTCTCTTTGAATTTTAAAAGAACTGCAATAATTTTCTTCTTTTATTGTTTATTTTGATTTTTTAATGCATTATCCAAAAGACTCATGATTGGATTCAGACATGTCCTTCTGCAATTGGGAGGGTTTGCTCTGTTCGCAGATGGGACTCTGATACAGCAGAAGCTGCTACCAGAGGAAAGGGGAGGCTATTTTCACATATTTCCCCCTATCCAAAGCTACTTAAGAGCATCACCTGACACATCAGTTACTCATATTAAAACAGCACTGGAGAGGGAAGAAGGAATCGGTGAACATTGTCTTCTCTCCCCTTCCTCCAGCAGCATGACCCATGGCCTGTTAGCAGGCTGCTGGGCAGCAGGGCAAGCTCTACACCCTCCCTGCTATTAGCACCCATACGCATGGTGCCTTTAGGAAAGTTTGGCTTGAGCTAAGGTGGACAACTTTGCCATTAACAAAAGTAGGTTACTCAGCAGTTTTGGGAAGGGCTAGTTATGGCATTACCAATTGAAGCTGCATATATTCAGAAAGCCTCAAGGCAGGCAGGAAGAAAAATTAAATCAAACACACTAAGAACCACTCCTGAAATAATTTCCCTCTCAGGATTAAAAAGAAACACCCTCCAGGTGTAAGGAAGAGAAATTGTAGTTTGTAAAAGTTTCACAACTTTGCATTGTTGGAAAATAGCTCTGTCAGAAAGAGCACACATTCCCCAGAACCACCCACTTTTGTGTTTATTGATGGCTCCTGTAGTAGGGGTGATCAACCTCATTGTTTTCAGTAAGGAACTACAATTCTCAGTACCTGGGAATTTTCTTGAAACTTTTGTGCTTTTTGTAATAATAACTACAATGTCAAAATCTTCCTGTAAACTGGATTTAAAAAACAACAAAACAGTTTTGTGCACTCAGTGTTCCAACCTCTGATTAGTTCCAGCCATAGCTGATGGGCCTAAAACATCTGGGTCCTTGCTACTGGACACTTTCGACTTTTGGCCACCAATATTTTTGGCAGGAGCGCCAACTGATCTCTCTTGGAGGGAGACAAACCCCAGAATCCAGCCACCCTCAGGCAAGCCCAGAGAGAATGACCTAAAGGGCACTGGACACTGCAGTTCTGTCACTGCTCTGTTGCTTATTTTGCTCAGACGAAGCTTTGTCTGACCAAGTTCTTGTTTCTGTTTAATAAATTCTTCATTGTTTGAAGAAGCGTGCGTGTGGGTATTATGAGGTTCCACTTTAGCAAAGATGCGCGAGTGCCAGGTTCTAAAGGTCCTGAGCAAGTTTGTAACCATGTCTAGAGGACCATATTCAGCTGGAACATCTCTCATGGGAAGCCCAGTTCCACCCCTTAAGAGTAGTGACACTTGTATTTTAAACAGTTGTATTTTAAACAGGATTGTGAAATAGTTCAGGTTGATACATTTGTCAGGACCAACTGGTGAGCTTCATGACTGAGCATAGCTTTGAAGGAACATGCATCTCTTACATTTAGTCTGGATTAAGAGAGGATTGTATGCAGTGCAAGACACCCTCAGTGGCCCCTCCCTCAGTGAGCCTACCTTCTCACCACCATTGTCACCTGCTGCTCTTGCTCTGCAACCCCTTTGTCATCATTGCTACCACTTAGTTGTTTGATGAGTAGGGATGGCGGAGAAATCTGCCACGGACTCCAATGAGGCCGGATTCTTTCGAATCCGGCCCCCAGAGTCCGTGGCGGAACGGACTACTCCCCCCCGCCACCCCGCGAAGTTCTGTGGGGACGGACCCTACCTGCCGCCGGCTAGGTCCAGGTCCATCCTCTTCAGTCCGCAGCCACCCGCTGCCGGGCTGCAGACACAAATGGCATCCAGCATAGCGGATGCCATTTGCATCCCTACTTTTGCCATGATAGGCTACGTAAATATTTACGTAGCCTATCACGGCAAACCGCAGGGACGCAAATGGCATCCGCTACGCCATTTGCATCCCTGCTCTTTGCCGTGATAGGCTACGTAAATATTTACGCAGCCTATCATGAGAAGAGCAGGGACGCAAATGACGTCCGCTACGCTGGACACCATTTGCGTCCGCAGATCAGCAGCGGGCAGAAGCCAGGCTGCGGACGGGCCTAGCTGGCAGCTCCGCAAACTCGCCGCGGAGTGGAGCCAGCTGGGGAGGATTCCAGGGGGAGGGAGGGATCGCCTCCCCCCCCCCCCGCGGATGCCCCAAACCAGACCAGTGAGTGGGGTTTGTAGAACCCCTGTTGATGGGCAGAGAGCCAGTGAGCAAGTAGGTAGTGGCCGCTGCTGTTCCTTTTTCTAAATACCACTGTTGACTGGGCCACAGCAAGAGGCAGGTGAACAAGCAGGTTGCAGTGATGAATAAGAGGAGCAGGTCCAGGGCATCCTTGATAGTGGGCCCCTGCTGGGGTGTGGGCCCTTGGCAGATGCCCAACAATGGCCACACTTGACACCAGCCCTGATTGTATGCTACAAAAACATGTTCAAAGGACCTCCACTGAACTCAACAGGATTATTCAAATACATTTAAGGGTTCCACCCTTAAAGGCAACCTAGAAATAATTTGAAATAAATAAATAAATAAATAAATCATAAAATATTTACTAAGCCAATGCCTAGATATGAATTTGAATGTGCTGGATTACTGACCATCCTTAATTAATAGGACATGAATTAAAGATGCCCAGTAATCCAGCAGATTCAAATTCCAAAGCATATATTGTAGTTTAGACAGTGCAAAGAATTTTCTAATACTTAATTCCTCCCAAGGCAAATGGCAGCTTTGGAGGAGTGATTTTCACGAGGACTGCAGCATGGAAACAAAGCATTAAACTCCCCCTCCCAACCTACTGTGACCCCAATAATTATGAGCCCCCTTCTAGTAATTGCTACTTTTATTGTTTACTTATGTGCACACTAAGTACAAATGCATGCTTAATGTCATGTCTACTTTAGCCCTTAAAATGAAGACATGCACCTGAACAAGAATGTCTATACACATCTCTTTGAATGCATCTTCTTTCAGAAGTACATCCTAATATCTATCTGATTTATGTCCACGGTTCTTAAAACCAACAATATTAAATACACTCCATGGAGTTTTCATGGATATCTGACACCACAGGGCAGAAAAGCAGAAATCTTCACAGAAATTAAAGGGACACATTTTGCACATCCTTTGTAGAAATGTTTCTGATGCAGTATATTACAGTTAACACTCTATGATGTGGTTATGGAACATAGTTACTTCAAACTAACAAACAAGGTAATGGTAGAATCATGATCCTTGATGAAGAAGCTAAAGTGAGGTTGATTTTATTCATGTTCATTACTCTGGATAGTGTATGTGAATAGCTGACAAAGTTCTAGAAAAATTGTTCCTGGAACAATGCCTGGATAAGTCACACTATGTGAAGTTATTCAAACAGGAATACTATGAATGAAACTAAAAAACTAAAACTAAGAAAACAGGCCTGAAAACATTTAGCGAAAATGTTTATTTGGAACCTATACAAAAGCACAGTTGTGCTCATATATGCCATTATCATATACATCAATATTTTAGGGGGCTCCTATGGAATGCTTGACCTTTTCATGTTTTCAGATTTTTTCCAGCTGAATTTTTATTTTATTTTATTACATTTCTATACTGCCCCACAGCCAAAGCTCTCTGGGTGGTTTACATAATGCCTCCTTTATGTCAAAAATGCCATTAGCTAATTCAATTTGCTGATTCCCCTCCCCTCCTCTCTTTCTTCAAGTATATTTTTTAAGCTCTGTACTATGTGATTTCAAAACTTTCAGTCATAGTGTTCTCATATTCCAATGTGAGAATTCCAAATAAAGGCCTTTGGACAGGTGAAGCAATACATAAAAATGTTTTTAATGTAATTTGTTTTGGTTAATAGTTACAGATTCCGCCCTCCCCCCCCATTCCTCTCGCTTACCGAATTCATCGTTAAGAGTGTGATCTCTTGGAAGGATGGATTGGGAATTTCCAATGTTTCCTCCACCAACAAACCAGTTCACGTTGGGGTTCCAGCGGTTCATAAAACCACACAGATGATTTTCTTCAAAATTACATTCTGCAGTTGCAAAAGAGTATTAATGAAGCTCTGAGAGCATGAAACAAGCATTCATTGCACAGAACGTAGACATCTAGTGCATTGAATACAATCATCTCAATGAATTGGGGTTTTTAAAAATTTAAATGTGAACACAACATTTCTATTTTTATTCTGAAATATATTTCACAAAGCTTCAACCATGCCCTCCTCCCACTTGTTATCATCATTATCCACCCACATTCACACATAAAACTTTCAACGAAATTATCAATTCGTTTTGAAATGATAAATGATAAATTATTGATAAATTATCAATTATCAATTATGTGTAATAATATGTCTATTATTACACATAATAGAAAACAGGAAAGAAATATCAGTTTGCACACATAATAAAAAAGAGGAAAGAAACAGGGAAGCAGGTGGACAGGGGAGAGAAGGTGAGTCATATAGGGATTTAAATTTCACACAGTTTCAAGAACTCCAGGCAAATGCTATCAAATTTGGCACTAATATTTCATCGGTTAAGTGCCAAATGCCCCAAGACCACCGTATCTCAAAAGGTCCTCTATCCAGGCTCCCATATGTGGAGGGTTTGCTGCTTTCAAGTACTGCAGGATAAGTTGTTTGGCTACCAATAGTGCATTTAGGTTTTTCAGTCTACACATAGCTACAAGCAGGCCTGCCCAGGGGGGAGGGGGCAAAGGGAGCAGTTTGCCCCGGGCCCCTGCACAGCAGTGGGGGGGCCCTGGACAAGCATTACTTTACTTTAATAAAATGCAAGCCATTCACATGAGCCAAGGTAAGGAGAGCATTTTTTCTTTTAGTTTTGAAAAACAAGCTCGCACATGGTCAAAATATTCTTGTTACTCCAGAGCCTTTCCCTGGATCAGAAAGCCTTTGGAGTCTGCCTGGTACCCAGTGCCAGGAAGTGCTAGCCCCTCTAATTAAGAGGGGAAGCGCCACAAAAAATAGGGTCTATGTTAGCCTGAACTGGCCAATCAAAGATGACCCCTTCCCTCCACAAGGAAGGGGTACTTTGAGGCGATGGGGGGGGGGGGCGTTGCACAGAGGAAGAAGGCTGGCTGATTGACTGGCCAGTAATGGAGTACGTGGCTGGCCTCAGCATTGACTTCATTTGCCTGCTGCTTCAGTTTTCCTATGTGTCAAATGGGTTCTCCCCCTCTCCCTATCTTCCAGTCGTTGATACGTTGCCTTAGAACACATATTCCTGGCTAAATTCCTCCTTTTTCTGCTTGCTGGGCCACACTTTAAAAAAAACCTGTGGTTATCTATACCAAATATTCAAGGGCAACTTTTCAATCATTTCTTCCTATAAAGGTCACCCATTATAACAGAACGTCTAGTCATAATCCTTATTCCACATTGGGTGGTTATGTGGTGTACCTCATACGCCTGCTTTCAGTCGTATGCATTTTCACTCTGAAATCACAATTAGTGTAATGACTCTTACACTCTTGACTGTGCATAACATTACAGTGGTACAGGGCATAGTATTTTATTTTTTCTTTTGAACAGAACTATCAACTCATGTTGTATTAATATTGTATTCTGTTCCAGGTTTCTAACAAAAACAAGTTGAGGAAGCAGCTCAGAACTTGGTTCTAGAATGCTTCCTAGGCAGTGGTTACTACGCCTCTGAAAACTCTGTGTGCATAGTTCTTCTAGGAGTAGTGAATGGAGGGTAGGGGTGGCTGTACCAGGAGGAGGAAGAGGCCATACACCTTTTCTCCCAGCAATTTTAACTAAATGAAACATAGTACATTTTTACCATTTTTTTCACCAAAATTTCCTTTAAAAATTGTGAATCTGTAAGAGAGAAACAGCATATATTTAAATATGAAAATAAATACTCGGCCCAGTAACACAGGGGATGCTGCTCTCCAAACCCACTTTAACATTAGGTCTGAAATATTGTTAATTACCTACTGAAGAAAGATTAAACATACTAATAATTAGTTATTAGGTACAAATATTTTGATATTTACTTGTTAATTATGTATGTATTTATATGTCTACTATAGTTATTCAAGAAGCTGGGACATTTTTAATGGGATTTATGATCTTTCAATTATAAATAATTTCAAAACAATTGTAATTTTTGTGTGTGACAGGGGCCCCATGAAAATTCCATTGCCCCAGGTGCCCAGATTCCTCTGGGTGGCCCTGACTACAAATCTTGCCATCAGTAAGGAATAGAAGCACACCTATACATTCACATATACACAAACTATGACCTTTGTTCTTTTGCAAGCAGAGCTGGGGTGTGAAACCAAATTTCTCAGCTCCAGATTCTTAACTGGACAAGCTGACGAAAGTAGCCAGGGACACAATCCTATGCATGTTTAGGCAGGAAAAAAGTCTTCCCAGCAGTTGTAGGACCTTTTTCTGTCTAAATATGCATGGGATTGCAGCCTAAAAAGTGGAATTTGGCTGTGACAGTACAATCCAATACACGTCTAAGCAGACATAAGTCCCACTGAGTTCAATGGGGCTTGCTCCCAGGTAAGTGGATATAGAACTGCAGCCTTGGGAGTAAGTCCCATTGAATTAAATGAGACTTACTTCTGAATAGACATGCATAGGATTGCACTGTAAATCTGCTATTCCATTAAGTCAAAATGGGGTACTCCAACAACTAGCTGACTTACCTCAGTCATGAGCAGGAGGATGCTAGTGCGCCAATGTCCTAATTGTGGGTTTTCCACAAGCAGCAGATTGGCCACTGTGTGAACAGAATGCTAGACTAGATATACCTTTGGTCTGATCCACCATGGCTGTTCCATTTTTATAAATATCTGACAAAACCGGTGTGGTGTAGCGGTGAGAGTGTCGGACTGGGAGCTGGGAGATCCGGGTTCTAGTCCCCACTCAGCCATGGAAGTTCACTGGATTACTTTGGGCCAGTCACAGACTCTCAGCCTGACCTACTTCACAGGGTTGTTGTTGTGAGGATAAAATGGAGAGGAGGAGGACTATGTACGCCGCCTTGGGTTCCTTGCAAGAGGAAAAAGGCGGGATATAAATGCAATAAATAAATAATAAAATAAATAAAACTGACCACTGCTGTGGAGAGCCCAGTATGTTCTGTTGCAGAAGTTTCTAGCATCTGCACCTGCACAAACCAATGACATCACCAGAACACACCAGCCACTAAAGGCCTTCATGCAGGTGCACTATCTATGTGGATCAGTCCTTCCCTGCCTCTCTTTTGGCCGGTGTGCCCCTGACAGACTCTAAGGAGCAGAGTCTACTACACAATGAAATTGCACAGGTACAGCTGCTACTACCTCGGTATTTTGCTGTAGCAACATTACACTGGTGCAATTTCCTGTGATATAATGGCACTTGGCCCTGAGCCCTCAGACTCAGAGTCCCCAAGCAGTAGCGGCTCTGAGAAAGAGATGGATCCTCTCCCTGGCCCATCCGAAGAAGACTCACTGGATCCAGAGTCTGCACTAGCCCTGAGGATTGCCTGTGGATTCTGAGGAATGGACTACCAACTCCTCTGAGGGTCATGAAAGCCCTGTAGAGCTTTGAGCTTCCACTGGCCTAGCCCCCAGTGCTCAACACCCAGTCACCTAGAAGAACCCCATGATTGCACTAAGGAATACTCCAGGCTAGACTACAAGGAACTGGTAGTAGCAGCAAGCCAGTGCTGAAGCAATGTGCTCCCCGCGCTTTTGGCTGCGGCAGGATCTTTGCTTATGGCCCTGAATCTCTTGTTCCTGCATTCCAATGCAGCTCCCTTCTGCCTGTCTCATTTGGGCTATTGCCTCTCCTCAATGATGGATCCTATGAATCAGGACACCATAATCAGATTATTATGTATATGTATAAACATGCATCACTTGACTTGTTGTGGATTTTTAAAACAGTATTGCTATAATAAACAATAACTTAAAAATCTTATGTAATATGTTAATGTTATACTGATCTGAATAATGTTCCGATACTGATCTGAACTAATTACATAATTACAAGTAGTTTTACAATTAAGCACCAAATTCATATTTTAACTAGTGGCAATTATTACAAAAACTACCTACCTATACAGTAGCCAGTAGTTATTTTAATTTCAAAAATTGCTATGCTGGCAAAAATATCTCTTCCCAATACACCTTCTAGTACAATCTACAAAATAAGCCAAAAAGAGAAGAATGTAAGTACTCATTTTTCACAGAATTTGTTAACAATGAAAAAAGGGTAAATTAATTACAGGGGGCGGGGTCTCAGTTTTGTGCCAAACTGCTATGACTTTCCTTCTTTCAGGGTTCTATTGATGACTGGGCCTAGAAGGGGTATTTCTGCCCCCCAGGCTCCCCCCTCCATGGGCCACACTGCCTCCCCCCTTGCAGGTGCCAATTTTGAAAAAAAAAAAGAAGAAAAAGGTGTCTGTAGCGGCTATGGAGTACTCTGTAGCAGGTGCTCTATAGTAGCTACAGAGCACTAAAAGGGTCAAAACTAGCTTACAAATAAAGTAGTTTTGATTCTTTGGGCACTTGGTCTCCACTACGGATGCCATTTAAATAACTGAATTTGGAGCGCAGTGTGGGGCAGTGGGGCCTAGATGTGGCGCACATCTTGTCCACTACCTACCCCTATCCTAAATATACGGCCAGAGAGAGAGAGCAGTCACTACATAGCTCTGCGCTCATGGTTTCATAAGCATTTCACACATTAATGTACCATACCTGCCCTATTTATTTTAAGATTTGAAACTGGCAAAAAAAAGAAGAAATTTTGAAAGTCTTGTTTGCAGGTAACTCCAAATGAAATCAATTATGGAAACATTTGTAGTTTTTATATAGTTCTGTAAACAAAGACCAACATGGGAAGGAACCCTATCTGTATTTCAGTGAATAATGATTTTCCACTAGGTTTTCCTTGATGGTTACGGCAACTTCCTGACAGGTTTTTGCTAAGAAAAACATAAGATGCAATGCAATGATGACTGTAGCTCTTTTCATTGGAATACAATGAATGCAGGAGGGGGATGGCAGGACCCACCCCGATATACACACCTTAATTAGAGCATCTGTACTTACTCCCCACATATACAGCTGTGTACACCTAGGCTCCCTACAGATGATCTAATGAATGTGCACTGCATATGTTCAGGGCACAGCTTCAAATGCCTGAAAATGGCTACAGTTGTTCCAGGTGTTTAATGCACTGTGTTTTCATGGGACGGGAGATAAACACAATCAAAAAGTCAAGCTATACATGCATTTCTCTACAGTTCTTTCTCTGCTTATCAAGAATTGTCATGCTCTTGTATGGGTAAGTGAATTAATTCAACCCAAAGAAGTACCTATCAAACTTATCCTTATTCATGTTTGGGAAGGCTGACATCCTCCAAATGTTTTGGACTTCAACTCCCATCATCCTCAGCCAGCATGGCGAATGGCCAGGAATTCTGGAAGTTGTAGTCCAAAACATCTAGAGGGCACCAGGATGGGAAGGCTGATCTACATGATTGAACACCTACAGAAGTAGATGCAGTGCCTTGTTACAATGTTATGCTTACCTTGTATTTGTTTGTACTGTTTCTTATATCTAGACTGGCTATGAGCCAGCTCTCTGAGCGTTCCATGGTTGTCCAAAGCAACCGATCAAAACTTTCACCTTCAACCCTTAGGTATAGATTTAAGGCAGTAGGATCTATTGGCAACTCTGAAGATGCTGCAATCTGATATATAAGTCTAATACAGCTCCACTCTTCTGCGTAGAGTTCAGGACTAAGCAACCATGCAGCTGTGTCCCCATGAGTTCCCTGTGAGGTGTCCACAGAAATGTAATGACCTAGAAATGCACAAACAAAATTGGACTGTTAACTTTAAAATAATGTGACATTTACCATTATAGCCTTCCCCAATGTGATACCCTCCAGATGTTTTGGATTAGAACTCTCATCAGCCCCAGAGAGTATTACCAATAGTCAAGGTGATGGGAGTTGTATTCCAAGACATTTATTTATTTATTACATTTCTATACCACCCAGTACTCAAAGCTCTCTGGATGGTTCACAACAGTTCAAACCATAAATTACAGGAACATGATAAAACATAATATAAAACTTTTACAAGTTTAAAACTACAGTATCAAAACAGAGTAAAAAACAGAAGCAGTGTAACAATATAAAAATACAGTAGAAGTGGAAGAACTTAAAATGCTTGGGAGAATACAAAGGTCTTCACCTGGTGCCAAAAAGTAAGTGCCAGACAAACATCTCTGTGGAGAGCATTCCACAACTGGGGTGCACTGAAAAGGCAACTGAAAAGTCATCTGGAGGGCACCATGGATTAGAATACGGGCTGCATTCCCCTTCCCCACACCTGCTTTTTTTAAAAAGCACATACATACACATCTTAGGATGAATAAAAGTGTCGCTCAGCACAGTAACACAACACAACCAGCAATTTTCTATGTTTGGAAAAATTTTAGAGACAGGTCTGGGAAACACGTGCATGTACTCTTCATACATGATGCTTCCATATATCTGAAGACACAATGTATTTACAATGCTTATGGCTGCAATGCTAAACATGCTTATAAGCAGTGAGTTCCACTAAGTTTACTGGGTATTCCTTCTCAGTAAATACACTTAAGATTACACTGCATGAGTAACATCAGAAGGCATCCAAGTCAAAAGGGAGCTGGGAGTCAAGTAGTCTGATGAATAAACTATACATCTATAATGATTTCTTCACTCACTGTGTTCTATTTCTAGTACAATTAGGGCAGTGAGTCACTGGGGAGAACATACATCTTACACCAAAGGGCAACATGCTGTATCGTTTGCTGGCAGAAAGCCCTTTCAGGACAGTTGCCAGCTAGCACAGTTAGTTTTAGAATTTCCCCTACACGCTGTAGTGAAGATTGCCAAAATCAAGGAAAGAATCAAGGAAGCAATACATTCATTCTAATACCCAGTACAACAAGGAATCAGGTTAACAATACAGAACTTTGAAAGTTGCCCATCAAAACATTTTTAGTTTGATCATTCTCAGAATAAATATTTGAGAATGCAGTTTGTCAGCATGGAACTCTCCACACAATTGGGCTGGTAGAAGGAAAGTTCTCCCACAGATACAAACATGGTCAACCCAGTGCATTTTGCTGCCTGAAGCAAAGTACAAGATAGCGGCCACTCCAATTATATGTACAAAAGCCAACTGGGCTGGCAACTGAATCTTTCTGCGACACTGGCGATGGGAAAGATAAATGGCAAAATATATTTTTTATTCCTAAATAGAATTTTAAAAGAACATTCTAATGGCTTCATGTGTATAAATAATCAGTTAACATTCAATTTAAAACAAAATGAGTCTTCCAAAATAGTATTTCTTTTACCCAAGATCAACATATGATTATCAGAGTAGTATATACTTCAAAGCACATACTACAATTGTAGGTTAGAATTAGTCCTATTTTTGTTTTGAACACATGACAAAGCTTCCCTAGATGCAAACCCTGCCATTCCACATTTTTGGTACATTTACAGCAGCACTACAGGCTGAATTATATCTAAGTGGAGACCTCAATAAGCGAATGGAAGGTTTAAATGTTTTGTTTATTATAAGCAGCCTAGCATCCATCCATCCATCCATCCTTCTCTCTCTTTCTTTCTTTTTTTCTTTCTTGTTGCTGCACACACTCCAGGTAATATCATACTGCTAACACAAATTACATTGCACTAGCATAAGGGATGCCTAGCGTAACACCAGTAGTGTTAGCTTGCATGATGGGATTCCCAAAAAACCGTTGTCACACAAGCTAATGTTATTGGCATTGTACTAGGGGTCCTTACACTAGTGAAACATAATTTGTGTTAGCAGTATGACACTATAGGATACTGCCCTTCCCTTCCTCTTTCATACTCATTGCCTGAAAACTGGCAAATACAAGTTAAACTCTACAAGGCCCGAGTGATCATTATTGTGCATCAGACAGTCAAGTGCATTTGCTAAATGTAACTAACAAATCAACAATAGTTCCATGTGATTGTAATATATTTGTTTTGCATTTGAGCAAGAGAATCTGTGTGATATTATTAGAACAATCAACTAAGAATGTTGATGTACCTGCCAAAACATGAAACCTCTTCCTAAAATTATTAGAATAGAAATAAATTTCAAGACAGGTGGCACTAAGGAAAGCTTCCATCCGGGGTTAATAGCAGCTGGGGATGGGGGGCGATTTTCAGCATGGCTGTGGTGGGATGAGAAAGGTTTAAAAAAATACTTCTCCTGTGTCTCCAAGTCCCAATTTTGATCACTGTCCCTACCCCAGATCTGTTATTTAGGAGGGAAAACTAGACACATTAAATGAGTTCCTACATTTAACATCAGATGAAGTATGGCTCTGTGCTGATGCCCATGTATGGAGTGGCCTGAACACATCAGATATAGTTCCATCTTTAAAGGAAAGCAGGTTCAGACCTGTTCAGAGTACCTGGATGGGAAACTAAGTACCCCATACATGACACTGTAATCTGTTTGCTGGATGAGCGGGATACAAACATAATTGTTAATTATTATTAATGCATTATTTTAATGCATTCCTAGAGACCATGTTAAACATCAAGTCCCAGGTATTTTAAGATTACAATCCCGGAACTAGTTCTAAACTTGAATTTGGTTTATTGATTAACTAATTGACCTGCTTTGGATATAGCAATGACCCATGGGTTGTTGCCTTACCCAGGGTTAACCCACAAGTTGGGTGCCAGACACCTAAGCAAACCATTGGTTGTTTGGTCAATTCCTGGGTTGTTTAGTTCCCGCCCCTTTTGCCCCCTCTCTCCCTGTATCCCAAATGCCTTTGCCGCACTGTAATACTGGCATGCAGAGCAGCTGGATTTTTAAGCTGTTCTTGCCTGCCACCTCTGTAGCCTGGCAAAACAACCCATGAACAACCCAAGGTTCTGAGTTCACAAGTAATGATAACCCATGGTTGAAACGACCCAGAGTTCATGACCCCAAAATAAACCATTCTCTCTTCATGTGTTGTTTGTGGTTAACAGCCCATAGTTAACGCATAGTTCCAGGTTCACACACGACAATCCACGATTCAACAATCCATAGGTGCTGTTTGCATGTAACAACCCCACATTGGTTTAAAAACTATGGGTTGTCATGTACAAGCAGGAGTGCTGCCCACACAGTGCCGACCTCTTTTGTTTTGCCACGAAACCCACAATCAGCTCCTTTGTAGGTTGTGCAGCATGACATGTGAACCCAAACTGCTGGGTTGTTTAGGGGCTAAACAATCCAGTGGTTAACCTAAAAACAAACTATGGGTTAGCTTCTGGGTTGTTTAGCTCCTAAACAAGCCAGCTGTCCAGGTTCTCACATCACACATCACAACCTACAAAGGAGCTGATTGTGGGTTGTGCTGTAGGTAGGGATGGACGAAAGTCCCTTACCCGTTCTCGAACCTTGCTTCACGGTGGGGGGGGCACTTCGGTTCTCCCCCCGAAGTTCAGGCGAGGGGGGGGAGGCGCCCCACCTTGCCCGGCCGAAATTCAGGCCGGGGGGGGGAGGTGCCCCATCCCTCGCCGGCGAAATTCAGGCCGGGTAGGAGCGCCCTGTCTACCCGGCCGCGAAAAAAAAAGTAAAACACACACACACACCCGTGATAGGCTACGTAACGATTTACGTAGCCTATCATGGCTAGATTTCCAAAGTCAGCCGTGATAGGCTATGTAAATCGTCACGTAGCCTATCACGGGTGACTTTGAAAAAAAAAAAGCGCGTATGCAAATGGCGGCTCCCATGGGGACCGCCATTTGCGTTCCTTATTTTGACACGTCTAGTCTACATAAAGATTTATGTAGACTACGGCGAAAATAAGGGCAACGCAAATAGCATTCCTTTATTTTCGCCATAAACTTTTACGTAGACTAGACGTGCCAAAATAAGGAATGCAAATGGTGGTGCCCATGGGCCGCCGCCATTTGCGTACGCGCTTTTTTTTTTTCAAAGTCACCCGTGATAGGCTACGTGACGATTTACGTAGCCTATCACGGCTGACTTTGGAAATCTAGCTGTGATAGGCTACGTAAATCGTTACGTAGCCTATCATGGGTGTGTGGGTTTTTTTAATTTACTTTTTTTTTTTGTAATGGTGGTGGCGGCAGCCGGTCGGGAGACCGGCTGCTGCCCTTCACACTGAGCTTTTATCCTGCGATTGAGATTGCTCTTTCACAGATGTTTGTGGGCTCTTTACATGACACTGTGATCATTCAAGGCGTCCCCTGCACTAAATGCCCTTTGTTCCATTTTTAAATAGATCGCAGATAATAAGCTATCAAATTACCCCATAGTGTTCCGCTTCAGTTTCCTCCGCGAAAAGAGAAAAAGCGGCAAGAGGAGGAGCGAGATCAATGAAAGATAATGGAAGACTCGGATATGGGGAGGAGGAAGGGGGTAGGGGAAAAGGAAGCACGTGAAAAAGGGAATCATCATCCTGCATTTAAAACGGGAGCAGAAAGCCGCATTTTAAATGCAGGATTTTAGGCTGGCGTAGAGATGCCCGTAAAGTGGAAAAGCAACAATTGTGCACGACAACCCATCAGTTTTTAAATTGATGGATTGTTGTAATGTTCAAATCAGGTCATAGTATGAGTTGTTGTTACATGCGAACCAGGACATTGATTCTTCCAAGGACCCCAAGGCAACATAATGGTTTTCCACTTACTCATTTTATTCTCACAACTACCCTGTGTGGTAAATTAAAGGAGATCAGAAGTAAGTAAAACTAGCTGTGGGTGAACAGGGATATTTCTTAACTGCTAGACTATGTTATGTGCATATCCTCAGATGGCATAATCACATTATAGTAGTCAAGGATATGAGAAACATTCCTGGTTTGCATACCCTAATATTGAATGCATACGAAAGCAACATTATTGATTCAAAACAGTAGTGTCGAACCAAAAAGTATTGGTAGTTAAGACTATAGAAACAGATCCTCAAAAGTGTCACTGTCTAGACCCATGCATTGAAGACCACATGCTGAACACCCAAATGACTTCAATAGGGTTTCTCACACAACTAAAGTTTACACACTATCCTATCTCAAAAAGTGATGAAGTTGACTTAAATTGCTGAGACATAAATACTATGAAAATTAATACCTGTTCGTAATTTATATTTCCATGGGTATGTGTACATTAGATTTTATTTCTCCAGGTGTGTTTGTTTAAAAGAATATATTTTAAATGATTAGGTCATAGTTGTTGTTTTTAAAGACATACACAAAATGCTATATTTGCACAACACATTCCATTTTTTAAAAAATAACTATCCTCAGTGTTTTAAAATCCAAAGCTCAGTCATGACGCATAAATTTAAACCGCATTGTGACATTGGATACTTTTAGACAGACTGCTCCTAGTGCTACCAGTCAAAAGACATTGTGCAGCTATTCTGTCTTTCTCTCCTTAACAGATTTTCTGTGGTAAGAAAAAAGATGGAAGAAGTTGTGGGAAAACACAGGAAGAACACAAATGGAAGATGATGACATTTGGATCCCCTGTAAAATTCCATGAATCAGGCAGGGTGATTGCACAATAAAAGCCTCATCTGGAAGCACCCCTGCTATTAATTTTTAAAAATCAAAATAAGTAGGAAACCACAAATTTATGACCAATATGAAGGGGAAAATGCCAGAAATCACTGTTTTTAATTTGTTTTATTGGCTATCACAAAAAAGAGCACAAATCATTTGGGAAAACTAACACTGCCTGCAAACTCCTACTGATGTAAACATTTGGAACTATAACCACCACCATGTTCCAGTTTTCTCGGAGTCTGAATGGGGAAGCTATTCTGCTACGCCAAAATGCACAGCAGTTAGTAAATAAAAAGGAGAGGAATTGTAAGAAACAAGGGAGAAGAGTTTCAAAGCAGATTTGAAATCAACCAGAGTAATGGCCAGTTCACAAATCAGTTTTCCTTATATGCACACAGCTAGCTACCTACTTCCCCCCTCAGCCATGCATGTGGAGAAATATTAGGGCAAGAACTCATTATATTAGTGCCTTTGCTTATAGTAAACACATGTCCAAAGCCATTCTAAGATGCATTCATTTTAGGAGCATTAAAGCATGCTTAGAAGTTTCTCAATTGCTTCCAATGCCTTAATTTACCTATTATAGAAAAAAATGTTAGAACTAGCCTACTGTTACACTTTCCCCTAGTCATTCAGTTAGATCAAGTTAAGAGGTAAGTGCTGCTGTCCTTTCCTTAATTACACTTAATGTATGCACACTTATTAAGCACATGAACTTAAGTCTCTCCCATGCATTAGTGAGAGAAGCAAACTCAGCCTTCTACTCTGGAGAGGCGGACAATATTTTTCTGGCTGCTGGAGAAAGGAAAGAATTAAACATCTTTTCAGCAGCAGGAGGCAGCTAAAACTGGCTCCATCACTTATACATGCATCACAAGACAGTGTTCCATAAATGGTAGAAAATAGAATAGGGGAGAGCTAGTGCTAACAGTGTAGTAATACAATTTTTAAAAACTTTCACAATGGTATATATTTTAACAAAGTTCATTTTATACATATAACGCATTCTACATCATTAACACAGGGGAGAAGAAAAATTAATTCTCGTGAGACCATAAATCTGGTTCCCAAAAGTAATTAAAGCCTGCCATTTCTGAAAATAATCACATAGACCTGATTGTCCATTTCTTCAATGAACCAAATCCATGAGTTTATCAACTTCAGGGGCCTTCAGAGTCAGTCTTTTATGGTGGGCACAGTTTATAATCTCCAACAGCAAGCAGGAAAAGTGGTTGCTGCAATGAAGTTAACAGCCCTGTTGTCTTATTAGTATAAATTATTGAATGATTTAAGATAATTGTTAAGGCGTTCAGTATTTAGGTTGTTACCTGTCATCTGAGAAACTGCCTGTGTCATATGCCACAAATACTTCTGGACTTTAGGGGCGTTCACCATACATGGTCAAAATCTCCATCCTGAATCATACATTTCCAACATCTAAAAGTATTAACTTAAAATATCTACTTAATCTTCACAGAGTCATGTACTATTCGTAACTAAGCTTATATCTGGCCACTTTTGAACAAAGTGAAAATTGTCTAACAACAGAATCCTATGCATGTTTACTCAGAAGTCCCATTGTGTGCAGTGGCTCTTACTCCCAAGTAAGGTATGCAGCCTAATTGTCCTATAGATATTTACTCAACTTCTGTGAAATAGGTGGTTCAGATCTCTAGAAAAATTTTTAAATACGAGTTATGGGTATTTCTAAGAAGTATTATTATCTGGTTTAAACAATAATTAAGTCCTTTAATTTTCAGTATCTGCTAGAAACATTATTCTATAGAGGTAAAATGATTTAACAAAATACATGATTTGCAAGTATTGATACCAAAGATGGCCAACCATATAACATCAGTAATCTCCTCTCTAGGAAAAAAATACATGCAATATCATATTTTGGGGGCTGTCTTCACGAGCCATTTAGTGTGACGATAGAGCAGTTTGAGTTCCTTCACGACACTGTCACCAATCCACTGCCAACCAGCCACTTTCCTCTTGAAAAGCCGCATTTTCTGAAACTCCTTTTACTGATTTTTTTTTTTACTGAAAGCAGCTCCCTAGTGGTTTTGCCACAGTGTACCATGCCCTCCCCCCGCCCTCCACATTAAATCATGGGTGTGCCTCTCTGACCCGGCAGTGATGTGATCAAGGGGTGTTTCCCCAATGGAAGTAGTTTTTCCCATTGAGAAAATCCCCAGGAGCGCAGCAGCAACCCCTCACATTACCGCAGTAATGGAGACACTCATTCACCTAAGCTATACTGTTTTTAATCTTTAACGTATCCCCCCTTCTGTGCATGTTTACTCAGAAGAAATAAATCTCGCACCCCTGCGGTGAAAGCCTCACTTTAATAACTTGCCCTAAAGCGCTCTTTCACTTCTCCTTGCTCTCTTAAATCGCTATGTTGTGCTACTTTAATGTTCTATAGTTTCTCTGTTGTTATGTAAGGTCCCTTCTCTGCTTTCTTTCTCATTGCAAGCAGGGAGAAGGAGAAAGGGAGAAAGGGGGGTTGGAAGCAATAGGCAAAAGTGTACACATGGGGAAAAATGGGATGGGAGCAATAACTCCACAGCAGATTGCTGGCATGCAGCAAAATTGGGGTCAGGGGAGCTCTCAGGGACCTTCAGATGCTGCACTGGAGAACTGAGGATTTTGGTTTCTTCAGGGAAATCTGCACACATGGGGAAAATTAGTTGCTCTCTGTTCATAATAATATAGTAGCAGTGGGGAGCCCAGACAGGGGCAGGAAACAAGCCTATCTCATTGGTTGAACAGCTCCTGCCAGTTTGATGAGTTCAGTTTTAATTCCACACACACACACCCATCCCACCCCACCCAGAAGTATGTTCCTTTCAAGCGTTGAAAACCAGATTTTAAAGGTACGCCACACTCGGTTTATATTGCTTCATGTGTCCCTGACAGACCAAAGCTGATTCCGTGAAAATCCGGGTAATACTCCAACTCGCTTCTCATTCTGTTGTCATGAAGATTCCCCCCTTGGAGTCTGTAGAAACTTGCCTTTTCTCATTGTGCAAAGATTCAGCATTACCCAACCTCACCGTATTACCTCCGTTGATTTCTTGGATGGTTGCTTGGATTTTCCAGGAATTATAAGATTTTGTGCTTCTCCATTCTGGTTGCAGCTGCCCTTGGAAAACTCATGAAAGGAAACTGTAGGAAAATATCTGTTCTGTGCAGTAAATTCCAGATCTTGTGGCCACAATATGGGATTGTTAAGGCCATATCAAGCATTCATAAAACGACAGAGTGAATACTGTGGGCTCAGGGGAAGAAAGAATAATATATTCTCAGCTAAAGATTCTAACGAGACTCTTCTCTGAACAGAAGACCTATGAACAACCCAGTTGTCCTATGAACAACCCAGTTTTGAAAGCAGGGTAAATATTTGCAGAGTTAATACTTTTTGTTTAACTTTTTTAATGTCATGACAACCCTCTCTAGCTCAATGAATTGTCTAATATGTTGGCCCCAAATAGTAACTAGAAATGTAACTGCTTCTGGAAATGCAGTTTCACAAACACATGAAAACAGAACTAAGTTACAGCTTATTCCTAATTGCCAGAGTTTGTGTGGTCTTTCAATAAAAGCAGTCTGTTGCAATCTATTTCTGGAACAGCTTCTTAGGGCAAAAGTTATGTTTGTCTATGAACTAAATCACTGTGATAAGTACATCTCCAGGAGCAAATCAAGATCAGATCACTAGTCTGGTATCTGACTTGAAACAAATGATATAAACTGGAGCAAAGATATTGTGTAACCAAAAACACAGAAGGTAGGATCCAATGCTGAACTGTGGTGCTGGAGGAAAATTCTGAGAGTGCCTTGGACTGCAAGAAGATCAAACCAGTCCATACTCCAGGAAATAAAGCCAGACTGCTCACTTGAGGGAATGATATTAAAGGCAAAACTGAGGTACTTTGGCCACATAATGAGAAGACAGGATACCCTGGAGAAGATGCTGATGCTAGGGAAAGTGGAAGGCAAAAGGAAGAGGGGCCGACCAAGGGCAAGGTAGATGGATGATATTCTGGAGGTTACGGACTCAAACCTGGGGGAGCTGGAGGTGGCGACGACCAACAGGAAGCTCTGGCGTGGGCTGGTCCATGAAGTCACGAAGAGTCGGAAGTGACTGACCAAATAAACAACAAAAGGATCCAATGCTGACCATCCGCCTGCCCATGGAAGAGAAACCATTGGTGGAACGTATTTCCCACCCTCTCCCCTGCAGCCCCTACATACCCTTCCAAATCTGCAAAGTGGTCTAGGCAGGGGTCCCCAACCTTTTTGGATCTGTGGGCACATTTGGGATTTTGAGAAACTGCTGTGGGCATCCACCACAAAATGGCTTGCAAGGAGGATGTGGCTAGTCACATTATGGCTGCTGTGGGGGCCTGGCTAGTCAAAAGAGGTGTGGGGGAGAAACAGCAAGGCTAGAAACTGGGAGGGAGTGGGAAACAGCAAGATAAAGGGGTGAGTGGGAGAGAGAGAGCAAGGCTAGGGGCTAGAGAGGAAGAGAAAGAAGGCTAGGGATGGGGAAGGGAGAGAAATAGTGAGGAAAGGGGTTGGGTGGTGAGAAATAGCAAGGATAGAGGCTTGGAGTGAAGAGGTAGAGAGAGATCAAAAGGGAAAAGTTCATGCGGACAGAAGAAGACTGGGTGGGGAGAGGAAGCAACACTTACCCTCTCTTTCTGCCCACTGAACAGCTGATCAATGACAGGTTCAGGAACAGGAAGGAGAACCTTTAATTATTCACCACTCTGGAATCTGTTTAGATATGGAGTAGTATATAAATGTTGTAAATAAAATAAATAAAAACCTGGTGACCTGATGTTTTTCAAGTTTTTTTAATTAAAAATTATTATTTGAAGGGGGCAGGGAGTGGAGAGCTTTGCAGACGCCTCCATGGGGAGGAGTGTCATCATGGGAGGAGCTTAATCCTTCATGGAAGCCATTTTGTTATGGTGCCCACAGCAGTTTCTCAAATTCCTGAATGTGGCCATGGGCCCAAAAAGCTTGGGGACCCCTGCTCTAAACCACTCTGACCTAGCCACCATTCTCTTCTCCTCTACACTCTCCTATTGTCAGAGCCCCTGGCTACAGGAAACCTCAAACTTGGGTCCTTTGAGGAACTGCGCTATTGCCTCTGCCTGAAGGCCACATGCCTTCTAGACCCCAAAAGCCTCAGAAGCATCTCCTTAAGTTACCCTCCTCTCTGAAGTGTGTGATTAGTCACTATTTATCAGACTACAAATTTACTTTGCCTATAGAGGCTCATTCCCCACTCGTGTTATGCCCCGAGTGGAGGAGTCCTCCTCAGAGGAGGAGCTAGAGGCCCCAGAAGCCCTGGGTACCCCAGACCAAGGACTGCCACCAGACCCACAGGAGCCTGAGCCCTCGGGGGAGGTGGTTACAGGGCCATCCCTGTCAGGAGAAAGGGACTCTGCCTCCAAGGCAGAGGCTGAGCCACTCCCAATCCCCAGAAGCACTTTCACCTCAAGCAACAGGCTAGTAGGGCTCCTGTGCAAAGGAGTGCTCACCTCCAGAAAAGGTCTCCTCAGGAGAAAGTGACTCCTCAGGAGTAGGCTCTGGAAAGGGGACTGATTGCTGCAGCTGAGCTCTGGCAGACTTTGGGCTTAAAAGCCTTCACTGGAAACCCAGCCAGCATTGGAACAATTTGGTCTATCCAGCCTCTGCTGTGTACCTTGCCTCCTGAATTGTGCCCTGTGATTGATGCTACATTTACTGAACTTCTGGGCTGCCTAACAACCCTGTGTCTGGACTGTGCAATGTACCTGACTGATTTACTGTGTTTGACCTATTGCTTGTTATCTTGACTACTCCTTCTGCTGCCTGATCCTCACTGCCTGACTGTGTTCTGACCTCTGCCTGGATTTTGACCACTCCTGCCTTAGCCTAAATCTCCTTGCACTGAAACCTGTGTGCTTGACCTGAAACTTTTGTGCTTGACCATTTGCTTGCCAACTTGACTATTCTATTGCATTGTTCCCTGTATTTGCTTATAAACAGCCAAGACTTGATCTAGAGCAACTGCTAGAAATTATCTTTATATAGAACTTGTTGCATTCTTGGCTTCATAAATGTTTATATGCTAAGGATCAACAAACCATCCTTCACTCACTCCTGTGCTCTCTTTCCATGCTTCAACCTATAGTTGAAACACTTCTCAGACTAATCCAGGGGTGGGCAATTTGTGACCCTTCAAATGTTTTGGCCTACAACTCCCATCATCCCTTATTATTGCTTATGCTGGCTAAGGCGGATAGGAATTGTAGGTTAAAACATCTGGAGGGCCAAAAAGTTGCTCACCCATGTTCTAACCCAACAAGCCAAATGTCTTTTCTCCTTAAAATCCTATATCCCTGAACCCCCATAGTCACCTATATGGGTGTCTTCTGTCCATTAACACATTCTTCCCCAGTACATGTTTCATTTTCAACAACTGATATTGAAGAATCAAGCAAAGAAAACTGAATAGTTTCAACATGACAGATCTCTTATACAACATATCTAATTATAAGTACATACTATAATATACTGCGGTGATACAGGATATATGATATATAAGCGACAATTGCTGCAGTATGGTCAACAAATGTCAAAATAATAATAGAGAAGGATAATATCTTGATTAAAATTGCTTAAACAGAAGAACACTCCTCAGAAGTCTATTCACCCAGGAGCCCCACATCTCCATAAGGGGCTCTGAACCAAGGCTTTGGCTTTATATTCATGGTGATATTACAACAAAACTGTTTAAAGTGGAAATACTACATATTCTCTGCTGCATGGCCCCCAGTCCAGTTAAGGTTAGCCATGACTAACAGTAAAATCCAATACATGTCTACTCAGAAGTAAGTCCACTGAGATCAAAAAGGTTTACTCCCAAGTAAGTAGCTATAGGACTGCACCCTATTGTCCCCTTGAAACTAATGGAGTAAATTAATCCCAATGCACTTAAATCCCATTAGTTTCAACGGCACAAATTAGTCATGACTAACTTTAGCTGGCTTGGAGCCCATAGTATTACAAATGTCTCTTTTCAGATCCTGCGTGGTCACTGAATGTGTCCATATAAACTCTGCCAGAAAACTGCAAAGATTGGCAACAGCACATGGAAACCCAGATGGTAATCCTAATAAAACCATGCAAACAAAGGCATTTTTCCCCAGCATCCAAATAGCCCCTGCCATTCATTCTCTATGTCTATTATTGGCCAAGGATTAAAGTAATTAGGGTGTACTGTATCATATATATTTTAAAATATGCTGTATTTGTATGAATACTTTAAGTACCTTAAATAAATAATAGGTAATTCAGGCTAAAATATGTTTTAAAAAGAGAGAATTGCAAATCACACCTCTAAATAAAAGGATTTTTTTAAAAATTGTGGGCTGAGAAAGGTAAACTGCAGGGAAACATGGGAAGTCCTGATCAGTTATAATTTCCTGAAGTGTGGACTATCTGAACTGCTGTACAAGGTTATAAGTTGACAAGAACATCAATTTAGGTAGGTAGGTTATACAAATAACACAAGCATCTAACATAGACTGAAGTTAACTGTTGCATTTGTCTATAGCCACCTTATTGTTCATGCACAGATTATCTATTTGCGAAAAAAACGCCAAATGACCAGACACAGATGAATCCTTAATATTCACATAATGTGAAGATCAGAAAAGATAAGGTTAAGCAACCAGTGCATTCAGATAAAGACATTTGCATAGATATGATTGCTGTTTATATGGGGTTGTATCCAACGTTAGTCCTGTTTAGAGCAGACCCACTGAAATGAATGGGACTTAAATTAGACTAACGTTGGATACAGCCCATAGAAACAATAGGCCACCTGAGATGCACACAAATAGTAATAAATAGGAGTCTAAAAATAATTCAAACCTATGCACATTTACTCAGAAATAAGCCCCACAGACGTACTTCAAGGCAAATGTGCATAGAACTGCAGTACATAGCAATCAAGACCCAGATAATGAGGATTCTCCACTACTACCTGTTTTATCTGTCTACACAGCAGTTCATATATTCCTCAATTTGCTTCTGTCTCCCATTAATTCCAGCCACTCTGTGGATAAAGACTTGATGTTCATCTGTCATGACTGGAGACAGAATAGACAGCAAAGGAAATTGTAAGTGCAACTGATTATCTTGAGAGCGTCTCTACACGAGGCATTTATCTCGTGATTGTTCACTCATGGAAGTTCATGGGTCCTTTTCACAAGGTTGTCAACCTCCAATGCCTCTAGCGTTGTTTCCGAGGGAGAATCTGCCATTTTAAAAGTCATCTTAATAAATCTAAATCACGTAAAAGAATAGCCCCATCTGCTGGTGGTATCAATGAAACATATGGGAGAAAACCAGCAAAACTGGTGGGGTGGGGGAGCACATGTATTTTGCTGATCGTTAAACCCGCATCGATTCTGGAAGACAAAGCTCTGGTAAGGCTGCGCGATTTTCACTAAATGTGAAGAAGCTCTAAGTTCTACACTGTAAGTCTTCAACAGGGTGTTCTAACCATGAAGAGCCACACTGTTGTAACACGCACAAAAACACAAGTAGCTTTATTGGTCCCTTAGGGGAAAAAAACCCCCAAAGCTACAGAGTTCTGGACTGAGGGCACAGTTAGATTATTCTATTTTATACTCTGGACTATGACAGCAATCCTAAATCCCACCAAAGGCCTGGCTTAGGTAGGCTAGAATGGGCGCAGGAGAGCCCCGCCCCCCGCTGGCAGAGAGGAGCTCCACTGGCAGAGCAACACATCCACCATAGTACATCCATGGAAATATCTGCACAGGTAGAAGTACCACTGGTGCTGTTTCCACTGGTGGGAGGGCCCAATCCAGAGTGTTTTGTCAGGGACCAAGGCATTCCAAGGGTGGCCTTGGATCCACTGAATCCAAATCACTTTGCTCCCCCAACATGCCACCAGACCATACTTCCAACCTATGCCAGCTCTAGGCTGTTACTATAATTTAAATAGAAATGTTCCCCTCTCATTAGGGTGGCCACTTATGAATTGCCAAAAAAGATGGCAAAAGTGGGCACTGATATGCATATAATGTGCCTATGCTGTTTTATATGTATAGCTGCAAATTTAGAAATAATTATTATAGTTTAAATAGAAATACAGTACATTTACAATGATGTGGAAGACTATGACCAGGTGACCCGTCTTTCTGCCTGTTCAGTCGGCTGTCCAGGTGCAACCTGTTGATGGGGAACACTTCTGGTTCTTTATCTTCAAACCAGAATTGGACAGGGCAGCCCTTTAAATAGAGGACACCTTCAAACTGAGGCTGGTCCACTGGCAGCCCTTCAAATAGAGAACTGTAAGAGAGGACCCATAGCCACTCTACATCCCATGGCTTAAAAGAAATATCCAGAAACAAGGTGGAGAAGCAAACCACTGCCCCACCTCCCACCCTGGCTTGGCTTGGCTTGGCTTGGCTGCAGCGTTCTGAAAGCAGTGCATCGTCTACCACCAAACACCCCCCTACTTTAGATTACTCTTTTATTGGTCTTGCAGCCCTCACTCTCTTTAGATGGAAATGTATATTACTGTATATTACTTACTTCAAAATGTGGTGATCCAGCCATATTGCGTTTGTGTCAGGAGCGCCCTAGCGGCCTCTTTCAGTAGACTCCAATAGCCAACTCAAGACACAGATGAAAGGATTCTTTTCAAGGCTTTAATCCTTTTACAACTTAATGACTCTTTCAGATGCTAATCACCAGCGACTAAGCAAGGAACAGCAGAGTGGCCTATGCTCCGAGTAGGCAGTTGATCCCCGTTTGAAGGAGAGTCACTTGAAGACCCTGAACTTATGGGCTAGGGAGAGATCCTCCCTCTTTCCCTTGGGTCCACGGGAGGCGGCCGTTGCTTGCGTGCCAAACGGGCACTACGCCTCCTTTCCACGCCCTCCATCTCTCATCGCTCCCTGCATCTGCATCGAGTGTCTAGCAAGCCCTGTTTCCGCACTTTCTCACTGCTAGGATCACTATCTATCTCAGGAATGCCGGCAGGAGGAATCTCTCCCAGCTGCTGTGCCTGTGACGAATGAGCCAGCTCCTCTCCCACGGATTGCTGATCCTCCTCAGAATCAGAACTGCTCTGGGGTTCTATCGGCTCAGTTTCCACCCTGACAGTTTGGGAGTTCTGCTCTCCTGCTCATTCTGCTGAGTGGGACCCTAGACTTCTGTCCCCAACTCCTGCCCTGAATGCACCATTGTTTGGGAGAACTTAAATGAGGGGTGAACAACTTTGAGAGGTCTGGGGGCCATTTTTAGCCCACACACATACACACACTCCACAGACTGCACATGCACACACACCTGCAGGTGCTGGGGGAAAACGGGGTCCATAACAGCTACTGAGCACTCGAAGGGTCAATATTTGCATTCTGTAGCTGCTACAGACACCATTCCCCCCACCTCCAAAAATTTTAACCAAACTCAGTAAATTTGGGGGATAGCAGAGAGACACAGTGGGGGGGGCAGGATTGCATGTACCCCCCAGTCCACATGTTGCCCACCCAACTTAAATGCCTGCTCATTACTTTATGACAATTTAGTCAATCCTAATAAAGGTATAAGCAATGGAGATTAGAGCAGCTGCCCAGTGTGGCATGTCAAGTGGTGCAGGGAGGAGAGAGTAGGGTGACCAGTTACATATCATCAAAAAAGGGTGTGTGCATTGCCAAAAAAACAAAACAAAGAGGACACAGAGGTGCACAAAAATTGCACATCCCAATTTCTATGTATAAATATAAATTATATATAAATCATTATTATAATTTAAATAGAAATACAGTACATCTGACCATAATGGGGAAGGCCAGGCACACTGCTTCCAGGTGCTAACTATGAATGGGAAACTTCAAGGTTCCACCTTGCTTTTGCTTCTTATGGTTCTTTATTTTTAAACCTGACTTGGATTGGACAGCCATCAAATAGAGGACACCTTTAAATAGAGGACTGTCCTTTTAACAGACCTTCAAGTAGGACACCTGACCACACATCTATGCATAGTTTGAGAAGTTCTGAGTCCAAGAAAATGCAAGAAAGAGCCCCAGCAATCACTCAAATGGAAAATGTTAAACGTTCTACAGAGCAATCTGAACTGGTCCCCATATGATCACTAGAATGTCTCCACCAGTCCTAAGTCGGTTATTATAACCCATCAAGAGTACTTGACTGTTTTTATTGCTTGCCTTGCATTGAATGCAAATATGGGGCAGGGGGGGCACCTGTGTTCCTAATAGTTCTGCATTAAGGTGGAGTTTCAAATCTCTGCTTGGCCTTTCTGGGTTGTCATTGCATCTCATCATCCGGTTCCCATCTGTAGCATGGGACTGTATTTTTAACTCCACAGGTTTATAGTGGGGATAGATAAAATCAGGCTTATAAAACACTTTGCAGATTTAAAGTGCTATGCTCATGATAAAAGGGTACAAATGTTCTTTGGAATCATGTGAAAATTATGGCCATGTGAATTTTCCACTTAAATTGGCACACTTTTCTATAAACCAGCTTAGTTCCATTTATTTAATTGGAGCAAAACCAGTTGATGTGTGGCATTTAAAAGGTATGTGGATTGCAAATAACAGTCAGGTCACAGTAATGTTAATGGGAATGTTGGAATTTATCCCCATATATATATATATATATATATATATATATTGCAGATTCACTATTTGTCCTAAGCAATTGAGTGGAAACATGAGAGTGTCTTTTAAAAATCAGTAACAGCGTGTTCCCTAAATATAGTTACATTGGTGCTTATTTTAAACTAAATGTTAAGCTGGGATTGTTATGATAGTAACTTCTATTTTAATAGGGGCTTTTCACTACAATTGTCTTATATGGTCATGATGACAAAGAGAACATTGGAAATATCATAAAAATGAAGTGTCAGTGACAAAACTTTCTTTTTCTTGCCATCATCTTGTTTTATGATTTTGCACATAATTACTGGGCCAATGTATTCACAGATGGAAATTATACATGAGGTGAATAATAGTGAAATAATATTATCCATTGTTAAATGAAAAGAGATAAAACATAATTTTGTAATTGCTGCTTCATATAATTTTAGCACATCCCTCCCCAAACTGGTGCCCTCCAGATGTTTCAGACTTCGACTCCCATCAGTCCCAGCCAGCATAACCAATGGTCAGGAATGCTGGAATTTGTAGTCCAAAACATCTGGAGGGCACCAGGTTGGGGAAGGCTTTCGTAGCAGCTAAAGGAGAAATGGTGAGAAGAAAAATGACCAGTGACAGGCTTTTAGGGAAGAAACCCTAGATGCACAATTTATCACATGGGTGAGGTGTTTCATTCTTGAAGTTGTTTGTAAGAAAATTTATTTATTTATTTATTTATTACATTTATACCCCGCCTTTTTTCCTCTTGCAAGGAACCCAAGGCAGCTTACATTATCCTCCTCCTCTCCATTTTATCCTCACAACAACAACCCTGTGAGGTGGGTTGGGCTGAGAGTCTGTGAGTGGCCCAAAGTCACCCAGTGAGCTTCCATGGCCGAGTGGGGACTAGAACCCGGATCTCCCAGCTCCTAGTCCTACAATTATGGTGAATATTTTTAACCATATTTTATGGTAGATTTGCATGTGTACTTATCTCTCCCAGCCTACCGTCCTAAATACATGTATAAGCAAGTAAATCCCAATGAACACTTCTGCATAAACATGTCTAGGAAAAGACTTCAATGGCCACCATTTTTTAAATGTGGCACGCATGTGGGTGCACACATGAAGGACATATCTCTAACAACATACTTAAAGTAAAGTTACTTCCACACTAGAGCAACTTTAGTACCGCTTAGACATAGCTTGTCCAAAATCAGCTGGAAGCAGAATTAAAACAGAGGTACCACACAGCATACAACTCAGCTCTGGGGGGGGGGGGAACCCTGGGGTGATAAAACAGAAAATACTGGAATGCAACAGGCTGACAATGACATCATCTGGATGCTCCATAAATCTGAGTGAACAAAGGGTGCAATTCTAAAGAAAAGGGCCCTGTCTGTCACTGAAAGGTGCATGTAAACATAAAGCTGTTCTTAAACTGCAGTCGAATGCACACTACCTTAGGAGTAGTTTCCATTTAACTCAGTGGGACTTCCAAGTAAACACTGACAAGATTGAGCTATTACTCTATGAATTGGGAAGGCAACAACCTAAGAACATGGGAAATTTCCATGCAGATAATCTCCTTGGATAATCTCATGGCCAATATATAAGCTTGTTGACCATGCCCAGAGTTACTCCAAATCCCAGAATCTTGTTTACTGTTCACTGAATGTTAGTCCTTATAGAATCATAGAATAGTAGGGTTGGAAGGGGCCCACAAGGCCATCAAGTCCAACCCCCTGCTCAATGCAGGAATCCAAGTCAGAGCATCCCCGACAAATGGCTGTCCAGCCTCGTCTTGAAGGCCTCCAGTGTGGGAGAGCCCACCACCTCCCCAGGTCATTGGTTCCATTGTCTTATTGCTCTGACACTCAGGAAGTTTTTCCTGATGTTCAGCCGGAATCTGGCTTCCTGTCACTTGAGCCCATTATTCCGTGTCCTGCACTCTGGGATGATCAAGAAGAGATCCTGGCTTTCTTCTCTGTGACAACCTTTCCAGTACTTGAAGAGTGCTATCATATCTCCCCTCAGTCTTCTCTTCTCAAGGCTAAACATGCCCAGTTCTTTCAGTCTCTCTTCATAGGGCTTTGTTTCCAGTCCCCTGATCATCTTTGTTGCCCTCCTCTGAACCCTCTCCAGTTTGTCTGCATCCTTCTTAAAGTGTGGTGCCCAGAACTGGACACAGTACTCCAGATGAGGCCTAACCAGTGCTGAGTAGAGGGGAACTAGTACTTCCCAGGATTTGGAAGCGATGCTTCTATGAATGCAGCCCAAAATAGTATTTGCCTTTTTTGCAGCCACATCACATTGTTGGCTCATATTCAGCTTGTGATCGACAACAATTCCAAGATCCTTCTCGCTCGTAGTGTGGTTGAGCCACGTATCCCCCATCTTGTAACTGTGCATTTGGTTTCTTTTTCCTAGGTGCAGAACTTGGCATTTGTCCCTATTAAATGCCATTCTGTTGTTTTCTGCCCAGCGCTCCAGTCTATCCAGATCACTTTGAATTTTGTTTCTGTCTTCCAAAGTATTAGCTATCCCTCCCAATTTTGTGTCATCTGCAAATTTGATCAGCATTCCCTGCACCTCCTCCTCCAAGTCATTCATAAAAATGTTGAAGAGCACTGGGCCCAGGACTGAGCCCTGCGGTACCCCACTCGTTACCTCTCCCCAGCTTGAGAAGGTCCCATTGATAAGCACTCTTTGAGTCCGATTCTGTAGCCAACTGTGGAGCCACCGGATCGTTGTTTCATCTAGCCCACTTTGAGCT
The DNA here is from genome assembly GCF_057233095.1 of Heloderma suspectum. Lineage (NCBI taxonomy): Eukaryota > Metazoa > Chordata > Lepidosauria > Squamata > Helodermatidae > Heloderma > Heloderma suspectum. Next base: position 101,896,807 of record NC_139459.1, read on the forward strand.
AGTTTGCTCATCAGGATATCATGGGGCACTTTGTCAAAAGCTTTGCTGAAGTCGAGGTATATGATGTCTACAGCATTCCCATGGTCTACAAGGGAGGTTACTTGATCAAAAAATGAGATCAGATTTGTCTGGCAGGACTTGTTTTTGACAAATCCATGTTGGCTTCGAGTAATCACGGCATTGTTGTCAAGGTGCTCCCAGATGGATTGCTTTATGATCTGCTCCAGAATTTTCCCAGGGATTGATGTCAGACTGACTGGTCTGTAGTTCCCAGGTTCCTCCTTTTTACCCTTTTTGAAGACAGGGACAACGTTAGCCCTCCTCCAGTCATCTGGCACTTCCCCCGTCCTCCATGATTTCTCAAAGAGAATAGACAGCGGTTCTGAGAGTTCTTCTGCCAGTTCCTTTATGACTCTAGGATGCAGTTCATCTGGCCCTGGAGATTTGAACTCATTCAAAGTAATGAGGTGTTCCTTGACCATATGCCTGTCGATCTCAAGCTGCAATCCTGCCCCTTCAGCCTATACTTCGCCTTTGCCAGGGGGGTCATAGACCCTCTTTTGGGAGAAGACTGAGCCAAAGTAGGAATTGAGCACCTCTGCCTTTTCTTTGTCATCTGTTATCATTTTTCCATCCTTATTTAATAGCTGAACCACCATTTCTTTCCTCTGCCTTTTACTATGCACGTAGCTGAAGAAAGCCTTTTTGTTGTTTTTAGCATCCCTTGCTAACCTCAGCTCATTCTCAGCTTTAGCCTTCCTGATGCCATCCCTGCAATTCTGTGCTACCTGCCTGTACTCTTCCTTTGTTACTTGGCCTTCTTTCCACTTCCTATATGTGTCCTTTTTTGTTTTCAGGTCATCCCTAAGCTTTTTGTGAAGCCACATTGGCTTCTTCTGTTGTCTTCCACCTTTTCTTCTTGTTGGAGTTTTGATTGTGCCTTGAGAATTTCCTTTTTTAAAAGCTCCCACCCATCTTGGACTCCTTTTCTCGTTAGCGTCGCTTACCATGGGACCTTACTGATAATTGTTCTGAGTTTATTAAAATCAGCTTTCCTAAAATCCAGGGTACGCGTTTGACTACACTCGGCTTTTGCTTCCCTTAGAACCAAGAACTCAAGTGCAACATGGTCGCTTTCCCCCAGAGTTCCTTTAACTGCTACTTTATCCACTAAGTCATCTCTGTTGGTTAGGATAAAGTCAAGTAATCCTGTACTTGACTTGATCCTTCTGTAATCCTGGGAGTACAACTGGATCATCTAAACCAGATTTAGTACTATATGACCAGAGAAGTGTGAATTCTGCAGGAACACTGGCATTTCAAGGAGTAGTACCAACCATCAACAAATGCTGGGGTCCTGAGCATGATGCCCATGGGTACCAATGTGCCTTTGGGCACCTCTGTTGATGCCTGGCTGGCTCCTTGCCCCTCCTGATTTTTTAAATTATGTTTTTTTTAGCTGGGAAGCTGGCAGGTGAAGAAGACCAGAGGGATTACCCCAGCTGGACTTCTTTCCCTCCTGCAGGGTATTCTACCATCAACTGCCCCATGGGAAAAATTCCAGGAGAGAGGAAGGTAGATGAGGATGACACCAGACACATGTTTCTGTTCCAGCCAGATTCTTCCTGCCCCAAGGCCATCTTCCACCAATTGCCCTGAGGGACAGATCCTGATGAATTTTTCTTAAAATGTTGGTATTTTTTTATTGTGATGTTATTATTTTTATGTTATCTGTAAGCTGCCTTGGTAAGGATCTGTATCCTGAAAGGCGGCATACAAATAAATGAAATAGACAGAAAGAGAGGCAGGCAGGCAGCAGTGCTGCAAAGTGAAGTGCTGGTCTCCAGCACCATTTTTGTTTCCAAGAGTGCCTCTGGGCTCCTCATGGGCCCCAGAGGGATTTTTAAAAAGTAAAAATGTTGGGTGTTGCAACCCAGTGTTTTCTTGTGAAGGGTGCCCAGAAGAAAGAAAAGGGTAAGCTGGAGAAAGCTAGGGAACTTCCTGGGGGTTGAAGGGGGTGGCAGGGAGAGAGGGGAGGTGTTTTGCCTGTGCTGTGTGTGTATACATGTGTTTCTTTGAGCATTACCAGTTTGAATCTGTGAAGTCGGTGTTGGAGCAGAAAATGGTGGGTTCAAAAGAGTGGTTTTGTGCTACAGAACTCAGCCCCCACCTCTGGCTTATACTCAGGTTCTTGGGCAAGTTACTTTTCTTTTAGCTACACCAGTTTGCCTTCACAGAAATGGGTGTTTTGTGACTGGCAATGCCTACGACAGTAGCCATTCCGTGAATGGGCAAACCTCCTCATGGCAGCCATTTTTTGAAAGCCCTCATGACACACTCTTAAATTTCATATGTGCCCACATTTGGTTTCGGATCCCTGAACTAGTGCCTAAATGTGTTTTAAACTGCAGCCCCACCCAGCAGCAGTAGTGAGGTTTTTAAAAATTCCATTGGTGCCAATAGAAGCTTTTTTTAAAAGCACAGTTGCAGCATGGGGAAAATTTTCAGGGGTGTGTGTGGTTGGGGAGAGGTGAAACCCCCCACTCCCCATGTGCTGTGAATGCCCTCCCAATCCCCCTCCATGTGGCAATGAGGCTAAAAAAAAGCCTTGCATTGGTTTCAATTAGAAGCTTTTTTCAAGTCTAATTGCTACACAGGGGGAAGGGCATTGTGTGTGTGTGTGTGTGTGTGTGTGTGTGTGAGAGAGAGAGAGAGAGAGAGAAAGAGAGAGAGAATGTGCATGTGTGTATGAATGGGCGTGGAAAACACAACACTGGAAAGTTCTATTTAGGTTCTATGCAACTCTTCACAATCTAAGAGCCATGTTCTATAATAATGGCATAGAAGGGCAACTTCTGCTATATGCAGCTTCTCTAACCATTAAAGGGACTGTGACTGAAAGGCCTGTTTCGCACGTAACGACAACCCAGAATCCAGACTGAGTATGGGTTGTCATTAAATCACGTTGTTGTTGAATTGCTGGTTGTCATTTCAGCAAACCTTGCACTATGATTTAACTATGGGTTGTTAATTATAAACAACCCGGGAAGAGAAGTCATGGTATGTTTTTAGGTTGTGAAATCTAGGTTGTTCGTGGTTAACAACCCATAGTTAAACCATAGTGCAGGGCTCACACAGAACAACCCCACAATTCAATGACAACTCTACTCAACCCATACTCTGAGTTGTCGTTACTTGTGAACCAGGTCAAAGAGTTGACCTAATGGAATTCATTCTGGGAATCTATATTCTGGCTGGTGATATGCAAATATATTTAAATGTAATCCATCAAAAACCAGGTGATTAATCAAGTCAAATTTATTTCATCTGCCTGTCCAGCTTTGTCCTGGTTAAACCCGAAGACGTTATTCCAAAAGGTCAGCACTGTTAGTACTGGGAAGGGAAAAAGCATCTTTCAACATCATTTAATATTTGTAAATATTATCTTATTCCTAAATATTTGGCAAGGGGCAGCAGGAACAGTCCGAATGTGCTCTATCAAGCCTGTCAAAGAACAACACAGAAAATACTTTTTCCTCTGTGACCTGGAATTGTCTTTGTTGTTCCATGATCAAAGGTGGTCCAACATCTAGTTCTCATTGGTTGTCGCTAGGGATGGGGGAGAATTCCACCACGGACACCAATGAGGCCGGATTCCAAGAATCCGGCCCCATTGGGGCTTGTGGCAGAACGGAGCACTCACCTCCACCTCCCCCTGGAATCCGTCCGGGTCGGATCTGTCTCTGCGTCAATCCTGCGGAGCCAGCTGCCTGCTCCGCATCGCTGGCAGTACGGCTGGCAGCCACTGCCATGCCGTATCGCTGTGCTAAGTCTCCGGACACAAATGGTGTAGTGGACACCATTTGCGGCCGTAAAGCTGGTAGATTAGCCTAAATGCAGCCATTTACGGCTGCATTTAGGCTAATCTACTAGCTTTACGGCCACAAATGGTGCCCATTACGCCATTTGCGTCTGGAGACTTAGCACAGTGATACGCCACGGCGATGGCTGCTGGCCGTATCGGCATTCGCCAGCGATGCGGAGCTGGCAGCCGGCTCCACAGGATCAACGCGGAGTGGAGCCGGCCTGGACAGATTCCGAGGGGACGGACAGCTCACCTCCCACCGCGGGCAGATTCCCCCCCAGAGTGACAGGTAGGGAATCCGCCCATCCCTACTCGTCACCCAACTTGGGATTCCCATCATTCAACTTTGCCATCAAAATAGGCAGCTTACAGGAAGAGACTTTGATGCTACTGGAAATCTGATTGTTTTAGTTTATAGAATTAAACATCCCACAAGCACTTTGTTATATGGTGCAGCTTATACATACTTAGAATAAAATAAATAAATGAGAATAAATAACGTAATGTAGTGTTCTCATTCTGTTTGTTTATATTAAAGTTCTCTAGAATTAGTCAATATAAGTTCTTAAATTGGTAAGAATAGTACTCCAGAGTTAATTATGTGACTGTGATTCTAAGAAAACCAAGAGACAATAATCTCCAGACACAGTGAGAAAAATCAGAACCTTCCTTAAAAAGTTCACATGCCATTAAAACCACCTCCTGCATGTGTGTGGTGAAAACCAATGCAGAAAGAGTAAAGGGGAAGCTATAGAGTTATTTCTGTTATCCAGGAAATTCAATGTTAGTTACAACTGTAGGAAAAACCAGCACAAGAGCCAATTATGCCTTCTGTTCAAGAACCAATGGAATCATGCAAATTGCTGTGGTGGTTTCCATGTCTAAACTAATCACACTTCTTATGGAGAGGAAGACTAGCTCCAAAAAGGAATAATGAACAAGATTCCACACGGAATAGCATTTTTGTATTTGTAAAAATCCTAAACTCCCTGTGTCAAGAATGAATTTTTCTTTTTCTTTAGCGCTTTTCAAATGACCATACACTTGCCAAAGGACACATTCTGTTCTTGCCATCCTTGCCCTGATTTTTGCAGTACTTCATTGATAAGTACTAAGCAAAAGTAAAAAAAATGGCTCAGTCAATCAAATTACTTAATTTAGACTTCCGTCTGGGAGTAAATTCCCATTGAATTCACTGATACTTACGTCTGAATAGATATGTATACGGTTGTACTCTGATTCTTAAACTGGTCCTGTGACAAATTTCCCAAGGCAAACACATTAAGAAATAATAAATTGGGGAGTGTGTGAATGGGAGGGCGGGGTTGCTCTCTAGCATTTTTATTTTTGATAGATCTTAAGCTTCATAACAGCCTTCTATGTTAGTTGTATTTATAAGAGGGTATTGATAAGATTTGGGTTTGAATAGGTAGAGTTACCATATTTCCCAGTTAGCTGTGTTTTAGTGAGATTCTAGCCAGGTCATTTGTACCAGTAGTTGGCCCAGATTCCCAGGTTTCATTTATTAATGCAGTCTAGCCCTTGTAGAACCAGATATACGAGGCAAAATGTGAAGGCACTATCTGCCCAATTGTTTTGTGTGAGAAATGAGATCACTCCCCCCTTTCAGTGTTTTTAGCCAATAAGTGATGTCACAGCTCCAATTATAATTTCAGGGAGCAGTAATAGCCCTAAACCAGCCTTCCCTAACTTGCTGCCCTCCACATGTTTTGGATTTCAACTCCTAGCAGCCCTAGCAAGCATGCCCAAAGGTCAGGAATGCTGGGAGTAGTCATCCAAAACATCTAGAGGGCACCAGGTTGAGGAAGACTGCCATAAACAAATGTAGAGTGATACACCCATTGTCTGAAGGAGGGATATACACTTACCTGGGAGTATGTCCCATTGAATTCAATGGGGCTTAGTTCTAAGAAGCCATATACAGGATTGCATTGTTACTCCCAGGTAAGTATTACAGGATTGCAGCCTTAGTGTAGCTGTGATTGGGCAGTACTGGGTCCAGCCCAGAACATACTCTAGGTCAGGTCTTTTGTTGTTCAGTCATTAAGTCACGTCCGACTCCTCATGACCCCATGGACCATAGCACGCCAGGCCTTCCTGTCCTCCGCTCTCTCCTGGAGTGTGCTCAAGTTCATATCCATTGCATCGGTGATGCTATCTAGCCATCTCATCCTCTGCTGTCCCCTTCTCCTGTTGCCTTCAATCTTTCCCAGCATCAGGGTCTTTTCCAGTGAGTTTTCTCTTCGCATTAGGTGGCCAAAATATTTGAGCTTCAGCTTCAGTATCTGTCCTTCCAATGAGCACTCAGGGTTGATTTCCTTTAGGATGGACTGATTTGACCTCCTTGCAGTCCAGGGGACTCGTAAGAGTCTTCTCCAGCACCACAGTTCGAAAGCATCAATTCTTCAGCACTCAGCCTTCCTTACAGTCCAGCTCTCACAGCCATACGTTGCTACTGGGAAAACCATAGCTTTGATTATACGAACCTTTGTCAGCAAGGTGATGCCTCTGCTTCTTACTATGCTGTCTAGGTTTGCCATAGCTTTCCTCCCAAGGAGCAAGCATCTTTTAATTTCATGGCTCCATCTGCGGTGATTTTGGAGCCCAAGAAAATAAAATCTGTCACTGCTTCCATTTCTTCCCCTTCTATATGCCAGGAAGTGATGGGGCCAGATGCCAGGATCTTCGTTTTTTTAATGCTGAGTTTCAAACCAGCTTTTGCACTCTCCACTTTCACCCTCAACAAGAGGCTCTTTAGATCCTCTTCGCTTTCTGCCATCAGGGTGGTATCATCTGCATATCTGAGGTTGTTGATAATTCTCCCGGCAATCTTAATTCCGACCTCTGATTCATCCAACCCGGCGTTTCTCATGATGTACTCTGCATATAAGTTAAATAAGCAGGGTGACAATATACAGCCTTGTCGTACTCCTTTCCCAATTTTGAACCAGTCGGTTGCTCCATGTCCGGTTCTTACTGTTGCTTCTTGACCCTCGTACAGGTTTCTTAGGAGACAGGTAAGGTGGCCTGGTACTCCCATCTCTTTAAGAATTTGCCACAGTTTGTTGTGATCCACACAATCAAAGGCTTTAGTGTAGTCAATGAAGCAGAAATAGACGTTTTTCTGGAATTCTCTTGCTTTCTCCATGATCCAGCGAAAGTTGGCGATTTGACCTCTAGTTCCTCTGCCTCTTCAGAACCCAGCTTGTATTTCCGGTAGTTCTCGGTTCACATACTGCTGAAGCCTAGCTTGTAGGATTTTGAGCATCACCTTGCTGGCATGTGAAATGAGCGCAATTGTACGTTAGTTTGAACACTCTTTGGCATTGCCCTTCTTTGGAATTGGAATGTAAACTGACCTTTTCTAGTCTTGTGGCCACTGTTGAGTGTTCCAAATTTGTTGGCATATTGAGTGCAGCTCTTTAACAGCATCATCTTTTAAGATTTTAAATAGCTCAGCTGGAATACTGTCATCTCCGCTAGCTTTGTTGTTACTAATGCTTCCTAAGGCCCACTTGACTTCACTCTCGAGGATGTCCGGCTCAAGTTCAGTGACCACACTATCATGGCTATCAGGGACATTAAGATCTTTCCTGAATAGTTCTTCTGTGTATTCTTGCCACCTCTTCTTAATCTCATCTGCTTCTGTTAGGTCCCTGCCTTCTTTGTCCTTTATCATGCCCGTCTTTGCACAAAACATTCCCTTGAGATCTCAGATTTTCTTGAAAAGTTCTCTAGTCTTTCCCTTTCTCTTGTTTTCCTCGATTTCTTTGCATTGTTCATTTAAGAAGGCCTTCTTGTCTCTCCTTGCTATTCTCTGGAACTCTGCATTCAGTTGGATAGATCTTCCCCTTTCTCCCTTGCTTTTCACTTCCCTTCTTTCCTCAGCTACTTGTAAAGCCTCATCAGACAGCCACTTGGCTTTCTTGCATTTCTTTTTCTTTGGGATGGATTGAGTTGCTGCCTCCTGAACAATGTTACGGACCTCCGTCCATAGTTCCTCAGGCACTCTGTCTATCAGGTCTAGTTCCTTAAATCTATTCATCACCTCTACTGTATATTCATAAGGGATATGATTTAGGTCATACCTGAATGGTTTAGTGGTTTTCCCTACGTTCTTCAATTTAAGCCAAAATTTTGCAATAAGAAGCTCATGATCTGAGCCACACTCAGCTCCAGGTCTTGTTTTTACTGTCTGCATAGAGCGTCTCCATCTTTGGCTGCAAAGGACATAATCAATCTGATTTCAATATTGACCATCTGGTGATGCCCATGTGTAGAGTTGCCTCTTGTGCTGTTGGAAGAGAGTGTTTGCTATGATCAGCGTGTTGTCTTTGCAAAACTCTATTAGCCTTTGTCCTGCTTCATTTTGTACACCAAGGCCATGCTTGCCTGTTATCCTGGTGATTTCTTGACTTCCTACTTTAGCATTCCCAGGTCTTGTTTCCTGTTAAAAATTTGTTTATTTTTCTGAGTTTATAAACATTTTAAAAATTATCTTGTGAATGACAAGGATGCCTGCTATTGTCATGTCCATACTGCATGGCAGGTGGCATCAGTCCTGCAAAGTAGACCAGTACGGTTATACCCATATTGCTGATGGGGGGGGGGGGAGTCGTGTTTTATGACCCTGCAGAATAGTCCAGTGATGTTATCCTGGCAGTTTGGTGGTGGTTATATTTGGGTGGGCAGGTGCAGGGAATGCAATTGGGATGGAGGCTATGAAGTTGATTGTAGCAGCAGTGCTTAGAAGGGGTGATTAATCTTTCCCAACCAAATGGGGGAGAATCTTATGGGAGTGTGGATTTTGATTGCAAAAAAGCCCCCTCCCTGTAAGGATGGGTGAACAAGCAATTTTTGTGATCAGCCAGATCCTCTGAACACCAGTTTGAATCTTACCTCGCCTCACTTGCACATTTGTTTCATTTTGGTCAAATGGGAAAAGTGTGCATTTTGAACAGGGGAAATGCAGATTTCCAAAAAGAGCACACAAAAATACACACTTTCCTCCATAAAGTAAAGCATTAAAATGCGCATTTTTAAAAAATGAAATTTTTTTGAATGCAAGTTCAGAAATTTGGAAAACATGCTCACATTCGTGTTCGGGGTTGCTATCATGGCATGTTCGCATGATTTGTGAACATTAATGGAACTCTTGTACGTCCCTGTCTCCCTGACTGCTGCTTCTGTACTCGGCCTCAGAGCTTCCTCCCATCTATGCCTGTATTCCCCTCTAAAAAATGAAACAACCATGCGCAGTTTGAGTCACAGGGTTGTAAAGCAGTGCTTTAAAATGCTGTAGTAGAAACTATTGCCACAGCTACTCCATCTGGTTTTGTTTCTTTCTGTCAATGACTGGTTTGGTCTTCCAGCGGGAAAAAAAACTGCTTTTTTCACTCGTGTATCTGTGCTATTCTGCTGAACCACAGTGCCACCTAGAGTTTATGTGGCAGAAAAGCAGGAAAAGAAACACCCTTTGTGTAGTGCTCGGATCTCAAGGCTGCAATGAAATCGAAAGTAGATACAGTGGATTAACAGCCTCGTGTAGAAAAGCTCAAGCTCCCTCCCAGCCCAAATACAGCATCTGTTGCATGTAGAGGCTTCATGTTCCATTAAAAGTTTGTGTCTGACCTTTGTTTCACACAGAGTGCCAACCCGCCTTCCTAGAGCCAAAAGTGCATGATGTTTATTAATAATGGACCTTTGTTTCATCCCTGCCTAATATCCTAAAGCAGATTATGCCTCTGTGTCAGGTCTTCAGGAAAGGCCCCATGCAGCTTATTCTTTTAGTTGAAATTAGAAGAAACTAGGCTTCCTTTCTGGAATCCATCTTGCATGTTCTGCAAGGACAGCAGGGAGAGACCCTGCTTATGAATCTTCAAAGGCAAGCCTGTGGCTGCCAGCCTCACACTTCCCACTTCCTAACCCCAGATCCCTCTCTCCACTCCATGACCCTAATCTCCAGGCCCACTCTTTCCCCCCTCCCTCCTAATCCCAGATCTCATTTTGTCCATATGCTGCTCCTAATCCCCAAACCTAAAGTACTCTGTACAAGGAAGAATAGTAGTTTATGTTCTAAAAAGGCTAGCAGAAAATTTGCATAACTTTTTGCAAGTAAGGCTACAGTCTTATACACACTTATCTGGGAGTCAACCCCACTGAACTCAATGGACCTTACCTCTGAACAGACACGTATCAGGTCAAGGCCAATCAGAGGGCAGGCCAAGAGGGCCATTTGGCCAGGGCCTCAAACTCAAAGTGGGGGAGGGCTCAAAATTAGACACTTGTTAATTTGGTGGCATTTGATAAGTTTCACAACTTGTTTTTATATGCATCCCAATTGGACCAAAATGTGACACCTGCTCTCAGTTTAGACCTGAAAATCAGCTCTTCCCCTTGGAAGACAGGTGAAGCAAACACAGTCCTTGCTCCCCTTTCAATCAGCCATCCCTATCCCCATCATCTCCTTTTTCCTAATTTCATAAACTTCAGCAGCATTTCTAAAGCCAGTAATTAGAGACAATAATGTAACAATTTCAATGCATTTGAAAACATCAGAGTTGGACAGCGGCTGCATGATGCTGTTTGTCCTCATCTCTTCCCCACAGAAGCACCTTGTGAAAATTGTGTGAAGCCACAACTATGGATGTTTATTATTATTTTTGCTCCAGTACCCTGGAATATTTTTGTTACAGAGAACAGCACATGTTCAAAAACCAATGAGGAACCTATGAAGAGAACTCTGAGTTGCCCTTATATTTTGAACTCTTCAGTAGCTGTAATTGTTTTTGAAGAACTCGTGCCTTTAGAGATGTTCACTGAACTGTTGCAAATGGAAATCAAATTACTATAGTTCATGGATTTTCTGATACTCAGACTTGAACATGTCTCAGTACTGGACTTTTGGAGGCAAATAATCAATTGATCAAGATTACACGTTTAATCTAGAGATTCATCAATGTAAGGCAACAGTTGAGTTGAGGTGAGTCAAGGCAGTTACTTTGCCTCCAAAAGCAATCCATCATTGCCATCCTGGGCCATATTTGCCAAACTAAACATGTCATAAAATAGCAATGTACTCTAGAAGAAAAGCAAGCATTAAAAGATAGCTGGCATTATATATATATATATATATATATATATATATATATATATGCGCGCGCGCACACACACACACACACACTGTAAGAAGCCAAGAGAAGGCAAAGGCAAATGGTGGGGAATTCCAGGGACAACATTTTAATCCAAGCATCATTTCTAAGATGGTATGGGAAACTGCCTATTCAGCTAAGGCAGATGGTTTTCCACAAAGGATTGCCAAGAGTAATCCTAAAGGTTCTACATTTAATGCTTACAGTGAGCTCACAAAAACCATGCTGACACGAAAACAGGTGTCACCGATGTGGAAGTAGTATGGTTGAATTTGTCTTGGTTGTGTCTCACAAACTTCCACCACCAGATCTTATGGGAAGCAGCAAATGTTGCAGAGGCAACTTGTCTAGGGGAGGTGGCACACATCTCTAAAGAGGAGCCACTCAGGCCTTTCCACTCCCTCCCACCAGCCTTCTCTCCTTGACTGGAGCAAAGGCACAGCAGGAGTGTCAGCCCACCACAACCTCAGCACACCACTGGCTGCTGGGTTGGTCCTTCCTTCCTTCCTTCCTTCCAGCCAGAGTCCAAATGACAGAGTTAATGTCGCAACACTCAATTGGAAAGTAAGGAAAACATTCCTCTTGCTGTTTTAACGTACCCTTTGTTTTAGAGTGTGCCTTCTGACCTGTTCCAGAAGTCCTAGGGTGCTTGCAGATGAGGCTTTTATTGTGTAATTGCACTGCCCATTCATAGAATTTTAGGCTCAGTTGATGTTGTTTTCTATTTGAAACCCTCCTGTGTTTTCCAACCACTTCTTCCATCTTTTTTCTTGCCATGAAAAGTCAATTGAGGAGGAAAAGACAGAACAGGAGCACAATGCTTTTTGATTTGTAGCTCTAGGAGCCCTCTGTCTGGAAGCATCCATTGTGCAGTATCCAGTGTTAGTCCTACATAGAGCAGACCCATTGAAATTAATGGGACTTAGGTCTCATTCATTTCAATGGGTCTGCTCTATGTAGCAGCTAACCCAACTAACATTGGGTACTTCCCTTTGTCTCACATTGGGGTTTATGTATTTATTTTAGGCATTTATACCTCACTCTCAATCAAACACAGTTCCCAGAATGGGTTATATTCAAACATGACAACAGTGTAAAAATACAGATTTAAAACTAAATAAAAACAATATTAAAGAAAATAAAACTATTTTAAATCAGGGAAAACAGCCTTCCAGCTTAGACCTTATCAGCATTATGGTTGGCACAGCTTACATCTAGCCTGTGAGAGTTGGGAGCATTGATACAGCAGAACTAACACTTTACAAACACTTTGCCTGGAAGTGTTTACAGATTAACTCAAAACTAAATAACAAGCAGCAAGCTCATTTGACAGACCTGGGCAAAATCTATCTACATAAATGCTGACCAAGTAGTAATATTTGTTTTAGCAAGACTTATAAAATCTCTATTTTAGAAATGTTAGAAGTTGTAATTTATTTTATTGTAAATTAAGTTACTGTTTTGATTATCTTAGTATATTCTTTATCTTGTTTGTTTGTTTCTGCACACTTCCTAGAGTGTATTGCCAAATAGATGCGCTGTAAATTCGTGGTGGGAGAGGAGGCACAAACTTCATAAACCCCCCCCTCTGCTTACATCACTGTATTGTATTGTACCATGTTCTTTTAAATATTTGTACTGTATTTTATATTTTAACTATTTGTATGGCATTTTAGTATTTTAACTGTTTGTACTCTGTCCCAAGTACATTGGTTACTGGGCAGATTAAACATATAATAAATAATATAAATAAATCACTAAACCCTTGAGAAATAAGCATGATATAATGCACATGGTCTGTTTTTTAATGGTTACCTAGACTAACTTTGCCCAACCTAGAACCTTCAAAAGTTTTGGACTCCCAGAATTCCTGACCTTTAGCTGTGCTGGCTGGGGCTGATGGGAGTTGAAGTCCAAAACATCTGGAGGGCAACAGGTTAGGGAAGACAGACTTAGATTATCTTCTTTCCAGCAGAAACAAATCAAATTGACAATTCTCACATTACATTCCTAACTAAAGAAGAAAACAGAACTAAATAAATAATATTTTAAAAACTGGGCTAAATTGCTTTCTCTGCCCATGTGATTTCACTGATCTATTTAGTGCAGTACAGGTTTAAGCAAGATTAGGAGGATTTGGCTTGTTATATCCATCCAGTATATGAACATCCTTAAGCAACTGTTGGTTTCTGTAGCTACTCAGAAAAAAAGCCTTCCAACATACTGTGGAAGTTTCTTGGATACATATGATATATATGACCAAGAAGACTGGTATTTGTTTGTCAGTCGTTTACTTAGGACTGGATCCAGCTCCCCACTGCACAAGTAGAAAGCACTCTGCATGGGTGGGTGCTATAAATAGAGGGGAGGTAGTATTGATTCTGTACTATTTGGCATGATGCCATCCTATTAACATCCTATTAGCAAACCACTGCCCCACTTTAGGTTTGATTTCATATTTGTAAGTGAAAGCGTTACATTAGTATATTAGTCTTCAGAAATGCTTCAGAATCTTATGAGAGTGATATTCTTGTTATTTACTAGTTAAAATAGTTAAAAGTTAAAACCTGCCTTTCCTCCATGAAGCACAAGACAGCATACATTGTAACAATATGAAAGAAGTACTGGATTCAGCCTGAGTGGAATGTGCTTCCTGGAAGGAACCAGGAAGTGGTTGAGGGCAGTACCCACAGCCACAGCTTCTGGCCTGAGGAAACAGAGGCCACTGCTTGAGAGAGGTCAATGGAAAGGCTTTATTTAAATAAAACTTAGGTTTCTTTGGAAGACAGAATCTGTGAGAGTCTGTGGGATGCAGTACATCAACTTTGAAACTGACATGATCTTCCTCCCTCCTCTCCATTTTATCCACACAACAATCCTGTGAGGTAGGTTAGGCTGAGAATCAATGACTGGTCCAAAATCACCAGTGAGCTTCATAGCTAGAACCCAGGACTCCTGAATCTCAGTCCAACACTTTAACCACTACACCACTCTGGCTCTCAACATCAGACTTTTAATGCAAGTCCTAAGTGACTCATGCCAGTGAACTCCAGTATGTGTCCCAACTGAACCAGGACTCCTTCACTGACCTGGAAAATACAATTTCCCAAAATCTTGATTATATACTGAACAGCAGATCAACATCCTTGTCAAATTGATGTTGCATACTTGAAATCTAAAGCTGGTTAAACCAGGTTCAGCATTTTCCCACAATGGAATATTTTTTCAATGATACTTTGCCACATGTCAGCCAGAAACAATTTATTGCAGAATTACAAACTGCTGGAAAACAGTGGTTATAATGGAAATACTGACAGGTCCTACCTATTAAGTGAATTAGCAAGCCAACTGTCCTATCAAAGTTTAGTTAGTAAGCTAGCTCTGAGAGTTTCCAAAGAGATTTGTAATGACAGAAGCTTAGCTGTACCAAGTCTAGAAGGCAACCTGTTTTCAGATAAAATAAAATATTGCAGCACAAAAATAGTGTTCAGCAGGACAGAAATTTATTACTTTCTCTTCTGCAAGCAGAAATCAATATCTCTAATGCTCTATTGTGTTCCTTTAGCCAGAGCATTTTGCTAGTGTCTACACAGGGGCTGCCACTAATACTGTACAGCTACTCCAGGATTAATTGATTTTACTTGGGAATGAGGCTTCAGGTCCATGATTGTGTCTGCAAAAAGAGTTGCAATGATAAATCAAGCACTATAGCTAAAGATGTTGCTTAACTAAAGGTATGTTTCCCAAAAAATTCAAAGAAATAATTACTGTTTGTCATCATGTACCGAGGATTTTTATTTTTAAAAAGCCACAGATGAAATCACTAGCCTACCATGTTTCTTGACGAGTATTCCATCTATGGGCATACAGTGTAGTTTTGTTCATCCTGCTATCTAACACACTATAGTCTGTGCATTGGCTATTCCCTTATTACTGTTTACGGATAAAACATCCTTCCATGCTACTACTGTTACAACTACTGCTACTAATAAGCAAAAGCAGCAGGGGAACATGAGATGGGAGGTACTTTCCCTCATCGCTGCTATTCAACCCACTTGCAGGAACATAGCCCACGGTCCCAGGAAGAAGGAAACCGGGCAAAGTGTGGCTGAGTAGATCCAGGGCTTCCCTTTAAAATCAACCAGCCATCAAGGTAAGTGCCTTGTCAATGCACAAAGTGTAACAGCCAGGTGCAAACATTGTGGAAATCTAGTGCAATCCAAGATGTGGCTAAACCAGTGAGCCACAGTGAGCCACTGATTTACGGAGACCGAACTTTTGACTCAAGTTGTGCCTCCCCCTTCTTTCATCTGGGATTTATGAATTTATTGTGTGTAACTCGCAATTGAGCCTGGCTTCTGGCTTCAGCGGGGAGAGAGAAGAAGGAAAGGGAAATGAGGTGGGAAATGCTCTGGGGGAACCTTGCAAACCTTTTGACATTTATGCTAGATTCTGGCAGTCCCCATGTTTTAAATCTAAGCCAATGCATAAATTATCCATCTTGCGGAATGTAATCTTCAAGAACTATTGACAAAATTAGCAATGTCTTTCATGAGTGGCTTTATCTTGAAATTTTAAAATGTCCCAGTGTTCTTGTCAGCCTTGGAGCTACAGAGCTGTGTTTGGATCATCCTGGAAATTACATAGCAATCCCTGTCCACAACCCAGCTCCAAGGTTGAGATGAAAGCTAGGACTGGTTTGGTGGCTGTATTGCCAGGGCAACTGGGAGTGCATCAGCCATTCAAGGCCAAACCAGCAAGCCTGCCCTCCACCCTTTCCTGGCTGGGGTTGTTCTCCTTGGTTACCCTCTGTTTGCCCCGATTGGCTATGGTGCCTAGCTGTCTGGTGGCCAAACCAAGAAGGGATTTGACAGAGAAGACAACCCGTGAAGGCAGAACGGTTTGCTTAGGATCACATAGTCCTTGCCCATGGAAAGATTTGAACCATGGACTTACCATCTCACCCCTGTGGCCACTACACCACATCATTTCTCATGCCATGGTACCAGGGTTGTTGCACAGCTGGTGTAAACAGCATGCAGCCAGAAGGGCTTTTCATGCATCACAGTGCTGTTGTTAAAATCCTGGGAATCCCATGATTATGGACTTCCAAACATACAGGCCCCATACACATATGCACATATGTCAGGCCTCTAGAACGTATGCCCCACCAAGACACATATAGCTCTCCATGTATGGTGGCCCACCAAGGTCTCAAAAAAACTCTTTTTGTTTCCTGTCTAGGGCTGTAAAATCATGCAGATTGTGAAGCATCTGGGACGCAGGTCACAATACATGGCTGATGGCCTTCAGTTGGCTTGGTGGGTCACAAACTGTGCAGCCCTGATATATGTTAACACCATCAAGTACATACTTTCCATGTATAAACTTGCTATCACTGATGAAGTACAACATAGAGGTTTCATTCCTCTTCAAATACAAACCATTTAAAAACATAAAAAGAGCCCTGCTGGGTCAAAACAAGGCTACATCTAATACAGCAGGGGTGCAGAACTACTCTTTGGTGGCAGGCCAAATTGTCCCCCACCACATCTACCATGGGCCAGATGATGTCAACAGGCATGGCCACGCCCAGTGATGCCATTGTCCTGCCCCCGCCCAGTTTCACCTTCTCCGTGCTGAGGAGTAGCATGCTGTTCTCTGTCTCTCTCAGCACAGACAGAGGGACTCAGCCTGCACTGGGAGCTGCAGCTCCTCTCAGCACTGTCCAGGGGCTCTGCAACCCTGTAACACAGAATCTTATTTCTAACATAGGTCAGCCAGATGCTTCCAGAAAAAACATGAGTAGCTCCCCCGTTACTTAACCTGCAGCAAGGGTATTCAGATCCATGTCTTGTCATCACTGAACCTGAAGGTTCCATTTACCTGTCTTGGCCACCAATAGGCATTGATACATCTATCCTCCATATATTTGCCTATCCCCCTTTTAAAGTCATTTGAGGCCTGGTCTACACACACAACACATTTATAGGGGTGCTGGAATCCTGAGGTGCAGCCCTAGTGCAAGCTCTCTTGCCACTGCCACATCCTCATCACATCCCTTCCTGCCACACTGTACCTCTTCCCACCACCACCAAATTGTGCCCCCTTCCCCTTCCCACCACCGCATCATCTCAATGGAGAGTCATGCGGCTGGAAGAAGCAGTTGAGGGACTCTCGCGAGAGCTCGTCCAAGTCTCGTGGGAGCCCTGTGGCTGCTTCTTCCAGTTGTGTGGCTCTCCATAGAACAGCCATGGCAGAGGCAAAAGGGGTATGTGATGAAGGAAACAGAGGGAGGTGGCTGCTCAAGACAGCCCCATCAGCTGCTCCCTCTCTGCAGCAAATGCCATGGTGGGAGAGCAGCTGGTGGGGCTCCTCAAAAGCACCCGCTGGAGGTGGTGGGGCAATAGCGGTGGGCCCTCCTGATGTGGGCGAGGGGAGAGAGGCACAATTCACTGCTCCTTCTACTCTGCACTTGCTGCGAGCACCCCACTTCATGAAAGGGCCAGCTTCGCTGAGGTGAAAGTGTGGACTATACCACTTCAGACTGCAGGGGCTGAGGACACTTTTTTTTAATGATTCTCTTCTCCTTCCTCCTCCACCAAAGCAGAGCACACTGACTTTGCTGCTGCAGCAGCTCTAGTTTCTCATTCTCTTCTTTACTTCTGCATCACTGTTTTCTACAGCACAGAATGTGTGTGTGACTGAGAATCATAAATATTAAGTGTATGCGATTGGATGTGTCTGCATGTGTGTGTGTGTGTGTGTGTGAGGCCAGCTCATTGAATCCAGGCCAGAAACCAGAGGCCTTTATAACGTTTTTAAGGCAGTATACAAATATTTTAAACAAGATAAATAATAGATAAGAATAATACTATACTGGTACCTGGGTCCTAAACATATGAACACAGAAAGCTGCCAGGCTATTGCCCTCATGCTGTGCTTGTGAGCTCCTCTGGTTGGTCAGTGTGGGAAAGAGGACGCTCTAGTCTACAGCAGCGGAGCCTAGTGGCTCTGATGTCAGTGGGGCTCTGCACCTTGTATAGCACCTTTAGTGTTCTGACTGGTTCCGACTGAAACCCGGAGCAGATTTACCACCCCACTAACATTGGAGCCACCAGCCTCCACTACTCTAGGGAGGCCTTTGATCTGATCCAGCAAGCCTGTTCTTATATTTCTTAGGTCAAACAATTTGTCCATTGAACCTAGTATTGTCCACTTTCACTAGCAGAGGTTCTCCAGGGACTAAGGTATGCAGAGCCAGGGTGGTGTAATGGCTAGAGTATTGGACTGGGTGTCGGGAGATCTGGGTTCTAGTCCCCACTCAGCCATGGAAGCTCACTGGGTGACTTTGGGACAGTCACAGACTCTCAGCCCAATCAACCTCACAGGGTTGTTGTTGTGAGGATAAAATGGAGGCAGAGACGGAATATGTACGCCGCCTTGGGTTCCTTATGGAGGAGAAAAGGCGGGATATAAATGTAATAAATAAGTAAGTAAGTAAGGCAGCAGAGGTCTTTCACATCACTTGTTATGCTATCCTTTTGACTTGAATTACCAGGGATTTTCTACATGCAAACTATGTGCTCTACCACTGGGCCCCTTCAGTATGTGTGTATCCAAGTATCTGCCTGTGATACTGGCATTCTTTAAGAATCGACACTGCAGTCCCTATGTGCTTATATACTTGGGAACAGACCTCACAGAATTCCTAGTGGGATTTAATTCCAAGTAAATATACACGGGATTGGGCAAAACGCCATTGAGGTATTTTAAAAATTTGGCTTGCAACTGGCTCCCTACTTGTAAACTCAACCAAGGGAAAGATGACACAATTTTAAAATATAATTGCCATGGAAACATACGGTTTTAAGAAAACAATTTTAGAATAACCCGACTGCCACAGAGTTTGACCCTACATCCATGAAACAAAGGCCATCCTGTTAAATATGAAAAATACCCTTACCTTCCTCGTTCAAAATCCACGGCAGCGAAGCGAGGTCCGATTCATAGCCGCAAGTGCTGCCTTCAAAGGCACAAGAGCCAGCAGAGAGTTCAACGGCCCCAGCTAACTGCACAACTAGAGAGGACAAAGCTAGCTCAGTTCGTAAGAAGCACAGGGTGAACGGAGAACGAAAAGAACTGTGTCAAAAATCTGCTCTTCAGGAAAGCGAGGACTGCAGCCCTTCGGTTAACTCAAGAGGCACAGCAAAGCAAGGATGGAACCTGTTGCATTCACTTGCCTTCTTTGGCTATTTTTAAAAACCGTCTCCCTGCCAGGAGAAAGACAGGGAGCTTTCTGTCTACGGCCCCCATTAAAAACAAAGCGGGGGCGGGGGGGGGAGAAACCCCAACAATCCACCTCTGCAAGAACCCAGCTGCTTCCCCCTCCCCCCCCCCTTACCTTGCGCGGTGAGGAGATACAGCAGGAGCATTGTGACACTTGCAGCGAGGAAAAGCAACGGAGCTTTCTCTGGTGCTGAGGTAATGCAAGTGAGGATGCGAAGGGGCCAGAGAGCTGCCGTCTCGGGGGAATGAAGCTGCTTGTCCAAAAATAAAAATAATTAAAAATAAAGCGCGTGCAATGTCAATGAAAGACTTGGAGCTCCAGGGCTCTGAAGCGGGAGCAGCAGCAGCAGCTAAACTCAGGGGAGGGGGGAGGGTTGAGCTTGGATAGGCTGAGGGAAGCGCGCCAGCCAGCCAGCTGGTCCCAGGCTCGAGTGGGAAGAGGGAGGGGCTGCGCCGCGGTTTGGCCTGGGCAGCAGACACTCTGCGACTGTGAGGGAAGCCCCGCAGCCTCCAAGAAGTAGCCCTTCTCCTCCTCCTCCTCCCTGCTGGCACCAACTACAGAATCTCTCATGCTATCGTTGCTGCTGCCGCCAGAAGACAGAGGAGAAGGGGTGGGATTCTTTTCCCTGTTCAAAGAGCAAAAGTTGTTGTGGCTAAGACAAGTCGACAACCAGCCCGTGGGACAAGCTGTTATGGCTCGTCAGTTCCAGATAACTTTTATTTTGTTGCTGGGATACATACATTGCACCTTCTCAGCACACAATATTCTGCAGCGGAGGGGCGTGATTTCCCCCTCTCCATCGAAAGCTTTATTGCTATTGTGATTTTAGTGTGAAATATGGTTTGCTTGAGTATCAGTGACACCCACTGAATTGTGCCCATCATGTTATTGCGCTCTCTCTCACAGACGCACACAGTAGTACAATTTAGTGAATTGTTTCAAAGTTTTATTATATTATTCTTTAACTTGTGTAAAGACTACAAGTACCAATGGAATGCTGCAGTGCTCATCTAGCACTTTAAACCTGCCATTGTTTAATTTTTTCTTTGTTTCCTTTTCTTCAGTGCTGGAGCACACATCCCTCCACTCTGTTTTTAAAAAGTAACTAACAGGGCTACAGCTCTCTCTATAACATCTATCACCCCCTCCAGCAAATCTATGCTCATCCATTATGTGGGAATAATACAGAACCCGACTGACGATGGTTTAGGCTACTCTGCGAATAAGGCTAAAAAAGAAACCATTTTAGGTAATCTCAAAAGACTTTTAAGAGTAAATGTTTTGGAAAGCTACAGAGGTTTGCGATATGTTGTGTCTCCCAATCTGCTTTGAAAGGAACTTCTCATTTTGGTATACCGCACAGATCATGTTATACAAAGCATGTATATAAACATTTCATAATCTCTGTTGGCAATCCTATGCAGAGTGACCAGAAGGTAGATCTCCAGGTGTTTTGCACTTCAACTCCCAGAAGCCCCTGCCAGCATGGCTAATGGTAAGGAATGCTGGGAGCTGAAACCTGAAACATCTGGATCTACTTTCTGCCCAGCCCTGATCTAGTGCACAGATGCGCATGCATAACAAGGCACCATTTTTCACCCTAGGCTTTACCTTTTTGTCCTCATAACAGCCATTTGTGTTGCTACAATGAAAGTTATAGATTAAGGGCTTCTCCACATGAGGCTTTTATCCCGTGATTGAGATTGGTTACTCACAGAAGTTTGCGGGTCCTTTACATGACATCATCAACATCCAGCACCTCTCCTGTGGTTTCCAACCATTTATGTGGCTTAATTTGATATCGAAATAATGAACTAATAACAAGAATTGTTTTGGAGTGGTTTGAATTTGTCCGAGTACAGAGGAAGCGGTGCTATAACTACAGTGCCATCTAGTGGCTGTATAATGAAACATATAGAACTCCCAGATAAAGGGGGGGAAGGGAATCGCATGTAAAGGGCCCAACTTAATCCTGCAAAGAATCTGGGAGCAGACGCCCATGTAAAATCACAGCATAAAAAGCCTCTGTGTGGAGAAGCTTTTTGATTGGATTGATTGGATGGATGGATGGATGGATGGGTTCATCATATTTCCCCATTATTAATATGACAATTTGCTCCACCCCATTGGCTAAAAAGCAATTTAGGGCACAATCCTATGCATGTTTAGGCAGAAAAAAGTCCTATGACTCTCAGCATGCCCCAGCCAGCCATTGCACATTTGATGTACATTTGAATTTACATTTGAATTTAAATGATCAATTAACAGCATCCATAAGTTCTGGTCTCCATCTGAATTATAAGTGAAACTTTTCAGTCTAAAAGTGGTGCTGTCCTATCCATCTTTGCAAATTCTGAATAGAGTTCCTTCTTCTCCAAAGATGATGTCACTGGCCATTTTTGTACTTAAATATATCTGCAGTTTAAATTTCTCCTTGCCTAACATTGAAGTAAAGTAAACAAAAACTAGTTTTGAGATTTAAAAAGACCCAGCCAAGTGGGCTAGTTCAGGCTTTCAGTTGGGCCTATTTTAAGTCCAAACTCTTCCACAATACACAAAACAACAGTGGATCGATCTACAGTGCTCTACAATAGTGTCCTTTTGTTCACATCTATTGTCTATATTTAAACCTGATTTTCAAAGCCCCACCCACTGTATTCAGTCCTTTACTGGACATTTCCCATACCTCAGATTTTCAGGATGATACATGGTGCTGGCATCTCTCCTGGATTTCCCACTTTGCCAGCTTTCTCTCAGGGCAAACAAAACAGATATCTGCTTTAAATGTATACACAAAACAATGTATATTTGAAAGAAGTTGGCTGCAGTTCTGCTAACTGCATGTTGGAAACTGGATACAAGTTGTACTGTGGACTTGCTTGATTAATAGGGCCAGCCCTCCCATGAGGCGGGGTGAATCCCCCACCTCAGGCGATGGATCAGGATGGGTGGCAGATCCCATGCCCACTGCTGGGAGTCCTGATGCTGCTGCTGTTGCCACCGCCCTACGTCTCTCAAACACCACCTTCAGAGGCACTTTTGGTGGTAATCCAGGAGACGGCCTTTTTGGTGATGGCTCCCAGGCCATGGAACCCCCTCCCAAAGGAGGCTAACTCCTTCTCTGCTGTCTTTCTGCTGCCAGGCAAAGACTGCTTTATTCATGAAGACCAGAGAGCCAGTGTGGTGTAGTGGCTAGAGTGCTGGACTGGGAGTCGGGAGATCTGGGTTCTAGTCCCCACTCAGCCATGGAAGCTCACTGGGTGACTTTGGGCCAGTCACAAACTCTCAGCCCAACCTACTTCACAGGGTTGTTGTTGTGAGGATAAAATGGAGGAGGAGGAGGAGGAGGATTATGTACGCCGCCTTGAGTTCCTTGGAGGAAAAAAGGCGGGATATAAATGTAATAAATGTAATAATAAAAGACCTATAACTGAGTCTGTTCGGTCAGGTACTGTTTTTAATCCCCCCCCCCCCGGCAATTGTTACATTTTTACTGTATTTTAATGTGTTGTGTTATTGTTTTAATCCATTTTAATTGTGCCTGTAAACCACATTGAGTGCCATTTTGGGGTAGATAGGTGGGGTACTAAATAAATGAATGAATGAATGAAGCATAAGGTGGGTGGCGGGCCAGAAGGCCTGCTTGCCGCTCTCCTGCTGTGGCAAATGCTGCAGCAGGAAAGCAGCTGTTGCAGTTCTCTGGAGCAGGAGCTGCTGCCATTGCCACTGCCGTTACTGCCACCGCCACTCACCGTATGCCTCACTCTGAGTAAGATGTAAGTGGCCGGCTGCAGTGAGAGACCACCCAGTGTGGCTCTCCACAGGTCCCACCCAGCCCAAATGCCTTGCTCTGAGGGGGTCTTTCCTTAGAATGATGCATTGACAGGAAGATAAATCATGGAGATCACCTGTGCTGCAGTGGTACAGGCAGTCTCCAGGGCCACCTCTCCACCAATGCTTTGCTCTGAAAAAGGACCCCTCAGAGCGAGGTATTGAGGGGAGCACGGGAAGCTGCCTTATACTGAGTCAGACCCTTGGTCCATCTAGCCCAGTATTGTTGACACTGACTGGCAGCATCTCTCAAGGGTTTCAGGCAGGATTCTTTCCTTGCCCTACCTGGAGAAGGCCGAGATCGGACCTGGGACTTTCTGCATGCCAAGCATGTGTTCTATCACTCTGAACTATGGCCCCTCCCGAAGGCGGTTAGCAGCTCATGCTCCACTCTGTCAGCAGCATACGCCAGTGGCAGCAATTTAAATCAGCCCCACCCCCAGCAGCGGTGCACAGCGGCGACTCACACAAACCCCACCCCGGCAGCATTGCACAGCAGCGGCTCACACTCCCTCCACCCCATAATGGTGTGCAGCGATGGCTCATGCAAAACCCACCCCTAGCAGTGGCTTGAGCTCCCTCCAGCAGCAGCGCATGATGGTGGCTGCTGCTCCTCTCCCCGCCACCTGCCTGGTGGTGGGAGGTCTTTGGCCGGCCCTGTTGATGAATGTGCCTGCGTAAGAACATAAGAAGATCCATGTTGGATCAGACCAAGGGTCCATCTAGTCCAGCTTTCTGTTCACAAAGTGGCCAACCAGCTGTCGACTAGGAACCCACAAGCAGGACATGAGTGCAGCAGCAGCCTCCCACTTTTGTTATCCAGCAACTGGTATACAAAGGCATACGGTCTCTGACACTGGAGGCAGCATATGAGCCATCAGGACTAGTAGCCATTGATAGCCTTATGCTCCTAGCCCTCTTTTGTCTAGCCCTTTTCTAAAGCCATCAAAATTGGTGGCCATCACACGGGGTTTTTTTGGTGCGATCGTCGTTCTTCAGTCACAGTTTTTTGCATGTGCTTTACACAGTGTTGTTGCCCTACAGCTGCTGTCCTGCATCCCCCCCACCCCCGTTTCCCCAAGTCATTTCTGAATGGGGAAAATGCGGTATTTTCTGCAGTTGCACAATGGCACCACAATTGCCTTCCCATGTACTTCTGCCGTTGCACTTAGATCCGCTATGTGTGAGTATGATGTCAGCAATGATGAAGCAGTGGGAGTGCCCCCGTGCCCCGCCTCCCCCCCCCCATCCAGCACTTCGACTGCAGCTGCCTCCTTCTCTTCCTCCATTTCTCCTTCTTGCCTGCTCCTAGCTCCACCACTGATTCAGCCACCTATGCTCACTGCCTCCTTCCCAAAACTTTTCCGGGGGGGGGGGGGAGGCTAGCAACATTTTACAATGAGATCAGAGCTGCTGCTTCGCTCCACTCTGCAGTTGCTGCTTCCAGGTGAATAGGCTGTGGAGGTGGACAGGCAGGAGCAAGTGAGCAAATTGGCATCATGTCAGGGGCAGGAGCAAAATAGAGCCAAGCCATGCTGAGCTCCATGTCTCAGGGATGCCTAAGCAGATGGGCAGCAGCAGGCTGGTGGGGTGCAGTGGCCCCTACATGATACAGGCCAATGTGAGCACATGCAACCCCTTTCCACTCAATCCCCTCTCTCAGGGTATACTCAAATTAGAAAAGTGCCAGTGCTGCTTTTACAGGCAGGGACAATACTGACTTGAATACACGGAGAGGGGGACAGCAGGCTTCTGAAGCTGCGGAAGTGCTATTTGTATACTCAAATGAGAAAAGTGCTACTGCTAGCTTTTATAGGGACAATACTGACTTGTGCACATGGGCGGGGGGCAGACTTCTGAAGTTGCGAAAGTACTGTGGATTGTATATAGAAATTGCCAAGGTAGGGATCCAAGGCAGCCGAACGGAAAAAGGGAGGCATGGAAGCTGAAATGGAAAAGCTGAGAGTGGGGAGGGGCTGCCCCAGAGGGAGTGGACAGTGGGCATACAATGCTGCTGACATCTGACAACATCCTGCCAGGCTCCACCCACCAGTGTAAATGGCAGTTCGTGTTATGCAGTAAAAGAAAAATCAGCTGTGTAAAGAACAGATTTAAATCCTGCAAATAATCCATTAGAAGAAGATGTGGTAAAGGTGTGGGATAAAAAGCCTGGTGTGGTGAAGACCTCCGTCTTGTGGAAGTTAATTCTATAGTTTAACTATGTGCTGTGTGAAGAAGTACTGCCTTTTACCTCTCTGGAATCTCCCACTAATCAGCTTCATGGGATGACTTCAGGTTCCAATATTATGAGACACGGAGAAAATGTGCTTTCTCCACACCACGCATAATTTTGTATATCTCTATCATGCATCTCCCTCTTGCCTACATATGCTAATTGTCACATGCCACTAGAATGAAAGCTGAGTGAAAAGTGAAAATTGAAGTATTTGCGTTTCACCTGGTTCTGGGGCAACAAAAAGGGTTAGATAAATCAATCTTCCTCTACAATAAAGCTGCCTCTAAAAGACAGAACCATACAAATGTACCAGTACTTGAACTGTTGAATCACACATTGACTGAGAAAAGGGAGATCACTCTCAGTAAATCTCTGTATTAAAAGGATTGGAATATATCTAGTGTAACAGCACTTCCCAGACTTTTCGCATAGGATGCCAGATGGCCTGCACAATGGATGTTTTTAACGTGTACGTAAGTCATTCTCTAGAAGATCATCAGAGAGCCATCCCACTGCAGTCCAGATTAGCAGAAAAAGAAGAAGAAAAACGGTGACAGACTTTAGGGAAACAGCAGAATATTCTCATACAAAGATGAGATAATATTGTACAGGTGAATTCTCATGAAAAATACAATTGTATTGCTTAAGAAAAAGGAATAGCTTTGGGTTGGAGCCAATGTCCAGTAGCACAACACAACGTTTGCTGGTCCAATGGA
The DNA here is from genome assembly GCF_057233095.1 of Heloderma suspectum. Lineage (NCBI taxonomy): Eukaryota > Metazoa > Chordata > Lepidosauria > Squamata > Helodermatidae > Heloderma > Heloderma suspectum. The sequence goes on from NC_139459.1 coordinate 101,922,917, forward strand.
ACTTCCCTGTCCTCTTCTTCCCATTTCCCCACCACTACCATCCCATTCCCCAAATCTGCTCCAGAGGGTCTCCCAACTCTCTGGAGCAGATTTGGAGGGTGTGGGGGCTGCTGGGGGAACGGAAATCCATTCTGCTAGCAGTTTCGATTCTCCTAGCAGATGATAATCATTGGATTCAATCCTTTATGTACATTCATGGGCAGCAATAATTAGCAGCATCACAGTACTAGGGATTCAGACCTGGAACGGTACAAATAGTGATATGCCACTGAAGTACAATCTTGTGCCTTCGAAGTGGCACAGAGCAAGCTGGCAGTCCTGCTTCTAGAAAACATCTATGTCATCCTTTATTTTCAGCCACCAAATCTCATAGAATGCTGCACAAAAGACAAGAGAGATCTCTTATTCCTCTCTTCTAGAGTTTTACAACTGTGTTGGGCCAGACCTTATGTGACTTATGGGGGGCATGGCTCTGTTCTCCATCTGTTATGGATAAAATGCACAGGTTGCACAACATTCAAGGTTGTGCACGGCTTCTACGTGACACCACAGAATCATATCCTGGGCTAAGTATGCTGAAGCTTTTTGGAACCAAACTCTAGCACCTTTCTGCAAATAATCAAACAGGCTATTTTGTCTCTCATGTAGTATTGGTATAAATTCAAGTATGATCTAACATGCAGCAAAGCCAACTGAATAGAATGCAAATGAAAGCATAAACAGCAAAGCAGCAAATAAAGACCAGAACCATTGAGTTGCAACCTTGAACCCAGAAGCCTAGCTGAAATCATTAGTGGGATTTAAATATTCAATAACTAAATGCAGCCAGGATTCCAGCAAGCAGGCAACAAAAGAAAACCATTTCAATAAAGCAAAATTTATTTTAATTATATATCTCTAGTTAACTATTCTGGCAATATTTGCTCCATCCTATTAGCATTTTCCGAATTGAAGAGTTGGCACATACTTTCTTCCTTAAGGAAACTAGCTTATGGGGTGGGGGGATATATTTAATCACACACATTTCAGTGGATCCTGCATAGGATAATTTCCTGGTATATTGTGTGCCCTTGTTATACAAATGCTATTTCCAATCTGTTTCCAATAGCTTAGCCACTGTATGGGTACACTGTTCTTTGTGAGTTTCATGTCTGTCTGTTTCAGGGCCACAAAACCAGTCAAGCCATGTAGCAACTGCATTTTAGTCGTCATATGAGACTCCTGCCATGAATCCTTCTTCAATCAGAGAAGCATCACATTTTAGTTTTGTTTTTTTAGGGCGCAATCCTATGGCCGCTAGTCAGCATCTAGACGGCCATAGGATAGGTCGGTACCCAGAGAACCGACCCCCACCCACTCCCATGCTGCCTCATAGGCAGTGCGGATTGGCCCTGCACTCCGGGCTCATAAGAGCAGTGTGGAGCAGCGAAAACGGGGCGTTCCCAGGGGTGGGGCAGGGCAGGGAAGTCGGAAATCCAGTACAACACATCTTATGTGTTATCCAGATGCTGTTTCCCAACTCTGAGGTCGCACAGCTATACAGCCGATTTTGGCTATCTAGCTGCAAAAGCAGGACTGGGGGAGCGAGGAGGAGATCTGCTCCTCACCACTTCTCCCTCCCTGCACTGGATAGGCAGTCGCCCCTGTGGTCGGAGGCAACCATCAATCTTGATAGGATTATTCCCTCCATTGTGTTTTTAATCGATTTGCTTTTATGTTGTTTTAATTAAGATTTTGCTTTTAATCCGTATTTTATTATTGTTAACTACTTTGAATGCCACTTTTTGCAAAAAGGTGGGATATATTTTTTCTTTAAAAACTTCAGGGACAAACAAAAAATATTGCAATTGGGGGCTAGAAAAGTACAGTCTCTGCAGTACTAAAGCACAGCTTTGAGGAAGATACATGACCAATAACAAACAAATGTACTTAGTGACAACTGTATTGTTATGCTTGGGAGGGGCAAGAACAGAGCTTCTAGTGGTCAAGCAGCAGGGGAGTTAGTAATACCCGGGTGTATCTTTCCAAACAAAGGAGTCAAGCGATGGTGCCGAATTAAAGGATGAAACAGATGCTTTGTCAAGAAGCCAAGCTGATGTCAGTTGGGAAAGAGAGGAAAACAGCAAAATCTTGAGTCTGAGCTGCCCACATGAGGTGCTTCATTGCACAAAATATTCTGGCAAGAAGGGGACGTTTACACAGGAGCAGAGAATTAACGGGGGGAGATGTGGAGCAAGGCAGAGGATTGATGGAGCTGCTTGGGGCCCAGGAGATCTGTGGTTTTCAAGGGAAGCGGTGGAAAACAGGTTTCCAGTTCAAACCTTGGAAGCTTCCCAGTTTGAGATGTTGCTCAGCTGGTGGTCCTGACACCATTGCACAAAGAACCGATTCTGCAGAGAATCTTTAATATGGTCAAGCTAAGATTAAGGCTGGAGTCCTATGCACACTTACTCGGGAGTAGACCCCATTGAACAAGGTAGGATATACTTCTGAGTAACTATTCACAGGGTCAATCTGCACATTTTAAGGGAGACTAGGCAGACTCTCCCCGTATTATGATAATCACTTGATCAGATCTATTCTTGGACTCCCAGATGAAGAGAAAGACCTAAGACTTTATTGAATATTTTTAGGGAAGCATTCTAGACAGATGGGCTGGCTGACTTGCTAAACCTTGTAGCAAATTGAAATGTTCTCCTGGATTAGGAAGAGCCAGAATTCCAGAGAAGTAAATAGCCCTTTGGGAGATTCCTTTAATTACAGCTTTTTAAAAATTATATTTTGATGTTGTACAAATGCTGTGATTGTATATCTTTCTCCCCTGAGGAAAAGTGGAAATTTTATACTAAATTCAAAGGTTCAGATTAATTCCCAGTTCATTTGCTTTCTCATGGACTTATTCCAGTGTGAGACTGATTTATAGGACTTGATTCACAGTACACTTATTTTTTGTAATTCTGAGCCAGATTTCATCTGGGTTTCTTTCACCATCGAGTAGAGAATAATCTGGACCATAGTAACATAATCCTGAACTCCATCAAGAACTACAGTAACTGTAGATTTACAGTTATTTCATTTCATATGTTTGTTTTACAAATCACTGGACATATGTTTGAGAAAAGTACATGTGGCTGCATTAACACATTTTCAAATGTCCCAGACAAGCACTTCAGAGTGCTGACATTATAATATCAGACTGAACGATAGCCTTATTTCAATTTCCAGTGTTGTTAACAAAAATAATAGCGAGATATATGCAAGAACGGATAACTTAACTATGAGATCACATATTTGCAAATATTTCCTTAATGGAAGATGAAGGCAAAAAAACCCAAGCTGCTATTTAAGACTGATTTACTAGTTACAGACCCAATGGCTGGGTTTAGATGTAACACTAACCAATGGTTTAGTATTATATGCATGAGGCTCAGACTCATGTGCTCCCCCCCCCTTCCTCCGGCATGGCTGTGAGAAAGAGATTAGAAGGTTTTGCTTCCATTTTCAGCTAATCATGCTTTGTTGTTAAGACTAACTATGGTTAGTCTTAACTATGGTTTATAGAAATAAGCCAGGATCAGAAACCATGAAGCGCCTTGTTTCCCTAAACCATAATTAAGATTAACCATAATTTGCCTGGGTTCAGACATAATGAGAAACTTCTCAGTAGACATATATAAGATTGTGCTGTCCGTTGCTCCCCTTAAACTTCAGTGGAAAGTGTAGGAATGGTACCGCTTTTTTAAAAAAGTTGCATATTGTGTATGACAACATACGCTTTTAAAGTTTGATCGTGCATAAATCAATTCAAGCATAGCAAGAAAAATGAGTTGCCACGATAATTTGTTAATAGAGAGAAGTATTCATATTAAAATGGTGGTACTGCTGCCTTTCTGAAGGTATTTCACCCTTGCCACCAGTGCCAGTCAGCTTAGTGCCCAGGGGTGACATACCTTGAACAGAGTTGAACATTCCTAAATTGTATTCCAGATTCACCTCCTGTGGTGGAGCCTTTAGCCCACCCTAGGCTTGGGTTGGCCTCAATGGGGCCTTAATTTCTGCACCACCAGAGCATGTAATGATACCGCTGATAAAGCACCACAGCCTCCTGAGGTGAAACAAGAGCTAGAAGCTACAGCATATGTATTATAGCATTTCACTGTAAAGAGATTACAGCTCCACAGCAACAAACTCCAGGATATAGATAACACTCTTCATGAATATTATTTACACAAAACCCTTCATGATAAGAGATATTTAAAGAGGTTCCAGAGAATTTGTCATTGGAACTAAAGAAAGGAAACAAGAGAAATTATGTTTTGGACATATTAGCTTTTAGTTGTGCTGAGCCTATACCTCAGGCATGCACAACATGTAGTCCCCAAGCAGAACAGCCATATATTGTGGCTTCCCAAGGGTCGCCAACCTTTTTACTGGCCATTGTAGATGTGCCTTTAACAGCAGTTAGATGTGAAAATGTGATGAAGCTAAATAAATGTTTTTTCTATTAGGTTAAAAAAATACGCATGTTGGTTTCTGCATATCATGTTTCTGTTAAAGGCATAAGAGCAGTCAAGAATATTTTTCTTGGTCCGCTGGTAACCCTAGCTCCAACTTCTACATCATAAGGCCTCTACTTTCACATCTTCAGGCTGGCTCACAAAAGCAGGGGTGAAGGGGCCCTAGGCCAAATTACAATCCAAGTGGCAAGTATCTTTGGCAACCCCTTCCCAAGTATATTTTCATAATTGTGCAATAAAAATGGTGGAGAACATTCTAGGAGTTTTGAGGAAAATATAGTTCTACGAAAATCCTGAAGATTCCAAAATATTCTACAAAGGTCCAGAATGTTCTATGAGGTTTGTGAAAAGTGAAGCCACATACAGAATACCTACAATGTTTACTTCAAATATTTAACTTTGACTTTTGTTGCCAAGCACAAAAACAGCAAAAGGAACATGCTACATGTGCAAATCCTAAACAAATGTTTGGGAGTCATGACATCAAACCATCCTATAACTGCTGAGTATGTGTGTCTGGGATGATTTGTCGTCATGGTGCTTGCTGGCTTCATATATTAGACTAAGGTTGTTCTGCCCTCAGATAATGATTAGTACTCACAACAATGATCCAGTGGTTGTCATGAAGATATATGCTATTCTTAGAGGGAGAAAGAGAACTCACTCAGGTTTCCCAGTGATTGTATCTACTGGAAAGTTACTAACATATGCCAAAGAGTGCTTGTAGGAGAACCGCTTCTCTGCCTGCTGAGAATATTTGGCACTGGGGAAGTTTCCACACCATGGGCTTCAAAGTTTGTGTTGTTGATAGGGAAGTTCAAAAACAATCCACATCAGCCAAACTATAGAAATCCCTATATCCATGCCTCACCCTTGAGGCAGAGAGCTAATGCTTAATATGGTAACCAAATGACCAGGTTGCTATCAGTGTGACACCTCCACAGTTACTTTGATGTTTGGAAATGCCAGACCTCACCACACTTTTGTGGTCATACATGCCAATTGCTCCACTTAATTCATGGACAGAATGGGGCACCATTCTCTTGCCTAAAGCAATACACTAGGTGATACGTAAGTTGTATTTACGGGGACTATTGCTTTTCCCTCCTGACTGTTCATCTAACAAGTTTGAAGTCTAGAGGGGGGAATAAGAAGACAGAATGGTAAGGAGTGGTAGGGGGGCAAATTCACCAAAAAGAACAAAGAAAAAATCCTCTTGTCTTGAAGTGACCAGTCTTGACTGGGAAAGGTTTCCAGGCATTGTCTTCTTTTAGCAATAGAGCTACTTAACTGCTCACGTATGTAGCACAATTACAGCCTGATCCTATCCACATTTACTTAAAAATACAATTGTGTTCAAGGCCTTTGCAATACAGAATGGGCCACTGGGCTAATGCAACATATGGCTGCAACATGGTGTATAATTTGGCCCTGCTTAGAGTTTCACGCAAATGCTCTTTCTTCTGTTCATTTTCATAGTTAGGATGCTAGAGATTCCAAGTCTTAAGAGGTCTTGAATAAAAATTCAACACCGAGAGGTCAGTATTTTGGGTAGGCCTAGTTCTGTTTTTTTAATGGCTAGCCACAAGACCAGCCTTCTTCCTCTAGCTATTTTTATTTAGACTAAAATCCATATTATATTTGCATCTGTGGTTGCAGTGTCAGCTGGGTTCAGTTCAAAATGCTTGAAAACAGTGGCACGCCCATATGTTGGGTAACTCAAAGCAGGCTAAAATTCTTAACCTTTTAAGCTATTGCCATTGCACCCAGCACTTCTGGTTTGTTTTGCCATCTTGCCTTTTTTCACTCATGATGCATAGGAAACACATTTAAACTATCAGGAAAATGACTAGTCTGTGGCTTCCCTGACTGGCTTGAAATAGAAAAAAACATGGATGAGGATGACAGCCAATGATAAGGTACAGAAGAGGAAAAGATTAATTATGTAAGATGCCAAATGCAAAACCTGCCACATCAAAAGAACTGAATATGATGGGAGCAGCAAAACATCATCTTGTCAAAATACAAAGTAGACATTTTACTGTGATCTTTACTTGGCCTCAGTAGACAGGAAACATACTTCTTGGTCATCTTATTTTTCTCATTTGATGAGGTCACTCATGGGCAGTAACTGAATTGTGGGTGGAGGGGGCAAAGGGGCCCTGGTCCCCTTACCATTTGTGACAGCCCACTTAGCCATGGTTTAGGAGGCTATGCAGGGTGTGATTTGGCTAAAATTAGAGGGTGGGGCTTGTGGATTTAAAGTTTAAAATCCCTACTTTTCTGCCCTATAATTTGAGCCCTGGTCCTGAATTTTTATATAATTATATATAAATATCCTCTAACAGTGCAGTCCTATGCACGTCTACTCAGAAATAAGCCCCATTGAATTCAATGGAGCTCACTCTCAGGTAAGAGGATATAGAATTGCAGACTAACTGTATTAGTTTTCAAAAGCTACTTTCTCGATTTATATCCACAAACTAAATTTTAAATAAAAAGATTGGGGACTGGGAATTCAAGTGAAGTGAGAAAGGGATTTTAATGTCACAGAAATCTGGTGAAAGGCAGATTTGCCCCATTCTATTTTATAAGCACAGACAAGAACAAATATTTACAAAGTACACAATGGCATTTGTCACCAGCCAGACTGAAGAAAATGTATTCCAGTTATTCAAATAAATGGTAGCAATTCCACACACCGCAAAGTGGTTGTGGTTTTTCAAATATCTCTGGTGTCATTGTGACAAAATTAGACCAAATGAAGCTTCTGTTAGTAATGTGATAAATAAGATTCTTTAAGATCCTGTTCTTTTACTCCTCAGCTTACTTTATTGGAATATGTGAAATAAGTGGTCTTGGCTAGATAATTCCTATCTAACAAAAATGGTACCATTTGCCAAAACACCCAGTTGGTATGTCATGGTACTATACCTTTTTTATATTTGAAGAAAATTACTTGTGATTGCAATCTTGTTCAGGTGTGTGAGTTTGGGAGCATTTGCCCTTCTGAGCATCCAAAAATTAAAATGTAGTCCTACTTTCTTAGACTGGGGGGATTCAAGATAGCAGATCATTTTCCAAAAGAAAAAAATGTAGACATTTGGACCGCATTCTTGTGGCCGCCTAGGATTCAATCTGGTGAAGTGTTGTAAAACAAAAATAAGGACATGGCAGTGTTATTGGCTAAGAGAAGAAGGGATGTGTCCAATCCTGGGGCAAACATGGTCACACATCCAGCACCAAGTTGGATTGCTCTTCCATATTTACTAATTTTGTGATGGTTTCCCATGGAGCCTATAGGACACAAATAACTACAATCTGGGCATAATGACATTTAGCCAGTCTCAATCAAGCAGCATTTCAGTTTTGTTCAACACTCTTGGGAGCACAGGGAGAATTACCATCGTGTCCCCAGTATAAAAATGTTTAAGATCACGGAGGACAAATACAAAACCAGTAAAAGAGGAAGGCTTCACAGACTTAATATAGAAAGATCCCAGATTAGACAGTGACCACAATTTTCTTGAAATCAAAAATTTGGTATCTGAGAGTGCTTCAGGATGGAGCCTAGACTCTGGGAGAGAAGCTAGAGACTAGCAGTTGCTGAAATCTGGCTTGGAACCCCCTCAAAAACTGTCTATTTACATGAGTTGACCAGCTTTTAAAAAATAACAGCTGTCATTGAGGTGGGAACGGCCTTGCCTTTTGCTTTTTTCCAATAACTGACCCAAAAGCAAAACACCCACCCACCAACAATCATGCCAATTTTTTCTGGTTGACAAAACTGTTTTTCTATTGCCTATAAAACCTCTGTGATTCTTAGCAGGTCTACCTTTGTATAAAATACAAGACTGGTTAAAAACCTGAAGTTGCAGGAGGCTTGGCTCTTTCTCTTTCTAAGGATTTCTACAAACATTTTTCTTGGCTTTGATTTCTGTGTGTTTTCCGAGTTTCAGTGCTGGAACCAAATCGGTGTCTCAAACTAAGTACAAATGAAAACTGTTTCTTTTTTTATTTGCATAGAAATTGCAAGGCCGTCAGTTTTAGATGCTAAGAAAACTGCTAAGAAAATTGGGGAAAGCATAACTGACTTATAAACAAATGAAGCCCACATTACTATTACTACTTATCATGAAAATAGAGGGCAAAGACTTGTTCTGTGCTGCCCTGAAGGAAAGGGCTGGATCTAATGGATTATATCCAATGTTACTCCTACTTAGATAGACGCACTGAAATAAATAAGAAAAAAACCGCACAAAAGCCAGGAAACCACCAAGTGACTGGTGATTGGGGGAAAGGGACCATCTGGAGAAACCTAGGCCGTGTTTCCACGACAACGGAAGGGTGAAGCAAACAAAGGAATACTGGAGTTTTCATGGAATTGGCATGGCTCCACGAAGCACTGCGCACCACACCATTATAAGTTGCTGACAGAAACATACCTCTGGGTGGAATGGGGGGATTGGAAGTGAACATCATCAGACTGGCAGGGGCTGCTCAACCAATAAGAAAGGCTCCCCACTCCAGGCTCTACTCCCCTTAATGGCAATCTCAAGAACAAGCCTCATTGACCACAACAGGAGGTACTTCTGAGTAGACTTCCTGGACCAATGCCCCATTCCGCCTTTTTTCCCCTTTTCCTTTGAAAGTACTTTGAAAGTACTTTTCCTTTGAAAGTACTTTCCTTTTCAAAGTACTTCCTTTGTCTGCAAGTTCTACATGTTTCATTATAAGCCCACGAAATAGCGCTCTAATATAGCAGAGATATAGTGCAACTATGCAATTTCACATGGCCATTGAAGTGGATTCACATTTATTACTGCATTATCCCCGATCTTTTAAAAACTGAGATAAAGGTCACAAAAGCACACAAGATGACCTGGAGGTTGACGACATCATGTAAAGGACCTGCCAGCTCCCATGACTGACCAATCACAAGTGTGTAATAAAAGCCTCATGTAGGAATCCTCCAAGAGATGCTTTGGCAGGGAACAGAATTAGAGAAGGTGTAAGTAAGGACTAGCAACAAAATGTTGCAGTGTATTCTCAGATCCCTAACAGGAGTGCTTTGGTTCAAGGCTCAAGGTGCCTGGAGCAGGAACTTCATAGTGGTTTTCAAGGCTTGCATGGTAAGGGAATGTCTCAAGATGGGGGAAAAGAAAAAGGACATCTTCTTTCTTTCCCACCTTCCTGAACTGCCATTTTGGTGCCCCCATTGTGGCTTCCTGCTTGTAGTGCACCAGTCATCAGACTTATCAACCATGAGCAGAAGCTGCCAGTTTTGAACATCATTGTAAATCACCTCAGTGTGGGCTTACACTGGCATGTAAAACTGGCGGTTTCCACTTGTGCTCAGCTCTACTGCTTTCCCATCACGCCTACTGAAAGTGAAAGCAGCTACTGACAACTCAGACCATCTAATCTTCAGTCCAGGTCCAGTCCAAACCAGTCACTCCAGACCAGATCCTGAAGGGATGAATCTGATTTGTGGATGGGTGGCTGCTTCCACATCCTCCTATAGTGGTTCTGTGGGAAAGTAGCACCACTATAGGAACGTTAGCATCAACAGAAATTCAGTGCTTTAACTTGTGAAAGCAAAAATTCAAATAGTGGGTAACAAAAAGAGTTTAGTCCAAGGTACCCAGCTTGTTTCAAGCTAGTGCTGTCTTCCTCAGGAGATATAAGCAACAGTGTCAATGTTTAACATGGTGTCATGGCCTAGCGTTCCAATTCTCCCTCCTTGGGAGGAAAAGCCTCTGATATAGACCCCTCAGACCCAGAAGAGGATGTGGCTGTCAAAGCACACATCAACAGACCTCTTCCCTCAGGGCCCACAGCCCCTGGGACCAGCCGCCCAGCTTCTAAAGGAGGTCACATTGCCTTCCTCAAATTCCAAGGACTCTGATTCTGAAGCCGCCACCACACCCCAGTTGTCTCTGTGCTGTCGCAGCCAAAGTCTTCAAAAGCAAGCACAGTTCCTTTCAGGGAGAAGGCCTCATGTAATATGCGGGAGCCCAAGTCCTATTTAAAGCTCAGTCTGGGTCTGCCAGTTGTTGGAGCAGTACACAAGCTGAGCTTGCCTGGCATCCAGCTCTGGCTCACTTGGAGCTCTCCACTCCTTGATTTTTTAAAAAACTGGTATCTGACCTTGCTTCTGGACATGTTAGCCATCCTGGCACTCAAACCTTGATGTGCCTGACCTTGCCTATTGGAGCTGAACCCTTGTTTGTTGATCACATACTTGAGAACCTAGATGCAGCAGTACCCTCAACTGGGCTAACCCCTAAACTCAACAGTACCTGCAGCCTGATATGTCTACTTCTTCAGTACTGGCAAATGGGCTGAAGGGGAAAGGTGACCACTCAGCACCCAATGGTCATGTAAATCATATTCAAAGCTGGAATTTAAACCGTGGTTTCCCAAGCCCACTATTTTAGGCCCTGGGCTACACTGGCTTTCAATCAAGCAGCTTCTCCCTAGCCCTTGACCTATTGGACCCAAGTATTGATACCCAAGATAGTGTTATTAGGTATAGTTCTATTAATAGAGCGTATGGGTTGGATCCAATTCTTGCAGTCAACCAATGGAATGGATGCTAATGGCATAGATTTCCCCTCAGCCTCTGCGGCTCCTTGTGTGCCCCCCCATCTGAAGGGTTGGGGGCTGCAGGGGGGAGGTGAGCAAGGGGAAGTCCTATTGTGTGAGTGGAGGTCTGCTTGTGCAATGTTGGATTTAACCCGTACATGTGTGAGTGAAACCAAAAGCATACATACCATCAGTATGATGGTGTCAGAAACAAATAACAAGAAAAAAGAACATTCAAGAAAGAGGTCTTTACATCCATATTTATAGAGCATTTACACTCTGAAGAGCATAGACTGAGTGACAGCAATTTTTAAAAAATCAAAGGAGGAAAATGTTCCTGGGCATTAGTTGTGAGCAAATCATAGAATCATAGGGTCTACCATTGTTATTAAAACCACACAACTCAAGCATGACCTTAACAACATAAAACAGGAGAGACATTCCCAGCTTGCTTCTGCCTTACGATGATTTACAGCAGAAACAAAATGGAACTAATAACACACTGTGTTATACCAACAGATCTGTGCTGTCTCTTTTCTAATAAATCTTAAAGCTCCACAAAGCTCAAAGAGAAACAACAAAAATCCCTTCTTTTTTCAGCAACTGAGCAAAAACACTCACAAGGTCAGGACAAGAACCACAAGTTCAGTTGTAGATAAGGTGGCTAAAACGTCACTGAAATAGGACTTCACCAGAATTGAATTTTCACCCTGGCCATGTTGAATGTGGGGTATCTTGTCTGTTTCTTTTGGCAACTTGCCAGTGTTTTCTTGAGAAAATGTGCAGGATTCCACTGTCAGTTGAGTGAAAGAAAAATCTACAGCTACTCTATTGAAATGTAGTGGAAGGAAATTATTTGCAGCATTAGCTGCTATCTTTTGGCAGTTGCATTGCCATGCACAAAACATGCACATCTTTTTTCTTTCTTTTAGCTTGCAATCTATTTACATTAACATTAGGATTGACCTTCACTGAATTCCACAGTTCTTTCCTTTTAAGATGACCATATATTTTGTATTGTGTGGATCAGTGTCAAACTGGGGCACCAACAGGCATTTCATTTCATTTATTACATTTCTATACCACCCAACAGCCGAAACTCTCTGGGCAGTTTACAAAGGCATCCAGTCTGAGGCAAAGATTCTGCACCTGGCTCCTTTTTCTCTGACCCCAGACAGTGAAAAATGAAACCTCCAGTCTTGGGGGCGTTAAAGTGCCCACAGCCAGGCAAATGACCACCCAGTTGCCAGCAGATAGAGAAGTGAGATCAGATGAATGGCCATGGGACTAGTCACAATGACCTAATGGGAATTGGTAAGTGGGACAGGGCAGGGGGAGTGAATGCCAGAACAATGCTGTGTCCAAGGGGGAGGGCAAATGTATTTTATGTTATATAAGCTGCCTTCAGGGATCTTTCTGAATGGGAAGACAGGATAGAAATCAAGCAAATTCTGAAAGGCACACCTCAGCTCACCTGCATCACCTGTACACCTGCACAATGGAGCTATCCCTCCCTAGGGATGTTCACTTGGGATTTTCAGTTTCCATCATCTTCCCCAATCTTCCTCCTTTTATGTTTGTTTACAATTTCCAGCAACACACTTAGCCAGCTACATGCTCCTCTGCTTTCTTTTCCTTTTCCCAGATGGAAAGTATTGTGGCTGCATTTGTGGAAAACCAAGTAAATAAAAGACAAACATAGCAAGAATTAATCTTGTCAGTTTCTGGGGCGATTGGCTGCATTTAAATTCTCAACTTGGTGACATTTGAAAACATTTCCATTCTGGTAAGGAATAGACATCGATGACAGCCCTGATTTATAGCATTTTTGTGCAGAAGGATGGTGGACTTAGGGAGCTTTGCTCTCCTTCACTTCAATGTGACTTGCTTTGTTGTAAATCAGGCGTCATCCAAAGCCCCATGTGTTGCCAAGGCAAATCATACTGGATACATGTGGGATACAGTGTAGATATGGCAGGTATAGTACATATCACAGATGATAACCAACACAGATTGGATCAAGCTGTGGGAGTCTGTATGAAAAGAGAGTACACAAACAGGGCAGCAAACAGTGGGGGCCCTTATTTTGAAGGGTTTCAAGCTAAAAGTTACTTTTGAAAGATTATTATACATATAGAAAGGTACAAAGCATCACACACATTACAAAAAAGTAGCAAGTACAAATTAAAACATACAGACATGGATGCTTAAGTAATTTAAACGACTAACAATCACCAAGCATTCTAAATCTTCTTAATTTTCTGAAATTTCATAATAGATACGTAACAATCTAGTGTCCACACCTAAAATTTACACTAATGATGCAAAAGCTTTATATTTATTAATGTCCAAATGATATTATTAGGAAATAAGTGGGATCCAAAAGTGTAGAAATATTTGTTTTTGTTATTGACTGCTATGTAAGTCAGGGGTGGGCAACTTGTAGCCCTCCAGATGTTATTAGACTGCAATTCCCACCAGCCCTAGCCAATGGTGAGGGATGATGGGAGTTGCAGTCCAACATCAGGAGAGTTGCAAGTTGTCCACCCCAAACGAATTCTGTTAAGTTAACCATTGAGGCAATGTACCATATCTGAATTAATCCATTCCTTTAAAGAAAGAGTGCTGGCTATTTAGTTAAAAGTTACTTTAACTATATGTGAGTGAGTGACTGAGCAATGCTGTGCAGATCCATTGAAATCAATGGGACTGAGTAAATGTACATAGGGTCAGGCTAAAAATATCCTCTTTCAGAACATCATGTGTTCATGGAACACACTGAATGCTTAGCACAATTTTAGATATCTCCTTATTCTGAATTTTTGATCTGGCAACCATATGTCATTTCCAGAGGCCCTCTCCTCCTTTTCCTTATCCATCAGTAAATACGGCACATTTCAGATTTACACAGGAAAAAATAGACAGGTCTATGCCTGCAAGGAGAAACAGAAAATGGGGAAGACAGGGGAAGGGAAGGAAAATGCAAAGGGAGGGAGGGATGAATGTGGGTGAATACAACCCCTATTAATGAATTACCCATGTGTAGAGCAGTCTCAAGTAGAAGAGAACTGTGTTGCTGAACCAGTCCCTGATGTTGCATGTACTTGCTAGTTCTGCCCCCAATTTATGCATGTTGAGCATGGACTTCTGAAGAGGAAAGCCTACATGGAAAATATTTATTCCAGGACCATGGATGCAATTTCTATCTGGATTCAACATTGGAGGCTTTTGTGGCTCTTTGAAGTTATCTCCAGAGTGGTGTTTTGTATTTTCATTAGGAAGCTTCAGCATACCATTAAGGATTGTTTCATAAGTGTCAAAAAAGAACGATAAAAAGTCCAAACTCGTCCAGAAAATAAGTAGGTTACATCAGACAGATGGTTAATATTTGTAAAAGATTCATGATTTTGTTTTTAACTGTATGAGATTATAAAACGGCAAATGAGTACACAATGGAGCAATAAAACTAATAGATCTGCCAAATGGTTGCACCAGCAGGTTTGTGTGTACTTTATACTATTAGCAGCATTTGCATTAGTAGCAGTCCTTTCCTAATCCCATTTTTGCCCTGACTAGTGTGAAAGAAACTTCATTAGCTAAAAGTGAAACTGCAGGTAGCCAAGAATTCTGGACAAGTAAGCATGGTTATGTAGATTGTGTGAGATAAGCTGAACCTGATGAGTAGCCAATGAATTATTTTCTCTGACCTTATGTTGGATTTTGTATCCAATCTACTGTTGCCAAACGTGCCTTTGTCTGTATCCAGGTTTAAATACCCTGAGAATTATTTATTTATTAAGTGAATCCATGAATTCTCTTCCATACATGTCTGTCTGTCTTTTGTTCAGCTGAATAATAAAAGTGAATGCTTGGAAATAAACAGAAGAAAAGTTTTTTATTTTATTTATTTCTTGCATTTATATCCCGCCTTTTTTCCTCTTGCAAGGAACCCAAGGCGGCTTATGTTATCCTCCTCCTCTCCATTTTATCCTCACAACAACAACCCTGTGAGGTAGGTTGGGCTGAGAGAGTCTATGACTGGACCAAAGTCACCCAGTGAGCTTCCGTGGCCAAGTGGGGATGAGAACCCGTATCTCCAGGCTCCCAGTCCATCACTCTCACCACTACACTACGTGTTCCACTGTAAGGCTTCTGTGTATTTCTGCTGCATCAGGCAATAGTATTCCAATGATTTTCCAAACAAAACATTTAGTGATATCTTAATTAAATGTGTTCATATACAATCTGAACTGAGCTAGTAAATTAGTAGTAGTAGTACAGTGTTTTATTTAAACTGAAGCAACTAATATAACAACCTCTCTCAGCTTCAACTTTGTGTACTTCTTGATCAGCCTTCCCCAAAGTGGTGTCCTCCAGATGTTGGACTGCAACTCCTATCAATGGCCATGCTGGCTGGGAGTGATGGGAGTTGTAGTCCAACACATCTGGAAGGCACCAAGTTGGGGGAGGCTTGTTGAGGCTTTAAAATTGCCACATTAAGAATAGGTTGGATGCAGATTTAAGCTGGATCAACTGCATCAGTGTAAGTGGTCTTCCATGCCCAGTCGTTTCCATGGCAGCCCCTCCGGGTCCCTGGAAACACTACACAGAGAGCTGAATGGGATGAACTGTGGTGTGGGAGTGCGGATTCCCCAAAATCAGGCAGAGGGACCTTCTGCAAGCAGATCCCTGCTTCTTGAGGTCCGACCCAAGATCAGTTTCTTCTGAACTATAAGGAAGGCCAACAGCTAAGTAATAGACAACATCACCATGCAGACAACATCACTCCCTAGCAACACCAGTTAAAAAGATGTCAGGGATCAGAGCTGAGAGAAAGGCCTAGGATGGTGGAGACTGGCTTCCAATAAAAACAGAGCGTGCTAGACTAGATGGACCGCTTGGTGTTACTGTGCTGACAGCTGCATTGTGTGAGTTTAAGTATTGGAGTAGGTGTTCAACCACTTTAAATATGGGTTGCACTGACAATTTGGGGAAGGACCTGTTGGAATAGCAATAGCAGGGGATCACACCAAAAAAGAGTATGAGGTAAGAGTTAATTTGTTCTTGGAGTTTTTAAAGCAGTTGGTGTGTGCAAAAAAAAGGGCCACTCAGGGTGCAAAGCTAATTAACAGTTCTGGAGGCATCCAACAACCTTGGGTGCAAACAGGGGTCACAAGAGAGCATGGAATGTTGCCTAGCAGCCAGGTGGAGCCAAATAACTCTCATTTTTAGCCTGGGTTTCTTGTGCATAAAAAGTCTAGCATGTTCACTATATTCTGAAGTAATAGTGGTTTCATTCTGTTAGTAGCCTGGTCTGATTTGCTCTGCTGTTTTATACCCAACCGCTTAGCTAGGGGACTATTTATGACTCAGTAAAGTTTGCTAAGCCCTTGACTTTCTGGATTCAGTCTGCGTTATTCAGCCACTTCTGTTCACAGAACCATAGCTTAGTGGTAGAGTATATGCCTTGAATGCAAAAGGTCTCAGGCATCACCATGTAGGGCTGGGAAAGATTCCTGTCTGAAATCCTGGAGAGACACTGCTGGTCAGTGAAGACAATACAGAGTTAGATGGCCCAATGGTCTGCCTTGGTATAAAGCAACTTCCTATGTTCCTAATTAACCAGAGTTAACAACACAGTGCCTATATGAGGAACAATGAAAACAACTTAACAGTACACTGAAGTGTGGGATGAATGTGATTACTACTGGTAATCTCCTAAACCCATTCCCACCCAGTTGATCCTCTCTACCCTCCATCCTCTGCCCCCCCAAACCCAGTACGGTCAACTGACCAAATTCCCACTACCACCACAGAACTGTCATTCCAGGCTCCCTCCAACTCTCCCCTCCCACTTACCTCAACATTCCATACTCCATGTTATCTCTCCCCTTCTTGCCAAACACAAATTCCACACTCGTTAATTACATCAGTACAAGCCAGTTACATATATAGCTAGAGGGAAGATGGAGAAGATATTGATGAAAGGGGGGAGGGCCTTCCTAGTGCTAGTGGCCTGATTGTGCAACTCCCTCCTGCCTTGTACCTGTCAAGGTTTGAGCCCTCCCGCCAGGCATGTAGTCATACAAAGAAGTCCATATCCAAGTGAGTAGGCTTTATTATGCTAAGCAATCAGTCCATCAGCAATTCTCATTACAGACTTTGATTACACTGACACAACTCTAATAGCTTATCTAAAGACCTATTTTGGCATGTATGATGGATGCTGCCAGTCTGGCAGTAATCTACAACAGAGACCCTGGAAGACTTTCCCAGACCCGCCCTCAGGAAGGGTCTTCCACTAGAGACCTCGGGTGATGGGCTAATAAGGTGGAATGCCTTACTTCTTTTCGCCTCTCCTCCCCCTTTACTTTGCGTCCCATACATGCATGTGCCATGCTCAACTCCTCCCCCTCCGAGAGTTGCTGAGTTCCCACAGCAAGAGAAGTTATAGTTGAGTTTTGAACCAACTGATGAGATTGCCCTTGGGAAGATTCTTCCCTGTCTCCTTTAGCTCCCTCAGGCTCGGGTAACTCCCCCTCTGACAAAGAATCCACTTCCATGGTCTTTGCAGTGAGTTTGGGCCTTATCTTGACAGTACCCAATTTATTATCCTTCATCTGCAGCCTGGCTTGCCCAAACTTTTGTTTGATGGTCTGTATAGTTGGTCTTAGTTATGATAATTTGTTATGACTTCCAACCTCATCTTCTTTTTGATTTGTTTTTATCAGTGCTTGAGATCTGGGTTATATGTGCTACTATTTAATTTGCACCATTAGGGTATTGTTGTTTTTAATGATGTTTATCCTTTGGTGAGTTGCCTTGAATAACAATGTATGCTAGAAAGGCAGCATAAACATAATTTAATTAATGAATAATAAAGAAAGAAAGAAAGAAAGAAAGAAAGAAAGAAAGAAAGAAAGAAAGAAAGTCAAGGAGTGCCAATGCAGTTAACAGGACAGCGTGTGGGATGTGCAATTGAAGAACTAAAATCCCTGTGACAGACATACTTTTCTGTTCTCCCAGGCCTTCTAACATCATTCTCATGTTCTCCAACCTCAATCATCCCTCTTCTCAAACTCAGAGGAAGTCTTGGACAGGAAGGAGCTGCTGCTCAAGCAGTCATTGTTCTCCCTCTCTGGGACCTTCAAGACCAAAGGACATTATGCTGCTGGACTCTTTGGATGCAGAAGAGCTATCCTGGTGCATCCCCTACCACACTTATGCCATAGGAGTCAACAGCTGAATAAGCCAACTGCCCTTTAAGCGCTCAAATGGTTTCTCAGAAAGGGGGCAGTGCTAAGAGCAGGACCACACTGGCCAGCCTTCATAAAGCCTCAGGAGGCTTCTGCACCTACCCAAGGTCCTGATAAACCCTGCCTAGCCTGTCATGACCCTGCCCTGCTTGACCTGATGTGACTAAGACCAACCAGTAAATGCATCTTCTGCAGTCTGCTTCCCCCACATCTTGAGCAGGGACAGGACAGGACAATCACCATAATACTTTCAACATATTTCAGTAAGGCTTCCCCAACAGGGCACCCTCCAGATGTGCTGGACTACAACTTCCAACATGCCCTGTTTGTATGGTGGTTGGAATGCATCCTGTTATGTTACTTTAGCTCTTGAAATCTGGTTACTTTCTTTGTTTTTGGCTTTTGTATTTTTTCTTTTTAATTAGTATTGTAATTGTATTTTATGGATTTAGTGACTAACAAATATAATTAATAACATTACTGAGTCATTCTGGTCACCACCCTTCACTGAATGATCTGAAAAACTGAATAGCAAAATATAGATTGTAAAGTACCTTTTTTTTTTTTTAAGTTCTTGGGGTTGTGGTGGACAGCTCGATGAAAATGTCAACCCAGTGTGTGGCCACTGTAAAAAAAGTCAAACTCCATGTTAGGCATAATTAGAAAAGGGATTGAGAATAAAACTGCCAATGTCATACTGCCCCTATACAAATCTGTGGTGAGACCACACTTGGAATACTGTGTACAGTCTGGTCACCACACCTACAAAAAGATATTGTAGAGCTGGAAAAAGTGCAGAAAAGGGCAACTAAAATGATCAGGGGGCTGGAGCATCTCCCCTATGAGAGAAGATTACAACAGGTGGGATTGTTCAGCTTGGAAAAAAGGAGGGTAAGGGGAGACATGATAGAGGTCTACAAAATTATGCATGGTGTAGAGAATGTGGATAGGGAGACATTTTTCCCCCTCTCTCAAAATACTAGAACCTGGGGTCATCCTATGAAGCTGATTGGCGGGAGATTCTAGGCAGATAAAAGGACGTGGTTCTTCACACAGCGCATAGTTAAACTATGGAATTCGGTACCACAGGCTGTAGTGATGGCCACCAATTTGGAGGGTTTTAAAAGGGGATTAGACAAATTCCCAGAAGAAAAGGCTATCAATGGCTACTAGTCTTGATGGCTATGTGCTACCTCCAGTACCAGAGGCAGTGAGCCTATGTACAGTTGCTGGGGAACATGAGTGGAAGGGTGCTATTATGCTCATGTCCTCCTTGTGGGTTCCTGGTCAACAGCTGGTTGGCCAATGTGTGAATGGAATGCTGGACTAAATGGACCCTTGGTCTGATCCAGCATTCATTCATTTCATTCATATCGCGCCTTTTTTTCCTCCTTAAGGAACCCAATGCGGTGTACATAATCCTCCTCCTCCTCCATTTTATCCTCACAACAGCAACCCTGTGAGGTGGGTTGGGCTGAGAGTCTGTGATTGGCCCAAAGTCACCCAGTGAGCTTCCATGGCTGAATGGGGACTAAAAGTCAGATTTCCTGACTCCCAGTCCAGCACTCTAGCTACTACACCAACATGGCTCTTCTTATGTTCTTAACAGTTCTGTATAAGAGAGTGCTAGTAGGTAAGGGTTGATTTAAGTATATTTATTTTCTTCAGTGACTTGCTTCCCAAGTTCACTTCAGTTTTCTTGTTACTTTCTGTAGTGTAAACTCAAACCACAGGCATCAATGATTTTGAAAGCCGCAAATTTTGTCTTCCTGGATTAGTTCTACAGTCACATACGCCTAGCAATAACATTGCCCCCCTATCAGAAACAGCTGTTTTTCATGACTTATTTCTGTCTCCTGTGTCAGCACTCCAAAAGATTCAGATGCCATGCCAGACATTTTCCCAGCTTCTAATTTTCACAGAAGGAACAAAGGAATGTTTCATGAGATAGGATTTATTGGAAAATATTCTGACATGTATAGACAGTAAGCAGTTATGTGAGTAAAATATATAATCAGGAAGTCATTGCAGAGGCAGGGGAAATGTGCTAAAGATTCCAAGTGATCTGCTGGGGTAAGTCTTTCTAACCTTTTTTCAAATGTTTTATCCTTTTTTGCAGCAAGACCAAATAAAAACAACACTGCTCCAGTTAAAATTAAAATAGAAAGAATAAAAATAATTTAAAAGTAAAATATTGGTATTTTAATTGTTGCAACTTCAAAACAAAGACATATGACGCTGACCAAATAAAGAGCCAGCTTGATCTTTTACAAGCTGAGATTTGACAACGGAACAGGGAACAGTTTGAAGATTGTGGTTCACACAAGAAGGCTTATAGAAGCGTAACAGATGGTCTCACCCCAGGCCCTCCACCTGTCCTAACATATCTGTCAGTTTTCAAAGCCCCCAAAGTGGAATATTTTGAGCGTTTCAATATATAAATAGTTTTAGTGTAAGAATCAGTCAGTTGTTCTTCAGTTGTTGCATGGGTCTTTTATGGGGGGGGGTGTCTTACAACAGTCTGTTTCTGCCTTGACAATTATAGAATCTACATCCTTTCAGAATGAGTAAGCAGCTTGGACCAGCATCAGTCAAAATTAGGGGGGAAACATTTGCAGAGAAATATTTCGTGATGTTTGGCATTCTAATTGTTCCTGTTCTCAACTAGCTTGGATATCATAGAGAACTTTCTGTTTGTTTCATTATTTTTCCCTTGCCCTTTCTTGCTGTGTGAGCAGATCTATTTTTCTGATCTGGTCCAGTCCAATTTCTCTTCTCTGTGTCATCTCTTTTCTGCTTAATACTCTTCTTCACCCTTTTTTGCAATCTCCTTTGCTTAATCCAGAGTCCAATTTCTCTGTAATAAAATTACTTCTGTGACTTTTTTCTTGATACTTTATCTGCTCAGTCTCTGTTTTTTTCTTTTCTTTCTCCACCTCTTTCTTATATTCATAGTTTTTGTTCCTTTTTTCTGTCTTCCCTCTGTTTTTTCATCCTCTAAATCTTCAACCTGTTCTCTCAATCCTACTCTTTCTTCCATTTTGAAAAAGATTGCTCCTTCTATTCTTCCACACATCTTTAATCTGTAGGGACAGCCTAAGACATTTCGCTGCATGAGGCGAATGATAAAATGACACCCCCCATTCCATGTGCAGAAGCCAACCAGAGAGACAGTTGAATCTTGCTTCAACACTGTCAGTGGGACAGCTCTGTTCTCCAACACCTCACTGCTGCCCCACCACATCTACCACCTGAGGTGGCTGCCTCACTCTGCCTAATTTTAGGGCTGGCTCTATCCACACACACACACACACACACACACACACTTTCTTTTGTAGTTTCAAATATGTTCCTATTCTGAAAAGGCTTCAGATCATTCTTTTTCATTATTGTCCTCTCTCACCCCCATTCCTTATTCACTTCATTCTGTAGAAACATGTTTTACTTGCAGTGGAGTCTGGTGGCTCCTATTTCAGAAGGGCAGTAAATCCGCTCTGGGTTTCAGTCAGAACCAGCCAGAACTCTAAAAGAGCTGCCCAAGGTGCTGAGCCCCTTTTGGGGTAGGTTGAGCACACTGGATAGCTCCTTTAAAGTTCTGACTGAAACCCAGAGAGGATTTATTGCCCCACTGAAATAGAGCTACCAGCCTCCACTGCTTACTTGTTATCACTAACAATCTTCTATTAGCCAAACAAACATCATGGTAATTCTTTGTTTTTCTATTTGATCTGTCTTCAACATTTGGTACTCTTGATCATTCTATTCTCTCTTCTTTGTAAGGTTGAGGTACTCGTGAAATCAAGCAGAAACATGCCCACTCTTATTTCTCTGGTCATCTTTTTACTACTTCTGTTAAAGCACATCCATTGATCGGACTCAGGCCAGGGTGGAGAGAAGCCCAATACTATCCTTGTTCATTATTAGAGATGAGTGTTCTGCAACAGGAAGAGGGGCCATAGCTCAGTGTGATAGAGCATCTGCTTTGCAAGCAAAAAGTCCCAGGTTTGATCCCTGGCTTCTCCAGGTAGGGTGAAGAAAGAATCCTGTCTGAGACCCTGGAGACCAGTCAGTGTTGACAATACTGGGCTAGATGGGCCAATGGTCTGACTCATTAGAAGGCAGCTTCCTAACACACATATGTGCGTACCACCTCAGAGGTCCATCCATAAAACTAGCAACACCACCAAAAGGTGTAAATAGCCAGTCCATACTAAGAATCCAGCCTGTTCATAATTTTGGTAGATATAATGGACCCCAACTCTGATATACCAAAATTGTAATATGTTCATAATTAAATCTGATACTTTTTACAAGATTTCTCTTTTTTTTACATCTGTGTGGTCTGCATAGCTGGCATGACTCAGTTGAGTCCTCCTCTAAACAGGTTGTTGTTGTTGCTGCTGCTGCTGCCTGTTCCCTGACAGCGGCTGCCACTGCTTGCCGCCATTGCTTGCCGCCATGTTGATCTGGTCAGTTTATAAACAAAACATGTGACAATGGCCAACCAGAGAACAACATATCATGATGTATGATGTCATGTCACACAGGAGTAAAGAAGGAGTGACACACTAAACCAGTCATGTTCCCAAGGTGCACTTCTGAAATGCTCATGTGCTAAAATTTGGCCATAATTCCAAAGCTTGGAATATGAGAGTTTTCTTCCAAGTCTTCATTCACCTGGGCTCATGAATTGTGCCTGATTCTGAATTGCAATGGGGCAGTTCACCTGTCACTGCATAAGACCTGTATGATAATTTATTTCACAGTAATAAAGAAGTCAACATTAGAATGTGTCTTTTTCTATACATCATTTTGTTTTACTTGAATATTGCCTCTAATGAGAAGGCCTTATTGCAGGCACCACAGGATGAAATTTCCCAAATTAGCTGGACCTGGACCAAGGCCTCCCCAAAAGATCTCAGGGCGTTTGGGAATTTCAGGATATGAGAGAAGACCATTCGGAAAGAAGCTGGGATGTATCTTTGCTTAAAGTTGTTTGTCTTAGGGAGCAATCCTATGCATGTTTACACAGAAAAAGTCCTACAATTCCCATACAAAAACTGAATTCTGGAAGTTGGAGAACTTTTTTTCTGTCTAAACATGCATAGGATTTCACCTTGATTCAGTGGAGGCTGTTGGCTCCGATTTGGGTGGGGCTGTGAATCCATTCTGGGTTTCAGTGGATACACAGCCCCACCAAAATTGGAGCCACCAGCCTCCATTGCTTTTATTTATTTTAAAGCACTTCTACCTGGCTCATCAGCCAAAAAGGCTACCAGAGCAGCTTACAAATCAATAAAGAAACAAGACAGCCCTGCCCTCATTCTACAATCAAAAGACCCAACATAAAAGAAGAGCGCGAAGAGGAGGGAAGAACGGAAGGGCAGGGGCAAACTCATGTAACCATTCTTCTCATAAATAGCAGCTGGGATGAAACAGCTCAGGTAGCCTGATGGGATGGCTGCTGTTAGGTGACAGTTGTGGAAGAGCCAAACCAAGCTGGTATCTCAGCAGAGCTAATGGAATAGTCCTGCTTCCCTTCTCTCTGCTGCGGCCCGATGGAATGGCTGCCACTAGGTGATGGCTTGGGAAGATACATCGCCATCTCCAAGCAAAGAAAGGTATGGAAAGTCATGTGTGTGATTTTCTTCAGTGCAAAATGACTGGGACAAAAAAATAATATAGAGTAGGGGAAAGGATTTTCTCTGTGAAGCCTGGTCTATGTTCTGTAGCAACAGCACTGATGCACTGTACAGTGACAAATGGCAACTGTTAATTTTAGATACCAAAGTACATATTAGGTAAGATACTAAACGTACCTCTAAGAAGCCTGCAGAGTATTAATTTGCTGCTGAAGTTATGCTGACATCTATAAAATGTCTCCAACCACCAGTGCCGGCTCCAGGTTTTCGAGGGCTCTTGGGCAAGACACCCTCAAAGGGCCCCCTCCCTCAGTGAGTCTGTCTACCTTCTCACCACCATTGTCACTGCCATTGTCTCACTGCCAGCTGCCATTGCTCTTCATCCTCTTTCTCATCATTGCTACCACTTGCTTGCTTGGCAGGCAGAGAGCCAGTGAGCACATGGACAGTGGCATTTACTGCTCCTCCTTCTCACCACCACCGTTGGCTGGGCCAGAGTGAGAGGCAGGTGAACAAGCAGGTTGCAGTGGTGAAGAGGCAGAGCAGGTCCAGAGGCCCCCTGTCGGAATGTGCCCAACCATGCCTACCCTTGATGCTGGCCCTGCCGACCACAGATTTATGGCCTATGATTTAGCTAAGCCCTTTGTTGCTGAGAGAAGCTCAGCTATTTTGGTTTTGTACATATGTAGTCTATATTTGGTCTTTTTATTGGCATGACCCTACCACAGGGCCCTCCAGATGCATCGGACCACAACTGTTACCACTTGCCATTGGCTGTGCTGGCTTGTTTTGATGGGAGTTGTAGTTCAAAACATCTCAAGGGCACCATGTTGCCTACCCTTGGCCTAGCACCTTGTCTAATATGCATTGTTCTGCATGAGCAAGGGTTTCACGGCAGGTAGCAACAACAACATTGTGACATTAGTATGCTAGGCCAGGGCTGGGCAGGCTTTGGGCTTATGGGATCTTTTTACTAGAACCCCAAATTCCACCAACAAGAGCCATGTGCCAAAAAACAGCTCAGTAGGGTGAGCATATACTAAGAATTGAGGACCAGGTTCCTCTGAGCACATGCTCAGCCCAGGACAAAAATCCACTCCTGGTTTTCTTTTACACTTTCTTTGTTTCAGCAGCCTAATTTGGGTGGGGAGGTGGAGCCTTTTAGTGGTTTCTGTTAAAATCAAAGTTCATTATCTGGCTGTCCTCTATTTTAATTGAATTAAAAGGAGTTGCCCTTCCACAGTATGCAAAGCAAAGTCACCAGGCTAGTCAAACAGCCCTCAAGGGCCAATCTATAGCCTTGTCAGGAAACATGGTCCAATCCTGAAGCATCTTCATCTCAAGATAGATGAGCAAGTTAAAGCACTACCTAGGCACTCCTCGTGGTTCCCTTTGTTTTTTATTTATTACAACTATTTATATCCCACCTTTCAGGGTAAAATCCTATCAAGGTGGCTTACAAGTAAAACAACAATATGTTAATAAAAACCATTATAAAAACAATATTAAAAATAACTCATAAGGATCCATCCCACAGGGCGGTTGATAGTAGAAAGCTCTGTGAGGGAAGGAAGGGACAGTCCAGCTGGAGCAGGAGCCTGTGGTGATCTTTGTCTGCCTCTCTTCTGGGCTCCTTCCCACAGGGCAGTTGCTGATAATGGTTCTAGGTACCTCAAACAAGCCATCTCTAAGAAGCATGGCTTTTGTAATGCTTAGGGCAGCACCTTCTAGCAGATAACAAATCCTGCATTCAGCAATAGCTTATTGGCTTTTGATTTTCTCATTTGGTTAAAAGGGCAAAAGAAATTTGTAAACTGCAAATACAACTTCTAAACATTATTCTTATTTATGTTTCTGAGAACAAAGTGTAAGCAGTATAAGTCCGCACAAAATGCGCAACCTGACTAGATTACATTAATATGGGTTTAAAATGAAAAGGAACCCATGCAGCTAACCACTTTTCATTAATATCCATCATGCTTGCACAGGAGTCAGTAGATTGTAGCCTAATACCGCCTTAATTTCTCTTGACTTTAAAGGAACGCTTATTACTTTGGCACCCTGAAAGAAGACATGAGATGCTAATATAGTACTGTGTGGAGTGGCGCAAACATCTTATACAGGCACACGCTGTCTCTCTCATAATTAGTCAGCTTTTAAGAGGTTACTGCCTTGTTCCCACCGTTTACAAGTCTCATGTTGTCCTATTTCAGAAAATGGCGTTGAGGCAAACCCCCTCCTGCTTGAATTTATCTGTAGAGAGGCATCCCATTACATGCAAATCAGTAGGCTGTTAGCAACACAGGCTAACTGAGGGATTAAACAGGGCAGGAGGAACATTCTGTTATTGGCAGTGACCCTCAACCCTTGCAAGAAAAGAGGGGACAGACAAACCAAGCCCTTGCTCCTTCCAAAAGGCCACAAATGTCTGGTCCATTCCAGTCAGCTGAGGCTAGTGTGTAGTGCTCTCCAAGAACCTGGTGAAAAGGGAAGAACACAGGGTGGGGGAAGAAGCAGCTGGAAAGCTGCTTACTCCCCAACAAAGCTCCTATCTGATGGGAATATTTAGTAATGATACCTCCTGTTAGAAAGGCAATTAGCAGAGAAAAAACAAAACGGCAGAACAAAATGAGCATTTACTTGTCCCCCATGCACACAGACCATCTTAGCACAATAAAAGGAGACCACACCCTTCTTTAGTGTTAGAAAAGAAAAACAGTTTTACTCACAAATATTCTTGCATATACAATGCAGGTATAGCGTAAGGTTTCAAAAGAGTTTGTTCAGTCCATTTTGTATTTCATTACACCGGCAGGAGCGAGAGAGAAAACACGTGCTCCCAGCAATGTCGGTGGTCAGAAAAAATGGGAGGGGAGGAGGGGAGGGGGGAACAAAAAGAAGAAATCACAGGAAATCACATTGTAGGCTTAGAGATCCTAAGGCTAACTGTGATCAAAATTCTCATGAATTAACTAACTGCAACACTGCCTCCTTCCAGTAACTTGCAGACGAGGTTGCAATATTCACAACACTGTGCACTGGTGGGATGGCTGTAGTGAATACATTTTACCTCAAACTAATCATCAGCATTTTGCCATCAGTGTCTCTAGGCAGCACATTTTTCAGTCCCTTCCAACACTGGAAGACTTACCTTGAAATCCTAGCCATGTTTACTCTGTTCTAGTGAGTTCATTGGGGATTACTGACAGGTAAGTGGGCATAGGATTGCAGCTTTAAAGGTATAATAGCAAAAAAAAGGCTGGTTAATAGATGGCAACACTATCAAGGAGCAGTGTCTTCATTTTTGAGGAAGAGCAGTTTGCTTTTTAAAAACAAACAAACCGTATTGAATAAACATGTTTAAAAATACACAATGCAAAACCAGTTACATAATTGTGAATCCTTGAAAACACCACATTTTAAACAAATTCTGGATAATATTCTAGGTTCTATTAGCTCTGTTTTGACTAGCTCAGCTGTCAACATTTGTTCATTTAGCAGACCAGAAGTCTATGCAACCCGCAGATTCCAAATGTCATCTTGCAGTGCTTAAACAAATCACTTGGCTTTTCTTTAGCATTTATGTTTCAGATCCAGAGCCCTGAAGAGCAAAACATTTACATGTAGCATTTTTCCACTCTCTTCTTCAATAACAAATGGCCCAGTAAAGCAAATGGAATAGTAATGGCCTGTTCACAGAAGTGCCAAGCTTGTTCAGAGAAGAAGAGCAGCTCAGGGGGGCGGAGGGAAGGGGGCAAGCAATCTCATGTGGAACTTTGGGCTCCTTTTGTTGTTCAGTCGTTCAGTCGTGTCCGACTCTTCGTGACCCCATGGACCATAGCACGCCAGGCCTTCCTGTCCTGCGCTCTCTCCCGGAGCGTGCTCAAGTTCATATTCATTGCATCCGTGATGCTATCTAGCCATCTCATCCTCTGCCGTCCCCTTCTCCTTTTGCCTTCAGTCTTTCCCAGCATCAGGGTCTTTTCCAGGGAGTTTTCTCTTCGCATTAGGTGGCCAAAATATTGGAGCTTCAGCTTCAGTATCTGTCCTTCCAATGAGCACTCAGGGTTGATTTCCTTTAGGATGGACTGATTTGACCTCCTTGCAGTCCAGGGGACTCGTAAGAGTCTTCTCCAGCACCACAGTTCGAAAGCATCAATTCTTCGGCGCTCAGCCTTCCTTATAGTCCAGCTCTCACAGCCATACATTACTACTGGGAAAACCATAGCTTTGATTACACGGACCTTTGTCGGCAAGGTGATGTCTCTGCTTCTTACTATGCTGTCTAGGTTGGCCATAGCTTTCCTCCCAAGGAGCAAGCGTCTTTTAATTTCATGGCTACAGTCACTGTCTGCAGTGATCTTGGAGCCCAAGAAAGTAAAATCTGTCACTGCTTCCATTTCTTCCCCTTCTATATGCCAGGAAGTGATGGGGCCAGATGCCATGATCTTAGTTTTTTTAATGTTGAGTTTCAAACCAGCTTTTGCACTCTCCTCTTTCACCCTCAACAAGAGGCTCTTTAGATCCTCTTCGCTTTCTGCCATTAGGGTGGTATCGTCTGCATATCAGAGGTTGTTGATAATTCTCCCAGCAATCTTAATTCCGACCTCTGATTCATCCAACCCGGCATTTCTCATGATGTACTCTGCATATAAGTTAAATAAGCAGGGTGACAATATGCAGCCTTGTCGTACTCCTTTCCCAATTTTGAACCAATCGGTTGTTCCATGTCTGGTTCTTACTGTTGCTTCTTGACCCTCGTACAGGTTTCTCAGGAGACAGGTAAGGTGGTCTGGTACTCCCATCACTTTAAGAATTTGCCACAGTTTGTTCTGATCCACACAATCAAAGGCTTTAGCGTAGTCAATGAAGCAGAAATAGACGTTTTTCTGGAATTCTCTTGCTTTCTCCATGATGCAGCGAATGTTGGCGATTTGATCTCTAGTTCCTCTGCCTCTTCGAAACCCAGCTTGTACTTCCGGTAGTTCTCGGTTCGCATACTGCTGAAGCCTAGCTTGTAGGATTTTGAGCATCACCTTGCTGGCATGTGAAATGAGCGCAATTGTGCGGTAGTTTGAACACTCTTTGGCGTTGCCCTTCTTTGGAAATGGAATGTAAACTGACCTTTTCCAGTCTTGTGGCCACTGTTGAGTGTTCCAGATTTGTTGGCATATTGAATGCAGCACTTTAACAGCATCATCTTTTAGGATTTTAAATAGCTCGGCTGGAATACTGTCATCTCCGCTAGCTTTGTTGTTACTAATGCTTCCTAAGGCCCACTTGACTTCACTCTCGAGGATGTCCGGCTCAAGTTCAGTGACCGCACTATCATGGCTATCAGGGACATTCAGATCTTTCCTGTACAGTTCTTCTGTGTATTCTTGCCACCTCTTCTTAATCTCATCTGCTTCTGTTAGGTCCCTGCCTTCTTTGTCCTTTATCATGCCCGTCTTTGCACAAAACGTTCCCTTGAGATCTCCAATTTTCTTGAAGAGATCTCTAGTCTTTCCCATTCTGTTGTTTTCCTCGATTTCTTTGCATTGTTCATTTAAGAAGGCCTTCTTGTCTCCTTGCTATTCTCTGGAACTCTGCATTCAGTTGGGTATATCTTCCCCTTTCTCCCTTGCTTTTCGCTTCCCTTCTTTCGTGAGCTACTTGTAAAGCCTCATCAGACAGCCACTTTGCTTTCTTGCATTTCTTTTTCTTTGGGATGGATTTCGTTGCTGCCTCCTGAACAATGTTACGGACCTCCGTCCATAGTTCCTCAGGCACTCTGTCTATCAGGTCTAATCCCTGAAATCTATTCCTCACCTCCACTGTATATTCATCAGGGATATGATTTAGGTCATACCTGAACTGTTTAGTGGTTTTCCCGACGTTCTTCAATTTAAGCCGAAATTTTGCAAGAAGCAGCTCATGATCTGAGCCACAGTCAGCTCCAGGTCTTGTTTTTACTGACTGTATGGAGCTTCTCCATCTTTGGCTGCAAAGGACATAATCAATCTGATTTCGATATTGACCATCTGGTGACGTCCATGTGTAGAGTCGCCTCTTGTGCTGTTGGAAAAGAGTGTTTGCTATGATCAGCATGTTCTCTTGGCAAAAGCTTTTGTCCTACTTCATTTTGTACACCAAGGCCATGCCTGCCTGTTATCCCGGTGATTTCTTGACTTCCTACTTTAGCATTCCAATCCCCTATGATGAAGAGGACATCTTTTTTTGGTGTTAGTTCTAGAAGGAGTTGTAGGTCTTCATAGAACCGATCAACCTCAGCTTCTTCGGCCTCAGTGGTTGGGGCATAGACTTGAATTACTGTGATGTTGAATGGTTTGCCTTGGATTCGTACTGAGATCATTCTATCATTTTTAAGATTGTACCCCAGTACTGCTTTTCCCACCCTTTTGTTGACTATGAGTGCTACTCCATTTCTTCTAAGGGATTCTTGCCCACAATAGTAGATATGATGGTCACCTGAATTAAATTCGCCCATGCCTGTCCATTTTAGTTCGCTGATTCCCAAGATGTCGATGTTCAATCTTGCCATCTCATGTTTGACCACCTCCAGCTTACCTTGATTCATTGATCTGACATTCCAGGTTCCTAAACAATATTGTTCTTTACAGCATCGGATTTTCTTTTCACCATCAGACACATCCACAGCTGAGTGTCCTTTCGGGTTTGGCCCAGCTGCTTCACTCTTTCTGGCGCTACTTGGAAATACCCTCTGCTCTTCCCCAGTAGCATATTGGACACCTTCCGACCTGAGGGGCTCATCTTCCGGCGTCATATCTTTTAGCCTTGTGATACGTTCCATGGGGTTTTCTTGGCAAGAATACTGGAGTGGGTTGCCATTTCCTTCTCCAGTGGACCACATTTTGTCAGAACTCTCTGCCATGACCTGTCCGTCTTCGGTGGCCCTGCACGGCATAGCTTATGGCTTCACTGAGTTACGCAAGCCCCTTTGCCACAACAAGGCAGTGATCCATGAAGGGGTTGGGCTCCTTTACAGGAGCTTTTTATCCAGCAAATTATCAGGCCTTCTGTTTCTGGATTATTTGCAGGATTAAGATCGGCTCCCTTACATGGGCTGACACAGGTTGCTTTTTCAGGGCTGTCTTTGTCAGCAAGTACTCACAGCCTCTTCACTACCTCCTCAGAATTTGCTTCCTCACTCTGAGTAGTCTAGGAATTGGAGGGAAGAGGGAAGAAAATGCTGAGAGGGGGGATGCTTTGTCAGATTTTGCTATGCTTTTTCATTTTCTCCTCATCCTGCTAACTCAACTGAGGTAGCAGAGAAAGTACCCCAATTTACCCAGACAGAGAGGACCACCCAGAATATGGAATATCAAGTCCATATTACATGTTTATCTTGCCATTCTTCCAAATAGCTCAGAGCAGCATACATGTCTCTTTCCACTATAGAACAACCCTGCAAGTTAGCTTAGGCAGAGGAGAGAGAAGAGGGTGGGGGAGAGATTAGCCCAAAGTATCTTCCCTTCTTCCATGATGAAGTAGCTTCTCATGTGGAGCCACCCTATATTTACCTCATGATGCTGTGGCTATAGTGGAACTGCACAATTTCACATGGCCATTAAAGAGAATTTACATTTAGATACTGCATTTTCTCCAGTCTTTTTAAAAGGGGGATAAGGGTAAAAAACCGCAGGAGATACCTTGGAGGTTGACGCTGCTGTGTAAAGGACCCACAAACTTCCATGAGTGACCAATCACAAGCATGCAATAAAAGACCCATATGAAGGAGTCCTTTGGCTGTTATTCCTTGAATGGAATAATTCAAGGTGGCACTGCCATATTATTCCTGGAATGAATACACTTCATTTGGACTCAGCAATTGGAAATGCAAAGAGAAAGCAAGCTGGCACACAAAAGGTGGATTCAAAGAAATGGAAGGAGTGACTGAAGTTGTAAATAGGGTGACCTTCCTACATGGCAACAATGGGCCAGATCACTCATTACATTTGCCAAGGGAATGTCACCCAAAATTACCTCTCTATCCCATTCCCCGTTGTAAAACTTGGAAGCACTCATCACATGGATTGAAGCCATCATGTTGTGAGTCTTCTTTACAATCTCTGTTCTGGGTAATTACAGAAATAGGCAGGTTGATGGGAAATGTTTGCCATTAACAGATCATGATCCTGACACATCATGTATTGAGTACTTCCCCAAAATAGAGAGAATGAAAGGGGATCAATCACCTTGAGATGAAGCAGGGTTCTTCTCCCACCTTAAGATGGCTGCCAGTTTAAACAAGGCCTTATCTTCGTTTAGCTGCAAACTTAGGTAGCAATGAAGTTGGACAATGTCTGCACATTTCTGGTGGTGTGATGAATGTGAAAGCACTTCTAGCACACTGAGGACAAAGAGAGGCCCTGGACAAACTAGATAAAGGAACGTTCACCAAATGTGACCCAATTTGTGCAAGTGCAATCTTCTTCATGGCGTGGAGTGAAAGAGCACTCCCTTTGCATTCAACAGAACTAGTAAGGCAAGTACCCCACCTCTATGTGAAGGCCGATAAGATCAGATACCACGTTCGCACTGTTGTTCCACCTCAGAAAAGTGGAGCGTGGTTGAGCCAGTCTGGCTTAGATACTGTCGGGAATGGCTCCTCAACCTAGCCCTGCTTTGGAATGCAAGGCTACTTGAGCTGAGAACTTATCAAATGCAATTTGAGTTTCTCTGATTTCTTTGGTCTCAGCCTTGACAGGAAAGGGCTGCTGGTGATCAGCTCCTGCTTAAAGCTCATTCTTTGCTGTGCCTAGAACATGCTGTGTCCTGTCTCTTCCTAAATCCTGCCTGTTCTGTTTATCTGTACCCTGCTACCTCTCTGCCCTTCGCTTATGCTGTGCTGCCCACATCCTTGCTTGTCCTCTCACATGTAACTCCATGTGAGGAACCCACTTCACAACTCCAGTTACATGCTCCTCCGCCCACGTGCTCCTTCACCATGTCAGCATATGACCGAGGCCTATGAGAGCAGCTTCTGACACAGCAGCTTGTACTGTCCAAGGCCAAAATACACATACACTGCGTCATTTATGCAAGTATGTATGTATGTATTTCATTTCTCTACCGCCCAATAACCATAGCTCTCTGGGCGGTTCACAAAAATTAAAACCACAGAGTGCAGCATAAAACAATATAAAATATGAAAGCTTAAAACCACAACATAACAGTTCAACCAGAATAAAACCTAGCAGCAGTGCAGAGATTTAAAATACAGATTTAAAACACTAAAGCTAAAAGGCTAGGAAGCTAAAATCCTAAAATACTGGGAGAATAAAAAGGCCTTCACCTGGTGCCGGAAGGAGTACAACGTAGGTGCCAGGTGAACCTCTCTAGGGAGCTCATTCCACAGCTGGGGTGCCACAGCAGAAAAGTCCCTCTTCCTGGTAGCCACCCACCTCACTTCCTTTGGCAGAGGCTCCTGGAGAAGGACCCCTGAGGATGATCTTAGGGCCCAGGCAGGCGCATACAGGAGGCATTTATCATTTGCCCCTTTAAAATATAATCAAGTGGCAAATGGGAAATGCCACTAGAATGCCTTCATTTCAGAATGCCTTTCCACCTAAAGGGGCAACTGGCAAATAATACAGACATGTGCCCTTCACTATTGACATGGTGTGTGTACATAGTTTGTACTTGCTAACCTTACCTGAATAGTACAAATTGTTCTGTAATCATCCACCTTCAAGCCCTAAGTAGACATGAAGGTGGCAGATCTGTGTGTGGTGTGTAGCTGTAAAGTGGGGATGGGATGATTTTAAGAAGAGGCACAGCAGATGGGAGAAGGGTGAGGAATCCTTTGACCCCTCCCACAGTATCTTCCCCACAACTTCTTCTCATGGCTGACACTCTATTACTAGAAGTAAACCTAGAGTGGAGAGAGACAGCAAGAAGGAAGTGATTTCTGCAGCAAAAGTGGTGGGCATAGAAGGGTCCCACCACTCTTTAGCAATTAATTATAAGTATTTTTATACCACCTTTTTGTCATATTCCCATGTGTGGTTTGCAAGAAAGAACAAAACAATTACAGTGTAAATAAATAAATAAACAACAACAACAAAAGCTACAGGCCACAAAATTATAAGAGTAGTATGAAACACTCAGCAAGATTTTTAAAAACTGTATCTAGAAAGCTTGGGAAAATAAAAAGATATTTGCCTGGCACAGAAAGGACAATAAAGTAGGTGCCAGGCAAACCTCTCTGGGGAGAGCATTCCACAACTGGGGTGCCACAACTGTGAAGGCTGCCCACTGGTAGACACCCACCTCACCCCACCCTCTACTTTAAAGCTATGTAGCAGATCTGTGCTGAAACACGAGTCATGTCGCCACCACCTCTTGTTAGAGCCTCAGAGATAAAATATATGTGTTACATATATTGTAATTATGATACATGAAGAGCCAACTGATCTTGCTGAACAAACATTTTTGGGATGGCTTTTGTTGTTATTGCTGCCTGTACTGCACTTCTAAGGAACAATGGTTGCTAGGGAAACAGAGACAAACACCATTTAAGAGCTGCTTGTTCAGCAAAACATACATGTACAGTTTTTGCTAGGAGTACACTTAATCCCCTAAAGATGAAAGATAAGGAAGAGGGAAGCTTCTGTGTGGCATAAAAGACTATCATCATGACTACATTTTCATCATAAGACTTACTTCTGAGCAGTACATGTGTGAAGGTATAATCCTTTGACAGAGTTAAGCTAGATCTTCGCAGCTGGTCATATGACAAGATGATTTAGCTAAGGATTTGGTTACAGTTTCATGGAAACTATATGTTACATGCAAATACATGACACAGTAGCCCAACTGTTTCTTGAAATCACAGATGGGCAACCCATGCCCATGAGGCACATGTGACCTTTGGCTGCTCTCTCTGTAGCCTGGGGAGTCTCGCCCACTTTCTACCACTGCCCAGCTGATCAGCCATCAGCTATCAGCTGGCAATGGGGAAAAGGTTGCTGTTCCGGTACTGCTATTGACAACACAGCAGGGACAGTAATCGTCATTGGAATCACTGGGGCAAGGCTTGAACTCCACCGGTGATCCTGATGCAGTCAAGATTGTGTGGGAGAGCAATCTTAATCAGGATTGCAGGGGCTGAGGAAAGAGATTTCACCCTCACCCCGCCTCCAGGGTTCCTGATGTGGCCAAGATTGCTATTTCTACGCTGCTTCTTGGGGGTGGGGGGAGATTGTGAGTGTGTACATGTGTGAAGGAGAGATAATAGATGGTGTAGGGGGAGAAAAGTCATGTCCTTGCTCACAATTTGCTTTGGCCCCGCCCACTACTAGCCCTATGCAATCAGCAACCACTTTCCCATGCAGGAATGAATCCCTCAGTCCCAAGAAGTTGCCCGCCTCTGCTTTATATGAAGAAAAGCTGCTTCCAATGGGAGTGATCAAGAGTGCGGTACTTAATTCTTTTCCCATCTGGCATTTCCATGCTCCAAATCCACCTCCTAGAGTGAAAGCCTTTCCCCCTGTGAGATTTTAAATGCAGGGAAAACACACACATAAAATCTCTTGGGGAGAAACTGGGGAAGCCAGCGGGAGAGAGTGATTTGGACCAGGGAAACAGCAGATGGGGAAATGGTTCAGCACATGTGTGTCATCCCTCCTGCTGCCTCTCCACGCCTATCCACCCACACTGGAAGCACCTTTTTCTAACTGAACAGGGCTTTCTGGCTACCATCACATGCATTTGTTTCCAATGTGTTGGTTGGGCCTCATTCACAAGATGATGATGATGATGCATGTTGCTGCCATTATTGACTAATGATGAAGCCCTGCTTCCCATTTCAGTCACTTGAGAGTGTGTAGCAAAATGGTTGGGATAATAAGTAATGTGGAAGATAAGTTCCACTCCAAAGTCAGAGTCACACACATAGTCATGGCTCTTATTCCAGAGCTCCTGTTATAAAACTGACCAAGAGAGATCCTTCCATGTTGTTAGAACTGGGGATATCCCAGATGGCCCAGAATTCTGTTCCATCAGGCTCCAATTCATGCATTAGGGAGGAGGCACAATGGCCCCTGAAAAATGCTTC
This sequence comes from Heloderma suspectum, assembly GCF_057233095.1. Classification (NCBI taxonomy): domain Eukaryota; kingdom Metazoa; phylum Chordata; class Lepidosauria; order Squamata; family Helodermatidae; genus Heloderma; species Heloderma suspectum. Next base: position 101,959,002 of record NC_139459.1, read on the forward strand.
CTGGTGGTTCCATTTCAAGCTCTGATCATGTGGCAGCATCCAATATAGCATTCTTTCCCACACCAGTGTTGTTCCCCCCAGATCTGCCTGCCAATGCTGATGTGGGAAGGAATAGTGTGATAAGCACAGCCTCCTCTGGTTAAAACCCCATAGGTTACCAAGGCAATGTGTCACTGAATCATGGCAAAGCAATTTCGTGTTGTTTTTGGTAGTTACCACACCACTTCAGTAACATATGAACTGGTCCTCAAGCAAGGCTCGCCCTACCATTAAGCAGAGTGAGGTAGATGCCTCAGGGACCAGATGCTGGGGGACTTGGAGTGATGGTGAGGTGCTGAAGGACAGAGCTGTGTGTGCCATGCAGCTTGCTCAGTACTCCCTAAGCTAGCCTGTTGTCCTCAGGGACTGTGGAAGATGTTCTCCCATCGCCAGTGTTGAAGAAAGATTCAGAACAATACATATTAGACAACGTGCTAGGGCAGGGGTAGGTAACATGGTGGCCTCCAGATGTTTTGGTGTACAACTCCCATTAAATTTAACCAGCACAGCCAATGGTGAGGGATTATGACAGTTGTAGGCCAAAACCACTGGAGGGCCACAAGTTGCCCACCCCTGACCTAAAGAAATTATTTTATTAGGTGTTACATTAAATTAAATCAAATTAATTTGGATGTGTAATTAGCCAATTTCTTGGCAGAGCCCTAAGGACTGAATCTGAGGTGGCAGCTGGATCAAAGGTTTGTCAGGGATATTAAACTCCCTTGTCACATCTACATTGCTCTTACATCCCTGCTTACCTTGAAGAGAGATATCTCACATTATTCTAGCTTACCTTATGATCTATGCAGTGCAGGCTCCAGGTTTTTGAGGGCCCTTGAGTACACCCAACTCTACTTTTCCATCTACTTCCAAGGAAGCTGTTACAGTGCTAAACCAGTGTCTGTCAGGAGTAATGGACTGGATGAGGGCAAACAAATTGAAGCTTAATCCAGACAAGACAGAGGTGTTCGTGGTCAGTTGAAAGATAGATCAGGGAATAGCGATTCAGCTTGTGCTGGATGGGGTTACACTCCCCCTGAAGACACAGGTTTGCATCTGGGGTGTACAGTCAGGGCCAGAAACATTGGAACAAGGATAACTGTTTTGTCAGTTGGCCTCTGTACACCACCACATTGAAGTTGAAAGGAAACACACCCAGATGGGACGGGAGTGAAGTCAGGACTTTCAGCTGTAATTCAAGAGGTTTGACAAAAGTGGGGCACTAACCATTCAGGAAGTACAGCCAGTGGCATACACCCCCCTCCCATCATTGGTGGCTCATAAGTAATGGAACAAACCAACATCATTTCAAACTTAAGGATCGCCTTTAATACCTAGATGAAAATCCTTTGCAGTCCATGATTGCCTAAAGTCTGGAACCCATGGACATGACCAAATGCTGAGTTTCCTCCCTCAAGATGCTTTGCCAGGCCTTTACTGCAGCTGCCTTCAGCTGCTGCTTGTTTGTGGGTCTTTCTGCCTTCAGTCTTGTCTTCAGTAAGTGAAAAGCATGCTCTGTTGGGTTGAGATCAGGTGACTGACTTGGCCACTGAAGAACATCCCACTTCTTTGCCTGGAGAAACTCTTCTCTTGGGTAGCTTTTGCTGTATGTTTTGGTCATTATCCATCTGCAATATGAAGTAACATCCTATCAGTTTGGCAGCAGTCGGCTGAATCTGAGCAGAAAGTATAGCCCTATACACTTCAGAATTCATCCTGCTGCTTTTAGTCAGGTCATCAATAAACACCAGTGACCCGGTTCCATTGGCAGCCATACATGCCCATGCCATAACACTGCCTCCACCATGTTTGACAGATGATGTGGTATGCTTTGGATCAGGAGCTGTTCCTTTCCTGCTCCATACTTTTCTCTTCCCATCATTCTGGTACAAGTTAATCTTGGTTTCATCAGTCCAAAGAATCTTATTCCAGAACCGGGCAGGCTTTTTTAGGTGTTTGCTGGCAAAGGCTAATCTGGCCTGTCAGTTCTTGAGTATTTCCAGGGGTTTGCACCTTGTTGTGAGGCCTCTGTATTTACATTCATAAAGCCGTCTCTTGACTGTAGATGTTGACAATGACATGCCTACCTCCTTAAGAGCATTCTTGACCTGGCTAGATGTTGTGAAAGGGTTCGTCTTCACCATGAGCAGAATTCTGCAGTCATCCACTTTAGTTGTCTTCTGTGGTCTTCCACGCCTTTTGCTGTTGCTGAGCTTGCCAGTTAATTCCTTCTTTTTCAGGAAGTTCCAAATTGTAGTGTTGGCCACTCCCACTGTTTTTGCTATCTCTCTGATGGGTTTATTTTGTTTCCTCAGCCTAATGATGGCCTCCTTCACTCACATGGATACCTCTTTGGACTTCATGTTGGGAGTTCCAGTGAACAGCTAGCAAATGCAAATGTAACACTCAGAACCACCTCCAGGCCTTTTATCTGCTTGATTGGTCATGGAGTACCTAAGAAACAGGCCACACCTGGCCATGCAGCTGCTTGTCAGCCATTTGTTCCATTACTTATGTGCCACCAACGATGGGTGTGTGTGTATGCCACTGGATGTACTTCCTGAATGGGTAGTGCCCCACTTTTGTCAAACCCCTTGAATTACAGCTGAAAGTCCTGACTTCACTCCCATCTGGGTGTGTTTCCTTTCAACTTCAATGTGGTACTGTACCGAGGCCAACTGTCAGGAGCGCTCTGGAGGCCTCTCCCAGTAGATTCCAATAGCCAACTCAAGACACAGATGAAAGGATTTCTTTTCAAAGCTTTAATCCTTTTACAACTTAATGACTCTTTCAGATGCTAATCACCAGTGACTAAAGCAAGGAACAGCAGGGTGGCCTAAGCTTCAAGTAGTCAGTTGATCCCTGTTTGAAAGAGAGTCACTTGAAGACCCAGAACTTATGGGCTAGGGAGAAATCCTCCCTCTTTTCCTTGGGTCCATGGGAGGCGGCCATTGCTTGCGCGCCAAACGGGCACTACGCCTCCTTTCCGCGCCCTCCATCGCTCATCGCTCATCGCTCTTTGCGTCTGCGTCGAGCATCTAAGAAGCCCCCCTCCCGCATTCCCTCACTGCAGGGGTCGCTATCTATCTTAGGAATGCCGGCAGGAGGAATCTCTGCCAGGTGCTGAGCCTGGGAGGGATATGTTGGCCCCTCTCCCATGGATAGCTGTTCCTCCTCAGAATCCAAACTGCTCTGAGGCTCTCTGGGCTCAGTTTCCACCCTGACTCCAACTGCCAAAACAGTTATCCTTGTTCCAGTGTTTCTGGCCCTGACTGTACTTCTGGATTCAGCCCTGAGCCTGGATGCCCATGTTTCAGCGGTGGCCAGGAGTAAATTTGCACAGATAAAGCTAGTGCACCAGCTGCACCCATTCCTTGAGATGTCTGATTTGGCCACAGTGACACATGCCTTAGTTAAATCCCGTTTGGATTACTCTAACGCGCTCTACGTGGGGCTGTCTCTGAAGAATGTTCGGAAACTTCAGCTGGTTCAAAGAGCTGCTGCCAGACTGTTGACTGGGCCTGGCTACAGGGAGCATACAACTCCCCTGCTAAAACAGCTTCACTGGCTGTTTCAGCATACTGGTGACACCAAACCCCAAAACTCCGACAAACCTCTCCCAATGGTTTCATGCATATGTTAAATAGCATGGGGGACAAAACGGAATCCTGAGGAACTCCACAGGCCAATGGCCAGGGAGTCGAACTTCTGGGTCCGCCCCCACAAGAAGGAATGGAGCCACTGTAAAACAGTGCATCCAAGTCCCATCCCAGAGAGGCAGCCTAGAAGGATACCATGGTTGATGGTATTGAAAGCAGCTGAGAGGTCCAGCAGAACCAACAAGGACACACTCCCCCTGTCTAGTTCCCGGTGTAGGTCATCTACCAAGGTGACCAAAGTTGTTTGTGTCCCATAACTGGGTCTGAAGCCAGACTGAATCTAGATAATCTGTCTCAACCAGGAATCCCTGGAGTGGGGAGGCCACCAAGCACTCCAATATCTTGCCCAGAAATGGAATACTGGAGACTGTCCAATAATTATCTAATATGGTGGGGCTCGGGGGGGGGGGGCTTTTTTAACAGAGGTTTCACCACCACCTCCTTCTGGCAGGCTGAAACTCTGTCTTGACCAAGAGAGGCATTAACCACTCCACTTACCCACTTGGCCAGTCCACCTCCGGCTGTTTTTATGAGCCAGGAAGGGCAAAGATCTAGAACACACATGGTGTCTCTCACCTCTCCTAGGGTCCTGTCCACATCCTCAGGCTGTACACATTGAAAAGTATCCAATAACACTGGACAAGCAGGGGCCAAAGTTCCATCCACCGGGTCTGTATCAACTATAGCATCCAAGTCAGAGCAGATCTGAGCGATTTTGTCTGCAAAGTGCTGAGCAAATTGTTCACAGCGGGCTGTCGAGAGGTTAAAATTCTCTTCTTGCAGGCTAGTGTATAAAAGACCCCTAAACACTCAAAACAGCTTCACTGGACAGCTCTTTGCAGATGTAATAGTGGCAGAAAAAAACATTTTCTTTGCTGCCCATATTGCCACAGAGTAGGCCTTCAAATAGGCTCTAGCCTATGTTCGATTGGATTCACTCTGAGTTTTCTACCAACGTCGCTCCAGTCGTCTTCTCACTCATTTCATCACTGCCAGCTCCCTAGAAAACCAGGGTGCTGTTGCAGCTTCACTTCGTGAGAGAGGACGCTCAGGAGTGATTGTGTCCATGGCCCTGGTCATTTCTCCATTCCAGAGATCGGCCAGGGCTTCAACAGAATCGCCTGCCGAGGCAACAGGAAAATCCCCAAGAGCCGTCAGGAAACCATTCGGATCCATCAGCCTCCTGGGGCGGACCATCTTAATCGGCCCTCCACCCCTGCAGAGGTTCTGAGTGCCAGGAAGTCTAAACCCCACCAGGTAGTGATCTGTCCATGACAATGGAACTATAGAGAGCTCCTCCACTTTCAAATCACTATCACCCCATCCAGCACAAAAAACAAGGTCCAGAGTGTGCCCAGCAGCATGGGTGGGGCCAAATACCTTCTGAGACAGACCCATGGTCATCATGGCGGACATGAAGTCCTGAGCCACTAATCGGCCCTCCACCCCTGCAGAGGTTCTGAGTGCCAGCTAGTCTAAACCCCACCAGGTAGTAAACTTCCTTATTTATTTCCTTCCTTATTTATTCTGAGATGTGCAGGAAAGTGAAGGGGGAAAAACCCCAAGTCACGCTTCTCCTGGATTGTTTTCCAGTCTTCCACACAAAAACAGACTTCCGAATATTGTATCTACCCAATGCTGTAATCTTAGTCTGGCCTACAAACTAAAGTTGGTTGTTGACAAATGTAGCAGCAGTGCTAACATTATGTATTCCCTTCTCTTGTCTACTCCAGTAGTCAAACCACAGTACCTGGATTAGTGAGAAAACTTCAGAAGGTCTCTTGGAAACATGAGGTGCTACAATCCATGTTCTGTATTATCTACATCCTGTACATAATATTATAAAGTGTTATTTGTTGTTATTAACGTTTTATTGAAAGATTTTCTGATTGTATACATTTGGGGTCTCCAACCTTTTTGGGCTAGTGAGCACATCTGAAATTTTGAGAGAGTATTGTGGGCATTCATAAAATGGCTGCTGTCAAGAATGAGGGTAGTAGAAGCTGAAGCCATGAGGGCAGCTTGGGTTGTCACGTATGAAGTAGCCACCTGGAAGCTGATTGTTTTTGGGCCCTTTCTCAGCCCTGCAGCTCAAGGCCACGCTCTGCTCCGGCTAATTGGGAAAGTGGTAACAGCTGTGTCTGGTGGGAAGATTCAGCCTCTTGTGGGGTGGAGTGGGGTGTCCTGGGACTGGGTTATGATTGGATGTTTCAAATCTACTTTGAGTTGCTAGGGCTGGGAATAAAAAGGGGGCGTCTTTTTAGAAGGGGTGGGTGTCTCTTCTTTTGCCCTGATGGTACTAGGGTGTGCTGCTGGTCGATGGCTATTCTGAGAGGCCCATACTTTGGTATGTATAGGATAGACTAGCTAGCTTTATTGTTTTGCTCTTGGGAGTGTGTGCCTTGGTGACTGGCGTTTCTGGGTTTTGAGTATTGTAACTTGCTTGTAATTTCCTGTACAACCTACCACCTCTCCCCTTTCCCTTTCTTTTTGTTCCTTTCCCCTAATAAACTTTTATCCAACTTTCAGTTGGTGTGGTGTGTCCTGTCTAACTTCAGTGCTAAATACAGTGCCTACGGGCCTGAGAAGGAAGCTACTGGGTAATCTGGGGAAGACTAGTGGCCAAGTTGGGCCTGGCCTACCTTGCAGGGTTGTTGGGGTGAGACCAATCCTTCACAGCTGTCATGGTGGACATGTCAAGTCACAAAACACCAATTTCCCAGAAGTCAAACTGGTGAGGCTAAAAGAAAAGTAACTTGCCCAAGAACCTAGGTACAAGGCAGTGAGGGGCTCTGAGCTCCAAAATGCAACACCAGTCTTTTGAAACCATAGTTTTCTGCTCCAACACCCATTTCACATAAGGCAAACTGGTGATATCCAAAGAAACACCTATCCACCCCCACTCCCCAAAACCACCAGGCAAAACACCAAAGTACAGGCAAAACTCCCTCTGTCACTCCCCACCACTCCTCAAACCCCTCAAGTCATTCCCCACCCATCCCACCGCATTTCAGCAGCAAGTTACTTTTCCCCATTGCCCTAGTAATCACCAGTTATACTGCACAACTATTGGCTTACACTAGCACAATGTTATTAGTGCTAGTGCTGGGACACAGTTGGATACTATGCATAGTCAGCAAGCAACCTGAGTACTTCTTGTAGAAGACCATCAAGGAATCCTTTCACATCCTGTCCCACAGCCACCCCTACAAGATGCAGATTGTTTCTCTGGCTTTGGCCTTCTAGGTCAATGACTTTGGCCCTGAATGCTTTCAACTCAGCTAGATGCTACTATAGGAAGAATGCTTTGCATTCCTGCCTTCTATGTCAGAAACACGCTATTCCACTCTGGTGAGTTGAAGGTGGTTCTAACCAGGGCACAAGCTCTCTTGTTCCCTGAGGTGGGAAAGCACACACATGCCTCTGCCACATCTCCCCCAACCCCCTGCCATGCACTGCATCTCCCTCTCTGCCATCTCCCCCACACCACCCTCCCTATTGCCACCACTGCTATTGCTGCTGCTCTCTGAAGACCTGCATTGGCCATAAAAAATGGCTGCCACAACTCTATAGAGACAGCCAGGTCCAAATACCTGGCTCTAAGGGGTTCTTCCTTGGAGCTAGCCATTGTGGGAGGGGTGTCCCTGGAAATCACCCATGGTACAGGTGATCTCCAGGGACACCCCTTCCCATAATGCCTGGCTTTAAGGAAGGACTCCTCAGAGCCAAGCATTTGGACCTGGCTGACATGGCTTTTCAGAGAGACCGCCTGCCCAGCCTCGCTCTGGATTGCCCTGAGAGGATCCTCAAGGCAAGCCAGAGGGCAAGTGGCTGCTCCAGAGTACCCCACTGGTTGCTCTCCCCCTGTGGCATTTGCTGCAGCAAGAGAGCAGGGCCATCAGGACTCTCTGGAGCACCTGCTGTTGTGCTGCTTAGCCGGGTAGCAGCTCCAGAAAGCCCTGTCAGCTCCATGCTCCCGCTGGCAAATGCCACAGTGGGAGTGCAGCCAGCAGAGCTCTCTGGAGCACCCGTCCCACAGTACCGGGCGGGGGGGCTCCTGGCAGTGTGTGTGAGGGAGCGTATAATTTGCTGTTGCTCCTCCTCCTCTGCTGCCTGAGGCTTCCCGCTTCATGGGAAGGTTGACCCTGCTTTGATGGGTTGAATTCTTGTGACACAGTAATTTCAGAAAGTGTGGGATAGCTTAACACCACGAGTACTAACCGTTCATTAGAGAAGTAACTTGGCTGTGCTATTGCTTTATAAAAGAGCTTTTATATTCTCCAGCTCCATTTCCTCCATTTATTCAAAGGGGTCTTATTCTTCACTTCCCTTCAGTGAAGAAAGACATAAACTCTGCTTACATTCTCTGTGTAAAAAAGAAGTATAAAGCAATTAGATGTTTTGTTAACAGACTTCGTATTAACTTTAAAAAGAATCCTTCGAGGGAAGGTTTGATGTTTGCTTGAGATGCACTGTATTATTGTCACTGTTTGAACTTTGATTTCCAACCAATTTGTTTAGCAATTAGGTATTTTCATGCATAGCAAAAATAGCATGTTAGAGTCAGCCAGTGCATTTTCCGTGACTTACTTGAACAAATAATTCAAGCAAGTGGTCTATCCATGTGAGCAATGCGTACATGTGAAACAAAACATCTGTTGAGCACATCCCCAGAAGGTTTGTAAGGTCCTACATTCAATCCCAAGCATCTCCAGAGAAAAAGATCAGTTAAGTGGCTGATGTGTGTGGGTAGAATTAAAAATATACTTGCTGTTTTTGACAGCAAGTAACAGCAGAAAGTAACAGGAACCCAATTTAGTATGTCGTTCGTACAAGTGTATAGATTTATTCTAGAACTAAATATTCTAAATGTTGCAGTGTTATTTAAGAGAATCTAATATATACAGAAACACTTTATTTTTCCAGAGTTACTAGTGCTTAAGAATCATTTTCATGCACATTTCTTGGTATAGGGTTAGTTACAGGAAATACTTTTTGCTTTAGATCTGTATTAGCATACACTCCACTCTCATCTTGCCATGTGTTGATACCGTGTCTTCTGTAATCTGCTGTGTCAGTAAACTGAGAATGACATTTTCTGTGAACTACAGAGTAGCCACCTATTTCAGGTGTAATCTAAAGAAAAGACATTAGAGCATGTTATTAATGAAAATAAATATTTGAGAAACAAACTTTGACTATAACAGAGACAATATGTCAAACTAAAATGTATCAGAAATTTAGTTTTGATTATAATTTTCTCTTCCAATAAAATTTCTATTATTAGATCATCTGACCCAGATTCTGAGATGTGCATGGGAAAGGCTATATGTGTAGCAGTGTTTTTAAATTGATTGTCCCTCCACTTCCACCTGAGCTGCAGCACATGTACTTTTCAGAGTCTTACAAAAAACTCTGTTTGCAACACAGTATAATGGAATCCTATTTGGAAAAGCTAACAAAAATCTCTTCTTGTGAGCTATCCAGGGCCCTTTTGATCAGAGTGTCTAGCTGTCATTATGGAATCTGATGTATTATGTAACCCCTGATTGTATATTAAAAGTATACTTTATGGGGCCAAGTGTTGTAAACTGAAAACAGGGTTGCCACCAAGTTTGACTAGGCTTTCAGCACAGTGCCCATGGGTGACAAACTGTGCACCTGCCACTACACTTGCTACAATTGGGCATCTGCCCAGCACGGCTGCCACTGCCCACTACCACTTGGACCCCCTGGCAGTGCTGCAGCTGCCTCTCGCTGACCCCCTTTCCCCAGATGTGCTCGTACAGCAGCGGCACTTTTGGATGGGACCTGAGAGGCTGCTTGGGTCCAATCAGTGCCAGGCAGCCACCACCTTATATTTCCCAACATGCAATGCTCAACATTGACATTGAACATTATACTTTGGGGGAATATAAGATAGCAGTTGCCTGGCACTGATCAGAGCTGAGGAACTGCTGGACTACCACCCAAATGCTCTGCAGCCCATGTAAGCATGTCTGAAGTGAGTGACTGATGACTGCAGTGCTCCAGGGGCCCCAGGCGTGGTGGCAGTCCTGGGTGGAGAGACCTGCAGTGGTGGGGGCAGGGTTGGCATCAGCTCTGATAAACTCCACCAGGGCACATGGGCTCTAGCAGCTGCCCAAATATGCAAGTTGCTGACAACAGGTCCAACCCAGAAGATGCATTTACTTCCCAATTTATGCTTGATTTAAAAAGCAAGTTTGTGTTTAGTTATGCTAAAACAGGGCAACTTGTTATGTTCCAAAGAAACTTTTGGGTGAGATCCAAACTGCTGTGTGGGGCAGTCTTTCACATATGTGCAGAGGTGTTTAAACTCTCTTATTTCAATGGAAACCCTCACATAGTTCAAGTTCCAGGATCCTTGAGAAGCATTTAAGTTGCAGGGGCCGTGAGGGGTTGCTGCCAGAGTATTGTCCTACTTGCTTTCAATTTTGCACGGGGGGAGCAGCTTTTGGATCTTGACCCTAACTTTTTTAGGAACAGACCAGTACTATGGGCCATTTCACACATTATACAGGGGAAGACTAGTGTATACTCAGCAAGGAACTGCAGAGTCACTGCTCCCTGATGAGGGCACCTATATCAGTGGTCTTCACTATTTTTCAAGCAGGAACCACTTTGACTCTAGGCACTGCTGCCAAGACCACTTAGTAGCCTTTCCCAGGCTGTAGGGGGTCTATCCCCTCTTCCCCCCTCTCCTGCTCCAGGTCAGCAACGCTGTCACAAGACTTAGCTGGAGGCCTTTTTAGGCTTCCCCTCCCCATCCCCCTCCATGTTGTCCAAGTAATGCCTCATCAGTCAGTCACCAAGTCACCAGGCAGACAAATTTCAACTGGCTGATTCTTGGTCCTTGGATTGGGCTGGATCTTTTTCTTGTCCCTGAGAGAGTACTCTGCTCAACTCAGTGCTGCAAAATCTGCCAGTGCAGGCCCACATTATGCACTCTCTCTCACCTGCGCATTCAATTTCCTCTCCATCCCCAGCACCATGCATCACTGCCATGAGCCTATCACATTGCACCACAGCTGGCTGAGCATTCCTGCATTCTCCTCTCCCTTCCCCTCCCAAAGATGATGAGTGACAGGGCTCCTGACTCCCAATCCCTGATGCCTCCTCAGGTAGCCCAGATAACAGCACCTTGCCCAAGGAAAAGCTAGAGAGCCACTTCTGAGAGTGAGCAGCTACTGCAAAGAGAAAGACACAAATAGTGAATGAGAAAGAGGTGAAGAGCCACGCCTCAGGTGACTGGGGCCACCAGTGGCCCTTAGGCCTTGCAGTGAAGAACAGTGACCTATACAATACATGTATTTGCAAATGTGTGTTTGTCACATCCACTATTACCTTTTTAGGTGTGCACGTTAAAAAGAAAAAGGAACAGGTGAAGTGACTCTGGGTGCTTCGAGATGAGGTTTTTATTGTGCAACTGCCCTATGGGATTTCCGAGGGGTTCATACAATGACATCTTTCCTTTGAAACCATCCCATTTTTTCTGACCACTTCTTCCATCTCTTTTCTTACCAGAAAAAAAAAAAAGACTGAATATGCGCAGAATGCCTTTTGATTGGTAGCGCTAGGAGCCCTCTGTCTGGAAGCACCCTGCATATAATATCTACTAAACAGAAATGTCTGAACCTGTCAAACAATTCCTGGTTAGAACAGATACTATTTTCACAGTAAATAGAGGAGCCTAAAATCAGGCGGTTAAAACTTTTGAAAGGTTTTATTTGCACTGGAAGGAGGGCTGAGTTTTATCTCACATTTAAATTTATAAAAGAAAAAAACCAATATATTTAACTTTCACACTTCCAGCCTAAACATATTTTCTCTGAGGCAAGTCCTATTGATTTTGATGGTGTTAACTTTTATTTTAAGAAAGCATGCTTAGGTTTGCAGCCATTGGGCCTGTTCGCACATCATGGAGACAATCAGCAGAAAATCGTGAGTTAATTAACCCATAATTCCTGGGGATGTGCCCCATGCATGAGCCACTTCCAATTTGCAGCAACAACCTATGAATGACCCATTTGTAGTGTGATATCCAAACCCGGACCCTTTAGGTTAATCATGTGTTAAACAACCCAAAGGTAATCCATGGTTTGTTCTTAGGTTAATTTTGGGTTGCTAATCAACGCACAATTTGCTACTGAATGCCGCTGTTACGTGTGAACCAGGTCTTAATGTTCAGTTTATGATTCAGTTAAATAATTCATATGTGAAAAATGGATTTCCTTGCAAATAACTACAGGGGTCCAACAATGGGAGTCAGATGCGAAGGCAAGCTACTTGACTGGATGCAGCACTTGCCGCCCCCTGCCCTCTGGTGATGCCCATGTTTGTTTAATAACTAAATCAGAGGAGAAAGGCTTTCACAAACAAATAATATGCAATGCTGTAGTTATTGCCTAGGGCTTGAGAAAAGCTGCAATCAATAAATGTAAAACCTCAGCTCATTAAAAAAAGAGTCACCAAGTTTGAAAGTCCATAAGCTATACAAAATAATTATAGCTTAACAGCAAAATAAAGGTTTTTTGAAAATTTCACTCATTCCTCTATGAAGAATCCGTACCTAATTTTTATTTGTTATGAACAATACTGAAGGAGAATTCTTCTATATACTAGTAACATAATAACCACACTGTTTCTTGTCTGATGGGTATTTTTCTTGAGTATTTAAACAATAATCAGAACACACAATTCTGGATATATGTTTGCTGTTGTAATAGTAAAGACCATGCATCTTTCAATCTGAATACTTAAAGCAAAATCTCTGAGATCAGTGAAAATTAAGAAAAGGAATTCTAAATAATGTTATTAAAATGTTGGCAAAGCCACAGCAGTTAAGTTTTTCTTAAATAATAGGGTATGGGAAGCAAGCCAGGTCTGTTCTCCCTCATTTCCACCCACATTAGCTCAAATTATGTGATTTGATGGAATGTTCACAAACATTCTAACTACTGAACAGGAGGGGTCAGCTGTAGAGATGTGCCAATCAGTACAGCTGTTATGAGAAAAGCATGGGGCCAGATGGGCATGCAAAAGAGTTCTACAGGGCTTCGGGATAAGATGGCCTTTATGTTTTCGGAGGAAAGAAGAGCAAAACACCTGGGTAATGAGATGGCATGGAGGCTGAGGACTGGAGAGCCAAATGGGAGGATACATGAGGCGTAAGGAAACAAGGAATCTAAGGGCTGGGATACTCAGGAGGCAGAGTAGCTGCATGAAGATGAATAAAGCAGGAAATGGGTTGAGAAATAAGGACCAGGGTGAGGGGTGAGGAAGAGAACATCCATATTGGTAGGAATGTGAAGAGACAGGCTGCCTAGGCAGCGGTCTGTTGGAAAGGCCATGAGGTGTCAGGGAAACTAAAGATGGGAAATACATTTTACACATCAACTTGAAATAAACAGATACATTTATTGCTGCAAGAAACTAGTGTTCCTTTGTTTAATGAGATCAAAATGTCCAGTGTGTGTGTGGGTGTGTTTGTGTGTAAGAGAGAGATCTTCCATCATGATAGCTGAAATTTTATGTGCACAGACACACAACGCTTTCCTTTATAAGTTGCCATGGTTACAGAAATATCTGGCCATGATTCTCATTCTGCTAAAATCCCTGCCACATAAAGCAAGGAATCCAGACCAAATCATTACTCATCAACACTCTTTTCTTCTTCATTTATTGGCTCAGTACTGTATTTATTTTTAAAACAAATGCACAGAAATACATCAGCATTCTCTTGGTGCTTTTAATTGATTGGAGTTTCTATTATGGTAAAGTTAACACTTTCAGATAAAAGTTGATGCCAATAAATGCAAAACAGTTTTGTAATCCAATTAAGGATCATGCATCTGTTCTCAAGAGAATAATGTAAATCTCTGCATTTTTTAGAGAATCAATAAATGTGTCTATGTCTCTCATTAAGGATGCAATCCTATGCATGTTTAGACAGAAAAAAAGTCCTACAATTCCCAGCATGTCTAAATATGCACAGGATTGTGCCCTTAATCTTGGAAAATCTAACAGAGAACACTATTGCAAGTGATTTGTCAATCAGTCCCTAAGAAGAGCAAGTTCAAGCTCAAATGCCTGCACTATAAAAAACGTTAAAACTTTTCCAGAAGCCCACTGTCCAATTCCATTGCTAAGTAATATATTTAAAATTGAATGTCTTAGTGCCAGTTTACACATTGGATTCACCTGGTAGAGGCTTTTTCAAACATAGTGTATGGCAACTGCCCAACACTATGCTGTCGATACACAGATTATTGCAGAAAAATCCCTTTCTATTCCCATATACTTACATATGGTACATAGTCATATGGTGGAACATAATCTATTCGGTATGTTGTGTCCAAAAACCTGTAAAACAGAAGATATGTAGTAGAACTAACATTTTGTGTGACATTTTCATCAGACCTATCCCTAAGAGCTAAATATAAATATAAAATCTAATGTGTTTGTCCTATAGTAAGTAATCCCGTAGTTAGCAGAAAACATATTTTCAGCAGGTGTACACAGTGTTGCTGCGTGTCCTCATTCACATGCATGCATGAACTCACATTTGTAACAGCAAAGCAGGTCTTAAGGGGGCCTTTACCCTGAGGTATGGTGTACACACAGTGGAGTTACACAATATGATCTTACTAAATGAGGAATATCTACTACTCAAATGGGAACCTCAGATCAAACACTAATTCAAAGTCTAAAAATATGAACTTTACTTTTACATATTTTTGTTCTGACAAACACACGCATGCACATTCGATGGTTTGATTAATATTCCTACTCCCTAGCTCATGGGTCAGTATACCAGTTCTAATGGGTCTAACTAGAACAGAGATAGTAAAGATGAACATTGAGGGAATTCACATTTATCAAATAAGGAAGAGAAGGTGGTGCTATTGAAATGGCAGAGCATGGAATTAGAAGGCTATACAGCCAAGAAGCTCAAGTGCTCATGAAAATGGTGAGCCACGGGGCAGACATTGATGGGGGAGGGGGAGAGAAAAGTAATACAGCAGAAGTGGCTATAATTACCTGACTTCAGAGGAAAGGGAACCCAAAGGACTATACTTCCTGGTTGCTTACCAACAGTTAGAAAAATGCTGTGGGCATAGACTACTCTCAGGTTTCTCAGTCTGGTGCCAAATTACAAAAATGCGGCAACAGCCTCTCAAGTCATCTAGGCACTATTGAGTACCAAGTTATCAAGAGACAGCTGGACAGTGGATAAATCCAGATAGAGTTTGAGCCTTGGTTTCTTGGTACATGTGACCCACCAGTAGAGACCCTGGAGCCACCAGAGATTTGGTTAAAAATAGAATTTCGACTGGGGAGCTTTAAAAATGGCTCTCCATTTAGGAAGGCTAGCTAAAATGGGTATGCTTAACCAGAGCTCTTTGGCAACTTCCCAATGCTTTATAGGTTCTCTCCCAAACCACCTTGCATTGGGCTCAAGTACAGAGACAGCCTCCTGCATAGGCACCAAAATGGTTGGTAAAGGAGCTCACAGAGGGTGGGATTAGAATTGTGCCAAGTCCTCCAGACATGTTGGATAGCTGTGGCAGTACAAGAGTTGGTATGTGTAGATGTTGAATTTGACAGGACCTGATCCAGAGACTTTGTTTATAATTTGTATAGCTTTGGGTAACAAGAGAATATGGAGCAGCAACAGCTCCTTCTGGCCCTCCCCTCATCTTACCATTCCATGCTCCACCCCATCCAATACTTTTCCCAGTCCAGTTCACTTCCAGTATTGGAGCCCAGCTAGAGAAAATCTCGTGGTGTGATGCACAGAAAGCCAAGGCAGGAGAAGTTTCAGCTCCCTCAGTTGCACATCCCCTTTGTTGTAGAAATCAGGCCCCACCCAGCCCTCCACTTAATACGTGAATGAGGCAGACACAACATGGCTTCTCCTGCCTCATCTAGCTTGGCCCTATGCTCCGCTACAAAACAAGGAATGTACTCCTCGTGCACCTTGTTTCACAGCTAATTGCTGGGATATCAGCAGGGGAGGGGGGAGGCCTCAGTGGGGCAATGGAACCCCCAAGCCCTGGAAGATACCCACCCCTACCCTATGATAAAAGCAGTGGTGATTACTAGTGTATGATTTAGTACAGTCAATAAATAAAACAAAGCATGCTCTAATCGTCTTGTAACAAGACCATCCTGTAAAGTTCCTGCTCCAAGCCAGTGACTATCCTTTTGAAATAAGCTCAAAGTTTCCATCAAAGGCAAATGATCCAGTTCTAATAAGCATTATAAAATCTAGTTTTCAGTATGAGACTGAGGGGGATAAATATCAAGTTTATGGGTCTGGCTAGCTTACTCACCAGTATATTCCACAACACTACTGGTCTCAGTTTCTGTTCTTTTTATTCCTCTGTTGTGCAGATCTATTTTTAGGCTTGTATTTCAAGGCAATTACTGTTCATTGTTCACATTACAAACAAAACTGTAACACACTTCTAGGAGAACAAATAGAAAGGGCCAAAGCATTCAAGGATTTAAACAACCCAATACACAAAAGGTACTTGCTTAAACAAAATTAGGTGCAGTATCCAACTGTGTTATTGTCCTTATCTTTGGCTAGTTTGTGCCTTTTTTTAAGAATATGACTTATTTTAGAAGATGACTTAGGGTACAATTCTTTGCATGCTTAGACAGAAATAAGTCTTCAATTCCCCAGCCAGCATGACTGGGGAATGTTGGGAGTTGTAAGACTTTTTTCTGTCTAAACATGCAAAGAAATGCACCCTTAAAGTGTAATGCTATACATTACTCAGAAGTAAACCCCATTGAGATCAATGTGATTTACCCCCAGGCAAGTGTATATAATTGCAGCCTTAATGTTTAGATTTCCATTTATTCCTCACAGAATTTGAAGTTCTCATATTTAGTCCATTTCAGTCCAATTAGAATTTTCAGCTAAATCTTATGCATTGCCTTTTTAGTTTCACATGGTGTTTCAGAAGTTGATGAACAGTAAGCAATATTCTACATGCAACATAGCTGATTCCATATGTGGAATTGTAATTATTTTACTATGCTAGGCATTCTTAGGAAATAAATATGGTGGATTAATACAGATTTAATTAAAGTCTAACATACTTTTGTTTCATGTGAAGTCCTCTGGGGTCCATTGGGGTTCATGCATATCGACTTGCTCTCCTTTGCTCCCAAATCTGTCATCTAGTGTTTTAAGTAATGTTGGCCTCCTGCATTTGATTTACTGCTCCACTGCCTTTCTGCTTAGGGTCATTTACCTTGCCATTTTGAATTTCAAATCCTCTCTCAAATTTTACTGTTAGTCATCTACTATCTTCAAGTCTCAGTCACAACACTATTTTCAGAGTTTATGTTTAGGTCCATAAATTGCATGAAAGTAAATAGTGCAACATTTTGATTCAAATGGTTACTTAAAAAAGAAGATACGAAACAAACCAGTTGCAGTTATCTCCACACTGGGGTACACATTAAGTGTTTTACCACTGGGACTATCAATAATTTTTTTTACAACACAATCCTATGTATGTCTACACGGAAGTAATTCCCACTGATTTCAATGAAGCTTACTCCCAGGTAAGTGGTATAGGATTGCAACCTTAATTGAGCTTTAAGTTAAATTACTAACGTCATCCAGAAAATGTTTATTAGCACTAGTTCAAATAAACGCAAGATCTACAGAGCCGACCGAGCAAAACAACAGAAGTAGCAGATAACAGCTATAGCAGCCAGACCATTGGAGGCCAGATGAAAAGCTTAGCCTGATGACATCTCTCCCTGCCTCCTATTGATATTATATGAGGACTTCCTGCTCACTGGGCTGAGGGGAGCCAGCTGTGTTTCTGGGCTGGTAGAAGTGCCCACCTTGTGAGCTGCATTCCAACCAGCCATTGGCCTTGAAAGTGTTGGGGAGAGCCACTTCAGGGGGAACCGTGAGAGCAAAATGATGAAGTGGAAGCCCTGCTTCCTGATGGCAACTCCTTTCTCCATGTAGAGAGCCATCTTTCTGTGCATGGACAAATGGGATGAAGAGGGAAACCCTGCTCTTACCTCTATCACTGACTGGCAATAAGAGCAGAGTTTCCCTGCTCAACAGTAGAGGAAGCTGCCTTTTCTTACCACTGAGCATTGGTTGGTGTCTGGAAAAGAAGCTGGTGGGGTGGATGGGGAACCACGGCAGGTGACATTTGGCCTGTGGGACAGAGGTTCCCCATCCTGGTTTTAAAAGTTGGAGGGATGATGGGAGTTGTAGGACTTTCTCTTGTCTAAACATGCATATGATTGGGTCCTTAATTACCAGTGAAAATTTTCATTGGGTCGAGTCAGAGCAACAGATGAACAGAAGAGTTCCAGAATGCAAAATATTGCCAAAATATGTTGCTAAGAGCTGGGTTTTCCAATCTTCTTAGGTAGTTTCAAGGTACTGCATTTAACTATTGGTGGTAGACAAAGAGGAAAATAACATATCACAAGGAAGTATTTGTATAGAAATATTTGTCTTATTTTTCCTTGATTGCAAATAAGTGTCATATTATCAATATTCTAATGTAAAATACAACCACTAAAATAATTCACGTCATTAGAACTGAAGCTTCTGCACATTGGTGGCTAAGAAAAAGATCAAAAGTTTCTGATGCAAACATAGTAGTACTTTTTCTGTGAAGATTTTATGGATCTTTCCAAATCTCAAAGCGGATGTACTACAGAGTCTGAACATCATCGCTAAACTAGCTAACTATCACAATTTTGCAAATACTAACATTTTAAAGTGATCAGGAGAGTGACATGGCAATAGAGCTCCAAAGCCTGTTTCTGGTAGCCCCGTCTCCCTGCAAAGAAAAAGAGAGAAACAGGTTTCAGACAACAAGTTAAAACCAAAAGAATGAAGTACAAGTCTGATTTTCATATAGTTTAGATAAAACTTAATTGCTGACAGTGCAATCCTATACATGTCTACTGAAAAATAAGTCCCACTGAGTTCAATGGAACCTGCTCCCAGGAAAGTGTGTATAGGACTGCAGCCTTAGGGCACAATCCTATACATTCCTTCCTGACTTGGGAACATTGTGAGTTGTAGGATTTTTTTCTGTCTAAACATGCATAGGACTGCACCCTTATAAGCAAAAAAAAAAATCCCCATCATGTTTTCATATTACAGTAACATGCAGCTGCTTTTGACACAGCCAACACTGCTCCCAGGGTTATCACAGTCACACACAGACTGTGTTTCTGTAAATGGTCACCACTGCTCTCTACTGGATGAAATGTGCCAGACTGGTTCAAACATTTATAGATGTTTAACTTTACTGCTTAGCACCATTTGAAGTTTAAAATTATTTACATTCTGACAGGTATCTCTAGTACAGGTTAGATCAGATCCGTCCATCTCAACAGCACAAAGAACTTGGTACAACTTTAACTTTGCAGTGGATGGTCAAGATTGATTTAGGTAGCAATCCTACATTGGTCGATGGTTGCCTCCAACCCTGGGGGTGACCACCTATCCAGTGCAAGTCAGGAGGAGTGGATCTCCTCCTTGCTTCCCTTACCTTGCTTCGTGGCCAGACAGCTGATTTCGGCTGACTAGCCACTGGACCTTGGGGCGTGGGAAGCAGCGGCCAGACAACACATAGGATGTGTTGTACTGGCATTTCCAACCTCCCCGCCCCGCCCCTGGGAACATCCCGTTTTTGCTGCTCCGTGCTGCTCTTACGAGTGCGGAGGTTGTCCACACTGCCTATGAGGCAGGACGGGCAGGGGTGGGGGTTGGTTCTCCAGGAACTGACCTATCCTATGGCAGTCTAGCCGTTGACTAGTGGCCATAGGATTGCTCTCTTAGTGGAGGATGCCAGTTTTTCGTTCCATTTTCTACCCAATATTCGTTTGGTGAAGCTCTATCACAAATACTTTGGAATAGGTGTAGGAATTCTTGGAATCTAATATTAATGGCATTCAATATTTTGGAGAACACATAGTAGAAGATAGAAAGAAAAAAGGAGAAGAAAAAGAAATGCATGTCGTATATCCATAATGCAGTATTATCTGAATGATGAATATGAATTCAAAAGCATCCAGAAATACCTGCCAATAACTACCACTTCAAAATTTTCTTCATTCAGTAGAGGCTTCCGAATCTCTTGTTCCCTATATTCTTTAATTCTATAGGGTTGAGACAGATAATCTTGATTTGTGGTTATCCATTTCTAAAAGTAAACATAAGGGGCGGGGGAGTAAAAGGTTTTTAGAAACACAGTAGCTATCAGTGTATAATTATATGTCAAGTACAATAATTTGTGCACTTGTTAGTGTTCTTTTAAAACAGGTTAAATGCCCATTAATTTTACAGGCAAAAAGTGCTTCTGGCACTTCCCCCTTCCATTATACTTCTCCTACCTCTACTCTCCCCCAGCACTTCACCCCCACACCACTCTACTCCAACTCCCTCCCTCATTGCTCCAACCTATCATACCTTCCACCATGACTTCTTTACTCAGACAAGCATAGGGCAGGGATTGGTTTCAAGAAGCATGCCTGATCCCAACCTTCCTTGGCCTGTATTGATAGTCTCATTGATAGATGAGAGGACAAGGAAGTATAAGTCTCCTCTCATCTTCTTGTCCTCATGTTCATTATGCATGCCATTGCTGAGGAGATAACTTGCTAGAGATATCCATAAGGAATGTGCCCACTACCAACAATTAAGAAATTGGTTGTGGAAGTGCTGGAGATCTCGGAAGCTAAGCAGGGTCAGCCCTGGTTAGTACTTGAATGGGAGACTACCTGGGGATCAGGCTTCCTGCACTGAGCAGGGGGTTGGACTCGATGGTCTTGTAAGCCCCTTCCAACCCCATGATTCTATGAATTCATATACATCACCCCTCCCCATTTCTGGGGAAAGTTCTGATTACAAGGGGAGACCATACATGTTTGATGCACTGTATCCTACTCCTCCCTCAATCTGGTTCACTTTAATCTGTTTGTCACAAACAATGTATAATAAATCAGAGTGTGTGACAGAATGTTGGAAAACATTAATGGATGCCAATACTGCCTATCAAATTCAACACCAAATGTATATAGCTTCAGCTACTGGGCAGTATAGAAATGTAATACATAAATAAAGACTGGATGGAAGTGATAGAAAAATCACTTTCTTACCTCATCTATGGTTCCAAGTCGCCAGTAGGTAGAGCGACATAAGTTTTTAAAGCCCAAAGGAATTTGATGTATGTCATAATCTTTAGGTTCAGCCTCTCTATTGTAGTACCTTTAAATAATAAAAAGCGTTCTCAGTCATATGGATACTATTGAAGAGGAGCACAGTCACACCAAAATGTACATGCATCTCTGCAGAGCTGGTTATATTTCTCAGGGTACTTTCAGCTTTTCCAGTAAAAGCACTATAAAAAACTGAAAAAACTTTTCTGACTAGAGACCATGGTAGAGACACACAGAAATGCTTTGAAGATATCTAAATAGAAAAGTCTGAAGTCAACTTTAAACAAAATACTGAACAATAATAAAGAGTACAACATTTCAAATACTGCTAATGGAATTCTAAAGCTTCATACTGGAAATAGCCAAAATAGCCTAGTTTTCACAGCAGCAAAAAAAATGCTGATAACTTCATAGTTAAAACAACCAAAGCATATTATGTCTGTTGGTTTGTAAGAAGAAGAAAAACAGCAGCCACAACAGAACTTGGCAGTTATGAGGGTTGAACAAAGGTCTTGTCAGCTGAACCACAGGATTACACAGAAGCTTACTCAGATGAATCAATAATGTGTTTTTCTTACCAGCGGTACACAAGAGTGGGTCTTCCATAGTGGGCAGAATGGGAGCGCAAAGTCAGCGCTCCTTTGCGCTCCATCACATCTGGAGGCCCTAATTCCATCTTCCAAAGTTCCTTTGACTACAGCTCCCAAGGGTCTTTGTTGCACTATATCTCAAATCCCTTGGTATTAGTTCTCATGCTGCAATATAGGTAAGCACCAGCTTATATTCCTCCCTTCCCATTTCGCTTCCCATCACTTCATGGTTAATATTAACCACGGCATAACCCTACAGCCAACACTCCTTATAACTAAATAGAAATAAAACTACTTCCCACAGCCTCCAAGCCTTTCACTAATTATCGCAGTTAAGAAAAGAAAGAGACGGCTGGCGAGCAGCCTTCCTACTTCGACGCTCACGCTAGTTTCCATGGTAACCACAAGATGCTGTAGAATAGAGAAAGCGAACGTCGGGATCATTCCGCCCATGGGCCGGGACTACTTTTCGGCGATGCCCCCGCAGGTGAGGGCCGTGACAAACTTGTATCATTGTCCCGTCGTTGTAAGGGAAGAGGGCAGAGAAAGGTTAAACTTTCTATTTATGAACAGAAAGACAACAGTATTTCAATATTTTTCTGGCCTTAATTTCTAAATTAAGAAACTGAGTAGAGCTCAATTCTGCCTCGAAAATACATTCTCTGCCTTAGACGCACCGATGCCAGGTTTGGCTGTGGGATGTTGCTGGTTGTGGCAATACTCGAATGAAATTCACTCTGCATACACTTAGAGCCACTGTTGTGTCAATCACTTCATTGTTATAGAAAAGCTTGCCAGCTCCAGAGAGGGTTCCAGGACCTTTTGCATATAAATTGTTTTACTTTGTTTTTGCAGTGGTATTATATAAGAAATACACTTTAAAAGGGGATCTTGGCAACTGGAAAGGATTCATAGAATAGTGACAAGGATGATGAAAGGGTATGGAAAATAAATAATGTAAGAATAGGTTTAAGAGCCTATCAAAATGCTCTCTTCTTGGAAGATAACAGGCTGCAATCCTATACTTCCTGGGAGTAAGTCCCATTGAACTGAATGAGGCTTATTTCTGCAAAGACACATGTAGGATTGCACTGACTATTATTTCTGCCAAGTCTAGAAGCAAGATGGAATATTTCTCTCACTTTTCTCCTTCTTCTGATGCGTTATATCACTAGCACAATAGGCACACTACACTCCTGGTTCACTTCTAGGCCCATCAGAGCCAAGCATACAGAATGGGGGCAGCACATGAGGAATATAGCATTCTGATTAAATTGAATATACCTCCTCTCTGTGCAGCAAGATTTCCTGTAGATTCGATAGGCAAGATGATGCTCTCATCTGCTCAGTGGATTCAAGATATGCCAAAGAAGTGAGACGGCAGGTAGCTTGTATCTTTATTTATCTGGGAGCATACAGTTCCAATGCACAGTGATCGAAGACTACAGTAGACTCTGGTCCACTTCATACATTACAGCTGTTACATAGACACTAACATTTCTTCATGGTGACATTTCCTCTGGGTGTAATAATTTCTGCATATTTCACAGTCCCTAATTTCCACTCTCCATTCAGAAATTGAAACTGAATCCCCTTTGTACATAGAAACCTCATCCTTGTTTCTGGATGGCCGCATTTCACTTCCAAGCTGTTAGACATTGAACCCCCCTAAGTTTGCAATTAAAGGGAAGAAGTGAGATCTTATTCCTTATGGATATGCTCCTGTTCAGGGTTCTAGGCAGTTAGCCATGTCATTCCCCAGGATAGTGTATTTCTCCCCCCTTCCCCAATTTTTTTCTTTTCCCAACTGTCACACAATTCCATGGCTACTGAGCACACTCAGTCCAAATTGAGCTGTTTGGAGGAGAATTTTTCTGCAAACTTTGCATTTCCCCCAAGTGAGCTGATACTTCCCTCTTGTTGCACAGTGACCTTATTTTGGCTACAATCCTGACAGCACACAACCATCTGAGTTTGCTATTAGGAGTGGTATGATATGCTGATTGTTGCTCTCCTTCTGTCAGCTCCTCAAGACATTTTTATTCTGGCAGGCACTTAATTCATCTGATTACATCCTGTTTTTGGTTTTTATCTAATGCCCTGTCTATGTTTTAGTTTTTTAAGGCTGAAATTCTATGCAAGTTTAGACAGAAAAAAAGTCCTACAACTCCCAGAATTCCCCAGCCAGCCATAATAGCTGGGGAATCCTGGGAGTCGTATGATTTTTTTCTGACTAAACATGCATAAGATTGCGCCCTTACAGTGCAATCCTATAGATGTTTACTCTAAAATAAATCCCACTGGGTTCAGTGGTGCTTATTGACAGGTAAGTGTTCATAGGATTGCAGTACTCACATTATGCTGGGATCAGAGATATGTCACAGCTATGCCAGTGGAACAGCCGCTGTATCCAATGTGTGATGCAAAGCAATATTAAAGTGATTTATTTTCTCTCGAAAGAAAAAAAGAAATGCTACAGAAAATCCTTGATAAAATAAGCAAATGGAGAAAGTGGGATGAAAAAAGGTAAATAAATACAATCAATTACATGGCACAAATCAGTCAGTTCAAGCCCAGAGTATCATTGGTCTTGATAGAACGGCAAGGAACAAGTCAAATAAATAAACCTTACTGCGGAAAAAGAGGCAGCAGGGGGAGGAAGACTGGATGGATTCAAACTGCACATGAACTGGAAAAGGTAGCAAAAATCATGTTCTATGCAAAAGGTCATTTGCAAATATTGAAACTTAGTGTGCTTCCAGACGGAGGGCTTCTAGTGCGACAAATTAGAAGGCATTGTGCAGCTATTCTGTTTTTTTCTCATTAACAGATTTTCTGCAGGAAGGAAAAAGACAGAAGGAGCAATGGCAAAACATGGGAGGATTACAAGTGGAAGATGTCGTTGTCAGGACCCCACTGTAAAATTCTGTGAATGAGGCAGGGTGATAGCGCAATAAACGCCTCATCTTGAAGAACCCCTAAAGTCTAGAAGTCCTTGGATCCACTGCTTGTTATTGCTAGGGGGAAAAACAGAACAGAAAGTGGCCAATGAACAATTATGAAAATAATAATTTTCCACACAGTAAACCAGACAATCAGTCAGAGAAATCATATATATTAATATCAATCTCAATTCTCCGAGTGACAGTCCTTATGCAGCCTAAACAGTATCATCCATGCACGAGGAAGTTGTTAGCAGGCTCAGGGGAACTCCAAGGTTTAAAGTAGTAATGAAGCAGACTGACCCAACACCAATTAACTACTTCACATACTCCAGCAGAAAATGGGTTGCAGTTTTCAATCCCAGCTTCCTGGTGCATGTATCTGCCACTGCACACTACAAATTCATCTGCCACCAGGCCAGTGATAAGTAATGGACATCAAGAATTCAGACTCAGACCAGGCAGTGTATTTTGATCATGGGATGATCTAGTCATTGAATTCGCCCATTCAGTCTGCAATGAGCAACCTTTCACTTGCCACCACAGCAGGCATGGGTCACATAAGTGAAGAGCAGTGAATTCAGGCACTAGCAGAAGTGACTATTCAGAGTTGAGATTGTGGTATAACCACATTCTAAGGTTTAGAATCAGGTATCTTTCCATTCTGTCTAACATACAACAAAGCTTGCATTCCACAAACAGATCTGTCCCAAATTGCCTAATCTTTTCTATTTTGCACCAGTGATTACACCACATTATGAAACTCTAGTGTTCTGAAATTTAACGGACATTCATGATTTCCTATAAGTTTTATATTCCCATCTTAAACAAGTGGATTTGGAAGTGTCTGTGTTCAGTTCAATTGGACTTCCTTGTAAATGTGTAGATTACAGATAGGCAACTCTTCCTATTTGTGTGTACTTCCATTGGCTCCAATAGCACTTATTTCCAAGTTAAGTGTGTACTCGGGATTGCACCCTACCTAGTATTTCTACTGTGGAAATTGTCCAACTAAAGAAAAGCACATTTAAATCCAAGTCATTTCAACAGGCACAGTAAGCACATGCTTAATTGAAATCAATGGCTCTGAACTAGTCAAAGTTTGGCTAGATCAGCCTTCTTCAACCTGGTGTCCTCCAGACATTTTTGACTACAAGGTACAGCATTTCTGATCATTAACCATGCTGGCTGGGGCTGATAGCTGAAATTCAAAACATCTGGAAGTCATCAGGTGGAGGAAGGTTGGGCTAGATCATATCCTTCACTGGTATTTTGTTCTGCAGTCCTAGCTATATTTATTCAAAAGCACACTTTATTTCAGTGGCTTTGTTTCCAAGTTAAGACTGCAATCCAAAGTACACATGCAGCCAAATACTATGCATGCTTACTCAGAAGTAAGATACCAATCCTAGAAATACTTACTTGGAGGTAAGCTTTACTGAGTTCCCTGGGACTTGCTTCCAAGTAGACATGCATAGATAAACATCACTCGCATGTCACAGTGACCTGAATAGGATTTTCTCCCTTAGGACTGACTTTTTAAGTTCCATTATAATCACTTCGACTTACTTTTGAGTAAACACGCCTGGGACAAGGCTAAGTGTATAGGGCTTGTAGCCCCTCCAGTAGCGATCTGTTCTATATCCTTCTATACTTTAGCAACCCTGGTGCATGACTATCGATGACCTTTAAAATGAAAGTTAAAAGACAACGAGCACAATCCTATGCATGTCTACTCGGAAGTAAGCCCCACTGCGTTCAATTAGACTTCGGTAAGCGTGTTAGGCTGCAATCCTATATCCACTGACCTGACTGTAAGCCTCATTGAACTCAGTGGGACTAGCTTATGAGTGGACATGTACAGAATTGCGCTGTCAGAGCCACTAAAAGGAGCGGCTGTGGAACTAGTGCCTAAGCGAGTTACTGGAGAAAGTATGGGGAAGGGGTAGGCAGAGCGAGAAGGCGGAACGAGTTTTTCGGTTGCCTTGAGTAACAGCTATCACAGCTTCTGACCCTTGGCTTCCCCCCTCGCCGCTCTACCTCCGCCTGGGCCGGGCTAAACGAAAAGAAGAGGCGGTGCCTCCCTATTAGGTTATTCGGTTCCCCGAGCCCCGTGCTCCGCCCTGCGGGGGCCGCTGACCCGGATGCGCTTTGCTTTCCCCGGCTTGCCTATGAGAGACGACGGCGCCGCCGCCACCGGCGCCGCCAGTAGTAAGCTGCTGCTGCTGCTGCGGCGGCGGCAGGAGGTACCGGCGGGGACCGAAAATGGCCGAGTCCCCGGAGGAGGTGGCGGTGCTGGTGCAGCGGGTAGTGAAGGACATTAACAACGCCTTCAAGCGCAACCCCCACATGTGAGTGAATGAGCGCGCGCCGGGCGCGGAGGGGAATAGAACGCCCCGGGTTCGCCCTCGCCGTCGTTCCCCTTGGGGACGAGCGCAGCAGGATCCGGCCCTCTCCCAAGTAGCGCCGGCGGGGGCCCGGCTGAGTTGCTTGTTGGACAACGGCAAAGTTCGCGAGCCTTCTTACTGTAGGAGGCGGTGCTGCTGACTTCAGCCAGCCTCTCTCTCCCTCTCGTCTTCTCCTGCCGAACTTCTGCCCCTGTGTGTGAGAGTAACTTCGGGAAGGAAGCGAGGGACGGGCGGGAGAGATCTGGGAATAACACCCGTTTGCAAAATGGAAGCGCGACTTTGCATGAAAGTACAGCAAGATCATGTATTATGACGTGACCTGTACCGTACATAACAAGGTACAAATGGCCGTGTGCTGAAGAAGACAAAAGATCAAGTACATTGTACGTTCCTGGGTGTAACTTTCAAAGTGTGTGTGTGGTATTATATAAGCTTTGTTTTGTTTTATTTATTTAAACTTTCCCAGTTTGTGTGATAATGAGTTAATACAATTCAATTACCTGTGGAGTTGGTGGGAAACATTTTTTTTCAAAAGGTTGTTCTTTATGCAATTCTTCAAAATTCTCCAAAGATGCTTACTACAGGGCTCGAGAGTGTCCATTTTTAATTTTTCAGTGACGTGTCAGCTCTGCTTCTGTGGTATCCCTTTCTTAATAGGACTTTACATCCACTCAGCACCTTCACGTGGTCTCTTTGTCACAGTAATCATTAACCAATCGTGTGTGTGCGTGGAGGGGAGAGAATCTGAATAATTAGCATGGATTTATCCTGTTGTCCGAGGAGAATACCTTGTCAAGGACAGTAACAGAGATGTGTATAAGCCCTCAGATCTAAACTTTTAAAGATCACATTTAAAGGCATTTAATGTGGTTAACCTATTTAAAAAGATTTGTGTGTCCACAGTTTCAGGAGTTAGAATTTCTGAGGGCGACATATTGAAGAAGTTCTGGTTAAAACTCAGAATGCTGATAAACTTAATGAAAGCCAGACAACACTTTTTCCACCTTCTTGTGCTTTTGTTTTTTAATTTGAATTCTTTGATGGTTACTAGAAGGCCACCACATACGTAAAGAAAGGTGAGCATCCCTTGCTCCATCTCTGTCTCCATGGTGACCTCCATGACATGTAGAGGGGAGGTGCTTGTCTGAAAGTAGGCAATAAAAATGTATGACCTGGAGCTTTGGCACATTGTTTAACACATAGCTTGAGATAAATGTCTTCCGTCTGCATGTTATGAAGATAGCTGCATAGACAGGTGTTAGACAATTGGAAATGAATTTTTCCATCATATTTGAGAATTATGGTTTGCTTTTTTATGCAGTTCTTAGATAAGTATTGTATTACTTTGAAGCATTGGCTAGTTTTTACAGTGTAGTGCTTACAGGAACCTTTTCACATTGCTTTACAGTGAAAATCTTGAATAATGGGCAGGACAAGCCATTTTGAGATTCTTTTAAAAACGTTGTAGAGCCTATTTGAAGGCAGCCAATTCCTCTTATGTATTCTGCCTTGCTGGATTGGGGTTTGGGGAAATGTGATAAGTAAGGCAGAGGAGACCTTGAATGCGCTCCCAGTTTTGCTTTTGTGTTTATCAAGCATAGGTATCAAGAACAGAAGCAAAATAGATCTCATTGACCCAGTTCACACTCAACAAACAACCCATGGTTGTTTCAGAGCACATGGGAGCATGCTGGCTCCTGACCACTCACCCGGATTGTTCTCTGTAATGTGTGAACCTGGAATTCTGGATTTCTGGGGGAGAAACAACCCAGAGTTTTAACCCATGGTTAGTGCTGGGAGATGGACAGAGGGAGTGTGCAACCCTGCTGAATTTCCTGATTCTTTCCGCAGTGTTTGCTGTTATTGATCATGGTGTCTGTCTGGACTGCCTAGCTGGGATAGACGTTGTAGTGACTTGGTCTTTCCTGATAGGTTGATGTCAGAAAATGGTTCTGGGAGATTGCTTTCCACTCTTTGGCATATGGGGTGCCACAAGCTTCCATCTTTTATGCCATGCTATTCAAACTTCTGCATGAAACTGCTGGGGGAGGTCATTTGGAGTTTGGGCTAGGAGGTAATCAGGCGATACCAGTTCAGTCTTTCATTTCCATCTTCCAGGCCCAGCGATCTGGTAGAAGTTCTAAACTGGTGTCTGGGTCAGTTCTGCAAAAGCTGCAGGTGAATGAACTGAAGCTTAATTTAGGCAAGATGGTGGTACAATTGTTTAGGAATTCGTGGGATCTGAGAGTAGTGTTCAGTCTGTTTTGGATAGAGTTGCATTCCTTCTTAAAAATCAGGTTTCCAGTTTTGGCATGCTGCTAGATTCAGCCCTGTTCTTAGATGGCTGAGTAGCAGGAATAGCTTGGCATGCCTTATGCCAGCTTCAGCCAATGTACCAGCTGTGCTCTTTCCTAGAGAAGTCATACCTGCCCCAGTCATTTCCTGATTGAATTATTGTAACATGCTCTGCATGGGACTGACATTAAAGACTGTTCAGAAACTTCAGCGGATCTGGGAGACTGAGACACATAACTTTGATACTCTGTCATATGCATTGCTTAGCAGTTTGTTTTCCAGCTCCATTAAAGTGGTGGTTTTAATCTTTAAAGTCCTAAATGACTTAAGACCAGAGAACCTTAAGAACTGCTTCTACAAAGGCTGTTCTTCATGTTCTCCCTGATATCTGAAAGCATGGCAGGGTGGGCAGAAGGGACAGGGCTTTTTTATGGTGGTACCAAGACTGTGGAAAAACTTTTCCAAAAGAAGATTGCCCTTTGGTGAACAGCCAAGACTTCTTTTTCATCAGTTTGGAGGCATTTTTTACTGGGTATAGTTTTATGGATTTGATCTTTGCTACTGTTTTTTGGTACTGATTCTGATCTTTTAATTTTAGTTTTATTGTGTTCTTTGTTTTGATCATTCCCTGTTGTAGTAAATATATAGTAAATGTTGTAGTGAAGCACCCAGAGAGCTTTGGATATTGGGTGGTATAGAAATGTAATAAATAAATATAAGAGAAAGAAATAATAAATAAATAATACATTACTTTTTGTTTACTGCCATGCAAACAAAAGTTGCTTTATAAATGCTGAATAAAAATGGAACGTCTCTTGGTTAGGTGCTGACTTTTAAACTGTGACATGTGAGTGCTTGGAGGAGGAAACATTCCATAAATGTTCCCAGTGGATAGGATGTTGGGGCTTACAGCAGTTGCCGGAGGGCTACAGAACTGATTTGTGATTTCTGCTTTTTTTCTCAGAAGCCAAGCTTCCCACACCCACCAGCCCTTCAGTGGTGGCAAAAACAGGCCTCTGCGTGTAGCAGTAGAAGGTGAAATTAGTTTTAGAATAGAATGTATTGTGGGATTCAGATTGAATATAGCCATTCTTTCCACTTCAGGAATAGACACTGATGAGAGCTGGGAAACTTCTGCTGCTATTCAGCGAGTGAAGGCTGGCTTCATACATTGCATGGTTGCAAATAGATGTTCATCACTGGATGTGCACACCACAAGAAGCCACACCAGTCTCAGATTCCAGACACATTTACTTCTGTGATAAACAAAGGCAGCTTCTTTCAAGCAGTGTTTTCAGGTTGTGTGGTGTTGTCTTTCATACTGGATTTTTTAAAACTTGCTTTCAAGTAGATTGCTTTAATCTCTTTAAAGGAAGATAACTTTTTATTTTTGTAGCAGTTATAAATTGAACATTACACTCACATTTTTGACATGTTTGGCTCATATGTGCTTTTCTGACTGAAGTAGGACAAACCACCTTGGCTCACTATGTTCTATTTTTAAGAATCTGCTTAATTTGCCAAATTTGGTGTGCAGTGTTCTTGGCCCTAACCCTTACCATAGACATTTTGAAGTCTGGTCATAAAGTAAGTTTTATAGCACTGGGACTGTTCGTGGCTGCTGGTGAGTTTTTTTCATTAGATGTACGCTCCGCAGTATTTCTAATTTGGGTAAAAAATGAATGCTGCTTCCTGTACTTCCTGAATGCTGCTTCCTGGTCCCCAACCTTTTT
Organism: Heloderma suspectum; assembly: GCF_057233095.1. Lineage (NCBI taxonomy): Eukaryota > Metazoa > Chordata > Lepidosauria > Squamata > Helodermatidae > Heloderma > Heloderma suspectum. The sequence continues at coordinate 101,989,915 of NC_139459.1, forward strand.
GGCACCAGGGACCGGTCTCGTGGAAGAAAATTTTTCCACGGACCGGGGAGGGGGGATAGTTTTGCTGGTGGACTTCTGGCCTCTGGGACGTGGACGCCACTTGCGTCCCTTTTTTTTGCAGTGATCGGCTATGTAAAGATTTACATAGCCTATTACTTGAAGAACAGGGACGCAAATGGCGTCCGCTGTGCAGACGCCATTTGCATCCCAGCGGCCGGAGTTGGCCAGCAGCTCCGCGGACTCACCGCGGAGCAGAGCCAGCCGGGGCCAGCGAGGATTCTGGGGCGGGGGGGGAAGGATGGATCACCTTCCCCCCTGCGGACCCAAGGTAAGGGGGTTTCGCACACCCCTACTGCAGCCCAGTTGCTAACAGGCCACGGACCAGTCCCAGTCCGCGGCCTGGGGGTTGGGGACACCTGCTGTACTTGAAGCACTGGAAAATGCTCACCTTCCTCAGTTCAGTATATGTCCTGTCTCAGTTGTTTGAAGATGCCACATATTGCTTTTGCAGTAGTACATTAATTCTTACATTAAGAGTTCTTTAATTTTTGCATTAAGTAATATGTTAGCCTTCTCCAGCCTGGTGCCTCTGGATGTGTTGGACTGTGACTGTAAAACATCTGGAGATCTACTTTCTGGCCACCCCTGATCTAGGACATTGACAGTTTAATTCTATACATGTCTGTTCAGAAATAAAGTTCTGAACCCTGTTGAATTCAGTGACACTTACTCCTAGATAAGTGTGTATAGGATTATAACCTTAAGCAGGCAAGTAATAGGGCTGATCAAATATATTGTATATTGTGTTTGCTTTGTAGAAGTATTGTATGGATGCCATATCCACACTGTAAACAAGATGTTTTTTGTAGTGACTCTGCAATATACATTGTTTAGTCTCTCTCAGCCCATTTAACTTGCAATCAGCTACTTGCAAATATACTATTTGATTATGATGAGTCTCAGTTCCCTGCCTTTTAAAATAGGTAACAGTGTTTACTTTGTGTCATGTACACTGGAGCAACTCTGGTTTAATGACAATAAATACTAGCTTCTCAGGGTTTTTTTTTGTGGCATGTGGATTAAAAAAAAAGAGGCCTCAAATGGTTCTGTGTGGCGTTTTTCTGAGCCTCCAGTTTTCTGATATCAGTTACTCCAGTAACATTCATGGGCAAAAATCAAACTTTACTTTTGACTGCTGGTGCAAGTGAACTGGCTGCCATGTGGAAGCTGCTTGAAATGGCTCCTTGTGGCAGCTAAACCATTTGTGTGTGTGCAGCTCATTCACAGATTGAGCATTTTCTTCCACAAACCTGAAAAACCTGCAACACAGTATAAATATGTTTTCTTCTTTTGACTGAATTGGGTTGTGCTGCACTGATACGGCTCAGCTTCCAAACAATAAGTTCCTCAACTCTACCAATTTCTTTCCCACCTTACCATCTACTGCTTTCCATTTGTGTCTTGGAAGGGACAGAGAGCCAGTGTGATCCAGTGGCAGGGGTGGACAGTGGGTACCAGTGCACTCCTGGACACCTTTGTTGGCACCTACAGAGGTGCCCTACCCCTCTCACCCCCACCCCCAAATTAACAACTTTCTTACTGGCAGCTGGGATCGCTGTGAAATAAGTTTCTCTTGGTGTTGAAAACTGTGGGTTTAAAGGAGTTGCTTAGTGTGGGACTCAGACCCCACCTCTGCGTTGTACTCAGTCTTTTTGGCAGGTTACTTGTTCTTTGCCGTGCCTCCCACGCCAGCCATTTTGACAGTTTCTCAAATTGCCAAATCTGCCCATGGTCCAAAAAGCTTGCCTACCTCAGGACTAGAGTGCTGGACTTCAGAATGTGGAGACCCAGATTCAAATTCCCATTCACCCTCAAAACCTACTGGGTGACCTTCGACAAATGACTGTCTCTTGGCCTAACCTTTATCACAGGGTTTTTGTGAGAATATAGTGAGTCACACACTATGTATGTCAGTATGTCCTTGGAAGAAGGGTAGGATAAAAATAATAATTAGAATACTTTGTAGTTGAGATTTTTTATTCATCAGCTCAATATCATGTGCTCAGGTTCTGGCATGCTTAAAATTGCCTTGCCCTTCTTTAACAAAAAATAATGAAATAAATTACATGTTTACCTCTCTGCCACACGGAAGTAAATAATGGGCGTAAGGATTTAGTCACGTATTATACAATGGTAAATTTCCATGACAAGCTAATGAAGCAAATAGTGAACTATAACTTGTATCGGCACATGATACTGGCAAAAAAAGGATCCCTTAGGTTACAATGTTAAGCATATTTATCAGGACATATATTTCATTGAAGCATTACTTCAAATTAAACATACATAGGATCTATACAATAGTTTGTCAAAAGATTGCCCCTATGTTCATTTCTAACTCACAAGTTAGAAAGTATATGCATTTTAAGGAGAAATGCTTTATTAGCTATGTCAACTTACAGCTTAATTCTATCCTTTTTTTTCTCCCAGTGCTTCCTCAGTAGTAAGTTCTGTTGAATTCAGTGGGGGCTTTTAAGTATGTATTGTATTGCAGCCTTAACAGTCCTAAGCGCTAAGGGAATATGCCCTATTGAATACTGTGGGACTTCTGAGTCAACTCGCATAGGACTCTGTTAATTGTATAAGAGGAGATGTTCACGTTTGGTTGTCCTGCTACTAGAAATCAAACAAAAACTAGACAGGCAGGATGAAGAGAAGAGATTGACAAGTAATTGTAGGATGACTGGAGATGAAGAAGATGGGCCAAGTGTGAAAAATTGGCGGACTTGACTTATGGTTAATAAGCAGTAAAAGGAGGAAATAGTTGTATAATTATATTTTTATTGTCTTTTTTTTTTTAAGAGATGAAATTGGATTAATTCCCTGTCCTGAAGCCAGATATAATCGGAGTCCAATAGTCCTGGTAGAAAACAAACTTGGGGTGGAAAGCTGGTGTGTCAAGTTTCTATTGCCATATGTCCATAACAAGCTTCTTCACTATAGACAAAGAAAGCAGTGGCTTAACAAAGAAGGTAAGTTACTCCATAAAATTCATGTTGCTTAGTAGTATGTTGTTCCTAATTTTCTGTGAAATGGTGTTAGGAGTCTTCAAAATTACTTATTTTACATTGGAAATGCCTGGAAAAAGTAGAAACTATTAAAATAGCATCTTGCTCTTGATGTTATCCACCATTTTAAATAAGGTGGTGCTTCCAACTCATTCATATTCTGACTTTATCACTTTTAAGTGCTGTAGAGCTTAGGTGTTCTTTGCTGAACATCTTCAAAAGGAATGTTGTCCTTTCCTTCTTGAGAAACAGAACAGTTAAAGCAGTACTTTTTATTGGGCCATTTGTTGAAAAGTTGGGAGAAGAATATGTAGGCTACACTTCTGAGCACACTTAACTGAATCTAACGTCTTTTGAAATTGATGGGATTTATTTCCAAGCAGTCTTATTTTTTTATTATGTTTCTATACTGCCCTATAGCCAGAGTTCTCTGGCAGGTTCACAACAATTAAAAACATAAAATACAACCCGATAAAATATAATATAAAAGTTTAAAATTACATTATAAAAGAAAAATAACAACCAAAATGAAACCCAGCAGCAGTACAAAGATTTAAAATACAGTAACAGATTTAAAGCAACAGAAACTGAAAGACTAGAATGGCTGGGAATATAAGGTTTACGTCTGGTTCCCAAAAGGCCACAACATATGTGCCAGGTGAGCCTCTCTGGGGAGCTCATTCCACAGCCAGTCTGCCACACTGGAAAAGGCCCTCTTAGTAGCCACCCACCTCACTTCATTTGGAGAAGAATAGCTGAAGGTGATCTTAGGGTCAGGGTAGGTATATATGGAAGGAGACGATCCTTCAGGTAACCTGGCCCAGGCCATTTAGGGCTTTGAATGTCAACACCAGCACTTTGAATCAGGTCCAGAAATGGACCGGCAGCCAGGGCAGATGGAAAACTACTGGCATAATATGATCACATTTGCCAGTTCCTGTTAACAATCTCGCTGTCCTGTTTTGGACCATCTGAAGTTTCCAGACATTTTTCAAAGGTAGCTCCACGAATAATGCATGGCAGTAATGCAGATGAGAGGTTACCAGAGCAAGGATAACTGTAGCTAGGCTATCTCTGTTCAAATAAGGACGTAATTGGTATATCAGCCTAAGCTGATAAAAGATGCTCCGTGCCACCGAGTTGGTCACTAGAGTCCACCTGTGTCTCTAGTGACAATGCTGGATCCAAGAGCATCCTGAATCTATGAACCTGATCCATTAGGGGAAGCACAATCCCCTCTAGAACAGGTTGAACGTCATTTAGCTGGGCAAATGAACCACCCACTAACAGTACCCCTGTCTTGTCTGGAATGAGTCTCAGTTTATTGGCCCTCATGCAGTCGGTTACCATGTTCAGGTGCTGATTCAGAACAGCCACTGCCTCACCTGGATTTGATGAAAAAGAGAGAGAGAGCTGGTTGTCATCCACATATTGATGACACCACAGCCCACACCTCTGGATAACCTTTCCCAGTTTCATGTAGATGTTGAACAGCATGGGGGATAGCTCTGTGGAACCCTGTAGCATAGCTGCCAAGGTGCAGAACAATAATCCCCCAGCACCACCTTCTTGAATCAGCCATCCAAGTAGGAGCAGAACCACTGCAATGCAGTGTCTCCAGCTCCTAACCCAGACATCCTATCCAGAAGGATACCATGGTCGATGGTATCGTAAGTCGCTGAGAGGTAGGGATGTCCGGAATCCGCCACGGACTAAAATGAGGCCGAATTCCATTGAATTCGGCCCCCTGGAATCTGTGGCAGAATGGATGTACTCACTTCTGCCTCCTGGACCCATGCAGACTGAATCCTCCCTCCCGGAGGCTCCATTCGGGAAATGATCCGGATGCAAATGGCATCCGCGATGCCATTTGCGTCCCTGTATTTTCTCATGATAGGCTACGCGTTTGAATTTGCATAGATAGTTGCGTAGCCTATCCCGTGAAAAAGCAGGGACATACATGGCATTGCGGACGCCATTTGCGTCTGGATCACTTCCTGTTTCCGCCCAGCAGCGGTACAGACGGCAATGGCAGCCATATCGCTGGTGGAACGGAGCCGGCTGATCGGTGAGGATTCTGGGGGGGAGGAATGGATCACCTCCCCCCCCCGACGGATCCCCCCGCAGATGCAAGGTAAGGGATTCATTCATCCCTACTGAGAGGTCCAAGAGAATCAACAGGGTCACTTTACCCCTGTCCCTATCTCAGCAAAGGTCATCCCACATGGCAACTAAGACAGTTTCAGTTCCAAAACTAGGCCTGAAGCCTTATTGAAATGGATCTAGATAATCAGTTTCATTGAAGTTGTTAACATTATCTGGGTCCAGGTTAGGCTTTTTTAGGAGTGGCCTAATTAACATCTCCTTTAAAGAGGCCAGCACCACTCTCAAGGAGGAATTTTCAGCCTGCTGGACCCAGCCAGATGTCTGCTCCCTATTTATTTATTTTCTTTATTTACAATATTTATATACTGCTCCACATCAATAGATTTCAGAGCAGTGAACAACAAAGATAAAATAATAATACACCTATTAAAACAATTAAAACATTTTAAAAGAAACTGATTCAGATGTAATAAGCCATGAAGGGCAAGGGTCAACCACACAGGTGGTCGACCAGACTTGGCCAAGCACATCCTCAGGCCTCAACAATCGAAACTCATCCAATAAAACTGAACTGGACTGTGCTCTGGACACCTGTACTAATGGAACTGCATTAACTGTGGTGTCTGTTGTGACAAGGTTTGAGTAACTTTATCTTCAAAGTGTCATAAAGTTGTCACAGTGTGCTACCAAGGGTTCCACCATCCCTCTCCCTTACTGTAAGTTATACTCATAATGCAGAGTAGAAAAGTAGCTAATTGTCAACTGTATACAAAACAATGTAACTTACTAATGTAATACTTTGGTTTAATGGATTATTGACCAAGTTTTTAAAAGTGTGCCTGGCCTCTTTGGAATATAAATATTTTCTCTGCAGGACCTGACTCCTAAGAACTGGAAATATTTTGCAACTCCTTGGATATTATAGGCAATATGCCAATCCACCTTCCTTAAAATAAATGTGTGCCATTGTCAGTGATAGATTTAGCTTGTTCAATCTCACTCAATAGCCTGGAGAGAGATGGGCCATTGAAACAGTCTGTAACTCCCTTTTGATATTGCTAAATGTTTTGACAGTTAAGCCGTTGTATATGTAAACTGGCTTTACAGGCATCTGCAGAGGAACTCACCATATTCCCTGATTAGTACTGTAGTGTTAACTTGGAAGTACCAGAAAAAGCAGACATAATGTGCAGACCACAAGCAGGCATAATGTGCAGACCACAAGCAGGCATAATGTGCAGACCTGATCAATACACATGAAGTTTTATGTGCATTGAATGTGCATCTTATCTCTGTTGAAACAGCCCTATTCAGCTGTATTCTAAATGTACACTCTTTCTATATAGTTTTTAAAAAGCTGTCTTTTCATTCTCCGTGGTAGGGTTCTAGCACATATGTCTCCTCTTCCATCAACAGACATTTATTCACTGAAAATCAGCACCTTATATTTGGGTGTTTTTTTTTAATCACTGGAAGTTTTGTAATCTGCTTTAAACTCTAGGCTAAGTGTAAAGCCAGGGTGTTGCTAGAGGCCAAGAAGGGAAGAATAAGCAATTAGGGCAATGAAGGGACCATCATTAATGTGATTATAGGAGGAGGGTGCAATGGCGAGGACAGAGACATCAGGGGAGGGGAAAGCAAGGTAACATGTAAATTTCACTGTGATATTACTGGTGGCTGGTCTGCAGGCCCCTTGAGTCTGAAAGTACTCAGCCCACAATACCTGACAGAGCACCTCTCCCAGTATGAATGTACCCATACATTATGATAAACATCTGACCTCCTCCTCTGAGGGCTTCCTCTGAGGGAAGTTCGAAAGATGGAAACAATGGAGAGGGCCTTCTTTGTGGTGTCTCCCTGATTATGGAGTGATCTACCCAGTGAGGTCCACCTGGCACCAACATTGTCATATTTTTGGTGGCAGATTAAGGCTTTCTTCTACATCTAGGCATTTGACAATATATGTTGAGGCTTTTTAGTGTAAGTTTTTTTAAAATCAAGTCCTGATAGTTTTATTGTTAATTGTTTTGAACTAGTTCAAATTTGTTGTTTTTTTTTTTAAATTGCATGTTAAAGGTTTTATATTATGTTTTGTTTTGTTTTGTTTTGTTTTGAACCACCCAGAAAACTTTGGCTATTGTGCGATAGAGAAATTGAATGAATGAATGAATGAATGAATGGAATGAATGAATGAAAGAAAGAAAGAAAGAAAGAAAGGTGCTGTTAATTAATGCCAGGTTGGTTAAGGGTAAGGTATTGCAATCAGCAACCTCACTAAGAAACAATGCACAGGCTGTTCTTCATAATGGAAACCTGACTAGATGAGGAGGGATCTCAGATCTGCCCACCCGGCTGCTGTGTACAACCGCAATCCTGACTTACTTGAGGGACAGGGAGGAAGGTAGGCTTGATCTAGAAAGATTCAATTCCACTGGTTGGTTAACCTGTCTTGCTGTACCAGATTTGGGAACTTGAGATAGGCTTGGGATTCTGTTGGTGTACTGAGTGTTGGTGTACTGACTGCACAACAGCCTCCCTTTCTGAGCTTGCAGAGGTGATCTCAGGGTTGGTGTTGAGAATCCCAAGGTTGTTGCTTCTGGGAGATTTTAACATGCACACTGAGGCCACCTTATTTGGACCAGCTTGGGACTTTGTGGATGACATGACAACTGTGATCCTACCTCAGGTGATATTGGACCCAACATCTATGGTAGGTCACACCTTGGATCTGGTGTTCCGCTTGAGGCACGAGGAGAATGATGTCTGTCTAGGGAACCAGCAATAGTTCTGTTGTCATGGACAAATCATTACTTAGTCAGTTTTTGACCTTAGGGCTGCCTGTAGCATTGAAGATTTTAATTCAGGGGTCTGCCCTTGGAGAATGATAGGTCCAGAAAGTTTTCTGAAGTCCTTGGGGGATTATCTTGCTGCCATAATTAGTGGTTCTGTCAAGGCTCAGGTAGTGAAAGATCTTCACATAAATCCAGTGGTTCTGCTATTGTAGCCCTCCAAGGTCCACTGTGACCATTTTCCAATGCATATTGTGGGCCAAATTGCTCATATTTGTACTGAGTTAGATGTCATAATCAATACAGGGTCAATATTGGAGGCAGCTAGTACACCAGTTTCCCAAGTTGTGATGGATACCTTTCAACTTGTCCAACCAGAGGATATAAACAAGGTACTTGGAGGTTTGAGACCTACTACCTGTTCTCTGGATCCTTCCTTGTCATGGCTACTAAAACCCATCCAGAGTGGGTTTGAAGACTTGGATCTTGGAGATGGCAAATGCCTCCTTAAGAGTGTGTGTCCTTGCTGTCCTTAAAGAAATAGTGTGAACCAACTAAAGAAACCAACTTTGGACCCTCAGAACTTAGATAACATCTGTCCATTCTGGATAACCCTGTCAGCTTCACATGGTTTTGGAAGATTATTTAGATCCATTCTAATCTGGGTTCTGTCCTGGGTTTAGGACAAAAGACAGCATTGGTTGTTCTGGTGGATGTTTTAAGCTGGGGACTGGATGGTGGGAGTGCAACTCTCTTGGTCCTACTTGTCTTCTCAGTGGCTTTTGATGCCATCAGCCATGGTATTCTTCTGTCCTGACCATCTGGCCTGGACTTAGGAGGCACAGTTACTGGCATTGTCTTGTGTTGTGTTGTGGTTTTATTGCTGTTTTAGATGTTTTGCGTATCTTGTAATTTTATTTTGTTGTAACCCATCCTAGGAATGTTGACTGGCATTGAAGGGCCAGGTATAAATTTTAGAAAATAACATAGCAATATCTCAGTAGCAAACTGCTGCTCTTGAAACATGACCATGACAGTATGAAGGGTAATGTGTACGATTTTCAAGGTTCATTTGACTTTTAGATGAAAATATTTACAAAATAATCAGAACTATACCTCTTCTTTGCTTTCACAAGGCTTTTTTGTTTACAGCTACCTTAGAATAACCTTGATATTTTCATTTTTTCTTTTAAAAAGAATTTCTAATTTTTATGTCATTATGAAAGTAGAATAGCATAGAGTACTGAAGGTTTTTAATGAAATAATTTTAAAGACCTCTTCAAGGTTTTTCTGTAAAAACAAATCCATTGTAGAAGTTACATATACTTAAAGAGTTGTGGAGTTTATGTAGATTCTCACCTGTCCATAAAAACTAAACTGTGTGTTTATGTAGCTTTTAGGAAATTAATATTTGTTTTTGCTAGGCATGCTGGCATAACATTGCAGGCAATAAAGAAAATGTTTTAGAGTTGCAAAGGGCATTCACTTCTAAAGTATGAAATACAAAGGAAATGGGAACCAAACTATATGTCACTTTAATCCTGTAGTTCTGCCCTTGAGTACAGGGTTGTTTTTCACAAAGTGTCATTAAGGGTCCCTAATCTGGATCGGGACCCTAATATGAAGATGGGTCAGGGGACTTCATCCCTTTGCCTACTGTGTTGGTTCCAATCAGCCCCCATGCCTGCAATTTGCATTGCCTAAAAAGGTCCATTTGTTTCAGTGGGACCCTTTGGGCAATGCAAATTTTATTGGAAATGTAGCAGGAGCAAAGGGTTAAAGCCTTAAAGGCAGAACTACATGATTAAAGTCACATTTAGCCCTCAGTTTATTAAAAAAAAATAAGCCAGTGGGATCATCTGAGAAGATCTCGGGCTCCTGGAAGAGAAGTCTATCAATGGCTACTAGGCTTGAGGGCTATGTGCTACCTCCAGTACCAGAGGCAGTATGCCTATGTACACCGGTTGCTGGGGAACATGGGTGGCAGGGTGCTGTTGTGCTTGTGTCCTGCTTGTGGTTTCCTGGTCAACAGCTGGTTGGTCACTGTGTGAACAGAATGCTGGACTAGATGGACCCTTGGTCTGATCCAGCATGGCTTTTATGTTCTTATGATTGGTCCATCATTGCCTCAGGTGCAGACATATCACTGGAAACTTTGGGCTGGATCTAAAGAAATAATAGTAATGCCTTTGTAAGATGTCTGTGTTTTTAAACATAGAAACAAGAATTCGACACTATGTAAAAAAGAATTCCCTTGTTTATGGACTGGCTTTAGTTACTTAGGCTGCAATTCTGAACACATTTACCTTGAAGCAAAGATTACAGAGATGTATTTTCAGATGTCAACCTGTGGATTTTTTTTTTTTTTTAGTACCACAGATTTCCTTTTAGGGTCTTTCTGAAAAGAAGACCTATTCCAGGTAGCTGTATACACAATTTTACAAACAAATGTTAATAAATCAACTTATTGGAGGATGCCATAGCATAGTAGTGGAGCTCCTGCTTTTCATACAGAACATCCTAGGTTTCGTACCTGCCATTTCCAGTCCAAGAGATCTGTTTCTTGAAGAAGGACTGGGAAAAATCTCGCTGTCAGTCAGAGTAGACTAGCATGGTGCTGGCTGGGGATACTGGGACTTTTAGTCCAACACATCTAAAGACCACCAGGTTTGGGAAGGCTGGATTAGACCAATGAACAACTATCTGACTCTGTTTTAAAAAGCTTCATAGTTTCACCAAAGCCAGTCGGTATCCTTACCATTCATGTATCATTTACCTTCTCCGTTCTTGGACTATCCACTTCTGCAGCATCCCCAAACATCTAACTTTATTGTATGGTTTGATGCAGCGTTCCCTTGAGCAAAACAGCGCTCATCGGACATACCCACTGGAAGAAGTAAGGGAAGGAGGTGATTTTTGCTGACTCTTCCTTCCCCCTGCAGCTTTCTGTTGGCTTGAAAAGCTGCTATGGAGGGCTGAAGACCCTTTGGATCACTGTGAGAGATGGTGCAGGAGGCTGAAGGGGGAACTGGTGACAATTGCCTCCTCTCTTTCCTCAACGGATGCCTTCACTGAATTCTGTTTCCTTCTGTGAATAAGGAACCTTGTGTGCAGCAAGGATCATCATTAACATTCTTAATCTGGGTGAAATTCTCCTGCTTTCTAATGGTCCTAGAAAAAGATGAGTGGATAATTCCTGTTACTCTTCTAAGTTTTGACTTTTATTCTGGCGAGAGTTCAGTACATGAACATCCTATAAGGACATTTTTATAATTTGTTGCTGTACTCCGGTCACATTGATTGACCTGGTTTTAAGTCAAATAAACCATTGCTACATAGAAGAAGTAATAGATGGTTCTGGCATAGACTTCTGCACTCTGGCATGGTATCTTGTAATTTTATACTCCTCTGCCAGGATCCCACAACAAGCAAGAACATTCTAATCCACCACAGATAATAGATGGGTGTTGAATTTGCTTTTCATCTAGGGCATGGAGAATCACCCAGAGAGGGTATCAGAAAAATAAGGCTGAGATTAATCCTCTTCCTATTATTAATCTTGCTTAGTAAAATTGTTGTTCACTGCTGAAGCTTTGAACAGAAAAAGTGCTTATTAACTATTCTAAATGTACAGTGTTTGATTCACATTTTCTATTCCCAATTTTATACTTCGAATGAATGATGACTGGGGTTTATATAATACCAAACCTTTGAATTATACATAGAGATGTATTATCGTTTATCTTGTAATTTTTTTTTACTCCAAGGGGATTGGTGATACATATTCTCAGACCTCTTGAAAAAGTTGTTGACTGTTGCATCTTCCTGGGTATTTTTCAGTTTATACCAGGGTGCAGAGCCTCAGACCTGGGCCCAAATCCAGCCCTCCTGGGCTCACAATCCAACCCTCCAGGGTTCCCCAGAAGGCCACACCTCCGTTCCCTTTCCTCTGATCACTTTTGGTGGTTTCTCGTCTTTTGTGCAGTTCTGCCCCCATTCTGAAAGGTTGAACTGCCTCCTCTCCTAAGACTTAGTTACTGCAGAAAGAGTTAATATGCTGCTATTTTTGGCCCCACCCCTTTTGCCTTTGACTCCACCCACCAGTGGAATGCAGACCCATGAGCTTCTCTGAAATGGAATTTGATCATTGGGCTGACAGAGGTTCAACACTGCTGGTTTAGACAAAATTCTGTGAAACATCTTCTTTTTAATGCAAAGATCTCTATCTGTGTATTAAAGCATTCTTAAAACTTGGAGTGTACTTGGTTGCTTTCTGCCTTAGTTTTTTTCCAAAAGTTTCTTAGGGCGCAGTCCTATAGGGATGGCTGTAAGCCTCCAAACACAGAGGTTTACAGCTGTGCAGAGTAGGAGGAGTGGTGGAGGTGATCTTTGCCTCTGTGCTCCTCCCTCTCTGCATTTTGGCTAGACGGGCGTTTTCACTGGTCCAGCTGAGCTATCGGGGAGTGGAGCGGGGGAGGCTGGAGGATTCCTAGTAAGCTGGCCTCCCCAGTCCTGTTCCCTCCCTGCCCATGGGAACGCCCCCTTTGCCTTCGAGGTCACCTTTGTAACTTTGGAGAGGCAGCTAGTGCAGTTCTCTGAACCAGCTGCGAGGGGGAGGAGGCGAGGAGCTCGGATGTCTAGGTCCAAGGTCGGAGCACTGTCTCTAGCTTCAGATCCAGCAACGCGAATTATCTTGTGTGTCCCCCTGCCCCCGATGCTGTCTAGGGTAGCCTTTACAACAGATGGTTAATGTATTTGTCAGTTTTTTGGTATCCCTTGAAGATGGCCGGTCAAAATGTATTGGATGCATTCTGGTTTTTACTTGCCCAGAATATAATATTTTTCTACAGATAAGTTGGCTTGAGATTTGTCTGCTGTCTTTTGGATTCTGTTTCTGGTGCTGCCACCCACCCCACCCCCACCCCCTTTGCTAGCCTTACACCAGACATGAAGTATGTTACAGGATGGCTGTGGTTCTGATCACGGGAAGAGGAAGGAATGTTTGAAAGTGCCCTTTTTTCTTATGGGGGACCCATTTCTTGAAGATCTCTAGAAATAGCATTGCCTGTTTTTTACCGTCTTTAAACTCCCTGTTGCATTTTCAGAATGTAAAAACTCTCAGCTTATGCCCATTTTTGCAGTTTTGTCTGCTGGTAAGGACTAATGCTCCACAACTGCTCAGGCTGCTTCGATGCCTCAAGCACAAGTCATAGAGAAGAACTGCTTTAAGGTCTGGGAACACCCTGTTTGTCCCAAATGGCTTGGAATTCCTCTTGCTAATCTGGGCATGAAGCTCTTTTTGAGAAAGTGTGCAACATAGTAATCTCATTGGTAAACCATGCATGCAAAATGGATAGATACCCCTAGACAAAACTATTATAAAATAAAGATGGCTATACTGAAGCAGGTAAAGATTTCAAAAGATTACTTAGATGGATCCCTTTCTTCACTGCTTGGCTAAGTTGCAATTACCAAACAGGACCTCACAAACATACTTGTTCCAAACGTCCTTTGTTCAGGTCATTTCTCAACGTGCAAGGTGGCACCGACCCCATGGCTCCTAGGCCACTCTCAAGCTGGAACAGCCCCAGCCAAATCACATCTCTTATGCAGGGGCGTCAAGTAGAAAGAGAGCAAGAAGAGAGTGCAACCTGCCCTGCCTCTTTCTATGCAAAACAAAAACCAGCAAACCATTGCAACGTTAAGACAGTATCGCAGCAAAACAGGATCTCAGAAGCAGAACAATTCAAAGCCACATCTTTTGACAAAAAGGAGGAGGGAGCTAAATTCCAAGGGAAAGCATTTCAAAGTCCTTGGGCTAATATAAAAAAAAATCCTTCTTGTGGAGGCGAACCTAACCTCCACACAAGATGGCACTTCCCAGAGGGCCTCATTGGTCCTGTTCAGATGTAACATTCCTAGTTTAATAAACGATAGTTATGGCTACACTTGCACAATCACACAGCTGGGATTTTCAGGGCAGATAACGTGGAAGACCCTCCCTTTTCCAGCACCAGTTCCAGCCCGCTTCCCTACGTGAAGGAGTGTGCAGGTTGCGCTTTTCTCAAGCAAATTGGTGAGGGTAGACAGAGTTTGGAACTGCTCTTATTGCTTTTTTAAAAAAATCCTGTTTTTGTGGGTTGCAATTTGGGGCTCCCCTGTTAAGAACATGCACAAGAATGCAAAAATATTTGCTTTGCTTCTAGGGAAAACATCCTTGATTTTCATAATATATTATGAAGCTTTGGAATTCAGATTTAACAGCAGGAAATTAGACTTTGCAGCAGGACTTGACAATAAAGTTGTTGATTTTTAACAGCTTATTGTTTTGAATTGTCAGATTTACTCTGGAGAAGATTAGTGATAGCCCTGTGACTACCTGAAAGCAGGCAGCAATCAAATCAGAAATTTCCAAAAGTACATTGCATTTTAAGCAATCCAGCATACTGCAGTTTTCATCTTTATTGTCACCAGGCTTAATGAATCATTAGAATGCAGGAGGAAAGGAATGGGTAGGATGTTTTTTCCCTTATTTGTCACTCAGTCACAGACTTTGCCCCTTCATGGATCACTGCTTTGTTGTGGCGAAGGGGCTTGTGTAACTCAGTGAAGCCATAAGCTATGCCGTGCAGGGCCACCCAAGACAGACAGGTGATGGCGGAGAGTTCTGACAAAATGTGGTCCACTGGAGAAGGAAATGGCAACCCACTCCAGTATTCTTGCCAAGAAAGCCCCATGGAACGTATTACAAGGCTAAAAGGTATGACGCCGGAAAATGAGCCCCTCAGGTCAGAAGGTGTCCAATATACTACTGGGGAAGAGCAGAGGGTATTTCCAAGTAGCGCCAGAAAGAGTGAAGCGGCTGGGCCAAAGCCGAAAGGACACTCAGCTGTGGATGTGTCTGGTGGTGAAAAGAAAATCCGATGCTGTAAAGAACAATATTGTTTAGGAACCTGGAATGTAAGATCAGTGAACCAAGGTAAGCTGGAGGTGGTCAAACATGAGATGGCAAGATTGAACATCAACATCTTGGGAATCAGAGAACTAAAATGGACAAACATGGGCGAATTTAATTCAGGTGACCATCATATCTACTACTGTGGGCAAGAATCCCTTAGAAGAAATGGCGTAGCACTCATAGTCAACAAAAGGGTGGGAAAAGCAGTACTGGGGTGCAATCTCAAAAACGATAGAATGATCTCAGTACAAATCCAAGGCAAACCATTCAACATCACAGTAATTCAAGTCTATGCTCCAACCACTGATACCGAAGAAGCTGAGGTTGATCGGTTCTGTGAAGACCTACAACTCCTTCTAGAACTAACACCAAAAAAAGATGTCCTCTTCATCATAGGGGATTGGAATGCTAAAGTAGGAAGTCAAGAAATCACCGGGATAACAGGCAAGCATGGCCTTGGTGAACAAAATGAAGCAGGACAAAGGCTAATAGAGTTTTGCCAAGAGAACACGCTGATCATAGCAAACACTCTTTTCCAACAGCACAAGAGGCGACTACACATGGACATCCCCAGATGGTCAATATCGAAATCAGATTGATTATGTCCTTTGCAGCCAAAGATGGAGAAGCTCTATACAGTCAGTAAAAACAAGACCTGGAGCTGACTGTGGCTCAGATCATGGGCTTCTTCTTGCAAAATTTCAGCTTAAATTGAAGAACATAGGGAAAACCACTAAACCATTCAGGTATGACCTCAATCATATCCCTTATGAATATACAGTGGAGGTGAGGAATAGATTTCAGGGATTAGACCTGATAGACAGAGTGCCTGAGGAACTATGGACGGAGGTCCGTAACATTGTTCAGGAGGCAGCAACTCAATTCATCCCAAAGAAAAAGAAATGCAAGAAAGCCAAGTGGCTGTCTGAGGAGGCTTTACAAGTAGCTGAGGAAAGAAGGGAAGCGAAAAGCAAAGGAGAAAGGGGAAGATCTATCCACCTGAATGCAGAGTTCCAGAGAATAGCAAGGAGACAAGAAGGCCTTCTTAAATGAACAATGCAAAGAAATCGAGGAAACAATAGAATGGGAAAGACTAGTGATCTTTTCAAGAAAATCGGAGATCTCAAGGGAACGTTTTGTGCAAAGACGGGTATGATAAAGGACAAAGAAGGCAGGGACCTAACAGAAGTAGATGAGATTAAGAAGAGGTGGAAAGAATACACAGAAGAACTATACAGGAAACATCTGAATGTCCCTGATAGCCACGATAGCGCGCTCACTGAACTTGAGCCGGACATCCTCGAGAGCGAAGTCAAGTGGGCCTTACGAAGCATTACTAACAACAAAGCAAGCGGAGATGACAGTCTTCCAGCTGAGCTATTTAAAATCCTGAAAGATGATGCTGTTAAAGTGCTGCACTCAATATGCCAACAAATTTGGAACACTCAACAGTGGCCACAAGACTGGAAAAGGTCAGTTTACATTCCAATTCCAAAGAAGGGCAATGCCAAAGAGTGTTCAAACTACTTGCGCTCATTTCACATGCCAGCAAGGTTGTGCTCAAAATCCTACAAGCTAGGCTTCAGCAGTATGTGAACCGAGAACTACCGGAAGTACAAGCTGGGTTTCAAAGAGGCAGAGGAACTAGAGATCAATTGCCAACATTCGCTGGATCATGGAGAAAGCAAGAGAATTCCAGAAAAACATCTATTTCTGCTTCACTGACTACGCTAAAGCCTTTGATTGTGTGGATCACAACAAACTGTGGCAAATTCTTAAAGAGATGGGAGTACCGGACCACCTTACCTGTCTCCTGAGAAACCCGTACGAGGGTCAAGAAGCAACAGTAAGAACCAGACATGGAACAACCGATTGGTTCAAAATTGGGAAAGGAGTAGGACAAGGCTGCATACTGTCGCCCTGCTTATTTAACTTATATGCAGAGTACATCATGAGAAACGCCGGGTTGGATGAATCACAGGTCAGAATTAAGATTGCCAGGAGAATTATCAACAACCTCAGATACGCAGACAATACCACCCTAATGGCAGAAAGCGAAGAGGATCTAAAGAGCCTCTTGTTGAGGGTGAAAGTGGAGAGTGCAAAAGCTGGTTTGAAACTCAACATTAAAAAAACGAAGATCGTGGCATCTGGCCCCATCACTTCCTGGCATATAGAAGGGGAAGAAATGGAAGCAGTGACAGATTTTAGTTTCTTGGGCTCCAAGATCACCACAGACGGTGACTGTAGCCATGAAATTAAAAGACGCTTGCTCCTTGGGAGGAAAGCTATGGCAAACCTAGACAGCATAGTAAGAAGCAGAGACGTCACCTTGCCAACAAAGGTCCGCATAATCAAAGCTATGGTTTTCCCAGTAGTAACGTATGGCTGTGAGAGCTGGACTATAAGGAAGGCTGAGCGCTGAAGAATTGATGCTTTCGATCTGTGGTGCTGGAGAAGACTCTTACGAGTCCCCTGGACTGCAAGGAGGTCAAATCAGTCCATCCTAAAGGAAATCAACCCTGAGTGTTCATTGGAAGGACAGATACTGAAGTTGAAGCTCAAATATTTTGGCCACCTAATGCGAAGAGAAAGGTCACTGGAAAAGACCCTGATGCTGGGAAGGATTGAAGACAAAATGAGAAGGGGACGGCAAAGAATGAGATGGCTAGATAGCATCACTGATGCAATGAATATGAACTTGAGCACACTCCAGGAGAGAGCGGAGGACAGGAAGGCCTGGCATGCTATGGTCCATGGGGTCACGAAGAGTCGGACACGACTTAACGACTGAACAACAACAGACTTTGAGTTTTATAATATCATTAATAGCACAATACTATGCATGTCTACTCAGACATAAGCACTAATAAGTTCAGTGGGGTTACTCCCAGGTTACTGTGCATAGGACTGCAGCCTAACATAGTTATAAATCTGCACTTTGCAGATGAAGGGAGGTGAACATACATAGATTTTCAGTGTATTGCTTGGAAATGGAATCTTTAGCATATTACATTCACTAGATCTGAGTCTGTGGAAGAACAAGCCAAATGACATGCTTTTCTTTGATCAAGTTCTGGATTTTCAAATAAAATCATCTACTGCAACCTCAGTTTCAAATCCACATTTTTATTTTTAGTTTTACTCTGTCCTTAGTGTGAATTTACTTGTCATTTCTTATGCAAATGCAGGTTGTAATGGAGCTAGAATTGTACCTCAAATCACTCTTAAGGGCCACTTTTACATTTTTATTATCTCAAGAGGGCAGCATTGCTGTGTTAACTGCAGAAGGGTATTTTTTTTTTACTAGAAAATAAAACTTATTTTCTTTCTAACCCATTCTTTGTTAACCTGATTTTGATAGCACACTCTCTTTGTTCTCTCTCTACAGCCCATTATGCTGTAATGGGCTGTTCTCTCTCTCACTCTCTGGTCTGCACCCCCATCTCTCTCTTGTTCGTTCCCTTCCCAAAGGCTTTTCTACAGCCCCATCTGTTATTAATTCATTTAAAATATTCCTTGGCCGTCTTTCAGGGAAGAAGCCCTCCCAAGACAGCTTACAACAATACAACACATAACCATTAAGATATTAAAAGTGATAAAACATAAATGCAATTTAAAAAGCCATAAATAAATAAAACAGCCATAAATAAATAAAACAGCCATAAAAACAAGCAATATAAACAGCCATAAAAACCAGCAGCAACAACAGCAACGTCTGTTACCACCTCTTTCCTCACCCCTCTCTCTGCTCTCCATTTTCTCAGTTCTTTTCCTCAGTTCAGGCTTTTGGTTTTGATCTATTTCCATATGCCTCCCCATGTTTATTCATCCTTAATGTTTTGGTGGCGGCAGAAGCCCACAAGGCTTTCACTCTCCAGCAGTTCACACAACTGAGGGAATATCCGACACAGGTGGACCATCCAGCAGCAGCATGGCTGACTAACATAGGATGGAAAACTAGCACACGGTCCCCCTATGTACCTCTGATTCCAAGGAGGAGAAGAGCATTCTGCCACCTCCATTTTGTATGAACTTTGGGAAGTCCCCATAGTCCCCATCCCATGTTAAGCCAGCAACATAGGAGAAACTGCAGTGTCGCTATTTCCTGCATCCTTATGCAGCGTGAGAAGCTCCACCCTACTTGGGAGTAGTCAATGCTGAAGCTTCTGATCATGCCAGTATTGCCCTTCCTGGAGATTAGGGCAACCCTGGTGACTTCTGGAGCCAGAGTGTAGGACTCAGCTAGCTCAGGGATTCTTAACTTGGTGGCATAGGAATGAGTTGTGTGAACATAATGTTAGAAGGAGACCTAAGATGTTCCTGTGAACATGCCAGTGGAGCCAAATTCTAATAGCTACTAGCTGTTGGCACATTCTAACAGCCAACCGACCCTCAAGCCAAAATTGCTCAGTCTCTGGGAAAGCTATTGGCTTTTCAATACAATTGCTGCCATAAAAGTAACCAGTTCACTCAAATATGCTGAATATCTGCAGCCCCTCCCCTCTAGATGTTGCAGTTGAAATATTTGGGAGTTTTGTTTAGGAAGATGGGAAGGGTGTGGGTGGGGTCTTATGGGTTCCTATGTAGGTAGAGCAGCCCTTTTAGTTCGGGTACCCTGAAAAGGGGCTAGATTTTCATACTTGTTACACTGGTATTCCACCCTTGCTCTGCTCAGGAGCGCAGAATGGTGCATTAGCCTCTCAGTAACACCTTGAGATAGGCTAAGTTGGTGCTATTTAGCACTGTAGCTCTTTAGTTCCATAGCAAGGTCAGTCATCAGTCATTTGGAAGAGAAGGAGGGAGTGTGTCATCCTACTTGCCAACTACAGGATGTGCTCTTTCTACTACTACAGTAGCTGCAAAATTAAAAATGAAAAGCTGAAATAGGGTACAGGATACCAAGCTACATAGCATGCTGTGGAGTCCTGGATGGATACCTTAATGGGATTAATGCAAAAATTAAGTACCCCAGGTATTTCATTCTTCCCATTTTGCCTATTTGTTGCCAGAGAAACTCCTTGGGCCAAGAAGTTTAGAGGAGAGGATGAGAAGCTCATCAGTGTTTAAACCAGGGGTGGGTAACACACAGCCTGCAGGCTACATGCATCCACCAGCACCACCCCATTACCCCCCGCCCCCCTTTTAAGAAAAAGTTTTAGATTGCCACCAAACTGCTACAGAGGCTTAGAATGGTCAAATTTAACGTGAGAACAAACTAAATTTGTCCATTCTAAACCTTCATGGAGGCTTGGAATGGACGCATTTCCCCCCTTTATTTTTTTTGCAATGGAGGGAGTGCAACCCACAGTGGGTTGGGTGGAATTGGCCCCTGGACTGCCCAAAGTTGCCCACCCCTGGTTTAAACAGCAAATTGTTCTTGGCAGGTTCATTCTTAGAACGCATTAGCAGCAAATGTCATGTGAGAGGCTTAGCTAAGTGTGAAGACGTAAGAAATATTAACCTCTATAGCTGTTGATGGGTTTCTTCTTTCCTTTTTAGAGTTGATAGATATCACCTGTACATTGCTGCTACTGAACCCAGATTTCACTACTGCATGGAATGTAAGGTATGTTCAGCAAATGTGGCCGTCACGACTTCTGGTAGCTGCCTAAAGTGTGAGTGAGCCATAGGCTTTTAAAAAAGTAGAATTTAACTGCATACCAGCGATCCTTTCAGCTAAGGTACTTTGGGAAAGCTTTTAATAAGATTTTTCATTCTCTCCAGAGTGTTACTGTCTTTCATACTTCATGATAGTATTTGCAGTATATGAATCTCAATCAATCTTCTGTGTACACACCTAGACACCTGGGGAAGTGAATATATTTTGACCAAATGCCTGTATCTGTTGGCTGTATTTATCTGTTCGTTTACAACTTATTTTGGAATGGCAGCTTTATAACAAATGCCTATCCATGTGGCAAATGCATGTGCAAAGCTCAAAACCAATTATTTGGGCCATATGACTCTACTCTCCAAGCTTTGCTTTTTTTTAAATCAATAAGTGTGCTTCCAGGTTACAATGAAATGTTGCTTGTCTCTTTGTGTGTGACGCACGCATGCACACAGAGAGTTGAAATTAGGTAAAAGAATGTTTCTTGCAGCTTGATTCTAAACATGTTTACACAGAACGACGTCCCATTGAGTTCAGCGGGGCTTAACTTCCTGGTAAAGATGCTTAGAACTGTGATCTTTAATGTTTGTGAACCGTCCAGAGAGCTTCAGCTATTGGGTGGCATATAAATAAATAAATAAATAAATAAATAAATCTTAATGGATCATTTTCCTGAAATGTGAACAAAGAACTAACTCAGAGTTGAAGCTCAGAGCTTTCACCAGTTCTTCTCTTTTGAGCAGTTGTTACTTTTGCTGTAGAACTGATATAGAGGCTTACACCTATAGAGCAGTGTAAAATAAATACAACGGTCTGCCATTCATTCCTGAATATTATTGTGCTTCAGAGGTATCAAATGGAAGCAAACTGCAATGGTTGTGTTCAGATATCATAATAAACCATGCTTCTTGTTATGGGTATGAGCCTAGCCTCCCCACAGGCTCACAAACTCCCCATTTTTCCTCTGGTTGTGGCTGTGAGGAGGAGACTGAAAGCTTTTGTTTCTATTTTTGATTAAGCACGGTTTATCATGTCATCCAAACCTGACAATCTGTGATTAATCTTAACTATGGGTTGTTTGAAACAAGCCAATTTCAAACTCCAGATAATGAAGCTGGCTTGTTTTGACAAACCATAGTTAAGATTAACCATAGATTGGGGCTCAGGCATAACACCAAACAGGCTGCTCTGGCTGTTTGCTAATTTTTGCTAATTTCCCCCTTCCCCTGCCTACTCTAGTGCCACTTCCCACACTGTTCCACAGAGTCCATTAACCCTCTGGAGCAGATTTTAAGGGGACATTCGGGCTGCAGGGGAGGGGTAAAAACGACATTTTACTACCTAGTGATATCTCAAATAAACGGTAGAGATAAGGACCTCTCTCTCTGAGATTGGTTATTTATTTACTTATTTACCTACTTTCATGATTTATAGGCTGCCCTAGAACAAAAAATTCTCTGGGCAACTCAGAGAATAAAAATAACACATTAAAAATGCTCTAATACAATAAAAATACAATAAAATAAAACACAACTTTAAAAACACCAAATTAAAAAAAATGGAGCAAAGATCAAAAAATAAAAATCAGCTGAGTTAAAACAATGTTAAAAGCTACAATATGATTTTAAAGGCCAGGAAAAGTAAAAAGGTCTTTGCATGGCACAGAAGGCACTGAAGTAGTGCTAGGTGGACCCTTCTCGGGAGGGCATTCTACAATCAAGGTGCTACTGCTGAAAAGGCCTGTTCACTGTAGCCTCCCACAATGCCTCACTTGGCAAGGGCATTCAAAGAAGGGCCTCCGATGAAGATCTCCGGGTCTGGAGAGGAACATGTAAGAATAGACATTTACATGTAGGAAGAGGCAATCCTTCAAACACAGAGATCCCAAGCTGTGAAAGGCCTTGAAGATCAAAACCAGCGCTTTGAATTGAGTCCCTTCAAAACAAACCGGGAGCCAGTGAAGATATCTTTGCTGTGTCTAGTACCAGTTAGCAATTTCTCAGTCTTATTCTGTACCAGCTAAAGTTTCCAGACCACTTTCAAAGGCAGCTCTGTGTACAGTGCATTGCAGTAATTAAAACAGGATGTTACTGGGGCATGGATCACTGAAGCAAGACTATCCCTGTCCAGGAAGACTCATAACTGGAGTATGTGGTAAAAGGTGCTCTGAGCCACAGAGGCCATTTGTGCCTCAGTGATAATGGTGGAGCTGGACCCCCGAACTATGAACCTGGTCTTCTTCGGAGAGTGCAACCTCTCCAAGAACAGTTTGAACACTGTTATACTCACCTGGAGTATAAATGAACAGTGGTGGTATTGCAAAATGCTCTCAACTAAGAGGGTGATAATTTCTTTAGCACTTGTCAGTATGCAACATTTAAAAAAATAATATTGTTGTTGCAATCACATTTTGAGGTGGGGTAAACTGAGAATCAGTGACCTGACCAACACTTACAGTGAGCACCATAGCTAGGCATAGATATGAACCTGGGATTATTTTTTGGTGACAAGCTTATGTACTTGTGACCCCAAAACACTTTGGGTTGGATTCAGTCATCATGCAAGTGGCAGTCTGCTCATGCAACAGGACTTCCCCATCTTCACTGCCCCACTTCAGCCCTCCATGTGTGCCCCAAATGTGCTGTGGAGGGTCCCCCCCCAACTCTCCAGAGTAGACTTGGGGGGGACCACAGGGACGAAGGGGAAATCTGTTCTGCCAGGTCTTCAGTTGTTGAAATGACACCATTAGATACATCTCTAAGCCAAGTACTTTACTGTTTTATTAAAGCCCCATATAATTCACTGACAAATGAAAAAAAAGTTAAGTATGAATGAAAGAAATACATGCCTTATCACTCTTTATTCTGGCTCTGACCACTTGCTAGAATATGCGGAATGTATCTTTCCTTCTGTAATGGCCCCTCGCCTGTAACCAAGTCACCTGTAGTTTTAGAGGGGCCTAGAGATCCATAATGCTTTGCTTTGGTTCATTATTAAGTGCAATTTCCTTGCTAGTGGGCCTCTGAGCTTGTGAGATGAGTCAAAGGTCGATATCGCTGCCTCAGCACATTCCATGCTAACGAGCTGCCATTTATCATATCAGGGCCTAGGAAGCACCTGAGAAGTGAGGCTCTGTTTATGCTATGGTTACAGGTGTCTGTGCTGGGAAAGTTCTGGTTGTTTTCCTTCTGAACAAGCACTGTTAGTCTATGCTGGGAAAGTTGCAGATGAATGCTAATTAACGCTTGCTGCTGTCATGCTGCATCACTGCTGACATGTATGGTATAAAACCCATTTTACCCCTTGGCTCTGAGTTCAGAGAAGCTGTCCGATCCAACCATTGGGTACGCCTGTGTGCTGTAAGTATTCAATAAAGTCTCCTTCTTAAGCAAACCTGGATCTGGCTTATCATTATCCCGGCACCTCCAAACCTTAGCAGCCCACGGCCGGGGCATACACCTTCCAACTTGAGAGCTGAGGATGACCATTTGATTTTCTGTGCATGTCAAATAGGTACATGTGTGTATGGATTTGCATAGATCAGCTCCAATAGTCCTTCCTTCATTCAATGAAGGTCATTCACTTGTTCTTCCTTAATTAGATTTGTCTAATTTCCATCAGCCTCAACTCAAGTTCTATGCCATTCAAATTCTTGACACCTAACACATTGCAGTGAATAACCTATTTCAAGTTCAACCAGGACAGAGGCTGCAAATTCTTCTGTGCATAAAGACAATGAATACTGAATGAGAGGGCAGTAATAGAATGAGTTAACACAAAAGCTGTATTAATACTTACTATGCTTGATGGACTGTGCCGTTTCTTATTTAAGAGCGCTGAGTTGAAATAAGAAGCAGTGGCTACCTCAGAGAGAAAGTAAATGCTTATGCAAAAGTATTGAGTTGAACTTCAAAGTGGAAGAAAAGAAAAGAAGGCAAAAAACTGAAATCTGAATAAAACAACATTGTAGTTGCTAGAGACGAAACTAGAAAGGCAAATCCTGACCTCAATATGGAAGCAGGGAGAGGACCAGAACTGCCGCTTAGCACAAAAGCTGTTCCTTGACATGCAGGTCTTACAGTAAACCCTAAGTAGTTGATGCCCTTCTCAAATATCACCAGGAACAAAATGCATTCATGACAAAATGCAGATTATAACAGCTGATGCAGATATTCTGGCTCCTATCTGGAGGCTCCATGTGGATAGCTGTAACGTTTGCAAGTTGCTTAATATGTGGATCCCATCTCTCTGCCAGCTTCAGCAGCCTCTTGGAATGAGCTTTTAGTATACCTAAGAGACCATCACTTATAGACGGGCAAGTTCTGACTTGACAGGCACACGTGAAAGGGTTTTCTTCTGTATCACTCCCAAATTGTGGAATGCACTCCACTCGGAGTTACGGCCCGTCTCTCTGCTTTTAGAAAAGTTGTCAAGATACGTCTTTTTAATTTGGTCTCTTACATTGTTTTAACGTGTTTTATTGTTTATAATGTTTTTATTGTTTTAATGTTTTTATTGGGAGTGTTAGTATACACCATCTCAGTAATTTTTTGCAGAAAGGTGATATACAGATACTAAAAATAAGTAAAATATTTAAGGTATAAATCAGGGGTAGGCAGTTTTGGGTAGTATGGGGGCCACTTTTGATCCCCAGAGATGCACACTCCTGCCGCCATGCCACCAAATTGTTTAACAATAACAACAAAAAGACTACTACTAGCTAAATTAGGAAGCTGAAATGAAGGAACCCAGGAGTGGACTTTTATGTGAAAACAGGGTAAGCTCAGTTCAGTTCTGGTATCAAAAACAAATTATTCAGCATAGGCTCTGAATATGCTCAGAGGCACCCTGTTCTTTCATTCTAAGCATCTGCCTTTTGCACCTGCTCCTGGTTCGTGAATCTTGTGGTTCTAGTACAAAATAAAGTAGATCCAACAAGTCTGAAGTCTGTCTCCCCTTAGTAGATAAATAGATTTATATCTGGTCACATTAGGACCAGTAGGTGAGGGTCCCAAATAATCTTCCCCAAATGGAACCTGCGGTCCTCTCAGAGGCTCATTCTGTATGAGATGGTGTACTTGACAATAAGATTAGATGGATAGAAGCTGCCCATTGAAAAATTGGAAGACTGGGAATGGAAAGCTTTAATTAACTCTAGTATTATGATTCCTTTCCGATTGCCATTTTTCCTCCTGTTTCTAATGGGAAGATGGAATATTAGGCAAATTAAAAACATTGTACGAGAAGGAGATGGATTCCGTCGCGCTCTGGTGCCAGAAGAGATGTTTATTCATATCAGATTTAGGATTTCCACTTTCCCCTGTTGTGTAGCATATGGTTGGATCATTTCAGAGTGGCATCTAAACTTTCTCCATCTTACTCAATGCTGGTATGATTTTATGGACTCTCTTCTGCCCTTTTGAGGCAACATACTATGAACATGTTCATAAAAGCCTTTGAGAGTTGCCTCACATCAGATATCACAAATCACCATATTTCATTCTCGGACACAATATTTTCAATAGAAGCAGTTCACATATTCATCTGGGAGTAATCAAACAATGCACATTCATATGTGGGCTGGTTCTGTAATACTATATTGTATTCATTAACATATTTGTAGGCTGCCTTTTGGGCATAAGGCCCTCAAGGCAGTGTACAAAACAAATATTAAAACCATTTAAACAGTAATAAGGGTTAAAAACAGAGCAATACAACTCCTGATCTTGCTTATTCTTCAGAACGTTATCATTAGCCACATTACTTTTGTTATCCATTTTGTTATTTAGGATATCTGTTTATTATGCATGTAAGATTGTGCCTCTTTCCAGGACTTTTGGGAAAAAAACACCTTTCATATCCTACCTCCTCCTGCCCCCAGTTTTATTATATGTGATTCCCTTGATATGTTATTCTGCATCCTTAGATTATGCAGTGGAGCTAAGATGTTTCTTTACCCACTGCAGTCACTGGCAACCCTTGTATTACTTGTCACGCCAATAAAGTGTCCTGGAGTTCAACTGATATGATTTTCTCTGTACGGCCTCTGCAGTTCCGTTGTTCAGTGTCACTTGATGCTACAACAGGAGTACTGAATTGAGTTTGTTCTATGTAAGAACATTTGCATGATAGTCTGTAAAGGATACTTAAATGGATTGGATAACAAGACAGGCTGGTCCTTGGAATAATGCATACAGACTTCTCCCCAATATAAATATGAAAAAGTTGTATTTGAGTTCTGACTCATGTAAAAGGGCTCAAGGTGTTGAAAATCTCATATATATTATATTGAAGTCCTGTGTTTTGCTAGGATGCTTGCAATCAAGTATTTTCCATTAATAAATGATGAGATAAGGGCTTGCATGTTGAGTCTTCGGGGGTTTGGATCTGACATTCTCTACCTCCAGTGCTGTTGTTGAATATGAAGGCAAATCATATGTTTTCCTTTCACCTTCCCAGAGGTAATTTTCAGCTGTGAGGTGTATGGGCTTCCTCCTGACTGATCAGCAATCAGACTTGACTCAGGCTAGCAGGAATCCAAAATGTATATAAATATTGATTCAAGAACAAACACTTGGCCCTAATAATCCTAATTAGCTTTCCTTATTTTGAAGTTTAAGGTCAGGATAAATTTCTTGCCTTACTACACTTTGTTATTTACATATAAATTAAAGCTGAACTAGAGAGCAAAATAATCTGTAGCCTGTTTTATAGGATAAGTGCCTTAACAGCCTGCAGCAGAAAACCAAAATTGTTTTTATCATTTCCCTCCCCCTTTCTGTTGTAAAAGCCTTTCCTTTTTATTAAACCGTATTTTCAGCTTCTACAGAAGGGCATCAGCACAGATAGCTTCACTGAGCTACGGAATATATCATAAAAAGCAAACATACCATTTTTTGCTTAACTTTAGCTTTATAGTTTTGAATCTTTCCCTGCTTTTAAATATTTTGTAAACAGTGATTAATGCTGTTGACCAGGTTCGCACATAAGGTATTGACTGGGTTTGCACATAACATCAACCCATGGTTTATTTAATCCATGGGTTGTTGAATTCTGGATTGTCATGAATGCACAAACTCAACCACGCTAACAAACCATGGTTTGTTAACCATGAACTACCCAGAAAGAGACCTCATGGTTTATTGTTGGGTTGTGAATTCTGGGTTGTTTAAACCATGGGTTGTTGTTATGTGTGAACCTAGAACTCTGGGTTGTTCATGGGTTGTTTTGCCAGGCTACAGAGGTGGCAGGCAAGATCGGTCAAAAAACCTAGCCACTCTGTATGCCAGTACTACAGTGCCACAAAGGCATTTGGGATACAAAGAGAGAATGGCTGAAGGAGGAGGCAACAAACAACCCAGAGATTGAGAAAAACAAAACCATGGCTTGTTCAATTATCTGCCAGACAAACCCTGAATAGGGCAACAAACCATAGGTTAACAATGGGTTAAATACACCATAGGTTAGCGTTATATGTGAATCAGGGCAGAGTATATTAAGAACAAAATACATAGGAAGCAGACAATTCTTCAGCTAGCAGAGAAGGTTTGCAAAGACAGTTTCAGGCATTACAATTTCCCTACCCAAAAAGCACCTCCTTGTAGGAAAATGCATAGAAGCCACGTGGAACTAGTCACACATAGCAGTTGCATGTGCATCTTGTTGCTCCATACACATATGGTTGCAGCTTATGTTTTTCCTGTATCTACATGCATCACAAAAGGAGTTCATGCAGTTGCCATACATTATCTACTTGCTGCTTTCACTCATTTTAATAATTGGAAATATATGGAAAATCATAACATCTGAAGCAGATCTAAATAGGAGAGCTATGATTCCGTGCAGGACACGGAATAATGGGCTCAAGTTACAGGAAGCCAGATTCCAGCTGAACTTCAGGAAAAACTTCCTGACTGTTAGAGCAATACGACAATGGAACCAATTACCTGGGGAGGTGGTGGGCTCTCCCACACTGGAGGCGTTTAAGACGAGGCTGGACAGCCATCTGTCAGGGAAGCTCTGACTTGGATTCCTGCATTGAGCAGGTGGTTGGACTCGATGGCCTTGTGGGCCCCTTCCAACCCTACTATTCTATGATTCTATGATGAAGTGAGGAGACAAATGAGTATAGTGGCTCATCTTTGGGGAGTTCAGTGAAAAAATATTAGCTTTAATGTAACTTGCTTACATTGGTTTACACCAGCCATCCCCAACCTGATGCCCTCCAGATGTTTTGGATTACAACCCCCATCAGCCCCAGGCAGCATGGTCAGTGGTTAGGGGCAATGGGAGTTGTAGTCTAAAACATATGGAGGGCACCAGGTTGGGGAAGGCTGGCTTACACCATAACTTTACTCTTTTTCCTCAAAATTAAGTTGTGGTGTAGATTTATATACAGTCAGAGCAGAAATGGAAAGTTCCCTCTGCTTAGACAAAACGGTGAGTTAGTTACTTTTATTTTAATACAAGAAAAGGATATTTTCATTTGATTTATCACTGGACATCTCCAGTAGTCATGTGTATTCCCTTGAGAATTGGAAGTTACATGGCAAGCATTCATTTTCTCAAAAAAAAAACAAAAAAAACCCCTCATGATCTGCACAAAATAAGCCCTGTTGTTGCTGACAATAACTTAACCACCTGAAATTCCCTTCTGTGTTACAGCCTAAAAGCACCAGCCCATTCTACATCTGTGCAACTTCCATTTTGAAACCTTCCATGGTTATATGTATGCATGACAAGGGGTGGGAATTTAATCCAGAATGTTTATTTAAAAGTGACAATTTGGTTGTGCAGGAGGAGAAACCTAAGTGGACGTGAAGCATTTGTATGCCAGCAGTAGCAATACTTCCTGCTGTGAAGGCAAGGCCACTCAGGAGTAGTTTTACTCCTTCATTAGGTTCAGTGTTTTGACTACTCCTGGGCTATTTCAAAGCAACAGAGCTAAGTTTTTGTGCCTCTTATATTGTAAATTTAGGGGGGGGGGTTCATTGTTTAAGGGCACAATCCTATGCATGCTTAGACAGAAAAGAGTCCTACAACTCCCAGCATTCCCCAGCCACTCATGTAGGACCTTTTCTTGTCTAAATATGCATAGGATTGCACCCTGAATTATCATATGTACTTGCCCTGCATTTTCACTAGATGGGTGATTCTACTTGTCTAGCTGGGGCTCTGCGGAGAAGGAGGGAAGGAGGCTGGGGTGGCTGGAGGATTCATCATAAGCTGGCTGCCCCGGTCTCCTCCCCTCCCTGCCCACAGAAAGGCTCCCTTTCCTGCCTCTCTCAGCTCATGTTTGCGAGCTCCTAGAGGCAGCCTGCTGCTCCGTGCCAGCTGCGAGGGGGGAGGGGAGCCTGGACTCCTGGGTCCGAGGTTGGAGCGCTGACTCTGGCCTGAGATCCAGAAATCTGAAATATCCTATTGCCCCCCCAGCCTCTGTCTAGGAGCCAAAGGATTGCTTCCTTAATTTTCTAGCAAGTTCGTTTTGATCTGGTTATCTTTATTAAATGTGTTTGTCCTAATTTATTCATTTTATTACTTTTTTCAGGAAAGAATTAATACTAGCTGGCACTTTAAATCCGGTTAAAGATTTACATCTTGGAAAATTGGCACTAACTAAGTTTCCAAAGAGTCCAGAAACATGGATTCATAGGTTTGTCTCCCTCTGTGTTTCCTCCCTGTCTCCCCGCCCCCTCTATATTGAAATATATATTTGCGTTTCCCCTATGGGTTTTGGGGGACAGATGCTATCTGGGAATAAAGAAGACTACCAGGTAGTCTACTTGTAAAGTACTTCTCTTTGTTGTACAAAAATAATGTCTGCTATATAATGGGTTTTGTATTGAAAAATAAATGTTTTGTTCTTCATGTGTCTCTAAATCGACTGTGTTTAACCAGCAAAGAAATATTGAGGTCATAATGGAGACCTCACTGGAAACATGAACATCAGGTTGTATCTAATGTTAGTCTAACTTAAATCCCATTCAATTCAGTGGGTCTACTCTAAGTACGACTACCATTGGATACAACCCTGTGTCCTGAAGTTGTGAAAACACCAAATTAAGTATTACGAATTATTAGGGAAATAGTTGAAATGAGAACATAATGTTTCATAATGCCATTATATAAATCCATGATGTGGCCACATTTAGACTACTATGTACAGTTCTGCTCACCCCATCTCAAAAAGGATCTCCTGAAGAAAAGGACAACTATAAGGAAAGGCTAAAGAGTTTAATATTTTTTGGTTTTGAAAATGATGATTAAGAAGGGATGTAAGAAGTTCATATCAGTATTAACAGTGTGGAGAGAATTATTAGAGAATGGCCCAGTTTGGACAATCAAATCCTTGCTTAATTAGCTAGGATATGCATAGGCTTTGTATGCCCATATGCAGCTCCTTCGTTGCCTCTTTGCACCTCCCTTTGTGTGAACAGCAAAACAAACCAGGAAGCTGGACTTGACCATAGTTTCCTGTAATATCTGAACTGGGAACTATAGTTAATGATGTTGGAATATGCCAGGATTCAAAAGCCATCTTTACGCATGGTTCGTTTAGCTGCCTATGCAAAAGGGAGGAGAAACAGCGAAAAGCTTGCATGTGGGCCAACAAAGTTTGTGCATATCCTGACTTATTAAGCCAAGATATGACTGTCTAAACGTGGCCAGTGTTTGATAATGCTGGAACAAGAGTTGCCCAATCAAGTTGATTCTCTGTGGGTTCAGGATAGGTCCTTCAAAAGGAAGTACTAGTTTGGAATGCTTTTTAAAAGAATTCATTGTCAAACAGGGGCTACTGTCAGAAGTAACTAACAAAAGCACTTCACTGCCATAAGAAGTATTTTAGAGTATTGACTGATGATTAGTTCAAGGTTAGTCTACTTCTTCTTTTCTCCATTCCAACTTCCTGTTTGTTGTGAATTAAAAACTAGTATAATGAAGTAACAAACAAAATAAAATGTTTTCACTCTCTCTTAAATTGGCTTTTGCACTCTTAACTCTCTACACTACTTAACCAGACGATGGGTGCTGCAACAACTAATTCAGGAAAACTCCTTGCCCACTCTTGTGACTAAAGGGAATATGGAATCAGCACCCACGGAAAGAATACAGCGGTTAGTGAAAGAAGAAATGGATGTTTGCTGTGAAGCTGCTGGGAGATATCCAAGTAATTATAATGCCTGGTCCCATCGCATCTGGGTTTTACAGAACTTGGCAAAGCTCAGTACAAAGGTATGGTACAATAGTAAATAGAAGTTCCGCATTTTAACCTTGTAAGAAGAAGCATTTGCATGAGTTGGAATGTTAGTTTTTTATTAATATGAAAATCTTTGGAATTGAATTTTATCACTTATGGCTAAGGAGCTTTTGAGGAGGTGTGAAAGTAATGATATGTACTGTATTGAGCTTGATTCATACAAGGAGTCAACCAAACTAGGGGCTGCACAGAGCACTAGACAACATTATTGGTAGGTAATTCAAGTCCATGCTTTGGCAAAGGGAGACAGGAGATTGTGGAAGATGGAGTAGAGCGGATGAAGATAAATTAGGTACTGGAAAACTCCATAAAGGCTCCTGCTAGAATACACGAAACGATGTTGTACAACAAATATTTAAATACAGTGATTCTTGGGCTTTCTGCTGCTTATGTTCTCTAAAGACAGTATGCATTGTTAAGATGGAAATCATGTATTAATATAGGTTCAAAGAAATCAAACAGTTTAGAAACAACATAGTGGTATTTATAAGTGCTTTTCAGATATCTGAGGACAACCTTCAGCTCAGCTTATGCTGCTTTAATGAATTAGCATGACATCAAACAACTGGAATGTGGCTAACTGGCTTTAAAAATGCCTTATCAACTGGAACAGAAATACCTGGTTGAAAAGCCGCTGGTTCCACCCCTTCAGGGTGGTACTCACGGGGTGTTCTCTAAAATGGATTGTACAAGCAAGTTGGAAACTGTTCTACCTGCCCTGATCTAAGTTTTAAAAGGACAGTATCTGTATGACTTTCACATTGCAATTTCTCATCTCTGAAGCAGGCTTGGTGCCTTTTTTATTATGCAGGCCCACTGACCTTCCACAAAGCTATGCTTGACTCTGCATTCTTTCATCTCCACCATCATCTGCTGCCCTGCCTGAGCATTTCCAAGGGAAGGGTGCTGAGTGTGCAAAACCTGTAAGCTGTGTTCAGCTCCTTGCAGGGAAATCATTTAGCAAACTCTTCTCTCTTCTCCCCCCCACCCCCGCCCTCTCCCCATCTTGTTAGCCGACAACCTTCAATGAGGACCTTTTAATAATAACTTGAAAAATATGTCATGGGCTCCAAGACAATGTCAGGTAGTCCGGCAGCCCTGTCACTTAAGTCCCAAATAGAAAGGGATTGCAGAGAAAAGACTCTTCCCCCCTCCAAAAGCATGACCTAGGAAAGGGAGCAAAGACTTTCCTTCCACCATTTAGCAAAGATTGTTAGCAATTTGTTTCTAAAAAGAAAAACTAGTTGCAGTAAAGCTACGGCAGCCATTCTGGGGTTTAATCCAGAGCGATAATGAACGCTACACATTATAATTAAATATTCATTGCATCCGTGATGCTATCTAGCCATCTCATCCTCTGCCGTCCCCTTCTCCTTTTGCCTTCAGTCTTTCCCAGCATCAGGGTCTTTTCCAGGGAGTTTTCTCTTCGCATTAGGTGGCCAAAATATTGGAGCTTCAGCTTCATTATCTGTCCTTCCAATGAGCACTCAGGGTTGATTTCCTTTAGGATGGACTGATTTGACCTCCTTGCAGTCCAGGGGACTCGTAAGAGTCTTCTCCAGCACCACAGTTCGAAAGCATCAATTCTTCGGCGCTCAGCCTTCCTTATAGTCCAGCTCTCACAGCCATACATTACTACTGGGAAAACCATAGCTTTGATTAGACGGACCTTTGTCGGCAAGGTGATGTCTCTGCTTCTTACTATGCTGTCTAGGTTGGCCATAGCTTTCCTCCCAAGGAGCAAGCGTCTTTTAATTTCATGGCTACAGTCACCATCTGCGGTGATCTTGGAGCCCAAGGAAGTAAAATCTGTCACTGCTTCCATTTCTTCCCCTTCTATATGCCAGGAAGTGATAGGGCCAGATGACATGATCTTAGTTTTTTTAATGTTGAGTTTCAAACTTCCAGTGGTTTCAAACTGGCAAGTGCAGGTTCCCCAGTCATACGAAGATTCTGCTTGCATTCAAGCAAGCACAAGTGAAATGTCCCTTCAGATCTTGCTGCTCAATGCGGTGAAGTCAGGGGCTGATGGGGCAGGGGCAGGCATACACGGGGAAGTTGGGGGCGGGCCCAGCACGCGCAGCTCCACCCCACTGCATTCATTCCAGTGAATGCCTGAACAGGTCTATACATGCATTGTTATGTGTGTGTGTGGGGGGGTGTTTAAGCCCTTGTGCCCCAAGGCTGCCAGGTTGTCCCCCCAGGCTGGGTTTCACCTGGCCAACGCTTCCCCAGTACTGGTAGAGCTATTAGTGCTTCATGACTTAACATGTAGCAGCCTTCCCCAACCTAGTGTCCTCTATGTGTGTTGGACTACAACTCCCATCATACATGGGCAATGCTAGGTAGACATGATGGGAATTGTAGTCCAATAGATATGGAGGGCACCAGGTCGGAGAAGGCTGTCTTAAGGATTTCTCTCTCTCTTTCTTTCTTTCTCTCTCTCTCTCTCTCTCTTTCTCTTTCTCTCTCGTGGATCTTCAAACTTGGAAGGCAGCCAGACTGCTGTCCATCGACTCCAGAATTTCTCCAATTTTCTGGCCTGAATTTTAGCTATATTTTTGAGAGGGACAGTTTTCAAAGGAGACTGACTCCATGTAAGGCACTCACTTTCTGCTCGCATGCTGCTTCCAGCTTGCTACCTTTCTCTTGTCTTTCCTGGGTGCTTTTTTTTAAAAAAAATCTCATTGCCCAGCCTAGAAGGAGGAGTTGTTCTCGAAGAGACATTTCCTTTTCGTTCTGACTGCTTTCCATAACCCCCTTTCCTGAAATTTCTTTAATTGTAGCCCTCGGCCCCCTGCTGGATCTGCACATGAATAACCTTATCTGCACATGAATAACCTTATAGCTGCAGGGGGTTCCCATCGTAGGTGACTTAGAAGTAACAGTGCCTGTGGAGAAATACAGGTCGCATACTTATTCTTCTTGCTGCAGGATTTTAAATTGGTTTTAAATGTTGAATTCGTTCCCTAAAATACCTAGTTGCGTTGTTCTCTTTCTCCCTTGGGAGCCATCCCATGCCAAATACTAGTCTGTTTTTCATTTTGAGGTATCATATGCTAGAATCTTTTGCTTCTGTTGAACCAGCAGTTGATGAATAGATGTGTCTCTGTGGAAAACCTGTTAAAATTGCCTTCCCCAACCTGGTGCCTTCTAGATATGTTGGACTTGTTGTTGTTGTTCAGTCGTTCAGTCGTGTCCGACTCCTCGTGACCCCATGGACCATAGCACGCCAGGCCTTCCTCTCCTCTCATATCTTCAGCCAGCATGGCCATTGAGGAAGGCTGACCAGGTTGGGGAAGGCTGTGTGAAAGAGTGCAACAAAGATGTTGTGTTTGAAGGTCGCCCACTTGAATAGAAACCTAAGTTAGGAAAGTCATGTGAAGAACACCTTGGGAAAATGCTGGATGGGAAAAGGTGGGCATAGCCTTTCAGTAGACTGTGCAGTGGTTGGTTTTACGAATTCAGGTAGCTCCTGAGGAAGGAGTTAGTTCTCCAAAATGTTGGGCTTGCACAAAAGCAAACAGGCACTTTGTGGTTTGGTGCCATCTTTCTTTCTGCTTTTTCTGTGCCTTCCTTTCAGTGACCGTGCAACCAGCATTCTAAAAGGAACTGTGTATTTTGTTGTTGTTGTTGTTGTTCAGTCGTTCAGTCGTGTCCGACTCTTCGTGACCCCATGGACCATAGCACGCCAGGCCTTCCTGTCCTGCGCTCTCTCCCGGAGCGTGCTCAAGTTCATATTCATTGCATCCGTGATGCTATCTAGCCATCTCATCCTCTGCCGTCCCCTTCTCCTTTTGCCTTCAGTCTTTCCCAGCATCAGGGTCTTTTCCAGGGAGTTTTCTCTTCGCATTAGGTGGCCAAAATATTGGAGCTTCAGCTTCATTATCTGTCCTTCCAATGAGCACTCAGGGTTGATTTCCTTTAGGATGGACTGATTTGACCTCCTTGCAGTCCAGGGGACTCGTAAGAGTCTTCTCCAGCACCACAGTTCGAAAGCATCAATTCTTCGGCGCTCAGCCTTCCTTATAGTCCAGCTCTCACAGCCATACATTACTACTGGGAAAACCATAGCTTTGATTAGACGGACCTTTGTCGGCAAGGTGATGTCTCTGCTTCTTACTATGCTGTCTCGGTTGGCCATAGCTTTCCTCCCAAGGAGCAAGCGTCTTTTAATTTCAGGGCTACAGTCACCGTCTGCGGTGATCTTGGAGCCCAAGAAAGTAAAATCTGTCACTGCTTCCATTTCTTCCCCTTCTATATGCCAGGAAGTGATGGGGCCAGATGCCATGATCTTAGTTTTTTTAATGTTGAGTTTCAAACCAGCTTTTGCACTCTCCTCTTTCACCCTCAACAAGAGGCTCTTGAGATCCTCTTCGCTTTCTGCCATTAGGGTGGTATCGTCTGCATATCGGAGGTTGTTGATAATTCTCCCAGCAATCTTAATTCCGACCTCTGATTCATCCAACCCGGCATTTCTCATGATGTACTCTGCATATAAGTTAAATAAGCAGGGTGACAATATGCAGCCTTGTCGTACTCCTTTCCCAATTTTGAACCAATCGGTTGTTCCATGTCTGGTTCTTACTGTTGCTTCTTGACCCTCGTACAGGTTTCTCAGGAGACAGGTAAGGTGGTCTGGTACTCCCATCACTTTAAGAATTTGCCACAGTTTGTTGTGATCCACACAATCAAAGGCTTTAGCGTAGTCAATGAAGCAGAAATAGACGTTTTTCTGGAATTCTCTTGCTTTCTCCATGATCCAGCGAATGTTGGCGATTTGATCTCTAGTTCCTCTGCCTCTTCTAAACCCAGCTTGTACTTCCGGTAGTTCTCGGTTCGCATACTGCTGAAGCCTAGCTTGTAGGATTTTGAGCATCACCTTGCTGGCATGTGAAATGAGCGCAATTGTGCGGTAGTTTGCACACTCTTTGGCGTTGCCCTTCTTTGGAATTGGAATGTAAACTGACCTTTTCCAGTCTTGTGGCCACTGTTGAGTGTTCCAGATTTGCTGACATATTGAATGCAGCACTTTAACAGCATCATCTTTTAGGATTTTAAATAGCTCGGCTGGAATACTGTCATCTCCGCTAGCTTTGTTGTTACTAATGCTTCCTAAGGCCCACTTGACTTCACTCTCGAGGATGTCCGGCTCAAGTTCAATGACCGCACTATCATGGCTATCAGGGACATTCAGATCTTTCCTGTATAGTTCTTCTGTGTATTCTTGCCACCTCTTCTTAATCTCATCTGCTTCTGTTAGGTCCCTGCCTTCTTTGTCCGTTATCATGCCCGTCTTTGCACAAAACGTTCCCTTGAGATCTCCAATTTTCTTAAAGAGATCTCTAGTCTTTCCCATTCTGTTGTTTTCCTCGATTTCTTTGCATTGTTCATTTAAGAAGGCCTTCTTGTCTCTCCTTGCTATTCTCTGGAACTCTGCATTCAGTTGGGTACATTCACCTAATTGGAAGTGCGTGCGTGCGCACGCGCACAGCAAACCCCCCAGAAATGGCTACTTGTTTTGTCAGAGATTTGTGGATTCTGTTCAGGGGTTATGGATGACCATCCTATGTGAACTAGATCTGTGGATCTCAAAATGTTCGCACAGACGTAGTTCTGTATGAGCTGTTGGTGGGAGACAGGAATAGAAATGGGAAGGTCATTTTTGGAGAGATGGGAAGGTCGAAAGCAGTGGCCATTGGTTATATCTTGCCACTTAATCAGTTCATTTGTGTAGATGTTTGTTCTGAGGGGAAGTCTGAAGAGGAGGAGGAGGAGTTAATGTGGACTGGTGAGAATGGAGGAGGAAGGCAAGAGAGGAGTGGACAAAGTGTCTTAATAATGTTCTCAATTAAGACTATGTGTTTGTTAGTTTAAAATTTTATATCCCATATCCCACTCCTCCTCCCTAAGGAGATCTAAATATAGATCTGCCTCCCTAAGGAGAGCGAAATAATTTATATCCCACTCTTCCTCCCTAAGGAGATTTAAATATTTTAATAAATAAAAAGGAAATTCACTACAAACAGTAAAACGATATAAACAAGTAATAGCGAGCAACAAAACTCACAGCAGCTAAAATATCTAGGAGGGCTCAAAGTCTTGATTAAAAAGTTTGAATTGTCCTCCTAAATGCAAGCAATGAAGGAGTCATATGGATCTCCTGGGGAAAGGGGTTCCAAGGTGCGGAGCCACCACAGAAAAGGCCCTCCTGCACATTGTCAGCTTGCGAACACCTCTCTCTTTTGCTCTCAGCAAAGGTGGCCACTGTGAGATGAGCGGGAGAGAGACTGGGAGGTAGGCGGGAGTGAGCTTGTAGGCCCAACCATGAGGGTGGTGGCTCAAGCAGTGTAACATCCTTTGGAAAGAGGCACTCTGTGGTTGGCTCACGCATGAGCCTGCCTGCCTCCTTACCCCCAGTGGGGAAGGC
The DNA here is from genome assembly GCF_057233095.1 of Heloderma suspectum. Taxonomy (NCBI): domain Eukaryota; kingdom Metazoa; phylum Chordata; class Lepidosauria; order Squamata; family Helodermatidae; genus Heloderma; species Heloderma suspectum. The sequence goes on from NC_139459.1 coordinate 102,028,137, forward strand.
GAAGGCTGTCTGGGTAAGCAGAACAGAAATGGAAACACAACTGGAGGAGAACGGGTTTGTGAGTATGAGAGGCAAATAGAGAATGGATGGATGAATTGGGTGTGTGGGTGTGTATGGATAGGTGTGTTTCAAAACCAGAAAATGAATGGTGGATGTGGGTGGATGGATGGGCGGGCGGGCAGGCATGTGTGGAGTTTGTGAGAAAGAGTGTGTGAATGGAAAGCTAAAAAGAGAAAGAAGTAGAGGGAGAGAAAGAGGGCAAATGTGGTAGTCTTGCCCACCTTGGCTTTGTCCCTGCCCACTGCCAGTACATGGCCCCCAACCTCTTTTCCCTGAGGGAATGTGGGCCTTGCGTTTAAAAAGATACCCCAGCCCTCCCATAAAAAGGAAAATTGTAAGATGGAGGGAAAGCTGGCCATTGTCTTGTATTGCCAGTTTGATCTTACTATCTGCTTTTGATTTTCAGCTTCTTCTTGATGAACTTTCATCCACTGAACACTGGGTTTCCATGCATGTTTCAGACCATAGTGGATTCCACTACCGCCAGTTTTTATTAAAGTCTTTGATTGGCAGGACTGGGACTGACTGTAGTGTACAGATACATAATCAAGCGGCCAATCAGCAAGCACCCAGTCTTCCAAAAGATGAAGAAAATGAAGAAGCAGGAGCTGCCTGCACGGAAGAACAACGGCCAGATCAGTCTCTTCTACTAAAGGAAGAAATAGAGCTCTGCACTGATTTAATTAATACTTATCCTGGGCATGAAACCCTGTGGTGTCACAGGTAAGGAAGTGTATTAGGAACCTAGGAAGCTGCCTTATACTGAGTCAGATCCTTGGTCCATCTAGCCCACTCCTGTCGACACTGACTGGCAGCGGCTCTCCAGGGTTTCAGGAAGGAGTTTTTCCAAGCCACATTCCCTCCCTTATTCAAGGTAATGAGGTTGAAGGGGATAGTCACCACTCAGGATGAGTTTTCTCCACACCATTGCAAACCGTGATGCTGGTGGTTTGTGGCAATGCAGAAAAAATTTCCAGATCTGCAAGTTCAGCACAAAGATAGCTTGCTCTCTTGAAGCACAAGCTTGGTTTTAAAAGTGGCCTCATGCAGTTGCTGTTGAGCCTTCGTTACTTTATAATCAACCAACATTGCCTTTTCATTTATTAAAATATTTAGAACCCACCTTTTGGCAAAATGACTCCAAGGCAGCTAACATTACAACAATATAAAATCATATCAAAACACCTGATAATTAGTAGCAACATTAATCACAGCAGCAGAAACAGGAAAGAGATATTATCAGGACAACCCAAGGCTCTCCAGAAGAGGACCGCCTTGACCTGACATCTAAAAGCCGTTAACAAAGGATTGAGGTGAAATTCCTCGTTCTGTGTGTCACCACCCACCATACTTCAGATGTACCTTTTATTTCTTGCATTCTGCATGAAGGCTACTTTCCACCTAGAAGGGGTTTTATCTTGCAGCAATGTATGACTTTTGATGTGTGACATCCATCAAATTTCATGACGGTTTTTATAATTTCCTCTCAGAAGGCTGCTTTAGACAGGTGAAATCCAATGTTGCATGAGCAGTAGGCAGGCTTATGCAGTGGATCTTTCCCTTCCTCCCTCCTGCAGCCCCCTGTAACCTCCCCTCCACCCCAGAAAAGCTCTCCAGAGAGTGGGGTGACCTATAGAACATTGGGAAAGGAGTCGTACTGGGTTGCATTGGGATGGGGAGAATCGCCTGAAATCAGGTGGAAGGATCTTCCACCGCTCACATAAGGTTCCCAGTTTCAAGCCATTCCCCCTTCTCACTGCAGCCCAGTAAGACAGGCTTCACAATGTTTTGTAGGTCCCCAGCACCCTCTAGAGAAGCTTTTCAGGTGGCACAGAGGGCTGCAACAGGGAGATGGGGAAGGGAAAATCTGTTGCATGAGTTGTCTTCTGCTCATGAAAGTTGGATTTCACCCCTGATGTTAATCTTCTTTCCAGATAACAGGTTACATTCCAGATAACAGGTTACATTACATTTCACAGAATATTAAAGTTGTCAACAGGACACTTAAGTACATCAGATACAAGGGCTCAGTCTGAGAGTTAGTAGGACTGTTAAATGACAAAGGTGCAAAAGAAGCATTGAATGGGGACTGGATTGCTGCAGAGAAACTGGATGAATTATTTGTAAGCTTCGCTTCGAAAGATATTGGAGGTATAGCCACACCTGAACCATTTTTTGTTCTGTTAGATCACTTGAAGAACTGTGTCAGATACACACCCATCTGAAGTTTGACTGCCAAAAGCCAGCACAAGCAGACATAATGCTCACAATCTCGTAATCATGGTTAAGAAGCTGGAGTGGGCCATGGGAGGATATGTTCCTCTCATATGCAAATTCCCCCACAAGCTTTAACAGCAGTTAAGTGTTGCAGTCTACACTGACATTAACCATGGTTACTGCTAACTTGAGTTCCCTCTTGATTTGAAACGAGGCTTCCTTGTTGCACCACTAATGGCTAACCCTGGTTAGGGTTATGTTGTTTATGTCAGCACTGGCATAATGCATAACCGTGATTAAGAGCACAAGAAGGGCAAGCGTAGCCCCACAGCCAAAACTGAGATCTTAACTGTGATTGAGAATTTGCCAGCAGTACATCTGCAGAGGCTCGTTTTTGAAGGTCTTTCAGAAGAGAGAGCAGCATCTCTGGCATGCTGAGTTGAAGTGATTAAAGGTTGCATACAGTTCAAAAGTAGCACTTGAAGATAGCACCTCAAAGAAAATAAGGAGCCGGTGCTGATGCTGAGGTACTAGCAATGACTAGTTCTCCAACAACTGCCCCTTTCAGAAGGTCAGCCACCCCTTTCTGTACCATCTGAAGTTTTCAAATCATTACCAGGTTTGGCATGTTCAGAAAACCTGGGGGGAAAAAATCACGGCCCTCCTCTTGATATTGGAATGAACTGTCAGACCATGACTCTTATAATATTTGCTATTCCAGTTGGAGACCTTTGAGATTAGTCACTGAGAAGTTAAGAGGTTTATCCTGCCCCTCCCATTAATAGTTGTTATTGTGTCTTTTCATGAATTTCCACAGCAAAATATTAAGGGGTTGCATTGAGCTTTCATTTACAAAATGATCAAAGTGATAGGTTTTTGTATACCATGCCAGATTTGCTAAGTTGGAAGCCAGCGTGGTTTAAAAAAATGCTTCAGATGTGAAGTAACCTGTCTTTTGCGGGAGGAGGGCAGAAATGTTATTTATAATCAATCATCTAATATAAGAAGTGCTGGAAGTTTGATTTTTCTCTGATTTTTTTTTTTTAAGACGGCATGTGTTCTACCTTCAGCACCGCTTAAAGAACAAATTTCCACATCCAAGCATCTGGTCAACAGCTGCAGATAATACTGATGGGACATTGAATAACTCACACCCTGGTGTTGCACTTGGTTCTGTGACCCAAGCCATGGATATTGACGGCTTGATTGAATCCAACAAACAAGGCTACATTCAAGAAAGCAAACGTCTGAAACGTGCTCCTGTGCAGTTCTCTGTCAATTTGGAAGTGGAATACAGGTTCATCGATCAAGTTTTATCAACATGTAGGGAGGCAGAGCAGGCAAGGTTTGCTGGTGCATACAGAAAATGGCTGGTTTCTTTTCTAGGTCAGTGAAGAAGGAGATTTTTTAAAACCTGCAGGGTCCCTTATTTAGTGCAATATTCTTTTTTCAAACACAGGTGCACATAATGGCACCAGCCACTTTTCAACCCTTCATTGTTGCTATCAGTGCTGAAGTCCATTTGATGATGATGGCTTTAGTTTAACTTATATTTTTAAAAACACCCTAGTGTTAATCATCTGAAGTTTTTTTTCTGAATTTCTGCATGTCTGTAGGGTAACTCCACATCACAAACTCCTTAATTCTAGTACAAACTGTTTCCTTAAATTAAGAAGAATACAAGTTTTTAAGTAGCTAATACAATGGTGTGCCAGGAAAACAGGAAGCTGGGTCAACTGGTTCAAAACGAACTTGCTTCTAAATCTCTCTTCCATAACAAATGCACCTAATCAAAGGTATTGGCCACTGAAGACAATGGATTATCATCCAGAACGTCAGTGCAAACAGGGGTTTGGCCAGAGTGGTTTTGAGTACAATTTTTTTCATTTTGTCATTGCATTGCTTGCATTGCACCACTGCTCTACTAGAAAAGTTCAGGCTACGGTCAACCTGGTTCTAGTTCACATTTGAATTACTCTGACAACTTTACTGTGATTTATACTTGCATTGTAGTGCCAGTTCTAATGGAATATAGGTAGTATGTAATTGCAGGAGAATTATAAAAAAGATACAACTATCTGTCTCATTCACATAAGTATGTTTATTATAGTTCTTCATTGCACGTTGTATTTTTATTTTCATTTACTTCAGTGTTAACTGTGTATATTTTCAGTGTATTGTGAACACTACAGAATTTAGCAAAGCCTCATAAGTATGACAGGCCATAGATAAACACTACAGATATTTAGGATGAAAAGGCCTTTTTTGTGTATGTTTAAACACCAACAAAAATTAAGTATTTTCCTATAGATGTTCTGATTTCTGTCATTGAGAGTAACTGTTCTATTCAGCCTCCTCCTTGTGACTTTTCTTTTTATTTATAAATCCATCAAATATAAACTGGGTGGAGAGGCAATTAATTTTCTTGTTGAAAAGCTTTTATTCCTTATTGCTAACAGCACAGTGAAATATGATGGAGTTTGTTCTGGTATTTCATTAACACTGACCCACATTTGAGATTCCTAAACCATTGTAGTAATATCATGCTAAACATATGAGTACAGCCCACTGAACACAACTCCAATATGAGGCTCCATGTGTACTCCAAGCAGAGCCTTGTGTATGAGCAGGGCTGCATACTGACTAATCAAAATAGTAGCTTTGTGTGTGCTCAGTGGAAATCTGTGTACACTGAAGTCAATTGGGAAGCCATGGCTTAGCTTGAAGTTCCACGTACATAAGGAGCTCCATAATTCAAGCCAATAATATAGGACAACATTACTAATTATGGAGTCAATGGCTTAAATGTAATATCACAAGCAGACTTCCCTGTACTCTCCTCTGCAGCCACCCCACACTTCCAAATCTACTCTGAAGGGTCCCCCAACCCTTCAGAGCAGATTTGGGGGGAAGGGGTGCAGGGGGGAAGGGGAAGCCATTCCACCAGTGTTTTCTGTTCTGCTGGTGGATGGGCAGGCTTGAATACAACCCCATGGGAGTGAATGTGTTTTGGGCATACACATGAAAGGCCTTAAAACAAATCCTGACTGTTTGAAAATAATATGCCATTTTAAAAATGGGCTCACTGAAAAAATAGTTTACTTGGGTTTCTTGCACCACCCACCAGCTGGACAGATCCAGCTACTGGTGAAACATTTCCAGTCACAATTCTTGTGCCTGTTTTCCTTGCACAAAGATGAGAGATGTGTTCTGCTTTTTTTCCCCCTAGGTAAGGAAGTTGTAGAACTAGGAGAAACATGGCCAGCATCCTAAGACTTGATTCCATTGTCTGAATGGTACAGTGCAATAGTTAGTTTAAATCCCATGCAAGTATTGGCACAATTTAATTGGCCAAAAGAAGAATGCTGATGCTTAAGGGTATCTCTGGCTCTCACAAAGTTGGAGGTTGAGTGGAAGAGAAGGAGTTGCAAAATGGCCACCTAGGAATAGGGTAGTATTGGTTTAATCTGCCCCAGTCTGGCCTTCTCTCCATAGATATAGATTCCTTGTAGCGGCTCCATTCCCAGAAAGTGTGAAGGTCCACACAGTTTGGCTTTTAATGCACACTGTAATGTTACTCGAAATACAGGCATGATATAGGCAGTGTTGACTCTGCATATAATTACATTTTATCTTTACGAAGATGAAGTCACTTAAAACAGAACCCACTAAGCACTCTGATCATCCATTCATTGCAATGGGATCCTCTGGTGCTTCCATGCAAGCCCCATTGAGATCAATCAAGGATGTGCAATGGCAGATTTACTCCATAGAGGATTTACTCCATTTGTCTTTCGGTTTTGCCATTCCTCAGGTGTATCATATAAATGTACAAGGGATAGAAGAGGATATGTGAAATGGGGGTGCAATAAAGATGGTCGTTCATGATGGGCAGAGAATTCCCCCTCTGCTCGAGCTGGATTGATTTTATGAAAGCTTTCAAAAATTATAGTGAAACGTGGCTTGAAATCTTTTTTGCTTTCTCTTTGATTCTTAAACTGAAGCCCCAGCTAGATTCCCTGGAGCTACATATAAATAGAGATAACTCTGCTTATTAAATCTGGCAGCCCTTCCATTATCATAGACATGAGGTCAGACTCTGCCCTCAAATATGCATTTGTGCCTCCCAGTGATGGCAGTAAGAACTGTGTATGCAGAAATGGGGACCACATTCTAAGTCTGCAATCAAATAGAGAAGTACTTCTGGATTTTAAACTTGCCTCAGTAGTTTCCAAAATATAGGGGAGTATCTTAAGAGGTTTAAAGGGATATAAATGGAACAAGAGTGGCTGGTGGCTGGGAAAGAGTGCCTTTTTAAGATTCATAGAAATGACTGATTAACAATTCCAATGAAAAAGCAAATAAACCCTCTCTCCTGCCTTTTCTGCAGCTGAGATCTTGCGGTGTTGGGTACCTAAAAGCAAAGATGCCATTGTAAGCAAAATGAAAATTAAGATAAATTAGCATGGGTCATAGCAAAAGAAATATAATTTCTCCTCTAAAATCTAAAGAGTTGTTTAGACATACAGAAGTAAATAGAAGCAATTTTTAAAAATTAATTTTGTTTTTATAGTGTATACTTCGAATTGCTTGTGTAAAAAGCTGTCTGAGATCTTTCCTTAGTAATGTATTTTCTAGTATTAAGATTTTTGGCATTGCATTGGGAACTCACAAGTTGTGAACACTTTCTTTTAATTTGACTGGTTTCTTTGATTTCCCAGATTGGGAAATAGCTACGTGAGCAGCCGTCACATTTATTTAACTGTGCCTCTGGGCACTGGTGATTACCAGACATTAAAAGTCACCTAGCACAGCTCTGCAGTGCTAAGTAATCCTATATTGAACATTTAGCATGTCAGAGGTCAAGATATTCCAACTTAATAATTGAACCAGGGCATTACACCTGACCACCCTTTCAGCACCAAGCTCTTGTTCATTCTTACAGTTCTTTGAGTTAATACAGATATAACATAAAAAATCCTTGAGCATTAAATTGCATGTGTGTTTTTAGGAATTCAGAGAGTGTTAGGTCTACTTTTTCTGCACTGTATATTACATACGAACAAATGCAGTGATCTTGTTTTTCTTTGCACACTTGATAAGATCTCGCAGTGGCACCTTTTTGGTGTATATGGATTGCAGATATTTGTGGATATCACATGAGACTTCAAAAAAGAATCATGTTTAAGAGTATTAAACAATGAGGTCAACATAAGCAAACAACTTAACAACTTAAATGGTAACTGCCATAATGTGCACATTGACTAGTGTTGATTCAGCAATTGACGCTTCATCTCGTTAAAATAAAACATGCTGAAAAACTATTTTATCTCACTGATAAAATAGGCTGTGAGTACAAGATGGTTATGGTGACACTGTTTCTTATATAATGTTTGAATCTGTACTAGCCCTTTACATAAGTTGTTACACAATATTCAGCCCTGCTGTGGCAATGTTTGCATTATGGTAAATACCATGTTGAACCCTATTCTTTTTTTCTTTTTCTTTTATTCGGTATTTTTAAATAATGGCACCTGTGTGAGAATGTCTTGCTAGAGGATAAATCTATTTGTCTTCATGGGGAGAAACATGGGTTGTGTGGCTTGGTCACCTCTCTGATGAGTTTTCCCTGGCAAATCTTATGGTAGAAGTGTTTTTCTCCCTTTGCTTTAAGTTAAAATTGGGGAGGGAGACAGCAAAAGGACCAGAGCAGATACGTTTGCCATTCTGAACAACACAGTGCTGATATGAACACTAAAATTCAACACAGGAATAGATTGAGCTGTGGTGATGTTGACTTTAATGTGGTGCATGTAAATATAACCAACACCAGTGGAAGTCATTTCATTTGTGTTGTGGGTTTGTCACAGTTAATCGGTTTCCTTCTTGTTACAACAATTGGCAGAGTGTTTATACTTTATTTTTTAAGTACAGTTTTGTTTTGTTAAGCAAGAGTTAAATAATGGACACTTCAATAATCCACACATAATTTATTATTAGTTGCATTGTTACCATTATGTAGCAGACTTATGTATAAGAAGAAGCCATGGTGATATTGTGATGCTGTTAGTTTCACCCTTATACCTTAAATCTGATTCAAAATTTGCATCTCTCTCTCTCTCTCTCTCTCTCTCTCTCTCTCTCTCTCTCATGGTGTGTTACATAATTATAATAAGTGCATAATATGATTGACTTTTCCTTGGTCTACTCTTTTTTTAAATAATGCAATTTGTAACCATTCTAAGTAAATAATGTCTGCCAGTATCAGGAAGTGGCTGTACAGTCAAATCCAATAAGCAATTTTTGAAGGTGCTCTGTGGCTTCTGTTGAGAGTACTAATATTTTTGGATAACCAAAAAAAAAAAAAAATCATGCTTTTAGTCCTATTTGAAACTATAATGCTTTTTGCAAAATACACAAGTGAACCTGAGTTTTTAGTATCTTCTTCTGTAATGCTGAAAATTAGACTGTCAGTTTATATTTGCTCTCAACATCTCAAGATCAACCAAGTGAAAGATGGATGTGACTTTTAAAAGCACCTTAGACACGTTCCTCTCCACTGACAGCACTTCTGTGGAAGTTAAGACACTTTTGGTATTAAATATAAGGTGGAAGGAACCCATACTCTGAAACATGTCTTAAATGCAGCTTTTGGTGGATGACCAAGCCTGTGTGTAGTGATGGTCTCTCTTTCTCTCTCACTATATGGTGTCCGCAATAGTTTTCTTTCTGAAGAGTGTAGTATAACAATGGGGGAAGTGGTATTTTACAGATAACACTGACTACCTCCCAAAAACCAAGATAAGGCCATGTCCTTCAGATGAGACTGCTTTTTATCAAGAACCTCAAGCTTAGGGTTTGAAAAGAAGAACTGTATCAATTAAGTCAATCCGATTTCTTAAGGAAACAAATGTTTCCAGCAGTTTTAGAAGTCAGAAAGTTCTCCAATGCCTGGACTCCATTCTGCCATTTCCACAAACCGAGCACTGTATTATTGTCAAATGAAGGAAATGGGCATGTGTGGTCAGTTGATGCTTTTAGTGTACATCAAGGTCAGTGATAGAAACTCTGACTCTTCCCTGTGACTTCTAGTTTGTACTGCTACTTTACTCAGGGCATAGATTATCTAGTGCATTAGATTCCTTTTTTTACCATTATATTATCTATGATGTGTAAATACTGAAATGCTAAATGCATAACAATGGTCTCTTAACAATTTAGCCATCTAACTAAATGCTGTGACTGGTTAACAGCTTTTTAAAAATCTTTGGTTTTGTTCTACGTACATACAGTTTATTTTGGACCTTAAATTAAAGTAGTTGTGGGCCTCATCTTGAATGTTAAGTACTTACCTCTTTGCACCTGAGTGTTCCTGAATGGAGGACTTGAGATCACATCCTATTTAATGGCACAAATTATTAACTCCTGCTCTTGATAAGACATGATAACACCTAAACTACTGCAGATCTCCAGTTACCAAGATCACACATGGAATCAGCCTTATGGAGTGAGGAATGATAAGAGAAAAACATAATCCAGGTAATCTTTTGTGATTAAGACACTCAGTGATATCTGGAACTTACTTATTAACATGGAGCATGATCTAGCCAGAATTAATGAGCATGCAGTATAATCCTATGCATGTTTACTCAAATGTAAGTCATACTGAATTCAACAAACTTATTTGCAAGTAAGGGTGCATAGGATTGCAGCCTAAAAGTGTCTTAAGTTTGAATGGTGCCTATAATCAAGAGACCCAATGGTGTAATACTATTATTATGAAATAAGAGGTGTTTAAAATTTGCCAGATTAAAGTTTTGAAATGAGTGGAACATGCACACTAGCAGCGCCTAGTGGATTGCAGACATGCATATGTAACTATGGCCAAGTGCCCTATATATATTTGATAAATACTTGGATGGATATGTGTTCTGAAAAAACATGGTTATTTCCATTGTGTGAAACTATAAAAATGAATGCAAATTTGATATATGGTACTAAACCCCAGAGGAGTAAATGTTTCCTACTCATTTCTTTGAAGGTCCAAACTGATTTCCTACATGATATTCCAACTTTTTCCTACATTATATTTTCATTTTGTGCATGTGTGTGTGTGAAAGCCGATTGTTTGTTGTCTTAGTGTCATTACAACATAAATATCAAAGCAAATTGCTAACTTTACAGAGTAATCTAATGGATGCAATCCGCAAGTCCACTTCTGCTGCACAACCTTCACGAATTTTATTACAAGAGGTTTTCATTTGCTGAGTGGTACTGGAAGCTAGAATAAAACAAGTCTATGGCCCAGTTCAGATGTAAAAGAAACCCATAGTTTCCTGCAATGTGAATGAGCTGTTGCAAGCCACAGGTTTGTACACTGTCCCCTTTCCTCTTCTCTTTCATGCCCATGAGGGATTGGAAGCTTTTGCTTTTCTACAAACCACAATTCCCCATGTCATCTGATCTTGAGAATTCTGATCTTGGATAGTTCCCCCAGTCACCCAAGGCTTGCCGTCTCTTTCATGTAACAGGAAAAACCATAGTTTCCTGTTACTTCTTACTCAGGCCATTGTCAACTTCTGTACTGATGTGGAAACATGTTTTGTCACTTCCATCTAAGTAGTACTCTATAACAGGGTGTCTAAATATACCATTGTGATTCATTAGTTATGCAATGAAAGAAAATACAGCATCAAAAATAAGAGAAAATTCAAATAGTAAAATTGTTATTGCGCCATGGTTTAGAGGAAGGATTTTATCCTCATATTTGCATTCCCTTGCAATAAGCAGTGATAAATGGGAAATAAATTACTTGCAGCACATTAACAGGAAAAACTTCAATTAGATCCAAGGAAAAATAAAGTTAATACTTTGAACTTGCTTACCATTAAGCCAGTAATGAATAAACAATTCATAGTCTTTCTACTATAGTGAATTTTCAAGATATATCAGTACAGGTTATTAATTTTAACCATGGCTCAGATATTCTCATTGATGTCAACTATATGCAATTTGTGACTGGCAACTATACCATTCTAACAGGTTATTTGGTAAAAATATATCAGAAACTTTGAATTCTCTGTTGAACTCATTGTCCAAAGCAGGTAATGGAGGATTTTGTGTGGGCATCTACAGTAATTTTATGTTATCTTTTAAAATACTGTATATTGCCCTAAAGCTGTTGGATAGGCCAAAGAACAAATTAAGTGACTACAGATTAGTTACTTGCCCTTTCCCTGATACAGATTGTAAACTTGGTCTTTTCAACTGGAGTGCCATCAAGAAGAATGCCATCAGTGGAAGGCAATGAAGGGTTCTATGGATGAAGTGCAGTGTGGTGGCTAGAGCTGTACTTGGATTTCCCATATCCAAAGTCCAAACCCAACTATCTATCATGATGTTCTCTGGATGGCCTTGTTCTCTCATCCTAAAATATCTCACAGGGTGGTTGAGAAGCTTAACCACTATTCTAATAAAATATTCCAGGATGCGTGTAAGCTCCCATCCAGAACAAGCAAGACAAATCCCTAATGGTAACTAATTTTTAGAGTTGGGACCAATTAACATGACTGTTCTGTGCATGATTGACCACTTTTTGCTGCCTGTCATTGCGCTAGGCTTACGATGTTTGGACAATTGGAATAGTTGGCCTAAAGTAGAATCTTCCATTTTTGCAGGCTACTTAGTCATCAAACTACATTAGAAAACTTGTAATAGAATGACAATTGCAGTTTCTGTTCTTGACTGTGTTGTGCGTGGGGCAGTTGAAGCAATGAAAAAAAATACTTGCTCATATGCACTGGCTCTTATTTCTCTCCAGCACTTTGCTTGTAGTAGTTGTTCATGAGCTACATCTTTTTTTTTCCTTTTTTACTACACTGTTCTACTTTCAAAATAGACCTGGGATTTTTTTTACACTCATAGGCTGTCAAACCCTCCTACAGAAGCCTGTTTTTAAATATAGAAGTATATATACACTTGCCCTTTGAATGTTTAGCTGTTTCCTTGAGGATGGGCAACTAAAACTGGGATGGGATTACAAATTTAAATGAAAATACAAACACCATTTTAATTCAGTTCCTTGATCCTTGCCCCTTCTTGGGAGCTTTGGCCATTATATACTGGGGGGGTGCGGGTAGGGGGATATGAGTGAGTACATGAAACTGCTTCACAGAAGGATCAGGTTCTATGCAAAAAATACAGTAGGATTGTTGTTGGCATCAGTATTAAATCTAGTGTAGTGATACCATGAAAACATGGTGCAGTCCAAGTGTAAAACTGGTTTTATGCTACAGCATTCCCTAACCATTAGCCATTGACCATGCTGGTGAGGAATTATGGGAAGTGTGGTCCATCGCATCTGGAGGGCACCAGGTTAGGGAAGGTTGTGCTACAGTATTGCTTAGCACAAACCATTCATATGGACACAACCTAAATACATGGATGGTATGCAATTATGGTGATCTTTTTCACAGGTGTTGCATTGTTTTGATTTTTCCATTTTCAAAATCCAAGGTACATATTTTGGTGCAATAAAAAGAACTGCATACTGTTCAATCAATCAATTCAATCAGCTCTCCCACTGGTTTATATTGCTGCTATGATTTAGGATTAATGTAGCTACATAAAGTACTTCTGTAAGTGTACCGTAACTACCTAGGAATGCATAGCCCCCTTCCACTCATTTTCTTTATCCTAGTTCTTTTATAAGTTTGGCATCTTTATAGGAATTAAACTGATGTGGAATCTCACAATTTTATGAAATTCTGCTTATGTCTGGACGGCAGTGGAAACTTCATCCTGCTTAGAATATTGACATAGCTGCTTGTCATGGTTAAGGTAAGATGACAGCTGCCAGTCTCCCCATTCTGCCCAGAAACCTATGCCTTGATTTTTCTCAAATATTTTATACTCACATTTAAGTTCTTTTCTTTCTTTAACCTTATCCTAGTAATATAAAAATATTACAAACTGGTTCTGGAATTCTATCCATCCCTATGCAGATGTCTTCCAAATTTAGCAGCTAAAATTGTAGTGGTAACAGTGACAATGAACAGCAAAATGAATTTTCCACTTATTTATCAGTACATTGGGTGGGGGTATTGGGATTTTTGTGTGTGTTTGTATATAATGTTCTAGTGACAGAATATACTAAGCACAGTGATAAGTTATTGTATTTCTGTATAAAATTGAAAATAGTGTCCTTTTTCTTTTTGGTTAAATGTTGGCAGTTTTTAAATAAAAATTCTCCTAAAATTGGAGTCTTCCATGTGAATATATCCTGAAGTTCATTTTCTTCTTTGTAAGATTGTTGGACAGCACTAGTCCCTGAAGCTCCCGACTGTGTTAGTATCTGTACATCCGGGGTGGAGAAGTCAGACCTGGGGGCCACATCTGGTCCTCCTGAGGCCCCCATATAGCCACACCCCCTTCCCCCTAACCACCTATCGGTGGTTTCCCGGCTTTTGTGCATTTTCCCCCCATTCTAGATTTAAATGTCTTTCTTAAAGCTTAGCCATGGGCAGTAAGAGCTTTCAGCTACACTATCCTGTATTTTTCTTATTTTGGCCACGCTGTTTTTGCCTTCAGACCAGCCCACCACCTGAAAGCTTCCCTGAAACTGAATTCAGCCCTTGGGCTGAAAGAGGTTCTGCACTGCTGCTGTAGATTTTAATATAGGTGCTAACATTAAAAATAAGCTAATCTGAGCAACCAATTCATAGGTTGCATATTAAGTCTGGACTGCATTCAACACAGCAGGAAACAAGCAGTGCTGGGTGATAATACCTTGGCTGTTTGCATACATGATATAGTATAGGACAGCATTGTATTCCTCACTCCAATCCCCTGAATGACAGCTGTCAGTTAAGCAAATGGTGAAGCTGCAGTAGCAAGAGGCTTCAGTGCTGACATATCCATATACTTCTGACTGACAGCTGTCATACAGGAACAGAATTTACGGACTTTTTTCAGGATTCTACTGGAAATAATTATTGCTGTTGGGTCCAGTCCATTTCCAGTTCATATGTCGCTCAGCCCTTAGAAAACTGCCATATGATATTGCAGCGAAGCCTAGATGTTGGTTAAAAAAGGATGGAATTGATACAGGATTTTTAGGGGACGTTTTCAGAGAGAGAGAGATGGCAGCAATAGCTTAACTTCTTGCTTTATCCTTACATTTCCTGTAAAATTTCACATAATAAAACTAAACTCAATAATATATGAGACAATCCTTGATTGGTACCTTAATAAGAGCAGAACTAGTCCTACCTAGTTTTTTCCTCCTAGACAGCCCCCACCACTACTTGGCATATCTTACAAAAGCAGTGCATATTAAGAGTATTACATTATTTGTGTAATTTAACTATACCTTTACTTAGTTGTATTCTCAATACAAAACAATCTCACACTCAAGTCTCCCTTGCATATGTCCACACAAACACACTTCCTTCCCTGAAGCAAAAGAATTTTGTTGAATGGGTATGCATACTCATCCCACATTAATGGTTTATAAAAATAGTCACTAGGACAAATGAAGCCCTGACAAAAGGGGGTGGGGCAGGGGTAGATCAAAGGCAGCTTTGGGAGGCTGTGATTTTGAGGAGAGGTGGTGCTTATACATATATACCTGCTTTCCTCCTGAGGGATTCCATGTGGTTGCTTGTTTTTAAAACCATATGCTATTCAGTATTTCTACTTTCACCTAACAATTCAAAATGCAACAATATATCAAAAACAACAAACATCAGAAGATAGCCAACACAATAAAAGCAAAGCAGTGACTGAATAAAATAACGTAAATATTTTAAACTGGATGTGTTATGTTTGAATCAATAGAGCATGACATTTTCATCTTATTTAATTAGACTTCTAATATGCCCTATTTCAGAAGGCTTAAGATACATAATTGAACACGCTATTAAAAGTATAATTTTATAGAACTTCTACTAAGAAACCTCTACTCAGCCCCTAACTATTCACCCAAATAGTCTTTCTTTGTGGAACATTTACAGAATATTTTACTCTATATTCTTTAGCTTTCCTTGGAGCAACTGGAAACTCTGACATGTCTCAAGAACAACAGATTTCTTGGTTCCAGCTCACTTCCTTCGAGTTCCTGTACAAGCAGCCTTTTCAGTTGCAGTCCTTGACTTGAATTAATACAAAAATTAAAACATGCCAAACTCATTCATTTGTAGTGCCACTGACCTATAGAGTCCAACTAGCTGGCATAGTCAATAGTGAGGGGTAATGGGAGTTGTAGCCTAACAAGATCTGGAGGACTACACATTCCTAATCCCTGTTATATGCATACACACCCACCCACAAACATTATGTCTAACACACACACACACACACACACAGAGAGAAGAGAGAGAGAGAGAGAGAGATTTTCTATTAATACTCAAAGGAGTGAACACTCTGGTTAAAAACATCATAAAACATAGACATCCCAAACAAACAAATCCCTAATAAAATCTCTCAATTACATTTACAAAACGTGACTAGAATCCTATGCAGGTTACCTGGGAGAAAGTTCCATCAAACTCGGTAGTGCTCACTTCTGACTACATAGGTTCAAATTGTAAAACGTATTGAGATTTAACAAACAAAATCTTCAGCCAGCTGAAATGCAGGCTATGGCTTTTAATTAGAAATGCAAACAACCCTGCAAAGAAGTGTTGAAACTGCTAATGTGAAGTAGGAATCGCATCAAAGAAAAGGAGAGACATACCCAGCCTCTGCCTAATTATTTTCCTCATTCTTGACCTCTGTGCTAACGTTGGAAAAAATAGTACAACTTGAAAGCCTCCTTATCACCTTATTCACTTCCCAGAGCAAGGAAAGTCCCTCAGTTACCTTGGCAGTCCAGAAGATGCTATTGCTCTTGTTCAGAAAAAAAATATTTTAAAAAATCCTGGAGCTGTGCTCCCTGACCCACCCCCTACACACACAAAACCATTGCTTGGCATTGGTTTGATCCAGCAAGGCAATTCCTATTATAAAAGAAGCTAATGTTCCTTAGTTCACAACACTTAGAATGCAAAGTGATCCACTGTGCTGAATGAGTTACCACTACCACCCCAACTATTTTTCTGGGCCAACAAGGCAAAAACACATTTGATTAAACAGGAAGAGAACTTATGTAGAAAGTATATGGATGTGATATAGATAATTGGCTGAAGCAATAGGGAGAGCATGATACTAAAGGTATAACCAAGATTAACTGTTTAAGAAACCCACTAGTCACAATTAGCCCATCCTAACATTAATTAGGCATGCTTCTGCCAATGTTATTTATTATTTAGATCCTGCATGGGTTTCTCTGCTGATTTCCAGTCTAGGCCCTAGCCAGTACCAGACCTGCTTAGCTCAGTGAAATTGCTACAGTTAGAAAGCAGTGCAATCCTATCCGTGTCTACTCAGAAGTAAAACCCATTGCATTCAATGGGTTTATTTCCATGTAAATATGTATAGGATTACTGCACAAATTGCTTAAGACAATCTGCGGGAAACTTAAGTCTTAAATTTAAGAACACAATGGAACTTGTCAGTAACTATGTATAGGATTGCACTGACACGTTCCAATATGTTCAATGGAGCTTACTTAGGAACATAGGAAGCTGACTTCTACTGTGTCAGACCACTGGTCCAATTAGCTCGGTACTGTTGTCACTGTCTGGCAGTGGCTCTCCAGGGTTTCAGGCAGGGGTATTTCCTGCCCTCCCTGGAGGTGCTGGGGATTGAACCTGCAATCTTCTGCGTGTAAAGTAGGTGCTTTGCCACTGAGCTATGGCCTGTCCTAGGTAACCTACTTCTAGGTAACTATGCATAAGATTACAGCCTTAAGTCTTTACCTTTGTCTGGATTATACCAGGTATTTAAAAAAAAAAAAGCATCTACAAATTATTCTGAGTCCCTTTCCTTTTTTTCTGAGGCTTTAATATTTGTAAACATACAGTACACACAAAAATCTGCCACCTTTTAAAAAGGGAATAAGTAATCAACCTCTTACATAAATGTGTGATCCTGTTGATTTCAGTGGGAACCTGTTGCTCCCTGTGGGTGTAACTGATCAAATAACTGGCCAGAAGCTTTTACTCTTCAATGTAGTCTGAGTGTTCTTGCAACTTTAAAAAAAGAGAGAGGCCATTTTTGTTCATGCATGTTGATAGCCTATTTGACCTCTCATCCCAATATAGTCGGTATGATCCTGAAGCCGGTGATACTTGCCAGTTCTTGGTAACTGATCGTGCCACTGATAATATAATTTCGTCAGTTTAACAAACCTTTATCACACCTAAACTTCTATACTGTTGTCACTGAAGAACTTAAAGTGAGGAAGAACCTACAGTATGTGCTCCTCTTTTTAAAGAAGAACCTCCATCTTCCCAAGCTGCCTGGCATTTTAACATTATCAGAGCACAAGCCCCCGTGCTTTTCCCCTGCCTACCATGGAGAGAAGGGCTACTTTTTCTTTAGAAAGTAGAGTAAGGGTGCAATCCTATGCATGTTTAGACAAAAAAAAGAGTCCTACAAGCCCCATCATGCCCCAGCCAGGATGGCTGGCTAGGGCATGCTGGGAGTTATAGGACATTTTTCTGTCTAAGCATGCATAAGATTGCACCCTAAGTGGATGAGTCGTTTGAGGTATCCACATTATTACACTGAATATAATGTTCTTCTGACTCAAGAACGTTTTCCAATACATACCTGGGGTGTGAACAGTACAGAACAGAAGGCCCACCTTCCTGAATAAAACCTCACAGTTATCTCAGAAATTCAGTAACAATACACATATGTGCAGAGCCATATGAATATCTGGTATCTGACTGGGGTGATTAAAAGGGGGAGCGCAATTTAATTTGACCATGACGCAGTATTCTAGATTTTCTATTTAAAAAAATGAAATCTGATTTCAAGAATAGATGTTGCCTGGTATTGAAAACATTTTTTCAGTACTCCTCTCTTAACATCTGAAATTAAAGATCAAAAATTGATTTTAGAATCTAGAGATGAACATCTTCCCATTCCTTGCTTAGACACCGTTTTTGTCATTTGAAGTGACTCTTGGGAAAAGTTCTGTAATACTAAGTTCTCCTTAAGACAACCATCAAAGGCTCTTACTGAACATAGTGCACAATGAAGCAGCTGATACTGTAATGCACAGTATTCGGTTATTCTATCAGGAGATTGTTTTTAAAAAATTGGTTTTCGCTGGCTAGATCTGAGTGCATTACATGTTTTATTGGCTCTGGAATAATGGTGTTCCACTCGGCACTTTTTCAACCATCTTCCAACCATCTTCCCACAAAGTAAATATTTCACAAACCGCTCGAAACTAGAGATTAAAGCTTTATGACATTTGAAAACAGGCTTTCAAATGATATAAGCATGTATTTCTCTCTCTGGCAGTTCTTGAGCTTTCTGACCTTAAAACAACTGTTCATCCACCAGCTCCACCACTTCTTTTGTAGTAGTATTCTAGCTCTGTTCCAGGACATGAATGAATTAATGCATATATATATGTACATAAAACAAAAAGTAGACCTCAGGCCAGAGCAGTTTGTTTCCCAGAGGTCTGCTCTGCCTGGCTGCTCTGATGAAGCAACTGAATGTTGTATGTGAAGGGTCTCTTAGATGTTATGCTATTAAGCTTTCCGATAAACAATGGTCACTTTCCATCGCTGCTCTCAAGGGGAGGAAGCTCTCCAGTGTTGCAAGGCCAGTGAGACCCAGTGCTGCTGCTGCTTTGCTGGGGTTCAACCTCCACCTGTGGGACTTCTGCCTCCTTGCAGACCCAGGTCCAGCCAAGTGCTACCCCACTCAGCTGCAACACCTGTGGGAGCTGGGGCATAAAACCCAGGCCCCGGCAGGGGCGGAACCACCACTGCGGCTGGGAATTGCCGCCGCCGAAGGGGGTGGCACCAAAGGGGGTTTCCCCTTTGGGGGAGCCACTTCAGGGGAACATGAGGGCAAGAGCCTGTCCCCCTGCTTGAAAGGAAGGACGGGGACTGCTTGCCTCAGTGTGGACTGCAGGACTGCCTGCACTAGAGATGTGTTTTTTTAAAGAAGGGGAGAGGTGTTGGGAGCCATAGAGCAGCCATTATGGTTCTTCAGGAGAGAGGGAGATACGGAGGGGAGAGACAGTCACAGTCTAAAGGCAGAGTGTATAACGATAGAGTGCTGACTGTCCTCAAATTGTCCCCCGACTCAAATAACCTGGATGGCCCTGGCAACAGATCCCCTGGGTTGAAACTGCTGCTCTAAATATGATTAAGTCTGTATTCTACCTTTAATTCATAAGACCAAAATACAAAAGGAAAAAGAATCCACTAGAAAAGAAACAAAAGCATATATCTTCTTATATTACCATTTACAATAACCATAATAAGCCCTGGAGTTATATGTAGCATGAACTACATAAAGTAGTGATAATCATACACATAAAACACATACTAATTAAATTTCCATCATTGAAATATTAAAATTGTTAAAAGGGAATTGTTAATGACTTCCAAGCTTTCCAGTTCTTAAAACTGAAATCAGTCACCTTCTGGCAGATAGATCAGCTCCAGTCCAGCTAATGTAAATTGTGACATATTCAACTGAAACCAATGGGACAGTTTAGTTAGGATTCATTTAAATCCTATTGCTTTAATTGGGATGTAGCAAAGAGTAACTGTAGCTGAATCAGTGCCAGACTGCTTTTGTGTGGAAATGAAGAATGAAGTTGCTTAATTCTTATCTTAGGAATAGTTAGAATAATAGAAACAGAGATGGAAAGGAGCATTTAGGACATCAAGTCAAACCCCCTGCTCAGAGCAGGAATCCAGTATAAAGCACCCCTGACAGATGGATGTCCAGTCTCTGCTTGAAGACCTCCAGGGTCAGAGAGGTCACCACCTCCGTAGGCTTTTGGTTCCATTGTCTGACTGCTCTGGGGATTTGGATGTTTTTCCTGATGTTCAACCAAAATCTGCCAGTCTGTAACTTAAACCCATTATTTAGTAGGGCTGTGCAGGGACCAATCCACCTCAGAGGCTGCTTCTGGGCTTCCAAGGCAGGCCAATTTGCTTTGGACTGATTTGAGGGTCCCCCGACCTGCTTCAGCCTCTGCAGCTGAAACAGGATTCGGATAGCCAAATCCCACTTTGGCCCCCTGCCACCCCTGCCACACTGTGTGAGCCACCAGCTCCTTATAAGGCCCTTGGGCCACTCGCCAGCAGCCGTCTTCCTGTTCCAGGGAGTCTTTGCCATCACTGCTGCCAGCTCCTGGTCCCTTGGGACACCTGCTGGCAGCCGTCTTCCTGTTCCAGGGAGTCGCCATTTTTAAAATGGCGACACCCTGGAACAGGAAGATGGCTGCTGGCATGCATCCCAAGGGCCCAGATAAGGATTGGGGGCTGGATGGCAGTGCAGCTGGGCTTCTGGATTGCTCCAAAGCACTGCTGAAGCGCTTCTGAGCGACCTGACACAGTTCGTGTTGCCTCGGCCTTGCCTTGGAAGCAGCCCGAAGCAGCCTGCTTCAGTTCAGAACTCAGGCTTCAGGCCAAAGCAGTGCACAGCCCTATTATTTAGTGTTCTACAGTCTTGACTGCTAGAGAACAGGTTGTGTCCCTCTTCTGTGTGACAACCCATTAGGTACTTGAGAAGTTTGTCATATCCTCGCTCAGTCTTCTCAAGGCTAAACCTACCCAGTTCAATCTTTCCATGTAGGACTGAGTTTCTGAGCATCTCGGTGGCCCTTCTCAGAACTCGTTCCAATTTCAGAGTGGCCCATACCATTTTGCTCTTTTCTGCAACAAACAAAACAGTGTCCCATTCCCATTCCAAAAAGAGAAGCTACTGGAAGTGGCAGTCGAATCTTACTTCAACACTGCTGATGGGACAGTATTTTCCATTGCACCTGAAGGCAGAAGGGTAGCTTAGATGGTACAGGATATGAACAACAGTACACACTGGTTTGTCCTCCAACATTTTGCAGTTGTTGTTCATTCCCCAGCATCTGTTGCCTCAGGCAACCATCTCAGTCTGTCTAATAGTAGGGCTGGTCTTGGAATATTTGCTGTCTGTCTATCTATGAAACATACATTTGGGTATTTCCTTTTCAACCTGCTTTCCTCGGCAACTACAGGCAATTACTTCTGGACAGTACAGAGCCCTTTGTTGTCTCAAAACAGAAAGCCATATATGATATAAGCAGTGTAGACAGCTAATGTGTTGCAGTGGTTGGAGGGTTGGACTGGGATTCAGGAGATCAAGGTTCTATTCACCACTCGGTCATGAAGCTCACTGGGTGACTTTGGGCCAGTCACTGATTCAGCCTAACCTACCTCACAAGGTTGCTACGAGGATAAAATGCAGAGGAGGAGGATCATAGAAACCACCTTGGGTTCCTTGAAAGAGGGAAAAAAAGGCAGGATATAAATGTAATTAAAAATAATAATAAACGTGTGCTGTTTTGTGTGTATGTGATATATTTGATTCTATTTTCAAAATAATTTGGAAAAAATGTTTAATTTTGCTCCATCCAGTGTGCATGGTGCTTTACAGAGGACAGGGCCTTGCCCCAGTGGTGTTACCATCTACAGTTGTGCAATGCCCTTTCCAGAGAGGCTTGCCTAGCACCTACATTGTGGTCTTTTCTGTATCAGGTGAAGATCTTTTTATTTTCCCAGGCTTTTTAGCCCTTCAGTTAAAAAAAACCAAATATACAAAAATTGTGTTAGTGCATTTTTAGATCTTTACACTGCTGCAGGTGTTCATCTTGTTTGCTGATTTAGTTTTATTTTGTTCAAAAGTATGGTTTTTATATTACGTTACTATACTTTATGGTTTTAACTTTGTTTTGTAAACTTCCCAGAGAGCTTCGGCTAATGAACAGTATGGAAATGTAATAAATAAATAACATTTGTCATAGGGGAATCTATGGAGGAAGGTTAGGCAGTGGGAAACAGGGAAGGAATATGCAGTTGTTTTAGTTGCAGGTGCTTGGAGCTTTCCTACTCCGTTATTGTGTGCTTGTGATTCCATACTCATGGTTGTTTACAGGTTCTTTAGAAGACATTGTGATCCTCCATTTTCGCTTCTGTTTTTTCAGAGCAGTTTCTTGGGTTTGTTTTTAGAATGGGGAAAATGGGGTATTATTTCTGAATAGACTGTTTCTACTGGTGTATTCACGCTATTCCACTATAGCGCACCTCCACCTAGAGGTTATGTAGTGGAAAAGCAAGAAAGTAAATGCCCTTTGTGTAATGCTCAAACCTCAATTCTGTGATGAAACGGAAAGTAGATACAGTGATTAACAACCCCGTGTAGAAAAGCTCTTAGTCTTTCCTACAGGTGGAGTTTCAGTAGGGCACAAGAACATCCGTCTATCAAAGGCAGGTTTCTCTTTAGCACCATGTAGCGGAATGGCTGGGTGTCAACAATACAAAAGACTGCAGAGAGTCAGGCCAGTGATGTGTGCTTACAGTGAACAGGCCTTGCCCAACCCCCAGTCCCACCAGAATCATTTTCTTCTGTGGGTGCCCTTGGCTGAGCCAATACTGTGATGTTGCACACACACACACAAACCCAGCAGAAGTCAGAGCAGCAAAAGTGGATCAGACACAGGAAGAGCATTTGTGCTGTCCTGAGCTCTCAGAGCCCTGACAGAACTGTCAAATGTGAGTCTACTCAGAAGTAAGTAACACTGAGTTCACGGAGTCTTACTCCCAGGTGTGTTAAGAACTGTAGCCTGAGGTTTCTTTTTAGAGGACAGTAGTGACTTAATTTAGCAAGTCTTGTTCAGCCATTGCTGATGTCACAGAAACCCTGAAGTCGAAGCTGCAAACATGGACCAAAATGGACCTTCCTGATTACTAAGATAGCCCTTCATAATTCAGATCGTCTCTGTTCAGAGTGCTTCCCCACCCCCACTACACATCTTCTGGACCAGAGTGGGTAGATGAGACAGACGGGACCTTTTCAGTTGTGGTACCTCCATGGTGCAATGTCCCCCTCTCCTTGCCAATACCCTTGGCACCTTTCCCAAAGGCTTGGAGATACCAGTTGATAATGCTGTTATTTATTCGCAGGCTTCTAACTGTGTCAAGGACCTTTTAAACCTCATGTGGGCAACCCACACCCCTCAAATGTCTTCCATGCAGCCCACACAGGGGCCCATGCTGCCCCTGCCACCAAATGTTGCTGCCTCCTCTGCTGAACTCCCCTGCAAATCATGATCCTGAAAGCCTGCCACCCAGAGGACATGCTTTTCTTGGGGAGGAGGGTGTGTGGGTTGCTCCCCATGGCCTGTCTTCCCCATGACAGTCATGCTCCCTAGAGCAGCCCTCTGAACCGGTGTGCATGATGTACATGGGGGGGGCAGCACACGGGGAGGGTTAACCGTTTGTGCCAGTCCTTCCTGTATCTGTGTCAATCTGGGGAAGGCTCCATGTGTGTTGAGTGGTTGGGAGAGGGGAGGGGGATGCTGGCCCTGGCCACACCCATGTGTCCGCACCCACCATCACATGGGCCCGGAGCCATCATCCACTGCCGCATACCACCCTCAGGGGCAAAAACGTGGCACAGGCCTGTTTTAAACACTTGTTTCATCAAGTCTAGCTGTTGCTGCTTTTGTTCCTGTTGTTGCTGTTGTTTTGGCCCCAATTATTTTATTTTATTTGCATGCAGTTTAAATATATCATCAGCCACCTCAGAAACTGAAGTTGAGAATCAGAACATAAATATGACAAATAAAGCCTTCCTTGTACAGGAATAAATTCCACACAACACAACCCACATGCCTCAGTGCTAGGTGATTTGTTTGCTCTTGCAGGCTCCTTTGTTCCACTCCATTGCTCCATGACTCCAACATCCCAGCAGAGAGGTGCACACCCTGGTCCCTCCCCCCCTCCCTACAGCTTGCATGAGACCTGTGAGACGATGAAACTGCCCTCTGCCATATCTGGCACCCAGTGATCATGTCTCCCCTCCCCCAAGCCATGGGCTGAGCTGGATTGTGACATCACACACAAACTCAGATTACAGCTGTAAAGATTGACTGCAAGGAGCCCTCCCCCTCAGCCATTGGCTGACCTTTATTGATGTCATCACCTCTGAGCCCGCCCTCCTCTCAGGCTGGCAGCGGCCTAAGTTTAGCCCCTAGGCCACGTACACATGGTCAAAAAAGAGGAAATGCAGCACCAAAAAAGAGGACTGCAATTTGTATAAGATTTGCATATGCTAATTTCCATGTATAGATGGAAATTTAGTAAGAATAATTATAATTTGAATAGAAATAGAATGCATCTCAATGCAGAAGATGTGCCTGCTCACTCTACTTTTGATAGGCAATTTCAAGGCCCCTGCTACTCTCCCTGATGGTTCTCTGTCTTTCAACCAGACTTGGAATGGGCAGCTCTGAAAATAGAGGACACCTTCAAATAGAAGACTGTCCTCTGACAGCTCTTCAAATAGTGGAGTGTCCTCTACAAAAGAAGGTACATGGCCATCCTATTAGCCACGGAGAGATGTCACAGAAGGCCAGAAAGTAAACCTGCCAACAGGCCTGACATTAGCACTGGCCTCCTTGGCCGGCTGCTGACATTTGCATGGCTTGGAGCCACCAGTTAAAATTTCCCACAATGCCTTGGAGGGAGAATGCACTTGAAGTGCATTGTGGGAAATTCAAAATGTTCACTCCAAGCAACTTGGGGCTGATTGCAGTGCTGCTGACTCTGCCAGTAATAGGAAGAGGGCCACTAGATGGAAGCTTTGCTAAGCCCCCACCGCACCCCTTATTTTGGAAGCCAGTTCTGGCTGTAAAAGTTGACTCAAGGGAGACCCCTTTCTGAGCTTTAGTTAAGTTGTCAGAGCCTCAAAATCATAGACTTCACTATGATTGAGGATATACACATCCTCTTTTGTCCTGAAGATGTAATTTTATATCTGCGCACTCCACAATAAAGGAAATAAGGAGCGGAATTGCAGAATTTTAGACTCTGAGTCAGAGAAAGCATTTGATTTTCTTTGGATGGGACAACAAAGGGCTGCTGCTGAAAACTGCAGCTGCATTATAATATAATAATATAAATGTATATTGTGCTCTATACCAGAGCCCCAGGTTGAGTTTCTCTGTAGCCCTCTATAAACATGTGTGGCTGGGTCTAGATTTAAGTGTAAGCAAATGCACTGGCAGAAGTGGATTTCCGTGCCTCTTCCCTCCCATGGAAAGGCCCTCCAGCCCCCCCCCCCGGAAAAGACAGGAGTCAGGAGACCCTGCTGAACGGGGTGAGCTGTAGGGTGTGCAAAGGAGGGGACCCCCATAAGTTGGGTAGAGGGGCCTTGCCAAGCAGATCCCTTCCTCTCGCAGAACGTCCTTTCCTCTTGCAGAAGGCAGATCCTTGGATCCAACCCCATGGGCATTTTTTCAGGGGGGGGAAACATGGGTGTGATCCTTGAGCAACTGCTAGGTGGGAATTCAATCCTGTCACTTCTTTGCTGTTTTGGAAGTCCCTGCTTGAGGCAAAACCACCAAAGGTTCTTGGAGACTACAGTCTTAACTGACAAAGTGCACAGAGCTGACAAAGGAGGCCTCTGCCTTGGCAATGGACAGGACAACAACCCCCCCTCCAATGGCGCAGTCTGATTGGTTGTTCACCTGGAGTTCTTCACATCAAAATTCTAGTGCTAGGCACATCATGGCTGACTTTTGTAGTGCAACCACACTTGGAACACTGTATGCGGTTCTGGTTGCTGTATCTCAAGGAGGATATTTTGTACAGCTGGGAAAGGTGGAGAAAAGGGCAACCAAAATGACAAGGGGGCTACGGCAACTTCCCTATGAGGAAAGGTGACAAGAGTTTGGGCTTTTTTAGTTTAGAAAAAAGGTGAAGGGCAGCAAACATAACCATTAAAAAAAAATATGCATGGTGTGGAGACAGTGAGAAAAACGAAGTCATCCCCCTCTTTAATAATGCTCCCTAATATTAGGCAGGCACTCACCATGACAAATGCCATAGCCACACCCCCAAGGACGGTCCAAAATGCAGGCGGCTGAGTTGAGCCTTCTACGTGTGGGTGCGTGTACTTTTAGAGTGCTTCCAAATGAGTCATTTGGAGCAGAATCGCTATGCCTGTTCACTCATATTTAATGAGCGGTCCAGATGATGCAGCCATTTATGTATTTATTTGCATTTATATACCACCTTATCTGCTAAAAAGCCATGAAGGCAGTGTACAGCAATTTAAAACAATAACCTTGCAACCATAAGAACCTGCGCTTTATCCAGCCAGGGAAGGGAAATGCATTCTGCACATTCTCAGAATAACTGTCCTTGTTTATTACTTCAAACGTAGCAGGCGTCGAGGCGGGCTCTGGGGCTAAGCCTCTACCGACGTTCAGAGAACTGCTTCCTTCTCGAGGCCTTTCAGCCGACGTGTGAGAAGAAGGCTGGGTGGCCCGTGGCCGAGGGAGCTGCTCCGTCTCCTTCGCTTCCCTGGCCTTCGGCTTCCACCGGCTCTGTCCACTGCTACGCTTGCTGACCTTGCTTTGCAGAGAGTGCTGAGATACTACAGCGGGGAGGGGAAGAAGGGCCGCCGGCCAGCCGCTGCTGTTCCTCGCAGCTGGAGGAGGGGGCCTTAGCTGGTGGGGGCAGCCCCAGTCGGTCTCCGCCTCTCTCTCTCTCTCTGCTCAGCGCGGTGGCGTGCGCGCCTGGGGAAAGCGACAGCGCGCCGAGCGCCCCGGCCCGTCCCCACGGCGAAGTCACGCGGAGAGCCTGGGAGGCGGGCTGAGGGAGGGGCCGGAGGCGGGGGCAGGAAGAGGCGCTGGCGCGGGTGGCTGCCGAGCCGAGCCGAGCCGAGCCGGGGAGGACTGAGGAGAGGTGGAGGAAGATGGTGGAGCGGGAGGCCGGGTTAGCGGCTGAAGGCAACGCTTCTTCCCAGGTTTCCTGCCCACCGCCGCGCAGCAGCAGTTGTTGCCGCCGCCGCCCGCATCAGACCTGCTGCTGCGGTGCGCAGTGAGCGGGGTTGGCGCACGGGCTCCGAGCGAAAGGTAATAACGAGGCGGCGGCGGCGGCGGCGGCTCGTCTCTCGCTCTCTCTGAGGGGGATGGGAGGCCGACGGCTCTTCGAATCGAGGGCGGCCGGAAAAATAACCCCTCAGAGCGCAAAAGCCGGTGGCCCTCGGGGCTGGTGATGTGATGGAGGCGCGGCGAAAGGGCTCGCCCAGCTACGCGCCTTGCCAAGCCGGAGGGCCTGGGGTGTTGCAGGAGGCTGGGGATGAGCGATGCATGCGGCGGGGGGTGCATGCGCGGCCGCGTGTGTGGATGCGTAATCGAACCTGTCTGGTTTCTGTGGGGGTGTAACACCATTCTCCCCTTTCCCCAGGGGAACCGCACAATCGCCTCTCTAGCTGATGCTGCGGCGGGGGTGGGGAAATGCGGTGGCAACCGACCCCCCCCCACACACACACAGTATCGGGCTCGGTGCTGATTGTGGGAGGAACTTGTGCCATCTGCACCGGTGGAGGTGGGGCGTGGGGCAATGTGTGGGTTTGTGTGTGTGCGTCTTTTAGAGGTCGGTGTGTGCGGGAACGAGCGAGCACCAGAGAGATGTGGATGGATGTGCCTCCGAATCGTGGGGAAAGGCAAGGCGAACGTATCCCCGCAAGGCTTGGTGCATGCAGTCGAGGACGACGACAGTTAATGACGTGTGTATGTTTATCGGAAAGGATTATTATTGGCATGAAACCAGTGAGATCGGTTTGGGTTGCCTGGTACTTTTGCTTGGATTTCAGGGTGTGGAGTAGATGGGGAGTGGCAAAGCGCAACTGGGCGCTCACACATGGCAAATGGGGAGGAGGTCCTGGCGGCGGGGGGTGGGAGAGATTAAGGCAGTTTTTCTGAAGGGGGAGCTGCTGGTTCCCCTGCCTGACCGCATGTCTCCTGGGAAAGACTACCCTCACCTTGCTGTCATCGCGTTATGTTATTGCCGCTATTCTTATTTCTGCCATTATGAACGTTGCTGTCGCTGCTTGGCTTGGGAAGAGAAGACCTGCTGCTGTTGACACAGATCAGTTCCAGGGAACAGAAGTGCCTGCCTTATTCCTTAAAGCAACAGCTTATTCTCATCCTAGTGCAGCCCAGTGCTTGCTTTGATTCAATCTGGTGTTGGTGTAATATTTTAATCTGTTTCCTATAGCTGCGGCTATGATTGAAATATCTGACCATTTATTTTACTGTTGCAATGAGGACACTTAGGTGATAAACTGGGAGATTCATTCAGTGCTCTCCCCATCTTTCTTGGAGCCTTATTGAGAAGTGTGCATTTAGTGCTCTTTAACTGGTGAAATTTAAGATTTCTTGAAAGTGAATAGAGTTTAAGGAGCTTAAAAGCAACAATACTGTCGCAAAGAATGGGTGGAAAGGTTTACCTTCTGCCTTCCCTCTTCCCCATTTCAGATCCTGCATATTAGGTGTAAGCAAATACCAAGCGATGAGCAGACCAGATACGTGGCATAAATTCCTAGCCTCGAGGCATACTGCTTATTTCCGTCCTGGAGGTATGCCTCAAGGTATGGATGTGCAGATCCATCACTACGCATTTAGACATCCCTTTGTTTATGTATTTCAGAGACCCATCTAACATCAAGTGAATGATATCTGAGTCACACTGTCTTAGTTCTACTGCACTGCTGTCAAAATGGGAAGTCTTTTTCAGTGTTTGCAGCCTGTGCCTGTCATACTCCAGAAGCACATATACAACACTGTCATACTTTCAGAGGTTGAGAAATAGAAAAACAGTGTTTTGTCTTGTGTATTTGTGTGTGGATCTTAATAGCACAAAAATAAAAAAAAACATTTGTGTCTTAGATATGGAAGTCATTTCAGAAATTTCAGATATAAAGCATACATCTAGTGTCATTATTTTGTTCCTTTTGGTAGAGGGACAGATTTGCACAATGTGGTCGTATCTCCATTCCTAAACATGTTAAAGCTGAAATCCTAGGCACACTTTCCTAGGAGTAAGCTCCATTGAACACATTGGGACTTGCTTCTGAGTATACAGGCATAGAAAGGTGTTGCACAGCTATAATCCTGTGCACACCTGCTTGCAAGTAAGCACCAGTTAACACAGTGGGACTTACTTCTGAGTGCATAGGATTGGGCTGCACATGGAAAGAAGTCCAGTTAAATCCAAGGGGTTATTTCCCGGTTGTGATTGACCTCATCTGAGGTCACAGACAGTCTTTTTAACTATACTGTCCAAGGTTTGATTGTCTTTTAATCTTACGGTATGTTTTTATGCCTTTATTCTAAATAAACAACCATTTCAGGGCTCTTTATCACCACTGTTTTAAAGCACAACCACCAGCCAATAGTGTTTAGAAAAGGTTCAGGAATCCTGCCAAAATGGGCAATCCTAATAGAAAGTTGTTTGGCTGTGGGAGACCCCAATTCAAATCACCATGGAGCTCATTGTGCAGCTTAAGTTAACTCCCTTAGGGCGCAATCCTGTCGGGATAGGCAGCCACCTCCGAATGCGGAGGTGACTGCCTATCAAGTGCAGGGCAGGAGAAGCGTGGAGGGGATCATCTCTTCTGCGCGTCAGCTGTCCTGCATTTGCAGCTAAACAGCCAATTTCAGCTGTCTAGTCATGGGAAGGCGGAGCGGGAGGGGTGGACGCCAGCTGATGCATAGGAAGCACCAGAACAGCACTTCTACCCTCCCTGCCCCGTCATGCCCCCAGGAACACCCCATGTTCGCTGTTCCGCACTCCTCTTCCGAGCGCGGAACTTGGGGCTGTTCCATGCTGCCTGCGAGGCAGCGCAGGAGAGGGTAGAGGTGAACTGACCTATCCTATGGCTGTCTAGCCACTGACTATCAGCCATAGGATTGCACCCTTAAGCTAGCGTTTTTCACATGGTGTTTGAGACTATAAATTGTGATAAAGAATAGCAAAGTTGAAAAACAGGTGGACTCAAAATAGCACCATTGTGTTTGATCTAAAATGGCTAGATATAGGTTACAGTAGTGTGAATTAAAAGGGGGCGTAAGGTTCGGATTAGAATTCATTTGCTAAGCGATAGTACTAGTGTGTATCTATCCTATGATTCACAGAGGTATAGTATCTCTTTTGTAGCTGTTCTAGCTTGCAGCTACATTTCTGTTTAGCACTAATGCATTTGGCTTGATTTAAAATAAGAGTAATGTCTTTTGACTGTTGCTTAGTCTTCTTCCAGATGTAAAGCCTAGCATTTTAGAAAGCTGGTAAAGAAAAGATTTTCATAGGTTGACCTGTTGGATATAAATTGAGATTGCCAGGAGAAGTGGACTCTAAGGAAGAAGATGTTGCTTGTAAGAAGCAGAAGTGTTTTTCATATTTCAATGCACAAGGTTTATTTCATCTTAGCAGAATCCATTTTTAGTCGAGTTGTTTTATTTTTTTCCCATTAATATTGTGATCATAAACATACTTAGTTGAAATCAATGGGGCATCTAAACGGAGATGCAT
Organism: Heloderma suspectum; assembly: GCF_057233095.1. Taxonomy (NCBI): domain Eukaryota; kingdom Metazoa; phylum Chordata; class Lepidosauria; order Squamata; family Helodermatidae; genus Heloderma; species Heloderma suspectum. Next base: position 102,058,916 of record NC_139459.1, read on the forward strand.
TTAGAACTGGATTCTAAGTATAGCTAATACCAAGCTTTCTAACTTCTCTTATTATCAGTTAATTAAGCTGTAAAATCTACTTGTTTATTTAAAAAAAACTTCTTAGTTATTATAATATACTGCCCTTACATGGGTCCCTCATAAAGATCCACATTCTCTCAGCATCATATCTTCCTAGACCACTTGCTGGGCACAAACTTGATTTACTGTTTTCAATCTGTATTTTTAGCTGTATTAGCTCTAAAGAAGCAACTATTGTACAGTTGATTATTTTAAAATATGTATGTCGCTCCACAATCAATGTTTTCTAAGTGGTTTAAAATTCCAAAACCAGAAATAAATTAAAAACAAGAAAAAACATTAAAATTAATAATTCACTATTCAACCCCTGCCACGTACATACATTCTAAATATGAGTATGACATATATTAAAACAGCACTTCTCTAATTGTGATGGTATAGATAATACATATATATATGATGACATATGCGCAGATTTAAGTCAACTTTTAATTGTTTGTAAGCTACATCACCTGGCTATCTGACTTCTGGTATTTTTTTAAAAAGAAGTGTTAAAAACAAAATATGTTGTCTGAAAACAAACAAGAAAAGGCACATAGGTGTTGTAGACTAAACCAGCCTTCCCCAACCTGGCACCCTCCAGATGGGTTGGCCTACCAGTCCCATCATCCACAGGTATACTGGCTGGGGATGATGAGAGTTGTAGTCCAACACATCTGGAGGGTGCCAGGTTGGGGAAGGTTGTACCAAATAATGAGGAGCTGACTAAAGGTGGACCAGCCTAGGGTGAGGAACACTGGAGAGAAAGTGCCCTGCTTTACTATCAGGGGTCCATTCTGTACAAGGTTAGTATTATGTATAGTGACTTTATTATTTTTAGTTTAAACAGAGTCAGAAATGTGCACCATTACAACATTTTTGTTGTCATCCCTGCTCAGCCTTCCTTCCCGCCCAGTCCAGTTCCAGCCTCTACCACCTGTATACTCAAAATGAAATGTGAGTGTCTTCAACATGGGCTCAAACAACATGTTACAGAGGTCTTCTGCTTTTCTTCTGCTTTTTTTTGGTAATTCCAACATAGCCCATGGGCTGTGAAACAGGGCAGAGAAAGACCAGAAGGACAGAGTCTGTGTAACCCTTTTCCCTGGTCCTGAAGTAAGTTTTTAAGAACATAAGAGCTGTGCTGAATAAGACCAAAGGCCTCTCTAGTCCAGCATTCTGCTCCCAGAGTGGCCAACCAGATCCCTATGGGAAACCACCCACAAGCAGGACATATGCGCAGCTATGGCACCCTGCTGCTCATATTCCTCAGCAACTGATATTCAGAGGCATACTGTGGTGGATAGAGGAGCCCATATCTTTTTTCTTCAATAGGTGAAAAAGCAGTTTGAGAAGGTTGACTTAGAGCTGAACAAATGACAAATGGGTTAAGCAGCCTTTCTTCTTCCAACCTTCCTCTGCCTAGGGTGATTTTGGCTTTTTAAAAAAGTTAGATGGAAAAACCCATGGAATTCCATAGTCCTCTCAGTGACTGTATTTTTTTTTTTAAGATCACATAATTATCAGGCTGCCATTCTGTGTGTTGTATGATGGAGTGTACATAGTTTTGCTCCATCTCCCTTTGCTCTGATATAGCTCCCTTCACACATTCATCAGCCCTATCTGGGATAGCCAATGGTGAGGGATGATGGGAGTTGTAGGCCAAAACACCTGGAAGGCTACAAGTTGCCCACCCCTGATTTAGAAAGAACAAGGTATAGGATCTGGGAGACCATGGAACAACTGGAAGAAGGGAGCTGGAAATGTTCTTATTTTGATGTTTTTACAGTCACTGTTTGACATAAATGTATGTGAGGAAAAATATGTGGAGTCTATTTTTTAATATGAAGCTCTATTTTATTGTGTTTGTGGCTGGTATCATGGCCCTGGGTCTGGAGGTTCGGTGTCACCCCAAAAAGGACTCTGAGCTCAATGAGATACTGGTCACCCCACTCCAGGGAGGACCCTCGGGAACCCCTGATGAATCCCCTAGACTGAAGGACTCAGCCCTCCCATCAACCTCAGCCTCCAGCAATGGTGCTCCCAAAGCCTCTCAGGTCCCTCAGCCATCTAGGAGCTTAAGGCTAAAGAAATGTGAATGGGCCCTTTAAGGTAGCAATCAGTACCCAATGGGAGGTGGAACTTTTGAGGGACCTGAGCTGACTGGCCTACTTAATCCCTCAGTGGCTGCTAGCCCCCTGGATGGAGCAGCAGCTCCTTTCAAGAGGAACTACTCCAGCCTAGCAAGTCCCGCAGACAGTGGTTCTATTAGTCTCTGCCTTGCTGGGCTCTTGTTTACCCAGCATAACTGCCTGTTGAATGTGACCCTTGCCTTGCCAGTCACAACTTCCTTAGGCCAGAGCCTACTGGGGGACCTGATTGACCAGCTGCTTTCCGCAGGGCCCCCTGCAAGCTAAGACAGCCTGATTCAAATGTGATGCTAGGAGCAAGAAGAACTTAGCCTGGTGCAACATTGTACGTGCTCAGCTTTTTTTCTTTTTTTAATAAACCAGGTCCCTTAACTGCTCTTCATACAACACTGGCATGCCAATGCAGTGCCTACATGTGCTACAGGTGCCTGGTCTGCCAACAGCACATACTGGTAAGGCAACTATGTTTGAAACAAGACACTGGGCATATGCAACATCACTCAAATAAGTTTTCCTTGCTTGCCCAGCGTACTGCTTAAACTGGGTCCAGGCCAGGGCGTGTTATCAGTTTTACTAGGGAATCTAGAAACCTCCCATCGGGTTAATGTAAAAAAAAGAAAGGGGGGGGGAACAAGAGTGTAACATACCTATCTGGCTGCAAGTTGATGGGCTAGAATCCTACCAGTGGTTTATAATATTAGGTTATTAGCAGAACATTATGAGATTATTGGAGCTATGACATTTGACTGTTACCTGGTTGGGTAGAGAGCATTGCAGTGCACAAGAATTGCTCTCACCAGTGCCTGTGAAAGTGGCAGTGGAGTAGCATCCTCTAGTACTCACCAATTCTGGCCTCTTTAGTATAGGGGATCAAACACTTTGTCATAATAAGCATCCACAATGGAAATCATATAGGGCGTTTGGAATGGTTGAAGGACTCAAGGGCAGCAAAATAAAGGGAATTCCCCCACTGCACACTAACACTGTTAATTAAACAATGAGAGAAGTGTACACTACTCTAAGAGATGCAGAGGACACATTAGCTCAGGATAGTGGCTCCAGGCCAGTCAAGACAAGCACAGAAATCAGACCCTCAAACTTTGTAAATACTGGATCTAACATCTTTCCTGTGGAATATTATGTTGACACCATTGAATAACTGGTCTTACTTTGGTTTGCTTCTTTACCGTCCTTAGATAAGCATTGTCAGCAAAATAGCTTATTAGGTTGGAACGTCTAAGTGATTGGCTTCTGAACAAAGTCAATAAGGGTAAATAATACTGTGAATGGTTCATGGATTCATTATGGTGTGTGTTGCTTGTCCTTGAAACTAGGTCATATATGCAGTTTAGAGAAATGACGGTGCCACTAAAATCTAATGGGTACAGAGGTGGGCAAGACCTTGTTTACACCTCAACTCAACAATAGCATTGGGCTTTTCTGACCCAGTTGCTCATCTATAAAAAGAAAGAATGTCAAGTTACACAGATGAATGTCCTAGGGATTATAAAATGCATTACCTTGGGGAGAGGCAGAGGATATACCTGCAGTAGATTGGCATGGATTCTAACTTCCACTAGTTTAACAATAATAAATAAATAGAAATATCTGCCATGACTCTTAGCCTTTATCTTCCTCAGCTGTAAAATCTGAGTATTAATTCACTGCCTCTGTTCAGCTCTGCAGGCTAATATTAGAACTTTGTGTTCTCGAAGTATTAATTGGATGAAATTCTTGTAAGCCGCATGCATGTTCTTATTGACTAACAGTGTTCCATGTCCATTTGATATTATAGCACATCTTGAGAGAAAATGAATTGGGGTTTTGAGCTATTTAAATTAATCCGGGAATTTATAAGGAAGGGATTAAAATATGTGCATGCAAATTTTTTAGCAGCTCCAAAAAATACAAATATTCACTAATGAAAAGCGAGAGTCTCTCTTTCAGCAGCCATGGGTATTTTACTAATGGGTTTGGGGAGGGAGAGAAACATTATTTTTGGAAGATAAATTAGAGATTGAGAAGGAAAAATAATTGAATAATTTAGTTTGTTTTACTGCCAGCACAAGATAATCTGTTGTGTTTTAGACAAAAGAGACATTTATTTTACAGAGGAGGTTTTTTGTTTTTTTTAAAAAAAACACCTCTTCTCCAGAATTATTCTAAAATGTAATAAAAATAATAGGTTTTGTTTTGGACAATCAAATCTCAATATAATGAGACATACATGAGCCTTTTGCCTGTACCTGCAGCTCCATTTTTCCCTCACTCAGCAATTTAAATTTGAAAGTCTCCAATTCACCATAGTTTCTAAGTTCAAACAAGCAGGATCTTAAACCATGGTTTGAAGTTGCTTTAAAATAATAGCTTGTTCAGAACCTGGTTTTGTTTAAATGAGAAACTATGGTTATTTGGAGACTTCTGGATTTAATTGCTGTATACTGCAAAGGAAGGAGAGAAAGGCGTGCTTTACAGAGGCAAAAGGTTCATCCGTATTTCAGCTCATTAAACTGTGATATGATCATCTAAATGTGGCTGTTATCTGTCTTCTTACTAAATTTAAACATAATTGTGTGATTGTTTCTCTCTGTACATTTTGATAGTAATTGTATTAAGCAGTGATGTGAGGTGGACATTTTTCGGGAATGGAAAATTTTCTGGAAAATCTTCCAGTGCTTAATATTTCTGCAGAAAAAATTCTGTTTCCTAAATTCATTGGTAAAAATGAATATATGCCAACTGCAAATACAATATTACGCAAGCTTGGCAGTTTGAAAGTTGTAATTAATGTTTTTCAGGTTATTATCCTTAGCTTACATATATGTCATTGAAATATATACATGCCTCAGAGTGAAATGGAACTGAATAATAGTGTCAGTGAAACAGAAGGTTCCCCATCAACCTTAGTGGAAGAGATTTCAACTGTTGAAATAGATGAATGGTTCTCAGCATAGCACGCATAGTTCTTTGGGTTGCTAAGATTAACTAATGTGTCAACAGTTTTCAGTACCTTTCCCCCTTAAATGTAAACAATGTAAGGGAAGTACATACAAGTATTCCAATAAAAATTTCTACATAGTATAACATAATATAACTTTAAAATCACATTAAGTATGCTTTAATTTTTCCACCTCAAATATTTCAGGTCAAACACCTGTGATGTATTGGGAACAAAACATTAACATGGGGTACTTTTTTCCTTAGCTTGTTCTTTACTAAATAGAAGTAAAATAAACATGCTAAATTAGATCTCTCCAGGGCAAGGCTGGGCAATTTGTGGCCTTCCAGATGTTTTGTCCTACAGCTCCCATCAGCTCTAGCCATCATAGCCAATGGTAAGGGATGGTGGGAGTTGTTGTAGGCCAAAACATTTGGAGGGCCACAAGTTGCCTTCCCCTGCTCTAGGGCATCAGAACATTTTCCGATGCAAAATGAAAACTTTCCAGTGCAAATGGAAAGTTTTCCCACAGGCATCACGTTGCCTGCCCCTGCCTTGTTGTTGTTGTTCAGTCGTTAAGTCGTGTCCGACTCCTTGTGACCCCATGGACCATAGCATGCCAGGCCTTCCTGTCCTCCACTCTCTCCAGGAATGTGCTCAAATTCATATTCATTGCATCGATGATGCTATCTAGCCATCTCATCCTCTGCCGTCCCCTTCTCATTTTGTCTTCAATCTTTCCCAGCATCACGTCTTTTCCAGTGACTTTTCTCTTCGCATTAGGTGGCCAAAATATTTGAGCTTCAGCTTCAGTATCTGTCCTTCCAATGAGCACTCAGGGTTGATTTCCTTTAGGATGGACAGATCTGACCTCCTTGGAGTCCAGGGGACTCGTAAGAGTCTTCTCCAGCACCACAGTTCGAAAGCATCAATTCTTCGGCGCTCAGCCTTCCTTATAGTCCAGCTCTCACAGCCATATGTTACTACTGGGAAAACCATAGCTTTGATTAGATGGACCTTTGTCGGCAAGGTGACGTCTCTGTTTCTTACTATGATGTCTAGGTTTGCCATAGCTTTCCTCCCAAGGAGCAAGCGTCTTTTAATTTCATGGCTACAGTCACCGTCTGTGGTGATCTTGGAGCCCAAGAAAGTAAAATCTGTCACTGCTTCCATTTCTTCCCCTTCTATATGCCAGGAAGTGATGGGGCCAGATGCCATGATCTTCATTTTTTTAATGTTGAGTTTCAAACCAGCTTTTGCACTCTCCACTTTCACCCTCAACAAGAGGCTCTTTAGATCCTCTTTGCTTTCTGCCATCAGGGTGGTATCATCTGCATATCGGAGGTTGTTGATAATTCTCCCAGCAATCTTAATTCCGACCTGTGATTCATCCAACCTGGTGTTCCTCATAATGTACTCTGCATATAAGTTAAATAAGCAAGGTATGCAGCCTTGTCATACTCTTTTCCCAATTTTGAACCAATCGGTTGTTCCATGTCTGGTTCTTACTGTTGCTTCTTGACTCTCGTACAGGTTTCTCAGGAGGCAGGTAAGGTGGTCTGGTTCTCCCATCTTCTTAAGAATTTGCCAGAGTTTGTTGTGATCCACACAATCAAAAGCTTTAGCGTAGTCAATGAAGCAGAAATAGACATTTTTCTGGAATTCTCTTGCTTTCTCCATGATCCAGTGAATGTTGGCGATTTGATCTCTAGTTCCTCTGCCTCTTCGAAACCCAGCTTGTAGTTCCGGTAGTTCTTGGTTCACATACTGCTGAAGCCTAGCTTGTAGGATTTTGAGCATAACCTGCCCCTGCCTTATAATGAGTCAATTTCAGATGGCTCAGAATTGACTGTTTCTCCTGGAGAAATTTTATATAAACTTCTTCATTGCCGTCTAAAGTTACATGCTGAAAAGCAACGTTTTAGGTGGCTCTTGGTCAGAATTCAAATGGTGGTGATAGCAGCAACCTCTCTTTTTGGTTCCCTTGGCAATTATGACACTGGCTAACTCACCGCTTACTGCCAATATTTGGTAGGATGTCCTATGTTTCTGTGCTTCTCCTAGCTATTTCTGTTTGGATTAAATCATAAGGAATAGTTATGCGCATTCAAACAGTACAAAGATCCAGAGCTATTTATCAGCCCATGAACTCTGAAGCCCTCGATGATAATCAGCACTTTATTCATTATCTCTTTACACATCTACACTGATTTATGTCATGCAGTTCTGGACAGTATCCAAGATGCAAGGACAGCAAGATTGCCTAGTAGAACAGGACATGGGGCACGTGTGCATGTGTGTGTGTACACGCGCGTGCATCTTTGAGTTGGGAATGATTGGTTGCTGGAACATTGCAATGTGATAAAACACCTGCTGTGCATTCTGATCACATTCTGGCCCTCAGTTGTGAATTTACCTATTCAGCCTTCTGCTGATACAGAAGTTGGAGGCAGAGCCAAAGGCTCCCTTGCTTATATAGCTACAACGACCTCTCTCTCTCTCTCTCTCTCTCTCATATATCATGAAGGTATGAAGGTTCATCCCCAATGAGAAAACATGTATCCAGTACAGTTATGTAATGAGAAATTATAGAAGTTAGTGAGTGCGAGCAGGAGAATATGTATGCAAAAGAAGAAACATTTGGAACTATAATTTGAAGAGTTAGTGGAGGCAGCAAAGGAAATTTAAAGTCTGCTCCTCCTTTGGCAAAATCTGCAAATGACTTATCAGATCTTTGGCAGCCTCTAGCAAAGATAGTCAAGCTCCTAGCTTCCCCTACTAACGGGGCCAGTAAGAACTCTGCATTGCTTATTACTTTTTCCAAGGGACTAGGCCAAAAACATGCACTTTATAGAACATGCTGTGTTGTACATATTGCATTTCCCTCCAAAAGTTCATCTATAGTTCATAAATGTTTGAGGAAAACCAAGCACATTTTAGAGAAAAAACATACATGTAGTTGTGTCTCCTGAAATAGAATAATAAGGCATGAAAATAAATGCTAGATAATGTGCTAAATAAGAAAGACTATGCAGGTGTTCATAGGCTCTTTAAAGTTGGCCTTCTGTAAAGAGATTCTTTTGAATCTAGCAAAGGGCTGGATGCGCCTGATCTCGTCTGATCTTGGAAGCTAAGCAGGGTCAGCCCTGGTTTATACTTGGATGGGAGACTGCCTGGGAATCAGGCTTCCTATATTGAGCAGTGGGTTGGAATCGATGGTCTTGTAGACCCCTTCCAATCCTATGATTCTATGACATAGTTTTCTTTGAAGGAAGTCATGAAGTACAATTGGGTTTTGTCTTTAATTTGACCAGCACATTATATGAAAACTGCAGGGCTATGTTCAGTGTAGATCAGTAATATACATCTGCATAAGTTTATGGGAAAAGATAGTAGGATGCTAATTCTTGGAATGGGCTCAATGGAATAAACAGTCTGACAGTATAAGGGCTTTTTGTAGGACATTTTTCTGTGTAAACATGCATAGGATTGCATCCTAAGGCAGTTTAATACGTTCATATGACTTGCAGCATTTACTCTTGAAGATATAGTGCAGCTTTCTGATTCTCTAAGGAAATGGCATGACTCGCCATCTTGGCATGTTTCACTTCTGCTGCTGCTTTTCTTGTCATTCTGAAAAAAGATTTTCTGTTACCTGGTGGTGACAATGCTCATGGAGGTTATATCCTGTTCAGTTTCTCACCTCTGCCTTTCTTTCCTGATTCTTTTCTGTACTTAAAATAAACTATCTTCTCCTTGCCTAGGCAAGCCTTCGCGAGTACATTCGAAGATGAGGATGATTCAGAATAATTTTGGGTGGAGTAGGAAATGAATGTTAAGATGCATATACAATTCATATTACTTTCCCCATATAGGAACTGTGCTCTTTTTTTCTCTAAAGCAGAACTAATATAGTGGAGAGCTAATACAAGTTTATTGGGATATAATTAAAAAGAGGAAATCTTATAGTAGAATGTACAGAAGTATTGAAGAAATTGCTATAAGAAAAATTGAGATCATAACCAGATAATCATAAATAGGCCTTTCTTATTTTTGTAGCTGCTATTTTTGGGATAATTTGATCAGTTTAATCACATTTAAAAATATTTTCCCGAAATGTATTAACAGTCTTCTGTTGTTCTTACTATTTTCTTTATCCAGTCGATACATTTTTTTCATCATGCAAGTATCTCATTGCCCTATCTGTTTGTCTCAGGATGGAGCTTTAACATTTATGTTGGTTGCTTTGTAGTTTATTTATTTTATTTATTTATTACGTTCCTATATTGCCCATTAGCTGAAGCTATTTTAAATTTACATTTAAAAATAATTTATGAGACCTGAGGATGATAGTTCATGTACATGTCAGCAAAATAAAACTGTCTGTCTGAAGTCAGTTTATCATCACTAGGATGCAGTTGACACAACACTCACATGGATTTAATTTCCTTGAAGCCTATGGGGTTCCATCAGTAAATGTGAAAGGCCAGTGAATTTCTGTCCCTGCCTCCCCTGAAGCACTGTTTGTTATCTGCAACTTTTTCTCAAGGTCTATATAGTATAATACTTTCATTAGCCCAACTCAAAGGGCACAAAAAACATGCAAGCTTTCAAGTTCTCCAAATCTCTTCATCAAGCAAGATGTTGACCTGATAAAGGTATTACACTATATGGATTTTGGAACTTTTCTTATGGCCAAGATGGTTGCCACCTTTTTTGTATTTTTGAAGGGGAGTTCTGTGCTTATAAAGTAGGGCTTGCTTATTGATCTAGCAATGCAAGCGCCGTACTGAAGCAAGGCATCAGTATAAAGTACTTGAACGCTTGAAAGGGAAAAAGTGTGTTAGAATTCCCCGTTGATGCTCTGCTGATAGCTCACAGAAACACATGGTGTTGATGGGACCTGATCTGATGTGATGCTGTGGGAACATGAGTTACTGGCCCTGGATGGGTAGTTAGGATTGGACTCACAAGAACAGTCCAATAGTGGGATGTAGCATATCAGAGTTGTACCTCTTTTTTGCAGGTGCCGCAGTAAATGGTGCTTGCAACTGCCATTTTCTTTTGTGTCTATCTGGCCTCTGTTTTCTTTTTACACAGTCCGTGGATCAGTACCAAGGGAAACAAAAAGAGGAGTAGGAGATACAGATCAGGGTCCAGTAGTGCTACTGCACTTCCGCTTGCAGGACCCACTGTGAGCACAAGGAAAGTATTGTATTGTGACCATTAAGACTTTGTGACTTCATGAAGAAGTTAGAAAGGTGTTGGGAAGGAAGATAGAAAAAGGTTGCAAACATAGCCTCATGCAGAAATTCCTTGCCTGTTTTTAATATCTTATGTTCCAACAAAACAAATTAGAGGCACTATGGCTTGCTTAAGAAAATAGCTAGCAGCTGGTGTGTGTCCAAAAGAGAAACTATACACTTCACTGTGATCTCACTCACTTAGATATTCTGTTCTTTTCTTCTGACCTGTGTAGTTTATTTCTGTTTACATTTTTATTAATTGCTTTCTTTAGGTACTCTCTGAGAGATGCCTCACAAGCATGGAATGCATTAGCATTTTGAGACTAATGAATAGGCCAGCAGTAGGAGCATTACAGAAACATTTGAATAGGAGCTGAGATTGTGCTTTTAAGCAATGACATCTAGGTCACTGAAGTGGAAACTGGTAAAAGGAAAGGGCATCATTTGCTATATTCAGTGTGCCACAAGTTAGTTCTCCCACCCCCCTGCCAGAGATTACAAATGTAAGAATTCATCAACAATGATCTTGAGCTGATTTTCACATCCAGAAGCATTATTATGTGGTACAGTCTTCTTGGAGCTGTACCACTTTGGAGTGCATATCCATTGAAAATCGTTTGACCGTGGAAAGCTAGCATGTGAAGGAGCCAAGCCTTCTTCCTGACATTCTGCTTCATATGAAGGTCCATGTGGAACCACCATAGGTCCATGGTGGTTCCACATGGAGTTATGGCCCAATTGGAGTCCACCTGGAGAAGAGCCTGCAGTGTGGTGGCCCCCTTCCTATGGAACTCCCTGCCTTCAGAGGTCAGGCACGCACCAACACTGTGTTGTTTCCAGCGCCTCCTGAAAACCTCGTTATTTCAGGAAGCCTTCCTTGACTGACCAGCTTCACTTTTATCAGAATTCTATTTCTTTTTAAATATAGTAATTATTTTCACATGGTGTTTTATTCTTTTATCCTATTTTTTATTTTTTATTGTTCACCACTCCAGAATCTGGCTAAATGTACAGTGGTATACAAATGTTGTAAATAAATAAATAAATAAATAAAGATTTTGATTTGGGAAAGCATTCAAATATGCAATCTCAGGGGTGTTGCTAGGAAGTTAAAAGATCCATGACTCAGGCTCATGACATAAATTTGCATGCATATGCATATACACATGCATATGTATATACTGTTGTTGTTGTTCAGTTGTGTCCGACTCTTCGTGACCCCATGGACCATAGCACACCAGGCCTTCCTGTGCTGCGCTCTCTCTCGGAGCGTGCTCAAGTCCATATTTGGGAGAGGTAGGGGCCAGTTTCACTCCTTGCCCCCGCCCCCCAGCTGCACCGTAGTAGTTATGGAGCACTCAAAGGGCAAAAAAAGCTTCAAAATGACCACTCCAGGTGTCATTTTGTTCATGTATATATACATACATACATACATACCATTCTGGGGGTGGCAGGTGGGCGGGGGCCACAAGTTGTGCGTGCACACACACACACACACACATATGGAGCCAGTGTGGTGTAATGGTTAGAGTATTGGACTTGGGAGACCCCACCAATCCCTGCCTGGCCATGAAGCTCACTGGGTGACTTTGGGTCACCCACTGACTCTCAGGCTAACCTACCTCACAGGGTTGTTGTGAGGATAAAACGGAGAGGAGGAGGACTATGTAAGCCGCCTTGGGTTCCTTGCAAGAGGAAAAATAAAAAGCCGGGATATAAATGTAATAATGAATAAATGTGTGTGTGAATATATGTATGTGTATGCATGCAAATTTAGAATTACTAGAATTTATTTACATTTCACTAATGTTAACAAAAATAACATTGAAATAAAGAGTGCTTCTGAGCATATGCAGAATGCTGTTCTTTCACCCCTTAGGAATTGCAGCTTACCCCTCCCCATGCATGTAATAGTAATGGAATATATCCCACACGGATTAAAGCCTCAGTGTTCTCCTTTTTAGAGATTAAGCACCAACCACAGTTGTTGCAAAAAATCTACAACCAGATCACAAAGATTCTGTTCCCCTCCAATAACCCCTCCTCATTTTTCCATCCTCCAGCAATGCTTCATCAATGCTACATCCTTCTTGTTATGTGGAAGCTCTTATCTCCTCCATAACTTAATTTGTGCCAAGACTTCACCACAACTCAGCTAAGGAGTCTGTTTTCAGTACTAGGGATAGGTTATGATGAAAGTATCTCTGAGCATGTACACAATGCCTTTCCCTCACTACTGAAGGTTCCATGCCAAAACTTGTACAGGATTAGCTGAAAGGGTAGCCCAGTCAGTGGAGTGGAATACCGTGGGCAGTTCATTAAACCTGCAGTTGTTGTTGTTGTTCAGTCGTTCAGTCGTGTCCGACTCTTCGTGACCCCATGGACCATAGCACGCCAGGCCTTCCTGTCCTCCGCTCTCTCCCAGAGTGTGCTCAAGTTCATGTTGATTGCATCGGTGATGCTATCTAGCCATCTCATCCTCTGTTGTCCCCTTCTCCTTTTGCCTTCAGTCTTTCCCAGCATCGGGGTCTTTTCCAGTGAGTTTTCTCTTCGCATTAGGTGGCCAAAATATTTGAGCTTCAGTTTCAGTATCTGTCCTTCCAATGAGCAGTCAGGGTTGATTTCCTTTAGGATGGACTGATTTGACCTCCTTGCAGTCCAGGGGACTCGTAAGAGTCTTCTCCAGCACCACAGTTCGAAAGCATCAATTGTTCAGCACTCAGCCTTCCTTATAGTCCAGCTCTCACAGCCATACGTTGCTACTGGGAAAACCATAGCTTTGATTATGCGGACCTTTGTCGGCAAGGTGATGTCTCTGATTCTTACTATGCTGTCTAGGTTTGCCATAGCTTTCCTCCCAAGGAGCAAGCATCTTTTAATTTCATGGCTACAGTCACCGTCTGTGGTGATCTTGGAGCCCAAGAAAGTAAAATCTGTCACTGCTTCCATTTCTTCCCCTTCTATATGCCAGGAAGTGATGGGGCCAGATGCCACGATCTTAGTTTTTTTTAATGTTGAGTTTCAAACCAGCTTTTGCACTCTCCACTTTCACCCTCAACAAGAGGCTCTTTAGATCCTCTTTGCTTTCTGCCATTAGGGTGGTATCGTCTGCATATCTGAGGTTGTTGATAATTCTCCCGACAATATTAATTCTGACCGGTGATTCATCCAACCCGGCGTTTCTCATGATGTACTCTGCATATAAATTAAATAAGCAGGGCGACAATATGCAGCCTTGTTGTACTCCTTTCCCAACTTTGAACCAATCGGTTGTTCCATGTCCGGTTCTTACTGTTGCTTCTTGACCCTCATACAGGTTTCTCAGGAGACAGGTAAGGTGGTCTGGTACTCCCATCTCTTTCAGAATTTCCCACAGTTTGTTGTGATCCACACAATCAAAGGCTTTAGCGTAGTCAATGAAGCAGAAATAAACATTTTTCTGGAATTCTCTTGCTTTCTCCATGATCCAGCGAACGTTGGCAATTTGATCTCTAGTTCCTCTGCCTCTTCGAAACCCAGCTTGTAGTTCCGGTAGTTCTTGGTTCACATACTGCTGAAGCCTAGCTTGTAGGATTTTGAGCACAACCTTGCTAGCATGTGAAATGAGCGCAATGGTGCGGTAGTTTGAACACTCTTTGGCATTGCCCTTCTTTGGAATTGGAATGTAAACTGACCTTTTCCAGTTTTGTGGCCACTGTTGAGTGTTCCAGATTTGTTGGCATATTGAGTGCAGCGCTTTAACAGCATCGTCTTTTAGGATCTTAAATAGCTCAGCTGGAATACTGTCATCTCTGCTAGCTTTGTTGTTAGTAATGCTTCCTAAGGCCCACTTGACTTCACTCTCTAGGATGTCCAGCTCAAGTTCAGTGAGCGCAATATCATGGCTATCAGGGACATTAAGTTCTTTCCTGTATAGTTCTTCTGTGTATTCTTTCCACCTCTTTTTAATCTCATCTGCTTCTGTTAGGTCCCTGCCTTCTTTGTCCTTTATCATGCCCGTCTTTGAACAAAATGTTCCCTTGAGACCACTGATTTTCTTGAACAGATCTCTAGTCTTTCCCATTCTATTGTTTTCCTCGATTTCTTTGCATTGTTCATTTAAGAAGGCCTTCTTATCTCTCCTTGCTATTCTCTGGAACTCTGCATTCAGTTGGATAGATCTTCCCCTTTCTCCCTTGCTTTTCACTTCCCTTCTTTCCTCAGCTACTTGTAAAGCCTCCTCAGACAGCCACTTTGCTTTCTTGCATTTCTTTTTCTTTGGGATGGATTGAGTTGCTGCCTCCTGAACAATGTTACGGACCTCCGTCTATAGTTCCTCAGGCACTCTGTCTATCAGGTCTAATCCCTTAAATCTATTCCTCACCTCCACAGTATATTCATAAGGGATATGATTTAGGTCATACTTGAATGGTTTAGTGGTTTTCCCTATGTTCTTCAATTTAAGCCAAAATTTTGCAATAAGAAGCTCATGATCTGAGCCACAGCCAGCTCCAGGTCTTGTTTTTACTGACTGTATAGAGCTTCTCCATCTTTGGCTCAAAGGACATAATCAATCTGATTTCAATATTGACCATGTGGTGATGTCCATGTGTAGAGTCGCCTCTTGTGCTGTTGGAAAAGAGTGTTTGCTATGATCAGCGTGTTCTCTTGGCAAAACTCTATTAGCCTTTGTCCTGCTTCATTTTGTTCACCAAGGCCATGCTTGCCTGTTATCCCGGTGATTTCTTGACTTCCTACTTTAGCATTCCAATCCTCTATGAAGAAAAGGACATCTTTTTTTGGTGTTAGTTCTAGAAGGTGTTGTAGGTCTTCATAGAACCGATCAACCTCAGCTTCTTCGGCATCAGTGGCTGGGGCATAGACTTGAATGACTGTGATGTTGAATGGTTTGCCTTGGATTCATACTGAGATTATTCTATCGTTTTTGAGATTGTACCCCAGTACTGCTTTTCCCACCCTTTTGTTGACTATGAGTGCTACTCCATTTCTTCTAAGGGATTCTTGCCCACAGTAGTAGATATAATGGTCACCTGAATTAAATTTACCCATGCCTGTCCATTCTGGTTCTCTGATTCCCAAGATGTCGATGTTCAATCTTGCCATCTCATGTTTGACCACCTCCAGCTTGCCTTGATTCATTGATCTTACATTCCAGGTTCCTAAACAATCTTGTTCTTTGCAGCATCGGATTTTCTTTTCACCACCAGACACATCCACAGCTGAGTGCCCTTTTGGCTTTGGCCCAGCTGCTTCACTCTTTCTGGCGCTACTTGGAAATACCCTCTGCTCTTCCCCAGTAGCATATTGGACACCTTCCGACCTGAGGGGCTCATCTTCCAGCGTCATATCTTTTAGCCTTGTGATACGTTCCATGGGGTTTTCTTGGCAAGAATACTGGAGTGGGTTGCCATTTCCTTCTCCAGTGGACCACATTTTGTCAGAACTCTCCGCCATGACCTGTCCGTCTTGGGTGGCCCTGCACGGCATAGCTCATGGCTTCACTGAGTTACGCAAGCCCCTTCGCCACAACAAGGCAGTGATCCATGAAGGGGAAACCTGCAGTACCATGTTCAAAACTCAGTACTTATTTCTGAGCAAACATGCAGAAGACCAGGCTGCAAAAAATAACTTTGCTTGCAGTCCTATGTACATTTTCTTGGGAGAAAGCATCATTGAACATAATGGAACGTACTTCTGAGTTGACATATATAGGATTGCATAAGTGAGTGGTATTTATTCCCCCCTTAACTCCTGTTTTTATTAAAACTTGACAATCCATTGCTGAATAACTGGCAACTGAAAAACAAAATAGCCCCAGATTCCTTCTTCTGCCAGCATGTGAACCCACTTTTTCCAAAGAGTTCAGTGAGAAGGGGAAAAAATCCTCTTGTCTGTTTTTATAAAGTCCAATACAGTTCAAAACATCTGCTATCCACCACCCTCCCCTCTTGAGACTTTCCCCAAGACTTTCCCTGGATGGAATAAAAAAGAGAAAGACAAGAAGAGGATAAAGGAGGGAAGAAGAGGAAAAGAAGAATGGTGGTTGGAAATGGAGTTGGGGTAGGGGGGTTGGGGGAGATAATTCCTGACGCCAAGTATCTCTTTTCAGAGGAACATCACTTCAAAGAGATTGGGGTGGAGTGTGTGTGTGAGGGTTGTATGTACCTTAATTAACTTTATGAGGTGAGGTGGCTGAGGGCTTTTTGTTTGTTTGTTTTTTAAATGGTAAACTTATTTAAAAGCCCCATTGGGGAGGGGCCATAGGCATGCAGAAGGTCCCAGGTTTGATCCCTGCCATTTGGTAGGGAAGGTAAAACCTGCTTGAAACCCTGGAGAGCTGCTTCCAGTCACTGTCAACAATACTGGGCTAGAAGGTCTGATGGTCTGACTCCTTATAATGCAGATTCCTATATTCCTGTTAGTGCTGTGCTGAACCCTGCCCCCCTATTTTCAGGAACTTTTCCTCTCACCGTGAAAAAGGCATTGTTTTTTCTTCCTCTTTCGCAGGAGGGGGAGAATTTGGGAGAATTTTCTCCTTGGGGAGCGGGACAGGGTTTCCACATACTCTTTTTAAAGTGTGGGCAATTCTTGAGAGGTCTGATTTCTATCTGAAAAAACCAGCACCAGCTCCTGAACTTCCAGGAGCTGAGGCCCCTTCTCCCACTGGGAGT
Organism: Heloderma suspectum; assembly: GCF_057233095.1. Classification (NCBI taxonomy): domain Eukaryota; kingdom Metazoa; phylum Chordata; class Lepidosauria; order Squamata; family Helodermatidae; genus Heloderma; species Heloderma suspectum. The sequence continues at coordinate 102,075,981 of NC_139459.1, forward strand.
TCTTCCTGAATGTGTATTGGAGAGGGCGAGGTCACATGGTCTCCTGGGAGTTCAGAAACAACTGCTGGGCTGGAGAAGAGGCCTGGCTCCTGCAAGCTCAGGGGGTGTTTAAAGAAGAAGAAGAAGAAGACCCCTCAAGAATTGCCTACATTTAAAAAGGTATGTGGAAACCTTTTCCCCCTCCCCATGATAAAATTATCTGACATTCTCACCCCTCCCAGCCTCTTTCTCCAGAATTTTCATTCCTCCCCGCCCAGTGCTGAAAACTAATTCCTATGGCAGTGCCATACTCTCCACGCAGCCTCCCCAGCACTTCCTGGAACATGATGTCATATAGTCCTAACCCTCTTTCTGGTATAATCTGCTGCCTACACTGATGTGGGAAAGGTTAAAGGGGGAGGGGGAAAGAAGTTTGTGGAGGCTAATTAAATCCTTCGGTGTGCTGAACCCATTGAGCTTCTGTAGAACCCCAAGTTTCCAGTTTTGGGCAGTAAAATCAGATAACATATGAAATACCAGTGTTCCACTGGGAACTCTTCCTGCCCTTCCCCCTCCCTCTTCAGACTTTCATTGCAAGCAAGCTTCCAGCACTATGCATGTAAGAACAGAAAGGTGGGGGGCAGGGGGGGATGACAGTGAGCAGATTGTAGAAGGAAAAGTGGTAGTGTCTCCTATAGTTTAAAAGGCTTTTGCCTTCATACTACATCCCCTATTAGGCTGCCGAGTGAGTGCTAATGTCTCCTAGTCACTGCAAGGTTGCTGAGCTCAGAGGGAAGAGGCAAGCTTGTATTAAGGCAGATGATGTAATTGGGGCATCTCAAAAAGATCTGGAGCATATGCCCATATTTGCCCTCCATTATCAATGCCCATGTGCAATCTCATACCTGCATTTTGAAGTAGCAGCCTTTTTATGGTGGTGTTTGAATTTGCCAACAGGCAAACAAAAGCCCAGTCTAAAAATCATAGATTTAAATTGAGCATCTCATTTGTACTACAGAACCTGAATTTTCTATTTCTACTTCTAATATTTTTCAAACAAAAATGCACAATGATTGCTTGATATTCCAAGTAGAGCAAATTGATTTATAACAAAGCCTAGGATGTAAACCCATTACATATAACTTCTTAAAATGAACAATTATTTTAGAAAATAATATTATACATTGCTGATTTAATAACGTTCTGCTTATGACTTCTGCCAAGCTCCAGTGAGAAGATACTTAGATGTTAATTGTACAAACCACCACCAAAATTGTATTTTATTTCAAAATATGTATTTCTGTTTGTCTGTCTCTTTTTCTGTACATATGCAAAGATTTGGAGGAATACCTTTTTCACTTGCAGAAATGACCAGAACTTTCCAGAAGCAAAAGCTAATAGATTTTGGGCAGAATAGTGTTTTTCTATGAGCTGAGAAGTAAATGTTTATATATTTGGTAGTTGGCAAGTAGGGTCAGAAATATTAATAACTTGAGAACTAAACAAATTGCTTTGCTTAGGCATAAGATTAGCCTGTTGATGTGTAGGAGATGGATCCTAACATACACTATTATGTATAATTTTATCTGTCAGTGGTTTCAGCAAGCAGTACTTGTTTTGATACTGGATCATGTGTATGATAGATAGTCCTGCATTCAGTTTTCAGAGATTTGAAGGCTTTGCTTTAGTCTGTATTACATTCCAATTAGCTTTTAAAACAGGCTTCTTTGAAAAAGAGACTTGTGGTTCATTTTAAATAATAAAATATAGTCCAATTTAAAAGCATTATTATTGTTCTTGTTATTATTATTATTAAAATGCATGCCCTGCTTTTCCTGTCAAAAGGGGTCTCTCAAAGTGGCATACAAAATACACAAAACAAAAAAACCCCATAATTAAGGCACATTTATAACAGCCAAAAGCATTAGCAAAGATAAAAACATAACTCTGCCCCCAAAGTAGCCACCCGTAAATACAGTTAAACAGATGCAAATGCATATTTAAAGAGAAAAGTCTTCAGTTTCCAGCGGAACACATATGAACAGGAAGGAGACCCAACCTCTTAAGACCCAGGAGACAGTAGTACATCTTTGATAAATAGTAATTAGGCCTTAGTATTGTGTCCAGTTTTGGTTACTGTATTTCAAGAAGAATGCAGACAAACTCCACAATATTCAGAAGAGACTAGCCAAGATCATGTTTTGGAATGAACTATATACAAAAAGAGGCTGAAGAACTGTTACCAGAAGACTGAAGATAGGTCTTATTAAGACTTAAGTACAGTATGGGGGAAAAAAACCATGACTGAAAGGATGCCATTAAGCAGGGGTAAGCAACATTTTGGGGCCTGTGGGCACATTTGGCAATTTGAGAAACTGCCCTGGGCACCACCACAAAATGTCTTCCATGGGAGGTGGGGCTAGTCACAATGGAGAAGGAACCTGCCCAAAATACTTGAGTACGAGGCAGAGGTGGGGTTAAGCCTCAGCCTATTAAACAACTCCTTTGAACCCATGGTTTTCAATGACAACACAAACCTGTTTCACAGAAAACAAACCCTTTCTCTCTCCCCCTTCTAACAGTCAACACATTTCCCCCACCCCAGCCCAATCGCTTTTTCTCTCTCACTCACTCTGTCTTCCAAATTCTCTGAAGCTATCTCAACTGCTAGTAAGAAAATGTGTTAATTTAAAAGAAAAAAAGGTGGGAGCATAGCGCACCCGAGTGGGCACAAAGAAAAGTGTCCGGGGCCACGGGTGCCCAGAAGCATCACATTGCCCACCCCTGCCATAAAGTAAAGGGAGAGTAAAGTTAAGATCCAATTTTGCTGACACTGAAGTCAGTGATATTCTCCCCTCCAGTCATGACTGGTGAGGCATTAATTGTGTAAAATGTAAAAAAACAATTTTAAATGTCTCAGGGTGTCATCCTGTACATGTTTAGACAGAAAAAAGTCCTAGAGTTCCCAGCATCCCCCAGCTAGCATGCTGGCTGGGGCATGATAGGAGTTGTAGGACTTTTTTCTTTCTAAACATGCATAGGATTACACCCTTGGAAATGAAGGACAATGGTGGCTACTGTTAGTCTGGATGTTTAAGAATTTTGCTTAAAAAATATAGCGGAATGTTTCATTCCACAGATCTCAGACTATAGACTAGAGAAAATAAGGCTAATTATATCCTTTAAAACACACACACACACTGGTGTGAGAAGTGTCATTATGGATGGAATGTATACATTGATAAAGCATAGTTTTTAAGGAGAATCTGAGTGTTAATGCCAAAAATTGGTCTTTGTGCAGCATAGATGTAGTTCTTAATTGTTGACTCTTAACAAAGTGGCAAAGTCACATGTAGTTCATTTTACAAATGTGACATTTTAGAGAATTAGGCACATATATTTCTGGCTATAGGCCTACACTGTGCCCATTTTCTTACTGGGAAACAGATTGGGTTACAAGTGGGTCTACATGAGAAGGAAAAGCTTTCCTAATCTAAATTTGCTGACAAAATATAGATGTGAATTATCACCCTTGTATCCAATTCGCTTGTACATCATAGGGCTGTGTTACCAAAATTATAGATACTTTGTAGGAATGATAAAACCACTGTTTATAAAAGCCTTTACATTTCAAGATGTTACACATGGCCTACATGTAAGACATTATTATGTATGTTTTGTCGTCGGTCTTACATGAGAACAGATACAGGATTGTAAGTACATATAGGATGCATATGGATGTAACAATAAATGATGATTTATAACATTGTCCATGGAGAAGCTTTGGGCTCATGTGTCTCCCCCTTCCCTTTCTTCCTCCACCAGGGCTGCAATGAGACCAGAAGCTTTTGCTTCTGATTTTAACTAACTGCAGCTTAGCATTATGTCCAAACTATAATTATGTTTAGTCTTAACTATGACTTACTGCACGGGTGGGGAGCCTCTGGCCCATGGAGGTTTCTTGGCCCCTGGGGATGCCCAGTGGCGCTGCTCACTCGGCACTTGGAGGAACCGCTCCTCCAAGCGCCGGATGAGTCTCTTCACATGCAGCTCGCCATCCCAGTCAGGACGACACAAGCACACAGCTTGGCCAGCTCTTCGAAGAGCTGCTTCTCCAAGCATTGGCCAAGTCCTTTTGCATACCATGATGAGACCTGTGTAAAGCTGACAAGCAGCTTCAAGCACTGCTGGCCAAGTCCTTCTCCCCATGCGGTGAGAGGCATGGAGCTCTGTGCTTCTCTCTGCACAGAGAAAGGAAAAAGAGGTGTGAGGAGAGAGACTGGCGTGATGACATCAGGGGCAAGGGGTTGGATGTAATGCTGAACTGCAGTTAGCTAAAAACACAAATGAAAGCTCCTAATCTCCTCATGGCTGTGTCATGTTGGAGGAGGGATAGCAGGAGCACATGAGCCTGAGGCTTGCTCGCTAATGATAAACCATAGCTTGTCGTTAGGGCTGAATGCTGTCGTTAGGGCTGAATGCTGTCATATAGTACTTTTTTGGAAAACATACCGAGCAATTACTGATTTCTGTCTTTAAAGTTAGGCGCATCTCTTTGACCATAGGAATGCAAGGCTTGAATCTTTCCAGCAGTATAAACTCTAGCACTCCAGTATTCTTGACTAAAACGCTCCCAAATTCTGTGTCTGTAGACGAAATTTCTGCTATTGAAATCAGATCAATAGGTTCTGCAGAATTCAGAATTTGTTTTGCCCAAACACTTATAACATAATGCTTGCTTTTTTCAGGAACTACAAAAAATAGGTTTGGGATTTGTGAAGAAGTGGTGGTGATGGGGAACCCATTCTGAATAGGTTTCTAAGGCAGAGGAATAAAGATAGTAGCCCACTGGCAAAACCTGAGTCCATACCCGTTTACCGAAAATTCTATTCCAGCTATTTCTTAGCAAACTTAAGGACTAGAAACTGAGTTTTCCTTCTTACATGAAAGCTGAGTTTCTCACAGTTCTGTTGTATTCTGTACTTAAATGTATTGATCATAATAATTCAAGAACTTCAATCCCCTTTATTAACAGCATTAATTGTATGTAATTCAGTTGCATAAATAGTGTTGACTTTCTGTGGAATATGTGCTTCCTTGGGTTCATCTAATAATCCCTGTGACTAATTCTATATGTTACAAGAGACTATTAAAATTCTTACTGGAATTTGGGTGTGGAATGTAAGCCGGCAATTAAAGTATAGTTTAAGTAGAGATAATTTTAAAAGACTGCGGCAGAAAAAAAATGCAAACAGTTTCCAAATAAATATATTCATTTGTTGTTTTTTGGAAAAGATTCTGTTTTATATGAAAATCTTGAGCATTTGACTGAAAATTAGCTCTGCTTCTGAAAATTGTTCACTGTACTGTGAGTCCTGATTTGTCAGGGAGATTTTAATGACCTATAGAATATACCTGGTCTCATTAATGCAAGTTGTGTTTCTTCTCTTCTTTAAAATATTTATGCCCTGGCTCCCTTGCCACATTCCAAGCTTGAGATGGTTTGAAAGGGCAACAGGCATTTAAATCTAAGAATGCAAAATTTTGAAAACCCTGGTATTCAGCCTGAGCATTGAATTAAGCCTGTGGATTTCAGAGGAGCCACATGAAAAGTGTTTTTGGTCAGGTCAACTTACTCTTATTTATATACCCCCTTTCTGCATTTGCTGCCCTCAAAACAAGGTTCACAAGAGACATATAGATACAGCAGTACAATTATGTTCCTTACAAAATGTTTAATAGATCAATCCTAGTTCTCTAGGCTAGCTGGCTTAGGATGGGGTGTAAGCGCCCCTCCACTGGCATAAAACTCTGTGGGCATAAGAGTACCACTGGCAATATTTTCACCAGTGGTACACCACAAAGTGGGGCCATTCTGTGGGCATGTTGAGCTGCCTTGGATCTGCTTCCCCAGTAGGTCCCAGATTAATCCCCTCACCTACACCAACCTGGAGCTGACATAGGTATTTTCCGTTCCATGGGATTCATTGGGAGGGGATATTTTTAAAGACTCAAACTGCTGGAAGAAAAAGGAACCACTCTGGCCATTGTGAAGTGGCAGGGCTTTGTATGTGGTGGCCACTCTGCTGCGGATCTCCCCCCCCTTCTGTAAATCAACAAGACTAAAAACTACAGAGCAGAGAATTTTTGTTGGTCTTAGGCATGTTGTAAGAGTTCATTCTGCAGACTGCTTACTTGCCAGAAAGTGAAATGCCTTGGTCTCTGGTTGAACTAACTATATAACAAGTGAATATGTGTAAATAAGTGGTAAATAACTTTTAAAGGCCTAGGTACGTCCTCCCTGACATCCAGACCCCATGCTACAAACATATGTGTGTGTGTTTGCATACTAAACTGATTTTCTGGAAAGGGGAAGACACATCTTGCATGTCTTGCAAAATCTTGTACAACTGATTATGGCCAGGATATAATTTGTTGTGATTTCACCATGAGTGTCAGTATTCAGTATTCAGAGGGCAGCTTCACTTTGCTTAAATTAAGGCAAATCACGATAAGTGCACCATATGAAAAAGTAATCTGGATCGGCTTTCTGTACTGTTTCCCTTAAGAAGATAGGTGCGAGAAAGACAGCAGAGCATAGTCATATGTCATTATTATATAACTTTTTGAAATGTTTATGGGGAACAAGCCTTCCAAATAAATGGTCTTTGGGCTATCTGGGATTGTCTTCCTTTTTCCTGTTTCTTTTTGCAAATCATTGGAGGAGTATGAAGCTTCCTTATAGATATTTTTTTTTGTATTTTGAGAATGACCCAGACAGTTCATATTTTCCCATAATCCTCAGGGCTGGTAGAGCTTTCTGTGGACATTTGGATATCCAGTAAAATGATACAAAGAAGGCTATAAAGTTAAACACATGCAGATTATTCAATATAGTGCTTTATATGTTGTTAATTCATCCTTTTTACCAGTTCTCACTTTTAGAAACAGTTCTATTTTTACTGTTGAGCTGCTAGTGCTTATCAGGGTGATAGGAAGAAACATTGTTACAAGTAATATTACAGTTTTTAAAATCAAACGAACTTACAATTGGAAATGAGATAATACTCTTTGGACTCAATCCAGTCCACTGCAGGTGCGGCACCCATGCAGGGAGGGGTCCTTCATAGGGCATAACAGGGCCTGGTTCTCCTCTCCCCTTACCCATGAGCACATAGGCATGAGCCGTCTGAATCTCAGGTGTTATAGGAAGTGGGAGACTGTGTACACATCCCATATCCCTTCCCGGCCTGCAAAGAGCGTACATTTCTTGATTGAGCAGGAGGGGGAGAAGGCCGGAGAGAGATGAAGCTTCCAGGCATTTAATTCCTCATCATGCCCATAGCATTACTATTTAAAGTTTCTAATTACGTATAATTATCCATAAAGTAAAGAATCTTTTCAGCCTTGTCATACACATTTTAAAGTTTTGTGTGCTAATTTTTATTTTTTATGTATTTTTTAAAAAAGTAATTATATATTTTAGTAGTATGTATTCTGTGTGTTTATATGTATTTATAAAGATGAATGTTATGTGGAAGGTGTATGCTTTTCAATCTTACAAGATGTTGCAATATCACTAGTTCAATTTTTTTAATTCTTTACGTGCAATATGATTGATAATTTTTGCCAAGTTAAAAATCTCATTATACTCATAAAAACTATGGGTTGTATCTAGGGATGTCGGGGAGTTTCTCCACGAATCTCCGGGAGGCCGAATGCCAACGCATTCGGCCCCCCGAAATTGGTGGGGAAATTCTCTGACACCCCCCGCCCCCCCCCCCCCCAGGATGGGACTTACCTCTGTCGAATGTCCCTCTCGGCGGCGGGTCCCGGCGGCATTTCGGCAGCGTTTCAGCGGGGGCGGCGGCCGGTCTTCCAACCAGCTGCCGCCGCTTCCCAATAAAGTAAAAAAAACAAAAACAAAATGTGATAGGCTACGTAACGATTTACGTAGCCTATCACGGCTAGATTTTCAAAGTCAGCCGTGATAGGCTACGTAAAGATTTACGAAGCCTATCACGGCTGACTTTGAAAATCTAGCCGTGATAGGCTACGTAAATGGTTACGTAGCCTATCATGTTTTGTTTTTGTTTTTTTACAATTTACTTTTTTATTTCGCGGCTGGGGAGACGGGGCACTCCCCCCCGGCCAGAATTTCGGCGGGGAGGGATGGGGCGCCTCCCCCCTGGCCTGAATTTCGGCCGGGAGGGGCGGGGCGCCTCCCCCCCCACCGAAAACAGCTGCGGGACCAGGTAAGGGACTTTCGTCCATCCTTAGTTGTATCCAATGTTAGGCCTACTTAGAGCAGACCCATTGAAATGAACCAGGCTTAAGTTAGTCATGTCCAGCTTAAGCCCCATTCATTTCAATGGGACTACTCTAAGTAGAACTAACATTAGATACAAGCTGATGGGTTAGTTTTACGTCCAAATCAGCACAGTGGGTGCTTAATTTGTTGTTCAGTCGTTAAGTCGTGTCCAACTGTTTGTGCCAGGCCTGCCTGTCCTCCGCTCTCTCCCAAAGTGTGCTCAAATTCATGTTCGTTGCATCGGTGATGCTATCTAGCCATCTCATCCTGTGCCGTCCCCTTCTCCTTTTGCCTTCAATCTTTCCCAGCGTCAGGGTCTTTTCCAGTGACTTTTCTCTTCACATTAGGTGGCCAAAATATTTGAGCTTCAGCTTCAGTATCTGTTCTTCCAATGAGCACTCAGGGTTGATTTCCTTTAGGATTGACTGATTTGACCACCTTGCAGTCCAGGGGACTCGTAAGGGTCTTCTCCAGCACCACAGTTCGAAAGCATCAATTCTTCGGCCCTCAGCCTTCCTTATAGTCCAGCTCTCACAGCCATATGTTACCACTGGGAAAACCATAGCTTTGATTATACGGACCTTTGTCGACAAGGTGATGTCTCTGTTTCTTACTATGCTGTCTAGGTGTGCCATAGCTTTCCTCCCAAGGAGCAAGCATCTTTTAATTTCATGGCTACAGTCACCGTCTGTGGTGATCTTGGAGCCCAAGAAAGTAAAATCTGTCACTGCTTCCATTTCTTCCCCTTCTGTATGCCAGGAGGGTGCTTACTACTTCATGTTTATTTGTGCTGAAGAATTTAGGTTTTTCCTTCACAGTGAATGTGAAGTATGGGGTAAGGGAAATCAGGAAGAAAAGCAAATGAAGTTATAGTGTGGCATAAGAGGTTGACTGGATCCCCGACAAGAGAGGTTTGCATTTTCTTTCTCTCGGTTTCAGAAATTTAATATTTACAATAGGGTCTCTGATATGCCATACAGTAGTTGTGCTTAATTTGTCTCCTGGGTCTCTAGAAAATGCAGCCAGAGTAAGCCAGCCTTGTTAACCACTGAGATATGTCCTGATCCAGGCAGCATCCTTTCAGAGTGGGGAGGAAATGAAGCCTCTATAGCAGGAGTACAAAACCTCTTTCCTTCTGAGGGCCGAATTCCTATCTGGGGAAGCTATCAGGAGCCACATCCTAGTGGTGGGCAGGGACTAAAGGCCAAAGAGGGTGGGGACAACCCCCCCCCCAAATACCAGCATATTGTAGCATAAAGCTTTTACTGCTAGTAACTAAGGCTTAGGATAGGCATTTTAACCTTTGAGAATGGGGAGAAACCGCACAAAGTTAGGAAACCACCAAATGATTGGTGGTTGGGGGAAAGGGGGTGGATCCAGAGGAAGGGGGCATGGCCTTCTAGGGAACCCCAGAGGGCCAGATTGGAACCCTTGGTCAGATTTGGCTCCTGGCTCTGAGGATCTGCACCCCTGCTTTATAGAGATTAAGAGAACAATCCTATGCCCCCCTAGAGAGTGTCTGGGGAGACATAGGATTGTTTAGTTTCTGGGATCCGAGGTTGGAACAGGGTTCTGACCTTGGAGCCCAGAAACCACATTCCCCCCTCCCCCTCGGAGGCTGCATGGTTCTGGCTACATCTCTATACTTGGAAATGGAATGTGGAGATGGGGAAAAGGGGGCAGTCCTGGGGGAGGGGAGGAGACTGGGGAAGCTGCATTACACAGCATCTTATGTTCTCCCCAGCCTCCTTCCCTTCTGCTCGGAAGCGCTGCTGCGAGACAGACCAAATGACCCTTCTAGCGAAAATGCAGGGTGGCCAGAGTACAAAGGCAAAGAACTCCTCTGTGCTCCAGCTGCCCTGCATTGGATACTCGGCAGCCTCCAATTTAGGAGGCTGCCAACTATCTCCACTGGATTGCACCCTAAGCATATAATATTGTGATCAGGCTATTGGTTCATTTGGATGAACTCAGGTTACTGGAATGTGTAAGTTATGGACGGATTAGGATTGTCCCTGTACCATAATAAGCCTTGCCATGAAATACAATATAATACGAAATATAAAATGTACTTGAGGTTTTTTTTATTATTTCAGCAGTCAGTTTGTTTCATGTTGCCTCACTCTGATCTCCTGTTTAAACCACTGGAATGACATATGGGAATGAAAGGAAACATTTGTTTCTGAAAATATTTCTGAAATCAGCCTCCCACTTTGATGTCAAAAAGAATCCTTAAATTAGATTTTTGGGGAGCTGGGTTCCCATTATTGTACCTGTGTAGTGTTTTTCACTTTTCATATTAAATATGCATTTTGTATTTCAACATAGTTGAATTTTCTGTGTGCTGAAAATCTTAACAATTTGATGTTTGAAATTTCCGGATTTTTTATGGTGAGTCTCCTTTAATACCATGAAATGGAATGGATAAAGCAAGTTTTATTTTTGTGTTCTGCTGCCCACAGCAGAGATTTTATTTACGTTACAAATGAGACAACTGTGCACTTAAAATATTTCATACACATTTAACGTATCCGTAGAAAGCAACTAACCAAGAAAATAAAATTGACACAGTAGGTATTGGTTTCAAAAACTGAATTTTATAATGATTTATTGTCTCAGTTATTGCAAAATGTCATCATTTGATCATCTGAATGATTAGTGACTGGTTGTGTTTTCATTTTGCTAATAATGGCTGTGGTGCATTTTGGGATTTGAAAGTTATGCACTTTGTTTTGCTAAGACAGCTGAAGTTCACAGTAACTTATAGTCCTATCCTAAATTCCTTTAGCTGTAACAGGGAAAGCAATATTTTGTGTATTTGAATATAAGCCAGATCCTGTTCCTAGAGGTGGGTAAACCCTTTTTTTATTTGCCAGCAAACATGCTTGAAAGGATCATCTACCCACATTCTTTACACTTAAATATGGATAATACATGTTTGCATCAGTCCATGCAGCTGGAGTTCCACACAATTTCTCATCTCTTCCCTTCCCCTATTTGGCTTCTATGGTATACAAATGCCAATATTTCAGTGTACAGAAAAAACATGTGGTACACTCCTCTGGTGGCTGTACCATTTCAGACTGTGAGAATGCCCCCTTTTTAAAATTATTGCAAGCCCAGTGTTTGGAGTAAGGCAGTATTCAAAACCCTTCTCAATGTGCGCAAATGCCCCCTTCTTTAAATTTTTGTTTGTTTGCTTTATTGTGTTTTTGGAATTGCGCACTTGTACAACTGCAAAAACACAATTTAAAAAGTAATAAAGGGGGGTTGCACACATTTCCCAGTGTCGAAAAATGCAAAAAAACATTTTGGCCCCATTTTGCGCAAATAAAAGAACTGGTTTTTTTTTTAAAGGCTCTGACTGCGACCAGGGTCACGATCAGAGCGGGGACAGGGGACTTAGCAGCAGCCAAGACAGGTTCTGCCACCAAGTCCCCTGGGATACCAGGCAGAGCTGGTTGGAGGACAGAGGGGGAAGGAGTCAGAGAACAACCCATGCTGAGCCAGATCATCTGTTGAGCTCACCGTAGGTTGTTTGGATGACAACCCCACTGCATGGCTTATTTTGGAGTGTGGGTTGTCATGTCATGTGAACTCAGCCACTGTGTATGGAAAGGTAGTATGTCAGACTTAAATACATCTTCCTTATGAGCAAACTTTTCATGTCAAGGAGTTCTTTCCTTTTTCCCTTTTTTATTGTTTGTTTGTTAAATATAGGAGGTCATGTGTTTGAATGCTTTTCTATCTGCAGTCTGAAGCAGTACATCCCCAGGAATAATGTCTACCACATGTTTTTCTGCATGTTTGAATGCTGCATCAAACACAGGCCATCAGAGACCGGAACCATTGCATTTTGACTTGCCATGGGGCTTGGGTTGGATCTCATTACAACTGCAAGTTTACCAACTGAACAGTCATGAAAGCAATTGGGACCTTAGCTATAATGCTAAGAATTGTTACCTTAGCACAGCAGCAGATTTTAACACATGAGTACTTAAGATGGAGCAGGTTAACAATAACATCACATTGTAAAATTTCTGTGTTCTTTATTTCACTTATATCCCGCTCAAGGCAGCATGAATAGGGTCTCCAGGGAGTGACTAGATCAGACCTGCTTAGCATCTGCAAGGTTTGCTTAAAATATGCCTTCAGATTGCTATCTATAACAACTATATATTTCCTATATGCGGACAGATATTCCAGTAAAATGTTTAGAACTGAAGTGTCAATCTTTTTTTCAAATCTCCTATTTAATTATCAGTGGTATTCTTAGCACAGAGATGGGGAGAGAAACTCTGTGTTTGCCATCAGGACTTGACTGTTTCCTCCTGTCTCTCCACACCCCCAGCCCTAGGAGCCTTCATAAGGGAGTTGCTGCTACTTTTGGTTTGTATGAAGGTGTGTGTACTGTCTCCAGGACAGCTTGGGGACAAATGCCCAGGGATAAACTTTTTCCATCTTGCCTCTTTGGTGCTTTGTTGCCAAGAGACGACCAGGAGGGAAGCTGCCATTTGGACAAAGGTGCATTTTCTTTGCTTAGAATATGGCAACCTGGTGTAGGAGGGTCTCTTTCTGCTGCTTGCGGGTGGGCTGCTCGTGGGAGGTTTTCTTTCCCTGTTTTGCTGTGCGTTTGATATGGATGTTAGGTCTCTTAACATGAAGTGTTAAGTGAAGTGTTTAATGCGAGCATATGTTATTGGTACTGGATATTGTTAACTGACCTCCTGGTATGTTTTTTGTTTATTTAAATTTTATATGTTTTATAATGAAATGTAATTGAGTTAATGTTGTGTTCTAATAGAATTATGGCGATTGTATTTGTTTTGTTTTGTGAACTGCTTTGAGCACAATATGTTGTGGAAAATATGGTACACAAATAGATTAACAATGACTAATTATAAATGAATGTAGCATCTAAAAAACATTATTTAAGATCTCATTATGTTTTGCCTTCCAAGTATAAAGCATTCAAAAGATGGGTTTTATTATGACTTCAAAATATTAGCGATTGTCCGAAAACTGAAAACGTATAAAAACATAAAACATATAGAATATAATGGTTTAATATAAGGAAGGTTGTTGGTCTGTGTAGGATTAATGATTCCACATTGATTTTATTTGTATATTCTGGGGATTTTGTTTTTGTTTTACTGCAAGCTAGTGCTTTTTTATTCATCCACTTTTCCAGGGAAACAAATTCAGTTGGTAAGTAAAACGTGTTTGTATATCAGATTATTTATAATATACTTCCCATAATGTCTATGATTTTGGACGAAGAAAAAGTACCAGCATTATTTGAATATACAGTGGCAAAAAGTAGCACAGATTATTTCCCCATGAGTGCTCCATTCTCTGGTACATGATGCCATTATACCTTCTCTCTCTTTTGTAAATAAGCCGTCAATAAAGAAGTACTTGAATTTTCTTAGAACTGTTCTGTGTTAACCATTGAATTGTGTGTAGGCTTTAAGCGTTTGTCTTTTTGCTTAATTTATGCTCACTTTCATTTGCTTGGACTCCACATTAAGAGCAGGCTCTGTGGTAGTGACTGAGGCATCTGCTTTTCCAGTTTTAATGGATGAGTTTCATGCGTTGGCCTGAGGATGGGGACAAATTATTTGGTGGGGTGAAGACTACTACCTGCTTATTGTCCGTCCTGGCTGATAAAGCTGCCAGAGAGGAAGCTGCCTTGGTGGTGGTGGTTATAAATGCCTCCTTGAGGGAGGAGTTTATTCCTGTTACCTTAAATAAGGTGGTTGTAAGACCATTGTTGAAGAAGTCATTGTTAGTATCAGAGCTACCATGATGGAAGGATCTGTCTGGCCGAACTTTCCTAGAAAATGGTACTGAAGATTGTTTCTTGTCCCCTTGGACATTGGCCTATGGGGTTCCTCAGGGCTCTATTTTATCCCTTTTGTTTTTTAACAGCTGCTTGCAGAGGTCATACAGGGGATGGGGGTTAGGTCACCTCACTATGCTGATAATACCCAGCTCTACCTCTTCTTCAACTGATGCCAAGGAGACTGTGAAAAATCAGGACCATTGCCTGACTGCATGGATTGGATCTGGGCTAATAAGTTGAGATTCAGTCCTGACAAGAGACAGGTCTTGTTAGTAAGTAGGAGGTCTGAACCAGGATTTGAAGTACAACTGCTCTAGATCCTGCAAAGGGCCACGTACACAGTTTGGGAGTGCTTCTGGATCTGGCTTTGTTCCTGGATGCTCTGGTGGCAACTCTGGCCAAGACTGCCTTTGCCTAGTTTTGCCTGACATGCTGGTTTCACTGTTTCCTGGAGAAGTCAGACCCAGTGGCCAAAGTGACATATACCTTAGTCACATCCCATTCAAACTGCTGCATAGGGAGTGTTTCAAAGAGTGTATGGAAACTGCAACCAATGCAAGTTGCTACAGCCAGCTTGCTTTCTTTGGTGCTTTACATACCATATTACACTGGCCTTATATCAGTTGCCCTAGGTGCATGTCATTTCTGGGCCCAATTCAAGCTGCCTGTTCTTACCTATAAAGCCCTAAATAGCTTGAGGCCAGGATATCTGAAAGCTTGCCTCCTACCCTGGCCACAGTGTACAATCTTTATCAGAAGCTCTGTTGTATGTCCCAATATTTTATTGTTTAATTTGTTTTAATATTCATTTTGTAAACCATCTTGAAGGCCTTATGGATGAAAGGCAGTCTATAAATATTTTTATTAATTAATAAAATAAGAATAATTAATGTGGAGTTGTGAAATCAGTATATTCTCACCTTTTTCATGTATTTATTGTTTTATACTGTTTTTATATTGTATCATATGTGTTTTATGTAAACCTCTTGGAAATCCTTGAATGTCAAGTGCTATAGAAATAGCTTAAATAAATACATTTCCCTAATAACTAGATCCAGGGGATTGGAAGCAGTGCGTAGATCAGGCTTCGTTTTTGTTTATTTTTTGTTCATGTCATGTTTGTAACAGTGCCTTAAAAGATTTGGTGGTGGAGGGTGTTTTTTTAAGCATCACAAATAAATGTTTATGACAAAGGCATATACAAGACCTCGGGCCAGTGGATTGTTGTAATACCTGGTAGAATTGTAGGATTCTGCTCAATCCTTTTGATCACTTAGGATGCTGGGAGTTGTAGGATGCTTTTTCTGTCTAAACTGTGCCCTTAGTTGGAATGGAGGGAACTCAGAGAGATCTATAAAGTTTCCCAGTTTAATGTCCAGACAGCTTCCTTGACCCCTACTTGGACAAGATGAATTTGCAAGAATTTACTTTAATTTTTCCTTTTTGTTGTTTTTGTTTGGACTGGAGCTTATCTTGCTTCATTGGTAGATCCTGGCAATGCATACTTGATAGTAATATGATTATTTTATTTTGAAAGTTCATGTGCCTTCCTTCAATATAGAAAAATTTTCAGGATAGCTTACACATTAAAAATGAAACAAATATAACAAGATTTTAACAAAATATGCAGCACAATCTTATACATGTCTACTCACAAGTATGTCCCACTGAGTTAAATGGGACTTACTCCCAGGCAAACTAGGATTGCAGCCTAAAAGGCTTAAAATAAAAATGGGAAGCAACAACATCATAATAGTTTAACTATTAAATACCTGAGAAAATAAAAAGGTCTTTGCTTGGACACCCCCCTGCCCACATGGTTGCCAATAAACTGTCATTTGAAGTCCATATACCTGCCAGTTACATAACTATCTGCCTAACACTGGTCTCTATGATGGGATGACTCTGACTTTCTGCCTTGAGCACCATTTTTTGGTGAAAAGGTGGGTTATAAAATAGATAGATAGATTCAAGTAGGGTATCTTTGCCGATACTGTATCATACAGTTTGATAACCTTGTTTTAATAGTAGAAAAAAATCAAGAGGGTTGGACCAACTTTTGTAAAAAAAAAAAAAACCACCTCTCTAGTTGGTGACAGGATGGTAGTTTATAGGTAGGAAAACTTTTGGGGGGGTTTATAGTAGGAAGGAACCACAATGTTGTCTATGGACTATTCACATACTGGTGATGTTCCACCAACAGGATTTGCAGCATTACCTGAAAGTAGTCACTGCTTGGCATATCAGTAGAAAAGTGAATACCTTGAAAGTGCATTGATTCAACAGTATTTCCCTGATTCCATCTCCTTAATTGAGATTCCTCTCGTCTCCTAAACCTAAGTCTACTTGTATAATATGAAACAAGGTTTTCCATTTCCCTTCAGTAGAAGGGTGGCTGCTTTGTGCAAGAAGAGGTCAGGTGTCCTACTTTGCTTTTTGACATAGACCTGGATCCAAAGAACCTACAGTAGGAAGAGAACAACATTTTGGTGCTGTTCTTTTTGCACTAGTGTATGACTTTTGTTGGGGCCGCAGTGGCTTAGTGGTTAAGACGCTGAACTGCAGACCAAAAGGTTGGCAGGACAGCAGTTCGAGACCCGAGTGCCGTGTGACGGAGTGAGCTCCCGTCTTCAGTCCCAGCTCCTGCCAACCTAGCAGTTCGAAAGCAAGAAATTGCAAGTAGATAAATAGGTACCGCTTTGGCAGGAAAGGTAACAGCGTTCCATGCACCTCGGTGTTCAGTCATGCCGGCCACATGACCACAGAAGCGTCTTCGGACAGCGCTGGCTCTTCGGCTTAGAAATGGAGATGAGCACCACACCCTAGAGTTGGACACAACTGGTTGGGGACACCTTTACCTTTTTATGACTTTTGTGCATTGCCACAATGTTTGTGGGGTTGTATTGAATTATGAGAAACTTGATCAGATACAAACTCTAGTAGTAGGCCATAAAACGTTCTTTGAAAGGATTTGTTCAAAGTCTTGCCAGAGAATATGTGCAAATGGAATAACTACTCTGGATTTGGAATGCTTTTTTTTCCCACACAGTGCTCTTTGGATGCTAGCCACTGTTGGGTACTTGGGAACTTTTAAGATGTAGACCCATCTATAAACTCTATAAATAAATAAAATATAAGCCACTGTTTGGTGCAAGTGTGGAACAATACATCACATGACATGTAACGCAAACTACTGTTGGGTACCTTAAGTGACCAATTAATGATCTATAATTACTTTTCGGACAAAATTATGTGTATTTATTTATAAACCACCAACAGTGTATTTATTTAAAAGATTTTTAGGCTGCCCTTCAGTAAAACTATCAGGGAGGCCTTCAAAAAAAGAAGCAAAAACATCAATATAAAATCACAACAAAATAAGCATAGAGCAGAACAGCAGCACAGAAGAAATTCAGCAGAGAAGATAAAATCATATTGATCATAGAAACAACTTTGCCTGGCACCAAAAGGACAACATAGGCTATAATCTTATACCCACTTACCTGGGAGTAAGATCCATTGGACTCAATAGGACTTGCTTTTGAGTAGACATGTATAGGACTGTGCTGACAGCTGGTGCCAGATTAGCCTTATTGGGGAGAGCATTCCATAAACATGGTGCCCTGACTGAGAGGGACTGTTCTCTGGTCACCATGCACCAGTGGGGGGACCCAGAAGAGAGCTTCAGATAATGAATGCCATATTAGGCACCCTCTTGTTGTAGAGCTGGGGTGGGCAGAAAGTAGATTTCCTGGTGTTTTGGACTTCAGTTCCCAGCATTCCTGATCATTGGTCATTCTGGCAGGGACTTCTGGGAGTTGGAATCCAAAACGTCTAGAGAACTACCTTCTGCCCACTCCTCTCGTAGAATGTGGTCCTTAAGGTACCTAGGTCCTAACTACATGATGTTTTACAGCATAAGCAAAAAAAAAGACAAATCCATTTCCCCAAGGAGTTTGTAATGTGAAGTTTGACAGTCAGAAGGAAATAGAAGGAAGGGAGAGGCAAGACTATCAGAGAAGTAATATGAACAGATACAGATTTATGCTCATTGTAGTGAATGTTTTTTATATTTGATTCATGCGCCCCCGCCAATTCTTTTCTGCCCTACTGATTCCCTTCCGCAAGCGGTGGGTTCTGCCAATTCCATTGCGTGATCAGGACCCACTGCTTACTCAAGGGACATTTAGCGCTTCCCAAAGGAAGCTCCCAAATGAGGAGAAATACTCGTTTCTGGAAGGAGACAGGTCGGCAGAGCTCCCTTAGTGAGCTCCACCGACCTGCCTCCTTCCAGAAACAAGCGTTTCCACGCATTTCAGTTTGCCCAGGAAGCACTAAATTGCTGTTGTGCAAGTGGTGGGAGCCACTTGTGCAACGCAATTAGCGGGGGGGGGGGGAAGCACCCCATTGGACTCTGCCCCATAACTTCAGAACAGGTTTCCAACATTGTATGAGTCCAACAATGACTCATGTAGCAGAATTTACCATTCCTCTCCTTCCCCATCATCCCCTAACTGCTGGAGCAGATTTCCTGGGGTTGCAGGGGAAGGGGAAATCGGTTCCACTGATAGATGATGTTCCATTGGCAGACAGACACCGTTGGATACAACCAAAATGAATTACAACTACTGTGTAGTTGCAGATTCACAAATGGGATGAATTTGAAGGAGGAATTTGAAGGAAGGACAGAGGTAAACTGTCCCCCTCTTGTTTTCTCATAACTTGAATTGAAATGGCTCTTTGAAGATGAGTGAACCTTGGCGGCAGCTGGGGGCGGGGGCTGGTTTCATAGACATAAATGTCATGTATTCTCTTCCTCATGTTTATGTGTTGGAAATAAAACATCTTGCTGCTTCTCCAAGAGCAGGTTTGTTTTGTTTTGTTTCCAGAAAAATCTGTAGATAAAAATAAATAACACTGTAGATGCCAAACCACCTGGCACCAAGTTAT
Organism: Heloderma suspectum; assembly: GCF_057233095.1. Taxonomy (NCBI): domain Eukaryota; kingdom Metazoa; phylum Chordata; class Lepidosauria; order Squamata; family Helodermatidae; genus Heloderma; species Heloderma suspectum. Next base: position 102,095,066 of record NC_139459.1, read on the forward strand.
GTACAGTGAGAATGTGGCTGCTACTGTGACGTATTTCTACTACAGCCTATCTCTGCATTTAGCAAGGGATGATTGCTGTATAACTCATGGTTCTATGCTGGTAATGACAATGTAGGGCACTATAGGTATTTCTAGTGCACTGTTCTTTGCTATTGTGAATACTTTATGGTGGCACTTGCAAAAGTGGAGACAAATGTCAAAAATTATAAATAGTTCTCATTGCCAACCAGTGACTTTTATTCTGTTTAGGGGACAAAATGGTTTGATTTATTTACAAGTTTTGAAACATGTTTCTTTGGCTTCTTTGGAAAAAAAAACAACAGCACACCCAGTGCAAACATCCACATGGCCCTTTGCTGTTTTGGTATTTTCCTCATAAAGTGGATTGTCTGTATTTGGGGGGAAAGCAAGTATGTATCCTGAGAAATTGGTAAACTTTGTACTTTCTTCTCAAACACTGGTGATTGGAAGGTGAGGTCTTCAAAGGCAGGTTTGCCATTTTCCAAGTGCTGCATACTTAATAAAGTTCAGTAATTTGCTTTGCTTAAAGCTACATGGGACAGGCCACTGAGGGATCTGAATGGGGCAGTGGCCTTAGTTCAGACATAATAGGAAGCCATGGTTTCTTGCTATGTGAAAAAGCTGTGGTGAGCCTTGGACTGACACACTTCTCTCCCCACTTGACATCTGAAGTGGCGGAACTGTGGTTTGTTCAAACTGTAGTTAGTGAGAACAAAGATCTCAAACTGTGATTCGAACCTGGTTTATTCACACTAACCAAAATTTTAAGAAACCACCGTTTCCCAAGTTCAGATGTGATAGCCAACTGTGTTTTGTTTGAAATCAGAAGCAGAACCTTTTGATCTTCTCTGTGAAAGAGGAGGGAAGGGGAGACGTGAGTATGCAAGCTCAAGATTTGCAGCAGCTCATTATTACTGAGAAACCATGATTTCCCATTACATCTGAATCAGGCTTTGTCAGACATCTTACCCTCAGAATCAGTTCACCCACACAAGTAAACTAAGCAATGACTCTGGCGTACCAGAAATCCAGGGTGGGGGGCTTGGTTATGTGTTGGAATGCTGCCACCTATTGTTATGCTCAGCATAGGAGACAAGGCCACAAGGTGGGAGGGTTATGTGGTGGAGAATAATTTATCTAATCCAGCAAAAACCTTTGAGGCAGTCCAGGTTTCCCCATGTTTGGATGGATCAGCCTTATTCTAATGCAGCACACCAGGTACGGGTGATCTGTGTTGAAAAATCTATTTGTATATTGCTGATGTTCCATCAGGGTGCATAACGCCTAGGGAAGAACGATTGGTCTTGAAAACCCTAATCCTATGGTAATGGTGAAGCTAATGGACAAAGCTAATTGGTGATGTGGATGTGACTGGCACCTAAGGCCGTAAGTTGCTCTGAGTTCTCTAAAGGAAGAGCAGAGTGTAAGGTAAATAAATAACAAAAATGAGTGTTGTACAGCTGCCTTTGATGTTGAAAATTTCCCAGTGTTGTATTAGTGTGCAAAAAAAGACCGAGAGAGAAGCTCCTAATCAGGGAGCTTCCATGTAGTTGACATGTTGAATTTGCTAAAATTCCAGAGTGCCTCAGACTTGTACAAAGCCTTGATATTATGTAGAAAGACATGATATTATAGAGTGTGACACACAAGAAAGATGGCCCTCTAGGACCTTGGAAGATTTCATGAGGCAAAAACCTTAACCATGCTGCTGATGGCTGAGAGTCAAACCATCCATCAGATGTGTATTGCTCAGAGGTTTTTTGCTTTGAGCGGTCTTCTGTAAATGTTATGGTTTATTTTGAGGTCTAAGCCAATTTCATTTTTTCCCCATACTTCCTTTGCTATAATTGCTTGATGTGTATTTGATGTGTGCTTTTGACTTTGATAGTGTTGACAGATTTTTTTTTTCTTTCCTTTGTTTGCATTGATGCTTCCTGAACAGAATTTGTGGTCTGGTGCTCCCCCTTTACTAGATTTCGTAAAAGCCACCCTTCCTTGTTTCCTAGAAATCATTTGGGTACTATGCTAAGGGTGCTGCCTATTCGTGGTTGATTCACACTTTACAAGGCAAATGTATTTGACACCTGTGTGCTATGCATCAATAAAAACTAACATTTGCAGAGGGACAGTGTATACAAATGCGGGGCAGTGTGGGGTGGGGGACACTCACACACAGTGGCTGTGACCTGGAGAAATACAATCAGCCACTACTCATCAGCTGCAGTCCAGATCCTCTGGTGGTTGCTTATTCACTGGAATTGAAACCCTGTCATTATGTTTATATCCTTGTCTGCTGTTGAATTGCTGTTATATAAAATGCAAGATAAAGTTGAAGGTCAGGACTGCTCATATGATACATACATGGTGCAACAAGTTTAGTACTTCTCGGGCGATGCACTGTCATGAGTAAGAATTATAACGTGAGGAGAAACTATCTACAAGAAATACCACTCCTCTTACTTTGTTGCATTGCTGCCTCATCTGCATGTAGCAACTATGCAACAAGCACAGAAGCCTGGCCTTATTGTTGATTTTGGTGTGCATTTCCAAATTGTGGCATGATGTAAAGCCGCCTTCCCCAACCTGGTGCCCTCCCAGATGTTTTGGACTTCACCTCCCAGCAGCCCCAGCAGCATGGCCAATGGTCCAGAACGTTGGAAGTTGTAGCCCAAAACATCTGGGAGGGCACCAGGTTGGGGAAGGCTGATGTAGAACATCCTTCTCCCCCCCTCCACTTGAGTAGGAAGTGATGCTTCTCACACTGGGTGGGCAAGCAGATTGAATGTGGGCATTTCTGCAAGGCAGATTTGTGAGTTTAACTCTGCAGCACTCTGAGAAGTACAGAAAATTGTTCTCTGTAGGAAATGGAGGGCATATCCTGTATAGCAGGGGTGGGCAACTTGTGGCCCTTTAGATGTTTTGGCCTACAGCTCCCATAATCCCTCACCATTGACTGTACTGGCTAGGGCTGATGGTCATAAGCCAAAAGTTGATCACCACTGCTATATAGGGTATATTTATTCCATGCCGTTTCACCCCCCTACTCTGCTTTCTTATATGAAAGCCAATTAAGGGAGCTGTCAGCGAGACCACATCACTCCAGTGCTGAAGGAGTTGCACTGGTTACCAGTTGTTTTCCAGGCCCAATTCAGGGTGTTGGCATTGACCTTTAAAACCCTATATGGTTCTGGCACAGTCTATCTTAAGGAGTGCTTCCAACAACACCAGGGACGCCACTCAATGAGATTTGCCTCAGAAGACCTTCTGTCTGTCTCGTCAGCCAGAACAACTGGCTGGTGAAGACTAGGGAGAGGGCTTTTTCTGTGGTGGCCCCCACTCTGTGGAATTCCCTTCCTAGTGACCTCTGCCATCCCCCTCTTTGATGGGCTTCCTCTGGACTTTGAAAACCTGGCTGTTCAGGTGGGCATTTGGGGTAGAGCAATGTTGTTTTGTTCAGTTGATTATGTAAATTTGTTGTATTTTGTGTTATTTGTATTGTACATTGCCTAGAGTGGCTGGGTAGCCGGCCAGATGGGCGGCTAATAAATCAAATCAATCGTCAATACTACAGGGCGTCATTGTGAAAGGGCCTACGTGGGCACGGGCCCCGGCTCTTTTTTGAGCTGTGCCCCGAATCTTTTGAGCTGTCCTAATCGCCATTTTTTTTTTACATTTTCCCATTGACTTGCATTGGAAAACAGAAATGGCCATAACTTTTTTTTTTATAAGATAAATGCATGATATTTGGAGACCTGGTGGCCCCCATGGAGCTGATTGAAGCTGCCCATTTTCAGGCAGTTAGGTTCAGTGGCTTTTGTGCTAGTCACAGGTAAAATTTGCTATTTTCAAGAAAATCTGTCAAAGTAAAGAGCTATATTTTTTGTGTGCTTCCACATAAGTGCATGGAATTTGGGGACCTGGCAGCCCCTGTGGAGCTGATTGAACCTGCCCATTTTCAGGCAGTTAGGTGCAGTGGCTTTTATGCTAGTCTCAGGTAAAATTTGATATTTCAAGAAAATGTCAAAGCAAAGAGCTATATATTTTTTTGTGCTTCCACATACATGCATGGAATTTGGGGACCTGGTAGTCCCTATGGAGCCGACTGAACCTGCCAAATTTCGGACAGTTAGGTCCAGTGGCTTTTGTGCTAGCCATGCGTAAAGTTTCCTTTTCTCAAAGACTAAAACAAAAAGTAAAAACTGCCAAGCTACACAGGGGATTAGAAATCCTAATCAGAAGGTATTTAAGGTGATGATTAGGAGGTTGCTATTCCTAATCTCTGGTGTAGGTTTTTTTTTTTTTTTGAGGTGCAAAAAACCTCTCTCCCCCTACTTTTCTGCTCTTACATGCCCACTGTTGGGAGCTTGCTTGTAATGAAATTTTGAAGACGGAGAAGGAAGAGAAGAAAGAGCTTCACGTGGACAACTGGTATTTCCTACAGCACCTGATTTTACTTCCCTAAAGTGGAACCTTTGGCTTCTGCAGAAGTTTAGTAGCTTCAGTACAGCAAAGGATCCAATGAGCCTCCACAAACTTCTTTCTCCCCCTCCACTTTAATTTGTTCTAAATATCTGTATGACTCAAATTACTTCAAAGGAGGGTTAGGACTATGTGGCATCATGATTGAGGAACTGCTAAGGCTTTTAAACAGGTTCTACAGTGTAAAGAAAGCTAGAAAAAGCCCTCAACCATCTCACCTCATAAAGTTCATTTAAGTACGTTCAATCCTTTTAAACCCTCCACAGCCTCTTAAATTCCTCTGAAGTACTACGTCTCTGAAAGGAGCCACTTGGCTTAGGGAATTCTCTCTATCCCACCCCACCCCCCGCATTTCCAGTCACCAGTCTTTTCTTCTTCCCTCCCCTATCCTGTTCTTTCTTTCTCTTCTTTATTCCACCCAGAGCATATCTTGAGGAATTCTTAAACAGAATTCTCTTCAGTGGGGAAGAGTTCTGAACTGTATTTGAATTTATTGGGTTTTCTCCTCACTCAAGTCTTTGAGAAGAGTGGGTTCACGTGGTTGCAGAGAAACAAATCTAGGGCTGTTTTGTTTGTCAGTAACCATTATCCAGCAATAGGAAGGGCTGTAGCTCAGTGGTAGAGCACATGCTTGGCATGCAGAAGGTCCCAGGTTCAATCCCCAGCATCTCCAGGTAGGGCTAGGAAAGAATCCTGCCTGAGACCCTGGAGAACCGCTCCTGCCAGTCAGTGTCAACAATACCAGGCTAGATGGGCCCAGGTCTGACTCGGTATAAGGCAGCTTCCTATGTTCCTATGAACAGAAAGCTTTAATTAAAAATAGGAGTTTTTGGTTTGTTTTTTAAGTGGAGGGGAGATAAATACTGCTCATATATGCAGTCCTATGTATGCCTACTCAGAAGCCCCGTTATGTTTAATGAGGCTTACCCTCAGGACAGTGTGCATAGGATTCCAGCATGAGTTACTTTTGCAGGAAGGTTTGCACCTTGATGTTCTGCATGTTTACTCAGAAATATGTCCTGAGTTGTGAGCATGGTATTGCAGGCTTAATACAGTGCCTATCCAGTTCCACCTTATGAATTGACTACTCTTTCAGCTCAGTCCTATGCATGTTTTGTCATTTGTGAGTTTGCGTTTTTTTCCCCCCATTAACTCTAGCTTCAGTGGTGAGGGAAAGGCACTTAGTACACGCTCAGAGTTTCTCCATAACATAACCCTAGTTCTGAAAACAGACTCATTGGCTGAATCCTGTTGAAGTCTTGGCACAAATGAAGTTATGGGGAGGAAGATACAATGAGAGCTTGTGCGTTACAAAGAGGAGGTAGAGAGGAGTTGCACAAAACAAGACATCCATTTTGATGAAGAGTTGCTGAAGGATGGTAGGATGAGGAGGGATGGTGGAATGGAGGGGAATAGAATTGGTAGGGGGAGAATGTAAGTGCTCAATGGTGAAAGAGAAACAGTCTGCACATGCTCAGAGGCACTCCCTATTTAAGAACATAAGAAGAGCCGTGCTGCATCAGACCAAGGTCCATCTAGTCCACCATTCTGTTCACACAGTGGCCAATCAGATGCCCATGCAATAGCACCTTCCCACCCATGTTCCCCTGTTACTAACATTGGTGAAATGTAAATAAATTCTAGTCATTCTAAATTTGCATGTATGTATATCCTTCAGAAACTTTGCAGGTTTCTTGCCTGGGAGATACCTCTAAAGACCTATGCATTTTCATACAAATTTACCCAACAACTATTGGGGAAGGGGCGAAGGGAAAGCAAATCACTCCCTTCCCCAAACTGGAGAACTCCCCTTCCACATCACCTGCTGCACTTATCCTTCTGAAACTTTGCTGTTTCTTACTTAGGGACAACTGTAGGCTGTCTGTAATTTTCAGGACAATGGTCCATAAGGAACATAGGGAGATAAGTATGTCTTCTTTTGGAGACCTCAAAATGTCAAGGCCACTGTTGCACAAAAACCCTTGTGGCTATCATTCTGAAGTTTGGAGACATGATCTCTGATGGGGCAATGAATCCTGAAATGTGTATCCAATTCTTCCAAGTAATAAAAATGTTATTGGCAGCTCCCTTTAAAAGAAAATCAAAATATAAACCCTCACCTCTTTTTCTGACATTGGGCAGGTGTAATCCCCTTCTAGGGGGCTTCTGTGCCTGAAATAATCATCCAGTTCTGACCAAGAGAAAAAAGTTACAGTTTTTCTTTAAATTTCCCATGGTAGTCAAGAGGAAGCATCAAGACTCATTTTTCCAAACATTGACTCAGGTTTGGTGCTGAGCTGAAATGGTCCAACTACAAATTGGCCTGAGCAGAAGCGGGATGTTTTCCAAAATGCTGAATTGGGGTCTGAGTTGAAGTGGGGTGAGGGGGTCAGTGCACACTTCGTATGTATGTATGTATGTATGTAATCTAGACACACATGCAAGCACACCACATGCACACACCACACACACACACACACACACACACATATATTAGAGGTGCACTTAGACTTGGATAAGAGCCTTGTGTGGCGCAGAGTGGTAGGCGGCAGTATTGCAACCGAAACTCTCCCCACGACCTGAGTTCAATCCTGGCGGAAGCTGGGTCCCAGGTAGCCGGCTCAGGTCGACTCAGCCTTCCATCCTTCCGAGGTCGGTAAAATGAGCACCCAGCTTGCTGGGGGAAAGGTAGTCGCGACTGGGGAAGGCAATGGCAAACCACCCCGCTACAGTCTGCCAAGAAAACGCCAGCGCAAGCAGCGTCCCTCTAGGAGTCAGCAATGACTCGGTGCTTGCACAGGAGGAACCTTTCCTTTCCTAGACTTGGATATATTAGATAGATAGATAGATAGATAGATAGATAGATAGATAGATGCAAATTTCTGTTCTGGGCCTGGGCCCCGGATCTTTTAAGAACCTAGCAATGCCCCTGCAATACTATATAAGCAGCCTGGTGCAGCTGATGCCAGAAGTACTGGCTGGTCTTCTTTGCTTGTGTGGACTACAGGCAGGCCTCTTTGTGCATATGTGCTGCCAGGTTCAGAAGTGCCTTAAATGCACTCCCAAACCCTTTCATACCTCGCAGCGGATTCTCACTCTGTAGGATTGGACGTCTTCCTGTCGCTGTAGTTATTTAGGTCATTTCTGACCTTGATAAAAAGAGTTTCCCATAGGTGATATTTTTTCAAGCTTGACATACTTCTATTTCTCGCTCTTTCCCCTACTAACCTTGAGGGAACATCTACCTAAATGCTCCTTATGTGCTGTTTTCCCTTTTCTTTGCTATTTTGTACTTCAGAATCTGTCTTCCGTGGAGCAGAGTTTTTCTCTGTTTTTGTAGACAGTTTGCACTCAACATGCACCACTGAGGGCCAAATTAGATGCGGCATCGTTCACCCAGCAATTGAGGTTTTTGTGTGTGTGTTTTGCTAGAGGGCTTTAACCACTGCTCGCTGCTGGATTGGTCCCCTTGCACTTATTTGCATTGGAAGGAAAGCTCCTATTGGTGCCAATGAGAGCTTTTGGTCAGATTCAAATAGCAGGCATGCCTCCCCAATCCAGATCAGGACCACACTGGTGGTGGTGGGGTAAAAGATTAAATCCCCCCTACCCCCTTCTAGGATCACAGTCTAGATCAGGGGCCCACACCTGCCTTTAAAAAAACCCCCTCACACAATTGCTAATTATGGGAATGGTGTCGCATCTAGTCTGGCCCTTAGTTCTGGTTTTATTCTCAAAGAGCTGTAGAAAGCTAGGCTGAATTATTCCAGCAAAGTGGCAAACAAAATTTGGTCTGGATCAGCCAAGAAAGGGGAGAGGATTAGAGAATTATAAATAGAATTCCAGTGCCTGGGAATTGTCTAGAGAAGGACTTTCTGTCAAACACCAGCTACGTTACTTGTTTTGGGAATCCATGGCTGAAAGCTGGTGTTTTTGCAAAGAGATGAGGCAGGCAGCAAACTTCTGTGTAAAGCAACAATAGCGTGGCACCAGTCGTATTAATTTTATTTGAAAATAATTTTTGTTTGATATATAAACCTGACTCTCTTATATTTACTTCTGGAACCTTCTTCCCTGTAACCATAAAGGCTAATACAGTATTGACACTATATATATGTAAATGATCAGAAAGACCGCCTTTTCCTATATGAGCCTTCCTGGTTCTTACGATCTTCTGGAGAAGCCCTTCTTTTGAGACCGCTGCCGTCGGAGGCACATCTGGTGGTGACATGAGACAGTGCATTTTTGGCGGCTGCTCCCAGGCTGTGGAACTCCCTCTCAAGAGAGGCCAGGTTTGCTCCCTCTCTGCTATCCTTCCAGCAGTAGGCAAAGACCACTTTATTCAAGAAGGCTTTTCATCTGTAAGTGGATCTGTTAGGCTGGATGCTGTTTTTATTCTCTAATTGTTATGTTTTTATTCTATTTTAATGTATTGTTTTGTTGTCTCTGTAAGCTACCTTGAGTGCCATTTTTTTGGTAGAAAGGTGGGGTACAAATCGAACCAAATAAATGGGTTAAGTCACAGTAGCAGCAGCAGCAAAATAATTTCCTTTTCCACCAGTATATTGAAGAAATCTTCAGGTAATCACATAGGTTCAAAAATCACAAACCCCAGAGCTGGAAGCATTGTGATATATTTCTCTGCTATTACCTGCCAGACATTCCAGTGGTAAAGCAACCATAGCAATTAAGGGTTTTTTGGGTATTTCAGATCCCTCTACAGTTGTGTTAAGTTTCTTGAGGTGGGAGTGCCTTCCACTCCAGCAACAAAATCTTTGGATCCATGCCATTATTAAATTATGTCATTTTAAAAAACTCCTCCTGTCTTTTATGTTCTGAGCAAGTCTTAATTCCACAACAATAAGACATTCTCTAATTTCTTCCTCTTTTTATTAGTGTATATCTATTTTTCATTTTTTAATTGAAACCTTTTTCTGTTCTTATTGTCTTTCATTTTTGCCGAAATATAATATAATACACTTTTTTTGAATGATGCATAGGTTCAGAAACAACCACCAAAGTGTCTTGTCTCCCTGCTTTGTGTGTTTGGGGGAAGGAGCAGGGGATAGAATTCTTCAGTCCTGGGAAGGAACTGATAATATTACATTGTGTGTTGTGGCATGTCTTCACATTGAAATGTCTTTCTAGCTTGTGTCATTTGTGCTCAGTAATGGACATTTTGGGGGATTCTTGCCAACCTTTATTTACTTGTTCAGATCTTTACACTTTAGGGGAACAGGTGTTTTTTCTTTGGCACTTAATTAATTTTCTTAATCTTGTTTAACGAGCTTTATATATCTCATCTCCATTATCACTTCTTGAGGTGTCTGAAGATTTCATCTTAGCATACAAAAATATGCAAATTTGGAAAATTATGTCAGTAACAGTGCCTATTAATTAGAAAGTGAAACTGCTTTTCTAAACGAAGGGATCTGTGTATAGGGAAAGAGCTTTGACAATGGAAATGTAATAGATAAAATATTGTCTTGATGACATCCAAACTTAATGCTTGCATCCTGCATCCTTTCTCCAAAGGATGCGATGGAATCAAAGGACTTCAGGACCCCAGAAGGTGACAGTATCAGCGTGCTGTCCAGTGTCCTGTGAAAGGAGATAGTTTCTGTCTGCGACGGTGGTATGAGTGTATTGGTATCTTGCATGCCGAAAACAGGCAACATTATGCCTGGAGCATAATATCTGTTTTCATCAGCAAATTCCATATGCTTAAGATGGAACCTGGCATCTGCACCCTGCCTGGTGACTCTGGGACACATACACTTCCCCCAAGGTGCACATAATATGTGGATTTCACTGTTTTTATGGCTTTATTATAAATCCCTTTGAGCACTCATTGAGTATAGGGATGATTCAGAAATACATCACAATAAAATAAGAACCATGGTGGATCAGACCAAAGGCCTATCTAGCCCAGCATTCTGTTCCCACAATAGACAACCACATGCCATGAGAAGTCCACAAACAGGACATAAAAGAAACACCACCCTTTTGCTGGTGTTCCTGAGGCAACTGGTATTCTGAGGCTTACTGCCTCTGACACAGGAGGATGACTAGTAGCCATTGTTAGCCTTGTCCTCCTTGAATTTGTCTAATCCCCTTTTAAAACCATCCAATTTGGTGACCATCACTATGACCCGGTTAACACGACACGAGGATGGTTAATAAGCCACGGTGGCTTGTTAACCACCCTGCGCATGCCGGTTGCATGCCAGCCTTATTTACATAACTACCCTCACTGGGTGTGGCTTGTCATGATGTCCAAAGCTGGTGAGGCTGGGTAGCTAGGCTGGTGAACAAACCACCCAGAACCCATGGCCTGTTCTGGGTTGCCACTATGCTTTCTTAACCACCCTCGTGTCGTGCGAACTGGCCCTCCATCTTGTGGTGGCAAATTCCATAGTTTAACTATGAACTATGTGAAGAAGTATCTGTCCTGAATCTCCCACCATTCAGCTTCATTGGACGAACCTGGGTTCTGTTATGAGAGATGGAGAAAAACTTCTCCCCATCCATTTTCTCCACACCGTGCATAATTTTATACACATCAATCATGCCTCCCCCTTTCACCATGCCTTTTTAAAAAGCTAAATAGCCTCAAACATTGTTATCTTTCTTCCTAGGGATGTTGCTCCAGGCCCTTGATCATTTTGGTTGCCCTTTTCTGCACACCTCCTTGATCTGTCTTATTCAGAGGACAGGATGGTTGGAAAACCTTTAGCTAAGCTCTTCAAAGATCAAATGAAAAAAGGAAAAGCGTTCTTTCATCCCTCTAACAAACCTAACAGCCACCAAATCTTTTATTGCTCTAGCTAGAGCCCAGCTACTAATACTGCAGCTAACTACAGTACCTGCCTAAGTGGGGCAGAGACCAGAAAAGGGGGGGAGAGTGAATGTACTCCAGCTCCACAAACTGTCAGCTTAATGACAAGAAATGTGACAGAGACATGTCTGCCCCCTTTACAGTGCCCAGCAAGAGATGGACATCAAATGTTTGCACTAGGATGGGAAGAGCTCGTCTGAGACAGGGTTTCAGACATCCTCTCTAGTATGTTACTGAGTTTTAGGGAGGACCAGTGGAATGCTTGGGCCACCTGGCATTATTTGTTTTGCAGCACACTTGTTCAAAAATATTTAGCACACCTCTCCTTACTTGAACTTCCATTTTACATGGGGAGTTTTTTCTGTTTTGTTTGCTGTTCATTTTCACAAAACATGCATGTAGTGCTGTTGCTCTGCTTTGTATTATGCCATGGAAACCAGCTGATCTTCTCTCTCTCTCTCTCTCTCTCTCTCTCTCTGGTAAATAATGCAGACTGAAAATCAGGCACACATGTGATTCTTATTGTTCATCCTGCATACTAGAGCAAAAGGTCAAGAAATCCAAATGACTTCTTTGGATATGCACGGAGTGTATTGAAAAGCATAGGTTATAGGACACCTGAGCGGCTCTGGGTTGTGATTTTATTTTATTGATTGATTTGAATTTAAACCCTGTGCTATTCCATGTAGAATGGCTTACAGTGATCCAAATATTCCTCCTCCTTATTTAAATGAGAAAACATTTATACTTTGAAGATAGATTGGGAGCTCAGTATATTTGGGCTGTAAACACATTCTGTGTTACTGGCTGTGAAATTAAATGGTCAGTGGCCCACAGAAGACTTTCTGGCATTATTGCTTGCATTGCAGAGTGCAGCCAGCAGAGGGAGTGCAAGTTAACGAACATCCTCCACTTGAAGAGTGAGTGCTTCCTAGTAAAGTTGCATTCATTGGGGATATTGGAGCTGTGGTGAAACAATGGAAAGGTGGGGTATCGATGTTTTAAAAAACGTTTTATATCTGTGGCTGAGTCAGTGAAGTGCACTCCTAGATACTTGGATTGAATAACTTTGAGGTGTATTTTCAGCCTCTTAGAAGATGATGTACTAGTGATTACTATAATCCACAAAATGTATTTGTTACATTGCCCTAGCCCACCCGAGACAAATACACATACATAGTCTGTCGTTCGTTCGTTCGTTCTTTCTTTCACTTTCCTCTCAAGTTAGTTCCCACTTCTCGGTCTTCCTTCCAGTTCCCTCATAGGAGGGTACATCTTGAAACTCCGTATCTTTTCTCCGCTTTTTCATCTTGCTCTAGACCTGACTGTGAATCCCCTGATCAGACTGAACTCTGAAGCTATGGAGTTCTTATTTTAAAGAAAACTTTTCTGGGAAGGGGAAAATGGTGTTTACATGTTTTGACACACTCACGTGGAGTTAATGGCCATGTCCTCACTATATCTATGAACCAAGGTAAGAACATAAGGACCATGCTGGAACAGACCCAAGGCCTTTCTAGTCCAGCATTCTGTTTCCACAGTGGCCAGCCACATGCCTGTGGGAAGCCCACGAGCAGGAAATGAGTGCAATAGAAGCATCCTGCTCATATTCCTCAGCAACTGCTATTGAGAGGCATACTGCCTTGAATATTGGAGGTAATATTTAGTCATCACGATTAGTAGCTATTGATAGCCACTAGGATGCTTCCAGATGTGGGAATTTTAGTGACACCCAATCATTGTTTTTTGCCTTCACGCTGCAAGTGGATTCTGTGTCCATACCTGTAGTGGGAAGCCCCCCTTTCCCCAACCCCAAATGTTGGGGTGGGACAGTTTTCAATGGGATCATGGCATGTGTGGGGTAGAGAGCTTGAATACTTCCCCCTTGCAGTGGTCCCAATAATCCATGGCAGCAGTTTAGTAAAAAGGAAAAAAATAATGGGATGGAAAGGCAATACCATTTAGAAAAGGATGGGTCAAAGTGGGAGAGTCATTCCTAGAGAGGAGGGGCAAGTCATAAAGACAAGACATTCTAGAGCAACCTATGCAGGCTATATACAGAATGGTATCTGACCCAGCCTCCATGAAAAGCTATGTGACAGCTGTGATTGGCTCATCTACACCTGGGGAGATCACATAGCTGTTTCAGCATTTGTTTTTAAAGTCAGTGAGTGAGTTCTGAAAAGAAATGGAAGCTAAATGGGGAAAACCTGGAAGGAGGATGGTTTGCTTACAACATCATGCAGATGCTTCATAAAAGGTGAGTAAATGAAGAGTAGTAATTCCACAGTAAATACCCAGTATGGAAGTAGCCAGAGTCATTTCAGTTTCAGTTGAAATCCTGAGCTGGTAGGGCTCTTGCCAATGTAGAGAGGGCTAAATAGATCTGTGTTCTATGAGAGTGTAACATAAATGCTTAAGGGTGCAATCCTATGCATGTTTAGACAGAGAACTGGGGAATGCTGGGAGTTGTAGGCCTTTTCTCTGTCTAAATATGCATAGGATTGTGCCCGAAGAGTATGAGCAGTGAGCTGGACGTTCCCAGTTTGAATCCTGGGTTACTTTAAGCAAACTACCATCTGTTAAGCTTAGCCCCACATCTGTGACATTAGGATAATACAAAGGCTGCTTGCAGCTGGTGAGGCACTTTGCTTTTCTGCAGTTAGGTGAAAGTGGAGATAAAGTGGAGGTTCCACACACCATTTACTGTAGTGCTATATTAACTAACAATGCCCTTCCTCTTGGTCAAAATCCTTCTACAATGTCTACGCCCAAGTAAGTTCCATTCAGCTAAGGTTCCTAGTAATGTCAAAGAAAAGTTTACTATCTGCAGGTTTAGCCTGATTTATTGCTTCCTATTGATCCTTGATGGGAAATTAGTAATTTCTTAAATTGCCTTGATGTCAGTTTCTGTTTCCTTGTGGAGGAAAAAGCTCATGTTACTGATTTCCCGTTATTATTAGCATTAGTATTAAACTGAATAGCAAAATAGTGCTATATAAATAAAGTCAAAATCAACCCAGTGTATATAGTATGCCAGTTTCCCCTTCAGATGTATTAGATTACAGCACCAGTCATCCCCAGCCAATATGGCCAATGGGGATGGTAGAAGTTGTAGTCCAACGCATCTAGGGGACACTCAGTTAAGGGATGTTGTACTGTGCACTGGAGTAGATGGTGATGTGTGAAGGACTAATACCCAGGGCTTAAGCATAAAACCTGATGTTCATTGCTTGGAATCTGGGTAGAAAAAAGATGTCTTTTTTTGATGAGCTACACGTTATTCTCTATTAAATCCCTCTGGTTGGAAGCATTAAAGAACCCCCTTAAATCATATAGTTTTCTAGGGCAGTTTCCGTGGAGACTTCTTAAATGAATCTCTTGTGAATTCTAAACGGTTTTCAAAGGCCAAGCCATGCTTTTTAATTTTGTTAGAGGATTAACAGTGTAAATAAAGGTAATTTTGTTCTCTACCAGGAGAAAACTATCAGAACTGTTGAGCTGTAAGCTTGATTGGAAAGAGGTTTCTGAAGTTGACCTTGGACAAAGATGAATTATTTAAAAGATAGGACAAAAAGTATTTTGGCATGGATTCAGGTTTGAAAGGGGCAAAGCATGGCTTTTTACATCAGTGAAATCTCCCTGAAGAATAGTGATTTCAAGTTTTCAGCAGTGGATTTAAATTTACAGCTACAAAAACTAAGGATGGTCCTTCTCCTGGAAGAGAAACAGAAAGATAAAAGACAAATGCCGTGAAGTATCCATCGCCCAAGCCTATAGTATTCTCTTACATAAATTTCATGAAATCTTATTAAGAAACAGTGTAAGCCAGTGTAAAATTATTCACATTGAGGCAACAGATCCGAACTTCACATATATACTGGTGGGGTTTGAGCTGGTGGTTACTGACGAAGAAATAGACTTTGGTGGAAAGCTCGATGAAAATGTTGACCCAATTTGCAGCTGCTGTGAAAAAAGCAAATTCCATGTTAGGCATTATGAAAGGAGGAAGGAGGGTACCCTGACTAAAGGTTTCATGGATTGAATACCAACCCAGCAAGGTAGGCTGCCACCCCTTATATCCAACTCAGCCTGAGCCAGGCGACTCTTAAGACCTTACAGAACACCCCTAAGGCTTATGAAACAAAGGCCCAAGCCAGCATCTTCTGCTTCAAAGCCCTTGGCTCGAACCTTATGCAGTAGCAATAACCAAGAGGAAAGCTCTGGGCTTAGTACCAAGGCCAATTGGAATAAAGCACACACTTTGAATCACGATAGGTGGTAAGTTTATTTACCAAAAGAGAGAGGGGATAACATACAGCAAAAAGAGCAATCTTTGGAAACAATACTTACAAGGCAAAACAACAAAGCTGGACTAAGCTGACCAGGGCTTGACCTTGCCTTTTATCCTTGCAGATGGCAGCACATGAAACCAGTGAGAGGGGATTTACACAAGCTCCAGACTGCCGTAGTTGAGGGGCCTCTCAGGGGAGTGGAGGGGCTTCGGATTCAGCAGGTCCAAAGCTGCTTCCAACCCACCCCTGCCCTGTCTCAGAGTCTGCTGTTAGGAACACCTTCAGTGGCAGATTTGCACAAGGGAGCTTGTGGCCCTCCAGATGTTTTGGCCTATAATTCCCAACAGCCTTAGTCAGCACAGCCAGTGGTGAGTTGTAGGCCCACCCCTGCTTCACACCCATGGAGCTTTCTTCTCCTCCTCCACCCCGTCCTCACCCCTACTAGCCAGCAGACCTGAGGGGTTGGATTGCTCTACATACTCTTAAGTAAATGTGTTTTTTCTTATTACTTTCTGTGTTCGCTTGGATAGTGCCAGCTGTTCTCAAGCTTGTAGAAAATTATGTAGACATTGATAATTGTAGCCATAAATAATTTCAACACAGTTTTCCATTAGGAAAAGAACAGCCACCTCAGTTTTTCCAACTTATAGGTAAGTTGGCCCTTAGCATTTCATATTTTGGACTTCTTTCTTTATATTCAACTATTAATTACTACTTAAATTAAAAACACAAGTTTTATTCCCTTGCTAGAACAGACCAAAATCTATTTAGTTCAGTGTCCTGAACTACCATAGTTTGAGTTTAGCCAGCTCTGGATGCAGCAGCAGTTCTCGAATTACATGGAGGTCAGAGAAGGCCTGATCCCCTTACCTTTTGTGTCAGTCCCCTTAACTTTGTTTTTTAGAAGAATACATTTTCACTGAAATTGGGGTGAGTCAGGGTTGGAGCTTGTGGATTTCATAAAGGCCCCTCTAGCTCCTCCCCCTGCCCCCAATAATTTAAGCACTGGGCCCCAGGTCTCAAGATGAATGTCGACAAAATTGGCAGCAATACAAGAGCTGTAAGTCCTTGAAAAACAACAAGACCTGTCTAGAAAGGAAAGTGATGGGTGCTTTCAGAATATCTGGGCGGGGAGGGGGGGCATGGGTTTGCAAAATTTACAAGCTTAAAATATGCATATTTGATCTGTTCTTTCAAAATCTAACTCCTTGTTATGTTCCTTTACTTGAATGATATCTGAATTATATTATCTGGTGTAAGAGGTAACGTTAGGTCAGTCCAGACTTTACCACACTAATGTGGGTGCTGCTCCCCCATGGCTTCTTCCCATGCCAGTTCAGTAAAATGTGGGTGTATGAACCACATGGATTGGGACAATGTCAAGTTTTCTTCCTACCTGCACTTCCCAGACTGACTTTCAAATATTTGCATACTTTTTATTTATTATTATTATTAATTTATTCAGTTTATAACCCACCTATATACAAATACCCTAGGTGGCGTACAGAGTTAAAAACATTTTTTTAAAAAACCCAACTCTACAAACAACACAGCATAAAAACAGTATATAAGAGTCAACAAAGAGGAATGAGAGTTCTGAAAAGGAAAGGCCTGCTGGAATAATAGAATCTTTAATTCCTGCTTAAAAACCTTCAAAGAGGTCAGCAGTCGCATTTCAACCAGCAGGTCATTCCACAACTGAGGGGCATCAAAGGAAACGGGCCTCTTGCGGGTGGCTGCAAAATTCACATTAGGCAGCCACAGCAGACAGCCCTCAGAGGACCTTAAGTGGTGGACTGGGACGTAGGGGAGAAGGCGCTCCCTAAAGTACCTTGGACTTAGACCATAATTACCTACATGATTTCTGTATCCAAATGTTATTGGAGCAGTATGGGAAGAAGCCTTGGGAATGAATGGCTTCCATGCTGCTGTGGTAACACTTGAATTAGCCTTTGTTTGTTTCCCTCATTTTTTGTATTAGTTCCTACACGAAGAGGTGAAGTGAGCTTTTGTAAAAGTGTCTCTTCTAACTTCTTTTCTGCAACAAATAATTGTGTTCCTGTATATTCCTTTTTCTTATTCGGGGAGATAAGGATCTAAAGTGTTTCAGCTGTATTTTCATGTTATTCACCTTTTCCTAAGCTGCTAGTTTTAATTCTGTATTACTTTGGCTGATTTGGTTAGCATTTAATAAGTCTTTCCATTTGCAGTGACATCCCTTACCTCCCTCAGGGTATGATCAATCTGTATTTGAAGGGGAAGAAAATTGCAGTATCTCTGCACTACTGGAACTAATGCCCTAATTTGGCCATGGCATGCTTAGTAAACTCATTCCTCTTTCTGTTTTGAGATGTAGATTCGGAGAATGCCATTCTTCATTAAGGTTTTAATTATGTTTAGAAAGCAAGCAGACTGTGTGCTCAGCTGTCTCTGATCAGCTAATTCAGCCAGCACAAAGCCACTCACTGCTTGAATTAAATAGGAGGGCAACCTCAAGAGATGAACATAAGGTGCCCAGCTTCAGGTTCTCCTTATAATTGCAAGAGAAGCAAAATAAAATACCATGGTGAGATGATCTCTTTCAAATACTCTGGCTCCTTTTTGCTCATTTTTGGAAATGAATTTAATGGTGGTCTTTTATCTTGTGGAGAAAAGACCAAACACCTTCACATGCTGGCGGTGTTTGGATGATCATATCCCAAGATATGATCATCCAAACCAAGATATGAATGAGCCTTTAGGAAACACTTGCAGCCCCCTTGTTCCTCCCTTCATGGTGCAATCAGTCAAAATAAGAAGTTTCTAATTTGCCATAATTTAGTCCAATCCAGGAGCTAGCTTTGGAACAAGCCAGGATCCTAAACACTATTTGAAGCTGGTTTAATATCCTGGCTTGTTCTGACACTGGTAACCGTAGTTTCCTGGTTTGGATGAAATAAGAACCTGCGATTAATTAGAGCTTTCTGGTTTGATTGCCTGAAGAGTGAAGGTGCTGTGTTCATGGGCAAAAGGCTCATTTGTATCTTGACATAATAAGGTGAGAGATGATTGAATCAGGTGGTGTAGCTGGCTAGGATGTTGGACTTGAGCCAAGAACATGAATGTTCTAATCCCTGCTCAGCCATGAGGGAAACTGGGTGACCTTTGAGCTAAGCACTATTTCTAAACCATCTGACAGGGTGGTTGTGAGAATACAATGGTATAATCCCCCACATAATATTGCCCTGACCTGCTCAGAGAAAGAGCAGGACAAAAATGTAATGGTGGTGGCAGTGTTTGAAGACATACACTGTTAACGAGCTGTGGCCGCTTCTGACCCGCCGGCACATGTTTCAGTGGTGTATATGAAGAGTATGCTCTTCAGTTTTAACAGGTACCTGGTATGGATTTGTAACTTGTACCCATTAAAATTGTTATGTGAGCAGGAACTATTTATATAAAGGACAATTTTGTTAAACAGTAAACCAGTCTAGGAAAATCTTTATGGGGGGGGGGGGGTTGCTTAGAATTAACTAAACCTGACTCAGCATAGGTAAATGTACCTACTATCATGAATCCAAAGTTCTGACTGGTGTATTCAAGCATTAATAGAATTTGAAAGATGTTCACTGAAAAGGCAATAATATGGTGGTTAGGACACTAAAGGTAGTATGGTCCCTGCCTGTGACTACTGGGAACATTGGTTGATAGGTCTTTCCCCCACCTTCCTACACCTGCTCTGGACTAATTTTCTTCCCAGGAATTGTTATACAAGCGTGCTGTACTCCAGTTAGGTGTTGCATTGTAGTAAGGAATCTGAGGAAGCCCAGGTGACTAGGCAACAGCAAGAAAGAGGAATAGCAGAGTTTGGGGGCTCTGGGGGTAGGTGGTGCGCCCCCTGATGCACCATGGGCCTTGGCAAATGCCCAGCAATGCTGACCCATGGCATCGGCCCTGCCAGCTCCAAACATCCAAGTTTCAAACATCTACAGTGCTTCAGCAAATGTGGCAGAGAAGAAATGGAAGAAAAACTATGGAAATCTGGAACAAGTTAGCTGGACTATGGGCAGGTAACAGTAGTCATATAAGGAAAGAACAAGGAGCTGTGCATCTCCTGCCCAGTTCCCCTCTCTTGAGTTAGACAGGCATAAGGACTAGAAACTTTTTTTCTAAATTTCTCATGCTGAATTTCATGCCAGGTCCAAAGTTCCATACAGTAGTGAATGAACCATGCTTTCATTCTTCTGAAGGAAGTTTGGCCCATAACGTCATACTGCTTCCTCAACTCTGCTGCTTAACCTTATCTAGTCACTGACTGATGCAATAACTTTAGTACCAATTCTACACATTGGGCATTTAAAGTTTCCTCAATTGCGTTTTCATTACTTTTTGTAAATAAAGTAATTGAAAGCGGACAGGAATGTATGATTTATATCCTAACTCAGCAATTTGATTACTCATTAGGCTGAGCATTCCACCAGCCTTACTAAAGGCAGGCTAGGTTGTTTTGCCAGGGAAAGAAAAAATATGTCTGCCTCAATACTTTGAAATAAAAAGATTACAACTGTCAAGGTTGCCTCTGAGCATATAGAGTGCCAGAGCAGTTCAGATTCTGAAGAAGAGCTGCATCACGTGGTGGAAGAACTTTCCCAGGCTTCAGAGGCACAGCTGGACGGAGAGGCCCTCCCTTCACACATCCCTGTGAGTGATAGCGAACAGGGGGAGGCAAGGGAAGGACAACCTGAACTCTTAGACGCAAGGCGCAGACGCAGGCACAAATGGGAAATCGCAGGGGCTGAGCTTAGGTGCTCTGCCTGATTGGCTCGGCGTCAACAGCTGCGCCTAGAGGTGTCATGGGAGAGGGGGAGATCTTCCCCTCCCACCCCTCAAGTTAAGAGAATTTGCCGCTTTGAACTCCTTGAAGGCTTTTCCTTTGTAGTCTCTGAGTCTCTAGCAATTTGCATCTGTATGCCTCATTAGGGTAATGGAATTAAAGCCTTGGAAATGCAGCCTCTTGTCTGAGTGTTGATTTGGCTATTGGAGTTCTCAGCAGGGCAAAAGGGAATCCTGACAACAATTTTGTCTGTTTGCAATTTCCCTCCTGGCAAGTGTCTTGTTCAGCTTGAATTCAGGAAGAAATACATGTTCTGATCTTCTTAAAGAGGCAGCCAAAGAACTGCAAAACAAAACCTAGCTGCTCTTACAGTTCGTATTCAAATTTGTAATGACCATGTGCAGACAGACCATTCTAAACTATGAAAGGAATGTATCTGCTTCATTATCTTTCAAAAGAACCAAGTGTTTTACCTTTTGGTTCAGTCAGTTCAGGACATTTTGGCCTGGAATTCAGCTGTGGGAAGGAAAGAGTCAGGTTTGGGTTAAGCAAGATAAATTCAGTAAAGATGCCAAGCACCGGATTTAAAATATTCAGATGAGAATGCAAAATCCTAGGGCTAGTCCTACCACACAGCATGTTGAAGCGACCTGCCCTATGAGGGCATAATAACTGAAAGGCAGGGATAGGCGCCTAAACAGTGCTGCAAGTCTTTTTGAAATGTTGGCCCTAGCAGGGGTATGCAGGAGCCGTTTGGGCTCTGCTTCAGGCACCAAAATATCTTGGGCTGGCTCTAAAGTGCACTCTGGTGAAAATACAACAACAAAAAATAGCTTGTGGCAGGCACAGAGAACCTGCGGCTCTCTATATGTTGTTGGACTTTGTTGTTGTTGTTCAGTCGTTCAGTCGTGTTGGTCATGCTAACTGGGGCCGATGGGAGTTAGAGTCCAACAGCATCTAGAAGCCCATAGGTTCCCTGCTCCTAGTCACAGGTTCCCTGCTCATTCCAAGCAAGTGAGCAGCAACGGGGATAAAGAGCAGCATGTTGACATCCTCCACTTGTCTTACCTTGCCTTCTCCCTTTGTGAATGGGCAGCAGCAATAGCAGTGAGAAAGAGGTGGGGCAACTCACAGAAGGCGCTCCTGAGGACATGTTGTCCAAGGCTCCCCTCAGACCTGCAACCAACTCTGGGAATCAGACTATATTTCGCACAACACACATACATGGAATGTTTCGTGCGATGTACATACATGTAATCTTCTCCAGTTCAAGTAATTTATTCTGATCACAAAATGGCAGTTTTCTTGGTACAGACGTTGGGAGCCTTTTGCTCCACAAATTGGATTATTATTATTTTTGGCACACGGTACATAGGGTTTTTATTTTTACATGATTCAGTGAATGCAAAAGTCCAGATGATTTTTCAAATAGCATTCCAAGTTTCAGGCCTCACACACTACCAATTCCCTCCACAGAAGGCTCTGCCTTCTGTATTAACACAAAATTGGCATATCAATCCAAAGTTGTGTTGATTGTACATGCAGGTTTCTTGCTACGCAGATATTGGGAAGCAAGAGTATTGCGTGTAAAATTAGGGTTTTGAGTGCCTTCCATGTAGACCTTTGATAATGTGTGGAACAACCCTAAGTGAAATAGGGCCATACCTTTTTATCATTTATACCTAGAGGGACAGATTATAATCCCCTTCATGGATCACTGCCTTGTTGTGGGCAACAACAAGGGGCTTGCGTAACTCAGTGAAGCCATAAGCTATGCCGTGCAGGGCCACCCAAGACGGACAGGTCATGGCAGAGAGTTCTGACAAAATGTGGTCCACTGGAGAAGGAAATGGCAACCCACGCCAGTATTCTTGCCAAGAAAACCCCATGGAACGTATCACAAGGCTAAAAGATATGACACCAGAAGATGAGACCCTCAGGTCGGAAGGTGTCCAATATACTACTGGGGAAGAGCAGAGGGTATTTCCAAGTAGCTCCAGAAAGAGTGAAGCGGCTGGGCCAAAGCCGAAAGGACACTCAGCTGTGGATGTGTCTGGTGGTGAAAAGAAAATCCGATGCTGTAAAGAACAGTATTGTTTAGGAACCTGGAATGTCAGATCAATGAATCAAGGTAAGCTGGAGGTGGTCAAACATGAGATGGCAAGATTGAACATCGACATCTTGGGAATCAGAGAACTAAAATGGACAAGCATGGGCGAATTTAATTCAGGTGACCATCATATCTACTACTGTGGGCAAGAATCCCTTAGAAGAAATGGAGTAGCACTCATATTCAACAAAAGGGTGGGAAAAGCAGTACTGGGGTACAATCTTTAAAATGATAGAATGATCTCAGTACGAATCCAAGGCAAACCATTCAACATCACAGTAATTCAGGTCTATGCCCCAACCACTGATGCCGAAGAAGCTGAGGTTGATCGGTTCTATGAAGACCTACAACACCTTCTAGAACTAACACCAAAAAAAGATGTCCTCTTCATCATAGGGGATTGGAATGCTAAGGTAGGAAGTCAAGAAATCACCGGGATAACAGGCAGGCATGGCCTTGGTGTACAAAATGAAGCAGTACAAAAGCTAATAGAGTTTTGCCAAGAGAACACGCTGATCATAGCAAACACTCATTTCCAACAGCACAAGAGACAACTCTACACATAGACATCACCGGATAGTCAATATCGAAATCAGATTGATTATGTCCTTTGCAGCCAAAGATGGAGAAGCTCTATACAGTCAGTCAAAACAAGACCTGGAGCTGACTGTGGCTCAGATCATGAGCTTCTTGTTGCAAAATTTCAGCTTAAATTGAAGAACGTCGGGAAAACCACTAAACCATTCAGGTATGACCTAAATCATATCCCTTATGAATATACAGTGGAGGTGAGGAATAGATTTAAGGGATTAGACCTGATAGACAGAGTGCCCGAGGAACTATGGGCGGAGGTCCATAACATTGTTCAGGAGGCAGCAACTCAATTCATCCCAAAGAAAAAGAAATGCAAGAAAGCCAAGTGGCTGTCTGATGAGGCTTTACAAGTAGCTGAGGAAAGAAGGGAAGCGAAAAGCAAGGGAGAAAGGGGAAGATCTATCCACCTGAATGCAGAGTTCCAGAGAATAGCAAGGAGAGACAAGAAGGCCTTCTTAAATGAACAATGCAAAGAAATCGAGGAAAACAACAGAATGGGAAAGACTAGAGATCTCTTCAAGAAAATTGGACATCTCAAGGGAACTTTTTGTGCAAAGACGGGCACGATAAAGGACAAAGAAGGCAGGGACCTAACAGAAGCAGATGAGATTAAGAAGAGGTGGAAAGAATACACAGAAGAACTATACAGGAAAGATCTGAATGTCCCTGATAGCCATGATAGTGCGGTCACTGAACTTGAGCTGGACATCCTCGAGAGTGAAGTCAAGTGGGCCTTAGGAAGCATTACTAACAACAAAGCTAGCGGAGATGACAGTATTCCAGCTGAGCTATTTAAAATCCTAAAAGATGATGCTGTTAAAGTGCTGCACTCAATATGCCAGCAAATCTGGAACACTCAGCAGTGGCCACAAGACTGGAAAAGGTCAGTTTACATTCCAATTCCAAAGAAGGGCAACGCCAAAGAGTGTTCAAACTACCGCACCATTGCGCTCATTTCACATGCCAGCAAGGTGATGCTCAAAATCCTACAAGATAGGCTTCAGCAGTATGCGAACCGAGAACTACCGGAAGTACAAGCTGGGTTTCGAAGAGGCAGAGGAACTAGAGATCAAATCGCCAACATTCGCTGGATCATGGAGAAAGCAAGAGAATTCCAGAAAAACGTCTCTTTCTGCTTTCTGACAGATCGTGGAAAAGCAAAAGCAGACGTGCATCCGTTATTTCTACATATTTTTAATGGCCAAAGCCTCACCAACTTGCACTGTATGTTGGGAACCACTGTGCAGTATTACTACTTAGCACAAGACATTTTTCATGAGTGATTGTTTGGACATCATGGTGAATATTAAGAACATTAATTGCATTTAAGGTTTTCATCCTCATTCCCTCTGAGAAATAACGTTATTATGATCTCTCTTAATACTATTTGTGGATGATGTGTGCTTGGGCCTCTGGCATACTGGCAGAGGAACAAGAGAGAGGCTGCTGGTGGTAACATCTGCCTCTTTACAGCATTATTTGAACGCGTGTCAAGTCCTCTAAACCTAGCAACAGGGTGGTGCACTCTCTTTGGAGGGATAAGAGAACAGGGGAAAAAGAAGAAAGTACTGATCGCTAATCCATTGTTTTCCACTAAAATTTTAAGCTTACAAGCTCCACTTCCTGGAAATAGTCAGTACCTCCCCTCCCCTCAAATAATGTGTTCTTAATAACTAACTTAATTTTAAACTGTCTGCCTCCTGAGGAATCTGTATAACGACCAAGTAGCAACGGTAAGAACAGACCACGGAACAACGGACTGGTTTAAGTTTGGGAAAGGAGCACGGCAGGGTTGTATACTCTCACCCTACCTATTCAACCTGTATGCAGAACACATCATGCAACATGCTGGGCTTGATGAATCCAAGGCTGGAGTTAAAATCGCTGGAAGAAACATTAACCATCTCAGATATGCAGATGATACCACTTTGATGACTGAAAGTGAGGAGGAGCTGAGGAACCTTATGACGAAGGTGAAAGAAGAAAGTGCAAAAGCTGGGTGGCAGTTAAACCTCAAAAAACCCCAAGATTATGGCAACCAGCTTGATTGATAACTGGCAAATAGAGGGAGAAAACGTGGAGGCAGTGACAGACTTTGTCTTTCTAGGCACAAAGATTACCGCAGACGCTGACTGCAGCCTGGGAGGAGAGCAATGACAAATCTTGATAAAATAGTTAAGCGCCGAGGCATCACACTGACAACAAAGGTCCGCATAGTGAAAGCATTGGTATTCCCCATAGTAACCTATGGCTGCGAGAGCTGGACCATAGGGAAGGCTGAGCGAAGGAAGATAGATGCTTTTGAACTGTGGTGTTGGAGGAAAATTCTGAGAGTGCCTTGGACTGCAAGAAGATCAAACCAGTCCATACTCCAGGAAATAAAGCCAGACTGCTTACTTGAGGGAATGATATTAAAGGCAAAACTGAAGTACTTTGACCACATAATGAGAAGACAGGACACCCTGGAGAAGATACTGATGCTAGGGGAAGTGGAAGGCAAAAGGAAGAGGGGCAGACCAAGGGCAAGGTGGATGGATGATATTCTGGAGGTGACGGACTCGACCTTGGGGGAGCTGAGGGTGGCGACGGCCAACAGGAAGCTCTGGCGTGGG
The DNA here is from genome assembly GCF_057233095.1 of Heloderma suspectum. NCBI lineage: Eukaryota > Metazoa > Chordata > Lepidosauria > Squamata > Helodermatidae > Heloderma > Heloderma suspectum. The sequence continues at coordinate 102,120,828 of NC_139459.1, forward strand.
CTGGTCCATGAAGTCACGAAGAGTCGGAAGCGACTGAACAACAACAACAAATGAAATGTCAGCATTATTAATGTTATCCTTGCAATTTTGAATGTAAGCAATCAAAACAATGCATAGCAATTTAGTGTGCAATCCTATGCATTTTTAGACAGAAAAAAAGTCCTACAATTCCCAGCATGCCCCACCCAGCATGGCTGCCTGAAGGGATGCTGGGAGTTGTAGGATTTTGTTTCTGTCAAACATGCATAGGATTGTGCCCTTAAACATTTAACTACTATTAATTTTAAAAATAGTGTGCTTTTCTCCATACCAGAGGTTGTAGCAGTTTCTGGACAGAATCTCCTGCCCCCTGCATCCCCAAACAATCCGCTCCAGAGGGTCGCCCAACCCTCTGGTTGGAGGAGGAGGGGAAATCTCCCCCTTGCTGGTTCTGCTGATGGAAACAGTTCCATCAACAGAAAAACTGCACTGGATTTCACCTGCTGTCAATATGATGGGCGTTCTTGCACCACTTGCATGTTCACCCGCTCACTCACTTTCAACAGATTACATTTGTCAGTGATGACTTTAAGTATTCCTGTTTTAAACTTTTAGTTTGAAATGTTTTAAAAATTTATATTATGTTTTACCATACTGTACTTTATGGCTTTAATTGTTGTGAACTGCCCAGACAGCTTCTGCTCCTGGGCAGTATAGAAATGTAATAAATAAATAAATGTTTGAAATATGGAACACATAAGTTCTATGCTAAATTTTATTGTTTGTTTTTACTATAATAAATTGTAAATATTTACCTGTTTGGACAATGTGATCATTGCCTGAGACCCTCCTTCAGGTGCCCCTGCCAGATGAGGTGAGGCGACTGGCTATAAGAGAGAGGGCCTTTTCAGTAGTGGCACCCCATTCATGGAATAATCTCACCAGAGAGGCATGCCTGGTACCTACAGTATGACCTTTTCATCCCCAGGTGAACAGCTTCTTATTCTCCCAGGCATTTTAAGAACTGCTTTTAGTACTCTACTCTGCTGCTGGTTTTAATCTGGTTTTATGATTTATTTATTTATTACATTTATATCCCACTGTTTTTTCTCCTTAAGGAACCCAAGGCGGCGTACATAATCCTCCTCCTCCTCCATTTTATCCTCACACCAACAACCTTGTGGGGTACGTTGGACTGAGAGTCTGTGACTGGCCCAAAGTCACCCAGTGTGCTTCCATGGCTGAGTGGGGGCTAGAACCCGGATATCCAAACTCCAAATCTAACACTCTAACCACTACACCACACTGGCTTTCTGTTGTTGCAGTGGTTTTATTCTTTGCTACTGGTTTTATCTTTTGGTTTTATTCTGTGCCGTTTTTATTTATTTTTAAAAAATATTTGTACGGTATATTTTAATGTATTGTATACTTCCCAAAGAACTTTGGTTATTGGGTGGGTTAAAAGTACAGTAAATTAATTAATAAATAAAAAGTGATATTTTAATGAGTCTGAAAAGAGGGTGAGGGTGAATGCAAACAACAGTTTACCAATTGGGAGCTTACCATACGGTTGAATGGAACTACTTGACTAGCTCTACTAACTTCCATTTTAGATTATTACAGTGTATTGCAGGTGGGGCCTTCTTTAAAAATGGCCTGGAAACTCCATTTGCAGGGCAGGTAACTGACACTGGGCAATTCAAACATACACTGTCACTGCCTTAGCAGTTGCGCTGGCTCCCACTCTGTTTATGGCCTCAATTCAAAGTTCTGGCTTTGATCTTTAAAGGCCTTAATACAGGCCCAAGGTCCAGATCCAGTCCTCTGTGATTTTCCTGACGGCCATACCCCTTTCCCTGACCATTGATAGTTTGGTGGTTTCCTGGCTTTTGTGCAGTTTTCCTCTATTCTAAAAGGTTGAAATGCCTCTTCTAAGGCTTAGTTAGTGGTAGTAAGGGCTTTAAGCTACAATAAGCAGGTCTTTTGTTACTGTTGTATTTTGGGAGTCAAAATGGGTTTGTGAAATTCCATGTTTGCTTTATGATGTGCAGTGCTGCCCTGACACTGAATGAACTGCCTGTGTAGTACTCTAGAGCAGGGGTTCTTAAACTGTGGCCCACAGAAAGATTGCAGCGCAGTCAAGGATCGCTGTACTTGGTTCTGCATGGCCAGAGCTGGATTAATGAACAAGGTCCTGGCTGAGGGTCCACGATTTGCATAATACAGTGTTGGTTTCGGCCATGATCCTGGCACTGAAGAAAAAAATGTTATTAAAATATGAGTTATAGATGTGCTTTGATTTATAGGGGGGAATTTTTTAAGTGGTCCACTGAGACCCCCAGCCATTTTAAAGTGGTCCGCAGGAGCGCGTGGGGAAGTTTGAGAACTGCTGCTAGAACTCCGCTAGCCCCTGTCACTTTTGATATAGTCTGCTTTCTTAGGTCTCAAGGTTAATAATGGCCTTTTATGCTACTCTGCAGTTTTGTTTTTCTCACTTTTTTAACTGACAGAAGTATTTTATGAACAGGAAAAATGATAGAGATAAACATTCTTGATGTTCATGTGAACCTGTCTTGTGTGAAACTGAACTATCTGCATATTGTTGGAATGATTCACAGTCCATGTATCTTCCCTCATGATTGTACTACTTTTGTGGAGATACCACCTTTTCCCAACACTCAAAAAATTAATATTTTGTTCCTAGGGAAATGCAGTTCTTCCTTCAGTGCATTTAATTACTGTTAGAATTGCTTTGTGGAATGTGGTTCCGTGAGTCAAGTCACCTGTTAGCAATTTCTTGTGTCAAGAATGTTGATGGAGTTGTGAATGGGGATAGCCTTGTGTGGTGTCTATGGTTGAGGGAATAGCCATGTTGTGGTTTCTCCTCTTCTTCCTTAAAAAAAATTAAATAAACTAGTTTGATTGCACTGCAGTGGAGAAGAGGGAAGCCATCAGTGCTTCTGATGAGACTAGGAGCTCCCTACAGTAGATGAATTATTTTCCCACAGATAATTATTTTCCCACCTTGCTTCAGTTGGTGATAATATATAAAAGTAATTTGGAACTGCTATATTTTAACCAGGTATAAACATTTTAATCTATCACACATTTATTTTTGTATAAGTTGTTTTTTGTCAGATATAAAGCAGTGGTGGCTGGCGACTTCAGTTCTGGAGGGTGTGTGATTCCATTCAGGGTTTTAGTTACTGCCAGCCAAAACTCTAATGGTGCTATCTGAGTCACCAGCTGCCACTGATATAAAGACATATGACAGAAACAGCAGCCCTCTTGGAGTAGTATCCAACATTGTCCTGGTGCTAGCACTAATGACATTGCGCTAGCGTAAACCAACATTTACACAACAATTTAACTAATGCAATGGGAAAAACTGGTGGTTTGTGGCGAAAATTCAATGGTGCTACAGCAAAAAGGGGGACATTTTTCTTCCAAGCAAAGCATGCATTCCCCGTTGGATACTACCCTTCACTACCAGTTATTCCCCACTGTCTTCATCTGTTAACTAATTGTGTGATATATGTGCATAACCTTTCTGTCCAGGGCCAAATGACTCATTCTGTTTTTTTTATTTGAAGTGGGAATTCTTACATTACTAGAATCGGGGCTATCATCTAAAGTTGTAATCCTGGGTGCACTTATTTGGGCATAAGCCACTTCAAAGACTTCCGTGTAAACATGTTTGGGATCACATCACACATTTTAATACTATAAAGCATACATTTCCTTTAGCCATAAATGTATTGTAGTAAAAATATTAAGAACCTAACATATATTCTGGCCTCTGCTGCTGCTCCATTCATAACTGGATAGAACAGCTCTTTCCAGATAAGATATTTTACTGCCCAACGTTTCTTACTATCTGTGTCTGTTTTTGGCCAGTGTCTTGCCTCCTTTTTTTCCTGTTGTCATTCAAATTCAGTTTTTCTAGAATTCAACAAAGCAAAGTAGGCTTTGCAAGTTTTTAGATGTCCTGTCTCCTTTCATTGGATAAGCAAAGCCTATGCAAAAGTTATGATGGAGTGCTTCTCAAACTGTGGCTTAATTGAAACGTCACAGAATTCCTAGGCCATGGTTTGGAAAACAGGATCATGCTGCAGCCTTGCACACTCTGTCCTCTTAGGTGCAGATTTCCTCCTCCCTTTCCTGGTTTGCTCAAACCATAGTTGGCATGATGTCAGAACTGGGCAAACTGATTAGACCTAACCAGAAATTGCCACAAAGCCATGACTTGTTTTTAGAAATCATGGTTTGGAGGCAGTTCTTATGAGAACTAACTATATCTTGCCTTATTCGGATATAGTGATAGACTATGGCTAGAGCAAAACTGAAAGGGTATAGAGAATCCAGGGGCCGTGGTGGCTTAGTGGTTAAGATGCTGAACTGCAGACTGGAAGGTCGGCAGGACAGCAGTTCGAGACCTGAGTGCTGCATGACGGAGTGAGCTCCCGTCTTCAGTCCCAGCTTCTGCCAACCTAACAGTTCGAAAGCAAGAAATTGCAAGTAGATAAATAGGTACCACTTTGGCAGGAAAGGTAACAGCGTTCCATGCACCTCGGTGTTCAGTCATGCCGGCCACATGACCACGGAAGCGTCTTCGGACAGCGCTGGCTCTTCGGCTTAGAAATGGAGATGAGCACCACACCCTAGAGTCGGACACGACTGGTTGGGGACACCTTTACCTTTTTATAGAGAATCCATGCAAGGGACAGGCAGGAGGAGAATAGAGTCCATGGCACCTTGCCATGATTTGGTTCCAAATCATGGTTTGGAATCTGGAAAATATGATATATGACTGGAGCCATTCTACTGACCATACCTCCCCAAGTAGAAGCAAATTCAAAATGGATGCTTCAGTCTGCTTTATCTAGAGCCCACGATAAAAGATGGAAACAGGGCTGGTGGCGCTTACTTTGATAGTGTTGATCTTTGATGGATGGCCGTAGAATATGGTCTTAGTAGTGTGGAATGTAGAATGATGTCACAAACTGAGAATGCTATAGTTTTCTTAGTTGATGTCAGAACTGCCATTGGTGGTTTAACAGGAAATAGTGTGCTGCTCTTGTGTTTTCAGTTTAAAGACTGCACAAGGAGAGGAAGAGATGGTAGGCTGAGTCTTAAATTCAAATCCCTTTTTATATTTGCCAAAACATTAAAAAATACATATACAGAATAATGAATTGTGGCTAAAAGATATGGAAGTGCTTAAATATACATTTATGACTGTCCATTCCTTCCTTCTGCCCTATTTTATTTCTTTATAACATAATCACTGAAAATCTCAGTTGGACACTTTTGGTACTTGATCTTGTTTGCCTAGAAACGTAAATTGCTTAGAATGAAGGATTCCATGCACTTCCACCAATCATATATCTGTGTGGAAAACAGAAACACATGGAAAGCTATCGATAAAGTAGGCTGGGGATGGTCAGAAAGTAGATTTCCAGATGTTTTGGACTCCCAGGATTCCTGACCATTGGCCATTCTGGCAGGGGCTTCTGGTAGCTGAAGTCCAAACCATCTGGAGATCTACTTTTTGCCCACCTCAGAAGTAGGCACTTTGGTGAGACATCTTCATACTGAATGTCAGGGTAGAAATACTTTAATATTACTTGCCTTTATAAGACATATAAGATTTCAATTATGAAATTCCTTATGCTTTAAAAGTCAAAATAGTTATCTGTAACATAGTTAACATTGTTTTTGTGATGAGATGTATGTTAGCCTGACAGCTGTTGACTATATGCACTGCAAATAAATTGTTTCATGAACCAAAGGAAGATGGTAAGATTTTGTTGTCCATCAAAAAGGCAACAAGTATTTAAAAAAACTTTGCAAGTATTGTACTGATTTTTTTTCATAATAGGTTTTAGAAGGAACAAGTCAAAATGTTTCTGGGAGCAGGGAAGACTGTGGCACATGATTAAAAACGCTAGCTTAGAAAAATGTATTTGTGCACATGTGAGTTTGTCATTCATTCATCACTGCATGCCTGTGCACTTCCCATTAGAAAAATAATTGAGGTTGTTCCCTTGCAACAAGAAAACAACATAACTCTGTGCTAATTCTTTCTACCAAAGGCCATTTGTTGTAAACCATCAGAGGAATAAATTGAATTTTGGATGGATGCTCTGTGAAATATTGCCATACAGGCACTTTTGAAACATACAAATACATGAAAAGAAGTACAGTCAGGGCCAGAAATATTGGAACAAGGATAACTGTTTTGGCAGTTGGCCTCTGTACACCACCACATTGAAATTGAAAGGAAACACATCCAGATGGGAGCGAAGTCAGGACTTTCAGCTGTAATTCAAGGGGTTTGACAAAAGTGGGGCACTAACCATTCAGGAAGTACAGCCAGTGGCATACACATACCACCATCGTTGGTGGCTCATAAGTAATGGAACGAATGCATATTGCAGATGAATAATGACCCAAAACATACAGCAAAAGCTACCCAAGGGTTTCTCCAGGCAAAGAAGTGGGGTGTTCTTCAATGGCCAAGTCAGTCACCTGATCTCAGCCCAAGAGCATGCTTTTCACTTACTGAAGACAAGACTGAAGGCAGAAAAACCCACAAACAAGCAGCAGCTGAAGGCAGCTGCAGTAAAGGCCTGGCAAAGCATCTCGCAGGAGGAAACACAGCATTTGGTCATGTCCATGGGTTCCAGACTTCAGGCAGTCATGGACTGCAAAGGATTTTCATCTAGGTATTAAAGGCGATCCTCAAGTTTGAAACGATGTTGGTTTGTTCCATTACTTATGAGCCACCAACGCTGGGGGTGCGGGTATGCCACTGGCTGTACTTCCTGATTGGTTAGTGCCCCACTTTTGTCAAACCCCTTGAATTACAGCTGAAAGTCCTGACTTCGCTCCCATCTGGGTGTGTTTCCTTTCAACTTCAATGTGGTGGTGTACAGAGGCCAACCGCCAAAACAGTTATCCTTGTTCCAATATTTCTGGCTCTGACTGTAAAATACATACGTTTATAAAAGCAGGCTAAAAAAAGAAGATTGCTTGTTATCTGTTAGCCCTTTTAGCCATTGCCTGAGTTGCTGTGACCTCACAGTATGCTATGCTCACTACAACTTTGTAACTGCTGATGGAGAAGGGCCAGTCACCACCACGTGCTCACAAATGTACTAACTGCTGTTGAAGTAAGCATTAGTATTTTCTAAATGGTGACAGTAGAACCAACTGGTATATGTGAAGTAGAAACTCAGTTGGGTTAGGGAAAAACCCCTCACACCTCAGTACATCACATTTAATGTATGGGCATTGGAAATAATGTAATCTGAGTGTTTAGGGGCACACACGGGGATCAGTTTAACATAATGGATTGAAATAACTTTCTAAATTGTGAATTGTTTCTGTGTGGTCAATAGAGTAGCTTGGCCTTCAGTGAGCAGCCAACAACACCAGAAATCAACCTGTTAATTTCCTTTCTTCTTGAGGCCAAGCCATCCATCAAGGTTTGAGCGCAAAGCCAGAAGTGCTTAGAAAGCACTTTCTGGTATGTTCCAGAATATTAGAGCACAGCTGCTGCTGTGAGTAATTAATGGGAGAGTGCTGCATTTTTCTGAGGCATAGTATGTCTTTATTTGCAAAGCCATGTGACACCTCACGCTTCTGTGTTGTGGATAGAAAATTATAGGGAGGCATTTGCATTTAATTTTAGATGCATTTAGCGGAGAAGGGGGCTTGGTTTATTCATAGGTTTTTTGTGTGGAGCTGATGAGCATTACAGAAATACAAGCCATTTTGTCTGCAGGAGTTTTCTTTCTGCTGTCATTCGCATGCTTACTCTGTGTTCTTAATTCTCTCTTGTGAAAATGGTTTTTGCTTCTTTTATGTTCGGTAGGCTAAACCACTAAATTATGGAGCTACTGCCAGAAAAGCTCTTTCATTTTTTTCCAGAGCCCCTGTAATTGTTTAGTTTCAGACATTATATAAAACAATTTGTCGAATTATTAATGTTCTGTTCTTGCCCATTGGAAACAGAGGATGGACTTAGGCTTCAGACATCTGGCTTCAAGTGCTTGCCTCTGCCACAGGCTTGTTGCATGACATTGGACAGGTCACTTTTGGCAGGCATCTGTGAAATGGGAATAACGGTACTTTATATTGCATTACTCTGAACACAGTAAAGCTGATAAAATACCAGAAATGCTGTAAAGTGAAAGATAATAGAAACAGTACTTTTTAAAAGCCTACTAATTAAAATAAGATAAATAAAAACTCTATTTGGAGTTTGATCCTGGACATTTCCTGTGGTACTCTGCGTATGGACTGTTCTTTGGAGATCTCTCTCTTTTGTAGCTGCCTTTACTTAATAGAAGAAATGTGGTTAGGTGGCAGGCACCTTTAACACCTGCTTACATTCTTCTGTGTGGCTTCTTTACAGAGTTTATTTATTTAACTCTGAGTCTCATAAGCCTTGCAGTGGCATAATCTGTAATGTTAAAATGTCTGCTTGGAATCAAATTAGGCAGGTTGTGGTTGTGGCTGATGTTTTAGAACAGTTATTTTGGATATTTTAGAATGTGCACTGGATCTTTTTTTGCAGCATAGATTCGGCATAAAAACACCTCTATTGGTTCTGTAATCACAAGTATCTCCAGACCATACTTTTAAAGTATCCATTCTCAAGCTTAAAATGTTAATTAGTCTTGGCTTTTAAACAGTCATGCATGTGTCACCTTTGGTGAATAAAGATTATTTTCAGGTGTCTAAGCAAGGAACCTTCATACAGTGTAGTTCATTGTTTCTTCTAGGCCACAAATGATTAGTGTTGGTCAGTGTGGGCTGATAAACATTTTTGTGGGCTAGTAATATTTGAAGATTTATTTATTGTTTATATATTACATTTATATCCCGCCTTTTTTCCTCTTTTAAGGAACCCGAGGTGGTGTACATACTCCTCCTCCTCTCCATTTTATCCTCACAACAACAACCCTGTGAGGTATTGGGCTGAGAGGCAGTGACTGGCCCAAAGTCACCCAGCGAGCTTCCATGGCCGAGTGGGGACTAGAATCTGGATCTCCCGACTCCCAGTCCAACACTCTAGCCATTACACCACACTGGCTCTCACTGTGTTTGCAAGGCCAAAATAGTCCTTAACGTTTAATGTTCAAATTCTGGTGGCAAGCAGAGTATGATAAAACAGTTAAAACTTAATGGTTTTTAGGAACATTAAATTTAAAAGGAGTATTTTTCAAGATCCTATATTGGATTCAGGAGTAATTCTTCTGGATGGTTTTCATGGACCTTATTGAAGCCTAAGCTTTCAGAGGCAGCAATCTGTTCGGTCAGATGTGTGAAGTACACTGTGAAGGTCTTTCTGCCTAATTATTTAAAAGATTTCTATCCTGCCTTTCTACTGTGAGCATCCAAGGCAGCTTACAAATTACTTAGTAAATTTTGATCCTGTGAACCTCCTGCTGTTCTTGGATGTCCATTTTGATGCAATTTAGGACAAGGAGGAAGTGCTCTGAAGTGCAGTGTAAAAATCCATGTCTCTTTAAGACCACTCAAGAATGGAAACCAGCAAGGGCATTGTTAAGAAAGGGCAACTGGGCACGGGCCCCGGATCTTTTGAGCTGGGCCCCGGATCTTTTGAACTGTCCTAATTGCCGTTTTTTTTTTTTACATTTTCCGTTTGACTTGCATTGGAAAATGAAAATAGCCATAACTTCTTTAGTTTGTAAGATAAATACATTAAATTTGGAGGCATGGTAGCCCCCATAGAACTGTGATTGAATCTGCCAAATTTCAGGCAGTTAGGTCCAGTGCCTTTGTGCTAGTCACAGGTAAAATTTGCTATTTTCAAGAAAATCTGTCAAAGCAAAGAGCTATATTTTTTGTGTGCTTCCACATACATGAATGGAATTTGGGGACCTGGAAGCCCCTATAGAGATGACTGAGCCTGTTAGGTCTAGTAGCTTTTGTGCTAGCCACAGGTAAAATTTGCTTTTTCCAAGAAAATCTGTCAAAGCAAAGAGCTATAATTCTTTTGTGCTTCCACATAAATTCATAGAATTTGGGACCTGACAGGACCTATGGAGCTGACTGAACCTACCAAATTTTAGACAGTTAGGTCTAGTGGCTTTTGTGCTAGCCATGCATACATTTTCCTTTTCTCAAAGTCTAAAACAAAAAGTAAAAACTGTCAAGTCACCCAGGGGATTAGAGATCCTAATCAGAAGGTGTTTAAGGTGACCATTAGGAGGTCACTATCCCTAATCTCTGGTGTAGGGTTTTTTGAGGTGCAAAAAACCTCTCCCCCTACTTTTCTTTTCTGCTCTTACATGCCCACTGTTTGAGCTTGCCTGCAATGAAATTTTGAAGAGGGAGAAGGAAGGGAAGAAAGAGCTCCATGTGAAATACTGGTATTTCACACAGCAACTGATTTTAATGCCCCAAACTAGAACCTTTGGCTTCTGCAGAAGTTTAGTAGCTTCAGTACAGTAAAGGATCCAATCAATCTCAACAAACTTGTTTCTCCCCCTCCACTTTAATTTCTCCTATAGCTGTAGGACTCAAATAGTCCCAAAGGGAGGGTTAGGACTATGTGGCGTCATGATCGAGAAACTGCTGGAGCTTTTAAATAGGTTCTACAGTTTAAAAAAAGCTAGAAAAAGCCCTCAGCCACCTCACCTCAAAAGTTCATTTAAGTACGTGCAATCCTTATAAACCCTCCATAGCCTCCTAAATTCCTCTGAAGTACTACATCTCCGAAAGGAGCCACTTGGCTTAGGGAATTCTTTCTACCCCCCACCCCTGCACACATTTCCAATCACCATTCTTCTTTTCTTCCCTCCCCTCCCCTCCCCTCCCCTGTTTTTTCTTTCTCTTTATTCCACCCAGAGCATATCTTGGGGAATTCTTAAAGAGAATTCCTTTGGTGGGCAAGAGAAGTTCCGAACTGTATTTGACTTTATACAAACATACAAGAGGGTTGGTTTTTCTCCTTCTCACTCAAGCCTTTGAGAAAAGTGGGTACACATGGTTGTAGAGAAACAAAACTGGGGCTGTTTTGTTTGTCAGTTGCCATTATCCAGCAATAGGAGGGGCTGCAGCTCAGTGGTAGAGCACGTGCTTGGCATGCAGAAGGTCCCGGGTTCAATCCCTAGCATCTCCAGGTAGGGCTAGGAAAGAATCCTGCCTGAAACCCTGGAGAGCCGCTGCTGCCAGTCAGTATCAACAGTACTGGGCTAGATGGACCCTTATGGACTCAGCATAAGGCAGCTTCCTATGTTCCTATGAACAGAAAGCTTTAATTAAAAATAGGAGTTTTTGGTTTATTTTTTAAGTGGAGGGGGAATAAATGCTGCTCATTTATACAAGCCTATGTATGCCTGCTCAGAAGCCCCATTATGTTTAATGAGGTTTACCCTCAGGAAAGTGTGCATAGGATTCTAACACAAGTTATTTTTGCAGGGAGGTTTGCACCTTGATGTTCTGCATGTTTACTCAGAAATATGTCCTGAGTTGTGAGCATGGTACTGCAGGCGTAATACAATGCCTACCCAATTCCATCTAATGAATTGACTACCCTTTCAGCCCAGTCCTATGCATGTTTTGTCATTTCTGGGTTTGGGTTTTTTTTGCATGAACTCTAGCTTCAGTGGTGAGGGAAAGGCACTTAGTACACGCTCAGAGTTTCTCCATAACATAACCCTAGTTCTGAAAACAGACTCATTGGCTGAATCCTGTTGAAGTCTTGGCACAAATGAAGTTATGGGGAGGAAGATACAATGAGAGCTTGTGCATTACAAAGAGGAGATAGAGAGGAGTTGCACAAAACAAGACATCCATTTTTATGAAGAGTTGCTGGAGGATGGTAGGATGAGGAGGGATGGTGGAATGGAGGGGAATAGAATTGGTAGGGGGAGAATGTAAGTGCTCAATGGTGAAAGAGAAACAGTCTGCACATGCTCAGAGGCACTCCCTATTTAAGAACATAAGAAGAGCCGTGCTGCATCAGACCAAGGTCCATCTAGTCCAGCATTCTGTTCACACAGCGGCCAACCAGATCCACATTGGAAACCCACAAGTAGGACATGAGTGCAATAGCGCCTTCCCACCCATGTTCCCGTGCTGCTAAAATTGGTGAAATGTAAATAAATTCTAGTCATTCTAAATTTGCATGCATGTCTATCCTTCAGAAACTTTGCAGGTTTCTTGCCTGGGGGGACACCTCTAATGACCTGTGCATTTTCATACAAATTTACCCAAAAACTATTGGAGAAGGGGTGAATGGAAGGGAAAGCAAATCACTCCCTCCCCCAAACCAGAGAACTCCCCTTTGACATGCTGCACCTATCCTTCTGAAACTTTGCTGGTTTCTTACTTAGGGACAACTGTAGGCTATCTGTAATTTTCAGAACAAAGGTCCATAAGGAACATAGGGAGATAAGTATGTCTTCTTTTGGAGACCTCAAAATGTCAAGGCCACTGTTGCACAAAAACTCTTGTGGCTAGCATTCTGGAGTTTGGCAGACATGATCTCCTCTGATGGGGCAATGAATCCTGAAATTTTTATCTAATTCTTCCAAGGAATTAAAACATTATTGGCAGTTCCCTTTAAAAGAAAATCAAAATATAAACCCTCACCTCTTTTTCTGACATTGGGCAGGTGTAATCCCCTTCTAGGGGGCTACTATGCCTGAAATTATCCAGTTCTGACCAAGAGAAAAAAGTTATTTGTTTTCTAATTTCCCATGATAGTCAACAGGAAGCATAGACTCATTTTTCCAAACCTTGACTCAGGTTTGGCGCTGAGCTGAAATGGTCCAACTACAAATTGGCCAGAGCAGAAGTGGGATGTTTTCCAAAATGCTGAATTGGGGTCTGAGTTTAAGTGGGGTGAGGGATCAATGCACACTTCCTATGTATGTATGTATGTATGTATGTGATCTATACACACACACAAGCACACTGCATTCACGCACCCCCCCACACACATATATATTAGACGTGTGCTTAGACTCGTGTGTGTGTGTGTGTGTGTGTGTGTGTGTGTATATATATGCATACACACAAATTTGTGTTATGTGCCTGTGCCCTGGATCTTTTAAGACCCTAGCAACGCCCAGGGAAACCAGTATCATGAGACATCTATGAAAATTGCAAACATTTTCCTGGATCCAAGTTGACAGAGCCTTATTACTGAGTTGCTGTCTTAAAGTGCTGGAACAATCTAAAAGATGAGGCAAGGAGAAAGGCATTTTTTCAGAGCACATCTCATTCCAGGGCCCATCACAGAACTAAATGTGAAGCTTCAGCTTAAATTCACACAAATTTAATTTGAGAATTCAGAATTTGTGCATTTAGAGAAAGTAGTTGGATGTCAAATAATTGATTTTAGCTAAAGTACACATATTCTCCCCCCCACACACACACACACTTTTTATTGCATTGCCTCAGGATTGCCTTTTTGTCCATATCTCTGTAAAAGTTACAGAGGTTGCAGTTATTAAATAAAATAGGGATGGCTGAATGAAACCCAAAGGCAACCTCTGACCTGCACCATGTTTCCGTGTGGCCTCCATGACTATGTTTTCAAAGAGTGTTCCCTGCATGCACCTATTAGCTTTCAGGCTCAGAATAGAAGCACTGATTATGGAAGAGGAAGCCAAGGCCGACTTCAGACCTCCTTCAACAAGACCAGAAGTGCCTTGGCTTCCACTGAGAGCCAATGTGGTGTAGTGGTTAGAGTGTTGGACTGGGACTCAAGAGATCTGGGTCACTGGGTGACTTTGGGCCAGTTACTGACTCTCAGCCTAATTTACTTCACAGGGTTATTGTGAGGATAAAATGGAGAGGAGGAGCAGGATCGCATACACTGCATTTTTTATTTATTTAAAATATTTCTTGGCTGCCTTTCAGGGCAGAAGCCCTCCGAAGGCAGCTTACAGCAATAAAATACATAAAAACAGTTAAAATATTAAAAGAAATAAAAACATAAACACAGTAAGAACAACAATAAAAGCCAACAATAAAACCAGCAGCAACATCAACAGCAATACAAGGAGGAACAGCAATCAGCTTTGGGCCCTGTGGGGGAAAGGCGGGATATAAATTAAGCAAACAAATAATCCCTTTGTATCATTCTTCCCTCTGTTCCAAGGCTGGTGGAGAATATGTGTGTGTGAAGAACATTTCCCTTTTAATCTGACCCTAGTGGCTAGTACACATGTCCAGGGAACATTTGGAGCCTGGCACTGAGGTCACAGCAAGGGATGGACTGCCCCCTGCATTGCTTGGCTGCGAAGAGTCCCTCCCATCCCCAGCCTAGGAAACTGCCTGTACTGGTACTACATTGTTTTACGCTAGTGAATTATCCCAGCCACTCTTTAGAGATGGTGGCATATAGTAGCTACCTCTTGGTTCAGCAGCCAAGGCTAAAATATAATGTATGCTTGCACCCCCAGCAAGCAGTACTGTCAAACTTCTCTTCCCACGCTGACCCCAGAGGACTTGGCAGGAGTGGTTACATGTTATTCACACCATTCATTGCTAGATTCACAGATTTCTGACTGCACATCAATGCTATGAGTGTGTTAAATATTTATTGGCACGACACATCCATTTATAGTCATTTCAAGTTATAAACACTCCTGTTGACAAGCGCCTTTCCCCCTTTTCTCTAAATTGCAATAAACCACAGCCTACCCTTTATATTTTACTCTTGAGTGCATGGCTTGATGATTGTTCCTGTTCCAGAGCCAGTCTTATTTATAATGCTGCATTTCAGAGCCTTCAGCTATGCTCAGCAGGGTAAAAACGGCTTTCAACCAGCTTGCGGTGGGAGTGGGATAGGAAGAACCATGTTTACCAAAAGCCGTGTCATTTTTTTCCATTCCTCTTTGTAGGGTTTCCTAATAGTTCTGAGTTGAAGTGCTTGACTTCAAAGCAGAGAGAAGAAAAAGTTCAAGCTGGACAATTATTACCAATTCTCCTCTATCTTAGAAAAGTTTTTTTTAGAGGCAAGAGCCGTTGATTGAAGGGATACATTGTGTACTTATAGGCCATTTTCTTCCCCTTGGGATTGAATTGCTGTGTTTCTTTTTGACTACCCCCTCTTTATTTTTTCTATTTCTACAATATATCTCCTATGTTCTTTTCTGCTCAATAGTCTGTCTGTCTTATAGTATTTCCCATTTGTCTTATTAACTGTATTTCCCCCAGGCTATATTTGTCCTTCATCTTAGTATGTTCTCCCCTCTTCTTTGCATTTTTATGCCCCCTAGCTACTGACTTGTCCGTCCTGGCTTTGTCCTCCAGTATTTTGTTTTGTGCACATCTTTTTCTTGCACATTATTCCTCATACTGTCTCATCTCCCTGCCTATTCAGTTCTGGCTAGTCAGCTAGTAATCATATCCCATACTTTCTCTTCATTCTTGTTGGTGTGCTCATATGGTAACGCTTGATTTCAACTTTGAGCGTATCAAATCGTAGTATCCAACTCTTATCTGTGCTTTTTACAGTATATAAGATAAGTTGATTTTCTGTGAAAGCAGAAATGCCAACTGGTGCTATATTTAATGGGTTGGATCCAGTATCTGCTTTCTGTTGATGGAAGGGCTGCACTTATGGAAGATGCCTCTGCCCGATTTTCAAGGATTCTCCCTTCTACTACAGCTCACTCCATTCAGCCAGGTCCCCTAAATGTCTGTGTAGCATTTTCAGGGGGCTGGAGGGGCTGTCATGGGGAGGAGGGGACTGGGAAGTCCTCTTCCAGCAGCCCAGTTGCATGTGCCTAAATCTGGATCCAACCAAATATTAATGTATTAATTCTGAAGGGCTTTAAAATCTGTCCTTCCTTGTGGTTGTATAATAACAGTGTTGGTTTTTGTAATTTCTTTACAGCCTCACTACACAAAATGTCGATAGAGTAAGAGAGGTACACTCTAGAACCTGCCATGAACCATTTTGAGGGGCCACCCGAAGGAGAGGTCAGTGACGAAATAGGAAACAGAGAAGTGAATGAGTCTGTGGAGGCTGACCTTGAACATTCTGAGGTCGAGGAAGAACAGCAACAGTATTCCATTCATTACCCAGGATATGCCAACGGCAGCCATGAAGGACACTCTAGACAGGAAGAGGAGGGCACATTAGCACGGTCAGCTAGCACGGAGAGTGGCTTCCATAATCATACTGATACTGCTGAAGGAGATGTCATAGCCACAGCTGAAGATGGCTATGAAGCAGACAGAGTGCTAGAGAATGAAGATGAGAGCGCCTATGCTGTACAGTACAGGCCTGAGGCAGAGGAGTACACTGAAAATGCGGAGGCAGAACATGCTGAAACTATTCACAGCCGGACTCTTCCCAACCACTTGCACTTTCATTCTATTGAGCACGAGGAAGCCATGAATGCAGCATACTCAGGCTATGTGTACACCCACCGGCTCTTCCACCGAGGGGAGGATGAGCAGTATGCAGAGCCCTATGCTGACTATGGGCTGCAGGAACATGTGTATGAGGAGATAGGTGACACACCTGACCTTGATGTCAGGGAAGGTCTTAGACTCTATGAGCAAGAGAGGGAGGAGGCTGACAACTATCGCAAGGAAGCCCTGGGTGCCCGCCTCCATCATTACGATGAGCGCTCAGATGGAGAGTCTGACAGTCCTGAGAAGGAGGCAGAGTTTGCTCCCTATCCAAGAATGGACAGTTACGAACAGGAGGAAGATATTGACCAAATTGTGGCTGAAGTCAAACAGAGCATGAGTTCTCAGAGCCTAGATAAAGCTGCTGAAGACATGCCAGAAGCAGAGCAGAATGTGGACGCTAGTAATGCTCCTGCTAATGTGCGTCACAAAAGCAACTGTCAGCTTTCAGTTGGCTCTAGACCCCCTGTTAATGTGGGAGAAACAGTGCAAAGATATAGCAAGGAGAAAAGGGATGCAATTTCACTGGCCATCAAAGACATTAAGGAGGCTATTGAGGAAGTGAAGACAAGGACCATCCGTTCTCCTTATACCCCTGATGAGCCCAAAGAACCCATTTGGGTGATGAGACAAGACATCAGCCCAACCAGGGATGGTGAGGATCAGAGGCCACTAGAGGGAGATGTAAGTATTCCAAACTGCTGGATTACATTTTGATGACAAACTTGTGTCAGCATCTCACAAAACTGCCCCCTGCTGTAATTTTCACCTTGATATTTGGGATTTTCTTACTGGTTTTTAACTGCTTTGAAAGCAAAATATTGCCCCATTTAAAATGTATGACTATATAAAGAGGCTTGTGTGCTCGGTGTTTTTTTCACTGTTTTGGAAATCAAAATTATTGCAGTACAGCTCCTAGGTTACTGTGTTGCCCTGGCCGTGGGCATTGAACTCTTAGGTTAGAGATGCCAAGATAGTGATAAATCAGATTCAAACGTTTACTTACAAGGAGACTTTATGGAGAAACTTACAGCACACAGGTGTACCCAGTGGTTGGATCAGACAGCTTCTCTGAACCATGAGCCATTGGGTCAAATGGATTTTATACAATACATGTTAGCAGAAGCAAGCATCCCCTAGTGTTCATTCCCAGCATAAACTAACAGCACTTGGTTCTCAGCACAGCCACCTGTAAATAAACTTTGCTTCCCAGGCAGAGTGCTTGATAACACTCTCACTCATTAGTATGGAATGTGCTAGGCTGTGCTATCAGCCCTTAGAATCATCTTCACATGCTCAGAGGCTTACTAGCAAGGGAATTGCAACAATAATGAACTTAAGCAAGCATTACGGATCTCTAGGCCCCTCCAGCACTACAAATGACTTGGCTACGCTCCTGGGGCCAATACAGTTTCCCCATCATCTTTGTTGTATAACATAGTGGTAACAAAACGAAATGAAATACCAAAAATATTTTTTAAATGTGACTTAGATAAGACATGAACCTTTGCACACTAATTTTAAACATTTGCACTGGTGCATTTGCTTTTGTCATAAGCAGTGTGTTGCTGAGCTCCAGCATGATGTTATGTGAAGCTGTAATAGCGTAGCTGTCGATGCTCTTTTTGATGCATGGGTCACCTAGATAGCAGTTTCCTTCCATTGTCCAAGTAATGTCGTTTCATGCTTCACCCCTGTCAATATGGATTAAAAAATTATGTGCTTGCTTTCAGTTGCCATTCAGAGAAAATATCCCTCATTTTCCCATTGGTGTTGTATTTATGCTTGGTATACCAAGGTATACTTGGATGTCTCAGAACATTTGCTGTAGGGTTTCAATCCTGCAGAAAGCCAAAGCATGCACACAGTCTGAACAGTTCACTTCCATAGGGTTTAAGCAGCCTAACTATGTGCAGCGTTGCTGCCCAGATTCTTAATGAAGAGTGCTAAAATTTCATTGATTTGATTTATTGTAAATGCCGCTAGTATCTTGCCTGACTTGAGTGTATTCTTATGTCTGTTCATCTACCAGGGTTATTTGGAGTAGGTCATAAAATGTACTAGATTGTAGAGCAAGACAGAAGTCAGCTACCCTTTGTGCTTCAGACTGTACAAGGACTGCTATCCCCAGGGAGTTTTGTCTTTTTATTTTGGAGAGCTGCTTGTGGTAGCATGCATCGCTTGTGTGTATATGTTGCCATTCTCAGTCCTGCTCATTTTCTGTTAAAGCATCTTGGATAGGAGGAATGGGTTGAGAAAGATACAGTCCCATTAACTGATATTTTCCCACTCAACAGAAAAACATTTTGACTCATATTGGAAATGTAACTTTGTGAGGCTCTGCATATGACTATGTTGGAAGGGAAGGGGGAAAAACAAGAGCTTTGCTCTTCCTGTTTCCTCTGTATCTCTATCTCATTTTTAAAAAGCACTTTTCAGGCCTCCCCCAAAGGGAAAACGCTTAAAATTTTGAATACAAAGACCATGGGAACATTTTCCCACAGGGAGAGATGCAGACTTTCTGTTTCAGATGGGACACAAATATCACTTGACAAGTAGTGTAGCCATGTTAGAAGTAGTGTTAGTAGGAGGATTACAGGGCTCCAGATTAGCTGTGCCACCTGTCTTGGATGGAGCTGCACTACCTCTGCTAGATCAAGTTTGTATTTTGGGGGTGGTCCTTGACCTGACACTGTGGCTGGATGTGCAAGTGGCATTGGTTGTGAGAAGTGCCTCTTCCCAGCTCTGGCTGGCTTGCCAGCTATGACCATTCCAGACCAAGGCAAACCTTGCCACAGTCATTCATCCCCAAAGGTACATCCAGATTAGATTACTGGAACACTCTTTACATGGGGCTGAAAAGCATTTAGAAAGTGTAATTGGTGCAAAATGTAACAGCTAGGTTGCTGGTGGGAGCTAGGCATTTTGCCTGTGTTACGCCTAGTTGAATTGAGTTGCATTGGTTGCCAGTTTGTTTCCAGGTTCAGTTCAAGGTGCTTGTGTTAAGCTTTAAAGCCGTAAAGAGCTTGGGGACTGCCATCTCCCATATGCTCTTTCCCACATGCCCTGGCAATCATCTGAGGCACTACTTCAGATTCTCCAGCCTTGTGAAGCTAGGCAGGCAACCACAAGGTCTGGAGCTTTGTGAAATACTGGGCCCCGATACTGCATTGTACTCATTCATCAGACCCCAATATTTATTTGTTTGAGTTTTTAATATTCTCCCTCTGTGAAATAGGTGGGATATGAGTTTTTAAAATAAATAAAATAAAATAGTTCAAGGCAGTTTGCACTACTGGATTGAAAAAGCAGTTTTCTGTAATACTAAGGCCAGGGTAGGCAACCTTTTTGGGCCTGTGGGCACACTGGGCAATCTGAGAAATTGTCCTGGGCATCACCACAAAATGGCTGCTATGGGAGGTGTGGCTGGTCACCAAGGTCAAGTAACCTGCCCAAAAGACTGAGTATAAGGCAGAGATGGGTCTGAGCCCCAACACCCTAAACAATCCCATTGAAGCCAGTTTTCAGCACCAACAGAAGGCAAACTTTTCTCTCTCTCCCCTCGCCCTGCTCTGCCAGCAAATTCATTCCCCCATCTCTTTTTTTCTCTCATTCTGGATCACCACCCATATACATGTTCCTTCTCAAAAGTTGTTATTTTTAAAAATAAGAAGTGGGAGAGGTAGAGCACCACAGCGGGTACCAAGAAAGGTATCTGGGTGCCCATGGGTGCCATGTTGCCTATCCTTGCCTTAAGCTATGGACTGCAAGCTTTACTTTAGAAAAGTGAGTTAGCTGGGTTGCTTGGGGTCAGGTTGGTTGTGGATTGCATTTTGATAAGCGATGATGATGATGATGATGATGATGAAGATGATGATGTCTTGGAGACATAAGAAAACTATGCAGTTTGCAATATTTAAGGCTCCCACTTAATTTTTTTTCTGTCTGAGCAAATACAAAATTCCATGGGAGGGGGTTCCCTTAATAAATATTTAGAAACCACTTGCCTGAATATATACAATTTTAATTTGATGCACTGCATGGTTCCCTGCTGAAGAATTGCTTGTGAGGCTTGCATTTGCTCCAATTATAAGTTGACTGAATCAGTGGTATCCCTTGCCAGCTTTGCATGTCCCATCCTCTGGGACCAATGGAGCAACAATTTTCTACACCCGATGCCTCTTGCTCAGTGGTGCGGAAGAATGTTTGCAACAGCTGTTCCCTGGCTTACAAACCTCAGACAGTATAGATTTGTTTTTGTGGTCTTTGCGAAATGATGCACATGGATGGTCTGGTTTTATGAAGTGGAATTTAACATTTTTTAGGAACACATTTCTCTTTTTCTCTCCCATTTTAGATAATGTTCATTTTATGTTTAAGTTACTTTTGTGTTAACAAGTTTCCTTAGTGCTCAATCTGCTGCTAGGGCAGCTTTGCAGAGCTTCGGTTTTTCCACAGCAGGGCTGATCTATTATTAATAAAGGGAATAGAGAAGGCTGCACTGAATAATTGATCAGGTTTCAGGTGCTGTATGAGCCTAATAGAATGTGACCAGCTATACAGATGTGATGATGTGCTTAATGTTTGCTAAGCAGTGTTTGGAACACAGATGGGAATTCCATTGGGACTTCTACTGACAGTATTAACTAAAATTATACAGCGATTAATTTTTGAACACTTAAGTGCTTGAATAGTCAGACTTTCGCCAACTAAGATAACATCTTTAAAAAAGGATCTAGAATTATCCAAACTACCATGAAAGGCTTGATTCAGAATTCTGTATTTTACATCTAAGTAATATATGGAAAGATAAAATCAGTGTGCAGCCTGATCCTAAATATTTTGACACCAAAGTAAATCCTGCTGATTTTGGAGTAGCCACAAGGAAATGCTATTATAACTAAGTCTTACCATTTTGGGCTGTCGTGGCTCAGGATTGTTGGCAGATGTGATAGAATTCAGTTTTTCAGGATGGTGTAATGCTTTTGTTACAAACCCTGAGCCTTTCGAGTAGAGCAGGCTATATAGCTCATTAAATAAATGGGGTTCGTTAGTTCTTGTAGATGCCTCTGTTGCTGTTTTCTCCTGGCTAATGTAGATCTTTTGGAAGCATAAGCATAATATTATCTTTTAACTTCTCCTGTGTTTATAACTTCTCACAAAGATGGGACAATTTGTTCCTTTGTTTGTGTACCCTATCGTGGTCTCTGGGCTTGCAGATATTTGTAGAGCTTCATAGCACTATAAAAACCAAAAATCCTAGAGAAGCTAAAACTATCATTCAGACCAGCTCTGATGCCATATACATCTCCCACCCAGCAATGCCCTGCCATTCAAAAATAGTATCTATTTAAAATTTTCCTTTGGAAGGAAAATTGACTACACTGGAAGCTGCTTGCAGTTTGGTCTAATCAGTTTCACCTCTCTGTGGTAATGTATGAAACATGGGGTCTGTGTGCTAGTAGCAAAACTGTGAACATACACATTTTCCTCCGCAACAAAGCCCTTCCTTTGGGGTTTGGACTCGATGGCCTTGTAGGCCCCTTCCAACCCTACTATTCTATGATTCCTCCCATTACTTCTGTTTTGATGCTGGATCAGTATGGATTAACTATCCAGTAGCAGTAAGGAAGAAGTCACTTCTGCTGCTGCAGTGAGAAAGCAAAGTCTGTCCTGTCCTTGAGAGGATGTCCCAAATAATCTGTTTCCTTTGTCTACTGGATTGCTGCTAGCTTCCAGATATGTGGCCTGAAGCACCATCCCACTGATCTAAATCTTGCCCATCTTTGCTTTGGTTCAGAACAGATGGAACATATTGTGTATTGTTGATCTTGCTCTACCCTTCCTAAGTAGTTTATCTGACTATAGTAATATAAAGGATTAAAACAAGAACGTGTTTAATTCACATTGTAATTCTACTTTAGTTCTTAAAATATCTAGGTACCTTTGGGGTGCAATCCTATGAGTTGTGCTCTGGGTACTCATAAGCCCCTGAACTCGGAGGCTTATGAGTATCCTATGTAGAGAGGAAGGCTCATTGTGCCTCCCGTGCTGCATTTTAGCTAGATGGGCGATTTCACCTGTCTAGCAGAGGCTTCAGAGCAGGGGAGGGAAGGAGGCCAGGGTGGTGATAGGAAAAGGCGTAAGCCAGCCTCCCCAGCCTCCTCCTCTCCCTGCCCCCAGGAATGCCTCCTTTCCCCTGGTCCTGTGATGGCACGGTTCCCTCTGCACCGGCTAGGAGGGGGAGGGGAAGGGGGCAGGGAGTGCAGTTTCCTGGTTCCGAGCTTGGAGTCTTGTTTTTGAGCACAGAGCCAGGAAACTGAAAAATCCTGTCTCCCAGATGCTGACCAGGGGACATAGGATTGCTCCCTCCACCACTTCACATGGTACAGTATGCCAAGTGGTAATATTTTTATTTTTTTAGAAGAGACCAGTAGTGTTATAATTATGCTAGAAGTGTGCTCCTGCAATGCAGGAAAGGAAAGGAATAAATGATTGGCAAACTTATGTGAAACAAAGGCTGCTTGCTATGATAGGATAACCTTCTTACAGCCATTCAGTTAATCTATATAGGTAGGGACTAGCAACATCTCCTGTTACAGGCTTCATTTTCAGGTCCCCGGCACAAAGCACCATTGGAAAAAGTAATTCGCTGGCACCTGCTAGTTAACAGACGACTCTGTAGCTGAAGCAGAACAGCAGCAAAATCAAAATGGAGAATTTTTGGATGTATCAGGCTGAGTATCTTGGGAAAATGGTAGGTGAATTCTGGCAGGAGAGTAAATGGCCATTTAGAGAATTTTTTACTTACCCTCTGAAGGCATTCCCTCTGCACTCTACCAGACTCTCAATATGGTTGCATTATATCAAAGAATAGTGTGTTGATCAGAATTCTGTAGATATGGATGAAGTAGAAGCATCCTTTATCTTATTGGTTATTTTATTTTGAAATGTGGGACTGTCCTGGTGGTTTGGTTATTCCTGCATTTCAAATCTTAAAAGTTGTTGTTTCTCTACAGCCTCCCACTGTAAAATGTATGGTAGGATAAGTAGGATATTTTTGCATAGATTTTTTTTTTAGTTTTGAAAAAGTAGTGTGAGTTATAAGTGTTGCTTAATAATGATGAAGGTATTTTACTTGTTTATGTCACAGTGTGCATAAGATCTTACACTAGGATTATAAGCAACATGGCTGGAAAGTCACTATGCACTCCCTAAACAGAATACACCCTTTGTTACTGTTGCCTCTGCTAATAGTGCAGAACAAAATATTTTAAAGACATGAAACTCATTTTATTTATTTATATATATATATATATATATTATATTGTTAGGCTGTAGAGAAAAAAAAGTTTTTAAAATTTGAAAGTGGTGGTGGTAGGGGAAGAGTTTGCGTCTCGTGACATGTACCTATATTTCATTTGTCCCACTTGTCACCTCTGGTTAAACTGATGTTGCATGCTGTGAAATAGTAAATTCCTGTACAGTGGCTTGCTGACGTCTTAGCAAATAACGCAGTATATAAATGCTGATATTAAATAAATAATAAATAAACTGTACAAAAAGCTACGAGAGCTAGAGGCAAAAATGGGATAAGTGTGTGCACCGCTATCAGCAATCTGTCCTTCAAGCCTCCTTTGGCTCTCTGGACAAACTGTCATATGGCTTCATCCCTTTTAGCATTTATCCTCCATAGTCTGTGGCATTAGCCATTTTCTCCTCATGGATTGCCTCTTCAGCATGAAGAGAATAATATGAAGTAGACTTTGACAGGAGGGAGGCCAGATGAATTGCTCACCGCTGCTTCAGGCAGTGGGTGTTAAGTGAGAATCTACTTCCATTTTATACCCGTGTTTAAGAATAGGTAGTGTTTGAGGTGTGGGGTGGGAAGGCAAACTATTCTCACCCTATATCTTTGGGAGCATATCTGTAACGTTTGTCCTTAACCTGGCACTGAAGTGCGTAGGTGTCTGGTTTTCTTGTCTCCCATGTCTGGGAGGTATTTGGTCTCCCATCACACACGTGTAGTCCTCACATAGATATGTATATTCCTCTGAACTGTTCAGAGCAATTTGTGTTTCCTAAGCAGACTCCCATCCAGGCAGCTGACTGTGCCAGGCCTGCTTAGTTCCAGCAACAGAACTGCTTCATGTGCCTTCAGACCATTCTTGAGTCCAGCTTTGCTCAACCTGGTGCTTTCCAGATGTATTGGACTACAACAGCATGGCCATGGCCATGCTGACTAGGGTGATGGGAGTTGTAGTCCAACACATCTAGTGGGTGCCGGGTTGCTTTAGGATGCAATCCTATGCATGTTTGGACAGAAAAAAGGCCTACAACTCCCAGCATGCCCCAGCCAGGCAAGGCTGGCTGAGGCATACTGGGAGTTGTAGGCCTTTTTCTGTCCAGACATGCATAGCATTGCACCTTTAGTCTCTTGGATCATGGACAGTGTAAGGAAGGACATGGGGTGGGGAAGAAAGGGACCAAAGATAGTTGGAAATGAGGTGGGGAGGAGCTGTATCCTTACCCTTGAAAACATACTGTCTGCCATTTGGAACTCTGTATAGTAAATGAAATAAGGACAGAGCTGGGTTGGTTGGTCATTAGCATATGTAACAGCAAAGTATTAAGGCATACCTTGCTATACTAGGGGCAGGGAAAGGTACACATTGCACAAACCTGTTTTTTTCCTCTTTCACTAACCTTAATATATTTAAACTGCAATCCTACACTCACTTACCTGGAAGTAAGCTCCATTGAGACTTACTTCTAAGTAGACATCTATAGGATTGCTTTGCTAAGATCACTCATCTTGCATTCAGTGTTTTATCCATATGTGCAGCCAAAATTAATGGCTTAAAGAAGAATCTAATTATTTAATTCTACATCTCTGCAGATCGTGATTCTAAGCAGATTTATAATTAATAGGATTTGCTTCCCAGTAAATATAAATCTGAAGATAATTTGGTGAAATTCTGAATGTTACATTTTACCTGGATTTTTGTTTTCCTTGAATTCTCAATGCTCAGTCTCAAAATAAAACAGAGAAACACCTTATATTGTTCACTTAGGATTTTATTTCATTGTATATATCTTTTTATGTCTAGTCTCCATCTCCTGATTCGTCTTCACCTCAAGGTGCTGAGTCATCAAGTATGCAACATCACCAAGATGTCTGTGGTACGGCAGATACCCCCACCAATAAGGAGGTAGAGTGCTGTATTTCTTAAAGTAGTGGTTTTACTGGAAATACCTTTTCATATTTAGGACTCCTCAATTGGGTTCTGTACATTAAATAATCTGGAAATTTCATTGTAGATGTGTATTTGTCTTCTGAACAGGATGATTTGTTTATGGCATGTTACAGCTTTTAAAAATTTAGGTAGCAATCTGCAATATTTACAGTCACCAATAATTTCCATAGTCTTGAATAACTGAGCTGATTTAGGACTGTAGCATTTATATTGTTAGGTGGAGACTGAAGCTGTGATCTTGGATGTAAGCATCTTTGGCAGCACTACTAATTCGTGTGAAGAAAATGTTCTTAAAATCAGTGTTTCAGAGTTGTTGTTATAGTTCTCTTTTAAAACACCTTCTTTAGGACACAAGTGAGAATTGCCTTTTCATGTAGTTCTACTTTTCAGTGTCTTCCCTAAAGCAAAGTCTTCGTAGGACTGCCTGAATGAGCATGAGCTTAACTCTGAGAAGCTTTATCTTAGTAGGTTAACAATGCATTCTTTACAGTATTTGTTTACTAGTATTATTTGATGCGTGGAGGATGGGTTGGGTTGGGGACATTTGCTCCAAAGAGAATATAACAGGTGAGTCTCGCAGTCCCTTAAAGGAATGATGTGATTCGTTGGGCTGGCTGTGATACAGTAGAAGACTCTCTCGCTTTCTGAAGCCACAAGCCCTAAATTCTTTCTACTTCACCTGCCTAGAGCTTGGGCACAGCAATAAAGAGGTGACCCCTAGCCTAGGGAGCTCTTAGATGAGGCAATGAAGCATCCCCATCTCTTGGCCCAGCTGAAGGCCTGACAGCCGTATATAATCAAACATGAGTTATCCCAATTAAAATCAACAAAGCTTACATTCAGTGGTCATAGGATTGATTTATTTTTATATAGAAATACAAAATATAAAAATATAAACAAATTAAAATAGAAAATAGTAACATTCCTTTTGAGTCCTGCTATGTTCGCCATCTATTACATGGAAAAACCATCTGCTTTTTAAATGACTTGTTGCCAGAGTTCTCATTGGAGCGGTCAGTACCATAATGAAAACAATCTACGAGAAGAAGTTAAGTTTGCCTAAAAGTAGGGACACTTCCCTCTCAAAATTCTTGAACATTTGGGAAATATTTGCTTCTAACCATGTATGTTAGAAGAACCTTAGCAGCCACATTCTGAAAAACCACACACAATAATCTGGTTCGCATATAATGCTAACCTGTGGTTTATTTAGCCCAAGGTTAATCCCTAAATTATTTGTTTCTGTCTTCCTTTGCCCACTCCCTCTCTCTATCCCAAATGCCTTTGTGGCCTCTAGTATGGCATGTTAGAGCAGTTGTTGTTTTTTACCTCTTTTGCCCATACCCTCTCTAGTCTGGCAAAACAACCCATGAAGAAACCACAGTTCTGGGTTCACATATAATGACAACCCATGGGTTACAACCCAACAACTAACCACGGGTTCTCTTTCTGGGTTGGTCATGGTTAACAAACCATGGTTTGTTAGCCCAGTTGGATTCTCACCCAGCAACCCAGAATTCAACACCCCATGGTTTATTTAACCCATGTGTTAACGTTATGTGTGAACCAAGTCTCTAAGTCTATTCAACTAGGAAGTTGTTTTCTTAAGAATAATTATTAATTAAAAAGCGCCAGTCACACTTTTGAATCACTTGTGGAGTTTCTCAGGGTAGATTGGCATGTGACAGAGCAGGTGCTTCCATATGAGGCTTTTTTCCCCTCTACTTCTTCCATCTCTTTTCCCCCACAAAAAAAAATCTGTTAAGGAGGAAAAGATAGGATAATGTCTTTTGATTGCTAGCACTAGGAGCCCTCCATCTGGAAGCACCCAGCATCTCACGCGCAAGATCTCTCCCTCTCTCTTCAGCGCCTTCTGTGAGAGAATCCACACAGCTAACCCTGTTGGTTCAGTCAAGAAAAGTTTTGCCTCCACATAATTACTTTTGTGTAAAGCTACATGCCTAAATGGAGGCAGTGTCAGTCGGAAGATTACACAAATATATTGGTAACAAAGAGTGATAGAAATTTGTAAAAATGATTCTCTCTAAAGGAAAGAATCAAGATTTATGGTAATAATGATACCCATAATAATAGCAAAGCTTTTATATCAGTTAATTGAAGACTGTGCACTTTATGCTGCTAAGCTTTTCTCAGAAATGCCATTTGTTGTTCTTCTTTATTATTTCTGCCTGCTTGAATGCAGAACATAAAGCACTTTAATCTGCTCATGGAAATTGGATGAATTATTTAAAAGGATATCGGTGTAGGAGTATTAAAAATAGAGGCAGCGTAATAGATAAGATGGTCACAGAAGCCGTTTCTCCTGTGACAATAAATGTCACCATTTCCCTCCAACACTTAATTTTCTGAAATCGTCTTGTCAGCAGGAGGTCTTGAGTTATTTGGTAGTAATTCTTTCTTCCACTTGGCATTTTTCTCTTGAGTCATGGATAAGTTATTTTCTTGTTCCAAGATACTGTGGTATTGTCATAGCTCTTTTCTTTAAAATTAACCTTTTTATCATACCATCAAAATATTTGTAAATGAAAAAAACCCTCTCGAAATAAACACAATGAATAGACTGACTTATTCATAGAATCCTTGTAATATGAGAGCCGACTGAGTGTAAATATAGATTCTGTTCTCATCTATATTTTCAAATAGAAGTCTTTACTTCAGCAAATAAAATCCTTCACTTGTCAGCATTGCCAATTTAGGAGTAAAAGTAGCTGAGAGAGAAATTTAACACCAAACTACTTCTGGACAGTTGCAAACTCCACAGCAGTAGGAGTCCATTGGAAAATAGCTCCAGTGGTACACTGCCAATGCAAATGCACTTTTTAAATCTCTCTAGAAGCATGTTAGTATTTAGCTATGTCTCGAAGAAGTAAGTACTAAATTCAGATTGGCCAGGTTTTAATCAAATTATCTGTCTTGTAGCTTTCTATCATTAATATGTTTTATGATGAATTGTAGAATTGTAGAATTTGCAGTACAATCCTATGCATGTTTAGGTGGAAATAAGTCCCATTGTGTTCAGTGGGGCTTACTTTCTTCTTTAGGGTGCAATCCTATGCACGTTTAGGCAGAAAAAGGTCCTACAATTTCCAGCATGCCCCAGCAAGCATGGCTGGCTGAAGGGATGTTGGGAGTTGTAGGATTTTTTTTTCTGTCTAAACTTGCATAGGATTGTGCCCTTAAACATTTAACTGTTATTAATTTACACTGGCTGGGGCGTGCTGGGAGTTGTAGGACTTTTTCTGTCTAAATATGCATAGGATTGTGCCCTTAGTTTGTTTAGGGTTGCAGCCTGAGACCAGTCCAGGTGGATTAAAAGTATACTGAAACTTCAGCAGAGAGATTGGTGAGATGTGAGTGGGCCTATAAGTCCTTTAGTACACTGCTGGATGTTTACATCTTTGAGGTCTTTGCCACTGTTTTTGTTCATGACACAAGATTGGATCCAGATTTAGATGTGTGCAACTGGGCTGGCAGAAGCGGACTTCCATAGACCTTCCAGTCCCCAGAAAATACTACAGAGAAGGTTGGGGAACCCTACTAAATAGGGTGAGGTCTGTTAGAGGAGGGGGCCTGAGGATCCCCCAAAATCAACTGGAGGCACCCATCTGTTAGCCCTTCCGTCTATGGAAAGCAGATCCTAGATCCAAGCCATGGTGTGTGTTGGTTACGTTTTTGCACTTGTAAAACCCACCATTCTTACTGAAGGCAGTCTGGAAATGCTTTATTGATGCTAATGGTGTACACTACACTCCAGGATAACGTCTTAATAATTAACTGATACTTAACACTTATAAATATTTCTTAATAGGCTGTCCTTAGAGAGTGGGTAACAACTGTCATTGACTGATGAATAACTTTGCCAGTTCTGCATGAAAGGCTTTTTAATGCATACCTCAGCATGCTTAGCTTGGTTTGATATCCTGTTTGTCTTAATTACAGTCAAGAAAAAGTTTGGCTTCTTTCCCAACCTATGTTGAAGGTAAGCTGTCAAACCTACCTTTTTTAAAAATAAAAGTTTAAAAACATATTTTGATATAAATATAAAGTGGGACAAAGTATAGAAATTATTTGATGTCTAGATCATCCCATTTCACAAAATCTGTTTATTAATGTCCTAGGGTGGGTGAATGAAGTGGTAGAATCCTGAAGTAGAAGAATGGACCCAGTTCAGACTGCAGGTTGGGGGATGTCATCATTGAACACTTTGAAACAAAAACTCCCTGCAAGATTAGCAAGCAAGAAAGAGAGAGCAACAACCATGGCACATCAGGGAGAAGGTTCTAGTCCTGCTAGTTCCTTTTGCATCTGCCACTGTTCCAATCCATCCACCCTGCCCCATCCATCCACCCTGCCCCATCCATTGGTGATGGTGCCAATGGGAGCTTCTGGCCTGATGCAAATGGCAACATGAGGTAACCTTGGATTGGGACCATGGCAGGGGCAATGTTAAAGCCCTCCTCCCCCGTGCAGTGATTCTGAGATGTGTTGCCCCACTGCCCTACGGTTGCAATTTAATAGAGAAAAAAGCAAGCAGACACGGCAATCACATGATTAATGTCACATCTAATTTGGCCCATATAAAGCAGGCGTAAGGGTACCTCCATCAAATCTTTTAAGTCTAGTATAAATCTCACCTAGGCCAGATTTAGCCAGAAGAAGTCTGGCCCTCTGTTTACATCTTCTGCTCTAGGCTGGTACATATTCAGTGAATTGCTGCTAGTTCAAAAGTTATAGTGGTGTCAACAGGTGCCACTTGCCTAGTGACTGGTTGGAGAGCAATTGGGGCTTGTTGGTTCTGGTGCCATTGTGGTCAGCTTTAGCTTGCCACATAGGCCAATGTGTTTGCAACCTGCAGGATTAATATGTGAGGTCGTACTTATGTGAAATATGGATTTATAATATAACATTTGCATCTGAGTTTTAAAAAAATATTAACCCATGGGATCATTTTTATTTAAATGTGACTTAGAGGGCATATGCATTTTCAGGCTTGAGGCATACTGTTTTGTAACTCCAGTCATTCCTAAAAGTATACCTGTGAGTATTTGCTTTTTGTTTTTTCAGGTTAAAATGACTAGTATGTGTGTTGTCTAAATTAAATTTAGGGCAGGTACATGGTGCCGTTAATCCAAATTAGCTAACATGCCTCTATTGATGCACTAGATCAAAAGTGGACTGGGACTTGAAAGCACTTTCAAGCAGGTTTGTTTGTGCATGCTGAGAATCAGCTTTGAAACCAGTAGTAATGAGTATTGTCTGCATGCTTTTGGCTGTAAACTAAATACTTTCCAAAGTTAGTGTATGTGAACAAGCTGTTTCGTTTTTAGATAAAACCATCACTTAAAAGTTAAACCTTAGGTTAGATAACCAGAAATTGGCACAGAAGTAGCTAATTACTTAAAGAGTACTTCGATCTTATCTTGCTTTGGTTTATTTAATCATACACTTTGGATGGATGGATGGATGGATGGATGGATGGATGGGTTGATTACATTTATATCCCACCATACCTTCAAGGAGGTAAGAGGGTGTACATAGTTCTCCTTCACTCCCCATTTTATACTCACAACCCTGTGCCCTAGGTTAGACTGAGAGATAGTAACTGGTCTAAGGTCACCCAGTGAGCTTCATGGTTCAGTGGGGATTTGAACCTGGGTCTTTCTAGTCTTACTCACTATTCCAGGCTTCCCCAACCTAGTGCCCCCCAGATGTTTTAGACTACAGCTCCCATCAGCCTCAGCCAACATGGCCAGTTGTCAGGGTAATGGGAGTTGTAGCCCAAAACATAGGGAGAACACCAGATTGGGGAAGGCCACTCTACACCATGGTGGCTGTTGCTCAGAACATTCTTCTGAAATAAAGAAACCCTATAAAATATTGCTAATTTATGCTAGGATCCAGAGCAAGCAAACCATAAATTGGCTTAGGTTGCAGTCCTATGCTTTTTTTAGTAGAGAACAAATCCCATTCAACTCATTGGGACTTGCTTCTATGAAAAGTTGCATAGGATTGGACTGCCACTTACGGACTATTACGTCTTAATTGTGTGCATGCAGGCTGAAGTGGCTTATGCATTACACATTACGATTATGGTTCTAATGTAGCTGCCATTTTGGTTGAATACTAATTTTAAATAAAATGTTCCTATTTTGTCTTGTGCCATGTGAATTTTTCTTGTGTTGAAGAAGATCAGTTCTGTCTTTTAGTTATTCTACCTAATCCTTTTGGCCTTTTTATTTTTTTCTGAATAACCATTTGTTATCATCTGACAAAATTAGTGCATCCATACCAGTGTGATAGCGTACATTTCTTTAAGATCTAAGCAACAGCTGCTAAGATTTCAAATATGAACATATTTACAATAGGGTAGACTTTCACATTTGAATTCTGTCTTTCAAATGACTTTGAATACATAATTTGCTGCCTTGGGCTTTATTATGTTTATTATTATTATTATTGTTATTATTATTATTAACGTTTCTACACTGCCTCATTGCCAAAGCTCTCTGGGCAGTTTACAAAAGATTATGCAACCAGTTACCAGAACCTGCTTTTTAAGTTCACAAAATCATCTTTTAAATATATTCTCAATGAGGGAAGTTGCATTATATTTAGGATAAGCAGACTGGAATGTTGCAGAAGAAAAGGCAAAAACCCAAAGACTTACCCATGCATTGGAAAGAACTAGGTGAACAGCCAGAGTTTGTTTTCTGCTTTCTTGGCTACAGTTCACACTGCTGAAGAAACAAGCCACTTTTACAACTGAAACACCTGTAGTGGAAAGTGAATGCCAAACTCTAACAATGCATGAAGTTCTTTCTCTCACATGTGTATCCTTTCTTTGGACCTTGATTTGTGTATAATGTCATCTTTTTATCAGTACACCCCACCCTTCCACTTCCACTGAGATCAACAGAAGCAAATGAAATCACTTTACTCTGCAAGTCAAGCTATGTAATATGTTACCCGGCAAATTCTACTTCCTTCTTCCAGACCCCTTTTCAGGACTGTATGGCTGAGCTGAAATTCTCTCTGTCCAAAGAGGGATAAGTACATTGTATTATTATTTTTCCTTCGTATAGAACTGTATGATCCTCATAGCAGCAAGTCAGTTAATTCACTTGTTAGTAAGCAAAACAAATCATCTGCCAAATAATTTTAGAAAATTATCATAGCCTTGTAAGTCAAAGGGGCCAAACCGATTTAAGGCTAAATAGTGACTTCAGAGGTTATGGATAGTGTATACCCTTTAGGACCTGAGAGTCAAATGCAACAGTTGCTATTTGAAGCGGGGTGTGAGGTTGGGTTAATGTTTTTTCCCTGGGTTGCACCTACTAGATGCATCTATGGACTTACCTGCCAAGTGCGAAATCTGGTGCCTGACACAAAATTGGGCATGATCTAAATCTCAGTATCTAGCCTTCTTTGTCACAGAGAAGAGCTTGCGAACATGAGCAATGTCTGGGAAAGGAGACATTATTTCCACAAGGAAGCTGGGCAGGGCTTCCATTGGACAGGAAGCAGGATGAGTTTAGTATCACAATTGCTGAGTTATTGGTGGCTGCAGGCAAAGCCCAGCCCATACTATACTGTCTGATAGCCACTTCAGACCAAGGAAAGGCAATTGTGTGCATGCTCATGCTTTTTGCAAGCTACTGCACATGCTTTGAAAGCAGCATTTGCAGTAATGTGTACAAAGCTTAATCAGACTGGAGTTTCCCTCATGGCCACCTCACACTGAGGTGGCTGTGAGAATGGAACCCTCCACACACACACCCCTTTCCCAACCACCTAAGCCTCCACAACAGTGGTGTAGTGAAGCCAGGGCTCACAGGGTCAAAGTGATGAGACTTTTTTTAATTAGCAGGGATGATGACATCACCTGCCACCTCCCTCAGACTTTTCTGTTCCCTCTGAGCTTAGCTGCAATCCTTACAGTAGCTCAGGGGAAATGGATTTTCTCCCTGGTGCTGGGAAAAGAAGCTCCTGGAAAATCTTGAGCTTGTGGTCCTGTGCTGCTTGGGGATATGTTGTGTTCCTCTCTGTCGCTTTCCTATGCAGTCTCAGGTCTTGCCAGCCAAAGTCAAACATGCGAACCATGACGCTGTCCTTTTTCAGCTCACTCTTCTATGACTGTCAACTGAGCCTAATAAATTGGGTATTATACTAAGTATTGCTGCTCTTTGGGGGTGGCGGGTGTACGCACACATACGCACAGATAATACACACTCAGATAGATAGATAGATAGATAGAGAGAGAGATATCAACAGAGCTGCCTGAATTTTGGATCTCCTTGGGGGCGTGGCTGTGGAGACTGTCATGATGAGCGCCTGTGCTTCAAAATTGACTGCTGCTCCACAACTTATCTTCTCTTCATTTTCTCATCTGACCAGCCACTAATTTA
This sequence comes from Heloderma suspectum, assembly GCF_057233095.1. NCBI lineage: Eukaryota > Metazoa > Chordata > Lepidosauria > Squamata > Helodermatidae > Heloderma > Heloderma suspectum. Next base: position 102,154,906 of record NC_139459.1, read on the forward strand.
AAAAAGCTGAATCTTGGAAGCAGGATACACTGTACAGTGTAAGCTAATAAATGTAGAGTTATTTAATTTCCAATGCACGCAGCATTGATTATGCCGTTCTGCATCTGCCTGTTTTTAGGCTTCTGACTTAGATAACTGTGATCAAGGAGTGAAGGGCAGCACTAGGGCAGGGACATGCCAGCGTGTTGTGCCTTTCTGAAAAGGAAAGGGAAAAATCCATTCAGGTTATTATGTTGCTTCAGGGTGAACTTTTGTCTCAACAGAACAAGCAAATGTAAGAGTCAGATTGGATTACCAAGTGCAGTCTCTGCAGCAGAGGGGCTGGCCCTTCTTTGTCTCCTCTAATTGTATCTGATCTTTTGCTATCATGATGGATTTCAGCTACTCCAAAGCTGCATTTGCAGCCTTCGCACACTGGCACCAGTAGTGGTGTATTCTGTCTCTTTCCCATTGGTAAGATCATTTTGCTTAATAATTCAATTTTTCTGTACTGCAGTTCCCGGGCCCTGTGATCCTGAAGATTTAATCGATGGAATCATATTTGCTGCCAATTACCTTGGCTCTACTCAGCTGCTTTCGGACAAAACTCCATCCAAGAATGTGAGAATGATGCAGGCTCAGGAAGCAGTGAGCCGAATCAAGGTGAGGAATTTCTCTTGCTGTCTTCCTTTGTGGATGTTTCAGAGATGCAGCTGTGAATGATGCATGCCTAAATGCCCTTCTGAAAGATAATTCATTCTCTTTTAGTAAAAAATTAGTAATTTTGTGATGGACCTCAAAAGGTCATCAAGTTTGATAGGTCGTTTATTGATATACAGCTTGCTTTTTTCATGTTCTGTGGGTGAAATTGTACAATTTTGGAATTTATTGTAACGTTTGCTTGTAATCTATGGATAAAAGGGGTCCCAGGGGAAATTAAGGGTAGGATCCAATGGTGTTACAGTGCTAGCACTAATGACATTGCGCTAGTGTAAATCAGTGCTCGCACTATGTTATTAGCGCTGCGACATCGTTGAATCCTACCCTATTATTTTTGCACTTCTTCTAAACACTTCATGGATCATCCAGTCCATCTGCTGTGCATGTATACAATGCTGAACATGCACCTCTGTACACATGGGAAAGGCCAATGGTGGAGGGGGTTGAGGGGAAGGTGAGGGAAGAATGTGGTGGGAGACTGGATCCATCTCCTTATTGTTTTATCATCTAGGCAACATTATATTGCATTTGATCCAGCCCATTGTTGGGAAACTCTCATGTGATCAGCCATAGCAGATATAGAACAGGCTGAAAATACATAAACATGATGACATTGGAGTGGGTAACGACAACATAGATAGACTTATACAGAGGAAGAGAGGAAATATTGGTAGGGTTCCTGAGTTGCTGCTGTACTCCCCTTTTCAAAAAATGCCTGTAAGAGTTTGCATTTTGTGCATTTTCTGGTTGATATCTGACATAAACTCAAGAGTTTATAAAAGTATAGACATGTGTACGTTGTCTTTTTTTCAAACCAAACTGATAATTTCAACAATATGCTGTATCTTTGGAAAACCTGTCTCATGATACCTCCAGGAGTTTATTATCTTGTCCAGCAATTCACACACAGTTTCACAAATGAGGTAGCACAACTCAGTGATTTGTTGCTGTAGTGCCTGGTATTTGGCTGAAGACTCCCAGCCCTGATGCAAGGGAGTGCTATCTTTGCACTCATACCAGGATCTAACAACATGACTGTTGGTCTTCATAAGTGAATCTATGTGCGTTGTGTATCGCTGATGTGGTGAAATGATTTAAAGGGGAAGTGATGCCACCCCTGACGATGCACTGCTTCCCCCAGCCACTTCAAGTCACATCAAGATTAAGTGAAAATGCACATTACAGGAAGAGACAGGAAAGCACAACATAGGGAGGGGTTTTTCAGCAATACCACCGTGACTGCCTTAACACTGAACATGTGGTTTGGCCCATGCACACAGGGCCTCTGGCATACACACACACACCCCTTTCTTAGGGCAGCCTGCTGCACCCTCAGCTATGTGATCTTCAAAACGGGCAGGATTTCAAAAGCCCTTGAGCACATCTAAAGAAACGCTTTAGGTTATGACCATAGAGTGCATTTATATGCTAGTTTAAAACATATACATATGAGCAACAGAGACTAGGGCACCAGGCTGGTGAAGCTACTGAAGAATTAAAAGTGTGTGTACATGTGCATTGTACCCAAAAAGGAAATGTTTCGTTTACGTAACAGTTTTTTTTTTTTTAAAGCATGTTTTGGAACTGCGTGAGGACATGAAATTTAGATACAAAGGTTCAGGTATTCATGTGTGTTTAAGTGTATTGCCTTCTTCACAGTTACCGGAGGATGATTTGAAGCTTGGAATAGAACTAATAAGAGCACCTAGTAAATTCCCACTTGATTTTACCCTACGCTGCGTTTTGTCTCACCAGTTACACTTTCAAAGATAGTTGCTCTGTATAATTAGCAATCAGAGAACTATTGGTTTAAATCTAATTAGGTTTGAGGTTCTCTAAAGACTTAAAAGTATAGAACTAGTTTGTATGGATTATTGAATCTTCTTTTAAGAAGTAATTTTAGTAAATTTTATTGTTGTTACAAATAAAACACATAGGGTTGTATCTTACTGTGTCCCGACTAGCGCAAATGACATTGCACTGGCGGAATGGGGAGAACCCAACTAGAGTTCTGCTTGTGCAACTACCTGCTGAACTGTGTGCAAATCTTAGGTTTACAGAGTGGTCCTCTAGTGCTTGCGCTGTGAGAAAAGACAGCAGAGCTCTGCTAGCACAGCAGTTTCTTCCACTAACAGTATGTTGGATTTAGGCCATAGGGCATAATTCAGCCAAGAACTCTTACATCTCATGAATTTCAGTGGGAGAGTTAAGCACATGCTTACATCTGTCTCATTGAAATCAATGGGACTAAAAGTGCTTAACTTTGGCTGGAGTGTGTCTAATATGCCATGTAACAAAATGTCTTCCAAAGTACTCACAAATTGGTTTGTTTGGCATTGTCAAAAACTAAAAAGGGAGGAATGATTGAGACAAACATTTAATCAACAGAAATTGCCTCAAATTGTTGCTTATTAGAAATCATCATACCGTTATTTTTTCCCTCGTTCTATGTAATAAATGTCTTGCATACCTTATGTCTTGTATGAAATAAGGTGAAATAATGAAAATATTTTGTGGCTCCTTCTTTTGGAATAAAACTCAGCCTCATTCCCACTGACTTTCCTGCCATTTCTTCATCAACAACCCTACAGTAGTTCCCAGTGGGAGTTGCTGGTGAATAAGACATTATCAGTAATTTAATAAGCTGGGTCCCAACATGGAGCTGGGTTGCAAGAGATCACATTGCCTACTCCTTGAGACACCAAAGGCCATTATCAGTTTATAAAATGAGGGGGTTATGTACATTAAAATAAAAGATAGGCTAATCCAGCGTTTTCATTCCCTTCAATGGGAGGGAGCTGCGCCATAAAAATAACTTGATGTTCAAGTGAATCTGCTCCCTCTATTGGTGTTACTGGAGAAGCGCGCATGTGTGTGTGTGTGTGTGTGTGTGTGTGAAATGGTGTATGCATCGGAACTCCTGTGCACAAAAGAAATGGATGGGTATGAACTAAAATTTCCTCTTTGATGTACTTCCATCCATACCTCCATCTTTGTATTTCTTCCATGGTAAGCCCTGCCCTCTTATATAATCAGCCCCTAGTCAGCCCCTAGTCAGTGAGCACACTCCGGGAGAGAGCGCAGGACAGGAAGGCCTGGCGTGCTATGGTCCATGGGGTCACGAAAAGTCGGACATGACTGAACGACTGAACAACAACAAAGTCAGCCCCTAACCCCCTTTCTTTAGGTGAGTGCAGCTCTTAGCTGGCAGTTAATTATTATTTTAGCATAAGCAGATCCTGTATAACTGGTAATGGGCAGGGAACCAAAGACATCTATTTCTAGCTGAAGTGTTCCACCCCATTTTTATTTATTTATTAAACATCTTTATATCCCACCCTTCCATGGCATTTGCAGCTTGCTCAAGTCAGGGCAGCTTGCAACAATAATTTCCCCCTCTATAATTGGTACATTCTTCCTTTTTTTTTTTTTTTAATACTTTAAAGCTCAGGAAACATTCTTGACTGCAGGGAAGCTGTGAGGATTAAAAACACACACACCTTAAATTTAGAAATTGTCAAGGTAAAGTCTTGTTTATAATATTTTTTATTTAATATGCCTTTTACTATTCAGAGTAATATCTCAGACTTGCAGCTAACTTAACACAGAGGCTTGCATAAGAGTGTGGCGGTTTGGATGTGGGAGGTTAGGCTGCAACAGTCTCTTCATTTAGAATATAGTCCCACAGATGACATTTGCTGAATTCACTGCCACTTTTAACTAAGGACTGATGCTGTGTGCAGTGTTTCTACCGATGCTTTCATATTGTTGAAAGCAAAACATGAATTGCTGTGTGTTAAATATCTCTTTCTCTGGTCCCAAATAGCAGCTGATTATTTATACTGGATAGTTTGAGTAATAGACAGTTGGCCTTGGTCATAGACACACTGCTATCTCCCATATGGAACAGTCCTGTAGCCACAACCTCATAGAAGAAGTAATAGAAGGAGTAACGAGATTCTCGTTGCAACAGGAGGGGAAATCTACATGGCAAACCACCCAGCTGAGGATGTTTCAAGCAGCCTCCAGACAAATAAGGCCCAATTATTTTTATGGGGCTTATTTCTAAGTAACATGTTTAGGCTAAGATGGATTTTAGCTATGTCAAAGTATTAGGGCTGGATTGCTTTTCTCACTTTTTCTGTCTTAACAAACAACGTTTCTTATGTCTTCAGTACAGAAACAACCAAATTCATCTTTTAGCACAATCATCTTTTCTGCTGACAGCAGAATCTCCTTTATACTGAGATAGCTAGTCTCTTTTTTTTAATTACCGGGGGAAACGTTTTCCTTTTCTGTCTGTCTGTCTGTCTTTCTCAATCTGAATGTTTTGTACAGGCTTACTTTATAAAATCTAATCTACTGTGTGGCCTTTAAAATATAAAAGGACTGAAATTTGGCTAGGCCTAGTAGTCACAATCTTGATGTTGTAGGTCCCTGCTTGATTTGGATTCTCTGCAAGTTTTTCTCTAACAATTCTCCTGTCTCTGTTTATTCCATGCTAAGCAGATGGCCCAGAAATTAGCCAAAAGCAGAAAGAAGGTGCAGTACAACCTCATCAGCTTGATGTTTTGCCTGTTTTTTGTTCTGTTTTAATTATTTGCATTTCTTTCTTTCGATTTTTACAATTTAAAAAAAAATGTATCCAGCAAGCTTTTCCTTCAAATGTGTTTGAAAAACCATAAGTTGACACTTCTCAGATAACCAGTTGCCTGGTTTTCTCTTCTTTGTTGCTTGCCATTAGCCATTTCCTCTTAGAAGGATAATAGGGTAACGCACACATTGACAAAAAAAATTAGGCTATTCCCGGAAGTATTTTCCAATATAGAGCTGATCAATAAAGGTTTCAATTATATTGAATTATACACTTTTTAAAAATTGTGTATATTCTCTTAACTTGTATTGAAAGATTTGTTTCATTTGGTTTATGAATGTATGAAATTACTAGATGCAGAAAAGAAAAGCTTACTTGAATACACAAAATTACATCATAAGATTACTAAACACATATCAATCTGGGATTTTAGTGGAATTTTTTTGGTGACTCTTTAAAACATTGACCAATTTTTATTGTTCATCCTTTGGTTAGTGCTGTAATACTTCTGTTGTCTGACCAAGCGGCTCTTGAACCAGAACTGCATTGTAAATTCTTTAATCTCTTCCAGGATTATTTATTTTTGGTGGATGTTAGGGTGCAGGAGTTGTATACCATTTTTGCAGTTCTTGTGACTTGCTCTTATCTGAACCTTATAGATAAAATCTGACCATAAGTTGCTTATACCAAAATAAATAAACATAAAGGACAGTCTTCCAAGTGACATATATGAAAAGGAGGGGTCTTTGGATTATCACCAAATACAACGATGGCACCCGTTTTGAATGAACATTCTTCTCCCTGGCATGAAAGGAGAATGAGTGATGGGCATTATTAGCTTGCCTTCCTCTATTCCCCCTGGTAGCAAGGACAGTGTGATGCAGGATAATGCAAGAGGTTCATGGGTACCCAAGGTCTCCTTAAATGCAGTATCTATACCGTCATTCAGCCTCCCCAGACCTGCTGCCCTCCATGTGTTGAACTACAACTCCCAGCATGCCCTAGCCCTGTGGGGGATTCTGGGAGTTGTAGTCCAATACATCTGGAGGGCACCAGGTTCAGGAAGGATTGGAAGAAGGTTATACTTAGCTGGTTTAGGGAGATCCCAGTCTGCTGACAGGTAGGAAACGCAGGAGGAGTGTGTTTGAGCTCCACTCTCTAGCTTCCCTTTCATACTGGAAAAGTATGAAGACAGATAATGGGCAAGCGGTTTAAAGAGGATTAACAATTTTATGCACAGTATTGAGCTCTAACTCACATTTCATACCTATAATAGTTTCCATACCTTTATGCTTATTATTATCTTCTGCTGTCTAATACTACATTTTGCATTGCTCTCCTGGTGGCTATGTCTTAATGCTGTTTTGTTTTGTGATCTAACACATTCTGTTTAAGTTAAGGCTTCTCCTCAAAAGCTTTGTTTTCCTAACTAAAGCTAACTTTAATTGCAGGCCCCTGAAGGTGAATCTCAGCCCATGACAGAAGTCGACCTCTTCATCTCAACACAGAGAATAAAAGTGCTGAATGCAGACACTCAGGTACAGCAAATCCTGACCATTTCACCAGAAGTGGACAATGTTGTGATATTGTTGAGTCATCCCCTGTCTATATATTTCCATTCATATCTTATCTTAACCTGAAAGTAACATGTTGTAGATCATTTGCAAGGAAGCAAAATGAGGCAATGTTGTTTTATTTTGCTTTGTTATCTTCTTCTTGTTCACATCACAAAGCCCATTTCCTGCTTTTAAGTCTGACTTATTTTTGCAATCACTTATATTGGAAAGGTCAAGAATGAAAGTTATTCCAAGAAAGGTCAACTTAAGGATGAATAAAATGATTCATTTTTAAATGTGCTTTTATTTTATGTAAGCATGTTTTTGTATTTCATAAAGCTAATATCTAAGTTAATATGGTTACACGTATAACTCAAATATACTGCCTAAGTTGCCCTGGCTGAAAATAAGACAAGCTGCTTATGCACTCTGCAAAGAGACCCAAAGATCCTGACCTCATACTTCCAGAATCCTAGATCTGGCAGGTGGGAACTTCTACTCTTCTTTACTTTTATAGGAGGTGATGAAAATTCCCTTTAATTTGGAAAACGTAAGTGTCTGTGTGTATTGAATGCCAGTGTTCTTAAATTGTTGTGTGTTAGTGATAAAGAACACTAATGTAAGGGTCTGTCTTCTCTAGGAAACAATGATGGATCATCCTCTGAGGACCATTTCCTACATTGCAGATATTGGGAATATAGTAGTACTGATGGCTCGCAGGCGAATGCCAAGATCTAATTCCCAAGATAATGTGGAGGCATCTCATCCCTCTCAGGATGGGAAGAGGCAGTACAAAATGATCTGCCATGTCTTTGAATCGGAGGATGTAAGGAGCTTTGTTGTTTCTGTATTAAAAATGAGCATAGAGTTGTTCCACTATCGCTCAAATGCAATCACCAAGGAGACTTGATGCCACCATTAAGGCATGAAGTATAAAAGTAGGGGCAAGCTCTTGTTCTGGTCCTGGTACAAGAGAAAGCAATACTTCAATCTGCTAGGGGGGTGGCTGATGATTGGCCTGCCCTGCCATTGATTGTGATAGCTGGGACTTCAAAATTGAGATTAACCCAGTGGGGGGGCTCTGTGTGAGTGTTCCGGGGGTGGGGGCAGGGGAGGCAAGGCAAGGCAGGGACAGAGGAGGTGAGTGCTTCCTTTCCTCTGGGTGCCACTCTAGGAGTTGCTGAGAGGACGAGAGAGGTTAAATGCAGAGAGGACACAGCAAGAGCAAATGCTGAAAGCATCACCAAAGCTAGATACCAGCCTTGTCTATTTAATCCACTAAGCAGGGGATGTTGGCTGATAGACAGACAGATAGATAGACAGACAGACAGACAAGATGACCATGACCTGGCCATGAGTAGACCATGGAGGAAGAAGTTGGACAGAAAGAGGCAAATCAGCTCCTTGGTTGATGTTTTTCTTTTTTGTTTTGGAGGCAAACCTGGTTGTGTGAGGCTAGATCACCCCAGGGGAAAAGCCATTGTGGGTGACACTCCTGTGAGCTAACCGGAATCCTGAACAATAGAGCCACCTGAACATGCTTACCTGTGCTGTGTGATAGTTCCCTAAAGCTCTGTGATCCCCCTGAATAGACCCTCAGCAAGCTAGGAACAAGAGGAGTTAGAGAGGCTGATAACCTGAGGCTACTGTCCGCTTCCCAAGTTGGGACCCACTCAGCATTTGGGGGCTCTGCCCACCTCCCTCACCCCTTGTGGTTTTTAGTGAGCCATGGGACTCCACAGCCATCATACAAAGAGTTGGTGTGATGTACTTGCATCCCACTGTACTGCATGTTCAGTGGCAGCACCTCCACCCACAGCTGATGATCACTTTGCAAACCCCTTTTTCAGGCTCTTCTGGCTTCCACTTGACATCGGGATCTAATTTGGGATGTCTGCTTTTGTTCCTGTTTCTTCCTTCTGTTGTGGCAATGCTATAGGCGCAGCTAATTGCACAGTCCATAGGCCAGGCCTTTAGTGTGGCCTACCAGGAATTTCTGAGGGCCAATGGAATAAATCCAGAAGACCTGAGCCAGAAGGAATACAGTGACCTGCTCAACACCCAGGACATGTACAATGACGACCTGATCCACTTCTCTAAGTCTGAAAACTGCAAAGATGTATGTCCCCATTTTAGTCACAATACCATTGAGCTAATAATCCCCCTGAGTAATAATCTAATGCTAGTAACAATTATACAGCCATTAGAGCTCTACTCTAATGACTTCCATCCATACAGGACAGAATGGTCTTCACCGTCTAGGCCCTGGAGTCGAGGGAGACCAATCTTTCCTCTTCCCCTACCCCCTCTTTATTTTTTGAGAAGAGGGAACAGATAGCGCTAAATTCATCTGCACCCGATTGATTACCATATGCTGTGCACTCTGTTTAAGAAACAGCTTTCAAATATTTGGCATGCTGTGCATCAGTGCAGTGTGACTAGAAAGAAAATAAACTGTTACTGCAATTGGCACTTTTCACTTCTGTAGATGTAACAGGGTTCGCAAGAGAGCTTGTTTTAAAAAACTCTGTCTGTTTGAAGCTGGTTTGGTAGATAAAATGCTAAACTCTACAAAAGAATAATAGCTTCACAGAAACTGTACTTTGGTGGGATTTAGATCCATAGTAAAAATCCTGCTGTTTTCCCTTTATCCATCCCACTGTCGCATACATAATAGTTTTATATATTCTTTTATTTTTGAAGGAAATCTTTCAAATGCCTTCATCGATTTAGTTGCAGGAGAGGCAGAAACATGTATGTTGGCAGCTTCGCTTTTCTCTGTTTCATAGAGGAGAATGACCACTGTTGGTTCCTGCTTTTTGTTCCTCCCATTCAGGTTTTCATTGAGAAGCAGAAGGGAGAAATTCTGGGCGTAGTGATTGTAGAGTCCGGATGGGGATCCATCTTGCCCACAGTTATCATTGCCAATATGATGCATGGAGGACCAGCTGAGAAATCTGGGAAGCTGAACATAGGGGATCAGATCATGTCAATCAATGGGACTAGCTTGGTTGGCCTCCCACTCTCAACATGCCAGAGTATCATAAAGGTACAGAAAATGCACTTCATTTAAAACAGGGCCTTGGCCATGTGCACCCCAACAAAGAGGGTGATCATGCCTGTTGGCTCTTTGGCAGGCTAAAGGGATGGTGCTTGAGCATGGAGCAGGCATGCAGCTATGTGCTGTGTATGTGTGCCCATTTTCCCCATGCAAGCAGACCAAGGCTATTTTGCAATCCACTTGCTTACGACTGGGGGATTAGGGTGAACTGCTCTGACGCGCAGTCCCTGCTGTGGCCATTCTGTTGTCACTCCTCTTACAGTTTTGTTTTACCATGATTAACTGTCCCACCACTCTTTTTAAAAATCAGTTCCTAATGATCTCTTTCTCTGTCTCTCTTTTTGAGGCAGAGTTGCAGCATCACAATGACACAGGTGCCCTCTTCTTTTGATAGCCCTTTCCCAAGTGAACAGATACGATTTAGTCTTGAGAACATTTTAGCAAGGCTGCCTTCCCTTTTTACTTCCCTTAGAGAAACACTGCTGCTATCATGTTGCTATAGACACACACACACACACACACACACACACACTCCGGTCTCCTATGTGATGTCCTGCTTGTCCTGAAGGATCTGACTCTTGATATGGGGACTGCTTTTACTTCCTAACAGTAAATGACCCACATATTGGCACCCTAATGCAAACTTATCCAAAGCAGTGTATGTCTGCTTCTAAACTGAATAGCAAGGGTGTGGGTGGAATCATGTTAGCAAACAGGAGATTTTGTTATCTTGTTCAAATGGATGCAGTGATTGCTAAAGAACAGTGACTGTTAACAAAGGGTTGTGTGATATGAGATGACAGTAAATCATTACTGTAGAATTCTACTCAAGAACAGCAGAGCTAGCTTTCATTTTTGGCCCTTCAACAAATAGATAATACATTTGTCTCTGTTCTTTTCATACTGATGTACAATCATGATAGCAAGAGAACGGGCTGCAATCTTAAAGTCATCTGCATGTTTCAAGATGAGGCTGGACAGCCATCTGTCAGGGATGCTCTGACTTGGATTCCTGCATTGAGCAGGGGGTTGGACTCAATGGTCTTGTAGGCCCCTTCCAACCCTACTATTCTATGATTCTGTGATGTTCTCAGTTCCCATGAAAGCCAATGGAATTCACAAACTCTGCAGTGGATTTGCAATGTGTCACTTATTATTACAGTGGTGGCATTCTAGGGCAAGAGTGGGGAATTCAGGCCTGGGGTAGCCCTCCAAGGTCGCCCTCCAGGCTTCCCCATATGGCCACACTCCCTTTCCCTCAACCACCAATTATTGGGTGATTTCTGGGCTTTTGTGCATTTTCCTCATTCTGAAACACTGAAATGCCTCTCCAAAGGCCTAATTACTGGGAGTATGAGCTTTAAGCTACACATATGCTCATATTTTGGCCCTACCCCTTTTTCCTTTGGCCCGACTTACCACTGGGATGGGGCTCCTGAAAGCTTCTCTGAAATGGAATTCTGCACGCTTGTTCTAGAGCACAAGAGACTGATCCAGAGGTGCTTGTATACAAAAGGGTATTGTGTTCAACTACTGAATAGGCATTAGTTGCTGGTATGCATCCCCACTCAAAGGTAGATGGAAAACTCTCGTACGTTCAGGAGAGCTGTTCCCTCTTCTCTGGTCTGAGTGTCCCATTACCTTTTTGTTCTATTGCCAGGGTATCTACATGTTCATTTGATCTGCTTTCTAGGCCATGTAGGTCAGTTATTTTTCCTGCATCGTCTGACACCAACTTAAGCACTGATAGCACTGAAGTCAGTTCTCTAGATCTGCCCCTTTTTCCTCCCCTCGCTTTGCATAGAACACCAGGGGTCAAGGAGCCCTGCAAAATGCATAGGTTGGTCAAGAATGAACCAACTTGACTTGATAGCACTAATTTGCTTGTTCATGTAAACAGTTTTGCTTATGGGTTTTTAAATGTCCACTCTGTTGCGCATAGAATAGATCAGCCTTCCCCAACCGGGTGCCTTTCAGATGTGTTGGACAGCATTCCTGTCCAACTCCCAGCATTCCCAGCCAATACATCTGGAGAGCATCGTGTTGGGGAGGGCTGGAATAGATGGTAAGTATTTTACGATGTGTTCAACATTATAGTGACTAATTGATAAAATAAAAACCAAAGCCCTGCACCAATCACAGTCAAGGGGAAAGAGGGAAAGTCCAAAGGTGCTGTGCACTACATTTATTTGAAAATGAACCAAAAAACCTGATATGTCTAAAGTGAATGCTTTTCTTTGGGGTAATAAAAGTTATGAATAGAGAGAGAGAGATCATGTGCATATCGTGTATAGTAAAATAACCCACAATGAATGTAACAATTCATTGCTGATTTCTGACTGAAGCCATGAGCAGGGATTGTGGCAAAATGGTGTACATAACTTTTCGTGTAGAAGGTCCCAGGTTCAATCCCTGGCATCTCCAGGTAGGGCTAGGAAAGGATCCTGCCTGAAGCCCTGGAGAGCCACTGCCAGTCAGTGTTGACAATACTGGGCTCGATGGACCAGTGGTCCATCGAGCAGCTTCCTATATTGCATACTGCTCCCATTGACAGATCAGGCTAGGAATCATGGGCCTTGTTCTGCATAGCTAGGGATTGATACATGTTTAAGGGCTTCCTTACTTTAATGCAGGGGATACACTTGATCAGTTGTTCTCTCCTGGGCAGGTTGATGGTAATCTGAGGCTGATTGGAAAGAAGGCTGGCCCATCACCAGTTTACATCACCTGAGTCCTTCTGTGCTGATAACAACTAGTCAGGTTGGGTGGTGGGGAGTGATCAGTTGTATTCAAGAGTTGGCAAATGCTTCGTTAAGAGAAGGAGTGGTTCTGGGTGCCTTGAAGAAGGCAGTTAGATTGCTCCTGAAGAAGCCATCTTTGGTCCCTGACAGTTGTATCAACTATCAGCCACTTAAAAAAGTCTCCTTTTGAGGCAAGGTGCTTGAGGATGTAGTGATGAATCGACTCCCAGTGCTTTGGGAGGATATAGTTTATCTAGACCCATTTCATTTTGGCTTCAAGCCTGGCTTAAATACTGAAACTGCCTTGGTTGATGAGACTACATACACCATAGACCTATTCATGTGTTTAACCTTTCCCTTTATGGTCTATCTTTTCCTGCCAGTGCCCTTCTATACTGGAAGATAGACAAAGGGAGTATGACCCTGTTGCTTCTCCTGGACCTCTCAGCGGCTTTCCTTACTGTAACCATGGCATCCTCCTGGACTACCTGTCTGGATGGAGCTTTGATGCACTCATTGCACCATCTTGTAACGATCTTAAAAGACTGCCCATGCTTCTGTGTCCATCAAGAGTTAGGTTACTGTAATACATGGGTCTGACTTTAAAAAGTCTTTGGGAGCTTCAAGTGGTCCAGAACATGGCAGCAAGGTTGTTAACAGGAACCAGCTGCAATATTCATATTTCACCCATTGTAAAATACCTGTACTGGTTTACCAATACATTTCTGGGCATAATTCAGAATGCTGGTTTTGACCTACAAAGCCTGGCTAGGGACTATTGTTCCTGAAGTACTATCTTCATCTGCCCATTCACTAATGTCATCAACAGAGGCACTGTTCCGTGTGCCCTTGCCTTTAGGACAGTGGGGGCTAGAGCTAGGGTCTTTCCGGTGGTGGCACCCTGTCTTTAGAATGCTCTCCCCAGACAGGTTCTTCTGGCATCATCACTTTTGCTATTTAGGCACCAAGTAAAAACTATTCAATTCACTTCAGTCTTTTCTTGAGCAATTCTGGTATTTAGCTTTTAATTTTACTTATTTGTTCCTTTTTTAAACCACTAAATAACTCACGTGCTCTGGGTAGTTTATAAATTAAAAAGATAAAATACAAACTAGCAATAAACGGTGAAATAAATCAGATCGAAACAAGATAAAAGCAGCACCAGTGCATAAGAAAATCAAAAATAAGAACCCGCAGCAGAGATAAAACAATGTTAAGATCTAAAAGCGCTAAAACCAGTTGCTAAAATGCCAGGGAAAATAAAAAGATCTTCACCTGGCACCAAAAAAAGCATAATGTAAGCTCCAGGTGAGTCTCTATAGGGAGGGCATTCCACAGCGGCGCTGCCACCACTGAAAAGGCCCTCCCTCCTGAAGCCACTCACCTTGCCTCATTTCGTGGGAGCACCTGGAGAAGGGCCTCAGATGACCACCATGAGATCTGGCTATGTAAATATGAGAAGAAAGGAGGTGCTCCTTCAAGTAACCTGACCCCAAGTAGTTTAGGGCTTTAAAAGTAAGTGAGTGAGTGTGTGTGTGAGTGTGTGTTTTATGATACGGAGATTTTTTAATTTTATGATATGGAGGGTTTTTTTAATGATTTCGATAAGCTTCTCGGAGCATTTATGTGGAAAGACAGAATAGCAATGTTTAAATAATTATAACCTAAACAAGTAGTTCACTGATCAGAAACGTAAATCATTTTGGTTGCTGTCACAAAAACCTCATATTCACACATCTGAAAAGACAGCATGATTCTACAAATGTGCCTAGTATAAATACCAGTGTTCACAAAAGGAGACATCTTGTACAAACTGCTTTGAAAGTATCTATAAATAACAGAGTTGGATTATTATAATGAGAGACTGTGTGTGCCAGCAGACTTAAAAAGAAAAGAAAAGGAGTATATCATATGAAGAAGAGCACTTACTAGAAGCAGTGCTGGTCTTTGTGGAATGAACACATATCGAAATGGCATATTGGGACTTCCTTTCATGTTTTCCTGACTGGGAAAGGTAATGGGCAGACATATGGTGCACAGATAATGTTTGTGTCTGGATAGGGCGGTGCATTTCAGGCTATAAATACAGCGCAACCATCCCGAAGTGGAAGCTATAAAACAAAATGAAACTGTCTGATGGCCTTTGTACGCCAGATGGCTGCTAAATGGGCCTCTCCTCATGTTGGGGTTGTCTTTTTATTTACTGTGTTGGCTTCTCACATACACATGCCTCCCTCCTTCCTTGATTAACAAACAAGCTGAGTATAGACGGAGAGGAGAGAGAGAGAGAGAGAGAGAGCGCTTTGGCATTTGAAGCTCTCTGGGGGTTTGTTGTATATTCATAACCCTTGTGAATATTGATAGGTAGGGAAGGGCACTGACAGGAAAAGATAGATCATAAAGGGAAAGGTTAAACACATGAATAGGTCTATGGTGTATGTAGTCTCTTCAGGCGAACATCGTTTTCCTCCCTTTGCAAAAAGCTATGATAAAAATCACTTGTACTTTACATATGTACTAGTAGGAAAAGAGATGTTTGGTAATGTCAGGTTAAAAAGGATATCAAATATTGTGTCAGTGGATTAAGTGAGGAGTAGTTAACAAAAAACAGGATAGCCTGAAATTGTGTAAAAGGGGTCAGTCTACACTAAGATGGAGGTGGTCAGAGACTGTATTAAAAACAGGTCACCTCAATTCTCCATGCATTATCACTTTGTCTTCCTTTTCTCTTGCTACATTTCCTGTGGATTATCTTTATTGTTTAGTAGGAATTAGTAAGTATTACTCTGACTTTCCCAAAAGGGATTGTTCATAAAGCCTGTGGCAGGGTGTGTGTGTCTGGTTCATAGATGTGGGCCTTACTGGTATGTTTGTGAGAGTATCACATGCAGCCACCTCCACTTCCACTCTGGAATTCCAGCACACTCCTCACATCCTGACACCCACCCTTTGTGACTTTGAGACCAATTGCTGCCATGTGCTGTGCATGGACCTGCCCTTGAGGACTGTTTGGAAGGTGCAGAGATGGTCATCTTTACAGATGGGCCACCAGAAGCACTTGATACCTGTGCCGGAATCCACACTGGCTTCGTGTAGCCCTGAAGGCACAATTCAAGGAGCTAATCAATAAAGGCCTCAAATGGCTGAAGCTGTGCATAATTTAAAGTCTCCACCTTTCCTGTCACTCATTTGGCACCATTAAGATCAAACAAAAAAACTTCTTTAAAAGAACAGAGTGGAAAGGGGGTGTTCTTACATAAAACTGCCTGCAGGTTTCACACATGGTTTTTTTCTCTATTTAGCCACTAGGAGGCAGACTTGTGAAAAATCATGGTAGTTCTGGGCTAGGGACTTCCCTTTTCTATTATCTTCAATTACTCAGCACAAATTATTAACCACACATTCATGTTTAGCCAGACCTGTGAATGCAGCAGAATGAGGTGGTAGGATTTTGAGTCAATAATGTGAATTTTACCCCTTCAAACTGCCTGTAAAACAACAACACTAGCACATCTGGGACAGAGGTTCTAGCCCAGACAGCTCCCTGCTTTTCAACTTGCAAGAATGAAATATTTATATTTATATTAATTATTGCACACTAGAGCATTCAGAAATGTGATCCCTCATTTGCAGTCTGAAGTGGAATGGTTCTTTCTACCATCTCATTCCCAACCCATTCTGCAGCAGCAGATTCAACATGAGTTGTTTTGGTTATAGTAATAAAGGGGTGGAATTCACCACCACCACCACCACCAAACATGTGCGCGCACACTCTTTTCCAGAGATTCCTGAGAAATAATTCTAAATCGTGTTAGTAATGGCTACCAGTGAGTGGTCACTATTCTAGATTATTTAATCCTGATTAAATCATGGGATCTTGCATATGCACCTTCAGGCTCATTACTCAGTACTGCAAGTGAAGTGGCTTTGGACAAATTCAGATGTTCCCTGAGTGGTGTATGAGCCATTCTGTTGTGGCTGAATCCCTTGCCACTCTAGTAATTTTTCTTAGGGGAAACAATGTGAGTCGGTGTGGTGTGCTCCCTTCCCATGTGCTCTTTATAGATTTTTACATTAGTCAGTCTTTATATACCCAGGTTTTACAACATTTGCTTGTATTCCTGCATTGCATATTGTTTTTAAGTTGTGATCGTTGTGATCGTACTGCCTTGAGAATTTGGACAGGATCCTTGGAGAAATGAGGCCTGCCACTTGTGTGCTGGTCTCTTGCCCTTCTTGGCCTATAAAAACAACTGGGGGTGGGGGTGGGGATGGGGGACTGGCTGAGTGGGTAAGGCTGGTAGTGAATGTGTCTTTACGGCAAGTTGTGGTTCCATCTTGCCTAAAAGAAGCAGTAGTAAGACCTTTGTTTAAAGAAACCCAACCCTCCCTGAGCCCCATTATATTGGATAATTTTTGGCTGGTCCCTAATATTCCATTCTTGGGCAAGGGATTGGCGTATATTATGGCTTTTCAGCTCCAGGGTTTTCTGGATGATGTGGATTTTAACTAGATCCATTTCAACTTGGCTTCAGGCCTGGTTATGGGACAGAGTCTGCTTTGGTCGCCTTGATAGAATATCTACTCTGGGAACTGGAGAGGGGGAATGTGTTCCTGTTGGTTTTGCTGGACCTCTCGGTGGCTTTTGATACCATTGACCATGGTATCCTTCTGAGGCATCTGTTTGAAATGGGGCTGGGAGCCACTGTTATACCGTGGCTGCAGTCCTTCTTGGAGGGGCAATTTCAGAACATGGTGCTGGGGGAGTCCTGTTAGACGCCATAGGCACTGGTGACCTTCGGGGTTCTGTCTTATCCCCCATGATATTTAATGGATACATGAAACTGCTGGGAGAGACTGTACAGAGTTTTGGGATTCGGTACCACTAGTGTACTGATAACACCCAACCCCATCTCTCCTTTCCATCCAAATCCAAGGAAGCTGTTCTAGATCGGTGGCTGATGTCAGTAATGGACTGGATGAGGGCAAATCTAGACAAGACAGAAGCACTCCTGGTTAGTCAAAAGGCAGATCATGGAATAGGGATTTAACCTGTGCTGGATTACACTCCCCCTAAACATTCATGCTCACAGTTTGGGTGTACTCCTGGAGTCACCCTTGAACCTGGCTGCTGAGGTTTCAGCAGTGGCTAGGAGTGCATTGCACAGTAGAGGCTAATGTGCCAACTGTTTCTAGAGATGTCTGATCTGGCTACGGTCACACGTATCTTGGTTACATCCCATTTGGACTACTGTAGTACATTCTACATTGTGCTGTCTTCAAAAACTGTTCAGAACTTCAGCTGGTCCAGAATGCTGCAGCCAGACTGTTGACTGGGGCTGGTTACAGGGAGCATGACTCCCATGTTGCAACAGCTTCACTGACTACCGGTCTGTTCCCGGGCAGAATTCAAAGTGCTGGTTATGACCTATAAAGCCCTATATGGCTTGGGACCAGGCTGCCTGAAAGACTGCCTTCTCTCATAGGAATCTGCTCAGTTCTTAAGATCTTCAGGAAAGGCCCTTCTTTTGAGACCACCGCTTTCAGAGGCATGTTTGATGGACACTAAAAGAGGGCCTTCTCGGTAGCTGCTCCCTGGCTGTGGGACCCCCTGCCAAGAAGGCTGGGTTTGCTTCCTTTCTGTTGTCCTTCTGCCGGCAGGCAAAGATTGCTTTGCTCAAGCAGGCCTTTGGTATATAAGTGGATCCGTTGCGCTGGATGCTGTTTTTACTGTTGTTGTTGTTGTATTTTTAATTGTTTTTAAATGTGTTTTAATGTATTTGCTTATTATTGTTTTTATCAAGTTTTATTAGTGGTTGTAATCCATCTTAAGTGCCATTTTTTGGTAGAAAGGTGGGGCACAAATCAAATAAATAATTTAAATAAATAAATAAATCAGAACAACTTAAGCAAAATGCTACCAAAGTGCACAGCAAGTTGATCTACTGAAGTATAATTTTCATCTTTATGTCCCAGCAGAGTTTCTCCAAGAATAATATAAAATTCTGTCTGCCATATTGTTTTTAAGGGTTTGAAAAACCAGGCCAGGATTAAGTTGAATATAGTGAGATGTCCTCCAGTAACCACTGTCCTCATCAGAAGACCAGACCTCAGATATCAGCTAGGCTTCAGTGTACAGAATGGCATTGTAAGTAGCATTTGGCATCCTTAACAGTTTATTATCCTGCCTCCTGTAGATCTTTTCTTTAAAAATAAAAAATGAACAGTTAATTTCAAAAACTTAGCTTTTATGTACATGTGTAGAGCCCAAAACACCACTATCTACATACTAGATTAGGACAACATTAGGGACATGAAGGTTAATCTAATGAATGAATAGCATTTGGGCATTAAACAGTGGAGGCATATGGTGAAGTGTTTGTTGTATTGCTTGAGGTCATTGGGGTAATTCAGTGCAAGGGATTTCATCGAATGCATGTATGTATGTTTAGGGTGGGAGGGGTGGCGGGGGGGGGGATGACACAACATTCCAGTGTTTCATTTGTAAAATGAGAGGTGCTGTGGCTAAAATTTGCCATTCTCTTTAATCCTAGAAGCGTGAGGCATGGCTATTGTTATTCAGTAGTAAAGAAATGCAACCTGGAGATGCCAAACTAAAACTGCTAGTGATTTGGTACATGTGATCCCTGACATTGAAATAGCATTACAGGAATGAGTCTCTTCCTTTGATGTGATTGATACATGGACTCTGAACAAAATCTGCAAATGCACCCTCTATAAGACATGCAAGAAGCATTCTTATGTTTTGACAAGTCAGATAGTATCAAACAACTTGTACCTTGTAACATCTGTAACAAATGTACAACTTGTACATTTTCACAACCATCGCTTGAATTGCTTTTTCAATTTCTAGTGTCTCTGGTTCGCATGATGCAGCTGCAGAGCAGATGTTAACGTTTTGACACTTTAAAAAATGCCAGCACCTCCCTCCCCATTTGTAGCATGGTCATGCCCCAGGAGAAAGAGTTGATGCCGTATTCTTCTGTGACAAAACCAGTGAGCAGTTACGTGTCTTTACCATGTCAGTTCACTGTACTACGCATCCACCAAATTCTTGAGTTTAGCCGTGTTCCTAGGAACTGTGCTTTACATTTTTTAAATGATTATTTCTTTACATAAGCAGGTTTACTACTAAGGGTGATTCAAACATATGCAGCCCACAGGGATTTATGACTGTATGCCCTAGTCCTTCCATTCTCCATGGCTAATGCTCCATTTGTGTGCTGGAAGAGCAGCAGGGCCCCTCCACCTGCACACGGCTGATGCAGCATATGAGGATGGGCCTCTATGCGGGCACCTGCTTGGAAATCCTGTTCACATGATCACCCATGGCTCAGTGTGCTGGAGCACCTGCTTTGCATGCGGAAGGTCCCAGGTTCAATTCCCAGCATCTCCAGGTAGGATAGGAAAAGCCCCTGCCTGAAACCCTGGAGAGCTGCTGCCAGTCAGTGTTGAGAATACTGGGCTAGATGGACCAAGGGTCTGACCCAGTATAAGGCAGCTTCCTATGTTTCTATGTTCTTGCTTCCACAAAAGGGATAGTGGAAAGAAATCACACAAGCAGGGCCTCTGCACTGTTGGGCATCAGCATGGAGTGCCCAGCTCATCAGTAACATCGCCTGTGTAGTGGAGAGGAGGGGAATCTGCTGCTCTTTCTCTGGCAAATGGATGAACCAGAGTTCATATTCTCGGTTGAATGTGTGAATTGCCTCCCTTTAAAATATTTTGCAGCACTGTGATATTCAAATGGTCTGCACAAACAAGTTCCCAGGTGATGCTGCAGTAATCCAGCTTCCCCAACCCAATGCCCTCCAGATATTTTGGACTACAACTCCCATCAGCCCCAGCCAGCAATCAGGAATCCTGAGAGTTGTCGTCCAAACCATCTGGAGGGCACCAGGTTGGGGAAGGCTGCAGCAATCAAACAAGAATGATGCTGTGTGGGCTCCTTCTTGGTCTAACTGAAGCACCTGCCATTTTACATTTTCAGCGCCTAACCCTGCGTGTTGTCATTGTCTGATATCATTCCAGATCTGTAGCCTTATGAGAGGAGGGATTGCAGAACGAGGAGGAGTGCGAGTGGGCCACCGCATTATTGAAATAAACGGGCAAAGTGTTGTAGCAACACCTCATGAAAAGATTGTTCACGTTCTCTCCAATGCTGTTGGTGAGGTAGGAGCATCTCTCAGTCGCACTCATATGAAATGTTGGCCTTATTGCATTGTTGTCACTACCGAGTGAAAAATATTGACCAATGTGGGCAGGTGACCCTTTGCTACTAAGTGTGGTTTTATGGCTTTTGCTGAGGCCCAGAGGCTCCTTACAAAAGGTGCTAAATGGCTATACTCTAGCTGTGTGCATTTATCACATTTGCATCTTGCCTTTCCTCCAAGGAGTTCAGGACTAATCCACACCTCAAAGACATGAGGTAGGTTTAGGCTAAGGGATGCGGTAACCCAGTGAGCTTTCTTGCTGAGCAGGGATTTGAATGTGGATCTCCTTGGTCCAATATTCTACCCACTACTGCCGTGGCTTTCAACAGGTGGGTTGCAAATGACCTACGGTGGGTCACGCTAATGCTGCCACCACTCTTTTCTTGTTTTGTTGCTTTATGAGGTTATTTAAAAGGTGGAGGGAGAGGAGAACTACAGATGGCAAGAGTGAGAAGGAGAAAAAGGAATGACTATTGTAAAATAAACATAAGTTAGGCCCGTGTTGCAGGGTGTGCTTATAGATGGGTCCCAGATCTGAAAAGACTGAAGACAACCTTATATATTCAACACTGGCTCCTGTTTGGTGGATGTCAGCATCTATTGATATTTGGCGCCACCCAATCATATGCATGTTTTCTTGGAAGTAAGCCCCACTGAGTTGAATGGGACTTTCTAGGTAATATATGTTGGTAGCGGAGTAGTCTTTGCACAAATATGAAAACTCTTTCAGGTACTGTATCTTTTCTCAGGATACATTCCTTTCACCTTTTGCTGAACATCCCCATCACATGAAGGGTTGGATTCCAAGTTCCTGTGAATGGAATTCTGCTCACGGGACACTCCAGGAGGAAGTGGTGATGGAGAGGTGATTTTTGCCGATTCCTCCTTCTCCCTGCTACAGAGAGTTGGGGGACCCTCCAGAACAGTGTGAGGGGTGCTTGGGATGGGAGAGGGAAGGGGGAATTGACAAAAATGCCCCCCTCCTCCAGTGTCAGCGTCCAGTGGATTATACACTCTTCAGTGAACAGCTGAGCTACAAAGCTACAACCACTGCTGGAGGCAGTTGCTTCTGGAACTTTGTCCATTTGGCAAGAGAGTAGTGTGGGTTGCTCCCCCTTTTACTGTCTTTGTATTGCCATGTGGCGAGGGTGCATTTTTGGCATGCTGGCCCTCTGTACCTGGCACTATTACAGCATAGGTCGATTGTGCCTAGTTCTTCTCTTGGGGCTTTTCTACATAAGGCTTTTAACTCACACCTTTAGCCAGGCTTCTGCTTCCGGATTCTTTGCAGGATTAAGATCGGCGCCTTTACACGTATTTTTTTTCAGGGCTTCTTCTTTCCCTGCCTTTCTATATGTTCCATTACACAAACACTAGGTGGTGCTGTGGTATAGCAGAATTGTGTAAATACACAAGGACTCTATAATGCCATTCAGAAAAATATGAGACTTTCCTCAGAGAGCTTCGGCTATTGGGCGGTATAGAAATGAAATAAATAAATAAATATAGGGAAACAACCACAGTAATGGTTGCAAAGCACAGCAGAGGCTCTGGAGGATGATGATGTCAAGTAAATGACCTGCAAACTAGTGAGGCATCATGAGTGCACAATAAAAGCCTCATGTAGAAAGGCTCTTGGCTTCTTTCTTTAGTGTGGATTTGTCTCCTTTAACTGTACATCTAAATGGGTCAGTATACTTACTGCTGGAGTTAGGGGTATAAGTGTGTATTTTGGCTAAAATATGGGTGGTTGTTTTATTATCCACTTGTCTATATGTTTATGAATTGTTTATGAATTTTGCACTGATATTGACTGAATTAGCTTTTTCTGAAATATTGAATTGAAAGTTTATTTATAGGCTGGATCCAGGATCTGCTTTCTGCAAGAAGGGCTCCACTTTTGGATGGTCCCACCACCACTACCACCACCACAGCAGCTCACCCCATTCAGCAGGATCTGTTGACTCTCTGTGTAGCATTTTCAGGGGGCTGGAGGGGCTGCCATGGGAAGGAGGGGGCAGGGAAGTCCACTTCCAACCTTATAGATTGTAGTTTTTTCTTAACTGTCAGATGTGTCATATTATTTATCTTGTGCTATTGCATTTGTTTCTGTGCGTCGCTAGACACTCTAGGTTTCCTTTCTTTTGGAGGTAGAAGCAGGGTACGAATAGATGATGATCATGATGATGCTGCCATTGTGTTTGCAGTAGACCAACTCTGGATCCAGCTCAAGATGTCCAACTCCCTTTGTCAATATTTTGGGAAACACAGACTCAATACTTCTTTCCTTCTTCCAGATTCATATGAAGACCATGCCAGCTGCCATGTACAGACTCTTGACTGCACAGGAACAACCAGTTTACATCTAAAGCTCACCCTCCCAGTGCGCATGGAGGACGTTTCTCATTAGTGATGGTGTTTTCTTGTGCTGCATTTTGGTGTCTGCAGCAACATCTCTTTCACTCTGTTTTCTCACCTTTTCTCATTCTGCTGTGTACAAGATGGCATTTTTGGTTGCACCTTTTTAGTACTAGAGTTTCATGTAATTCTTCACAGAACACAAAAATAACCATGGTTTTCTTTAACACAACAAAACACACACACGCATGCAGTTGTTAGTGACATCGTCATTTTATGCTTCTGTGGCCGTTAAGACAGAAAACACAAGTACCCTGAATGAAAATACGTTAGAAAGCTCTTTTCACCAAATAGGACAAAAGATACGGTAAAATTCTCCTCTTAATAGTAATAGAAAGGATCTTAACCTGCTTATCCTATAATGCTGCTGTGCTGTATCTGTTAGGAGAGCAACAAGATGATAATTTTGCCCTAAGGAAAAAGTTGAGTTACATTTGAAGAAGGAAATTTGATGCTAACCCAACTTTCAGGTGAATACTACTTCCCTAATGTAGTTCAACTCCTGCATATTGGGAGACTGTTACTGAAAGGTGGTGGTTATCCCATAACTGAAAATTCTCTGGCATGAAAATGTGCATTGTCTTTGGGAAATGCGCTTTAACAATTTTGCTCCTTGGGATTTCAGCTTTCCCTGTCCCCTTTCCCAAAAGTCCTTTTTTAGGTGAAGCATAATTTTTTGCAAATGGCTTTTCTATTTCTTACTTTCTTTCTAAGTTTGAGTGATAAAATTCTAAATATCCAGCAGAAACAATGTGGGTGTGGTGGGGAGAGAGTGTTGTTAGATCTTAACTTCCTAAGCTTTTTCGTTTTATGTATGTGTACATGGGCTAATAGGTTGTCATATTTTTAAACTGTATGTTTGATATTTATGATTTTTTAACAGGTCTACATACAGTTCTGAATTGTTTTGTGGTTCTGAGCCAGTTTACTTTTAACATATCTTTGGTCCAAAAGTTTGTATTTAATTTTTTAAGACAATTTATCTTTAATTTTGGACCATAACAGAATAGTGGAAGGTATAAATTTAATTTATTTTGTAATATATATATATAAATATATATATATATATATATAAATATATGTAAAGTTAATCCCATGTATGGGATGCTAAAAGAGTATGGTCAATTACTGTAGATGCTTGTGTAATGAAAGAGTTTTCCAAAAAGTTTTGGTTATGGTATTTAAAAATCAAAGAGGTCAACGTAGACTGTAATATTTGTGGTAAAACTATTTGGCAAAAACGCAAAAGTGTAGGTCCTGTGGCACCTTAAAACACTTATTCATTTATTTTGGCGTAAGCCTTTCGGGGATACAGCCCATAAAGGATTCACTCACAATACACATCTTGATCTTTAAGGTGCCCGAATATTTGTTAGTTTTGCTGTGACAGACTTAACATTGTTACCCTTCTGGAATCTAATAGTTGTGTTGGAGGTAGGAAAATAGGAAATACGGAATAACCAGGGGTAAGGTGGCAGCCCAATTTAGTGTTCAGGCCAGGGCAACACTGGTGTACCAGGTTGAGTGTTTGCATGTTGCATGGATGTGCATTGTGCACACATGTTGCATTAGATATGTAATGGTGTCCTCCTTGGGATTCAGTGCCCTGCATGGGTGTTATATGTAAATGCATGTGGATGCCACCCCCCTACATCAAAAACAGATGTTCTTGGAGGGTGAGGGGCTGGTACTGTAATCAGACCTTGGGCCACTTAAGGTAACTGTGATACAAACAGGCTGTTAGGAGGCATGCAGTTACTACAGCTCTGTATGTTCCTGATCCCTATGCATTGCCAGAAGTGGCTCAGCAACATAGGAATAGTGGCAAGGCTGGAGTGTTAGTTCCTTTCTTCATTCACAAAAGAGTTGTACATGATTATATTATATTGCTCATATAGTATTATAGGAGGCAGATACAATAGGGGGGAAAATAGCATCTTCCAGCCAGGCCAACTCTAGCAACCTAATCCTATCCTCTTAGGTGCACCTAAACCCAATGGAATATATGGGCAACTCTGCATAGGATTGGGCTGTATATGTTTCAATTTCGCTGCAAGCTTGGGCCAAATTGGGCAAGTCTGATGTGTTGCTTTATTGAAATTAAGTGGGTTGGACCTGGTTAGCAATCTGGATGGGAGACCACTAGGAGATCTATGTAAGAGCAGGATATACATATAATAATGAAGTCCTTTAAAAATCATTTTTTTTTCAAAACAATACAAATAAAAGTATTACCTTAGCAGTTGGATTCCGGGCCATTTAATTAAATATAGGGTCTATTCAAATTATATGTAGTGAGATGAAAATGAACAAAAGGTTAGTCCAAACACACACACACACACACACACACACACACACACCCCATCTTACAAATGGCCTAAAATGTGGATTTAGACTGAGGTCCATAGGCAGGGTTGAATGTTCAACTCTAAAATGGAGGACTGCAGTAGGAAAGAGAAAAAAACCAACCTCTATCAAAAAAGGAGAAAATAGAAGTCATACCTATATGCACTCACACCAGGTAGGAATTGAGTATGTTCAGTATAACAACACTGCAGAATTACCGTATTAAGTACAAGAGATTCCAAGTTGTAGAATCATCAGCTTCCAAATACAGTAATGTTCGTATTCCAGGTTAATATTGATAGTTTGCTCTTCGTCTGAGGCTACCTCAAATTGAGAGCAACCAGTAAGCATGGTTTTTAATGATAATCTGCTTTACCACATATATAATTTATTAGCTCCCATATATATTGGTAGTTACCAATGTAGATAGTATGTTTCTGCATTTCCTCCTCCCAGCCCCAGCTAATCCATAGCTTTTTTTCCATCAGAGAGACACCATAACATCACTTCCTCCTAATCTTTTAGTCCTCTTCACTGAATCAAGAATGCCCCCTGCTCTGAATTCCCCATTTCTCTATATACAGTGCAGCTTATCCAGAAATTGACTGAATGAAAAAGCTAGTCCTCAGAGCCTACTTCTCAGCAGCGTTGACTCCCATAATAGATCTACTTCTATTTCAGGTTTACCCAAGACACTTCTTTTCAGACTTCAGTGAGACAGGCCAAGATAGTAGGGTACAACTGGGGATAGGACGGATAGTTTTAAAAGTAATAAAGCAATGTTTGTATAAACTTGAACATGTCCTTAACTTGAATCACCATTAACATCTTTCGAATATTTTTACACTAGAGTAAAATCATCCTTGTCTTAAACCTCTTCTGGCCTGTTCTCCTTGCTCTATCATAGCAGGTTTTTACACTGGTTGACAAATAGGCTGGTTCAGAGGTGCAGCAACTTCTCAGCATACGTACATGTGCCCACATCTGCAGGAGAGACAGCCAGATGTGGCTATAGCTGTGCTGATTCTCATGACTATAGAAGTTGGGAACAGCGCTCTTGCACTCACATAAATCAAAGCCAGCCATGTCTACATACAGTTTGGTTCATATAAACATTTCTTTGCACAGTTCCAGTGTTGTGGCTTCTTCACGTAGGGGAATGTGTCTTGTGAACTGGTTTCCAGAGTAGGTCCATTTTTAAAGTAATTCTAGACTTCTCAACTTAGAAAATACTATTTGAAGAATAATATGGACTGAAAGATAATTGTCTGAAAATTGATGTTTTAAACAGCTCTTTGTTGTTATAGGAAACATTACATTCACTATGGGATGAAAGGAACAATTTATTTTACACTCCTTCCAGTTTGCAAAAATCCTGCAAGGATGGTAGTTGCCTATTTGTATGCTGTATTAACTCTACAATGTTTACAACAAGATTGAAATTGCCTCTTAATTTACCATTTTTCTATGTGTGTGTCTGAATTGCATTATAATTTGCAATATGTTTTGGATTCTCCAAGTGCAGGGCTTTTGGGGATAGGGAGGGGAGTTCTTTGTACTTCCGGGAATAAAAAGAAATTGGTGTCTGAAGATGGCAACTGTGTGTGTCTGTGTGTGTAGACAGAATATATATATATAGAGAGAGAGAGAGAGCGAGCGAGAGCAGGAGAGAGAGCACAGTACTAAAGAATATAAAGTTGTACTATTGTTCTGTAAAGGTGAATAGAAATTATTGAAAAGCGTTGGGAGAAGTATAGTATTGTATTTGTAACAATATTGTTCTTTGTAAACACTAAACTTGATGAGCTCTATATAAATATATATATATAAAATATATATATATATAAAAATGTGCGCCTGGAATGTTGATACTGCACACCTACAGAATGTGATTTTTCAGATTCTTGTCACAAGTCTCAGCCCCTTTCTCTACAATGCAACTGCAGTGGTTTGGAGGATTTTTTTTTCCTTTACAATTTTTTTGTTGGCCTGTTTTGTTGTGATGTATTTATGTGTGCTACATTCCTTTATTTAACAGAGTGCTAATGTCTGTAAGACTTGCAACAATAAAAAGCAAACATACCAACAACAACAAAAGGCAGTAGCTACAGCCAAGACTTCATTAATCTTGATTTAGGAAGGCTTCATTCCTACTGAGCTACCAATTTATCAGTGGGTTCTCATTTCCACACCCTTCCAGAACTCCATAAACCTTGCATCCATATTGGGTGGAGAACTCCCCAGTCCTAGGGTTGGATCCAGCATTGGTGTTCCGCCAGCGGAAGGATACTGCTGGCAGATTGGGACTTCCACATCCTCTCCTCTGCCCAGTAGCTCCCCACGTGCCCTCCAAATCTCCTCTGGAGGGTTCCACCAGTGGTATCCTCCTGCTTGCAGAACAATGTTGGAACAAAGCCCTAATCATTCCCATCTTTAGAGAAAGCTGTCATTAAGGGATGTTTTTCTGTGGCATTTCTTGTAGCAGTGAGCTTTGGTGATCATTGATTTCTTTCTGTTTTAGAAAAGAACAGCTCCCAGTCCGAGAAGGAAGGTGGAAGATGTATTGTTCAGAAGTAATTTTAGAAGCAATTGTAATAAACTAGCATTAGGGTATCCTTTTCAGGATTGGGGGGGGGAGCACAGTCTTAGTCCAGCTGACAGCTGTGACTATGCGGAAAACCTTGTGAAGTGTTGGCTTTTCCAATAGTTTGATTTCTCAACTTCAACTCCAGGGTGAGACCTACCTCCAGGAGTTGGGTTTCTAAGTGATCTGTAATGCCTGTTTTCATGCATTCAGATCCTAAGAGTTCACAGAGTTGGCTCTGTCTAGGCACAGAACCCATGTCTTTGATTGCACAGATGATTATGCAAAAGAACAAGTAACCAATCTGTTTCTATCATGCCCAAATGAGCTCAAGGATAGTAACAGTCACTAGTGGGTAGCACTGCAGGCTTGCTAGGGACAAAACCTATCCCCAGGGGGAAGGCAGTTGGAATAGGTATATTACATTAGACTGCTGCTATTCCGTTTGTACAGGAGAGGTGGGGAAGCCATAGCACTCTAGCCATGGACTTCAACTCACATCAGCATGACCACTGGTCAGGGATTATGGGAGTTATAGCCCAACAGGTGGAAAGCCACCAGTTCCCTACCCTGGATGAAGAACATTGCCTACGGTCTTTGCTAGTTGTAGGTGTGGCCACACATCAAAGTTCCTGGAACACAGTGTCAAGAGTGTGTTGCAAGGGAATGACTCCTGTACTGTGACATGGCTCACTGCACCAGCAACTGAAGCCCCTGCTGATAATTGTGCCACAAAGGTGCTATCACATGTCCCAAGGACTGATGTTTGCTTTTGGGATAGACAAAGACTGGGATTTGACCCTGCCTGGAATCTGTACTGTCTGACTTGTAAGCCAAGATCCACTAATCCCAACAAGGCTGCTGGTTCTGCCAAACCCAGGGTGCAAGGAGAGATTGTGGCAGCAATCCACAAGCATGAAAATTGCTGATAGTCGTTGTGGGTATCAATGTACAGATACCGCCTAACTGATATTTCCCTGCACACACACGGGATAGTAGAAGAAAGAACCAGCCTTTTCAATGTATGAACATGATCTAAATTGCAATACTATCTCACTCAGAGAATAAGACTGATGGTAAATTTTCATACCTCAACAAAAAACACATAGTAAAAAGGATGTTTGGTGTAGATTTACTCTCTGTTCAAAGGTTACACACTGATTCGAAATATACAAACTTGAGCAGAAATTGTTTTTCTTAACTCTTCAGCTTTGCGAAGAGAGTGTAAATCAGGAGACAAAACCTCTTTCAGCCAGAGGGCTACATTCTCTTTTGGGAATCTTCAGATGTAACAAGCCAGAAATGGGAGGGGGGCCCTGCAAAAGTGAGCATAAGTAAAACTAGTGGTCACCTACCCTCTTTCATGCACACCCACCTGTACACACATACACATCCCCCAAAATCCTATCCCGTGTGGCAGTTGGGCTTTTAAAAGCCTCCACTGATTTCACTGGAGCCTTCTTAAAGTGCCTCATTGCAATATTGGGGGGGTGATTTTCCAGGGAGGGGTGCAATCCTTGAGGAGGGTTAGCCCGTCTGTCCCTAGCAGTGCCTCCCTGACAATGCCACCCTGCCCAGCAACTTGGCTTTTTAAAAGTCTAATTGCAGCACAGGAGGGTCAGCCCCATGGGCTGGAGGCTTCCCACCCCTGGTATAAACAAACACGGGCTTAATTTCTGATGCGTCTCATTGGTTTCCCCTCCTAAAAATAATAAAAAGCTGCCTAAAAACAAGTTTTTAAATATTGGGGCACCACTTTGTATGCATTAGGGAAATAAACCATCTAAATTGCTCCAGGGGTGGGTAACTTATGGGCCTCCAGATGTTGGACTGCAACTCACATCATCCCTCACACTTGGCTGTGCTTGCAAGGGGACAGTGGGAGTTGTGGGCCAACAATATCTGAAGGGCCACAAGTTGCCAGCCCCTGGTTCTGCAGGTGCACGCACCTGCGAGCAGCTGGAGCACGGAACTATGTGAGTGACCAATGTCAAGCAGCACTGAACACCACTGCCAAGATACACATATGAATCCCACAGACCCCTGTTGTGAAACATATATAAGTCATGAGAGTGGGGAGGAATAGAAAATATAGACATTGGTTCCTGCTCCAATCAGTTCAATGAAGAAACATGGGGGAAAATGCTGCTTGTGTGGAAATTCACCTCCCCTTGAGAATCTTTGCCTTAAATGAAGCTTTTTCATTTTTAGCAACAGAAGAAATATTCATCATAATAACGAGTCACACTGGATTTTGAATACACTGTAGGCAAATACAAATAGCTGCCAAAACACACCGTGGGAAAAGGCTCACTTTGATTCTGAGGGAGAGGCGCACACAAATGGGATCAACTACACTTGCAGGGGTGTGCAAAAAGAAAGGAGCTAGGCAATTCTCTACTCCCCATTGAGATTGCTGTAATTCAATGAATTCTTACGAATTTTCCAACATGGAAGTGCCTTTGTAACATGCAAGTTTCAAGCAGATACTAGTCTAAAACATTCCCATATTTAGGAAGGAGCGATTGAATAATTTGTATAATTTTGGACGGTTTTCTACAACACCCACCAAGACCACAGGACTTCTATTTTGGCCACTCAAATGCTTCAGATGCCAAGGACACAGATTTTGAGAGCCATAAGGCTGCACTGGAAGCAACTCTCTCACAGTATTACATTTAACCCAACCTTTCATCTTCAGGGTTCAGCTCTGAAAAAAGTGCATCTGCAGGTTTGGAGCAGAAGCCAGCTGAGCACAGCAACTCTGAGCTGCCCCCACCCACCATTCCCCAGCCCTCAAGCAGTTAAGTTTCCTTTAGCAAACATGACGATCAGCTGAATGCAGCAGCTTATACAAAGAAAGACAGCTAGGCTCAGCCCGTGGCTCAAAGGAACACTATAAAATCTCTTTATTCTGACTCTAGTTTTACCCTAAAACAGTTCATGTGACAATATGATTTTTCTGTTGTATGCTTGAATAACTGGGCTTCAGGATATGTTTTGCCTGCTAAAGAAAGCATCACTCCACTGATATCCAGCAAAGCAATGCTGCTCTGCAGCAGATGCGTGGGGGTGGGGGAAATCTTCCTTAATTTAACTCCACTTGGTCCATAGATGTGGCTAATTCTATCCTTTACTCCCTTTAAGATGAAAAAAAAAGTGTATTCATCAAATGTGAAACTAGCCATATAGTAAGTGCTTCCAATAAGTTTAAGTAGAAAGAATGAATTGTTTCCATAAACATCAATGTACATACAGTCTTGTTTCTTCCCTACATCCAAAAAAGAGAAAAGTGCTCCTCAAATATAACTGCACCTGAATATCCTTGTTTTAAAGACAGCTTTGAATGAGAACATACTGAGGTTTTCATGCAAGTATTTTCCTCCAAGTTTGTTCTCAAGTATTGTTTCCTAAAGCAGCAGTAAGTATGAAACCCACATTAGTGATTTCCCCATCTACTTGCATATTCACAGAATGGCTTCCTGGTCTGTTCACTGGGTTGGATCCAAGATCTGCCTTGGATGGAAAGTCTCTGCTCACAGAAGGTGCCTCCACCCAACTTTCTCTCCCCCTCCCCCAAACCACAGCTCATCTCATTGAACAGGATTCCCAACCCTCCGGCTGCCATGGGGAAGAAGGGGTGAGGAAGTCTGCTTCCACCAGACTTCCACCAGTTCAGTCGCGCACACTCGATCCAAGCCACTGCATCTGATGGTGGGTCTCTGAGCTCAGAGCACTGTTTCCCGCACAACTCCAATGAGACTATGAGGCCTTTCTTGCTCTGTCCTCTGAGTTCTCCTCTCTAGCAGCCGGGTTTCTGCTGTAGTGAAAGTACTCACATCCCCACAGCTCTCCAAATGAAAGAGTCCTGGGTAATGTCTAAAAGGCAGCGTGTGAGCTCTTGATGTACATGGGTGAGCAGGGGTCATTACCTTCAGAGCAAAAGGGAAAATTACAATGAAAAAGTAGTTAAGTTTTCCTTATAACCCCCCTCTCCCCATTTCTGTTTTTATTTAAGGAGCAGTCACTTTTCATAATGAAAATTTAAATAATCCTCAAACTAGAGTCATGCAATATAATGAAAAATAGTAAAGTTTCATATAAATTTGGGAATTAAGTATACACCCTAAATTAGTTTTTATTTCATAGGGTACCCAAAAACCAAGACTACAGGGTGTATGTACTCTCACCCTGGTCTCATTAGCCTTTTATCCAGAGTATAGAAGTAGAAAAAAACGTGTCAAGATGGCTGGTTTCAAAAACTGGGCCATTTCTGCTGCTGTTCCTAGTACAGCGTGAAATCTTACACATAGGAAATAATTTGTTTTATAGCAAACTAAGGAATCAAAAATGGCAAAGAGATTAAGAGTTAAGAAATGAGCCAGGCCCCTCTTCTCTCTCCCTGCCCCTCCTGTTTGCATTGTTGCATATGCAGGAGTCCCCTACAGCCTATGCACCTCCCATTCAGAGAGCTGTGGATGCCCAATGTTGGAAGGAGTAAGATGTGACCCATATTTTTATGCACTGTTAAATTATTCTGACAGTTTTAACTGGAAGTGCCATCGTCCCTTTAGTTATTTTCCAACTGAGCAGAATCCTGTTCCATACTTCTGGATAAAAGGACTTTCTTTCCTGTGTTACCACCACCACTACTGCCATATATAATTACTACAGCCTTCCTCAACCTGGTGACATCCTGATGTTCTGGACTATAACATCAGTCCAGCTAGTATGGCCAATAGTCAGGTTTTGTGGGAGCTGTCCAAAACATCTGGAGGGCACCAACCTGGGAAAAGGTGAGTTAATATATGCTTGTCCTGCTTGCTGTTTGACCCTGCTAAAGGGGTGAGGCTGGGAATTTGTTCTTTTATAAATTCAGGCAACTACTTATTCAATAAAAGAGAAAAGATCCATCACTTCTTGCCACTTTTAACTAGCATTGGGGTTTGGGGGAGTGTGAAGAAAACGTCATCTGAGCATAAGCAAACAATGACCAATCCGTAATTTCAATAGATTTCTCCAGCATCACATGCAGTCCCTCAAATGAAAGGAACCCCAAACTATCTGATTTGAATGAACAAGGTTTTTCCTTTCCCCGAACAAAGTTGACACAGGCCAGCAAGCCATGATAAAGGGCTCACTCTGAACTGCGCTTCACTTCCAAAAGTACAGCTGCAAACAGGATCTGTATTCTGAAAGCCAGAGATGCTGCTTACACTGAGCAAGCATTTAGGAGTTGAGCTACAATAATAAACTACCTGCTCAAGGAAGCTGGCACTGGTGATGGCTTCCTCCATGTGTTCTTCATCTGATTTTAAAACAGATTTTATGTCTTCCACTAGTTCGTGTATGTCAGGGGTCATGCTGCTGGATGACTGCTCCAGGAACTTTGCCACTAGCAGCTTAGTATCGATGTATGATTTGTAGTCTATCAAAGACCGAGGCCTCAAGCGCAAAGCCTTTGCTCTCAAACTCTTTCGCAAAATGACAGTAGCCAGTTCTGGTTTTAATTCTGTTTGCGTGGCAGCTTCACAACTTAGCACTGGAGCTGGAGACAAAAAGAGAATCTCACTGATGCATCTGCATAATTTCAAATAAAAAAACACAGATAGTGAAATCCCATAACGAAAAGGAAATAATCAAATAACAGAAGTCAAATGCAATATTTTCTGAATGAAATTATTTGGTAATGATTCTCAGAAGTCATACCAGAGGACCAAACAAAGGGGGAAATCTAATTTTATTACCAAGTCAACAGTGTAACATGAGAATTGCACCATGAATACTTGGGATTTAAGTGGGAAGTTCTGGTACATGAAAGTCCCCCTATCACAGGAACTAATTGCCTCTGTGGACCAACCAGTGAAAGATTTCAGGTGCTGGGGTATTGTTACAAATATAACTCTTCACACCCTGGCTGTAAAATAATTAACAGCCACTAAAAGAACTTCTAGAACAACTGCCTCTTCCCTCAAGAACTTACCCTATTCTGCCATTATTTTTACATTAGTAAAACTCTACATTAAGTGTGACCTCAAGTGCATGCTCAGCAGGGAATGCTGAATGGAGGACTGGAAGAAGGGAAGAAAATATCATCACTGGAACCAAGAACCGGAATGATCTAATCACATGGTGTTCAATACTAAAAGTGTGGATGCATTGTATATACATTTTACACACATACACACTCCAATTATGGCAATGCCAGGCAATTCCCCTATTCTGTATAAAGACCTGATGATTTTCATTAACCTATTGAAGCAGAAATGTCAGGATCTGCACATGGGTTTATTTAGGAGACATTTTCAATAATCCTAACCAGCCAATAAGACTGGGATCTAGTGGATAGACAGATTTGCAAAGTTAAACTGGGCACGGGTCTAAGGACATGGATTCATTGTTGGTGATGCCTAGTGAAGACAGACCCATTGCAAATTAAAACAAAAATGCTAGTGATGACACACAGTTGAGATTAAAAAGGGAGAGACAATGATTAGTGCAAGGGGATGGGGATCAGAGCAAGTTATTTCATTATATTAAAGTTCTTTACATTAAAGATCAAGCAGCAGAAAATATGTATACAAGGTCCCTTACAGTAAAAAACCAAGATTACCTATTTTTGGAAAGCAACAAAAAGGGAGCCTGGTAATCTTGTTAGCTTAAAAATATGTAATTTTAATGCTTATAAACGAACAGAAAAAGGCAACTGCTACTGAAGATATACATCTTTCAAAGATATAGGCATCCATTTTATTGTGACTTAACATAGCTATTCTATACCCTGAATAAACAATACTGTCAACGTCTCCCTGGTTACTCTGTTAATTTCATGGATGCAGACTTGACTGTATGCTAGAAGCATGGAACCAGACCCAGAAAACTCAGACACCTGGTTGCTGTGAAATGTGATGGTGGCCACAAAGAATTTCAAATATTATTTAGTCTTGCATAGAAGTAGCTCACAAGAGGTTTATACAGGCACCCAGGAATTTAAAGTACATTCTAGCTCCGTATGGCATTATATTCCAGGAGCTTGAATTTTGGCTTTGGGTCCAAAAAACTTAGGTTCAAATGCTACTTTGGTCAAGGACTCACTGAATGGGCTTAAGTACACACACTGAGCCATACTAACAAGGCAGATATACCCATCATTTTTCCATTAGATAACTTTCCCTTCCAAGGCAACAGTCCCATTGGAGACCAAGCAGTCTTATGTGCAAATATGACTCGTTAATTTTGTGGCCGCAGACAAAAAAGTAGAACAAATTTTCCGATCAGTCACCTCTGAGTGGAAGGCCATGCACCACCGGATCACTTTTTGATCGTTTTCTGAGAGGCTTGAGGGCTTTCCTGCAGGTTCCTGCAGGTGTCGAACTAGGACCTGGATGCAAGGTGGCCTCTCTAGTCAGAGAACTGAGAGCACCTCCATCTACTGCAAAAAACAAGAGAAAGGGACAGGAAAACCAGCTAGAGTATGCTTGCATATAGTTCATTGACAAAAAGATCCTTAGGAGATCTATTGAAAATTCTTGTAGTTCAATTTCCAAGGTGATTTTTAAGCTAAGTATTGTCTTCTTAGCAATACATTTTAAACAAAAGTCATCTCTGAAATCGAGTTATAAGAGTAAAGCTACCAATTACAATATATTTATAAAAGTAGAATTACCCATTGTCATAGGTGCCAGCAATAGGGCACTCATGAGAATCTTTTAAAAACCCTTAGTGTGTTACATCTGGCAAACTATGCTCAGATTACTCAATAAAGCAAAGTATAAATAAAATATCTTACAAATGTTAGGGCAAATGTGTGGTGATACATCCTCGTTCACACGCATATGCAAACTGGTACATATACAGATGTCACGACAAACATGGGGACAAAGAGACTTTTTCCAAAGGTATGGAGCACACGTGAATGTGAATATTTAAATGGACTTCTCTTTTAGAGGAATAAAACACCAGGCTTCCTGCCACAGAGGATCAGCTGCTTTGCCAATACTGGCTGTATGATTTTGTCAGAAAGTACAGTATATTAAACTGCAGACTATTCACTACTGGAGAGGAATTTGGATCTGTTCATATCTGCTAGGTTTGCATTAGTTTGCAAAGACACATACCCCCTCCCCTATATACACACAAACTCTCTCTCTCTCTCTCTCTCTCTCTCTCTCTCTCACACACACACACACACACACGGAAAGATTTATTTAAAACCACTACAATTACTGTAGACGTTTACAGGGGGCCAATATTTTAAGAGGTCCCTCAGAAACTGAAGCAAATAGTGTTAATGTACTCTTGAGGTTCAGTTTGGAAGAGAGCATTCAAAAATATAAGCCGATGCAAAAGTCAGCTACCAGAATGCATGTGAAGGCTAGGTGGTTTGAACATATTACATATTTTGCACATCTGTTGCACTGTTTACCCATTTGTTTCCGAGCTCAATTTAAACTGCTGGTACTAACCTTTAGAACCTTGAACAGTTTGGGACCAGGTTATTAGAAGGACTGCCTATACCGCATGAACCTGTAAAGGCCCTAAGATCAGCCTCAGGCCCTGTTCTTTGGCTTGATGCTTATGTTGATCAGGTTGGCAGGTACCAGGGACAGGGCCTTTTCAATGGGGGCTCCACACTTGTGGAATTATAGAATTCACTACGACAAGATGGTAGTGACGACCGCCAACTTGGATGGCTTTAAAAGGGGATTAGACAAATTTATTGGATATAAGGCTACCAATGGCTACTGGTCATGATGGCTAAGTACTGGAGGCAGTATACTGCTGCACAGCAGTTGCTGGGGCATACAAATGGGAGGGTGCTATCACCCTCATGTTCTGCTTATGGGCTTGGCATGGGCATTTGGTTGGCCAATGAGCAAACGGAATGCTGGATTATACCCAGGTGGCCCCAAAGTAGGTATACAGTTGTTTAGAATGTTGATGGCAGGGGGAGAGAATGTGTGAGTAGATGTGTGGGTGGAGTCAGAATGACAGTTGGGAAGAGTGAGTGACAGAGAGTGACAGTTAAATCAGTTAAGTGTAGAGAGTGAGGGGAGTGAGGCCCTTAAGTAGGTATACAGTTGTTTAGTTATTTTTTTTACTGATATTGTGAATGATGGCAGCGAACTTGAGTCAAGAACAAAGAAAGAGGATTCTAAAGCAGTGCTGGAAGACTGAAAATGCTGAGTGGGTGTGCACAGTGTGGCAAGAAGCATCTGACACTCCTCCACCAACACGTCTGACAATTTATCGTCTTAGAGATAAATTTGAAGCAACAGGTGCAGTGGCTAATGCACCGAAATCTGGACGTCCTAGGACGTCTATGACAGAAGAAAATGAGATTAGAGTCGCTCTGACATTTGTGAACAGTCTGAAAAAGTCCACACGACGTGCGTCTAAGCAGCTATCCATACCTAGAACATCCTTGCAACGCTTAATGCGTAAATTGAAATTGAAGCCGTACTGTCCAAGACTGTTACATGGTCTTCTGGAAGATGACCCAGATCGTCGGTTGCAATTCTGTGAGATTATGTATAACCAAATCTCTAACGAACCAGACCTTCTTGATAAGATTATCTGGTCAGATGAGGCTTCTTTCAAGTTGTCAGGCCACGTGAACAGGCATAACTGTGTGTATTGGGCAGATGAAAATCCTCATTTGACTATCACATCTCAACTGAACCAGCCAGGTGTCACAGTGTGGGGTGCACTGTCCAGCGAAGGTGTTGTAGGACATGTTGTAGAAATGTTGCAACGTTGACGGAATACATTTCGAGCACTTACGAGATTAAACAGTTTTAAACAAAAGTAAATGTAATAAACAATGTAATAAAATGAAAATAAACTATACTGTATACCTACTTTTGGGCCACTCTGTATAAGGCTAGTCTGATCCAGCAGGGCTCTTCTCAGGTACTCATGTTATTTCTTTCCTCTGATAATTATTTATTGTCCCTTCTTATGTGGCCTAAGTGGACCCTAAAGACTATTTTATTTCATCAAGCTTTTAATGGATTTTATTGCTGGCTCTCACTCTCTTTTAATTATATATTATTTATTCCATTGTTGTATTGGTTTTCAACATTGTTATTGTAAGCCGCCTTATTAGGGCTTGCCCTAAAAGGTAATGAAATAAATAAAATGAATGAAAATGAATGTATATGAAATGAATGTATATGAACAGGAGAATTTTCCAGGACTAATTCAGTGATATGAGGAATCCAAAAATGCAAGACAAGGTGGTAAAGATGTTCCAGATTTTTTCTGGGACCCACTTTCATATCCAGAAAGCCTACCAATCCAGGATTTGCCATACTTGGCCTATCCAGAACCAGTTTTTCATTATATATGAAAGGTTTCTTTATTGGTTTTTAGGCAGGTTCTAAAGACTCTTTCATTCTAGTCAGCTTTTGGGTGATTGTGGTGCTGTAACTGTTTTTACCTGCTGCCACTATTTTAATGTTTTCATTTACTGCTGTTATTTTTATCTGATTGTTTTTATCAGATCTATTGATTTATGTGCAGCTGTCATGGTTTTTTCTGTGTGAGTGATCGTATATTTAAAAGTTTAATGTTGTTTTTATATGATCTTATTATATTGTTTTATTGATTATTGTAAACCACCTTGGGAGGATAATCTATCCAGAAAGGTGGCTTAAAAATCCATTACATAAATAAAAATAAATACATCTATTTTATTACATTGATATTATTCATCACTGAAGTGATTTCACTGATTTCCTGGCTGTGACAAGTGAAGCAAAAAACGGTATCAGTAACCTAGACATATGTTTGTGATCTTCCTGTCTATATTTTATATTTCATATTATGCTCTATGTTTTTATTGTAATGTGATGTGAATGTGCCATACAATAAACAAACAAACAAACAATTAATCACTGAAGTCAAAGAGCAGGGGCCACAAACAAAACAGTTAATTCAGCAAGGCTGAATGAAAAGATTTAAAGATCAGGGGCATCACCTCTGCTCATCTGCTGAACATGAAGTAGCAAGCATTGTGGGCAAAAAGAAAAAGCTCAGTTTACTCTTCTAGTAATGATACCAAAGTGATAAAACAGGCTTTAGAAACAAGTTCATGAGCAATCAGCTTGGCCCAGTACCTATTAAAATAAACAGTTGAATTTTCCAAAATAATTGTAAACAAAAGCCACCTGAACTGCAAAGTTCTATTTGTGTCTGATATCAACATCTTGAACTGAGAAGGCCATCTGCTAATATCTTTATCTGTTGCCTTCAAGGGACAATCAACAGGAGAATAGCAATGGATTGGCGAGGGGGGAATTACTACCCAGAATAAATTACGTCTGGTTTAGAAATCAAAAGCTCCTTGCCTGGCCCCAGGAATATGGCAGCTTCCTTCCACAAGAAAGCCAGGTTTCAGAGTTTCTGCCAGAGCCCGACAGATTTCGTGTCATCCAGCAACTCCACAGTTAAGCAATCAATGCTGTTGCCAAGCACTGCCAAATAGACAGAGAGAATCAGTCTGTCCGAAACATACCTCTTCTTTGCCACCCATGTTTCTAACAGCATTAGTATTATATTACCAGAAAGATACTATAAATCAGCCTTAATCTACGTCTGTCCTTGTCCATCTAGTGACACAGAACTGTAAACATTATGTCATCACATCAAGGTTTCTGTAGTCAGCTTTTCCTTGATAGGATACAACATTATTTCTGTACAGTACCAAAATGAATTTATTCTATGTATAACTTAAAAGTCCATTGCTTATTCACAGACTTTTCCTAGAAAAATTTGCATAAATCCTTCATAGGTAAAATACCTTTTTTTTTTTTTGCATTTCCCTTAATCTATTTAAAATTGTATTGCTAAATATTGTTGAACAAACATGGCCACTTCTGCTGCTGCTGCTTGCTACATTCTAATCACACTGAGTACGGAGCAACAAAATCAGTTCTAATTGGAGAGGGATAGGCAGTTCGGTGGAATGCTCTTTTGTCAAAAATCTACGACAACTGTAAAATAATGGATATGAAATATCAGCAGTGTATGTTTCACTTGTAGGCATATTCAGGCAAAGCATGGTCCATGCTCAGAGTGAATGAGTGAGTATCTACACACAACCCAAACCACTTATTTGGTAGGGTTTTTTTTAATGGAATGGTTTAATAGGTT
Source organism: Heloderma suspectum (assembly GCF_057233095.1). Lineage (NCBI taxonomy): Eukaryota > Metazoa > Chordata > Lepidosauria > Squamata > Helodermatidae > Heloderma > Heloderma suspectum. The sequence goes on from NC_139459.1 coordinate 102,195,295, forward strand.
CTTCAGCATGATAAAACAATCTAGTAGGCACTTTGAAATCAAGTCAATATTAGGTCAACATTCCTATAACAAACAAAAGACTCTCACATTTAGCCACATCCTTTTTAGGTTGCTATGTGTGTTAATACCTGGACAAAACGATGTTGGAACTCATGATTTTTAAAAGCAGCATTTCTACACTACAAAATATACAGTCAGGGCCAGGAATATTGGAACAAAGATAACTGTTTTGGCAGTTGGCCTCTGTACCACCACATTGAAGTTGAAAGGAAACACACCCAGATGGGAGCAAAGTCAGGACTTTCAGCTGTAATTCAAGGGGTTTGACAAAAGTGGGGCACTAACCATTCAGGAAGGACAGCCAGTGGCATACACACACACACACACACACACACCAATCGTTGGTGGCTCGTAAGTAATGGAACGAATGGCTGACAAGCAGCTGCATGGCCAGGTGTGGCCTGTTTCCTGGGTACCCCATGACCAATCAAGCAGATAAAAGGCCTGGAGGTGGTTCTGAGTGTTACATTTACATCTGGTAGCTGTTCATTGGAACTCCCAACATGAGGTCCAAAGAGGTGTCCATGCGAGTGAAGGAGGCCATCATTAGGCCGAGGAAACAAAATAAACCCATCAGAGAGATAGCAAAAACATTGGGCATGGCCAACACAACAGTTTGGAACTTCCTGAAAAAGAAGGAATGAACTGGCAAGCTCAGCAACAGCAAAAGGCGTGGAAGACCACAGAAGACAACTAAAGTGGATGACCGCAGAATTCTGCTCATGGTGAAGAGGAACCCTTTCACAACATCTAGCCAGGTCAAGAACGCTCTTGAAGAGGTAGGCATGTCATTGTCAACATCTACAGTCAAGAGACAGCTTTATGAATGTAAATACAGAGGCTTCACAACAAGGTGCAAAGCACTGGTAACGCTCAAGAACAGACAGGCCAGATTAGCCTTTGCCAGCAAACACCTAAAAAAGCCTGTCCAGTTCTGGAATAAGATTCTTTGGACTGATGAAACCAAGATTAACTTGTACCAGAATGATGGGAAGAGAAAAGTATGGAGCAGGAAAGGAACAGCTCCTGATCCAAAGCATACACATCTGTCAAACATGGTGGAGTCAGTGTTATGTCATGAGCATGTATGGCTGCCAATGGAACCAGGTCACTGGTGTTGATGACCTGACTGCTGATCAAAGCAGCAGGATGAGTTCTGAAGTGAATAGGGCTATACTTTCTGCTCAGATTCAGCTAAATGCCGCCAAACGGATAGGACGCCGCTTCACATTGCAGATGGATAATGACCCAAAACATACAGCAAAAGCTACCCAAGAGTTTCTCAAGGCAAAGAAGTGGGATATTCTTCAATGGCCAAGTCAGTCACCTGATCTCCATCCCACAGAGCATGCTTTTCACTTCCTGAAGACAAGACTGAAGGCAGAAAGACCCACAAACAAGCAGCAGCTGAAGGCAACTGCAGTAAAGGCCTGGCAAAGCATCTCAAGGGAGGAAACTCAGCATTTGGTCGTGTCCATGGGTTCCAGACTTCAGGCAGTCATTGACTGCAAAGAATTTTCATCCAGGTATTAAAGGCGACCCTTAAGTTTGAAATTAAGTTTGAAAAGTTTGAGAGCCAGGGCCTGCAGGAGAAACTGCCACCACTGGGGAACAGGCGTGCCTGCTGCTGCCGGGCCTGCTGTAGCTGCTGCCACCACCAACACCAGGCCTTCCCTGCGGACTTCTGCCTGGCAGACCGCCAGTCCCTGCAGGACCAGGACCAGGCCCCCAGGTACCGAGCCAGCTGTGCTGCTTCCACCTGCCCCTTCCTGGAGGGGCTACATAAGCTGGCTGGCTGAGGTGGCCTGGGAGAGCCAGGGCCTGCAGGAGAAGCTGCTACCACTGGGGAAGAGGCGTGCCTGCTGCTGCTGCTGCTGCTGGGCCTGCTGCTGCTGTGCCGCCACCACCACCACTATCACTACCGTGGACTCCTGCCTGGCGGTATTTTTAAGGGGATTTTTAAATTTATTTATTTTTTAATTTCTGTGGGATTCTGTTGTGTTTTTAGGGTTGGGTAGCCTGCCTGATAGGCGGGAGCGAGGGGGCATGTGTCCACCTGACAGGCAGTGGGGGGAGTGTTGGGGGCCGGAACATACCAAGGCTGGGTGGCAGGTACTGGAGGAGCGCTAGGTGCAGGCTATGCCAGGTAAGGGGAACAAGGGAGAGATGTGTAGTTATCTGTCCCCTGCTCTGGGCCTGTCCAGAGCCAAAGGATGGCTGGGGGAGGTGTGACTCCATCTTCTGGCCTTCGTTTGCTGCTCTGCAATGCCAGGTCTGTTACCCAGAAAACCTCCCTCATCCATGACATGATCCCGGATGAGGGTGCAGACCTGGCATGGAGACCTGGCTGGCCAAGGCCGCTGCTCCAACTCTTGCGGCCATGTGTCCAGCCGGATTTTCGTATGCACAGCAGCCAAGGGCTGGGGATCGGGGAGGGGGAATGGCTGTTCTCTACCGAGAGTCCTTGGTCTTCACCAGACCCCTTCTCCAGGAGACCAAGGTTGCTGAGTGCATGTACTAGAGGTTGGGCCCGAAGGGCAGTCTGGGGATTCTGCTCATGTACCGTCCACCCCGCTGCATGACTGACTCCCTGGCCGAGGTGCCTGAAGTGGTCTCTGATGTGTGTGTACAGTCCCCTAACTTATTGGTGTTGGGGGACTTCAACGTACATTCAGAGGCCATCCTCACAGGAGCACCTCGGGACTTCATGGAGACCATGGCTTCCTGGGAACTGTGCCATATTCTAACTGGGCCCACCCATGTAGCCGGTCATGCCCTAGACCTTGTGTTTGTTTCTGGAGAAGCGGGGAGTGATCTGGAAGTCGGGGGTATATCCACCACCCCCTTGTCATGTTCAGATCACTATCTGGTGACGTTGGACTTCTCTGTTCCACAACCCCTCTGCAGGGGTGGAGGACTTATTAAAATGGTCCGCCCCAGGCGTCTTATGGATCCAAATGGATTCCTGAACGCGCCTGGGGATTCTCTCGAGCACGCCAACTGCCACTCGGTTGAGACCCTGGTGGGTGGCTGAAATGCCACAATCACTGGAGAATTAGATTGGATGGCTCCGAAATGCCCTCTCCCCCTGAACAGGGCTGGGACTGCACCATGGTTCAATCCGCCGTTACGAGCTCTGAAACAGGAGGTGAGACGGCTAGAGCGCCGGTGGCGGAAGTCTTGCTCCAAAGACGATCAGACACAGGCTAGAGCTGTATCTTCAGCCTTCCACGTGGTGGTGAAGGCAGCAAAAAAGGAAAATTATGCTGCCTCTATCGCATCTGCAGAGTGCTGTTCCAAGTGGTCTGGAGCCTGGTCAGTCCTGTGGCTCCTGAACCACTAGAGCATTCTAAGGCCTCCTGTGAGGCCTTGGCAAGGCACTTTGCAGATAAAGTTGATCAGATTAGGAGTGTTACTCCGTGCACTGTGGATACAGTTAGTGAGCAAGAGGCAGCCTGTGGCAAACCGGTTTTGCGGGATTGGTTCCAGCTTCTTCCTTCTGATGAAGTGGACAAGGTGCTTTCATCTGTAAGGCCGACCACCTGCTTACTTGATCCTTTCCCATCTTGGCTCACTATGGGCTGCAGAGAGAGACTGGGTGAGGGGATCAGGGCGGTGGTGAACACCTCCCTTGAGGAGGGAATGATGCCATCAGCCCTCAAGGAGGCAGTGATAAGACCGCTCTTAAAGAAACCCTCCTTGGATCCCCAAGTTCTGAACAACTTTCGCCCAGTCTCGAATCTGCCATTTTGGGGCAAGGTGATTGAACTGGTGGTGGCGATGCAGTTGAAGGCATACTTGGAAGAAGCCGATTATCTAGACCCATTTCAGTCAGGCTTCAGGCTTGGGCATGGGACAGAAACGGCCTTGGTTGCGTTGGTGGATGATATGAGGAGGGCTCTGGATAGGGGTGAATGCTCCTTCCTTGTTCTCCTCGACCCCTCAGCAGCTTTTGATATTGTTGACCACGGTATCCTCCTGGACCGCCTGGAGGGGTTGGGCATTGGAGACACCGTATTGTGGCGGTTCCGGTCCTTCCTCTCTGGCAGGTACCAGAGGGTAGCACTGGGAGAGGAGGTTTCGGACCCGTGGCCACTCACTTGTGGGGTGCTGCAGGGTTCCATACTCTCCCCAGTGCTATTTAACATCTATGTGAAGCCGCTGGGGGTTTGGGGTGCGATGTCATCAATATGCGGATGACACGTATCTCTACCTGTCGTTCAAATCTTCACCAAGGTTGGCTGTAGAATCCCTGTCCAAATGTCTGGAGATGGTGAGTGGCTGGATGGGGAGGAATAGGCTGAAGCTGAACCCTGACAAGACCGAGGTACTTTTGGTGGGAGACAAGAGGAGGCTGGGGGATGCTGACCTGGTGTTGAATGGGGTATGGCTACCCTTGAAAGATCAGGTCTGCAGCCTGGGGGTCATTTTGGACTCCCAGCTGTCCAGCGCTGTATCAACTCCATCTGATACGGCAGCTGTGCCCCTTCCTTCCCAACCATCTGCTCCCAATGGTAGTACATGTCCTGGTCTCCTCTCGTTTAGACTACTGTAATGCGCTCTATGTGGGGTTACCCTTGAAGACAGTTCGGAAGCTGCAGCTGGTACAGAACGTGGCGGCTCGCCTGATTAAAGGCAGCCGCCGGCGAGATCACATCACTCCAGTGCTGAAGGAGTTGCACTGGTTACCAGTTGTTTTCCTGGCCAAATTCAAGGTGTTGGTTGGTTTTGACCTTTAAAACCCTACATGATTCCGGCCCAGCCTATCTCAAGGAGCACCTCCAGCAACACCAGACAGGCCGCTTAACAAGGTCAGCCTCGGATGGCCTTCCCTCTGTCCCATCAGCCAGGACAGCTAGACTGGTGGGGATGAGGGAGAGGGCCTTCTCTGTGGTGGCCCCCACTCTGTGGAACTCCCTCCCTAGGGAACTCCGCCATGCCCCCTCTTTAATGAGCTTCCGCCATGCATTAAAAACATGGTTGTTCAGGCAGGCATTTGGGGTGGGTTAGGGTATTTTAGAAAATGTTTTTATTGTAGAATTTTATTGTTTTAAACTGTTTTATTATATGCTTGTTCATCGCCCAGAGTGGCTGGGTGACCAGCCAGATGGGCGATTAATAAATTTAATAAATAAATAAATAAATAAATAAAATGATGCTGGTTTGTTCCATTACTTGTAAGCCACCAACAATGGGTGTGTGTGTATGCCACTGGCTGTCCTTCCTGAAGGGTTAGTGCCCCACTTTTGTCACACCCCTTGAATTACAGCTGAAAGTCCTGACTTCGCTCCCATCTGGGTGTGTTTCCTTTCAGCTTCAATGTGGTGGTGTACAGAGGCCAACTTCCAAAACAGTTATCCTTGTTCCAATATTTCTGGCCCTGACTAATTCTATTGAGACCATGGAGGATCTACATTGGAGCCCCTTTTGTTTGTGGGGCACTGCTATGCTGTTATTTTTTCCAAACGCAATTGCTGCTTGGTAGGCATGGTGGGCACACGTTAATGAATACAGTGAAGTATCTGCTGTGTTTATAATGTGAGCAAGTGCCATACCTCAATGTATAGCACTGTAATTGTGGGAGAAGTAGGAGGAGTTTGAAAGGTCATATGAGCACAGGCGTGTCACTTTGTGATGCGAATGTGTGCCACATGTCACTGTAGTGCTTGCACTCTGTTAGAAGTAGGAGTGATGGTGGTAAGACGAGCCCCGCTGTCTCAGGGGTTTTTGATTTTTAAATTGTTTAATGCATGTGCACCAGCAAAGGTCCACATTATGCAGTTTTCTCTGGTTAAAGTCTAGTTTTATGCTCTCTTCTTCCCCTCCACCAAAAGAGATTCTCCAACACCTCTGAAACCAACACAGAACCAACGCGTCCCTCTCCCATGCAACCCCTACTGTTATGCCCTCAAGCACAGTTTCTTCTTATCCTGTTTGGAGTCCCCCTTACCCAGCAGTAAACACCACTGAAGTCAATGTGACTGACTTCTGAGTAGGCATGTATATCATTGTGCTGTCAGCTAGTAGTTTTTTGAGGAAAGGAAATGAAAAGGAAAAGGGGGATAACTGGTAAAATGTGAAAAGACATTCCAAACTTTATTTTTTTCAAAGGGGGAGGGAGGAAGCAGCATTAATCTTGCTCTCCATTTCACTAGGCAAGGCAGAACGAGAGAGAGAAAAAGAGAGAAAAGGAGGTGGGAAGCCCTTCAGGGGCTGCTGTTTTTCTTTTGGGACCTTCCACTTGGAGGAGGAGCAGCACACAGAGGAATCCCCTTGTGATCAGAGATAACAAGGGTATTCTTGTCCCCACCTCCTCCCAAAGCCCCCTGAAGCCTCTAAGTCAGGGGGAAGGGCTTGGGGAGGCCAAGCCTCCACAAGTCGGATGGGAATCCTCTGTGGGCCAGATTATGCTCACAAGTTGGAGGTTCCCCACTACTGATATAATGGATGCAGGATTGTACTTAGATCAAGATTAAAATCCCAGACACATATTCAACCTCAGTTCCCCATCAGTTAATTACCCACTTCACTAAGAAGCTTGCAAGGTACTTCTAGGCTGGTTTATTGGAACATGCTTTATGTAGGGCTGCCATTGAAGATATTTCAAAAACTGCAGGTAGTCCAGAACACTCTGGCTAGACTGCTAATGGGGAATGGGCAAAGAAATCATATCTCACCTGTACTGGATGAACTCAACTGGCTCCTGAGCTGGCTCAATTTAAACTGCTTACAACACAAATAACTGTTGGACTACCTTCACCTGCATCCATCTGCCTGTCCACTGAGACCATTATCTTAGACCTTGCTCCAGTGTCCTGGCCAATCTGAAGTGCAACAGGTGGCAACTGGAGAGAGCACCCTTTCAGTAGGTGCCTCACCTTTGAAATGCCCTCCCCAAAGGGGTGTGCCTAGCACCCTCATTACTATCATTTAGGCACCAAGAGTGACATCCAATTTCAAGCAAATGGACTTCCATTCATGCAGCAGGACTTTCCCTTCCTGTTCTCCCCCTGTCCCCCCCACCCCCGGTCTACTCCAGAGCATCCAATTCTTTGGAGCAGATTTGGTTTTGGTTCCATCTGGTGTCCATTCTGCTGGTAGACAGGCACAGCTGGATGCAACACAAGGCAAATACATGTATGTTTTCTCAGGCTCTCAAGAAGTGGTACATTTTCGCATTTTTAAAACTTTTGAGTAATTTTGAATTTTTGTTATTTGATTAGACTGTTGCTGTTTTGGTTTGTTGTTTTGGTTGGTATGCCATATTTTTATTATCTATTTACTATCTATTACTTCTGTGGTATCTTACTATTTAGTTAACCACATTGGGAACAGAAACGTACGTTGAAGATGTGAGATATAAACTATGTCAATAAATAAAGGTGCAGATCATTTTCCACAGTAAAATAACTTTTGAATGTGTGGAACACCAAAGGTGTGTGATCTAGACAAGGCTAGGCGCTTTTATCTCTCAATATTTTCAAGCCTGTGAGAGTTAAGTCTGTGTTTAAATTTCTCACAGTGAAATCAGTAAAACTGTCTAACTTTAATGTATTAGGAACGTAACAGTGTAAAAGTGTTCCTTTTACACTGAAGGAACGTATTTTGAAACTCACTTCCAGTATTACATGAACAGAAATGAAGCTAGCAAAAATTAAGTTAAATAATGTTAATTCCTTCCAGGAGTGTGAAAATCTCAAAAATCAATAGGGAAGCAGGGGAGCAGGATAAGTTGCATAGAGAACAGGCACAGAAAGGTAAGTATTTATTTTAGGAATACAGGAGACTGCCTTACACTGAGTCAGATCCCTGGTCCATCTAGCTCAAGATTGTCTACACTGACTGGCAGCGGTTCTCCAGGGTTTCAGACAGAGTCTTTTCCAGGTCTACCTAGGGACTCCAGGGACTGAACCCTTTTTCTTTCTTTTTTTAATATTTCCCATCAAAATTACTAGCCATCCCTAAGCTGGTTTTCTTCCTGTGGGGTTTCCAGTGCATACTTTTGCAGGAGATCCACCTCTAATATCCTTCTAAACTGTGAACAATTATCACAGAATCATAGAATCATAGAATAGTAGGGTTGGAAGGGGCCTACAAGGCCATCGAGTCCAACCCCCTGCTCAATGCAGGAATCCAAGTCAGAGCATCCCTGACAGATGGCTGTCCAGCCTTGTCTTGAAGGCCTCCAGTGTGGGAGAGCCCACCACCTCCCTAGGTAATTGGTTCCATTGTCGTATTGCTCTAACAGTCAGGAAGTTTTTCCTGATGTTCAGCCGGAATCTGGCTTCCTGTAACTTGAGCCCATGATTCCGTGTCCTGCACTCTGGGATGATCAAGAAGAGATCCTGGCCTTCTTCTCTGTGACAACCTTTCAAGTACTTGAAGAGTGCTATCATATCTCCCCTCAGTCTTCTCTTCTCAAGGCTAAACATGCCCAGTACTTTTAGTATCTCTTCATAGGGCTTTGCTTCCAGTCCTCTGATCATCTTTGTTGCCCTCCTTTGAACCCTCTCCAGTTTGTCTGCATCCTTCTTAAAGTGTGGTGCCCAGAACTGGACACAGTACTCCAGATGAGGCCTAACCAGTGCTGAGTAGAGGGGAACTAGTACTTCCCGGGATTTGGAAGCTATGCTTCTAGTATTAATGCAGCCCAAATTAGCATTTGCCTTTTTTGCAGCCACATCACATTGTTCGCTCATATTCAGCTTGTGATCGACAACAATTCCAAGATCTTTCTCGCTTGTAGTGTTCTTGAGCCCCGTAACCCCCATCTTGTAACTGTGCATTTGGTTTCTTTTTCCTAGGTGCAGAACTTGGCATTTGTCCCTATTAAATGTCATTCTGTTGTTTTCTGCCCAGTCTATCCAGATCACTTTGAATTTTGTTTCTGTCTTCCAAAGTATTAGCTCTCCCTCCCAATTTTGTGTCATCTGCAAATTTGATCAGCATTCCCTGCACCTCCTCCTCCAAGTCATTAATAAAAATGTTGAAGAGCACTGGGCCCAGGACTGAGCCCTGCGGTACCCCACTCGTTACCTCTCCCCAGTTTGAGAAGGTCCCATTGATAAGCACTCTTTTGAGTCCGATTCTGTAGCCAACTGTGGATCCACCGGATCGTTGTTTCATCTAGCCCACTTTGAGCTAGTTTGCTCATCAGGATATCATGGGGCTTTTTGTTGAAAGCTTTGCTGAAGTCAAGGTATATGATGTCTACAGCATTCCCAAGGTCTATAAGGGAGGTTACTTGATCAAAAAATGAGATCAGATTTGTCTGGCAAGACTTGTTTTTGACAAATCCATGTTGGCTTCGAGTAATCACAGCATTGTTTTCAAGGTGCTTACAGATGGATTGCTTATCATCTGCTCCAGAATTTTCCCTGGGATTGATGTCAGACTGACTGGTCTGTAGTTCCCAGGTTCCTCCTTTTTACCCTTGTTGAAGATAAGGACAACATTAGCCCTTCTCCAGTCATCTGGCACTTCCCCCGTCTTCCATGATTTCTCAAAGAGAATAGACAGCGCTTCTGAGAGTTCTTCTGCCAGTTCCTTTATTACTCTAGGATGCAGTTCATCTGGCCCTGGAGATTTGAACTCATTCAAAGTCATTAGGTGTTCCTTGACCATATGCCTATTGATCTCAAGCTGCAATCCTGCCCCTTCAGCCTTTACTTCGCCTTTGCCAGGGGGGTCATAGACCCTCTTTTGGTAGAAGACTGAGCCAAAGTAGGAATTGAGCACCTCTGCCTTTTCTTTTTCATCTGTTATCGTTTTGCCATCCTTATTTAATAGCTGAACAACCATTTATTTCCTCTGCCTTTTACTATGCACATAGCTGAAGAAAGCCTTTTTGTTGTTTTTAGCATCCCTCGCTAACCTCAGCTCGTTCTCAGCTTTAGCCTTCCTGACACCATCCCTGCAATTCTGTACTACCTGCCTGTACTCTTCCTTTGTTACTTGGCCTTCTTTCCACTTCCTATATGTGTCCTTTTTTGTTTTCAGGTCATCCCTAAGCTTTTTGTGAAGCCACATTGGCTTCTTCTGTTGTCTTCCACCTTTTCTTCTTGTTGGAATTGTTTGTGATTGTGCCTTGAGAATTTCCTTTTTTAAGAGCTCCCACCCATCTTGGACTCCTTTTCTCATTAGCGTCGCTTGCCATGGGACCTTACTGATCATTGTTCTGAGTTTATTAAAATCAGCTTTCCTAAATCCAGGGTACGCGTTTGACTACACTCAACTTTTGCTTCCCTTAGAACCAAGAACTCAAGTGCAACATGGTCACTTTCCCCCAGTTCTAATTGTTCTAATGAAATCAAATGTCAGAGACAACACACATGTGTATATATAGAAAAGGAAGACATGGATGCTGCACTGTTGAAAACCCTACTAGGGAACATGTTTTACAGAGATGCAGAAAGAAAAGGTGGTTTCAATTAGAGAAAAAAATCATATTCCTTTGTAATTCATCATTAACCCTAGCAAAACATCTTAAAAGCAATCCTTACCTTGAGATACATTTTGTTCTGGTGGTTCATTAACTACTTCCGCAACATCTGCAATTTGAAATGCACCTTCCTAAACAGAAAATTAGCAGGAGTCAATAACAGGAAGTCAGAAAGATTCACACTTCATAAGATTTACACATAAAAGAATATAACGAATTTTCTAACAAAATTTAGGACAATTTAACAGTTCTTCAGCATGTCAGTGAAATAGACACCTATCCTTCACCAACACATATTAAAGAGGCAGCAAGCACATAATTCTTAGGCCATACTTGGAGGTGTTTATAAGACACTAGACAAAAAAGCCTAAATTCTATTATTGTAAACCCAGTATCTTTTATTATTAGAATGAATTGTGCAAACAAGGAAGAGAACCTAACCCCCAAGGGGAAAATATTAAATTATCTAATTAAAAATGTCTAATTAAATACATTCTACACTTAAGAAGTTCAGATAACCAGCAAGCTTATTTAAAAATTGATTATAATATTTTATTACTCATCAGCTTCAAATGGCACACTCAGTTTTAGGAAGTATCTACTAGAGATGCATATACTCCAAATAAGGTTAAACACCTTTCATTCCCATTTTAACAACTTTGATTTATGATTTACTAAAAGTAAATTCAATAGTCTGAAGAATCAGATGGTTTATCCTGGACTACTGTGAAAGCACATTAAGCTGGTGGAATCCAATAAACAGTACCTGCTCATGACTCATCTGGCTCACCACAGCTTCGTAAGGAGGTGGGGGATCAAGTGGGCAGAAAACCTCAACTCCTTTAATTCTGGCTCCATAAATGTGTGGCAATGGAATGACATCAGAACCGAGAATTCTAGAAGAAACATTTTGTATCAGCTATAAAAATCTCAACACTTCTGCTTCCAAAGAACGAAGTGACCATAACAGTAATTTTATTTTTTGTGTGGAAGAAGGGCAATTTCTAGAACACACTTTCAAGAATCTTTGCAAGGAGTTTAAAACAACCCAGCTAGGGACTATTGAAGAAAGAACTGTGCCAAAGCATTTTAATCCTGAATCCAGTTAAAGTACAGATGATCCAAATATTTCATATAACCACTCAGCTAAATGAATGCTGGAAGTTAGACACACAATCCTAGATACCTATGGTGTGGGAAATGGAAAATGCACGTACGTAGCCAGAAATGTTCTGGATTTTAAGCTAGCTATACAATATCCACTCAGTAGAGGGCTGGCAAGGAAGGACTCTATAATACCAGATAGGGAGCCCCTCCTACCCAACTCTGTGTTGCTAATGTTCTGTTTATTTTTATTTTTTTCATGCTTAGGCTTGCAGGTACACAAAGCCATCTCAATTGGCACACAGCTAATTCTAGATCAGGTAGTGTCAGAATGAAGTGCAGTGATCATGAAAAATTCATGAAATCTATTTCTGACATGCTGAGAATGGTTATCTGTGAATATATTCTAGGTTCTCTTTACTGAAATGCAACCCATGCTAAGACTTCATTTTTATGTGCCTACTATGTGTAAATGTCAGTTCTGATTGCATGTAATTATCCTAGCATTTAACATTTCCTACTATATTTAACATTCCCTACCCTGTTTATCACTGAACAAAACAAACATGAGGATAAATGACCTTCAAAGCAAGCATTTCTCATGAGGCTTTGCTTAACGATTTTGGTTTTTTAAGTGGATATTTAATTGATTACCTACATTTCCAGATTGTGGGAATTTGAAAACAGATACCTTATCATTATGCAATTTAGCCATTGATTAATAAATACCTCTTACATTCTGTCCTAATGAGAACATAGTACATTCTGATTTTAGGGGTTAAGCAGGAGATTCTGTGAAAAGGAGTTCTGTATTCTAATAACTTGCTGCAAGTTTTAAAATGTATGGGTTATACATTTGCAATATGTTTCCTGTTTCTACACCTCACTAGCAAACAGACCAACAGATACTGTGTTCCCATGATCCCATCTTCCCCCGACACACCACAAATACAAAGCAGTATCCAGAGATGAAGATCCTGTTGTAGCCTTTGGGCTATAAAGGCCTTCTGGTCAGTCCATCTGCCCCCATTCCTCTCTGGTAAGTAATATGAAGTGGGCTGGTGGTACAATGATCCTTCATTTGCAATCTGAAAGCTACAACAGGGTGGGTCCCAAGGCATGGCAGTGATATCATCACTGTTCACTATGGCTGACAGGCTTCTATGCATCAACGCAGCTTCCCAGAGGCTGCTCAATATGCATTTCTGACCAAGCCCTAGGTGGGATGGAGTCTAGTTTAAAATGCAGCCACAGAGGTTGAACTCTCAAAATAGAGGGTTTTGTAGAATTCAGCAACAAATCTAACAACGACAAGGCTGGTGAAACTGGGCAAATATATAGGCCGGGTTCACACTATCGTGGGGGTAAAAGAAGCCATTGTGGCTTCTCCCCTTGCCCTTGCACATGTTGTGCATGTGCCGGTTACATACTGCACATTGTGGGATGTGGGGTGGGTACAAAGCTATCCCCACCATGCACTGGGTTCAGAAGACTCGCCAACCCACAATGCAGCATGCACGGGTAATTATGCAAACAACCGGGGCACACGCAACACATGCAGGGGCGAGGGAGGGGAGAGAAGCCACAATGGCTTCTTTTACCCCTGCAATCATGTGAACCCGGTCACAGAGTTGGATCCAAAGAGCACTTTTCTTGCACTGTGCTCCAACAGAAGATGTAAGATAACATGCAGAAAGACCCTTTCAATCCAACCCATTTGTCCTTATCAAAGCAACTCTAAACCTGTTTGTTTTAGTTAGGTTCACAAGAAAAGCTAAGCCACTATTCAGTTTCCCCAGATTTGTAAATTGAATCCAATCACCTCCTCATCATGATGGCCTCTCACATCAGTTGAGAGGCCATCACATTTTCCCAGCATTCAAACTACTTTTCCTGGTGCTGAAAAGGTGTTTTGTTTAGCAAACACCACTCGCATTTGTCCACTGCTATATAGTTTCAGGAGTGACTTGAGCATCTATTTGTTAGTGCCTGTGACATCAAGGATAATCAGTACCAGTGTCTCCTCTTTAAAATATTTTTTTTTTAAATCAAATTATTTTCCTGAAGACTGACAAGTATTTCTCCTGTAGACCTGTAGCTGGAGCAAGGGCAGGATGGGGAAATTACTATTTTGTCTGTACTTTCTGTAATCTGCTTTGAGTGTTTTAAATACAAATGTGGGATGCAAACAATACGATCAAGAAGATAGAAGAAAAAACTGGACAGCAACAGAATGATGTTACAAATACATTTAAAAAAACAACAACAGAAAACCTTCAAAAGAAGATTAGCTCCCCAAAACTCTGCAGTATAAGAATGTTTACCAATATTCAAAAAGATGCAAGAGAAGACATGCAGGCCTCCTAGAAGATGCAGAAAAGAAAGCTGGCAAACCCCCCTTCTTAACAAAAGTGTCTCAACATTGTGCTAAGATTTTACTGTGGGTGAAGTTGAATTGAGGTGCGCTAATTTGGAGCTAGGAAAAAGAATAAGAATATTCTGTTCAGGCTTCCCATGAAATTGTTGGCTTGGTTCTATAATTCAGGTACCAATGACTCATGGCACATCAGTCAGACTAAGTGAAGAAACAGGAATGGTCAGCATTTGATTAGTCTTTCATGCTGGACAATAAATTTTCTTTCCAGTAGTTCAAGCAATTTCCATTTTCCCTTTGTGAGACTTTGTATCTGCTGTTGCTACCTCATACTATAAAGTGGTCAGATTGTCTCCAGGCATGTCATAAAACTGCCTTATCTGGAGGAAAGGAAGGGAAACATACAGCCCTAAATGTAGATGACCTCATCTAAGAGCCAGCTAAATTGTACATTATATAGCATTATACTATATTGATGCACTAGGTACTGTTGATGCCTGTCTCTGGACTACAGTCCACATAGGAGGCAGGGAGGGAGGGGAGGCCCAAGCTCAGCCAGGACCTCCTCATCTTGCAAGTCCGCAATGGAAACACCTGTGCCAGGGCAGAAATGCTGACCCAAGTGGACAGAACAGGGATGGGGGACTTGTGGCCCTCCAGATGTTGTTGGAGTCCAATTCCCATCACCCCAGCCAGCATGGCCAATGGTGAGATGATGGGAACTGTAGTCCAACCACATCTGGGATAGAAAGAGGCCAAGCCAAGCCTGATGCTGCTACCCCACCATGACAGTCTCTCATGCCCCACACAGGGAGCCTGGCTGGAGCCTAGCCTGCACCACAGTTTCCCTTGCCTCTCAGCCTCCATAGCAGGTTTTCCTGGTTAGGTCAAATTGGTTTTTGAAATTCACCCCCCTCTCCACTACCTTTGAGCCCAGCTTCCTACTTCTCAAGGTTACATCTTGAAAGGGCTCCTGTATGAGTTTGTATTGAAGTGAGGATTTCACTTGATGTGGCTTTTCTCATACTTTACACTCTGGGAGAAGTTGCACCTGGTGGACTTTTCCTTATATGTGAATCTCCTCAAGGGTAGTGGAGCCTTCTCTGCTCAGGACATGGAAAGCATAGTCTATCTTGGTTCTAGACCCACTGTCCTCTGGCTTCCAAAGGTCTTTTGCCTACAGTGGTGTCATTTTTTTCTGGCTTTACTCCTGTGACTTCAACAGGTAAAACTTGTTTTAAAAACAAGTATTTCCTTGCGGGAAACATTTTTATACCAGGCTGCTCTTATAAGGATAAAAATAGGGCAAGAGAGATCCTCCTTGCTTGTTCACAGCTTACGGCCCAGTCCTGTTCCTCAGCCCTCTATAGGATTGTTGCTTTTTCTGCACCTTTAAAAAGGTGCACAACAGGCAGGAAAGTAACAATTACAGCTTTCATCATTTCTTCACAGCAACTGTTACATTTCTGCCAATCACAGTCTTTAAACGCATTGTTCTGTCAGAAAACAGGTGGAAATTCTAATCCTGTGCATAATTTGTCCCTTCTTATCTTTTCCTTGGTCCTTTCATTTGCCTCCACCGTCTATTGTTTCCTCAAGCATCTAATTTCCTTCCTATTATTTCTGCCCTGTTCCATTCAGCCACCGTGGCTCCTATTTATTTATTACTTACTATGATTATATATCACCCTATAACAAAATGTTCTCAGGGCGATGCACACGAAACAGGTGGAAAACCATGATAAATAATACCAGATTTTAAAGTTCTCAGAAAATTCAAATCACAAATCTAAAATCATAGCCAGCATCTGTTACACAGTGCTCTTGTCATTGTCTCCCTCCAACACACCCCTTCCTGCCACGAATATGGCCCTTGGCGAGTTTGCTGGCTCTCCTTTCCTCAGTTCCCAGACTTATTTTCAGGCCTCTGTCTGCTCCTCCCTTAATTTCCTTTATCTCACTACACTGCTGATTCTGCCTGCCCCTGCCTTAGACCATCGTGCCCTCTAGGCTTCCTACCTCCTTGGACTTCTTCTCAACCTGCCTATCTGACCAGTTCCATCTATCCCAGGACAAATGGGAGGTTTTATTTCCAGCCAAAATTGCCACTCACGTTCCTTGGAGACCACCTTTGAAGATTTTTGTGCTTAGTTCCACTCCTCCACCCAATTGGTAACACTAGTTGGCTTGAGTTTCCTACTAGGTGGAGGAGCTGTTCAGGCAAAGGCCCCTTTTTCACTAGTGTTGAATGTGTGACTGCTCAGGGCACGGACAGTGGAAGTGTAGGAATAGGCGAGGCATGGATAGCAGGAACCTTCCTTCTATCCCTTCACATATTAACTGAATAAATGGGGGGGAGAGTTGTATGAGCACCCCTTTTCCAAGGACTCCATCTGTTCAGGTAATCAGTGCCTGAGGACTTATTTGCTGCCTCTGCCACTGTCAAAACCCTTAGCACATTATTATATATTATACAGACTGACCAAAGGCTCATCATGATAACAATCCATGACCATTTGCAAACCTGCATCCTGAGTGTCATGCATTTCCCCACACCTTACTCAGCTTTCCTTTTTTACTTTTCTGTGCCTCACTTGTTATGCCTATCTTTAGGCTTCTGACTCCTTTGATATCACAGTGGACTTGTGTTATTCTTCCAAATGAGCTATGTGACCCTAGATTTATAGGTCAGGTGCCAGGTATCACAAGGCATAGGCCTGTCACTGGCTCAACTACTGTGATATCACAGAGCTCTTGGAAATCTTTGAGGAGACATTGATTTCTTCAAGCAACAAGGGGATCCTTGCCTTTTGAACTGTGAGGACATTAGGCAAATTTGGGGCTCAATTAAATGCTGAATGTTATTAAAACTATGATATTTCACATGATGCACTGCATATGCATATTGAGTGAACAGTTTGAGCGTTTCTCCAAAAACAAAGAACATTTGCTGCCTATGGGGGTAGGATTTTCCATAACAATGTTGTTTTCTGACATTGTAGTTAGGGTGATGGATAGGCCACTTATCAGCAGTGATAATAAACCTAATTTTTTCCCTTGCCAAACACATATTCACATGTCTAAAGCTGACAATGCCGAATTCTTCCATCCCCAATAAAACGTAAAAAACACACACACACACACAATCTACACATTTGCCCTCTGACAAAACTTGTAATTCTACTCTATCACATAATTATGCATTCACCCTCAACCCTAAGGAAGTATTCACTTTGTTTTCCTTCTTCTTTAGTCTTCATGTGGAAGCTCTTGTGCAAGCCTTAATGCTAATACTGTTATCTTAATTAGCAATTACTTAATTAGTATTTTCATTACTGGTAAGACAACAAGATTGCAGGTAGCAGTGAAATGCTCAGCATGTATAAAACGAAGTGTTTGTATATAGCTTGCTTCCTTCAGTGCCTGGTAAGAACTGAATGTCTAAACATAATTTGTTACACATGGAATTGATTTGGCCTCACAAAGACAAGTATTTAAGGCAGGGATGGAGAATATGTGGTCCTCCTGATGCTGTGGGGCTGCAATTCCCATCATCCCTCACTTTGGTTATGATGGCTAGAGTTGTTGGGAGTTGCAGTCCTACAACATCTGGAGGGCCACACATTCGCCATCCCTGTTTTAAGAGGATTAAGTTGAAATCCAGGACCTCAGAGGTAGCTGCCTCTGAAACACTGCCTGTTCCATGCGCAGAACCAGCAAGACAGGTGGAGCTGAGGGATCTCAATCCATAGATGAGATAGTGTAGTTGGAAGGAGGGGTTTACATTCATTAGGTACTGGAGATATTTTGTGACTAGCTGGGCGTGTACAAAAGGACAAGCCCCAGTTGGAGTGGAACCAGACTTCTCCTGCTTAATATTTAAAAAGGCTGCAGAGCAACTTTCAAACTGATCCCTAGGGGAAAAGCAACAGGAGTTGGGGAGTATCCTCTGTTCTCACTGTCTTCCATGTCTGTTGGGGAAATTAGCTCTGAAGACAGGAGTTCATTTGCCTTGACCTCCCCCTAGAGATGTTCCCCAAGACAGGATTTTCTAACCACAGTCTTGTACCTCCACTGAGGACCCAGTTAGGCAGTTTCCACACGATGAGGGCAGGGGATGCCTATGCCTTCCATCCAATGGTTTACCCAATCTGGAGCTGAGCCAGCTCTTCTGCCAAGTCTCCTGTCACCTGCAGCCTCGGGCTCTTTTTCTTCCCGCCAGGTCAGTACATGTTTCTCCTCCCATTTCACTTTTCTGTTTTTACAGCCCCTGCTGGCACTTATTCCTCTTCCCAATGCACTAACAGCTGCAGGAATTAGGCTACAGATTGAAACACCTCTTTCACCTGGTCTTTGTCTCCTCCCTCTTCTTGCCTGCAGTCCTTGTCCTCCATGTGGTTTTGCATTCTCTCCCTCCTCCAAATCCTTGGGGTCTTGTTAGCCTTCAGTCAACATTTGCTTCCTCAGCCTTCTCTCCGTACCCCCACTTTGGCTCAATGCTGCCTTATTAAGTACGCTCTCCTGTTGCAGCCCCACCCGCCCAGGACGCTGGCCAGCTGAGCAGCGTCTCCCTGCTACTTCCGGGATGTGCTGCATAGTAGCAACAACTGCTTGCCTGGCCTCCCCCACTTGCTGCTGCTCCCAAACAGCCTGCTGGCTCTTCCCCTGGCTGCTTTGGCTGACAGGTGCTTGGCTTTAGGAGTGAAACAGCTGCAATGGGGTCTCCTAGAGCGGGGCATGTCTCGGCGATCCCCGATAAGTTATTACAAATGTGTAGCAATCTCACTATGGTGATGTCCGTGGCAAGGGTGGAACAGCATCTAACGGTACCAAAGGTGGTGCCAACAGGTCAACAGCAACTTCGCCAGGTCTCGGTAATGTGGTCAAAGGCTACCGACTATAGTGCTCCTCTTTAGCAGTTAGGGAAGATGGGTCCTGGTTCCTAGAGACTGGAGGTGGAGCCGGGAAGGTGATCTCAGTCTCAGGTGGTCTCAATACAGAGGCTGAAGCATTAGCCACCTATAATAACGCTCTTTGCCTGAATACTCCCAACAATAATAATGCCAATCCTGGAGGGGGGGCTGAGCACTCTCTTTCCCAATAACGTGTTGGGCCACCATAAAAATCCCAATCCAATTGGCGATCCCAGCCCAGTGGGGAACAAGATCGATCCCATGGACGGTAATAAGAAGATGGATATCCACAGGCAGAAGACATTGAAAACATCGAGTCTGGTGACCCATGTCATCTGTGTGGTAGGCCTCTACTGCAAAGTATGGTATGTAGGAGGAGGTGCTGATGAGGGATCTCATACCTTGCCTTCCGATGTCGACACAATGCGACAGGTATCGAGGTAAGGTGCCAAAATCAGTTGAGTGACAGGAGAAGCCAGCATTGGTGGAGCTGGGGGTATTACCATCGCAATCAAAGCCAGTCAAAAACCCGAGGATCAGAGGTCAGATTTAGAGACTTGTGCTGACCACGGGTTGGAGAAAACTCCCCGGTGGCAGACACCGACACTGTCGGTCGATCTTGACTCTCCTCAGAGAGCTTTTTAGAGGATTTCTTCTTTTTCTTTTTAGGCTCAACTGCCCCCATACTGGTCTGCTTAGAACTCTTAGCCTTGTTAGTCAGTTTCATAGATAAGGTCATTGTCAGAGACCAACCCAGTGTAGGTGGCAATTCCGGCATGCCTGATGTGCCCAGAGTGGGGTGCTGAGGGGAGTCACCTCCCATCTGCGCAGGTGGGGGAACAAATACTGCTTCAGTCAGCTGAGCACAGGAAGAATGAATGGAAGCTTGTTTAGACATAGTAGTGTCAGGATTCTTGACAGCTTCTAGTGCCTTACGCCAAAGTACCGCTTTTAATCTGTCCAAGCAGTTGCGCCCTGCTTGTTTAGAGAAGGCTTGGCAAATTGGGCACAATTCCACCACATGCCCTTCTCCTAGGCAAAAAGGGCATAAGGAGGGACAATCTGAAAGAGGTAATTTACTCTCCGCGCTACACACATTTCCTGAAGGGAGCCCTGAGGGCTGTACACCCTCACAGGTGATCGGAAGATTGCAATAAGCAAAAGGAAAGAAAAGCTAAACAATGGGAAATCACAATGGAAAAAAGGAAAGAAAAGCTAAACAATGGGAGAGAAATAAAAACACCAGACACACAATCAGACAAGCTGATCAGTGAGAAGCTTCCCTAATGAGGCTGCTGCTATGGCAGTCAAAAAAGGACAGAGGGAACCCACAGGGACATGCACAGTAGATGGAGGGGAGGGTTCCTGCCTAAAACGCCTCAGCTATACAAGTTTTTTTCCCTAATTGAGGCTCCACGCAGGCACAGAGCCCATTTGTGTGATGCTCAGAGACCATGAAGAGCTTTCTCTTCCTCCTTTTCCCTTTCCTCTGTATTTACTTCCTCATTCCTATTTTTATAGAAATTTTATAATGCCCCAAGCCTCAAGCTCTTGGAATTATTTATTATTTTATGTATAGCACTCTGATCCCAAGTGGCAAGAATGAGGGCAAATACACAAATATTTATTATTCATATACTTTGAAGCCAAATGAAAAGGAAAGCCAAAAAACCATGCACATACTTGGCAAAACTGTATCACTTTCATAATAATGACAATTAGGACAGGATAATCTCCTTCTCCCCTCACACTTCCCCAAATCATTGATTCTTCTCCTCTTTGAATCTTTGACTAACTCCAGTTTGGGAATTTCCTTTTTACAAGCGGAACACCACAAGACCATAATGTGAGCTATTTACTTGAACAATTAATATTTTCTTTAAGAGTACTGAGACATTCAGGATTAGAGGATTCAGCATATATTACATACAAATATAATATACTGCAGTCAATTATACAATGAATGAGGAACTAGAGGGCATAAAAGAACTTGAATTATTAAGGGTATGCTGTAGAAGTTTGAATTCTACATCTGAGAATGTAAACAACTATTTCTACAATTCCCTTTAAAGGCCATTATGGCAATACTAATCTCCAAGGGAAAGGTTTATCCTGTTTTTCCCCACTACATGCTTTGTAGGGGAATGACTGTATAAGAATATCTAAGATACCTCAACATCATCAACAGAATGCCAAAATGACTCTCTGAAGCCAGGGTGCATTTTTTTTAACTGATCAGGTTTTAAACTAAACATTATAAATATGGCACAATAGTTCACTTACTATACTTATTAATCATGAAATTAATATTGGTGATCAAGGTCTGACAAATCAAATGCATTGGAATCTAAGCACTGGTTCCAGGAGATGCTGTCCAGTCTCTCACCAGAAAAATCCACCAAGATATTGCTGTATGTCTGTTTCATGCCTTTAAGGGTGCAGCCCTATGCATGTTTGGACAGAAAGAAGTCCTACAACTTGCGGTATGCTGGCTGGGGGATGCTGGGAGCTGTAGGACTTTTTTCTGTCTAAATATGCATAGGATTGCACCCTAAACTACCTAAGACTTGCTACTTGCTCAGTTCTAAATTATTATATTTATGACTCTAAAAAAGAACATTTACTTCCCATATAATGGGAAAATGTATTTCAGCCCAGTAACTACCACAGTTTCTTCTGGAAAGTTCCAGACACTCGGTCTGCAATTAAGAGTCGCTTGAATGTGTACCTTGTAACAGTGTGTACAAAAACAGTGTGTACAAAAACATATAACAAAACAAATGTTCATGTTTTGAAATAAAAATACAATGTATTTGTTATTTTACACACATAATTAGCGTAATATAGTTTGATCCAAGTAATAAAGAAAAACAATCAAATCAACAATGCACAATGTACCATTTTTCTAAATTGCAAAAATAGATATTGTATTACTTATACAATATATTTATCCTTTATTCACTAAATGTAGATTCCACTTTCCTGCCAAATGGCGCTCAAAGCGCTAATAATAAAAAACAGAATTCTGATGAAAACATAACAAATCAATGAAAAACAATTGAAAACACAGCAGTAAAAAAGAAATAAACAAGGAAAGTGGCAGCACTAATAGGAAGAAGTGCTGTTGGTTAAATCAGTTATCAGACAGTGACCAAGAATATCCCAAACTATTTGACTGTCAGCACTTTACCTGCGATTCATCCTAGGCGTGCAAGAGTAAAATGTAGCAAAATATGATGGAGGGGGGACAGGTGGCACAAAATCTTCCGGATCAGAAATGTGACTTCGTTCTTCAGGTTCCTCTACACGAACATGGGATTCTTCCTAACAAGATAAAAAAATTTTTTTTTACTTTTTAAAGACTTCTCTACTTAAAGAATAAGTAGGATTCACGTAAGGTAGACTTCCTTCTGTCCCTCTGCTTTTTAAAAACTAATTGTTTTTAAAACAACTAGTTTTAAAAACTAAAAAGTTGTACCTTGCATTCACTTACTGTGCAGGATCTTCTTGTGGCAAATATTTGCAGGTAACGTAGGGCAGCAGCTACTAAACATACTGTGGTGGTCAGGGCATTCAGAGCACAGAGCGCAAAGAGAACTTTCTGTGGAACAAAAAAAGACTACAAAAGTAATTAACATATACAAAGGTGAGCCAATAGACCCAACAAAAAGGATGAGCATCATTATTTTTTTTTATTAGATATTTTGTATAAAGCATACAGACATCTACATAAGATACCAATTCTTCCAACTTTCAAGAACAGAAGTTGGTTACGTTTTAATTATTCTCTTGTACCCATTATGATTTTTTTCTGTTTCTGAAATCCACATACAAACCTAGCTACTACAGACAAGCTACTGTGTATCATAATGACAAGTACTACCATAGCTTGGTGATACTCCCTAGAATCCTATGCCTTTCAGGTAATTTCTTTTTCATTAAGTGTGCATTTTATTCACCTTTTTGTTCCCCATTATAGAAAACTTAATTCATATGTACAACTTTGGTTGTTACTGAAATATTAACAAATATAATACTTATAGGTTTCTCTAATCCTGTAATATTTGTTGAAGATTATGATTATTTTTACAGGTTTGTAGAACAGTATATTAGGGCTGCTTTTCATGCGGTTCTAAGGACACACGCCATTTGTGAGTAATAACTCATGGCTGATGGTCCATGTCTATTTCTGAGAGAAAGCCTGTGTATAGCAAGACTACAGAAGCAACCTCAGAGTTCCTAGACCTTCTGTCAGGGCCAAACAACATGTTACATTATTCACGTGGCTCGCCCCTGAATACAAGCATTATCCCCATGCAATATAGCATATATGGTGTGTGCGTGCGTGCGTGTGTGTGCGCGCACGCATACGTGTGGTGATCCAGACCACAAGGGTTCAACCCCTCCTACCTCTCATTCCGGGGTCCTGATCCAGATTCTGGTCCCCACGCTGGCTATTTATGAAAGAAAAACCTTGCACGCAGGGACAAACGTGAATACTATAATGTAATGTTTGGCCCTCAGAGACAGATTCAGGTATTTTGGCTCTTGCTCTTCATATCGTCATATCCCCATACATGGGTGTAAGATTGAGTTTACATAGACTCAAATTATGTGACGCTCAGAGCAGTTTACAACAAAATAAGAACAGATTAGTGAGCTATCACCAGCTTTACCAAAACATTGTGGAAAATTCTACCTTATTCTACAGGTCCTCTCTCTCAGCTTCTTCCCCCTCCCCTCTTTATTCCTTGAACAAAAAACAATGAAGAAGTGCTAAAAAAAAAAGACTTAACACATCTGAAAGCAGTCAACATTACTATACAACAAGGAATTACATTATACCACTGTTTTCTTTTTTTACTGCAATTTACTCATTGCCAGTGCAGTCAATATTAGGTGGTGACCTCACCTTAAGTAGAAGGTGAACTGCACCACATGACTGGACTGGATATAGCTTCAATGCGTTTTCTTTCTCTGTGCATTTTGCTGGCAAAAATTCTTCACAACAGAAACAAAACTTGTTTTCACCAACGTCAACCTTTAATATCAAGGAAGTTAGTTAGCATTTTGTATTTGTCACTTAAGTCATTTTACATCATCAAAAATGCTGCACTGTAGTGAAGCAAAGAATTAAAAACCATAAAGCAATCGCTGACCTAATAAATATATTGCATGAGTAACTGTTATGTGTGACAGAGAGTAGATATTATATATGTCACATCTTACTCATTTGTCCATATCAGAAAATCTTTATATTCATTAATGTAGGTTAAAGAACTAGCCCTGATCATATGGGGGCTTCTGCAGATGTCATATTTGGTTATACTGAGCATTGATGGAAGTGTGTAAAAAACCTCTAAGCTTTTAAAGTCTCAAGATTACGAAAGGTCATTTTATTGAAAGCCTGCCTTACAAAAGGGTCTATATTGCCTGGTATAAATAATGGAGAAACTGCTTATGTAGGTTGGCTGGAATTAAAAACCTTGAAAGTTTTGCTGTGTGTTCCTACTGAATAATGAAACAGAGGAGTACATAAGCCCAAGTTATTTTTTTTAATCTAAGAGCATTAGAATGTACATAGTTGGGTATAACAGAAGGACAGAGTACATCACGGGTATGCCATTTCTGGCAGAAGATCCATGTTGCATATAATGGGCTGGTTCCCACGTCACTATAAAGCTACCATGGGTTAATTAACCTGTGGGACTCCAAGATGCATGCTGGTTACCATTTTGAATATGCAAGCCGTGGCGGGGGCATGCTGCTGCTGGTCATGTTGTGCGAACCTGGGCATCACGGGTTATTTGAGGGTTAAGCAACCCTCAAACAACTCTATGACAAACCTAGAATAAGCTGCGGCATGCCCCCACCACAGCTTGCATATTCAAAATGCAAGCTGTGGTAGCTTATCCTAATGTACAACCTGAGTCATTGTGTATTTCCACCCTAAGATTTAATTTCAGTTGGGGGATACAGAATAACTGAGAAAGCCAAAGGCTGATGGGAAATGTGAGCATAGGCATAGGATCTGAACAGAGAATTCAAAGGTTCACAGATTCGTCTGTTTATTATTTGATGATATGGTTATGGTATTTGTATGGTTACTGCTATTCTTTTTCTAAGCCACTTCATGATCCACGTGGATAAAAAATAAAATAAAAGCAGAATAAAAATAGATAAATTACTATGAGAGAGATGGTATATTTTGCTTTCTGGTTTTGATATACAATATCTGCATTTTTAAGTCTTCCAAGATTGGTAAAGCTTTATATTACAAGTACTGCCACCTATTATAATTCAGACATAACCAGGTAAAATGTCCTCACCAGATCACATCTAGGTACACTGGACACAAATTGAGCACCTTGGCATCCAAGAATAAATCCCGCCAGGTTCAAGAGAACACAGATAACAGAAAGCAAAACAAACAAGTTAACCTGGAACAAAATAAAAAACGCAAGACATTGTAAGTGACTAGGCATCCTACCAAAACATGCCAACCTCTTCATTATTCTATATTTTATCTTTGCCTTCCGTGCCTCACATTTTGTACACTGTATTCAATTCAGTGTACACCAAAATATATGCCAGGATCCTAATAAAGGATCCTAACCCCAACAAGTTTGTATAGGAACTTTTAAATGCTGTCTGCAGTGCTTGATACTTATTTCAGTCTGTTACATTTTTTTTCAGTACGTTCAATATTATGAAATGTAAGGATGAAATATCTAAACTCATACTGCAGTGAAGGAAAGATGTTGAAGATGCTTTACAGTACAAATAGTAAGAGGTAAACAAAATTATTTTATATTCCAGCAAGGGCACAGGCTGGAATCTGAAGGATTCAATTACGGTTTACTTCCTCCTCTACTACCAAAAATAGAACAGAATACATTGTTGATATAGCACACATTTATTTAGCTGAGACTCACAGTACGGGAATTACACAGTGAATTTGAATAAGCAGATGGATTATGCCTCAACAGTTTCCTGGCTGTTTAAGACTGTGTGCATTTAAAATCTAAGGCAATCATCCAGGAAATCCCAATTCATTCAATTAAAACTTCTTCAAGATTTCTTCTAACTGTTTGATTTGAAGGTACAGGATTACTTCCATAGGTTGTTCCTGTGTCTGATAACAAATGCAAATGTTTGATTTGAATTAGTAACTTACATTCATTCATTACATTTCTATACCACCCAATAGCCACAGTTGTCTGGGCAGTTAACTGTCTCCCAGTAATATAATACAGGTTTACTGGTGAGCACTTGCAGAACGTAACAGTGCTGAAGGGAGACAATCATGTGATTTTCTAGACCGAACCTCAGGGTTGGGGGGGAGCAAGACACTCACAGTGGGTCCACCCCCTCCTTTCCATCAGCCACTTTCCCTCTGAGCCGCAGATCCGTTGTGCTCCTCACCATCATGGTTGCTGCAAGCAAGCAGCAACAAGAAGCCACAAAAGCCATTTACTTGCTTACTTTCTGACTCACTTCTGGACCAAAGCAAGAACACTAGTGGGCAAGCAAGGAGACACAGTTTTTCCTCCTTGCTATTGCTGCTCTCTCTCTCTCTCAAGAGAGCAGGTGGGCAAGAGTAGTAGTGGTGACAATGGCAAGGAATAGAAGATGCTACTCCATCTGTGATCTGTGGAAAGCTACCTCATGTGGTAATCCACTAAACTACATGTGGCATCTTTTCTGGATGTACCTTTAGGTCTTGGATTGACTCCACCCACTTAGGCTGGCCACTGGATCCTCTGGGAGAAGGAGTATAACAGTGTTTCCTGTTCCAGTTGTGTCTTGCTTAAGCAATAAGATCTTTTGAGTGCTGGTGTGTTCCTGTATCCTTGGTTATTCTTTGATTCTGGCTTACTCCTTGACCATGTCTCCTGGTTTGTCCTTTGTTTCTGACTAACTCTTTGGTCCTGACTACTGGCTTTGTCCCATGTCATCTGGCTCACCACAGGCCAGGTCCAGCCCTGACCTCACCTCCTCTCTCTAGGCAGTGATAGGGATTGGGCCTGCTGCAAATAAGTGAGCAGGTGGTAGCTCCTCCTCCACCACCATTTGCTCTCCTACTCAAGAAAAAGTGGAGGAGTGAGGGAACAGCATCAAGAGTGAAGAGGAAGAACAGTCACTACTTGCTCAGCTCTCCCCTTTTCCCTGGAGGGGTTGTAGCTCAGTGGTAGAGCAGTTGCTTCGTATGCAGAAGGTTCCAGGTTCAATCCCCAGCATCTCCAAGTAGGGCTAGAAAAGAATCCCACCTGAAACCCTAGAGAGTTGCGCCAGTAAGTGTTGACAATACTGGGCTAGATGGACCAATAGTCTGACTCAATATAAGGCAGATTCCTGTGTTCTCTTTGAGTAATGGTTGAGTCTCCACTACACCAATGGGAGACGGCATGTAAACAAGCAAGTAGTGGCAGCAGCTGCTTCTGCTGTTGCTACTCATTTTCTTTCTTTTTCTGGGACAGGGAGAGAGAGTGGATAAAAACTCAGCTATGGCAAGGGGAAGGAACAGCAGCAGAACTAGGGGACTGCAGCAGTTGGCTCCCTGGTGGAGTATGGGCCTCAGCAGGTGACAGATAAGGCCAAGCCTTGATGCCAGCCCTTCCAATCTAATTGTGCACCCCTCTAGAAACATTCTAGAGAGTTAGACGTAAATCTCACACAAACACTAGTTGAACGATATGATAAAAAAAGTATGAAACTCAAATACATTGAAGGTTTAAACTTACAGCAGGGAAATGTGTCCTGATCCACTGCCACTTCTACCTCCACCAAGAGACATGACAAATATATAGCCTGGATCCAGAAAACAGTGAGCAGAATTGCAAAACAGGGCTTTCCTCCCTCCTCCTTCCCATTGCAGCCTGTTGTACTCCCCAAAGCTGCTCCTGAGAGTTGAGAACCTGCTGGAATGATGCGCTATACAGCAAGGAGGGCGAGGCTGCAACTTAGGAGGGGAAATTAGCAACTTGCTAATTGGATATTAAAATGGCAAGAAACTGGAAGAGAACATAAGAAATCACCTATTCCTCTTTTACAATCTTTCCAATACCTACCACCAACCACCAGCTCCTATTTCTTCAATCTCACTTCACACTAGACTGCTATTTGGAAAGGGATGTCAATTTAGCATCAGCTGCTAAGTTCTCTAACAATATTGATGTATTTAGGTCCAGCGGAAATAGCTGAGTACATATGAATTAGTACAGTCACTTAGTATTTTCTCACTGTTCTGTTGCACGTTTACAATTATTTAGTTTCAGCTCACATGTGATTAAGATTAGTTGCTGTGAGACTGGGGGCAGGAAGCTAAATCTTGGTGAACTTAGAATAAACCAAAGTCCAAGTGAGACAAATGGGAAATAGTGAAAATCAAGAGCAGAGAGTGAATAGGACATAAACTCTCCATGTGTATTGCTCCCAGGACTGAATTGGAACTACAGCTAATTCTCTCCTTTTGCTTTTCAACTGCCTTTTTATTAAATTTAAATAATTAATTATTACATCTGTATACTGCCCAATAGCCAAAGTTCTCTGGGTGATTCACAACAATTATAGTTGTGGTTGTTGTTGTTACTCATTTTAAAGTTGTTTTTGTCCTATATCCTAAAAGCAGCTTTATGGAGCATGACCATATAACAGATAAGAATTTAAAGTATGTTTATCGTGGTAAAAAGCCAGTAAAAATGTTTAAGGAAGGAAGTATACTATGAAAACGAGTATCTCACACACACACAAGAAAATATTATACCATGGAAAAAGAATATGAGGAGACATACCAGTCAATATTAAATTAAACATAAAACTTCTTGCAGGGCTGAAACCTTTAAAAACAGATAGTATTCATTGTTTTCAAGCATGTTTAATGTTTATGTAAATTTAGCAGACTGAAAGTTACAGCATTAGATCCAGAGGATCTTCCGATGGAGAAAGCACCTTTATCCAACAGAGGAAGCTACTCTAATTCAAACCATAGCGAGTAGAAACTTTTATTTAGTTTGGAGAATGCTGGCTGGGGAATGCTGGAAGCTGTAGGCTTTTTCTGTCTAAACATGCATAGGATTGTGCCTTATGTCACAAATATTATAAAAACAGAGAAAGCTGCATCATTGAGGCAAAGAGGTCTTCCCAATTAGAATTCAAGTAGTCCAGCTGACTTTCTTGGGATAAATAAGCCAGGTATATTGAAGTTTATGGCACAGCAGCAACCAGGGCATACTGCGCTAGACTTCAGTCTTACTGAAAATTATTTTCTTGGGGATACTCACAAATAAAAAAGTGGATTCAGAATTTAATCCACTCAGTTGGTGAAACAGCACTGAGCCTAAACTTGTATAGCATTGTGCCTAAACATGTATATGTCCAATCCCAGAAGGATCATGTGCTAATATAATCCACTAAAAAGTAAATACCTTAAAACCATGAAAATACACTTTTCTTTTTACCACTTGCTTGACCAGGGAGAGAAATCCTATGGTCCCTGGAGAGCATACCATGGACCATAGGATTTATTGGCATCTCCCTCCCAAAACCACAGACACTCCTATGACCTTGGGAGGGGGACTACATGATCCAATCCCTCCCTCCTCCCCATTGCAGCTGCCATGAAAAGAATCGTGCCAGCTGCTTTCTGAGGTTGCAAAAGCAGTCTTGGAGGACCTCGTAGAGGTCAAAAGGGGATCGTTCTGGTGGGAGGAGAGAGGCTAGGATATGAAAAATCCTATAACCTGTTCAGTCCTGGCGCTACCCCACCAGTGCACTTCTATTAGACAGGCTCAGAGGCCTGTCTAGAAGAAAGGGAAAAAAAGAGGAGGGAGAGGCGAAAACCACCTTTGTTGCTTCCCCTGCCCTGCTGGCAGCAGCTCGGTAGAGCACTGGATACTCAAAAGCCTTCAAGATTGGAGGCTTCCATCTAGCAGGCAGCAATCCAATAGGACTATGCCCTTAATCACTCTTTGGAATCATTTAAAAATTATATTAGGTCCCACCCCTTCTTCCAAATAGTAATGTACTAGCATAAGTTCTTATACAACTGTAACAAATATAGAAGAACAATATTTCTGCAATAGCACTAGACAGCAAGTGATATCACCTAAAAATCACTGCTTATTAGCATCAAAAGAACAGCATCATGAAATACCCTGTTAAATTACTTTGGTGTGCTTAAAAAGAATGGAATCTTATATCATATAACAAACAACCAACAAGGACATGAAAATTACTATGTGCAAAAGGATATCTGAAAACGTGATGTCCTTTCCACACCCAAGCTCTTACTAGAAAGCCACTAAAAAACAAAATGAGCTTCTTGACCTCAAAAGCTGAATAATGCAAGTATTAAATACTTAGAAAGAAGGTGAGTTCACATTTATTAAGGGCGTTTTTCTGAATCAGTTGTTCAAAACTAGGCCAAACTTCATGAATGCAAATAGCATTCCATTATATTGATTACATTAAAATAAGTACATCTGTATTGTAATTAAATATTCTTCAAGCAGGCCGACAGTGCTGAATATATCATATAAAATTACCCCTTGTTAATAAAAGTCCCATTGTTGCTATCATCAGTAGCATGAACAAATAAAATGAATATACTTCTTAATATGGCTTTATTCCTTCAGAGATTATTTATTTTTAAAAGGAAAGCAAGCATATCACTTTTAACAGTACTGCTATTACATTAAGAAAACCTTGTGATATGCTCTGATACCACATTTTAACCAACACGTACCAAAAGTATCATTGGTCTCTTCCATATTGTTAATCCTATAATTCCTGATAAAATGACCTGCAACAATAAAACAAAGTGTTATGAAGAACTGAGAGCTCATCACTCATCAATTACATGCTGAAAAAAAACTAAGTGTGAAGCTCTAAAAAGCACTGACAAAATTCTGCTGATTAAAGTATAAGAGCTCAGCATCTACTGTCTCAGGTCACATTGATCAGGAACATGCACTTTGGGCATGAACCTTCCAGTGTCTTGTGCATTGCAATACATGTGCATCACTTCCATATGCACAGCTTTGCTGAAGAGGGTCAGCAGTAAGGGACTCCAGCAAACAGAGCAGCACATGTAGGAGTAAAGGATGAAGTGTGGTGCTAAGTTGCCCTGTTTGTCTTCAGGGGTATTCCACACATTTAAACTACTATAAATGGATAGAAAATCAGTTTCAGTGTTCAACATAGGAGACCAATTGTCTTGCTTTGATAACAGCACCAAATTTTGTTTCATTATTTCTTTTATTCTTCAATTGATTAAGCACATCCATATGAAAAATTAATGAAGAATAAATCAATAAGATCCCATTCTTCAGGCGTATATTAAACACAAACTTCTCTTAACATACAGATAAAATGAAACCCAGGCTAAAGCATTTTTATGGAAAGAACTATAAATAAAGAACTTTTCAGTCATTTTCAAGATTTGAAACAGCCTTGCCCAGGGAGGTCTGCCTGACTTCATCACTGATCGCCTTTCGACATGAGGCAAATAGTTTTATTTTAGTGAGCTTTTACAGAATTTTATCTTTATCAAGCTTTTAGCTTGATCCTCTTGCTGCCTCTTCAGTTTTTTAGTTTAGTCTTTTGTTGATGTTATTGATTTTTGCTTTCATTATTATGTATTGTAATCTTGACTGCAAACCAACTTGGATATTTATAGAAAGGCAGGATATAAATCTTGATAATAAATGAAGAACTGATGTTGCATTGCTACATAATTCAATATGCTAGATAGTAAAATAGCACTGGAGGAACTATCTGAACTTATTTAAAATAGAAAAAGAAATACATTGACCGGGAACTTCTCCTGAAGAGAGAATATAGTAGAAACATATCAAGGACAAAATAGTCTCAGAAAGCTAGAGCAAACTATTTTGTATCTTGGAATATTCACTATGTGGCCTGCAAAACCACATATCCTAAATCTGTTCCAAAAATTAGTTGGGGTGGCAGAGAGGAAGGAGAGAAGTACTCATATTTAGTTTTGTTATAAGAAACTTGTCAAACCACTCCCACAGGCTGTCAAAACTAGATTACTTAGGGCAAAATCCTACGCATGTTTAGAGAGAAGAAAAGTCCTGCAACTCCCAGCATTCCCCAGCCAGCCATGCTGGTTGGGGCATGCTGGGAGTTGCAGGACTTCTTTCTATCTAAACATGAATAGGATTGCGCCCTTAATCCAGTACATATTTCTGAGGCAGTTCATTTCTGATGGACCAGAGTGATAACCATTATTGTACAATACAAACATATATCATTTATTTAAACCAGTACAGGTAAACTCAGTTTAATCATATCACCTATCTAAAATTTAATTAGTTCTATACAGAGAAGCAGAAGATAGAAACAATTTAAAGTATCTTTTAAAAATATGAAATAATCATATACTAATGCAATAAAAGTCCCATATAGTTTGACAACCCTTTAAGTTTCTTCAGTATATCAAACGAAAATTAGTTATACTTACATATCCTTGAAACCAATTTTTTTAAATCCCATAGAAATCAATGAGACAAGTTAGTGGCAACTAGAACTGCTCATTGATTTCAAGAGCACAACTAATGCCTCTGGTTTCATATTTAAGATATGATCTTAAATCGTTTAGACCTTTATAAACTACACTTTTCTTTTTTATTAAAAACTTACTGAAAAAAGGGAAAAATCAATGCAAAACATCTAATATCGGAACAAAATCTGAGGATTCAAATTGGAGATCTCAACTAATGATGATCATTGGTAGGGAGTAACAGGACTGGGCCAAGACATTTTTCTGCCTGAGGCAGAAAACAAGATAGCATCCCCTCTTGTCCCATGCCTAAAAGCCGACTGACAGATGAATCTGTCTTCAATGCTGATGATGGGACAGTGACTTCCACCACACCTGGAGGCAGCAGGCTAACTTAGGGGGTGAAGAGCAGGCCACATGGACTACATTTCTCTCTTCCAACACCTTGCTGTAACCTCCCAGCATCTGCTGCCTGAGGCAACTGTTTCACTCTGCCTAATGGTAAGGCCGGCCCTGGGGAGTAAATAACTTTCTCCATGTGGGCCCTGATCCACATCTACATATGTGCAGCAGTGGACTGCAGTAGACGCAGCCATGAGCCGGGATCTGTGCCCGCCGCCGCCGCTGCTGCCACCACCACTGTGGACTCCTGCCTGGCAGTATTTTTAAAGGGGTTTTTTTTTTTTAATTGTTGATGGGTGGCGGGTTTTTTGGGGGGGATTCTGTTGTATTTTTAGGGGTGGGTAGCCTGCCTGATCGGTGGGAGCGAGGGGGCATGTGTCCCCCTGATGGAGGCAGCAGGGGAAGTGCTGGGGGCTACACTATACCAAGGCTGGGCAGCAGGTGCTGGCAGAGCGCTAGGGGCAGGCCATGCCAGGTAAGGGGAACAAGGGAGAGATGTGTAGTATCTATCCCCTGCTCTGGGCCTGTCCAGAGCCAAAGGATGGCTGGGGGAGGCGTGACTCCATCTTCTGGCCTTCGTTTGCTGCTCTGCAATGCCAGGTCTGTTACCCAGAAAACCTCCCTCATCCATGACAAGATCCTGGATGAGGGTGCAGACCTGGCATGTATTACAGTGACCTGGCTGGCTGAGGCCGCTACTCCAGCTCTTGCAACCATGTGTCCAGCTGCATTTTCGTATGCACAGCAGCTGAGGGCTGGGGATCGGGGAGGGGGAGTGGCTGTTATTTACCGAGAGTCCTTGATCTTCACCAGACCCCCTCTCCGGGAGACCAGGGTTGCTGAGTGCATGTACTGGAGGATGGGCCCGAAGGGCAGTCTGGGAATTCTGCTCGTGTACCGTCCACCCCACTGCACGACTGACTCCCTGGCCGAGGTGCTTGAGGTGGTCTCTGTTCTGCGTGCGCAGTCCCCTAACTTACTAGTGTTGGGGGACTTCAACGTACATTCAGAGGCTGTCCTCACAGGGGCACCTCAGGACTTCATGGAGACCATGGCTACCTGGGAGCCGCACTCTATTCCAACTGGGCCCACCCATGTAGCCAGTCATGCGCTAGACCTTGTGTTTGTTTCTGGAGAAGCGACGAGTGATCTGGAAGTCGGGGGTATATCCACCACTCCCTTGTCATGTTCAGATCACTATCTGGTGACGTTAGACTTCTCGGTTCCACCACAACCCCTCCACAGGAGTGGAGGACCCATTAAAATGGTCCGCCCCAGGCGTCTTATGGATCCGAATGGATTCCTGAACATGCTTGGGGATTCTCTGGAGCACGCCAATGGCCACTCAGTCGAGACCCTCGTGGGTGGGTGGAATGCTGCAATCACTGGGGCATTAGATTAGGTGCCTCCGAAACGCCCTCTCCCCCTGAACAGGGCTTGGACTGCACCATGGTTCAATCCGCAGTTACGAGCTCTGAAACAGGAGGTGAGATGGCTAGAGCGCCGGTGGCGGAAGTCTCGCTCCAAAGACGATCAGACACAGGCTAGAGCTGTATCTTCAGCCTACCACGTGGCGGTGAAGGCAGCAAAAAAGGAATAATATGCTGCCTCTATCCCGTCCGCAGAGTGCTGTCCCAGGAGGCTGTTCCAAGTGGTTCGGAGCCTAGTCGGTCCAGTGGCTCCGGAACTGCTGGAGCATTCTAAGGCCTCCTGTGAGGCCTTGGCAAGGCACTTTGCAGATAAAATTGATCGGATTAGGAGTGTTACTCCATGTGCTGTGGATACAGTTAGTGAGCAAGAGGCAGTCTGTGGCAAACCGGTTTTGTGGGATTGGTTCCAGCTTCTTCCTTCTGATGAAGTGGACAAGGTGCTTTCATCTGTAAGGCCAACCACCTGCTTACTTGATCCTTGCCCATCTTGGCTCATTATGGGCTGCAGAGAGAGAGTGGGTGAGATCAGGGCAGTGGTGAACACCTCCCTTGAGGAGGGAATGATACCATTAGCCCTCAAGGAGGCAGTTATAAGACCGCTCTTAAAAAAGCCCCCCTTGGATCCCCAAGTTCTTAACAACTTTCGCCCAGTCTCAAATCTGCCATTTTGGGGCAAGGTGATTGAGCGGGTGGTGGCGATGCAGTTGAAGGCATACTTGGAAGAAGCCGATTATCTAGACCCATTTCAGTCAGGCTTCAGGCCTGGGCATGGGACAGAAACGGCCTTGATCGCCTTGGTGGATGATATAAGGAGGGCTCTGGATAAGGGCAAATGCTCCTTCCTTGTTCTCCTCGACCCCTCAGTGGCTTTTGATACCGTTGACCATGGTATCCTCCTGGACCGCCTGGAGGGGTTGGGCATTGGAGACATTGTATTACGGTGGTTCCGGTCCTTCTTCTCTGGCAGGTACCAGAGGGTAGCAATGGGAGAGGAGGTTTCGGACCCTCCTCACTTATGGGGTGCCACAGGGTTCCACCCTCTCCCCGATGCTATTTAACATCTGTGTGAAGCCGCTGGGGGCTATCATCAGGAGGTTTGGTTGCGGTGTCATCAATATGCAGATGACACGCAGCTCTACCTCTCTTTCAAATCTTCACCAAGGTTGGCCATAGAATCCCTGTCCAAATGTCTGGAGACGGTGAGTGACTGGATGGGGAGGAATAAGCTGAAGCTGAACCCTGACAAGACCGAGGTACTTTTGGTGGGAGACAAGAGTAGGTTGGGGGATGTTGACCTGGTGTTGAATGGGGTACGGCTACCCTTGAAAGACCAGGTCCACAGCCTGGGGGTCATTTTGGACTCCCAGCTGTCCATGGAGGCTCAGGTGTCAGCTGTGAGCCGGACAGCACTGTATCAACTCCATCTGATACGGCGGCTGCACCCCTTCCTGACCATCTGCTCCCATCGGTAGTACATGTCCTGGTCTCCTCTCATTTAGACTACTGTAATGTGCTCTATGTGGGGTTACCCTTGAAGACGGTTCGGAAGCTGCAGCTGGTACAGAACACGGTGGCTCGCCTGATTAAAAGCAGCCACTGGCGTGATCACAGCACTCCAGTGCTGAAGGAGTTGCACTGGTTACCAGTTGTTTTCCGGGCCAAATTCAAGGGTTGGAGCGCCTCCAGCAACAGCAGACAGGCTGCTCAACAAGGTCAGCCTCGGATGGTCTTTTCTCTGTCCCATCAGCCAGGACAACTAGGCTGGTGAGGACGAGGGAGAGGGCCTTCTCTGTGGTGGCCCCCACTCTGTGGAACTCCCTCCCTTGGGAACTCCGCCATGCTCCCTCTTTAATGAGCTTCCACCATGCATTAAAAACGTGGTTGTT
Organism: Heloderma suspectum; assembly: GCF_057233095.1. NCBI lineage: Eukaryota > Metazoa > Chordata > Lepidosauria > Squamata > Helodermatidae > Heloderma > Heloderma suspectum. The sequence goes on from NC_139459.1 coordinate 102,231,430, forward strand.
CAGGCAGGCGTTTGGGGTGGGTTAGGGTATTTTTAGAAATGTGATGTTTTTAATGTAGAATTTTATTGTTTTCAATTGTTTTTATTATTGTACATCACCCAGAGCAGCTAGGTGACCAGCCAGATGGGCCATTAATAATTGTAATAAATAAATAAATGATAACACTGTCAGTGATTGTACCAGTCATCTTTTCCAGAGAGGAAGAAGACGGAGTCCAGGTCCCACAGCCCCCTTCCATCCTCTCTGAACAGATAATCAACACCATTTATGATCTGAGTGGCACTATGTTTAAATAATCAGTTGCTGCATGGGACATTATAGGTGTCAGGAACCAAACACACTTTGTACATGCGGCGGCAGACATTCAATAAAATAATTTAAAATGTTGTTCATCCAACTAGGGTTACACACATAAGACTGTAGCTAGTAGAACAAATGCTTTCTATTTATTTTTATTTTATTTATTTAAAAAAGTTCTTGCCCAACTGTCGGGGCAGAAGCTCTCCCAAGGCAGCTCATCGCAATAAAATAAAAACAGTTAAAATATTTAAAGTGATAAAAACATAAACACAATAAAATAGCGATAAAAGCAACAATAAAACCAGCAACAGCAGCAGCAATAACAGCAACAGCAGCAGTCATATCAAGGGAAGGCCACAGTAAAATTACGTTTTCAAGGCCTTCTTAAAAGCCTGCAATGACAGAGCATGGTGGACCTCCAATGGCAACTTGTTCCAAGGGTGTGGGGCTACTGCAGAGAAGGCCCTCTCATCTATGGTCACCCACCTAACTGCTGGTGGAAAAATGAGAAGGGTCTCTCTTTCTGATCTTAAAGTGCAGGCAGGCTGATATGGGTGAAGGTGATCCTTCAAGTAACTTGGTCTCAAACCGTTTACGGCTTTAAAGGTCAAAACCAGCACTTTAAATTGGGCTTGGAAACACACTGGTAAGCAGTGCAGCTGGTGCAGTATAGGCATTATGTGATCAAATCACCTCACCCCCACCAATACTTGGGTGGCTGCATTCTGCACCAGGTCTCAGGTTCAATCCCTGGCATGTCCACCTATGGGTTGGGGGAAAGACTCCTGCCTGAAACCCTGGAGAGCCACTGCCAGTCAGTTTAGACAACAGTCCTTTCGGGCGTTATTTAAACCACATACCTGAAGATGCAAGTGGGCCACACCATGTAGCTCCACCCCTAACATTATGCATGGCACACTACCCCCCACGCGTTTGTGCATAGAGAGCACAGAGGCCTCCATGCATACAAGTGTATGCATGTAGGCCTCAGTGTGAGCTGGAACCCCAATAGGGTGGAGTCAGTTGGTTTAACACAATGCTCTTCAGAACCTATATACATATAAATGCTGTATTTTCAACCATGCTTTAATAATTTCTTTTGAACTTTGCATTAATTCTGAGGGCAAACATTTCTCCTACTTCGTGCCACTACTACTATTTTTAATAATGTGGAAAATAAGCTGAACAATGGTGAATAAAGGGATATTGTTATTTAGGAAATTAATGGAACTTCAAAAAATATCTGAAGTAGTCATGAACTGCAGTAACGCAAATTATGGGAAATGGAATTCTTTTTTCATCTCCTGTCACTCAAAGGCTTAATTTAAAGTATTAACATTTCTAGGTGCTCATATGGAAACAGCTTTGCAATTACATGCTTAAGTGATTAGCCATGGAAGGGTGTTTATGGTAAAGAGATTTCATTTTCCATGCATATAAAGATTGCATTGTGGCCATGAACAGCTGTCATTATATTTCTTGAAGAAAACGTTTAACTTTTATTTTACAGAAACTGAAATATAGACTTTGGTCACACATAAAACTAACCCATGGCTTGTTGTTCTACCCACGGTTTGTCTGGCAGACAGTGGAACAAACCGCAGATTGTTTTCTCAATCCCTGGGTTGTTTGTTTCCCTCCTCTTTTGGCTGCTTCCTCTCTGTATCCCAAATGCCTTTGTGGCACTGTAGTACTGGTATGTAGAGCGGTTAGTTTGTTTTTTGGACCACTCTTGTCCGCTGCCTCTCTAGCCTGGTGAAGCAACCCATAAACAACTTGCAGTTGGGTTCACATGTAACAATAACTGATGGTTTAAACAACTCAAGAGTTCATAACCCAACAATAAACCATGACCCAGTTCAGAAGGAATGGCTAACTACAGGTTGTTTAACCCATAGTTAGTTGTGACCATGCAGCAACAAGCAAGTATATGCCTGTCACTTCCGCTTTCCTAAACAATCCAGAAAAACCACACTGTTCTTTAGGAAAGCAGAAGCATGCAAGCTTGATCATGCAAAATGGGTCCATGGGTTTTCTTTCTGGGTTGTTCATGGTTAACAAACCATGGTTTGTTAGCATGGCTGGGTCCACACATCATGACAACACAGAACCCAACAACCCATACCATGGGTTAGCATTAGGTACGAACCCAGCCATTGTATTTAATCTACCCAAGATGACAGACTTCATCTGGAAGTTAACACCAGTAAGGAGTAAATAACTATATCTACATGGGCTCTGAACTGCCTACACAGGTGTAGCAGTGCACTGCTACATGCATGTACGTATATCAATCTGGAGAAGTGGGCAAGACTATAGAAAGCCAACTACTAGATTCTGAATCTGTACACATCTTTCCCCATCTCTATTATCTCTGCAGGAACAAATGTTTACACTTACTAGAGCTCCACAAAAATAAAAACATCTAAAATTGTTGGCCTATGTTAACCTCCACTAACAACTAGAACTTGATGTTATTCTTTTCAAGGCTGTTAACAGTATCATCTCTCCATTTAGAAAGGAGAGATGGACAAACCCCTATTATTATGTTACTATTATTTAAATATTACATAATCATGTGCTTTCAAGATTTTTTTAATGGCATAGAACTTGTGTTCTACAAACACAAAGTACATGAAGGATGTATATGGAGATCAACCTACTTTCCTTGTGGCAGGGGTATGTCTTTTTAAGTTAAGCTCAGTTGAAATCAATACAATTGCCTTTAATGTATATAGAATTGGAATGCAAGACATTATCATCATCATCATCATCATCAATATTTCTAAACCACCCCACAGCCGATGCTCTCTGGGTGGTTTACAGAAGTTAAAACATTAAATACAATATAAAAAGTTTAAAAGCCATGTACATAAAAGCACACAGACAATATACACAAACAACATATAACTGAAAACAACTTCGAACTGTTAGTTATAACTATAAGACACATCCAGGACTGATTAAAACTCATCATGTGCTGCTAAATGCCTCGGAAAAGAGATAGGTCTTAACCTGGCACCAAAAAGATAATAACAACCTCATCAGGGAGCTTGTTCCACAGATGGGGGACACCACTGTGAAGGCCCTCTCCCTCATTGCTGCCTTCCGAGCTTCCCTTGGAGGTAGCACTTGGAGGAAGACCTTAGGTGCTGAACGTAGCGTACAGGTAGGTTCATTTCAGGAGAAGCATGCCACCAGTTATTGCAGACCCAAGCCATGTAGAGCTTTATAGATTAAAAGCAGCACCCTGAATTGAGCTTGGAAGAATATAAGCAGCCAGTGCAAGAGGTTTCTAGCTTCCTGATTTTCTAGCTTTTATGGTTTTTGGTTTCCTGATTCAATAGATAGTGTCATAATAATGAAGAAAGTTTATAGTACACCAATAACTCTCTTAGGAGAAAGGCACATCGCCCAGCTCATAACCAGGCATTCCATAATCAACTCATATAAAACTGCAGAAATTCATAATGCTAAAATCATGACTTGGAAAACCTAGGAGACAATAGATTCCCATGTATTTTTCTGAAATACTGAAAATTCATTGCGTCATCAATTAGAACTTTAAGTGAATATCTACAATTCTGAAAGCTTTACAATCCTCTGAGACAGGGAGATAACGATGCAACAAATAGGCAGAAGGTCAGGTCTGCAATCAGCAGCAAATTCCATGGAAATCAATGAGGCTTACTTTTATGCTGTGTGTTTTGGGATCAGGATATAAGGGACTTACCAAAGATCATATGGTAATAGGAAGCCTTTTAATAAACAATACTTCTCCACATTATACATGAGGAAGGTTCATGGAATGAAAGGAGCCACAACACCTGCCAAATTATGCTGGTGAGGAAAAAAAGTTTACCCACAACCACATATCTCCTTTAATCTAGCTCTTTTAACACAGTAGGATGAACAGTAATCGAGAGTTAATAGAGGTCATTCATCAAATGTATGGTTCTCCCATATCAAGCTTTCATACAGATATGAAGGGGCACAGTGATCATGTGAACCAACCAAGTATTGAACACTTCAATTACTGGAGTATCAATACAAAACATTCAGGGGCAAGTAAACGAACACATCACTTTCTGTTTCTTTCTTTGTACTTTCCCAATGCTTCATGTCTGAAATGATTTTAATGAACAGCTCCTGTTAATGTGATGCTCTTTTTCACAATACAGATCCATACATCATAATTTTGAAGCATCTCAAAGAGTATCCCACCGTGAAACAAATGCCACAGATATAATCAGGTCTCAAATGTTGACCTGGCCACCCACTAGCTAGAAAGTACTCTCCATTCCTCCCAGTCTTTTAAAAATCTCCTTTGATCTATTTTTTTAAGGAATCATCTTTAGCCATGGACAAGCTAGTTCTTGTTGCCTTATTGGGAACATGGGGATAATACTGTCCATCCTCACAGGGTTTTTGTGAGGCCAAACACATTAAAAGCTGCACAGCACCTTGAGAATAAAGAAGTACTTCCTCAATTATAAAATAATACGGGGTAGCTACACAGAGGATACTATAAACATGAGCTCGTAGGAAGATGATCCAGCATATGTCCCAAGGATATCTGATATGCCAGAAGACAACTGAAGATAAAAGAAAGGGGCCCAGCCCTGCCTGGGGCCACTTACCGAGGAGCCAGCCCAGAAAGGGCAGGAGTTCTTCACCTGAGGGGAGCTGCTGAGAGAGAGCGCCCCAAAGCTCAGGGCCACCATGCAGCATCCCAAAATAAGCTGCAGCAGCCCCAAGGACAGCAGAGGTCTGGCCGGCAGCAGCCCCGGCCCCGCAGTGGACGAGGCCCCGGCCCGACGGGATGCTACAGGGGAAAGAGCGGCTGGGCGAGCCCGGGGCTGCTGCAAACCCGAGCGGGACCAACGGGGCCGGAGAGGAGGAGGCAGAGGCTGCGACGGGTCCTGGGCGGCGGCAGCTGCTGAGCAAGGTCTGACCGCCTCGGGAACCGCCGAGAGCCTGGCCATGGGGCAGCAGGAGCCCGGCAGCACCACAGGCAGAGACATAGGGAAGGAGCGGCGCAAGCAAAACTCTGCCCAACGGCTAGCTGGCTGCTGGCTGAGCTCCACAGGCTGCCGCGGGCGGGCGGAGGGGGAAGGGAACCTCGCGCTGCCTCCCGTTGAGGCTACTTGCCAAGCCCTTCTCCGGTCCACGCGCTGCGGCGCCTCACCAGCGCCTGCCAAGTCCTCTTCCCCTCGGCCTCTCTCACGTTCACGCCTTAGCTAGCCCGCTAAAAACAAACGCGCCGCACCCTCCTTTTTGCCTATGCTCACGAGGCCTCCCTCATATCCCACTGAAGAGATATGTTATATACCCTTGCGCTTCTCTCTCAAAAGAAACACTAAAAGGCGGCGTACATCCTTGAGCAAATATCAGAAAAACCTTAATGACAAACCCCGTTTAGAAAACTAGCCGCAAATCCCGTCCAGCAACATATGGGCCAGCTACACTGTCCGCACTCCCACTATGCCGGTCGGTTCAACAAGAGCTCCCCCTCCGATTCCCGCCCCGCCAAACTAGCATGCCAAGCCCTGAAAATCCGCCGGAGCTCTAAACTCGCCCCTCTTCCAAGTCCTTCCGTAACACCTCCCCACGAACCCCTCCCCAACTTTTCTCTGCCTCTCGCAGTCACGCATCTACAGTATTCCCCCGCTCTCGCTAACTCCTGCCTCCCAACGCTACTCGGCCAGCCCTTCCTTCCTTCCAAACCAAACCACGTTCCACACAAACCTCCTTCTGGCTACACCCACCCCAAGAAGCCACACTCCTGCACAGCGGCCTCACTCTGACCCGGCACGAACTGAAGGCTGTGGTTCTGCTCCGCGGTCCTATAAAAAAAAAAACCCTACTCCATGAGCAACCCGAGCAGATGTGAGTCACATAAATTAATCCTTACCCGCAAGGGCTGCAGCCCTTTATGCGCACTTACTTGGGAGTCACCCCCTCCCCCCAACCCTCTTTTGCATCGCTTCTGAATAAACCTACAGAGGATCGGGCTGCGCCTCGCTTTGTTTCCCACCTCCTAATGCTCAGACTTCTTCCCCGAACTACTTTCCTGCCAAAGCTGATCCTAAGCCCTTAAAAAAAAAATTCTCATCCAGCCAGCCATTAAGAACCCCCAGCGCCTTCTTCTAGTCCTGTCAACTGCCTCTGTTTACTTATAAACTCCTCCTCAGCCAGCTCCCGCTCCAAAATCCAACCATCTCCTCTGCTCCACCAGCGACCCTGTTGCAACAAATGTATGGCGTTAGCTACGCCTTGAAGCTATTAACGCGTCCATATTTTCTGTTGGTTCTGCTCTTTCTCACTCACTCACACGCACGCACATACAGGCCCTGTCCCTGTTGTTATCACGCAGAGAATGAGGCTGAAGTTTTAAAATAACTCCACCCGAGAGGCGGAGCGGGGGAAGTAGCTGCCAGGATATCGCCTTTCGGTTTGCCGGCATTTTTCCAGGCCCTTTCGAAAGGAGCGGCTGGGTGGGACCTTTGTGGTTTGCGTGCTATGTTGCTTCTGTTTCCGAGTCGGTGCTAGTAGCACAATATCGAAGGGGGGAGAAATAGCCTTGCTCTTAACTAGGGCACTGCTATTTTGGTTGCTCTGGTGCAGTTAATATCCCAGTACCGAAGAAGGGAAGCCCTTAATTTTTAACAAGAAAAAACTGGCAAGACCATTGCGAAAGGGCTTTGCACGTGTATGTTTTTTTTTAATAGTACATAATTTGCATTTTTCCAAAAATAAAATACTGAGGAAAAATAAGATTTCCCAGAAACATTCACTGAAAGATACTTGGAACTCTCTTATAACTGAGCATAGAGCTGCACGCTTCTAATCCAGGCCTATACATCCAGCAGGGGCTTCTGGTTGCACTCTGTAGTGGGAAAGGGGCATATCCAGCAATCTGCCCTCTATGTGCATAGGCTGGCACTATAAACTCCTACAGATTGGGACTGGTAGTACCAAATGTGCATGAAAATACAACCAGGCAATTTAGAATAGTAGCGTTGGAAGGGGCCTATAAGACCATCGAGTCCAACCCCCTGCTCAGTGCAGGAATCCAAGTCCAAGCATCCTTGACAGATGGCTGTCCAGCCTCATCTTGAATGCCTCCAGTGTGGGGGAGCACACTACCTCCCTAGGTCATTGGTTCCATTGTCATATTGCTCTAACAGTCAGGAAGTTTTTCCTGATGTTCAGCGGGAATCTGGCTTCCTGTAACTTGAGCCCATGATTCCATGTCCTGCACTCTGGGATGATCGACAAGAGATCCTGGCCTTCCTCTCTGTGACAGCCTTTCAAGTACTTGAACAGTGCTATCATATCTGCCCTCAGTCTTCTCTTCTCAAGGCTAAACATGCCTACTTCTTTCAGTCTCTCCTCATAGGACTTTGTTTCCAGTCCCCTGATCATCTTTGTTGCCCTCTCTAGTTTGTCTGCATCCGTCTTAAAGTGTGTGACCAGAATTGGACACAGTACTCCAGATGAGGCCTAACCAGTGCTGAGTAGAGGGAAACTAGTACTTCACGTGATTTGGAAGCTATACTTCTATTAATGCAGCCCAAAACAGCATTCGCCTTTTTTGCAGCCAAATCACATTGTTGACTCATATTCAGCTTGTGATCTACAACAATTCCAAGGTCCTTCTCGTTTGCAGTATTGTTGAGCCAAGTATTGCCCATCATGTAACTGTGCATTTGGTTTCTTTTTCCTAGATGCAGAACTTGGCATTTAGCCCTATTAAATTTCATTCTGTTGTTTTTAGCCCAGCAGTCCAGCCTATCAAGATCACATTGAATTTTGTTTCTGTCTTCCAGGGTATTAGCTATCTGGCCCAATTTTGTGTCATCTGCAAGTCTGATAAGCATTTCCTCCACCTCCTCCTCCAGGTCATTAATAAAACTGTTAAAGAGCACTGGGCCCAGGACTGAGCCCTGTGGTACCTTGCTCGTTACCTCTCCCCAGTTTGAGAAGATATCATTGATAAGCACTCTTTGATCCACCTGATAGTTGTTTCATCTAGCCCACTTTTAGCTAGTTTCCTAATCAGGATATCATGGGGCACTTTGCCAAAAGCTTTGCTGAAGCTGAGATATATTACGGCCACAGCATTCCCACAGTCCACAAGGGAGGTTACCTGATCAAAAAATGAGATCAGATTCGTCTGGCAGGATTTGTTCTTGACAAATCCATGTTGGCTTCAAGTAATCACTGCATTGTTTTCAAGGTGCTTACAGACTGATTGCTTTATAATATGCTCTAGAATTTTCCCAGGGACTGATGTCAGACTGACTGGTCTGTAGTTTCCAGGTTCCTCCTTTTTGCCCTTCTTGAAGGTAGGGACAACATTAGCCCTCCTCCAGTCATCTGGCACTTCACCTGTCCTCCATGATTTCCAAAAGATAATAGACAGTGGTTCTGAGAGTCCTTCTGCCAGTTCCGTTATTACTCTAGGATGCAGTTTATAGGTATCCAGTGCCTGTGCTGAAAGAGCCCAGGATCCACCAGTACAGCAGACTATAGAATACAGTCCAAAGGCAGCATACTCTATTGAGCCATATTCTAAGGTCTTTGGTAGCTTTCAAGTCAGTAGGACAGACAGTATGGAGCCCTCCACCCCACCTGTCCACCACCAAAAAAGAAGAAAAGAAAGCCCAGAAGAAAATTCTAAAGCAGAAAGAAAATTCAAGATACATGCCTTGCTCCCCCTCATCCTGAGGGGCTGCAATATCCCAGCTGCAAAGCTAGCAAGAGTATAAGGCCTAACCCATAGAGCCATACTGTGACAGGACAATATGGTGCAGGAAGCCATGTCCTGATCAGCAGATCCTCAATTGCCCAGAGCAACTCCTCCAATCATCACCACCCCCTCTATTAGCAAATTCTGTGGCCCCTTACTGACAAAGCAAGCCCATAGAGAAACAAGAGGGAGATATCAGCATGCTCAGAAAATCCCAAGGTTTACAGACATACAAAACATAAAAAACAGAACCAAGAGGAGCAACCCCTTCCCCTCGCCTTCCAATACGTCCCAATGAGGACTACAACATGCTGAGTGGCTTCCAGGAGCCATAGAACGTTAAAATAATGTTGGTGTTATCACCCAACATCATGTTGTGAAAGGCAACTCTTACGGTAATTATCTTTCTGCATTTCAGTTCCCTCTGACAAGGCAGTTTACATCTCCCACCTTGCTAGAGCATTTGTATATAAATCTGCCAGTTTGAGGTTAACACTTCCTGCACCTGATGGAAGTGGGCAGTGTCCATTAAATCTTATGTCAGAATAAATGTCTTTAAGATGCCACAAGACCGTTGTAGAGAAAGGTGAGTGTCGGAACAGAAAAGCTGTGTGTGGGGTGGGGGTGAAAATGAATTGGCTCACTTGAGCCCCTTACAGCTTATACTATCCTGGGAATGATTGACTGATTGGCTGGCTCAAGAGGAGCACTCCTGTTAGGGGGCAAGGATACACTGCAACAACCCTCTAATAGCAAACTCGGGTGGCTGAATGCCTACCAGTCTGGAAGAACAACACAGCCACCCCCCAAAACAGTGACTTCTACATACTTATAGGGCGCCTTAGGTATTCAGAAGTATCTATGTTTATGAACTAAAATAAAATGACATTAAAAAAAACCTGTCTGACAGAAACCTGTTTGCTTACATAATGTTGATGACAGGTGAGAGAGACCAGGGGTGTGGGGGAGAGAAAGAGTCCAAAGAAACCAGGTCAGGCGGAATGTGCAAGTATGGCATGCTTATGACAGTTGTACATAAAAACTAAGGCAGTGGAAGAGGGAATTGACCTGCTCAAGCCTGAAATCTTAAGTACCCAGAAGGGAGGGAGTATTTCTCCAATCTCCAGAACTGTGTGTCCCCTACTCAGGTTTGGGGCTGGAAGTATTCCAGTGTTATATAGCAAGGGAAGACTTGCCAGGGAGAGGTGTCCATTATCCTTTCCCCATTCCTGAGACTCTTACCCCCGCACCCACCCAGGCCCAGATAACATTACAAGGCCCTTCTTCCAGATTTTCTGGAGCCATGAACAGGAAGATAACCCTTATGGTGTGGTGATATATTGGAACATTTTGTTGGAGCTTTCACTTGTATTCTCTGTTTGTAGGATATGACAGCCAGGGTGCATGACATACCCCTACAAAGCTCCCTGTTTTTGAAGGGTATGCTTCGTACAAGAGAAGGAAAGTGGCACATTCTTTCTTTGTGGTTTCATGTGCTCTGTGGTATGTGACTCACACAGGAGAAATGATTGTAGCTATCAAAGCTTCTGATCCAAACTACCAACAAAAGCACAGCCACACTTTCTCCAATTAAGGGAAGATACATATCATGGCCCAACTGTAACGCAAGGCTTAAACCTCTTCATAGTAACAAAACATGAAATCACTGTATTAGGAAAGCACTATTGAAGCAAATCCCCTTCATGTATCACTGCCTTGTTGTGGCGAAGGGGCTTGCGTAACTCAGTGAAGCCATAAGCTATGCCATGCAGGGCCACCCAAGACGGACAGGTCATGGCGGAGAGTTCTGACAAAATGTGGTCCACTGGAGAAGGAAATGGCAACCCACGCCAGTATTCTTGCCAAGAAAACCCCATGGAACGTACCACAAGGCTAAAAGATATGACGCCGGAAGATGAGACCCTCAGGTCGGAAGGTGTCCAATATACTACTGGGAAAGAGCGGAGGGTATTTCCAAGTAGCACCAGAAAGACTGAAGCGGCTGGGCCAAAGCCGAAAGGACACTCAGCTGTGGATGTGTCTGGTGGTGAAAAGAAAGTCCGATGCTGTAAAGAACAGTATTGTTTAGGAACCTGGAATGTAAGATCAATGAATCAAGGTAACCTGGAGGTGGTCAAACATGAGATGGCAAGATTGAACGTCGACATCTTGGGAATCAGAGAACTAAAATGGACAAGCATGGGTGAATTTAATTCAGGTGACCATCATATCTACTACTGTGGGCAAGAATCCCTGAGAAGAAATGGAGTAGCACTCATAGTCAACAAAAGGGTGGGAAAAGCAGTACTGGGGTACAATCTCAAAAATGATAGAATGATCTCCGTACGAATCCAAGGCAAACCATTCAACATCACAGTAATTCAAGTCTATGCCCCAACCACTGAGGCCGAAGAAGCTGAGGTTGATGGTTCTGTGAAGACCTACAACACCTTCTAGAACCAACACCAAAAAAAGATGTCATCTTCATCAAAGGGGATTGGAATGCTAAAGTAGGAAATCAAAAAATCACCGGGATAACAGGCAAGCATGGCCTTGGTGTACAAAATGAAGCAGAACAAAGGCTAATAGAGTTTTGCCAAGAGAACACGCTGATCATAGCAAACACTCTTTTCCAACAGCATAAGAGGCGACTCTACACATGGACACCACCAGATGGGCAATATCGAAATCAGATTGATTATGTACTTTGCAGCCAAAGATGGAGAAGCTCTATACAGTCAGTAAAAACAAGACCTGGAGCTGACTGTGGCTCAGATCATGAGCTTCTTGTTGCAAAATGTCGGCTTAAATTGAAGAACGTAGGGAAAACCACTAAACCATTCAGGTATGACCTAAATCATATCCCTTATGAATATACAGTGGAGGTGAGGAATAGATTTCAGGGATTAGACCTGATAGACAGAGTGCCTGAGGAACTATGGACAGAGGTCCGTAACATTGTTCAGGAGGCAGCAACTCAATCCATCCCAAAGAAAAAGAAATGCAAGAAAGCCAACTGGCTGTCTGATGAGGCTTTACAAGTAGCTGAGGAAAGAAGGAAGCGAAAAGCAAGGGAGAAAGGGGAAGATATATCCAACTGAATGCAGAATTCCAGAGAATAGCAAGGAGAGACAAGAAAGCCTTCTTAAATGAACAGTGCAAAGAAATTGAAGAAAACAATAGAATGGGAAAGACTAGAGATCTCTTCAAGAAAATCGGAGATCTCAAGGGAACGTTTTGTGCAAAGACGGGCATGATAAAGGACAAAGAAGGCAGGGACCTAACAGAAGCAGATGAAATTAAGAAGAGGTGGAAAGAACACACAGAAGAACTATACAGGAAAGATCTTCATGTCCCTGATAGCCATGATAGTGCGGTCACTGAACTTGAGCCGGACATCCTCGAGAGTGAAGTCAAGTGGGCCTTAGGAAGCATTATTAACAACAAAGGTAGCGGAGATGACAGTCTTCCAGCTGAGCTATTTAAAATCCTGAAAGATGATGCTGTTAAAGTGCTGCACTCAATATGCCAACACATTTGGAACACTCAACAGTGGCCACAAGACTGGAAAAGGTCAGTTTACATTCCAATTCCAAAGAAGGGCAACGCCAAAGAGTGTTCAAACTACCGTACAATTGCGCTCATTTCACATGCCAGCAAGGTTATGCTCAAAATCCTACAAGCTAGGTTTCAGCAGTATGCGAACCAAGAACTACCGGAAGTACAAGCTGGGTTTCGAAGAGGTAGAGGAACTAGAGATCAAATGCCAACATTCGCTGGATCATGGAGAAAGCAAGAGAATTCCAGAAAAACATCTATTTCTGCTTCATTGACTATGCTAAAGCCTTTGATTGTGTGGATCACAACAAACTGTGGGAAATTCTTAAAGAGATGGGAGTACCAGACCACCTTACCTGTCTCCTGAGAAACCTGTACGAGGGTCAAGAAGCAACAGTAAGAACCGGACATGGAACAACCGATTGGTTCAAAATTGGGAAAGAGTACGACAAGGCTGCATATTGTCGCCCTGCTTATTTAATTTATATGCAGACTACATCATGAGAAACGCTGGGTTGGATGAATCTCAGGTCGGAATTAAGATTGCCGGGAGAATTATCAACAACCTCAGATACGCAGATGATACCACCCTAATGGCAGAAAGTGAAGAGGATCTAAAGAGCCTCTTGTTGAGGGTGAAAGAGGAGAGTACAAAAGCTGGTTTGAAACTCAACATTAAAATAACGAAGATCATGGCATCTGGCCCCATCACTTCCTGGCATATAGAAGGGGAAGAAATGGAAGCAGTGACAGATTTTATTTTCTTGGGCTCCAAAATCACCGCAGACCGTGACTGTAGCAATGAAATTAAAAGATGCTTGCTCCTTGGGAGGAAAGCTATGGCAAACCTAGGCAGCATAGTAAGAAGCAGAGACATTACCTTGCCGACAAAGGTCCGTCTAATCAAAGCTATGGTTTTCCCAGTAGTAACGTATGGCTGTGAGAGCTGGACTATAAGGAAGGCTGAGCGCCGAAGAACTGATGCTTTCAAACTGTGGTGCTGGAGAAGACTCTTACGAGTCCCCTGGACTGCAAGGAGGTCAGATCAGTCCATCCTAAAGGAAATAAACCCTGAGTGCTCATTGGAAGGACAGATACTGAAGCTCAAATATTTTGGCCACCTAATGCGAAGAGAAAACTCTCTGGAAAAGACCCTGATGCTGGGAAAGACTGAAGGCAAAAGGAGAAGGGGACGGCAGAGGATGAGATGGCTAAATAGCATCACTGATGCAATGAATATGGACTTGAGCACGCTCCGGGAGAGAGCGGAGGACAGAAGGGCCTGGCGTGCTATGGTCCATGGGGTCACGAAGAGTTGGATACGACTGAACGACTGAACAACAACAACAACATTGAAGCAAATAATCTGTATGGTACAAAAACTGTGTTCCTATGTACGTTCCAATAAACCAAGAAATTTGCTGTAACAATTGACTGAAAATCAAAAGCGCATTGCACCATTGCTTGTGTAGGTTGTCCAGAATTTTCACTTCAGGAAGTTTTGACTTTCCTTTCACCTACATATTGACCCCATTCCAACACTGAGCTAGCATTTCAATAGGCTTAAGTGCACTTAGTTATGTTGGGCTGTGGCCCTTATGTGTTAGTTATGTCATAGGTGTAGAAAGTTTAAAATAAGCGAATATACATTGTACAAATAAGCTCCAAAGACTGGATCACACATGCATGCTCATCATGCATCAAGTGGTGATGTTATGTGTGAAAGTGAACCATCGCAGATCAAACACCACCAATACAGTGTTCACGCCAAATACATATTCAATTGCATGTTAAGTGATAACAAGGAGAGGGGAGTTGTGCTTTAAAAGCACTCTCTTCCCTATTCAAAAAGCTATAGCCATTAATTACATTGTTCTTATGAGCTTTGCTGCTATCTTTGTCCTGAAAAGCAACTGTGAAATTTTAATTTTTGACGTCTTTAATTGGGACTCCTGGTACTATATAATTACAGGGCTGTATAAGGTGCCACGTGCATGACTATTCCTAAATTACTATATAATTAAAACTAGGGGTGGGGGAATCCAGGCTTTTGAAGAGGTAAACACAGCCAAGTGATTATCTTCTGTGGTTATCTGAGAACCTTCAGAAAGGAAAGTGAGCTGAGAAAAATTCTGCAATATGGGCCCTGCTCATGTGCAGACAGATAGAAACAGGTATAGCCTTTCACTCACCTGTATACCTAACCATGAAATTCAAAACAAAATTAACCTGACATTAAAAGTTCCCCAGCTGATTATTTTAGCAAGAGTATTAAAGCTTATCCACATATTCAACATTGTTATAAGAATTAGGGACAAACATTGAACTGACACTAACAGTTTACTGTTTACCGGTACCAAGCTTTTGATAAACTCTTACGAGTTACATCATCGGTATTGTCTTTCACTTTAGATGTTAGTCAGTTCACTTATCCATAAAGAGCAAATGAGAAAAGATGCATTCTCTTATTACTAGTTGATGTCCTGTCTTGCTTCCTGGACACCAAGAACATGTTATATCTTCTTAAATACATTCTGAGGCGGTGGGAAAAGGAAGCACAAGTTAATTACCCTTTAGATTGCACTTTTGCAAAGGAATATTTTGTGCGGAGACTGCAAAGTCCAAGTGCAAAAGGTCACACGTTCCCCCCCTCCTTTTAAAAAAAGTTACAGCAGAATAATAAGAGAAAGTGCAGCTCTGCTATGCTTCTTCTCCTATCACTTCTTTAAAACATCCAAAATTCTAGGGACTGGAGTACATGCTACAGTTGCTGTGGCAATTATGCTAAAAACAGCTCTCTGAGGCAAGTGATCTCCATCCTGCCCAAGACATGCACAACGATGCAGTGTCCAGCTTTCACCACTATAAGTTTCCAGGATTCTGCCAGCAGCAGTCACCTACAGGGAGCAGGAGCAGAGAGCTTCAGCATAAAGACAGGAAGGTATCCATGTGGCAAATAGTTCTACAACTTATCGCTGAGAGGTAAGGAGGTTATTTTACCTGTAAAGAGTGCCCTGGCTCGAAGACATCAAAGGATCATTGTGACAAGAGACATAGTTCATTTTTACAATTCAGCTATGGTTCAAATATATTTTTGATGTATTACTTTTTATGCTGCCATTCCATTTGGGAGCTCCAAGTGACACCTGAGTTTTCTCAGTAGTGTCTAGACTCAGACCTGTTTAGTTTCAGAAATTGAAGTACATCAGGGGCCTGCAGGCCATTGTTTAGGCCCCATTCCCCCCATTCATCTGTAAAGCCGACCACCTGCTTTCTTGAACCTTGTCCATCTTGGCTCATTATGAGCTGCAGAGAGATTGGGTGTGGGGATCAGGGCGGTGGTGAATGCCTCCCTTGAGGAGGGAGTGATGCCATCAGCCCTCAAGGAGGCAGTGATAAGACTGCTCTTTAAAAAGCCCTCCTTGGATCCCTAAGTTTTGAACAACTTTCGCCCAGTCTTGAATCTGCCATTTTTAGGCAAGATCATTGAGCGGGTAGTGGCGATGCAGATGAAGGCACACTTGGAAAAAGCCAATTATCTAGATCCATTTCAATTGGGCTTCAGAAACGGCCTTGGTCGCTGTGGTGGATGATATGAGGAGGGCTCTAGATAGGGGTGAATGCTCCTTCCTTGTTCTCCTTGACCTCTCAGAAGCTTTTGATACCATTGACCTCGGTATCCTCCTGGACTGTCTGGAGAGGATGGGCACTGGAGACATCGTATTACAGTGGTTCCGGTCTTTCCTCTCCAGCAGGTACCAGAGGGTAGCACTGGGAGAGGAGGTATTGGACCCGTTGCTGCTCACATGTGGGCTGCCACAGAGTTCCATCCTCTCCCCGATGTTATTTAACATCTGTGTGAAGCCGCTGGGGGCTATCATCAGGAGGTTTGGGGTGCGGTGTCATCAATATGCGGATGACACGTATCTCTACCTCTCATTCAAATCTTCACCAAGGTTGGCCGTAGAATCCCTGTCCAAATGTCTGGAGATGGTGAGTGGCTGGATGGGGAGGAATAAGCAAAAGCTGAACCCTGACAAGACCGAGGTACTTTTGGTGGGAGACAAGAGTAGGTTGGGGGATGTTGACCTGGTGTTGAATGGGGTATGGCTACCCTTGAAAGACCAGGTCCGTAGCCTGGGGGTCATTTTGGACTCCCAGCTGTCCATGGAGGCTCAGGTGTCAGACATGAGCCGGACAGCGTTGTACCAACTCCATCTGATACAGCAGCTGTGCCCCTATCTTCCCAACCATCTGCTCCCATCGGTACTACGTGCCCTGCTCTCTTGTCTAGACTACTGTAATGCGCTCTACACGGGGTTACCCTTGAAGATGGTTCGGAAGCTGCAGCTGGTGCAGAACGCGTCGACTTGCCTGATTAAAGGCAGCCACAGGCGTGATCACATCACTTCGGTGCTGAGGTGGCAGGCATTTGGGGTGGGTTAGGGTATTTTTAAATAATGCTTTAATGAATAATTTTACTGTTTTAAATTGTACCATTGTACATCGCCCAGAGTGGCTGGGTGGCCGGCCAGATGGGCAATTAAGAAATTTAATAAATAAATAAATAAATAATTTCAAAGTTACTGTGAGAACAAGTCTTCTATGCATAGAATGCTAATGCATTAGAAGAACTTTAAAAACCCACCCCTGAATAACTACTGCTCTGTAAAAACAGAGTCCATCTCCTACAGATTTCAACAAAGACCTTAATAAGGATGCACAGGCATAGATGATGAGGGTATGTATCCATCAGCTAAGAAAAAGAGTATGAACTATTGCACTTATGCTATAAATGGTCTCTGTGATGGACAGCAGCATATCGTAAAGAAACTTGATATGCTTATATTATCCACCCCTTGCACCAGGATAAAAAAAAAAAGTTCCACCAATGAGCTTTGTATTAAAAAAGAGATTGCTATTTGGAGTTAAGAGATGACAGTAGACAGAGAAGTATGCACATTTGCAACAGAAGATCTTTAACAGGCAAGGTCACCCCCTCCTTCCCTCCCACTCCACCCATCCACCCCCACAAACTGATAGCCAATGCTCACATTGCTAGCCAGGGGCACAGTTGGCTTTGTCCCTGAAAAATGATTCTGAATTATGGAGTTCACATTCAGGTCCAACGGGGATAAGTTGACAGTAAGCACGTGCATGGGATTGACATACCATAAGAACGTGTATTGCACTATCCTGACCTCTTGTATTTCCAGTGCTTGTAGACCTTAGCACTTAAATAGGCCCCATTGTTAATTTCCTAATATTCTTCTGCAGGACCACCAAATATACTCCCCTTGAAGAGATAATGAAAATACACACTTTGTTAATTGTAGACCAAAAACAGAAATCAAAAAGAAATACCCTCATGAACTGCTTCGTTCCATTTAAATGTCTGATCTCAGAAAACAAAACAGAAAAACCAGTTCAAAAAACAATACTCTTTTAATATTCAAGGCATTATTAAAATGTTTGGTTTTTAAAATCAAATAGAATGGCAACTATTTGTAGAATATATCCCTTTATTATGTCATGACTCATGTAAAAGTTTAAGACACAAATAATCTCATTTATTTTCTACATAATTCTCTCAATATTGGTATGCCCTGGCCTTGTAGCAGCCAGCCTACGAAACAGTCTTTTCATATATACAGTTATTGGTTATGAAAATTGTATACAGATCTATTTGAAGTAGAAAAATAACATCCAAGGTTAAAATGGTAGCCATAAAACATACAAAAGTTAGGCTACAGAAACATTATGGCTTTGCACAAGCATTGAATGTTTGAGAACAATTGAAGACACTTTTTGTTTGAAAGGCACTTGTTTTGTTTTTCTTGCACTAAAGTGTTGCATTTGTTTTATTAAGCTTCCATCGTGTCACAAAAGTTAAAAGACCATTTTAATGAGGAAAAGTTAAAAATACATAGATGCCAGAAATTAATACAAACTTTTAAAATAGATTTTTGATCCT
This sequence comes from Heloderma suspectum, assembly GCF_057233095.1. NCBI lineage: Eukaryota > Metazoa > Chordata > Lepidosauria > Squamata > Helodermatidae > Heloderma > Heloderma suspectum. The sequence goes on from NC_139459.1 coordinate 102,250,017, forward strand.
TAAAGGCCATTTTGATGAGGAAAAGTTAAAAATACATACATGCCAGAAATTAATACAAACTTTTAAAATAGATTTTTGGTCCTTTTGTAAAATAGGCAACAGCATTCAGTCAACGGTGGTTCATTCTCTCCAATACTTATATGAAGTTAAGTTCTGCCATTCCAGTGTGTAGATAGATCTTGAGGTCATCAGTAACCCAAATATACATATAGCTCTTGAAAAAAGCCAGGGTTCTATTTTGGCTGTGCAAGTGTGTCTCAGAACAATGGCTCTAGGGCTGCCAATAAATCTATAATTCTGTATCCCTGTATCTAGATGTTGGCCCATAGTATCCACGTTTAGACTGATCAGATAGTTGCCTTCGATAGTCTTCCTCCTCTGCATCGCTGCCATAACTTCCTTGTTTATCTAGGTAAGATCTAGCAGGTGGTTTCTGAGGCTCTGGAGGTCTGGAACTGAATCAAAACACACTAAGTGAACATGGACATAGCTAGTGCTCAGAAAGTGAGTATTCTAAGCAGGTCTATCACCAGGTTGAAGGCAGCCTTATGACTTTCAAGGCTGCTTCAAACACTACCTCCTCCATATCAATGCTGCCAAGAAGCTCTTCCCCATGGCTGTGCTTCACACACAATATCTAAAACTTCCTTACTGCAATCATCTGAATAGACATGGTTCAACATGTGTATGGAAGTATTATCCTTTCCTTTTGGCACCTGAGAAAAAAATCGAAGTGTCACCCAACCACCCACCCCATAGCAGTAAAAATATAAATGGTCTATTTACGTTATTTAAATATAACACTGTGTTAATAACAATTCTTTTTTGCTTTTATTAATGTTGCCAAAGTCACATACAAGAAATTTAATACTACATGTTTGATCATTCACTGCTATTTCACAGTACTCCAGAATCTGCTGCCTGACGTGATCTGCTTCAACCTGTGTCCAATGGTAGGGCCAGTCCTGACTTGGGTTGCTGGTATAGGTGTATGGACACTGCAAGAATCTGAACAGTTGCACTTGGTAAGAAACTTTCAGTAATTACTGCTTGTATGTAGAGCACCGGCACAGGGAAGAGCTTTTTGCTAGCAATGTTTCGATCAGTACTAAATGTACAGCTAATGATTCTTTGGCATTTAATACACTCACACCCCTTTCAGTCTCTGCAAATATTCTTTAACAGCTCAATCCTATGAATGTCTACAAAGTCCCACTGTGTTCAATGGGGCTTGTTTCCACAAAAGTGTGCATAGGGCTGCAGCCTAAATTGATGTGTGTGTTTCTGCCTGTCTGGCTTTGCCTATTCTGTTACCTATAAAGCCTTAAAATGTTAAAAATCTTTATTATAGTAGCATAATAATGACAATACAAATGTACTATACAAAGGACCTAATTCACAATAAAAGGCCAGATTATTTTTGTTAATTATTCTGTGCCATCAGTGTAGCACCTTACAATTTTAACATACAAAAGAGAGACAAATCCCTGAGAAAGGAAGGAGAGAAGAACATGGACAAACTCTGTTACATATTAGGCAACAGGACAAGCAAAAGATTTAGATACAGCCACAGTCAGAGATGCAATTCCATGTACAGGGGGCAAATGGTGGAGTTGTTTAAGAAAACAGGAGACCTTTGTTTGCTAAGGGCAATAGAGTTGGAGGATAGGAGGACATAAGAACAAGGGCCAAAAGACAGGATGGACAAAGACTGTGGACATTTAAAAATAAGGACAAGGAGTTTCTACTGGATACAGACATGACTGGAAACCCAGTGAAAAGATTTGAGGAGGGACATCATGTCATCAGAGCGACAGAAGAGGGGAGTAATTTTGGCACTGAGCAATGTGAAAGCAAGATTATAAATTTAGCTACTGTGGGTAGAGATAAATCAAATTTTAAGATTTTTGATAGCAAGAACATTTAACCAGTTGTTTGTGGACTCATGTCCTGACATAATCACAGTTTCACAAGCACCGTATCCTTATTCAAAAGCACAAAAACATATAACAAGAGCATGCACAAATAAATGTATTTTACCTGGCTGTCTGGGACCAGTTTTGCTCTGGCTTCTGTGTTTTGATAGGGACAGCATAAATGTCTGGGTGTTTTTGAGCTATTTCCACCTATAAAAAGAAAATAGATGATCGGAACATTTTCAAGTTTCTTTCAAACTACAAATGGCTGCCCTCAATACTATTTCCTACAGTGAGATGCGAACACATTCCATTTCTGTCTTTACAGACTGCCACATTATTCAAAATGCATGCAAACTAGCAGAGAGCAAAGTTATTAATACTCCTGGCAAAAAAAAATTATTTATTTATTTATTGCATTTATACCCCGCCTTTTTTCCTCTTGCAAGGAACCCAAGGCGGCTTACATTATCCTCCTCCTCTCCATTTCATCCTCACAACAACAACCCTGTGAGGTGGGTTGGGCTGAGAGTGTGTGACTGGCCCAAAGTCACCCAGGGAGCTTCCATGGCCGAGTGGGGACTAGAACCCAGATCTCCCAGCTCCTAGTCCAACACTCTTGCCACTACACCACACTGGCTCTTTAATGGGTAAAGCCTAAAACTATAGAATCTTTATGTGTGCCATAAGATCTATGGCTTGGATCCAGAGTGGTCCTTCTGAAAAGAGTGATCTAATGGAAGTTGCTGCTTTGGGGAAGTGAAGGGGAGCAATTGTCTTCCTTTTGCAGCCCTCCCATGCTGTTCTGGAGAGTTCTGAGAATCTCCAACCCAGATTTTCAGGGAGCACAAGTGGAAATCAGCAGAAATCCCCTTCCTCTCCCATTTAGGATTAAATCTCTTCCTCCACCCACTGCCCTGCCTGTTCTTTCCTGAAAATCCACACGCACACCAGGGGGGGGGGGGTTGGGGGTTAAAGGAAAAATGTATCCATTGTAATCAATTGAAGCTTTTTTCCCTTTTAAATGCCCCCCCTGGGGGGGGGAATTTCAGGGAAGAGGAACACCCCCACCTCCACCTCCTGAAGCACCATGGTCCCAATCTGAATCAGGGCCACATGTGCTTACATGGAGGTGAAGAAAACTATCACACATAGCTCCATTATACATCATTATCTGAATGTTTAGTTTGGCCCTTACTCGAGTGGAACTCTGATCACAGGATCCAACCCATAATTTTAATTGCATTTTAATAGTAGTTTAATTCAGTGGCAACATATTGTAAAACTGAACAAGTATACAAGGCAAAAGTGGAATCATGGTTCTTTTTAATACCCTGGCATTTTGTGCTTCTTGCAGTTCTTGCATTCTTTGAAGCCTTGCCTTGTGGTCCATTTTCTCAAATATTTTAACTTTCCCCAGCACCGATTTTGGTGTGTTCCCTTGTTCCTCTACACCTTCCTCTGCTTTCTCCTCCACTTCGGTTGGTGGAATGGCTGGCTGAGAGGATTTCAATACAGGACGCCCAAAAGTAGGTTTGATGGCTATAGGGGGAGGAGCTACTTTAGCTGGTACTCCAGAAGTTTCCGTGCTAGCAGCATTAGGGCTGTTTGTTCTAGCTTCGTAATTTTTAGGGATATCATAGGGATCTTCTTTGTTTTGCAGTTTACCCTGTTAATGAAAGCAAAAGCAAGTGTGAGCATTTATAAATAAGTAACAGATTCAGTCTGGAAATGATCAACCACAAGAAATTGGTTAATATAGCTAGTAAAGCCTACACTGATGTCATGAGCTAAGGAAACAGAGACAATTAAGACATAGCTAAACTTATCTCTAGCTCTAGGATGAACATTTGGAGCTGGGAACTAAGCAGGGAATACTGAAAGACATCAGGTAAAATTCTCTTAGAAATGGAACGCTACTAATTCCAGTCCGAATGGAACGCCACTAACTCCAGTTAGTAGTGATATCTCTTTTCCTCTCACATTACCTTTGGAGGCTCAGGCTTGAATGCTGGAGGTGGGCTGGGATCTCTCAGAACTTCCCTGCTACCAGCTCTTCTCATTTGAGTTCTTGGTTCAGGGCTGGATTTCCTTAAACTCTATGGACAAGTAACAGTCGCCCATTATACATACATACATGTAGTTCTTGACTTGTGTGAGGCATAGTTACAACCGCTAGCAAAAAATGAAAGTGATTTTCCTCAGGAAGGGGGTCAATTTAGAGTAAGGATTTGCCAATGATATTGATCGGCAAGATTTTTTGTTTCTATTCCCTGTGTTGCAGCACCTGGCTTTAAGAGTATTCACTGACCTGGTTCGGACGATTAAACAACCTGTGGTTTGTTAACTGTGGGTTGTTTGTGAGCAGTTGGGAATAAGCAAGTGTGTTGGCTCCCAACCACTCAACTGCTTCTGCTTTTGTTAACAACCAATAAACCATGGGTAGTTTCTCCCTCAAAAACCCAGAGTTTTGGGTTCAGACATGGCAAACGACCCAGGAACAAGATATTCCTGGGTTGTTTAGCAAAATAGAAGTGGGTGAGCAATTGGGAACCAGCACACTCACTTGTTCCTGTGTCCTCTCAAACAACCCATGGTTTGTTAACCATGGATTGTTTGTGTGCAAACCGGGTCTTTCTGGCAGTCTGCTCTTTCAGGGCTCCTGTATCCAACATTTGCATGAGGTAGGATTATTCTGAGGCAAAGGTATGCATTGATAAAGCTTGGTTGTCTGTCACATTTGTGGATTATAGCAATTTTAAAGACCTCCTCATAAATGGTTCTATAGTGTACTTCGGCAATAGTGGTTTAAAAGAGAACAAGTCATGACTCTTTCCATAGAAGCTGCAAATCTTGCAGTTTCTATCCACAACCATCTTTTTACAGCAAGTAAACTTGAAGCAGGGAAATTTCCCCTTTTGTCAAAGCAAAAAAAAACATGCTAATCTACCATTTCCGTCCCACTTGTTAGTGCAAACTATGTACACCAATGTCTCAAAATGGCAGTAACTTTTTCCCAGGCATCATTCTGTTGGAGATTTACTGTCAATTTTTACAGTGTTTTGACAGAAGAAAAACACCATCTTATTCTGGACCTCTCACCTCCTCATGCTGCACAGGTTCAGAGGACCGACTAATGGAAGAGACTCTTGGCTCATAGGAAGGCTCATCAAGTTCGTTATCTGTATACGCCCCACCTTCTCCATCAGTGTCTTCCATGTCGCTGATCAATCGGCTGTCACAGCTCAGGTAGTCAGCACCCATAGCTGTTAAGTATGACATACGATCTTCAATGTCATCGTCCATTCCTTCCAGCTATAAAAAGGATTTTGTGAAGAGGTTATGATTTCCTTGTCACATCAATATAACACAGTAAGACACAGAACAAACATAGCTTCAATAAATGGGATTATGTGCAACATAAAAAGCTATTAAAAGACTCAGTTATCAATAGCAACATAATATACTAGAAGGGTTTTTGTGGTTCTTTTTTTTGCTTTGATTCCCCTACAAATCTTTCAGCCAGACTTTTCCCCCCAGGATTATCACAACTGTTGAAATAAAGTTCAGGGACTTCTATATTCTATACGTGGGAGAGTTCTCTGTCCATATAATACAGCGGTGGGGAACCGCCTTTACCCTGAGGGCTGAACTGTTTTGGAAAAGCTCTTGAGGGCTGCATTCCACTGGTGGGCGGAGCCAAAGGAAGAGGGGTGAGGCTAACAATCCAAAAAAATACCAGGATATTGTTGCTTAAAGCTCTTACTGCCAGTAATGTAAGGAGATGCATTTCAACCTTTGAGAATGGGGGAAAATTGCACAAAAGCCAGGAAACCACCAAACGTTGGAAGAAACAGGGCAGGATCCTCTGGGCAACCATAGAGGGCCGGATTTGGCCCCCAGGCCTGAGGTTCCTCACCCCTGATATAATGAGAAATTACCTAGTACCCATAAACTATCTCCTCTCAAAGGAAAGCTTCACACACACACACACTTGAGTATATACCTTTCCTTCTGAAACCCAAACTGCTTCACCCTGTTGTTGCTGAATAGAATCTTTGAGACTGCCATACCAGCCATCATTGGCTGAATTTAGGTCAATGGTAGCTGCAGAGATGTAAAGAAAGAAAAAGAAGAATCACTAGATCTTTAAAACATTAGCCTTATACATTTCAGTGCATTGCTTTTAGTCATTTTCAAATGAACAAGGGCACTTCCTCCATCACGTTTGGGTACCTCACTGGTCACCTAGCTATCCCAGCCATCCTAGGGTAGGATGTTCAATGATTAAAAGCACAGCACAACAACAGGGCAGTGCCCAATCTGTGTAAGTTTAAGGACGATTAAATTAGTAATCAGCTGTGGGTTTTTATGCTAAATTATGGTACCATTTTTTGTGCATGCTTTTGGTCTTAGTTCAGTCACATGTTGGGGTGTCTGTTTTTGTGATACGTCTTCTGTAGCTTATTATTGATTTCATCTTCTCTGACAATCCCCTGCCGCAATTTAAAATCAACACCAAGAGGTGTTAGACCAACCTTTTCTGAGAAACTTCCCTACTCAACCCCTATTTCAATTGGGCAAGGGTCCCCAACACAGCATCCACGGGTTCCAGTGCACCCACAAGGATCTCAGCTCTCCCCAATGCTGTGGCAACTACTCCTTTTTTAAAAATACCTTTGTTTTTGTGGAAGTTGGGAAGTGTAGCAGCAGCTATACCACTGGGGCTGGGGAGATGTCGGGAGGAGGAGTGAGGGACAGCCTATGTCCGTCTTCCCTTCTGCTTCCTGTGGATGGACAGAGCAGGAAGCAGAAGCAGTGTTTCCTGATGCAGAAGGCTTTTTTCATGGCGGTCTGACTCTGGAGGGCTTGCCTACTGCTGACTAACAAGGTTAAATGCTGCTGGGGAGTTAGTGCTCTCTACAGTCTCCCTTGCTGCTGCTGCCACCTCCTTCCCTGCTCGCCATTTACAGACGGAGCTGGCAGCAGCTTGGAAGCACATGTGAGGCTTGCTTTCCATTTGGCACCATGCAGTTGCATTGGGGGGCTTTGCAGTATGCCTCGACATGGGGCTTTGCAGCTTAGAGCACTCAGATGCTGTGCAGCTTTGCATTTGAGTGGAGGGAGGTTTGCAAACTGAGCTGAGAGAAAGAGAAAGGGGGTCTCGGATAAGACAAGAGAGCATTCATACCTCCTTCATTCTCTTCCTGCCCTGCTGCTGCTAGTAATAATCTCTTCTGCAGCATGTCTCTCTCCCTACTTTTCCAAGGGTTGGAAAGACAGAACATGTGGGGGTGGAGGAAAGGGGCTGTTGTGTGGCAGGCACCATCTCTACGCTCTGATTAGGTAGAGCTAGAGGAGGAGTTGAGAAGAAGGGAGGATGGAGGCACGGAAAGTGAAAAAATGGAGAAACCTTTCTTTAATAGCTGCTTCATACAGGTGAGAGGAGAAAAAATTGCTGTAGTCCTCCCTGCCCACAAGTAGTTAAAAGACAGAGCCATCTGAGTCCATTGCTGATAGCTTTTCCCAAACTATTCTCCTTTTTTTTCACTTCCTCCCCTTTTCTCATTCCTTTTCCTTCTCTCCTTTTCTATTGCTTCTGCATTTCTCTCTCCCCTCCCACTACCCCAATTCTCTTTCCTTCTTTCTTGTGATCTTTTTCCTTTCCTTTCCTTTCTTCTTAACTGCTCCAACTCCTGGGGTTCTCCTCTCCCCACCTACAGCATGTGTTGCCATGTTAGTGGGACTGAGGACACATTTAACTCGTGAGTGAGTGAAAGCGAGGGGGTGCATGTATGGCATGGGCAGAGCCATCCTATCTAGGTCTACTTAGAATAAGATTCTCTGAGTTCAATGTGACTTACTTCCGTGTAATAATGGACGAGATTGCCTTAGTAAGGAAGCTCCCATCAGTGTCAGTATCCTTTTTTACGGAATTTTAAAATCTTCCCAGTTAGCGCTGCTGCTCCCTTCTCCTGCCTACCCCATTACATCTGTCACTGGGATGTTGAGATGAGGCCATTCTTTCATGAAGAATAGAAATATTCCTTCCAGCCACCCAGTATACACGCAAACACTGAGATTGTACCAAAACCGCACATTCCCAGCACAGCAGTTCAAAAACTGGGGTCAAGGAGTCTGTGGTGTAATTTCTCCCCTTCTCCAAATGTCACTTCCTCATTCAGAGCTCTTCTCATCTGTATCAAGGGGGATTCCCCTCCTCCCTCCCAAATGTTTTAAGCTCCATTTTTAAAGTACAATTATTACAAGGGATTCCCTACAAATCACAGGTCACCTCTGTATCCACAGGTGTGTATTGTGATTTGATAGCTGCTTTGTTGACATCCCGTGTAAAAATCATGAACATCCATGTTTTTGTGCCATAGCAAGCACAGGATCTGCGATTTTTATTCTGCAGTATATAGACACAATATATAGCTTTAATTGGGTGGTAGTTCTGCAGTTCCCATGTAAAAATGAAGCAAAGTGATGATGATCCATTTCTGATTTTCTAGATCTGACTTAACTTCTTGTCATTTTGTGGCTAGCTATGCCTCCCATGGCAGCCATCTTCTTGTGACTAGCCACGCCTCTCACAGCAGCCATTTTGTACTGGCACCCATGCCAGTTTATCCAAATGTACCCATGGGCCTGAAAAGGTTGGAGACCCCTGGAACAGGGCTTGCAGGAGTGTAGCACCTGAACATCTATGCTCATATTATATGATATAGTGTCATCCATCTGGTATTGTAACCATATGTTTACATTCAGAACATCTAGACAAGGTTTTCAAGAAAGGGCACTCTGTAGCTTCCCCCGGGCAGCTTATTCCATTGCTCAAATATTCTTATATTTAAAATATTCTCCCTAATTATTTAAAATCACCATCCTAGAATTTCAAACCACTGCTTCTTGTTCTGACTTCAGTAGGAATGGATCCTTATAGCATCCTTTAAAAATCTTTGGAAAACATAGCTGTATATTCTGCTGCCTGTTGGAAAGCAGGAGTAACTGATCCCACTGATTATTTTGTTGCCTTTTAAAATAACGTATTTGAACGTGATGGGCAAGGCCCATTGTAGAAGTTAAACAAAAGCTTCTTATGTGATGAAAGAGGCAAAAAATAGCTCTTGCATGAAACTAGGTAACCAGCAAATTTGAAAGGCATGATTCATACGTAAGATTCAAGACATAAATGCCCACTCACACCCCATTTATTACAGCAAGACTTGGAGGGCAGCAATATTTGATTTTGCTGATATTGTCCAGTCTAATGATGTCATATCTTGCTCAAGCATGATCATCCAAAATTCACTCTATGCTAGGTGCAGAACTTCTTTCAGCTCAAGGGCTGAATTCCATTTCGGAGAAGCTCTCAGGGGGCCCCATTCCATTGGTGAGTGGGGTTGAAGGCAAAAGGGTCAGGGCTAAAAATACCAGCATAATTTAGCTTAAAGTGCTTCCTGCCATTAGCTAAGCCTTAGGAGAGGCCTTTCAACCTTTCAGAATGAGGAAAAATGGCACAAAAGCTGGAATATGAACTCCGGAGGGCCAGATTGGGAATGAGGTTCTCCACCCCTGCTCTACCCCTACAAATGCTTTAGCAGAAGACAAAAGAAGAGACATATTTTCACCTACCTGTAAAAAGGTGCAAACAAGTCTTTTTCAACTTATTTGCTTGATCAAAAAGCTTCCGTGAGCTCTTGTTGGATGTGGGCATTAGCCTTTGCCTCATGATTTTCACACCCTGTTTGCTGTCTGGGTTGAAAAATACTACAATTGGGAACCACTGAGTGTAGTTTAACAGATCCACAGCTTTGGGAGTCACATCCAGCAAAGCATGTTTATCCTGATAAAAAAGAGAGGTAATATGGAGGTTATGCTTATGGAGAAAAAAAAGAGGTGGGGGGACACAATAGGCACTATCAATATCTCCTACTTTGCTTTCCATCATAATAAAGGAAAACATAAGGGGAAAATACATGCCTGCTCAATAATTTGCCTCACGGTGTTCAAGCGCACAACACCAGTGGACTTCTCTGAGCCTGCATCTTTAGGTTCTGTTTCTGCAAAGGTAATACATTTGTGTTATTATTTGTTTAAATTACTTTTTAGAAGACCATCAAATACTGACGGATTTTTCAACTGGTGCAAAATGTTGCTACCCAGATTCTGATGAGGGCCGGAACATCTGAACATGTGACACCACTCTTGCACCAGTTGCACTGACCACCAGTGCATTTCCAGGCCCAATTCAAAGTGCTGGTTAACCTGTAAGGCCATGAACAGTTTAGGACTAGGTTACCTTAAGGACTGTCTGCACCCATATGTCCCTGCTTGTAATCTAAGATCTTCGTCAGAGGTCCTGCTTGTGTGCCCGCTGGTGGAATCAACTAGGTTGCCAAGCACACAAGACAAGTCCTTCTTGGTGGTGGCCCCGCAATTGTGGAACTCTCTTCTAGTTAATATTCGCTTGGCTTCTTTAGTTCCGGTGTTCAATAAAGGGTAAAAAATGTATCTTTTTATTATTCACCTGCATTCACTTTATGCTTACATATTCTACCAAACACTCTGTTGTATCTACTTGTGTGTGTGAATATGTTGTTTTGTGAGGACTTGTTCCTGAAAAGTGACTAATAAATAATTGGAATAAAATAAATACAATAAATACGAAAGGAACATTGAATAACTTACTGGCAGGTTGATATAGCTCAGGCAACTCATTGCACAACTTCTCCATTGCTATATCTGCAATGGGACCAAACATCACCACAGGCCTCCTAAAACCAGCTGCAAATAGAAAGTTACATGCAATTTAGTTTCCACGGTAATCATGATAAAAATGACAAGCCATTCATTTAACAGTGAATAACCTAATACATTTGTCCTCACTATCAAGACAAGCTTTGACAGTGGCTAATAAGCTGTAGCTGACATAAAATCAAAAGCAATAACTGCAGGTGAACAACACAGCTTGACTCCATGAAAATACCTACAAGTATAGCAAAATGTCTGCAAGTTTAGCAAAAACTTTCATTGATCTCTTCCAGTACACTAAAAAATATAAAGTTTACATAATAATACCTAGCTGACCACCTTCCTCTATATACACCAAATCAACCCATGAGAATTTCCGAGGAGGCCTTAGTGGTTATTCCATGACCAACAGTGTGTCGTCAGGCAACAGCACATAAGCGGGCCTTCTCGGCAGTGGCACCCACCCTCTGGAAAACCATGTGTGGTTGAAGAGACGGAAACCATGGTGAACTCCATAAATCTTTTGAAAACGTATTTGTTCACTCAGGCTTTCCCTGACTTGTAGTCGATCATGACACTGCTCTGTTTTACTGCTTTTGTTGTAAAGTTTTTAATGTACTTACTGTTTTATACTGTTTCTATATTCATTTTTATACTGAATTTTATGTGCTTTTATGTAAACCATTCGGAGATCCTGGGATGTCAAGTGGTATAGAAGCAGCTTAAATAAATAAATTTCAGCACAACAACTGCTTCGGGCTGTTTGATATTTGCTGATATAATCCCAAAGTGAATCTTAAATGTTACTTGAAAAGAACCTGCCAGTAATACTTCTGAATGGTTCAAGGTGTTAGTTTTATTCTGGGAGGCCTGTAGCCATCTCACTTTTAACCTTAGTAAAACTAACACACTAATCATCTTTCCAGAAGGAACATGCCCAGGGGCTGGTCAAAACTGGCCCTTCCTGAGCTCCCTTATGCAGCAACCCCACTTCCCAGAGCCAGATCCAAAATGGCAATATTATGGAGTAGTTAGGTCACATCAGAAAACCCCTCTCTTGGATCTGGTCAGAAACCCACAATTGACATTTTCTATCCAAATTAGAAGCGAAAGAATTTATCGTCAAAAAGTATTTATCGTCAAATTTTTATTTTTTAAATAAAAAAGTATTTATTGTCAAAAAGAAAGTATTTACCGTCAAAGAAAGTCTCATGGAGACAAAAGGAAAACAGAGGATATATAAAACACCAAAATAAAAAACCTAGTCTTCCATCTATCCAGCCTGCACAAACTTAAACTTAGTCCCACACAACAGTCACCAGAGAAGGCCTCATACACCTCTGTCCCCTTTCTGGGAAAGAAGCTGGAGTTTGGAATGCTAGCTTGTCCAACTAACAATCCCCACCCCAAGTCTCAAAGGAAACAGACACTCCACCCCTTTTACCATGACTCGCCAAAGGAGGAGGACAAGAGAATAACACATGCCGTCCTTGTGACTTGCCAATCAAGGGCAAATCACATTCATGTGAAGATTCATCTTCTCCTGGCTAGGCTGGAAACAAGAAAGGGCCACCTGTTAATTAAGGGAAAGTTTCTTGGCCCAATTCCAGCAAACCAGTCATCTCAAAATGAGGCTTGATTAAAAAAAACACCTAGGCATGGGAAGGAAACCCCACACCATAAAGGGAGGGGGGAAATCTTGAAAAGAAACTGGTGTCTTTAAAAGTGCTCCTCAAGAAAAGGCCTATGCTTAAAGTGACTTGTAATCAAGAGGTGGAGAACCTTCCTCTGCCCCCAGGCCACATTCCCTCCAGGGAAAGTGATCGGAAATGGAGCCAGTGGCACGCAGTGGCAAAACAGCCACCCCATTTCTCTCTCTGCCACACCCTTTCCTCCTTCCCTCCCTCCTTGCTAAACTTTTCTCTATCACACATTTACACCCATTCACACCTATCCATCCACATACCAGGCGGTATCCAATGTTAGTCCTATGTAGAGTACACCTACTGAAAATAAGTCCCATTAATTTCAATGGGTCTACGCTACGAAGGACTAACATTGGATGCTACCTATACATACCCCATTCACCCATCCATCCATACATACCCCATTCATATACACACCTCAGTCACGTACACATTATCCCTCACATTGCTCGACTTTTCTTGCTGAGCAGCACTAAGGGAAGGGGGAAGCGTTCAAGGAAGGAATGTCTAAACCTCTCCTCCCCACAATCTTCCACATCTCTGTGCTGATCAGTGGGAAACAGCTATGCAGTAAGGAAATGGGTGCTGCGGAGTCACTACTTAGCAGCAGAACTCTACAGCTAAGGCCTCTTTTCCCTGCTGCTCAGCAGTTTCCCAGCTATTAGCTAAGGTTCCAAGGCAGGAGATCACAGAGAGAAGACCAGGGCTGTTGCTAGGCCTGGGACCAAGGAGACCCAACCCCAAGAGTATTTCCTAGGGCCCAGGATTTATTTCCCAGAACCTTGAGTGTCCATTATTGACAATGGAAGCATTTACAGAATTTATATACTGCTCCACATCAAAGGTTTTGGAGCCATGAATAAGGTAAAACAATAAAACACCATATTAAAACAATTAAAACATTTAAAAAGGAAAAGATTCTGAACTTAATAAACTGAGGCTGGTCACTCAAGGAAGGCCTCAAGTATTTTCAAGGGGGATTGCAGCTCAAGAGGGAAAAATTAATTCTCCCCCTCCCCGCATGCTACAACACACACACACACACACACACACACACCCCCCTACCTCCCTGCACAGCAATTAAGCTTAGAAAGAAGTTGTTCCATTGGTTTGTGATGATCTGGGATGGGGTACAAATTAATTGAAGAATTTATTTTATTTAAGATGATTTGGATGAGAAATTAATTGGCTAGCTTTGCCTCCTGTGAAATTTAAATAAATTCTAGTAATTATTTCTACATTTGCATGCATATATACACACGTTCAACAGATGCAAATTTTATGCAGATGTGTGTCCCATGGGCCTGGGCTCTGAATCTTTTAAGTGCCTAGCAACACCCCTGACGTGGAGATTTAAATCTCCGTTCCTTGTAATCTTCTCCCTCCCCTCAGCACTGCACAGCTGATCAGTAGGGAAAAGGGGCTAAGGAGAGGGAGGTCATGAATGTAGAGGCCAGTAAGCCAGAAGGGAAGGCCCCTGGGTCTGTATCAGGCCCAAAGGCCAGAATTTGCCCACCCTGACTTAAAATAATATGAATAATCTAAGGGGTGGACATTTCTAATTTACCATCAATGCAGTGTTTGTACAATCATAAAGCTTGCCTGTATAAATGAGTTTAATGTTAAGACAGCCAATTTATGTTGCATTCTGTCCAACAGAAATAGCTTCATATTTTTTATAAATCAAGTTTGAATGTAATTGTTAGAACTAAGCACTAATGTCTTTAAAAGGTTGTTTTCTTGAAAGGACCCATTTTCAAATCCTGTCAACATATGATAGTCAGCTCTTATCTAGGAGGGCGGGTTGGATTCTATCCCATGCAACATCAGCACGACAATAGATAAGCTGCACTTATAAAAAATTTAAGCCTATTTGCACAACACAGTTCAAGGAAAGGGAATGCACACTACTGTAAACAAGGCGCACCTTGTTTTAACGAGTATTTACTAAATGTGTCTACAAATGAACCAGCCTGACTTTGAGGGCTGCTTCACACATTACAATTTTGACAGGAAGAAAATACAGGCCCATGTTGTGCACTTGTTAGAACTGTAATATCTAAAGTACATATATGTCTTTTTTCAATTAAACATTATGAACACATTCTGCACATTGATTTTCAGTGTGTGTTTCCATATTTCATACTCCATATAGCATTTGGAAGTCCACAATAGTTACTGGGGTAGACACGTGCATATATGTATTTGCAGAAATACTGGTAAATTAAAAAAATACACTTCTAAACAAATTTAATATGATTCACATACACAACTGAGATGTTTTTAGACAGTCCAAAACATGGTCATGACCAGAGACAGACTTTACCACTTGCTGTTAGCCTAGAGCCAGCACTGATTGGCTAGACTTGTTTTATGTTGCCAGAAAAAATTGCAGTAGCTGTCTTTTACCAACGAGGAAATCACTAAGCAGTTCTTATATGCTGTCACTCACTCACCCTCCCGGAGCATAACTCGCTCATAGGCTGGAAATTTAGTGCTAACAGATGCAATTGCTGTCAAATCTTCACGGCTCTTCTTTAAATTCTTCTTCATTCCAGACCGCTGGCCACGCATCCGCCAGAAGTCTGCCCGATCGCTGGAGCCATCTCTCTGAGCATTCTGAACACTGGCCATCTGTTCAGCCCTGAAAGAGACAACATGTAGTCCATCTGTAAAAGCCAGTAAAGTATGGGTACCAAAACAGCCTATTTGCAGGTTTAAAAAAACTACATATTATAGAAGGGATCCTAATGTATATTCCTGGATGGAGGCCAAACTCTGAACCCTTTTCTATCTCCATATGCACATCCATGACATGCTATGTGCCAATCCCCATCCAATGGTGCTGCTGCTCTCCCCAATAACGCCTGGCAGGAGTCTTAACTTGAGAGCACTTTGTTCATGTTGTAGGCAACCACAAAACGAATAAACCTCTTTTTCTCAGACCTTAGGGGGCTTTCTATTTAACAACACCTAAAAACATAAACACTAAACTTCTCTCATTATTTTCTGGACTCAGTCATACTCTTTGACCTGTAGTTTTATATTTACTTCTACTCCATAGAAGTGCAAAACTTTGATGGGCAATAGAAATTACAGATCAAAAAGAACATTCCACATTAAAAAAAACACTTTATAAGTGACTGGCAAAAGGGCTGCAATTACGATGGGCAAAGCGTGCGCATATGTGTTTGCCGAGGTGGGAGGGAGTGTGTGTACACAGCAAAGATCCCAGGAGTGTGTAGCCAGAGATACCTATCAAAGAAGGCAGGGTCACCCACTGAGATAGAGAGTAGACTCCATCAGAATGGAGAACAAGTAGCCTTCTTCAGACATTATTTGTTATATATGTGAAGGGGGTCCACACGCTGAAAGGGGCATCACAAGCCCCAGCCCCTGGCATCGATTTTTTTTTAAATGTGTTTTTTGCATCCTGAGAACCTGTTTCTCTTCTTCGTGATTTACTTTGGATGCTCACCTCCTTCTGTTTCCTACATATGTAGGCCACCCCAGCTCAGACTCCAATGCACAATGCATGGACATCAGGAGCGAGGTCAGCAGCACAACCCCCATGCCACTTTCAACTATGTGGACCTCTTCACAAAGGGAGCTATTGTTTCTAAATGTGGGGTTTTCCTTTTCCCTATAGAAGTAAAACCCAACCATTCATTTATGTGGGGCCAAATAAAGAGGTGCAGCTAAAGGACATCACTGGAGGAGGGAGCTAAAGCTGCTCCCTGTCCTAGCAATTGAGAATCAATTCTGCATACCCCACCTGATCTGGATTACACTAGTCTGGGATGGAAAGAAAAAGAGAAGGGGGGAGGGAGAGAAAGAGAGAGATCCAATGTAAAATTAAAATTTACAGGAGTGTATCATACCTGCTCTTATTTGGAATCAGGCCCTTTTCCAATTCACTCTCGATTCTTACAGCCAGCCAGTGCCCCAGTTTTCCATCATACAGTGTATCAACCACTCTGAAGACCTCCCCTCTGGTGAACACTAAACTCTGTGGAGTTTCCTTCTCACATTCAAAGTGGGTCCTTATGAAGAAAGAGTCCCCTCTGCCACAGGCCATTATGTCTCTATAAACTGGGGAGAGAAACCACATCTAGTTTTCCTTGAGTTGGTAAGTCTGTCACCAGGGGTTTGGGGGCTCCCTTAGAACAGGGGTGGGAAACCTGTTTTGGCCTGAGGGCAAAATTGGCTCCAGGCAAACATGCTGGGGGGGGGGGCACCTCAGAGGGGGCGAGGCCGCAACCCATTGCTGGTATGTGCCTCCCCCAAATGTGCTTGCCCAGACCCCACTCACACCCCATTCACACCCTCTACACTTATTCTATCAGGAAAATGGGCCAGTGAAGTGAAGAGGAACCAGTTCAAGTGGCAGTGATCAAAGCCAATGGAGACTCAGTGCTCCTTGAGGAGGCAGCTGTCAGGAGCTGCCCCCTGCCCGCTCTCCATTCTCTGAGGGAGAGGGGGCTTTAGGAGGCCTGGCATGTCAAATTCAACCCATGGGTTGGAGGTTCCCCATTTCCATTTCCCAAACATTTCTCAGTCATAATCACTTTCATTCAGTAAATCCAACAGAAGTAGCTTCTGAATTTAAACATGCCATGTTCTAAGAGCTGTAGTTCCTATTTAAAAAGCAACTCATATAGTAGAAATTACACATTTCAATTGGATAACTATAGAAAAACGTATAAATGACAAAAACTGGGCCTTGTTCACTGGCTTCTGTATATGGAATAAAAAACATTTTATTCATCAGCCTTAATCTTTCAAAGCTTGGAAGAAATATAGATTATGGTTGCTGGAGGGAAAGACTTATAAACAGGTAAACACCACCAAAAGACGTCAATGGCTGTATACAAAATGTACAGAGAGCCATCAATCTACATAGTATATTGCCTTAAAAATCTGTATAGAAATCAGAAGCTTTAAATTACTGCAACTTATACACTTTTCCAAGAAGACAATAAAAGCTTATATATCAAAATATATTTTATATTGATATTTATATCTATATATCATATCTATCTTGCTAAGCCTACATATACTGCTATCCATTAAGCAATTAAAGTCAATACAGTAATACAGAGATAAACAGAGGAAAATAGAACAGCCCACTACTACTCTTTTTGGTTGCAACTTACTATGTTGAAAACCACCTTGAGCTATGGATATAAAAGCAGGAAGTACTTTAAATAAATTAATACATCAAAGCAAATTAATTTTTACAAGTTTCCTCTCAGGTTCCTACCATCATATTTGCTCTGGGCCAGAATTGTTATGATGTCACCTTTGGGAATTTCCAACAGGTACAGAACAGCATCTTCTCGAAGGATACCTCTGAAGTCTTGACTGTTGACCTGATGCAAAACAACCACACCCCGATTTTAAGAAAAATTCCTCTGATTCAGACTGTGAAAGAGGAAGCCTGTTTTTCTAACGCCTGTGTGCAAAATATTGGTTCTAGAGAAGAAACCTTAGACATTTCAATCCATTATGTATGTGTCATTTTATTGGGAGCAGGAAAATGCCAAGCAGGCTCCCTCTCTGAATGACAACACAAACGATTCTCCTACCAGCAGGCATAACTAGCTTTAACTACCACATTTTCCCTAAAGATAAAGTCTTTCATCTAAAGCCTGGGTGATCAGAAGTCCTTGTTTGTTCCAGAGCAGTTTGCCTGCTTTGGATGAGGCTTAAGCTATTTTATTTATTTATTTATTTATTTCATTTCTATACCGCCCAATAGCCGAAGCTCTCTGGGCGGTTCACAAAAATTAAATCCAAGCAACACACAATAAAACAATTTAAAATATACAGAACATTAAAACCACAATATAACAATACAACCACAATAAAACCTAGCAGCAGTGCAGGAGTTTAAAATACAGATTTAAAACAGCAAAGATAAAAATTTAGATGTTAAGCTATCCTTAACTCTCGACAGTAGATGCAGGGATGGGCTTAGAACTGACCCAGAGACCTGGTTCACACAGTCACTGCAGCCTATCATGGCTTATCAGCCATAGTGGGTTGTGGTGCCCGTAGGCACCAGATTGCCCATTCAAGCCCCCGCCACCACAGCTTTTTGTATCATCCAAACCCAGCGAGGGTGGCTTGTTGGGATGGTTCACAAAGCACTGTACAACAGGCCATGGGTTCTGAGTGGTTTGTTAACCACCACAACAAGCCACCCTTGCCAGGTTTAGACAACACAAGAAGCCACACCAGATTAGGGTAATTACGCCAGGTTGGTTAGCAAGCCACTGTGGCTTGTTAACCTGTGATCATGTGAACTGGGCCAGAGATTATGAAGAGTCAAAATGAAACTAGCTATCCTGGAGGGCGTTACAATGTCACAGTTCACACGATCATGGAGGGGAAATAAGCCGAAGTGGCTTATTCCACCCTACCCGCCCCATGTGCTGCTCATGTGCCAGGGGGGATTAGTATAATTACCCTTGGGAGCACAGCTTATGTTACAAATCCAGACGGTGTGGTTTGTTGCTGTGGGTAACAAGCCACCCAGAATTCATGGGCTGTTGCAGGGTTCTGGGTGGCTTCTTTGCATAGCAACAAGCCACCCTGGCCAGGTTCGTACAACATGACAAGCCGCACTTCCAAGGGTAGTTCTGCTAATCCTCCCAGCATATGCTGGGGTGGGGGAGGAAATAAGCCACTGTGGCTTATTTCTCTTGCGTGATCATGCAAACCCGGTCAGTGTAAAGTGTTTAGGAAATGGGGGAAACTGCACAGGAATAAAATAGCTCCTCGTGAAAGTTATTTAAAACCAATCATACACAGGAACAAGGGGGAGGTGGTTTGGAGGAAAGTAAGACCAGAAAAGAAATTAGTTCTCCAATACTTCTCCAAAATATATTTCCAGGCAACACCAGCCTATAAAGACCCACAGCCAGAGCAGCACAAAGCTACCCCTGACTACTAACAAAAGATGGAGAAAATATGAAAAACGCATATAGAAATAAGAAAATGCTTCTTGGGTAACTTGTTCGTTTGGAGCCTTCAAGTACCACCCTTAACCCGGTTCTGTGCATTTTGATGCGGCTTTACTTGTTAAGACCAAGGAAGGAGAGAACAAGCTCAAGTTATTTGCATCCTTTTAGCAATTTTACAACAAGCTGCTAAGATTCTTAGAATCATAGAATCATAGGTTTGGAAGGGGCCTACAAGACCATCGAGTCCAACCCCCTGCTCGATGCAGGAGGCCTGATTCCCAGGAGGTCTCCCATCCAAGTACTAACCAGGGCTGACCCTGCTTAGCTTCCGAGATCAGATGAGATCAGGTGCATCCATGGCAGTCTTTTTGTGAGAGCACTCATAACACACCCACAAAATTCCAAATGTACCCAACAACCCAAAAAGGTGGCAACCCCTGCCCTAGTCACTGGACCAAACTGAGGACAGGTGTTGTTGTTGGCTCCTTCTTCCTATCACCTCTTAACCCATTAACTGAATATCTGGCATGGTTCAAGGTGTGTTGTGGCATTTAAAGTCCTAAATAGCCTGGGTCCACTGTATCTGTAGGAAATTTCCTCCCACATGACCCTCTCTGCAGAGTTATAAATTCATTATTATGGGGCTTGTTTGGTCCAAAATAATAAGAGATCTAACATATTTTGAGAATTGATTGCACTCTTGGAATTCAGATTTAATTGCTACTTTGCATAAACATCTGCGAGGTTATTTATTTAACCTCATATTCACTGATGCAGCGAGGGGCCATAGCTGAACAGTGGCACATATGTTTTGTATGCAGAAGATCCCAGGTTCAAGCCCTGAGATTTCCATTTAAGAGGTCCTTATACAAGGTGATGGGACAGACCTCTGCCTGAGTCCCTAGGGAGTTGCTCTACCCAGTCAGAGTAGACAATACTGGGTTAGATGGACAAATAATCTGAACTGATAAAGTAGCTTCCTATGTATGTATAGCCAAAGTATCAGCAACCATGGGGGGCATAGCTGGTGAAAATCATGGTTGTAGCCACAGGTTGCCAGGTCCCCTCACAGATACTCCAGGGCCCCTCTGAATGTTCAGCTTTCATTTCAATAATTACATCTCTAGGTCTTTTGCCTGTGAAGATAGAAAGAAAAGTGTGCTGGTGGCATTCCATCCAATTGTTTACTAAGGAGAAATGCAACTGAAATTACTTTGGGATACCAATATTTATGTACTGCCTGTTCTGCAATGATTCCTCACATCCTTAGGCCATAATATTTCTGGCGACAGGAGAAAGCACTCTATTTTCACGTTATATCTTTATCATTTGGAAACAAGGGACTTCACTTTTTAGGTGTGTTAATGTCAAGGATGCAGTTTTCAAGGTTATTGGGGCTCAAATAGGCGTAGCGTGAGATCCATGATCAACATCTCTTGAGGGTTTTTGTTTTGTAACCAGCTACCGCATTTTTAGAGTTTAGGCACAGCTTAGATCTGCAAAAAAAACTGGGATTCCCAGTTCAGAGCTGCAGAAAGGCAACCCTTTTTGCAGTTCTGAGCTGTGGAAAACTCAGTGAGGGTGGGGCTTTGGGGGAAGGAGGCAGGGCCTGACAAAAGAGCGGGTGGGCCAGATGGGGAACCCCCATGGGCCTACTCTGTACAGACTTTTTGCTCCCTTGCACTGAAGTTGCCTCTGACTCTGAGAAATCAGATACAGGAATGGATAACCAAAGAGCAAAAATTACTCTGGCAGTCATAACTAATCTGGATTGTCTCCCCTCATAACTCTTGTGGGAATGCTAGTGATCTGTACTGGTGGCAAACATACTAATTCATTGACCTGGTTCATACAGTCAAAACAGTGTACCATGCATGGTTGCTTAAGCTAAGATGGGCTGCTGTGCGTACCACTGAACATCTTAAATATTCAACACTTGCCTGTAGCTTGTCATATCATGCGAACCCAGGACTGTGGTTTATGAGAGGGTTAAACAACCCTTGCATAACCCAACAACAGACCATGGGTTATATGCGGATTGTTTAACCTTCACAGAACTCACGGTCTCCAGGCTTGCATGCTATGAAAAGCTACGACTGGTTGTTAAATATTCAAAATGGCTGCTACCCACACCACAACCCACTGTGACTTAAATAAGCCACAGTGGCTGTTTGATTGTATGAATCAACCCATTTTGACATTCAGCAGACAAAATAATAGACTGAAATATAGACTGAAAAACAAGGCCTACTTGAGATAGTGTGAATCAGCCCATCGAGCACAGATGCTGGATCTGTTTCCTTTCCACCCTTGGAGCTCTGGCCTGCTTCTTTGCTATGAGTAAACTGCTCTTTGTCCCACTGAATTCAATCAGATTAAGCTCACATTGGGTCAGTTCGCATAACACAACAGCCCTTGGAGAGGCTGCGGTATGTACTGGCCACCATCTTGCATATTCAACCCCTGACCAGGGGTTGTTGTGTCATGCGAACCTGGCCACCATGAGTTATATGAGGGCTAAACAACAGACCATGGGTTGTTTAACCCTCACATAACCCACGGTGGGCAGGTGTGCTCGACACGACAACCCCTGGTCAGGGGTTCAATATGCAAAATGGCGCCCATGTGTACCATGGCTCATCATGGGTTAAATAACTTACAGTGAGCTTTGGCATGTTGTGTGAACCAGATCACTTGGTGCAGGACTTCCTAGTATATGAGAGTGGTACTAGTTCATGCTTTCAGACTTCAGAAACATTGGTGGTAAATACAAAAGGACAGATAAGTAGAAGCTACAGCTAGGCCGTTTGAGTTTTTTCTCCATTTTTTATCTCAGCTGGGTTGTTGAGGTTAATCACCATTCCAAGTTGGGTTCAGCAATTAATTTTAATGAGGAACCAACCCAAGGCTCTGAAACACAGGTATTTTAAGAGTACTTTCATAGTTTTAAATATTGAAATAAAGCAATTTCTCCACCAAACCATATAAAAACCAATCCTCTGCAGTTGCACAGTCTTCCACATATATACCTTTAGAATCTGATCTCCCTCTTGTAGACCTTCCTGTTCTGCCGAGGTGCCTTCTTGAATTCCAGCAACAAATATTCCTACATCATTTCCACCAGCCAATCGGATACCCACGCTGTCTCCTTTTTTGAACTTCACCATCTTTGTACCAGCGCTTGAGAGAGAAAAGGATTCCAAGTTTTAGGAATGATTTAAATGCCATAGGCGAGAGCATTGAGTTTCGCATGGAAACAAATGAGAAAGCACTGGTGAAATACGATAATATTGTCCAGTCCTTGTTAATTATCTTGCTATTTTGGACAAACTGAAGTTTCTGAACCATTTTCAAAGGCTTATCAGAGGTTAGCAGAGCATGGGAAACTGTAGCAAAAGTATTTCTGCCCAGATTGGCATATTAGACTAAACCGATAAAAGCTGCTCCGAACAACCAGGGCCATGTGCCTCCAGTGACAGTGCTAAACTCAAGAACACCCCAAACTATGAACATGGTCCTTTAGGGCAGGGATGGGGAGTTTTTCTAATCCCGAGGCCCAAATTCCCTTTTGAGTCACCTTCTGGGGGCTACGTGCCAGTAGTGGGAGGGGCCAAAGCCATCCACACACTCCCCCCATTCACACACATCCATACACACACATGCCCACCCCCATTCACACATATCCATCTATCTGTATAGTCCCCCCATTCTCACACCCATCCACTCCTCTCTCTATCTGTCTCTCTCTCACACACACACACAGAAAGAAAGAAAAGGAAAACGCCTACGTGCATAGAGGGGAGAGGAAAGCGGGGGGGGGGGAAGCCCACACGTAAAAGAGAAAGCAGTGATGAGACAGAGGTGGGTAGAGCTGGATGAGCCTTGGACAAGTTGTGGGGCTGATGGAGGGGCACAGCTAATGGATGGGACACTGCAGGCCAGACTAAATGTTCCGCAGGATGTACAAAAGTAACAGGTGAAGACAAGTTAAAAATCCATACCCATATATTGCTAGGTCTTCAGGACTCGGCTGAAGAAATGTTCTTGGGACTGCTTTTGGCTGAGCAACTGTATATATTAAAAACATACACACAAAATCATAGAACTAGATTGTTTTATTTTTTTAAATTACAAAATTCAAGACAAGAAATAAGCACCCAAAGGACAAACCAGTTTGGCATACACACCCAAAGGGCACACGCGATTAACACTGTTGCACCCTAATTCTAGAAATACTTAGAAATAATTACTATCAGTTCAAAACAATTCCCATTGAGTTAAGATGGACTTCCTTCCAAGAGGTATACTTAGAATTGCAACATATATGCATTCATCACTAAAGTATTCAATACTGGGAAGGAATTTAACTATGAATGTCAACGTAATATAAAGTATCGTTAGAATTTTATTTTCCAACTATGTAATCCCCCAAAGATAGGATACTCTCTACATTTGTAGCAATTTCCAGAGGGGGCAGCCATGTTAGTCTGTTGCAGCAAAAACAAGAGTCTTGCAGCATCTTAAAGATAACAATTCTTATTATGACACAAGGCCATAATGATGCTTTAGAGCCTACCATCAGATGTTGTCTTTCTACTTGGTGTATCTGGATATCACAAATCAGATCTCAAAGGGTAATCTGCCTATTCCAGCACAAGGCATTAAATGTCTCTATAATGTTTAAGAAACCCTGTCATTAAGAATTCTATTGTAATAATGAAGGCGAAAGATATTTCTTTTTTACACTTGTATTTAGTTAATAAGATCCTTTTGCTCTGGCTCCTTTTTCTTTTCTCCTTACAGATTTCACCACTGCAAATACCCTAAGTAAAGCCCATCTGTTTTCTGTGGGTTGTTTTCTGTTTTAAAAAACATGAAGATGACCTAATGTCATTGTTTGTTAAAAGACAACTAGAAAGATAATTTGGCATGTGGTTGCTGAGTCAGATAAGACATATTGTCCTATCTCCAGTCTATAAAAGTTGGTTAGGGGAAGGATTCCTAACACACCGAATTCGGTAATTAGAAGGACTGTTTGAAGCAGCAGTGGTAAAATGTATTTCCTAAAACACACAATCCCCATTAAACATGGACTGAATTTTATAATTGCAAGAATGCAAGCAGGGTTGTTCCTTGTATTGAAACGAGGGTATCTCAAAACAGAATGAGCACTAACCTGAAGGATCGTCTTGGTACTTCGGTTCACTGTTTGTCTCTGGCATTAAAGCAGCAGTGATATCACCAGTTGGTTTAAAAGGGGTGGGCATTGCTCCCATTTTGGACAGTCTATTGGTTGGATCTTCTTTTGCACTAAAACAAGATTCACAACATTAATAGAAAGTTAAAAATTTAGTAACACAACTAAATGTAAATGACAACACATCCTACCTTGGTTTCTCCTTTAGCTTTTCATTGGAAGAATGATAATCTAAGTCAGAGTGATGCAGTCTTCTGTCATCCTGAGGGGAGCAAGACCGGTTTGATTCTATTTCTGAAATATCTGTTGAAAGAGCACAGCAGAATCTGGGTAGGTAAAGCATTTGCTAGTAATTTTAATCTATGTTGACTTTTATTTCCACAATACATGGTTTCCCTTTTAACCATTATGACAGCTTTAAGAAAAACAAAAACACTTCCTGAAATTCCATAAAGCCAATGCTAAGAGTGATTCCCATCAGAAAAGCAAATTCCCTCAAGACAGAAATCAAACTACTTTCACTTGGCTTGCAAAATAATGTGCAAACATTGCATATGGGGATTGTTTAGCTTAGGGAATGTATTTTTCAGTTTTTCCATGGGTACCAACCAACAAGCCCCATTCAGATCAAGGCTTTCCAAGCATCAAACTATCTAGCCACCAACTCTCAGGCCTGTCATATACATTACCACCAGCAGCATGAAAGCTACTGTGGTGAAGGTGCTTCCAGTGGCATAAGAAAGAGCCATGTGGTCATTCCTGGCCACGCGATGTCATAAGAACATCAGAACAGCCATGCTGGATCAGACCAAGGGTCCATCTAGTCTAGCATTCTGTTCACACAGTGGCCAACCAGCTGTCGACTGGGAACCCACAAGCAGGGCATGAGCGTAACAGCACCTTCCCACCCATGTTCCCCAGCAACTGGTGTACATAGGCTCACTCCTCTGGTACTGGAGGTAGCACATAGCCATCAGGACTAGTAGCCATCAATAGCCTTCTCCTCCAGGAATTTGTCCAGAATGCTCCTTTTAAAGCCCTCCAAATTGGTGGCCATCACTACATCCTGTGGTAGCGAATTCCATAGTTTAACTACGCACTGTGTGAAGAAGTACTTCCTTTTATCTGTCCTGAATCTCCCACCAATCAGCTTCATGGCATGACCCCAGGTTCTAGTATTATATGAGAGAGAGAATGTCTCCCTATCAACATTCTCCACACCATGCATAATTTTGTAGACCTCTATCATGTCTCCTCTTACCTTCCTTTGTTCCAAGCTAAACAATCCCAGCTGTTGTATCCTTCTCTCATAGGGACGATGCTCCAGGCCCTTGATTAATGTAGTTGCCCCTTTCTGCACTTTTTCCAGCTCTACAATATCTTTTTTTAGGCATAGTGACCCAAACTGGTCACAGTATTCCAAGTGTGGTCTCACCACAGATTTGTATAAGGGCAGTATGATATTGGCAGTTTTATTCCCAATTCCTTTTCTAATTATGCCTAACATGGAGTTTGCCTTTTTTACAGCAGCCGCACACTGGGTTGACATCTTCATTGAGCTGTCCATCACAACCCCAAGCTCTCTTTCTTGGTCAGTCACTGCTAGCTCAGATCCCATCAGGCTATACTTGAAGTTGGGATTTTTTGCCCCAATGTGCATCACTTTACACTTGCTTACATTGAACCGCATTTGCCATTTAGATGCCCATTCTCCCAGTTTGGAGAGATCCTTTTGGAGCTCTTCACAATCCCTTTTTGCTTTAACCACCCTAAATAATTTGGTGTCATCCACAAACTTGGCTACTTCACTGCTCACTCCTAATTCCATATCATTTATGAACAGGTTGAAAAGCACTGGTCCCAATACAGATCCCTGTGGGACCCCACTATTTACGTCCCTCTACTGGGAGAATTTACCATTTATTCCGACTCTCTGCTTTCTGTTCTTTAACCAGTTACTGATCCATAAGAGGACCTGTCCTCTTATTCCATGACTGCTAAGCTGGTCCTTTCTTGAAACATAGGAATGCACATGCTGCAGCATCTCCCATGCCAGAATTCACTAGTGTATATCTAGTGACTGTTCTGGCCCATGTACAAGAGCAGGGAGATCAGAGGTGGTGGTGGGGAGACAGGGGGAAAGGTCCTTGCATGCTTTAACTCCAAAGCTGAGATCAGCTCCTGGCTTAACACTGAACCATGCCTAATGGCTGCCTGATCCATGAATTAACAGCAAAATTTAAACTTTCAGTTCAAACATGGCAGAACGGAAAAAGCAATATGTGTAACGTGGCCTTTAATGGATGGACTACACAATGCGCAGAGGTATTCTTTCCAGCCAGCCTATGGGTATAGGGTAGGGGTGCAAAATCTCAGGCCCGCAGGCCAAATCTGGTCTGCCTGGGATACCAATCCTGCCCTCCGGGGTTCCCCAGATGGCCATGCTCCCTTCCCCTGACCCCACTCCCTTTCTCTAGACCACCAATCGTTTAGAGGTTTCCCACCTTTTGTGCAGTTTTTCCCCATTCTAAAAGTTTGAAATGCCTCTCCGAAGGCTTAGGTGCTGGCAGGAAGAGCTTTAAGCTACAATAAGCAGCAGGTTTTTTTGTATTTAGCCCCACCTCCTTTGACTTTGGCCCTGTCCTGTTTTGCCTTCAGCCTCACTAACCACTGGAATACAGCCCCCAAGGGTGTCTCCAAACCTGAATTTAGTGCCTGGGCTGAAAGAGGTTCAACATTCTTGCTACAGGGAAAGAAGAGTCTAAGCAAATGAAAGACATGGGAGAGAAGAAACCTGGTATGAAAAACATGTTCTCTGGCTTATTCTTGACTCGTATTTGCCTTGTCGCAAGGCACAGAAACTCACCCACATGCCTTGTCTTGCCTCAAGAAATTTGGCTGTCTAAACTGAGTACATTTTAATTCATCATGCAATATACTGTGTTTTTTTTAAAGGATTGCTCATTCCTGCTTTGACAAATTTAAACAGAAAACTGACTTTAGCTCTGATTTTAACCTCTCACCTTCTATTTCCGACTCACTGTCATGCATGGAAGGAATGTTGATCAAGGTTTGTTTTTTGTCCCTCAAGACAACCAGTTGGAGTTTTCCTCTTGATTTCTCAATCAGTTTTCTGGCATCAGATAAGGACATATTCTCCGTCACTGTACCGTTGATCTAGAGGCGTAAGACAAACACATTTACTTATATTTGGAGCACAAAAGGCACTGATAAACCACTTCAAAGTGAAGAGTTTCCATTCAATGTTTGCAAAGAAACAGAAAAACTTGCAGCGATATAAAAATAGGGAATATGGATTTTTCCACTACCGTAAAAAATTAAGGGCCCTTCATACAAGAACGTACTTTGAGAATGATGTCCCCTTCGTGCAAATTGCCATCCTTTGTTGCCAGCCCGGTACTGGTCATTTCTTTGATGAAAATCTGACTTCCAAGCCGAAGGCCATATTCTGCAAGTGGAACAATAAGATACATTTTTGTAGTACGACAGATGAGGCATGCTACAGGCTAGTAGTTTCAAAACTTTTTTTTTTAATGAAGCCATCAATGGCATTTTGTTTTTGCTCGGGACCCCTTTGTCCCTCCAGCCCACTGACAATCTACTCCATTGTACTAAGTTCACGCATGCAACTTATGACCCACAAAGACAAACCTAATCAACCATTTGGCTGAATGCAAAAACAGGGAGGTATCACGTATCCAGCAAGCTGCCATACATGGCTGACAGGCTATATTCACTGGGTTACAACAGCCATGGGGAAACTTTGGCCCACAGGCCTAATGTAGCCTGCAAGCCTCCCCAATCTGGCCTGTGAGGCTGTTCCCCATGGGAATGCCCCCTTCCCAAACCACCACCACTTTCCCCCCAAACCATGCCTTCTGAGAGGGCTTCACCCACTGCTTACCTGATTGAGGATGGCGAGCAACAGGCAAAAATGGCTCTGGACTCAGCTGGAGCCTTGAGGAGAGGGCTTTGCCCACTGCTCGCCTTCCCCAAGCGGGGAATACAAGGGGCGGGCAAAGCCATTGTGTGCGCGTGAACAGGGGGACAAGCACATCAGGGACCACATGCCAGCAGTAGCTGTCATCCAAATGACTCTGGGCTGTGACCCCACCTACTGCTGGCATGCATCTCCCAAATGTGCTTGCCCAGAGCCAATTCAGGCCTTAAGCCAAAAAAGCTTCCCCATCCCTGGGTTACTACTTGTGCAGGTTTGTGCATGCTAGCTTGAAAGCATCTAGTATTCTCTCTCTCTGTGTCTACTGGTAACAGTTTGGTAACCTAGATAGAATCCAAGTCAGAAATGACCCCAAAGGTCATCTATTCCAACTTGCTGATGTAGGAAATCCACTGCATCTCTGATAGGTGGCTTCTAAGCTTCTGCTTTAAAACCTTTAACGAAGGGGAGCCCACCACCTCCCAAGGCTATTTCACTGTCAGACAGGTTGTGCCATTAGAAGGTCTTCTTAATGTTTAATCAAAATCCCCTTTCATGTAATTTGAACCCATAGATTCAGATCCTCTGTTGTCCTATTGGATCAACAGAGAACAAATTTGCTTCATTTCATCCATGTGACACCACTTCCAGTACTTGAAGGTAGCTACCATATAGCGTCTTAATTGTCTTTTCTTCAGGCTAAACATAACCCAACTTCTTCAACCTCTCCTCATAGGACTTGGGTCTCCAGGTCCCTTACCATCTTTGTCACCCTCCTCTTGACACATTCCAAAGACCTTGTACAACCATTTCAGAAACATTTCCTCCCCACTCTCCTATACACACATATACACAATCTATTCCATATAAGCACACAAAATCAACAGAATTTAGTATTGGCCATGGAATTCAGCAGGCTGAAGTGCAATTGTCATTTAAAAATAAAAATAAAGCAATTTTCTAGTCCCCATAGTTGTTAAAATAGGCTTCAAAATGAGCAGGCAATGCCTGGTGAAATCTCAAAAACTCAGTAGCTCAGTAGGTTTTTCAGTGGTTAATTGGTGGGGCTTCAGTGTTGGTCATAGCACAGTATTCTCTTGATGATTAACTGAAGCAGAACAAATTATGAAACTCAAGAAATAGATGAAATTTATATGACATGCCAAATTTAGTTTTTCTTGCTTCAAAATCTGGACTGCTACAGAGCAGAATTGTTTGTTTACAGCGTTGAGTTCGCACAGCTCCGCATATATCAAACATAGTATTCTGAAAAGAGATCCAGAAGATGAGACTGAATAGACCAGCCTTTCCCAACCTGGTGTCTTCCAGATGCTTTGGGCCTCCAACTCCCATCAGCCCCAGCCAGGTCAGGAACACCAAGAGCATTGTCTGCTCCTGTAGTTCAAAACATCTGGAGGGTGCCAGGTTGGGGAAGGGTGAAATAAATGTAGTTCAACCAAATGATAATGTAAAAGGCAGTTTTGGGTTTTGCTGCAATTCACTTGTCCATGGACGTAACTCCTTATGAGGATGATTTGCTTATGCAAGAAGTGCAAGTCTGATAAAGGGGGGACTCACAAAGCATCACATCTCCTTCCCTGTGGTTAGAAAGACTGGAAGATTCCAAAAGGAAAGTTGTGTAACTTCTGCACACTGAGGTACAATTTAGATTTAAAGTAGGTTTCAGTGTTTCACAATAGTCTGACACTCTTGGGAGGATATCATGTCCTTCTAGGCGGTTGATACTTGTGCTTATTATTTGTCTATGGCAGCCTTCCCCAACCTGGTGCCCTCCAGGTGTGTTGGACTGCAACTCCCATCATTCCTGGCTACTGGCCATGCTGGATGGCAATGATGGAGTTGCAGTCCAACACATCTGGAGGGCACCAGGTTGGGGAAGCTTGTTCTATGCTGTACTTGGTTTCTGAAACAGGTCAGTACTTGGAAGATGGCTTTGTATGGTACAGGTGTAAGGTGTTGTCTCTTGTTGAATTATTTATCCTTCTAAAAATTATATTTTCTCTCTTTTGTGGGGGAAGGACAGGAAAAATTGAAAGGTGTCAATCAAGCTGAGGTTTGCAATTGATGTGTTATATTGCTACAGCCAGGAGGAAATAAAGAGCAAGGGGAAACGCTGATCCAGTTCACATGTCACGGCAGCAATTCCTGGGTTGTTTAACTCCTAAGCAATCCAGAATTTCTAGGTTCAGACGCCATGAAACCACAGCCTGTTCCTGGGTTGCTGATTAAAAGTGGAAATGGCTCACACACAGTACTCATCCCCCTCCCAGCAACTCCTGGGTTAAACAACCCAGGAATTGCCACCAAGACATACAAACCGGGTCATTCACTTCAACGCACACACCAGAACAAGTCGCACACTTGCCTTCATTTGATCTGTTCTTTGTGAGGAGAACATTAACTGGGCCATTTGGGTCCAGCTGTGGTCCATAGTCATACCGATGTTGCAATTCAAGTGAAGGGCTGCGGGAATTAAGCCTGCCTCTGCTTCCGCTCTTTGCTTCCTTCTCATATGGAGGGTCAGGACGAGATCTCCAGCCATAATCTCTTGGTGGACTCCTCCCACCACCATAGCCACGGTCATAGGCATCATCTCTATCCACACTCCTGCCTCTGCTTCGGGGTCTTTGATGCTCACGGTCCAAGCTTCTCTCTCTATCCATGCTCCGGCCCCGACTTCGATCCCGGCTGTAGCTGCGCTCTCTGCTGTGGTTGCGCCCCCTATCCTGGGCAAATCTGTAGCCCGTATCAAGGCTATCTCCCCAGCTCTGGCTACGGCCTCCATTTCCACTACGCCAGCTCCTTTCACTGTAGCCACTTCGCGCACTTCTGCCATCAAACTCTGCACGATTATCCATGACTTCAAAGGCTCTATCATCATAGTCAAGAGAGGGGCTTCTTCTAACAGCTGGAAGCTGTACTTTACAAGGTCTTTTTACTACCTATTCACAGGAAATAAAAACATTATAATATTATATTCAGCTTTTAAAATCTATCACCAGGAAGCCTAACTTAGATGCAGTGCTGCATAGCACTTAGCCAAGTTGGTGTTTCTTGCAGCTGGCCCATACACATCCAGTGTTAAGATACCAGCACCATGTCCAGCTAAACCACTGGTATAGTAACACCACACTCATATTAGTACCTTTTAAATATGGAACTAACTGCCCAGTAAGTGCTTTTTGCACAGCAGAAGCATTTCTAAATACGGCATGAAAAAGTCTCCTCCCTCAATTCCTTTCCATTTCAAATATTATGCATTTTTGTCAGCTCTGGAAACAGTTTGTTCTCATACGATAAGGTTTTTTTTATACTCTAGAGGTATTAGATTACTTTGCGGTTTCTAATTGCTGCATGACTTTGATTTTTCCATTGCCTTAATGATAGAGGGTAAACTTTTCTAAACTTCTTTAAAGCTTGTATGCACTGCACTTTCCCCAAGCAAACTTTATGATTTTGAGAACACATACATCATTTTTGGGCGCAACCCACTGAGAACAAAGACTCCCTGCATGTGCGTATCTTACGCTCTATATTAAACACTGTCCTTCACAGGTAACCTTTTATTACATCCCTTCTGTGGCTGGCCATTGCAGGCCCATGGTTACAGAACTGTCCCCCAAACTGGGGACAGTTCAACTGATCAAATCCCAAAGGACAGCAGATACAAAAACAGGGAAAATGATCTTAGGTCAGGTTACTTAGGTTAGCAAGCAAACACGCACACTTCCAAATTTAAAAAAACTCTTTATCAGGCGGAATGAAAACGTTGCTCTCTTTATGTTTTATCATATACACTAATAGTGAACGAAGTTGACCTAGTGCTGTCCCTATGGAACCCAAATGGCACCATCCACACACAAGAGGAAGGTATCAGCAGGCTCAGGGGGACCTCAAAGTTTGCCACAGTCCAAAGAAACTCTTTAGTAAAGAAGACCTCAGAGGTAGAGAGCTGCTGTTTAGTTGAACGTTTGAAATTGCTAAACCCAAGCCCATCTGGGCTTCCAACTGCCAGTAGCTCTCCAGGGCCTCAGAGGTCTTTTCCGGTTCTGCTGCCCAAAAAGCTTTGCCAAGGACTAAACCCAGGACTTCCTGCATATACAGCACATGCTATACTACTCAGCTAAGCCTCTTCCCCATGGTTATTATTGGGGGAGAGGGCGGGGAAAGGTGTGTGCATATATGTTTGTAATGTTCGCATTCCCTATGGTTTGAATAATGACTGGGCCTGTTTGCACAATCACACAGCCCACCGTGGCTTATTTAAGCCACGATGGGCAGCGGCACATGCTGGTGGCCATTTTGAATATCCAAGCTGCAACTGTGGCTTGTTGTGTCATCTGAACCCAGCAGGAGTTGACTGTGTGAGGGCTAAACAACCCTAGCAAAATCCATGGCCTGTTTTAGAGTTATGCAAGGTTTGTTTAACCCTTGTACAGCCCACCCCGCCGGGTTCGGACAACATGACAAGCCGCAATTGCAGTTTGAATTTTCATGATGGTGTCCATGGACACCGCAGCTCGTCATGACTTTAAAAAGCCACGATGAGCTGCAGCAATCATGCAAACCCAGTCACTGACTCTGAGGCTTCAGGATTACATGCTATAAATATCAATAAACCAATCAAAGAAAAAATATTTATTTGTGTTACACAGATCCTGGATCCAGATGCTGGACTCATGAATACACTTAGGAAGTACTTGCTCTACCAAAAAAGTTACATTTACACCGTTATGCACTCCCACCCCACCTTAGCTCCATGGGCCTCTTTAATGCCAGTAATAGTTAACTTACAATGATAGCCACTTTCCCGCTTTTCCTTAACTGCTGCACAGCGAATGAATGGGGAACATTTTCCATAGGCGTACCATTAACCATAACCACTCTGTCATTCTCCCTGCAAACAGAAGTATGTTGTCAATTAGAAAAGGTTATATTTAAGACTGACCGATTAAAAACGCTGGGCTTAATTCAGTCCCACCATGCCAGCAGTCTCCGCGTAAGGAAGGATCCCCAGATGGTATCGAAGATGCCATCTTTGTCCACCCCTCACACCCAGGGCACACTGTGCCTGACCATTATGGGGAATGGGTAGCCTGTACTTGCCTCCCAAATCCCCATCCAGCCCTCCACACTCAGCTTGGTCAAGGAACAGGGATGGGGTGGGGTGGGGTTATGGATGGAGAAATGGAAGGCATGAATAGCCCTCTCATTCCTTTAAATAGCCTGGCAGACTTGGCTCCTGTGCACAGGGGAGTGGGAGAAAATAGGTTCCTGTTATGCTCTTACAGCAGGAGTGGGGAACCTGTGAGCCCTCCGGATATGGTTGGACTACAACTCTTATCAGCCCTGGCCAGCATGGTCAATTGTCAGGGATGATGGGAGTTGAGAGTCCAGCAACATCTGAAGGCACACAGGTTCCCCATCCTTGTTGTATGGGGATCCCTCTGTGTTTTTATTTATTTATTCATTCATTTATTCATACATGCATGAGTTGCCTTTTGGCCCAAATAGCTCTTCCCCTGCCAACCAACATGACTGACACTGCACCGCATCCACAGCAGGACTGAACTGAGCCTGTCATGGGTTAGTTCATTTCTGCACACAAACACCTGTTTTATTTCTGTAGGAAAGAACTGTTCCATTGAATTCAGTTTAATATAAATAATTGTAGCCTACCAACTAACTTATGCAGGGTGGTTGGAGTATGGAGGGGCTCCTCTCCTTGGTGCTCTGGCCACCCTGCATTTTTGCCTAGATGGGTGATTTTTCCTGTCAAAGTGCAGCTTCAGGGAAGGGGAGGGAAGGGGCCTGGAGATCCAATAGGAAGCTGCATAAAGCAGCTTCCACAGTCTCCTCCCCACCCCCAGGACTGCACCTTTCCCCCATCTCTACATACCGTTTCCGAGCATGGAGACGTATCCAGCACTGATAGAACTGCGCCGGCTATGAGGGGTCGGGGAGTGTGGTTTCTGGGAGCGAGGTCAGAGCCCTGGCCCAGAAACCAAACAATTCTATGGCCCTCTAGACAGTGTCTAGAGTCATGGAGGATTGCACCCTCCATGACTTAGGCAACATTAGTTCAATATCATAAGATTTTTCCCATTGTTGTATTACATGTATGTTCCTCACATCTTCCCAGAACCAAATCTCACAGACATCAATTTCCTTATGTTAGCCATATGTATTATAGCCTTTGTTTATTATAAAAGAAAAATAAAATATGCTGTAACAGCAATAATATTTTATACTTATCAAAAGACTTTACTTAGTAGTAATCATTTGGCAGTCTTGACACATACAAACATTCCTATGAGAAGAAAACCAAAAGCAATGAAATGGAACAAAAGCAGCTCTAAGAATGTTCTCCTGACTGTAACTCCAAACTCCAAAGACCCTTGTTTGGAGTTAACCTAGTAATGGATGTAGAGAGAGATACTCTGAGTGGCTCATCCTTATTTATGAAACCATTTTAACTCTCATGGATTTAGTACAACCAGTCGCTGCAAGCCAATGTCCCTTGAGCTATGCCTGTATGGTAAACAGAGCAGATCCCTGCTACTCACATAGCATGCCTGCATGGGATTCTCCTGCACAATCCCTTGAAGAAGCAGAAGATCAGAAACATGAGATGTTCAATGCATCCCACTGCTGAACATTTCAAGCAAAGTCTGGGATCCTAGCCATTCATTAGGCAGGCTGCTAGAAGTAAGGGTAGCTGGGCTGTATTCAAGGTTTCAGGATAAAGATAGCAAGATCAAATAACTACACTAGTTTGGTTAAACCTGTGCCTTCACAGAAGTCTACACTTAGAAGCATATTTTCCTTTTGCAAACATATTGTCAGGGCAAAGAGAGAGGGGGTACAGCAGAAGTAAGCAAGCTTACTTACTGAAGTAATCCATCCGCTGGGCCACCAGCAAGAACATCTGAGACAACTATGGATGTTTCTCCATTTTCAAAATGAGGGTTATCTCTGCCACCAGAAACTGCAATCCCAAACCCTCGCTTTGAGTCCTAAAAGAAAAAGGAAACACACCACTTATTTTTAGCGAACAACCAAAACAGAATTTGAAATTGGTAGAATGCCAAGAAAGAGACATGTTCTAGACATGTCATTGACAATTTTTAATTAAATATATAATCTTATATGTCCTTCCCTACAGACTCAGGGATTGTAGCACAACTCAGAACTGATTTTAACAGTGCATACATGAGGGCAGTTAAAAAAAAAAATCTTGACTTGAGGGCAATCTGAAACTATAGGGACAGAAGAGAGCTGAAATATCGTAGGGGCTACGAGAGTGAGCTGCAAATCAGGAAGTCCCTGGTTCGAACCTCACCTCTGCCATGAACTCAGTAGGTGGCCATAGCTAAACCACTCCCCCACCCCCACTTGCAATATGGAAGATAATAATACTGATCTTACAGTGTTCCTATAAAGAATACAACTAGATAATGCATGTGAAGCACTTTGAACAATGGAAAGTGCTATAAATATCCTAAATAACAGTACTTGTAGTACTGATGTCGATTAAAAATGGCATTTAGTTTAACACAGGAATGACTTTCAAGAGTATCATTAAGAGTGGAAGCTAGCAACTGCAAAGTTGCAGCACAGACAGCGCTCTCCTCTTTTCTTGTAGACAAGAGTGAACAAAACTCATTATGGTTGGTACGTCTTTTGTCATGTACAAGCCAGAAAGGGTGCATGGGGGAGGGATGGGGGAGACACTTATCATTAAGGGCATTCTGCCTCACATTTCGATGGATAGCTTCAAGTTGCAGCATTGGCCAGAAACACTTTTCACAAATTACGTCAAGTGACCTACACCCTGCAACTTCAAATCTACTACCAAGACAGGGACATATAATTTAGGCCTTATACTCCATTTTGTAACCATGCAGCATATGAGGCTGCTCTTGATGGCTGTTGGGAATTGTAAGGTTTCCAGAATGTTTTAGCGATTTATAGCGTTATTCCCAAGTTTGTACCAGATTCTTACATCTTTCCAATACAATTCACAGCACTGGGTTTTCACCTACAACAAAAACGCTAAACAAGAGAACACCACTTCACCCAAGTCATTTCCCCCTTCCTTGATAACCAAAAACTAGAGCTGGAGTTTTTGTCTTGGCACTTCATACTGATCTGCTTTCTATCACAGGATTGGGACCTAAATAAGATTGATGTTACCTCTGGAATTCTAAATATTTTTTAGTAGGACTACAGAAATTAATTGCTGTGAATTTAAATAAACTGTTGGTTTACAAAAATAAAGTGAGATATGTGTATTCTTTAAAATAATCTAAGTGGTGTAATTAAGAAGCCTAACTGTGTTTTGGAATGGAAAATTGATTGACATAAGAATGGGGTCATTTCAGATTTGCCACTACAGTATTAGAGGGTAGATGCGAAAAAGCTATTTGAAAACTAGACCATAAATAACCTCTCACCTTTTGCAAGGTCACTGTGTACTGTTCCCATATCAGTTCTTCCATGCCTGGGGCCTATTATACAATGAAAAAAGAGTCATCAATGGCACATCAAAGAGAAGATAGATCTTGTCAAATAAAATTTAAAAAGACCCTTTTAAAAATCTGTATCAAACAGCAGGAATCTTTTTCAACTACTGCATTGCAGTGCTTTATAAATCAACATTAATTAGCAATTCTCAGAATAAAAACCAAACATTTTAAGAGCAAAATGTAGAAGAACATTTCTATGTTTGACCCACATACGCTCAAAGCAAACCATACATGCCTCACTCCCAGATCTTTATACATTTCTGCCTGCAATACAAATTGCTGAGGAAGGGGGCAAATATCAGTAACAGGAGAGCACATGCTTTGTATGCATCACTCAGATTAAATTGATCAGGTTTGCTTTCATTCCCTGACCATGAACCAAAAAACAGAACGAGCCTTAATTTTTTCCTGAACCAGAACAGAACCTGATCCATTATCTGTAACTCTCTGTAGAACTGGAACAGAAAGGGGGGCGGGAATCAATTACTGGTTCAGAATGAAGGTACAACTGAATAACAACACACCAGATATGGTACACTCACTGAGTCCACCAAAATCAGAATGAGCACATAAAATAAAACCAGTATCTGGAAGGATTTATATATTCTTCATTATTACAGGCTTCTATACTCTGCCCTCTTCAAGGGCTGAGCCCGGGAAACACTGGCTGGAATTGTGGATGAGCCATGATTGAGCTGAACCTGAACTGAACCAAAGAATGTAACGATTTTACTCCCTGATCATGATGGAAAAGACCTCTCCCAGAGACCCTGAAGAAACTACTTACTGTCAAAATAGACAGGGCTGTAACAGATTGACAAACTATCGGTCTGCAGATTTTTTTTTAAATTTATAGTCTGTGTTCCTGCCTCAACACCTTCAAAGCATCTTACAAAATAAACATGAAAAACTAAACAACTGCAGCATTAAAATATAAGATAAAAATTAAAAACATAGCACAGAAGAATGCAGTAACCAACAATGGTGCTTCTAGACAAGGCTTTTATTGAGAAACATCCCTGCGGAATTTTACCGGGGTGTGGGGGCGTCTTCCATTTGTAACCCTGCCTTGTTTTCCCACCATATCTTTTGTCTTCTTTTTTACCACAGAACCACAGAAGGAGGGGAAGATGGAATAGACACAGCAAGTCTTTTGACTGGCTAGGAACCCTCCATCTGGAAGTACCCTAAGGAACCAGACAACACAAAGAGACTCATTCAAGGCCAAAGTCCTGGTGACATGTGTTGCCATCCAGCAAAATGCCTGCAATGTGAAGGCCAAGTGAACTTCCTAGGGGAGGGAGTTGTACAATCATCACTATTATTATTATTTACATTTCTATACCACCCAACAGCCGAAGCTCTCTGGGCGGTTTACAAAGATTAAAAATACAATATACAGAGATTAAAAACCATTTACATAAAAAACACATGGACAATATACACAAAAGAAACATATATCTAAAACAACTTCAAACAAACTATCTCAAAAGCAAACAACCATAACCATAAGACATTCCAGGATTGATTAAAACTTATCACATGCCTGGGAGAAGGGAAAAGTCTTAACCTGGTGCCGAAAATATAACAATGCTGGCACCAGGTGGGCCTCAGCAGGGACATCATTCCAAAATTTAGGGGCCATCACCGAGCAGGCCCTCTTCCTTTTCGCCGTCTTCTATTTATTTATTATTTGGATTTGCATCCTGCCTTACCAGACAAAACAGTGTTCAAGGGGCAAAACAAGTCATAGTAAAATATTCAACAATGACAAAACTAAAGCAGAAAAAATATCAGACCTATAAAACAGTGAAAGAGAAGAGCCTCTCTCAAAGACCTTAACTGCCAGCCAAGTTTGTATGGAAGAAGGTGGTCTTTCAAGTAATGTGGTCACAAGCGTGGGACCAGCTTCACCTTCTGAATTTTTACTGTCACTATGGAGGTGTTTATGCACGAGAGGCTGTCACAGCATGCTGGAAAGAGAGGCTTATCCCTTCCCTCCCTGCTGTACCCCTTGAAGCCCAACCCAAACAGCTATGAGTAACAGAAAAAAGTTCCCACTGGCACCACTGAGAGCTTTTTTCTACAAGTCATAGCCAAGTGTGTGTGTGTGTGTGGAATAAACCTCCTCTCACATACCTCAACCCCACCCCACCCCATAAAGACCCTACTACACCTGTATAAATTAAAGGAAACCAGAAGGCAAAGCTGCATGCTACGCTGCTATACTTCAAATCATTACAGTAGTCAGCGAAATATTGTCCTCTTGCTATTCTGTGCAATGTGTTATGATGTCACTTTAGATCAGGGGTGGGCAACTTGTGGCCTTCCAGATATTTTGGCTTACAACTCCCATGATCCCTGTCCTTGGATTATGCTGGCTAGGGCTGATGGGAATTGTAGGCCAAAACATCTGGAGGGGCACAAGTTGCCCACCTCTGCGTTAGATGGCCTCTTGAGGTGCCACCAGAACTCGAGCTGTTCCTATAACTATACAACTGTAATCAATGAAGTCTGCTGAATCACAGGGGGATCAGTTTGAAGCATTCAAAAAGGCAAGATATGCTACCTTTTCAGTCTGATTGAATGGAGTTTAGATTCTCAGCAAGTTATTTGATGCAATAATACAAGATGTCATGCCTTGGGATAAAAATCCACATAAATTATGCGTCAAAATTAAGATAGCTGATATAGTCTCTCTAGCTTTCTCTTATACACACACGCACCAAACTACTAAAAACATTTCAGATATCAATATGGTTACTACTACAACTATGTGGTATTTACATATATGTTTATAGGACATTTTGACTATGAAATCCAGGAATTTAGAACAAAATCATCATGAAGTCATAACAGCAGGAGACAATTGTAGAATTACTGCTAAAATGCCCTAGGTTAAGTAAAATAATCTGTTTGTTGAATCATGTAAGCAGCTAAATCATTTTTCAACTACTGCCAGGATATTCCTCTCACTTCTAGTTGGTCTTGGTCTTTCTTTCTTCCCAGCCCTTCCCATCCATGCATATAATGACCTGCTTCAGATGAGCACTGTGGCTTAAATAAGCCACGGCAGGTTGTGACGTGTGCTGGCACGTGACAAGAGGCTTTTGAACATTCAAGCCACAACT
The DNA here is from genome assembly GCF_057233095.1 of Heloderma suspectum. NCBI lineage: Eukaryota > Metazoa > Chordata > Lepidosauria > Squamata > Helodermatidae > Heloderma > Heloderma suspectum. Next base: position 102,290,199 of record NC_139459.1, read on the forward strand.
GCAGCTAGCTGTGTATTCCAAACCCAGAGGGGGTGGGTTGTGCGACTGTTAACGCTTGCATTTCCTAAAACGGGTCAAGGGTTATACAAGGGTTGTTTAACCCTTGCACAACCCACCCCCGCTGGGTTTGGATGACAGGACAAGCCACAATTGTGGCTTGAATATTCAAAATGGCCACCCGCACATGCTGCAGCCCACTGTGGTTTAAATAAGCCACAGTGGGCTGTTTGACTGTGTGAACCAGCCCAGACACTCATTTTACTGTACAGAAAAATACATTAATAGTTTTCTACTCGCAGGTAACTACTTGATGAATTTGAAGAGTGCAAATTGGTTATTACAAAAGCTTAAACACATTTTTATTGTGAAAAAATCAACAAATTATTCTATAATTAAGAGAAATTAGTGTAACAATTTGTGCCTAAGAAGGGGGCATAAAAGAAAAACATTCCTTGGAATGACATATACCAAATAATTACCAAGAAAATAAAACACCTGTCTGGCTTTTGCATACTGGAATAATCAGACTAAGAGGTACCAGCTCTTGAGATCATATTTTGTAGAATACAGAGTGCAGTACCAATAAAGTACTGGAAGTTGACCTTGGGAGTTCGCTAGGCACAAAACCCATCTGTGCTGTCCTAAATCTCTAACTCATAATCTCTTTAACATTATAAAATTTACAGCCGTTTGCTCTTGCAGAGATACTAAGCAATGCTGACAGATTAATGGAAGGAGCAAAATGAGTGTGGGGGCTGGGTAAGACCACAGATGTTATAAGTCACCATCTGAAGACTTCCAACTGTACCAGAGAGGAGATTAAATCCTCTGTCACAACAAGCATAAAATTCCAACTATATTAGGAGCCAGTAAACTGAGGGCAGATGATGCATTGGTAGCACAAATGCATCAAGAGATGGGTTGAGTCAACTATGACCTGTTCCTGAGAAGTTAACGTATCATTTGGGGAAAAGGTAAAAAAGGTAATATGAATACATTTGTTACAGACTGCCACACAATTAAACTGGTGAAGAGATTACTAAGAACACATTTAGCAAATGCTAGCAAGTTTACATTAAAACAAGAATCATTATTTTATTAAACAATTTTCTCAAGCAGAATTCTGCACGGATTTCATGCTAATTAGTTCTAATTAGAATACTAATTTGATGATTCATGTACTAGTAGTACTTGAACTTGGAAAACAGGCTCGCCACAAACACCTGACATGCCTAAAAATCAGGGAGCCCCTTAATTGCAAACTATTTTAGTCTAAAACAATTATTGTATATTCATATTTCTATACGAGAATAAGACCTTATTAATCATTTTAAATATTATATCTTGGTATGGATGAAGGAATGAGAAAATCTAATAATATATATTTCCAAAAATGAACTCACATGCCATTTTAAAATCCTCAACTTTTTCACAGCATGCAACCACATTCGCTGCAGAGCTTCAGTTGTCTTCACTGTGGCAGGCTATAATCTGTTAAGGGACTCTGAACATCCCAGTCTTTTCATCAGTTTCTAACACTCATTGTTATGTAATTCTAATACAATAGTGGCCTACATACTCAACCAATCCTACCATCATTTCACATAGTAACATATACAAACCCAAATGAGAACACACTTACTTCCTAAATTAATGCCACTTTCCGAACAGAAAATACTCCAGTACAGTAATTTTACATTCCTATGTAAATAACTTCTAATGTTCACCACTAGGCAAGAATCAACATATAGGCTCCTCCCCCTACCCGCAGTGATGTGGGGAATTTGCAGTTATAATAGGTAAGTGGGAGCAAGATCTGTAAGGAATATTTAGGGCACAAACCTTGTGTATTAGAGCATATACTATACACCACAGTGCCATTTGGTTGGATTCCACAAAAAGTAAAGCTATTGGGGGGGAGGGGGAGATGAGAAAAGCATTGCTGTTTCCCCCTATACTGAGCTAACCAACCTCATAAACACACTGAACTCTCATTTGTCTCATGCTAAGCTCATCCATGGTAACCTGTTTCACCATATCTGACTTTCTACCATTCATTGTGATGCTGATGGCAATCACCTCTCTTTTACCTGGCAACAGGCAAATAGTCCCCTGTGGCATATTAATCTTTTACCAACAGGCTTAATCTTTTACCAGCAGGCTGCCAGAGCTGCTGTGCCCACTCAATAGGGATGTCAGAGAATTCCGCCACGGATCTCGGTGAGGCCGAATGCCAGTGCATTCGGCCCCCTGAACTCCGTGGCGGAATGGCCTGCCACCCCCCCACCCCTCCGCGGATCCCCCCCGGGACGAGACTTACCTGGGGCGGATCTTCTGGGCGGTGGCGGCTCCGGCAGCGGCTGGTCTTCCGACCGGCTGCCGCCACCGCCGCCATTTGCAGTCTTGTAAAAAAACAACAACAACGATGTGATAGGCTACGTAAAGATTTACGTAGCCTATCATGGCTGGGTTTAAAAAAACAAAAAACCTGCGTACGCAAATGGCGGCGGCTACAGCCGCCGCCATTTGTGTTCCTTCTTTTTGGCCATCTTAGTCTATGTAAATATTTACGTAGACTATGACGGCAAAAATAAAGGGGAACGCAAATAGCGTAGCGGGCGCTATTTGCGTCCCTTTTTGATTCGCTGTTTTAGCCTACGTAAATATTTACATAGGCTAAAACGGTGAATCAAAAAGGGATGCAAATAGCACCCGCTACACTATTTGCGTTCCCCTTTATTTTCGCCGTCATAGTCTACGTAAATATTTACGTAGATTAAGATGGCCAAAAAGAAGGAACACAAATGGCAGCGGCCGTAGCCGCCGCCATTTGCGTATGCAGGTTTTTTTTGTTTTTGTTTTCCCCAGAGCCCTCCACGGCCGGAAATCCGGCTGCGGACGGCTCTGGCCTGGCTGAGCCTGGCCGGCTGCTCTGCAGAGCTGCCGCGGAGCACAGCCGGCCGTGGAGGATTCTGGGGGGGAGGAATGGATCACCCCCCCCATCAAGGATTCCGGGGGAAGGGACGGAACGCCTCCCCCCCCACCATCAACATAATCCGCGGAAAGGTAAGTGCCTTTCGTACATCCCTACCACTCGACAGAGAGGAGCAAAACTCAGCGATGCCACCTCCTGGCTTTCAAAGCAGTAACGAAGGCATTGCCTTTTTGCAACACCCCCTCAGGGTTCGCATGGAGAGGAGCATCCCACAGGCATGTACAACAAAACACCAGGAATACTGAAAGCGGCACCAGACTTAGGGGTGGGCAAACCCAGGGCACCAAGCTGAAGGGGGGCTGAGCTAAGCTTGGTGACTCAGGGTTTGTGGAATGTACTGTCTGCAGTGAGCTAAGGTGAAAAAGAGCACTAAGTGTCTTTAACTGTTCCCTGCCCCCCAAGTTCTACAGCTTCTTTGGGTACTAACTACCAAAATAAATGTCCTTCAAGTAGCTTTAAAGTACCCACTCACAGCTTCCAGTTTGATGTCATTTGATGTCTCCCACACTGGAGGCATTCAAGATGAAGCTGAACAGCCATCTGTCAGGGATGCTTTGACTTAGATTCCTGCATTGAGCAGGGGGCTGGACTCGATGGTCTTATAGGTGCTTTCCAACCCTACTATTCTATGGTTTTAGATAAATACCAGCAGAAGATAGCTTTATATTGCGAATGTAAAGTGGAGGAGCGAGACAGAAAGCAGAGTCATACATTATCCAAACTAGTTCCTGTGTGCATTTAATGAGTCATGCACATGGCTTACTCATGCAAGCTCCATATCACTGGAAGGAACTTGCAGAAGATTGCAAACCAATTTCTGTCAGGGGGATTTTCCAGCTTCTGAACATCTTTCTCACAGAAACTCACCTGTCATATTCTGTGAGTGCTCTCTTCTGATATTACACTACTCATATAAAAAGCTAACCACCACATGAATAGTTAAATGCTCAAGACAGCAGGCTCACAGCAATAACAAACAACAACTGTCAAGGACCTGTCAGCCAGCTCCCATCTCTCATACAGGACAGGTGTAATCAACTCAATGGAGGACAAATAAGGTGGCCTAGCTTACTCATCCATTTTTTCATAAAGGCAGGCTAATGGCAGCACTCTATTATAACGGAAGCTAATAGTAGAGCTGTGTGCAAATTGCCTCTTGAAATTCTCCACCTTTTGTGGGCAGAGAAATTTGGGAGACAATTTCACCAAATTTCTCCAGGGGGAGGATAAATTATCTACAGTTTCTCCCAGGTAGGGCTCCCCATTGGAAGGGCTTGTAGCACGGCTTCTTACTTTTTTGGTAAGGGTTTTGGCGGTTTTCGTGCTGCAACAGCATCAACTGTCTTGCCAGGCTGGCCTCCAGTTTGCATCCACTGCAGTGCAAGTGGGAGCATTGTTGTGGCTAGCTCCAGGGATGAAGTGGAGTCAGTGCTCTGCCAAAATCTGTCCTCCAGTTTCATGAAAGTTTTCTCCCCCTATGAAAGAGGCTTCCATTGATCTGCCTCATTCAGGATGTTTTATAATTTATTTCTGTGGTGTTTTTGAGTTTACCTAATCACAGCTAGCCTCCCGGGCTGCCTGCATGTCCTTAACTGAAAAAGCCCTATGGGAAGAATTACCTCATGATGTCTTCCCCTGGGCTTTAATTGAAGTGTAGGAAGCTGAGGAGGCTACAGGCTGCCAGAGAGATGATTGCACGATGAAGAACAGGACACTTGGGCTCACTCCTCAGCCAACTCCTAAGTAAGGTAAGCCCAAGAAACCCAATCCTAACCCATGAGAATTTTTCCGACATGTCTTCACCACTGAATTTCTTTTTGAAAGCAATTTTTCTTCTATCAAATTGAATGAGAATGGTCATAAAAAATGTGGGAGAAATTTTCGGCACTGCACTAGCTAATAGCATTCCATGTACCTGCAACCTAAACACTGGAGCCAGATTGCATCATGAAATATAACATTTATGTTGCAAGGCATGACTCATGTAGCTAGACTTGGTTTTCGCAGCTGGACATGGGGATGGTGGTCTGAAGGTGGAGGACTTTGCACCAGTCATGGTCATGACAGGTCAGTCAAGCAGAGGCGATGAAACCCAGGCTTACAACAAGAAGAAGAGAAGAGTAGTAGTAGTGGGAGACTCCTTGCTGTGTGGGATCAAGACCCAAGTATGTCACGAAGACCCGTGGACTTGCCAGGTATGTTGTCTCCCGGGAGGACGGATTAGAGACGTGACTGAAAGGTTGCCTGCACTCATAAAGCCCACTGACAGGTATCCCTTTCTTCTCATCCGTGTGGGAACAAATGATACCACCAAGTGGAGCTACGAAGAAATCATGTCAAACTTTGAAGCTTTGGGAAGGAAACTCAAGAACTTTGGGGCCCAGATAGTTTTCTCATCCATCCTTCCAGTAGTTAGAAGAGGGATAGCAAGGGAACGAAAAATACTCCGGGTGAATGACTGGCTATGAAGGTGGTGCCGACGAGAGAGATTTGGATTCTGGGACCACGGGCTATACTTCCTGGAAGAAGGACTGTTGGCAAGGGATGGGTTGCACCTCACAAAGGAAGGGAAGAATGTGTTTGGCCACAGCATGAAGAACTTCACCAGGAGGGCTTTAAACTGAATCCTATGGGAAGAGAGATGTAAAGTTGGGGGTAACAATGGACGAAGGCTCATGCACTGCAACAAAGAGAACAGGTCTAATAGCACCCAATAGTAGTCTTCAGACACATGTAGGAAGAAAGCCACACTACGAAGCACATGGTCTTCGATGTCTATATACTAATGCCCAGAGTATGGGAAACAAACAGAACGAACTTGAACACTTAATACAAGAGGGAAATTATGACTTGATAGGTATAACTGAGACTTGGTGGGATGACTCTCATGACTGGAATATAGCAATTGAAGGATATAACTTGTTCAAAAAGAACTGGAGGAACAGAAAGGGAGGTGGGGTTGCACTGTATGTGAAAAATATATATCTCTGCACAGAACTACAGGAGGAGGAGCTTGGTAGCCCCATCGAGAGCATCTGGATCAAAATAAATGGAGCAAAGAATAAAAGGAACCTGGTCATGGGAGTCTACTACCGGCCACCCAATCAAGGAGAAGATGAGGATGAAACTTTTGAAAAGCAAATAGCCAATGTTTTAAGGACGCATGATGTAGTAGTAATGGGGGACTTCAATTTCCCCGATATTTGTTGGGAGACAAATTCTGCAAAACATGGCCCCTCCAGGAAATTCCTGACTTGTGTGGCAGATAACTTCCTCCTACAGAAAGTAGAGGAAGGAACTAGAGGATCGGCTATCCTTGACTTGATCCTAACCAACAGAGATGACTTAGTGGATCAAGTAGCAGTTACAGGAACTCTGAGGGAAAGCAACCATGTTATACTTGAGTTCTTGGTTCTAAGGGAAGCAAAAGCCGAGTGTAGTCAAACGCGTACCCTGGATTTTAGGAAAGCTGATTTTCATAAAATCAGAACAATGATCAGGAAAGTCCCATGGCAAGTGACTCTAACGAGAAAAGGAGTCCAAGATGGGTGGGAGCTTTTAAAAAAGGAAATTCTCAAGGCAAAATTACAAACAATTCCAACAAGAAGAAAAGGTGGAAGACAACAAAAATCTCTAAGCTTTTTGTGGCTTCACAAAAAGCTTAGAGATGACCTGAAAACAAAAAAAGGACACATATAGGAAGTGGAAGGAAGGCCAAGCAACAAAGGAAGAGTACAGGCAGGTAGCACAAAATTGCAGGGATGGCGTCAGGAAGGCTAAAGCTGAGAACGAGCTGAGGTTAGCAAGGGATGCTAAAAGCAACAAAAAGGCTTTCTTCAGCTACGTGCATAGTGAAAGACAGAGGAAAGAAATGGTGGTTCAGCTATTAAATACGGATGGCAAAAAGATAACAAATGACAAAGGCAGAGGTGCTCAATTCCTACTTTGGCTCAGTCTTCTCCCAAAAGAGGGTCTATGACCCCCCCTGGCAAAGGCAAAGTACAGGCTGAAGGGGCAGGATTGCAGCTTGAGATCGATAGGCATATGGTCAAGGAAGACCTAATGACTTTGAATGAGTTCATATCTCCAAGGCCAGATGAACTGCATCCTAGAGTAATAAAGGAACTGGCAGAAGAACTCTCAGAAGCGCTGTCTATTCTCTTTGAGAAATCATGGAGGACGGGGGAAGTGCCAGATGACTGGAGGAGGGCTAATGTTGTCCTTATCTTCAACAAGGGTAAAAAGGAGGAACCTGGGAACTACAGACCAGTCAATCTGACATCAATCCCTGGGAAAATTCTGGAGCAGATGATAAAGCAATCAGTCTGTAAGCACCTTGAAAACAATGCAGTGATTACTCAAAGCCAACATGGATTTGTCAAAAACAAGTCCTGCCAGACGAATCTGATCTCAGTTTTTGATCAAGCCACCTCCCTTGTGGACTGTGGGAATGCTGTAGACATCATATACCTCGACTTCAGCAAAGCTTTCGACAAAGTGCCCCATGATGTCCTGATGAGCAAACTAGCTCAAAGTGGGCTAGATGAAACAATGATCCGGTGGATCCACAGTTGGCTACAGAATCGGACTCAAAGAGTGCTTATCAATGGGACCTTCTCAAACTGGGGAGAGGTAACAAGCGGGGTACCGCAGGGCTCAGTCCTGGGCCCAGTGCTCTTCAACATTTGTATTAAGGACTTGGAGGAGGAGGTGCAGGGAATGCTGATCAGATTTGCAGATGACACAAAACTGGGCGGGATAGCTAATACTTTGGGAGACAGAAACAAAATTCAAAGTGATCTTGATAGACTGGAGCGCTGGGCAGAAAACAACAGAATGAAATTCAATAGGGATAAATGCCAAGTTCTGCACCTAGGAAAAAGAAACCAAATGCACACTTACAAGATGGGGGATACGTGGCTCAACAACACTACAAGCGAGAAGGATCTTGGAACTGTTGTTGATCACAAGCTGAATATGAGCCAACAATGTGATATGGCTGCAAAAAAGGCAAATGCTATTTTGGGCTGCATTAATAGAAGCATAGCTTCCAAATCCCGGGAAGTACTAGTTCCCCTCTACTCAGCACTGGTTAGGCCTCATCTGGAGTACTGTGTCCAGTTCTGGGCACCACACTTTAAGAAAGATGCAGACAAGCTGGAGAGGGTTCAGAGGAGGGCAACAAAGATGATCAGGGGACCGGAAACAAAGCCCTAAGAGAGACTGAAAGAACTGGGCATGATTAGCCTTGAGAAGAGAAGACTGAGGGGAGATATGATAGCGCTCTTCAAGTACTTGAAAGGTTGTCACAGAGAGGAAGGCCAGCATCTCTTCTCGATCATTCCAGAGTTCAGGACACGGAATCATGGGCTCAAGTTACAGGAAGCCAGATTCTAGCTGAACATCAGGAAAAACGTCCTGACTGTTAGAGCAATATGACAATGGAACCAATTACCTAGGGAGGTGGTGGGCTCTCCCACACTGGTGGCCTTCAAGATACGGCTGGACAGCCATCTGTCAGGGATGCTCTGACCTGGATTCCTGCATTGAGCAGGGGGTTGGACTCGATGGCCTTGTAGGCCCCTTCCAACCCTACTATTCTATGATTCTATGACCTGGGCAGTTGACATGATTGCTCGTGAGCGCCCTCTCCTGAGTAGAGCTCGAACTGCTCCATGGTATACCCCAGAGATGAGAGAGATGAAACAAAATAGGAGACGGCTTGGGTACAGATGGAGAAGAACCCCTAGTGGATGCAGTCGAATGCTGGTATGTATCCATGGTAAAGTATTTTCAGGGGCAGAGAGGGCAGCAAAAAAATCATCTTGCTGCCTCTATTGAATCTTCTGTCTGCCGCCCAGCGGAGCTTTTCAGAGTTGTCCGGGGGCTATTATGCCGGCCCTAAGGACACTGGAGATCCCCCTGAGGCCCGCTGTAATGCATTTGCTAGGCACTTCCAGGATAAAATCTCTTGCATCTGCCGGGACTTAGACTCCAGTGTTATAGTAGGTGAATCTGGTGAGGTATCCAGAGCACAGCCTTGTCCTGTTCTCCTGGATAAGTTTCAGTTGGTACAGCTCGAGGACATTGACAAGGTGCTTGGCCAGGTTCATGCAACCATTTCTGTAATGGATCCTTGCCCCTCTTGGCTGATAAAAACTGGCAGGAAAGGAACAGCTGGCGGGGCCAGGGAGGTGATTAATGCCTCTTTGCAAGAGGGGGTAGTCCTGGGCCACCTCAAAGAGGCGGTAGTGAGACCACTCCTAAAGAAACTCTCCGTGGACCCAGAAAATCTTAATAATTTTAGGCCAGTGGCAAATGTTCCTTTCCTGAGCAAGGTTCTTGAGCGGGTGGTTGCCAACCAGCTCCAGACACTCTTGGATGAGACCGATCATCTAGATTCATTTCAGTCAGGGTTCAGGCCGGGGTTTGGCACGGAAACAGCCTTGGTCGCCCTGTATGATGACCTATGTTAGGAGAGAGATGGGGAGTGTGACCTTGTTGATTCTCCTTGATCTCTCAGTGGCTTTTGATACCATTGACCATGGTATCCTTCTAGGATGATTGTCTGAGCTGGGAGTGGGAGGCACTGCATTGCAGTGGTTTCGCTCCTACTTGGATGGTCAGCTCCAGAAGGTGGTGCTTGGGGACTACTGCTCAGCCCTGTGGATTCTCCAGTATGGAGTGCCATAGGGGTCAGTTCTATCCCCCATGCTATTTAACATCTACATGAAACCACTGACTGCAGTCATCTGGAGTTTTGGGGCGCATTGTCGTCAGTATGCTGATGACACGCAGCTCTATTTCTCCTTTTCATCTTCTTCAGGTGAGGCTGTGGATGTGCTAAATTGGTGCCTAGCTATGACAATGGACTGGATGAGGGCTAATAAACTGAAACTCAATCCAGACAAAACTGAGATGCTGTTGGTGGGTGGTTCTTCTATAAGACCAACTCTGGCCTGCTTGCACTGGCTGCCTGTATGTTTCCGAGCCAGATTCAAGGTGCTGGTTTTAACCTATAAAGCCTTACATGGCTTGGGACCACAATACCTGATGGAGCACCTCTCCCAACACGAACCTACCTGTATACTACGCTCAACATCTAAGGCTGCCTACACGGAGGGAAGCTCGGAAGATGGCGCCAAGGGAGAGGGCCTTTTCGGTGGTGGCCCCCAAATTATGGAATGATCTCCCCGACGAGGCCTGCCTGGCGCTAACATTGTTATCTTTTCGGCACCAGGTTAAGACCTTTCTCTTCTCCCAAGCATTCCGCAATATACGATAAGTGTTTAATCAATCCTGGAATGTCTTATGGTTATGGTTGTTTGTTTTTGAGACTGTTTGTTTGAAGTTGTTTTAAATATATGTTTCTTTTGTGTATATTGTCTGTTCATGTGTTTTTTTATCTAAATGGTTTTTAATCTCTGTATATTGTATTTTTAATGTTTTTAATCTTTGTAAAGTGCCCAGAGAGCTCCGGCTATTGGGCGGTATAGAAATGTAATTAATAATAATAATGGTTTCATAATTTGTTCTTCATGCAAAATTTGGGTTTTCCTGGTGTACAGGTTAGACCAGGGGTGCCCAATCTTTTTGGGCCCATTTGGAATTTCAGACCATGCTGTGAGCACCACCACAAAATGCCTCATCAGTGGATTGCAGCTTTGGCATCTACCTGTCACATCTATGGCTCTTAGGCTATGTCTTCTTCAGCAAAAACTTGGACACTGCAATGTCTCTTTAATAAGGGATTGTCTAATCCAGCTAATTGCTAGTGGTGCAATACAGCTAATGCGTCTTTTAAACATATCTTTTGGCAATGTCCATTAGTTGCTTCTTTGGGGGAGGAGGCTATTACACAGATAATTATTACAGTTATTACACAGATGCTTCATGGATCTCACCGCCTATAATGCAATGGATTGAGGCCCTTATGACACTATCAATATTTGAATGGGTGGCATATAGCCACCACCTTCAAATGGATTCTTATTTGGATATTTGCTCCACTTTTGTTAAACTCCATGTTTAATTGCTAGAAAGTTGTATGCATTTCATACAAATCCGTGTGTGTGTGTGTATTTATTTATTTAATTGAAAAAATAATTTAATTTTTAAACAATTCGGCGCCCACGGACCACATTGGGGACCCATTTGCATTGGAGGTAACAGCAGGCACCATGGTGCCTGTGGGCAACTCATGGGGGACCCCTTAGACTCTACTAAACCCCTTGTGCCCCATATCCTAGGCTAAAAAGAAGTAACATAAGACAGAATGCAGGTTTGCAAACTGTACTCAGAAAGCATTCTAATCAAAAGGTATATTCTCTCTCTCTCTCTCTCTCTCTCTCTTTCTCACACACACACACACACACTTACTTGAATGGGAAAACACTGTGCATCAGAACAGCATTACTAAAAAGGATCTCAAAATGGGGGTGGGAGAGAAAAAATTATTCAACTGGTAATCACAAAACTGAAAAAAGCTACTACTTGGGCCAGCCCACACATGCCTCTATATCACTTACAGCAAAATCCTATGCATGTTTACTCAGAAGTTCCACTGTGTTCAGTGGCACTGACTCCCAGTTTCATATGCACAGGATTGCAGCCTTAATTATGCAACATGTGGTAACTTACAATTTAAGAGAAACACAGGAAGCTGCCTTATACTGAGTCAGATCATGGGTTCATCTAGCCCAGTACTGTCTCCACTAACTGGCAGCGGCTCTCCAGGGTTTCAAGCAGGAAAATTTCCAGCCCTACCTTGAAATGCCAAGGATTTAAAGTGGGTCACTCTGCATGCAAAGCAAAGAATTCTAGCCTTCAACCATTTAAACTTGTATGTAGAGGTACAGGTGCCAATAACTTAGACTTCAAAATAACATCTATGCCTTGGCATTGTATTCTTTAGACACATTCTTAATAACAAAAGTATGTAAAGTAAGCCAAGTTATCTAAGTAGGAGAGGGCAAGTTTCTGAACCCAATTCACCTTCTCAGCCTATCTGTCTCTTCTTTGCAGCAACAAGTTGATATTAACTATTGGATATCCAATGACCACACATACATCCCTTAATGTTTCTCTCCCTCCCCCATGTACGCTTACTATTTTTCTGGATCAATTGAAGAACTCTTGATGTATTATTCACTGCTGCATTTTCACTGCTCAGTTTTCTTCTGCCCTCAAGTTTCAGTTTCATTACTTACTCATTTTTCATAATGGGATCTGAATGCCTCTTTAATTTAAGCAGCTTGTGCACTTACAGAAATGTACCGAAAGTCCAAAGTGAACAGAATTGTTAATTTATGACACAGAGAGGAACCCTTTAATTTGATGTTGTATCACTCATATCTGTAGCTAGGGAGGATTTGGAACAAAGCCAATGGCCAGTGCAAATTAAAGTGATTTGCCGCAGCTGCTACAGAGCTGTCTATTGTTAAGCAGCAGCAGATCTATAAACTAGTTTTCCACTAGAGGGTGGTATTAAGCGACTATTTGATGACCTCTTGCACAAGACATAGGGGGGAAAAGGTGACTGCAGTGGGGTGCAGTTAATGAGTTCCTCTCTCCCACCCCTCTCTCTCTCTCACACACACACACAGGATATTAACTCTGTTCATGTCAATTCCCAATTTCCTTTTTTTTTTTTTACCAGATTCACTACAGTCTGTATACAATGGATAGGCAGGAAAGCTTATAAAAGCCAAAAGCTTTCAAGTATTTTTAGCCACTTTTCAGGGCTACGCCCTCACAAAACCTGTACATACTTGAGCACGATCAGATACAAGATACAGCAGCCAGAGTAGCAAGCATACAAAATACGCCACAAAGCTGCTTTGAGCATATTAATTGTTGTGAACTGCCCAGAGAATTTCAACTATTGGGTGGTATAGACACTTAATTAACAAACGAACATCAGTTATGAATTCAGTGAAGGCAGCTTTATACAGAAAGGTCTTTATTGTTCACCTAAATGCCTGTACAGAAGCGGCTAGGCACTCATCAATAGGATGGGTGTTCTGCAGTGTTGAGGCCAGCAGGCCCCATCTCTTGTGTACGCCAAACTAGCATATCTTAATGGTAGCACTCTGGAAGGATCCCTGACATAGTTCTCACTGTACAGGCAGAATTATATGGTTGAAGACAATCCTTCAAAGAGTCTGACCTAAGATTTTTAGGGCTTTAAAGGTTAAGACCAGCAATTAAGGCCAGAGTGGCATTTCTTTGACATTTTGTGACATAGAAGGAAGCCGATCTTGGAGGCTTCCAGGTATCTAATGCCCCTGCCAGGCTGCTGCCAGCATGGGGGGAGGAGCGATGGAGGTGATTTTTGCCTCTCCGTCCTCATTTTAAATGTTCTTAAATGCTTTGAGCCTGTCTAGAGAAGGTGTGCTGGTGGGGGCTGGAGAAGCCATAGGTTTTCTCATATCTTGGCCTCTCCCCTCCTTACCCACAATAACACCCCCTTCTCTTTCCTTCCAAGGCCACATTTATGACCTCGGGAAGCAGCTGGTGTGGTTCTTTCCAGGGCAGCTACAAGTGGATGGGGGAGGGGGATCGGAACTCAGAGTCCCCCTCCCAAGATTTTAGAAGTGTCTATAACCTCAGGAGAGGGACTCAGAACAATCCTATGGTCCCTGGGATCATATGATTGCTCTCTAAGGCTACAATCCTATGCCCACTTACCTGGGAGTAAGCACCACTGAACACAAATGGGTATACATGAGTAAGCATGCAAAAATTGCGTTGTTAGGCTGTAATCCTATGCACACTTACCCAGGGTAAATCCTACTGAACTCAGTTGGGCTTACCTCTGAGTAGACATGCACAGGATTGCACTTTTAGTATTATCAAATAAAGGTAACAATTTAAAATACTGTAAATTACTCAGGGATTATCCTTAGATGTTTGCATAAAGCCAGTCATTTAACATTTCTGTTGTGCAAGAGTATCAACACCCACAATAGAAGCTTTAGACCAAGGGTGGGAAACCCGTAGCTCTCCAGATTTGGACTATAACTCCCATTATCCATGACCATTGGCTATGCTAGCTGGGGCTGATGGAAGTTCATGTTTAACAACATTTGGAGGTCACCGATTGGGGAAAGCTGAATTTTATGTTAAAAGTATCAAGGCAGGTTAAATATGAATTTACTATTGTCTGAAATAAAGAGGAAGACTCCCTCCAAAGTGGTATCCAGTGGTATTTTTAAAATAATACAGTCAGACTTGCGACCAAGCTTGTAGCCTATTAGATCTTGCATGTACAATATTTCTTGTAGCCCTCAAGAACATTTTTGTCATTATACCAATAATACAAATTATTGTTGTATCTCCCCCAACAGGAAATAAATATTTAACATTTCAGAAAGGAACCACTGCAATAAAAAGAAATAAAACCTGCACATTTTTACCCAATAATAATAATTATAAAAGTCATTGATCACCAAATTGCAGCCTTCTGTGACAACTGGGGTAGGACTTTTAATCAGAATGCTTTGAGAGAGAAAATAACATTTCCTCTTTTACTCTTGGCAAAAGTAACAGCAGCTTGTGAACTGTCAAGGCTTTAAGCTTTGCTTAGGCTAGATCAGGGGTGGGCAACTTGTGGCCCTCCAGATGTTTTGGCCTACAGCTCCCATGATCCCTCACTACTGGCTATGCTGACTAAGGCTGATGAGAGTTTGCCTCTGTAGGTGTGCCTCCTAAATACTTACAACCAAGAACTTGTTTGATGACATGGCCATCAGGTAGCCATTTGTGGCAAGTCAAAATTTTTGCTACTGTAACTGGCAATCAGTGCTCCCTTGGCATATTGATTCAAAGTTCTACAGTAAACGCCTTGACCGAGTTTGTGCAAATGAAAGGAAGACCACGCCGCCTGCATATAACAACAGTTTCCACTATCTGAATTATAACAATACCAAAAAGTAAACTGTTTTTGTGTACCTGTGGTCAAGCTATATTGTTAAACTAAACTGAATCACTACTCCTCGATTGGCTGTAAACAGAGATCTTTGGGCAATATTCAATCATGGCTAAACATGGGTTGAAAATAAAGAGCCTCTCTTATAACATAAGGCATCCCAAAACGTACAGGTCTAGATATATTTTATAGTAAAACAAACACAGAATTATATGACCGTGGGCACGCAATACTAGCAACCATTTAACAACAGTGGCCCTTTGTTGAGTATATGGTGTCATTCTCTAACCTCTGTTGATAGGAGAATCCAAAGAAACTCTCCCTGAAACACTATAAGAGTTGCAACTAGTGGTGCTTGGTCACAACACAATTCCAACAGGTATTAATAGTACAATCTATGAAAACACAAGGTCTAAAGTAGTACAGAGTTAGCTTTCCATATATTTTTCTGCAATCCAATACTGCAGAAACCAGTTCTTTCCAAAAGCTCTCTCTCCCTCTAGTACAGTGAATAAATTCTGAATCATTTTTAAGGACAACTCATTACTGGGATATAATCCAGTCAGGGCATTATTTACATTTAATCCTCCAGTCATACTGCAACAAAGTTCAACACAATGGTACTACTGTAAATTTTCACTTGCTTTTCAATGGCATCCATATTAATTCCAACCCACTTTCACATATCCCCAAATCTATTGTCCTAGATTTATTAAAGAATAATAAATCACCACACAAGTATGGCCATGTTACTCATAGCCAAAATGTATCTCCCTGGATAATAAGATTACACTTTGTCAGTTTAGAGATTTTCTCCTCAAATGGATAGAAAGTATTATTGCTCCGTAATCATTATTATTCCCCAACGCCAAAGAGTGTTCAAACTACCACACAATTGCACTCATTTCACATGCCAGCAAGGTGATGCTCAAAATCCTACAAGCTAGGCTTCAGCAGTATGCGAACCAAGAACTACCGGAAGTCCAAGCTGGGTTTCGAAGAGGCAGAGGAACTAGAGATCAAATCGCCAACATTCGCTGGATCATGGAGAAAGCAAGAGAATTCCAGAAAAACGTCTATTTCTGCTTCATTGACTATGCTAAAGCCTTTGATTGTGTCTAGCTGTCCTGGCTGATGGGACAGAGAGAAGGCCATCCGAGGCTGACCTTGTTAAGCGGCCTGTCTGGTGCTGCTGGAGGCGCTCCTTAAGATAGGCTGGGCCGGAACCATATAGGGTTTTAAAGGTCAAAAACAACACCTTGAATTTGGTCCGGAAAACAACTGGTAACCAGTGCAACTCCTTCAGCACTGGAGTGATGTGATCTCGCCGGCGGCTGCCTTTAATCAGGCGAGCCGCCGCGTTCTGTACCAGTTGCAGTTTCCGAACCGACTTCAAGGGTAACCCCACGTAGAGCGCATTACAGTAGTCTAAACGAGAGGAGACCAGGGCATGTACTACCGATGGGAGCAGATGGTCGGGAAGGAAGGGGCGCAGCCGCCATATCAGATGGAGTTGATACAGCGCTGTCCGGCTCACAGCTGACACCTGAGCCTCCAGGGACAGCTGGGAGTCCAAAATGACCCCCAGGCTGCAGACCTGGTCTTTCAAGGGTAGCCGTACCCCATTCAACACCAGGTCAACATCCCCCAGCCTCCTCTTGTCTCCCACCAAAAGTACCTCGGTCTTGTCAGGGTTCAGCTTCAGCCTATTCCTCCCCATCCAGCCACTCACCGTCTCCAGACATTTGGACAGGGATTCTACGGCTAACCTTGGTGAAGATTTGAACGAGAGGTAGAGCTGCGTGTCATCCGCATATTGATGACACTGCGCCCCAAACCTCCTGATGATAGCCCCCAGCGGCTTCACATAGATGTTAAATAGCATCGGGGAGAGGATGGACCCCTGTGGCACCC
Organism: Heloderma suspectum; assembly: GCF_057233095.1. Taxonomy (NCBI): domain Eukaryota; kingdom Metazoa; phylum Chordata; class Lepidosauria; order Squamata; family Helodermatidae; genus Heloderma; species Heloderma suspectum. The sequence continues at coordinate 102,307,037 of NC_139459.1, forward strand.
CACAAGTAAGTGGCCACGGGTCCGAAACCTCCTCTCCCAGTGCTACCCTCTGGTACCTACCAGAGAGGAAGGACCGGAACCACCGCAATATGGTGTCCCCAATGCCCAACCCCTCCAGGCGGTCCAGGAGGATACCGTGGTCAACGGTATCGAAAGCCGCTGAGAGGTCGAGGAGAACAAGGAAGGAGCATTCACCCCTATCCAGAGCCCTCCTCATATCATCTACCAAGGCCGTTTCTGTCCCATGCCCAGGCCTGAAGCCCGACTGAAATGGGTCTAGATAATCAGTTTCTTCCAAGTGTCATCACTTCCTGGCATATAGAAGGGGAAGAAATGGAAGCTGTGACAGATTTTATTTTCTTGGGCTCCAAGATCACTGCAGACGGTGACTGTAGCCATGAAATTAAAAGACGCTTGCTCCTTGGGAGGAAAGCTATGGCAAACCTAGACAGCATAGTAAGAAGCAGAGACATCACCTTGCCGACAAAGGTCCGTCTAATGAAAGCTATGGTTTTCCCAGTAGTAATGTATGGCTGTGAGAGCTGGACTATAAGGAAGGCTGAGCGCCAAAGAATTGATGCTTTCGAACTGTGGTGCTGGAGAAGACTCTTACGAGTCCCCTGGACTGCAAGGAGGTCAAATCAGTCCATCCTAAAGGAAATCAACCCTGAGTGCTCATTGGAAGGACAGATACTGAAGCTGAAGCTCAAATATTTTGGCCACCTAATGCTAAGAGAAAACTCTCTGGAAAAGACCCTGATGCTGGGAAAAACTGAAGGCAAAAGGAGAAGGGGATGGCAGAGGATGAGATGGCTAGACAGTATCACCGATGCAATGAATATGAACTTGAGCACGCTCTGGGAGAGAGCGCAGGACAGGAAGGCCTGGCGTGCTATGGTCCATGGGGTCACGAAGAGTCGGACATGACTGAATGACTGAACAACAACAACAATTATTATTATTACTACTATGACATTTATATCCCACCTTTTTTCCTCTTGCAAGGACCAAGGCAGCTTACGTGGTCCTCTTCCTCTCCCCTGTGAGGCAGGTTAGGCTGAGTCAGTGACTGGCCCGAAGTCATCCAGTGAGTTTCATGGCCAAGTGGGGACTAGAACCCAGATTTCCTGAGATCCAATCCAACACTCTAACAACTATACCACACTAGCTCTCTCAACATTCTCAATATTTACACTGATACACAATCTGAACCCACATAATCTGATTAACTCATATTACTGAAATCTCTTCAGTAATAGATATAATTTAAACCTGAAGCCATATGTTGGGGGCGGGGGGGCTAAACAGTATAAACCTGAGTTATAGGCATATTCCCCAACAATACCAGATAAAATTAAAATAATGGTTGGAACTATATTAACCCATGAATTAGGGCAACAACCACAAAAAAACATTTTGCTTAATTCTGAAGATTTTTCAGACACTGACCTCTTTGTCTATTGTATAATCCATTGTAAACAGTTTGCACTGTAATTGTTAGGTCTGGGCAAGAGAATGAGAGATCTGAGCAGAGAAGGGAGGGATGCCCATTGACACAGGCCTAACTTGCTTGATACATTTGCAAAAGCCTTTAAAAAAAAAAAAAAAAAAACTGGAACTGCTAGATTTCATTAGTCAGGAAACAAAGCTGCCATTGATCTGCTCCAAGGCCCCATTTAACTGTTTTCTTTTTTCACCAGTACTTATCTCTCCCTTGGCCTTATTGTAATAATAACCCAGGAAAGCAAAGTGTCCATCTGAATCTCTCAGACCTTGCCCTACTTCTGTAGAAGAAGCCTGTGCCTGCATCACATACCAGCCCCTTGGCAACTCATTTCAATGTTCTCTTTGCAAGTTCGGTATTCTTCCAACTGGCAAGCCACAGCCTCCTCCCTTCAGAACCAGTTGGCAAGGCTCAGAGTCCCAGGGATATCGCAAGCTGGCTACTAGGTAATATCTACGTGCGGTTCTCTTAAGTTGCTACTAACATTGCTAGGGAGGCAAGTATTTTACATGTGTTGCCTGCCTATTTGCCCAGGTTTCCATTTAAACCATGAGCAAAGACTGTGCTACCTGAACTGGGTATGGGGAGAAGCTGCAGTTCAGTGGTAGAGCATGGACTCTGCATGCAGAAGGTCCCAGACTCAATCTCCTGAATCTCCAGGTAGGGCTAGGAAGGAATCCTGCCTGAAATCCTGGACAGCCGCTGCTGCTAGTCAGTGATGACACTACTGGGTTAGATGAACCAGTGGTCTGAATCAGGGGGCTGTTTGCATCACACAACAATCCACCATGGGTGGTGCACACAGGGCACGTGCGGCTACCATTTTGAATATGCAAACCCCACTCGGGTGTTGTCATCTTGCATAAACCCGGCAAGCATGGGTTATGCGAGGGTTAAACAATCCTCACATAACCCATGGTCTGTTTTAGAGTTATGCGTGGATTATTTATGCGAGGGTTATTTATTTATTTAACCTCTGCATAACTGACACTCGCTGGGTTCACACGGCATGACAACCCCCAAGCAGGGGTTGCACATGAAATTTGGCACCCGCAGATGCCACAGCTCATCTGAACCCAGTCTGTATAAGGCAGCGTTCTATTTCCCACTTTGCTACATTATGCTTACAATGCTTTTACAGCACTGTAAGCTTCTTCTTCTTTTCACCTTTCCTTGATATTGTCATGAACACCTTCGAGTCAAGCAATACGTAAAATCTGATTTGATTTCTCCAGTTCTTTTACTGTATCCGACTTCATTAACATACACATACCCTCCCCTGAAATGCAGCCATCTCAGGGAAAGAAAGAAAAAAAAAGCATCTCAAGTCCCAGTTCTTGCTCCAGTTCACTGTTAGCTAACAATATACCAGCGGTATGGAGCACAGCAAAAGGACTGAGATGTGGGAAACAAGCTGTGACCATGTGTCCACTTCAACAGATGGAAAGCGAAGTTTTCAAGTGTTGCCCTTAGCCAAATGCTTTTTTTAGCATGCAGAGTATGAAAATAATGGCAAACATTGTATTATTAGGGAAGCAGAGGAAGGGTGAAGAGTAGCTAGATGTTCACTTCTGCTGTCAGATTATAATATCTTATCCATTTCCCTTCTGACATGGTGCATTAAATAACGTTTTCCAGATCATCTTGTGACTACTGATGTCAAAAGACTAGGTTCAGCATGTCTGACAGTGGGTGACCCTGCCTTGTGCTTGGAATCGGAGTACTGTTGGCAAGCACAGCCCCTGCTCAACACCAGTTGCTGGAAAAGTACAACACAGCTTAAATGCATTTTGAGCTACAGAAAGCAGGAAAAAAGCAGCAGGAGGAAGAAGGGTGCTCTGCACTAGACATTTGCCTGTCCTTTGCAAAAGTAAAACAATGCAGTTATACTGCCTCTAAAAAAACATGGCAGCAGCTGCCGCCATCTTTATTGCCCCAAAATGCCTCTGGGCCCCAACATACATGACACAGGCTTTCTGGGGTAACAAAGATCAGTGCACAAACAAGAAAGCTGTTTTTAAAAATTATAAGGGGCTATATTGGCACAAAAGTGGTCTCTCTAAATAAATATGTGCGCGCACACCCTTACAAATTTTCTTTTTTTGACAGAAAAATCTTGGATACCAGACAGAACAAACAATTTCACACAAATCAGAAGATAAATACTGAGTCAGCATTAGAAAAGTGAACAGTGTGTAATCTGAGCACAGCTAAAGCCTTCTGGAAGAAAGCTGGGTCACCAAAGAATATGTTTGTCACAGCATTGAGATGTCTAGAAAGTCAGCAGCAGCAAATGGCCTGTGTTGTATCCATCACAATCACATGAAAAGCTAAAATGGTCCCATATTTTCATGGATCAACATTTTAACAAGAGATGGTATATACAAATACAACCCACTCAGAACAGTAAACTACATCATTTAAACAAAAAAGAAACAGATACACATGTCATTTCCGACAGCTACTTTCTAGAAGGCATTAGCAAGCAGCAATCTCAAAGAGCCTGTAATGTCTTTTAAAGGACTATACAATACTAAAAAAGTGACGGTGCCAAAAGCTCTCAATTAATCTAAGTACAGGGTTTTTAATCTGTATTTTTTTTACTGTCCATACCTAAGGACAAAGGAAGCAAATACCGCAAAAAAGTAGGAGGCTGACTATCCTGTACAAAAAATAATCAAATGGTCTCATGCATATTTGGTCTGATTATTTGGTACTATCGTGTCTGTTTGATACTCTTGCCTTATACAAGCCTTCCCCAATCTGGTGCCCTCCAGATGTTTTGAACAACAACTCCCATCATCCCTGACCACTTGTCATGCTGGCTGAGGCTGATAGCAGTTGCAGTATAAAACACCTGGAGGGTATCAGGTTGAGGAAGCCTGCTTTATACAGTTGTGCTGCAACCTGTCTCTGTATTTTTATGACATTACTGCATCTCGCCTGAATTTTTGCATGTACAAACTAGATAATCAGAATACATTAAAGTATTCAAGCTTTACGCTACTGAAACCACAAGCAGCAACAGTAGGTGGATCCTGGCTAAAATGTCTACCTCTTGTTAACATACTAACTTCCTAGTTATAGTAAATCTATAACATCTATTATAAAAAAATATCAGCAGGACTTCTGATCTTTAATCATCGGCTTCAAAGCCAGATTGTACTTTCCAAGGAGATCTTTCAACAGATACTTGGAGGATTTCCCCCAGTAACTGAGAATTAACCCAGGAGAACACCCAGTGATTCTTTCTGAAAGTAAGCTTGTATACAATTGGAGCCATAAAAAGAGTGACCTGGTTCACACAACACAAAAACCCACACTCAAGGTTGAGTGTGGGTTGTTGCTGAACCATGGGTTGTTGTATTGTATGAATCCAGCCATTGTGTTCAACAAGGATATGAATCATGGGAATTGCTGGATGGCCTCAGGTGTGTTGATAGCACACTGTCTTGGTTTCATAGTAAAAAGGATATCTGGATAGAATTATAAAGCACTCTTCACAGTGAAACTGTGTTTAGAACTAGGCAATGATCAAAATGTACATAATTTACAGCCTCGTTAATATGCATGTGTGTATGAGGTGGGAAGATTATAAAACTGTATAAATGAAAGAGCAAAGAACTTATTTTATAGTGTGCCTTTTAATAAATGAAGTGTATAAAGATTTGACGAGCGCATGCAAAACAATTGCCAACTCTCAAATCAGAAATTATGTCTTATACCAAAACCTGATGCTTACAATAAAAAGTACATGAAGTCAAAGAAATCACAGCCTCTGCAATGAAGAAGCATTGTACCACCCCCCAGATTTTAAGTGAATATCCAGCAGCTTTTCAGATTATACTGAGAACCTAAGGGAGAGTCTTCTAGCACCTTAAAGCTAACAGCCTAAGGGCGCAATCCTAAGGCCGCTAGACTGTGTCTAGACAGGCATAGGATTTTTCTGTTCCCAGAAACCTCATTCCACGCCCATCCCCTGCTGCCTCAAAGGCAGCTCAGTTTGTCCCCACCTCCACGCTTGTAAGCGCAGCATGGAGCGGGCAAAAAGGGGGCGTTCCCAGGGGTGCGGGAATGCAGGGCAGCCACAGCGTGGAGGAGAGGTTCCCTTCTGTGCTCCACCTGCGCTGCATCGGATCGTTGGCAGCCGACTATCCCCACAGGATCGAGCCCTTAACTGTGGCATAGGTTTTCACAGACTAGACTCCACTTCCTCAGATTCATGAACTGTTCTCCTCAGTTGGCAGATACAGACATGAGTACTGGGAAATAAATTGTAGTGAGGCAAAAAACACCATGAAATGCAAGAAGTACAGCCATGACATTTCTTCTGAAAGCTGAAATGTATACAAAGCAAGAACAGTGTTATTGTAGTAACTGGCACTAACATATTCTAATTTAACCACCTGTAGTGGAACATAAAATACTGGTCTGCTGCTCCTGAACAAAGCAAATCAAATTTGCTGCTTTATTCTAGTTGAACTAGAATAGTATTGTACTATTATTCTATGCCAGCCGCCCCCTACCTGGTACCCCCTAGAGGTTTTGTATTGCTAGAAGACTGTCACTGGCCATACTGGTTGGGGCTGATGGGAGTTGAAGTCCAAAAAATCTGCAGGGCACCTGGTTGGGGAAGTCTGTTCTATGCTAAGCATACTGGAAGCATCTCAATGATGCTAGAAAAACTCTCCTACAACCATGAATACCCCCCCCACACACACACATTTCAATATGATTCAGTGTGTGGTATGTTGCAGAATTGACACTGGGATTCAAATGCCCCCTCAGCAATTAAGATCACAGGGTCTCTCTCTTAACCTAGCATACCTCACTGTGAAGGGAGTAAACTCGGATAACCCAATATATGCCATCCTGACCCCTCGGAAAAGGGTCAGATGCTAATGTGATAGATATATAAAGGCTGGGGGAGGGGGGAGATACTTGCAATACCTGCAAATATGATTCACACAGGTCTGTACAGTCTGGCATCACAAACATAATAAGTCATAAAAACTATTTCCTGAACCCCTCTCCAAAGTATTATAATACTCCTAAGACTATCAGAGCAACAGCGCCCTTCATCGTATAGGGAAAGTCATAAAAGTAGAGTCATCTGTATCATCCAAATAACAGCGTTGGTAATTTTCATTAACCAAAAATACATACACCGTACACTAGAGACGTATATACACACACCCTAGTCAAGGGAGCCCCAGCTCTGTTTCAAACTGCCCCCGATCTCCATGGTTTCAAACACTTACATCCTGACTAAAGGCTGCCCTGAACTCTCTGGGCGGTTAGGGTGGCGGGAGATGGAGAAGGAACTCGGGCTGGGGGACAGAGAAAGGCTGCTCAGAAATTACTTACCCCAAACCAAGATGAGAGCACTGGGCCAGAACTCAGCAAGCGATCGCCTCCTCTCACCGGCATCTCGGAGGCCGCCCCTTGAGGGGAAGGGCTGGAAAAAAGAACTTCAAAGGTCTCCTTCCCCCTGCCCTCGATTCTTACCAGCGCTGGGGGGCGAGGGGGGGAGAAAGCTGGCTACCCGCTACTCTTGAACTCCTCTTTACCACCTCAAAGTCAGGAAGACGCGTCCCTACAGCGCAGGCTTCCCAAAAGCTCCCGCGCCACTTCCTCGCAGCTCTTCCCCATCCTCCCCAAACCGGTTCTCCCCACAAGCTACCATGCAAGAGCGGATCCAGCTGCTTCTTTTGCCCCAGCGCAACCGACTCCAAAGCCACACTCTAATACGCCGCTACCATTTCAAGGCAAGGGAGAGGGAGGCTCCACATTACCCCATGCATCTCATGCACATCATGCATTTCAAGAGTTTGGCAATCCGAAGAAACGAATGAAAGGCAGCCGGGGAGATGCGAAGAGAAAAAAGCAAGACAGCGCAGCAGGGAGAGAAGATGGGTGACGGGAGGTTCGTACAGACCTGCTCCCTCCCCCCTTCGGGTCCAATTGGTTCGTTCCCGGTGGAAGCCTGTGCGGCTCCCATTGCAACATCGCTTCTTCCCTCTTGGAAGTTGAGAGGCGGACGCCAGCAGGGAACTAATTGTTCGCTTTGCGCCTCACGTGACGCGAGGGAGGAATTGCACCAGCCACTCAGTGGCGTCGGCTCTAACAAGGCGTCCTCCCCCCGCGAGACCCGTTTCGGGGAGGAGGAGGAGGAGGAGGGGGGGGAGGCTGGAGGAAGTCTGGCAAAGTAGCGAAGCCTGCTGCGCAAAAGAGATACCGGCCATCAACGGGCCAAGGAAAGGGCTACATGGAATTTCAGGGCAGGAACAATAAGTGGGACAAAGGCGAAGGAAAGTGTCGAACAACGTACATTCTAACCACTGTGGTTTTTAAATTCGATTTCCTGATGCTGCAAACGAGAAAAAGTGGCCTAGGCTGCAATCGTATGCGTAATCTTCGCAGAAATAAATTCTACTGCTGACTTCAGTGGGGCAACTTGCTTCCAGCTAGGTAGTGCCTTAAGGGCGCAATCCTACACATGTTTGTTGTTGTTGTTGTTTATTCGTTCAATCGCTTCCAACTCTTCGTGACTTCATGGACCAGCCCATGCCAGAGCTTCCTGTCGGCCATTGCCACCCCCAGCTCCCCCAAGGTCGAGTCCATCACCTCCAGAATATCATCCATACATCTTTCCCTTGGTCTGCCCCTCTTCCTTTTGCCTTCCACTTTCCCTAGCATCAGCATCTTCTCCAGGGTGTCCTGTCTTCTCATTATGTGGCCAAAGTACTTCAGTTTTGCCTTTAATATCCTTCCCTCAAGTGAGCAGTCTGGCTTGATTTCCTGGAGTATGGACTGGTTTGATCTTCTTGCAGTCCAAGGCACTCTCAGAATTTTCCTCCAGCACCACAGTTCGAAAGCATCTATCTTCCTTCGCTCAGGCTTCCTTATGGTCCAGCTCTCGCAGCCATAGGTTACTACAGGGAATACCATTGCTTTAACTATGCGGACCTTTGTTGTCAGTGTGATGTCTCTGCTCTTAACCATTTTATCAAGATTTGTCATTGCTGTCCTCCCAAGAAGTAAACGTCTTCTGATTTCCTGGCTGTAGTCAGCGTCTGCAGTAATCTTTGCGCCTAGAAAGACAAAGTCTGTCACTGCCTCCACGTTTTCTCCCTCTATTTCCCAGTTATCAATCAAGCTGGTTGCCATAATCTTGGTTTTTTTTAGGTTTAACTGCAACCCAGCTTTTGCACTTTCTTCTTTCACCTTCGTCATGACGTTCCTCAGCTCCTCCTCGCTTTCAGCCATCAAAGTGGTATCATCTGCATATCTGAGATGGTTAATGTTTCTTCCAGCGATTTTAACTCCAGCCTTGGCTTCATCAAGCCCAGCACGTCGCATGATGTGTTCTGCGTACAGGTTGAATAAGTAGGGTGAGAGTATACAACCCTGCCGTACTCGTTTCCCAATCTTAAATCAGTTCATTGTTCCGTGGTCTGTTCTTACCGTTGCTACTTGGTCGTTATACAGATTCCTCAGGAGGCAGACAAGACGACTTGGTATCCCCATACCTTCAAGAACTTGCCACAATTTGTTATGATCCACACAGTCAAAGCCTTTAGAATAGTCAATAAAACAGAAATAGATGTTTTTCTGAAACTCCCTGGCTTTCTCCATTATCCAGCGGATATTGGCAATTTGGTCTCTAGTTCCTCTGCCTTTTCTAAACCCAGCTTGTACATCTGGCAATTCTCGTTCCATGAATTGCTGGAGTCTACCTTGCAAGATCTTGAGCATTACCTTACTGGCATGTGACAGGAAAAAAAAAAGTCCTACAATGCCCAGCATTCCTCAGCCAGCCCTGCTGTCCTGTTCCATGAGTGGAAAGGCTCCACAATGACTGTGAAGCACCTGGCTCTTTTCAATAGTGTATGAAGTAAACAGAGCTTTTAGAACTGCTGCATTTAGGGTTTTCCCTGTTTTTGCATAGTATCCTTAGGTCACACCATCTCATTTCTGACTACAGCCTACCCTCATGTTTGAAAATAAAGACAAGAGAAGTTAAGTTGCCTAGCAAGTAGGGAAGAGACAATTCACCCCACCCTGCTTGTCAGAGCTATGTTTTCGTTTTAGTTAGTTACAGAGGCACTACTATTATCACTGATTACATTTCTATATTGCTTCCCAGCCAAAGCACTTTGGGCAGTTTACAACAATTAAAAATACATTATGCAAAGTGTAGATAATCTACATAAAAACATAGCACACAGAGAGACAACATACATCTAAAAATAATTTTAAACAAGTTGCTGTTTCAACCATCTATGACAGCTTTCCTCAACCTCGTACTCACCAGATCTTTTCGACTACAACTCCCATCAGCCCCAGCCAGTATGACTGATTTGGAGGCTGAGGGTGCTGGGGTTTCCACCGAATCATTTGGTCTTAGTGCTCAGATTTTTTAAAAAGTAAAAAACCAAAAACTCATTTTCAAACCATTTCAGCCACAACCACACACTCACTCTTGATCTCAGCTTGAGTCATCCTGAGGAAGGAAAACAATGGTCACTGTAACTACATTTGCTCTGCCTCCCTTTTCACAATAGACATTTTTTCCTACCAAAGCAATGTCTATGTTTCAAACTTGGATGACTGTAGAACCGAAGGACACGCAGTACAATAACAAACGCAATAAGGCAATAAAATGGTATTTTTAGTGGCCATCTTATTCAGGTTGTCTAATCCACACACACCCTATATCTTTTCCTCCTAAAAACAAAGTGATGTTTCTTCCAGAAAAGGAAATCAGTTATTATCTTAGTTATTCCCCCCCTCGTTTAACGTCAGATTATTACTGTAAGAACACCAGCTTTCTTCCAAACACCACAATGTTCTCATCCTAACATATAAGTCTACTCATGCTAAATTCTACACTCCAGCTGAAGCCATAACATTAAGAACAGCCCTGCAGGATCACTTTTGCTACATAGGGACGTGCCCACACAGGGTTTCTGAAAGGACGATGCCCTTTCAGTACAGTACACTCCTGAACAAGACACAGCACATGCACCGAGGTTTTCATACTACGGTGGTTCCCCATCAGTTTCTGGCAGGTCACTTCACAGAAGGGGAGTAGCCAGGTGGCAGCATGACTCTCTTCATTATCTCAAAACAGGGAAACAGTGTCTTATTTAACAAGGAGCTCTTCCCACACATCTGAATTCTGAGACACACACTTGGGAGTGTCCCTATGCAAGTGCCAAGTGTCTTCTTTGAGGCCCCGTGCTCAAGTATCATCAGGCTATGGCAGCCTTCCCCAACTGGCACCCTCAAGAGGTGCTGGACTACAACCCCCATTATCCCCTAAACAGCTTTGCTGGCTGGGGTTATGGGAGTTGTAGTCCAACACTTCTGGAGGACACCAGGTTGGGGAAGGCTGGGGGTAAAAGTACTTTTGCTTTCCCCCACCCAACTTTCTTAATCATTTTAACACAAGTGACTAATGTAATGTTGGAGTCCATTGAAACAACTTCTTTCAGAGTGTTTACCTGCCTTTCAGTAGTGCAGCTAGGTAATTTTAGACCCTGGATGTCAGGGTCTGATGGGGGCCCTTTTTTAGATGGTCATATGATTTAATTTAGTTGTGAAGCACACAAATAACATTTCCTTCCCCTCAACTCTGCCATTCCATGCTTTACAAATTCTTCTACATGCCAGTTATATTAGAGCAAAAAACCCTGCTTGCCAGCCCTGATAGAAAGAAAAGAAACAAGCCCTGAGCACGTTGAGTTTTGTATTTTAAATGCACTTATGGCACCAACATGACTACAGGAATAAAACAGGAGTTTTATTACAAAATGGGGTTTAGCCCTGATTCTAAACACATTTACATGGGAGTAAGCACCATTTTGTTGTAGAAAATAATATATTTTAAAAGTAAAAATAACACTTAAATCCAGTCTATATAAATCTTGCTTGCAGAAGTCAGATACCCTCAAACAATTCTATTCCTCTATTCCTGTTGCTGTAGTTACACTTCAAAGGCTGTAATAACTTCCTTACGTTGCGGGGCCAAGATCCTGCCCCATATCTCCAGGGATCCTGCCCCATATCTCCAGGGATCCTGCCCCATATCTCCAGGGATCCTGCCCCATATCTCCAGGGATCCTGCCCCATATCTCCAGGGATCCTGCCCCATATCTCCAGGGATCCTGCCCCATATCTCCAGGGATCCTGCCCCATATCTCCAGGGATCCTGCCCCATATCTCCACTTAGCCAGCCCCGTGGGAGCTCTAACTTCCTGCCCCAGTGGTTCAAGCCACACCTGCAGCTACAGCAGCCCCTTCAACCTGGTGCCCTCCAGATGGCTTGGGTGCCCTCCCACTATCCCCAGCCAGCATAGCCATTGTCATGGTTGTGTTGGCTGATGGGACTTGTAGTACAACACACGTGGAGGGGGCCAGGCTCGGGAAGGCTGAGCTGTAGCTACCAGCACTATAGCCTCTCAGGTACCAAGCACAGATGGGTCTGATTTCTAGTATCCCGACCATGCCGCTGCCTTCTTTCCCAATGGCTCGAGGTCAGGGAAGGCAAGAGCAGGCAGGGTAAGAGGAAGGGCTGACCAATAATGCTATGAGTTAGGATTGCATTTCTGTTTCTTAAGTAGCCTGTCCATGAGCAAGTCTGACTCCCACAGAGTTCAGATTGACTTGCCTTCTTTGCACTCAGTGCTCCCCTGAACAGGGGTGGATTTCTTGGCTTGTGATTCTGAATCATGTTGTTTGTCTTACTTCTGTCTCTCTTGGGAGCTGGAATGGCTTAGCAGCCAATAGACCAAGCTACAAATCAGGGCGTCCCCAGTTTGACTCTTGCCTCTGCCATGAACTCAACCAGGCAGCCTCAGGCAAACTGCTCTCCCTCACCCCACTTACCTCTTACATGGCTGTTGTAAGAAGTGCAGCAAGATAAATATGTGTGAACCACTTTGAAGGTTGAAAAGTGCAATATAAATGCTAAACGTGAATGATTAGGGGCACAAGCCCTACCAGAGCCACTCCTAAAGAGAAGTTATCCGTAGGTGGCGCCAGGGAAGGGCGGGAGGCAAATGCCCTTCAATAAATAGCTCCCATCACAATTAGGACCCTGAGGTTACCTGAAGGTACTTTTCACATACTCAGGACTGATTTTCTTTATCATTACATTAACACGGGTATTAACATTAACACAGGCAACCTAGTGCCCTCCATATGCTTTGGACTACAACTCCCATCAGCCACAGCCAGCATGGCCAATGGTGAGGGACTATGGGAATTATAGTTTAATACATCTGGACAGCATGAGGTTGACTATGTCTGAATTAATGTAAGACTGAAGTCCTAAGCATGCTCCATCAAAAGCTTAACTCCATCAAAATCACTAGGACTTTTTTTTAGTATGGGAGCAGCAGTGTGAACTAAATGGCATTTTGCTTTCTGAAATCAGAAATGTGGAACAACCGCCACTCTCCCCGCACCTAGAAATGCACTTTGCCCCCTCTGTGTCCCACCCCATTCTCTCTCTCTCTCTCTCTCTCTCTCTCTCTCTCTCTCTCACACACACACACACACACACACACACACACACACAGATTTTCTGGTACCCCCACTTATGCCATCCCCTGGTTTTTGGTGGCACACTGACATAGACCAAAGCTATAGTGTGACCTCTGTTTCACAGGAACATTTCTTTGATGAACTTGTCCAAAGCATTTCGTTTCAAACACCCTCTTGATAAGGAATGTCACACTTTGCAACAGCTGAAATCTTAAACCTGGATAATCGGACATCACATGTATACTCTACCTTCTCCAAACTAAACTCCCCCCTCTCCTCAGTACATTATATCAAATCACAATGGAATGCATCAGTATAAACCCCAGTGTATAAGCAAAACAGAACTTAATAATAGTTGGCAATGAATAATTATTAATGTGAATAAACTCCATGTTTACAAGAATCAACAGTGGAGCAGATGGCTGTCAGCATGACCAAGTCTTGCTGCAATTCCACACACCTGGTTTCTACATCAAAACTAGTACAGCAAAAATAAACCCAATTTAAACTATAGCGGAAATGAGGAAAACTTAGGAGGGAAACCAGGAATGGATTTTTGTGTGAAAGCACTGCCAGCTCAAAATATGCATTTAACTAACACAGTAAACATCAAGGGCAATGTTTTAAAATGTACAGAAATCATGGATGACAATACAGGTTAAAATAAAAGTTTAATTACATAAAGCTATCTAGTACTACATTTATGAATAAAATCTTTCTGTCCATTTCAAAACTAGGCAGCAGTACAGATGTCCTATGATGCATCTTGTTTTGATGAAGGTTTGGCCAATCCTGCTGTTGAATTACTCAAGTCACTGAAAATGATTAATGGCAAATAGTTGTGTACTCGAAGATGCACACATACAGAATGGTCCTGTTTCAGCAATAGGGAGAGAGTTGGTTTAATTATTTTGACATGACAAATTTGAAAAACCTTTTAGTTAAAAATAACTTTTTAAAAAAGTAAAAACAATGTACAAGCAGTAGACACAACTATAGACCCATACGTATTTCAATAATCCATTTCAACTATGTATTTTTAACATGCATGGAGACTTGCTGTTCAGTTGATTTGGTATGGAAGAAAGGCCTCCCACAATATTTTATTTAAAAATGTTTTGTGCCACTTTCCCAGAGTAGCTTACAAAATAAAATAATGGCCATATCACAGTACAAAACACAAGATGAAAATAGCATCTGCTGAATTACGAGACGGGATGACGTGGTTCACATATCATGACAGCAATTCCTTGGTTGTTTAACCGATGAATTGCCAGGGATGAGCAAAGCCTCCCGCCTGTCATTTCCACTTTCCGCCTGTCATTTCCACAACCCGTTCCTGAGTCATTTCATGATGTGAGAACCTGGAACTCTGGGTTGATTATGGGCTAAACAACCTAGAGTTAATCCAGCAATTGACCATAGTTTGTTGTTGGGCTAACTCTGGGTTGTTTAACCCATAAGCAACCAAGAGTTTCTGGGTTTGCATGTCACAAAAGAACTGGGTTGTTAATTAAAAGTGGAAACAACAAAAGCACAGCTTGCATGCTTCACTTTTCCACAGAATTGCCATTGTGATGAGCAAACCAGGTCAATATATGGCACCCAGCATGTCAAACCAACAGCCAACGGAAAGATGCAGGTCTTGAAACTCTTCCTAAAAGTAGCTCAGTATGTAGAGCTCTGTGCTTTAAATGGGAAGATCATTCCACAGCTTTTAGGCAATTGCTGTCAAGACCTTTGGTTGCATCCAGTTAGTCCCACCCACAAACAGAACATCTACAGTCAGAACAGACAGGAGGGGCTGATTCCCTGTCCTTCCTGCAGCCCCCCACATGCCTTCAAAATTCTCCACAGCAGTTCTAGGGGCTGCAGGTAGGGGGAGAGAGGCACAGACAGGTGAGAGGAGAGGAAAGCCTCATTGTACAAGCTTGAATTCGGCCCGGAAAACAACTGGTAACCAGTGCAACTCCTTCAGCACTAGAGTGATGTGATCTCGCCGGCAGCTGCCTTTAATCAGGCGAGCCGCCATGTTCTGTACCAGCTGCAGCTTCCGAACCATCTTCAAGGGTAACCCCACATACAGCGCATTACAGTAGTCTAAACGAGAGGAGACCAGGGCATGTACTACCAATGGGAGCAGATGGTCAGGAAGGTAGGAGCGCAGCCGCTGTATCAGATGGAATTGATACAGCGCTGTCCAGCTCACAGCTGACACCTGAGCCTCCATGGACAGCTGTGAGTCCAAAATGACCCCCAGGCTTTGGACCTGGTCTTTCAAGGGTAGCCGTACCCCATTCAACACCAGGCCAACATCCCCCCATGTTCCCAATGGTGGCTTCCAATTTGCAAACCATGGTTTGTACTGAGTCAGAATGACATCTGTAACAGAGCTTGGATACACACTGGTTTAAATCACACCATGAGCAAAATTCTATTTCAAGTTTCTTTTTAGCTTACTTGGTGCAACTAATTTATTGCATTTCTTTTTCACAGCTCCTCATTGTTAGTGACATATATGTGAAATTCAGTTCTTTGACGTTTTATAAGCTGCCCTTGCCATCCTGTCACTTGGAGTCAAGCTCCCATGACATCCAAATCTCTTCATTCACAGTAATCACACTTTTTCTTTTTAAGTCACCAACATAATAAGCAGAACTTTTCCAAACAAAAAAGCCCTATCCTCATAGATGTTTTCAAAGCACTCAAAGTTTCAGCACATGACGTAATCCATGAATGAAGTTGCTGTTTATAAAGAATTATATTGACCCAATGGAAGTTTTGTTTTCAGCGCTCAGCAGGACCATACACAGCATTTGTCATGAAGACCCTCCTAAAGGTGCCTTCTCTGTAGCCAACAATTTCCCTCCTTGCCACTGGAATGTCTGGAAATATTGTGGCCATGACAGTGAGAAAGCCTCAGTGCCACTCCTCTGCATGCCTAGTGACTGGTAGGCCATGGGGGAAGACATGTGAAAAGACCTACCACCTGATGGACCCAATACACATGGCAAATACTTCCAAACACTATGATGAGGAGAGAGCATCAGTCACCATGGGAAAATGTTCTGGCAGCACCTTCATGGGAAACATCAGGTGTGTCTGAGACCTCAGAGCAGCTCAAGACTGGCACTTTTCATATCTAAGGCCTGTGCTTCTAAAATACCTCCTGCTCCCCCTTCCTTTTCTTAGTCCCAATCCCAGTTTGTCTCTTTACACCTTATTCCCCACTTAAAGCACGTCTCCTCAGATGCATGTCCTACCAAGTTCAATGTGACTTAGTCTCAGGTAAGTAAGTATATAACTGCAGCCTGTATGTCTTTATTTTTTAATTTTATTTTACATCCTGGCCTTTCCACCAAAACTAATGCTCAAGGCAGCACTATTTCCTGACTTTCTACACCATTTTTTTCTTAGTCTTTCCCAGTCTTCTCTCCCCAGTCTTCTTAGTTATCTTATTTCTGTCCCGCAAGTCTCCCCTCACCCCTTCTCCATCCTCTGCAGAAGGATGCTGGAAATTGCACACAAGAGTTCAGGCTAGAACATCTTTCAGCTCTGAGGATACTCCTTGGAAAAGGGTGACAGTTAGGAGAAAAAGAACTAGACGCCACTCTGTACCAGTGGAAGCAGTGGAGCTGTGGAACCGATTCCAGGTACTTGAGGATAAGACTGGAGGACAGCCTGCAGAGGAAGAATCACAGGGGAACCTACATGAGAGTGAGCAAGAGGTCAGTCAAAGTGAGGCGATGAAACCCAGGCCTACAACAAGAAGAAGAGAAGAGTAGTAGTAGTGGGAGACTCCTTGCTGCGTGGGATTGAGACCCAAGTATGTCACGAAGACCTGTGGACTCGCCAGGTATGTTGTCTCCCGGGAGGACGGATTAGAGACGTGACTGAAAGGTTGCCTGAAAGGCACTCATAAAGCCCACTGACAGGTATCCCATTCTTCTCATCCATGTGGGAACAAATGATACCGCCAAGTGGAGCTATGAAGAAATCACGTCAAACTTTGAAGCTTTGGTGGGAAGGAAACTCAAGAACTTTGGGGCCCAGATAGTTTTCTCATCCATCCTTCCAGTAGTTAGAAGAGGGATAGAAAGGGAACGAAAAATACTCCGGGTGAATGACTGGCTATGAAGGTGGTGCCGACGAGAGAGATTTCGATTCTGGGACCATGGGCTATACTTCCTGGAAGATGGGCTGTTGGCAACGGACGGGTTGCACCTCACAAAGGAAGGGAAGAATGTGTTTGGCCACAGCATGAAGAACTTCACCAGGAGGGCTTTAAACTGAATCCTACGGGGAAGGGAGATGTAAAGTTGAGTGTAACAATGGATGTAGGCTCATGCACTGCAACAGAGAGAACAGCTCTAATAACACCCAATAATAGTCTTCAGACACATGTAGGAAGAAAGCCACACTATGAAGCACATGGTCTTCGATGTCTATATACTAATGCCCAGAGTATGGGAAACAAACAGAACGAACTTGAACACTTAATACAAGAGGGAAATTATGACTTGATAGGTATAACTGAGACTTGGTGGGATGACTCTCATGACTGGAATATAGCAATTGAAGGATATAACTTGTTCAAAAAGAACAGGAGGAACAGAAAGGGAGGTGGGGTTGCACTGTATGTGAAAAATATATATCTCTGCACAGAACTACAGGAGGATGAGCTTGGTAGCCCCATCGAGAGCATCTGGATCAAAATAAATGGAGCAAAGAATAAAAGGAACCTGGTCATGGGAGTCTACTACCGGCCACCCAATCAAGGAGAAGACGAGTATGAAACTTTTGAAAAGCAAATAGTCAATGTTTTAAGGAAGCATGATGTAGTAGTAATGGGGGACTTCAATTTCCCTGATATTTGTTAGGAGACAAATTCTGCAAAACATGGCCTCTCCAGGAAATTCCTGACTTGTATGGCGGATTACTTCCTCCCACAGAAAGTAGAGGAAGGAACTAGAGGATTGGCTATCCTTGACTTGATCCTAACCAACAGAGATGACTTAGTAGATAAAGTAGCAGTTACAGGAACTCTGGGGGAAAGCAACCATGTTATACTTGAGTTCTTGGTTCTAAGGGAAGCAAAAGCCGAGTGTAGTCAAATGTGTACCCTGGATTTTAGGAAAGCTGATTTTCATAAACTCAGAACAATGATCAGGAAAGTCCCATGGCAAGTGACTCTAACGAGAAAAGGAGTCCAAGATGGGTGGAAGCTTTTAAAAAAGGAAATTCTCAAGGCACAATCACAAACAATTCCAACAAGAAGAAAAGGTGGAAGACAACAAAAATCTCTAAGCTTTTTGTGGCTTCACAAAAAGCTTAGAGATGACCTGAAAACAAAAAAAGGACACATATAGGAAGTGGAAGGAAGGCCAAGCAACAAAGGAAGAGTACAGGCAGGTAGCACAAAATTGCAGGGATGGCGTCAGGAAGGCTAAAGCTGAGAACAAGCTGAGGTTAGCGAGGGATGCTAAAAGCAACAAAAAGGCTTTCTTCAGCTACGTGCATAGTGAAAGACAGAGGAAAGAAATGGTGGTTCTGCTATTAAATAAGGATGGCAAAATGATAACAGATGACAAAGAAAAGGCAGAGGTGCTCAATTCCTACTTTGGCTCAGTCTTCTCCCAAAAGAGGGTCTATGACCCCCCTGGCAAAGGCGAAGTACAGGATGAAGGGGCAGGATTGCAGCTTGAGATAGATAGGCATATGATCAAGGAACACCTCATTACTTTGAATGAGTTCAAATCTCCAGGGCCAGATGAATTACATCCTAAAGTAATAAAGGAACTGGCAGAAGAACTCTCAGAAGCGCTGTCTATTCTCTTTGAGAAATCATGGAGGACGGGTGAAGTGCCAGATGAGTGGAGGAGGGCTAATGTTGTCCCTAGCTTCAAAAAGGGCAAAAAGGAGGAACCTGGGAACTACAGACCAGTCAGTCTGACATCAATCCCTGGGAAAATTCTGGAGCAGATGATAAAGCAATCCATCTGTAAGCACCTTGAAAACAATGCAGTGATTACTCGAAGCCAACATGGATTTGTCTAGAACAAATCCTGCCATACGAATCTGATCTCAGTTTTTGATCAGGTAACCTCCCTTGTGGACCGTGGGAATGCTCTGGACATAATATACCTCGATTTCAGCAAAGCTTTCGACAAAGTGCCCCATGATATCCTGATGAGCAAACTAGCTCAAAGTGGGCTAGATGAAACAATGATCTGGTGGATCCCCAGTTGGCTACAGAATCGGACTCAAAGAGTGCTTATCAATGGGACCTTCTCAAACTGGGGAGAGGTAACGAGTGGCGTACCACAAGGTTCAGTCCTGGGCCCAGTGCTCTTCAACATTTGTATTAAGGACTTGGAGGAGGAGGTGCAGGGAATGCTGATCAAATTTACAGATGACACAAAATTCGGTGGGAGAGCTAATACTTTGGAAGACAGAAACAAAATTCAAAGTGATCTTGATAGACTGGGGCGCTGGGCAGAAAACAGAATGACATTTAATAGGGATAAATGCCAAGTTCTGCACCTAGGAAAAAGAAACCAAATGCACACTTACAAGATGGGGGATACATGGCTCAACAACACTACAAGCGAGAAGGATCTTGGAACTGTTGTCGATCAAAAGCTGAATATGAGTCAACAATGTGCTGTGGCTGCAAAAAAGGCAAATGCTATTTTGGGCTGCATTAATAGAAGCATAGCTTCCAAATCCCGGGAAGTACTAGTTCCCCTCTACTCAGAACTGGTTAGGCCTCATCTGGAGTACTGTGTCTAGTTCTGGGCACCACACTTTAAGAAAGATGCAGACAAGCTGGAGAAGGTTCAGAGGACGGCAACAAAGATGATCAGGGGACTGGAAACAAAGCCCTATGAGGAGAGACTGAAAGAACTGGGCATGTTTAGCCTTGAGAAGAGAAGACTGAGGGCAGATATGATAGCACTCGTCAAGTACTTGAAAGGCTGTCACAGAGAGGAAGGCCAGGATCTCTTCTCGATCATCCCAGAGTGCAGGACACGGAATCATGGGCTCAAGTTACAGGAAGCCAGATTCCGGCTGAACATCAGGAGAAACATCCTGATTGTTAGAGCAATACGACAATGGAACCAATTACCTAGGGAGGTAGCGGGCTCTCCCACACTGGAGGCCTTCAAGACGAGGCTGGACAGCCATCTGTCAGGGATGCTCTGACTTGGATTCCTGCATTGAGCTGGGGGTTGGACTCGATGGCCTTGTAGGCCCCTTCCAACCCTACCATTCTATAATTGTATGATTCTATGATTCTACTGGGGCCGCGGTGGCTTAGTGGTTAAGACGCTGAACTGCAGACCGGAAGGTCGGCAGGACAGCAGTTCGAGACCCGAGTGCTGTGTGACAGAGTGAGCTCCCAGCTTCAGTCCCAGCTTCTGTCAACCTAGCAGTTCGAAAGCGTGAAATTGCAAGTAGATAAATAGGTACCGCTTCAGTGGGAAAGTTAACAGCGTTCCGTGCACCTTGGTGTTCAGTAATGCCAGCCACATGACCACGGAAGCGTCTTCGGACAGCGCTGGCTCTTCGGCTTAGAAATGGAGATGAGCACCACACCCTATAGTCGGACACGACTGGTTGGGGGACACCTTTACCTTTTTACCTTTTATGATTCTAGAATGTACTTGGATTAGTCCATTAACATAGTCATCCTCATACAGTGACTCACAGGCTGGGTTCCCACAACATGACAACCCACACTCAAGCTTGAGAATGAGTTGAGTGTGGGTTGTCATTGAACTGTGGGTTGTTGTATAAACCCAGCTGCACTTGCATGGTTTATTAATCATAAACAACCCAGGAAGAGAACCCATAGTTTGTTGTTGGGTTGTGAACTGTAGGTTGTTTGTGGTTAACGAACCATCATTTGTTAGCATGGCTGGGTTCATACAACACAACAACCCATGGTTCAACAACACAACCCATGGTTAAGCAACAACCCACACTCAACCTTGAATGTGGGTTGTCATTTTGTAGGAACCCAGTCACTGGCCAGTAATTTGTTTTTCACCTGGGGTGAGCTCTCCTCTCCTAGCCTAGAAGAACTACTAGCCCTTTGCAGCTTCAAGGGGATGAACTCCTTCAATGTTGTGTACACAGCTTAAGCTGCAGTCCTATACACACATACCTGGGAGTAAGTCTTGCCAAGCTCAATGGGACCTCCTTCTGAGTAGACATGTATACAATTGCTCTGTTAATCTTCTTAGACTTGGTGGCTGGAGGGGAAAAGGAAAGCCACTGACTGGGTTCACACAAGGTGTGACACTAACAAACCACACTAACAAATCATGTTTCGTTAACCATGAACAGCCCACAGTTCACAACCCAACCATGGGTTCTCTTTCTGGGTTGTTTGTGGTTAACAAACCATTTCAACAACAACCCACAGTTCAATGACAACCCACACTCAGCCTCAAGTGTGGGGTGTTGTGTGAACCCAGCCGTTGTATTGCACTGCGTCAATACCAGCATGTTATGTCAATAGTGCATGTGCAGGGGAGCGAGCAGCTGATACCTAAATTAGTTTTCCCCAACCTGATACCCTCCAGATGTGTTTGACTACAATTCCCATAATCTACTAGCCACCATGGCCATTGAGCATGGGCATTGTAGTCCAACACATCTCAAAGGCACTGGGTTGGAGAAGGCTGACCTAAAGAGTTACGTAACACTGTTCTACAGCCACTTTACGCCAAGACTTTCAGAGATGGCCTTGCTTCAAATTTCCTTAGCTAGTGGGAATGAATAAATAAAACAAACAAATATGTTTAAAAAAACAGAGAGCTACTTTTTGCAGGGTAGTGGCCCTAACCTTTTGGAATACGTTGCCCAAGGAGATACAGCTCAGCATAAGAAACCAGGGGATGGATCCATATTTACACTGGAACAACTGCACTGGTGGCAGTGAATTTCACTGCCCCCACCTTCCCACCTGAAAATGCTATACAGAGTCAGGAGCCCCTGCTGAATGGGTTGACTTGTAGTGTGACATGGAGGGGGGATCCCCAAATATTGTGCAGAGAGATTTCCTCTCGCAGAAGGTCCCTTCCTCTCGCGGAAGGCAGAGCCTAGATTCAACCTATAGTAAGGCTATTTGGTTTCGAAAGTCCTTTTGAAGGGCTCACTTGAACATGGTTGTATATGAAAAGTGCTATGCCAGGTGCTATGTTCATCAACTGCTTTATAATGGTGCACTTTTATGTAATGTCCTGAATTTTCAAGACTACTGTTTATACTACTGTGAACTCCCATGATCAAGTTTTGCAACTAGTTGGAACATAAATATGAAATATAAACATTGTAGAAGATTAGCTGCAATATTTTAAGTGTTTCGGGCTGTTGACCGAAACTAACTTTATGGCTCTGTTAACATGTACCCGGTGAGGAAGGCCTCGTTTCAGTATTCTCAGTCTATTTCCTGTGATGCATCTTGGGCTTGAGTTACAGCTGTGCTCCCAGTCCCACTCACAAGGAGATGGCGGTATCCTTCTTTGTTCCCTAAAACCAATAATAATAATAATGAAATCATGACAAGGTAAGTCCAGTGCAACTAACTTAGTTTAGGCTAAGCTTGAAATACTAAACATGGAAGACTTTGCAGATCTTTTTAAATTGTAATTCTCATATTCACAGCAACAGTTCTGCTTAGCAAATGAAACAGATAAAATTGCTATATTTGACAGAATCTCGATGTTCTCTCTTTGTGCTTAGTATTGAACATTCATATTAAAACATTTTTTTTAAATACTCAAGTACATAATAAGAATGGATTATGAACCTGTTAAAACCATACCACATTTTTGAGGTATCGGTGCAATGTCTTCATAGCAACAGACTCCTGTGAAACAATGGCCCTGTTCATACATAATGCTAAGCTATGATGATTAAGCGTTTTGAGCTAACTATGATGGCTTAGCGTGTTGTCTGTGGGATTTTTTTTCAAACCATGCTGGCTACATAACCACGGTGTAACCATGCTCACTAACCACGTGCTGCAGTAGGGTTAGCAGCCACTACTGTGGCTTAGCATGTTGTCCATCAGACCCCCATGGTTAACTGAGCACTACCATAGAGTTCTGTGGCAAGAAAACAGCCCTGCCGCTCTTACCAGTGTGTGAGATTTCCATGGTCGAAATCTGCCTAGCAACACATGATGCAGCAGCCAAGAGCCAACCTCCTTGCTCTCCATTCCCACCCACAGTACAAAATTGGAGAAGCATGTGAGGAACAAAGATGTTTTCGATCCCACGCTCCGCACTTCCGGGCACAAACACCTGCAGCTGCTGCAGAAAGCAAAAACATCCCCACCTGCCCAAGATGGTCGCTTGCTCTGCTGAGGCCACTGCTTTACATGGCGGCCCGGCCAGAGGGCTGCAGGGTTTTGCAGGATGGGGGGTGGTTAGGGAGCGGTTACGCTAAGTACATTGTGGGCCATGGTTCCATGCACGTGTGGCAGGAGCATGTGGCATGGTTAGTTTAGGCTAAGTAACCATCATGTACCGAGGTTAGCTTAACCACCTTTCCCCATGTTACGTCTGAACAGGTACATTGTGTTCCTATTCTGTTAGAAAGGTTCTGGGCCAAACAGAGGTAAGAGCAGATCTGTTTTGGCAAGAAGCATGGGACCTGGCAAAGGAGTGAGTGTTGGAAGCATATTCTAGTCATTACTACCTGTACTGGCCACTGAGGGAAGGGGACTTGAATCCATATACACTATAATGTGAATTATAGCGTACCTTAGAAATCCACAAAGCCTACCACATTTGGAACTAGGGTGGCCACTTACATGTTGCCAAAAAAGAGGAAATGTGTGAAATGAGGATACAGATTTGCATAAAATTCACATATGCCACTACATTTATAGATGCATATTTTGAAATAATTACTGATATTTTATTTTGAAATAAAATATCAATACATCTCACCACAGTGAGAAGGACCGTGTACCTGCTGCTTGGTCTGCTGCCCAGGTTCTAACTACTGATAGGCAACTTCAAGGCCCTTGCTCTCCCATCTTATGGCTCTTTATTTTTAAACCAGACTTCAAATACATGGCCGTCTTCTGTAAAGTAGGACATGTGGCCACCCCACTTGGAATACGGAGAGGATTAACAGGCACCACGCTTCTAAGGTGTGGTTAGTGGTGGGGAAAAGGCGTTTTGCATATAGTTAGAGCAACTGCTACTACTGCACATACTCTAGAAACAAATTCTGGCCCTGGAAACAGGTTCTAAGAATGGGCCTTGTCTCAAAACAAGCCCTTCCACACTGCCCTAGGCATGCTGTTCAGCTGGGCCTTTCTCTGACAACAGGTATTCAATCCTAACTTCTTTATGTTGGAATAAGCAACAGCCATTAGAAAAAAACACTGTGTGGAGGAAAAAATAACTGGATGGAAAGCTACTAAATGGTAAATTTATGTAGAGAGTTGGGTGCTGGTTTTGGTTTTATTTTTTGCCTACCAACTTCGCCTGTTTTAGTCATAACAAGATGCCTGTTCATATTAAGTAAAACTCCTTTTTAAAGCTTGCAGTTGTCTTTCTCAATTGTGGCCAGACAAAACTTACTCTGCAAAACTTCATAGATGTGGGTCACACTTAATGACCTCAAAGGCAATTCCAAACCCACTGACCTATTCCCCCCAGCCACCTAGCTAGTTCAGTCTCCGTGCCTGGCAGGTGCTTCCCCCAGAGTCTAGACATATATCATTTAATTCCAACCCTTAATTAATTCCAAGCCTGCCAGCTATGCTTCTCTCTCTCTCTCTCTGGAGCTTTTTTTTTTTTCATCCATCCACTCCTTGCACATGGTGCCCTTAAAAGGGTAACTCACATCCTGGTACCCTCATTCAAAACAATCTGTTGCTTGGAATCTGATCCTTTCCTGCCACACCCTAAACAGAACTGGGCTACACTTTGCTAACAAGGAACTCTCAGCCTTTATTCCTATGCAAAAATATTGTATGAATATTCATACATCCCTACGAATATTTATACATCCTTATAATAATTTATCCATCTTCTGATTCACAAGATAGCTACAGGAAACATGTAATGAAATTAGAAGAGAAGGACTTTAATGATCTTTGTTTTAATCTTTAAACATTTATTTACTTTTTCCAGAATTAATTCCTCTTTACCTGCAGACCTACCTTTCAAAAGAGATGACTCACTATGCTGCCTTCAGGCTCCACACCAAACATGTGTGCACATAGCTGAAGAAAGCTTTTTTGTTGCTTTTAGCATCCCTCGCTAAGCTCGTTCTCAGCTTTCGCCTTCCTGACGCCATCCCTGCAATTCTGTGCTACCTGTCTGTACTCTTCATTTGTTGCTTGGCCTTCCTTCCACTTCCTATATGTGTACTTTTTGTTTTCATCTCTAAGCTTTTTGTGAAGCCACATTGGCTTCTTCTGTTGTCTTCCACCTTTTTTTCTTGCTGGAATTGTTTGTAATTGTGCCTTGAGAATTTCCTTTTTTAAAAACTCCCACCCATCTTGGACTCCTTTTCTCGTTAGAGTCACTTGCCATAGGACCTTCCTTATCGTTGTTCTGAATTTATTAAAATCAGCTTTCCTAAAATCCACACTGCACCTGTTGAATTTCTGATTGAGCCCCAGGAATTTGACATGTAGCTGTTAAAGGTAAAGAAGCAGTGGCAGGAAAGAGGACAGGAGGTGCAACATGCTTCAGGAGAGACTGGTACAGAGGAACAGGCAAACTTGCAGGGAGTTTCCCACCCTCTTGGCCTTGACATCATCTCCATATGCACATTTTCTATGCACATTTTCAGAACAGTCTGCACAAGAGGGACTACTGAACATTTGTTTTAAACGAAGTGAAATCAGAGACCTAAACCATGCACTACTAAATTCCATGTGTGCAGAATTGCAGAAGACAAAAATATCCAGCCTTGTTTCATCTTAAATAGTTGTAAAAATTTCAGGCTGAGTCAAGAGATAAAAATTTATTGTGTTTTTTTTCTAAACTGTTACCTCTCCAAAAACAAAGGCATTCCATTTCAAGGAAGGTAAGGTTTAATCAGAGCACAACCGTATATCAACAGGTGAGAGGGATAGAACAGCTGTCTGTATTTTACTACTTTCAAAGTGCTGCTAGCCCGTAAGTGTACATTTTATCATTATAGGATAGATGCATCACCTCTTTATTCCATGAAGCCAACAGGAAAGTTAGGCTGGAACCCTATACCCACTTACCTAGTAGTAAGCCCTATTGGACTCAATGGGACTTGCTTCTGAGTAGACGTGTATGAGATTATGCTGTTAGTGGGATGTACGTCTGAGTAAACATGCTTAGGACTGCACTGCTCATGTGCTTTTAATACCTCTAGCATTTCTACCACGACAAAATGAGCAAGAGGGTTAGTGTGATGTAGCTGTTAATGTGCTGGGCAAGGACTGGATAGCAATCCCCACTCAGTCATGAAGCTCACTCAGTGACCCTGGACCAGACGCCATCTCTCAGCCAAAGCTACCTCACAGGGTTGTTGTGAGGATAAAAGTGGTGGTGGTGACAATCATGCATGTTGCCCTGAGCAACCTTTAAGAACAACCTAAAAAAAGAACATAGATTATCTACTTCTATCCTGGAACTGAGGAAATGGGGATATCTCTAAGGTACAACACTGTACATTTTATACTGGGTTATATGTATCCAACAGTGCAGAACATGGTTTTGGGTGATGAATTCAGCCAAGTCTAAGTTTTTCATTTTTCTTTCTTTTTTTCTCAAAAGAAAGTTTCCAGCATTTTTGGCTGCAATAATAGGCTTGAGGGCAGGGGAGGCTGATGGCTCCGATGTTAGTGGGGTGGTTCGCACATTGGATAGGTCCTTTAGAGTTCTGACTGGTTCTGGCTGCAATCCGGAGCAGATGCACCGCCCCACTGACATCGGAGCCACCAGCCTCCACTGCTTGATAGGGCCATGCCTTCGGACTTTTCAGAAGGCTGGATGAATTCCCAGTAGCTGCAAGCTGAGGGATCTGTGCAGGCTACTTCAATAGCCCGCATAAGTCCTCGCTGTTACTCATGACTAGTAAAACCAGCATAACAATTAGTAGAATTATGCAAAAGATGTAGTTATGCAGCTTTTGCTCAATTTGCAAAATTTATAAAGGGTGCAAAATCCAGCTTCTCTCTGAATTTAGGTTGCCTGGGCCCAGTATTTTAATTTTCTTTTAGCATGGAATACACATACACCCACAACCTCACTTCCTTCTCCTTAAATTAAAACGGCCATATGCCATGCAGCAGATTTAGTGCTGTGTCTGGCTGTTAGGTGTGCAGGTTCATATCCCAGGCCAGACCACCTCTTACCACCGGGACATTAACAACATTATGTACAAAAAAACTCATACACTGAACAGTGCCGAAGAAGTGAAAAAAACAACCACGTGCAATGAAGAGTCTCAGAAATACAGTCATTATAATTCTTATCTCCTCCCAGAAGATAGAGGGAATGTTACCATTAATTACTCCAGTGACGTTTCTCACATGGCATGTTTAAAACCTGGGTGTGTACATAAAACAAACCATCACACACACACGCACACACACAGTGGGTGCAGGCATTCTTGGTCTCAACTCTAGCACAGCCAATAATTCCCATGGTAGACAACACTTAGCTCAGCTGTGAACCTATGATTCCAGAGTCTGTGCTCTTTCAGTATGGGATTCAAATGAAGGCACTCAGGTCCAATCTTGAGAGGTTCTGCTTGAAAACAAAACATTTAAAAAATCAACACTACTTTGGAAAATCATTTAGAGCCTAAAATGCTAGGAGAAAATTACCGAGGGAGGGCAAAAACCTCAGTCATCCACTGGTGGAGAAATTAGACGCCAATGTATTATAGATTGTGGAACTGGTGTGATGGGCCACATAGATGAACTCAGATTTGTTTTCCATAGAACCCTCCTGCACATGCTATCAGCCCATCAATAGCTACCCTAGAAGTTAATCCACACTTTGCCTTGAACAGCAGCTAAACGAGATGACATTTTCTAGTTAGGCATTTCAGCTGTAAGAGTGTTTACAGTAAATCATCTGAGCCGTAGAACACAAAACAAAACATAAAATGGGTGCAGACTGTGTTTTTAAAAATTGTAAACCAAAGGTGGGCAACCTGCAGCTTTCCACATGTTGTTGAACTCCAGATTCTATCAGCCCCAGCCAGCATGGACAATGGTTAAGGATGATGGGAGCTGGAGTTAACATCTTCAGCTGCTGGTTGCTCTCCCCTGGTGTAAACCATGGGCTGGGACTTTCTGTGTGTGTTTCACTTGTACAGCTAGCATATTAGACACTTAATAATGGCCAAGATCCAAGTCAACATACACAGTGTTCCAGATGGATATAAGGGTTTTCCAGGTTCCCAGGTAAGAGGCAACACATTACATCCCAACATAGGTTCCCTCAAAATTGAGGCCCTTGGAGCAGCCCTCTCTGAAGCCAAGAGAGGCTGCCACCTAAAGGAACAGAACTCCGTTTGTGGTTACATACACACACACACACACACACACAGAACTGGTTTGTATAAGTGCATGGGCTTCTCTGGATTCCAGCACACCACAAAAAGAAGAAGTTGCTTGCATTTCAAATGTGCACTTATTTTGCAGCAAAGCTTAATCAGTCCATTTCTTCTCCTGATTCATCAGTATCATGAAGGTTTGCTTTAATTAATTAATTTATTTCTTACATTTATATCCCACCTTTCCTCGAAAAAGACCAATGCAGCATACATGATTCCCTATCCCAATTTTATCCTCACAACAACCCTGTGAGATAGGTTAGGCTGAGAGTCTGTGACTGGCCCCAAGTCACCCAGTGAGCTTCATAGCCAAGTGGGGACTTGAACCCAGATCTCCCCAGTCCCACCCCAACAATCTAACCACTACACATCCTTAAACTAGATCTGTGCTAAGAGGAAAAGATAGCATAATTGAGACAACATGTGTTCCCCTCAGCTTTTCTCTGAAGAACGTACAGAAATGCAGCATTTCTTGAAAAGGATACCTAAGTAAATGAGCAGTTTGGTCACCCTGGTGAAAAGCCCATGGCAACTAATGCTGAACTAGATTTATGACATTTGAACTCAAGCCTTCAAGGTAGAAGTGTCTGGTCGACCAATACACTTTTTCCAGTTGATACTGGCATGCTACCAATTCATCACCAATACAATGACTCCTAAACTGCCAGATTCAGAATATATACACGTATGTATTTTGCCTCCTTTTAAAATGCATGCAAGTGGAGACCAGGAAAGAAGTGGGACCCTGTTTGCATGTACTGTAAAAGGACAAGTGTCAAAACACACACACATGTGCACTCCACATATGACGCAGCATGTGTTGCACATGTCATATGTATGTGCTTTGGTATCATCCTAGAGTACAAAAGCATCTTATCTGAAGCCCTCCTTACATTATCCTGTTCAGTAAGAATGTGAGGGCCTTAAAATTGAATAGCCTTTTTTTGTGAGGAGGCAGGGAGAAGGAACCTAAGCACGCTGAGTTTCTCTTGTTTACCAGGAAGAAAACCTGTTATGTTTCTAATATAATAATTAAACATGTATTTTAAATATTTAGAGCAGGAAATGTAATAAAAAAACAATCCATCACATTCCCACTTGATTTTGCCATCACTCCAAGTCTGCATTGGCTCATCTAATAAGTTCTTGTCTCAAACGTTTGCACAGAAGCTTAAATGCCATTGCTGACAATGTCTCCAAGTTATCCCAACAACCCACATGCCAGTCAACACGTTCAGCTTCTGCAACTTCTAATTTAATCATGTTCTCCCATTTGCAGATAAGGCATGAGGCTATCTTGCATTCTGTCTCAGAGTAAATATTTGTCTTCACAATTGTTCATTTACCCAACAGGTAACTTACCCTGGATGCTGCCAAAGGTTTGCATGTCGGACTACAGGTAGTAGTTCTCTCTTATTAAGGGGAGTGATCCCAATTGCTGCTTCAAGAATGGTTATGTACTTCTTGTACTTCATCCTGCCTCTTTCAATGCACCGCTGAACCATATTACAGCCTATGTTCAGCAGCTGTAGCATCGGAAGTCATCTTGCCCCAGCACTCTGATTGATCTACTGTTTTCAAGATGGGTTGCATACATTGCAAGCTAAAGTTTTTAAAATAACTTTTGGAAAAGGAGTTAAAAAATTTCCTGACAGATTCTCCTGAAACGTCATTGTTAGATAATGCCAGCGGTCTTTGAATAAAGTACTAATGAAAATGAATCAAGAGACAATCATGGTTCTAAGCCTGGCCACATAATGTACACTCTCCAATTTGCTAATCCTCAGCTAAATCTCCAAGGTTTGTAATCTTCCAAGTACTAGCAGAGTAGCAGGTGACTTGTCTCTCAAATCAAATCAAGGGCTGCTGAGGATTTGTTGGCTAAACTTTATATTGCATTCAACACTCCAGAATGGAAAGCATCCTGTCTCCCCAGTTTTTGTGAGCAAGATTGATAGTATTTTAAGGGCCTAGTTGGGGGGAGGG
This sequence comes from Heloderma suspectum, assembly GCF_057233095.1. Lineage (NCBI taxonomy): Eukaryota > Metazoa > Chordata > Lepidosauria > Squamata > Helodermatidae > Heloderma > Heloderma suspectum. Next base: position 102,337,665 of record NC_139459.1, read on the forward strand.
GGGGAGAGCGAGCACAGTACATAGAACTTGCATTTATTAAAACAAAACACAGATTTAGCAGGTGCTGAAAAATGGAAAGCTAAAGCGATTTTGCACAGAATTAAGAAAACAGCTGCATTCATTTATAGTGGGCTTGTAAATTGATACTATTGATAGAGCAGAGAATAGTCTCTAGTTGGGCCAGGCAAGAATCATCAGTCAATCAATTAATCAATCATTACATTTATATCCTTATTACATTTATATCTCTTATTTTAAATAAGAGATTATTATATCTCTTGCAAGGAATCCAAGGTGGCTTACATGATCCTTCTCCTCTCCATCTTATCCTCAAAACATCCCTGTGAGGTAGGTTAGGCTGAGAGTCAGCGACTGGCCCAAAGACACCCAGTGAGCTTCATGGCCAGGTGGGGAATAGAGCCCAAATCTCCCCAGTCCCAGTTCAACAGTCTAACCACTGCACCACACTGACTCTTTGGAGGAAAGGGTTGTTTCTTTCTCTCCTCACCCCCACTTCCATGCCAGTGTGTACCACAAATGACTAACACAGGTGAACAGGCAGGCTACTAAAATTTTCGGGGGACAAACAGGGAGGCTACTAAAATTTTCTGTGGGCTAACAACATGATTTCTACTTGATGTAAAGTAAATCAAATAAATTATACTTGCTTGTACAGTAACATACATTTAACAATCAGGGAGCTGAAGGATAAAATAAAAGGGGTGAAAACAGATGGCAATACAATGCCAAAGAAGTTAACATTAGGTGGGTTCTGGATGAATCTACAACACTAACATTCATTTTGGAGGTTTCTCCCATCTTCAGTTTAAAATCCTCATTAGGAATCTAATAATTCCTAATAATTGTGATGGGTTTAGGATGCTGGGTAACTTTTGTCACATAGCATTATTCACAATACCTTGAGCCAGACAAACAGGACTATGCACCAATCGCAATTTTTACTGGAACTTCCAGGTGTACTGCTTAAGTTTTTAAAAAAGTGATTGATAAAGCTCCTTCAGGCAAAACAAAATTTGACAGTTCTTGAGTTCAAGGAGAGACTGCTAAAACAAAGCAGAACCACACTGAAATACCTAGATACATCACAAAATTTAAGCAGGGCATAAATACCATGCACAAGCGCATACACGCTGAGCAGGAGGAATAGCTTTGAAGGTGTACACTACATTCATGAACACTACTTTCATTACCCGTGCAAAACATTTTAAGAAGTTCAGAAAGGGTAAGAGTGCTCCAAAAGGCAGTGAAGATACTTGTCCATAACCTTGGTCTCCTACCTAATTGGCAGGACAGAGAAGCAACTGAAAGTTATTTTAATTGTTTTGTTATTACATTTTCATCCTACCCTTTCTCCAAGGAACTCAGGACGGCAGACATGGTTCTTCCCTCTCCCATTTTATCTTCAGAGGATCCCTGTGAGGTAGGCTAGGCTGAGTGAGAGGAACTGGACTAAGAGCTTCATGGCTAAGGGGAAAATTGAACCCAGCCTCCGCACTCATAGTCTGATGCTCTAACACAGCCTTCCAGATGTGTTGGACTACAACTCCCATTAACCCCAGCCAGCAGGGCCAGTGCTGGCTGGAGATGGTGGGCATTGTGACCTAACACACTGCAAGGGCACTAGGTTGGAGGAAGTCTATTCTAACCATTATAGCATACCACCTCTCAGTATGTCCCTTCCCCTCTCTCTCAGCCCATGAACTACCACTGCAGGTATCACTGGCATTATGAATCTATTCATTTAGTTCATTTCCAGCAAGAACTATCCCATCACTTCTGGGAAAAGATTAGAATCCCAAAACAACACGTAATATCTACAGTAGGGTTTGGTAGACTTCAGGCTTCTGGGATCTACTTTATTTTTTACTAGAACCCCCAAATCAAGCAACCAGAGCCTGGTGTATAAGAAATACACAAAGGATGAAAGAATTCTGAGCCCAGGAATTGGTTTTCAGTACCAGCACTGAACAGTCCTTCCACATGAAAATCCACTCCTAGTTACCCCAAGCTTTCTTCCTTTTTGCAGTATAATCCCAGGCTGGGGGGGTGGAGGAAGAGTTATTTAGTTGCTGCTATTTTTAAACAACTGGGAGTCAGAAATCCTTGGGGGTGTTTCCACCAGCGATTTACTCCAAGCAGGCTGCATGTTGAGGTCTAGGGATACATGATGTCGTGGCCATCCAGCAGCCACCCCAGAGCTGATCAGGCAAAAACCGGATTCCTGAGACTGCTTAAAGTCCGATTCTTTTCCTTAAGTTGGGTTCTCCCAGGTATATGCCCCAAAGCCCTCATTGACCTTGGGTATGCTAGCCCTGCCTAGGGGCATGTCTTTCACCATGACCCCAGTCGAGGGGTGTTTCCTCCCATGATGCTGAATGAGTCTTGCCCTCTGAGTGCCCACAGAAATAACAGAGAAACCCCTCAATTGACATGGCACATTTTGAAGCCCAATTCCTTAAGTGCGATTTCGAGGCTCCAATTCATTGCCTTAGGAAGTAACTACTTCACAGCTTCCTTATAGAGATATTGTGCATTAAAATGGGGACTGGTTTCCCTCTCTTTCCCCCAACAAACCCATTAGTGTCTCCTCAGAAGTAACTCCCATTGCAGTCAATGAGGCTTGCCTTTGAATGCCCACATCAGAACTTAAGAGATTCCCCCTCAATTGAAATGGCACATTTTAAAGCCCAATTCCTTAAGCGTGATTAAGCGCGATGCTCTGATTCATTGCCTTAGGAAGTAACTCCTTCACAGCTTCGTTACAGATACCCTGCGGGTTACAATGGGGGCTGGTTTCTGTCTTTGTGTTTACTGCTCTCTTTCCCACAACAAACTCATTACTGTCTCCTCAGAAGTAACTCCCATTGCACTCAGTGAGGCTTGCTCCTGAAATGCAGGTGTATCTGGACTTTCAGGGAAAAGGTGAAAGGGGGGGGAGGGGGAAGCCTCTCTTATTGGTTGAGCAGCCCCTGCCAGTCAGATGATGTTCACTCCACCCCCCACCCTCCACCAGGAAGTATGTTCTATGAAGCAATGTTTACTGCTCTGGAGAATCTGCTCATGGAACCCTACTCACAGCAAAGCCAATTCCTTTTAAAAAAATCCGGTACTCCTCCATTAACTTCTCCTTCCATTGTCGTGGAAACACAGCCCTTGCCAATCTATTTCAGATCATCCAGAAATCTACCAGTAGATCCCAATCTACCTTCTGCCCACCTAGATCTACAACACCTAACAAAAGGAAGATAGAATAGTTTGTTTTCATTCAAAGTTTCCCCCCTGGCTGTTTGTTAAATCAGATGGTCCCCAAATGGGCTTTCCATATAATTAACAGAAATTTTGCCTGTAGAAAGCTATAAACACATTACAGAAAAGTTATTTACAACATTCCCTTTCCAAACAAAGGCTACTTTCCCCAGTTAAGTCAGTGACAAAAACCAGAAGAACCCTGTGAAAATTCCTTCCCTAGAGCAGTTATTTGGAATTCAGTGCCAAGGAAATACTCTGGATTTGTGCACTTTGTCATGTGTCGTTCTTACACATGGCAGGGCACCAGAGTGAGCCTCAGTATCACAAGCCCACCCCACAGCAGATTAGGCTGGCCATGTGTCCTGTTTTAGAGAGGACAGTCCTCTGTCTGAAGGGCTGTCAACCAATATAAGTCTGCTTTAAAGACAAAGAACCATAAGAAGGGAGGGAGGGAGCGCAGCGGAGGCCTTGGAGTTGCCCATCAACAGTGAGCACCTGGCTAGCAGACTAGACTGAGCAGGCACACAAGTAACGTGGTCACAACCTTGCCTACTATGGAAAGTATTGTATCTGCATTTAAATTATAGGAATTATTTCTGAATTTGCATCAATACATATGAATTAGCATATGTAATGTTTTATGCAAACTGGTGTCCTCTTTTGCCCTCCTTTTTAGGGATGCATTTCCTCTTTGGGGGCACTGCTTAACTGGCCACCCTAGAATAGACTCAGGTGTCACTCGGGTGGTACAGAATCACAGCATCAGGATGAACATGCAGGCAGACCCTTTTATACTTGCCTGGACTGGTGTGGACGCAGCCATGGAGACAGAGGCATGCATGCAGGCAAACATACGTGTAAAAGGGATCTTGGTGGGAACTGAGGCCTACACGCAGGGCCGGCCCTACCACTAGGCAGGGTGAGACCACTGCCTCAGGGAGCAGATGCTAGGAGGCGGCAGCAAGATGTTCAAGAAGAGAGCTGTGTGCCTTGCTGCCTACTCTGTCCCCCTTAAATTAGCCTGCTGCCTTCAGGTTCAGTGGAGGACATTGCCTCATCATAGTGTTGAAGACAGATTCATCTGCCTGTCCAGACAGATTTTGTACATGGAATGGGAAGGGGCACCATCTTGTCCTTCACCTCAGGCAGTAAAATGTCTTGGGCAGGCCCTGCCTACGTCCAGTCCCACCTGAATTAAGTCTCATCGGTGTGACCTACACATCCTTGCGTGGCAAACAGATAACAGACTAGACTGAGTCTGGTCTGTACACCTCACTAGGTGCAGAACGCTCATACCTGGGCCATGAGTGGACCAGCCCTCACTTCTGTGTAAATGTGTCTTACATATGAAGAGTTGCTGAAAAACATTCCACAGGTTGTTATGTTCCCTTCGTGGAAAGAGGTATATTTTTCTCCCATTTAACAGATTCTAATATATCGCTTGTACTGAAAAAAGGAGGAATAACTGGCATTTCAGCATTGTTGGTGGGGATTATACTTTTAAAAACCGCTAGGCATGAATCCTCATGCCATTTATGAAGACTTTGCTGTGGGTTTAAAATTGAAGAAAGACTTTCAAGTGGGAGAAAAGGGGCAGAATATTTTGATCTTTAACCACAAGAATACAGTTCTAAATTGCAGCTTTATTTTGCAACCCTCTGAGAGAAACTGCCTGCATGGTTCAGAGATTGATCAACTATGACTTACTTGAATATAATCCCATGCACTAGCATGTAGTCCCATTTATCTTACTAAATTTACTCCTTGTCCTACGGGTACCTCTGACTTCAGTGCTCCTTGGTCCCTCTTGCCCTTTGCTTGTTGCATACTGAAGAGGCAGTGGAAGCATATCACAAACCGTGTCATCAAAGCTAATATTTCTGTTTCAAAGTATGTGTTAATATAAACAGGGTGGATGCCAAGCCACAGTTGTTGAGTTTGTCATGTTTACCTGATATTCTCATTCTGGAATTATGTTTACATGTAACACTAAACCATAGTTTAGCATTATATGCATGAACCTCAGGTTCATGTGTTCCCCTCTTCCTTCCCCTCTTCCAGAATGGCCATGAGTTCAGAAGCATTTGCTTCTGTTACCTATCCATGGTTTCTCATTATGTCTGAACACAGTCAAACTCTGGTTACTTTTAAGTTCATCCAAACAAGCCAACTCCAAACTATGGTTAATGATTCTGACTTGTTCAGATAAACCATAGTAAACACTAATCTCTGTTCCCAGTTTGGACATAATGACAAACCACACCTGGTTAAAAACAGAAGCAAATTCTTCCCATCTCCTCCCCAACATGGCCACTAAACTATGATTTAGTATTACTTGCAAACCAGATGAATGAGAAAGCCTTATAACCAGCCTATCAAAAACCATAAAAATACTCTTAAAACATTCTTAGAGATCATCAATATGTGCTGGATCCATCTATTTATTTATTGCACAGGGGAAAAAAGCCTTACAATGTGTCAAATATGCATATTGATATAATGTTTTCAAGACTACCTTGACATAAAAGCTAGATAACAAAGCAAGGTAATTGTTTTTGCCTTGAAAAAGTTCCTGTAGTTTAGAAAGCACAGTGTCAGATGACTTTTGTAAAAACAAAACATTTTTTAAACCAAAAAGCCAAATCCATGTATGCTATAATTAAGCATAACATTTGCCTTTGTCTTACTCGTTTTATACTTTTTTCCCCTCTAAAATTTTGCTGCATTACTAAGATAGAACTATCTGAACATTTATAAGGGGCGCCGGGGGGGGGGGGGATGACAAGGAGTGAAAATAAAGGTGAAGTCTATTCACATAAAACAAAATACTTTGTGGTGTATTTAGTTAGCTTTACTGGATTAATAAAAGTGGGGATAGAAGGAGGGAAATATAGCTGTCCTTCCTGCTCTCACTAGAAGCATTTAGAAATCCCTTTAAACTTCCACATTCATGGGAAATAACGTTACGTGGTTTGGTACCAATGGTGAACGAGGCCTTAGTGCCTGCACAGGTGTCTAAGAACTGTCCTGAGAACAATCTTTCAAAGAAATCTAAAGAAGCTAAGTGTCCCCAAACCTTTCTGAACATGGGCTGAAACTGTGCAGCCCTACCTAGGTAATTTCCTGAATGTTTTGCCCTCCTTGGCAACAGATAATACATAGGCCCTAGTTAGGTAATATATGAGCCCTAGTTACAAGGTAAGCTCAGGCATAGCATATGCCTTTGATCCATTTCTTTCCAACACACTATCTAATCCTGCTTCAAGACAGATTACCTAAAGATGCATTCTTAGACCATGTTTTCTTGCAAACAGTTACTTAACACACTTTGACACAAGTAATCCTAGAGTACAATCCATCACGCAGCTAAGCATTCCGAAACCCTATTGATTTTAACTGTGTAATGTATTGCATTCTTAAATCTTTAGTAACTCATACTTTTCCTGAGCTGAACTCCTGTTTGTAAGCCATTACCAGGGCAGAACCCACTCCCCAACACCTCAAGGTGTTTCTGTCCAGATAGAGTTGCCAAAATTGGAGCTGAAATTGACCAGTTTCCTGAGCAAAACCTAGCATTGCCCACTTTTGAAATAAAACGTTCAGGCACCTCGTTAAGTCCACATAGCCCAGATGTTTCTGGCAAGGCCAGGGACACAGCCCAATGTGAAAGGTGATTGTTCTCAAAGAGCGGAGGTGAGGAATCAGCCAGTCCATTCAGTAACTTCAGAAAGCCTTTTTCTGTGTTCCACCATCATCAGATTTTGGCTGGTGGTAACACAAGGCTTAGTGGTTAAGACGCTGAACTGCAGACTGGAAGGTCGGCAGGTCAGCAGTTCGAGACCCGAGTGCTGTGTGATGGAGTGAGCTCCCATCTTCAGTCCCAGCTCCTGCCAACCTAGCCATTCGAAAGCAAGAAATTGCAAGTAGGTACCGCCTCGGCGGGAAAGGTAACAGCGTTCCGTGCACCTCAGTGTTCAGTCATGCCGGCCACATGACCACGGAAGTGTCTTCGGACAGTGCTGGCTCTTCAGCTTAGAAACGGGGATGAGCACCACACCCTAGAGTCGGACACGACTGGTTGGGGACACCTTTACCTTTTTAACACAAGGGAGGGCCTTCTCCATAGCAGTGCCCAGTTTAAGGAACTCTCTGCTCTAGAAGGTCCTTTTGGTTCCTCTATTGGTGGAGTTTGGATGTTACCTGCAGACCTTTTTAATTGCAGCAAGTATATGGGCTGACTGGTACTTGATTTGCCTTCTTTCACTTTTGGGGGGTTCTCCTTTGCTTTTTGGATTTTTTTTGATCTGCCATTTATTAACTGCTTTATTGTTGTTGTTGTTGCTGATTATAGTTTGTAATGCTTGGTTGCAAGCCATTTCTTTATTTCCCTTCGAATTCTGCAGAACAAGCCTGCCTAGCCTCAACAGACCACAGATTCGCAAAGAATAAGCATATACTAAATTGCACCACCAGGGTACCACAAGCCTAATCTGTTGGCTCTTTAACAGAGAGTGCTGATGTAGCGGGTGCTTGAATAAGGAGTGGGGAGCAACCAAATGGAACATGTACACTCAGCATCCCCACTTAATGGTCACAGGCAAGAGGCTGCCTCATTGTTTGTTCCAGCAGGGTCTGCTGGGTATGGCAAAACTGGAGGCTTCCATATGACTGTAATGAGCACACTGAACTGTATAAAACTACTTTTCCACCAAAAATTAGTCTGAAGCGAAGAGGTGTTACAGCAAAAACACCTCCCCCTAAACAAGTGGTTTGGGCAATATTCCGAGTGACTAAAAGATAAGGCAAAGTAAAAAGTGGCAGCTGCTTGATGCTTTCTGTATGCAAAGCATGCAAACATAATTTGGGGGGTGAAGTACAAATTTGTAGCACAGGGCCCCTCCAACACACGTTCCACAATCCCATCTCATACATACGATCGCAGGAGTCCTGGGGCTGGGGGGTAGTTTCTATTTTAATTCTGAAATTATATTCTCTGTATTTCTGAAATTACACCATGGCCCACACTGGGGTGTTCGTTTTACCACACCCCACCCTCTCCACCTTTTTTTGCTATTTTTGTTTAACAGAACATCAGATCCTGAAAAAGAGCCCTATAAAGCTTGCTGACTATTTTGTAACTGTGTGGCTGGTCCTAATAAGGTTAATATCCTGTCAGTGGTCTAGTGGTCCTGACTGGTCTATTGCAGGTGTGTTGAACCCCTTTCAGCGCAAGGGCCAAATTTAGTTTTGGAGAAGCTCTCGGGGGGCCATATTCCAGTGGTGGGCAGGACTGGTGACAAAAATACCCACATATTTTAGCTTAAAGCTCTTACTACCAGGAACAAAGCCTTAGGAGAGGTATTTCAACCTTTTGGAACTGGCGGTAGGATCCACAGAAGTTGGAAAACCACCAAATGCGGCAGAGGGTAGCCATCTAGGGAATGCTGGAGGGCAAGATTGGGGCCTGCAGACCTGAGGTTCTGCACTTCTGGTCTATTAGAGTAGACCAATGCAGTTGCAAATATTTTATAAAAGGACCAATTCTTGTTAAATCTTTATTTTTCTGGCCCCTTTCATTGCAAAATCATGATATCCCAGATATCAACAGCCCTGATTATTAAGATTCTTTGTCCCTCCTACTAATTCTCCCTTTCCTCCAGCCTATTTACAAGAAACTCTCCGTCTGGTAGTTCTTGAGAGCGCATGCCTCACAGGGAAAAAAATCTCCCTCCTTCCCAAACTACATGTCCCAGTTTAACTTGCAAAAGCACTCTGTCCCGGAGAAGGGCCTTGGCCAGCGACTCAGCATTCAGAATGTTGCTTATTCAGCTCTAACACAGCTCCAGCAAATCACACAAGATCTGGACAATAAGTACATTATGGCCCAGTTTGCATGTAATGAGAAGCTACCGTGGGTGAATTTCCCTGCAGGGTTTCTTGTTATGGTAGTGGCTATTTTAAATATTCAGGCCTCAGCAGGGCCGCACCATAGCTTGTCGTTATATGTGAGGGTGGGTTGTTGGGGCAACCCTAAAACAGCCCATGGGTTCTGGGTGGCTTGTCAGCCACCCCAACAACCCACCCTTGCCAGGGTGCACGTAATGAGAAGCCGCGGCAGCAGGTGCTTAGATTACCAAGCTTAGATTACCCACTGCAGTTAATAAACCATGGTAGGCTGCGGTGATCCTGCCAACCAGGTCTATTGATACAGGGAAATAAGTTTCTACAAATATCCTCAAGCATCTACAATTTGGCCTCAGTTTTTTTCCTTGTGGTAATGGTGTTGCAGTCTGGACCAGGCCTCCTGGTATCCAGGCCCCTAGAGTGTACACACACATACACACGCAAGCCACTTAGGGCCTGAAGGCATATGCTCTACCACTGAGTTATGCCTCTTTTCTTCTCAGCATACTAGTATCCTAGCTAGTGGTTCTTGCTCAAAATTAGAAGCAACCATGGCTGCAGCAACAAGCTAAAGGTTCTATCAGCAACAAGCTAGGCATGTTGTTTACATTAAGAAATATGTATGGTGTGACTATTTTGATGTCGTACAAGTGATATCACTGTTCCATGTGTCACCTTGGAACCCAGTTTTGGTTTATTGCTGCACTGAGCTTTCAGAGGCCATCGCTTACTCCACCAGTTACATGAAAGGAACTGAGAAAAATGTGCAGATTATTTTGTCATATGTTCTTGGGTTAAATACGTAAGAAGAGACTTACTTGATCTGTCTGGTCCAACACCCTGTCTCCTTACAGTGGCCAGTGAGATACTCCTTAGAACCATATCAGCAGGACTCAAAGTCAACTACCCTCCCCAGCAATTGATATTCATTTATTAAATTTATTAGGGCACAAACCTATGCATATTTTTAAAAGTCCTACAACTCCCAGCATTCTGCATCCAACCCAATACCCTTTATGAGATGGAGCAACAAAATTGTACGAAGTATTCCAAATGTAGCCACACCATAGTTAAAGGATTGACGTGCACTGGAAGCTCAATCTAGTGAACTTCTCTCTCTTTTTATGAGAATTTTGCCTTTACCTAAATTCTATGCCAGAGTTTGTAGTAAGTACACATTTATTTAATCTAATCCCAATAGCATATCCTTGGATGCTACTTTTCACAGCCCTTGAAAAAGGATTGCCTAGGAGGTATGACAAGATGGGACTCTGCAAAGTGCAACATTTAGAAGTTAGAAGAATAAGCTCAGAGTAGATAAATTATGCTAGCTGAACAAAACCCATCCCCAAAGCAAAACAAAGGTGAGACTGCCATCTTGTACATGGGAAAACACTGAATAATTCGATTTTATGTAGTTCTTAGCAGTTGACTTGGCAGCTCCAAGTTGTTAGTGTGTGTTTTTTTTAAAGAACCATTGAGAAAAGGAAGTGTTCACTAGAATCTTCCATTAGGATTCTTTTGGCCCATTTACTTCTTCGCACTATCCTTAAAAAGCTGAAAGTTCAACAAAGTTCAGCGCATTTGGGGATTAAATGCAAAGGCTGTATGCAATTATCCAATATCTAGGGTAGGAATGTCGGAGTCGCTACATTTAGTCTGCCTCAACTAATCTTCAAGCTTCCTGCCAGAACAGATGAAAGATTCAGGGCAAGAAAAGAAGAAAAAGAGAAGTGTCCTTGAACACTGGCTTGTCCATTGTTTCTGTATACACTGTATCTGGCAGTCTCCAGTTACAGGTGTGCTATAATTCAAATTATAGAATTGGCTATCCCATTTTTGTTGTTGTTTTGTTGTTGCACCATCATTACCAAATAATACAGACACAAACCCTGCACTACTTTTCTCAGGGTATAATAAAACTGAACACACCCTTTAACTAGAATGTAAGACTTTATTCTGTTACAAACAGGGATGTCTGGGTTGTTGTTGTTTTAGTTCACGGTTCATCTTCTCTTCCCTACTCACCAAAGAGTTACCCCATTCCCAGAAACACACACAGATTATTACTTAAAGCAGCTTTCCCAAACCTGGAGCCCTCCAGATGAGTTGGACTACATCTCTCAGAATCCAGCCAAGCACATGTTGGCTGGATTCTGAAGCCATCCATTCAATTAAGTTCTGTTTATATTCACCCTTCATAACAAATCCCAGGGTAGGTTACAACAATATTGAAAACAACCAACAATAAAATACAAAAAATAAATGTCTACTAAGACCAATCTTCAGCAGAGAAAACAAACAATCAGGGATAAAGTGGATTTCCTGCATCAGCAGGGGGTTGGACTAGATGATCTTTGAAAGACTTTCCAACTCTGTGATCCTATGTCCGGCATCATGTCTAGGTTGGCCTTCAAATCAATAATCTTAGCTGCTGAGAACCACTCTGGTTCAAGACTACTGTGGTCTCCACTGGGCTCATTGACTCTTATCTATCCTCAAACTGAAGCTGTTCTGTAGTTAAAGTGCTAGGGTCCTCCAGATTTTTTGAACTACAACTCCCATCAGCCCCAGCCAGCATGGACAATGGTAAGTGATGATGGGAATTGTTGTCCAACACATCTGGGGGGCACCCGGTTGAGGGTAGCTGTACTACAAGCTGGAGGTTGCAATAATGAAATTGGCCACATTTAATCAGCAAATCGGTGCATATGTGAGGTTTTATTGTGGATGAAACCTCCCCACTGGTCAAATGCAACTAAATACAGTCACGTTACTTATACTACTAGTACTAATGTGACTATGTTGTGTAGGCTGCCCTAGGAAAGTTTTCGAAGAGACGCATATAAAACCTTAAAATAAACATAAATAAATTGCAGAGTGGTTAAATTAGCAACCTAATTAATGACAACTGAAAGGGAGACCACAACACCATCTGGAAAATCTGCAAGAGTTACATAACACACACGCCTACTGAATTCTTCTGAGCACAAAAAAGAGACCCTTAGCAACATCTATTGGAACAAAATCCTTTTCCTTCCGATTACAACTTTTCCTGTGCTACATTGCATGCTATAATTTTGCTCTTAAATGTTTTTGTTTTACAGGTGTAGAACCATTGCAAGAAGGAGATACAAGAAAACAATGATAACAACATACTAACTTTCAATTAAGACAACTTTGGAAAACACATTAAAGTTTTATTCTGATAACCCATAAGAAACACAGGAAAAGATCCCTCTCAATCGCATAGAGTTGATCTCTCTCAATTCCATAGGAAGCATGACTTCCAGTAGTCTGTCTCCTTATTGATGTGCCACTTAAAAAGCATAGCTGGAATTCAAAGTTCTCTGTGTGTGTGTTTTTGGCCAGCCTCTTCTTCATAATAGCATAAGTTCCTATGGTTTTCTCTTCCTCCAACCTAAACCTCATTAAAAAACAACAGCAACAAAACACACATTTTGATTCACCCAAAGACCCTCTCACCAGCGTACAGAGTATCATCAACTTTCCCGAAAGTGTGTAGGATAGAAATAGAAGCATATAGGCACTTAATCCTGTTAAAGAAACCTTCATCTGTAAACAAAACTACTTTCTCCCTACCTAGGTGAGAAGCATTATCAAGAGGAGGAAAGAGCACCTCCTTCTTGGAACACACAAGTCCAAACACAGACCACAATATAGAGCTAACACAAATCAAACACTGGGAGGGGAAGGGGGCAGGAAGAGCACAGATGGGTGTAAACTGCATAATCCGGATTCAGATTTAAACCCCCTCCAAGATTAGCCCAGGGCAGCCCCATTATGAAGTTAGGCGGCCAGATGTTTAGAACCAGAGTAGAATTCCCCCAGAAGCACGTCCGATTTGTTGCCCGCCCCGCCCCCTGCCCGAAGTCGGGACTCGAGGTTTAGGCAGACAGAATCTCCCCCAACAAACCAGTTCAGAAGTAGGAATTTGTCTAGACTCCGAAACACAGTCGACAATTCTCTCTAATCCGATTCTGAATTTACCAGTGATTACACGGTGGAGCAGCGGTGCTGTCAGTGCAGGCCCAACTCAGCGGTACGGCAGGGTCCCCAAACGCAGCAGGGTTGGATTACCACATTTTGAAGCGGAGTAAGGCACGTTCCCATCTAACTGGGCGGGCGGGCGAGCCTAAGCCCACTAGGGTCCAGAGTGTAAAATGACCCAGCTACAACACCGCGGAGGAGAACGAGTCCCTGCTCCCCCCTTGAAGGGGAAAATTACTAGAATACGATCTCCCCCAACAGACCCCTCTCATCTCTCTCTCACGCGCACACGCGCGCGCGCGCGCACACACACTACTATTTCATATATGTGTATAATATCAGGTAAGGCAAGCGCAGTTTACAACGCCGGTAAAGCAGGGCAATTAAAACAAAACAAAACGCGCCCACACTCGCAGCAGGTAAAAGAAAAGTTACCTGGAGTGGGAAATAATCCGGGTTGGAGCCTCGCCCGGCTGTTAAGAGGAGGGGATCGGAACGTGCAGCAGCACCCCCAGATATCGCTACAATCCGGGCTGCAACCGCGCCTCCTCCGCGTGTCCTACCGATTCTGCGCTCCGGGAGCGGCCTTGGGATATATCTGGGGGAAGGGCGTGTGGGTACTGCTGTGGACTTTCCCCCCTCTGCGTCAGGCTGCTTCCTGTTTCGACCGGGGGAAGGGAAACCAAAGTTGGAGGAGGTGTTTGATCCCCGGCGCTGCGGTCAGGTTGCAGCGGGCAGGTGAGCGCCTCTGCGCCCTCCTGGGGGGCCCGGCAGGAAGAAAAGGACGGAGCGCTTTGGAGCGCTCCATAGAAGGCGGAACCACCATCAGAGCCTAGAAGGCACCTGCGCCGAGAAAGGAACGCCTCCTCTTCTAGCAGGAGCCCAGGGACGCTCCCCGTCACGCAAATCACAACACAGAGAAGGGTGTGAGGGAGTCTGGGGAGGGGCCGTGTCGGTCTGGATGCCCCGACCTGATCCGGCAGAATAGGGACAATAGGGTGCGGGGGGTGTAACCATCTGTCCGAGGTTTGCTTGTTCGCCTTTCCACCCTCTACGCAGAGACTTTGATCACCCCCCCCCCCAACACACACACACACACACACACACACTTCGAATCGTTGTTGTGGGGAGAAATAGTAATAATGTCTTTTAAAAAATTCTTGCCCGCTTTTTATTATAAAAGAATCCCAACGCGGAGTGCAAGCAATAAAACACAGTAGAATAATACAGTATTGACAAAGAAAAAAAGACGACCAAACAGGGAAGTCAGATAAATAACAGTTTACACAATGCAGGAAAAGAAAAGAAAAAAGAGGAGCATGTAATTAGAAGCCCCGGGAAACAAATAGCTATTTAGCTTTAACTCAAACAGTGGCTGGCCGTTTACCCCCAAAGGAGTTTTTTTCGGCATTAGGTATGGCTAAGCAGCAAGCAGGCTGTTTTCCGCCCTTGCCTCGCTCTCTCTTTATCCACCCTCATGAGCGATTGGCAAGTGGAACAGGAAATACCGGTTCAAAGCCTAGGTACAATAGGTGCGAGGAGGGGAAGCGAGTCACAACAGCGAGGGCTTCGTCACCGCGCAGGATCCATTGTTTCGCTTCTGAACAAGTCACTGTTATCAGCTGCCTTTAACTCCCTTAGGAATGGATTTGGCCAGGGCCTGGGAAAGGAGTATTTTGTGGGTTGCTGTTGTTCTTTTACTAGGTGTAAACCAATAGTCACTTCCAAGATCAGTTCAAAATCTATTTATTAATTTCAATTATTTCTAGGCCACCTTTCAAGACATACAAAACAGCTCCCTCTGTTGCTGAATTTTAAAGAATTTTGGTTTTGTGAGGGCCCCCTTTCAAGATTGGGCTTGCAACACAACTGGTATAAAAGTGACAAGTGGTTGGAGTTGGACTGGGACTTGAGAGATCTGGGTTCTAGTCCTCACTTGGCCTCATAGGGTGACTTTCGGCCAGTCACTGACTCTCAGTCTAACAGTGTTGTTGCAGGGGAAAAATGGAGAGGAGGGCAACCATGTAAACTGCCTTGGGTTCCTTGCAAGAGAAAAAAAAAAGGTGGGATATAAATGTAATAAATAAAATCAGCCAATCAGTTTGACCAGCTGGTTCTTTACCTTCTCCCCCTGTTCCATGTTTTGGCTCCAACAGTCCCAATCCCATGCCCAGAGCATAAGGCAATGACATAACTCCCCATGCCCCGCTACTGGTGGCTGAGCATAGCTTTGCTACACCTGCCCATATATGGGCTGCTATGGGTGCCACCAGCTGCATGTACTAAAGTTCCTGTAAGGGGAAAGTCTGGGGAAGAGACATCAGGCCACCCCATAGCGGTCCCTGTTTTCCAGGACTGGCCCTTCCATGAGGCAAGGTGACTCCCTCGCGGCAGGTGGTAGAGCAGGAGAAGCGGTGAATTGCATGCTTCCCCCCAGCCAGGAGGACCTGTTGACACTATATGATGTACAGACAATCTCCACGGACACCCCTCCTACAATGCTTGGCTCTAAGTAGGAACCCCTCACAGCCAGGCCTTTGGGCTTGGCCACCTCTCTGAAATGCTGTACCATGCATTTTTCCAGCCAACACTGTTCTTCAGAGAGCTTGCCCACGTGCCCACCCTTCATTCTGAGAGCATCAGGTCAAGAAGCCAAGGGAGAATCATCTTTCCAGGCCCACACTTTGAAAGAGTCCTCTGCCTTTAAGAAAACTTTCTGTCAGATATGCAGCTTTGCAGCTCCGTGAGAGGAAAACTGTATCTGGTGAACTACTCCCTATGTAACTGTAAGAGGCAAAGAGGCCATCAAAGTGTCTGAGCCTAGAAACAGGACAAGAATCCTAAGACTCTCTGAGGGGAGCTGAATTTCAGACTGATTTGAACTAACTTGCCTCTACAGAGGGTGGGAAAAGATGGTTGGCCAAATTCGCTCCAGACAGGTCCATGCAGTGGAACTGGTGGGCAGTTCAAGTAGCACTAGGCTTTGCTTCTCCTCCTTCCACCCTGGCGATGGCAGCTTTACCTTAGTAAAGCTGCTGCACAACCGACAATGAGTAAGGTGAAGAGCAACCTAGGCCTAGCCCAGGTCTCACCTCACCTCCCTCCTTCAGATCCACAAAAGGGTTTGAATGGCAGCCTTAGGCCCATTGTTGACCTTTAATGCTCCTTTCCAACACTTTTATAAAGGGGTCTGTTTTTGAGAGGCTGCATGTAGCCCTGCTCAGGTATTAAAAATTACTGCATGGAAAAGGGGATCAGGACTGCACCCACTCCCAGCCCTGACCAGCCTGTTTACTCTGTTGCTTCCTCAGGAAGCTACAAGTGTACATGCAGACACAAATAGATTCTCTACATGTAATCCATATCCTCTTTTCAGGGTACAGATCACACATGTGGGAACCTGTGTGTGTTTGTGCTCATGTGGCTGCTAACCCAAACTTTCACTCCACATGTTCATTTGGGTAACAATGAAAGTTCCGACTTTGCCAGACTTCTTCCATAATGTTGGCCAAATCGGGTAATCTTTGTGCCTTGTGATCCCTCTCTGTTTTAATAAGACTGCAATTTCCTTGGGAGAGACTTCCTCTTATTGTGCTTGCCAATAATCTCTACTGAGACCGTAACGTAACTTATACACCAATCACCATTATAAAGTCTTCTGACTCGAAACATACTGCTTAAACTAAGGAACAAAGCAGATAGTTGATATAAGACATGGATAATGCAAATACACTCAAATTACCCTCTGTAGTTATTCAATTTCTACTTGAATGACTCAACTTTTGAGAGAGTATATGAATCCTCCTGATCTCCTTGCTGAAACCACAGTAATGGTTAACATCTCACAGAATACATTTTGTCTAGGAAATGGGGCTTTACCAGCTGGAATCGGTGATGATCAGTTATCATCAGGCATAAATATATGTATTTCAGGCCTGAGATATATAAAAGAGCTAGAAGTAGGGCCTGCAACAAAAGATTACCATGTGGAATGGTCTTGTTTAGGCTTTCAGCCAGCCAGCCATGTTGTCTTTCCAGTATACTCCATTCCCTGTAAGTTTTGTTGTTTTCCTTTCCACATGGTCAGCATTGCTACTGAGAATACTCCGTCCTAATTGGGCTGTTTGGCATCTCTTTTCCTGTTAAGGCCCCCACCCATTTTTGTGTACTTCTGCAAACCTTGAGGTTCCCCCAAGCCTGCTGCTACCCTCCTTTAGTGCATGGATAGTGCCAGTTTAGCTATGCAAGGGTCTAATACACCAAGAATGAGTTCACAATTAGAATATAGAATGTGAAGAGAGTATACACACTAACCAGCAACTCTACTGCAGCCATATACTTTAAGACTATCAGACTAGGATTTGGGACCACGAATGATGCAGGACAGTGTATTTCGTTCTTAAAATGAGATAATTGCTGCTCTTCTAAAGTGGCTAGCCTCTATGGCTTTTGGAGGAAGGAAAGAAGGGTTGCATCCCACTTTTCTTTAGTCATGCTGCAGGGCCAGCAATCTTGAGATGAGCTGGGCAGAAATAGCATAGTCAATAGTATCTAAAATAAACTTGAAATGTAGGTCCACATTCATATTGAGAGTAGTTACTGCTCAGATCTGCCAAAGCTCTTCTAAGCTGTCCTAAATTAGTATGTGACTGAAGCTGTAATTCTAGCTTTTTTCATCTTTGAGATTGCAAAACTCTATATGGAACATCAAGATCTGATGTTTCTAAAGCGTATACTGTATCATCCTTAGAATGAAGAAACGACAACAGGTATTATTGTCTTTGCAATTCACATTCATTATTACTAAATAATATGCTTCACAACCATGAGCTGGGAAAAGTAACTTGCTTTTCTGCTGTTGAACTTTGCCCTGTGCACAGAGAAGTTTACATATCAAACAAGCATGGACATCATTAGAGCCCTAGCAAAGATTTTTAACAAGGAGTTTGCAAGAGAAGAAACTTCTTTAAATGAACAGTTGAACTGCAGATCTAAACACAGCAGTTAAAAAGATCCTACTTATATAGATCCTAGTCTAGTGATTTTGTTCCAGAACTTCCAGCAAGAGGATGCTTGACCAAAATTACTGACACGGGGACTTTGTGTCAAATTCCTGTAGCACAGATTTATATTAACTCCTGGAAGTCATTGTCGTGCTTTATTATATACTCACTGCAGAATAAGAATTATTTCATGCCTTGCTACCACTCCAGTTCAGTCCTAGAGGGAATTAGAGGATGATGGAATTGCGACAGCCAGGTTAGATTTTCAGAGAAAAATGTCACAGATGTTTCCAAAGACAGGAATATTTTGTCTTCCTTGCCATTGCCACAGCTTGGAAATACTTGCCATACTGATGGATACACAAGCACCCTAAGGCTAAGAGTCTAATTGGAAAAGGCCAGATGTTATCGAGGGCAGCCATCTCCAGCCCATGTGAGTTACAGGGTATGTTAACCATCATTCATTTGTTTCAAACTTGTATTCATCCTTCAGTTATAACTAGCTACAGTGTAAGAACCTACAGAATTATTCTGTGTATGATTCCTGATTAGACAGCGGGCTGTATCCAGTAGTGACTTTTTATTCACAGAAAGAACTTCTGGTCACACAAGACAGAGCACCTACATTTTTGTCTATCTGCCCCCTATGCACTGCAACTCCCTGAAAAGCTCCTCCCAATGGTTGGGGGACCCTCTAGAATAATATGGGACATGGCAGAGTAGGTATGAGGAATTGGTGAAAATCAGGTGCCCTGCCCTGTGTGAGTAGAACTGCACAAGCCAATGGATTGGATTCAGACTTGCATTGAGCAGAGTTGGAATGGGGTGGAACGGCCATTTTGAAGGAGGAACAGGGCAGAGCAGCCATTTTCTCCAATTCCCTTTCCCCCTACAACCCTTCATGTTGCCTCCCACACTGATCCAGATGGTTGGATGACCCTCCCTAACAGCATGGGAAACAAAGCTGGAAGCTGCAAGAGGAATCAGAAAATCACCACCCTGCCCCTTTCCTGGTACCCAGCAGGAAGCCACTGCTGGATACCAGCTCCTTCCTCAAATAGAAGGAGCCCTTCTGTTAATGGAGGGGCAAGTCTGGATCCAATCCATTGTGTTTAAAATGATTTCCCAAACAACAGATGTTTGTTATTTAAAGACAAATAGATCTTTTAATCATCCTAACATTTAACCTTGCACTGAGATAAGCAAGATGTTGCACTAATCAGCTGCTAATCTCAGCATTCTTTCAAGTAGTTCACTCTTATCCAGTAATTCCCAATTCTCCTTATTTCAGGAGTAACAATAACTCAGGTTTTTCCAGTTCTATACATGAAACAGGTAGGTATTATGCTTTAGTTGGTCAGTTTCTGATTTACAAAAACAACAACCTACTATTACCACATTAACTAAGAGAATTACTGGAAGTCTTCATGTGGAGACCACTGAGAAATTATTGTACATGGTGGCACCCCACATGGTGGGGCATAATGCAATGTACTGGACTTACTGTTTCAGAGTGCAATCCTATGGCTGCTAGACAGCGGCTTGACAGCCACAGGATTTTTTGGTTTTCGGGTACTGATCTCAGAGCCCGCACTCCAAGGTTGGTTCCCAGAAAACTGCCTCCCTGCCACTTCCCCCACCACCTCGTATGCAATGCGGATTGTCCCAGGCTCTGCACTTCGAAGAGCAGCATGGAGCGAAAGGGAAGGGGGCGTTCCTGGGGGTGGAGACCTCAGAAGTGTTGTTACGATGCTTCCTATGTGTCTGCCAGTCCCCCTCCCCCCGCCCACTCTGGCTAGACAGCCGAAATTGGCCATCTAGCCAGTAATGCAGGGTGGCCAGAGCATGGAGGAGAAGATCCCCTCTGCTCTCTGCCCACCCTGCATTGGATAGGCGGTTGTCTTCAAGTTCGGAGGCAGCCGCCTATCCTGATAGGATTGCTCCCTCCGTATGCTAATTGCATGGTATGTTTCCACTGTTGCAGCAGCCATTGACACAACAGCGCAGCAGAGCTGGTATCTCCTCTATCTGGCTGACAAGCCTAATGCAAACATCACATCTCTACAAGTAGACTTCCATCTTGTAGAAATGGTTTCCATCATCATCTACATGGCTTACTTAGGGCGCAATCCTATGCATGTTTAGACAAAAAACTGGCTGGGGCATGCTGGAAGTTGTGCATGTTTTTCTGTCTAAACATGCATAGGATTGCGCCTTTAAAAAATGAACCTGGTTTAACAACTATCCATCCAAGTTAATCACAAAGTTTAAGCTATTAGAGGACAACCAAGACAGTATAGTACAATAGTAGTCCCCAATGTCATCCTTAACTTTGGTTGAGTGGTTAGAGGCAATGGCTGTGTCCGCAACACAAATGAGGAATGTAAAGCCAAGAAAAAATATTTTCATACTATTACATAATAAAAGTGACTTTATATAGCAAAAAAATCAAGAAATTTAAATCTGGATTAACGCATCAAAGGGGGGGTAAGGGGAAAGAGAGGGAAGACCATGGGTCCAACTTCGAAGTCCTTGAATTCTTTAAGACAGGTATATGTTATCAAGTATGTTCTCTTCCAGCATACGCTAAAGTTGATAAGTCCACTTTGGTTTTTAATACAACTGAAAGTTCCTTTGATAGTAGTTCATGCAGAGAAACACCATCATGAGAATAAACCCAGTTTTTTCCAGTCCAGTCATAACGCTTCGGGCCACTGTGAAAGAACAAGAACATCATTGAGAACAAGATATAACATCTACAAAATATGGTGGAAGGGTGTGTATACTGAAAATTGAGGTAACTTGGAACTTCCAAAGCAACCCTGGCTGATATGTGAGTAGACCAGGCAGCGACAGCAAAAAGAAGCAAGGATACCTGATGAAATATTGATATTATGGTTCAAGTTCACCACATTCCCCTGGATGCAGACTTTCACTGAATTTATATGATCCTCCAAATCATGGTTTGGCAGATCATGCATGAGCATTATATTCATGCCACTCCCATTTCCTTCATACTCAGGGCTTAATTGATATCTTTCTGGTATAATCAAACCATAGTTTGAAGTTCTATCCAAATTGGCAATCTGTGGTTTGAGAGAGCCCTCCAAAGCACAGCTTGATCCTAATTTTGCAATCTGGCTCTGGAGGGCTCATCCAAATTATAGTTTCCTGGTTCAAATATGGCTGGTTTAAATATGACACACTATGGCTTGATTAAACCAGAGAGTAATGAATTAAGCTGTGAATGCAGACGGAAGGAGAGTAAGTACAGTCCTTGTTCATGACCACCTGAAGTCATCCACACTCTTGTCATCTTAGGAATGTGTTGCACATTGTAAGAACACTAAAAAGCCTGTTTAAGGGCGCAATCCTATGCATGTTTAGACACAGCTGGCTGGGGAATGCTGGGAATTGTAGGGCTTTTTTATGTATAAACATGCATAGGATAGTACCCTAAGAGAGAGCCAACTAGACATGAAAGGGCAGCTGTCCATGTGTATTTTATCCATGTACTTGCCCTATTTACATGTAAACCAGGTATGTGGTGGATCTATTTTTACATCAAAAGGAATACGTTGGCAAGGAAAGCAAAACCCACCCCTCTCCCCTGTGTTACCTTGCTGCACTCTATTGCTTTAAGCAATTTTCTCCCAGCCCACTTCCAACGTGCTCGTGTGTGCTGCCTGAATGCTCCTGCTGCAAGCAGGAGTGGCTAAACAAATGGCTTGTTGTTGGGTTATTTCTCTGGCTTGTCAAGGGAGAGACAAGCCAGAGATCTGGGTTCACCCATCACACTAAACAAACCACAGACCAAAGGTCTGTGGTTTGTTTAGGTACTCCTGCTTGCAGCAGGAGCGATCAGGCAGTATGCACAAGCATGCTGCTCATAAACGAAAAGCCAGGGCTCCTCCTACAGAATTCTGGCTTATTGTGACTTTCAAACCCTCCAAGTAAGATATCCAATATGTACATTTTTTTCAGAAGTAGCTCCTACATGCACACAAATCCCATGTGCTGAGGACTGTAGTAGACCACTTGGGCATAAAAATAAATCAACTCATTCCAGTGGGTCTACCTTTTAAAAAAATGTGTAATTTTGTTGCTCCTTTTCCAGTTATGAAAAACCAAAGCATGAGTAGTCCTTCTTTCTGAGGCTCTTTCGTGTATTGGTTAGAAAGTGTTGTGAACTCAGCATGAAATTCAGTATAATGGCAGAAGTAAATAAAAATGCTACCTTCACTAATTTAATCAAAGTATTACATATTTCATCAACCAAAAGAAAAACCCCTAACAAATCTATTTAGATTGACAATATACACTAGTACAGAAAATCAAGTGCACTTTGTTCCAATCCAAACTGTGACAAATGACACTGGTCTGTCACAATTTCTTTTCCATTACTTTGCTTCTTCAGTTACCTCATCTCTCTAATGGCTACAGTATAAGAGCTGGAAGTTTTGAAATGATTTTCAAGCTTTTTAAAAAACAAATGCTGAGGGTGGGAGATAACAAATGGCTGGAATAAAATCTTGAACCCTCTTATCTCCAAGTTGATTTTTCTAGGTCAAACTGCTCTGGGACAACTGGCAGAAACCCTTACGAAGAGGAAACAAACTGTTCCGTATACAGAAGGCAGTATCTATAAGAAGGTGGCGAACCCTGTGGGCCAAATTGCAATTTAGGATGTATCTCAGGGGTGGGTGGGGCTAAGGGCGCAGGGCCAAGAACAGAGTGAGTGTAGCCAAATGTAATTTGTACAAATTTGGACATTTTTCAACCAACCATAAGAGCCACAGCTCAATTTTATGCATGTCTACTCAGGTGCTGGAGAAGACTCTTACGAGTCCCCTGGACTGCAAGGAGGTCAAATCAGTCAATCCTAAAGGAAATCAACCCTGACTGCTCATTGGAAGGACAGATACTGAAGCAGAAGCTCAAATATTTTGGCCACCTAATGCAAAGAGAAAAGTCCCTGGAAAAGACCCTGATGCTGGGAAAGACTGAAGGCAAAAGGAGAAGGGGACGGCAGAGGATGAGATGGCTGGATAGCATCACCGATGCAACGAATATGAACTTGAGCATGCTCCGGGAGAGAGCGGAGGACAGGAAGGCCTGGCGTGCTATGGTCCATGGGGTCATGAAGGGTCGGATACGACTGAACAACAACAACAACTCAGGTTTAGGCCCCATAGACTGTTCTGTAAGAACTACTGCTATATTTAAATATAAACTTAACAAAAGCTCTGACAGAACAGTATCTGAATTATTTGGAGTATTAAAATCAACAGTCTGAGAATTTGCTTAAAATATACAAAGCATACGTGCAAATCAGATATTACATAAAGGGTTCAGAGTTGGCATAAATGTGTATCTTGGAGCATATGAATTGATGGCTTTTTGGAGAGGGGAATAAGAGTTCCAGGTCTTTTATTACATGTTCTTCATTTGTGTATTGCTGGAACAAAATACAGCCTTTCAACTAAGTTTTCACATCACTGCTAGAGGCTCTGATAGGAATGGAGACTATAGACTCCCAATGTCTGCACATGCTTCTCTGCTCATCTAAGCGGTGGGATCTGCATGTGCAAAAGAATGCAATTATAACTTTTCTTCCACCATCAAAATGAACAAGAAAACTCTTCCTGGCATGGGAACTCCTTTGCCCATTAAAAACACTCATATACACAACCTAGTTTGATTGGCTTCAGTAGTCAACAGAACCAGGGATGTAAGCAGTTCCATTTCAGTCAATGGAAAATTCCAAAGTATGCATTTTACCCTCTGTTTGAATTAAGTTATCACAGAACATGATTTATAGAATGATTGAAAGCAACATACCTGGGGTCCAATGCGAAAATTAATATCTTTCTAAAATGTTGGGGTTTGCTTTTAAATGTTAACATATTTGTTGCATCAGTTGTGGGGCAATCCCGACTACACCACTAGGAAGAGGTGGAAATGTAGTACCATGGCATCTGAGTGCATTATTCCTCTTAGCAGGAGAGAGTCAGTGAGCATGGAGCCATTCTACTGCTGCAGTGCTCTCTCTGCTGGCCAGAAAGAACACTGCATGGATATCTTCCCTGCTTCCCCTAACATTCATCGGCCATGACAGAACTGTGCTAGCAGAGGCAGCCACAATTTGACATTTTTTAAAAAAGTTTTCATTAGTTCCTGATGCTCTGATCCTCAGGGTGGTCTGCCTGAATTAGCACAATTTAACTGAACAGCACTGGAAGATTCTGAAAATTGTAACATACTAGAAATATTTCTGTAACATACTAGAAATTAAACAAATGCTCTTATTTTCCACAAGCCCTGAACATATGACATCTGTTAGCTCAATTAGTGCGGCCTCATAAGCATTCAAGAGATGCAAATACAACTGTCAACCCTCCCCAGCTATTTGGTTTCCAGAATGATATAAATTGTGAAGCTAGACTAGCACATGATAGAGCTTGTTGTTGTTCAGTCGTGTCCGACTCTTCGTGACCCCATGGACCATAGCACGCCAGGCCTTCCTGTCCTGCGCTCTCTCCCGGAGCGTGCTCAAGTTCATATTCATTGCATCCGTGATGCTATCTAGCCATCTCATCCTCTGCCGTCCCCTTCTCCTTTTGCCTTCAGTCTTTCCCAGCATCAGGGTCTTTTCCAGGGAGTTTTCTCTTCGCATTAGGTGGCCAAAATATTGGAGATTCAGCTTCATTATCTGTCCTTCCAATGAGCACTCAGGGTTGATTTCCTTTAGGATGGACTGATTTGACCTCCTTGCAGTCCAGGGCACTCGTAAGAGTCTTCTCCAGCACCACAGTTCGAAAGCATCAATTCTTTGGCGCTCAGCCTTCCTTATAGTCCAGCTCTCACAGCCATACATTACTACTGGGAAAACCATAGCTTTGATTAGACGGACCTTTGTCGGCAAGGTGATGTCTCTGCTTCTTACTATGCTGTCTAGGTTGGCCATAGCTTTCCTCCCAAGGAGCAAGCGTCTTTTAATTTCATGGCTACAGTCACCGTCTGCGGTGATCTTGGAGCCCAAGAAAGTAAAATCTGTCACTGCTTCCATTTCTTCCCCTTCTATATGCCAGGAAGTGATGGGGCCAGATGCCATGATCTTAGTTTTTTTAATGTTGAGTTTCAAACCAGCTTTTGCACTCTCCTCTTTCACCCTCAACAAGAGGCTCTTTAGATCCTCTTCGCTTTCTGCCATTAGGGTGGTATCGTCTGCATATCGGAGGTTGTTGATAATTCTCCCAGCAATCTTAATTCCGACCTCTGATTCATCCAACCCGGCATTTCTCATGATGTACTCTGCATATAAGTTAAATAAGCAGGGTGACAATATGCAGCCTTGTCGTACTCCTTTCCCAATTTTGAACCAATCGGTTGTTCCATGTCTGGTTCTCACTGTTGCTTCTTGACCCTCGTACAGGTTTCTCAGGAGACAGGTAAGGTGGTCTGGTACTCCCATCACTTTAAGAATTTGCCACAGTTTGTTGTGATCCACACAATCAAAGGCTTTAGCGTAGTCAATGAAGCAGAAATAGACGTTTTTCTGGAATTCTCTTGCTTTCTCCATGATGCAGCGAATGTTGGCGATTTGATCTCTAGTTCCTCTGCCTCTTCGAAACCCAGCTTGTACTTCCGGTAGTTCTCGGTTCGCATACTGCTGAAGCCTAGCTTGTAGGATTTTGAGCATCACCTTGCTGGCATGTGAAATGAGCGCAATTGTGCGGTAGTTTGAACACTCTTTGGCGTTGCCCTTCTTTGGAATTGGAATGTAAACTGACCTTTTCCAGTCTTGTGGCCACTGTTGAGTGTTCCAGATTTGTTGGCATATTGAATGCAGCACTTTAACAGCATCATCTTTTAGGATTTTAAATAGCTCGGCTGGAATACTGTCATCTCCGCTAGCTTTGTTGTTACTAATGCTTCCTAAGGCCCACTTGACTTCACTCTCTAGGATGTCCGGCTCAAGTTCAGTGACCGCACTATCATGGCTATCAGGGACATTCAGATCTTTCCTGTATAGTTCTTCTGTGTATTCTTGCCACCTCTTCTTAATCTCATCTGCTTCTGTTAGGTCCCTGCCTTCTTTGTCCTTTATCATGCCCATCTTTGCACAAAACGTTCCCTTGAGATCTCTAATTTTCTTGAAGAGATCTCTAGTCTTTCCCATTCTGTTGTTTTCCTCGATTTCTTTGCATTGTTCATTTAAGAAGGCCTTCTTGTCTCTCCTTGCTATTCTCTGGAACTCTGCATTCAGTTGGGTATATCTTCCCCTTTCTCCCTTGCTTTTCGCTTCCCTTCTTTCGTGAGCTACTTGTAAAGCCTCATCAGACAGCCACTTTGCTTTCTTGCATTTCTTTTTCTTTGGGATGGATTTCGTTGCTGCCTCCTGAACAATGTTACGGACCTCCGTCCATAGTTCCTCAGGCACTCTGTCTATCAGGTCTAATCCCTGAAATCTATTCCTCACCTCCACTGTATATTCATCAGGGATATGATTTAGGTCATACCTGAACGGTTTAGTGGTTTTCCCGACGTTCTTCAATTTAAGCTGAAATTTTGCAAGAAGCAGCTCATGATCTGAGCCACAGTCAGCTCCAGGTCTTGTTTTGACTGACTGTATGGAGCTTCTCCATCTTTGGCTGCAAAGGACATAATCAATCTGATTTCGATATTGACCATCTGGTGATGTCCATGTGTAGAGTCGCCTCTTGTGCTGTTAGAAAAGAGTGTTTGCTATGATCAGCATGTTCTCTTGGCAAAACTCTATTAGCTTTTGTCCTGCTTCATTTTGTACACCAAGGCCATGCCTGCCTGTTATCCCGGTGATTTCTTGACTTCCTACTTTAGCATTCCAATCCCCTATGATGAAGAGGACATCTTTTTTTGGTGTTAATTCTAGAATGTGTTGTAGGTCTTCATAGAACCGATCAACCTCAGCTTCTTCGGCCTCAGTGGTTGGGGCATAGACTTGAATTACTGTGATGTTGAATGGTTTGCCTTGGATTCGTACTGAGATCATTCTATCATTTTTAAGATTGTACCCCAGTACTGCTTTTCCCACCCTTTTGTTGACTATGAGTGCTACTCCATTTCTTCTAAGGGATTCTTGCCCACAATAGTAGATATGATAGTCACCTGAATTAAATTCGCCCATGCCTGTCCATTTTAGTTCGCTGATTCCCAAGATGTCGATGTTCAATCTTGCCATCTCATGTTTGACCACCTCCAGCTTACCTTGATTCATTGATCTGACATTCCAGGTTCCTAAACAATATTGTTCTTTACAGCATCGGATTTTCTTTTCACCACCAGACACATCCACAGCTGAGTGTCCTTTCGGGTTTGGCCCTGCCGCTTCACTCTTTCTGGCGCTACTTGGAAATACCCTCTGCTCTTCCCCAGTAGCATATTGGACACCTTCCGACCTGAGGGGCTCATCTTCCGGCGTCATCTCTTTTAGCCTTGTGATACGTTCCATGGGGTTTTCTTGGCAAGAATACTGGAGTGGGTTGCCATTTCCTTCTCCAGTGGACCACATTTTGTCAGAACTCTCTGCCATGACCTGTCCGTCTTGGGTGGCCCTGCACGGCATAGCTTATGGCTTCACTGAGTTACGCAAGCCCCTTCGCCACAACAAGGCAGTGATCCATGAAGGGGCATGATAGAGCATCAGGCACTAAAAGCATATGCACAAAACAGAACGGTACCCCAACAAACAAAACAAACAAGAGTCATACAAACAGTTCAGAGGGGCACATGGGAAAAAGGCTGAAAACATCATACCAGCACATTAAATTTATAATGCTGCTATACTGTTAAGCTTAAGCGAGTGTCAGCCGGTCCAGTGTCTGGATGGCAAACCATTCAAGCCATCCTGAGGTTCCCAAAGAATACAAAATAAATGAATCATAAATACAGTTGACCTGGGAGACATTTTAGTTCCACTTTGAATTTTCAAAACATCCTAGCCTACAGGTATCTGCTTACCTGGTTGGAGAGGACAGCCATATCTGTTTGTTTGGTGTCTGTTTGTTGATCACATACGTTCCCATGCTAACACCCAATTTAACTGTTAATACGCCACTCTACAGAATAAAAGGGGGGGGAAACCAAAAAATAACATGTCTGGCTTTTAACGGTATTCCTGTAATTTCTTCTATAGCAAAGAACTGGCAATAGATATTTACATTAAGCAGAAATTCCAATTTGGATGGTGGGTGGTAGATGAATAATTAGGATTTTTATGCATCAAACACAAAAGCAATACATTATTAAATCTCAGACATATTGTTAAAATATTAGAAATAAATTATGAGGACCTCCTATCTATATTGAATTCCATATTATTTGTACATATTATATGCCACAAAGCCATGCTCTCAGGAATGAGGATGTATGCACATATGAATAACACCACGTTTTATCTATATGATGACTAAATAGTACTATAAGTGGCCTCTCAGTAAACCAACTTCATGTGCACTATTTGCTTCAAATTAAACTTAGGAACCTCATTCACAAGGAAATAGACTGATACTGTAACTGGATTTCATAATGGCCTCTCAATAGCTCTACTTATTCACTAACAGTCTGATCTAGAATGGATAATTCACAAGTGGAAAACTAAGCTGAGGTCGGAGTAGGGAACCTGTGGCTCTTCAGATAGAATTTATATTCTTTTTCACTTTCCACAATGTTGTTTCAGAGAGCAATTGTGAAGTCTTTCTCAGCTCATTTTCTTAGTTCCAATTGCTACATCTGGGGATGGAAATTCAGAACAAATAGTTGTAAGCCAGTGCTTTTCTAGAGGGCAGCTCACAGGCTGCTTGTGACCTTTGGGACTTTTCTCTTTGGCCTATCCAATATCCTCCTCCTTCCCAGCCAGGCTCCAAGGGGCATGAACAGAGATGCAGACAGGCCTCAACTGCAGCATAAGAATACATGTCTTAAACTGGGATTACAGAGAGGAGCATGTGATACAAACGTTTGGGGCTGGTGAAGTGAGCAACTATCCCACCAGACTGCCTCATGGATGTGTCCCCAAATGCACTATACACCATGGTGCTGTTAGCACTGGACCAAATGGAAGATGTCCAGGGGCCCACAGCTCTTCATGGGCAAGAAGGGTCCCCAAACAAAGGATCCTGGATCTTTGCTTCCCCCACTCCCACCCAATGGACTGAGTCTAGGGTAGCCTGCAGGCTGTTACTGATGTTTCAGCTGCTTGGAGCCGTGGCTCGAAAACAGGGAAAAATGCACTTTAAAATCCAAGCCCCAGCTCCAAACAGCTGTTACCTTACTACTTCTCCTCAGAATGAAGAAGAGGGGAGGGGAAACGGGCGGCAACTAGCACTGCCTTGCTCAAATCCCCTGGCTTTCCTAGCTTTGCTGCTACAGCTCTAAGTAGAGAGGTTCTGCAAGGAGGAGGAGGAGGGGTCTGGCTGGAGGAGGTCAGGAGGAGTGCAGTTTGGGACACTTGAAGTGTATGAAAGCAACCTCCTTGGAGCTGGCTTTAGAGATGGAAAGGCAGAGAGAGAATTCACTTTTGTTCCATACAGGCAGGGATGTTTAAACTCTTAAAACGTAGTTATCTTCAAGAGTAGTGATTTTTATTTGCTATAGCTCTCCTCATCCCATCCGAGGAATTTTTGTTTAAAACGTTGGCAATGGACAATGTAACCCAATATGAATCCCCAGAACAACCATGCTGCCCCTCCCCACAGATCTAGACCACAATCACTCTCACAATTGATTGATTGTCTTATCCTCTTCCTGGTTTTATTGAACTTAAATTGATTTTTCTGTATTTTAATAGTTTGTGAGCTGCTTTGGGAGCCCTTTTTAGGGCTAATAACAGCATATGAATATCTTAAATAAATGAATGACAAAATAGCCAACACACTACTTCAATGCCAACAAAAACCTTTCCATCCTCTGCATTACTTCACAGCAAAAGCAGTATTACAGCATGCTCTTCCTGTCAACTAATCATATACTATCATAATATTGTACTAGATGCCATATGTCAGATATTGTTGAAAATATGCATTACCCACCAATTTCTTTGAATTAATTTTTTTTGCAGAAAGACATAAGTAACATTTAGAACCATACACTTAAGCATTTGACATTATTTTATACCATATGGTGTTTCTCTGTGCCACATATTATGTGTATACCCAAACACTGAGACCACACGGCTTTTAAAAGATCATTAATTTTGTAGTTTTTCATTATATCTCTGGCACAACAGTCTCTACTCTACTAATATATGTTAAATAAACCAAGTTCCCAGGAATGGTGACAGAAGAGTCACACACTGATTCTGAATCACCACCTTGGAATAACCATATATATCACACATACATGCCAAACCTGAAAAACATTAAATTCTGTAATCATAAAGGTATTTATACAATATGGATTTTGGAATTTTTCTTATGGCCAAGATGGCTGCCTTTGTTTTTGTATTACATTCAAATTCACATATCTTTCTAGTGTACCATATAGTATTCTGGCTGCATGAATATTCATAATTTCTACTAATAAGATCAATTTTTAGATGATTATATTTCTAGCACAAAAAGTGAGGTTCACCAGAAAATCACAAAAAGTCAAATGGTATCTCAGTTGTTTCAGCTATTTTCCAAGTGTGCCAACTTGTGGCTCTACCACAGAACTAGCCCATTAAGTAGAACAGCGTTTCTCAAAGGAGGTAAGAGTGGTTGCTTCTGAAACAGTAGCACAACCTCCAATTTTAGTGGCCACAAAAGAATTTGGTAACCTACTTATAGCCAGAGGTGCTTTAAGATGCTCTGACTCAAAAGAAAGTTAGAAAATACGAACAAAGTCTGTCGAAAGAAAACAACAACATAATACCCCAAAGGAGACATCATAATCTTCAGGAGTAAAAGGTTTGTCTGCGAGATCCTCAAAGAAATCCGTTAATGACTCCAGTGTTTCTTCAGCAAGTTTTTCATATGTTGTTTCGTCTAACGAGCTGCAAAAGTCATGGGAATAAAGACTCACTCAGATTTTATCCCCCTAAAACAAGACTCGGGCTACAATCCTATACACACTTACCTGGAAGTAAGTCCCACTGAACACTGAGTAGATACGCATAAGATTGCACTCTGTGACCAGGGAACCACTGCGTACAAGAAAGCCCAGAAAAAACTCAGGCTAAATTTAAGATATTTCACCCAAAGCAGTATAGGAAACATTTCAAAAGATGCATTAAATAAGGAAGGGCGATATAGTCCAGAGATTTTATTTAGCTGAGGTCTAATTCACCACATATTACTGAGAATTTCTATTCATTATAATTTGGCAGCCATTCAATTAAAGAAATCTTAGTCTATTAATGGATTAAATCTGCATACATTTGTATAGAAAAAGAGTGTGCATGTTGTGAAGAAAAAAGCACTCTCCGTTTGTAGAAGATCAAGATACACCAATGTACTGTAGCAGTCACCATCTTAGAAAAAGCATATCTGCAAAAGTGAGTGTCTTTTCTAAGACATCCGCTGTCACTTGGGGTTTTAAGAAATTATATTAAAAATTGTTAACATCTTTAAAAAAATCTGCTCCCAAATTAAGCAGAGGAGCCTTTTGAATGGATCAATCTAAACAAGTAATTGACTAAGCATTGCAAGAAAAAAGTAAATGGAAACAAGTTTAAAAGCTGGAAAATATAAAATTATTTATTGATTTATTTATTTATATTTATATTTCAAAATAATCTCCAAAAGTTGTCATTCTGCTCTATACTCTGGTTCAGATCATATAAATTTTTCACCCTTTTACAAGGGAAAAATTATAATTTCAGGCAGGCTTGCCATCTTACCTAAGATATTTCTACATGGGCTGTCAAGGGGCTCTGATGTGCCGATGCATATCACACATGGATCTTCTGCATGGCAGCCATGGGGAATCACAGACTGTGCTTAGGGAGCATAGCAGAGGGGTGGGGGGTGGGGGAACAGTAATGTTGGAATATTCAAACCAAATATCACATTTTTTTTTCCAGGGATTACTTCCTATTAGAAGACCAAGACCAAAGTAGGTTTACAGAGCCTCTGCATTCAGATGTGCCTCCAGCACAGACTGTACATATGCCCATGGTAATTAATTTCACTGTATTAAGGCACAATCCTATGGCCACTAGTCAGAGGCTAGACGGCCATAGGATCGGTCAGTTCCATGGAACCGACCTCAGAGCCCGCACTCTGAGGTTGGTTCCCGGAGAACCCACCCCCACCCCCTCCTGCACCACCTTATAGGCAGTGCAGATTGACCCTGCGCTCCGTGCTCAGAAGAGCAGTGCAGAGCAGGGAAAATGGGGCATTCCTGGGGGCAGGGAGGTCAGGAGTGCTTGTACGACACTTCCTATATGTCGTCTGGCTGCCCCTTCCCACGCTCCGAGGTCCCATGGCTAGACAACCGAAATCAGCTGTCTAGACAAGAAAGCAGGGCGGTGGGAGCATAGAGGACATCAACTCCTCACCACTCCTCCCACTCTGCACTAGATAGGTGGTCACCCCTGGGCTCGGAGGCGACTGTTGATCCGGATAGGATTGCTCCCTCCATTACATTGTCATTTCAGTTGACAACTGTTATTGACGAAGACATAGTGCTTTAAAAAAAAATAGACACAACCCCAAGGGACAGGAAATGGAGCTTTTACAATGGTTTGGTAGGATATCTGATTTAATTGGAAGGCTTTCCTTAAACTATTGATATTTCCACAACACCATAATTTTACTAGTGCTTGTGTAGGAGAGCTTTCCAGTGGTTTGTACCTAAAGCTGTACCGTTGGGCTACCGGAACACCGGTTTAAGGCTTAACAGCATTACAGTTGTGGAGTGGTTGGCTCTAATCTGTGCTTCATTCCACTATGTTCTGGTAACACTAGCACAAGCGAAAACATGTGGGAGAGTTCAACAATGTGATTACTTTCTACATCAGCATTGCTTGGGATCAAACGACAGGCAGTGGCTCTCCCCTAATGTAAGTTGAAATGTCCGTAATATAAGTAACACAGAGAATGTCAGACATGCAAGCAGCCACCTGGAAATATTTCATACATCATATTCACCTCTTAATGGTCAAGCACATACAAATGCCATTTTGTGTGTCACTATTTCTCTCTCTGTTTTATGAATTAATATTAAGAAGTGGGCTATAGTGGCTATTCCAGTAGAGAAAATTATCTTGAGGAAATTATCTCTTCCCCTTCTACACAGACTTATTAAACAAGCCCTCTTTCATTGTCCTAACAGTTAAAAACAGCCCTATTAAAAAAGGAACAGCTGCAAAAAAACAAAAACAAAAAACCAAAGCCCATGTCTGGTCATATGTCAAAGTGTTGCACTCTGCACCAAATATAAATTTGTTGTACATTAAGGGCGCAATCCTATACATGTAGGACCTTTTTTCTGTCTAAACAATTCTCAGCATGCCCCAGCCAGCCACGACAGACTTTTCTGTCTAAACATGCATAGGATTACACCCTAAATATACATTTCTATTCTTCACTTGATGTCTAATTGTTTAAGCGACTAATGCCCTAAACAGCTACCATGGGTACCAGCTTTGGTTTTGTTTTTCTTTGGATGCTCCATTTGGAATGTGAGATGTCCATTTCTGTCTTGTGTATTGATTTAAATTTGGGAAATTCCCAGAGTTACTAGGTGGCCATTTCTACATACAACTTACCTTTTGTTAATGAGAGTTCCTGATTTTCTTACACATATAAGCTGAACACTCTTGGCTCTTACCATTTGAACATGATCTAAAGAATACGTATGAGAATCCTGTGAAGAAATGAGTTTAAAGTACTTTAGTAGAAAGGTCATATTTTCAAGCAGAAGGCTAGATACAAGTGCTGTTAAGGCCCTGCACAACAGGGCCAGTTTGCTTGATCAAACAAGTCACACTACTATTACTATTAGTTTTTGTTGTAGTTATGCTTGATCAGAAGACTTGGTGTGACCCCTCAGGGCAAGGTCACAACACGACCCAGTTTGCACAATCAAAACAAGCCACCATAGGTAAGCCACGGCAGCTTGTTTAAATTGACCTGAACAGACTTTTTAAAAATCAAGGTTGCTTTCCAAATTCATCTTCAGCTCTATTAATGTATCAACCAGTTTGCTTAGCATTGTCTGTTTCCTACCTTCTAAGCACTTTTGTGACCTGTATGATAACTGAGATGGAAAGATACCTTGCAAACCAACGCATTCTTAATATTTCATGCCTGGAATGTTTCCCTTTGTATCTTATTTGAAAGTTTTCCCTATCTTTTTTATTTTTGTTTTTTGGGAGGCTATGTAGCCCAGTCCCTCAGCAAGACCAACTAACGATCAGTTTGATGATACCAAAGAGAACATTCATTTTATTTTAACAGGATGTGTAATAGTTATCTTTTTTCTTCTCATTTTTTTCATCCTCTCCTCCCCCCACTTAAATATCTACACCTGGGTATTTCTTGGTAATACAGAAGATAGCTTCAAGCATTTTGAAGATTTAGTTGATTCAACAAAATGTAACTTGATCGATGTATTTTGATACTCAAAGGGGTATTGCAAAAGGTAACACACTGCAGTTTAAACAGACAGTTATTAACAACATTTAAAAACATGTACATTGGAAGGACAGATACTGAAGCTCAAATATTTTGGTCACCTAATGCGAAGAGAAAACTCCCTGGAAAAGACTCTGATGCTGGGAAAGATTGAAGGCAAAAGGAGAAGGGGACAGCAGAGGATGAGATGGCTAGATAGCATCACCGATGCAATGAATATGAACTTGAGCACACTCCGGGAGAGAGTGGAGGACAGGAAGGCCTGGTGTACTATGGTCCATGGGGTCATGAAGAGTCAGACACGACTTAACGACTGAACAACAACAACAACAAAGTAATATTAAATGCAAAGAGAATAAAGCATTACTGACAAGTTGAAAAATTCTGTAATTATTAGAACATTCAGTGTCTTCTGGGGCTTATATAAAGCTTTGCCTTCACTTGCTCATGTTCTAGTTGCTCTATTCCTAAGATATTGGATGATAAGAACTTAAGAGTCCTGCTGGATCAGACCAAAGGCCTCTCTAGTTCAGTATTCTGTTCAGACAGTGGCTAACTAGATGCCCACAGGAAACCCATAAGCAGAACATGAGTGCAACAACACCCTTCCACTCGTATTCCCCAGCAACTGGCATGCAGAGGCATACTGCCTCTGATACTGGATGTAATATATATTCATCATGACTCGTAGCCACTGATAGCCTTATCCTCCATGAATCTGTTTAATCCCCTTTTTAAGCCATCCAAGTTGGTGGCCATCACATCTTGTGACAGTGAATTCCATAATTTAACTATGCACTATGTGAAGTACTACTTCCCGTCCTGACTCTCCCACAATTCGGCTTCAGTGGAGGACCCCAGCATTCTAATATTATGAGAGAGAGGGAAAAAAAGCCTTCTTATTTACTTTCTCCACATAATTTTATACCAACATTTAAAAACATTTCTTAATAGTCATACACCGCTAAGCTCAAGAGGGTGTGGGAGATACAACCTTCCCTCTACTCACCATCTAAGTGAGCCGAAAACATTACGGAGGGGAAGAACTTTCCAGTCTTGCTCTCATGCCATTAGCCCCGTCTACACTCTGCCACATAATCCTATCGGGGCTAAAGCAACACAGAAATGGGTGCTGCCCACTCTGTTCAGTGGACTTACTCCTTTATGGTGGAGCGTCTGCTTTGAGTGCAGAAGATCCCAAGTTTCATCTCCAGGTAGGGCTGGAAAATTCCTGCCTGAAACCCTGGAGAGCGGCTACCAGTTGACAATACTGGGCTAGATGGACCAGTGGTCTGCCTCAATCATGATAAGGCAGCTTCTTGTGTCCCTCCTAGGTATGTGTGCTCAGGAATGCAGCTTACGATATGCAGACAACCAACTACGTGCAAATTTCCTCAGCTTACGTTACTGATGCAGAAAACAATCTGTTTTTTTCTCGGTAGAGAATTTTGGTGTACAGACAGCCGTGCAAGTTGTTACTCCATTGCCGCAGACCAGCCTTCCCCAACCTGGCGCCCTTCAGAAGCGCCGGACTACAACGCTCAGCGTGAGGGATGCTGGGAGTTGTAGTCCACCGCATCAGGCACCGGGTTGGGGCAGGCTGCCATACCACCACAGAACTCCACCCACAGCTACCGAGAACGAGCCCTAAGGCAGCCTTAATCCTAAAAGGGCTCCAAAGAGTCACTGCAACTATGCCGAAGAGCCACAGCTCGGGACGAGGGAGCCGCCTTCCCCCTCCTTTCCTCCCACGGCCGCATAAAAGAAGGAAAGAAACTGAGGAGGAGCAAAGCGAGGGGGATCCCTTTCCGCGGCTTGAGGACCGCCAGCTGCCTGCCTCGCCAAGAGAAGGGCTGGGAACCGCTTCCAATCCTCGGCAGAGGCCTAGGGCACCGGGGAAACGCCTCGCACTTCACACGCTCCGCTTCTCCGCAGAGGTCGTTCTCTGCCTGCGTCCCTCGCCGAGAAGGCGCGTACAGCGCCGCGCCTCCGCAGCCTCCCGCCCTCCGTTGCTTTCCTGCACAAGCCAAACGCAAAACTCGCTCACCGGCTGCTCGAGGGGGGAGGGAGAGGCCGCCGCGGCCTCTTTCCGCCACTGTGCGCCCTCGCTCAGACGGCGGGCTGCGGCCCGCGAGGCGGCAGAGAAGAGGGTGCCGGCGGCTCCCGGCCTCCACATGGCGCAATAACGCGGCCTGCAAAAGGCCCCAGCCTCGGAACGACAGGGAAAGGGAGAAATCTCAGCCGGGGCACGCTGCTGCCCTCTCATGGTGCCGTGCGGGGCACGCAGGAGGAAAGGACGCTTCCGAACCGAGAAGTGTGCGCGGGCTGGAAGGCGTCCCTTCTCCCGTCGAGCGGGGACTGACTGAACAGGCGAAGAAAAGGAGGTCGCCGCTTTCTTTTCTTTCTGGGCTCCTGCGCCTTTAAAAGCTAGGCACAGAAATGAATTCAGTAGGAGCATTTCCTCCTGGTATGGAGAAAGCTGTTGAATTCATCTGCCTCAGGTAGCTCTTCCAAACACAAGAGGCCTGCCAGGTAAAAGCTGGATGTACACCATCTGCATCTGCGCAGAGCGATCCTGTTGATTGCTTGGCATAAACCACTGGCATTTTTAAAAAGTCGCTACAGTAAAACCCTCTTATTATGAATTAGGCCCGAAGTTGCTGCACTTTCCTCTTCATCCTTACTTAGAGCTCACTTCGGCCTTCTCATATGCCATGTAGCCAGAATTATGTGGCACGTTCTAAACAGTGCTGATTTTATATTCAAGTTACCAACACCGGAAAAGTGAATACTAATTTAAGTATCACTTTGGAAACAGCCCAGGATTTGCACCTGTTCAACAATGTGGCCATTATAGTTTTGGGGGCTTCAGACTTAAAGAACTCTGAAAGCCTCTCATACAAATGACTTGCCTATTAAATACCTTTTTCAGTATTAAAAAAAAATTCTTTTTTGACTAAATGCTGCAAAATACATATATTACTTATAAAATATTAACATTTTATAAGTCCAGTAAAGAAACGAAACAGCATAGGAACACAAACTATTTGACATAGGTCAGACTATTTCACCATTCAGCCCAGAGTTGTCTAACTCTCCAGATGTCATCCCAACTCCATATACCATTTTATAACCTACAAATTTCAGGTGAGACCCCTACCCTGGATCTTCACCCCATGGAGTTTTCTACTGGCAGAAGAACAAAATGGCATCCAGAAATCTCTTGCAGCGCCACACCGAGGTACTGGAGAAAAGCTGTCTATCCTCATAGATTTAGTTATGCGACATTACTTGCAGGTTCAATCGCTTTAATCCCCTTCCCTCAGTCAAAAAGTTTATTTTTATTTTTTTATTGCATTTATATCCTACCTTTTTTCCTCCTTAAGGAACTCAAGGCAGCATACATGATCCTCTTCCTCTCCATTTTATCCTCACAACAACCACCCTGTGAGGTAGGTTGGGCTGAGAGTCTGTGACTGGCCCAAAGTCACCCAGTGAGTTTCCAGCTCCCAGTCCAACACTCGAACCACTACACCACACGGTGCATTTAAAGAAAATACATGTAACAAGTGAGTCAGCAAATGGAAAAAGAAGTGGTGGTTGTCTTTACCATGTTTTTGTAGTTTAGGTTGTGGCAAGTACTGCTAGTTGGTGCTTACTGGAAGAAAAGAAAGAAAGAGAGAAAGAAAAAGAAAGGGGTAGACTAAAACTAACAAAACAGAGGCCATTCAGTTCATACTCAATTTTAGTAGGAACAGGAACACAATTTTTTAATCAGACGGGGGGTGGGTGTGGGGTGGCATAAAGATAGTATTACAGGCAAGTTATAACATAATCAACATGCACTTGGGTTTTGTTTCTTAACTATGAGTATAATCCTAACCAATATTCAGATAACCTAAGGGGCATTAGGATGAGGTGGAAGTACCCCTCTGCAGGTAGACAAGATTTGGTGGTTGGGGCACATCTGTTGCAGGGGCCCCTGGTGTGCTCATGGAAAGCTTTGTGGGTATAAATCTACCACAAGAAATAGCTGGCAAATACCCCAGAATGGGGTATTCCAGGGACAGGACAATGGTGGTGTTTGATCTGCTGGATCCAAAGCCCCTTTGTTCACCAGAGAGGCCCCAGGATCAAGGGGACCGTTCTGCACCACCTTGGAGCTGGCATACCTATGGGAGTCCACAAGGATTTTTCCAAAGGGCAGGGGGGAAAGCTGCACAGAGGTGTGTAATGGTAATTCACACACAAGCATGCGCTGCTACAACACACTTGTGCATTTGCCTTATTTGTCTGCAAATGCTTTGTTACTTGAAAAAAAAACTCCAGTTGGGCAATACCTTTATTAAGACCTACCAGAATTCCACAAAATTGTTCAAGCTTTCAAGTTCTGTAGAACTCTTCATCAGGCTAAGTGGCACAAAAAGCAGAGGATGGAGGAACCAAGTTCCAAAATTTTGCCAGGTGTCATGCCCGCAAGTTCTGTAGTTTAGATAGACCCAGTCTCAAAATGGAGATTCGCAGTCTGAATGAATAGACAATGGCAGGGATGGAACCAGATGAAAATTTTCTACTACCTGAAGAAAGACTTTGCACTGAGGGTTCCATCCGCTCCAACCACGAAGTAATACAATTTGGCCTCAACTGACTTTTTTTACCTAATGCACCACCTACAATTCACCTCTGGCTTTGTTAATATGACTGTCATGTTTCTCTGCGCTTCTGTTTTATGCCATCTCAGGAACCTGTGTGTTTCATCAAAAACGAGGCAGATTGGTTACGGATTGCCTTTGCATTCTCAGAAATGGAGATCAGCCATTGGTTCTTCTTCCCAAAATGCATTCATTGTTAGGTGATCTGATACCTGCAACACCTACCACTGAATAATTCATTTAGAGAGCAATCCTATGGCCCCTAGACAGCATCTGG
Organism: Heloderma suspectum; assembly: GCF_057233095.1. Classification (NCBI taxonomy): domain Eukaryota; kingdom Metazoa; phylum Chordata; class Lepidosauria; order Squamata; family Helodermatidae; genus Heloderma; species Heloderma suspectum. The sequence continues at coordinate 102,377,383 of NC_139459.1, forward strand.
GGGGGGGGGGCATAGGATACTTTGGATTCCTGGATCTGAGGCCGGAGACAGTGCTCCGACCTCAGACCCAGGGGCCTGAGCTCCCTGCCCCCTCACAGACGGCACAGAGAGAACCACTCCGACTGCCTCTGTGAGCTCGCAAATGTGAGCTTGGCGAGAAGAAAAAGGGGGTGTGCTGGTGGGTGGGGAGGAGACTGGGGATATGAGCTATCCCCAGCCTTTGTCCCTCCCTATTCCTGACACCTCAACCAGACAGGTGAAAACACCCATCTACCTAAATTGCGCCTCCCGCTCTGTGTAAGCCTCCAGTTTTGGAGGCTTACAAGTATCAAGGGTGGATCCAATAGGACTGTGCCCTTAGGCTGCAATTCTCCATTTTGAGACTGGTTCTAGTGAAACTGCAGATCATGACCATAACACCTGGCCAAATTTTTGAACTTTTGTTTCTTCCCCCAGGAAGGATTTCTTGCAGGATTTATTTTGTTTTTCATTCAAACCCTGAGATTCACCAACTGGAGTCTGATGCAGAAGACATACACTTAGAATTAAAAAATTCTTAAGCCCAGGAACTTGTTTTGAGTACCAGAACTGAACAGAGCTCATAGTCCTTCCACACAAAACTTCATTTCAGCAGTATAATTTGGGGTAGGAGCAATTCATTTTGTTATTGCTAAGCAATTGGTTGTGAGAAATCCTTGCCAATTTATTGCAAATTGCCCAAAGACCTACCACTAGATTCAGATATACCTTCTGCCCACTCATGTGCTGGAGAACTGAAAGCTTGCACAACTTTGTGGAATCTTGGTTGGACCTAATAAAGGTATTGCTCTGCTATGCGTTTTGTTGGTTACACATTTTTTTAAAAAGGCCTGACAGCATCAAAGAAGAGGTCCACCATTTCTGATAGATCCGATGACAAGGGACTGGGTACCAGGTCTACTTTGAGAAATTCGTCTACCAGGTCTAGTTCTGTTGTTTCTCAGTAGTTAGATCTGGTGTCCAGACAATGGCTTTCAACCTACAGCTGAATCCCTCAATTCTTTCCCTGGCTCCCCTCACCCGTGTAATGGCCTTTCATGCATAGTTAATATGGAAGATGGGGGTGACCTGCTCACCTTGCAGCCCCCTCCTAAACTCTGCTGTGCAAGCAAGACACAAGATTCAGGTATTTTCATAACAGTTCTTTATTATTACAATACAAGGGAAAACACTTTTTCCCATGCAACCAAGGTCTAGGTCTTGGGGCAAAATTAGAAATCACATGATAGGTACATATAAGCCATGGGAACTCTGCGTTTCCACAAAGAATAGCTGAGGGGAGGGGCTTTTTAACCCTCCTGTTTCTTGCTCCCATCACACACCTACTGGTTCCAGCTACTTTCCCATGATATGAAAGCCCGTATCTCCCCCACACTCCAAGTGGAAAAGCAGCTAGGGAAGCACTTCTGAGCAGGAAAAGACTGTAGGGCAGGGGTCCACAAATGTTTTGGATCCATAGGCACATTTGGGAATTTGAGAAACTGCTGTGGACACCACCACAAAATGGCTCCCACAGAGGATGTGGCTAGTGTAGGGTGGAAGGGTTAGAGTAGTCTCTTCTATCTCACCCCTCTGCTGAAGATTGCAGCCTGCCACAACTACTTTTTATTATATAAAAAGGTGACTATTACACACTTAACGAGGTACTTTCAGAACTGTGCCCTACGCTAGCTGCCCTCTTGCCTCCAAAACTCCTCCCTGAACCATCACTCTTCTCACTCAAGAAAAAACAGCTGCAGCCAGAGTGGGAAGAGGGGGGCATGGTCAGCCAAAATGCCTGGGAGGACGAAAGGCCATAGATGGCAACCACTGGGCAGCAGATTGCCTTTAGCAGCTATCCAGAGCTGGCTCAAGACATTTTGCTGCCTGTGGCAGAGCAGCAAATCTCCCAGCCCTAAGCAGGGCTTACCTTAGGGATGGCTTGCCCTGGGTGTCTATCCTAGGAGTGAATTTAACTCCCCGCCCCAAATAAAGAAGGCTTATTTTGTTTTTCTTGACCTTGCCTACCCTCTAGAGCAGGGCTTTGTGATCTGGTTCACACATTATTGCATTATGAATATGCAACCCTCAGCCAGGGGTTGCTGTGACTTGTGTTGTATGAACCCAGTTGGCAAGGGTTATTTGAGGGCTTACCAACCCATGCACGTCCCAAAATGATTCTCTGTCAGTTTACAGATCCTGAAGCTGTTTTCGCTCCTGAAGCTTATGCTTAAAATTGGTCTTTAATGTGAATGTAAGACCTAAATTTGCTCAAATATCATTTGTATTTAACTTGTCATTCTGTACCACATTATCATCATCCGTAAGTGGCACTAATTGTGAGAAGCATAGGCTGCAATTCTATACATATTTACCTGGGAGTAAGCCCCATTGAACTCAGTGGGACTTACTTCTGAGTAGATATGTATAAAATTGCATTGTTGAAAGTAATGTTTTTTGTGTCATGGAAAAAAACGCCCCTAGACTTTGGCTTAGCAGCCCTTTTGTGATCTGCATCTAAAACCAGATTACCTCCAGATCCTCTTTTCCACTTTCATCTGGGTATTTCACATTGAGCAAACTGCAAAATTATCAGGCCATACATACAGTATCTTCAGCTTTTCCTTGCTCCAAAGTTTATCATTGTCTGTATTAGTTCCCTGCACCAACATGTGTGTAGGACATGTTCAAAGTAGCTGTCATCTATTGTCTGGCATACCAGAACAAAAAACAATTTTTGGAAAATTATGGGATTTCAGGACTATCCAATGAACTGTGGTGCTGGAGGAAAATTCTGAGAGTGCCTTGAACTGCAAGAAGATCAAACCAGTCCATACTCCAGGAAATAAAGCCAGACTGCTCACTTGAGGGAATGATATTAAAGGCAAAACTGAAGTACTTTGGCCACATAATGAGAAGACAGGATACCCTGGAGAAGATGCTGATGCTAGGGAAAGTGGAATGCAAAAGAGAGAGGGCCGACCAAGGGCAAGATGGATGGATGATATTCTGGAGTTGACGGACTCGACCTTGGGGGAGCTGGGGGTGGCGACGGCTGACAGGAGACTCTGGCGTGGGCTGGTCCATGAAGTCACGAAGAGTCGGAAGCGACTGACCGAATAAACAACAACAACAAGGACTATCCAAACCACTTCTTTTGAGAACAAAATACTTTATTTCTTTCAATAAAACTATAGTTTACAATAGAATATACTAAATAAATTATGTAATTTTGTCCTTTACAAGCAATATATCTAATCACAAATATTTCAAAGACAATATATGTACACAACATAAGGCTTTGTTATAAATAGCTTTCTTCATTTCACTAATAAACAGTGAAAATTTCTTTATAGAAGATCGTTTCCATAAAGTATGTGCAGACATATTACACTAACCCTTGTATGAAATTAATAGGTGAGCAATTATAATTCTGGAGGAAACGGGAAAAAGCAGAATTGATTTACATAATAATCACCACTGTGATGATGGCTCTTTAAATAGGCAAAGCTGATTAGATATTTTATTTGTGCATAATCACTGAATACATGCAAATGAAAAATCACGTGAGAGTCAATAGGAAAATATCAGTTTCAAGTCCTGAAAAGATGATTGGCAATAGTAGAGAAAGCAGCTTAAAGTATGGCATATGCAGTTCTTCACAGTTCAGCAGGCAACAGCACGTCATAGTAAAGTGTGGAATGTTTCATGTCTCATCTGCTGAGACTTAAGGTATTAGTTTTATGGTTCAAGAATCTTTTGATGTTTTCCACAGAGGTTCTGTTGATTATGACTTTTTGTTTACCAGGCTCAGCAAATTTTTCCTCGGAAATTTGGAGTGTAGAAAGCGCTTCTCGTCAAATATATTAATTTTTAAAATTCTTGTTTTTTTCCTTTTATCGGTGTTACTGTAAAAGAAAAGAGGTTTATGAAAACATTTTACAAAAACAAACAAAACTTGACAACCCATTCTTTTGGACCTATCAGAACCCAATCTAATATTGTATTTGTAATACATCAGTGACAGCTGGATATGTTTGGAACTTCCCCAAAGGTTTTTACATGGCAATATATATTTACTCTTCTAAAACCCCAAGATGGAATCATGTAACACAGTGAGGACCAGAATGTATGACGTCAACCCATTTTGCACAGGCTCTTAGCAATTAAAATCAGATCCCGGAACACCACAATTATTCATGAACACTATTTTGCCACTTTTCACATTATGCTTCCAATCTGCTATGTGTACTCCCATTTGAATCTCTCCCACCCCGCCTCTCTCCAAATCTCTGGCTCTCATTGCAGTTCAGAAGAGTTAATAAGTTTTATGTCATTTTGGGAGGGGGGCATTTAAAATTTGTTTTATATTTACACAACCTTATTTCAGGTTAATAAGTTAACAGCGCACTGGAAACTGAAAAAAGGCTTCACATGGCAAGTGATCTTGTCCTATACTCAGTCTTTAGAACCAGATCACCACCATGTTAAGACAGGATGCACCCCTGCTGGATATTCCTGGCAGGAGACTTGGACATTCTCTCTTCGTGAGGTGTGCTTTCTTCACAACTGATGACTATGTGCTACGTCATACATTGCCCCTTAACAAGTCATCCCATAGCAGAAAGATCCCAGTTTCTGCAGTGGATGCAAGGCTCCAAAGCAGATATAGGCAGCCATTCCTCAACACACACACCCTTCCAGGCCTTTCCTTCCCCTGCCCCCTGCTACTATCTGTACAGTAGTGTGGCATCTTGCTGTTATGTGGTAGGGGGAACAAAAAAAGTATGTGTCCAAATCCACATCCTGGCTAAACTTTCTTGTTCCCTCTAGCACAGGGGTGGGGAACCTTTTTTCTATGAAGTGCCATTGACCTACAGGAAAAATCAATGGGGGCCACACCTGATGGGGTGGAGCCAGAGCCAATGGTGGGTGGAGCTGGGACTGCACTGAATTCAAGTGGCCTTGTGAACCGTTCTTTAGGTTCCCATGTGCACACATGCACACAGCCTCAGTGGACTAGCTCCACCCCACATGTGCAGAAAAAGGAAGGATTGTCTGTTCCTTCTTCCAAACTGGAAGGAATTCAGGACTTCTTTTCCTGCCACCATGGCACCCTGAAGCAAAAAACAGGCCTGCAGCATCCAGAGAGCCCACAGCAGGTCTAGAGAAACCTGCAGACCACATGAGATGAGGCCATGAGCTGTATGCTGCCCATGAGTCAGGTTCCCCATCACTGCTTTGGCAAAACATCACACGTACTTGGTGGCAGCTGTCTTCTTGTCCAAAGGAGAGAGAGAGAGAAGACTGAAAGGGGGTGTGGGGGTGTGGATCTTGAGGCACTATTGTCTACTCTCTCTTCAAAGACCAGCAGCAACTAACCACAGCTACTGTGAGGGTTCTTTCCGCATGAAACCATTTAGATATATTTTTAAATATCATCAGTGGTATATAAATCTATTAAATAAATAAACCTCATGAAAATGAAAATTCATGACTGGATGCTAAAGTACCCTCTGAAAGCTTTGTGTTACATGTATTTAGAATCCTCATAGTGCAAAATTTTCATCTCACAAAAGCCCACAGTACATTAACATTTTGGATGCTCAAACAATAGCTCGTAGAAATTGTATTGAACTTAATGGGTTGTATCGAATGGGTTGCATCCCATAACTTAAGTTCCATACATTTCAATGGATCTATTCTAAATAGGATACATTGGATACAATCCAAATTCCATTAAGTTCAAAACATTTTCCTGTACTTGGACTTCATATCAATTTAATTGCATTAAAATGAAGAATACTGCACTGCCATAAATGGTACTATTTCGGTTTAAATTAGGTTGTAGATTGGGCTTTGATATTCTTTGCAGATAATTTCTTTGTGCCGCTTAAAAACAAAGCATTAGTAATATATTTAAATCAAGATAATTTTTAAGCATCTTATAAAAGAAAACAGTGTCACTTTTATAGTTCAACTTTAACTTCATATTTCTAGGTAGAAACAACTTTTAAAAATTGATCAACAAATCTAACATTAACAAGGAAATAAATATTGTGAAGCACGTTGAAAATCTTATGTTACTTGGAGAGAAGTGTACTCCACAACTACAAATTCTAGTCAAAATTCTGATAACCATCCAACGTTCCTGGCACAAAGCACAGGGGACACATTGTACTCCATAATTAGATACTGCATGAGATATTTGTGATATTTGTGCCCAGCATGTTATTTACCAATTACACATGAATAGAAGCATTGTGGCACTGACTAGAGGATTTCATGCAACTGCATAAAGACCATAAAAATACAGCATTTCTCATTGTTAACAGTGAGCTTGATCATAAAATCATTGACAGTGAAGGTGTTCAATGTTCTAAATATAAGAAGTTAGTGCTGCATTCTTAAAGCAGTGCAAAATACATCATTTACTATACTCTAAACTCAGATCAGATACGTAGCAGAAATCACATTGGGCAGCAATATTTTTAGGTTCTCCAGGAACAGTGTGCTATCAGAAGAACACCCTAAGATCTGTTGCAACGGGCACATATAAGCTGAGACTTTCATCCCAGCATCTTCTGTAACACTGCAAGGAATCCTTGTGCAAGTTCATGCAATTAGCTGAGCTGGCAAAAGGTCCTGGACACTCCTGAGCTTAAGACAGTGGAGATAGTATTTTGTTAAATCCAGAAGTTACTACATATTTCCCTTCTTTTTAAAATAATCCTCCTTAACTGTGCAGTAAGGGAGGATTACTATAAATGTATAGGATTTATGCATTTATCCTATACATAAATGTATAGGATAAATATATATAGTTAAGAGTATTTCTATACACTTAGAGGAAGCAGCTGTAAAATCTGCAGGGTACAAACTGAGAATACACATATGCTTGGTGCAAGGTATGAAATTAGGAAAACAATAGAGTATAGTGCTGTCAAAGTGATGCTACTGCTAAAGAAGAGCAAATGCATGTGCATCTTACCATAGGACCAATCCTCACATGCTGGAGAAAGAAAGAAAAAATCCAGTTTAGTGTTCAGACCAAAGCCTTATGAGATAGATGGGGTAACAATGACAGCAAAACCAGCTCTCACTGTGAAAATGCCCATCAGAATTGGAGTTGTACTAGTATGTTAGGATACTGTAACAAGTCATACTGATATAATCCCTTTTTTACTCTTCAGAATGTCCTGTATTACATTTATCGCCATGCTTCAATGTTGGAGTGAATGACTCAATTCGCACATAACGGGATTGTGGAAGAAAGGGTGCTTCCTCTGGTACACTTGTCACTTCTGCTTTCGGTTAACAACCTATGATTGCCCCATTTGTCGGTTGTTAGCGTGACATCCAAACCAGGCACTCTGGGCTTTTTAGGGTTTAAACAACCCGGAGTAAACCCAACAACAAACCATGAAGTAATACAACAAACCTTTTGTATATAAAAGGTACATGTTAATTAGATTTCTAAGAACAGCACATAAAAAAAAACCAGAACACAAGTGATTTATACTACATTGACAAATCTATAAAGAAAGACTTCTTAAAGCTGAAATTATGAAGCTGATAGCAGTAATCATAGAATCATAGAATAGTAGGGTTGGAAGGGGCCTAGAAGGCCATCGAGTCCAACCCCCTGCTCAATGCAGGAATCCAAGTCAGAGCATCCCAGACAAATGGCTGTCCAGCCTCATCTTGAAGGCCTCCAGTGTGGGAGAGCCCACCACCTCCCTAGGTAATTGGTTCCATTGTCGTATTGCTCTTACAGTCAGGAAGTTTTTCCTGATGTTCATCCGGAATCTGGCTTCTTGTAACTTGAGCCCATTATTCCGTGTCCTGCACTCTGGGATGATCAAGAAGAGATCCTGGCCTTCTTCTCTGTGACAACCTTTCAAGTACTTGAAGAGTGCTATCATATCTCCCCTCAGTCTTCTCTTCTCAAGGCTAAACACGCCCAGTTCTTTCAGACTCTCTTCATAGGGCTTTGTTTCCAGTCCCCTGATCATCTTTGTTGCCCTCCTCTGAACCCTCTCCAGTTTGTCTGCATCCTTCTTAAAGTGTGGTGCCCAGAACTGGACACAGTACTCCAGATGAGGCCTAACCAGTGCTGAGTAGAGGGGAACTAGTACTTCCCGGGATTTGGAAGCGATGCTTCTATGAATGCAGCCCAAAATAGCATTTGCCTTTTTTGCAGCCACATCACATTGTTCGCTCATATTCAGCTTGTGATCGACAACAATTCCAAGATCCTTCTCGCTTGTAGTGTGGTTGAGTCACGTATCCCCCATCTTGTAACTGTGCATTTGGTTTCTTTTTCCTAGGTGCAGAACTTGGCATTTGTCCCTATTAAATGCCATTCTGTTGTTTTCTGCCCAGCGCTCCAGTCTATCCAGATCACTTTGAATTTTGTTTCTGTCTTCCAAAGTATTAGCTATCCCTCCCAATTTTGTGTCATCTGCAAATTTGATCAGCATTCCCTGCACCTCCTCCTCCAAGTCATTAATAAAAATGTTGAAGAGCACTGGGCCCAAGACTGAGCCCTGCGGTACCCCACTCGTTACCTCTCCCCAGTTTGAGAAGGTCCCATTGATAAGCACTCTTTGAGTCCGATTCTGTAGCCAACTGTGGATCCACTGGATCGTTGTTTCATCTAGCCCACTTTGAGCTAGTTTGCTCATCAGGATATCATGGGGCACTTTGTCGAAAGCTTTGCTGAAGTCGAGGTATATGATGTCTACAGCATTCCCACGGTCTACAAGGGAGGTTACTTGATCAAAAAATGAGATCAGATTTGTCTGGCAGGACTTGTTTTTGACAAATCCATGTTGGCTTCGAGTAATCACGGCATTGTTGTCAAGGTGCTTCCAGATGGATTGCTTTATGATCTGCTCCAGAATTTTCCCAGGGATTGATGTCAGACTGACTGGTCTGTAGTTCCCAGGTTCCTCTTTTTTACCCTTTTTGAAGATAGGGACAACGTTAGCCCTCCTCCAGTCATCTGGCACTTCCCTCGTCCTCCATGATTTCTCAAAGAGAATAGACAGCGCTTCTGAGAGTTCTTCTGCCAGTTCCTTTATGACTCTAGGATGCAGTTCATCTGGCCCTGGAGATTTGAACTCATTCAAAGTAATGAGGTGTTCCTTGACCATATGCCTGTCGATCTCAAGCTGCAATCCTGCCCCTTCAGCCTGTACTTCGCCTTTGCCAGCGGGGTCATAGACCCTCTTTTGGGAGAAGACTGAGCCAAAGTAGGAATTGAGCACCTCTGCCTTTTCTTTGTCATCTGTTATCATTTTGCCATCCTTATTTAATAGCTGAACCACCATTTCTTTCCTCTGCCTTTTACTATGCACGTAGCTGAAGAATGCCTTTTTGTTGTTTTTAACATCCCTTGCTAACCTCAGCTCATTTTCAGCTTTAGCCTAATAGGAAGCAATGAATTAGCATCAGGTAATAAAAATATATGACATCTATTCTTACTGTACTGTTCTGATCTCCTATGCTTGAACGATAGTAAAAAGATTTTAAAAAACTGCATACTAAGATTTTTTAATGACCAGCCAGGCCTATAAAAGGCATAACTCTCTTGCTCTATTTTAATCAGCAATAGGTGGCAGCATTGTGTTTGCAGAAATAACATGCAACTAATTTATATACCCAAGGTGTCCCCCCTACTTTTTTAATTAACACATTTTCTTACTGTCAGCTGGGATTGCTGTGAAATAGGTTTCCGTTGGTGCTGAAAACTGGGTTCAAATAAGTTGTTTATGCAGGGGTCCCCAACTGTTTTGTACCGATGGGCAAATCTGGGAATTTGAGAAGCTGATGTGGGCATCCAAAATGGCTCCTACAGAGGATGTGGCTGGTCACATAATGGCTGCCATAGGGGCCTGACTAGTCAAAAGTGAGCTAAAGAGGGGCAGGGGAGAGAAATAGCGAGGCTAGAGACTGGGAAAGAGGGAGAAATAGCAAGTCAAAGGGGTAGAGGGAAAGAGGGGGAGAAGAGAGGATAGGAGAGGGGAGAAACAGCAAGGAAAACAGGTGAGGAGAGAAACAGCAAGGCTAGAGGATGGGAGGGAGGGGAAAACAGCAGGCAAAGGGTTGGAGAAACAGTGAAGCTAGGGGCTATGAGGGGGAGAAACAGTGAGCTAAGGAGGTGGGTGTGGGAAATAGTGAGGCTAGAAGCTGGGAGGGAGGGGGAAACAGCAAACAAAGGGATTAATGGGAGAGAAAGAGCAAGGCTAGAGGCCAGAACAGGAGAGAAAGAAGTCTGTCATAACATTTTATGAGGTTTAACTAAAACAATTCTTTTGAAGGGGGCAGGGAGGGGACAGCTTCATGGGCACCGGTGGAGGTCCCTGCGGGCGCTGCGTTAGAGACCCCTACATTCGTCTATCTGGACTTGTGGCATCAAAACAGGGAGCATGCTCCTGAATCTGTAAATTATCAGCACTGTGACACAGGATGCTGATCATTCAGACATGTTTATGCAGAAGCATCCTTCATTTCCCAACAAACGAGGAAAATGAGCATACAAAAATATGACAAAACTGAAGAAGGGCAACAAATAACATTAAGGAAAAAAAATTGATGTAAGACAAACGTATCTGAAAGCTCTAGAGAGCATTTTTTAAGATGTTCAGGTTGCAGTCAGAACAGAACTGAGGAGGAAGATGCACAGTGTAGACTCCCCACACACCCCAAGAGTGGATCTAAAATGCTGATTCCATGTTTTTCTAAGCTCTAAGAGTTTCCAAGATGTTGCTCTGTGCAGCTGCAAAACCTACAGGTATAACCACACAGAGGCAATGAAGAACTACTACAGGGTTTGTATTCATAGAACAGTGTTTAGATAGCAAAAAGCAATTCGCCCCACCAAAAACCGAAACAAACACAACTAACAACAATGCTTTATTTAAAACAAAAGCAGATATTTCTAACGATTCAAACAGAAGCTTGGTTGCTTGAATAAAGGTTTTCACTCAGGGTAACTAGGGTGCCTGTGCATATGAATGCTAAAACTAGGGGTGGGGGTGTGGGGAGAACCAAAACAAAGGCTGCTTATTGGAGATTTCCACTTTTGGTTGCTTTGCTACAGACATTTTAAAGTTTGATTCAAGAAAAAACTGCTGTTTATTCTAGAAAATAATGGATCTGCAGACATTGTGCTGCTGTAACCACATCCACACATGATTCACTGCAGGGGCTACATGCAGCACAGTCATAAAGATGCACTAATATTTAGACCTGCTGTGTACAAAGAAAAAAAAAAGGACGCACAAAGGAAGCATCTGAATGCTTGAGGCCTTCTTTTTTCACTTTTGCTAGCTATATTTACGTAAGTCCACTAAAAGGGGCCCAGAACTAATTTAAGCAGCAGATACAATGGATTCACAGTGAAGCATCAATAACACTGCATCCACTCTGTTTGAGTTTGGTAGTTAAAGTCAATCTAACCTAGAACATTAAAGCTGCACTACCTGATCAAAGGGAGTGTACATTGCCATTGTATCAAGGAAAAAAAGATATTAAAGAGGATTTAAGAACTGGTTCTTATGCCCTTGCATTTTTCCATGTAGAACATGGAGACATGAGTGTCATAGGCAGCTACTGGATATTTTTGTGACATTATTAGTTATTACCAACATTGACCTCCTTCCACCAAACCTGTGCCATTTTTTAAAGTTGTATTTAATTTCTTAAAATTAATATGTTGGTGGCATTGCACACTCCCCACAACTGTTGCAACTCTAACACTGCAACAGTCATCCAGGATATTTTTTTTTCAAGAAGAAGGAGAGCAGCAACACTACTTGCCTCCCTCCCTTTCTCCTACATTAATCTGACAGCTTGTGAAGTATAATAATTGTTTTAAATTCTTAGCTGGCTGCACAGGACAAAAAAGAGAAGGCGTAGAGCTCCCTCTGGTACATGGTCTCTCAAAGTGTAGAATAATTTCTTCATAAGAGCAGCTATAATTCATCCAATTAATAGTGTACGGACTCCCAGTCTGATCCAGCGTAAAGGTCTGTGTTGGTACAACAAGGGAATGTGAGCACTCTCTTACTTCAATTGTACTGGCACATTCCCTGGTACTCAGTAGAACTGTGCAGTATTTCATGATGACACACCTTCACAGGTTAGTAGATTCCATCCCCTTCACTAGCATAGTTTCCAAGGGGATCAAGTTTCAAAAACTGGAGGAGAAAGAGAGTATTATGCATATCTTTTGGCTGCTACTACTACTGTGGTACCATTTAGCAGCTAAAAGAGTGACCAGATGTGTTAGCAGTTGTCAGCTGCACACAAACATATTTACCAACAAGAATTGATTTTGCCACTTAAGACACAATTTATCTAAAGTCACAAAAATGAGTATAAATTGTAATTTAAAGAACAGTCAATTACCTAGCAAGAATTACAGAGTGTTCCAATAAGACAGGATCTCCACTGAACCCGTTGTTCTTTGTATTTGGCATAGTTAAAAATTTTAATTCCCAAACAGGCGTATTAAAACTTCAGGACCCTTTTTAGGACAATGACAAGAGCTGACTTTGGGCAGGAGGTAGTGATAATTAATTGTGTGAATACTTTCAAATACATGCCACAATCATGGCTCAATGTGCCATGTCTCCATTCATGTTCTAAAGGTTTCTCAGGATGTGGTAAGCTGATTATTTTGAGATGTGACAAAGTCACCTTGTCAAAATCCCCTTCAAACAACCAAAAAGATCAACTTGTGGCTTTATCATGTATCCATAATCCTCAGTGGGGTTGCCTAAATATACTTTAAGAGGTGAGCTTGCTCACAGAAGAAGAGCTTTCTCCATAATTGGTTTTCTATGAAGTTTAACCAAAAAAATGTATTTTGCACAAATTTCGTCAACACAGTTCAATTTCACCCACACAAACATTTTGAGACATTTATCTTGGATAAACAACATGCTGTGATTTGTATTCACTTCAATGCCCTGCATAACACTGGACCTAAATAAACCGTTGAACCAGTATTAGGAAACAGTATGCAGAAAAAGAGGGCTTCATTTTCCATTCATCACCAGTCCCTTCATTCTGGATATTACAGTCAACATTACATATGTAGATTAAGAGAGCAGGGAGCTGTTTTAAGGAACATGTATTTTTCCCAGTTAATATTATTGCTTGCTACCAATACAAATGCAGAATGTAGTAACACATTCAAAGATTTTCTAGGCTAAAAAGTAGAGCTGTAGCCAAAAGATAGTGATGACATATCTGTCTGAATATAACAAGTTGCATGGTAGCTACTAGTTTGGATGAAATGAGTAGATCTGGACAACATCAAGAATCTAGAACAGATAGGGAACTGGTGGCTCTCTAGATGTTACCGGGACACCAACTCCTATCAGCCCCAGCCAGCATGGCCAATGGTCAGGGATGAAAGGAGTTGAGAGTCTAGCAACATCTGGAAGGCCACAGGTTCCCCATCCCTGATCTAGAAGAAGAATTTCCAACGGAGTTCTAAAAAAAAAGTCATAGATATTTCCCTTGCCCTTTACTCTCTCCTTCTTTGACATATACGCAAAAAGCTAAAGATGACAAAACAGTATTTCTAAATTGATCCAAACAAAATTGATCCAAACAGGCGAGGGAGTTTTCACTACAGTGGTACATTTAGGGTGCAATCATATGCATGTTTAGACAGAAAAAAATCCTACAACTCCCAGTATTCCCTAGCCATCCACTTTTTTCTGTCTAAACATGCATAGGATTGTGCTTTATAGTGCTGTTTTCAAAGGGACCCAAGCATTCTCCATTCCAACCGATGTGTATGTTAAAACAGAGGGCCCTTGGTAACCAAAGCAACAATGAGAATCTTCAGCACTGATTTGCTCATTCAATTATAGCTACAAAAATTATTAATAGAACTACAGGTGTAGTTTAAGTACTGCTGTGTTATTCCTCTTCTCTTCGGTGACAGCTCTCCCTCAGAGAACCTTATCTTTTCTGTTTTGTAAAAATGCCAAGGGAAAAGGGGGGAAATATTTTATACTTTCCACAAAATGGGGGAGAATGCTTAAGAGGGAAACATTTAAAGCAAACATATCTGCTCTTTTAAATTACTTACCCGCTTCACAGTAATTAACGAATGGTCAGAATAAATGGATTCTCCACATCATTTTGACAGCTAAAAGACTACTATTACAACATTGGAAGGATAAACGCTCACCTCCTATAATGCAATGGATTGAGGACCTTACAATGCTTTCAATGTTTGAATGGGTGGCATATAGAAGCCACCTTCAAAAGGATACTTATTTGGATATCTGCTCCGCTTTTGTTGAAGCCTATGTGTAATTGCTAGAAAGTTGTATTTCCATGTGTGTACGTGTATATATATGTGTGTACACACACACACACTCTTCATACGTATTCATTGCTATGGATATATACACATTCATATATGTATATTTTTCAAAACTCAAAACATCTAGAGAATGCATAGCCACTCTCCGTCAAAAGCAAGATGACAATTTAAAAATGTATAAAACTTGTTAAGAAGAAAAAGCAGCATGGGTGGATAACTTACTAAGTACACATCGAGTACAGAAGCATTATCATTCTCTGTCTCTACTGTGCTCTGTTCTGAAGTCAAGCAGATAGCACTGTCTTCTAAGGTGAATGTTGAACTCGAAGGCAATCCTTTACTGGATATAAAAGAAACGCACAATGAGCATGAAAAACTTTTGTTAGGAATCATATTTATGTTTTTTCTAGTATAAATTATTTAGCTTTATGTACATCTGTCAAACCCTAGTTAGCTTAGCATGCCATTCAATTATACTGCAGAGTTGTTTAACTGCAGCTGAGGCTCTCCTTCAGCATCCAGAAACGCATCCTGCCTCAGAGTCCCAGAATGTAGGCTGCTACTCCCCGCTGAAGAATGAGCAGAGTTGTGTGCAGGGACCTGGGAAAGAGGTGGCAACAGAAAGGATTCAATTGCTACTGATTGCCCCCCGCCCCCTCTAGACAGAAGCATGCTTGGAAGAGTAACTGCATATAGAAGCATCTCTTGGGAGAAACATTATAATAGTGCCCCTGGAACCGCTCTGCAACCTGTTCACCATGAGCACAATTGTGCACCCTAAATTTACATTTCTCTACATATTTCTACCTTGCATTAAAATATGTAAGGGGAAAAAATCAGGATATCATGTTGGTTTAAATTCATTTGAAAATTGCATCTTATAAATCTGGACTGGATTGCAACTGGTATCAGAACAAACCTCCCAAGGTTACTGTGGGGGAAAATAGGACAGGTGTAACCTGTGTTTTTAAATGTTTGAAAATAAAAAAATAATGTATACACCACTTCTTCCAAAGCTTGAGGCAGCATAATGACACTTCCACATTCTTTCAGTCTGTTTACAGACGCACACAATTTAAGAGATGGTCAGTAGTTAATTATTTGAGCAACGGGAAAAGCTAAGCCAGACACACCCATAGAATGGGTCAGGCTTCACAGTGACTGATATGTCACGGCTTTTCCTGTTTCACTCATCCTAAGGTATAAACAAAGCTATTATTAGTGCTATGACTATTTTGTCTGCAACCTTGAAGGTTTTATTCATGTGTTTTGTACTGATTTTATGTACATATGTAATTCAAGAAAAGAAAAAAAAACAAAAAGCAGGGATCATAAAACTGAATGTTGAAGACTGGTTATTCCAAATTAGATTCTTAGAATGGGAAGTGTTCCCACAGCAAAACATATGTGTATGCAGATCTGAATGAGAATGAGAACATGACTGGTGCAGCTATACATCCAGGAGACTATCTGAATATATAGTCTCCATGGTTTCACACATACTCCAATCAGTAAGGGCTGGAGCAAGTCCCCTTTTCATATATCAGAGAGCAACAACATTTCACTCATGCTGGTATTTTTGCCAGTGCTGAGCTAAATGCAAATAGGCTGATTGCCAGAAGAACACTGGAAGTGCTTGTTTAATGTGCACCATATTTCATTGTCTTTTACAAATAAAGACTCTGGCACAAAAAACTGTGTTGACAGAAAAGAAAAAAGAACAGCCTAGGTTGTTTTAAATGAGATGCAATGAATAGCTGGAACTAAACATAAGCTTGAGCATATACGCCAAAATAATAGGGGGTAGGAGAGCCTAACAGCCAAAGAAATGGGAGACTGTAACCATTGCCACTTTGATGACAGCACCATCATCATCATGGTTAGCTATGATGTCTTTTTAAAGGGACAAGACTTCAAGAGACATGATGCAAACGTCCTTCTGAACAACACCTGAAAGAAGGGCTAACATTTTGTGAATAAATTAAATAGGAGTCAGCCCCAAGCTGGAAGGGAGGGGGAGATAAAAGATCTCCAGAGTAAGAGGAATTAAACAGGACTTCAGCGTATACTCAAATTTTTCTTTATAACTGTGTGAGATTAGTAAATATATAACTTCTCTAGTTCCCCTTAGTAGAAGGTAAGGGGAAATGGATGAGTCTCCAACCCCAACTGGGCGGTTTACCTTACATCTGAGTAATTTTCAGCCACTACTAGCAATTTAGTAATGGAGAAACCATCTGCCTCTCTTCCCATACCAACAACCACAGTGTCTTCACTTGTGCCCATCCACAAAGTTGCAGATTATGAGCTTAATGTATCCACAAAGATATGTATGTATATATGTATGACATTTCTATACTGCCCATTAGCCAAAGCTCTCTGGGGGTGTCACAAAACAAACTTAAAGCATAAAATACAACAACATAGTAAAACATAATATAAAACCATGAGGTTAAAACCGAATAAAAACAAAGCAGGAACCAAGATAAAAGCCAGCAAGAGTGCAAAGATCTAAAAAGACAGTGATGCAATTGTTAGAACTGAAGGGCTGAAAAAACCTGGGAATATATAAAGGTCTTCACCTGGCACTGAAAAGACCACAATGTAGATACCAGGTGTGCCTCCCTAGGAAGGGCATTCCACAACCGGAGTACCACTACAGAAAAGGCCCTTTCGTTAGTAGCCATCCACCCCACCTCATTTGGCAAGGACACCCAGAAAAGGGCCTCTGATGATGATCTTATGGCCTGGGCTGGAATATATGGAGAGACAATCCTTCAGGTAAGCTGGCCACAAGCCATTTAGGGCTTTGTAGGTTAATACCAGCACTCTGAATTGGACTGGTAGCTGGAGAACATGTATTTGCCTAATTAAAGGGTAAAATATAGCTGTATCCTTCTGATAAGTGAAAATGTGCTCCTGAGTATATATTGCTCAACATAGATTCTTACATGACATAAATATATTTATATTTAAATATAAACATAAATTCTTATATTTACTTCACTGAGCACTCCATCAAAGGTAATGACAATAATGGTATCCTTTCCACTATATGGATCAATTGCTCTTAAATAGTGTGCTTATTCTATTAGTCATATTTTTGGGGTGATCTTCTGGTTGTTTTACTATACACAGGGTGGATTTGGACATGATTGACTTCTTCAAAGCCTGGAAATGGGTGCATCCCCCATGGAAGATTGGTGCCATTCCCCTGCAGGTGCACAGTGAGAATGCAAATCTCCCTAGCAAAAATGCATTCATCTCCAGGCTTCCTTCTCTAATGCAAACAAATTTATAGAGATTAATTTCATATTTTGGATTTGCATTGTAAATTAGCTTGAACGAAG
Organism: Heloderma suspectum; assembly: GCF_057233095.1. NCBI lineage: Eukaryota > Metazoa > Chordata > Lepidosauria > Squamata > Helodermatidae > Heloderma > Heloderma suspectum. The sequence continues at coordinate 102,395,107 of NC_139459.1, forward strand.
AACAAGCATATGGCATTGTATCAGACAAACCAGTCTTCTTGCTCATTGTGGAAAAGGTAGTAGTTGAGAGAGTAACGTTGACAGTAGATTAGTCAGATATGAATTACCACTGACTACTTCCCACAACAGTGTCCTGGTTCCCATATAACAGCAATTTGTGAGCTATTTAACCAATGAATTGCCAAAATCTAGCAGAAGCAAGCGAGGGCACTGCCTCCGGCATGTTCATCACTTCCACTTCCAATTAATAACTAATGATTGTCCTGTTTGTAGGTTATCGTGACATCCGAACCCTGACACTGTGGGCTGTTTAGGCATTAAAGAACCCAGAGTTAACCTATCAACAAACCAAGTTGTGATGTTGGAACTGGCTCTTTGACTACTATCAAGTGCATCCCACATATGATTCAATGCAACTGATGAAACACCCATTTATCTTTTCAGAAGGTGGCTCTGACAGAACATTAACACAATGCTGATAGCAACAGATTTTTCCAAGCCTGTTATTCCTTGGGAATATCTGCTTTACAGACTTAGAATGGTTTTAACAGTAATTCTGTTTCCCCAGGCATCATTGGGAAGTGTAATTCTACTGGCGGGGAGGTAGTCTAGACTTGGGATTAGACTTTTTTGTGAATATTTTCAACAGTGCTGAAAATCCCTCACTTTTTCAATGATGTTTTGGCACTCCTTGTAAAAGTGTGTATTTACACGGCCCCCACTTGCTCTCAGTGACAGCATCATATAGGTAAATAACTACATAGTTTTACACTGTCCTCCTCTTCACTACATAATCCCTGGTTGACCTGGACCACTTTCATGGCTAATTCATGAAGGGAAAAGTGGGTGGATTGCATGAAAAAGCATTGAAAAGATTGCTTGCATAAAGCGGGGGTTTGGGGGTGTGTGTTGGGGGGAAATCTACCCCAACAAAATAGCTATTTTCAACTCAAATATGGAACCAGGAAATATTTGTTACAGGAATATCTTAACAGAATTTTCAGCTTCTTTACTTAACTATAATTCCTGGGATTCTTGGGGGGAAGTAATGACAGTTACACTCCTATAAAACCAATACAGTGCAGGCTGGAGGCAAAGCCATTTCAACAGGGGGCATGTAGATGGTAAAGAATGAACAAACAAGCATTTAATATGCCTTACATGTACCTGTTTCCCAAGATAAACTTCTTTTTGTTCCTACTTCATTACCTAAGGGTTGCTTCACACGTGACATTTGTTCTGCAAAAATTACCTATATACAGGGAAACCTGAGTATTTAATTATATAGAAATGGTGCAAATATCTATTTTATCACAGTTATATGCTTAGATGCTGACAAAATAGAAGCATTTTTTCCATATATAACATACTTGATTTCTTTCCTTAAATTTATCTTGGTATAAGAAAAAAAAGATCAAGTATGATGAAGCCCTCAGTGACTTTAGTCTAATGTAGTTTTAGACAACACTGCCACCATTTATTTTGAGAAAGCATTAAATATTTAGTAGTCAGCCCTTCATAAGCCTGAAATAATAATAATTCTAAGCATAAGAATCAGATTATTAAATACTCAGGCAACAGGACAACTGGATTTTCCATAGCCCTGGTTTAATAAAACTTTACTGAATAGTAGCAGCACTTTATAAACCTGACATTGCTTTCAGCTGCAGAAAGGGTCATGGTACTGATGAAGAGCGACTCAGCATATCATTAGAATGCTCTCTGGCAGTGATACTTCATTTGCATTGCAATTACTATTTTGCAAAGCACTACAACTGTTATTGAAAAACAGTAAGTGGAATTGACTTTTTCACACACTTTCTAGCTTTGAAGTGAAGCTGATTGACATTAAAGGTTCTTTTGTTCTACCAAACCTAAATTAATTGCAGAAGCAAGTTTGCATTATCAGTAATTAGGGTGGACATTGGCAATTGCATCTGTCATGATGTTTCCAAAGAGAAAATTGTTTTCAGTACAACAGGGTTTCTCTAGGGTACCAGCAAATGCAGGTCATTTGAATTTTGCCCCAAATAAATGTAAAGTTTGAAAGCTCACTTATAGTATTGATAATTGACAGTAGATTAGTTGCTAGATTATTTATTTATTACATTTATATTCCACCTAGATTATTTATTTATTACATTTATATCCCACCTTTTTTCCTCTTTCAGGAACCCAAGGCGGCGATAGCTAGATAGCTAAGAAACGTTGTCTGTATATTTTGCATTTTGTGGGACACAGCTACTAATCTGCTATGGAGAATACTATACACAGTGTGTGTGTGCGTGTGCGTCCCAAGAATTTGAAAACAGAGTTGTATAACATGATAATTTTTTGTGTATTTAATTTGGAACCCCAGCTGGAGTTCACTACACTTAGAAAGGCTTTTGCCCACCAATTTCTTGTACTTCTAAGGCATCAGAGATTTTCCAAAGTAAGTATAGGATGCTGAGAGGTAGACTTATGGAAGAAGGCCAAGGAAGGTCAACTTTGGGATGTCTTGATATATATGGTTTTTGCTTCCTGTTCAGGGTCAACCTAGTCATTGCATTTGAGATTCAGAAAGAAATTTCCTGAAGGTCAGACTGCCCAGCAAACCTGTGGAGTTTATCTTGTTTTGTCTGAATTTGTGACATGTAGCCTGGAAAAAACACAAGCAAGCTACTGTTATTTCTTTTGGTGAGGGGCACCATATTACTTCTCATTCACTCCATGGGGCATACTATGATCTGGATAATTATTATAATTATTGAGAGCCAGTGTAGTGTAGTGGTGAGAGTAACGGACTGGGAGCCGGGAGATCCGGGTTCTAGTCCCCACTCGGCCATGGAAGCTCACTGGGTGACTTTGGGCCAGTCACAGACTCTCAGCCCAACCTATCTCACAGGGTTGTTGTTGTGAGGATACAACGGTGAGGAGGAGGATAATGTAAGCCGCCTTGAGTTCCTTGCGAGAGGGAGAAAGGCGGGGTATAAATGCAATAAATAAATAAATAAATAAAAATTTACTTTCAGTTCACCCACACTAGACACTTTATAACTCGGGGCCACCATCAAGCATAGATATGGTTGGGCACCTGCTGAGGGCCCCCACCCTGGCAGAGGCCCGGTAACAACAGTCTTGTGGAGTTGTTTCTCCTTTTCTTCATCACTGCAACTTGCTTGTTCACCTGCCTCTCACTCTGGCCCAGACAGCAACAGTGGTGAGAAGGAAGAGCAGTAGATACCACTGCCTACTTGCTAGACAAGCTCTCCACTTGTCTAGCAAGCAACTGGGAACAATGATAAAAAAAAGAGAGCAAAAGCAGCTGGTGACAACAGTGGTAAGAAAGTAGACTCACTGAAGGAGGGGGCCCATTGAGTATGTCTTCCCCAAAGGCTCTCAAAAACCTGGAGCCAGGCCTCCTAGAACTGGAAGAAACACAAAAAGTGGCCTTTCCAAAAGGTTTGCACAATACATGTAAGGGAAAAGGGAGAGAAAGAAAGTCAGAGATAGGATTAGGGGGTTAGAGTCTGATTGAGCAGGGGGTGAGCATGGATGAATGAGCTGTCTCCTACATATAGATGGAATCCCCCCACCCACAGATGTTTGAACCCAGAAAGAAATCCAGGACCCTTAATGGAAAGTCTGGTGTTGATTATCCCCAACAAATTCCATTCCAATTTGAGACTATAAGTTTTAGATCCCATTTTATAAAATATGTGAAACATTTTTTAAATTAATTGTTATGTATTCTAGTGGTTACTGTGGATTAGTTATTGTTTTTGAACCTTGGCCACTCCTGTAGAATTGGGAGCAGCGACAGCGGGTGGAGTTTCTGCTAAGCCCTCACTTCTGTGTGTGCTGAATAAAGAACAGTTGTTTTTGAGGCCCACTGATTCCTGCAGTCATTTCTACCACCAATACAACATTTTTGGCGACGAAGGTGGGATACTGAGAGCTATACAGGCAGCAAGGATTGTGAATCCATTTACACAGCTAACTGGTAAGCAATCAGCTACACCCATTTAAGAACTTGAGCAACCCCTGTGTGTTTTTTTTAAAAAGACAATTAAAATCAAAATGGCTGCTCTTGGACATATCAAAGAGTTTGATGTTAGTCAACCTGCTTCCTGGGATTCTTATGCAGAATGGCTTTCATTCTATCTGGAAGCAAATAAGATAGCTAATGCTAAACAGAAGTAAGCTGTGCTCTTAACTGTTTGTGAGCCACAGACATTACACTGTGATTAAGGCACTTAAGCAGCATCTGTATCCAGTACCTGCTGTCAATTAACTCCTCGCTGCTATCGGTGGAGGGAAGGTCTTTGCAAAACTTGATCTGGCCCAACCATATCAACAGTTGGTCATTGATGATGCTATAGCAGATGCCCAAACAATAATCACTCATCGAGGGGCATTCCAAGTAAAGTGCCTGCAATTCATGGGATCAACAGAGGAAGAGCTTGCTGAACAACTTCAAAAAGTGCTACATTATTTTGACACATCCAGCATTCATACTAAAAAGGAGAAATTTGAAACTGGGACCTCCAGCATAACATTTTTGGGCCATCATATTGATGCTTCTGCATTCACCCCACTGAAGATAAAATACGTGCAGTTCACGATGCACCTGCTCCAAAACCAAAGCAGGAACTTCAAGCTTTTAAAGTCTTCTCAATTTCTACCATGTGTTTCTTTCACAAAAGGCGACCATTGCTGAGCCACTGCATCTTTTGCTGGGAAAAGGAGTTCCATGGAAATGGACCAGCCAGCATGAGAATGCTTTCCAGAATGTCAAACACTTGTTGAGTTCAAATTCTGTGCTTATACATTATGATGAAAAAACCCACACTAATCCTTACTACTGATGCTTCTTCTTACAGGGTTGGTGCTGTGCTAAGCCACAAATCTCCAGATGGTAAAGAGGCACCAACTGCTTATTATTCAAGGACTATGTCATCCACTGAAAGGAACCTTGCACAAATTGTCAGAGAAGCCTTCGCTGTTATTGCAGGAGTCAAAAAGTTCCACAACTACCTCTATGGCAATGCTTTTGAAATACGCATGGACCACAAGCCTCTTTTAGGACTCTTCTCTCCTGCTAAGCCTACTCCCTGCATACTATCACCCCACATGCAGTGTTGGAGCATTCTGCTCCATGCTTATGATTATACACTTGTCTACAAACCAGGAAAGGCAATAGCTAATGCTGACGAATTGAGTTGGGTACCACTTCAAATTCCAGATTTTATTGTACCTCCTCCACTGGAAGTCTTGATGCTAGAAACCCTTCCTGACCCACCTCTTCAGGCTGATCAAACTGCTAGGCTGACTGCTCAAGATCCTGTACTGGCTCATGTTTTAAACTGGGTATGGAGGGGATAGCCAGATGAGGAACTGCCAGAGGAATTTAAGCCATTCAAATGCTGTCAGCATGAGATGTCTGCCCATTAGGGATGTCTGCCATGGGGAAACCGTGTTGTTATTCCAGATAAGGGTCGTCAAACCATCTTGACCCTTAGCACGCAGCTCATCTAGGGATTGTTTGCATGAAAGCACTGGCCAGGAGCTATGTCTGGTGGCCCGGTATTGACTCAGATATCGAAAAAACTGTAAAGGAGTGCAGTATTTGTCAGGTCACTAGGCACAACCCAACAAGGACACTTATCTTTCCATGGAAAGTGACCAAGAAGACTTGGTCAAGAATCCATGTTGATTTTGCAGGACCATTTCAAGGAAAAAATGTTTTGGTTGTGGTAGATTCTTACTCAAAGTGGCTTGAAGTAGCCTTAGTACCATCACAAACAGCTGCTGCAACCATCACAGCACTGCACCACTTATTTGCAACCCACTGGTTGCCTGATACTAAAGCCTCAGACAATGGGACTGCATTTACATCTGCTGAATTTAAAACATTTGCAGACAAGAACCTTATTCGGGCTTTCACCATTGCACTTCGTCATCCCTGAGAAAATGGCCAAGCTGAATGGATGGTGCAGACAACAAAAGATGCCCTGGAGCGCACTGCAGGAGGAGACTGGCCAACACGCCTTGCCAGGTTTCTCATTGCTCCAATTCTTAACAGAATTAAGATTCTGTTTTTAATATGCGTTTTACTGTTAGCTGCCTTCAGTGCCATTTTTTGGCAGAAAGACGGGATATAAATAAAAAAGTTAACACAACAGCTTTCTGTCCATGGCTTATGCAGTCTTTCATGTTTGAATTCTGTAGTTTCAGCTTTTGCTCAAGACCAAAAAAAAATTCTTAAGCTATTTTCTTACAGATGTTGGCTTAAAAGAAGAAAGTAATTGAGCCTTTTACATTTCTTATGTAGTACCCCTACCTTTGTGCTGAAAAATATGCCTTATGTTGTAGGTACATTTTAGCCACAGTCTTCTAGTTCCTGTTTTTACAGATCAAACAGTATTTCTAATTCAATTAAGTTCACCATGATTCACAGAAGTCAGAATGACATCGAATATATGAATAGGGCTTTCTCACTGGCAATGCCTTGTGCAGAACTCCTTCCCAGCAAGGCCCGCCAGATGCAATTTCTTTATCTAAAATGTAAATATCACCTATCATTATTGCTATCCATCCAAGATGGAAAACAACATAATACACAAACCATTATATACACTTACACAATTAAAAAAAGCAATCCTTCTAGACTTATAGGAACGTAGTAACAACAGTCTCTCTTTGGAAGGCCACTGTGGTTCTAGGTTGATGTTAGTATATTACTACTGTTCAAACTGTCTTAGGTGTTCATAGCTGGGTTGCTGTTTTATAGGTATTGTAAAGTTGACCTTATGATTCTGTTGGTTATTTTATTTATTTTACTATAAGCTGCCAGGTGAAGAAGTTTGTGAAAGACCAAATGGAGGGGTGCAACCAAATAGAGAAATGCTTAATGCTTACTTTTTAAATAGATAAATTCAGTAGTGTGAAATACATAAATAACATTTTCAAAATCTCAATTGCTAACAGTAGTGTTGAGCAACTGTTAAGATGCCTAGAAAAGCCTGATAGCACAAATAATTTAATATAATTAAATGTCTCAAATAGCTCTGTATGCTAAAAATGGTGTCTAAAGAAGTTTTATAGCAAGGAGCTCATCCGATGCCCTCAACACAAATTGACCTGGTTCAGAAAATAGGACAGCCCACTGTGGGTTAATTAACCCTCAGGCTGCCACGGTGCATGCCAACCCCCATTATGAATATGCAAGCCCCAGCCGGGGGCTGCCCTGTGACTTGTCCTGTCATCCGAACCCAGGTGGTGGGGGTTATTTGAGAGTTAAACAACCTTTGTATAACCCATGGTATGCTTGCATCTTCATAATGGTGGCTGGCATGCACTGCAGCTCCTTGCGGGTAAATTAACCCACGATGGGCTGTCATGTTGTGTGAACTTGCCCATTGATAAACATGCATGTTATCAGTATTACATAGAGGAGCTCCCCACTATTTGTATTTTCTAAGAATACCTCCAAGGCCCATATGGGGACCAGAGGTTTTCTTGGAAGTAAAGCTGGTGCTGGAGGACAGCACTTCACTTTGCAGCATACCAGCCTCCCAGCTAAAAAAAAAAGTTTTAAAAAGTGTTTAACAATAAAATAAAAATAAGGAGGGGCAGGGAAGTTGGAGGGTGCCAAGAGAGGGTGCCACACAGGCACCACATGGGAGATCCCAGCCTTAGATACACACTAAAAAAATTAAATTTACAATTCCAATAGTCTTAGTGATTTCCTAAAGGAGCCCATAAATTATAAGTCACAGATCAAAGTACTTTATTTTTAAAGTACTTTATAAGTTACAATTATAAAATGCAAACCTAGTTGTGTTGGCTTTCCCATACATACATACATACATAGGTCCTGACAAGCTGGTCACATTGCTCTGGCTGTTCTTTCCTGCCTCAAAATCTTAAAAGCAACAATAGTAACGGTCAACAACAGAACTGAAAACAAGGACTACACAAGTAACAACAAAATAGTCCCAATGTAATGCCTCCAGCTACCACCAAGTCCTGATTCTGTTTTCCTTGTAACAGCTTTAAGAGCTGAATAAATGGCAGTTTAGTATAATGGCAATTCTGGGTCTCTGTCAGATGTCCACAGTCCTTAGAACTACAGGCACCATGCTAAAATTGTACCTCACTAATGGTGGCTTTTTTAAAAAAAATCAATCCAGCCTTAAAACATTTCCAAAGTAAAACAGTAACTCAAATTCTCTATGGAGCAGAATTACGGAAGTGGGGAGATTATCTGGTTGCAAAACTGGCCACTTTGCTAAATTCTTAAAAACAACAACAACAAAAACCTTTAGCTGAGTGTTGCCTTCTAGCACTCCAGTAACTTTGATTCTATCAGAGGTCAGACTCCCTTCAGTTAGAGCTTGTGTACATTATCCCATGACCAACCATCTGAAGGAAAGCAAAAGATATCCCATATAGCCATCTAGCCTTAAGTTGGTATTTTCGAGACTGGGGTTTTGATCAAAACATCCTACTTGACAGGAAAATTATCTTAAATTCACATATTTCTAGATAGTTTAGGAGATAGAAAAATAATCATGTCTGGTTGCGATTACTTCCCCCAAGCTTACACAAGCTTTCATAGCTATTTGATTTGCAAACCATGCCGGCTGCTATGATTGATGGCAAGTGCCACCAGAAACCATTGCCTGAGTAGATTTGTATTTGTGGAGTTTTCAAGATTGAAGACATAGAACATAGGAAACTGCCTGGGCCGCTTTACATGATCAAGCAACCATGGCTGTTTATTAAATATTTATTTTGAATATTTGAGCCACGACTGTGGGTTGTGGTGTCGCCTGAACCTGGCAAGAGTGGCTTGCTGGCATGGTTAACAAACCACCCAAAACTCTAAAACAGCCCCTGGGTTCTAGGTGATTTGTTAACCATGCCAACAAGCCACTCTCACTGGGTTCCAATGACGTGACAAGCCTTGAATATTCAAAAGCCACATGTGCCTCAACCCACCTTAAATAAGCCACAGTGGGCTGCAGCGATTGTGTGAACCTGGTCACTGAGTCAGGCCACTGGTGCTTCTAACCCAGTATTGTTGACACTGGGTGAGTTCACACAATCAAATAAGCCACTCTGGCTTGTTATGATTCTGCAAACTGGATCACTGACCAGCAGCAGCTCTCCAGGAATGACAGGAGGTTTTCCTCCCCTACCTGGAGATGCTGGGGATCAAACCTGGGACCTTCTGCATGCAAAGCAGGTGCTCTAAAAGTGAGCTACAGTTCCTCCATGCATCTCCTCTGCATTATATATTGTTCTGTTCTTTATACTCCAAATGATATTCTAAGTCTCTTGCTACTATTTCGGTCTACCTTCAGATGAGACTTCTTTCAGAAGTTATCTACTGTCCAATACAGATGGTTATGTGACCCATAGGGTTTCTCTTTAGACCTTGGTGGCCTTGAAAATCTGCACAGACACTATTTTAGAACTAGCAGTTAGATGCCATAATGATGCTTTTGAATTTATTGATATCTGACCATCAGGTTTCAACATTTTGGCCATAATTGTTTCAAAGTTTTAATTCCCAGGCTTCATGTCTGACTTTGTATTTTTCAAATTATCTTTTACTTTTGGAAAGGTGCAATGGCCTTTGACGGAAAGCAATAAAAGCTTAGTGTGATACTATGCTCCTGGTAGCTTCAGTCATTTGCTATCAATGATCCGTACAAGTCAAACATTCAAAGTCATGCAAAAACCTCCCACTTATAAATAATAAATGTGAAGCTACATAAACTTCAGTAGTGCGTCAGCAGCTAAAGAAATTTTCAATTTAATTGTAATATCATGCATATCAGGGTAGCTGCCCAAAGGAGGGAAACAAAGGGAAACAGATGGTGGGGGGAAGCCCACTCCCCAGCAAGGACACTTTTGCACGAAGGGTGTTTACTGGGGGGTGCAGCTCTTTCTCCCCTATGCATGCCAATGGAGACTCTGCTGACCTGATCCCCCACGAACTCTGAAGGAGGTTTGATGTTTTCGACCAGCTCAGTTCGCTCAGGGGAAAACTCATTGTGAAGGAGGTCCAAATACTTCTCAAGCAGCCTACTTCAATTCGGTATTCAAGCTTTGTCCAAAGTGACACACACATCTAGTCTCTCTTTCCCAGTCTTTGCATATTTGAATGGCACTGTTATATCATTGGAAAGCTAGAATTGTATGTGCTCCAGTAATATGAAAGGTATTTTGTTAAACTCTCCTGGCTTAGTAACCTTCTAGAAAATACTTGTTCTGGACTCCATCTATCAAACTTTGTGCACTGGTAGTATTGTATAAATAAACACACAAACAAACATTGTATTTTATACAGGGATAGTTCTTAGTGGCTGTAATTAAATAAAAATTAACGTGTTTGGTAATAAAAACATCTTCCCACTACAACTCCTCAAATGTAGCAACAGAATTTCAAGTGGAATTAGGGCTGATTCATATATTTATTCTCCCACTATGCAAAAATTTTTACACAAACACACACCCTAGTTCACATGCATCAATTTTGTAAACTAGCTCAACTAGTATTTGGCTTCCTAACCACCATATAAATGGAAACCTTGTTAAAAATAGCTACTATTTGCATAGAGACTGAGGAACCAACATTATGTTAAGGCCTTTTAAAAAGGCAGGATGAGCATATAAATTACTGAGTGACAGGAGAAAGGCTCATGTAAACCCGACCCAAGTGACTGTTATATTCTCTGTCACAACATAGCTCTTGATGCACAGAGGCCTTGTGCATGATGTACTGCAGGTGAAAACAGAATGGTAGGGACTATTAATAAAACAGAAAAGGGTTGCAGATATGATAAAATACTATCTCACCCAGGTCTCCAATTATTTAAACAAGTTACTGCATGCTGTTTCCAGTGTTTTAAAAAAGATTGCCCTCAGTATGCCCTTAAAAATAATAACTGTCTGGAAATGGCAATATTGCTCAGTTAAAACACAAGATACACAGGAATTAGGAATCTAAGCACCAACTGTTTAGGAAGAGAACTGCCTATATGCATGGCAAAATACGTTTTACAGGGAACTGATAATTAATTCCCGTTGTCAATTACATGCAGTCAAGTCTCAATATTTTCTATTAACATCTTTTAAAATTACATTTTTAGACATTTATAGCCTGACACAAAAAGGCAAAGTGACACCATCCTTTGTTGGGACTGAAACCCCTAAAAAAAGAAGAAACACTGAAATAGAAAATGGAAGCGTCTGCAACTGAGAGGGACAACTTCGTACTTCTTCCATCATAAAGCTTGATTTGGTTTTATGCAGATTTTTTTGTTCTTAGGGCGCAATCCTATCGGGATAGGGGGCCACCTCCAAACTCGGAGGCGACTGCCTATCCAATGCAGGGCAGGGCACTTCAGACGCCCTGCATTCGCGGCTAGACAGCCGATTCCAGCTGTCTAGCTGCGGGAAGGCAGAGTGGTGGGGGTGGGTGCCAGCTGACACATAAGAAGCATCAGAATGGCACTTCCACCCTCCCCGCCCCCAGAAATGTCCCATTTTTGCTGCTTCACGCTCCTCTTCCAAGCGCGGAGCATGGGGCCATTCCACGCTGCCTATGAGGCAGTGCACGAGGGGGTGGAGGTCAGTTCCCAGGAACTGACCTATCCAATGGCTGTCTAGCCACTGACTAGCGTCCATAGGATTGAGCCCTTAATGTGATTATAATTATAACACTGCATTAAACAGCAATGGATTTCCACTTTTAATTTTTCCCCTTTAAAAAAAATGGATTTCACGTCACTTGTTTCTAGATGTGGGGAAAGTATGGTACATCCTCGCCCACCTGTGATATAAGTCCCTTTTTGACCATTACATGAAATGTGCAGCAAGATGAAATGTAATTCTTCTTTCAACAACGGTTGCATTCTTGTTTTCTTCTTTGAAATGACAGTTCTTAATATCTGTATCCTTAAAGTGTGTTGGAATTTTAATAAATATAGCAAACAACATTGCTATGAACAACATTAAGTTCTGTATTTAAGAATGCAGGTGCTGAAAACAGAATTATAGTAAACAATTCAATAAAACAGGTATTAACAGACTTTACAATTAATTTTCCATTTCAAAGCTTGCTTGGGGGATTCTGTTTTAGTATTGCAGGTACTGATGGCTTTTGCACTGAAGTCCCAGTTCCACTCTGGTTACATCTATAGGAAGCAATCATGCAGGTGAGAGGATGTGATTATTTCTCAGTCCAATGTCATTCAACCCGCTAAAGTGGAACAATGCTAGCCTGGGATGTAACCGTGCCAAGCCCCTCCCATCCCACACAATAGCTTTCTGCAGATAGGGCGGAAACAGCCCCTAGCAAACTCTCTCATACTACACAGGCACTGTATGAATCAGCCACACACTGTGTCTTGCAACAGGCAAGTGGACAGTGGAGTTAGGGGTACATATTTCACCTTAAGGACAGCATGAATCTCTAACTATACCTCACCTTTACCTTTTCAGGCCACACTAATACCTGCAGTTAATAGAAACCCAAATGGTTATCTTTGGCAGAACAGAGTCCTTTAAGGCACATCAGCTGAATTATCTGCATATCCAGAGGACATCTAGGCACATGCTCAAGATCACTTAATAGAGATTCCTTGGCTTTTAGCACAGTTTATCAACTCTGTCACTTCCACAATCAGGGTGCTATAGAACAGCAAAAGGATGACCTTTCCCTTTCAATGAGCAGACCACATATTCTACTCTGTGTTCATAATTATGGATACATAATGAGAAATATGGCCATTGTTCCAGATGAAAGCATTAGTATGATTGTGTGTATATGATGAATGCCTCCACATTCAGGGAGTGATGGAGAGGGAAGAGAAAGATACCATTTTATGTAGCAGTAGGGGTTTGTGTGAATATAGCCACAGATGTGAAGACTGAAGATGTTTTATATTCATTTGGTCATCCTGCCTCAGAGAAGCTTAACAACAATATAGCCAATTTTACCTCTGGCAGTGATGTTTTGTTTAAATGATGAAAAATTTGCTTCATTTTATAAGGCATAAAGAAATATCTTTCCAGTTACAGCATATCAATGCTTATTTTGCTAACAACATGTTTAGGCCATCTTTGTTCATGAAACAAAAAATACTGCAGTATGTCATCAGTCAAGGCAGTTTTCTAGAAAGCATTTATGAGCATAAATTTTTATGTAAACAGCTGGAGGCTATCAATTAAGTCAGCTTATCTTCAGAGATACTCAGCACCTTAATAGTGCATAGTACTGGTTTCTAAGCCACTTAAGAGGAAGCTGACATATAACTTAAACATATTTCAATTACCTTCTCCTGGGCTGAACAGACAAAGAATAGCTTGAAAAACCAATTACTCCAGGAGTAAATGTTGAGGCTATCAAACATCCCAATAAAACACCTGGCAAAGCACAATTCATAACAAAAATTTAGAGTATACTATAATTCCGTTTACCAGCAGAGAATACTAAAACACTCAAGCTAACATCCTCACCTTTGCTTTTAATTTCTTTTCTGTCCAACAAATACAACTCCACTAGCTAAGAGTAAGCTGTAGTTCATAGATCCCTAATGCAGCACTGCAGGGTAGTCCAGCCCGAGGCATGGGGGAGGCAGGGATTTAAAGCTAGGGATGCTACTTGATACTATAGAACAAATCAATACAGTGTTTTGTCTAGCAGGAGAGGCAAAAAGAAAACATAGGCTGTAATTCTATAAACACTTATCTGGGAGAAAGTCTGACTGAATTCAATGGAGTTTACTTTTGAATAGACAGTTATAGGATTGCACTGAGAACAAATAATTGGATGGGATGCATTATACAATGACTATTATGTCTAAGAACTCTCAACAACAGTCCAGGGACACTGTTATCCTGTGGCCATCAAGATGCAATCAGGCCTTCTCTAATGCTCCTACAACCTCTGGTAAGCCCAGCAGTTCATTTGGAGGGGGAAGACCCCATCTATTCCGGCTGAGATGCTCCAGGCTTTGGTGTAGTCAGGATGCTATCTCTAATTAATTAATTTTTTTTCATGGATTAAATATAAATCAGAACATGTGAAGGTGGGGGAGAAAGGAGTCCACTCCTCCCAAGTATAGATAAAAAAATAAATATTTTTATTACCTGTTAGAATAAAACCTAGTTCCATCATGTTGATAATTGTCATCTACATATAAAGAAGAAGAAGAAATTGTGGTTGCTAAAGAAGCTGCTTCAAACAGGGAGGCTGTGCTTGGCACTAAATCAGGCCGATGTCGGGAGGCTAATACTATATCGGAAAAAGAAAACTATATAAATCATTTTTGCATAATTTTTATTTTTAAAATGTGAAATTAATCCATGGTTCATGGAAAAGATTACATGCTTACTTGCAGTAAAAAAAAACAACAACCACACACACACACACAGTGGCTGCATTTGGATGGTCGTCCATGTCATCATAAACAATGGTTTATGAAGTTGTGGATGAGTGCCATGGCTGTGTGGTCCTCCCTCCCCACTCCTCTCATTGTACACTGGCTTTGGCACAAAGATTCTGGCTTGCATTAAGCCAGAGTTCCCCGTTGAGTCCAACCTGGTGAACTCTGGCTTAATGTTGGTTAACAAATGAGGAAAATAAGCCAGGATGTAATCAAGCCAGGATTTCTGTGGCTAGTGCACAGCAGGAAGAGGGCAGGAGTGAAGGAGGGCCACAACATCATCCACAGCTTCACAAACCAAGGTTTATGAAGCCTTGGACAACCGTCTGAACGCAACCAGAGAAAACCAATGGGGGGAGGGCAGATTCTAAGGTTGACTTTCAGTGGTACACACCAATAACTGATGTTACTACATGTTGATGGACAAGTATCTGTAGTCCAGGGGTAGGCAATATGTTGCCCACAGACACCTTACTTGGTGCCCACCAAGATGCCCTACCCCTCCCACTTAAAAAACAACAACGAACACATTTTCTTACTGGCAGCTGGGATTGCTGTGAAATAGGTTTCCGTTGGTGATGAAAACTGTGGGTTCAAAACTGCTTAGTTTTCACCCACCCTGCCTTGTACTCAGTCTTTTGGGCAGATTACTTGTCCTTTGCCATGCCTCCCATAGCAGCTATTTTGTGGTAGTACCCAGGACAGTTTCTCAAATTGCCGACAGCCCAAAAAGGTTGCATACCTTTGCTGTAGTCTCTACAAAGTTATGGGACAACCTTATACTTTTTCATAGGAAATATACCAAACATAATATGTGTGACCAATAGAAGGTTTCTCTGTTTTGCTTGGTTCCATTTGTAATTAGGATCTCACATTGGATCACTATATATTTACCTTTTATTCCCTCTGCTCCTTAATAGTTTGCCACAGCTTGCTCTGGGAGCATTGCATTGGAGCAGTAAAAGGTCTGGGAGTGTTTGATGCCACAGCACTGCTGAAACTACACAGGTGTAGTAGACTAAGAGCTAATGCGTGGATTTCTCCAAATAAGGATTTAAGCTTTTCTTGTTTTACACCTACCACTTAAAAAAAAAAAAAATTTAAGCAGGTGGACTACAGATTCTCCATCTTTATTAACAGCAGCGAAGCTATGCCTCAAGCATTACCTTCTTCATCAAGGCTACAGTAGCTCTGTCCCTCTGTAAGCAAGTCATGCTTTTCGTCTTTCCAGTCTTGGCTAACCACAGACATAAATTCTTGTGATGAAGCTTTTAGAGCAGCAATGGAATTGCATCGTTTCTTGGAGGGTGAGGACTTTAAAGCTGTGTTTAAAAGAGGAGAAAATTAAGGCAGACAATTTCAGTCTAGACTCTTCTCATAGCCAATAGGCAGACATTTTCATTGTTATACAAACTCTTTCACAATCCTTTCTTGTTCAGTCTCACATGGATGTTGCTGGCTGTCACAAAAGAAGTTTAATCAGATTACTCAAACGACTGACATTATCCTAAATACTATGCTTCAGTTCAGTTTTATTGTTTATAACCCTAGGTCATCACATAAATACTATGCAAGAATGTAATTGTCTTCAGAACACTCTGCAATATAGGCCAGTATAAATCTGATAAATATTGGCTTTCAGCAATAGAATAACAGTACTTGAACTGAACTTTTTAATGGCAAGGAGCTACTCAGAGGCTAAGTATCTGGCATAATTTTGCTACATAATCTCTTTATCTAAGAATGAATGGCATTTATCCATCTTTTAAAAAAAAATCTAGAATATATTTTACAACGTAAAAGATTTTATGGTTATATAAGCTTAAATCCCCTTGCAAATAATATTACAAGGGGAATGTGTATTTCACCCAAAATGTAATCCAGAACAAACCTTAAAATGTAGATGATTTATTGTAAAGAGTTTCAATAGCTTTTTACTGAAATAATCTGAAATCTTTGTATTTTCCCATTAAAAATAAATACAGGTATCTGTGCTTGTATAAACAGAAAAAGGTTATCTGCACCAAAACAGCTGCAGGAACAGTACAAGGTTGCACATTGATGTTCATGTGGATACACAGGCACGTGGGTTCAGTGGCCACGTGCAAAGATCTCCATAGGACATAGCATAGAAGAGCCCTGTTGTTTCCTCCCCGCACCCTCCACCCTGCACCTTTTGCACACTTACAGCTAGCACTGCTCCAGGACAGCCTTGAGAAAAGGAGACTTCTGCATGCCTCCCATGTTCCCATGATGCCTGTGACCCCTGCTTGGTCAAGGAATGCAAACTCCAAATATGTGCTCCTTCACTAAGGAGACTGGAGAAAGCTGATAGGGATATGGGAGGCATGCAGGGACTTGACATTTCCCATACCAACCTGGCGTGCTAATTGGCAACATAGGGAGGGGATTGTGGGTTAAACCTTAATGGGGATTTCCCCTATGCATGCCTGCACTGGGAAGAATCATGCCCATGTTGTTGTCTTGTGCACAAACGTGTGCGTAGGCATTCACAACAACCATGCCCCCTATTACAAAACTACTGAGAACATCTAATTACAGGGGTGGGCAACCTGGTGCACTCCAAATGTTTTGGACTACAACTCCCATAAGCCCCAGTCAGCATGGCCAGTGGTCAAGGTTGTCTACTCATGATCTAATAGGTTACAAGCATCCAGATCACAAGCTTGCTATGTTTGCAAATAAGCATTTGGGGCAGGCATTATTGACTTGCATGCTAGCAGAATGTCCAAAATGACATTATCCCAACAGTGGAGGGATATTCCAATTGGATCACAGGCAGAAACAACACCACAAAATATTAGGGTCAGGACAGGAGGGCTCGCCTACAAATTACGGCAATCTTGCAGTGACTGTTTGACAACAGCTCCTCTGGGATGACTTGAAGGAATGACCAACGTAACAGCATATAACTAAAGAAGAACCCTGCTGAATCAGACCAAAGCTCCATCTAGTTCTGCGTCCTGTTTCCAACAGCAGGCAGCCAGATCTTTTGGGAAAGGCCACCACACAGCATGAAGGCAACATCCCTGTTATTTGTCTCCCAGCAAATGTTTAAGACAGGTCTCCACTTCATAGTCTTTATCATGTAGAGCAGCCCTACCCAATCTGGGGCCCTCCAGATATGTTGGACTACAACTCCCCCCACCCTCATCCAGCATGGTAAATGATGGGCGCTGTAGCCCAACACATCTACAGGGCACCCGACACGGGAAAGCTAATGTACAGCATCCACCAACAGGGCTCACTATCTTGCAGGCTAAGTCATCATGCAGAAGCTATATGCAAGTAGTCCCCAATGGATAAACATAATGTGAAGACTGGCCCTAAGTTAGTTAATGATGAGATGGCACCTACCCTGATTTTTTTTGAATACTCTGGAACTCATAAACTTTAAAAACCGGTCGGCATAAAAACCTGGCCTGTGGACCGAAACCGTGTCCTACAAGATAAAAAAAGTAATTAATATGACAATCAGAGATAAAAGAAGAAAAATTATTAACAATAGACTACAATGTTTATAGAGGAGGAGGTTTTTCATTACATCGTGAAACCATCAGTAGATCATGTAACTAAAATTCAATGCTTGTCTCTCGCTATCAAGTTATCATTGGCAAAATCTATGACTTGTCTTCTATCCGTTAAATTTCATAATAATATTTACAGAACAACACATTCACATCTTGAAGATTACTCCCTCTATTTAAACACCAAAATGTTGTCTTAAAGCTTACTATGGCTTCTTTCTCCATTCTCTGAGAGAACCATAATGAAGACAGACATTCCAGATACAGTCTGAGGAGGTCAAAAAATAATAAAAGAAGAATAGGTGTCCACATTGGATGAATTGACAACACTATGATTTTAGGAGGGTTAGGATGTTATCTATTGTGCTTCAATAATGGGAAGTTTAGCTTATTTCTTGTCTGTTAATTTATGTAAAATATTTGCACTATAAGGGTAAATATTATCACAGAAAAACATAACCATCTAGTCTTTATGCCAAATCAAGTGTGTATTTGTATGCATTCTCTCTTTGACCCTTGCCTCTCCCTTTCCTTCCATGTCTTTTCTCCCCTGCTACCAAGAGGAAGACTGTAAAGTTCTTTAGGATGGGGGGCCTGCATTATTTTGCTTCTATAAAGCACCAGATACATTGATAACACTGTATATATAAATAAGCAAATGCATAAATGACATTGATCTGCAACAGCATATCTTAATGATACATGTAGCATACAATTCCAAGTAACAAGGAATAATTAACACAAAATCACATATCCAAACATTCAGAGGGAGCAATCCTATGGCTCCTAGACAGTGTCTGGAGGGCCACTGGATTGTTCGGTTTACTGGCTCCTAGGTTGGAGACAGGGCTCCAACTCGGAGCCAGTAAACTGTGCTCCCCTCCCTCTCCCCCTCGTAACTGGCACGAAGAGAACTGCACTGGCTACCTCTTTACACTCAGAAACCTGAACACGGAGACGGGGAAAAGGGATGGTCCCGGGGGCAGGGAGGGGAGGAGACTGGGGAAGCTGTCTCATGCAGTTTCCTATGCTCGCCCCAGCCTCCTTCCCTCCCACTTGGAAGTGCAGTGGCTAGACAGGCAGAACTGCTTGTCTAGCAAAAATTGAAGGCAGATGGATCACGGAGGCGATCCGGTCACCCTACATAGCCTCCATGATCCATGAGGATACTCGGCAGCCTCCGACTTCAGAGGCTGCCAACAATCAACAAAGGCTTGTGCCCTAATAATATTAAACATGGCTTACCCCATCATAAACAAGTGCTTTCCAGGAATGCTCCAACTTCTTTATTAACCTGATGACACACCAAAAATATTAGCTTAGGGAAATAAGCCCTTTCATCATACAAGAGCAGCACTTTAATCAAGTGGCTAAACAGGTATCAAAAAAATATTATTCTAACTTGCCTGTATGACTGCAGGATATCGATAATGCCCATGAATAGCAGCAGCTTTTCTCCTTTGTGGCTTTTAGCTGGAATGCCCCCCATTCTGATGGCAGCAACAAAATAATTTCAAGACATTGTGTGTTAAACCTTCTTTCAGAAGTCACCATTGAAATGTGCTAACTCAACTAAAAACAAAAGAATCCATGGTATTTAGATTGGCTAGCTTAATACTATGTGCCAAGGTCAACATGATTTGAGGAACAAAATGAATTTTAAAAGTAGACATCTTTTTTCTTTTCATATACTTCAGTGTGTTTCTGTTCCAATAATTCAAACATTCTATGTATCCCCTTACCTAATTAACATAATCCATTACTCCTCTGGTATTTATTTGCGCAAAAGGCTGTGTCATAGTAATGCTAGGGCTTTAAGGATGTGCCTGTACTTTTGCATTTCTAAAGCATATAATGGATAATCCAATCATTTTAAAATTTTCTAGTCTGCAGCAGAACACTCTCAAGCTTTTTGCCAAAAGATATTTAATTTAATCTATCCTTCCATCATTCACAACTTGAAAAACAGACATGCCCATTTTAGATGTAATATTCAGAACATGCAAATAGGATTTGGAAACATCCAGTAACATTTTGTTTAAGTATATATTTTTCAGGACTTACGTATTGGTACTCTCTGTGATGACACAGTCCCCCATTTTTCCTGGACCCTGTATTGATTCCATAGCTGTAGAATAGAGAACCCTTTGTCCTCCTGGGCGTTTAGAATCAGATGTGTTTTGAGAACTCTCGCCTTCTCTCTCTTTTGCAGCACTGTCCAATATGTGGATTCCAAGCAGCAAACTATAATCCATGATTTTAAAACTTTCCAGCACCTAGCAATAAAGATTTTCTAGACTGAAAATGGTTGTGTTGGAAAAGCCAAAAGCCCAGGAATATACATCCCACCCACCGCAATTTATAAGTACTAAACAGATAAACAATACATAGATAAATAATTTACACAATTTGATACACCAATGATAAAATATCAAATATATACAGTAAGTACAGTTCCTCTGCCAGCTAAGGAATGATGTTATAGAGAAAGAGAGTGGGGGAAGAGATACAGAAAACAAGTGACCAGAACTTCGTAATATAAAGAACTTTTGTACTATGAAATGCAAAGACCATGGCACTTGCTGCTATGCATTTTTAAAAGCCTCAATAAGGAGGCATTCATATAAGCAATCAATGTGTAAAGTTTGGAAGGCAGATGGTTCCCATTTATTATTTTCTAAGTATAGTAAAAGAGGGTAACTGAGATCATATGATAAGGCAGATTTCTCAGATAACCAACAAAAGCTATTTTATACAAGTAGGAATTATTTTATTATATTATATTTATACCCCACTTTTTAAACAAGATTGCCTCTACAAGTAGCTTACAATTAAATTTCATCACAAATTACAATATATGAACATGGATGGATGGTATGAATAGGAGGAGGGATATTCACTCCTCAGTGTTCTAGCATCACATGTTTCTTCTTTCTTGGTGTTTTGAATTGCTCTTGCCATAGCCTGCCTGGATAGCCAACAACTGAACCTTATGCCTGATTACCTATCTTGGAAAGTGACCCCTCCCTGGAAGCAGGATCTTTAGAAATTAAATCTCTGACGTGAGAAGCGTCTTGACTACAATGCACACAGATCCGTGCAGAGACACAAAATGCCAATGGACTACTTCCCTTTGACTCCATTGTTGCCTATGCAGAGAATAAACAGTGCTGCATATGTTCAAAGTTGCAGCTATTCTATAATAAGTATGAACATATCCATTATGAAATTAAACTTTCTATTCAACATCCTTAAGGGTTTTTGTTTGTTTAGTGAACTGTTACTGTCAGCTTCATGTACAGTAGCTGCATCCATATGTAGGCATGGAGTGTTCAGGCAATCAATTGTAAAATTTAGATATATTGTCTACTGTTAACACATTTTGTGGGAGCAGGATAGGAAGGAGGGGACCATTCAACATGCTTCATTCCAAGGCTGGTCATTAGTATAATTTACACATTTTAAAACACATAAATGCTATGTTTCAGACCACCAACGCTAACAGATGCTTTGCATGAGTCAACTGTGGTATAAAGAGAGGAAAACTGCAGCTGGAATTCAGTAGTGGAAAATTGTTATGATTATGATTAATTTCTTGCATTTCTATATTGCCCCATAGCCGAAGCTCTCTGGGTGGTTTACAAAAGTTAGAACATTAAACACAATATACAAAGTTTAAAAGCCATTTATAAAAAAAGCACTTAACAGCAGACAATATACATGAACAATATATACTGTAACTAAAAGCAACACTGAACTATCAGTCACAACTAAAGACACATCCAGGACTGATTAAAACTCATCATATGCTGCCAAATGCCTGGGAAAAGAGTCTTAACCTGGCGCCTAAAAGATGTTGGCGCCAGGCAGACCTCATCAAGGAGCTTGTTCCATAGATGGGGGGCAACCACTGAGAAGGCCCTCTCCCTCGCTGCTGCCTTCCAAGATTCCCTTGGAGGAGGCACATGGAAGAGGGCCTTAGATGCTGAATGTAGTGTACGGGTAAGTTTGTTTCAGGAGAGGCGTGCCGTCAGGTATTGCATTCCCAAACTGTATAGGGCTTTATAGGTTAAAACTAGCACCTTGAATTGAGCTCAGAAGCATATAGGTAGCCAGTGCAAGTGGGCCAGAGTTGGTCTTATATGTTCGAACCTTCTGGTCCCTGTTAGCAATCTGGCTGCTGCATTTTGCACGAGCTGCAGCTTCCGAACCATCTTCAAAGGCAGCCCCATGTAGAGTGCATTGCAGTAATTTAACTTGGAGATTACGAGAGCATAGACAACTGAAGCCAGGTTATCCCTGTCCAGACAGGGGCATAGCTGGGCCACTAACCAAAGTTGGTAGAAGGCACTCTGTGCCACTGGGGACACCTGAGCCTCAAGTGACAACAATGGTTCCAGGAGGACCCCATAGCTACGGACCTGCTCCTTCAGGGGGAGTGCAACCCCACCCAGAACTGATTGAAACACCCTCCATCCAGTCAGAAGAACCTCCCACCAACAGCATCTCAGTTTTGTCTGGGTGAGTTTCAGTTTATTAGCCCTCATTCAGTCCATTGTCGCAGACAGGCACTGATTCAGCACATCCACAGCCTCACCTGAAGAAGATGAAAGGAGAAATAGAGCTGCATGTCATCAGCATACTGACGACAACTCTGGATCCAAAACTCCGGATGACCGCACTCAGTGGTTTCATGTAGATGTTGAACAGCATGGGGGACAAAGCTGACCCCTGTGGAACCCCATAGTGGAGAATCCACGGGGCCGTGCAGTGTTCCCCAAGCACCAGCTTCTGGAGACGACCCTCCAAGTAGGAGCAAAACGACTGTAATGCAGTGCCTCCCACTCCCAGCTCAGAGGGCCATCCCAGAAGGATACCATGGTCGATGGTATCGAAAGCCGCTGAGAGATCAAGGAGAATCAACAGGGTCACACTCCCCCTGTCTTTCTCCCAACATAGGTCATCATCCAGGGCAACCAAGGCTGTTTCTGTGCCAAAAGCAGGCCTGAACCCCGACTGAAATGGATTCAGATAATCAGTCTCATCCAAGAGTGCCTGGAGCTGGTTGGAAACCACTCGCTCAAGGACCTTGCCCAGGAATGTAACATTTGCAACTGGCCTATAATTCTTAAAATTAAAATAACAGTTAATAAAAACTAGACAAATGAGACAGAAAACTTATAATGGAGAATAGCAACTCCCTACAAATACTACACAAAGGCTGTCACTCTTCCCCTGTTTATTTTTCAATACTTTCCCATCTTCAACACAAAGATACTAGAACTGGCTGGCTAGAGCCAATCTATGTGTAAAATTCAGCACCTACCCCATGGCTTCTTCAATGTCACTGCCATTGTAAGATGCCATGTCACAATATTCAAATATGGTAGAAGCAGCAGAATTTTCCCTTTTATGTAACTCTTAAAGGCAGAGGACCCCTCTCAGGTTCCACATCTGTAACCACTCTGACCCCTTCACTCTCTAGCCCAGTCTCCACATCTTCTCTATCTGCTCCCCTCTCAGGTTAACATAGTTCCCTGCCCTCCACAGTGCTTGTCTACTCAGAAATCAGTCCCATTAAGTTCAATGCTCAACTTACTACTGCTCAACCAATCAGTGTTAAGAGGCTTCACTACCGGAAGTGCAATACAGTATACAGTATTTGCAAAGAGCAAAATCCTTTAGACATAAAAATCTGTGTGTGCTGAAGTGAATGAATATATTGATACGAAACAAAATACCAATTCTTGCTGAGAATGCCAGGTTCCACAAAAGCAGCACGTTTTCTGTACAGTGCCTGGTACACTATCTCTGCTCTGTGTGTCCTAGGCCGCTGAAATATCTCCCCAATGTCAGCTGGTCCACACACCGATATGTTAATGAGACATCACTCTAAAGCTGTGTAGCTGATCCAGCATTTTCTACAGTTAGTTGCATTATAAGGAAGCAACTTTCCACTGCAAGCCTGGATTATGTTTTTCCCTTGCTACTCCATTTCATATGTGAGGAGGGGGAATGCCATTCCCTGAACTGTTGAAACCAATGTTGTGTAGTATAACATGGTGGTTTCCCAATGGAATAGATTCTAGGGTAGCTGCTGAAACACAGATCTGAAAGCCAACTGATCTTGTCTGGCCTTTGGTCTACCTAGCCCAATGTCTACTCTGAGTGGCAGCCACTCACAAAGGTCTCAACCAGAGGTCTTTCCCAGCCCTACTACCACAGTGTCTTTTTTAAACAGGGATCTCCTGAATGGAAAGCATGTTCTCTACCACCAAGGCACAGAACCTGAAACACCTGTGTTGTCCACAAGCCCAGATTTCCCTTATTTGTGTAACTAAATGAAATGAAAGCACATTTAAAAAGTAATTTCTACAGGAAAGTCTGGAGTATTCTTTTTCTAATGATGTTAAAAACAAATGGGCTGTAAGCGATGCGGGCTTTGCCTTGGCAGAAAGTGCTTATGTTCACACAAGTTGGGGGCCCTGATTTTTGCTGATCCCCCATACTCGCTTAAGTCTCTCAACCACAAAAGCTATTCCTAATGGCTGGGGGATCCTCCAGAACAGAATGGGATATGGTGCAGAAGGCTGGAATAAGACAGGGGGATTGGAAACCAAGTGCCCCAAATTGCATGAGTGGAAGAGTTTTCTGCTAAGGCAAAGCCACCACAGGATACAATCCAATGCTGACTGCAACAAGCAGTGTGATTCTTAGTGGTACAAAGGTTTTAGATCAAATTAATTTCTCCTGAATCTGCTATCAATGTGTTAAACCAGTTTGTCTAATCTGAAATTATACACGAAAAAGCATAGCATTAAGAGCACACTTTAATTCATGTATAGATAGATACATACATACATACATACAGTTTGGGGACATTGCTTGACTGCATTTCTTTTCCTGCTGTGTCAGACTCTAGAGAAGCAATGTGTCAATAACATGGAGAGTTGCTGATTCCCTTCTATAGGAGTAATGACAACTTGAGCATATGAATGCAATTGAACAATGTGCCCGCTTAAAACACTGAAAACGTATTTGTGCCTGTATGTCTGCCTATGATACCATCACAATTTGTGGAGGTTGTTATGACATACGTATAGTCCATTAGGATAACGAATCTTGGGATTGTGACCAAAATTCCTGCAACCCCTTCTAAAATTTGCCTAATGCAACAATTAATTGCAAATCAAGTTTTGGACTACACTGTGTTGAGAGACACAGACCATTAATCTTTACTTGCATGGGTACCAATAGCTTAAAAGCTCAATTTTTTTGTATAGCTGATTTACTACAAGTGTTCTGCCAACCTTAAGGTGAATGAAGTTTTCTTTAAAAACAACAACAACCAAAGATATAACTGCTTCTGCAGACTATTAATATGAAACAATAGAACCATCCTCCCACATAGTCCCATTAGCAGAGGTCATATTTTCAGTGAGAGTTAACGTCTTGTTTCTGACGGCGTCCAGTTGATCATACAATGAATAATGACAATTCACCCAAGTGGGTAAAGAAGGACACATACCTTATTACAAACAAAGCTATTTCATTATCCTATATTTATACCACACCAGGATAATGACCGGGAGATACAAGCAGTTAGAAAAAAACTTTTGACTTCAGTTGAATGGGATGGTACATTTGCTTCATTTTTCCATAAAGCAAATATTGAATCAGGAAGTTCTACAGTTTTTTACTCTCATCTATGATCCTTGAATACACATTCAATTGTGTATCAAAGCTTAGAAGGATGATGACTGAAGATCTTTATTATGCTAGCCATAGGCCAAACTAATTTTCAAACATAAAACGTGCTTAAACCCCAAAACTAAATAGAGATGTTAATATACAAACACTAGATAATGCACATAATATTCAATATACAACATAAAACACCCTAATAAATAAAAGTATCACACCATAAAATGCATAACTTTAGAAAGGGATGCACAGATACCATGCTCTCTTATCATGGAACTGAGAAGATTATACAAAAACTTTCAGACAGCAATTTGCTGTATACCATCCTCTGAGCCCATAAAGCTAGTTCAGTCTGGTTTTAGCAGCCACTAAAGCAGCTGACATGACTCTGATACCCTTAAATTCTAATGGGAGTATCAAAATATTAAATATTCAAAACATTTAATATACTAACTTTTCAGTTTACATATAATTATATGTAAAAAGTAAAATGCAATGTTAACAAGGGAAATGCTTTTAGATTACCGGAGAGAAGCATATAACACAGTGCACTATAATATTTTTCTTACTTTTTATCTTAAATCACAAGGTGAAGGTTTGGAACCACCCCTGGGAAAAGCCAAAATCACCCCCAAAATGCCAATAATAAGAGTTAAGATGTAGAATTATTTCTATGGGTTGGACCCAGTGCTGTCATTCTGCTGACGGAACTGGTTCTCATAAGGTGAACTGGGAGGGGAGTGATTCCCTTTCTTTCCCCCTACACACCCTCAAAAACTGCTCTGGAGTGCTAGGAAGTCCTATGGAGGAAGTTTTCAGGCAGCACAGAGGGCTGCAGTGGGGAGAAAAGAGGGGAAAAGTCCCATTGCACTAGTGGATTTACACTAGTATGACACTGGATTTAATCCTATGTTTCACAATGGCACATTAGTGAGTAAAGTGTGAAGTACAAGGGTTTCTAATCTCTGTGAATTTATCCACACCAATGGGCCCTAATGTCCAACAGGACAGAATGGAAGCAGCTATCTATAATAAGAACTAAAGCCAGCTTAGAGAGTTAAAGGCCAGTTCTTAACAGAGATACTTCCAATGTGGGAGTCCCTCACAGCGCAATCCTATTCATGTTTACTCAAAAGCATAGCTCACAATGTTCAACAAGGCTTACTCCCAGGTCAAGCTTGCACTGGGCTGCAGACTTAAGAGTGGAAAGATGCCTGGGTATAACTGATGAGTTTACAAAACATCAACACTACCACACATTCCTTATCAGGACTGGGTTTTAAATAAAGAGTCCTGTTCCCTTTTCCGAGTTTGTAACAAAACTAAATTCTGAAAATTTAGAGGTGGGATCCGTTTGCTCACCTATATGCTAGTTTCATGCATGCACTGGGACTTTTAGGATTTTTCCTTCCAAGAACAGCTCCTTATATGGCTCTCTGGGTGCCACTCTAGGCTGGGTGGTCCAGAGAATACAATTAGGGGGCTGGCCTTAGTTCAAAAGTTTGAAAAACATTGTTTTATGAGATAGATTAATATTTGTTTTGGGGTGTCAGCTGAAGTTCTCTTAGAAAAAAAACACTGTCATTCTTTTTCAGCAATGTGTTTCGCTTGGGAAAGGAATAATCAGTTCTGTCTGGTATGAAACTACCATCTGCACAAACCGAGAGTATGTCCTGCTGGTACATACGCTGCTTCAGGGTTTATGCTATCAGAACTCCTCCTTTCACCCAAATATTTAAAACACTAAGAAAAACAGTTTTTGTCCTTATACTCCCAGAGACTGGAATCAGGAATAATTTATATGTGGAATGAAAGAGGCAAGACACAAGAGGAAATTCAATATTCTATTGTGATGAAAGCATTTCCTGAATATTCTTCTATTCTTCGTAAACATACATATACATACAAGAGGACAGCATTGGAAGTCTTGTTTCTAGGAAGCAGAGGCTGAAGACAGAGATCATTTTGAAAGACAGCCCAAAATACTCTGATATGCTGTCAGCTTTCTCATTTTAACCACCTCACTGTCTCTAGCATACTGGTGAATTGAACACCGACATGTCACTTTGCCTATCTCTGCATGCTATTGCTGCCACTCAGGCATGGGAACAAAGCACCTCAATGCCAAGTGCTTGAGATAAAAGCAGCACAACCTCTTCCCCTCTCAGGCACATGACATGGCTATGCGGGTGCTTTGTTTCCAAGTTGGAGGAGGTGGATGCAGGCACTAGTGACCTGGCGGGTGAGCAAACAGGGAGGGGCGAAAAGAATATATCAGTATTTAATTCCCTTGTATGTTAGATACAGACCTTAATATAAGGGGAGAACTGACCACACATGCTTTGTGCTCCCTTTCTATATTATGTCTGTCTTCAGCCACAGCTTATGTACAGAGAAGAAATGTAAGAACATAGCAAGAGCCATGCTGTATCAGACCAAGGCTCCATCTCATCCAGCATTCTGTTCACATGATGGCCAACCAGTTGTCTGTGGGAAACCCACAAACAGGACATGAGTGCCATAGCACCCTCCTGCTCAAGTTTTCCAGCAACTGGTGTACATAGGCATATTGCCTCTGATATTGGAGGTAGCATATCCATCAGGACTAACAGCCATTGATAGCCTTCTCCTCCATGAATCTGTCCAATCCCCTTTTAAAGCCAGTCAGACTGGTGACCATCACTACAACTTGTGATAGAAAATTACTTAGTTTAACTATATGTTATGTGAAAAAGTACTTCCTTTTATCTGTCCTAAATCTCCCACCAATCGGATGACTCCAGGTTCTAGTATTATGAGAAGGAGAAAAATGTCTCCCAACCCACTTTGTCCACACCATGCATAATCTGGTACACCTCTACCATTTTTCTCAGCTAAACAATCCCAGCTGTTGTAACTTTCTCATAGGGGAGTTACTCCAGCCCCATTTCTGCATTTTTTCCCAACCCTACAATACCTTTTTCTTTTCTTTTTTTAAAGACATGGTGGATCCACAATAGCAGGAGATAAGCTCTGATGACATTTACATATCTATGCCCTACATATGGCAAACATAATTCCAGCACCTGTACTACCAGCAGTACATTTCTGTGCCATGTGGAAGTTTAACATAGTCATTTTACATTTTCTTCATATACCGTCTTGGGATGTTTTATGAAATGCAGCACAGAAATGTTTAAATAAACAAGTAAATAAATACATTTGTCTGGTCTTCTGCAGCTTTCAGAATTGCCAGAACTGATCAGGCAGGGAAACCTTTATAGAAGTTGCTGCTTTGATTCTTTTAGGACACAAATAACTGATATTGGTATATGTGGGCAGACAGACTAATCAAAAATTTTGTGGGCCAGTAATTTTTGTGGATTAATTTGTTAGCCTGTTTTCTGTGATCCAAATAAGCTTCCCTTAGTGTAGGCTCATGGAAAATCTCCCCTTCCCACTCAGCCACTGTTGCACCACAACCCTCTCTCCTCAGCAGGTTCCCCCAACCCTCCACGGTGCATTTCAGAGTGGTGGGGGGGAGGGTTCTGGGGGCTGGTGGGGAGAGGAAGGGGTGAGAAATTCAGCTTCCGCCTGCCCTGTTACACAAGTGGATATCTGGATCCAACCCTTCATTAAACAAAATGGATAGAATATGCATCTGGCCACAGCTACTATTGGATAACCCTGGAACAGCCCAGGAGCCAGGCCACCGTCTGTGCACTGAAGTACCAATGGACACGAGATGCCTATAGCAAGAGAGATCCTTCATCAGACAGTATTGATTCTCAATCACTATCACCAGTCTAGCCTAGATCCAACATTCTGTAAATATGGCCTCTTTAATAAATGGAAACTGATACTTTGAAAACAGTAGGACACAACAGCATTTTCTAGTAAGAAACCTCTTTGCATATTCCCATGGCTGTGACAAAAGAATTAGCCCATTGGCAATACCCTCATTATTCCAGAAGCACTATCTTTGGTCAGGAAAAAAATGTTAGCATAACCAACATAATAATCATCTGCTTGAAGGCTTCTTATAATTTAATGTGGCCCCTACAGAATCATTTCTAAATCCACCTCTTCCTTATTGCCGTCAGAAATGAAGCTACAGTACATATAAATACACTTGTGAATATTCATCCTGTGTTACCTTTGCCTTACCTCAACCCCATCTAAGGCTCTTTGGAAGACAGACTAAGTGCCATGTAGCGAGGGAGGATATGTGTGTGTGTGTGTGTGTGTGCACGTGGTCACGTGTGTTATTACACTATTGGGTGGGAGGTTAGTAAAGCTTTTATAAGGGGCCGAATTACTGCTTATGCTTCTTACCAATTAAAAAAATAACTCAGCAGTTGGTTTTAAATAAGAAGTTGAAATCTCTCATACCTCAGT
This sequence comes from Heloderma suspectum, assembly GCF_057233095.1. Taxonomy (NCBI): domain Eukaryota; kingdom Metazoa; phylum Chordata; class Lepidosauria; order Squamata; family Helodermatidae; genus Heloderma; species Heloderma suspectum. Next base: position 102,425,183 of record NC_139459.1, read on the forward strand.
TTGCCATTTCCCCTACTGCACAACTTTATCAAGAGCTGCAGAATGCTAAGCATGAGTTGAATAATATTCTTTCATGGTAGAAGGAATTTGCTCTAACTTGTTTATGAGAGCTGTATTGGGGAAATGGTGAACGTCTTAGTAAGATCCTTGCACATCATCTTAAATAGCATCAACATCAAAATGTTGTTTCAGCTATTAAAGATGAGAGTGACAAAGTATATACTTCTCCTATAGATATAAACTCACAATTTTAAAAGTTTTATTCTGATCTTTACAGCATTGGTAGCGAGATATCAGAGCAAGATATAGAAGCATTTTTTCTCATATTAATCTTCCATGCTGAGATTCTTCACAATGGCAGCTTCTTTTGGCTCCTTTGCATTTGGAGGAAATTATGAATGCAGTTATGAATATGAACACTGGGAAATCACCCAGTCCAGATGAATTCCTAACTGAGTGGTATAAAACATTCTCCAACTTTTTAGCTCCAAAGCTGTACTGCCTCTCTAACCTTGCTTTTGAGGTGGGCTCCCTTTCTTCATTGTTAAACAATGGTTATATTACCGTGATTCCTAAGCCTATCAAGGATCATACTGATTGTGCTATCGACCTATCTATCGACATAGATATCAAAATATTAACAGCAATTTTGGCTAATAGATTGCAACAGGTTATTGCCACATTGGTTAGACTGGACCAGGTGGGATTTATTAAGAATAGACAAGGGGCTAATAGTCTTAGATTATTTGGTAATCTAGTCATTTTGAACTCTGAAAGAACTGACCAGGGGGCCATCATTCCTTTGATGCAGAAAAAGCCTTTACCAAAATTCATTGGAAATTTATTTTTTACCACATTGACTAATTTCGGTTTTCCTATAGAATTTTTGAAATGGGTTAAAATTTTATAATTGGCTCCAAGAGCAAGAGCAATTACTAATGGTTTATTTGTGGCTTCTTTTTTTTTTACATGGGTGGGGCACGAGACAAGCTTGTCCACTTTCCCCATTGAAATACGACTTATGCTTGGAGCCACTGGCATGTGCTATTAGACAAAATAGTAGTATTCAAGGATTTGTGCATTCTGGCTTAGAATTTAAAATTAGCCTTTATGCTGATGATCTTTTGCTGTTTCTTTTGAAACTCCAGTCATCAGTTCCAGCTTTGATGAAATTGAGTAATACTTTTGGTGATTTGTCTGGCTATTCAACTAATTGGTCAAAGTCAGAAATAACGCCGATTGGAGATTGGCTGATACACTAGAGTATACCCTATTGGCAATTTCAACTGTGCTCAAAGTTTATTATTTTGGGGGGGAATAATTATCCCTAGAGATATATCTCAGATGATTAAGTTAAATTTAAATAAGTTGATTAACGATATTTCATGAGATATAGATAGATGGGAATCTTTGAAGTTTGGTTAAGGTGAATACACTTCAGATGAATACTATACCCTGAATTGTTTATGTTACATGTGGGATCCCCTTACTTATACCTGGCAAATATTTCCAAAAATGTAATGCTTTGTTTCATAAATTCTTTTGGGGTTCCTTTCCAGCAAGAATATCTTTGAAAAGGATGCAACTTCCAGTTAAAGAAGGTGGGTTCGGCTTTCCAGATCTTGCTACATATCAGCGGGCTTATTTGCTGACCTGTGGTCTTTTCCACTCAGATTTGATTTTCCACCTTGGTCAGTTTTAGAATCTTCCTGTCTGGATGGATAGCATTAGATTCTCAGCATATTAAGGAGGATAGAGCTGCTCCCACAATCTTGGCGGTTAGAGATGCATGGCATATAATGTCACGCCAATTACAGTTTCACCAATTTTCCCATGCCAAATTGACTTTACTGGGAAATCCAGATCTAAGAATAGGATAGAAAATGTCTATGTGGCGCACCTGAACAGATAAAATTATCTTTACCCTGGATCAATTATTGGGCGTTGAGTTTTTGCCATTTTCAACTTCGCGAGATAAATTTAATTTGCCTGCTACAGCTGAATGGCAGTACTTGCAGCTGAAACATTTGTTAGTATCTAGATTCGGTCCTGCTGCTTTTACTGCCTCAGAGTCTCCTATGCTATTGGAAACACTTCCTGAAGCTTACCAGGTATATTGACCCATGATTTCTGTTTATAAATACTTATTATCATCAGTGAATAAATATGATATGCAGGGTCTACAGCAGGAATGGAACAGGGAATTGGATTGTCCTATTTTGTCTAATCAATGGACTGCTGTTTTGGTGTCTGTATTTGATATTTCTGTGGACCTCCAGTTACATCTTATTCGGCAAAAACTTTTTTTCGCGTCTATTGGATGCTACAGCATCTCTTTAACAAAGGTTTGTCAAACTTGGCTCATTGTTGGAGGTGTAATTCAGTTAACGCTTCTTTTATTCATATGTTTTGGAAATGCCCAATAGTTGCCTCCTTTTGGGGAGGAAGTTATCATACGGATAAACTTTGTATTGGAAAGCTCTTTAATATTTACTGATGTACATGTTCTCTTAAAGTATTTACCTGCTTTTTGGAATGTAACACATAGTCAGGGTAAATGGATGTTTCATGCTCTCTTAGCTGCTAAAGGACTGATACTACAATTCTGGAAGGATAAAAGCTCACCACCTATAATGCAATGGATTGAAGACTGAACAACACACGCAACATTTGAAAGAGTGGTATATAGGCGTCACTTGCGACGGGACTTATATTTGGATATCTGGTCTGCTTTTACTGAAGTTTATGCGTAATCTATTTTTTTCCCCCCTGGAAGATTGTAATATTTGAAACTGAGGGCTTTTGTTGTTACTTTTGTTGTTATATTTTCAATTTTTTGGTTTTGTTATGTTTTTGTTTGTTTGGTGAAAATCACAACTAAAATTGATTTAAAAACATACACAATATTAGAAGACATCAGAACAGGAGTTCCCAGCATGGCGTCCATGGGCACCTCCAATGGTGCCCATGAAGACCTTTTTATTTTTCAAGACATTTGTAGCACTTTAACATTCCAGTTTTTTTAGCTCTGCTGTCTTAAATATGCTATTGTGTTCTAAAAATCTGCACTGCTGCTAGTATTACTCTGGTTGTATTTTTATTCTGTATTTTTAATCTATTATATTTATAGTATTTTCTGTTGTATTTTTGTGGTTTTCATTTTGTGAACCAGCCAGAGAGCCTCAGCTATTGGGTGGTATAAAAATGAAATAATTCCCCCCGCCCATTTTTAAAGTATGCATACATGGATTTGTATGAAATGCATACAACTTCCTAGCAATTATACATGGATTGCAACAAAAGTGGACCAAATATCTAAATAAGTATCTATGTGAAGGTGGCGTCTATATGCTAGCTGTTCAAATATTGAAAGTGTTGCAAGGTCTTCAATTCATTGCATTATAGGAGGTGGGTGAGTGTTTATCCTTCCAATCTTGTTATATCAGTCTTCTAGCTGTCAAAAGGGTGCAGAGAATCTATTTATGCTGACCATTTCTTAATTTCCATGAAGCAGGTAAATAATTTAAAGGAGTGTGTACATAAGTGAATATAACAAACTGTTCCAGTACAAAATTTATCTGTGTAATAACCTCCTCCGCAACAGAAGCAACTATTGGACATTGCCAAAAGATATGTTTAAAAGAAGCATTAGCTGTATTGCACCACTAGCAATTAGCCAAACGAGACAATCCCTTATTAAAGAGACATTGTAGTGTCCAACAGACACGAAACAAACGTTTTTGCTGAATAAGATGCAACCTAAGATACATAGACGCAACAGGCAGACACCAAAGTGGTAGCCCACTGCTTAGGCATTTTGTGGTGGTGCCCACAGCATGGTCTCCAATTTCCAAATGTGCTCATGGGTCTAAAAAGGCTGGGGACCCCTGAAGTAGAACCCGTTAATCATGTAACATTTTAGGAGTTGCTTAAGTAAGAAGGACCCAATAAGATTCTATAATCAATGGCTGTTGATTTGCCTTAAGAACAAGTTACTGCAGACAACAAATTCTGATGTACCTTTTCCCACATATATGGACTACGAGGTAAATCTGTGAACTGGACTTATTTTAGGAACTACATGAATTTGCCGACAATCTGGAATGGAATTACAAAAAGCTTTTCCATATATAACAAGAAGTTAGCAGCTTTTGTTCTTTTTAATCCAATTTTCTCTCACTTAAGCAATCTGTTTAGTTTCGCTATGGTACATTTTTCCATTGCCTCATAGTTTTGATGCTACCGTTGACTTTTTGACATTATAAAGATGGAAAATACATACAGGTTTCAAGAGACAACATTCTTATGCATAATTACTAATTGCTTGAGTTCATGGAATATTCATTTCTAGAGGCTAGGATATAGAACAATGTCCTTTGTTAGGGAAAATGTCTGATGAGCATGCAGCTGATTATTAGATCATCTCAACTTCACGGTCAAAATCCAAACAAAAGATGGCTTCATGTTCACTAACAAGACTTGACACAATGCTGCAGTGTGCCAATAAACATTGCACTCCGCTCATGAGGGATGCCCTTTTTGTCGTATAACCCCCCATCTCAACCATGCTAGTTTCTCATCAGAGTGCTTTCATGCTTTGCCCTAAACATCTCCCCTCCCTTTGTTCCTTATTTCTCAAACAATCAAAAGATCTATCCCGCCCCACAAGAGGAAGGTTAACAAATCTTCCTTATACATGTACACCACTCCCTGAGATCACGTCACATTACAAAAGACTTCCTTGGAGGAATCAGAATGTATTCCATATGTAGGTCAAGGATGACAACACATGCTCCTTTCAGGACATTTTTGGAGCACCTGCTGCCCCCACCGACAAATTTGCTGTTGCAGCAAAAAAGCCGCCATTTTCCTTTAAAACAAGGTGCATGGGGACTGCATGCCTTGTTGGGAAACAGAATCATGCTCCTTGGAAGCCTCAATGGCTAAAGTGGTGGAACAGAGGGATGCGGCCCCCAGCGGGGGAGAAATTGGCCCCTGGGCCGAGAGAAGCTGTCCACCCCTGATGTAGTTATGTCTGATTATCTTATGCATGTGGGGTTTTTCTTGGTTGGGTTTTCTTTGTAGTTGTTGCATATACAAACAAGTGAGTGAGCCATAATTGGCCTTAGCCTCCCACACAAACCAAAAACCGCACATGGGCTTCATGATAATTCCTCTGGAAGTGCTTTCTGTGAAGGAACTTCAACATGTGTGGTTACAATTGCTTTTCTTGGCAAGGTTTCATGGACTGAATGGCAAAACCAAAATTCCAGTTACTGTCTTCCTCCTGGGAAAGAGTCCCAAAGCATAAATAGAATTGGTAGCCACCAACTGTAATCCACTAACTGATAACAAACTTACAAAAGTAATGGCATGCATAGTTAAATACAGAGTATTTCTAAAAACAACACTGTGATCTTGAACTGTCCATTAGAAGAATGAAAAATAACAAGTTTCAAGAGCTTCATTCTTAAAATAATTATCTTTAGGTGTGTTTTTCCCATAGATCCTTTATTGGTTTATACCAACCTTTTCCAACCTCATACTCCAAAACATCTGGACGGCACAACTCCCAATGTTTCTCACCATTGGCCATGCTGGTTTGGGCTAATGGGAGTTGAAGTCCAAAACATCTGGAGGGCCCAAGGCTAGGGAACGTTTGTTTATACCTATTTGAAAGATGCCTGTTATTTCCTATATATTTTTTAAAAATAATCTGCCAATGCCCTCCTATGAGTGACCTCCACCTGGGCTGACCTCCACCTCATCTGGGTTGAGGTGAGATGGGGCATTTCAGCTGTGGAATCCTGCCTTTGGAACACTCTCCTCAGGACAGGCTCACCTTGTCCTTTTTGCTCTAGACAAAGATCTTTTTATTCTCCCAGGCTTTTAAAATAACTTTTGTACCTGTTTTTATTTTTTTATTTATTTGAAATTATTTTTAGGCCACCTTTAAGGGTAAATATTCTCAGTGCTGCATACAAGATAAAAAACCATACAAAACATATACAATAACATTCAATAACTACATATTCATTAAATGTCCATTTTTAAAAAGGGTTACTTATTTTAAAAAATCAGTAGAAACAGAAGTTAACTAGAACCAACACCCCAAAAACTTATGGAAAGCCCAGCAAATACAAGTAGGTTTTCAGAGCTTTCCTGAAGACCTGCAAAGAAGGACCCTGATGAACCCCTAATGGATGCTGATTCCAGAGGTGCAGGACCACCAGTGGAAAAAGGTAGCCAGTGAAGAGAATCAAAAGCAAAGAAAGATGATTGTGTTTTCATGCAGAAAAAGAATAAAGAGGGTGGCACAATGCAAAACAAGAGCCTTAAGGAAGAATAGACAAGACCAATTAAAAAGGCATTACAACAATCTGATTGGGACAAAATAAGAATTTTGGGAAGAATTTCTTCCCAACATATGGAAAGAAACAAGAGAAACAGAATATTGTATTTAACAACTGAAAATGACAGAATTTTGCTAATAATGAAATCTGAGGGGAAAATAGGTCTCAGTCTTAAAATAATTATCTTTAGGTGTTTAAAATAATTATCTTTAGAAGAAAGAAAAAGAGTTCATCAATGGACAACAAAACAGAATACACATGGGGAAAAGGGTATAGAAGAAAAATAAGAAATACTCTAAAAGATTTAGTTTCAAAAGAATGCACAGATAGTCATTTGGAAATAGCAAGGTGAGAAGATGAAAAATTAAGAAGATAGGTTGGAGATAGAAAAGAGTAACACAGACATGATAATTCATCCCATAAAATGGAATAAAAGTGCAATCCTATGCATTTCTACTCAGAAATAAGTCCTATTGAATTCTACGGGACTTATTTCTAAATAAATGTATAGAGGATTGCAACCCAAGACAACCTAAAGGATGAAGTTAAAGAATAAAAAACAGAGGGCCTAACACAGAACCTGGGGTGACTCGGGGGGAGGGGTAGACTGAAGAAAAGAACCATTAAAGGAAACATGGTAGGTATGGTTAAAAGGGCAAGAGGATAACAGAGACCATATCTATGAAATTTAAAAAAATAAATACAAAGAACATCACATCTATGAAGTCTTGCGCTATGCTTTTGTGCCTACTAATTATTGGGCGGTATCCCGCTGTGTCATTCTATTAATACAAATTATGTGGCACTAGTGGAAACCAAGTTCTGAACCATGTGCAAGAGAAGAATTCAACTAAAGTTACAGTCGCACAACTGATTGTGCATTATGCTTGTGCAACCCATTGCACATAACTCTTGTGTAACGCGTTGTGCAACACTTTGTGAAACCAGTCGCACAAGTGTAATGGGCTACCATTTGCATAATAGAAAGATTCAGTGGAGCGCCACTAGAGCGATTTGAGTTTGCAGAATGATACTGTTGGATACTTCCCTTTGATACTTTGCTTTTATACTGTCGAAGACAGAAACTGTATTTCTGCTCACACACACAGAAAAGAGTACTGTGGTAACTTAAAGACTAACAAATTTATTGTTTTAGATTGTGCACCACTTTGAGGGCCATAGTGGACCCTCTAAGTTATTATAAACACTTTTAATGAATAAATAAATAAATGGTGGCATAACCTTCTGTGGACTAGAGGCCACTTCATCTTTCTGCTGTGTTTATGCAATGCCTTGTAACAGGAAGACCATGATCTGATAAAAGGAATTGCTATCAAAAGATTTCACTTACACGACAGTCCCTCTGTAGTGTTTTCATCAGTGCAGTATAGGTTTCTGAGTCAAAATATAATCCTTCATGCATATCTTGCAGAAAATCCAGGTCTTTAAAGGTAGGGTTGGACTTCTCTCGCTCTTTCCTGGATGCCCTCCTTTTGTACGTGGAGCCTTTCAAGTCATAGTTGAAATGCATTTTCAGTGCTCGTGGCAAAACATTGTTCATCACAACTATCCTGATATTAATACCCCCCGACTGAACACAATACAGTCCATAAAATTTTGGTAAGAGTGTCCTTGGATTCTGGTTGAGATTCTTAAAAACAAAACAAAAACAAATAGCAATGAACATTTGTAACATATTTAAGGTAAATTTTCCACATGCATGTAAATAAAGACAGGAGAACCAGTTCTATTCCAAACAATCCAGGCTGTTATTTTTAGGACTACTACTTAAAAGGAATAGTTGTTCTAATCTAAAACATTCTAGAGGTTAACAAATGGTTTGCCTCTTAATCAGATGGTCTCCAGTCTTAGGACCCGTGAGTACACAATTCTCTGAAGCTGCAATCCTATGCATACTTACTTTGGAGTAAGCCCCATTGAAGACACTGGGACTTATTTCTAAGTAAACATGCTTAGAAATTAATGGGCTATCATTCTCTTAACATTATTAAGGGATTGGTAATAGGAGACAGATTAGTTCTCTGCTCAGGTATGAATTCCCCCTATCTGTTAAGAGTTACATAGGCGCTGACATTAACCAAGTTGAACAATAACGAGATTTCCACCTTAGCCAGGAGTTTCCAACTAATTTCAAATCCTGATTTAAAGGGGAATCTAATGGGGAATAATGGAGGTTAATGTTACTGCTGATGTTATGATTAACCGCATTTAAGGTGGCCAGGGAGGAAATGTTGCTGGACAGCAGAGGAACTGCATGGGATCCTGTGTCCCACTTCTGAACTCTCAATCCTGGTTAACAGAGCATGAGCATTACATCAGCATCAACCCAGAACACTTTTTTTTTTGTTTTTTTGCCAAAACAGAGCCTACAAACTCAAATACTGAACTACCAAGGTGTTGTATCCAATGTTAGTCTAACTTAACCCAATTCATTTCAGTGGGTCTACTCTAAGTAGAACTAACACTGGATACAACTCAAGGAGACTAAGAGAAACAAGTCCTGAAACAGAGGAAATAAAAGTTATATATAACAAAAAACTCCTACAACTTGCTGAACTAGCACACAAAAAATGCAAACAATATGGTTTACCAATATCAATTCAAGTATAATGCCACAAAACAGGACACGATGGTGGTATTACAGAGGTGGTCAATCAGCATAATGGTCAGTTATACTGACTGTTATGGTTAATGGGGTTTGTCTAGTAACCTTGAATATTTAAAATATTTAGAAGTTCACCTATTTTTCATGTATAAACTACAATACGAAGTATACGTTTAGAAGAGGGAAAGCAGTATTTAAAATTCACAAGAACATGGGCAAGTGTTAAATAAATTGTTAAAAAGCTAAATAAAAACTCACATGCACAAAAGAAACTAAATAGGAAAAGTCAAGGACTTGAATTTATTTACCATGTAGTAGCCAGGCAACAGCTTCTGAAGGAACTCTGCTTCTTTGTGTTGAACTGTTTTGATTATGAATTCATCATCGCTAGTGACAAAGAACAAGGATCCACTGGCACCAGGGTTGGATAGTTCTATTAGAGGTTCACTGCATATTGAATACTGAACACACAAAGAGAAATTTAATGCCACTGTGAGTGACGGAAATATAAAAGCCATTTTTTTAAAAGTAGGTTATTCATAAAAGGTGGCCACGGAGACCTTTATGAACCCTGCTATTTAAACATCTAAACATTCCAGAATAGTCAGTTACACTGGAAAGTCAACACCAGTAGAAAATTTATGGAACACAAACAGGTTCTTCCTCATTACATGGTATGCCTCCTTTCCCAGAATTGGTATGCAAGTAACTCATAAGACTTTATTGGTGCTGTTTCCTTACTGGACACATTTCTTTAGAAACCTCTCTGCAAGAAAGCTTTCAACAAAGTGCCCCATGATACAAAGTTTGCTGATTAGCAAACTAAAATTGGGCTAGATGAAACAACTATCAGGTGGATCCACAGTTGGCCACAGAATCGGACGCAAAGTGTGCTAATCTATGGGGTCTTCTCAGACTGGGGAGATGTGATGAGTGGGGTACCGCAGGGCTCAGTCCTGGGCCCAGTGCTCTTCAACATTTGTATTAATGACTTGGAGGAGGAGGTGCAGAGAATGCTTATCAAATATGCAGATGACACAAAATTGGGCGGGATAGCTAATACCCTGGAAGACTGAAACAAAATTCAAAGTGATCTTGATAGACTGGCGCGCTGAGCAGAAAACAACAGAATGACATTTAACAGGGATAAATGCCAAGTTCTGCACCTAGGACAAAGAAACCAAATGCACAGTTACAAGATGGGGGATACATGGCTCAACAATACTACAAGCGTGAAGGATCTTGGAATTGTTGTTGATCACAAGCTGAATATGAGCCAACAATGTGATGTGGCTGCAAAAAAGGAAAATGCTATTTTGGGCTGCATTAATAGAAGCATAGCTTTCAAATCACATGAAGTACTAGTTCCCCTCTACTCAGCATTGGTTAGGCCTCATCTGGAATACTGTGTCCAGTTCTAAGAACCACACTTTAAGAAGGATGCAGACAAACTGGAGAGGGTTCAGAGGAGGGCAACAAAGATGATCAGGGGACTGGAAACAAAGCCCTATGAAGAGAGACTGAAAGAACTGGGCATGTTTAGCCTTGAGAAGAGAAGACTGAGGGGAGATAGGATAGTGGTCTTCAAGTACTTGAAAGGTTGTCACAGACAGGAAGGCCAGGATCTGTTCTCGATCATCCCAGAGTGCAGGACATGGAATAATGAGCTCAAGTTACAGAAAGCCAGTTTCCCGCTGAACATCAGGAAAAAGTTCCTGGCTGTTAGAGCAATACGACAATGGAAGCAATTACCTAGGGAAGTAATGTGCTCTCCCACACTGGAGGCATTCAAGATGAAGCAGGACAGCCATCTGTCAGGGATGCTTTGACTTGAATTCCTGCACTGAGCAGGGGGTTGGACTTGATGGTCTTATAGGTCCCTTCCAACCCTACTATTCTATGATTCTATAAGACTCATTAAAATCTACAGAAAGTATGGAAGAACACAGCCGTTTTCTTGCACAATTCCCATTCTCTACAAGAGAACATAGGAGAGATTCCTAGCCGATCAGGCCTATCTACTGTAAGCACTCTCTCAGCTGGTCACACAAGGAGCTTTGCCCTGTTTAATCTAACACAAAAAATGAGGAATTGGAATTTAAGTAATAATCTTTGAATTTACCCTCTAGGCAGTATGTATGTTATTCCGTGAATCTACGTTTTGTTTGTTCTTAAGAACACAGATTCACTCCTCTATGTGTGTTACTACTGTGAAAACCCCTGAGGCAAAATACATCCCAAAGCGCCAGCAAACTAGATCTAGTTTTTCTTATTAGCAGTTTCATCAAAGAAAGAGATTAACATACCGCAGTAGAGATTAAGTCAATGGAAAAGTTTGAGGTAGGGCAACTAAGCATGAATATTTATCCTGCATACATTAATGTACATATACCTATTACAACAAAAGTATTTATATTCTGACTATCCAGGCTACCAAGCATGTTTTACTAAGTTAGAAGTGTTACAAAGCAATCTTGGTTAAGACGCAACAATAATAATAAGAAAACATCTTGGCATCTTGGTCAAAAAGCCTCTAGATCTCTACCTCAGAACTCCTAGTTTACTAAATATTAGCAATTTTCTGTTCTTTAAAGTGGATAGCATTCCTAATTATGAAAGCTTTCTATCTAACTGTGAAGATTTGAAGCCTACAGAGGCAAAGGGAAAAACGGTAAGGCTTAGAGGCCTGGGCTTTTTGTTGGGAGGGGGTATCCCTGAGAGGAGTAGTTTCATTTCTCCACTTAAGTTTCATTTTCATTTTCCCAGTTAAGTTTCATTTCTTCAGGTTTGAAACAGTACTTTCGGTTTTGAGGGAGGAGGGCATATAAAGAGAGTGAGAGAGCCAGTAAGAGCAGAGTCAGGAGACCAGAGCCTGAAGAGGGAGCAGGAAGAAGCAGCCTGGAGAAGTCTAAATACAGCTAGGGTAAAGGAACTTTTCCAACTTTTATTTTCTCTGAATGCCTTCTGTATCACTCAGCTGTATTGCGTAAAGACCTTCAGTTGTGATTTGTTTGCTTTAATTTACCAGTAAACTGTTGTGGTTAAACCCTGTGTCTACAGTGTCAATCACCCCACGTCTAACAGCCTAAACCCCACATTATTGGAAAGGGGAAGGTAAAAGAGGGAAGGTGGGACTCTTAAGGAGGCAAGAGATCTTTAAGGAGTTGCTCATTGCTCAGTGGGTCCAGGTCATAAGGGGAACCCTGACACTAACACATTTTCAAGTTCCATAGCAGAGTGTTGGTCCAAGAGTAGCCAATTAAGAAGTCTAGTAATTTTAGATTTGTTATTATGGTTTATTTGTCCTAGTTATTTTTCTTCTCCTAGAAATACCAGAATGATGGAACCCTGAAACGAAATTGTGTACACTGTTTATCCTAAGTGAAGTTTCTCTTAAATGGCAGACAACAAGGGGAAATGGCAATGTAAAAACAAAAGTAATCAATAGTAAAGTAATTCTACAACAGAACATGTAAGGGTTTCACCCCCAGCCCCAGCCCACCCCACCCCACAAATATACACAATCATATTGAGAGACTTGGAAGCAACTTAAAAGTTATATCACTTTAAAGAGCAATAAACATCTTTCTGCAACATGGCTTTGAAAAAACCGCATCCCAGGCACAGCAGTGTTGAAGGAAGGATCAGAGTTACAAGGGCTCAGACATGGTTGAGGGAGAAAAAAAGGGGCTGCACAGAAAAAAAGGGGCTCAGATGGCACCCGGAGGAACATTTCCTCCAAGTGCCTCCTTCATGCACCACTCACTGTTCTGACTGGGGCAGCGAGTGGCATGCAAAGGTAAAGTACTCAGCTGGCACTTAGAGGAGCTGCTCCTCCAAGGACCAGCCGAGTCAGGTGCCTCCTTCATGTGCTACACACCCTCCCAATTAGGGCAGAGAGCAGAGCAAATGGAAGGGTCTCAGCCAGCACTTGCAGGAGCTCCTGCAAGTGCCAGGCGAGTCGTAGTACTTAGCATGCCACTCCCCTGGGGGAACCCCCATGTTATCTCTATCTGTGATTGGAGGTAACAAGGTGATTCCTCTCCCTACCTCCTCCCCATGTCCCCAGTAGCTTCCAGGCTAGGGGGTGGGCCTCGTGGAGGAAACACAAGCCTATGTGGACCAGAAGGGGAACCTCTGTTCTAGGGGATCAGCACAGTGCCCCTTGGTGTTTCATGAAGCAACAAGGTTGTGGATTGAGATCCCCGTTCTCTCCATGCCAGTCGGTGTAGCCTAAGTATTGAATGTTTTATTGCTTTGAATTCAATAGTGGATTACTTGGAATATATTGTATGCAGACATCTGAGCACTTAATCATACCTTTATCAAGATGTTTGCATGTAAATAAAAATGAGGTATGACCTCAGAAGTTGAGATATGCATGAGTCTTTTGCCCACACAGACAGTCCCTTTGCGGCATGCAGTAATCAATATTGTAATTTCCCATTTCAACTAAACTGGGAAAGTATGGTTACCAGCTGCGGACCAAGCGAGGATGTTAAACCAACTTCAAATCATGGTTTAATATCCTGAATTGTTCCTAAGATGGTAACCATAGTTTCCCAGTTCAGACAAAATGGGAAACTACTGTTAAAGACTTCCTGATAAAATTGCAAACCACACACAGGGAGAAATAAAGGGGCTGCATGCACAGGGAAAAGGCCTCTCCACATCTTGAATTAATAAACTGTGATTATCTGAATCAGGCTTTCATCTCTAGTCTAGTAGAGGGCAGAAGATAGCTCAGGACCTACTGGTAGATCTTTGGATGATTTGCACTTGATCAGGAAGGATTTCTGACTCCCAAATGTTTAATAATAGCAACAACAAAATTAAATGCTAGTCACTTGCTAAACAAGTCAACAACAGACCCTGGGTGTGAACAAACTAGAGTTCATTTTAAATGCAATTCCTAGTTTGCACACAACAACAAACCAGGAATCTGCTAAAACTAAACTGAATTCTGGTTTATTCCTCCTCCTGGTCCTGGTCATGTGGGAGGAGGATAGGAGAGGGTGGACATCCTCCCAGAGCTTCACGCAGGCTTATTTCTGCTCATACATTCAGCACTAAATTATGGTTTAACACAGGGGTGGACAACATGCGGCCCGTGGATGCCCCCTGGCCCCCGCAACCCCTGTTGCACTGCTGAAATGTGGTGGTAGCAAAAACAAACAAAACACAACCACTGTCAGTTTACTGATTAGTTAGAAAACAAGCTAAATTTGTCCCTTTTCAGCCTCCATCACAGTTTGCCAGTGGAGCAGCAACAGTATGACCTGCGGGCATCTGGGGGGTGAAATGTGGCCCTGGGACTCCCCCAGGATTTAGTGTTATATGCAAATGCTGCCTGTATCTGTGTATTCTTATCTATTACTCCTTTTAATATTTTTTTTTATTTCACTTAATGATGCATTACGATTTTATTGTTAGCTAACTTTAATGTTAAGAGATAGCATAAAAATCATAATTAACTGACAAATTAATAGTGGGAAAGATGAACTCCAGGCTCATTGCAATCAGTACATCTCTCCTCCTCTTCTGACACATTGCGGGCCTTACAAAACACTAGCCTTGCCTTTGATAACAGTGTCATATTAAAGACAAAAGGAAGAGACAATTCACCTACTGCTGAGAACTGCAAGCACAATACAATATTGTACATATGCTGTTTCTCTCACAGCTATTCAGAACAGGCTGCCACACGGCGATCTCAACAGGGCAATGCATATGGTTCCAACTGCCTTCCACTCTTGTTCAATTCAGCCCTTTCCCTGCACAACTGCTTGCTGTTTGTCTGCTACAGCTGATGAGCATGTAAAAGCCTGTTGCCACAAGTCTTTTCCAATTGCTGAATGAGTGTGGCCAGAGCTACACCTTGTGTCGTATCGTTGCAATCCCATCATGGTAACGCTATAGCTTTGTTGCGCATTTATACCGCATACGACACACAATAACATTTGTTGCGGTATTTTGGATAATGTGGAATAAAAAGCAGGAAATAACACTACAAAAGCAGTATATTGAATGTGTAACATTGCCCTAACAGTTATCAGTGCGCTTCAATACCACTATAAAGCAGTAGTGTAGATCTAGCTTGAGTAAATCTTCAAAATCAAGGTTTTTAAAATATAGTGGTGATATGCTATGAGCTGCATGTTTTGCCAGGTCAAGGTTATAACATATGGAAGGAAATATTTATATCCTTTGTTAGACAATTACATGGCAATTAACAAGCAGAGGTCTCTCAACAAGAATTCAATCAAAAAAAATCCACAGGAGTATTTAACTTCAATTACAATATTCTGGTAGAAATAATGACTCAAGCAGCAACTATAGTTTAGTTCAACTATAGTTTAGCTATCAATTAACACAACGAGTTTTAGGGCAACTAATTACAAGCTGAACAATTAAATGCTTGGCCAAGAACTAAATTTATACACAAGTTAAAAAGTCTTTAAATACACACACACACACACACACACACACACGACAATGTATGGATCTCCCTCTCCGTCCCAGCTTGGGATTTATTAATGTAGTCCTGTAGATCACACTCACTAGGGAATTCTTCTTACCACCCTGCCACCCCAAAGAACAGATGATTCGACTAGCTCTTTTTGTGTGAATCAAGCAAAACCTGGTAACATTGAGCATTTCTCCTCACCTTGAAGTCAGGTACAGGTGCTTAGAAACGGCACTGCAGCCAAAAACACTGTTCAGTCTCATCTTGTGCTACAGTGGTTCCAGTCCTACCTATGGGGCCGATTTCAGAGAGTAACATTGGGTGACTATTCCTTGGCCCCTTGGCATTTGAGCTACGGGGTGCCGCAGGGTATCATCCTGTCCCCAATGTTGTTTAACATCTATATGAAGCTGCTGGGAACGGTCATTAGGGGATTTGGAGCTAAATGCCATCAGTATGCTGATGACACACAGCTCTATCTCCCTGTGACATCTGAATCAGGAGAGGCTGTGCAAGTCCTGAATCAGTGCCTAGACTCAGTGATGGGCTGGATGAGGGCCAATAAACTGAAGCTGAATCCTGGCAAGACGGAAGCCCTGTGGGTGAGTGGTTCCTGGGTCTGGGAGACAGGCTCATTGCCTGTTCTGGATGGGGTTGCACTCCCTCTGAAAGATCAGGTCTGTGCTCTGGGGGTACTCCTAGATCCATCATTGTCGCTGGAGGTCCAAGTGGTCGCGGAAGCTCAGAGCGCCTTTTACCAGCTTCGGCTGGTTCTCCAGCTACGGCCTCTCCTGGACAGGGATATCTTGACCACGGTGGTACAGGCATTAGTAACCTCAAGACTAGATTACTGCAATGCGCTCTATGTGGGGTTGCCCTTAAGGCTGGTCCGGAAGCTGGAGCTAGTGCAGAATGCAGCAGCTCGAATGTTGTCGGGAGCTGCCCCTTTTCAGTGTGTAACTCCTGCTGAGGGAACTGCACTGGCTGCCTATTCGGTACCAGGCCAGGTTTAAGGTATTAGTTCTAGTGTACAAAGCCCTAAACAATTTGGGACCAGGATACCGGAGAGAGCACCTCCTTCCCTACCAACCTGCCCGGTCACTGAAGTCATCAGAGGGCATGTTCCTGGTGGTTCCACATGGACCTATGGCCCGGCTGGAATCCACCAGGAGAAGAGCCTTCAATGTGGTGGCCCCCTTCCTGTGGAATTTCCTGCCTTTAGAGGTCAGGCAGGCACCAACATTGTGTTCTTTCCAGCGCCTCCTGAAGACATTGTTCTTTCAAGAGGCCTTCCTTGCATGACCAGCCGTGGGTTGTTGAATTCCACTTCATTGGGATTTGTCTTTTTAAAAATGTTTTAACTTTTTAAACTCTTTTAACCATTGTTTTATTCTTATGTTGTTCACTGCTCCGAAATCTTCTGATGAGGAGCAGTATATAAATATTGTAAATAAATAAATAAATAAATAATCCTAGAACCATGCAATTGACCAGCAATGGTTCAGAAACAGAAACAGCTATTTCTTTTTCCTATTTGTGAAAAAATGTAAATTCTTACCAAGTAGTCATCAGGCTTAATACCAAAAAGTTCTCTGAAGTATCGGAAGGCTAGAGGAGCATAGGTCTTAAATCTGAAGTCTGGATAATGGTGAGCAGGGGTCAGGTTGCTCCCTTCACTGAATTGAAAGAGAAGTTTAAAATATTATACATATAATATTTAATATTATTTAATATTTAAAAAAATCTTACTATAAAGATAGCATTTGGGGGATTCTTTCCCCCTCTCCCCAAGATGTGAAGGCTTGGGGAAAAAAACTGGAAAAAAAACTCCAGAAAATTTTGAGGAAAAACCCATTCCCCCACATTTTCCAAACATCGCTTGGAAAAATGGGGGAACCCCCATTTTTTGTTGTCGTCCCCCCATCCCCATTCTTTGCTGTTTTTTTCTAAGGTCTTCACATCTCCCCATGTCCCAAAGCAAGATCATGAGCTGGAGAAAATCAAGAACAAACTAAGATGATTGTAAACTTGTCAAATCAATAGAATATGAAGATTCCTTACATTTTCCTACCATTGTAGTCTAATATAATTCTCTCTGCTCTTCTAAAAACAGACTTGAACATAATCTGTTCAAGGCAGGGGTGAGGGACATTTTTTGGCCCAAGGGCCAGATTCCATTTTGGAGACACTCTCAGGGCTCACATTCCAATGGTGGATGGGACCAAAAGCAAAAGTGGGTGGGCCTATCCCCCCCCATTCCACTGCTACCAATTTATAATAGGAATTATGCCTACTCATAAATGAGTTAGAGAAGCCTCTGCATGTCTACGCAGAAGAAGGTCTGACTCTCTCAGCAGTTTTAAAAATAGCACCCTAAATATCAAGTCAATCCATGTCTACTCAGAAGCAAGCATAGGCAGCATGTCTTCTCACATGTAAGTGCACAAGCCTCTTTGTATCTTAGACATAAGCAGGAAAGTATCACTCAGCAGCACTTTCAACCTGCATCCTAAATTTTAATCCTATGCAATCTACTCAGAAGGAAGCAGGACACAGCTCAGAAAGAAGCAGGACCAAATCACTTACCATTTATGCTCAGAAGAAGCATGAGCATAATGTCGATTCAGAAGTCTGCAGGACAAGGTCCATAAGAAGAAAACCCAGTGGATTTACCACAACAGAATAAAAGGCTACCTCTTTACACAGTTGCGCCTGAATGTGTCTGTGTTAGACAGCTGAACTGAGAAGAACTATTTAACCACATCTGAATTCCACTATAAAACACCCATATGTACAAATCAGAAGCAAGAACTTGAAAATAAAGTATGATGCTCTTTTGCCAACCTTGTTCATAATCTATTATTACCGATTAAATATTGCCCTAAAAGAGTTAGCCAAGAAAGCAAATCAGTATAACACAGCCATTCTTCAGACAGCAGAAGAGTCCATTATAAAGCAGGAGACCTAGGCCAGATACGAGTTTGAGGTTCTCTTTGCCAGAACATGCAGGACATCAAATAACGAAGGGCTATAACTGGCTCATACAAGGTGCCAGCTTAGCTGAAGAACAGCAGTATCGGGATAAAGGAAACCTTCCAAAGCTCTTGTGGCTAACATTAAAAATTAGGGCGGGGCTGGGAAGAGAGAGAAAAAACACAGTTCTAGACAAAAATGACGGGTAACAGTTGGGAGAAAGATCTATTACAGAATAAAATGTGTACAGGGCTTCTGAATTTCAGATCCCGAACTATTCCCAATGTGACACTATCCCAAAAGTAGACCTTTGACCCAACATGGAATTCATTTTTATTAGGTTTCTCCTATTTGTTTTTAGTCTTTCCTGATGCTACAAAATACTTGAACGGTATAACTGAGCAAGGGGAGGAAATGCAAAATATGCGTCATCCTGCCTTGTCTCTGCTTATTCCAGCAAAATATTCCATAGATTGTAGACTATTAATGGCAGTAATATTTTTGTTTTTATTTTATGTTTGCATGCTTTGAGAAAGAGAGAGAGAGACAGAGAGAAAGAGAGAATTAACAGACATCATGTTGTTTAATATGCAGGACTGGGTTTGGCACTCTGGTTGATTCAATGGATTTATACCATAAAAACAAGAATCCTGACCACAGTGCTAACAAATTACTCCAGGCATAGCAAAACGCTAATGTGAGGAACCTGCAGCCCTCAGAGTCATCTGGCTCTCCTGACATTACAGGCCCGGACTTTCCGGAGTGCCCTGTGGGAATTGCTTCCACTTTCAGCGAGAGAGGAAGAGAAGGAATGAGCGGCACACAGAGAGAAAGAGCAATACAATCCTGCAATGCAGCAACTCCACCCACTTTAGGCTCTGATTCCACTGCTGAGGCCCCCGATTGACTTTTTCTTTGTGTCAATGGCCTTTCCTAGAGAAAAGGCTCCTTGCACTTTCCAAAACACCTGGCTCATGACCTCCACACCCAAAAAGAAAGGAACAGAGAAATTAAATATTATAAATGTCATTTAAGATATGACAGCTGCTTTGTTCAGCTCAGAAGTCCTCTCTATTGACGAGAGAAAGTTACAACTACAATCATAAGCTCCTATACCCATTAAGTATTCAAATCCACATCTCAGACCCACAGATCATCCTACTTAGGTTACAGTTCTGGCATCAGGAACTGTGCAAGACTGAACTGTACTACCTCCCTAGAATGTTACGATTGTTTCTACCATCTTGCCAAGCAACAGGCACTTGTAAAGGGAAAGCTGCAATATTCAAAACCTCACATTCAAAAGTAGTTATGGGGGGTCCATGGGCATATACAGAGTACAGCTTCTTTTAGTTACTCACTGAGAGTTCTGTTTTCAAAGATGGAAGCAGATTGCATTCAAAACACAATGAGTACTAATCATTTACCTATAAATCCCAAGAAGAATACAAAACATATAAACAACAAATTATATTTTTCTGAAGAATTCTTGTGGTTCAGTGTCACTGATCTGTAGCAAGTCCAGCTGTTTCTGTATTGGCAGCATCTTACACCCTGGTTGCTGGAAACCTTATGGGTTGAAGCATCTTTGGAGGGGCAGAGGGGGCAATTCTCACCTTTCAACAACAAGTCCATTGGACAGTTATACAACTACTATCTAACTATCTATTATCTTCATTCGATTCACTCTTTTTAAAACTTTTACATAAGCTGTTGCATTTGTTGGTGTACAGTGCAAATCTGTAGGTATTATTTCAGAAATTACTGATTATCAGCATCTGCTTAGGAACAGAGCTGCCCAGAAGGGGAGGCCACGAAAGCAATTTGCCTCAGGCCCCCCAAAAGCAAGAGGTCTCATCTCAGGTCCTGTAACCCTGCCTTGCTACATTGCTCACCACACATGCATGTGTCCTTGTATGCAGCATGGCAGGGCCCTCAACATCACACCTCCCCCAGGCCCAATACATCCTCTAGGCACCCTTGCTTGGGAACGCCTAAACAGTTGAGTACCAAAAATGGAATGACTGGTCTTCATCTCTTATTCTCAGAAATGCAAAAATTACTCTGTTGCTAGAGTTTATCCTGTGAGATCAGGAAAGGAAAGCAAAAACCTGAATTGGTTTAGAGACATTTGCAAGGAAATGAGGGAGCATTTGCATGATATCCCAGTGGAATTTCATGGCACTGCCCCAGAGGTACAGAATTTCAGGCCCATGGGCCAAATCCAACCTTCCGGGGGTCCCAATCAGGCCCCCTGGAGTTGCCCAGAAGGCCAGGCCCTCTTCCACTGGCCCCACCTCCTTTCCCTGAATCATCTATCTTTTAGAGGTTTCCCAGCTTTGGGGCAGTTTTTCCTCCATTCTAAAAGGCTGATATGCCTCTCCTGAGGCTTAGTTACTGGCGGTAAGAGTTTTAGGCTACAATATGCTGGTATTTTTGGTATTTTGGCCCCATCCCTTTTGCCTCTGGCCCCACCTCTCTTGCCTTTGACCACATCCAACACTGAAATACGACCCCTGAGAGCTTCTCTGAAATTGAATTAAGCCCTTGGGCTGCACACTCGCACTACCTAAATGCATAACAAACATGCAGTCACATTTTTGTGCCATAGCAACTATCAGTCAGCAAATGCACTGTACAGACAAACTTGTTTAAACATTTTAAGGCGCAGTCCTATTAAGACAGATGTCACCCTCTGAACTCGGAGGCTGGTGCCTATCCTATGCAGGGCAGATGGAACACGGAGGGGGACCTCTCTTCTATGCTCCAGCCACCCTGCATTTGTGGCTAGATGCGTGTTTTCGCATGTCTAGCCTCGGCTTCAGAAAGAGAAGGGGCCCAGAGACCCAATAGGAAGCTGTCTAAAGTGGCTTCCATAGTCTCCAATACATCCCGCCCCCAGGACCGCCCCCTTTTGGCCCTCTCCATGCTCCGTTTACGAGCATGGAGGAAGCAGAGGCGCGAAAAGAACCACACTAGCTATGAGGGGTTAGGGGAGGGGAGCATGGTTTCTGGGAACCAAGTTCAGACAACCTCAGTTTCCAGAAACAGAAACATCCTATGGCTGTCTAGACAGTGTCTAGTGGCCATGGGATTCCTCTCCTCATTTCCTTGGAAATTAACTACATAGTAGAAAGTCTAAAAGTATATTTGGTCTGTTTCAGTATAATACTCCAAAATATGAATTCTCTGAAATAAATATGCTTTGCTATCATTAAACATAATTATAGTTATAAATATGCTTTGCTATAGTTAAACAATAAACATAGTTGCATAGTAGAGACAGAGCAAAGTTGAACAGGCAGAGAACTGTCTGCAAGCTTTGCTTTAGTGTAATTACTTAAAATCAAGTAATACATTGATTTGTTATCATCATCCAGGTATTTTACATCATATGACCATTGTTATTGCACTGGAATGCAATTAGGGCAATATAAAAATCTTGTTTCCTCAAAACAGATTCTGATTATTGACAAAAGGAACAAGCAAACTGTACATGCAACTTCATATGCATTTTTAATGGTTAATATAATACTGTGGCACATTTAACATTGGCTCCTTATGTGTACTCCTAATAAAATGGAAGACTTATATGAATCCAGGTTCTTCCTTTCAGTAAATCTTTCATTTTATGTGAATTCATATTCTTCCTTTCATTTATTATTGTTCTTATTACTCAAAGCATATTCATGAAACAACCCTTCTTCCCTTGCATTAAGTGAAGTATACTATTCCATTTTAAAGGATTTTTAAAAATTCATCCTTAAGATGCCGCCAGTACCTAAAAAGCTGGTGGTATTGTGGTTAGAGTGCTGGATTGGACCAGGGAGACCTGAATTCTAATCCATGCATATCAACAAATCTTAATAGGTGACCATGGACCAGTTAGCATCTCTCAGCCCAAATTCATAGGCTTGTTGGGAAATTTTTAAAAAGGGGAGGGGGGAAGAACCATGTACACTGTCCTGAGCAATTTGGGGAAAGCTGGGGTAAAACTTGAGTAAATAAATTACTTGGCACAGAATTTTTGTGGGGGAGAAAAATATAATCTAATACTGCCCTTACCTTGGAAGAAACACACTTTCTACTACATAGAAGTCTTGCATAAGAACATCTCTGTCTGGTTTAGAGGTAAGGTTACCCACTGTGTATCCTATTCCCAGCTGTATGGTACCTTTAATAGCCGAGGATGCAGTCTGCAAAGAAAGACAAAACATTTGTAAGTGTCAGCTTTCTGTAAATGGGTTTTCTTGACTCATATGCACCTTATAAAATTTCCGATTGCCTAGGCAGCCCTCCAAATATACAACAGTCTGGTTCATCTGTAAGCAGAGATCACTACTCAGAAGGTAAAGGTCTGGAGACACGTAGGCTTCAAAACTCACATATCATAATAGCAAATGGAAACCCAGCAAGCGAGCTGTTAAGGTACTCACAAGCATCATTTAAGAAGCACTCTTTAAAGCTTGCAATCTTACAAACTATGCAGAAAGCTCTAAAAACCTCCTCAATGAAAAAATAATAATTCAGGCCATGCATGAGCATTCCTGAGTCTGGATTGGGAACCTTCACAGAGCAGGTGGTCTCTAACAGAAAGGAAGAATCAGGATTCCTATGAACTTTAAGAGGTTTCGTTGACCATTACACTCTTCTAGCAGGAGAGGGCAGTTGTGCTGGACACACACACTAAAACATAAGAGTAACAATCAGAGTGGCTCCATAGCCTTGCAACTCCAACAGTCCCCCTTCCTTGCTTTTAGAGCTGCTTCTATTTGTTGGGAGCTCTTTTCAAAGCAATGAAGACGTGCATGAGCTGTGATGCTACACAGGCAACAGTAGGGTGGGTGAGGCAGCTAACAAGAGGAACAATCAGTACGCACCCCTAGATTCTGATTTGAAGCGGTTAGGTCAGATGGTTACCGTAGAGACGGTGGCTGTACCACTTGTGAGGAAAGCAGATTCTGGCTGTGCTTGAGGCTGCTACAATGAAGTTATGCTGGGGTCTCAATGAACAATATGGTTAAGGGGCTCAGCAAGCAGCAATAGCAGCTGCTGCTCAAGGAAATGGTGGAAACAGCCAGTTAGTGTGCTCCGGTGAGCGAGGGGAATCAACGCAGGAAACCTACTCCAAACTGACTTTTCATGACTGCCTGGTTTTGCTATAAGAATGCAATGATAACAGATTTTTAAAAGTAGGGGCTTTGTAGGGAGTTGTGTTCTCTTTAAAGAAAAGGTAGATCTCTAGTATGCAGAAGTAAAAAATTCCTACAAATCTCCTGAGGAATGTTCCCCCTCACCAGTCTCTGAGTTATCTAAGAGACACAGAGAGCCAAGACACAGTGTTTTCATTGGACAAACTGTTTTTTTAAAAAGTATTTCAAGCTTTCAAATTCTTTATCAGCTATAGGCATTCAGAGCAAAATAAAACCAATCTGATTTCATTATGAAGCCAACAGAGTGGGTACCTGGCTGGGCCTGCTACTCTGAGAACCAAGCCAATTAGAACCATCCATTAGATTGCAGAGAGCTAGGGACTTGCCAGAAAAATGGCTGGCAGCTCAGATTACTTTAAACCTTAGAAACAGAAGATAACAAGCCAAAATATCATGGCTTGGAAGCCATTCCTCCCTCCCTCCACCTCCAGTCCCCCTGTCACTCTCATCTATCTATCCATCCATCCATCCCAATTGGATTTTATAGAACTCTTGTATGAAAGAAAATTCAGAGGGAACAATCCACCAATTACTGCTTCTGTGCAACTACAGTCTGATTCAAGGGACTTTGCACAGGAACAAATAAATAAAGGTTCCTATCACCTATGGCTTGAAGAATTTTGACAGTAAAGACTGTGTGTCTCATGACACAGTAGCTTTATTCAATCCCTCAAAATGCATCTCTCCAGTTTTGGTTTATTTTTCAAATGAGAAACAAAGTGCTGATGGGTAATTATTATGTTACTTAAACTAATTAATAGCAAATCTTGCAAGTTGCATAACAGTTCCTAACAGGCAATTTGTTGAGAACAAGGCACAGTTGGTCTTTCCTAAAATACAGCTTTAATTGGTAAAGGAGCTGAATGGATTGCTCACAACTTCCCCATTTCTTCTCCTGAAAAGGTCTTTCTTTATAAAAGATTAATGTCCTACATGAGAACTAAATTATGTAACTTTGATTAGACTTTGTTTCAGACTGAGCCTTTTCATTAACGAAACAGTCTTCTACAGTATGGTCACAGAAAATAGATGCTAATTGAAACAATCTGTAGATTTTTAAAGAAATCTTGATTCCTACAAAAGACAGAGAACGTTTCAGAAAAGCTAGATACTATAGTTGTGCTGAACAAAGATATGAACTGTGGGTACTAGTCTGTCTCCAGGTTCATAGCAGTCTACCGAGAGTGGATCAATTTGACTGGTAATGAGCAAATATTACTGTCCTCCTCATTAATAGGTATTGCTGGCATGTAAAGAAACACTCTTTAGCCTCAAATACACAACCATTTCTTGATAGTAACTCTAGCCATCATCCTGTTGAGAATAAGCAAGCACCACAGTATTGAACTGAAAATATTTCCATCAATGCAAATGCTTACATACCACAAGCAGGAATGGACAAGCGCTATAATTAAATAGTGCTAGCTCCAGGTTCGGCAAGACACCCTCAGTGGGGCCCCTCCCTCAGTGAGTCTACCTTCTCACTGCTATTGTCACCAGCTCCTATTGCTCCTCCTCCTATTTATTTATTTTATTTACAATTTTTATATACTGCTCCACATCAGAAGATTTCGGAGTGGTGAACAACGTGGTAAAAGAATAAAACAGCAGGTTAAAAGAGTTAAAACATTTTTAAAAAAGACAAACTCCAATAAGACCAAATTTAATAAACCACGGCTGGTCACCTAAGAAAGCCTCTTGAAATAACAATGTCTTCAGGAGGCACCGGAAAGAACACAGTGTTGGCACCTGCCTGACCTCTAAAGGCAGGGAGTTCTACAGGAAGGGGGCCACCACACTGAAGGCTCTTTTCCTGGTGGATTCCAACCAGGCCATAGGTCCATGTGGAACCACCAGGAACATGCCCTCTGATGACTTCAGTGACCGGGCAGGTTGGTAGGGAAGGAGGTGCTCTCTCCGGTATCCTGGTCCCAAATTGTTTAGGGCTTTGTACACTAGTACTAGTATCTTAAACCTGGCCCGGTAGCGAATAGGCAGCCAGTGCAGTTCCCTCAGCAGGAGTTACACACTGAAAAAGGGCAGCTCCCAACAACAGTTTCATCTATTTCCCATAATTGCTACCAGTTGCTTGCTTGACAGGCAGAGAGCAAGTAGGCAGGGGCATTTACTGCTCCTCCTCCTCCTCCTCCTCCTCCTCACCAGCACCATTGTCTGAGTCAGAGCAAGATGAAGGTGAACAAGCAGGTTGCAAAGCTGAAGAGGAAGAGCCGCTTTAGGGGGCTTCTGCTGGGATGCGGGCCCTCGGCAGGTGCCCAACCATGCCTACCTTTGACACTATCCCTGTAATTAAATACCACTGGCATTACCTCCTATAAGGAAGAGTGCTCACCATCCACTGGGCTGGATCCAGCATTTCTTTCTGATAGCGGAGCTCCACTCAGAACACTCCTGCCAGTGGAAGGGAGGGAGAGACTATTTTCATCTATTTCCCCATCCCACTACAGCTACAGTGCCCCCTCCTCCACTTTTCTGAATGACCCCGCAACCCTCTGAAACATACTTCTGGGAGGCATGGGGGCTGCAAGGGGAGGGCGAAAATCAACATAAATTGCTTCCTCCCCCATTCTGCCAACAGAAATTCTCCACTGGATCAACCTTCTCCAGATGAAAGGGCCTCTTCCATTCACGGGAGGTAAATGCTGGGTCCAACCAAGAGTAATCTGACTACAATGGCTTGTTCTGTCTTTCAGAGACTTTTTCCTCCAGCATGTTGTGAAGATTCAGAAAGTATCTCTTAAGCCATACGTCTAATATAATTGTATCTGAGTGCACATGCAAGGGTTTGCTTTAGCATATTTTCATCTCTTACAAAGCACATGGTGCAACTTAGATTTAGAGAAACTAGGATATTGTCTGAGATGGACATATGTGCATGTAGGCTTTAAACCTTAGAGCACAGCTGCCTATTTTGTGGCTAACCTAAGTTGCTGTAGGACAAGGATGGCCCATGGGCCAAATGCCAATACCTGATCCCACCCCTCTGCCAAAAAAACTGCCCCTCCCCCACTGCAACAGAGCTTGCACTGGTGCCAGTGGAGGTTTTTAAAAAAACTATTGCCAGGGGAGGGGCATTTTGGGGGTCGGTTGTTGCTAGGGAGGGTATTATTGTTTGCATTTCTTAGACCCCTTTCTCAGAAAAGACTCAAGGTGTCTTACAACAACACATACAAAAATTTAAAGCAGTTTAAAACAGCTAAGAATAATTAACAATCATAGAATCATAGAATAGTAGGGTTGGAAGTGGCCTATAAGACCGTCGAGTCCAACCTCCAATAATATATGACAACCTGATAAAACAACTAAATTAAGAAACCCACCATATGCCATCAAACACCTGGGAGTAGAGGAGCAGGGAAGGTCTACTCCTGCCTGTCCACTCGTGGCATGCAGCCCCTGATATGTTTACCCAGAACCAATTCATCCCTCAGGCCAAAAAAGGTTCTCCACACCTGCTGCAGGATCATCAGGTGCTTGGGCAAATCCGGTCAATCACTTGTGTGCTTGATCCTTGTCCTTTGTGGTTTATTATATCTAGATAGGGAGGGGATATCAGGCTGGGTCCAAGAGGTTGTAAATTCCTCCTTGAGAGAGGGAGTGGTGCCAGGTTCTTTAAAAGAGGTAATGATTAAGGTGCTCCTGAAAAAGCCTAACCTAGACCCAGATGATGTTAACAACTATAGGCCAGTAGCCAACATCCCCTCATGGGCAAGGTGCTTGAGCAGGTGATTACCAGTCAACTCCAGGCACTCTTGAATGAAACTGATTATCTAGACTCATTTCAATCGCGCCTCAGGCCTGGCTCTGGAACAGAACTGCCTTGGTCGCCCTGTGCGATGACCTTTGTTGGGAGAGGGAGAGATGGAGTGCAACCTTATTGATTCTCTTGGACCTCTCGGTGGCTTTCGATACCATCAACCATGATATTCTTCTGGATAGGTTGTCTGGGTTGGGAGTTGGAGGCACTCAGTTGCAGTGATTCTGTTCCTACTTGGATGGCCAATACCAGAAGGTGGTGCTGGGTGATTATTGCTCTATGCCTTGGCAGCTATGCTATGGGGTTCCACAAGGCTCTAGTCTATCCCCCATGCTCTTCGACTTCTACAGGAAACCGCTGGGGGAGGTCATCTAGAGGTGTGGGCTGAGGTGTCATTAATGTAGGTAACACCTAGCTCTGTCTCTCCTTTTCATCAAATCCAGATGTAGCAGTGGCTGTTCTGAATCAGTGCCTGGGTACGGCAGTGGACTGGAAGAGGGCCAGTGAACTGAGACTCAATCCAGACAAGACAGAGGTACTGTTAGTGGATCGTTCGTCTGCGTTCAACCTGTTCTGGAAGGTGTTGCACTCCCCCTAAAGGATCAGTTTTGTAGTTTGGGGATGCTCTTGGATTCAGCATTGTTACTAGAGGCACAAATGGATTTGGTGGCACAGAGCACCTTTTATCAGCTTAGGCTGATATACCAACTACGTCCTTATTTGAACAGAGATAGCCAAGCTACAGTTATCTATGCTCTGGTAATCTCTTGTCTGGATTACTGCAATGCATTATAAGCGGGGCTGACTTTGAAAACAGTCCAGAAACTTCAGCTGGTTCAAAATAGGGTAGCGTGATTTTTAATGGGGACTGGTCAATGTGATCATATTATGCCATACTTTTCAATCTGCTCTGACTGCCAGTCTATTTCTGGGCCTGATTCAAAGTGTTGGTATTAACATTCAAAGCCCTAAACATCTTGGGGCCAGGTTACCTAAAGGATGGTCTTCTCCCATATCTACTTGCCCAGACCCTAAGTCTGTCCCCAGTGGTCCTTCTCTGGGAGCTCCTGCCAAAGGAAGTAAGGTGGGTGGCTACTAAGAGGAGGGACTTTTCTCTTGTGGCACCCCAGTTGTGGAATGAGCTTCCCAGAAAGGCTCACCTGGTGTCTATGCTGTGGTCTTTTCAGCGCCAGGTGAAGATCTTCTTGTTTCCCCAGGCATTTTAGTCTTTCAATTTCTGTTGTTTTAGATCTGTTATTGTATTTTAAATCTTTGCACTGCTGCTAAGTTTCATTTTGTTTTTATTTTATAATGTCATTTTAAACTTTTAAACATCTTATGTTGTATTTTATTATTTTAATTGTTGTGAACCACCCAGAGAACTTCAGCTACTGGGCAGTATAGAAATGTAATAAATAAATAAAATAAATACGATAAATAAATAAACAAATGCACGCAACTCATGGCAAACTTTGTTCCTTCTAGCGTAGCCAATAAGAACAAGTCAACACTTCAACACTCTATGGACTTGGATAAGATTGGAGACGCTCCATGTTTGATCCTGAACATATTATGGATCAGGCCAGCTGGACCAAGGTTGCCACAGGTGCTTTACAGTATGTAAGAATAGATGCATTTATTGTTAAACATCAGCAAGAAATGAAGCCCTTTTAATCCATGTAATGCCACAGATGTTAACTAGAGATGTTAACTAGGGGACTGCAATTACCAGAGATGCAATTACCAGAGACTCTAATACCAGAGATGTTAACTAGGAGACTGCAGTTCTAATCTGGAACTCTACATCTATGTCTTATGGATCAACCCACAGTAAAGAAGAGTATTCCAGCCTGCAAGGACACCAATATTGCTGCCAAGCTTATTTAGACCTTTATAAATTTTACCTAGCCACCATTTTGTTAGGCACCATAATCACGTGGCCCGGGAAATATCCAGGCACCTTGTCTCTGGGAACTTAAAAATGTGATATTCATGCACTAGAGTGGTTACCAGAATTATTTGAAATATTTTAAGATATATTTTAAGTGTCCGAGATTGACACCTTTGGAACTCTCCAGTTTGCTTCAAGTGAGCATGTTTGGAAGTTGAGGGAGATGTACGTATTCCCTTCTGGATGTTACACAGGAGGTGCAAATGGAGGATAAGAACATAAGAAGAGCCATGCTGGATCAGACCAAGGGTTAATCTACTTCAGTATTCTGTTCACACAGTGACCAACCTGCCGTCGACAGGAAATCCACAAGCAGGACATGAGTGCAACAGCACCCTCCCACCTATGTTCCCCAGCAACTGGTGTACATAGACTTACTGCCTCTGATATTGGAGGCATCAGGACAAGTAACCGTTGATAGCCTTCTCCAGGAATTTGTCTAACCCCCTTTTAAAGCCATCCAAATTGGTGGCTATAATATATGCTTCTTGTTATATTAACATGTATGCCTGCATTGTTAAATGTGACCCAGGTAAGATAGGCTAATAGAGTGTTAGAGAGTGAGTGAAAGATGGGAGGGGTGTGTGTGTGAAAGGGGGGGGGGATTCTGAGGTTTTAAAAGGAGAAAGCTGACAGTCAGAGCCTTAGGGATCTACATCTAGTTAGTGGGGTTTTGGAACCAGGATTTAGAAGGGGTAGAGTAGGTAGGTAGGTTAGAACCAAATATAGATTTATTAATAATAGTATATATAACTTTTTGTGTTTCATACCTATTTGTTTGTTAAGACAAAACCCCATGTGTGTGTTTGGCTTATTGCACTACCATTAGAATATCTATTTCCTTATTACTTCCCCTGTGTTGCGCAGAGGGAACCATTTAGGCATATTGGGAGTCTCTTTAACCCAGGGAGTAAAAGGACTGAAACTCCGTGTGTCAGTGAAGACAACTGACCAAAGCAGAGGCAGATGTCCTGAGGGGTTTTCTTCTTGGTTTCATCAGGTGGAAGCTGGAGAAGGTAGAACCCAGGGTAGGAACATCACAGTGGCCTTCACTACGTCTTGTGGTAGCGAATTCCATACGCGCTGTGTGAAGTATTTCCTTTTATCTGTCCAGAATCTCCCAGAATCTCCCACCAATCAGTTTCATGGGATGACCCCAGATTCTAGTATTATGAGAGAAAAAAATGTTTTCCTATCCACATTCCTCACCCCATACATAATTTTGTACAGCTCTATCATGTCTCCCCTTACTCGCCTTTTTTCCAAGCTAAACAATCCCAGCTGTTGTAACTTTCCTCATAGGGGAGTTGCTCCAGCCCCTTGGATCATTTTAGTTGCACTTTTCTGCACTATTTCCAGCTCTACAATACCCTTTTTTTAGGTGTGATGATCAGAACTGTATATAGTATTCCAAGTGTGGTCACACCACCGTATAAGGGCAGTGTGCTCTTGGCAGTTTTATTTTCCATTCCTTTTCTAATTATACCTAACTTGGAATTTGCCTTTTCACAGCAGCCACATACTGTGTCAACATTTTCACTGAGCTGTCCACCACAACCCCAAGATCTGTTTCTTGTTCAGTCACCGCTAGCTCAGATCCCATCAGCATATATGTGAAATTGGGATGTTTAGCCCCAACATGCATCCCAACCGCATTTGCCATTTTGATGCCCATTCTCCCTGTTAGGAGAGATCCATTTGGAGCTCCTCACAATAGCTTTTTGTTTTCACCACACTAAATAATTTGGTGTCATTTGCAAACTTGGCCACTTCACTGCTCACTCCTAATTCCAGATCATTTATGAACACATTGAAAGTGTCAGTAAACATGTAATCACGGGTGATCTAGTAGACATCGTTTACTTGGACTTCTGAAAGGCTTTTGACAAAGTTCCTCATCAAAGACTCCCAAGCAAACTTAGCAGTCATGGTATAACAGGACAGGTCCTCTTATGGATCAGTAACTGGTTAAAGAACAGAAAACAGTGGATAGGAATAAATGCTAAAATCTCCCAATGGAGGGACACCACTGTTCACATCCCTCCATTGGGAGATTTTAGCATTTATTCCTATCCACTGCTTTCTGTTCTTTAACCAGTTACTGATCCATAAGAGGACCTGTCCTCTTATACCATGGCTGCTAAGTTTGCTTGGGAGTCCTTGGTGAGGAACTTTGTCAAAAGCCTTTCGGAAGTCCAAATAAATGATGTCTACCAGATCACCTGTGTTTACATGTTTACTGACACTTTCAAAGAACTCTAAAAGTTTAGTGAGACAGGACTTACCTTTGCGGAAGCCATTTTACAGGCTATCTGGCCTGTAACTTCCCTTTTTAAAAATTACACTGGCCATCTTCCAGTCTTCTGGTACAGAGGCAGATCTTAGGGACGTTACATATTTTCATTAGAAAATCAGCAATTTCATATTTGAGTTCTTTTAGAACTCTAGGATGGATACCATCTGGGCCTGGTGATTCATTTGCTTTCAATTTGTCAGTAAGGTTGAGAACTACATATTTTGTCACTACTGTTTCCCTCTGTTCCTCAGACTCCCTTCCTGAAAACATCAGTTCAGGCACAGGTATCTGTCCTGTATCTTCTGCAGACAGATGAGAAGAATTCACTCAGCTTCTCTGCAATCACCTTTTCCTCCTTTAGTACTCCTTTAACTTCACTATCATCCAACTGTCTCAACTGAATCCTTACCTGGTTTCCTGCTTCTGATATATTTAAAGAATTATTTATTGTTGGCCTTGATGTTGTTAGCAATATGCTCCTCAAAATGTTTTTTGGTATCTCTTATTATCTTTTTTCATCTCCTTTGTGCAAACTTGTGCTCCCTTTTGTTTTCCTCATTTGGGCAAGATTTCCATTTTCTTAAGAAAGCTCTCTCTTCTCTAATAACTTCCTTGACACTTCTTCGTTAACCATGCTGGTAGCCTCTTGGACTTGGTGCTATCTTTCCTAACCTGTGTTATACTTCTTAACTGAGCTTCTATTATTGTGGTTTTGAGTAACCCCCAAGCATTTTGAAGGGATTTAATCCTTTTGACTCCCCCTTTTAGCTTCCTTTCACCAGTTCCCCCATTTTAGAGAAGTTTCCTCTTTTGAAGTCAAATGTGACTGTGTTGGACTTGCTGGGCAATTTCCATTTTATCAGTCTGGCTCCATTTTGGTTCAAGTGGAGCTCATCCCTCTTGTACAGGCCCAGCTTGTCCCAAAATGTTCCCCAGTGCCTAACAAATCTGAACCCCTCCTCCTGCCACCACTGTCTCATCCACATATTGAGACTCCTCAGCTTCGTCTGTCTAGCTCGCCCTATACATGGAACAGGTAGCATTTCAGAGAAAGCCACCTTGGTGGTCCTGGATTTCAACCTCCTACCTAGCAACCTAAATTTGGCTTCCAGAACCTCACAGCTGCATTTCCAATTACCACATTGCTGGTACCAACATGGCCCATGACCACTCACTCCACCCCGGCATCTATTAGGTTATCTAGACAGTGCATGATATCTGCAACCTTCACACCAGGCAGGCAAATTACCATGTGGTCTACATGACCCTCACAAACCCAGCTGTCTATATGTCTAATGATCGAATCTCCCACTAACATAAACCCCCTCCCCGCACAGGCACAGCCTCAGTGTGAGAGGATATTTGCTTGTCTTCCAAGGAATGGGTCCCTTCTAAGGGATCATTTCCTTCTTCCTCAGAATGATGCCCTCCTTCCCCAGGACCCCCATTCTCTGTGACAGCAGAGGAGTTGTCACCCTGGGAGTGGGACACAGCTATTAGGTCTCTGAAGGTCTCATCCACCAACCTCTCTGCCTCTCTTAGCTTCTCCAGGTTAGCAATCTTGGCTTCAAGGATGCATGAAGTACTCTTTTATCCTAGCTCTGATAGTCTTAGAATTACATTCCACATTGTAGTTTCAGACTGAAGACAACTTCTGTATTAAAAATGCAGTTACTTCACCATGCGGCTTGCACAATTCACCTACATCAGCCTAACGAGGAAAAAGTACATTAAAGACTGTCACTGAAGTCAAATAGCCAATGACAGAGTTTGGATGATCAGTTGAGGAAAAGAAGCCACCATGGCTTCTTCTACCCACCCCACATGTGCTGCTTGTGCACCTGCCATTACTCTAACTACCCTTGCCGCAGTGTGTGTTGCCATGTTGTACAAACCTGGCAAGGTACCCAACGGGGGTGGCTTCCAAACCACCCCATAACCCCTACAAGCCATGGGTTGCAGGGTGGTTTGGAAGCCAGCCCCACTGTGCACCTCACCAGGGTGGCGAAGAGAGGCCACTGTGGCTTCTTTTCCCTGCTGATCATCTGAACCTGGCCATTATTTTTACATTAAGAACCACAACTATACATTTAAGAAAGGTTTCATATGGCAGTCCTTGAACTAGGAACTCTGAATGAATCACTTTCTAAAATTCTAGTCATATGGAACAGGGCAGGTCTGAATCACATCTAGGAACAACTGATTGCAAGGAAATCTTTGTTCTCCTTTAATATTATAACGCAACATTCTACTAACAATTTCCAATTCAATAAGGCCTGCTCTACCTCCTTTTAACTTGACTGAACAATACCTTAAATGTCTTCTTTTCCTTCTTTGAGAAACATCCTCTAGCAATGTAATAATCTATAAGCACCTTGTGTGTGATCTGTATACACATTATACAAGAGTCAGCAACTACTGAACGCTCAATATGCAAACCATTGGCAATTAAAATATGGAAGAGAAGGAGCTGGAAATAGATAAAGTCAAAGAATAAAGCCTTGATTTATTCTTGCCATCCTGTTTATAATCAGTAACCATTGTGCAGCCTTTTAAACTATGACAAAAGGAATTCCCACATGGGTCAACTCTAGAAAGGATTCAAATGCTGCTAACCCAACATGTATCAGCGCATTTTCCTTCTTTCACAGAAGAAATGTGTATATTCATACCAGAATATGACTGAATTCAGATTGCAGATTTTCACTATGGAGAGGAAGTCTAGGGGAGTTTAGCACCTGATCCAGATTGACTTAGTGTTTGAAGCAGGTTATAAGCCCCAAAAGGTTAGGATCAACTAATAGAAAGCCACAGCAAATTAACTGCCCCCACAAACTAATTTGTATGCAAATATCACATAGTAGAGGGAAAGCCTTTGGGTTAGATTAACAGTCCTGACTAATTCAGGTTCTTAAGGAAGGTTTTTACTTTAAGGCTGCAATCCTATACCCATTTACCTGGAAATAAGCCTCAATTTAAAAAAAGGGACTTATGTTTGAGTTGACATACAGCACTGTGCAAAAGTCTTAGGCCACAACCAGCTTTGTTGTTTTAGCAAAGTTTAATGACCATCCATAATTATTTTTCAGTCTCTGTATTAAGATACAAACAGAAAATACAGGAAATATGTAGAGGCAAAAGTCAGTATTTAGTGTGACCTCCCTTGGGTCTAAGCACATCTTGAACTCTTTTGGGGAGACTGTCCTGAAGTTTTCTGAAGTAATCTTCTGGTATATTATACCAGGCTTCTTTCAGCACTTCCCAGAGTTCTTCTTTAGATGTAGGTTGTCTTTTATTTCTTTCTCTGTCCAGGTGATCCCATACTGCCTCTATAATATTCCGGTCTGGACTCTGTGGAGGCCAGTCCATGACTGTCAGTGTTTTATCAGCTGTTTTCCTCGCTAAATATGATTTCATTGCATTAGCAGTGTGCTTGGGATCGTTATCATGCTGAAAAATGAAACCATTCCCAATCAGGCACTTTCCAGAAGGAATGGCATGATGAATTAAAACCTGTCTGTACTTTTCAGCATTCATGATCCCATCAATACGGACAAGATCGCCAATACCACTGGCAGAAATGCAGCCCCAAACCAGGACAGACCCTCCACCATGTTTCACTGAAGGCCGTAAGCACTCATTCATCCATCTCTCTCCAACTCTTCTTCTCACATATTGTCGACGATTGGACTCCAAAATTTCATCACTCGGATTCATCACTCCATAATACTCTTTTCCACTGATCCTCATTCCAATCTTTGTGAGCTTTAGCATATCTTAGCCTTTTCACCCTGTTCCCCTTCCACAAAAATGGTTTCTTGGCTGCTACCCTTCCACGAAGACCATTCCTGGCCAGGCGCCTGCTGTTACTCTAGTGTAAGGGGAGGTCACACTAAATACTTGTCATTTTAGCTTATGGAAGCTGTTTTTTTCAGATTTTTTTTCTATTGTTGAATACTGCATACAAATTTCCTGTATTTTCTGGTTGTATTCTAATGAAGAGACTGAGAAATAATTATATATGGTCATTATACCACTGCTAAAACAACAAATCTAATGGTGGCCTAAGACTTTTGCACAGTACTATATATAGGCTTGCACTGTAAGAGATTTTATATGGGATGGAAGGGCAGAGAAGAGAACAAGTTGCCTATAAACAAGTTTAGGAATTAAGTGTCTGGAGCACCTCAGTGAAGTATATTAGATGCCACATATACTTATACTGATGTAGTCTTACTGAGGTCCATGGCATGCGTAAACAGTTTATGAATTACCCTTGTAATCTTTAACTATACTACCTGGAACTTAGAAGGAATACTCCCTCAAATCTATCCAAGGCAGTTACGCAAATGAGCTTCAGGAAGGTAAACTAAGCATTTAATGACGCAGAAACATTACACCTTCTTGTGATTGGTTTCTATGTACATATATTTCTGTTTATTGTGCAATTCTGATACAGTGGCCAATTTTATTACTTGCCCAAACAAATGAACTGCATAATTGAACAAAAAGAGAACTATTATTAGTTCTCTTGAAGCACAGCACATAGAAAATACTATTAAGTCTCAAGGCATATTTTGTATGATTACATTTTATCCTCTGGATGATTGGAAGCCGAATCAGAAACTAAAACTTTCGGTGTGTCCTTTTCAC
The DNA here is from genome assembly GCF_057233095.1 of Heloderma suspectum. Classification (NCBI taxonomy): domain Eukaryota; kingdom Metazoa; phylum Chordata; class Lepidosauria; order Squamata; family Helodermatidae; genus Heloderma; species Heloderma suspectum. Next base: position 102,461,489 of record NC_139459.1, read on the forward strand.
TTTTTATAGTCTCAAAATAGAACCAATCCTCTGTAAGTGGCGCAATTGCTGTTAGGAAGTATTACTGTAGAATGAATAACAGGAAATTGTATATTGATGCATAATAATAGTCTTAAAGCATAAAATACAAGCCTGCTTTTGAATTTATACAGTGTATGTTTTAAATAGTTATCAGAATGGCAGTGTACCATTTTGGTTTAAGAGCCCTGAAAGAATTAGTAGCTTTAGCTATACTACAATAACCAGCTAACCCCAAGCCTTGAAAATCAGCTTCAGCCAATTTAAATGTTGGAGGATTATATAACTTGAAATTAGCCAATCCACAGCCAGAACCTTGGATTAGAGAAGGGAATATCTGAGAAAATTAAACTAAAAAAAAATCCCAGAGCAAGATGCCTACAAGAGTCCTTGTAGAGCAACAAAGGAAAGGCTATGCTTATGGAGGTGGTATTTGTGGTAAAACACTTCTGTATTAGCTACCATAATGGTTAACCAACTGTCTACACCAACAGACAGCACCTTTACTCATTAGAAAGCCATATGGCTGCTGGCAGTGAAATGGCAGACCCGCAAGAGTCTCAGCAGTGTGGAGAAGCATACAAGATCCAATTTGGCAGCAGATCCTGCTCCTTGCATGCGTTTGACAGGCATTTCTTGATTCTCACTTTGCCCCCGACTAGCATTGCTATACCATCAATATGAAAACAGGCCAGAATTCAAAGTTCTTCAGCTAAAATTAATGAGAACCTTTTGATGTATCCATTCCCACACCCTAAGAAACCTCCAAAATGACAAGAAAAAGCAGGAAAAAATTCAGCTAAAATTTGTAAAAGGATTTTCTATGTTTAAGCTGCCTACTGAGTCACAACATCAAGATGATAGAGTCTTGTGTGGCTGATCTGATAATTATGGCAATCTGGATGGCTAGCAGCAATAATGGGCTTTTTGAGCCACTTTTTGTCTATCCTGGCATTATGCTCTGATTTTCAGAACAATCTGAAGGATTCTCCATTTGCTGATTGACGTTAAAATTAATGTGACCTGTTTAGTTATTAACAGACTGACCCAGTGCGCCATTTGCAGCTTTAAAGTTTCTCAGTGACTGCTCTACCTTTGCCACATTAAACTTCTACAGAGTAAATATTAGACTTGATTAAACAAACAATAATTTCTATAGGACTGTAGGCAACTCAAATCAAGCACATTTGCTGAACTGTGGGAATATTGGGCCAGATACACTGCAACTATGTAAGATTAGCAATGCTGAAAGGTAGCTCTCTTCAAAAGTAGAGCAGAATAACTATGAAAAATAGGCTAGAAATGGCTCCCCAGTCAAGTCATTAAATTAACACTAAGCCAACAACATTCACTACTAGAAATGAGTCAGTGCTTCTAAGGCTGTGATGGAATTCTGCAGGCCATCAAATTCCACTGCCATAATTTGGCTTCAAATGAATTTCACATGGTTATTAATCTGGAATACATGTGATTCCAGAATCACACAGAAGACACAGAACACAACTTTAGAGATTTACCTGTCCAAAAGTGCTTTTGCTATCTGTCAGGCGAAATAAAGAGATTAAAAAAACAAACAAAAAAACCCCATCAAGTAACACCTTAAACAAAGTAATCTCAACATTATCCAGTTTTGTTTTAGGTCAGGTGATGCATGGTGCAGTTGGGAGGGTATTGGGGATGAGAAATTAAAAGAAATGTTTCACTCTAGGTCAGGGATTAGATTCAAGACATCTCAAAGCAATTCCTCTGATGAGTTGCCCTTAATTTTTTCTTGTCCATAAAAATCAAGGAAACTGCTGTCCCAGCTATTTTCTTTCCTTCTCCTCTCTCTGCCTTTGTCTGCAGTCAGGAGAGGAAAGAACAGTCAAGTGGAGCCAACACCAGAAAGGACAAGGAAAGAAAACAGCTGGGGCACGATCCTCTCTTGACAAGAAAAGGGAAGTGCTGCCACAAAGGAGAGCAGGTGGCACTTAAACTTTCTTCTTGATGGGATAGCGCTAAGGCAAGTGCTAGGAAATGGCTTTCCAGTAGCTTGTGCTTGTAGTGGTTAGTACCAGGAGACTCCGTACATTTCGCTTTATGTGAACAGAATATGTTGTAGCCTTATACACTAGGGTAATTCATTTTCTTGTGCTTTAAATCAATATTTTATGTGTTGCTATATAGTTCACAAAAAGATAAAGCTGTGTCAATTTTAGCGCTCTGTTTGGACTGGTATACAATAAAATAATCATGACAAAGTTATATGCAATTTTTAAAACCTTTTTATACGTTTTCTCCTCATTTTGTTTTCCAGAAGAGGGATCTCCATTTTCAGTTACCGACTGCATCTGAAAAGATTTTTAAAGTATTATTTATGATTTGTATCCCACCTTTAAAAAAAAAGATTCAAGGAAGCTAACAGTCAAATAAGATAAAACAATAATCACATCATAACAAAGCAACGTAAGAGGAGCAAACAGTTTAAAGTCAATATAACAGGCCAGTGGAAAAATGACAGAAGAACAGGGGGAGTAGACATCCTAAGAGGCAGATCAAATGCCATTAAAAGCCCAGGACACTTGGAAATGTCTGGTGCCTAAAACATAATAACGAAGGTTCCAGAACAGAGAGAAGGGCCTTCAATGAAGATTACAATGGCCAGACAAAAATTGCCAGGTTGAAAAAGCAAGAAGGAAGGGGCCCAACAGACTCCTGAAGTAGGGAGTTCCAGAATCTAGGCAGAGCCGCAGAGAAGGCCCCCTCCCACATTCCAACTAGATGTGCTTCAGCCACCACGGGACAAAAAGAAGAGCCTCCCAGCAAATCTTAGGGAGCAGACAGACTTGTAGGAGAGGACACAGCCCCTTAGGTATCGTGGGCCCAAGCTATTTAGGGTTTTCAAAAGTAGTCACCAAAACTTTGAATTGTGCCTGGAAACAAACTGGTAGCCAGTGATGCAGTTATGAAATGGGTGTATGTGCTCCCATGGACAAGATTTTAATTTAAGACCATTTGAAACAGGGACAATTAAATAGGTTCATATGGCCTTACAGGAAGGCTATAAAGTAGGGGTCGGGAACCTCTTTCAGCCAGAAGATCAAATTCAGTTTTGGAGAAGTTCTCCAGGGCTGGATCCCAATGGTGGGCTGCATCCCAGTGGTGGGCAGGAGCAAAGGGGGCAGTGCCAAAGGTAAAAGGAGTAGGGCCCAAAGTATCAAAAACATACAAAGAATACCAGCATATTGTTGCTTAAACTCTTACTGCCAGTAACTTAAGCCTTAGGAGAGGCTGGAAAGCTACCCGACCATCAGTGGTTAAGGGGAAGACAGTGTAGCCAGGGGGAGGGGGCATTGCCACCGGGAACCATGAAAGGCCAGATCAGGACCCTGTACCTGAGGTTCCCCACCCCTGCTATAAAGCTATATGTATAATATGTAAATACAATATGTATTTTCATCTCCTCCATGAGAAGAATCTAAATGATCTAAATATTGCTTTACTAAATAATTTCTTTAAAAACTGAAATTTGGCTTCTTAACCAATTCCATTTAGAAAAAATGTTGATACATGCACTGGAAGAACCTTCCCAATCTGGCACCCTCTAGATGTGTTATACCACAACTTCCATCATCTCCAGCCAGCATGGCCATTGGTGAATGTTGGGAGCCGTAGTCCAACATCTCTGGAAGCACTAGGTTGAGGAAGACTGCACTAAAAGTTGTTAACCAAGAAGGTGTACTTCTAATTTAAATTTTTGATCTAATATTTTGGACACCCAAAATACCTACATTAAACTGAATCACTAGGAACACATACTGTTTGGAAAGTGCCTGGACCCTGCAGTTTCATAAATCTCCCTTCTTCCTTTCCCAATCTTTGTTGAAATATTCCACCTACACCAGTAATTAAAGACAGACTCTAAAACCTTACTAGATTGTTACTGATAATATTAGAATGAACCTACCTTTCTTAGCTATGTTGCAAATAATCTGGAGTTGAGAGACAGTCAACCCATTCATTGATGCTGTCAGTTTTTCCAAGACACTGTTAAAAAACACACAAATAAATATTACATAAATATTATTTTTTTATATATATATATATATATATATATATATATATAAATTATGTTATACATTACATATTCACACCCCGTTATGCTGAGCCAATCAATATTGTCCTCAATTCTGTGCATAAATATAGCATTTGTGCTATGGCATCAATGATCTCTTATTATAAAACTTTTATGGAAGTTGATAAAGAGTTTTACCCTTAAAGGCGGCCAGAAATTAATTTTAAATAAAAAATAAAGAAAGAAAGAAATGCACAAAGCATTATGCAAAATAAAGTCAACGCATAAGGCCCATCTGAAGAGCTTATGGAGAAAGTATATGATAGAGGGAGTGGGAAGCCAATTTCAATGGACCTATTTATAAACACGGTTGGAATTCTTTCCTAAGGGCCCCCCAAAACCTGTAACTATGACCTCCCATAAGTAATCCAGGATGGTACAAGTAACTAACTGAATTTAGCAGTCTATTCTGTCTAAATAAAAGTTTGCTGATCAAACAGAAAATAGTTACAGCTGATTAACACTTGAGTATTTTAAATCTCTAATACATGCAATATTATTCCAATACATCCAGTGAAAATTATGAATTATGTACTTAAATACAGCCTTGGAAGTCAAATTTGAAGGGGCAGCTGCCCACTTCACAATCTCGTCCAAGGCTGGCAAGGGAGCTTGAGACAATGATATACATTAGTGAGGAAGCTGCATGTCTTCCTTTCCACAGCACAGTCTGATCTGCCCTTTGAACTCAGGTAGCCTACCTCTAAGCAGAGCAGGGAGTGGGTAACCACACCCGCAAATCTCATCTATGAGACTGCATTGATATGTGGAAATGCACTAAAAGCCTAATGGGCTCATACACACACAAATGCCTCAGCATGCATGCATATACTTTAACTGCAGCCCAAATGTGCACATTCTCAGCAAAAGGAACAGCTGACCAGGATAACACAGTAAGATTCTAGTCTGTCGGCATCCCTATGCTCTTTGCTTACCACAGCTGGTGAGATCCCTCTCATAGCAGAAGAGGGAATTGTTGTGTGCAGACACAACAGACACAGCTCTCCATTGTCCCTCTGCAACTAGGAAACAAAGTGGAAGCTGTTTCTGCTGCCAGTTTTATCACTCTGTCTTGAACCAGAAGAGAGCATGTGTAGATGCAGCAGGATAATAAAGCTGTTGCAGACACTGTATATGTGTTTCTCTCTTGCGGGGGTGGGGAGGACAAGATCTTGCACAGTGACAGCAGGGTCACACCTAGATACAATTGTCACTAGGTGAGCACCTGATAACAAGGTTGCACCAAAACAAATCCTGCTTTTCCAATTTCTCTTTGATAACCTCATGAATAGCATAAATATAATGAAAATTAAAGGATCTCATCACACACTGCATCTTGAGAATACTAAGTTTGCTCCTGGAATATGGCCTCAGTTTTTGAGACCTGCATCAATTAAAGCAGGGGTGGGGGACCTCTTTCAATCTAAGGGCTGAAATTCCAATCTGGGAAAGGTCTTGGACACTGCATTCCATCTGTGGGCAAGGCTAGAGGCAGAGTGGGCATGGCCAAATGTGATTCTTACTGGTTTTAAACCGGAAGTAATTAGTGCAACCTTCTGCATCTCTACTCAGAAGTAAGCAGGAATTAATAATTCAGCAGCACTTTCAAATAGCCGTCCAAATACCAAGCCTCTGTGTGTCTACTCAGAAGTAAGCTTGAGCAGCACATCTACTCACAAGTAAATAGAGAAAGCCTCTGCATGTCTACTCAGAAATAAACAGGGAAAGCCTCAGAAGTAAGTAGATCTGAATCACTCAGCAGCTTCCCCCCTAGACCCCACCCCCTTTCCCTGGCAGGGAGAAGCTCTTATCTCAGAACAACAGCTGATCAGAGATAGGAGCTTCTCCTGCAGAGCACTGAGAAAGAGCACCTTCCTCTGTGCTCAGCAGGAAAAACTCTTCTCTGTTGATCAGAGAGAAGAGCTTTTCCCTGCTAGGAGAGGGGGTGAGGCCTGGAGAAGAAGTTGGATGGGGAACCATGGGCTAGAGGTTACCCATGCCTGGATTAAACCACAGGCCATTCTCAGCTATAACAACATTTATGAACTAATAAGCACATAATCCTGCACTGCAACACAAATCGTTGCAAATCTGTATTCAGGTGGTGTAATCTGATAGCTATCCATAGAAATCTCCCTTTCTAAGGCAAACCAGCCTTAGACTCTGTTCATAACATAAACTATGTTATGAACAGAGAGTCTATACTAGAGTCTAAAAAGAACGTTTAAGTAAATCCTTTGGAAAGGATACATCCTTCTATTGCCACAATAGCATTTTTCAACAGATCACAAGACCTTTCGAACTTTTCAGTTAACATCCAGTCCAATTATCCCATCAATGAACCCCTTATTATTAACAATACTTAATGTTATCTCTAATAGGAATTTTCCAAGGAGGAAAAACACAGAACTCTTTTACTGAATTTTGTGCACTCAGGAAATAGGTATGCACTGAGACAGAGATGATAGCCCTTAAATTTAGCCTCATAGGCATCTATGCAACAGTGGTAGCTAAGAAGCCTCTCTCACAAAACATTTAACAAAGGTATAAACATTAGGGAGGAGCCATGCCATACTTATTGCAGCACAAGCAAGAGGCTTTACCATAAAGCTATCCTATTTTTCCAGTGCAAGTTTGTGCCACTATTAGATGGGCAGGGCTACTCCCATGCCTGTCAAGATGCTATGACAGGGGGCATTAGCAATGCCTCCTCAGGAAATTCCTATTGTCCAGAAAGCTCCTTACATACTATTCCTGAAACTGCACTGGAACTTTTCCCAGTTCTGTTCTCTCTTGGAACTAAACAGCAGATCATAGAATCGGACTGTAAGTTATTACACAGGTCGCATGACCATCACACGTATACACAGGCTCCCTGACTGCAGTGAGCTGGCTGTATGCAGGTGCCTGCATACACTAATGCATACCACCCTATTTACAGTTAGCAGAAGCAGACTAAAAGCCAAATCCTATGCATAGGAGTGCCTGTACATAACTGGCTCACCACAGGCACGGAATAGCCAATGCACTTGGCGATTTCAAGCACATGGCTATGTGAACCAGCCTTTCTAAGCATACCTACTCCCAAGTCAATCCCACCGAAATCAATGGGATGTCCAAGTAAGTTTTTGTGCATTGGGTACTCAATTGAAGGTCTGATAAAAGCCCTTTCAGAACAATTACTCTATCCTTGCTATCCCAAGATATAATCAGAACAAGTCCATTATAAATGCAGCCTTGGAATGTCCTTCCAGTTAGAAGGAAACATTGGTGCTCAATTTGTAAGAAAGACTTGCCTGTGCCCAATATATTTGGGAAAATAATTCAACAATGTTTTAATCCATGTGAAAGATGATCTGTAACACTGCCAAGGTTAGGGAGACAGATAGGGATCTCCTGACTAGAGGAACAATTGACCCTGAAAGTTAAACTGAATAAAGTAAAGATTGCCTATTTGTAAAAGTTTTCTGTTTACTGAACTAACTTGCATGCCTGCATTTTCCTATATCTCATGAAGACCTGGACGAAGAGTTAGCGCTGTGCAGGATCAGGGTTCAGAAGATTAGGGAGGGTACTTTAAAAGAAGCATTCCTAAGCAAATTGGTTTAGGAATCACACTGTAATTTAAGTATGGGAAAATATTTGTATGTTCTTAAGAGAACTGGAATGCTACTGGCTCCCCTCAAACCAGCAAAGCTCTGTATTTTGCTCAGTGGACATTTCCTAAAAACTTCATTCCTTAATATATTTCTGTTGCACAGCGTGGCACTTTCCGGCACTTTTACACAATACATTCTTCATCAGGAAGGCACATCCACCGATTCTTGTCACTTTTGTGCAGCCCTCATTTGATCACAGAAAAGGGAAACTCCTGGAGTGCCACAGTATTTGATCTCTGCATGCCACTGACCTGTCTTGTTAGAAATGTGCTCACTCAGATTAAAGAAACACCGGAAAAAAGGTGTTTTGTGAAACACAGAGACCCAAAATCAACTCCTCATATTCAGTTAATATTGTGGGCTTATAATGAAGGTCTAATTGAGACCCCTTTCAGGCATGCTAAAAAAGGCAGGGAACTATAGGAGAAGACTATTCTATCAGGAGCTTCTGGATACATTACCTACATCACAGATGTTGCAGGGACGGTCTTGATTGCTCAGACGTTACACCTGTTTACCAGCAGCATATGCAGAGCCAGCTCCTGTCTTGATGCCACCAAATAAACCAGATAAAGCACAATTCCTGGCTTCACACATGCAAGGAGCAAGGGCCCAGTAAGGCTTATAGACCACCTGAGGGGTCATACCCATGTTTCCTCATGGCCAGTCACAGCCTTATATATACGCAAGCACCGAAAGAAAGTCATGACAATCACAAATGTATAGAGAACATCCTTGTTTCTCTCCTGTCACTATCAACTGCAGAGATTCTGTTCTTTCAAAGAAACACAACAACCTAAGGACACAAGAAGAGCCATGCAAGATCAGACCAAAGGCCCATCTACTCCAGCATTCCCTGAACCTTTCCCAGCTCTACAACATCCTTTTTGAGGTGCAGTGACCAAAACTGTACACAATATTCCAAGTGTGGTCACTAGGAGTATGCACCAACCACAAGATTCAGTTTGGACCCTGATTCAGCAATCTAGAAAACAGCCTAATTCAGTTTCAACTGATTTGGAGGCCACTCGCTTTGACTTGAGTCTGAATCCAAATCTCATTTAAGAAATCCAAATTTTCATACCCCCCATTGAATATCATTGGAAATCAACAAAAGGCTGTAACTGTTTTTCTTTGTGTCAGAATGGGATAACATTTGCAATCATACTAGTTACTTATAAAGTTATTATGATTGCCAATTTGCACACAAACAGGTGCAGGGTTTTTGTGCTATACACCTTTAAAATATTATTTTTAAATATGTATTTATTTACTACATTTCTGTATCTCCCAATAACCAAAGCTCTTTGGGCCAATAACCTTATTTCTTGGCAGAATTGGATGAAATATATAGGGATAGTTGCTCTTTCTGAGAAACATATCAGCTTTTGGAGACTTACCCAGTTTGCACAATCAAAACACAGTGGTTTGTTGTGAGCCACATGCCAGGCATGATTTGCATAATCACTGCCCAGCTGTGGCTTATGTCATCTGAACCCGGGCAGCATGGCTTGTTTGAGAGGGAAACAACCCTCCAATGACCCATGAGCTACTGTAGGGTTATTTGAGAGTTGTTTATGCAAATCACACCCAACACATCCAAAACCTCACAGCAAGCCACGGTGGCTTGTTTTGATCATGTGAACCAGGAATGTGTCTCTGACCTGGTTTGGATGATCATCATCCAACAAGCTACAGTGGCTTGTTTAAGCTGTGGCACGTGCTGGGCGCAATGTGCATAATCACCCACCTGGCCGCAGCTTCTCATGTAGTCTGAACCAGAGCAAAATTGCTTGTTTGAGAGGGAAACAACCCTCAAATAACCCATGGGTGTTTCCCAATCAAACTACTCAGGTTTGGACAACACAATGCTCAGCCAGGTGGATGATTATGCAAATTGCACCACTATGGCTTCTTTAGCCTATGGTGATCATGTGAACTGGCTCTGTGTCCCTCCGAAACATGAATCTTCAGATTTGGATGCAGTCTGCTTCAGAGGACACCAGCTTCGGCGCAGACGTCTCCCAAATCTATCTGAATCAGCCTGATTTGGTTTGGGACTCAGCTGAATCCAAAGCGGATCCCTAGTGATCACACCATAGATTGGTATAAGGGCATCATGATTATGGCAGTTATATTTTCGATTCCTTTTCTAATTATATCCAATATGGAATGTGCCTTTTTCACAGCAGCCGCACACTGGGTGGATATTTTCATTGAGCTGATTAGTATAGAAGTAGTAGTAGTTAGAGAATACAGCCAGTGAAATGTGTTGATGTGTAAAAATTGTAAATTGGATTTTTCAAGCACAGCCATGAAGCAATAAAAACTTGCTACAGCTTTAACAGCAACATTCAATGAGAAAAACTTCAGCTGTTCCTCTTAATATTATCTGGCCTATTTAATAGCAGTAGATGTCAAAGTAGAAATGCCTGCTATAATTATTTAAAGTAAATCATAACGATACTGAAGTCATGGAAACGATAGCTTTATTAATAACCTCAAAGCACTGTACAACTAAATCATTTTGCCACAGAATGACCTATTGGTCTCAATTCCTTTGCTGAACAAATGTGCTAAAAATATCAAGCATATCTTTTAAGTTCACATGCTGAATCTCTCTAAATGACTTTCAAAACTACATGGCAATACACATCAAAGATGGCAAAACAAAATCTAACGTCTTTGGGCTTTATGCTCAGCACCACTAATACAAAGTTCTGCAATTTTAAAAATTAAAATGCAAGAGTAGCTATCTATGGGTTGGATTCAATGTTGTCGCTCCGCAGACAAAAGCAGTTCCGTCAGTGAAACTGGGAGGGGGTGATATCCCTCCCCCCTGCAGCTCCTCACACACCCTCAAAAACTGCTTCAGAGGTCTGGTTTTAGGGCAGCATGGAGGCCTGCAGTGGGGAGGAGAGAGGGAGAACGTTCTGTCACACTAGTGGACGTTTGCTAGCACAATCTTGGATTTAACCCTATGGTTTCAGAAAGGAATGGTTAACTGGCAGCTTCAGGGCTGCATGAGACCCTAGCAGGCCCCTCCCAATACTGGACATGTGAACATATATGAATATATGAAGGTGGCTTATACAGAGTCAAACTGTTGTGCCATCTACCTCAGTACTGTCTAAACTGACTAGCAGTGGCTCTTCAGGGTTCCAGGCGGTGGTCTCTCCCACCCCTACCTGAAGATGCCAGAGACTGAACATGGAACCTTCTGCATCAAAGGATGTGCCACCACTGAGCTACAGCCCCGCCCCAGCTTACTGGAAAGGATGCAGAGAAGCCTGACTAAGAAGCAGCATGGAACTCTGAGGCACATGACTGAAGTGATTATTTAGGCCTCTGAGTACAAGGGTGGGGAAAAGCTGAATACTTAAATGCCCTGTCCCAAAGAAGCAATCAATCATGATCCAAAGGAAAGTTCACAATCCTTTTTCCTATACCACTAGCCGTTGTATCAAGAACCTCGAGATCGGTATTGCTCCTTAAGGAAGTACTTTAGTAATTGAACTTCTTTATAAACAGAACACCACCATGTTTTTCAGGGTGTTAACATTTAAAAATACATACCAGCATTTGTTTCCCTCCTTGAAATGAAATGTTGAGGCAAAAAGTGAGGAGCAATTTCCAAGCGAGCAGCACTTACTTGTCAGTATTTTTTTTTTTTTTAATACTATGCCTCTGTGCCTTTGACAGTAGCTTGATCTGCCGGCATTAGAAGACGCTTTATCTTCATGGTGCAAAAAGCTTCACCTGCCGATTTCTACAGGTCAGGCTCTTTGTTAGAAGGCACAGGAAGAGATCAGGCAGGGTTTATTTTGGTCTGCCTGCAACCCTACTTGTTCCAGTCACAAAAAGGAAGAGTAATTTTTCTCCCCTGAAGTGCGTGTGCGCGCGCGCACAATTTAAATTGATAGAATCTATGTTAATGAAACTGGGGGGGATGAAAGGAGACATCTTGTCTTTTTAGAAAGCTTTCTAATTGTTTATATATTTCAACAGGGAAATACCAGAGCTGGGCAGCTTTAGACATCATTATAAAGCAACAAATACAGATATGCCATTCAGTTTATTAACTTCAATACAACTGTATATAAAAAAAAAGGATGTACATCAGTGTTACTGCCTTGTTAGGTTGTATACCTTTCATGCTTTTCAGTTGCTAAATAGGTACATAAACGAAAAGTAACTTTAAAATGCTAGTTTTGCTGAGTTTCAGGGCTACCACCTAATTAAAGAAAATGCAGTCAATTAATCACATAAGTTTTGATGTTAATAAAAACTGCATATATTTGCAAATTAGTAAAGCACCAACTCTGAAGTAAAAAATCATTCATTTTCAGTGATGCATGTACATGTTGCAGTAGGCAGCAGCTGAGAAGAAGTATTCCTTCCCATACAATAAAGTAGGAATGTCTGTTCTAAAATGCTTCATAGTGCCTGTTCTTTTGTACATATTTGCATTAAAAGAAACGGTGACCATCCTAATGGAAGTGATAAGCAGAGGGCAGAGGAACTGGAAGATGAAATGATTTGAGACAGCAGATAAGTATCTATAATGGCTTATCTGGTGTCTCTGGCAGTATAGCCCAAGTCTTGCTATGTCCACCCACACTGAGTAATGTTCTTGCCTTTACTCTGAACTGGTTTTGTGACATAATCACAGAGCATAACCTGATTGGAACAATGCCATACAGCCAAGGCTAATTCCAGGTGAGAGCAGGAAACATTGCCCTCACTCCAAATTGGGTTTGTGATGTCATTATGTTCACTACATGAACCCCGATCAGCAGGGATCACATTCCCAGTCAATCTGTGGACGAATACAGAAGACCTACACCAATTGGTTAGTGTGGGGAACCCTTAGCACTTGATACAGCCCACACCTTTTATTGCATATTAGAATGCATGGTCAGAAAAAGAAAAACACCACAGTTTGTTAAAACAGATGACCAAGCAAACTGGTGGTAGAACAACTTTCCACTCAGTAAGCTGGTCATCTGAAATGGGCCAGGGAGCACAGACTTTAAAAATGGAGCCAAAGCCACTACTAAAAGGGATAGGCATGAATCCAGATAAACATAGGGTGTGGGAATAGTTTGTGCCCCCAAACCCTTTTGCAATGAAAATGTTTGTTTATTAGTACTGTTGTTTTTTCATTGTTTTTAAATGATGGTCTACTGCTTTTAATGTTTTTCTGTGTTTATGTTATTGTTGTCATTGTTTTTTATTGTTGCACACAATTAAAATATTAAAAATAAAATAAATTATTCATGCAATCCTAGAAACAGGATTAGTGTGTTCACTTTTAAAACAATTAAAATCAACTAATGTCACAGCCTTAATTTGAAGAAGCAAAAATTATATCTGAACTGAATCAAGGCCTGAAACTTCATAAAGAATTAGTTTCCAGAGGACATTGTGGAAAAAAATTTAAATTATTTTTTGCTAAATGAAAGGAGGCTCTTATTTTAAATAAGAACCTCACTATAATATATAGATGCCTTTGAGAAAAATGTTGTCTCTGCCAGTGTACTTACAAACAGGGAAAATAATATAAATTGAATCAATCTGTAAACATAAAGCTGTACAAGACCATGTAAAGTGTAAACACTGAATACAAATAGTGTCTTTTCTCCATGTCTGTGACATTTTGTACATCATGATTTTTTTTTAAATTCACACAAAGGTTCAGTCATGAGCTAAGAAATGACTTGTGCTATCTCCATAAATCTAACTAAAAAAGAAAACATTAATTGAATAAAACCGAATCTTCTGCTAAGAACAGGACATTCTGAGAATTTTAGGCACACAGGGTGAAATTTACCACCTTCAACTAAGTAGAACAGATAATTAAATGTTGCACAATCTTTTAGTTTTGATTATTTTTGCCATTCAAGTTTGGGGGGCTTCCAGATGGAAAGCTCCTAGCACTGCCAATCATCCCTCTTCCACTTCAACCTACGAATGGAATTCCCATTGACTATAACTTATTTATATTCATTTATTTATTTATTACATTTCTATACCACCCAATAGCTGAAGTTCTCTAAGTGGTTCAACTTCAGGGGTCTAGCGTTTTTCTGTTGTGCTCATTTCACTGTTCCATCCACACAGTGGGTGTGATATAGGTGATTGAGCAGTGTTAGCCCCTCCCTTTTCCCAACCCCTCATTATCACTACACACCCCTTTTCCCAAAAATTTTGAAGCAGATCCTTCTAAGCACCATGGTGTGTGTATGCATTTAGCATTACTTTGTGTGTTTTTAAGCGCCGCAGCACAAGACAAGTTCATTTCAGCTTTACTTCTGACTAAACATTGTTATGATCGGGCTGTAAATCCTAACCTTTTCTCGTCAGTTTCACAAGTAGGCTAGGAAAGCCTGCTTGCTTTTTCTAATCAATTTCATTACATTTCCCCCCCCACACTCCTTTGATTCACTGTTTCCAAATGCTGTTTCCTTAAAGGGAGAAAGAAAGGCAGCTGTTGAAATCCACAGGCTGTGTGTAAGTTTTATGCCCTGATTCTTACAATAAATTTTTTTTTGCAGAATTTCAGAGTGCCCCTATTTCAGCCTAGCGAAATTGTGTGTGTGTGTGTGTGTGTGTGTGTTTTTAATTGATTGAGCACCAGGAATAGGATTACAGCCTTACAGTCAGAGCCTACACATGGTTTACTCAGTAGGAAGTGCTGCTGTGTTCAGTGAGATCTCTCCATGCTTAATAAACCTGAAGAAGCCTTGGGAGAGGGGAAAAGACCTGCTTTGCAGGACATAAGATGTCTCTGCAACTTGAAATGCACAACAAGCAACAGAGAAAGGAGAGGCATCCGCAACATGTCAACCACCTTCCCCAGGGTCAACTCCCCCTGCCCTGCTTCAAAAACCAAGATAAAACCAGCACCAAAGAATAAAACCATTATATCATCCAAAAACCAAACTAAAACCACCAACAGAATAAAGTACTAAAAGCACTAACAGTACTTAAGATGCCTGGCAGAATCAAAAGGTCTTCTTCACCTGGCATGAGAAAGGCTATAATGTAGGCACCAGGCAAGCCTCTCTGGGGAGATCGTTCCATAAATGGGGTGTCACCACTAAAAAGGCCCTCTTATATAGCCACCTGTCTCGCCTCATTTGGCAGGGGCACTAGGAGAAGGGCCTCAGATGATGATCTTAAGGTTCAGGTAGGTAAATATGCTTGTATATCACTATAACCTCTGGTCAAACAGGTTTCACAGGTTTTTGTGAGGTTTCAAAACATAATGCAATCTTTTTGACTACATATGATAGTGGGATAAAAACATGCGTACACTATGGGCAACAATTGCTTGATCATGCCACCTATAATCCTCAGCGTCCAGCCATGTTCCTATGACTAATACAATAAAACACATTTGTATGTATGTTATGTCTACTTCACAATGGGTATGATCAGTACTGCTTTTGAATGCTCTTTTGCTACAAAGAGCTAAGCATAATATTATTACATGAAGGGGTGTTGGAAGAAGGTTAAACAGACAGGACTCTCCTTAGCTACAGAATTAAAGTGATTCAAATAATCATTAATACAATTCTTGTCTATAAACAGCACTACATGGGCCAACCCAGAAGAAAGTACAGCAAGTAAAAGATGATGAATGGGGAATAAGCCAGATTTTACCATGGAACAGAATTTCTTCCTAAAGGCATACTAAATCATAAGAACGTAAGAGGAGCCATGCTGGATCAAACCAAGGATCCATCTAGTCCAGCGTTCTATTCACAATGACCGAGCAACCGCCCATGGGAAACCCACAAATAGGACATGAGTGCAACAGCACCATCCCACCCATGTTCCCCAGCAACTAGGGGAACGTAGGATCACAGAAAGTCACTATTATGTGTAGACAATTATGAAAGTATTGAAGAGCATAAGAAATAGAATAGACTCTGTAGAATGCTACTGGATACCACAAAATTATTATGTATTTATTATTAACATTTATATACCACCTTTTTTTTAAATACATGCTCCGGGAGAGAGCGCAGGACAGGAAGGCCTGGCGTGTTATGGTCCATGGGGTCACGAAGAGTTGGACACGACTGAACGACTGAACAACAACCACCTTTTTTGCTAATCAGCCATCACAGCAGTGTACAGCAATTTAAAACAATTAAACTTCAAAACAAGAACATAAAAATCAGTAAAACGTTAAAACGGTTACGAAAGGCACAGATGCAGTACTGTCCAATCATGGTAGATGAACCTGAGTCTCCTGAATTGGCTTATGATAAGCCACACAGTGATCCAATGGGGCACAGAAAAAGCTTAATATGCCTGCCAACCCCTGCATGTTCCGTGTGGTCAGAAGGGCCTGCAGAACTAGCATAATTCTATTCTTCAGGAGCAGAGAACTATTTTATTTTATTTATTTATTTATTTCATTTCTATACCGCCCAATAGCCGAAGCTCTCTCTAGCCTACCCCAGCAAGTTCAGGTGCACCACAATCAGACCAGGACACACCTAACTGAAACCGAGAAAGCCTGACCATGTAACATCATGCAGGAAAGTGGGGACTGACCCTTACATGGCATGCATCACGTTACTGTGAAGTAATATCTATTCTGTGCTTAAAAACAGAATCAAAGCAGAAGTTAAGATTCATCCAGCTCATGTGCCTTTCTTTTATTTTTAAGATTAATGATCTTTCAAGCCTATGGAAACATAATACATTGCATCTTCATCACCCTTATTGTTACATATTAAACGGCTCAGTTATGTTCCTAACTTGTAATGATTTTTAGTTAGTGTAGGAGACTGGCACAATGCAACCTGAAAATCTGATTGTGGCTTTTAAGCAGCTAAAATAAGGAATAAACAAGTGCATTCTGTTCTGAGCACACAGCGACATTCCTTTTAAATGTTATTTAGGATCTTTGTGGAAGGGGGAAGAAATACAACACTACATGTTCAGTATAAAAATTATAAAAAGGTTTTTCTTTCAGCTTCTCTTTGAAACTCCTGCACTACAAGCCTGAACAATTATACCAGTTTTATCCATGCTGATATTTCATATCTCTTAAGGTGGTCTATAATATATTGCACTAGAGTACAGCTGTATTAAGCAGGCTTACTAGAAAATAAGTACCACTGAATTAGAGATGTAAAATTCCCAGAAATTTTGAGGCCACGGAAAAAAAGCAGGAGGGGGGTGTTGTGGTTTTTTCCAGAAAAGTTGAAAAATAAGCAATACTAATTGTTTTAGTGCTCTTTACAGATCTACTTTGTTGCTTTAAGGCAGCCTTCCCCAGCCTGGGGCCCTCCAGATATTTTGGACTTCAGCTCCCATCAGCCTCAGGAATGCTGGGCACTGTAGTCCAAAACATTCAGAGGGCACCAGATTGGGGACGGATGCTTTAGCAAAATAAAGGAGCCTTTCTGTTCCTGAAGTTATTTTATGTATGACTTGGTTTGCTCATAAAATTATCATTATATTTTAAAACTTTTTAAATTAAACTCAGTAAATTTGTAATTACTGTCTGAATAGATTAGGATTACATTAAGGGTGCAATCCTATGCAGATAGGTGACCGCCTATCCAATGCAGGGCAGGAAAAGCACAGAGGGGATCATTCCCTCCGTGCTTCGCCTGCCCTGCATTTTCGGTCTAACTGCAGGATGGCAGAGTGAGGGAGGAGACTGCTGGAGAACACATTGGATGAGTTGTACCAGCATTTCTGCCCTCCCTGCCCTGGAACGCCCCCCCGGAACGCCCCATTTCAGGGGCTCCATGCTCCTCTTGCGAGCACGGAGCACAGCGCTTTTCCACGCTGCCTGCGAGGCAGTGTGGAAGTGGGGGAAGGTTGGTTCTGTGGGAACTGATCTCGGAGCACAGGTTCTGAGGTTGGTTCCCGGAAAACAAGATATCCTATGGCTGTCTAGCCACTGACTAGCGGCCATAGGATTGCTCCCTAAATGACACTTACAGCATCAGAAACACAGCACTCTACAGAACAAAACCCAAGCTGTCAAGAATGTACATTTACTGTCAAGAATGCACGATGGTGACTCTACTCACATGCTGGGAAACTGAGCATAAATGTCTACCAGTAAAATATACTTTAGATCAATAATTTGTATAAGGAATGAAAGAAATAACTATGCTAGGAATCTTACAGAGAGGATTAAAAAAAATTCCCCATGGCTTCATTATTTCCAGACATGTCACATCTCTAGTCTTTCTATAAAACTGTTCTTACTACATAGTTTCTAAAAAGCATTTTGGGGGGAGTTAAGGCTGGGTAACAATATATAAATAACTTTCTTAAATTCTAAAAGAAACTATTTCATAATCCAAAGCTGTTCAATTTTTCAGAAAAAACAAAAGGGTGCTTGGGAAAAAAAATGGGTGAGAAGCATTTTTAAAAAATTTTTCCATTGTTTCCCCCCGGGCCTGACTACTTTCTTTTGGCGTTTCAGCATTCAAGACAAGGTTATGTTGTTCATTCCTATAGAGAGCGTTCATGTGAATAGTTTTTTTTTCTGCGCCTTCATATGTCTACACTGAATGGATTGCTTATTTCCAAATAAATATGCTTAAGATTAGGCTGTAAAAGTAGTACCAAAGACGATGGAAGTTTATACCCAGAAAAACATCTGAGTAGGAATCCTTCAACAATATCTTCACTGCAGATGAACTTGCATCCTTTATATGAGTCAAGTTCAAAGATGAGGAATTCATGTGACTATTTATCTGCACACAACTGTGGAAATGGAGGGGCAAACTATGGGCTCACTTTCACCATATTTCCCATTGTTTATTTTTAAAATGAACTGAAACTTGCACATCTCCCCAGCTCCTCTATAAATACAAGAGCAATTCCATAATCAAAAATGAAAAGAGCAGGCATATACTTGCAAAGTGGGGTACACAGTATATACATAAAACACAGTATGTACATTCTTCAGATGTGGTTCCCCACAAGCTTTTGGCATCTAGCCTTCTGCTCCTGAAAAATGAAATCACACTATTTTGCAGGCAGGTCCTTCTGGGATGCCCTTGCCTAGATTGAGTGTCTGGCAATGGAAAAGTTGCCCCTACTTAATCTGATCCAATTTAGCACAGCATGGATACAACATTGATGTCCATTTTTTCGTACTGATAATGAGCAGATGCAGGATATCAGTATGGATTCCTCAGGCTGAATACACTGAACAGCTAGTGTAGACATGGGCCGCAAATCAAAATGGCTCCTGTCTGCATAGTGAAATGCAATGGAGAACTCAGTAAACATTTAGCGCATTCTTTGAGGCT
Source organism: Heloderma suspectum (assembly GCF_057233095.1). NCBI lineage: Eukaryota > Metazoa > Chordata > Lepidosauria > Squamata > Helodermatidae > Heloderma > Heloderma suspectum. The sequence continues at coordinate 102,480,583 of NC_139459.1, forward strand.
TGCACCACTTGATAAATAGCAATTTCTTCCTCTCTGTCTCCAAGGCCATGAATGCAATTTACCTGGCAAAGCCTTTAGCAAAATAATTTTAAAACTACCAAGAGCATACAAATATTCAACAACTCTAAACATATAGTCTTCACTGTTATAACAAGGACAGCATAATGAAGAATCCAATGAAATGTTTAGTTTGGACTGGGAAAAGTGTTTTTCAATATCTGATCATTGACAAGCTTCTTTCAGAAGCAGATACTAAGACAGTTTACAGATAGTGCTAAAATATTTTTTCTAAAAAATTGTGGAAATAATGACACCTTCAAGGGCTATTCATAGGTAACTTGTACCACAAGCTGTTTTGCATTACTAGGAAAAAAATACTCATTTAAAGCATGCTAGATACTTGGATAAAATAACTTACCCCTCCACACACATACATTTACTATATACTTATTTTGTTGATGAATGATCATCATCCTTTTTAATTGTTTAATTATTTCTAATGATCACCATTAAAATGAGAGTGGAATAGCATTTTTATTTCACATGATATAAAAGGTAAATAGTTGTCATGTAAGGCATTCCCTATACGCATTCATCTTTTCCAAGTTTACCAATGCTGTGCTCAGTTAGCTGTGCTAGGCAGCAATTCTACATACACTTACTTGGAAAGAGATCTCATTTAACACATGAGATCTCTTTTTTTTATGCATAGGATCAAGCAGTTAGACCAGCCTAACATGGTGCCTCCAAATGGTCTGGACTCCTACAACTCCCATCAGACCTAACCAGTATGGCCAATTTTCAAGGATGATGAGGGGTATAGTCTGAGTTAGAGAAACAATGTCTGAGCTGTACTGAAAACAAAATGTAGAGGGATGTATGAAAAAAATCACCTTCTTTTAAAAAGATTCACTGGTTTGAGGTAAAGATTAGCTGTGCTAATTATTATTGAGTGCCAATGCACAGAGGGACCATCTAGTTCATGTGAGAATAAGAACCTTTTAAATGAGACGGCTGCCCTCACTACTGAAACAGATTCTATTAGATGAAAGAGGAAGTAAATGTTCCAGTAACAATCTTTTAGCATGCAATGGAAAGAACAAGCTATTGTTCATGTAAGTCTTACAATGTAAGAGAAAAGCAAGCTAGATGTATTGCTTTACAGCTGGCTTATATAATGAATGAAATACAGATAAGAAATTTATCCAAGCTAATTTATTACATTCAGTGATTTATTAGATTTTTAACAGGGGCAGAGACCTGACTGGTGTTTAAAAGGAAGGTAAACAAGAAATAAATTAGGCCTAAAAACATGGAACCCATACAAATTTTTACTTTAACCTGAAAATTTCAAAAACACGTATTTTAAGAAATTAAGGAAATAAACCTTTTCTGTTTTTAATATAATAAAAATGATTTTCCATTCATACTTTAGTTAATAAATCCTAAAGCACTGGTGTATTTTTCACCCCAGAGCATCTGCTAACATTCAACATACCAATAAGCAGCAAAGAAGCAAGAATTTTATTCCAAAAAAGAATACCAAATCACCTACAATGAATGCACTTTAAAGAACAGAACATATGAAATGCTTAGAAAAGCAGGGGGAACCTAGAGCTTTCCAAAAATAACAGAAATAATTATTTCTGGAGTGGTTTTTTGTGGTTTCATCCATTGGAAAGAGTAAGCATGTCTAGATCGTATGCATTAGTGATGGTAGCAAATTCCAGTAGATTCAAACTTTTCCATTATGTTTTAGGAAAAATGAAAATGTCATATTTTCCTTTCAAATTTAGTTTATTGAGAGTGGTTTGGCGGATTATACTTGGCTAGCATAGTACACTGCAGGAGACCCCATACTTCTATATTAAAAGCAGCTATAGATCCTAGACATATTTCACATAAAGAGCAGAATGCATACTGCGTTACCACCATGGCACAAACCCATTTCTACGTGGCAAAACCACAGCACATGTAGTTTCTGGTAAAAGGCAGTGAGGAGGAACCCCAGTCAAAAGGCTCTATTCCCCAAAACATTGTTATGTACCCATTCTTTTCTCCATCTGCAAAGAAAAAGAAACAGTCTATTTATCCCATAAAATAAAAACAGCAAAAGCAGAATAGAATGTATCCACAAAGTCATACACACATTCCCAAGCAACACTTGAAAATAATATTCCATGATAGGGAGAAGCAGAATAACTTTTTTGAGAAAAAGTACTGCTCATGAGAAATGTACATCTTGAGAGCCTATCCTATGTTTCTCCATGCATCCCTGCGATCTACTCCGTCACTCTGTCACTCTGTTTCTCCATGCATCCCTGCGATCTACTCCGTCACTCAGGTTTGTTCCCTTCCATTCATTGTCCCTCAGGGGACTCAAAGAATCTTTCCCTTGAGCTGCCGGTGCCTGCCAGCAGGTACAACAAACAGAAGCTGAGTAGCCAGTGTGGTGTAGTGGCAAGAGTGTTGGACTGGGAGCTGGGAGATCCGGGTTCTAGTCCCCACTCGGCCATGGAAGCTCACTGGGTGACTTTGGACCAGTCACACACTCTCAGCCCAACCTACCTCACAGGGTTGTTGTTGTGAGGATAAAATGGAGAGGAGGATAATGTAAACCGCCCTGGGTTCCTTGCAAGAGGAAAAAAGGCAGGATATAAATGCAATAATAAATAAATAAGTAATAGCCCAAGGGTTCAACTCCAAGACAAGAGTCCTGCTCATACTTGCATCGTTTATACTTCTTTTCAAGATATTCACTCACTCCAGGATCTTCAAACAGGACATGAGATAAAACATAACTGAATCTAAAGCATTTTCCAGGAAAGGAAGATAAATATTCCCACACCACACAGGAAACATTATTCTCCCTTCCCAAAATTATCACAGAAATCTTGCTCACAAGTCTCTTTGCTATCAATGGTGACCTGACAGGCTACAGACTAGAATTGTCACATCTTACTTTCATCTTCTCAAGCTTGTGCAAGTGTCTTAAATGTAAACCCTTTTCCAATTGTCAGTGCACTTAGAGTAGGGCTGTCACTCAAAGAAATCTTGATCAATTAATCATGATTTCTAATAGATTAAGTGATTTATTAACTCCGCATAGATTTGTATATTGATAGGACAGTCTAAAGGGGGGAACATTATTTGTTTGTAAACAACACTTGCAGGTATTGCAGCAGGTACAATCCTCAGAAGAGGCATCTCTCCTAATTGGGAAAGGAATGAATGCAGCTTCTAAGAAAGACCCTGTAGGGATTTATATATATTTACTTTTTAAACAATCAAGATTTTCTTCTTAAACTTGCTGCGTAAAGCAAACTTCTCAAAACGTTACAAGACTTTGGTTATTCAACACCAAAAGAGAGCGCTAGGGATAATAAAATATTTGTCTCTCATGTCCAAACTCAGCACTCTGTCCACTGCACCACACAAAACCACAATCTTTGAAGGAACTATTATCAGTGACTATGTATGACCATTTGTTAAAATATATCTGTTATACTAGCCTCACCAATAAGCAATTTAAAAAATGAACCAAATCTATTATCTAGTTTTTACTCCAAAGCCCCTGCCATTTGGGGAGGAGGCAGGGGTGGAGAGGGGAGGAAAGCGGATCTGAAATAACAAGAAACCATATTCACACCACACTGTCAATATTCAGCTGTTAGTCCCAAGCTACATTCTTTTTGTTATAGTCTACCAATACAAAGAAACAGCTTTCTGATTGTCAATAAAATGAAAGTGACTTGTTTTTGAGTCAGTATTTATGAGCTGCATTCCCATGAAACCACAAATAGCAAATATACTTACATCTTTCACTGTCCCAGTATCTGCAAACATGATCCAGAAACGCTAGTTACAGCTTTGCCAGTAACAAGTTATAAAACAGCAACATAAGGGGCACAGTGTACAGTTCCCACATGTATTCAATGTCTAATGAAAATGGTAACTAGAAAAGCTCTCAGTTCAAGCTTGTTAAAAATGGCAGTAGAAGATTTATACTCCTGCAAAACTCTGCAATAGCTACTCCTACCAGAGCTGAGGAACCACTGAAGATATCAGATATAGGAAATTAAAGGGAACAGTCTTGTGTGGAGAAAAATGGCTATTTCAAATACAATTAGATATTGTTTGTAATATGATTTGTTTCAGCATGTAAGTAATTATATATTGTTCACCCCAAGCATAGATGGCACACACTAGTCACAGAGGTATCCTCCACACCACTTTCACATACAATCTAAAAAGTCATAACATTAGAATCTGAATGTTTATATTAAAAATCTCTCCCCCACTGGTATCATTAAAAGAGACAGCAATTTTCCAGCAGTGTTCCTCACAATGGTGGACCAGTAAATTTACCTGCAAGTAACAAGAAGCAGACAAACCAACAGATTTTGTCTCGTATCACCTGCCTCCCCATTTTTCATCTGTTGATTTTTTGTGTATATATATTGCAACATGCAAAGAGCAGACTATGAAGGACAGATGAAAACAAAAAGAAATCAAAAGAAACGATGGAGTCATACTACACATTAATATTCTTGAAGGGTTTTTCCCACATGGAAGTTCAGAACCACTGGTATTAGTCTATGTTCCACACTGTGGTACTTTCATGGAGTTTTCTGGCAATCAAACAAATGAATACAACTGCAATAATCAGCTATATCCCTCCTTCCCTCCCACCCATCTTTGGGCCCTAATAAGGGCCCTCTAGACACCTTCAATTTAAAAACCATTAAAAGCCAGGCAGAACAAAAAAACGTTTTTGCCGCCCATACAAAAATTGTCAGGGATGGGGCTGGTAGTTTAACTTCCACTTTAAGGTCTGCACTTAATACCTGCTTGCCTCACAAGCAAAGTCTCCTATAGTTTTCTTCTTTAGTTGTGATCATGACTGTAACTTTAAGAAGGTTCTTAAAGCATTATGCCACTTATTTTAAATAAATATTCATACCTTTGAGCTACTTTGTCTTTTTTATCCCCAGTACAAAGGAAAAGGAAAGCCAACTGAACAATAACCAGGTTTTAGCCAATACATACTGCATGAATAAAGTGTGCTACTTCCATTTCTACAGGGGAGGGATCTTTATTATGAGTACAATTGAAGGAGGAAATAGCAGGCGTGCATGTTTGCATTTTTGTGCTGAAATGTATATTTGTGTATCAATTTAAAGTTTGCATGTGAGATACAGACAACCAGCCCAATATATGGGCTATTTCCAATGAATTTACTGTGCTCTGGACTTGATTAATTTGTATCACATGCAGGTTAATTATGAGCATGGTTAGGCAAAATCCTCAGGCTCACATGCCCTCTTTCTCCTTCCCTGCATGAACGATAAAGTTTAAAGCTTCCACGTGCAGTCTGGAACAAACTAGCTTCCGTTAAATCCAAATACAGGAAAATATAGTTTGCTTAAATCACAGTTAGTTCAATCAAATCAAAATCAAACCACGGTGTAATACTCTGGTTTGATTGAACAAACCACAATTTACAAATGTTAACTGGGAAATTGGTTTGTTCCACACCACAAGCAGAAGCTTCAAACTTACTTCCCCTCACACACAGAGGAGGAGGGAAGTGACCTCGGAGCACAGGAAACGACTATGCAAGTCCAGTGGTTTGTTACAGGATTGGTTTGCAGCTGTTTCATGGGTCACTGCTGCTGGTGAATAACGATTTCAGGATGTCGGTTGTCTGGTAGCAAGAGCAGGCCTACCTCCAAAGGTTTCCATGACAGAATTATCATGTCTTAGGATTTGCTGTAGGTCCTTAAGGATGCACTAGACATGTTTAAACTGAGAAATGTTAGTGTTCAGCAAGTCTACTGGTCTGGTCCTATACACAATATTTTTAGGCCCTGTCTGTCCTTAGAAAGCTTTGGCTATTGGGCAGTATAGAAAATAAATAAATTAATTAATATTGATATGTTTCTTTACTTGACTGGGTACTGCTACTTTTAGAATGCTAATCCCTTTCGGTGTACCACTTTACCTGACGGTCTGGAACAAATGTACCTAAGACACAAGATCTGGCTGTAGACTGGATTGTATGATGTAAGTAGCAGCATGCACGATTGCATGATGTGTGTGTTTCTGGTATAAGCTCGCATTTAAGTGCAATATGTAACTTTAAATGCACGAATTTAAAATGTGTTAAATTTTTACCTTGTTTCTATTTTTAAGGAGGATAGTATGCTAGAAGCTGCTGCCTCACAAAATGGATTCCTGCTTCATAGTCAAAACATCTTCATAATAGCTTCTATGTTGCTATTTTTAATAAAATGCTTAAATAGAACTGGAGTGTTTTTTCTCTCTCTCACTTTCCTAGGATTATTTTTGGAGAAACATTAATTCAAGGTTTGCTTATTTTGTGAAAACAGATATATACTGGGGGGGGGGGGGGCAGGACTCTCTATGCTCCAAGGACTACTTCACACACGATTTTCCAAATAAAATCCTTGAACCATTTTAAATGTCATTAACAATGGGTAAATGGTGTGAACATGTACACTCATTCTATAGCTGACATTGGCCTCTCTAATACAGAATTCATGAATACAATCCAGACAATTGTTGACAAACAGATCACTATCCTACCCACAAGTACAAAACTTAGTACCTTCAAACATCTTGCAATATGCTCCCTATCCACTAGCTAAAGTTATCGGATATGGTTATTACCTGCCTCTAAACAGTTGCATGCAACTGAAATGCTGTTACTATCTTTGGCTCAGGGACATGAAAATATTGCAAGCAGTTTTATCAATTTAGGGCACAATCCTATGGCCGCTAGTCAGAGGCTAGACACACATAGGATAGGTCAGTTCCCAGAGAACCGACCCCCTCCCACTCCGCCTCATAGGCAGCGTGGATTGGCTCTGCGCGCAGAGATAGGAAATGCCAGTATGACACATCCTATGTGTCGTCCAGCCACTGCTTCCCGCGCTCCAAGGTCCCATGGCTAGATGGCCAAAATCAGCTGTCTAGCCACGAAAGCAGGGCAGGGGGAACGAGGACATCCGCTCCTCACCACTCCTCCCGCCCTGCACTGGATAGGTTGGAGGCGACTGTCGATCCACATAGGATTGTTCCCTTAGCTGGGTTATACTTAAGAGCACAATCCTATGATGTTTAAACAGAAAAAGTCCTACAACTCCCAGCATGACAGTCTTTTTTCGGATTGGGCCCTTAGATAACAAAACTGACCAGCTTTTCATAATAGCCCCTTTTTTTCCCATTCTCTTTCAATAGCCCTTCCTTGGTTGCAAATTATGTGCCAGACACTGGACAAGAATGGTTTGATGCAAACCTTGAATCCAGAATGTGTGTTGCCCTAGGACTCCCATTCGTGTGGCCAAAGTAACTAAGAGCACAACCCTATGCATTCTTTCAACACACAAAAGTCCTACAGTTCCCAGCATCCCTCAAGTCAGCCATGCTGGCTGGGACATAGAGATGTGAATGTCCAGAAAAAACCTGGGAAAACCCCGTTTTTTTCCAAGGACAGTTTTTGTTTTTTTCTGAGGAATTGGAAAATTGAACAGCTTTAGATTATGAAATATTTTCTTTTAGAATTTAAGACAAAGTATGTATATATTGTTACCCAGCTTTTACTTCCCTCCAAATGACTATGTAATAAGAACATTTTTATAGAAAGACCAGAGATGTAATATGGCTGGAAATATTGAAACCATGGGGAAAATGTTTTTTTTTTTTATCCTCCCTGTTAAGACTCCAACTATAGTTATTTCTTTCATTCCTTATTAAAATTATTGATCAAAAGAATATTTTACTGACAGACATTTATGCTCTGTTTCCCAACATATTAGTAAGACTCATCATTGTGCATCCTTGACAGTTTCAGTTTTGTTCTATAGTGTCCTGTGTTTCTGAGGCTGTAATTGTCATTTAATGTAGTTCTAATCTATTCAGACAATAATTACAAATTTACTGAGTTTACTTTTAAAAGTTTTAAAATATAATGATAATTTTATGAACATATTTTACATAAATAACAGCAGCCCTCCCCAACCTGGTGCCCTTTGGATGTTTTGGACTACAGTGCCCAGCATTCTTGATCATTGGCCATGCTGCCTGAGGCTGATGGGAGCTGAAGTCCAAAATATCTGGAGAGTACCAGGTTGGGGAAGGCTGTCTTAAAGCAACAAAGAGATGCTAGATCTGTAAAGGGCACTAAAAAAAAGTATAACTTATTTTTCAATTTCCCCCCAAATTTCCATTTTTTTTCTGGGAAAAACCCCATTTTTTCCCCAAAGCATCAAAATTTCCAAAAATTTTACATATCTACTGGGACATGCTAGGAATTGTAGGGCTTCTTCTGTCTAAACATGCATATGATTGCACCCTAAACAACGTTTCACTCAACCCTCCAGATCATGTGTGCTACCAATCCACAAGGATGACTGGCAGGTAAGGGTTAGCCACATCGTTCACATAGCACTTCACACCTAACTTAAGGCAGGCCACCCTATTAGTGGATCACCCCTTACCTATCAATTAAAAAACCCTGTTAGGTGACACAAAACATGGAATATTTGCCCCTATTTTAGTCACTCTCTGACCATCTCAAAAGGCTCCATGGAATGCTAAAGTAATCCTGACTCTCCAGCATGGAATGCTAGGGTATACCTGCTATTTCAGATTGCTCACTATAGATTTAGGTAGACTAGCCAGCTATTTTAGGTCATTGTTGTTGTTTTTTAACTGACATACTTGCTGCCTTTCTCTTATTTCCCCTTCATATTGTTTTTTCTTTTTCATAAACTTGATTAATTTGGAAATCTGAGCTTGACTTGACTCCTGTACCACCCAATGAGATAAGACTTCCCTCCATGTTGCCTTAACCATTTGGGTTACACTGTAAAACGTTCAGTTAACAGGAGGTGAAGAGGGGAAGACATGATAACAACTTGACCAGTGGAGAGGCTGGGAACTTCCCTCTACTCCTGAGAAAATAAACCATATGACATCGGAAGCTCACGTGCCCCAACTCAGGTTGTCCAGGTGTGTGTAGTGGCCATACCAGCAAGGTGGAGGACACAATGCTGGAAGGCTATCCTACTGGACTGGTGCTGGGGCTCTGATTCCACATGGTGAGAAATAGGTATACACACTGCTATATGAGGGAACAAGCATCAGCAAGTCTTAGAGCAGGGGTGGAGAACCTTTTTTCTGTGAAGGGCCACTGACCTATGAGCAAACGGTGGCCACAGCCAAGTGTGGGCAGAGCCAGAGCTGATGGTAAGTGGATTTTACAGGATTACATTACCTTTTTCTCTTTGTGCCACCACTGCCTGTCTCTACCTTCTCTACCTCTCTCCCCCCCCCTTTCTCTTTCTCACTCACACACAAAACTGGAAGAGGAAGTGATTCCCAAAGGGGTGGTTTGGACAGTAAGAGTGGACTCACAGCATCTGGAAAGCAGGATGATGCTGGGGGCCAGATGAAATTAGGCCATGGGCCATAAGTTCCCCACACCAGCCTTAAAGAACAAAAATCTTGGATTCCCCAATGGCTTGCATTAACGGTTTTGCCTACATCAGTTCAGAAAACACATACACATTGTCAACAGAATTCTCTGACCTGAAATACAAGTAAAAGCCAAAAGCTTCAGCTAGCTATCCATCACAACCTGACAAAGCAAGAAATTGGTTTCTGTAATATATGCATCATATCCAACAGTGATTACATACAGAGTTATAAAACTCATCATCTAATCCTATGCATCTAATCCTATATTTTCTTGGAAAGAAGTCCAATTAAGTTCAATATGTCCTGCTCTCAAATAAGCACACATACAATTGCAGCCATGCAAGTTTACTCAGAATGTAGTATCAGTGGTGGGGTTCGCACGATTGCAGAGGGAAACAACACAGTAGGGGTTGTTTCCCATGCCCTGTGTGTACTGCTCGTGTGCCCAGCGTTTGTTTAATTACCTGTGCTGCGGATTGCCGTGTCATCCATACTCGGCATGCGGTGCAACAGAAGTGGCTTCTAACCCACCTCACAACCCTTACTACACGCCATAGGTTGTGGGGTGGATTAGAAAGCAGCCACGCTACACCATTAGGTTCAGACGACATGGCAACCCACAATGCAGCATGGATAATTAAGCAAATGGCAGGCATGCCCGAGGTGGGGGGAATTAACCCATACCACATTGTTTCCCGTGCTGATCATGCAAACCCAGTCTAAGTGTTCAATGGGGCTTACTCCTAGTGCCGGTTCACACAACACGACAGCCCAACATGGCTTACTTTATCCTAGGGGGCTGTCACATCTTGCTGGGTACCTGTGGGTGCTATTTTTATATGGTGCTCATGGGCACCTGGCTCGCCATGAGTGGTTGTGTCATGTGATCCCTGGTGGAGGTTAGGTCGTGGGGAGAGTTTCGGTTGCAATACTGCCGCCTGCCACTCTGCACCACACAAGGCTCTTTGAGGGTTAGACAACCTTCAAATAACCTTAAAACCAGCCATGGGTTATTTTCGGGTTATCTAACCCTCAAACACCACCTACCGCCTGGGTTCACATGGCAAATCAGGCACCCACAGGCACCATGCAAAAATGGTGCCTGCAGCCACCCAGCAAGATGCAGCAGCCCCTGGGGTAAATTAAGCCACAGTGGGATGTCATGTCATGCAAACCAGGTCAGAGTGTGCCTAGGATTGCAGCCATAGTCATACTTACTTAGGTGAGTCCCTCTTAGGTCAATTGGACTTATCTCTTAATACATTTGTTTAGGGCTGGGGCGCTGACCCCTCTAATTTTGCTCCTATTGAAAACTTCGGTCATACAGTATCAGTTCTATTATCATTATATTAAGAACAAACTTGGAAAATGAATTTGCAAATAAAACAAAATCCAGACTCAATATATATGCTCCTTCAAACTTTTGAAAAGTATACCTTTGTATTAGTCACACTATAATGTTGGTAGGTTTATTTCACTGCTCTGGCCACTGGCCAGTGCGACATAAAATCATACATTTGCAGAAATATAAAATTTTAGAAGCAGCCTCCAAATAGTCAGATCTTTCTATGTATAGATCATATAATTTCTGCTGCCACTGCCTTTAAAAAAAACGCAAACTAATGCAAGCCCACCCCACCCCCACATGTCTTGTATATAATGTCTTCAAATCTAGCTAAGCAGAAGTTATTATTAGCTTTTATGTAATCATAATGGGTATAGAATCTGCAGGGTGAGTTTATGAATATGGAAAGAGGTGAAGCTGCGGGCTCTGCTACACACTGACACATTCTGATACCCAGATCAAAATAAGCTCATCGGAACTACTAAACGAAAGAGAATGAGCTAAGATACAAATAGTATAAGAAGAATGATAAAAAGTACATATTCAGTTACACAAAAGTAGCTTCAAAGCTTGTTTACATAACTGGGGTACCAAAGTAGTGGTTGAGGTTATGAAGCCCCTTCTCACAATTGCCAACACTGCATACTGCCTAAGAACGCTACCCAACTCTGGCTACACATTTGTATGCTTAGCTTAGCCCAAAACGCATCTGATGAAACGGACTCTAGTCCACAAAAGCTTAAGCCATAATCAATTTGTTAGCCTTTAAACTGCCACAAGACTCTTTCTTAGTTTCACTACAATAAAATTAACACAGCTACTCCTCTGTAAATTTACCTTAGATGATACACCAGGGCCCAGAAAAAGCACCTGACACAATTCAGGGGCTCTATGTATTTAGGTGAAGCAGGAATTTTTCCCGATATTCAGGGCCCTGATTGATAGGTCAAAGTAAAGTTTGATAGTTACTAAGCAGACTAAAACAGCTTATTTTCATCAGTGAAAATGAAATGCCTATATTTGGTAGGTACAGTTTCAATAGTCATATTTGAGAAATGATCAGATTGGTTCATCATTTCCATAGAAAAGCCTCCTTTATCTGGAAGAGGTGTTGACTGAGTTGAGAACTTAAGTGTATGGCCAACATACACAGATGCAGATTATTTAATGTTGACCTAGTTATTATTATTTTTTAATTAAAAATCCAATTACAAAAACAATCCATTTTTATTTTTTAAATCATCGATTTTCATCCACTCTGCTATACTGTTTTTCTGTCTTACCTAACTCCTCTGCCTCACTTGACACAGCTCTTCCACAATAAACACAGAACAACAATCCTATCCTTTCTGTCTCTTTGCACATGTAATTTTAGTCAGAAATACAGAAACTGAAAGCCCAGAACTTTCAAGAAGAGCAGGTAATTAGTCTGGACAGAGACATTTCCATGAGACGAAAAACTACAATGAACGTCCATGTTTGACTGAATGTCCTACCAATGCATGAGTGTGATAGAGTCATTAAATTGTTTTTATGAGACTGTAAGTGTAGGTTAGCATAGTTATGATAAGACTTAATTGTAACGATGTGATTTTTTAAATAAGAGGAACATTTAATATTGTACTTATTTTTTTAAAAAATGAATAAAAACCCAATTAAAATTTTTTTAAAAAAGAGAGCCAGTGTGGTGTAGTGGCAACAGTGTTGGACTAGGAGCTGGGAGATCTGGGTTCTAGTCCCCATTCGGCCATGGAAGCTCACTGGGTGACTTTGGGCCAGTCACAGACTCTCAGCCCAACCCACCTCACAGGGTTGTTGTTGTGAGGATAAAATGGAGAGGAGGATGATAATGTAAGCCGCCTTGGGTTCCTTGCAAGAGGAAAAAAGGCGGGGTATAAATGCAATAAAATAAACAAATAAATAAAATAAATAAATTTATTTTTTAAAATTTAATCATTGATTTTTATCCACCCTGATCCACTCAGTGGTAGACTACATCTAAAGATGTATAACTTTACTCAGCTGCCTTTCAGGTTGAAAAAAATGAGACAAGATTCAGACTGAATTGCTTTAGGGCTCTTCAGATACAAATGCCTAACTCACTGCTTCTCTCTCTCTCTCTCTGGGAGCATTCAGACAATCGCAGAGGTAAAAGGATCCACTGTGGCTTTCCCCCCTGCCCTTGTGCATGCTGTGCATGTGCCAGTCATTTGCATAATTAACCGTGCAGTACAGGTTGCCATGTTGTCCAAAACCAGTGCACGGTGCGGCTTCATACTCACCCTACAACCCCTACTGCAAGTTTTGGGTTGTAAGGTGGGTACAAAGCCATCCCCACTGTGCCATGTTCAGATGACATGCCAACCCGCACTACAGCACGCACAATTATACAAACAACATGCAGAGGTGGGGGGAGAAACCACGATGGCTTCTTTTACCCCCATGATCATCTGAATCCGGACACTGTGTAAATAAGGTATTATGGGCGTGGCAAAAATTACATGAAGGAATGGATAGATTGATTGACACATGTACAATGAAAAAAGGAATATCTTGGAAGAAAAAGCCCTTTACGGGCCAAAGCATAAACTGACCTGGTTCGCACAGCATGGCTCATTGTGAGTCATTTAACCCATGACGAGCCACGGTACCTACAGGTGACACTTTGCATATCCAACTTCCACTCAGGGGTTGTCATGTTGTGCAAACCCGGCGAGCATGCATTATGTGAGGGTTGTTTAATGCACTGCAGCCTCCCATGGGTTATTTCTAAAATAGGAATAGTTTTGACAGATAACCAATGGTAGGCTGTTGTGTCATGCAAACCATCCCACTATGTATGCCAGGTTGATCTTAACTAAAACATGCCATTTTGAGGTTTCTGAAGAATAAGGCAGTTTCCATTAAGTGTTTACAATTTCATAACTCTTTCATAAGTTTCAGATACAGACTAGAAGGGAACACCATCTTTAAGCTTCTTTTTTTAATTCTTTGGCACTGGCAGGATGGTATAGACACATCAACATAACATGCACAATGATAGGTTGCCCTTCAAAAGTCTGAGACAGTTTTTTTCGTATTGTCAGCCCTTGCAGTTAAAGTTTACTTGATTAACTGAACCAATTAAAAGCTTGCAGCAGATGTAGTAACTCAGTTTGGAAGATGCAAAAGGTTTTACATAATTGTTGACTTGACAATGAATATATTCCACAGTAATACTTGTGTCATACAACAGATAATGCTACACATTTCTCTTCCAGATACAAAAATAATCTCATCGAAGAAATGCATCAATCATTTTTTACATTGCTTGTGTTTTCATGGAGTCTTCAATAATTTCAAGAAAATAATTTAGGTTGAAAATCCTATACAAACTCAATGGGAATTATTTCTCAGTAGACATGTATAAGATTGCACTGGTAGTGTACAGAAAAAAATTCAAAATTTATGTGAGGTCCACTAATGCCAAGGAGTTAAAATTCTCCTTAAGTATAAGTGAAAAAATACAAAGAAAAAGATCCATCAGAAACACTAACTTTTGTTCACATCCCAGAAGCAAGCAGATACTTTATCATAGTGCTCTATTTTTCATAACTTTGATTTTATGAAGAGACTTAAAAATTGTTCCATTCATCCTTAATGCCTGTTACAACTATTCCTATTTTATAAATAGGGTTTTTATTCTTGCTCCTATGCCTATAAACAGCATCCTTGATCTGTAGCAATTAACACGTGCTTATTTTCATGAAAAGCTTCAGCTGCCAATTTCTGCAGATCAAGCTGCAATGGCACAATAGTAAGCTAGGGAGGGGTGTTTTTCTGACCAGTTGACAGCCCCATTAATGAATGGGAAATCAAGACTGAGAGACAGTTCCTGAGGTCATGCAATGAACCCGTGGAAAGGGAGAAGGCAAGGCTCTCTATCAAACTCACCTCAATGGCTGCCACCAAATGAAATAAAACAGACAGGCTACATGGGTTCACAGAAAGATTTATGGTACATGGTGAAAACTTCCCATGCTAACTGAGCAAACCAAGTGCTTAGGGAATCCTCAGCACTGGTTATCAACTGTACGGGTTGGGGAACATACCTCCCTGTATTATGCATGAACCGGAAGCAGGCAGGGGTAGGCTGTCTCTCATGGATCAAACTGGCAGAAATCATGGAGAACTTCATGTTTCCTAGCTACTCTAGAAACTTTATGTGGCTGCATTCAGATGTAAAGCCATGGATTAGTGTTATGAGAATGAGCCTGGTCTCACACATTCTCCTCAGCCCTCCGAGGTAGCAGTGATCAGAAGGTTCTACTTCCGTTTTAGATTAACCACAGTTTAGCATATTGCCCAAACCTTAAACTGTGGTTAAGCTTAATTATGGTCACTGAAAAAACAAGCTTCATAAACTCTGTCTTGGGTCCAACAGTGTCCTCCCACCAGCAGAACTGGAACTACTGATGGAAGATATTTCCCCTGCACACACCCCAAATCTGGTCTGGAAGGTTGGGGGACTATCCAGAGCAGATTTGGGGTGTGTCCGGAGGCCTGGCGGGGGGGGGGAGATGAGAGAACAGGGAAGTCTCGCAGTGCAAGCAGAACTCTTTTCACATAATATTGGATTTAAGCGTATAGTCTGAATTTTGCTTGTTTCCACTAACTGTGGTTAAGAATAACCACAGTTCATCCAGGTTCAAGTGACACAGCAAGCTGCAGATAATCTAAAACAGAAGCAAAAGCTTCTGAAATGCTCATGGCTACATCAGAGGAGAAGGGGATTGAGTGGAACACACAAGCCCCGGTGGAGGCTAAGCTCATTCTCATAACACTGAACTATGTTTTAGTATTACATCTGAACCATCCCAATGAGTTGCTCCTCAGATTTGAGGATTACTGATAAACCCCTTAAAGGTTCTCTCTCATATACTTCCCATACCAAAACATTTTGAGATTCAGATAAAATCCACTTGAGGAAAGGCCCTGAACCCATTTTTTCAAGGTAACATGAACTAGGTGCTACTGACATTTTCTTCAGCTGACCTAATGCAACAGTACTTGTATGGAAAAAAAATTAAAACAAAGATAACCACAGCAAATACACAAGGTGTGTTTTGCCTATAGTGAAACAGAAAATTCTCCCCTGCATTGACTACGTAAAGCACTGCAATACCTATTCGTTCCAGGAAGCAATGCTATTTTAGGCAAATAACCTCGTGATAATGCAAGGCAAACTTCATATATTGAGCAGAAAGCATCCTTTAAGGGCATTATGCAGCAAAATTAAGCACGCTAAAACCACATCTATATAATTTCATAATTTCTCCATGCATCCAAGCACAATGTTGAGCTATTGGTACCCCCTCCCACAGCCAAGGAAAGGCAACACATGAACATCTTTCTCCTAAATTTCTTTTGGCAGTAGAATAATCTGGTGCCTCTTTTTTCTACTAAAATCATGTATTTCTTACCCCACCCTCCCTTATCCTTAACTTTGAGAGGAAGAAATTCAGTTAAGTGTTACAAAACAATATTTTATGAATTACTTCAAAAGGCCGAAGATTTAACCTTCATTTTATATGCAAAACAATTATATACAGCAGGTGCTCCTTTACTTAACAAATAGCTCATGTACACATTTATTAAAATAATTTGGCATCCAAATCCTAAACACACCATTCTGATGCACCCTTGGAAATCAATGGGTCTTGCTTCCCCTGATGTGCTTACGACTGGGGTATGGAGTGATTCAATGAGATAAAATCTATTACCTTCGTAGTGTTTCATCTTACTGGGAAATGGAGCAAATGAACAGACCAATCAATCTTCTGCTGTACATTTTAGAAAGATTTCTGAAGAAGCTATAGAGAACCAAGATCATGATTAGAGGGAGATGGCCTAGCAATAACAGAGGTCTCACTGTTGCGCTTCTTCACAGGAGGATGCTTCAGTTACCAGAAGGCAAAACTGGGTAGGGGGTGGGAAAGAATTTATTTAATGCCTTGATTCTTACAGGCAGCCAAGAAGACCGGCTGTGTTCTTTGCCTGTTAAGGACATCTACAGACCCAAGCAGGAAGCTTCTTTTTGGTTTGCTGGGGGTGGGGGTGGGGGGAATGCTGTAGTACAAATTGTGACATGTGTACCTGTGGTAATGACTGTTCTACAGGTCTGATTTTACTGTTTGACATAAACTATCCATCTCAACAACTTCCTCGAACCCTATAATCATCAGCCACCTCTGCCACACAAGACAGCAAGTTAAGCACCTGCAAAAACTGCCCAATTTGAACACGAAAAGGGGGGAGGCGGGAGTAACACCCCATATCTCGCTTCTGAAACTCAGAAGAATCTCAAGCATTGTAAGCCCCATTTCCTAACCCCTACTGACCGGTGATCGTGTGAATTGGTTTGGGTATCATTTCTGTTTTGAGAGAGAGAGAGAGAGAGAGAGAATCTAAAGCTGTGCAGTATATTGATGGCACAAACAGCAACACCCCTCCACCTGTTCAATCCGGATTCAAAAGCAAGGAAGGAAACAAAACGGGGTGGGGGTGGGAGAGAGCCTTTCCGGGTGCCATTTCTTAATCGAGCGCCACACGACCCCTACCTTCGCCAGCGAGCCTCCCCCCATTCACCTTGGCGCCAATCCCCCTCTGGAGCCGTAAGGCGTCGTCCCCCCCCCCCGCCACACGGCTCCCCAGCGCCCCTTCCCTTCCCTTCCCTCCCCTCCCCATTCCCACTCCTCTCCAGCAGGCTCCAGTTCTGTGGAAAGGCAAGAAAAAGCGCGGGGGGGGGGGTGTTTCCCCTCCGCGAAGAGCTGTGGAGAGACAGCCTGGAAGACGGGCCGGCCGGCCGCACCGGCTCTCCCGCACACCCACCTCCAGCAACTCCGAGCTTGCCGCAGGCGACGCAATTCCAGGAGCCCAAACCAACTCCAGGCCAGCAGCCGCAGGAGGGAACTGCGGCGGCGGCCAATCGCCTCGCTCTCCTCCGCTCAGCTCGCGCTCCGGCCCGGCTGCGCCTCTGCGCCGTTTGGCGGCAACGGCTCCCCCAAGGCAGCCCGGCCAGTCTCCTGGCCGGCTGCAGCCGCCTCTTTCCCCTCCTCTCGCCGCTAGGTCCCACGCCGGGCTTCCCTTCTGCCGTCCTGCTCTGGCCCTGCTGCTTGAGGAGTCCCCTTCCTCGCAGGGGAGAGCAGCCAGCCAGCGTCCCCGGAGCGCAGCGCAGCGCGCGCACGGTCCGCCGGCCTCCCGCTCGTCCTCCTTCCAGCTCCGGGCCTGGCGTGGGGAAGGGGGGCCAGAGCCCCCAAACGGCGCTGTCGTCGGCTCAGGCCCCTCCCGCCACCCGGCAGCACCGAGGCTCTTCCCCTTCCTTTCTGCCCTCCCCCTCTCCTCCTCGCCGCCTGGACGCAGCCTTCAGCTCTCCCCGGCTGCCCGCGCTCGCCCTCCCCTTAATTCCAGCCCCCTCCCGCCCCGGCCGCTTGCTTGCGCTCCAAGGAGGGCGTGTGAAGGCGCGACGTGCTGCCCGAGAGCTCCGGCAGAGACGCACAAGGCCTCTGTGGGAGGAAGGGATCCCGCAAGGTCTGCCTGGGGGAAGGCGGAGAGTCGGGCTCATTGCCTTGAGGTTCGCAGAGTGCCGTGCACGACTTCTGGTTTCCAAACGCGGCGGAGGCGGAGGCGGTGGCGGCGAGGGGGGATTTTGTTGTCTAGATCAGGGCTTGGCAGACTTCAGGCTTGCGGGACTGACGCTGTTTTTGTCTAGAACCGCGAGACCTCGCCTAGAACCGCGAGCCTGGTGCAAAAAGACACACGCTTAGAATACAAGAACGCTGAGATCAGGAATCGGTTTTGAGAGTGGCAGAATTGAATGGAGCACCCAGTCTTTCCACATAAAAACTCCTGCTTACCCCAAGGCAGCGGTCTTCATTTCAGCAGTATGAGTTGTTAAACAGTTGGGAGCCAGAAACCCTTGCTTTGTTGTTCAGTCGTTCAGTCGTGTCCGACTCTTCGTGACCCCATGGACCATAGCACGCCAGGCCTTCCTGTCCTGCGCTCTCTCCCGGAGTGTGCTCAAGTCCATATTCATTGCATCGGTGATGCTATCTAGCCATCTCATCCTCTGCCGTCCCCTTCCCCTTTTTGCCTTCAGTCTTTCCATCAGGGTCTTTTCCAGAGAGTTTTCTCTTCGCATTAGGTGGCCAAAATATTGGAGCTTCAGCTTCAGTATCTGTCCTTCCAATGAGCAGTCAGGGTTGATTTCCTTTAGGATTGACTGATTTGACCTCCTTGCAGTCCAGGGGACTCGTAAGAGTCTTCTCCAGCACCACAGTTCGAAAGCATAAATTCTTCGGTGCTCAGCCTTCCTTATAGTCCAGCTCTCACAGCCATACATTACTACTGGGAAAACCATAGCTTTGATTAGACGGACCTTTGTCGGCAAGGTGATGTCTCTGCTTCTTACTATGCTGTCTAGGTTTGCCATAGCTTTCCTCCCAAGGAGCAAGCGTCTTTTAATTTCATGGCTACAGTCATCGTCTGCGGTGATCGTGGAGCCCAAGAAAATAAAATCTGTCACTGCTTCCATTTCTTCCCCTTCTATATGCCAGGAAGTGATGGGGCCAGATGCCGTGATCTTAGTTTTTTTAACACTGAGTTTCAAACCAGCTTTTGCACTCTCCGCTTTCACCCTCAACAAGAGGCTCTTTAGATCCTCTTCACTTTTTGCCATTAGGGTGGTATCGTCTGCATATCTGAGGTTGTTGATAATTCTCCCAGCAATTTTAATTCCGACCTGTGATTCATCCAACCCGGCATTTCTCATGATGTACTCGGCATATAAGTTAAATAAGCAGGGTGACAATATGCAGCCTTGTCGTACTCCTTTCCCAATTTTGAACCAAGTGGTTCTTCCATGTCTGGTTCTTACTGTTGCTTCTTGACCCTTGTACAGGTTTCTCAGGAGACAGGTAAGGTGGTCTGGTACTCCCATCTCTTTCAGAATTTGCCAGAGTTTGTTGTGATCCACACAATCAAAGGCTTTACCATAGTCAATGAAGCAGAAATAGACAATTTGATCTCTAGTTCCTCTGCCTCTTTGAAACCCAGCTTGTACTTCCGGTAGTTCTTGGTTCGCATACTGCTGAAGCCTAGCTTGTAGGATTTTGAGCATAACCTTGCTGGCATGTGAAATGAGCGCAATTGTACTGTAGTTTGAACACTCTTTGGTGTTGCCCTTCTTTGGAATTGGAATGTAAACTGACCTTTTCCAGTCTTGTGGCCGCTGTTGAGTGTTCCAAATTTGTTGGCATATTGAGTGCAGCACTTTAACAGCATCATCTTTTAGGATTTTAAATAGCTCAGCTGGAAGACTGTCATCTCCGCTAGCTTTGTTGTTACTAATGCTTCCTAAGGCCCACTTGACTTCACTCTCTAGAATGTCCGGCTCAAGTTCAGTGATGGCACTATCATGGCTATCAGGGACATTCAGATCTTTCCTGTATAGTTCTTCTGTGTATTCTTGCCACCTCTTCTTAATCTCATCTGCTTCTGTTAGGTCCCTGCCTTCTTTGTTCTTTATCATGCCCATCCTTGCACAAAACGTTCCCTTGAGATCTCCGATTTTCTTGAAAAGATCTCTAGTCTTTCCCATTCTGTTGTTTTCCTCGATTTCCTTGCATTGTTCATTTAAGAAGGCCTTCTTGTCTCTCCTTGCTATCCTCTGGAACCCTGCATTCCGTTGGATATATCTTCCCTTTTCTCCCTTGCTTTTCACTTCCCTTCTTTCCTCAGCTACTTGTAAAGACTCATCAGACAGCCACTTGGCTTTCTTGCATTTCTTTTTCTTTGGGATGGATTGAGTTGCTGTCTCCTGAACAATGTTACGGACCTCCGTCCATAGTTCCTCAGGCACTTTGTCTATCAGGTCTAATCCCTTAAATCTATTCCTCACCTCCACTGTATATTCATAAGGGATATGATTTATGTCATACCTGAATGGTTTAGTGGTTTTCCCTACATTCTTCAATTTAAGCCAAAATTTTGCAAGAAGCAGCTCATGATCTGAGCCACAGTCAGCTCCAGGTCTTATTTTTACTGACTGTATAGAGCTTCTCCATCTTTGGCTGCAAAGTACATAATCAATCTGATTTCGATATTGACCATCTGGTGGTGTCCATGTGTAGAGTTGCCTCTTGTGCTGTTGGAAAAGAGTGTTTGCTATTATCAGCGTGTTGTCTTGGCAAAACTCTATTAGCCTTTGTCCTGCTTCATTTTGTACACCAAGGCCATGCTTGCCTGTTATCCCAGTGATTTCTTGACTTCCTACTTTAGCATTCCAATCCCCTATGATGAAGAGGACATCTTTTTTTGGTGTTAGTTCTAGAAGGTGTTGTAGGTCTTCATAGAACCGATCAACCTCAGCTTCGTCGGCCTCAGTGGTTGGGGCATAGACTTGAATTACTGTGATGTTGAATGGTTTGCCTTGGATTCGTACTAAGATCATTCTATCGTTTTTGAGATTTATTTATTTATTGCATTTATATCCCACCTTTTTTCCTCCAAGGAACTCAAGGCGGCATACATAATTCTCCTTCTCCTCCATTTTATGCTCACAACAACAACTCTGTGAGGTAGGTTGGGCTGAGAGTCTGTGACTGGCCCAAAGTCACCCAGTGAGCTTCCATGGCCGAGTGGGGACTAGAACCTGGATCTCCCAACTTCCAGTCCAGCACTCTAGCCACTACACCACACTGGCTCTCTAGATTGTACCCCAGTACTGCTTTTCCCACCCCTTTACTGACTATGAGTGCTACTCCATTTCTTCTAAGGGATTCTTGCCCACAGTAGTAGATATGATGGTCACCTGAATTAAATTTGCCCATGCTTGTCCATTTTAGTTCTCTGATTCCCAAGATGTCGACGTTCAATCTTGCCATCTCATGTTTGACCACCTCCAGCTTACCTTGAGTCATTGATCTTACATTCCAGGTTCCTAAACAATACTGTTCTTTACAGCATCGGACTTTCTTTTCACCACCAGACACATCCACAGCTGAGTGTCCTTTTGGCTTTGGCCCAGCCGCTTCACTCTTTCTGGCGCTACTTGGAAATACCCTCTGCTCTTCCCCAGTAGTATATTGGACACCTTCCGACCTGAGGGGCTCATCTTCTGGCGTCATATCTTTTAGCCTTGTGATATGTTCCATGGGGTTTTCTTGGCAAGAATACTGGAGTGGGTTGCCATTTCCTTCTCCAGTGGACCACATTTTGTCAGAACTCTCTGCCATGACCTGTCCGTCTTGGGTGGCCCTGCATGGCATAGCTTATGGTTTCACTGAGTTACGCAAGCCCCTTCGCCACAACAAGGCAGTGATCCATGAAGGGGAGAAACCCTTGCTAGTCTACCGCAAATCCACCAGAGATCTTCCAGTAGATCTACCGTCTGCCTACCACTGATCTAGATCCTTTCCTTTAAGGAAACTATCGTTTTGGGCTTGGGTTGTATTTTCTCTCAAGGCCACACGCCCCTTAAACCAGAAGGTGGACTAAATGCTTGCAAAATATTGTTTAGCTGTAAAATCCACAGAATCCTGTGTCGTCTTGAAAGACCAACAGATTTATCATGGCATAAGCTTTGGTCCACTTATTCAGATACAAAGTATCTTTTATCACAGTAAAACTATTCCTGTTTGTATGCATGTGAACTATGTACAAACCTTCATGTAGTTGATCTGGACTGAAGTCTCTTGTAATACCTTGTCCCAGGCAGCCATGTTCATTTTTGCAACTTTAAAAAAAATGCAAAATTGGAACCACCAAAGCCATCTACTCATTCAGCCATGCCCTTGTCTAATTTCTTGGGCTAATTTCTTCCCCACCTGGCAACAGAGAACTTCGGCTATTGGGCAGTATAGAAATGTAATAAATAAATAACACAGCCACTTCTCACAATCCCTTCTCAAGACACCCTCTTCCCTTTTAAGGAGAAAGACTTCTTGGTACACTGCATTGAAATTAACTGGAGTATATAATGATACAACTATACACATACACAAGTTATGGGGTTGAACTTGTGCTGGAAAGCAGCAAGCAACGTGGCTCTTTGTGTTAGACACATGGATCCAGGGAAGGAAGAGTTTTTGCTTCATCACAGCACTGCTGGGAAGTAAAACTTTCATGTACCACAAGGAATTATATTGGTGGGATAGGAGATGAAATTCTGGAAAAAACAGGGCTGGCCCGAGACATTTTGCTGCCCAAGGGGAAGGACAAGATGCCTGCCCCCATTCCACCTACAGAAGGATAACCAGACTGGCAGGTGAAGCTCACGTCAGCACTGGAGAAGGGAACGCATTCTTCACTAGGCTAGCTTAGGGCATGCAGGCCAGCCATGTGGAACGCTGTCCCTCAACGGAGGGGAAGCTAGGGGGCAGCTACTGCTGTCCGCACCACCCATCATCTGCTGCCTGAAGCAACTGCCTCACTCTGCCTGGTAGGGCCGCCTCTGGGAAAAGCGTATATTAAGGGGAACTGCACAAAGTTAGATTTGTCAAAACGCTTCCCTGTGTTTTCAGGCACTTGGTCCTGTTTAATGTTTTAGTGGTTTAGTTTTTTTCATTTTTATACACTGCTTGCAATTTAAACTTATGTATTCAAGCTACCCTGAATATTGTTACTGCAATTGCAACAGAAGGGTGGGGTAGTTATGATCCTAATAAAAATAGTTGTGGGGTTGAAAGTGAAACTAAATGTAACAAAAGAGCTGGTCTGGCACAACCTCATTCCGAAATGTCCCAGCACCATAGATCTCCCTTATTTCCAGAACCTGGAAAGCCCTATCACTCTGTAGAACACAGTTCAAAATACCACCCTTTCTCCTGATCCATTTCCAGAGTGGCTTTTAAAGCCCCTTTTGATGTGTGTTTTCCTCCTTAAAGGAATATATGTGAGAACATTACAGTGGAATGCTGAATCTACACAGATCTTGCAGTACAAATCTAATTACTGTGGATCTTTCAGGCAAAAAGATGTGTTTTCCCACACATTTATCCTTAGAAAAGAGCAGGGAGCAACAAGAATGCCATCCATTTCAAGGAATCCAAAAGATGGTGGTGTTGGGGAGAGCAAGGACATGAAGGTATGGAAGCATGGTATGATCCCTGCTCATTGGCTATGCTGGCTGGGCCTTATGGGAGGTGTAGTCCAAAACATCCAGAGGGTGCCAGGATGCCTAGCTCTGGATAGGAAGTGTCAGCAAAGCAATCAGAGCCAAAAGAATGCAAGAATACACCTGGCTGTAGAGCAAGGATGGGCAAAAAATAGCTCTCCATATTTTTTTTTTTTTTTTTGGACTTCAACTCCCAGCATTCCTGACCATTGGCCATACTGGCATGGGCTTCTGGGAGTTGAAGTCCAAACCATCTAGTGATCTACCTTCAGCCCACCCCTGCTGTAGGGGATATGCATGGGGACTAAAGAAAACCAAAGTTTTCTTTAGTTTGCTGCTCTCTGAATGAGGGCTGCCTGTGGCAATATACAAGAATCTGGCTCCCCAGGGTGCTTCCAGACAAAGGGCTCCTAGCAGTCCCAATCAAAAGACATTGTGCAGATATTCCGTCTTTTCCCTCCTTAATGGATTTTTTTCTCATAAGAAAAAGGACAGAAGAAGTGGCGAGGAAACACGGGAAGAACTGGCGAGGAAACAACAGGGTCCTCTGTAAAATTCTGTGATTGAGGCAGGGCAATCGTGTCGTGAAAAGCCTTGTCTGGAACCACCACCACTACCCAGTGATGTGATAAATGGAGCAACAGCTCTTCCTGCCATGGAGTCGTCCATGCCTAATACACAGAGAAGAGTTCCTGCTTTTACCAGTCCATAGTTCAACAATGCAGTTTCCTGGCATGGTGCAAATAACCCTTAGAATTTGTACTCCTTGGCCAACATGAGCTGGAGATCCAACAGTACAGAGCTTACCCCCTGAATGGGCAAAGGTACCAGTCCAGGGATCTACTTCTCCAGTAGTAAGGGCACATGCTCCCTCACCATGGGCTATGCTTGCAGCAGTGGCAGTAAATACACCTGGCCATCAGCCTCAAAGCTGTGCTTGGTGTGGAGGAGGGCAAGTAGTAAAGGCACAATGCTATTCATGTTTAGACAGAAAAAGGGCTACAACTCCCAGCATGTCCCAGCCAGCATGCATAGGATTGTGCCCTAAATGAGATATCAGCAAGACAGTGAAGCTACTGTTTTAAACCATCTGAACAGGGCCCCACACAGCTGTTTGGAATTGATTTTTCTTAAAATAATGCTAATTCTACATAGTTACAGATTCTCAGGTAGCTAAGAAGCCTGCAGCTGGTAAGACAGAACTCTGCTTACTTGTATAGAGTATATGTAGCTGCCACTGCATAGTATGGAACTGTTTATTACAAACAGTGACCTTAGTGCAGAGGTGGGCAAAAGGCACATCTGCAAATGTTTTTTGACTTCAACTCCCAGAAGCCCCTGCCAGCATGGCCAATGGTCAGGAATGAGGGGAGTTGAAGTCCAAAAATCTGGGCTTTGGATTTTTGGATTAAAATAGGGGTGGGCAAATAGTGGTTCTTCAGATGTTTTGGCCTACAACTCCCATCATTCCTCACCATTGGCTATACTGGCTAGGGCTGATGAGAGCTGTGGGCCAAAACATTTGGTGAGCCACAAGTTGCCTACTGCTGTTCTAAAGGATCTCTTACATCAATATGTCATATTCAGAAGGTATTATCATTTTAAAATTATTATTTAAAACTTACAAAGCACCTAAAATTGTCTTAAGTGGTGTACATATATGGAAAGATAAGACCCTCCTTACCCACATACCCCTCACAATCTAACAGACATCATACCAAAGGAAAAAGGAATGAGGAGGGAAGCAAGCACTGGAGCAGCAACTCTTTCTTTGGCCAATGTTGCCCCTTTGATGTGATGTTCTTGGGAGAGAAGGGGTGCAGCGTCCTGTGGCTGGCTGATGGAGGAGGCCAGAGTATGCTGCCCTCTCCAGTCCCAAGGCAACTGTCAGCTGGAGCTGAGAATTGTCTGGCAGGGAGGGGTGAGGAAAGTTGCCCGCAGCAGCTGCTAGTTCACTAGCTGCTGGAGAGAGCCAGGTTGGTTTCCCTCATGTATACTAGGCATCTTTTCAAGAGAAACAAATACATCTGAATTGACAACTTAATGTGCCTGACAATCTTAGACTTGCTGCGTATAACATTAAACAAACATGATTTGGACTGTGGGACAGACTCCAGAAATAAAATATAACTGAAGCTAAAGACCACAAGGGCTTTAGATGATGCCAAAACCTGACACTTTTGAATCAAGCTAACAATACTTTGATCTGTGCCATTTATCATTAACTAGTTTTATAAATTAGGAAAGAACAAAGGCTGCAGACCCTACATTGGTAAATTATATGTTAGTTCAGGATCCAAAAAGAAACATTTATAATTTGACTACTTCCAGTAGTCATGTATTTCCAGTCTTGTGAAGGAAGTCAACTACGAAACCCTGTGCATGCCCAGTAGCACTATTGTGTTCTTACATTCAGTTCAGTGGGGCTTACCCACCCACCCCCTTCCTTGTGACCTGTGCTCTTACTCAGGTCCCATGTCAGCATCCGGCACCCTTAGGCAGCTGTTAGGGCCTCTGCACCCTGCCAGTGCATAGCATCACTATGTGTGACATAGCATCACTCCAGGGCATTGTGGGAAATGTACATGTCAACCCATCTTGTAGCCATCTGTTGCCAAGGAAACCCACAGACAGGGTGGCCCACTGACATAAGTGGGGCCTCATGGAGAGCCCTTTGCCGAGGGCCCCCACAAACCCAGGGCCAGACCTGCTCAGTGTTCTCTATTGTTTGAATTAAATATTAAGAAATGGGGAGAGAAGGTATGATTTTACTCTAGCACAAAATATGAACAGAGCATTTCACTAATTCCTCTTCCTCTTTTTTTTCTGGAATAATAGAACCTAAAAGCCATGAAATGGCAGATTCTTAGTAAGTATGCATGCATATTTGGATTTATCTACTCCTCGAGACAACTCATGAAGCTTGTGCTAAAACTGCTTTCATGAGGGTATTTGTTGTTTAGTAATTACTAATAGTGATCAGACTCTAGTAGGCATAACAAGCTTTACTCAATAGGGCTGTGCTGCTTATCATAATTGGACTTTGTACTTGCTGTCACAGAGCTGAGGCAAAACAATTAAAGATAAATGTCACTGGAGGCTCAAGATGGAATACAAATTGTTCTTTTTGGCTTAGATTTGATAGTTGATGTCCTTGTTTTACCCAGTTTGACCCCTGCTTAGTAAAAAATCAATGGACCACTTTCCTTCCGTGCATTTTTACAAGGAGTAAATCCAAAACTAAACAAGCAAAACATACAACTGAACAGGATAACTCCTACTTTCCCCCCAGTTCTGGAGACTGTTTTCTAATCAACAGTAGCCTTTTGTTACATTAGTTCTTAGAAAACAACAGCCTTCTTTTAAGATGCTGAGACGAATGCCCTAGGCCTTGAAAACATTTATGTCTGTAGTTCAGTTGACTACCCGGATGATTTGAAAATGCAGGCAGTAATCCTATAGCTGTGATCAATAACCCACTTTCTCTGGAGCAGAGCCGCTTATTTTGATGAGACTTCTCTGGAGAGAACAGCTGGTGGACTGGCACCAAATGTGGCTTGCAACATTCTTGCTTATTCTGAGGAGGAGGAGGAGGCGAAGATAAGAACATCAGGAAAATTCCTGTCTTTGGACTTTTAACTGTGGAGACCATTTTTATGTCACCAAGATGTACAGCAGATGTGAGAGTGGTGGAGGGTGGAGACCATTTATATTTCTGTTATAAAGAGGAGCCACTACAATGGTCATACTCATCTTGAACTTCCCAGTTGTGTGGGGGGGGGAGTGTGTGTGTGTGTGTTTCCTAAGTTAGTCAAATCAAATGAGAACAATAAGGCAGCCCAAGTTGTAACAGGTTCTGTTTAACTTCTTAATGTGCATTCAACACAAATTTCTTGAGAACAGGATCACTTCCATTTGTATCCAATCTCTATCTTTAATTCTTTTTAATATTATTTTAGAGCACAACCCTATGGTGAGGAGCCCTAACAACAGAATGCTCTGATCTCAGAGGCTCTGTCCTGTCCAAAGCCCTGCTGGGTTCTTGTTAGCAGGTCGGAAGGAATGGCAGAACCATTTCTTGACTTTCCATTCTCTAATAATGGACAGTCAGTTAGACAAGCCTCAGAGCTTGACAAACTTTGCCTCAGTGCTGGGGTTGTGGTTTGTGGCTGGGAGGGCTTGGGATCTCTTAGATCCTTGGCCATTCCCTCTCCACACAATGGTACACCCCCAACACACCCATTTTCCCTCCTCTGTGGAGTCGGAGTTCTGACCTTGTAGAAGGAG
The DNA here is from genome assembly GCF_057233095.1 of Heloderma suspectum. Taxonomy (NCBI): domain Eukaryota; kingdom Metazoa; phylum Chordata; class Lepidosauria; order Squamata; family Helodermatidae; genus Heloderma; species Heloderma suspectum. Next base: position 102,508,872 of record NC_139459.1, read on the forward strand.
CCACCACAGAAACCTCCAGAGTGGCTGAGAGGAGCCAAGAGGGGGACCCCAATGTTAAAAAAACAAACAAAACTCTGAGATCAGGTCTCTGTCCAAGACCCTGGAGGGGGTTTTCTGAACAAACTAGGATCCTTGGGATGCTCTCTGGGGATCATAGAATTGCCGTCTTGGTGATTTTATTGGTTTTGATTGTATCCTAAACCACCTTCGGAGGCCTTATTAAGGCCAAAAGATAATCTAAAAATGTCTTTATAAAAAAAAAAAAGGACAACCATAGTGTTGGGCAGGGCTAAAGGAAAATAAGGAAGGACATTAGAATGGGACAAGTCATGTGCCTTTCCTAAGGTTCTAAATTTTGGTGAAAAGTTTGGTTTTCACCATAAAGACATTGTTCTAAGCCTCTGCCCACCCATATAGTGGATAGATCAGTACATGTCAATTGAGAATGTTTGCTGTGACAAGCTGCTAATGAGTTTTACATATTCTGCTGTATGCCCCACATAAAAACTTAAAATATGGAGTTTTATAAGAAAGTAAAAAAGAGCCCTGCTGGACAAGACCAAAAGGTACATGTAGGCAAGCATCCTGTTTCCTACAGTGGCCATCCCAATACTTCCAGAAAGTCAACAAGGAAACATGTCCCCTAGTAACTGGGATACTGCAGTTTACTGCCTCTGAACCTGAAGGTTCCATGTAGCCTCCATCATGATAACCACTGATAGACCTAGTCTCTACAAATTTATCTAATTCCCATTTAAAGCCATCTAAACTAGTGGCTGTCACCACATCTTGTGGTAGTTAAGTCCATAGAATAATTATGCATTCTGTGAAGTAGCCGTTGGTTCCTGAACACAAATATAATCCTATGATGTCAATGTACCTGCCTCTTATAATGGAGATCAGAATCTATAAATTAACTTCAGCCTCTCAACTCCCATTTCCCCATGCCTAAAGTCCGATTGGAGCAGGCCATTTATCACAAGTGTTAGTTTTATGTTTCAGGATTGGATCAGGCATCTGTGCTCTGGCTAGATCTAGCTGCCTCACTCTGCCTAATGATAGAGCTAGCACTGCCACTGACTCTGTCTTTTCAGGAGGAAATACAATACTTAGGTCACAATCCTATCCAGATAGGTGGCCGCCTCCAAACTCAGAGATGACCGCCTATCCAAAGCAGGACAGGAGAAGCACAGAGGGGATCGTTCCCTCCGCGCTTCTCCTGCCCTGCATTTTTGGCTAGACAGCCGATTGCAGCTGTCTAGCTGCAGGAGCACAGAGTGGGCATTTCCGCCCTCCCCTCCCTGGAACACCCCCAGCCCCTTTTCAGCTGCTCTGCGCTCCTCTTGTGAGCGTGGAGGAAGGGGCTGTTCCACACTGCCTCTGAGGCAGCAGGGAAATGAGGGGAGTTCGGTTCTCTGGGAACCAACCTCGGAGTGCAGGCTCTGAGGTCAGTTCCCGGATAACACAATATCCTATGGCCATCTAGCTGCTGTCTAGCAGCCATAGGATTGCTCCCCTAATCATGCAAGTGCAAGATTGCTGAAAAAATGACAAACTTGTTTCCTGGCAAGCTGCATTTTTCTTTCTCATGTTTTCTGTGTATGCTTTACATTCCTTTTGTGTAATTGTATTCTTCCAGAAACCGAGCCCCACATTGATTAGAAACACCATTCAACAAAGTATGATCCTGTGATTATTTTTCCCATAGGAAACTTAATACCTCCCTTTTTTCTAATTAGTCTAAACCCAATTTCCAGGGAGAAAGGGATTAACATGAAGGCTCTTCAAGCTGAAACAGTGTTATTAAAATACACAGGATTCTGAGTAATACTTTTATAGGGCAGGGTTGAGGTTCTTTCAGGCTCCAAGGATCTTTTTAATTTCCTTTCAGTTTCATAACCTTAGCCAAAATGTAATTGCTAGCTCAAGAGGGATCTCATTTGCCATGCTCACACAGTAATTGAGCATAATGACTAAATTTTCTCCTCAGAGTCACATTGCAGGGTTGTCATATAAAGTAGGCAATTGCTGCCTCTCTGAGTTTCTGATGCAAATGTCAACCTGCAATGCAGAATTGTGCCTGAGTAACATTCCACATTTTGGGGGGAAACAAATACTACAGATTCCACATTATCAGAAGCCATATTTAAATTGTAAAATGAGAAGTGTCCCTCTCACCTGGTAATCTAACACCCTAATCTCAGACACATTATTCAGTGGCAAGGAAAAGACTCTCTGAACACACCTGCTGTCAAAAGAGTCATTGGTGGCCAATGGCCATGCTGGCTGGGGGATACCGGGACTTGTAATCCAATACATCAGGAGGGCACCAGGTTGGGCAAGGCTGACTGCTCATTCTTATGGTTGCTAGGAGGTACTGTGACCAATTTAATGGTTTTTGGGCCTGTTAGGTGCCTGACACTGTCTTGCTATAGACCTGATGGGTGGAGTGCTATTCCAGACACACTATGTAACCATAACATACTCTGCTGATTCTCAGCATAGCACTCACTCCCAGGAGCTTGCTCACACAATTTCTTTCTATCCCTTTCTTACCAAGAAGTCTGTGAACTTATCATGGGCTGAGGCAAAAGTCTAGGGCTGTTATGCATACCCTTTTTTCTAGTTGGACACCAATATCATCTTCAGAGGCACTTCTCTGGATGTCCCTGGAGAGACTTTTCAGCAGTGGTGCCCTAGTTACGGAATGGCCTCTCCAGAGAGGCTCACCTGGCATGTATGTGTTTTTCATCAGCAAATGAAGACCTTTTAATTTTCCCAGGCTTTTTAACTTTAGTGATTTCAAAGTTCTTTGCACTGTTGTTGTTTTCTGTTGTTAGTTTTATGCTGGTTTTATTCTGACACTGTTTCAGCCATTTAAGATTTTGTGTCTATATTTTATTTTTATGCTTTATGGTTTTCACTTTTATTTGTGAACTGTCCAGAAAATTTTTTGTTGATGGGGCATACAGAAATGCTGTAAATAAATAAAAGGAATACAATTCTCAGAATCCATGCACCCTTGACCCTGCTGACTGGGGCATGCTGGGAATTGTAGGATGTAGATTGTACCCTTTACTTGTCAATGTCACTTTCCCCCTGAGAGGGAGGAACTTACGACCCATATCTGTTCCCCTAGCCCCCAACCCTGCTGTTCATGGGGCTAAATGACATCATGAACAGAATGTCACAAACGGATGATAATACATTTGCTTTGTTCACTGCTACTACAATACCATGATGGTGTTTGTTGCCAATTCAATGCAAAACCTAGTCAGTAGGGGATCAAACAAGGTAGAATCAATAAGTCAAAAATGGAACTGATTCAAAGGATAGGAACTAGGGTTCATTTTTGAGTATATGCTCTTTCTGAGGGGAATTAGGACTCAAGATGGGGGGAACATAAGAGCCATGCTGAATCAGACTAAGGGTTCATCTAGTCCAGCATTCTGTTTACACAATGGCCAACCAACTGCCCATGGAAAACCCACAAGCAGGACGTGAGGCAAACAGCCATTCAACATGGCTGTATAACTCCTGCAAAAAAGTTACTGACAAAAGTAAAAAACAAGTCAAAATGAAAGAAGAGATAGAGAAAAAAGATGGGACAGAGCAAAATGACTGGAAATATGAAAAGATAACATAGAGAAGAAACCTTTAAATTAGATGGATAATAAAATAATAATAATAAATATAAAAGAGTTATCATTATTATCATTATCATATTCCAGTGGGATAACATGCCACTGCTGTAAGCGACTGTTACAAAAATAGCAAAAGATAAGCAGTGGAGAAAGTCTGACAAAAGTCAAGATACATTCATAAGAAAAAGCCTGGAAGAGCAAAGGAGGCTAGATGGATTAGCATTAACCATCTGTTTAAATACTTTACTTTATTCTGGTTGATTTGAGTATGAGTGACCTGCATTACAGGCTATGAAATCAAGTGATGATTCTAGGAATTAAGTGAGACTTAGGGCGTCTTCACATGGAGCTTTTATGCTGCTATCAAGATTGCTCACTCATGGAAATTTGCAGGTCCTTTTCATGATGTTGTCAGCCTCCAGGGCACATCCAGAGGTATTTCCTGGTTTGTTGTTGCTGTTTATTCGGTCAGTTGCTTCCGAATGGACCAGCCCACGCCAGAGCTTCCTGTCAGCTTTCGCCACCCCCAGCACCCCCAAGGTCGAGTCCTGGTTATTCCATCTCAAAAAGATCTGGAAATAATGACCTATTTAAATCAGATTGTTACACTATTCAAACAGCCACTAGATGGTGCTGTTTTATTGAACTCTATGGAACCTTGAAAATTAAAAACTTCCCCTCTCAGCAATCATGTGGTCGCCGTCTGGGAGCCCACTGTAAACATGGACTTTGGGGGTTTTCTTTAGTGTAAAGGCAGCCTTAGGGCTTCTTCACATGCAGCTTTTATCCTGCTATTGAGATTGCTCACTCATGGAATTTTGCAGGCCCTTTAGACGACATCATGAACCTCTGAGTCTCCTGCACTACATGACCTTTATTCCATTTTTAAATAGATTGCAGAGAATGAGGTATCAAATTACCCCGCTTGTGTTCTGCTTGAGTTTCCTCTGTGAAAAAGGAAAAGCTGCAAGAAGAGGAGCTACACCAGTTAAACATATGAAAGACTCAGATAAGGGGGAGAAGGAGAGAGAGGAGGGGGGAAAGAACATGCGTGTAAAGGGAGTCCGTTGTGATCCTGCATTTAAAACGGAAGCAGAAAGCCCCCTTTTAAATGTGGGATTTTAGGCTGGTGTAGAACTGCTCTTAAGCAGATCAGAGAACTTGTTCTCCTTAGGCAGAGGGCTGAACTGCATATTTCTGCAAGCGTTTGGCAACCTTTTATTTAGAATCCTAATCTCAGAACTACTTACAGTCAGGGCCAGAAACATGGAACAAAGATAACTGTTTTGGCAGTTGGCCTCTGTACACCACCGCATTGAAGTTGAAAGGAAACACACCCAGATAGGAGCGAAGTCAGGACTTTCAGCTGTAATTCAAGGGGTTTGACAAAAGTGGGTCACTAACCATTCAGGAAGGACAGCCAGTGGCATACACACACACCCATTGTTGGTGGCTCATAAGTAATGGAACGAATGGCTGACAAGCAGCTGCATGGCCAGGTGTGGCCTGCTTCCTGGGTACCCCATGACCAATCAAGCAGATAAAAGGCCTGGAGGTGGTTCTGAGTGTTACATTTGCATTTGGTAGCTGTTTGCTGGAACTCCCAACATGAGGTTCAAAGAGGTGTCCGTGTGAGTGAAGGAGGCCATCATTAGGCTGAGGAAACAAAATAAACCCATCAGAGAGATAGAAAAAACAATGGGAGTGGCCAACACTACAGTTTGGAACTTCCTGAAAAAGAAGGAATTAACTGGCAAGCTCAGCAACAGCAAAAGGCCTGGAAGACCACGGAAGACAACTAAAGTGGGTGGCCGCAGAATTCTGCTCATGGTGAAGAGGAACCCTTTCACAACATCTAGCCAGGTCAAGAACACTCTTGCGGAAGTAGGCATGTCACTGTGAACATCTACAGTCAAGAGACGGCTTTATGAATGTAAATACAGAGGCCTCACAACAAGGTGCAAAGCACTGGTAACGCTCAAGAACAGACAGGCCAGATTAGCCTTTGCCAGCAAACACCTCAAAAAGCCTGCCCAGTTCTGGAATAAGATTCTTTGGACTGATGAGACCAAGATTAACTTGTACCAGAATGATGGGAAGAGAAAAGTATGGAGAAGGAAAGGAACAGCTCCTGATCCAAAGCATACCACATCATCTGTCAAACATGGTGGAGGCAGTGTTATGGCATGGGCATGTATGGCTGCCAGTGGAACCGGGTCACTGGTGTTTATTGATGACCTGACTGCTGATAAAAGCAGTAGAATGAATTCTGAAGTGTATAGGGCTATACTTTCTGCTCACATTCAGCCGAATGCTGCCAAACTGACAGGACGCCTCATATTGCAAATGGATAATGACCCAAAACATACAGCAAAAGTTACCCAAGAGTTTCTCAAGGCAAAGAAGTGGGATGTTCTTCAATGGCCAAGTCAGTCACCTGATCTCAACCCAATAGAGCATGCTTTTTCACTTACTGAAGGCAAGACTGAAGGCAGAAAGACGCACAAACAAGCAGCAGCTGAAGGCAGATGCAGTGAAGGCCTGGCAAAGCATCTCAAGGGAGGAAACGCAGCATTTGGTAGTGTCCATGGGTTCCAGACTTCAGGCAGTCATTGACTGCAAAGGATTTTCATCCAGGTATTAAAGGCAATCCTTAAGTTTGAAATGATGTTGGTTTGTTCCATCACTTATGAGCCACCAACAATGGGTGTGTGTGTATGCCACTGGCTGTCCTTCCTGAATGATTAGTGCCCCGCTTTTGTCAAACCCCTTGAATTACAGCTGAAAGTCCTGACTTCGCTCCCATCTGGGTGTGTTTCCTTTCAACTTCAATGCGGTGGTGTACAGAGGCCAATTGCCAAAACAGTTATCCTTGTTCCAATATTTCTGGCCCTGACTGTAGCTGGTTTCTAAAGCTGTACAGGAACTGCAAAAACACAGAAGAAAAAGGATAAGTAAGCTTTGGTTCATGGTTATGTCGGAAGTGAGATACAAACACACAGTCTATCAAATCACGTGTAATTATAGGCATGTGCAAGTATACAGTACAGGTTCAGACATATCATTAGAGAATTCAAATTATGTTGTGAGTTCAGCCGCACCTGCACATCCTGTAGCCATTCATACTTTCATGTCTATCGTGTTTATGGAATTATGGAGTGCTATTTGCTGGGTGATGCCTTGTTCAGCATCTATTCTTTACATGTTCACTGATGGAAGGACGTTTTCAGACTCCTAACAACAAAGAGCCCGTTCTACACATTTTGTAAAGTGAAGCTGGATTTACCATGAAGGCTACATTCAACAGCCAACCCTGACTGCCTCATGAATCTAATGGTATGATACATTTTAAAGGTTCCATTCCCTCCAACCACTAGATTACGGGTTGGAGAACCTCTGTCAGCCTGAGGGATGAATACTGGAGAAGCTATCAGAGGCACATTCCAATGGTAGGTGGGGCCAAAGGGTGGAGCCAAAAACACAAAAAATACTAGCCTATTGGAGGTTAAAGCGCTTACTGCCAGAAACTAAGCCTCAGGAGAGGCGTTTCAATTCTTTAGAAAGGGAGGGGGGAACTGCACACATCCAGGAAGCCACAAAATGACTGCTGGGTGTGGGGAAGGGGTGGAACCAGAGGAAGGGGCATCAGCATGTGGGGAACCCTAGAGGGCCAGAGTGGAACCTCAGAGGGCTGGATTGGAACCCCAGGCCTGAAGTTCCCCACCCTTGCACTGTAATACTACACAATTTGACTTCAATTTACTTTTTTTTAACGCAATATACCATCTAAAATTAATCATCAACTTTGCTGATATAAAGACTGTAACATTTCTCTTTCTGCTCTCTGCCTGCCAAGGAATCTGTGTGTTTCATGCAAGGCAAGAGACAGGTTTGAGTTACAGCAGACCTTTATGTTTTCAGCAATTACTTCTTTGTCCCTGAATTATAGGTGTCATCTGATACTTGCAGCACCTACAAGAGAGTAATTCATTCTGTCTGCAATCCCCCATCTTGAAATGTGAGTCTAAACTGCAAATCTCATGGCCACAACATCTGGTCTAATTTTTGGACTTTTCTCTTTTTCCCCTCATCCCCAGCTTTTTGTACCACCCAGATTGATGAAGGGTTCTGGAGAACTCAAAGGCTTGCACATGCTTCTGTGGCATTTGTTGGTCGTCCTAATAAAGGTATTGCCCAATTGTGGATTTTGGATGCTTTTTTCCCCTTTTCTTAGACCAGCGTGGCTATCTTTGTTTTTAAAGTATGGTATAGGTGTCTCCAAATACATTTACCACGTTCCCATTTAATATTTTCAGGTCTGCTCATGAAATATCTTAAGTATTCATCTGTAAACACAATGGAGAGAGAGCCAGTGTGATGTAGAGATTAGAGTGTTGGACTGGGACTCAGGAGACCCGGGTTCTAGTCCCACTTGGCCATGAAGCTCACTGGGTGACTTTGGGCCCGTCATTGACTCTCAGCCTAACCTACCTCACAGGGCTGTTGTGAGGATAAAATGGAGAGGAGGAGGACCATGTAAGCTGCCTTGGGTTTCTTGCAAGAGGAAAAAAAGCGGCATATAAATGTAATAATAAATAAAATAATATGTGAAGAGGCCCAGAAAGGATAGTCTGCTCAATCAAGCAATAGTGATTGCTAATCCATGTACTTAAAGCAGAAAAATCTCTGACATTGCCCCTTATATATTAAATGCATTATCCTACACATTGATGATCTCCATGGACGATAAAAAGTAGTGTATGAAGCAGCCCTTAGTAGAAGGATGTGAGCAGTGAATGGGTCTCTTGGTTTACTCAGACACTGTGCTGGTGGAGAATTGAAATGACGAAAGCAACCATAGTCAAGGCACACCCTTTCCCTCTGGCTTGACAGATAAGCCATGCAGATGTTTTTTCTATGCCAATGCACAAGGCTCTTTCAGCTCAATGGGGCCTGCATGGGAGGATCCCAGTGAACTGTGTCTGTTATCTGAACCTGTTTTGCTTTCCACAAACAGTGTTGTTCGCCTGCAAGTAGGACAAATTCACATGTATGAATGGTGGTTGGCAGCTAAAGAGGTAGGATTGGGATTGTTAGGCTTGGAAACACGACGTGTAAGGGTAGACACGATAGAGGAGTGTAGAATTGCATGTGGTGTGGAGAGAGTGGATAGGAAGACATTTTTCTCCCTCTCCCATAATACTAGAACCCGGGGTCATCCCATGAAACTGACTGGTGGGAGATTCACGACAGGTAGAAGGAAGGATTTCTTCACACAGCACATGGTTAAACTACAGAATTTGCTACCACATGACATAGTAATGGCCACCAATTTGGATGGCTTTAAAAGGAGGTTAGACAAATTCTTGGAGGAGAAGGCTATCAATGGCTACTAGTCCTGATGGCTATATGCTATCTCCACTATCATAGCAGTATGCCTATGTACATCAGTTGCTGGCGAACATAGGCAGGAGGATGCTGTTGCACTCATGTCCTGCTTGTGGGTTTCCCGTGGGCAGCTGGTGAACATAATGCTAGACTAGGGGCCAATCTACACTTACGGGTTTTTTCACTTCCAATGAGGTTTCACTGCCTGTCTTTCACACTATGCAGTACCTGCCTTGAATTGGAACCGGAATTTCCCGCTTCCGTGCTCCCACTTTCAATACCCTAATATCCTGGTATTTCTGATTTTGTGCTCTTATTTTCTGCCTTCGCTACCGTATCTGGTCGTAGTCCCCTCCATCCCCTGTCCATATACGGTGGTGTTTGTATTTCCCTCCTGTCCAATCACAGCTCTCGACGGCCCCATGTCATCTTCCAGCTACTGATAGCATAGCTTCCTCAGCAATCCCTGTTTCCTCAGCAACAAACAAAAGGGCTGGATGTGTGCGCGCTTGTCTGATCTCGGAAGCTAAGCAGGGTCGGGCTTCTTGCACTGAGCAGGGGGTTGTTCTATCCCTTCAAATGAGGCTAAGTTTTACCCCCTCCTATCCCCCGCTCTGGATTTTTTTTTAATTAAGGCATTATCTTCAAAGAATCATGGCTTCTGATGTTTTTCATGATGAAAACATCATCATGAAACATGATGATGAAAACATTCATCATGAAAACATGATTTTTTTCCCCTCTAATTCAGGCATGATCTTCGAAGATTCAAAGCTATGAAGCTTCACATCTTCGAATCTTCGAAGATCATGCCTGAATTAGAGAAAAAAACATTGCGGAGAAGCCACGATTCTTCGAAGATAATGCTTTAATTAAAAAAAAAATCCAGAGCAGGGTATAGGAGGGGGTAAAACTTAGCCTCATTTGAAGGGATAGAACAACCCCTGCTCAATGCAGGAAGCGTGATTCCAAGGCGGTCGCCCATCCAACTACTGAGCGGGGCCGACCCTGCTTAGCTTCTGAGATCAGACAAGCACGTGCAGGAAAACAGTAGAAAAACAGCACAGCGCTCGAGCGTAAACCAAGCTCGCGCATTCGATGAAGCACCGCAACAGGGAAAATGGGTGAGTGTGGATAATCACGTTTTAATGCGAGAACGTTTAACCAGACGGTCACTGAATTCATTGCAATGGCGGGCGCAATGCAGATCAGCCCTAGATGGACCCATGGTCTGATCCAGCATGGCTCTTATGTTTTTATCTATGCTGCAAGGTCACACTGCACTGAACATTAAATGCAATAGTGATAAAGTATTACCAGAGGGTTTGATTGTCCTACAGTCATTTTTTGATATTTATAACAGTTGTAATTAATTTGGACTGCTTCTTGGAATCTAATTTACAAGTGATAAAAGAATGAAGGCTGCTATGAAATCAGTGTTTAAACCTGGAATATCCTTGATTCTGCTTGTCTGTTACTTTTTAATACCAACAATGAACTATGAATTTTATTCTAGAATTTGACACATTCCCTCTTAGCCCTTCGTATTAGTGATGGTAGGTAAGAATCTGAAATTATTTGTTTCTCTTTAGGCAGCCTAATCAAATTATGGTCTAGTCTGATTGTTTAGCAGGAAAAATAGATCTGTATGCTTCCTTGTCCACAAATACACTCAGTTATTAAAATAAAATAGCTGTGTTCTCTTTGGTTAATTCATTGCCCCGTCATCATCATTATATCTCTTTGCAGTATTATTTCAAGTTCAAATAGTATAAAACTTGCATTTTAGTTACCCATTCTGTATTCCAATTCAGGCAAAAATGCTTAAGACACTCTGGATTGGATCCAGTACCTACTTTCTGCAGATGGAAGGATTCCACTAATGGAAGGAAGGTTCCTCCACCCAGATTTTAGGGCTTTCCCCTCCATGCTGCACCAGAGCTCACCCCCTTCATCAGGTTCCTCTGGCCCTCTCTGTAGCATTTTCAGGGGGCTGGCTGGGCTGCCCTAGGAAGGAGGGGGCTGGGAAATCCACTTCCAGCAGCCCAGTTGCATGCACCTAAATCTGGATCCAACCCTCTATCCACAAAGAAAGACAGTATTCAATCTTTCCCATGTGTTTGGAAACTCTATGCAGCTCACTGTCGAGCTATTTTCTTTTCAATCAATCCATCTATTTTCCAAACATGCCATTGTGCTCTTCAGTGCTCTCCACTTCTCATAATAATCAACCATTATCAACAGTAACTGTTGTAGAATCTGCTTTACACTTCTACACAACTATACAGAGACAGCACTAACAAATGGTTCCCAAAATATAGTCTAGCATGTACAGGTGATGGAAGCACCCAGTGACCTTAACTAGTATGACCAGCCTATTTCAGACCAGTATGAAAGCCAGGGCTTTCTTCACACAGAGTTTTTATCCTGCGATTGAGATTGCTCCTTCATGGAAGTTTGCGGGCTCTTTACATGACGCCTCTAAGGTGTCTCCTGCACTAAATGCCCTTTTTTCCATTTTTAAATAAATTGCAGATAATGAGCTATCAAATTACCCCGTTGTGTTCCACTTGAGTTTCCTCCATGAAAAGAGGGAAAGCGGCAAGAAGAGGAGCAAGATCAATGAAAGACGATGGAAGACTCAGATACAGGGAGAAGGAGGGGGAAAGGGGAGGGGGGAAAGGAAGCATGTGTAAAAGGAGTCCGTTGTGATCCTGCATTTAAAACAGAAGCAGAAAGCCCCCTTTTAAATGCAGGATTTTAGGCTGGTGTAGAGATGCTCTTAAGCAGATCAGAGAACTTGTTCTCCTTAATCAGAGGGCTGAACTGCATTATTTCTGCAAGCGTTTGGCAACCTTTTATTTAGAATCCTAATCTAATCCTTCTAAATTAAGGATTTTAGGCTGGTGTAGAGATGCCTACACCAGCCTATGTCATTATAATGTCATTATCATTATGATCCCATCATGGTAATACTATATCCCTCTTGTGCATTTATACCTCATAGGACACACAGTGACATTTATTGCGGTTTGTTTGGGGTAATGTGGAATAAAAAGTGGGAAATAGCACTACAAAAGAGGTACGTCAAATGTGTAATGTGCCCCAACAGTTATCAGTGCACTTCAATACCACTATAAAGCAGCAGTGTCAATCTAGCCCCAGTCTCGTTTTATGTCTTTATATTACAAGCATGTCGTGTGAGTCTGCACAACACAGTTGGCACTGTTGGCTACTCCCACTTGTATCAGTGTCCACTTGCCATAATGCACTGGTGTGATGCAATGATGCCAGGGCCATTGTACCCATTCTAAATGCTTGCGTACTAGACCAGTGAATCTTAGGCAATAACTGCAGACTAATGAAGAAATAAAGGCATTCTATAAGTTGTTCAAAGACAGGTTCTAAAATAACTCTGGCTGCAGTCCTGTTGGGTGTAAGCCCCAGTGGACTCAGCACAATTTACTTCTGAATAAATATGCATAGGATTGGGATTATTTGAGGTATGAACAACAAGTAAAAGGACTGTTTTCCCACCTGTAGTCCAGTGCCCATGCACACCTGGAAATTAAAGAGTTTTATAAGAACTGCCAAGTCCTTTCCAGTCTTCTGCCTCTGACAAGACAACATGGATTTTATTTCCGGGGTGTGTGTGTGTGTGTGTGTGTGTTCTCTAATCAGGATCCATATTGTGTAATACCTTTATTAGGCCAACTCAACAATCACAAAAAATGTGCAAGCTTATGAGATCTCCAGATCTCTTCATCAGGCAAGATGTTACAAAAAGCAAAGGGGGATGGGGTAAAGGCTAACTAGTTGTTGCATGTCTGTCGGCATGGTCAGAGTCTTAAGATGCTATAATATGGAGGAGGAGGGGTTGCACATATTCAGATTGGACTCTACCAGGTGCTATCAGGTTTCAGTGCCTCTAGGACCACTAGGATCAAGAAAGTAGCAGACAATTGTTGATCCTCCATTTTTGAAATATAAAATCCAGCTGTTAATTCAAAACTGTCTCGATCCAGGGTTAACCAGACAGGTTCCTTGGTTGGTGGAAAACAGAAATAGAGAACAACTAAGCAGTCTTTATGGCGACAAGACTGGAAAAGGTCAGTTTACATTCCAATTCCAAAGAAGGGCAATGCCAAAGAGTGTTCAAACTACCGTACAATTGCACTCATTTCACATGCCAGCAAGGTTATGCTCAAAATTCTACAAGCTAGGCTTCAGCAGTATGTGAACCGAGAACTACCGGAAGTACAAGCTGGGTTTCAAAGAGGCAGAGGAACTAGAGATCAAATGCCAACATTCGCTGGATCATGGAGAAAGCAAGAGAATTCCAGAAAAACGTCTATTTCTGCTTCATTGACTACGCTAAAGCCTTTGATTGTGTGGATCACAACAAACTCTGGCAAATTCTGAAAGAGATGGGAGTACCAGACCACCTTACCTGTCTCCTGAGAAACCTGTACGAGGGTCAAGAAGCAACAGTAAGAACAGGACATAGAACAACCGATTGGTTCAAAATTGGGAAAGGAGTACGACAAGGCTGTATATTGTCGCCCTGCTTATTTAATTTATATGCAGAGTACATCATGAGAAACGCCAGGTTGGATGAATCACAGGTCGGAATTAAGATTGCCAGGAGAATTATCAACAACCTCAGATACGCAGATGATACCACCCTAATGGCAGAAAGCAAAGAGGATCTAAAGAGCCTCTTGTTGAGGGTGAAAGTGGAGAGTGCAAAAGCTGGTTTGAAACTCAACATTCAAAAAACTAAAATCATCATGGCATCTGGCCCCACCACTTCCTGGCATATAGAAGGGGAAGAAATGGAAGCAGTGACAGATTTTATTTTCTTGGGCTCCAAGATCACCGCAGACGGTGACTGTAGCCATGAAATTAAAAGATGCTTGCTCCTTGGGAGGAAAGCTATGGCAAACTTAGACAGCATAGTAAGAAGCAGAGACATCACCTTGCCGACAAAGGTTCGTATAATCAAAGCTATGGTTTTCCCAGTAGCAACGTATGGCTGTGAGAGCTGGACTATAAGGCTGAGCGCTGAAGAATTGATGCTTTCGAACTGTGGTGCTGGAGAAGGCTCTTACGAGTCCCCTGGACTGCAAGAAGGTCAAATCAGTCAATCCTAAAGGAAGTCAACCCTGAGTGCTCATTGGAAGGACAGATACTGAAACTGAAGCTCAAATATTTTGGCCACCTAATGTGAAGAGAAAACTCCCTGGAAAAGACCCTGATGCTGGGAAAGACTGAAGGCAAAAGGAGAAGGAGATGGCAGAGGATGAGATGGCTAGAGAGCATCACCAATGCAATGAATATGGACTTGAGCACACTCCGGGAGAGAGCGCAGGACGGGAAGGCCTGGCGTGCTATGGTCCATGGGGTCATGAAGAGTCGGACGCAACTGAACAACTGAACAACAAAGGCAGTCTTTATACTAACAAAGCTGGAGAGAAAGTTAGATGCTGTGCTAGGCAAAAAAAAGTGTCAATAGAAGTCAAACTGGGTAGTTTTACCTAGTAGTTGGAGGGGATGAACCCTCAGAGAATAGAATCTAATCAGTAGATCACCATGGCAGACTAAATTCAGTGTTTACAGATTACATGGCTATTGCTGAAAAAAACAACCCACATCCATTTTCCTGTTCTTCCCCCTTAATATTCAGAAAGGGAAATGCATGACAATACCATAACCAATTTGTGCACTTCTCCACCAGACCTCTGCTGGAGTGGGGGCAGGAAAACGCACAATGGAATGATGGCACATAAATTTGGGGTCCCCAGCATGGTGCCCATGAGCACCACTGTTCTCATGGACACCTTCCTGCCCCATATTAAAAAAAAATAATTAATAAAAAAACTGGGAGGCTCATATCAGCCTAGAGACAGTCTAAGAAAATTAAAATGGTGCTGGGCTGAAGCATGCTCAGCTGCCCAGAAAAAAAGAAAAAGCTAGACTAGAGGTGATGGGGAGCAGCCTGGTGGGCTAAGGTGTGCATGTGTGTGTGTGGGGGGGGGGTGACAGGGAGCGAGGACGGTGTTTTGCCTGTGCTCTATGCAGGGCCTTTTCTTTGCATGTTTTCTTCTGTTTTGGTGTGGGCTTGCGTGTTTGCTTTGGTGTAGTGAGAATTTGACTGTGTGTGTGTGTGTTATGCCTGGTTTTGGTGTGTGCGCATTTCTCTGCACATCACCAGTTTAGTCTTGTGTAAAATGGGTATCCTGTGCTTCGTGAGGGCAAATATGTGGTTTGGCATTTGGGTCTGAGACCCCACCTCTGCCTTGTATTCTTGGCCAAGTTACTTGTCTCTGAGCCTCAACAGTTTGCCTTCTGTGAAATGGGTGTTGGAGCAGACAGCTGTGGGTTCAGAAGAGTGATTTTGTGTTTTGGAGCTCAGACGCCACCTCTGTTTTGTACTTAGGTTCTTGGGCAAGTTACATTTCCCTTTGCCAAACCAGTTTTCCTTGGGGAAATGGGTGTTTTTGAAAGACCACTTCAGCCGTAGCAGCCTTTTTATGAATGGGGAAGCCCCCTAAACACAGCCATTTTGTCAAAGCATCTATGATACTCTCTCAAACTTCCAAATGCGCCCATCAGCCCCAAAAGATTGGGGACCCCGCATTAACGTGTTTCCCCTATGGAACATAATGAACTGAAAGGGGGGAATTTGGTATGGGATTACTGTTTCGGCTGAAAACTCCATGATCCCTTTCACATATAATTCCACTCTGTATACTAGAGAAGGAAAAAGAAAATTTCTGAGACTACAATCTTCAAACCACTGCAGTGAATATACTTGCAATTATTAGTTGCCCTGTGGGATTCATTGAGCTGTATTAAATGCAAGCCTGCTGTCCAAGTGGTTTGTGGGTGGCACTCTGCAGTAAGCTGCAGACACAGCTTGCAGAACCTGAACACATACAAGATTGCCAAGCAATTCCTGATACTTACCAATACAAAGGGAATTGTGGATACTGTAATTAGCATCACTTCCCCAGGCATGACTAAGCCTTTCTAATAATTGCAATTTCTCCACCATAAGCCAGAACAAGAAATTACATATACAACATCAGCATGAGTGCATACTGCAGCTCTTTACAGTCAACAAAGCCTGCTAAGCAATTAATACGGCCCAGCCCGCAAAGGGCCTACAATTAAAAGGCAGACAAAACAAAAGGAAAGCAAAAACAAAAAGCAAGACCATGAAAAGAAGTTTATGCAAGAAGAAAGGAAAAGTGATTGGCATCATCCATCTCTCTCTCTCTCTGATGGAAAAGGTAGAACTTGATTCAACAGAGGGTATAGTATGCATCTGAAATAGGCAGAGTTTTGGCTTGCATGATCTGTTTTGTTTTTCACTTGAAATCTGAGGTCCACCAATCAGAGCCTGGTAGTGTTGCCAGGTCCAGAATATCCTAGGCCCTGAGATTTCAGGGTCCAAACCTGAGACCTAAGGACAGCCCCTGGTGATGTCATGGGGCGGGCCTTGGTGATGTCATGGGGGGGTCACCAGAGGTGAACCCAAGGGCACTTATTTTGCTATACACAAGCCTTTTGCTACACAGTTCAACCCACCCCACCTCCCAGACATTTATCCAGAATAAAAACACAGAGAAAGCAATTTGTGGCAGAGCCCACTTAATGAAAGCAATGGGGGGAGGGAGAAACCTATTTCACACACAGGCAAACTAAGGCAGCAGGCAATTAAAGTCAATGACTGAAAGAGAGTGCGTTTGGATTACATACTTGCAGCATACTACATTCACAGAACCAACAGAGAGCAGGCTTTTTAAAGTGGCTAAACACCCCCCCCCCATTTATCCAGAGTATGTCACAACACAGAGAAAGCCATTTGTAGACAAGTCCACTTCTCCAAGATTTAAATTAAAGGGAGATGGGAGACCAGGAAACCATTTCACACACAGGCAAACCGAGGCAACAGGCAATTAAGAGTCAATAACTAAGTGAGAAATATTGGGTTAAATAATCACAGGGTGGTTTTTTTAAGTGTGGCCCAGCAAACATTAAACAAGAGGAATTTAGCCAGGAGTATATGAACTTGCCCCTTCATGAATCACTGCCTTGTTGTGGTGAAGGGGCTTGCGTAACTCAGTGAAGCCATAAGCTATGTCGTGCAGGGTCACTCAAGTCGGACAGGTCATGGCAGAGAGTTCTGACAAAATGGGTCCACTGGAGAAGGAAATGGCAACCCACTCCAGTATTCTTGCCAAGAAAACCCCATGGAACATATCACAAGGCTAAAAGAGATGACGCCGGAAGATGGGCCCCTCAGGTTGGATGGTGTCCAATATACTACTGGGGAAGAGTAGAGGGTATTTCCAAGTAGTGCCAGAAAGAGTGAAGTGGCTGGGCCAAAGCCAAAAGGACACTCAGCTGTGGATGTGTCTGGTGGTGAAAAGAAAGTCCGATGCTGTAAAGAACAGTATTGTTTAGGAACCTGGAATGTAAGATCAATGACTCAAGGTAAGCTGGAGGTGGTCAAACATGAGATGGCAAGATTGAACATCGATATCTTGGGAATCAGCGAACTAAAATGGACAAGCATGGGCAAATTTAATTCAGGTGACCATCATATCTACTACTGTGGACAAGAATCCCTTAGAAGAAATGGAGTAGCACTCATAGTCAATAAAAGGGTGGGAAAAGCAGTACTGGGGTACAATCTCAAAAACGATAGAATGATCTCAGTACGAATCCAAGGCAAACCATTCAACATCACAGTAATTCAAGTCTACGCCCCAACCACTGAGGCCGAAGAAGCTGAGGTTGATGGTTCTGTGAAGACCTACAACACCTTCTAGAACTAACACCAAAAAAAGATGCCTTCTTCATCATAGGGGATTGGAATACTAAAGTAGGAAGTCAAGAAATCACCGGGATAACAGGCAAGCATGGCCTTGGTGTACAAAATGAAGCAGGACAAAGGCTAATAGAGTTTTGCCAAAACAACACGCTGAACATAGCAAACACTCTTTCCCAACAGCACAAGAGGTGACTCTACACATGGACACCACCAGATGGTCAATATTGAAATCAGATTGATTATGTACTTTGCAGCCAAAGATGGAGAAGCTCTATACAGTCAGTAAAAATAAGACCTGGAGCTGACTGTGACTCAGATCATGAGCTGCTTCTTGCAAAATTTTGGCTTAAATTGAAGAACATACGGAAAACCACTAAACCATTCAGGTATGACCTAAATCATATCCCTTATGAATATACAGTGGAGGTGAGGAATAAATTTAAGGGATTAGATCTGATAGACAGAGTGCCTGAGGAACTATGGACGGAGGTCTGTAACATTGTTCAGGAGGCAGCAACGAAATCCATCCCAAAGAAAAAGAAATGCAAGAAAGCAAAGTGGCTGTCTGATGTGGCTTTACAAGTAGCTGAGGAAAGAAGGGAAGTGAAAAGCAAGGGAGAAAGGGGAAGATATATCCAACGGAATTCAGAGTTCCAGAGGATAGCAAGGAGAGACAAGAAGGCCTTCTTAAATGAACAATGCAAAGAAATAGAGGAAAACAACAGAATGGGAAAGACTAGAGATCTTTTCAAGAAAATCGGAGATCTCAAGGGAACATTTTGTGCAAGGATGGGCATGATAAAGGACAAAGAAGGCAGGGACCTAACAGAAGCAGATGAGATTAAGAAGAGGTGGCAAGAATACACAGAAGAACTATACAGGAAAGATCTGAATGTCCCTGATAGCCATGATAGTGCCATCACTGAACTTGAGCCGGACATTCTAGAGAGTGAAGTCAAGTGGGCCTTAGGAAGCATTACTAACAACAAAGCTAGCAGAGATGACAGTCTTCCAGCTGAGCTATTTAAAATCCTAAAAGATGATGCTGTTAAAGTGCTGCACTCAATATGCCAACACATTTGGAACACTCAACAGTGGCCACAAGATTGGAAAAGGTCAGTTTGCATTCCAATTCCAAAGAAGAGCAATGCCAAAGAGTGTTCAAACTACCGTACAATTGCACTCATTTCACATGCCAGCAAGGTTATGCTCAAAATCCTACAAGCTAGGCTTCAGCAGTATTTGAACTGAGAACTACTGGAAATACAAGCTGGGTTTCGAAGAGGCAGAGGAACTATCCTGGCATGCTATGGTCCATGGGTTCACGAAGAAAAAGGCCTGGCGTGCTATGGTCCATGGGGTCACGAAGAGTCGGACACGACTTAACGACTGAACAACAACATATGAACTTGCACCACCAAAAGGAACCAAAGGATTTTTACAACCACATGTTCCAAATGTGACTCAGATGCATTCTAATTTTATTTTATTTATTTGTTTTATTTATAGCAAAACAAAATGACTCCAGGCCCACATTTACAAACAGTTCAACCCACCAACTCCAACAACCCGCACATGTATCCAGAGTAACAACACAGATAGAACCATTTCTAGCAGAGTTGTCTTCCCCAACATTGAACGCAAAAGGGGGGGGGGGAGGAAAGATGGGAAAAACCCATTTCACATACACATGCTTACATGGGAGTAAGTCCCACTGAATTCAGTGAGAGTTACTTCTAAGTAGACCTACATAGGATTGCTGAATATATCCCATTGTTTAAAAGCACTTGGCACACACAAGCAAATAATGCCAATGTGTAGTCTATCACAATAAGAAGCAGCAACAGCGGCAGCAGCAGTTCAGCTCTGTCCCTGAAAAAAACAAGTGCTGGGGTTTAGCTGTCTCTCAAAATTATCTCTGGAGGCCTTCCTGGGCCTCCTCCTGGCCATTTTCTTTCTCCCGTTGTGTCTTCCCCCTTTTCTTCCTCCCACTCCTGCCTTTTTGTCTCTCTTCCCTACTTCCATTTTCTTTCCTCTTCCTCTCTCTCTTTCCTTCTCACTTTGCCCCATCACAATACCCGCCAGGCCAGCCCAACAATCCTGGGTTGCCCTCCCCGCCACCGAGACTGGACTGGCAAGATGAGGGTGCATGCTCTGGATGTTGTCTGAGGGGACCATACAGGAGGCGGAGGGGGAAGGAGAGGAGCTGCCGCTGCACTTCTCGCTTTGCACAGCCCTCCCTCCATTCCCTTCTGTCCCCCTTCTCCTGCTTTCGGCGGGGGCGGGGGGGGAGCACACACAGCCAGCAGAGAGCCCTCCTCCCGAGATTTCCACCACTTCCATCCCACCCGGAGACTCAGGGTGAGGACCGGAAACTTTGGGCAAGCCTAGGCCAGATGCAAAATAGTGGCTCAGGTTGGGTAGCCATGTGTCCTACTTATAGAGGCCAGTCCTCTCTTTCAAGGTGTCCTTTATGTGAAGGACTGTCTGGTCCAAGTCTGGCATAAAGATAAAGAATCCTAAAAAGCCAGGAAAGCGGGGGCCTTGAAGCTGGCCATCAACACTGAGCACCTAAACAGCCAACTGATCAGGCAGGCACTGAGGTCACAATCTTTCCCATTCTGTCATATTTCTATTTCAGTTCTAGTAATTCTTTCTAAATGTGCATCTGTATATAGCATATACACATTTTATGCAAACTGATGTCCCCTTTTGTCCTCTTTTTTTTGGTGATACATGTCCTCTTTTTTGGAAATGTGTTGGTTGCGTATGCGTATGTCCTCCTCAAGAAGGAGGACATGGATGTGCACAACAAGCTACCTCAGTCTAAGCACATGCTCAGCCCAGGAGTTTGTTTTTGGTACCAGTACTTGAGCTTGCTCACACACAAATCCTTTCACATACAAAGCAACTCCTGTTTCCCCAGCCCCACGCTTTCTTGCCTAATTTAGGAGTGGGGAGGAAAGGCTTTTCATTGTCACTATTTTTAAACCATTGGTACTTGGGGATCCTTGCTGATCTACTGCAGATCACCAGGAGTTCTACCAGGAACTCCTGATCTAACATCTGCTGCCTATGCTCTGTGTTATATCAAGAGCAATATGTTTCCAAGCAGGTGCAGGCTTTTGTGGGAGCCAAGGCTCTTAATAACCTGCTTCAAAATTAAGAACCGGTTAAACAAGACAAAGATTTATTTGAGAAAAACAGGCATAGGCTCAGGCAGATAAGAAAATAAACAAAACAATCGAGCATTCCAGTTTGCTCTGCCTTTAACTGGTAAAACTGTCATTTCTGATAAGGATTTTACAATATGGGGTTGGTTGGCTGTGGAAGAACTTAACTACCCACACTCTTCTACCAAAGAAGTCCTTGTGGAAACCTAGAAAATAACTTCTATTTGTTGTTGCTCCTTCAAACCAGAAGAGGAAAATCTAAGACAAAAAATTCAAATCCAAGGGTAAGAGTTGGGTAGAAGGTAGTTCCAGGTCAAATGGTAGATCTCCAGATGATATACAGTAGTTCAGCAAGGATTTTTGACTCCCAGTTGTTTAACAATAGCAACAACAAAGTGGCAGCCCACCCCTAAATTATGCTACTGAAATAAAAAGAACGCTTGAGGTAATTAGTAGTGTATTTTTGTGTGGAAGAGCTGTGACCTCCATTCAATTCTGGTATTCAAAAGAAATTCCTGGTCTCAGAATTCTTTAATTCAGGGGAATGTGTGGCCCTCCAGACGTAATTGGATTGCACCTCCCATAATCACTCACCATTGGCTATGCTGGCCAAAGCTGATGGAAGTTGTAGTTCAGCAACATCTTGAACATAGGAAGCTGCCTTATACTGAGTTAGACCATTGGTCCATCTAGCCCAGTATTGTGGAGACTGACTGGCAGCAGCTCTCCAGGGTTTCAGGCAGGAGTTTTTCCTAGCCCTCTCTGGAGATACTAGGAATTGAACCTGGGATCTTCTGCCTGTGCTCTACACTGAGCTATGGCCCCTCCAGGTTCCCCACCACTACTTTCAAAATGTATGTCTTTTGCACCAGGCTCTGGTTGGTGGAACTTGGGATTCTAGTAAAAAGACAAATTCAAACCTGCAAACCTGCCTTGCTTACCTTGTGGGCCCCTGAAGTTTTTCCACCCCGGGACTTTGAACCACTCTACTGTTCCAGGAGGTGTGTGCTTCTTCCAGTGGAGGCTGGTGGTTCCAAGGTCAGAGGGGCAGTGAATCCACTTCAGGTTTCAGTCAGAACCAGTCAGAACTCTAAATAAGCTATAGCTTCTTTATAGAAGCTTCAGTCAGACTTGGTTCTGAATGAAACCTGGAGCAGATTCACTGCCTCACTGACCTTGGAGCCACCAGCTTCCACTGGTTTCTTCTCCCTGGTAGGATCCAGTTAGAAAGCACCTTGGATAGCTTTTTTAGAGTTCTGACTGGTTCTGACTGAAACCCGGAGCAGATTTACCACCCCACTGACCTCGGAGCCACCAGCCTCCACTGTCTTCTTCTCCCTGGTAGGCTCTTTCTACCTGGAAGCAATGGGATACTACTAGCTAAGGATACTGGTGGGCTCAGACTCGGCCCCACAGTAGCTGTGTGTTCTTTCTTAGCTGGACTCTGCAGCCCAGTTTCCTGTTTCCTTCTTCCTGATGAAGACAGCCTGAAGCACAATGTCTGGATAATCCAATAACTGTTTTCTGTATCTGACCTGAAATTCAATACACCTCCCTTTATTCAGTTAGAGTTCACGAAAAGAAAATGTCTAATTTACACATTTATAGAGGTTTGACATGCTCAATTGCCTGTATAGACATTAAGCAATTAATTTAATGGCTCTAATTAACAAGGTGCTCTGTTTTCCCAAGCAGCTGTATGAAAAAGGCACAAGGCAAATCACATTGGCTGAGATCCGTAGATCCACATGCACAGTTGTAGACAGCATGCAGACCTGTGTAGACCTATCTGCCAGGAAAATGGACAACATAGTCAGCTCGACATTACCAGTCCCAGTCACCTGGGGGGCA
Source organism: Heloderma suspectum (assembly GCF_057233095.1). NCBI lineage: Eukaryota > Metazoa > Chordata > Lepidosauria > Squamata > Helodermatidae > Heloderma > Heloderma suspectum. The sequence goes on from NC_139459.1 coordinate 102,531,770, forward strand.
TCGCCACAACAATGGAAAGAGAAGCGAATGGTGGCTTACCCGGATTTTTCAAGGAAGCGGCATTGGTCCGCGCAGGGCACCACAGATGAGTGCACCACACCATTCTAAGTCACTTCACAGGAACATACTTCTGAGTGGGGTGGGAGGATTGGGGTGAACATCATCAGACTAGCAGGGGCCGCTCAACCAATAAGAGAGGCTCATCCCCCCTGTCCAGACTCTACCCCCCTTTCTGCTTCCCGTGAAGCTCCCATAATGTGAAGGAGCGAAGCTTCACATTAATTACTTTACAGCAACAAAGCAAATAGTAAAGAAACGCAGCATCGATATTTAGGGAACAAGCCTCTTTGACCACAATGGAAGTTACTTCTGAAGAGACACCTGCTTCCCCAACCTATGCACAATTCTGCCATTTTTTATTCCTTTCCATTTAAAACTGCATTAGCAAGCACTACCCACATCTCACTATCTTGCATTTGCCAGTAATTCCTACAGCCCCTAACCCACTTTCTCAGTATCTCGCTATAGCGCTATTATGAGATAGTGAGATAGGGGTTGTAGGTACTCACAACAAAAGTACTATTTCACTTTAATGCTTTAGTTTTTTTAAAAAAGTTAGAGGTTGCCTGGAGCACACCTATACTTTGCAGGGATGGCCACCAGAGTTTAGTGGTAGGCAAGGTGAAGTAAATATCATGAGGTAGCTGAAAACTCTGATGGCCAGCCAGGAAATGGCAGAAACATTGAGGAAACACAGGTGGGGAAAACACTGAGGAAACACCCCTTGACTGGGTCAGTGAGGTCATGGCCAGATGGAAGACACACCCCTGGGCAGGGAAATCATGTCTCAAGGCTAAACTGGGCATGTTTAGCCTTGAGAAGAGAAGACTGAGGGGAGATATGATAGCGCTCTTCAAGTACTTGAAAGATTGTCACAGAGAGGAAGGCCAAGATCTCTTCTTGATCATCCCAGAGTGCAGGACACGGAATCATGGGCTCAAGTGACAGGAAGCCAGATTCCAGCTGAACATCAGGAAAAACGTCCTGACTGTTAGAGCAATACGACAATGGAACCAATTACCTGGGGAGGTGGTGGGCTCTCCCACACTGGAGGCGTTCAAGACGAGGCTGGACAGCCACCTGTCAGGGATGCTCTGACTTGGATTCCTGCATTGAGCAGGGGGTTGGACTCGGTGGCCTTGTAGGCCCCTTCCAATCCTACTATTCTATGATTCTATGACCATGCTGGAGTAAATGCAGAGGGAGGCGCACATCACAACAGAAGTTCAGACAAGCCAAATTAAGGAAAACAATTGGACTAAAAGTTGTCTCAGAAGAACTGTTTTTTCAGCATGAAACTCCGGGGTGGTTGCAAGATGGCTAGGATGTCATGTGCTCTGAACAACCTTGGAAAGCAACAACCTTACAGTAAATTGCTCGTGGAGAAACGCCTGTGGACAGAGTACCCCACTATAAGCAGGTCAAAGGTGCTGTAAATGGTGACAGATAAGAGATGAACCCCCTGACAGTGGATCATTGTCATTGAATCAATTGATCATTGATTGATGTGGACCAATCCAGAATAAGTGTCTGTGTCCCAGAGGCTGGATACAGGGCTCTGCGAAAGGAACAACACATACAGCACAGTATGATGGTTCTTGGTCTGAAGAGGATCAATGTATGGCAAACAATTCAGGGAATGATAAGATCAGGGCCGGCCCATCCTGAGCAGGATTAGGGTCCATGAAGCAGAGGCTGTGATGCCATACAGCAGGGCTGTTGAACCTCTTTCAGCCTAATGGCTGGATTCCATTTCAGAGAAGCTGGGGGGGGGGCCTGCATTCCAGTGGTGGGTGGGACTGAAGACAAAAGGGGTGGGGCCAAAAATACCAGCACATTTTAACCTAAAGCTCTTATTGTCACTAACTAAGCCTTAGGAGGGGCACTTTAGAATGGAGAACAAACCTCACAAAAGCAGAGGAACCACCAAACGATTGGTGGTTAGAGGAAAGGTACTGGGGCCAGGGAAGGGGGAATGATCATCTAGGGAAACCCAGAGGGCAGGACTGGGACCCCAGGCCTGAGGTTCTGCACCCCTGCCATGAAGACAGCTGTGCTAGCAGCCAAGCTGGTTCACATGCAATCTCCCTTTCCTGGGAGCATGGGGTGTCTGCACGCTTCAGTTTAAGGAAATGCGGTGATAATTTCCTTTAATATTTGCGTTTGCCATTCTGGAGGCAACAAGACAAAAGGAAGCTTCTAATTTAATTAATTAGTTAAATTTTCAGGTGCATTAGTGTAGCCTTCCCCAGCCTGGTGCCCTCCAGATGTGTTGGCGGCCAATGGCCATGATGGCTGGGGATGATGGGAGTTGACATCCACACATCTGGAGGGCACCAGGTCAAGGAAGGCTGCTCTAGTGGTTCTCCTGTTGCACACTAGTACACTTTACTAACAAAGTTTTGGAATTACTCACCCAAAAGGTCTGGAGCCAATACAGAAATGACAGCACATTCTCATAGCTCACAACCACCATTAGATGGTGCTGTTGCTGTAACTTTCCATATCACTGGAGAAAAAAAATCAATGATGAAGTCTTCCTAACAGATTTAAAAATGATACAGCTTGCCTAATTTTGGTTTTCCTATAGAATTTTTGAAATGGGTTAGAATTTTATTTTTGGCCCCAAGAGCAAGAGTAATAACTGATGGTTTATTTTTGTCTTTTTTTTTAATTGGGTGGGGCACTAGACAAAGTTGTCCACTTTCCCCATTGATATGCTTGGAACCCCTGGCGTGTCCTATTAGACAAAATAGTAGTATTCATGGATTTGTCCATTTTGGCTTAGAATTTAAAATTAGCTTTCATTCTGATGATCTTTTGTTCTTTATTTTGAAACTCCAGTCATCGGTTCCCACTCTGATGAAACTGATTAATACTTTTGGTGAATTGTCTGGCTATTCAAAGTTGGAAATAATGCCAATTGGAGATAGGGTATAATCTAGTGTATTAGCCAATTGGCAATTTCAACAGCACCCAGAATCTATTACCTATTTGGGAATAATTATTTCTAGAGATATACTTCAAATGATTACGTTAAATTTAAATAAGTTGATTAATGATATTTCATGAGATATAGATAGATGGGCATCTTTAAAGTTGAGTTTATGGAGTAAGGTTAATACACTTAAGATGAATACTAAACCTTGAATTTGAGTGCTCATTGGAAGGACAGATACTAAAGCTGAAGCTCAAATATTTTGGCCACCTAATGCGAAGAGAAAACTCTCTGGAAAAGACCCTGATGCTGGGAAAGACTGAAGGCAAAAGGAGAAGGGGATGGCAGAGGATGAGATGGCTAGATAGCATCACTGATGCAATTAATATGGACTTGAGCACGCTCCGGGAGAGAGCACAGGACAGGAAGGCCTGGCGTGCTATGATCCATGGGGTCACGAAGAGTCGGACATGACTGAACGACTGAACAACAACAAACCTTGAATTGTTTAAGGTATACGTGGGATCCTCTTACTTATACCTGGCAAATATTTCCCAAAACTTAATGCCTTGGTCATAAATGTTGTGGGGTTCCTTTCCACCAAGAATATATTTGAAAAGGATGCAACTTCCAAATAATGAAGGTTGGTTCGGTTTTCCGGATCTTTCTACATACCATCAGGCTTATTTGCTGACCGGGTCAAATGTTGGTCTTTTCCACCCAGATTTGATTTTCCACCTTGGTCAGTGTTGGAATCTTCTTGTCTTGGAGCCTCTCTTCAAATGGATGGTATTAGGTTCTCAGCATATTAAGGGAGACAGAGCTCCTCCCACAATCTTGCAGTTAGAGATGTGTGGCATATAATGTTACACCAATTACAGTTTGACCCATTTTCCCATGCTAAATTGACTTTATAAGGAATTCCAGATTTAAGAATTCAAAAGAAAATGCTTCTGTGGTGGACCTGGACAAATAAAATGATCTTTACCTTAGATCAATTATTGTTTTTTTTCTATGTTCAACTTTGCAAGATACATTTGATTTGCCTGCTACAGCAGAATGACAGTATTTGCAACTGAAACATTTGTTAGTATCAAGATTTGGTCCTGCTGCTTTTACTGTCTCAGAGTCTCTTTTGCTACTGGAAACACTTATTGAAGCTGACCGGATATATCAACCCACGATTCATGTTTATAAATACTTATTATCAATGAATAAATATGATACACAGGGTCTACAGCAGGAATGGAACAGGGAATTGGAATGTCCTATTTTGTCTAATCAATGGACCGCTGTTTTGGCATCTGTATCGGATATTTCTATAGACTTCTGGTTATGCCTTGTTCAGCAAAAACTTTTGTTTCGGGTCTATTGGACACCACAACATCTCTTTAATAAAGGTTTGTCGAGCTCAGCTAATTGTTGGAGGTGTAATGCAGTTAATGCTTCTTTTATTCACATGTTTTGGAAATGCCCAATAGTTGCCTGGTTTGGGGAGGAAGTTATTATAGGGATACATTCTGTATTGGAAAGCTGTTTAATATTCACTGATGTACATGTTCTCTTAAATTACTTACCTGCTTCTTGGAATGTAACACATGGTCAGCATAAAAGGATCTTTCACGGCCTTTACGATACTGGAAGGATAAAAGCTCACCGCTTATAATGCAATGGATTGAAGACTTAACAATGTTAGCAACATTTGAAAGAGTGGTATATAGGCGTAACTTGCAAATTGACTTATATTTGGATATCTGGTCTGCTTTTACTGAAGTTTATGTGTAATCTATACTTTTTCTCTTTTTTCCCCCCTATAATATTGTAATATTTGAAACTGAGGATTTTAGAATATGTTGTTATATTTTTAATTTTTTGGTTTTGTTACTTTTTTGTTTGTTTTGTTTTGTTAAAACTCATAATAAAAAATTGATTTAAAACCAAAAAAAGTTATTATTGCAATGGAGGTTACTTTAAAGATACAGGAACATGACTGCTGCTCCACATCATTTATTTGAGAAGCCTCAAATGTTTACTGGCTAAACTGGCTAAACAAGGTGCACTATACATTCCTGTGTATATTTGGTATCTGTTCCTTTTATCTAGAACACTGAAAATCACAGAACAAGAAACAGTAGTGCAAATCAAGAACTGCTTCTTCTTCATGATTTCTCAATACAAGGAGCATAATTTGGTCATCTCCAGCAATAGCTTGAAATAAGATTTAGGTACTTCCTAATACCTGCCACACTGCTAAATCAGAAAGTATATGTGTCAACTCTGGAGACAGAAATTCAAATAAAGTAGAATCATTCAGGTAGTTTGTACTGTGATCTTTAGGCTATCCTTGTATGAGAAGGCAGTGTGATCTTCTCTGACAAGAATTTCAGGCAGCCAGAAGTTGGACTTAATTTGCGGCCAAAGTCACCAGGGCCCCATCTATATGGGGAATTTACTCTGGTTCTACTGTGCCTCACAGATGATTGTGTGGCAGATGATGTTAGCCCCGCTCTGCATCAATTGTGTTTTTTCCTGCCTGAAAAACCACTTTTTTGCAAAGTAATATTGCACTGGATTTTCCCCTCTCGGTGGCTTCAGTGCAGTTTGGGAGTCTGTATGACTTCAGTTGGCTTTGATGAAGGCTGGGGGAGCAGGGCTGATAGATGGAAGGGAAAGTTGTGTCATAAAAGGGTGGAAACGAGGAGAGGCAATGGTTAAACATGCATACTCAGAAGTAACTTATTGCCTTAAATTGCACTTTACCGAGTATAGAGTGGAGAGAGGGGTCAGGAAATTTCCTTTGCCTGTTGGTTTAAATCTTTGCTCATCTGGAGGTACGCAGAAGTTCAATGTGTTTAAAAGATGATCGCCCCCAAGTGACCCTTGCTTCTGCTGAAAAAGGTTGGATATGAGATGAGTGGGCTAAATATGTCTACTCAGAAACTCATTGCCTTCAATTGCACTTTACTGAGCACCAGAGCAGAGAGAGGGTCCGGGAGCAGGCCTCCGCTCATTCGCTGCACCGCACCTATGTAGTTGATGACATTCCGTTCTACTCACGGGACTCCTCCCACCCAACCCCGAACTAATGCGGCCGGTTTCAGGTGCCATTTGCCCCATGAAAGTGGGGTTTTGTCAATGCATACACTGCTTAGCAAGCTACGGAAGTGTGTGCTATGGAAGGAGCTAATTCAATTTCTTGAAAATCTGCTTTTAAATGGGATCATGTTGGGAAGTGTCTCCGTGTAGATGGGTCCCAGGGCTCCGCTATTGAGCCTATTTGAATGAATGTCACAGTTCAGATGCAGAATGTGCCAAGCAATAATCAAGAAGGATGACTCTGTGCATATAAAGGGCAGAATCCAACGGGGTGCTTATGCCCCCACAGGTTCTTTTCCGCCCTGCCAATTCCCTTCCACAAGTGGTGGGTCCCACCAATTCCACTGGGCAAGCAGGACCCACCTCTTATGCAAGGGAGATTTAGCATTTCCTAGGGAAAAACAATAAATTAGCAGAAACATGAATTTCTGGAAGGAGGCAGGTTGGCAGAGTTCTCTTATGTGAGCTCCGCTAAACTGCTTCCTTCCAGAAATGAGCGTTTCCGGTTGCTCCAGAAGCACTTAATTGCTGTTGTGCAAGCAGTGAGGGCTGCTTGCACAATGGAATTGGCGGTCTGGGAGAGAATTGGCAGAGGCATAAGCGCCCCATTTGATTCTGCCTAAAGGGTGCATCTCCTTTAACACTGGATAGCTTCCACACCTTTGGGATTAGAGGGCAATTCTTAAGCTTTCCGTACAAGTTGAACTCTAAGCTCCTGCATAATACACTACAGAAGCCTTCCCCAGCCTAGGGAAGCCCTCCATATGTGTTGGGCTGCAACTCCCATGATTCCCATGATTCTCAGCCAGCACGGCCATTGGCTGCAACTCCCATACTGGCTGAGAATCATGGGAGTTGCAGTCCAACACATATAGAGGACACCAGGTTGGGGAAGGCTGCTTGAGAAAACATCACATTGCAATATTCAAACTGGGAGAGTCAGTGGCTTTGATTTTCATTTACCACCTGGCAGCTTTGTTGTGACAGATAATTGCAATAATTGTCTGGACGCTTCCTTGCTAGTTATTGATGGGGCCTCTCTTCAGGTGTAAAATCTATCAACCAGTGTTTTCCTGTCCCAAGTAATCAGCTGTGTTCAGTGGTGAAGACTGAGCTGACTCCTTAGAATGAAGACAAACACATGGCTAGTTTAATAGGTCAGCCATGCTGTAATATTTAACAAGAAGTTCCTGAAGTTCATGGGAACTGTTTGTGCTACCTGGTATCTTTTACTAAGTGAGATATAGGGCAGAACCTGGTGTCCGATCCTGGCCAAGCAAAGCTTGATACCAACTGGAATCAACAGAAAAGGCCCATAGCTCAGTAGTGGAGCACCTGCTTTGCATGCAGAGGGTCCCAGGTTCAATCCCTGGCATCTCCAGGTAGGGTAGGAAAAACTCCTTCCTGAAACCCTGGAGAGCCACCCCCAGTCAGTGTTGACAATGCTGGGCAAGATGGACCAATGCTCTGACTCAGTATAAGGCAGTTTCCTGTGTTCCTAGTAGAGATGGACGGAACACTTACCTTCCGTTCCGTTCTGTTTCCGCAGTGAGGGGGAGGCGCTCCGTCCCTCCACCTGGAATCCTTGAGGGGGGAGGCGATCCGGTCTCGCCCCCCCGGAATCCTCGACATGGGGGGAGGCGCTCCGTCCCTCCCCCCGGAATCCTCGACAGAAGGGGAGGCGATCCAGTCCTCCCCACAGGAATCCCGCCCGGCCGGCTCCGCTCCGCAGCCAAGCTACGGAGCCGCCGGCTGGCTCCAGCCACCCGCAGCCGGACATCCGGCCGCTGGGCAGCCCTGCAGGGATGCAAATGGCGGCTGTCGTAGCCGCCGCCATTTGCATCCCTGTATTTAGCTGTGATAGACTACGTAAATATTTACGTAGCCTATCACAGCGGGGGGGGGGGAACCCAGCGTACGCAAATGGCAGTAGCCGCTGCCATTTGCGTACACTGGGTTTTTTTCTCCCTGCCATTATAGGCTACGTAACTATTTACGTAGCCTATCACGTCTATGAAGAGAAGAGGTAGCGAATGGCGGCCGCAGGATGGCCGCCATTCGCAAAGCAGCGCGGATGGGAGCAGGTAAGTGCTCCATTTCGCACGCCTTTTGTGGGTTGGGGGCAGCGGGGACTTCGTCCCGCATGCCTTTCGTGGGTTGGGGGGCGGGGGCTTCGTTCCATAACGGATTTCGGGGGGCCAAATGCACTGACATTCGGCCTCACCAAGATCCATTGCGGAATTCTCTGACATCCCTAGTTCCTGGCAGCATACTGAGGATGCCTTGGGGAAGGAGAGACAGAAATATATTTGGAGTACTGCTTTCTTCCTGATGCTCTGACTTCACAGGGATGGACAATTAAAATCATGGAGAAATGGCCATCCACATTAAAAAACAACAACAACAAGCTGTTCCAAGCTGTTCTGAGCCACCTTGATGATTCCAGTGAGAATGGGTTTAGTGGTACTCTCTAAAGACCATGCCTACTGCCAGTATGTGGCTCCTGACAGATTACCCCCAAGGGAATGCAGCCCTCAACAGAAAGAAAGTTCCACATCCCTGCACTAGAGACAGGGCCTTTTTGGTGTTGAGCCCATGTTTATGGAACCCTCTCCCTAGGCAGCTGTGTATGGCCCCTACATTGATGACTTTTAAATGGGCTCTGAAGACTTTTATGTTCTAACCTACCTTTATCTGATATTTTAGTTGTTTGTATTTAACTGCTTTAAATACTCATTGATGGTAGGGGCTTAACCACTGAACCTGTCTTCAGTGTTCAGCCAGGTATGTAAAGCAATACTCAAGAGAGAGTATCCTTAAGCAAGGGCAAAGTACCTTTCCCTGACTGCTATCTTTCCACAACCTGGATTAGGGGGATAGCCTACCAGATTGAAGAATGTTATTTCTAGGCAGGCTAGAGATCCAGCATGTAAAACAGGAGTGGGGTATCTGTGATGTGGCCCTCCAGATTTTGTTAGACTATGACTTCCACCATCCCTGACCATTGGCCATGATGGCCGAGGGTAATGAGATTTGAATCCCAACAACATCTGGGGGGCCATAGCTTCCCTACCACCTGACCTATAGTTTTAGAAATGGCAGTTAGCAACCCTAGTCAGAAATGGCAGTTAGATAAACTTTTTGATTAAACAGGATTGTTTGTCCAAAGGATCAGGCAGAGCTTTAATGGGAACATCACACCCAGTGAACCTAGAGAATGTCACAAATTGCTCCATGATTGCAAACATCAAACCCAATGGAGCAGAACAACCTGTTAGGTTTATTCCAATTGGGCTTCCTAAACAGAAATGCTTTCTCAAGCATTCTTCATGCTGCTGTTCCTCTTTGGCCAGCACCACCCTGCAACCTTTACACATTGTTAGTTAACCCATTTCCTCCACCGGATCCTCATTAGAGGTAATTCACTTCCTGGTTAGCAACATGAGAATGCCGTCAGTTCAGTCAATGTGAGAAATGTGTTTGCATAATGTGGACTGAACAACTGACAGTCAAAGGTTTTAAATAAAACCATCTCCTTTCTGCTTCCTACCCGGTAGTAGAAAACAATACTGTCTGCATGTTTTTAAAGGGCCTTAATGGACGGAGATATACCAGGCTAGTTTCTTCTCATGTTTCCTTTAGAGTGCAAACCTAAGGGATTGATGCTCTATAGACAAGATTGGAGCCCTCCATCTCTCCTATCCTCTGCCAGCCAGAGCTAGGCAGAGTGGGAGGAGCAGGAGAGACCTTTCGATTTCCATTGCTCCGTTTTGTTTTTTAGAGACAGACAGGGCTCTGAGCCCACCCAGCTTACTCACTCACCTGGGGGTGTGGCCTAGAGACAGAGAGGCTTGTGCATGCCATGTTTCTACTTGTGCATGCCATTGGTCCTCTCTGTTCCCTCCCCTCCTTGCCCACTGGCACATACCCTTTTAACCCTTCCCAGCCTCTTCCGAGAACACTGAAAGGGATCAAAATCTGAAATGATGGTTAGACTGCACTAGATATAATGTATGAGTAGACATAATATATGAGCAGTATCCAACGCTGCTGCTCCACTTACGCAACGCTAGCATAAGCGACCTCTAGCACAACACCAATAGAGCGTGCTGGTGCAATGGGTTTTCGGGGGAAACCTGTTGCGCCAGCATACGCTATTGGTGTTCTGCTAGAGGTCGCTTATGCTAGTGCTATGTCAATAAAGCAGCAACATTGGATATTGCCTTATGAGATCAGATCTCTCAACATCTTAGGAGGATTTGGACTAGGGCATTGGGGAAAGGGCAGTTAATGCTTTATCCCTGCTCTGCTTCCTAATAGAGGTCACACACACACCCCAGCAGCTGTTATCAGCTGCGGAGGGGAAACATAGGGTACCTGTATATTTTCCCCTCTGTAGCTAAAACAGCCCCAGCGCAAGCTCTGCCACCGCCTCCATCACACCCACTGCTGTGTCACACCCCCACCTGCTTACTCCCACCATTGCATTGTGCTCCCCACCCCCTACTGCCACAGAGAACCAGATGAAAAGCCTAGCTCTGAGGGTGTCCTTCCTCAGAGCGAGGCATGGGAGGGGTGTCCCAGGAGATCGCCTGTACAGGCAATCTCCTGGGACACCCCTCTCACAATGGCAGGTCAGTCAGATGGCATTACAGCCCAGTCAGCTCTCCCAAGAGCCATGCCAGTCAGATTCAACCCACCTCATGGGAGGGCCAGCCCTGAGACAACAGTCATCTTGGGAAGACAATATTGACTGGGGAAACTATACAGAGAATAGGATCACCCCACTGCCGCCATCAATAATTGGGGCATTATTGACCCGATCCAAATTGCCCCCTCCCTCTATGTGTAGATCTCTCTGTCATATGTAGTTTAGCACTAATAACAACTGGTTGAATCTACTGATGGTATGAAAAGGTGTTGCAACGCTATCCCTAGTCCAGCAATCTCCTTTACACACATGTAAAGGTAAGTGACTGCAAAGTGTTCAATGGGGGTTTCATTTGCATGTTTGGTTGGGAAAGCAGCTCCCTCACATTATACTGCAAGTTGCTTTTAAAACTTGGGCTGGTTTAAACACTGACTACCAATTGGCATACGCCACTGATGTTATGAAAGAGCCCTAGTGCAGAAGCAGATCTCATCCTCCTGTTTATTTGGCATCTATTTAGCCAGACAGTTAATTATAAATCCATATTAGTGTAATATCTTTATTAGGCCAACCAAAAGATCACAAAAATGTACAAGAAATCTCTAGATCTCTCCATCAGACAAGATGTTTCCAAAAGACATCTTGAGGATGAAGTCACAGTGTCTGCATGTTCAGAGTCCTAAGATGAAGTGAAGGAGGAGGTGTCTGCAGACATTCCATTTAGGCTCTGAAGGCCACGTGATGGCTATAAAGTTGGACCTTGACAGGTTTTTTTTCTCCCCATTCTTCCCCACCCCACCCCCCAAAACCTACTTTTTGAAACATCATGATTAAGATGATCTGGAGATCTCAAAATCTTGAACATTTTGGGTGATATTTTGGTTGGCCTAATGAAGGTATGACACTAATATGGATTTTGGAATTTTGCTTATGGCCAACCGGGCTGCCTTTGTTTTTTGTTTTTTGTTTAACTTGATGAATACTGAATTTAGTCATTCTACAGCAGGGCTCTACACTGGAGGAAGAGGATCTTACATCACCCAAAGCTGGCACTTTACTGAGGGTTCATCCCCTCCAACTACTACGTAAAGCTACTCAATTTACCTTCAGTTGACTCATTCTAAGATACTATACTAGGTTAAAAAAATCTCCAGATTGGTTAATAGAAAGACTGCTTGGTTTCTATCTGTGATCCATTGGTACAAGGGGCCTGTGTGATTCACCCAGGAAGGAAACATGTCTGAGTAACAGCTGGATCTTATTTTTCCAAAATGGGGGAACTGACATTTTTCTCTTTCTATTCTCAGCAACCTTGGAGGCAGCTGCAGGTCCAACTGTGTAACCTTCACATGACTATAGAGCCTTATTTAAATGTCAGTAGACCCCTCCTCCCTAACTTCATCTTGGGACTCTGAACATGCAGACACTGGGTCAGTTCGCACAATCTCAGGGTGGTTAATAACCCAGGGTGGTTAATAAGCAACCCTAAAATAGGCCATGGCCACTGGGTGATTTGTTAACCACCCCAACCATACACCCTCACCAAGTCTGGACATCACAACAAGCCATGCCAGCGAGGGTAATTATGTAAATCTGGCCGGCACGCAACCAGCATGTACAGGGTGGTGAACAAGCCACTGTGGCTTGTTCACCACCCTGTGATCATGCAAACCAGGTCTCTGTCTTCAGCATCAAGTCAGGTTTTTTTCTCCCATTCTCCCCCCCCCCACCCCAAGCCCCTCCTGCATTATAAACATCTTGCCTAACGAAGAGATCTAGAGATCTCAAAACCTTGCACATTTTTTGTGATTGTATGGTTTGCCTAATAAAAGTACAACACTAATATGTATTGTAGATTTTTTTTTCTTATAGTCAACATGGCTACCCTTGTTTCTTCTATAAGATTAAGGATCAACGTTTATTTTAAAGAATCATACGTTATCCCAGAAAATCACACTCTCAAGTAATGTAACAGATTGCCATGCAACACTGAATGCCTCTTACAATGATAACACATCATTTAACAAACATCACCAGACCATTTTTATATCTAATCTCCAAATGGACCATTTGGGTGTCATTTCTGCATGATCATATTGCTGGCAAATAAAATAAGTCATGAAGTGCAACAGCAATATTTTCTTAAGTCAGTGAGTGCAGTGTGTGCTCAGCATCTTAATTATTGCTACATGTCTTGTGTGTGGAGGTCAACAGGCACTGCAGATAATCTTACAGTAATCTTTATTACAGTAATCTCATTGTTCAGTAGAGGCTATGGACTCTTTTAATGTCTGCATTCACCCATGAGTCCTTATCAGCAAATATGCAAGGTGTAAAAGGCTGAGCAGGGCAAAAAGTAACTGAAAACAGAAGAAGAAAACACGGAAAAGGGATTTTTTAGGATTGGCAGCATGGGTGAAAATATCATATTAATAAAATTGATTAAGGGAGCAATCCTATGGCCGCTAGACAGCCATAGGATATGTTGTTTCCCGGAGAACTGACCTCTCCTCACTTCCACGCTGCCTCAGAGGCAGCATGGAACAGCCCCGTCCTCTGTGCTCACAAGAGGAGTGCGGAACGGCCAAAAGGGGGTGTGGCTGGGGCATTCCAGGGTGGGGAGGGTGGAACTGCAAGTACGACACATCCTATGCAGCCTCCTTCCCTGCTCTGTGCTCCTGTGGCTAGACATTTTTGTCTAGCCAAAAACGCAGGGCAGGAGGAGCGCGGAGGGAACGATCCGCTCCATGCTTCTCCTGCCCTGCTTTGGATAGATGGTCGCCTCTGAGTTTGGAGGTGGCCACCTATCCCAATAGGATTGTGCCCTAAAGACACAATCCTATGCATGTTTAGACAGAAAAAAAAAGTCCTAAACATGCATAGGACTGGGTGCTCAGTTATTGCAGGGAGGAGTGCTATAGCTGCCTCTGTGTGCAACCAGGGTTGCCAGCTGCTGGAATAAATACGTTCTAATACTTGCAACATGCATAGGGCCTAGGGGTGTAGCCCTCTCTGTTGAGGGGTAGAGCTTAGAGTGAGTTCAGTTGTGGAGGCTAGCCCAGAAGTTATCAGCAAATCTGGGGCAGAGTCCAGTTTGCTGTTGCAAACTTTATAAAATGATGTCACTGGAGACTGAAGTGTGGAACCAGACTGAACACTAGTCCTTTCTGGGTGTTATTCTGTGTAGAAAAGAACAGGTGTATGCCAGGGGCAATGCCGGCCCCAGGATTTTGAGGGCCCTTGTGGAAGACACCCTCAATGGGCCCCCTCCCTCAGTGAGTCTCCCTTCTCACCACCATTGTCACCAAGGTGCTATTACTTCTTTCTTTTTTAAAAAATATATTTTTATTTATTTTATATTTATAAATGAAATAAACAATACCAAAATTACCAACAACCCGATCAATACTACAATTTCCCAACAATACAATATTCTAATGAGGACACCACAATAACAAAAAGAGAAGGAAAAAGAAAAACAAAAGGAAAAGGAAAAGGGAGGAGGAAAGGGAGTGAAGAAAAAAGAAGATTCTTTTCCCTTCCCTCCCCCTCTCCCTCTCCCTTAAAGAATTGAGTTTAAACTCCAACACCCCCCGGCCTCCGATGCCATTCTATTTTAAAAATTGTATCTATAACCTTAACAATCTTACAATTTAATAAACAACCTTACATTTCAATATCATCAGTCTTATATCAAAGAAACAGGTCTACACTTCATTCCCAGTAGCCTATATTAATGATGATGATGATGATGATAATAATAATAATAAAAAATATAGTGTTATATAATAATAAACTTTAAACCTTCAGCAATCAATAATATATTTTATATATAAATGCATGTGCACAATTACCCTCAAACAATAAATTTAAATATGGCATATCTATTTTGAAATAAAAAATATAAAGAAAAGCAAGAAAAAAAGAAAGATGAAAGAGATTAAATGAATATGTGTATAATCATTTATCTTCTGACCTAGCCTGGATCATGTAGACTAAACACGAGCAGTTAACAAAGCTTGTTTAAAGATTCCAGTTCATGGGGTTGTAACAGAATTCTCACGCATTTTTACGTTCAGCCATGCCTCTGCCATTTCATGATTTAGAAACTTTTTAATCTGACCTTCAGACACAATACAAAGTGTAGCAGAATATTTTAAGTAATATTGTAAGTTCATTTGTTTTGCCATATTTTTTGCTTTGATAAATTGCCTTCTTTTATTCGCCACCTCTTTGATGTAGTCTGGAAATAACATAACTTTATCTTGTTTCCAGGAAAGCCTTCCACCCTGTCTTGCCAAACACAGGATATAATTCTTTGTGGAGACGTTTGCAAATTGGACTATGATCGTGTAATCAGTCCCTTTAGCATTTGGGACATGAAATGTCTGCTCAATATCAAGTAAATAATCAGATGGGATAGGGAGTATCTCATGCAAAAGTTTATCCACAAATATAGGCAATTTTACATCATTAGACAGATTTTTAATCCCAATAATACGTCCATTGGATCTCCTCATGAAGGTCTCCAGTTGAGAAATACTATCAGATTTATTTGTAAAACATATTTGTGTCGTAGTTTCATTTCCTGCCACTCGGTCTTCTAGCTCATTAATTTTCGTCTTCATTTTTTGCTATGATGCATTAATTAAATCTACAGCTCCTTGCAAGGCGGTGATGGAATTTGGGATTAAATCCAACCTTTTGGCTTGCTCTGTAAATTGCGAAGATAAAGTCTTTATCAGAGTAAATAATTCCCCTATATCTTCTGTTCTTGAAACTTTTGACACAGGGGGTGCGGGGGGAGTTGATGCTGGCTCCTTTCTTCTCCTCGGCGCAGACATGTTTCTCTCAAACAGATCTTGCAGGTCCTTAGATGTTTTCAAATATTGTTAACATTTCTTAAATCATCCCTCAGAAGTTGTTGATATTTCTTAAAGCATATATTATTGTGGAACACGTCAGCCTTCTTTTCTCCTATGAAATAGGAGTCCCAATACAGCTTTTAGCATTGGTAAAGCTCTGGAGAGATAATTCTGGAATCCAGCCCCCCCACTATCTCGAGGGGGGTACTATTCTCCAAGATATTATCCAGATGTTGCCTTGCCCCCCTTTTAATTCCAGGGGGGAATGAAAAGGTTTTTCAACCTTTTAAAAAGCTGTTTGAGAACGCTCCCACAGAGCGCTACCGTGGGATGCTACCAGAGCAACATTGGTTCCAACCAGAAGTCCACCAGGTGCTATTACTTCTCATCCTCCCTCTCATCACTGCTACCACTTGCTTGCTTGATAGGCAGAGAAGCACCGAACAGAATCTACTGCTTCTTTTTCACCACTGCCATTGCCTGGGCTAGACCGACAGGCAGGTAAACAAGCAGGTTGCAATGATGAAAAAGAGGAGCTCTAGGGGGCTCCTGTCAGTGGACCCTGCTGAGGTGTGTGCCTTTGGCAGGTGGCCAACCATGCCCACTCTTGATGCCAGCTCTGGCCGGGGGAGCAGCATTGTAAGCAGCAAGCTCTGCCATGGCCTACACTTGTTCGTTTCAGCATCTGAAAAAAGACTAAGTGTAAGTGCTTGTACATGTGTAGGCACCTCACCACATGATCAGGTGCCTAAGGAAAAGGGAAAGGTTCCTCCTGTGCGAGCACCGAGTCACTGCTGACTCCTAGAGGGACGCCGCTTTCGCTGCCGTTTTTATGGCAGACTGTAGCGGGGTGGTTTGCCATTGCCTTCCCCAGTCGTGACTACCTTTCCCCCAGCAAGCTGTGTACTCATTTTACCGACCTCAGTAGGATGGAAGGCTGAGTCGACCTGAGCCAGCTACCTGGGACCCAGCTTCCGCTGGGATCAAACTCAGGTCGTGGGGAGAGTTTCGGTTGCAATACTGCTACCTCCCACACAAATATACACCTACAGGCTCATTTCAGATGAAACAAGTGTGTGAAGGTGGGCAAACCTCCCTGGAGAGGGAATTCTACAAAAGGGGGTGCCACAACTGAGGTGGCTCTCTTTGGGCTTCTTCACACGGAGCTTTTATCCTGCTATTGAGACTGGTTGCTCACGGACGTTTGCCGGTCCTTTAGATGACATCGTCAACTTCCAGGGTGTCTCCCACACTAAATGACCTTTATTCCATTTTTTAAAAGATAGGAGATAATGAGCTATCAAATTACATTGCTTGAGGAGCTAGACCACACCGCCATCTAGTGGCTGTATAATGAAACATATGGAAGACTTTCCCCCATATAAGGCTTTTATAAAAAAGGCTTCTTCTTTTTTTTAAGACTTTCCCCCTTTCCCCCATATAAGGGGGGAAGGGGGGGGAGGAAGCGTGTGTAAAGGGAGTCCATAGTGATCCTGCATTTAAAAGGGAAGCAGAAAGCCCCGTTTTAAATGTGGGGTTTTAACCTGGTGTAGAGATGCTCTCTGTTTGGTTGCCACACACCTTACCTCATGGAATGCTGGATATCTAGTGGACCATGATTATACTAAGGATGTCTTTCCTGCTTCTAGTACAAGGTGGTTTCCCCAGGTATGTTTCTCAGGAACTTTCTTTAAAATTTATATATATATATATAAACACATTTCAACAATAACAGCTACAACGTAGAGTCACCTGTCTGCTGCTGAATGATAAGGGGGAATTGCACCTCCAATATTCTCCCATTGGCTGATCAGCACACATAAACACTGACATTCCCCAGGAGTTGTCATAGTCTGATGGGAGAACAACACCCAGTCCCTGGCAGCAATCCAATGGCCATCACGATCCCTTATTAGGAAACCTAGTTCCTACATTAGCTGCTTAATACGACTCTCAGAAAGAGAAATTAGCTCAGTTGTTCTGTCTACTGTAAAAAAGCTTAAATACATTCTTGTTCACGGTGTTATGGACAGTGGCAGTGAAACATCCAGCAGAATAAAGCCAGCAGCCTCCAATATTGCAATAACGCACCAAAGGCCGCCCTGAAAAGAATGCTTTTCTTTTTTCCAAGTTTTTTTAAAGGCAGTAGTGAATTGGGCAAGTGACTCTTCCTGTGAGGGAACCAATCTATCTTGAACCAGCCCATCACAGCTGGGGCAAGAACAAGAGCAGGGCTCTTCCCCCCTTTTCTTTTAACAGGTACAGCTTTTCTCATTACCATATGACAAGCTGCAACTGCTGGAATTCCTTCTTCCACACACCTGTTCAAAGTACAGGAGCTCTCCGTACCTTAGTGCAGGGTCAGGGATTGTGTGGCCCTCCAGATGTTGTTGGACTCCAGCTCCCATCAGCCCAGCCAACACAGCCAATGATTGGGGATGGTGGGAGTTGTGATCCAACATCATCTGGAAGACCACGCTACCCTTGCTTCCCATCTGGTCACCTGTGGAGATTCCCAAGGGGAAGACTTGAAGGACTGGGATAGCAAGAATTAACTAAGGAGGGCTGTTCCTGTGCAAGGTGGAGATGGTGGGTGGAGGATTTCTGGAGGGAGGGCAGCACCTGAGGAGAGGAGTTAGTGGAGATGGAAGGTGTGGAGACATGAGGAGTTGCAGGAATGCACAGAGCCTCAGAGGCTCACCTGGTATCATCAACGGAGGCCAGTCCGGGCTGTTGTCAAAGGTAGAGGGAGCAGCACTTTATCAAACAGTGCCAGATCCAGTGGGAGGCTGAGGTGCAAGCTGAGCCATTATCCCAGAACATAAGGGGACAAATGGCTCAATGTCTAAGGGGGTACTGCAACTTGGAGCCCTAGAGACTGGGGGAAACACAACAATAAACAAGTTACCCAAGTACTTTAAATGTCTCTTGGAAGCATATAATGGAAAAGTCCCCCTGTGAGCCCTGAGGGGACACCATCCCACCCATAATAGTCTATGAAACGACAGAAGAGTGACGGAGTATTTACTAAGAGAACCTCCTTGTTCATTTGGAAAAGGCTTGTATAGTTGTAAGACGCATCTGTGACTTTTCAGGAATACTGGCTGAAGCACCAGCAGCACTTATTTGATCTGTGGGCATGGAAAGCTCTGTCTCCTTCGGCCACATGAGAACAGACTCGTCAGATCAGACCACGGTAATCTAGTCCAGCATTCTGTTCCAAGAACAGAGACGCCAGCTGCCTGGCCTTCATAAGTATCAGATCCAGTGTCATGTCATGGTTCGCATGTTGGACTGGGGAGACCCAGGTTCAAATCCCCACTCAGCCATGAAGTTCAGTGGGTGGCCAGGTCAGTCACAATGAGTCAGCCAGACACGGTTTCTCAGTCTAACCTAACTCACAAGGTTGTCGTGAGGATAAGATTGGGAAGGGAATGATATATGATGCCTTGAACATCTTGGAGGAATAGTGGGATGTAAATAAATAAATGGTGCATGAAGATGACGACCACCCCTTATCATTTGTTTCCAGCACCTGGTACTCAGAGGTATATTGCCACTGCACATCGAAGTCCCATTTAGCTATCATGGCAAGCCATTGCAGGTTATCTTATCAGTATCTTTCTTGTGCAATCAACAAAAAAGCACACAATTAAGGCAGGACTTACATTTCTCGGAGGTAGTATATTGCAACATTTTATGGTGATCACTGCAGCAGAATTTCGTTGTGAATAATGCAGGTAAACAGGGGGAGTGTGATCACTACCTCTTTGATCATAAAGAAATATTAAAACCACTATTTCTCTTCATGCTTTTTTTTTTTTTTAAAGCACCATTCTTCTTCATGTTCAGTGCTACATCAAGCTATACATTTGTTAATCAACCACTGCCCACTAAGTTACACGCTTGGACGCGCACACACACACACACACACACACACGCACCCCACTATGCACAGAAGGGAATGCATAGATTTTGTTTGGGTGGATTCAGAATCCACCCAAGATCATGGCAAGTTTATGCTAAGTTTGTACCTATGGACCTTGATCTGAACTTGGTGGAGTCGGGATCACAGTTAAATGCCTTGATTTCCCTGCTAAAACTGTACAAATATATGACTGACTGAAATGAACACACTCTATCACTTATACAAGTTTAATTGACACTGGACTGAATTCAACTGTTGCTTAATGGGCAGAGCCCATAGTCTTGGCCTGGAGTTGGCAAGATGTGCTATGGTACACCCCCCCCCCCCATACTTCCCTTGGCACCACCTAAGCCCTCTGTTGTTTTTTTAAATTAATTTGTTTTGTTTTTTTAATGTTTATCTTGGACAGCTGTAAAGCAGCAGAGCTCTGGCTTCCAGTTACCCTGCCCGCCTCCTTTCCTTTGTCTAGCATGCCCCTGTATTGACCAGGGTCCAGCATTCTTCAGAAAGGAAAGGAAGAGGGCAGGGCAGCTGGAGGCCAAAGCTGTGCCGCTTTCCACAGCACAAAAAGACACAACACAAAAGGAAAAGCAATTGGGGGGAAAGAGGAAAGAAGCAAACTCAGGCACTAGTTTTTCGTTACAAATTTCTTATAACAAATAGCTGGAATAGAAGCAGTTCAAAGAGGGAAGAGTCAAAAGTTGCTGGTCTCACAGTTCAGCTGATGGAGAGACCCCGCTTCCCTTCTCTCCCTCTCATAAGCCTGATGGAATGGCTGCTGCCAGGTGACATTTGGAAGACAGAGCCAAAGCTGCTTGGCTGACTGAGGAATGCTGGGAGTTGTAGGGCTTCTTTCTGTCCTACATGCATAAGATTGTGCCCTAAGTAGTTATTTAAAGTATTTATGTCTCACATTTCCTTTTAGAAATGCTCAAGGCAGTTCACAAACATCTCTTCAAAACAATTTATCAATAAACAATACAATATAATATCAAACGACACAGGCAGGTAAAACAAGCACACATCAGGTATAATTTCACTCTCCAGGGAAGCTAATAATTTCAACTCAGCAGGCCAAAATCTTGGCAGAAAAGAAAGGTCTTTGCCAGGTGTTAGAAGACAAATGCAAAGTGAGCTTCCCTAAACATGGAGTTCTAGAAAAGGATTTCCCTCTTTCCTCACCAATGTCTTGGGTCAGGCCTTTGAAAGGGCCAGGCTCCAGAGGGAGCTGGCTGTGGGTCCAGGTGGCCAGAAGGACAATGGCCAGCCCAGGTCTATACCCTGGACTACACCACATCAGCCATCTACTACAGCCATGGGTGCAATGAGAATTTGAACAGGGGTCTTTGCATAGGCAAATATCCTGGTTCAAATTCTTTCGAGGCAGATGCAGCCTGCTGTGAGCATCTTTTTCAGGAGGGACTAGAACTATATGAGAAAACGGGCACTCCATGTGTCATTTCCCCCAGAGAGGATTCTCTCTGGCAGAAATTTATTTATTTATTTATTTATTTATTTATTTATTTAAAATCCTTATATTCCACCCTTCCATTATATCAGGGGTGTAGAACCTCAGGCCCAGGGAACAAATATGGCACACCTGGGGTCCCAAGGTGGCCCTCCGGGGTTCCCCAGATGGCCAGGCCCCCTTCCCCAGGCCCTTCTCTCAACCACCAACCATTCAGTGGTTTCCCAGCTTTTGTTCAATCCCTGCCCCCCACCCCATTCCATGCTAAAAGATTGAAATGTCTCTACTAAGGCTTAGTAACTGGCATTAAGAACTTTAAACTAAAATATACTGGTGTTTGGGGGCCTTTGGTCCTGCCCCCTTTTGCCTTCAGCCCCTCCAAAGACTATATTATACAGACATACTTGCAACATATTAAACAACAACAACAATGCATCATAAAATAAAAGCATATAAAATCAGAGACAGGTCACAACAGATAAAATAGTCCTAAAAACAAGAGCCTCACCCACAGAACCTAGTGATCAGGCAGGTTCATATGGGAAGAGACAATCCCTTAGGTATCCTGGATGCAAGCCAATTGGACGGAATGTCAGTTTCCTGCTGGGGATACTGGGACTTGTGGTCATAGTCCAGAAACTATGCTCTGCCAGGGTCTAGGAGTGCCTCCTGCAGCTCTCTCCACTGCCTCTGCCTGCCCAAGGATACTTTTCAGGGATGCTTGGACCGGGGGAGGAGATACAGGCTGCGGCAGACGATAGGGGCTACTTTGAGTGTTCAGTTGGATCATCTGAAGAGCTTGATGCCTTGTTCAGGGTGAATGGGAGGTGCATACAATCTTGCAGCAGAAACCACATATCTTCTCACTGTTAGCTACCCCAGCCGTTCCTCCCTCCCCCCATTGCAAGAAACTGGCAGGGGATGCTTTTACGTAATCTGAAATGAAATGTTACTTTGCCCAAAGTGCAGTGCCTAAATTATGTTTCGCACTATATTGTCAGAATCTAGTCCATCCTTTCTTTCACCAATAAATATTTTGCATGAAACTTTTTTCAAAAAAGAAGAAAAAAAGATTACCTTGAGATTTGAACTGGGAATCTGGTTTATCAGAAGGGCGTGATTTTTTTTTTCTAGGTTCCTCATAAGATTGAACTCAGTGAGCTTCTGAGTCATCCTTCCATCATGTAACTTGTAAATGGTAATTTTAAAAGTCCCAGACATGAGATGTCCACAATGAAATTTACTTAGTGTAGTAAATTGTAGTAAAGATTGTTTAATGAGGGCCTTCATTTTTTCAGGCATATATATTTATATACCTATTTCAATTTTACTGAGATACAATATAGACAGTGCCAGTTTCAGAGGTGGTTTGTGGGGAGGGCTTGGAGGGGAAATCAGTAGGCAGGGGAAGGATTAAGCATCTCTTGCCTGTCACTTGTCCCCTGTAATTGGCTTTCCCCCCTTCATGGATCACTGCCTTGTTGTGGCGAAGGGGCTTGCGTAACTCAGTGAAGCCATAAGCTATGCCGTGCAGGGCCACCCAAGACGGACAGGTAATGGTGGAGAGTTCTGACAAAATGTGGTCCACTGGAGAAGGAAATGGCAACCCACTCCAGTATTCTTGCCAAGAAAACCCCATAAGATGAGCCCCTCAAGTCGGATGGTGTCCAATATACTACTGGGGAAGAGCAGAGGGTATTTCCAAGTAGCGCCAGAAAGAGTGAAGCGGCTGGGCCAAAGCCAAAAGGACACTCAGCTGTGGATGTGTCTGGTGGTGAAAAGAAAATCCGATGCTGTAAAGAACAAGATTGTTTAGGAACCTGGAATGTAAGATCAATGACTCAAGGTAAGCTGGAGGTGGTCAAACATGAGATGGCACGATTGAACATCAACATCTTGGGAATTAGCAAACTAAAATGGACAAGCATGGGCGAATTTAATTCAGGTGACCATTATATCTACTACTGTGGGCAAGAATCCCTTAGAAGAAATGGAGTAGCACTCGTAGTCAACAAAAGGGTGGGAAAAGCAGTACTGGGGTACAATCTCAAAAACGATAGGATGCTCTCAGTACGAATCCAAGGCAAACCATTCAACATCACAGTAATTCAAGTCTATTCCCCAACCACTGATGCTGAAGAAGCTGAGGTTGATCGGTTCTATGAAGACCTCCAACACCTTCTAGAACTAACACCAAAAAAAGATGTCCTCTTCATCACAGGAGATTGGAATGCTAAAGTAGGAAGTCAAGAAATCACCGGGATAACAGGCAGGCATGGCCTTGGTGCACAAAATGAAGCAAGACAAAGGCTAATAGAGTTTTGCCAAGACAACACGCTGATCATAGCAAACACTCTTTTCCAACAGCACAAGAGGCGACTCTACACATGGACATCACCAGATGGTCAATATTGAAATCAGATTGATTATGTACTTTGCAGCCAAAGATGGAGAAGCTCTATACAGTCAGTAAAAACAAGACCTGGAGCTGACCGTGGCTCAGATCATGAGCTGCTTCTTGCAAAATTTCGGCTTAAATTGAAGAATGTAGGGAAAACCACTAAACCATTCAGGTATGACCTAAATCATATCCCTTATGAATATACAGTGGAGGTGAGGAATAGATTTAAGGGATTAGCCCTGATAGACAGAGTGCCTGAGGAACTATGGACAGAGGTCTGTAACATTGTTCAGGAGGCAGCAACTCAATCCATCCCAAAGAAAAAGAAATGCAAGAACGCCAAGTGGCTGTCTGATGTGGCTTTACAAGTAGCTGAGGAAAGAAGGGAAGTGAAAAGCAAGGGAGAAAGGGGAAGATATATCCAACTGAATGCAGAGTTCCAGAGAATAGCAAGGAGAGACAAGAAGGTCTTCTTAAGTGAACAATGCAAAGAAATCGAAGAAAACAATAGAATGGAAAAGAATAGAGATCTTTTCAAGAAAATTGGAGATCTCAAGGGAACGTTTTGTGCAAAGATGGGCATGATGAAGGACAAAGAAGGCAGGGACCTCACAGAAGCAGATGAGATTAAGAAGAGGTGGAAAGAATACACAGAAGAACTATAC
Source organism: Heloderma suspectum (assembly GCF_057233095.1). NCBI lineage: Eukaryota > Metazoa > Chordata > Lepidosauria > Squamata > Helodermatidae > Heloderma > Heloderma suspectum. The sequence goes on from NC_139459.1 coordinate 102,555,842, forward strand.
AGGAAAGATCTTAATGTCCCTGATAGCCATGATAGTGCAGTCACTGAACTTGAGCTGGACATCCTAGAGAGTGAAGTCAAGTGGGCCTTAGGAAGCATTACTAACAACAAATCTAGCAGAGATGACAGTATTCCAGCTGAGCTATTTAAAATCCTAAAAGATGATGCTGTTAAAGTGCTGCACTCAATATGCCAACACATTTGGAACACTCAACAGTGGCCACAAGACTGGAAAAGGTCAGTTTACATTCCAATTCCAAAGAAGGGCAATGCCAAAGAGTGTTCAAACTACTGTACAATTGCGCTCATTTCACATGCCAGCAAGGTTATGCTCAAAATCCTACAAGCTAGGCTTCAGCAGCATGTGAACCGAGAACGACTGGAAGTACAAGCAGGGTTTCGAAGAGGCAGAAGAACTAGGGATCAAATCGCCAACATTCGCTATATCATGGAGAAAGCAAGAGAATTCCAGAAAAACGTCTATTTCTGCTTCATTGACTACGCTAAAGCCTTTGATTGTGTGGATCACAACAAACTCTGGCAAATTCTGAAAGAGATGGGAGTACCAGACCACCTTACCTGTCTTCTGAGAAACCTGTATGAGGGTCAAGAAGCAACAGTAAGAACCAGACATGGAACAACCGAGTGGTTCAAAATTGGGAAAGGAGTACGACAAGGCTGCATATTGTCGCCCTGCTTATTTAACTTATATGCAGAGTACATCATGAGAAATGCCAGGTTGGATGAATCACAGGTTGGAATTAAGATTGCTGGGAGAATTATCAACAACTTCAGATATGCAGACGATGCCACCCTAATGGCAGAAAGCGAAGAGGATCTCAAGAGCCTCTTGTTGAGGGTGAAAGAGGAGAGTGCAAAAGCTGGTTTGAAACTCAACGTTAAAAAAAAGATCATGGCATCTGGCCCTATCACTTCCTGGCATATAGAAGGGGGAGAAATGGAAGCAGTGACGGATTTTATTTTCTTGGGCTCCAAGATCACTGCAGACGGTGACTGTAGCCATGAAATTAAAAGACGCTTGCTCCTTGGGAGGAAAGCTATGGCAAACCTAGACAGCATAGTAAGAAGCACAGACATCACCTTGCCGACAAAGGTCTGTATAATCAAAGCTTTGGTTTTCCCAGTAGTAATGTATGGCTGTGAGAGCAGGACTATAAGGAAGGCTGAGCACCGAAGAATTGATGCTTTCGAACTGTGGTGCTGGAGAAGACTCTCCCCTGGACTGCAAGGAGGTCAAATCAGTCCATCCTAAAGGAAGTCAACCCTGACTGCTCATTGGAAGGACAGATACTGAAACTGAAGCTCAAATATTTTGGCCACCTAATGCGAAGAGAAAACTCCCTGGAAAAGACCCTGATGCTGGGAAAGACTGACGGCAAAAGGTGAAGGGGATGGCAGAGGATGAGATGGCTAGATAGCATCACCGATGCAATGAATATGAACTTGAGCACGCTCCGGGAGAGAGCGCAGGACAGGAAGGCCTGGCGTGCTATGGTCCATGGGGTCACAAAGAGTTGGACACGACTTAACGACTGAACAACAATTGGCTTTCCACCCCTACATAAGCATCACAAGACAAACACCCAGATGAGAACTCCATGTTTGCCTTGTAATGCGTAGTTCCTTCCTTAATAGGATCCATAATGAAATAACTTAAATGTTTAATGAGCGAATATTAAAGCTGAAAACACACAAAAAACAATAGCACTTTCACTTTACCTTTGTCAGCTGCAGCTCTTTAACAAATGAAGTTATCATATTTTTTGTCACATCATAGTTTGTTTTAACTGACTTCCACGTTGCAAGGGAGTTTCTGCATTTAAACCTTGACTCTGCAGATTTTAGCAGGATTTTTCTCTGCTGACGTCACTGACAGCATGGCTCCCTCATGGAGGTTACTGTTTTTGTTGGGCATCTTAGCACATTCCCATGTCCTTGACAATTTTATAGGGAGGCACTCTGCGTCATTTCCAAGTGGATAGAGAAATTACAAGAGTGAGATCAGCACAGGCAGAACCAGGATGATGCTGATTTATAACAGCTTTTATGGTGTGTTGGGTGGTATCTCTTCTTTTCACTCAGTGGCCTTGATTCCTTTGTACATTTCTCATAAACCAGATGGAAGCGTACACTTTCCAGGTAGCGTATGTAATGAAGGCTACATTGTGTAACCACCTACCAAGAACAATATCCCAACTAAACCAATATGTGTTGACAGCCTTAGGAGGAAGTTTTGCTGGGAATCTATTGATAGTCTGGCTTTGGCTGCAGAGTTGCTGTAGCTAAAATGTAACCCAACTGCTAGCAACGATGACAGTGCTTTCCTGGTAGTCAAGCAACTCTGTTTTTTCTCCTTCCTCTGTTCCCTGCTATTACCTTCAGCCAACACTCACATGTGCCAGTCATTTTACAAATACTACCACTAGTACAGCTTGAAATATGCTGTGCATGGGAGCTAATGGGAAGCTGCTCCTCTGCTACCTCCCAGGCCCTGCAAAAAGTTTAGCACATAGTCACTAGCACAAGAACAACAGGATTTGTCTTCTCTGACAGTGAAAGTGAAGATAGATCTCAGTGCTGAGGAAGGCACAAGTTCAGCCACCATGCTGTCACTTGGCTTCTAGTATGACCAGATCCTAGGAACTGCTGCCTCATCACAGCACCTCACAGGGCTGGGCCCTTAGGTTGCAATCTGACTTACAATGATTGCACTGAAGTGTGTGTTTGTTTAGCATCACTGCTCTAGTCTCCTAAACTGGCTTTGAGTAATTCCTTAGTATCTGACTAATGATATTAGTTAGCATACAGATAATCTAAAATTATACAGATAATCTAAAATCTACAGAGATCATCAAGGTCATTAAATGGGTTAAATAGCCAAGAAGAAGTCCAAAAATGTAGCAAAGAACAGCCCAATTAACAGTGATTTTTCCCCTGCTCACTTTTTAAGAGAACATTAAGATCAATGGAATTTTCTTATTTCAAATAAAAATGACACTTGCGTGACTGATTACCCAATGAGCACCACAGGCAGCAAAAGTTTGCGGAGTTTATGCTGGCAGAGAAACAATACAGGAAGCATTTGTTGTCTCTTCTTGAGCAGTGTTTTGATTATAAATTAATCTCTTGAGATCTTATGGCTGCTTCAAATAGTTAATGAGTATCTTAACACATGTGCAAAGGCCAATTGGTTCTGAACGTATAAAACCGTGGACTTAGGCTGGAAGGAGCACTTAAGAGATACCCAAAGTGGAGTCTGGGGTGAACTGCAAAGATGTCGAAGAACTTCCTCTCATTCCTCCGTTTGTTTGTGCTCTTGGTTGGCTTTGCCATTATTTGCTTGGGAGCCTTTTGCATCTCTACAAATGCCTCTGCATGCACATGCAATAGCTTGCCTATTGCATATTTTCTGTTACCCTTGGGGTTCTTACTTCTCATCTCTGGAATCTTCTGGAGCACTTATCATGAGGCCAGCAAGCACAAGAGCCTATTCCACAGCATTATTCAAGGAAATCCCAGACTGCGAGATAGTCACATCAATACCATAGACAGGTATGTGTCATCATGTCCATAGATTGTTCTTTGACGTTGTGAAACCCTTTTCAATCTGCATGTTTCCCTCACTTTTTCCTCCTTAAACTTGCTTTATTTAATGTACCTAGTCTTTGCTCTTCTTTCTTTCATGTTCTCTTCAATTACATCTTTGACTAGTCCACTATTTCTTGGGATGTGCCCCATCACTTCTTCACACAGCACATAGTTAAACTATGGAATTCACTGCCATAAGACATAGTGAAGACCACCAATTTGGATGGCTTTTAAAGGGGGCTAGACAAATTCCTGGAGGAGAAGGCTATCAGTGGCTATTAGTCCTGATGGCTATATGCGACCTCCAGTATCAGAGGCATTACACCATTTATTTATTTATTTATTTATTGCTTGCTTGCTTGCATTTTTATCCCACCTTTTTTCCTCTTGCAAGGAACCCAAGGTGGCTTACATTATCCTCCTCCTCCTCCATTTTATCCTCACAACAACAGCCCTGTGAGGTAGGTTGGGCTGAGAGTCTGTGACTGGCCCAAAGTCACCCAGTGAGCTTCCATGGCCGAGTGGGGATTAGAACCTGGTTCTCCTGGCTCCCAGTCCAACACTCTCACCATTACACCACACTGGCTCTCATGTGTGTACACCAGTTGCTTGGGAATATGGGTGGGAGGGTGCTGTTACCCTCATATACTGCTTGTGGGTTTCCCATGGAGAGCTGTTTGGCCACTGTGTGAACAGAATGCTGTACTAGATGGACCCTTGGTCTGATCCACCATGACTGTTCTTATCAGACTTGATTTTCTCTTTTTCACACTTTGCAGAGTCCTTGTCCCTCCCTGCAATTCTATCCAATATTTGTTAATTAGTTTTCCTTGCTGTCCAGGTCTCTTTACACAGTATTTCTAGGGCCACATTTTGATTCATTTTTCTATTTTTTTTTACCTGTCATCCATGTTGCATATCCATACTGAGCTGTACTCAATATGTATTTTTTTTTTATAGAAGTTCATTTTTAAGAGGTAGATTTACTCCTCCTGACAGCAGACATTTATTTTTATAAAATGTCATGCCATTTGTATTCTGGTTTTAATTCTACTCTAGATCTTTCATTCTAGTCTGTTATCTTGCTTCCTGGTTACTTAATTCTTAAAAATATTTGTTCATTATGTTTCCTGTTGCTATATATAATACACACATAATACATATTGCACCTGATGGTTTTCTACTTCACATTAAAATGTTTATTTTATTCTCACATTTTTATATTATTCTGAAAAACTTATTTTTTTAATTTAATGGGTTGGATCCAGACTACCCATGCTGGAGGACAGGGGGAGAAGTGATTTTTTTTGCAAATTTCCCTTTCCCTTGCAACTCTGTTACCCTGAAAAAGCTGCTCTGAAGGATCAGGGGATCCTCTGGAACAGTGTTGGAAGTGGTGCTAGGGGGCTAGAGGGGGAATATGTGAAAATTGCCTCAGCCCTACTTCCTCTAGCAGGAACCTCTATTGTATCCAACCCAAGTTGGATTTAGGCCCAATGAAACTAATATGAAGAGTTAGTCATAAAAATAACCTAACCCCCTTTGATTTTAATGGGATCTGAGTGCAGCTAGCCTAATCTGGATCGAACCTGATATGTTCTGCAGTGTAGCTTTTCTTCTGTCTCTTCCATTACTGCAGAGTAATGTCCCAGAGCTCACTAGGTGGCACTGGGTGAGTCAGTAACTCTCAGACTAGCCTGCCTCACAAAGTTGTTATGAGAAACCCTTCTCTAGAAGGGTAGCAAACAAAATGGAAGAAACAAATAACTGAATGACAAAAAAGTTTTGGTCCATGCCTGCTAGTGAACATACAGTATACTCTGAGTCCAGGAGAAACAAAATAGATTACTTTAAAATAGTTCCAGAATACTGTACATCCCAAAATTGAATCTGGGTCTTTTAAATGTGAAGGCATGACTCAAACCCATAAACACATATGGCTGTTCACTGTTATCTGTGTAAATGTCTCTACCAGTCCTAGAGTGAAGACTGATGCTCTCACAAGGAGCATTTCCTTAAATCAAGCTGGCCTCCAGCCTGGCAAAGTTTGTTAATGGGTCATGGATACAAATGTCACTTCCTGTTCTGTTGTGGTAACGGCACCATAAACATTCACAATCGGCAAAGCAGCAGCTCTATAAATACAACACAGCACATACCCTAGCTAGATAACCAGGAAGATTTAACACTTTGAAAGAGCTTGCAGCCTGCATTGCAAAATAAATCTCAGAGTATAAATAAGCTCAGATAAAATATGCATTTCCTGTTCAAATACAGAGGCTCTAATAGAAGTAATGGATGTAACTTGGACAAAAATAAGGTTCACTCTTCCTTGCCCAAGCCTTAGCACATTGTCACTAGAAGTTACAACCGTACTCCTGAAAGTAGATTGTCAGAGACAAGGCCTATAATGCCAAACTGTCACACAAATGCCCCCACCCCCCGTGCCCCCATTCTTCTCCTCATAGCTTCACCTAAATGTAGGCACTTTTGGTTCCGGAGGTAATGAAAATGGTTGTGAGGGTCTACCTCTGAAATGTGAGGAGAAAGGGCAATGTGGTGAGCAGATGTGGGATCTGAACACCAGGGTTGGTGCAAACTATTTAGCAACACACTATAGACTGTTGTAATTTTAAAACAGAACTCTCTTTTAAGCAGTGTTTTTTTGTCTTGGCTGTGATTTTTGCAGGCCTGACTTTTACCCTCCATCTTACGAAGACAGTACTGACCCTGAAAAGCAGACCTTTCCGCTGCCGGTCTGCCCACTGCAACAAAAGAAGGATACTTACAACATACCTCCACCTCTGTACACAGAGAGTAGCCTTGAATTCATTGAGGAAGCTAACCCTCAGGCACAACGGCCACCATCGTATGAAATATCTGTGCAGCAGCAAGCTACAGAGGGTGACTCAACACTTGAAGAGACTTCTACTGCACCTGTGCCAGAGACCAACCGCTAATGAAACGGCCTGCCAAAGGACTTGAGGAGCAGATAAGCCATGTCTGCTATTCTGGGACATAGGCAAGGCAGTGGTTAGGCCATGTCCAAAGCTCTGTTAAGGTGAACAGAGGACAGTGTTATTCCATCAGTCAGCGCCAGGTGCGAAGATAGCCTTGTGGTAGCACTCAGTGGCTGGCCATGTGGCATTAGAAAGGTTATGTCAGAAATAACATACTTCCAACCAGGAATAAAACCTGGTGTGGCATGGGTTGTGGATGATGTTGCTGAGTTCAAACCGGTATTGCTAGCTGGTTGCAACAATTAGATCTGTTTGTTTACATTATTGTGGTTTTATTCTGCCTGTGTTTAAAAAAATGGCTGCAAGAACCACTGCTATCTTGTAAAGAACAATAGCATGGAGTGCCAGAGGCAGGGACATTTTTGAAAGAGTGAAAGGAGAAATTAAAAGCAAAGCATCTAATGATGAATGTGGGAGGCATACATATATACTGAGCTAGCTCAGCTATGCTATTTGCTGTGGGGAAATGTTTTATTCTGTCCTTGGCATTTACAAGGATGATGAGAGACATTTTTCCAAAGTTAAACTCTTGAGCTGCCTTAATTACTTTCCAGGCATTCCTCTGTATAAAAGGATGAACAGATCTTGTAACAGAGAGCTAGCTGTGGTGAGAGAACGAGATTAAGTCTTGATTGTGCTGGATAGTCCAACTCTACAGCCCAAGTAAACAAAGACTTCAATTTAATCTCAAGTAGTTACACTGACGTGTATATGAGTTAAACTGAAGAGTTTGGATTTAAACTGTTTATCTGGGTTGTAGTCTGTTATTTTCTTTGTTTTTTTTTAATTATTGTGGTATGTTTGTGCAATATATATACACACACACATATATATATGGGACATAGGGAATAGGTTACAGAGGACCCCCCAGCCACAAAGGCATGAAGACAACACATTCTCTAGATGAAATATGCTGTTAAGAACATGTTCTTTGTGCAGGCATTCTACTTTTGAAAATGGCTATTTGTATCAGTAATGCAACTAGTGGTTTTCCATTATGTACTCCTAATAACTCACTACAGCTGCCTCTCAGATCTGGAGGGGAGAGGGGAATCTGATACAATTGACTCGTATCTTGATAAAAATGGCCAACCCACGTATGGAGGCCATGGACACTTACACTGTAAGATCATTAGCATTAGTGCGCCGTATGCCCATATGTAATATGTAATACCTTACTTTTTTTGTATCTCCTGTGGAGCTTTGATGTCAACTTCCTTTATTTTGTTAGCATTGGCTAACTTTGGGAGAGGAAATCTCCTGATGAACAGTTGGCATTTATTTTGTAACAACATGTTTGTTCTGTGTTCAGGGGCTAACTGGTTTACACAGTTTAATGTTGCATTGCACTTTCTTTTTCATACAATAAAGTTTTGTATTGAAAAACATTTTCAGGGAAAAGTGGCATTTACTTGATGAAAGTGAGGAACGTGTGCTTCCATATTAGACAACAAACACAATTCAAAGTAGAATGCAATAAACCTTTTAGCAGAGCTTCTGAAAGATTTTAACAAGTTGCTTCATGGCTGAATAAAGAAATCCCACAGGAGACTTTTAGTAGCAGTTTTATAGGCATACCCTGGAATGTATATCTTCTCTCATCTCATCACCATGCAAGAGAGCCAACCCAACCAATTACCTTCCAGTGCCACATGTTTCAAGGCCAAATGTTTACAGAACCCATGACTTGACAGTGTTTCTCAGCTTTCTCAAGACGAATAATGAAGGCAATATTTTTTAGTTTGGAGAATATTCCTCCAGATCCATCATCTTATTTATTTTTATAGTGGTTTGTAAAATAAAGTTCAGTTCATATCTCATTTATCCTAATGACAGTACTGTGTTTGATTAAATTAGGTTTGATTAAGAGCCAGCAATTTCCCCAGTGAATGCTATGGCTGAGAATAGTTTGTACACTAAAATTCCATGGCCAAAACCTAACAACCTTTTGACTATGGCAAGGAGGATTCCTAGTGATTCTTGCAGACAGATGCATGAATGAACAGTCCACTCAATTTACATGTAGATCCTGAAAACTACAACTCCCTATGAAGCTAGCTATGATTCACACAGACTGATCTGGACGAACTTGCATGGATGATCCGTTGTGCTGAGCATTTTCATGTGAAGGGAACCATGAGTTATTCCCATAGTGACAAAATTAATAGGTTTGGAACTATTCCTTAGCGATCCAGAGAAGAGTTATTCCTAAGGGTAAGCCCCTATAGGAAGTTACTGCATCCCTGGTTTGGTGCCTTTATGCATAAGCCTGTGTGAGAAGCAGTGCAACTGTTAAAAGAAAGTAATAAGCTCACAGTATCTCTCACTGAATGGGTTCCAGTAAGATACCAACAAGGTCGTGTCCAAAAGCCCATGGCAAATTAGCAATGCTTGCGCAGTTTAATTAAACAAAAGTTATATTCCATGTCTAAACGTCTCCAAGGTTTTGCTCAGCACCCAGCTGTTTAGGCCATGACAGCCCTGTCCCTCTTACCATCAGAGTAGCAAAGCTACACAGTGAAGGACCGCTGTGGCATCACAGCAAGTCAGCCACTTGCTGCTGGATAATATTTACAGCGTGGGGTGTGTGGTTGTACTAGTGCTACATAAAAAGGAACCATAACACTTCTTTTGATTTACAAAAAAAGATGTTTAATAATACTGCAATTAAAACACTGTGCTTTTAGAAGTGAGGAAACAGTGCCTCATTTACTTAGACGCAGCTAAAAAAAAGTCTGTTGTATTCGGGCAAGCCTTGTCCTTTCATCAGCAATTCCATGCAAGGCAGAAATATGGCATTGCACTGTATTATATGTCATAGCAAGTTCAGACAAATATCAAAGAAAACCAAATCAATATCTTAAAGCACAGGAGCACTCAAGATTGCACTAAAAAGGCACATTTCACCACTGTGATGAACATGACTAGGCTACAAAAGTATCAGATTGCACAAAAGCCATTTCAACAAATGACAAGCAGCCACACCTCTGTTCCCAAGAAAAACATTCAAATGAGTCACATGCACAAGGAGTTCTTATCATTTCAGTGTCGTGTGCCACAGTTGGAGCCATGTTATTCTTTCACAGGCACACAAACCATTTGCTGTACCCAAGCATTCACTGAGCAATCCTTTCTCCTCTCCTCCATCTGTTCTCTGATGACTCATCCTATGACCTTCTGATAAAGCATTTCGTAGGCTTTCAGAGAGCTAAATGAATTAGAGAAGTACTTCTGAAACTTCATTCAATTTATTATAGTTCCACAGGCAATATAGATGTTTTATTTGGGAGAGTCTCCCTCTTGAGCTCCACTCCACTCAAAACACACTCACAACCATAACACTCCAGCACACTACACTGCACTCTGGTTAAAAGAAACTACTTGAAAAACAGGGTTGACATTCCTTAAATGGTTAAAGGAATGTCAACACTGTTTCCCAAGTAGTTTAACCAGAGTTATGTAAAAATGACAAGTGCAATGCACTTTAGTGTTGTTTAATTAACTCTAATGCATTCAAAATGAAGCGCTCTTAATTTTACAGCCTTTCTGCTTGCCTTTTCCCAACCGCCTTCCTCCTTTAAGGTGTTAAAGAAAAGACCCTGACTACTGCTATGTTCTAAATGGCTCTGGAAAAGGTTCAGGGGCTTAAAATGGCCACTACAGTTCTCAGGGCCAAATGACATATTCTTCAAATCATACATAGCATTGATTCCAATGCAAATGTTTTTTCTTTTTAAAACCCTCCCCCTGTGGGGGTGGAATTTTGGGATGAAAATGGGATAGGGGAACTTAAATCCCACCCTCCCAGAGCACTGTGGTTCTGATCCAAACTGGAGCCACATGGGCTTACACTGAGGTAATTAATTCAACCACGAATGCATGATTTGAAGAATGTGTAGTTTGGCCCTCAGTGTACTATTAGTCTGAGAGGAGCCAAATCAAAGTTCCATTTATAAGAGTATGTGTTCCACTGAGCAGAGCTGGAAGTCATCTTCTCTAAGGCAGTGGTGGTTTTTTAAGGGCTGCTTCTGATGTAATGTTTCAGGGTTACAGGAGTATGTACAAGTAAGAAAACTTACGTCCAATGTATCATTCTGTGCTGGCTTTTAAAGGAAAGCATGAAACATGGAGATATTGTGTGGAGACTTCAAACATTTCCTGGAGGATCCATGAACAGAATCCTCATTTTGTTGACTCCTATATTTGGACTCATCTCAGAGGACTAACACTTCAGAAGAATTATATTTCCAACTATTAAGAGTTCTAAACAGCATGCTGGAAATGTCACTAAGTGGAACGTTTAGTTATCATACACTTATGTAACCAGAGAGCAATGCCAATTTAGTTTCTGTACTCTGATTAAATCTGTGTACAGAGGCATTTTGACATATTCTTTTGAAGTGACCGTTTGGTTTTGTAAAGGGGTCACGTGACCCGGCTGACTGCCATGGCCACTCATCCCTAAAGAAGGGGAACCTAAGTTCATCTTGAGAGAAAGTTTCTAAAGATTTAGGATCTAATTCATGATAGCTCATTTATTTAAAAATATGGAGGGGGGAAGGTAATCCCATTGTTTCCTTTCCAAAATCAGTACAATATAACGAAGAACATGGATTTCTGCTGAGGCAGCTGTAGTAGCTAAATACTAAAAGGAGGGTATCTCCTCCAGCATTGTTTAGTAATAGTAAAACAGGTACCTCCTTCAAATTAAAACTTCACAGAGTCACATTTGAATACAGGAAGGTTTAGAAAGGAGCTAGGTGGGAAAGGGCCATTGTACTTTTTCATTGCAAGCATGTAAACCACATGTGAACAGCATTTGTGCTGGTGGGTGGGCATTTGTGAATAATACAGCAGAGAACAGCAGAAAATGAAAGCTGATTGCCAAAGAGCTGGCTGCATAATAATTGTCTTTCTCCAACTTTTACATTCAAACTTTTTACCTACATAAAATGTGCATGAATGTAATAGATGCCAGGCTTCAGCTGGTGCATAAAACAGTACTTGTTATTCACGGAACTACGGCTGGGAGATTGGGAATGGCAGTTGCCAGTATGCTTTGGAAATGATAATTAGTTAAATGAAATCTCAGTGTAAAGCTGCAATAGTATACACACTTATGTGGGAGTATATCCTATTGAACTCAGTGGGACTTACACCCAAGTAAACATGCAGATCAGGCTAAACATCTAGAAGGGGTTAGAACACCCACACCTGCAGATTCTGTACATGAGCTGGATTCCCTTGACTCTGTGCCTTGTGTGGCATTTTGTATCAAGGGAAAAAATCCTGGCATCTTGGGTTGTATAAGTCCCCTCTCAGCAGCTGAGTCTTTCAGACCGCTGGAGTGACCAAGAGCCCTATTATATTCTAGTTCAAAATAATGGATCAGCTCAACACTGATCAAAATAATGGATCAGCTCAGCATCAAAAGATGGGTTTGGAAAACATGGGGAACTGAGAATTTCTTCTGTTTTTGAGCTTTTGGAAAACATTGCTTTAGCCTTTCAGACCTACCCGTAACAGCATTTCCTTTTTAAATTAAAACTAAGGATTCTCAAGACACTAATACCAAGAACTTGTGCATTGCAACAAAATCTAACCAAGGGAGTATGTAACCCATTCTTGCTTTGAAAATGCAGAACATGATAATTTTTTTTTGTCATGCTGGTATTTTGTAATTACTCAATCTTGACATAAAGGGAGCTTTCTCTTTGGTTATTTTTGTGTATAAGAAGATACTAAAGCCATAGTACAGAAGTAAGTGCACTGCTGTCTTAGTAGATCAATGAAACTGAATTATGAAACGCACTGGATTTTGTTCCCCCCCTCCCACCCATTGCCCTCAAACCCTTAGAGTAATATAAGGCACAAACAGCTGATGTGTTTGGGCAAGGTCTTCTTTCTCCCTTGCCCTCTCAAATTTGGCCCTGGGTTAGCGATCCTTCCTTGGTTCAGGTGATGACGGTAGGACCCTTTCGACCTGTCCTCTCATGAATCTGAGATATTTTCAGTGCAATTGCTATGAGAGGACTCAGTACAGCCTAGAAGAAAGGAAAATAAATGGCTTTAAGGAAAACAAATGATAATAAACTTGTAATTAATTAAAAACAAAAGCAAAAAAATCAGTTGTGGCTGATATACTAAAAGAACCAGAAGTTAATTGACACACAGGTGATTGAGATAGATATATACATAAAATTAATTAATCCATGAGGGCAAACATGACTATAACAGAATAGTACAAATTTCCCCTGCCAGGAAACAAGTTCATTCACTCTATCACATTTACAAGTTACTTAGAATGCAATCCTGTGTAGTATGCACATTTATCTGGAAATGAGCATCACTGAACACAGTGGGTCTTACTTCCAAGTATATATATACATAGGATTGCATTGTTAGAGAGTTTCACCATTTCCAATCCATATAATCCAGAAATCTAAAGTATTTCACTCTCTTCTGGATAGTGCACAAAGAGTGGAGGTGGATACGAGTTACCATGGCTTGTGTAATTAACTTTAAAACCAGGAAAAGATTTTCAGTAGCACAACAGCCAAGAATAGCATGTGTATGGCATCAAATGTATAACATGAACTAGAAATCAGCCAGCCACATTATTAGTTCAAATTCCATTGATGACCTAGAATGCCCTGCATGTTTTGTCCTGCTACCTGACTGCCAGAAACACAGCCTTTGGATGTAATATACCTTAGCCTCGGATATCATTTCAAAATGCCAGGCTCACCCTTTGGGACTTCTAACTTGGGACAAGAGAATGGCCAGCTCCAGATGCCTCTGGGAGGATTCCATCCTCTGTCAGTCAATCAGTAAGTCAGTCACACACACAGAGCCTTCCACCCCACTCACACACACTCAATGCTCTAGGAGGAGAGGAACTTCTCCTCCTGGAGTATTGAGATACCATCATGTGCCTTCTCTCTCTCTCTCTCTCTCTCTCACACACACACACACACACACACGCCAGCAGTCCCATCACTCACCTCCCCCACCCGACTGGCGTTGGGAACAGGTGAGGAGCACACTGATTGGTGCACTCCTCAGCTGTTTTCAGCACCAGTCAGTTGGGGAGCCAAATCAGCTGAGGAGCATGGAGGGGTCCTGTGGGCCATAGGAAAGTTGGCCTAGGGTTGCATGCAGCCCATGGACCATGGGTTGCCCATATGTGTTTCAGCATAACTGAAGCGTCTAGGCAAGTGGGAGGTTACTCTTTGAGTCATGATGGTAGGCAGCCAACCCCAGTATTAAATTTAGAAAGTTTTTATTATGGGCAAAAGGGACCAGAGAGAGAAATCATGTAAGGTACAATGAAACAAATGGACAAAATAGATTTTTATGTAGTGTACATTGACTCACTATAAAGCCAGGTAAATTTGCATGCTAATCGGCATGGGTCCCCCCTCCAGGAGGTTCAGGTGAAGATGACTGAAGACAAAGACAAAGTAAAATCGCCCCTTCTTTATCCTGGGTAGCCAAGAGGGGATGATTGATAGGCAGAGTGAATCCCATCAATCAGGAATTGACAAATTTGGTGTAAACATCCTGTATGCGGAGCCACCTACAAGATGGGCGATTAAGGGTGATTATCACTTCCAGTAAAGGCTGAACGAGGGAAGCATTGGGATGCCATTTCCCACCTGCCAGGACTAGATCAATTTAGCACCAAAAGCCTCTTTCTGTGGATTCAGGGAAAAGGATAAGAAATCTGTGCCTTGCCTGCTTCTCTATAATGGAGAAGGAAGCCTTTGGGCAGGGACACAAGTTTTTAAAAGGGACAAACACATTATAGTTTAGGCCAGGGTCCCCACCCCTTTGGGTTGATGGGAACACTTCAAATTTGGGGAGTGTTATGGGCCCTTTCACAAAATAGCTGCCATGGGGGTGTGGCCTGCCCATTTATAAAATAGTTGCCATGGTAATTGGTCATAAAATACTCATTTTCCAGAAGACAAACTAAAAGAAAAGTAACTTGCCCATGAACATAAGTACAAAGCAGAGGTAGAGGTCTAAGCTCCAAAACACAAAACCACTCTTTCGAACCTAAATAAAAATGCACTGTTGGGAACTCCTTTGCTTTGCAGCATGCCAGCCTCTCAGTTAAAATCATCATCATCATCATCATCATCATCATCATCATCATCATCATCATTTTAAGAAATAAAGTAAAATTTGAGCAGGGAGCCTAGTGGGAACCAAAAGAAGTATCTGCAGGTACATTGGTGCCCATGGGCACCGTGTTGGAGTCCCTGGGTTTAGGCCATTTCTTCATTGTTTCCTTGCCAAAGGTTTTGTGCAAAGAAGCAATCTCTCTCTGCTACTTATGTTGTTGTTCAGTCGTTCAGTCGTGTCCGACTCTTCGTGACCCCATGGACCATAGCACGCCAGGCCTTCCTGTCCTGCGCTTTCTCCCGGAGTGTGCTCAAGTTCATATTCATTGCATCGGTGATGCTATCTAGCCATCTCATCCTCTGTCGTCCCCTTCTCCTTTTGCCTTCAGTCTTTCCCAGCATCAGGGTCTTTTCCGGTGAGTTTTCTCTTCGCATTAGGTGGCCAAAATATTTCAGCTTCAGCTTCAGTATCTGTCCTTCCAATGAGCACTCAGGGTTGATTTCCTTTAGGACCGACTGATTTGACCTCCTTGCAGTCCAGGGGAGAGTCTTCTCCAGCACCACAGTTCGAAAGCATCAATTCTTCGGCGCTCAGCCTTCCTTATAGTCCAGCTCTCACAGCTATACATTACTACTGGGAAAACCATAGCTTTGATTAGACGGACCTTTGTTGGTCTCTGCTTCTTACTATGCTGTCTAGGTTTGCCATAGCTTTCCTCCCAAGGAGCAAGCGTCTTTTAATTTCATGGCTACAGTCACCATCTGCGGTGATCTTGGAGCCCAAGAAAGTAAAATCTGTCACTACTTCCATTTCTTCCCCTTCTATATGCCAAGAAGTGATGGGGCCAGAGGCCATGATCTTCGTTTTTTTAATGTTGAGTTTCAAACCAGCTTTTGCACTCTCCTCTTTCACCCTCAACAAGAGGCTCTTGAGATCCTCTTCGCTTTCTGCCATTAGGGTGGTATCGTCTGCATATCGGAGGTTGTTGATAATTTTCCCGGCAATCTTAATTCCGACCTGTGATTCATCCAACCCGGCGTTTCTCATGATGTACTCTGCATATAAGTTAAATAAGCAGGGCGACAATATGCAGCCTTGTCGTACTCCTTTCCCAATTTTGAACCACTCGGTTGTTCCATGTCTGATTCTTACTGTTGCTTCTTGACCCTCGTACAGGTTTCTCAGGAGACAGGTAAGGTGGTCTGGTACTCCCATCACTTTAAGAATTTGCCACAGTTTGTTGTGATCCACACAATCAAAGGCTTTAGCGTAGTCAATGAAGCAGAAATAGACGTTTTTCTGGAATTCTCTTGCTTTCTCCATGATCCAGCGAACGTTGGCGATTTGATCTCTAGTTCCTCTGCCTCTTCGAAACCCAGCTTGTACTTCCGGTAGTTCTCGGTTCACATACTGCTGAAGCCTAGCTTGTAGGATTTTGAGCATCACCTTGCTGGCATGTGAAATGAGTGCAATTGTGCGGTAGTCTGAACACTCTTTGGCGTTGCCCTTCTTTGGAATTGGAATGTAAACTGACCTTTTCAAGTCTTGTGGCCATTGTTGAGTGTTCCAAATTTGTTGGCATATTGAATGCAGCACTTTAACAGCATCATCTTTTAGGATTTTAAATAGCTCAGCTGGAAGACTGTCATCTTTGCTAGCTTTGTTGTTAGTAATGCTTCCTAAGGCCCACTTGACTTCACTCTCGAGGATGTCCAGCTCAAGTTCAGTGGCCGCATTATCATAGCTATCAGGGACATTCAGATCTTTCCTGTATAGTTCTTCTGTGTATTCGTGCCACCTCTTCTTAATCTCATCTGCTTCTGTTAGGTCCCTGCCTTCTTTGTCCTTTATCATGCCCGTCTTTGCACAAAACGTTCCCTTGAGATCTCCAATTTTCTTGAAGAGATCTCTAGTCTTTCCCATTCTGTTGTTTTCCTCGATTTCTTTGCATTGTTCATTTAAGAAGGCCTTCTTGTCTCTCCTTGCTATTCTCTGGAACTCTGCATTCCATTGGATATATCTTCCCCTTTCTCCCTTGCTTATCGCTTCCCTTCTTTCTTCAGCTACTTGTAAAGCCTCATCAGACAGCCACTTGGCTTTCTTGCATTTCTTTTTCTTTGGGATGGATTGAGTTGCTGCCTCCTGAACAATGTTACGGACCTCCGTCCATAGTTCCTCAGGCACTCTGTCTATCAGGTCTAATCCCTGAAATCTATTCCTCACCTCCACTGTATATTCATAAGGGATATGATTTAGGTCATACCTGAATGGTTTAGTGGTTTTCCCTACGTTCTTCAATTTAAGCTGAAATTTTGCAACAAGAAGCTCATGATCTGAGCCAGTCAGCTCCAGGTCTTGTTTTTACTGACTGTAAAACTCTATTAGCTTTTGTCCTGCTTCATTTTGTGCACCAAGGCCATGCCTGCCTGTTATCCCGGTGATTTCTTGACTTCCTACTTTAGCATTCCAATCCCCTATGATGAAGAGGACATCTTTTTTTGGTCTTAGTTCTAGAAGGTGTTGTAGGTCTTCATAGAACCAATCAACCTCAGCTTCTTCGGCATCAGTGGTTGGGGCATAGACTTGAATTACTGTGATGTTGAATGGTTTGCCTTGGATTCGTACTGAGAGCATCCTATCATTTTTGAGATTGTACCCCAGTACTGCTTTTCCCACCCTTTTGTTGACTATGAGTGCTACTCCATTTCTTCTCAGGGATTCTTGCCCACAGTAGTAGATATGATGGTCACCTGAATTAAATTCGCCCATGTCTGTCCATTTTAGTTCGCTGATTCCCAAGATGTTGATGTTCAATCTTGCCATCTCATGTTTGACCACCTCTAGCTTACCTTGATTCATTGATCTGACATTCCAGGTTCCTAAACAATCTTGTTCTTTACAGCATCGGATTTTCTTTTCACCACCAGACACATCCACAGCTGAGTGTCCTTTTGGCTTTGGCCCAGCCGCTTCACTCTTTCTGGCGCTACTTGGAAACACCCTCTGCTCTTCCCCAGTAGTATATTGGACACCTTCCGACCTGAGGGGCTCATCTTCCGGCATCATCTCTTTTAGCCTTGTGATACGTTCCATGGGGTTTTCTTGGCAAGAATACTGGAGTGGGTTGCCATTTCCTTCTCCAGTGGACCACATTTTGTCAGAACTCTCTGCCATGACCTGTCCGTCTACTTATGTACATACCACTTTACTTGCCAAGTGTTTTATGATCTATCAAGACAATACACAAAACACAGGCTCAAAAAACAATTTTGTTTCTTTGGATAAACTAATCTAATTCTGCCCTCCAGGAAAAAAATGTTTCAAAAACTTTTAAATAATAAGTACAAACTGTGGGAATTCTCTGTGCTGTCTCTCATGGAAACACACCAACTATATGGTCTCTAGAGATGATTTAATGAAAGAAAGAAGATCTCCAAGCATTGTCCTTGCCAACATTTGGATTTATAATTTGCAAGCTCTACTGATGATGGGAAGATCTTATAGGGGAAGCCAGTTGTGTTTATTCTTAGTGCCATCTGCAAGCCGTTAGCATTTGTCTCATCTCCTTTGATCTTCCTCTCACACAAAAGATCAACTGTAATACACCCAACATAACAATTCTAATAATTAAATGTCAGAATTATATGGTTTCAATCCCACCCTATATAGCCGAAATCTATTGCCAACCAGCTGAACTTTGTATATACTTGAACATTAACCCATAATTAGCCATAGAAAGGTTTCTCTCAGTTTAGAAAAAAGCTCCACCACTGCAGCTGTATAATGTTGGCTAGAGGTACATTAGCTTGTCCTAGATCAGGACAGGGCAGCTTGTACAGGCCCAAGTGCAACTGTGAAATATACCATGAAATTGGGAACCACTGCAGTAAATGGAGATTTTACTTATACACGATTTAGGTGATTCAAGTATCAATTTCATAAACATGGGCTGATACCATATTAAAGGTGTGGGGGGGTATGTTGTTTTAATCCATATATGTCACTCTTACTCTGAAATGATTATCATCACTTTCAATTACACAACCTTGAATAGGTTTTTGAAAAATCTTGATATATGGTGAGCTGAAAAGAAATGCATCTTTGTCTTTTGTTCTTAACTTGCGTATTTAGGCATTGTTGTCCTTCTAACATGATTGCTAAGAACACTCGCTCCTAAACTGCGCTTCAGGCAGCCCCTGGATGGCCTCGCTACAAGGGATCCAGTAGGTATTTTGTCCCAAAACATCAAGAACATAGTCTTAGGCTTACAGGCTTAGATAAAATCACAGTGAGAAGTTGTTTGAAACATATAAAACAGGGGACCCCAACTCTTCTGGGCCCATTTCGAATTTTGAGAAGAGGCCATGGGTGCCATCATAATGTGGTTGCCATGGAAGAGTGTGGCCAGTCATAAAACACCCATTTAACAAAAGACAAACTGGTGAGGCTAAAAGACAAGTAACTTGCCCAAGAGCCTGAGTACAAGACAGAGGTAGGCTCCCCAAACCCAAAACTATTCATTTGAAGCCAGAGATTTCTCCTCCAACAGAATACCCATTTCATGGAAGTCAAAGCAATTCATTTCCTTCTAACATCAATTAATTTCCCCAAATTAATAGAAAGATCACATCCCACATCAATTTTCCCCCGAACTCATCACCCACATAGATTCTGCCTCAAATCAATTCCTGTTCAATTAACTCTTAATCCACTCATTTCTGCTCTGTCAGCCAACCCCCTACATCCAGTACTTCTCTCTGCCAGTGAACTCACCACCCAATCTCTCTCTAGGCCAGTTAACACATCACAATAAGCCATTATGGGTTAATTAACCCGAGGAGCTCAGAGATACATGCCAACTGCATTTTGAATATGCAAGCCGGAGCAGGGGCATGCTGCGGTTGTCATGTGACCTAGGCACTGTGGGCTATTTGAGGGTTAAACAACCCTGAGATAACCCTAGAACAACCCTCTGGCAGTCAACTCAGCCCCCACCTCTCTCTGTCAGCAACTCCCCCCCTTTTTCTTTCTTTGCTAGCCAACCCATGCCACATCTTTCTAATTAAATAAGCTGAAAACATATGAAGTATGCCCTCTCAGCACTGTTTAAAATAACAGTGGCAAAGAAAAGGGCATACTTTCTTTGTTTGAGTATGCACATAAGCCTGTATTGCAGGAGGCCCCATCTTGGCTCCTATGAAGGAAAGAAGGAGGAATGTCATTAAGGAGTTCCTTCTTCCTTGTTCTCTTGTTATTTTTGTTCTAAAATAACACTACTATCACAGTTTTAAGTTTTTGTAAAATATTTCTTTTTTAAAAAATCCACTACACAATTGGGGTTGGACAAATAATAGACCAAACAGGGGCCTAATTTTTAATAAGTTACCAACTTCTCCATAATAAAATAGCTACTTCTGTGAAAACAACCTTTGTGGACACATTCCTCTAAGTCATTATTAAATTCCTTTATTACAGTCTTAACAGGTGGTAAAAGATCAGATATATATTGTACAGTTTATAAATATATACTCTAATGAGGTACAATAAAATACAGCTAAAAATAGTTCAGATATTGATTCAAAATACATGGTAATTGTTTTATTATTCTGTTCTGCTTTTCATCTAGATCAAATTGGGTACAGCCTGATACAATTAAATTTAGCATAGTCATGGTTTCATCTGATAAAAAACTATAATGGAAAGGTGAGCTAAACAGGGCATAAAAGTCCAAGGTTCTGTTTCTAATAATTATCTAATAAAATGCATGCAAAGGCTGTGACTATGGATTCATCCTATGACATCGAGGAGGGGCTCATTTTCAGGAACCACAGGACGGGCTTCTAGACCTATACTTGCTTACAACTTCTCAGCCATAAAGCAACCTTTTAGACTTGCATACAGGATCTAAATGTCTGCATTCCAGCAGATAATTAGATGAATTTAAAAACCACTGAGTTCAATGGGATTAAGTATACTTAACTATGTCAGACTGTGGTCTAGATATTTAGATTCACTGCAAAAGGGGTGAGGATCTGAGATTATTTTCTTTTTTTAAGTTATGAAGAGGGGAGCATTTCACATGAAATGCCTTAAATGACACCTGAAGTAGCAATCTATGGACATTTATCATGGGGTCACTAACTACCTACAGTTCCATCTAAAAGCTTGAACTAGGTTTTATGTATTAGCTAGGGCTGTGCAGGGACCCCCGATCTGACTCGGAAACGGCTTCACAGCTTCGGAGGTGGGCCTGATTTGGCTTGGGCTGATTCGGGGGGGTCCCTGAACTGACTCAGCCCTGAACCCGAAGCGGGATTCGGATGCCGAACCCTGCTTCGTGTCCCCCCCAACGCCCCCACACACCCCCCCCCCAGCTCCTTACCTTGCTGCCTTCTCCTCCTCCACTGCCGCCTCCACCATTGCCTTCTCTGCCACCGCCTTCTCTGCCACCGCCTTTGCTGCCTTCTTGTCACCGCTGCTGCCAGGTCCTAAGGCTTGGACATGCGCCGACTCTTATTGCAGGGAGTCACCATTTTAAAAATGGAAACCTCCTGGAAGTTGCCATTTTTAAAATGGCAATTCCCTGCAATAAGAGTTGGTGTGTCCAGGCCTCAGAACCTGGCGGCAGTGGAGAAGGCGGTGGTGATGGCAGCGGCAACAGTGGTGGAGGAGGTGGCAACGGCGATGACGGTGGAGGAGGAGGAGGCAGCGGCGGCAGTGGCAGAGGTGGCAGCAGAGTTGGGCAGCTCAGGTAAGGACCTGGAGGCACCGGTGTGCCTGGGTCAGGGGTGTCGAAGCTCCGAAGTGCACCGAACAGTTCAGAAGGACCGACCCACTCTGGGTTGCTTCGTGGCCCTTCTGCTTTGCTTCGGAAGGGGCTCAAAGTGACCCAAAGCAGCCCGGTTCGACTCGGGGTTCGGGCCTCGGGCCGAAGCGGTGCACAGCCCTAGTATTAGGACATTTCATTGTTCTGTTTTATATTGTAGCCTTTTAAATGGCAATACAGTTGCCTTTTTAATATATCAAGCAATTAATTATGCATAGAAATGCTAATCAAATTTAGTACAAGCTTCTTAAAAGTAAGTTGTGTAGTTTAGGATTGAGGATCATTACAATTAAAGGCATGTCCCATATTTTTAAAACAACCCAAAGTTAACCCAGGAACAAACCATGGGTTAACTTGGGGTAGTTTAACCCATGAACCACCCCAAGTGCCCAGGTTTGGAAGTCATGGTAGCAATGTATGAATATCTCATTCGTAGATTGTTGCAGTAAACTGGAAGTGGCTTGGGCATAGCATGCATCCCCACAATTTAATGGGGTTAATTAAACTCCATTGAACACAGTGGATCTTCTGAGTAGACAGGTACTCAGGTACTGAGTAGGCAGGTAGGATTGCACTGTAACTCTTGTAGTGAAAAACAAGTGTAAAAGATGTGACTGATGTTGCTTTGTTTTATTATTAGTACAGGCTAAGGATACATGATGCTACTTCTGAAATGTGTCCAGCACCCGGATTGTTAAATGGTACTACTTCTCAGGAGCATGTGACTTCCTTGTTGAAACAGCTCTGCTGGCTTCTGATCTGTTTCTGGGCTCAATTCAAAGTGGTGGTGATGGCTTTAAAATTGTTTATGGTTTAGGGCCAGGATATCGTAAGGACTGCTTCTCCTGTATGAATCTGCTCACATAAGGTAGCCATCAGAAGCTCTCTTGCGTGTTTCAATTATCCCTGATGTCCAACTGGCTATGACCAAAGAGGGGGCCTTTTCCGTAGTCATGCCAATGTGCTCTGGAACTTCCCCATCTTGCCTCCTCCTTTATGATATTCTGGCATAGCAAAGACTTTTATTTGAGAAGTTCCTTTGGCCTATAGCTGATGTTTATAGCTGACTCAGGTGGTTTTCTGCTATTGTGATGAAGTGCTAGTTGTAGTTCTTCTTTTGTTTTCGTCTGCGACATTTATAGATTCTGTTTTTATGCATTTCATTTGCTGTCCTATATTGCTTAAGATTTGCTTTGTTAATTGAATGTTTAATGTTTTATTGTTTTAATAGTGATATTGTTAATTACCTTAGACTACAGGTAAGGTGAGGTATAAATTGTTTAAATAAAAAGAAATGCAAAAATATATAATTTATGAAATTGGCTTGCACAGTATTTGGTGTGTGCCAGTAGCTTAGATGGCTGTCAGGAGCGCCCTAGCTGCCTCTTGCAGTCCCCTCCAATAGCCAACTCAGGATACAGACAATGAGGATTCTTTCCGAGACTTTATTCCTTTATGACTCTTTCAGATACCAATCACTAGCGACTAAGCAAGGAACTGCACTGGGGAAAGATAGCAGAGTAACCTAAGCTCCAGGTAAGGCAGTTGGTCCCCGTTTGAAGGAGAACCACGGGAAGACCCTGAACTTATGAGCTAGGGAGAGATCCTCCCTCTTTCCCTTGGGTTCTCGGGACGCGACTGTTGTTTGAGCGCCAAACGAGCAGAGCGCCTCCTTTCGGCACCCCCTGTCGTCGCTCCCTGCATCTGCGCCTAGCGTCCAGCAAGCCACCCTCCCACGCTCTCTCACTGCCAGGGTCACTATATATCCCAGGAATGCTGGCAGGAGGAATCTCTGCCAGCTGCTGTGCTTGTGAGAGATGAGCACGCTCCTCTCCTGCGGATTGCTGTTCCTCCTCAGAATCAGAACTGCTCTGGGGCTCTATGGGCTCAGTTTCCACCCTGACAATGGCTTTAAAAGGGGATTAGAAACATTTGTTCATCAGGATGCCTAAATGGAATCTTCAGGTTTATCTTGCAGTGGCCAAATAATTCAAAAAGAGACATCAAAAGTTTTATTTATTAAAATTAAGAGCTGTGCGCAAATGGCCTCTCAAAATTCTTCACCCTATTTGTGGACAGAGAAATTGGGGGGACAATTTCACCACATTTCTCCAGGGGCAGGATAAATTCTCCAACAATTTCTCACAGGTAGGGCTCACCTGTGGCAAGGGTTATAAGCAGCTTCCTTCATTTTTTCCTAAAGTTTTTGTGTGTGTGTTTTTGCAGTGCCACTAAAAGTGGGAACAGAGTCAACTGTGTTGGCAGCCTGGCCCCCATTATGCATCCTCCACAATACCCCATACCTAGCATAATTCCAGGACATGGGGGTGGGGTTGGGAGAGGGAATGCAGACATCACAAAAAATAATGGTGAAGAAAATTTGGAGAAAATTCTTGAACTTTGCCTTTTATTTCTGGGGGGGGGGGTAAGAAAAGAAAAATCTCAAGACATTTCTGAAAAAATGTCTTCTGAGAAATTTTGTCCGAGCTCTAGTTGTCATTCTTCAGGGTTCAGCACCTTCCCCAGTGTCTTCCAAATGTTAAATTTCTGAAGGGTGATTGTGGATACATCCTGTCTCCAACACAGCTGCTAACAACACCACTTCATCCTTGCAAGCCCTGTAGTGAGGGGTGGGGCAGTGTTGTGTTCAGCTCCAGGGAAGAGGCTAAGCTAGTACTGTGCCAAAATCTGACTTTCAATTTCCTGAAAGTTTTCTTCTCCCATGAAAGAGGCTTCCATTTTTCTGCCTCATTTTTAGGGTGTTCTTTAATTTATTTTGAATTTCTTTTTATGGTGTTTTCGACCTTTCCTAATCACCGAGGTGGCCCATGGTACTGTCTGTGCAGTTTTCTTTCTATTACATATCTCCCCATTGCTCTGCAGCCTCCCAGGCTGCCTGCACTTCCTGATCTGAAAAAGCCCTATGGGAGGAATTACCTCATACCCTGGGTGGGAAGTGTGGGATGCCAAGGAGGCTACAGGCTGCCAGAGAGATGACTGTACAATGAAAGACAGGACATTTGTGCACATTTCTCAGCCACCTCATTAGTAAAGCAAGCACAAGAATTCTGAACTCAACCCATGAGAATTTCTCCGAAACGTCTTCTGCTTTGAATTTCTATTTGAAAGCAGTATCTTTTTTATCTAATTGAATGAGAATGGTAGAAAGATATGTGGGATAAATTTTTGGCACAGCACTAATTAAAATCATGATGCATTCATGGTTCTGATTTAATAGGTGTATGCGGCCTTCTCTCCTGGACTACGTTCCATCTTGTATGAGTTTCAGGACTAATTTTAGAAAGATTTGTTTCCTACAGAGATATCACAGATTACCTTTGCATTTTGACCACGTTTTGTTTATCTCAGAGAATGATTATTTCCCCACTTTTGATAGAAGTGAACTTGTGCACAATATAGTGATAAAATCATGTAACGAGAAACTTCATAATGTACTAGAATGGATCAGAGTTCTTGCTGTCACTGATAAACCAGTATAGTTTGTCTTCCTTTTTAAATTGCTGCTTAAGCAAGCAAGAGGGCAATGGAAAAAAGAGGCGATGCAAGATAGATATACTTTAGAATGAAAGGAAATGAATCCAGAATTCTAATTATTACACAGTATCTGGATGTTTCCAAATGCCACTGTGTTGCATATTTCTGTGTTTTTGAATAAGTGTATGAATATGACACTTAACTCGCAAAAGCATTATTATTACCTTTGGGTTTAATTCAATGGTGTCATTTTGCTGATGGAACTGCTTCCATCAGTGGAATTGGGAGGGGGTTGAGATTCTCTCCCCCCCCAACCTCCCCTCCCACCTGCATGTCCTCAAAATCTACTCTGGAGGGCTCGGAATGGAGGGCTGGGGGGAGCAGAGCTGGAGAAATTCCCATTGCACTTGTGGATATCTGTTAGTGTAACATTAGATTTAACCCTTTATTTAAATCAAGTTAAGACTGCAGCAATATATACATCCATGTGATATATGAAGTCTTCTGATGGTCTCTGTAAAGATTTGAAAAGGACAGGTAAGCTTTTTGCAGTGTTTGCAGTAGGAGTGTACGGATTCCCCACTGCCTGTTCTGGTGGGGAATCTGTGGGGGGGGGGAGGCGATCCATTCGTTCCCCCCCAGAATCCTCCAGAGTGGTTCCACTCTGCTTGGATTCTGGGGCGGGGGGGAACTGGCTTGGGGGCGCTTACCTTCCCTCCTGCCAGCCAGAGCTGTTCGCCTCCTCCCTGTCCCCACCAATTACCTTTAAAAAAAAGTCTTAAAAAAAAAAAAAGGCGAGCGGGAGGATGTGCCCATAGACTAATATGCAATCGAGTCATGAATCTTGCGTATAAGTCTATGTGTCCATAGGCTTATACGCAAGATTCACGGCTCTATTTTGCGTATAAGTCTATGGGTGCATCCTGCTGATCGCATGTGCTCACAGACTTATACGCAAAATAGAGCCGTGAATCTTGCGTATAAGCCTATGGACACATAGATGCAAGATCCATGACTCTATTTGCGTATAAGTCTATGGGCACATCCTCCCGATCACCTTTTTTTAAAAAGACTTTTTCTTAAAGGCAATCCGCAGGGACAGGGAGGAGGCAAACGGCTCTGGCCGAAAGAAGCAGCCGAGTGCGGTTCCGCCTCCAGTCTTCCTGGAGCAGAGGTAAGTGGTCCCGATCCGCTGCGGATTCCTGATTCCTCATTTGGATCCGCAGCAGATTTCTCTGACATCCCTACTTGGCAGTCAAGGAAATGGAAGCATCCAAGACATTTTAGGGAAACACCTCAACTGATTAGCCCTTTAAAAGAACAAGACTTGAAGACATTATGAGTCT
Source organism: Heloderma suspectum (assembly GCF_057233095.1). Classification (NCBI taxonomy): domain Eukaryota; kingdom Metazoa; phylum Chordata; class Lepidosauria; order Squamata; family Helodermatidae; genus Heloderma; species Heloderma suspectum. Next base: position 102,582,267 of record NC_139459.1, read on the forward strand.
GGCTCACCAGTCATGGATTGTAGGTTGTAGACTGGGGATTGTGTCCAACCCTGACTGTTTGCCAGTAGTGTTGAACCTGCTCGTGGAATGGTTTTCCCTTCCCCTGCGCAGTCCTTGCACAGCCCCCAAATCTGCTCCAAAGGGTTATGGGGCCTTCTGGAGTAGATTTGGAAGGCACCGGCTGCAGGGGGGAAGGAAGCAAGGGGAGGTCTGCGCATGCAATATTGAACTTAAGCCGGGGTTAGCATTTAAAAAAAAACCCAAAACCTGGCTCTGCTCCTCTGCTTTTAACAGTAGTCTACATAGAAGTTTGGTAGATGAAATTTTTACTGTCATGGAGATAAAGAGATCAGGAAATTGTTACTGCTTTAAATTCTGCATATCGAGCTGCTCCTAAAGGTACAGGAGCAAGGTCATTTAACAAGCTTAGCAATTCTAGTTGTTGAGTGTGTTAAACAGGGTACAGTAAAACAAACCCATCTTACTCACCCTCTTTTCACCTCCTAGCCTCAATTTATCTTGCTTTGGTCAATTCACATATAAAAGCCCTTTGTTTGGGCCTGGCCTTTATACAAGGGTGCTTCCCCTATTCTTAATTAGATGGGACAAAATGTCTTAAATAATTCAGTGTTTCACATTGGCAGAACATTCTCTATTGTTTTCCAGTTAGTCTTTCAATGCTCTAGAAAGCAAATCTGCTAAAAAAGCATCATCTCTATTGCCAGAGGTTTGTTGGACAGGAAATAGGTCCATATTTGTATATGGAGTTTACAGACTGCAAAGCTATTAGAAATGCACTGCAGGTCCCTGCTTCAGATGTGTCCGGAGTGGAAATCACTAGTTAGTCCTGTCTTTTCCCATGACACAATTCCGTTTGACTTAGGCTCTGCCTACACTGAAGACAATTTTGTTTAACACCAACGTGTTTAAACACAAGCTGTGGCAATTTATTATTATAGAATAACCTTGGCTCAAGCATTGTCCAAGCCAGCGGGGTACAGCAGTAACATAGCCCGTGATGTTACCTGCATACATGGTCCCTCTGCATTATATGAACCTGTATGGACCATGTGTAAATGGGGGACTAGATTTCTCCTATAGAGCAGAATTCCATATCTGCACTGGTAGCACACATAATGTTATAATCAAAAGGTAGCCATCTCCGGCCATGGAGAAAGTACTTGTTGCTCTAGCATAGGGGTGGGGCATGTGTGGCCCTCCAGATGTTGTTGGGCTGCAACTCCCATCAGCCCTAGCCAGCATAGCCACTGATGAGCGATGATAGAGATGCAGTCCAAGAACAACTGGAGGGCCACATGTTCCCCATCCTTGCTCTAGCAGTCCCAGGGCAAAGAAACATTATTTGGGACTGGTGACTCATATCTGGTTGCTATCAAGGTCCATTCGCCTGACCACCTTTTTGCTAGTACATGTGGGCCAAATGTGGGAGATGGGACCACAGCAGCTTGGGAGTCCTGTTCCTGAATAATGTTTGCCAGAAGCTGTTAGAGCAACAGGTACTTTCTCCAGATCAGGAACTGGCAACCCTGATTCCAACCAGATATCACACCATATCTTGTTGTGGTGTGGTTGATAACTCTTTTTCAAAGATCTTTATTCCATGCAAGCTTATTCAGAGAGAAACACGACTAGCCACAAACACCATCCTGCAAAGACTTTAAAAAAAAAAATCCTTCAACCCAAGAGAAATGGCATGGGCTGGGTCCAATGAATTTATGTTAAGTCTTTACAGGACTGAGCTTCTAAACTGGCTGAATTGAAAAAAGAAATGCCCTAAAAGAAAATATGTAAGTATTGCACTTTTCAAATAAACTTTTGAGTACTCTAAAAATGGAAATAATTTTTGTGCTGGACAATGTGAAAACTTTTAGTTTTATCACTTACATTGAAAGTAATGGAAAATTGTTACTTGATTCCCCAACTCCTTCAAGTCATCAGTATTCACTGTAAACTAACATTTAGGCTTGACCAAATATGTCCCCCACATTTGCAGGATCATCCTCGTGAAAGGGGGGGTGGATATTTGGTGACTATTTGGTGGTGGGGAGCATGACATTCTAATATCTTTCACCAGGGTCGGTGGGTGGGTATCTTAACTTTAAATATGAGGTGCCAAATTTTCTTTTGCTTCCTTTTTTTCTTTCTGTAACTTAAAAAAAAAAGTCTTACTGCTGCTTCAAGTGGCAGCTCAACGGACCATACAGCAGCCCAGAAGTATTCCTGAATAGAATGTCCAGGGCAGAATGCAGAACGGTCTGCTGATTAAAGTGGCAAAAAGGCTTTAAACATTTTAAAGAAAAGGGAAAAAAATGTCAGCACCTTGTCCTTAAAGGTAAGACTCACCAGTGAAAGGTCTTTGAATTTCATCTGCCCCTGAAGACTCAGTCTTCCAGACACATTCTTGCACCATCCCCACAAAATGCCCCCCCCCCCCAACTGGGCCAAATACTTCCACCTAGAATAATTTATATAGGTTCTCTGGACGTCTGATAATTTTGACAACATAATCCCACATAACTGTTCTACATATAAGAGCAAACATAATCACTTAGTCATGGCAGCTATTCTGCAGCTAAGGTTCAGCCCAACTTTTTTAGTGTAGCTTTCATCACTCTAAAACTTTCAGATACTGCCCTGTACTCTCATCCCCTGGGAAGGGCTTTCTTGTAAAGGTTCCCACCAATCAGGCAAATCTGTAAAGCAAGTATGAACTTGCAGATGTTGGCTGCACTCTGCTGAAATGCTCCCTCGGCCTTTAACTCCTCTTTAGTACAGAACAGATTTTGTTTATAAATACAAGAGGACTCTCAAGCAGCTTCACATTTCTTCCTTACAAGGAATCCAAAACTTGCTTGGACTTTGGCATTTGTGTTTCCCAACTGTAATATTATTGTGGCAAGTCACTGGGATGCATTAGCTAAGTAATCCTGCAGACAAATTGGCTTGACAGCAAGTTATTTTAAAAATGTTGAATTTTAATTTAGATTTGTGTGCTAGCAAATAAGAAAAGAAAAGGAACATATCTAGGTTTCTCTTTGGTACATAAATCTTGATAGACTTACATTTCCTTCTTTCCCTCATGGGAAAATGTCACATACGAAGAAAGTAACTATGTATACTGTGCATACAGAATTAGTTTTACAGAAACTTCAACCCAAAGAGCACCTGGTCATGACACAAATTGTACAGGCAATAATAAAAGATCTACACCCATGACAAGTTTGATCTTGCCTTTAAGCCTAAAATCTTTTAAAACGTATCAGAACAAGCATTCTAGTTTCCATTATAGAGAACAGGAAAAGAACAAGAAGGAATCCCCTCTCATTAGCCAGTTTGATCTTAACCATATTTACTTGGAAATAAGGCCCATTGATTCAAATGGCATTCACTTCCAAGTAAGTATGCTTAGGTGTACAGACTTATTCAGGTGATGTAAAGAGGGCATGGATCATCGGAGTTCAGCCCTGGAAACTTTTCCCCTTTGCCAAGACTTATCTTTGAACCATAAGACATAATAAAAAAAGGTAGTGCCTCTGAGCATGTGAAGATTCAAATGAGGCCTTGACAAAGGTCTTTCTTATATTACATAATCTCTGTGTGTATCATTAAACGCTTCCCAATTCCTCAAGCAATTAGAAATTATGGGGCAATGTGACAGAGTTTAGCTTTCTTTGGATGAGATAGCACTGAGATGTGGTTGTGGTGAAACTGGGGATCGCTGAGTTATAGTACATATCAACAGATTAAAAATATGTCTATACAAGTGGGACCTGCAACAAAATGTTGCAGTGTGGACTGCTCCTGTTCAGGGTTCTAGCTAGCCAACCATGACATCCTCCACAATATTCCATTCCCCCTCTTTCCCATCCCTCCCCATCTCTGTCCCCCCATCCCCTCCCCTGAAATAGTCAATCAACATTCCAGGTTGAACATGTCCAGTCCTCATTGGGCTTTGGGGGGGGGGAATTTCCCCTGCTAAGGTTCCCCCCACCCCACTAAAGGTTTGTTTGTATGTCTGCAATCTTGGGGTCCCCCAAGTTTGCTGATATTTCCCTCTTGTACATCAATAGTGCCATTTTGGCTACATAAGGATCTGCACTCAGATAATGATTTCACTATTAGAATATATGATATATATGTATTTAGATAAAGCTTATAGATGAAGAGATAGAAAATAATGGGTTATATCAAATGCTGCTCCCTTCCACCACCCCCTGCAGCTTCCTTCCCCCAGATCTGCTCTGGGGGACTGAGTGACGCTCTGGAGCAGATTTGAGGGGTCTGCAGGAGGGAAGATAGCAAGGTGAAGTCCCACTGCATGAGCCCAACTTTGCTTGTGCAATGTTGGATTTAACCCAAATATTTTTCTTGGTTATTGGAAAAGAAGAAGGGAGTAAATGTATACTGTTTTGATTGGCTATGGAAATTATAGAACTTCAATTGGGTTTCTTTCCTGAGATGGGATTCAATAGTGGGGATCTAAGAGTAGATGGAAGTTAGAAGATTCAGTATGGGCAGTTGGAAGCTGGGGGAGAAGGGAAAGGAAGAAGTCATAGGAAAGTGAGGAAAGGAGAACTCCCATCTATCTGTCCATTGTGCGCATGCGTGTAAGTGGATGTGCAGATGTGTGTGTAAATATACACACGCATGTACAGACTGTAAGGTCTGTGTCTTATAATTTAGAGGGGAAAGTAAGATGAGGAAGTTAACTACCATAAATCAGAGGACAGCATTTTGTCCTGTGAAGGTTGGTGGCTCCAATTTCGGTGGGTCTCTGAATCCACTCTGGGTTTCAGTCAGAAGCAGCCAGAACTCTAGACGAGCTTTCCAAGGTGCTGAACCCTACCCCCAAAATAGGTTCAGCTCTTCGGATAGCTCCTTTAGAGTTCTGGCTGAAACTCAGAATGGATTCACAGCCCCACCAAAATCAGAGCCACCAGCCTCTACTAATTGTTTGATTACCTACTTTGTTTGATTGACTTTGTGCAGAATTATATAAAGTTGTTACTGTTATATACAAGACATTATTGCCTATCCAATGTGTCTTAGGTAAATACAGTTCCATAATAATTAAACTTAGCAGCTTCCACAGCAACAGCTTTTATCTTCTGTATATTTGAGGGAACAGGGTAGCTGAAAGAAATTCCTCAACTGGTGGCAGCAGGCTGGTAATACCAGCAGCATTAGACCTCTTACTCCCACAGGGTGAGGCAATATGTCTTTGGCATATTTATTTTATTTTCAAATATACATGCATGGAGACAACAAATTACATGATACTGTGTCAGATTCCCAAGGAAATCAACTGCTTGGACTCCAAAAGTCAGGGAAGAGAGCTTCCAAGTCATTTGCTCTCATTCAGAGAATATCAACCAATTTCCCTTGACTACATGTGCTTCTAGACAAGGCTTTTATCCTGCAATCACCCTGCCTCATTCACAGATTTAATGGGGGGTCCAGATGTCATCATCTCCCATTTGTAATGCTCCTGTATTTTCTCACCACTTCTTTTGTCTGTTTTCTTACCAGAAAAATCCATTAAGGAGGAAAAGACAGAATGGATGCACAATGTCTTTTGATTTGTAGCACTAGGAGCCTCCATCTGGAAAGCCTCCATCTGGAAGCACTCTAACAGCAATCAAGTAGCTTAACAATACTTTATGTACAGGATGCATTATTCACTTTGATAATTCATCATGGTTATGTTTTAAGCAGCAATTATGCTAGTATTTGCATGTACTAATGCAAATATTCAGGAGTTTTTTAAAGTTTCAAGTATGCTCATTCAGTTAATGCATGACCTGTGAGACACCTGATCTCCAGGCACAACTTACCCTGATCCCTTGCCCACCTTTCACAGCAGACAGAAACTGACACTGCATACAGGTGTAGCAGGCCATGCAGTAGAAAGGTCTGCTTCCTATCTTGTTGTCTGCCTCCTATCTTGTTGTCTGCCTCCTATCTTGTTGTCTGCCTCCTATCTTGTTTTCCTGCAGACCTCATCCCACATACAGGACATTTATTTCTTACAAAGCCGAAAGTTGTTTCCATCTGCACTTACTTGTGGTTCCTTCTCATGTTTGCTGGGGTCCTTCTCATAGCTTTCTGCATAGATCCTGATGGTGGCACGCACATGACTAGAAGCACTTAATCTGAAGATGAGTCTGGATGCATCAGAGAAAATTATCCGCAGCCCCTGTAAAGAGAAATCACAGTGGTGGAAAGAGCATTCTTGAGAATGATAATTTCCTAATATAATTTTGTAATATTCTATCAACAGCTGTTTTGCAAGAACTCATACTTTCTTATAATTACTCATTTAGCATTATTCTGTATATCGATATAGCTTTACACTGGTTTGCAACTAATGCAATTGCTTTCACGGTCCTGCTGATCAAAGTATTATATTGGTTTTCTTACATTTTGTTATTATATGATAATTTAAAGAAAATATTTTTTTGTTCACTGCCCTGCTATCTTTTGCTGAAGGGCGGTTTATAAATTCCCTAATCTGTCATAATAAAAAAGCTGTCTATCTGCATCATACCACCAAGATCATGAAAACTAGACAACTGAAACTTGGCATTGATACTAAGAGGATGTTAGGAGTCTGCACCTCAGGGTTATTTTTTTTTAATGCAATAATTAATTTTAATTTGTTTAAATGAGTCCATGTGTTTGAACCCTGCAGTATCACTTTCAGTCACTACATGGCAGATGTCCCTAACCAGCACGGAGCTTTGCAGCCAATACAGTTTGAAGACAGGAGGGAATAGTTCGAGAGACTGAGTTATACAGTTGCCCCCTCCATCCTCCTGTTGGGCAGCCCCCCTCATGGAAATGGAATGGGCAGATCCTTCCCAGAGGGAGCTATAGGAGTGCACCATGCCTAGGGCTGCCAGTAGGCTTCTCTGCACTGAACAAGGGTTACTCCAACTGGTGTGAAGCTGGATCCATTTGCTAATAAATAAAACACATAAAGTAGGAAGTCTCCATGTGTTAGTTACAGTTTCAGGTGCTACTGATAATATTTTTGTTGCTGCTGTTATTTTTACAAATAAAAAATATCCCTTTTTATAATAGCAAAAGCTAGAAAACTGTGCACTTTGAGCAAAGTCTCCCCCCAGCTCCAGTTGTATCTTATATGGGCAGGAAAAAAAATCTTTATTTGTTCTTCATACCTGTCTTTTGGTCACAGTGCCATCTACGGGATCCACATATTCAAAGCTGGTTGCTTTTTGCACACTGTAGACATTATTTCCAACAGCAAACTGTTGGTTACTGAAAGACTTGTCAGTTATCAAAGCCTCCAGATCTCTCATGATGAAATAAGCTGTTCTAGGATCCAGCGCTTCATAATCAAATCTTGCATTACAGGAATTAAAAGAAGAGAAGAAAGATGTGAAATGTCAATGCGAGCAATATAATTTAAATATGAAAAAGGCAGTGTGGGTTTTAAATGTATTAAAATGCCTGGCTCTGAATGGCAGGGCTGGCACCAGGAGTCAGCATCACTGGACACCTGCCCCTCGCCCCAGCAGGGGATCCATGTCCAGCCCTCTGGCCCTGACTTCTGTTCTTCTTACTGCCTTCCCTGAGCATGGAAACCATGACAAGAACAAAGGAAAGGATCAGCAGCCCTCATTCGCCTTGCCCTCACCTTCCGAGCAGTGAAGTGGTTGGGGACTGGAGGGAGAAATGAAAGGCAGTAGGGACAGTGGTGACAGGAGGGGGTCCACTGAGGGTGGGTCTTGCCTAACCTAAAGCTGGCACTGCTCAGTGGTCTGATCCCAAGTCCTGGTATGAGCAGCACTGTGGCCTCGACTCCAGGCAGCAGCCACGCCAGGACATCAGCAGTCACTGGCACCACTGCACCTGTACAAAGGAAACTTCAGGCATGCAGCATCACACAGAGGACAACGTGGGTCTAAGTGAACCTTGCTGCCGCCCCAAATTTGGACAAAGCAGCTTCCACTTGTTTTGCTCTGGATGTCAGACCCCTCTGACGCCAGTTTCCCCACAACACGAACTAAGAGCCTGGCCTTTACTTTCTGGGGAACCACAGCAATGACTGCATTTTGCACACTGTAGACGCTGTTTCCAACAGCAAACTGTTGATTAATGAAAGACATGTGCCCAGAGCTAACCAGAGCGAAAGAGAAGAATTAGAATAGAAATGTTACCTGTGTAGAGTGTGAGACATCCCTTGATCAGTTAATCCACCTCAGTTCCTCAACCCTTAACTACCAAACTTCAAGCGAATTTAAAGTATATAAAATCCTATATACTAACAGCAAACATATTTCTCCAAACATGGATCCTTATGTAGCCAAAACAGCACCATCCATGCACAAGAGCAGGGGCATGCATCCTATTTTTGTTCAGGGCTGGATTGCACCTCCAGATCAAGCTGGCAGGCCGGATGATGTCGTGGGTTGAGGCCCCTCTCCAAAGCCCCTCCTATGACATCATTGTGCCCCGCTCACTTTCTTCTCTCTCTCTCTGTGCAGGAAAAGAAGGCACAGAGCTCTGTGCCTCATCCTGCACAAAGGAACCAACTCAGCCAGCACTTGCAGAAGCTGGCTCCTGCAAGCACCAGCCACATAGAGCGCTTCCTTCCCACGTTGCTTGTGTCCAGATTGGGGCATGAATGGGGCGGAAGGGGGTTTGGCCAATGCTTGGCCTGGTGAATTGGCCACTGCCTTCCTGCCCCATATGCATGCCAGTCAAGGTGCAAGTGGTATGACAGGGTCCTGCAAGTCCCGGCTAAATGAGGGAATCCTCATGTTATCTCTGAAGAGGGATAAGAAAGTGATTCCCCTTCATGCCACTCCCCGCCTCCCGGAGGGCATGCCATGTGCAGGGAAATTCCCATGTTATCTCTGAGATCCGAGATAACATGGGGATTCCTCTCCCCAGGCCAGGGAGCAGGGCTTGGGGATGGGCATATAGATGGTATTGAACTGGCTGGCTGGCTTGGCCAATGCTGCAGGCTGTCCTCCCCTGCACAACAGGAAGTATCAGCAGGCTTATGGGAACCCCAAGGTTTGCAGAAGTACAAAACATATTTAGAAAAAACTGTGGGGATGGAAAGCGGGAATCCGGTTATTGCCAAGATCACAATAGTGATTTCAGCTGTCTGGAGATTGCTGGAGGGAGAGGAAAGTGGAAGCTTCTCCCACCCCCTCATCAATCCCCACCATTATCACTGCTCCAGCATTGCTGATAGCAGTGGTGGAACAGTGTCTCTTCACTGTAGCCCAGCTAATGCCTGATCAGCTGGAATGTGGGGGGAAGTGGATGTGGCTCCCTTCGCTTCACAGGCCACATGGACAGCGGCAGAGACCCACGTGCGGTGCAGGTTTCCTACATGTGGAATGGAGTATCCCGGAAGAGGGCATGGCTGGCATTCTGAACAGAAGCACTTCACAATGCAACATTTTGTTGGTGGTCCCTTTTGTAAAGTTTAACTGAGAATAAGATTAAGGGGGAAATGGAATAAACACAATACAGGTAAATTAAAATATTGCTTGAGGAATAAGGTCACTTCTTGACATACTAACTTAGATAAGGTAAGGTTCTTTGACACCTTCCATACCCTGCCCAGCAAAGAAGCTTCTGTACAAGAGGCTAAAGACAGACTTGAGACCTCTGAGCACTGGATTTATCAATGAGAGGTCCATAGTTGAGTCTACCCTGCTATGGTCTCAATTTCCATTCATCCCCACAAGAAGGCTGAATGCTGCCGAATTTTTCCATCCATCTTTTCTTGACAGGGAAGTGACATTAAGGTCCATTAACCAGATATAGTATCCATTGGCCATGCTGGCTGGGAATGATGGGAATTGTAGTGCACCACATCTGGTGCGCAGCAGCTTGGGGAAGGCTGGCTTAGACAAATGGATGCATTCCTTTCTTTACATGTTATGTTCTCACACAACTTGGTTAATTGGAAAAAGACATCTGACTTGGAGAAGACAAGTTTAGCTTGCCAGGGGAGGGAGCTACTGGCCAACTAGAGTTTTGAGGAGAACTGGAGGCCCAAGGGGAGATCTAGCAAACTTGCAGGACAACACACTGTTAGTGGCTGGGAAGGGCTGGTGCTAGCCATAATCCTTTCACAAAATAGAGGCTAAAGTGTTCTGCTCCTTTAGTCAAGGACAGCATGCTGCTACTGCAACTGTGATGGCACAAACCATATTTTGTCCTGCCACAGCCATTAACATCATAATTATGGCAGAATGTTTCCATGCAGGAGTTCTCTTTATAAAGCAGTCACCATTTTTCCTTGCCAAACCACAAACCAGCATTTTCTATATCTGCAGCAGGTTTGTGGTTTGGCAAGATCACAGCCCACATGCACTTATTATTTTTAGTTTTATAAGTATTATTTCTGAAGTGCATACAATCTACTAGGCACTGCACACAACGCCCCTGCCCCACAAATACAATTCCTCTTATTATGCTGCAATTGCCTCTTCTATAAAGCAGCCATTCTCACCTGCAATAGTAGTGACGGCCAAATTTTGTCCAGTGTTCTCTGACAATCTCTTCCACACTCTGCTTTCGAGCTGCCATTATTGAGAGCCAAATTAGGACAGCCCAAAGGCCATCCTTCTCTCGGATGTGGTCAGATCCTAAGAGAAAAATATTAAACATATATTACATGCTAAAAATTATCCTGAAGATGGAAAACTGATATACTGGAATATAGTGACATTTAATTCTCATTATAAGAGGGGATTACAGTTCTGGCTCTGTTCCCAGGAGAATATAAAAACGTCCAGATTATTGCTGTTTAGCATACCCCGGTCTAAGAAATACAATTGAAATGGCACATCTGTATTGCCTCTGTTATTTACAAATTATGCTTATGTTTAGAGTATATTTTGAAAAACATGATCTAAAGCTGTTTGGTAAAGAGGTAGAAAACCTTTATGTTTGTAAGCCCATCCTAAAGAAGATGGTATGGAAAATTGTCATGTTTATTTTGTGTGTAACTAGCCCAATTTTCATATCATCTTCCCATGTTTAGATTGGATCTGAATCCATCTTCTATTCACACTAACATCCAAGCAGACTGTAGCCAGCCTGAGGTGGATCTAAACATGCTGCAGCCTGACCAGTACACATTGAATCACCTCCACTACCTCTTGACATACACACCAGCTGGTACAGATTTGAAGAAATAAGAAAAATGATAGGTTAAAAGGTGTGCTTTGTAATGTAAGAGGAAACTGTTCTCCCTAATCATATGGATTACTTTTTACTATATTAAGACTAGGCTGACATTCGGACAAATTTGTCATTTTCTATTAAATAAAATATGGTAGATTTCAATTTCTCCATCCAGACCTTCAGTCTTCCCTTTACTTTGCTCCATTTCTTTATCCTATACATTATTTTTATGTAGGACATTTAAAATAAAAACATATGGCAAAGCTGCTAAATGTAGCAGAAGGATGAGATATAAGCATCAAGGTGCCTCTACAGATCATGCTAACACAATATTTGGAATATACAAAGACCATTGTCACATTTTCACTAACTGCATTTCACTGAACTACTGTGATTCAATGAAGCACACCCATATGTTTAGTTAATCAAAACGCACCTACACGTCAGTAGATCTTCAAATAGAAAGCATACATTATAGCACCATTTTCACATTATGCTAAATAGTTGCTAATTTTATGCCTATTTTAACCACACACATATACACAAAAGAGAGAGAGAGGGAGAGAAACCATTCAGCTATCCTGTTTAGTCAAGCTCAGAAAGGGAGCAGATCTTGGTGGTGGGAAACTAACCTTGTTTCTTCTTAACAGGAAGTAATTGAGTTTTCATGGCAAGGCCATGCAAAATCATGCTATGCCAAGCCTGAGCCCATTTTTTATTTTTATATACATCTATTTTAAAGTAAATGCATGACATTTGGTGAATGTTAACAATCCCTGACAAATTCTGTGTGTGTTTGAACACAATCAGCAACTGTTAACAGTTACCTGAAATGTGATTGTCAGCACTCACTAGTGTATGTTCAAGAAGTGGGAATATGGGTATTGTTTTCGGACATTCATGAAAGTCATTTTACGTGTGAATCTCAATGTTCACCAACATTTTGTCTGGGATTATCATAATTCACCAAGAAAGAAGTAAGGAAGTAAAAAGTTTGCACACAGTTTCCTTCATAAGGAAAATAAAACTTTGAGTGGGAAATAGAACATTATTTCGCCTTTGGATTGTGTATGTACTATGTAAACATGTCTTTTTGTATGAGCACGTGTGGCCTGTAACTATATAGTGCTTAATATTTACTTTAAGAATTTATACCCTGCCAATTAAAAAAAACTTTTTCAGGGTGGCTAGATGGCACCAACTTTATTTCCCCCTCACCCTCTTGCTGGAGGGGGAATATCCATTTGTATGGCAAAATTAATTCCTGGCACCCTGTTTCCTGTTTAGGGGATTAAGTCGCCCCCAAGCATATAGAAGGCTACCCTTATCATAAAAATACTATGCTGCCCTGCCACATCCACAGACTCTTCCATTCCATTCAAGTTCATTTTGACACAACCGTCTTCATAGCTGGGGTAGCCTGCTCACCCATTCATCTGCCTCCATCAGTCTAGATGCCTGGGCAAATCCTTGCTTGGGAGTGGTTGGATTATTGCTAGTTTATAAAACCACAGCTCCATTTCTGTCTCCTTGCTCAGAACTTCTTCTCGTTCAGTTTACAGCAGAAGGATGTGACTGTTGTTCATTTAAGTTTGGAGTGGAATAAAACATTTATTCCCACTGCTGCCAGATCAAACATATACATCATGTGTATAGCTTTCTTAAAATTGATTAACAGTTTGCTGATGAAACTTGGCAAGTGATGGCTGTTGCTGCCATCTTCTTTTTAAAAGCCTGTGTCATCGTTCATTACTGACTTCATCTGACAAATTTGCTTGTACTGCTACAAAAATGAAAGAAGGTACAACAGCATTAGTTGAGCTCCCAGATCAGCTGCCAGAGAACAAACCTGACAACACAAAAGTCCAATGGGATATTTCCAAAGCCACTTTGTCCTTTTATAGCACAAAGGATAGTTTCACTGACCAGAGAGAAGCCCCCTCCCCTTTTATTATAAATCCAGGTTTTTACTTTAGTGAAACATTACAGCTCAGATATTATTACTATGGAAAATAGCACCTTAAATGGTGTCAAGCTGACATAGCTGTTTAGGTTCAGATTTGTAAAACCCATCTTGTTTTAATCAAGAGTAAGGAAATCAACTTTTTAGCCAATTAGAATGTTCTCAGGAACAAAACCATAAAATTGCTGAAGTCTGCCTCTCTTGTTGTAAAGTGTAGGTAAAGAATTATTCTTGATATTGGCTCAGTCACCAAGTATGTGGAAAATACAGAGAAAACAAATGCTAACATAAAAGAGAAAAGCTCATACTCTTAAACAAGTAATCACTGAGTGAAAAAAACATCATGCATGTATGCATTACTGTTCTTCTCAACTTCCAAAATACTCGCTATGTAATCTAGCATGTGTTTATAGTTCAGTATACATGCTTGTATAGTATTGGCACCTCCTTATACAGGATAAAAGCAATTCTGTTTCCATTGCAGTGAGAAAACATACTAGCCAGCCTGTGTTACGTATGTAGATCTGAGGTTTGTTTTCTTTCATGTGATCGTTAGTAGAGAGAAAAGGGACTACACTGTAGACTCTACAACTTCCATGTGACATAAACACTCAGATAGATGGGAACCCCTCTCTTGTCTGTTCGCCTGAGTATGAACTGGTCTACTGAATATAAGAAATGCCTCCCAGGTGCAGAACAGGAAATGCAGGATCATCACGGATCAACTTGAGAGAGGGACTCCATCTGCATGAGACCCAGTCCTGAGTTCAATATATTCCTCGTCAGGTTAATTATAATGAATCCTTCCTGCTATTTGCTTTACCAGGAAACACTGTAACAGAAATATCATTCCAAGTAGCAAAGGTTTCTTAGAATACTTACAAAAAATTAACTAGCCTACTCAAAAGTTAAATTGTTCCAAAGTTCTGTATTCAGCCAACTGAAGAAAATGAAACTAGAAGCCAGAGAAGTTTTTGTCCTAGAATCAAATTGCAGCTTTTCTCTCCAACATTTCTCACCCATATTTTCCAGACTTCTTTGGAGGTTATGCAGATACACACACAAACACACACACGCTCGCACGTACATGAACGGACCCAGGTTTGAACAGATTGGAATTGCCATTAGTTTGATACAATGAAGGCTTCAAGCAAATTTACACAGCTGTCAGAGCTGCACAGATTATGCCCAACTTGAGTGAAGCCATGCTCGCTGACACCCCTAGGCATGGGCCCTGCTATGGTGCACCCCTAAAGCCCTTCAGGGGGGAGTCAGTCCACTCCATCCCCATGAAGGGGGGCAGGAGTACTAATCTCCCCTGACTTCAAACTGTATGGACAGCAAACTATGTGCTGGTAAGGGAAGTCAGCCCCTAGTGGCTGAAGATGTTAATGCAGGCTTCAACCACATGGACACATAAACATTAATTAGAATGAATTAATGTGTCTTAAAAAACACCAAGGTGCACATTTGTAGGATCCCCTTTAGCATGCAAGCTAAATATCAGGTGTTTGGTTTCACGATCTTGGCACTATGCAAGGAGAGACACACATCTTCCTGTCTGTCTGTCTGTCGGCTGATTTGACCCATAGAGTTGCCTTATAAAGAGTTGGCCAGAAAGGTGGCGGAGACACCAGTAAATATGCTGCTGTCGTATTTAAGAACTCCCCCCCCACCCCCCGAACTGACCCCAATGATATAGAAGTATTAGATTTTTTTCTTGGCGTGATCTCACTTGTATATTTGAACTTTTGCCCCTTAAGAAAAAATCTTGCCAGCTAGTGGAGAAATGTCCAGTTTCCAAACAGAATTATACTTGTTATCATTTGTGCCTATTCTAAATATTCCGCTGTGCTATAAACAATACACAAATGCCAGTGAACATCCCAAATTAATTAAGACATGCTGTAGGATACACTCCTGAACAATGCTTTATGGGAGGTAAAGTAAACATAGGATATTCATTACTCAGTCCTCTTCCCACAATGCATTTTTACTAGTTGTCTTCTTAAGAGGCAAGAAAATATTTCATGATCTTCTTTCATTGTCTTATACCAGCAATTTGCTTAGAGCATGGACATAAAGTGGTTGAAGGCTGAAATACTATGCACACTCATTTGGGAGAAGGCACCACTGAAGAGGACTTTCTTCTAAATAAAGACTTTAGACTGCACTGCGTAAGACTGCACTGTAAGTGAACTGCTGCTGTAAGAATAGCAGTGTGTAAAATGTTCTTGGTCATAAAGGGTGGTATCCAATACGGGCAGTGCACGCGTGGCCAGCCCCACCGGGTCTGGTGTCAGGAGCACCCTAGCTGCCTCTTGCAGTCCCCTCCAATAGCCAACTCAGGATACAGACGACGAGGAATTCTTTCTGAGACTTTATTCCTTTATGACTCTTTCAGATATTAACCACTAGCGACAAAGCAAGGAACAGCACTGGGGAAAGATAGCAGAGTAGCCTAAGCTCCGGGTAAGGCTGTTGGTCCCCGTTTGAAGGAGAACCACGGGAAGACCCTGAACTTATGGGCTAGGGAGAGATCCTCCCTCTTTCCCTTGGTCTTCGGGACGCGACCGTTGTTTGCGCGCCAAACGAGTAGTACGCCCCCTTTCTTCGCCCTCCATCTGTCGTCGCTCCCTGCGTCTGCGCCGAGCGTCCAGCAAGCCCCCCCCCAGCGCTCTCTCACTGCCAGGGTCACTATCTATCCCAGGAATGCTGGCAGGAGGAATCTCTGCCAGCTGCTGTGCTTGTGAGAGATGAGCGAGCTCCTCTCCCATGGATTGCTGTTCCTCCTCAGAATCAGAACTGCTCTGGGGCTCTGTTGGCTCAGTTTCCACCCTGACACCTGGGTCCACACACAGCCACAATATAGAGCTTCTGGGGGCAAGCCCCAGTGCATGTGAAAACGCTGGTTTCTGGAAGGGGTGTGACCTGGGCCGGTGGGGTTGGGCACACAGGATCCAGGGCTGGCCATGTGCGCACTGCCCCTATTGGATACTACTCAAAGGAAGCAACTAGTTGAAATGCATTAGCCCTATAGCTTATCACAATAACATCAGTTCGAGGTTTTAACACTCATCTTGCCACTATGATGAATGAAAAGCCAAATATTGTCATAGGAACATCTGCAGCAGCTTCAATCCAGTGGACTTACAAACAGAGCTCATACAGCTCCCAGTCTGAAGTAACAGAACGCTTTTTGTACACCAACATATACACGCATTATTTTCACTGAAGTATAGGCACATCTGGTAGGGAAAAACCCCTTGGTATTAAATTCCTATGCTGAAAATACTGATTTTCTCCTTATTAGTGCATGTAAATAAATTCTTGTTACAAAATTTTTTTTTAAATACATGATTGGAAGACCAGGAGAGCTGAGGCTTTTCTGCTGTTACAGGATGGGGATGACAAGCTGGTCACCAATTTGGTTAGGACAGCAGGTCAGAGGACTGATATGGACCACAGCTTACAGTGTGTACTTCTGAAAATATCAGGTAGCTTGAGGTTTTCATGGGCTCCAGCATTTGACAGATTTCTGGCCAGTTGATTTAATGGAATGGATTTGTGGACTTTAGTCAGCACATCTTGTGGCCACCAAGATGAAGGCAGCTTATAAACCACATATTTGTGCAAGGCACTCCGCATAACTAGAATGTTTACTAAGGCCCAATATACATGGCTGCTAAGCTGCATTTACTTGGTTGGTCACAATCAGGGGCATCGCTAGGTTCTTAAAAGATCCAGGGCACAGGCCCATAACACAAATTTGCACACACACACAGAGTGTAAGTACACGTCTAATATGCATGTGTGTGTGTGTATGTGGTGTGCTTGCATGTGTGTATAGATTACATACATACACAAGAAGTGTGCAGTGCCCACCCCACTTCAACTGAGACCCTGATTCAGCATTTTGGAAAACATCCCACTTCTGCTCTGGCCAATTTGTAGTTGGACCACTTCAGCTCAGCACCAACTTTAGTCAAGGTTTGGAAAAATGAGTCTTGATGCTTCCTGTTGACTACCATGGGAAATTAGAAAAAAACGGTAACTTTTTTCTCTTGATCAGAACTGGATGATAATTTCAGGCATAGTAGCCCCCTAGAAGGGGATTACACCTGCCCAATGTCAGAAAAAGAGGTGCAGGGTTTATATTTTGATTTTCTTTTAAAGGGAAGTGCCAATAACATTTTTATTACTTGGAATAATTGGATAAAAAATTCAGGATTCATTGCCCCATCAGAGGAGATCATGTCTGCCAAATTTCAGAATGATAGCCACAAGGGTTTTTGTGCAAGGGTGGCCTTGACATTTTGAGGTCTCCAAAAGAGGACATACTTATCTCCCTATTTTCCTTGCAGACCATTGTTCTGAAAATTACAGAAAGCCTAGTTATCCCTAAATAAGAAACCAGCAAAGTTTCAGAAGGATAGGTGCAGCAGTTCATGTGGAAGGGGAGTTCTCCAATGTTGGGGAGGGAGTGATTTGCTTTCCCTTCCATTCACCACTTCCCCAATAGTTGTTGGATCAATTTGTATGAAAACGCACAGGTCATTAGAGGTGTCCCCCAAGCAAGAAACCTGCAAAGTTTCTGAAGGATATACATGCATTCTAATTTGGAATTACTAGAATTTATTTACATTTCACCAGTGTTAGCTGCATGGGGAGATGGGTGGGAAGGTGCTATTGCACTCACGTCCTGCTTGTGGGTTTCCTACGGGCATATGGTTGGCCACTATGTGAATAGAATGCTGGACTAGATGGACCTTGGTCTGATGCAGCATGGCTCTTCTTATGTTCTTAAATATAGAGTGCTTCTGAGCATGTGCAGATTGCTTTGCTTTCACCACTGGGCACTTAGATTCTCCCTCTACCAATTCTATTTCCCTCCATGCAACCATCCCTCCTCATCCTACCATCCTCCAGCAATGTCAGGATGGAAACTGAGCCCATAGAGCCCCAGAGCAGTTCTGATTCTGAGGAGGAACAGCAATCCGTGGGAGAGGAGCCAGCTCATCCCTCACAGGCACAACAGCTGGCAGAGATTCCTCCTGCTGGCATTCCTGAGATAGATAGTGATCCTAGCAGTGAGAAAGTGCGGGAGCGAGGCTTGCTAGATGCTTGACGCAGAGAGCGACGAGTGATGGAGGGCATGGAAAGGAGGCGTAGTGCCCGTTTGGCACGCAAGCAATGGCCGCCTCCCATGGACCCAAGGGAAAGAGGGAGGATCTCTCCCTAGCCCATAAGTTCTGGGTCTTCAAGTGACTCTCTTTCAAATGGGATCAACTGCCTACTTGAAGCTTAGGCCACTCTAGTGTTCCTTGCTTTAATCGCTGGTGATTAGCATCTGAAAGAGTCATTAAGTTGTAAAAGGATTAAAGCTTTGAAAAGAATCCTTTCGTCTGTGTCTTGAGTTGGCTATTGGAGTCTACTGAAAGAGGCCACCAGGGCGCTCCTGACAAGCAACACTTCATAAAAACAGATGTCTTGGAACGCCTCTCTACCTCCTCCTTGTTATGCACAAGCTCTCGTTGTATCTTCCTCCCCATAACTTTATTTGTGCCAAGACTTCAACAGGATTCAGCCAATGAGTCTGTTTTCAAAACTAAGGCTAAGCTGGAGAAACTCTGAGCATGTACTAAGTGCCTTTCCTTCACCACTGAAGCTAGAGTTCATGCAAAAAACAAAAACAAAAAACCCCCCAAACCCACAAATGACAGAACATGCATTTGACTGAGGTGAAAGGGTAGACAATTCATTAGGTGGAATTGGGTAGGCACTGTATTAAGCTTGCAGTACCATGCTCACAACTCAGGACTTATTTCTGAGTAAACATGCAGAACATCAAGGTGCAAACCTCCCTGTAAAAATAACTTGTGCTGGAATCCTATGCACACTTTCCTGAGGGTAAGCCACATTAAACATAATGGGACTTCTCAGTAGGCATACATAGGTTTGCATAAATTCACAATATTTATCTCCCCTCCACTTAAAAAACAAACCAAAAACTCCTGTTTTTATTAAAGCTTTCTGTTCATAGGAACATAGGAAGCTGCCTTATACTGAGTCAGACCTGGGCCCATCTAGTCTGGTATTGTCGACACTGACTGGCGGCAGCGGTTCTCCAGGGTTCTAGGCAGGATTCTTTCCTAGCCCTACCTGGAGATGCTGGGGATTGAGCCAGGGACCTTCTGCATGCCAAGCATGTGCTCAACCACTGAGCTACGGCCCTTCCTATTGCTGGATAACGGCAACTGACATTTCCTAACGACAACCCTGGTCACAATGCAGGCCTGGATTAAAGTGTCCAATCCTCCATAAACCAAGATAGGATTGCATTTGATATATTTTTGCTTCATAGAGTATATAGTGTCTTACCAGTCCCAAAGCTTTCTTCTCCACAAAGCGAGCATCGGCCAGAATCCATCAGATTTGAGAAGAACCTCCAGCCTGCTGGTGTTTCATACACAGGGACTTTCATGGATTTTGCCACCCTAAAAAAAAGACCACACACCACACCACACAGTTAAGTCGGTTCAGTTAACTACCACAGATAGATGAAGATTTATTATATCAAGGACAGTTTCCCGAGACTGCAGATGTTGGACTTGTCCATCAGCCAGAGAACCAAGGCCACTGGGAGGCTGCATCCCCTGCCTCTGAGGAAAATCTTCATGGCCAAGGGGGAGACCAACCTGGCCCATACTTTGGCCAGAGAAGGAACAGCTGCAAGGATCATGTTTCAGCCTTCCTGCCAAAAGGAACACCGATAAGAACTTTGAAACTAAGAACCGGTGCCTGAGTTTTGCTTTTTTCCTCCTCCCTCCCAATCCCTTTTCCTTTTGTGTTGTGTCTTTTTGATTGTAAGCCTGAGAGCAGGGACTGTCTTAATCTTTGTGAGCTGCTCCGCAAGCCCTTTTTTGGATGAGGAATGGGGTAAAAATGTTCTAAATAAATAAATAAATAAGGTGAGTGTTTTGGTCTACTCATGAATACCATCCCTTACTATGGATTACAGTTTTGTTAGTGACACACAGATGAAGCTGTTCACAACACCTGGGCCAACAGCTGCTTGGTTGTATGGTGACCATAAATAGCTATATAGAATCACAGAATTTTGCCTTTGAAATTCTTTTTCAGCTGTTGACCACAGAAATACATTACACACCTTCAGGATCCAATGTGTAGCCTCAAATCCCTCATTATAAATTCTCTCATTTCCTTTGGTCATCTCACATTAGCAGAAACGGAAATCTAAGTTAAGAATATACAAAACAAAGATAGCCATGCTGGCCCATGAGGGGAAAAAATTCCAAAATTCACACTCGGACAAATACTTTTATTAGAATCAACTAAAACACCACAAAAGAGTGTGACAGCCAGCCTTCAGAAATGCTAAGTGTAATCTGAAACCTGCAACAACTATCAGTGACTAATTCATTCAGTGAGCATCTCTACACCAGCCTTAAAATCCTGCATTTAAAACGGGGCTTTCTACTTCCGTTTTAAATGCAGGATCACAACCCTTTTTCACGTGCTTCCTTTCCCCCAACCACTTTCCCCCTCCCCCCTCCTTCCCCCTGTATCTGAGTCTTCCATTATCTTTCATTGATCTCGCTCCTCTTCTTGCTGCTTTTAGCTTTTCATGGAGGAAACTGAAGTGGAAAGCAATGGGGTAATTTGATAGCTCATTATCTGTGGCCTATTTAAAAATGGAACAAAGGGCATTTAGTGCAGGAGACACCCTGGAGGGTCACGGGGTCATGTAATGAGCCTGCAAACTTCCTTGAAAGAGCAATCTCAATGGCAGGATAAAAGCTGTGTGAAGGAGCCCAGTCTGCAACCTCCATCTTGAGTCTGAGTCAGAATTGCAGACCTCATGGCCACAACATCTCAACTTTTATGTTTCTTCCGCCATCCAATACTTTTCATACCACTTAGCCCAGGGGTGGGCAACTTGTGGCCCTCCAGATGTTTTGGCCTACAACTACCATCAGCCCTAGCCAGCATAGCCAATGGCGAGGGATGACAAGAACAGCAGGCCAAAATACCTGGAGGGCCAGAAGTTCTCCTCAACTGACCTAGCCTGATGAAGAATTCTGGAGAACTCAAAAGCTTGCACACCCTTTTGTGGCATTCTGGCTGGTAATGATGAAGGTATTGCACAACTGTGAATTTAAGTTAAGAATGGCAGTACCGAGAACAACTGACCAGCCTTTATCCAAGAAACTAATGTTGAATGGGTAATGTTGAATGGGGCAGAATATTGGCTTAAATCCAACATAGCTCTAGTTATAATCTTATTAACAACTTTGGTTGTTTTATTAACTATTGGTACAAGTAACGGTAACCAAGATGGGCACAAGGAAATCTGTTCAAACTATACTTGCAGGGGCATGGTAAACTGGCCACGTTCTGAGGATCATCCAAGGCTACACAAATCAGTTTATGAAGCTGCAGCAACTTGCTGTGACTGCATGCTTGTGTCGTGCCCCTCCTCTCCTCCTGTTGTGTCCCGGCTTCATTGTGAAAATCCTGGCTTGCATTAAGCCAGAGTTCCCTGGTTCAGACAGATATAAGAGAGAACTCTGGCTTAATGCAAGCCAGGATTGTCACCAATGCTGTAGCAGAGCCAGGGTACACAGGGATGCAGCGCCAGCATTTTTTTTTTTTTATTAGCAGGGACACTGAAGTCATCTGCCACCACTACTCCTCAGACTTCCCTGTTCTCTCTGAGCTTTACTGCAAGTCTCACATGGATTTTCCCAGCATCAATATATTGTTGTGAGCTATCCCTGTTTTAACGCAAAGTATTTTGGCCTGCTCTTGAATGGGCGATTAAAACTCATTAGCTTTACGAAAGACCTGCTTCTGGTGGAGATGAAAACTGCTAGAACTGGTTTCTTGATATGGATCAACACAGCTGCCTGAATTTTTGGACTCTTCTTGGGGGCATGGCTATGGGGACTGTCATGATGACCACCTGCACTTCAAAATTTCCCATTACACCACTGATTGCCACACCAAAGCAGTGCACAGTGTGGGGGAATGGAGCATATGCGGACATGGTGCTTGTCCAGGACCTTGGATGATTGTTGGATCATGGCCAGCAACTATTCTTTAAGCTTGGTGTACTGAACTGAACATGTGAATAGCCCAAGGTATTTTGTGTCCATTTAGATTCATATATTTCTGAAGCATATGATACTGAATATAAATGGACAAATAAATCCAGAGATTTCCAAGCGAAGACGGAGTCTAAAGACCAGATTAACCTTCGAATTATATCAGTCTACATCCACTGGAGGTTAGAATGATTATTTAAAAGAGGTTGAAAGATGGCCTAAGGGGGAAAAAAGGTTACACAGTTTCTTTATAAGAGTTGAATATATCCCAGGAATGATCCAGCCAAAGTTGAACACTTTTAAATCCCAATGATTTTCACCCAAAAAAGAGTTAATCACATACTGCTCCTTAAGTCTCCCATTGAAATAAGCTTTGGTTGGATCATGTTCCCTCTCCATTTTCTTCTCACTTTTCCTACATTTTTTTCCTTCCCATTAGACACAATTTTCAGAGTTTTACATAAAAAGCTATACACCCTTGGATGGGGGAAGTTCTCAAGAGTTAGCCAGGAGTTATGAAAGTCTAAATATCTATTTCCCCACCTACCCCTGCAACACAAGATATATGCAGAAATATGCTTCCTGAAAAAATTTTCTCCAAATCTGATAAATCAGAAGTTTTATTTTCAGAATGGATCAAAATAAATTTGATGTTGATCTTTTCTGGACTAAGATATAACAAGAGAGGTTTTAAAAAAATAATAACTAGGAAGGTATTGACAGCACATCTCTGTTTCCCTTGGCTTTCCCATCTTCCAGGTGTCAGCTGCACATTTTAAACAATACTGATGTCAACATGGGAGAGAACAGCCAGAAACTTTTGCACAATCTACGCCAGCACTTCAATGATACATATTTCACGCCTGGGGCCCTTGGGGATGGAAGGCACTCCACAATTGGTTATGTGGTTTGTAGACAGCTATGGACTTGATGCTACAGGATGCAGAGTACCTTGGACTTGAAGCGATGTAAGCAAGCATCAGCACTGTTCTCCCTGAACATAACACAGTTTACTCAGAACAGATCTAATTCTAAAACTCCTAAAAATTAAGGACATAAGAACATAAAAGGGGCCATCTTGGATCAGGCCAGGGGTCCATCTAGTCCAGCATTCTGTTCACACAGTGGCCAACCAGCTGTTGACCAGGAACCCACAAGCAGGACACAAGCACAACAGCACCCACCCACCTATGTTCCCCAGCAAACATCCAAAGCAAAATGGGACATGTAAGAGGCATCAACCTCAAATACAGTTATGCAAGCTGTTCACCTGCACTGTGAGAATACTGTTATAGTAAGAAGAACAAAATATTTAGAATGAGTTAATCCAATATCCTTAGAATTTCCAGTTTTAATTTTTTAAAGCTAGTAACCTTCATGGATAGTCAAAAAGATCCTGGAAGCAAAGCTAAGAAGTCTATCCCAAATGCAAAAATTCCAGTAGTATGCTCTTGAAGCCACAAACACATGGTATTTCAAGGTGATTATGTAGGGCAGGAGTTAGTAACCTTCCCACAAGAGTAAGTTAAGCACAATTAAATTGAACTCATACTCTTTCTTTGCAAGTCTGGGCTAACTGATTTGTTAACTAGCCCCATGTCTTTTCCTGTTACATACAAGAGAAAAATCTAAATAATTACTCTATGTACACCAAGGTACTATATAAAACATATCCACAAAAATTTCCAACACTTAACATGGACTGTACACTGACCAGGAATTCTAAACAGAATGTGTACAAATGTTTGAAATAAATAAAAACACTGCCATTTATTTCAGGCACAACATAACTAATTAATTTTGGTACATATTTTTGTATAAGAGAGGAAACCAGGATGTCCTACTTTGAAGTGACTTCAAAAGTTTATATTACTTATGTATACAAAGATTCACTCAAGAGTTTTCAGCAGGGTATGTTCTAACCTTTCTATGCTGAATAGAACAAATTGTTTGATTTACTCTCAGGGTTTGATTTACTGGTCAGGGCTAACCATCACATGGGCGGAAAAATCCACATCAATATCTCTGATATTGTCATCATGACTGTGTCCCCAACAAACCAGAACAACTGCCCACAGCTGCACACACAGTGGTTTCTTTGCTCTATGGGAGAAATACAGGGGAAGGTCATGGTGCTTCTGTTGCGCGGGCTGAAAAAATACTGCATTTTTTAATGTTTGGGGATAACAGGGGATAGGCAGGGGAAAATGGCGGGAAAATCGCTGGAGGATTACGACGCAGTGTAATGGACCCACAAACTTCCGTGAGTGGCCAATCATGAATGTGCGATAAATTGCAGGTGTACAGATGCCCGCAGTGTCTCCATAGCTTTGCAACAGATGATGAAAAATGTTCCCACACTGTAGAAGCCCACAGAATAGACCTGGAGTCTCCAATGTGATGCCCATGGGTACCAATGTACCTGCAGACACCTCTCTTGGCACCTGCCAGGCTCCCTGCCCCCTCCTGATTTTTATTTTATTTCTTAAGATTTGTTTAAATTATTTTTTTAAAGTAGGAGGTTGACTGCAAACTGAAGTATTGCCCTCCAGCATTATCTTTGGATCCTAGCCACAGCCTATTATCCCTTTGAATGGGAGTCCAAACACATGTATTGTTATTTGAATAGTAGCAATATATGAAATTTCAGTATTCCAATACATCCTAATAAATAGGCTGTGAGATTAAAAAACTGACAATAACAACAGCTAGACATCAATGTTATCACTTCTTACAGCAGGAAAAACAAGCTGAATTGTTGTATAAGAATGCACCCTCTCTTACGTTCTGTGGAACTGTGACCTGTTCTGGGGAAAAGGGCACCTCAAGACACCCAGGCCCATCTCCTTCATGACAAAGCACACTCACCCATTTCCACAACAAGGTAAGTACCCTTGTTATTTATAGACATAAGGAATAATTTTTGCGGATCTTTGCCCTTAAATTGTACACCTTCACTAGGGTAAGGAAGATCTCTTCCCAACAGGTAAGCATCCAACAGATAAAACTTTCACCACATGATGTTTTCACTAACAGATGCTATCAAGCAGGCCCAGGATGAGATACAATCCCTGTTGCTCTTCTTGGGTAGCTCTACATTAAGCATAACCCCCCACATCCTTATCAGGGCTTTCTGCTTCTTTGCGGGATTAGGAGGTGCTCCTTTACACGACAGACACATGGTTTGAATCAAGGGAGTGCCTCCCTCCCTCCCTGGCAAAGTATGCAAAGGAGCGGGGGTGGTGGTCTTCTTTTTGTCGCTTAACTTGTGCTGTACTGTTTCCTCACAGCCCCCAGGAAAGCTATGACTTACTTCTTAGCAGACATAAGATTGTGCTGTAAGTCTGCAATCTTAGGCACACTTACTTGGAAGTAAGCCCCACTGAACTTAATGGGGTGCTCTGAATCAACAGAGGACATTGATTCTGAGCTTGGTGGGGTGGGAGATCAGATCTGTCTCCCTTCATTGCAGGGAGGCATTTTACCCTCTTCTCCCTCTGTTTGGCCTGCAAATGAAAAATGTGCCCAAACACTTACATGGCAGACACGTCGTTTGAACTGAGGAAAGTCAATTCTCAGCAAGTTCATAGCGCTACACCGGCAGTACACACTGCCGATATGGCACCATTAACTTTTATTACTAGCTTACGTCTGATCGTTTTGAAAGCAGGATAAAGGAGGAAATGTGTGGGAGATGTCCTGGAGGTTGATGCCGCTGTGTATAGGACCGGCAAACTTCCGTGAGTGATCAATCATGAGCATGCAATAAATCACTTATATAGAGATACCCCTTGCCTCTAGTTTGGAGTAGAATAGCCTCTCCCAAGCCCTGACCATACAGACCTGAGATCTCTTCGGCAGGAGAGTCCTGGTTGATTGTAAAACTGCTGTTTCTTGGGTTTGAGGGGAAGTGATAGGAACTGCTTGCATGTTTCACTAGACAGCTCTGCTGCTGCTGCTCCTCCTCCCAGTCTGCCTCTCCTCTTCTTTTTCAGCAAATGAGATTCTCTCCTTACTGCTCTCATGAACTTCCTCCATCTTTAAACCTCCGTTGTTTCTACTGTCTCCTCTGCAGGACAGTGTCTTTCTCATGAGCTTCCTCGTTCTCCTTCTGTCTGCCTTCTCCTCCTGCTCTACTCTTCCTCTTTAAATCCCCATGGGGCTTTATCAGTCCCAGTCTTTCCCAACTTCTCTCTGGGAATGCGCCACCTGCCAGCTTCCAGTACATGATACAAACTAAAAGAAAAAGATACTTAAAAGAAAAGCAGACTTTTTTTTAAATATTAAAAGGTTCATTATTCTACCCAATATTCTTCACATCTGAGCTCTTTTGACAATGATATCTTGAGGAAGGAAGCTTCTCTCTATGTACAAATCTACTTAGGCCACAGATATGAGAGCTTCAGCCTTGGTCAGAAGGGCTCTACAACATGGAATATCCATGTGTTATATTATCTGTTTATATTCATAATGTAACCAAAAATGTATGTGGTAGCAGCATCGGACAATAATATGTGGTTGACCATAAGGTATCAGGCAATTTTTGGAGGCTAGACGTGTTTTCATGTGAATAAGTCCAAAATTTAGCAGGGGCTACTCCCAAATGCAATGGGGCTTACTCTCGAATGTATGTGCACAGGATAGCAGTCCTAGTCTGAGTAGAATCCTTCAGGAGAGACAATCATCATAAGCATTTTCCTCTCTCCATCCCAAGACTCCTTTACAGTGTCTTGAAGCATCAGGAATTTGTGAGCAATTTAAAGATGAACCACATGAGAATACCATAATATATGCAAACGTTCAGGCAACATTCTCCTCTGCGCTTCCTCAGATCTTTGTTGAGATTTGTGAATTAAAAAGATAACATGCTGATTTATTTTTCTTCTTTAAATGCTGAACTCTGGTGCCTGTACTTTTCATCTGACCCTGTTAACACTATAACAGTGGCAGGTCTGTGAAATGGATGCTTGGCTTCTGGATAGTTTCACTTTGCATGTACTGCATTCCCTTAAAAGGCATCAAGTGTATATACCAGGAGTAGAACCAAGCAACTGCCAATCCCCCATATATGGTCAAGTGTTACAGTTGTTACTCCCATCATCTTTAATTTATGAACTGAAAAAGCACTGGGATAGCAGACCTTAACACAAAGAACAGATAACCAGGGCATTTCAGAGACATAAGAAACACAAGTGCCAAATCGTTGAAACACGAGAATGTAGAAAATATCAAAGAACTGGATGGAGCCAAGGTCACCTAATCCCGCCCTCTTGCCACATCACAGGTGACTATAGAGCAAATGGCTCAAGCAAACAAGCCAAGCCACATGCTAACTTGTGGAATCTCGGCATGATATTGTGTGTCCATTACCTACATTTCCATAGAAACTCCACTTGGAGAAACTCTGCAGTCAAACTTACGAAAAATTGGATTTTGACTAAAACATCCAACAGGAGCTCTAAGCCCAAGAGGTGCGACTTAGCTCAGACAAAGGATATCAGAAAATAATTGACAGCATAGACAAAGATGACTAAGGACTTCTGGAAGATCATGTTGTACAGGACCATGCGGACTAGCAGCAACAGTGGAAAATTATGAGGAGGAGGTGACCAGCGCTGGGAATGAGAACCCAATCCTACAGCATGTGGAACTCTTTGCCTGCTAAAGCATACCCTTGTCCTGGTGTATTCCCTTAATGCAGATGCCAACCCTTGGATTCCAAATGCATTGGTTTATAAACTGAAAAATGCCTATGCATTGATGGCATTATATAAACCAGCCTTCTCCAACCTGGTGCCCTCTGGATGTGTAGTCCAACACATCTGGAGGGCATCAGTTTGGGGAAGGCTGGTATGAACCATTCCATTCATTAAGTTAAAATATTCCGAAAGAAACCTTGACTTATAGCAAAATTCTATGCAAGTTTACTCGGACATAATTTTCATTATGTTCAATGGAGCTTACTTCCTAGTGAATGTGTTCAGGATCGTCACCTTAAAGTCAAGTCTGCCTCTAGGCAACTGAGTAAGCTTTGTCCTTGGTTTCTCTCCAGTGTAGATGTATTTCACAGGAAGCCAACCACCTGCTTCACACATCTTGGCTTTAATTGAAAGCTGGCCTTCTAATAGCCAAGAAGATGGAATCAACTCTGGTTAGAGCCTGGATCAGTAGAGAGATTAAGGGCCAAACTAGATAAGATGACAACAGTTCTGCATATTTAAACACTGAACTGCCCAAACCATGTTAAACAATGGGCAAGCCTGGAGGGAAAAGAGGCACGCAGGTTAGGGATGTAGAATTGACCCCCTGACTGCAACTAATTGCCCCTCAGTCGTTCTTCTCCAGGTACTTTTTTCCCTGCTGTGGCTCAGGTGCTGGAAGTGACCAGGCTGAAAGAAACGTAGTTGGGGAAAAGAGGTTGCAGGGAAGCAATCCATGGACGGATTCAGCTCCCTTCATCTGCACCACCACTTTGCTTTTAAAATTGGATTTGTCATCTCGTTTTTCCCTACAGAATTGGGATAGTTCATGTGTACATACACAGCTACCGTTGCATCTAGCTGAGCCCTGGGATGTCATGAAATATTCACTGCTTGCTAATAATGTACTTTAAAACTATGTCATTTTGTTAGATTAGTTCCTGGAATACTTTAAAACTTACTTTCCTTCAGTGGAACCCCTGAAGTCATGGAAAATGACCACTGTGCCAGAAGAGCATTCAAACAGTGTCTCCTCCCTCCCAGTTTCAAAACAGGCTGTTCTTGTATATTAAAGATTCAAATAGCAAAAAAATAAAATCAAAATAAAATCAAAGCACTCCCAAGGAATTAAGCAAAACCATATAAAAATGTTCCACCTTCCTTATTAAAAAAGAGTAGGAGAAAGAAACAACATACTCTACACCTAACAGAAGGAAACCACAGCTAGGATCCAAAGGTGTGTATCAGCATACATTTTTTTCCCACATCTATCTTTACAAAAGGCATTTTCTGAACTGGCAAGAGGCTCTTTAACTCTTATACTCCACTGAGTCAATTTATATGACTGTCATTTCCCCTGATTTCCACTTTGAAAAGCTCTCACACCTACACCTAGCTGCATTGAACTGAACAGGATATGGCGAAATAGAAATATTTCAAATAAATAAATAACCTGCCTTTTATTTTGGGATGTGCCTCTCTGGATTCTAGCTCAATTATTTAAAGAAATACAAGGTACACAGCATTCATTCTCAGTACAGCTTTCAGTTGGGAACATGTTCTTGCAGCATCTCTAGTTGAGAAAATTAGTCAGCAAGCATTTGTATTCTCGCCCATGTTGTAAGGGGTCTTCAGCAGAGAATGTGAGATATTTGGACCAGAGCTCCCTAGCCAGGCCCAATCAGGGGGAAGGAGATTGAATAGAACCCAGTTTTCATTTCCCCCCCTTCAATGGCTTAATTTTCAGCCAAGCTCCAATTTCCCTTACTGGCCAGCTGGCCTCTAGACCTTAAATGCTGCCTCCCAGTTAACATCCATTTCCTGTTTCCTCCCCAACTCTGTTATGACTGCTATCTCTCACAGGACAAGGAAACATATTTCTGTTGCCTGACAACTTGGCTAGCATCCTCCCCACCCACCCCAACCTTGCCTCTGGGGCTACCCCTCACACATACCTGAACAAAATTAAATGTTTACCTCCTTGGATCTTTTTTTTAGTGTACCCCACTCTCCCTTCTTTCTCTTTTAATGACAAAGCTAAAAAGCCTCACCTTAGGCAGATCACTTTAAAACTCCTTGGCAACAACACGATCCCTAACTACATCTAAATTTGGGTTGGAAATGTATACATTAATTGTTGCTACATACAGCCATTGTGTGAATGAATCACCGATACCCTGCAAAATGCTATAAAAGTGCAATCAGTACAAACATCTCCAGACTCAAAGCTCTAATATCTCAGAGCCCAATCCTATGTTTTGCCATACACAGGATCTTCCTATCCTTTTTTTTTAATTAAGAAAAATAAATGAGGAAAAATAATTTGTTTCACTGCAGTGCTTCATCATATCTAAACAGAAACAGTCTCACATACTGGAGGAAGATAAAGATTAGTGCCAAGTTATGCAGGTCTGTGTAAATAAAGATAACTTGGAAAGTTTCATTTTGATAAGAGGACAGAGGCTTTACTGAAAAGAAACGGCACAGAAGAAAATTTTAAAAAAATACAATAGCTGTGAGTTATCTAAATCTACTGAGAGCCTTCCAAGTCTGATTCAACAGAATTCTCAGTTACATTATTTTTAAATATTTACCATATAACCATGAGAACAGGAACAGATACACTAGGACCAGGTTCTCAGTCTGCCTCCCACACACCCACCACTTCCACTTCCACTTTTAATAGACTCATTCTTAGGTTATTAGTGTGATGTCCAACCTGGACACTTTGGGTTGCTTGTGGGGTAAACAACCATAAGTTAACCTGCAATTTGTTCTTAGATTAACTTTGGGTTGTTTAACAAATATTCCAAATTGTCCTGGTTCAGACGTCACACTAACAACCTACGAATGGGGTATTTGTAGGTTGTTTTGCAACCCAGAAGCGGCTTAAGCACTCTGCGTGTCCCCAGCAAATCATGAGTTAATTAACCCACAATTTGTTGCCAAATGCCACTGTTACGCGCAAACAGCCAGTAGGTTTTATGTGATGGCTATAATACCTATTCATATCTGCAGAACATTTGTGAAGTAGTAAGTACATAAAGGGGACCGCGGTGGCTTAGTGGTTAAGACGCTGAACTGCAAACCGGAAGGTCGGCAGGACAGCAGTTCGAGACCCGAGTGCTGCGTGACGGAGTGAGCTCCTGTCTTCAGTTCCAGCTCCTGCCAACCCAGCAGTTCGAAAGCAAGAAATTGCAAGTAGATAAATAGGTACCGCTTCGGCGGGAAAGGTGACAGCGTTCCGTGCACCTCAGTGTTCAGTCATGCCGACTACATGCCCACGGAAGTGTCTTCGGACAGCACTGGCTCTTTGGCTTAGAAATGGAGATGAGCACCATCCCCTAGAGTCGGACATGAGTTTGGCGTTGCATGAAAGCTAGAAGACAGGCCACAGGGAGCAGAGGACCCTTCAGAATTAATCTCTGACACCAAATCATGACAGTAGAGCAGAGGTGTGGGTGTGTGCATGTGTGTGTTTGTGCGTGTAGGCACGTGTGCACATGCATCACAGCTAAGCTAGGCTGTTTTTTTTTAAGAGCTGGGTCAATGGAAGTTGTTATCCCAGAAAGCAACTTCTCAGGACAGACCGCTTTCATACCTGGTCAGACTGGATATAACAACTGCACCCACTCAGATTATAGTAGTTTCTAAACTTAAACCTGCCAGAAACCTACGGCCAGAGCCTCCCTCTTAAATGGTAGGGTCTGGACAGCAAGCAGAATACTGCTGCTTCTCTGCACATCTAACCTGTGCTCAGTTTTAAAACAACAAGGTTCTAGGAAGGCTGTCAGACTTTTCCTCTTCAAGTGGTTCCAGCCATTCTTCTAACTCTGCTAAACAGGAAATCCTTCCTAAGAAGATGTTTGGGTTGTAAATGGCTGTTTTATTGAACTGGTTTGAACTCTCTCTGGATTTTAAATATTTTTCATTACTGCTGTATTGTGTTATTTCCTGCTGTTTGTTTAGTATTTTGGTGTTCAAGTGTTAGATTTTAATTGATATTTTAAAATTTGTTAATTTGTGTTTTTATTCTTGTTGTCAACCGCTTTGCACTCTCCTGAGGAAAAGTTGGATTGAAGTGCTAAATACATACATACGCTGTGTGACAGCAGTCTTAAAGTTTTGTTGCTACAAGAGCAATAGGCTGTCTATAATTTCACATATGCAGGATCACCTCTGATCCACTGCTACCATTATGATTGCTACTATTATGATTGTATTTGTTATCTATCCCATTTATATCTTAGCCTCCCTTCTAACAGCTTCTTCACACGGAGCTTTTATCTGGCTATTGAGATTGCTCACTCACAGAAGTTAGCGGGCCCTTTAAATGACGTTGTTAACCTCCAGGGCATCTCCTGCACTAAATGACCTTTATTCTGTTTTTAAATAGATCGCCAATAATGAGGTATCAAATTACCCTGCTTGTGTTCCACTTGAGTTCCTTCCATGAAAAAGGAAAAGCCCCAAGAAGAGCTAGATCAATGAAACATATGGAAGACTCGGATAAGGGGGAGAAGGAGGTGGAAAAGAAAGCCTGTGTAAAGGGAGTCCATTCTGATCCTGCATTTAAAACCGAAGTAGAAAGCCTCATTTTAAATGCAGGATTTTAGGCTGGTGTAGAGATGCTCTAAGAAGCTCAAGAAAGCATAGATGAAGATTATTCCCTTCTATCTCCTGGTGTGAATTTCAGTACCAGGGTGTGTAACTTTTCCCTCAAAAAATGCTCTACTAAATCCTTCAAAAGAGATCTTTCTACAGAGCTTCTGCCCCTATGTTATCCCCACTCCCAAAAAACCATATCAAAAGCCTTTAATAAAACCAGCGTAAGCAGTTGTCAGCCTTTGAAACATCATGCACATGGGTTCCTCAAATCAAGGACAGACAGAAAGAGAATGTTGGTGTGGGGAAAACAGCTAGAAAATTCAAGCATTTTCAACAAAGGTTTGTGACTGGCAGCAGCTTCCCCAAAACAAAAGCACTTGGCTCATAGCTCCTACTTCCTATTGTGTGGAACTGCACACACATGCACTGCACATCAACAATAGTTCTGGTGCCTGACTTTGCAGGGTTCCTGTGGAAAGTGAGGAAGAGGACTGTGCACTACATAAGTTAACCTTTTTTAAAGGTTATCCTGTTCCTTCCAGGTCAATTGATTTGGAACATATTCATTTTCTCAGCACTTAACTGAAAACATAATATTTTTAACCCATCAGTGCCAGGAACAACATTGAAGTGGTGGTTATGACTCATCAATTCCACCATTTCTGATGTATTTCACAATCACTCATTGTAAAGCAAACCCATGAAATATACTGGGCCTGGTCCAAGACAATATAGTGTTGACAAGTCCCTTATGATCTGCAGCACAGAGGCTGTTACACCCTGTGCTAAGAGGTATTTGATCCTCTTCTGAGCAGCTGAAACATGTGGAGTTTGGCATTCCATCACTGCCTACTGTCAAACACATATCCTGTTGCACCTTCTCTTATTTGTCAGCAATATATACATTTTTTGTTTATGGGCTGGTTAAGGTATATCTGCACCAGCTATTTTTTCTGAACCATGTCACGAAAATATTGAAGAGTCTTGCTGCACCTTAAAGACTGACAATTATATTGTGGCATAAGCTTCATGGGGCAGAGTCCGCTTGGTTAGACACATGATATAGTCACTTCCTATACCGAGTTCAGAAAGAAGAAAAATAATTTTAACAATGTAAGCCCAAATGATGAGGCAATGCAAGAGATAGCACTACAGGTGTTGCATTACTGTCCAAAACATAAGTAAACACAAGATCCAGATCAGCATGGGCAAGTCCTACTTTCGACTTGTAGTCTGGTGATAAATAAATATGCACAGCAAGATGAATAATGTAAATACATACTGCAAGTGAACAATTATTTTCTGTCATGACCTAACCATTCCCAGTCTACCAAGTCCAAGGTCTACAGTGTCAAAATACTTGTGTTGATGAGAGCTCTGTTTCCAAGATTTGTTGCTAGGAGAAGTGGAATAAATGAATACCTAATTTTAAAAATAGTCACTTCTGTGCAACTTCCTTTGTAAAATATGGATCGGTGTCACACTAGGTGCCTAAACCTGCTGGTTTGAGCAGCAAGCTATGTGACGCTATCCCTATCAGTGGATCTTCTCAAGAACTTGCAAGCAGCTTCAGGTGCCGTCAACTTCACTCCAAAGTTATTTTCCTTCAGACTGAAAGAGACTAGACCACAGGGCTGTGGCTTGTAAGAAATGGTCTGTGCTTTAAACAGTAGGTAGGGTTGTGTTTTAACTCCTATAATGCTTTTTGAATGTGTAGATTGAAGACTTATGAAGATCAGCAAAGGAGTGTACAAGAACAAGAAGGTGAGAGTTTCCCCTCCTTCTCTTGAAAAAACTTTTGGGAGGGAGAGTTGGTGCATCAATAGAAGCATGAACTGGAAGAGGAACTCATCACACATTACAAAAGAAGAGGAGGAGATGATATGATGTTTGACCAAACCAAATGAGAAAACATCTCCTTACTGAGCATATGGATGGCTTCCTACCCACAATAATTATAATACTACTGATATACCAGGTATTTTATTCCTGCCAGGATTGTTTCCATCAGTAAGCACTGCAGTCGATATTAGCAGTATAGTGGCATGTAATGAATGTTTGCAAGATCAAAGGTGTTCATATACACCCATAATGAAAATCGCATCACGCTCACAATCAGGAGTTTTAAATTATCATTGATGTGATTTCATTACTAGTATTAACTCCTGTGAAAAATTATATTATATAAGTAGTGCATCTGATAAATGCTGGTAATGGCTGTAGCTTTAATTTAACATATTAGGCAGAGTTCTAATAACTCAACTGAAGAAATACCTTTAAGTGCTATTCTATTACCATATGTGTATTAACCAAAAAAGGGACTGTCCTCACCCTTAACATTTTCTATTATGTCATTTATCTGGGACAATACCATTGAAAATGAACCACTTTGGGGCAATCAGTTCAGTGGTTTTTACAGCAAATTCATGATAAGTTAAGAAAAAAAGATGACTTAAAAGAATCTAGCCTGCCACAGTCTAGCCACCTCTGAAAAAATCTGGGGAGACGATGTACTCTACAGATAATTTTTGGCTGTTATCAATTAATATGAGAACCAACATTGAGAAGAAATCTACAAAACAGTGCCTGTTCCACTATTCAAGAGTAGCTCCAACCTCCAAATATTATCCCTTCATTCTGACAGGTTATTCATTCGCAGCTGCTATCTACAGAGAGTTCTTGGCTGAAATAGTACAGCCATTAATATGCTTGGCAGAAAACTAATCTCCTAAAGAAGAGAAGAAAATCCTGTACACATAAGAAATATGGACTGTTGTGACCGTGGCATGAAGGAATGCACTCGTCATCACAAGCTGTGATAATGAGACTGTAGACAGGCCGCCAAAAGCACAGTTGGCTTATCCAGTGAAACATCTAAGTAAATGTTACAGGAAACACCAAGTCACCAATATCCAGAACCAAAGGCAGCAGAAAGCAGTCATTAGCACGCTAGCTTAACGTCCAGAATACATGCACCAATGAAAGCTTAACAAGTGAGGAAATTGTAAGCATTACAGTGCATAACACTGAAATGCAAGTTAGCTCTTCCAGCGTATCCGGAATGTATAAAGGAGAAATACTCTTCAAATCAAATGAAAGGTAGATAATTTCCTTCTTCAAATCACCTTGGATAAACAGGTTTTGTAACAAAACAAAAGGACTGATAAGGCAGAATCTAGAATTGGTTTATACAGAACATTTTCCTTAACTAGCCATTTTTCATTCAGCTCCACTGAACACTTGAACAGAAAGCAGGATGGCAATGCTGTAGCTAAAACTGGCACACACAAACACTGAGCTTTTATGACTAGACAATATTAACTGAAGGTGTTGAAATGTACTGAAGTGCTTCCAGGTTGTCCCTTTGGTGAACTAAAGTACTGGTTGCAACATTTCCATGAGAGGAATTGTTCACACAATGAACTAACTGGAGAATGATACCTTCAGAATTTGTAGCAACGCCACCTTGGATTAAAAAAACCCTAAGAGGGACAAAGGCTTATCTTTCCTTTTTAAAATGAATATGACAAGATGTTGACTAACACACTTGTTCAATCACATGCACACCGTTGTGTCTGGTGCTTCACTCTGATGAGAAGCAAGATTATTAAACTAACTGCAGTAGTTCATTTGGAAGAGCCACCATATTAAATAAAAAATTGGAACATTTTAAAGTCTATTATCCCATAAACCTTGTTTGGGATAGACAAGCACTGCCTTGCACATTCGCATCACATATGAAGATTTCTCTTTTTATATCCTAACCACAACTGAAGTCATATTATCTTACACAATAGAGAAATTCTGTTTTAGCCACAGAATATTCTCAGAGACTGATGTATACAAAATTTGTATGCAGGTTTTATTGTGTCAATGTATTCATTAAAAAGTTCTAAAAAATTCTTTGAAAACAGCCACCACTGTTGGAATGAAAATAATGCCATTAAGAATCCTTATCAGTTATAAAAAGGGCTGAAATATTTATGGCCAGAATTAAGAGTAAATGCTTATTAACTTTGAAAAAGGCTACCATCAATCCACCATTACTCCTGGGATGATATTACCATTCCCTAATAAGGAACAGTACAATCCACAATGGAAAGTTCTTCATGTAGGTATAGTATGCTAAATTAACTTGGGGTGGACAAACTGGTTGATATAATCCACTTTCAACCTAAGATAAGAAGCAATTAAAACCTAGGGGGTTAACTCCAATGTCACCCTAGCACAGGGGTGGGGAACCTCTTTCAGGGCCAAATTCAATTTCAGAAAAGCTCTCAGGGTCCACATCCCAGTGGTGGGTGGGGGCAAAGGGGAAGGACCAAAGACAAAAGGGGCAGGACCAAACATACCAAAAATACCAGAATATTGCGGCTTAACGTTCTTACTGCCAGTAACTAAGCCTTAGGAGAGGCATTCAACCTTTTAGAATGGGAAAAACTGCACAAAAGGCAAGAATCACCAACTGATCGGTGGTTGTGGCACAGGGGTTGAGGCCAGAGGAAGGGAGGGGAGCCATCTGAGGAACCTCAGAGGGCTGGATTGGGACCCCAAGAGGGCATGATTTGGCTCCAGGACCTGAGGTTCCCCACTCTGCACTAGCAGGTGTCCACTAGCATGACAGGACTTTCTCCCTCTCTCCTCCCCGCTGCAGCATTCAGCACTGCCTGAAAATCTGCTCTAGAGGGTTTTTCAGCATGGCGGGTTGCAGCGGGGAGGAGAAATCACTCCCCTCTCAGTTCTGCTGACAGAGCTGCTGCCATCAGTGGAATGACACCACTGAATACAGTCCGGGTTTTGAACATAAAAACATCATTTTGTCTATCTAGGCCTTTGGTTTGGTTCCTCTTTTTTTTTTAAAATGAAGCCACCAAAATACCATAGGGGAAATGTTGATTAAAATATTGTTCAAAAGCAGTTTTCTGAAATATTATGAGACATACTGTCCTTGCATCATTCCCAACATTTTTTAGCAGAAGGAAGAAGGCAATGTGAATAGAAATCTTGCTGAGGTTAATAATAATAACCTTGCAGAGGTTAAAACTCTGCATACACACATATATGTAATAAATCCAAAGCAGTGAATAAGAGACTGATTTGGGTACAGCTGCAAAATGGAAGGTATTAAAGTTATTTTTAGCTTCCTTTTTAATCCTGCCAGATTCCCAGTTAGTTAGCTCAGTTCACCTGAAAGATGCTGGCCAAATGTTTCGATCAAGAATTACTAGTCCTGCCCATAAATTGCAGGCAGAAAACATCCATGGCAAGTCTCAATACTTAATCCAATGAAACCACAGTTTCAGGTTTTAAATAAGGGGGCATGCCAACTCTTGTTCAGGACCCCATCTGACTATTTCAGTCCCTGTTCTGGGAGCTATTCCTCTAATTTGCTCCTTGTGCTGTTGTTGACACTCTGGTGATAAATGACCAAACTTCACTCATGGGTTTTGATGTGTTATCATACTAGTGAATCTTGTCCCCTTACCTGTCCAATGCAGTGCTGGTAGGCATACTCCTACCAAACCCTCGCACAGCCATCTGATGGAAATATGGAATGCAGGAGAGATTGGCAGCAATAATGGCCAGCGAATCAGAAGGGTTCACAAAAAATCCATTTTGACCTAGGATCATGTAGCGGTCCTGGAAGAGAAAAGGAAGTACATTGGAGAGGAAGGGGGTGGGAGAGAGAAAAATTAAGTAGAAGAGCTCACCTTCAACACTCCTGCAAAATATGTCATCTTCCAGTTGAGCTCTCTCTTCCTCCCCACACCCCCTGTTCAATCCAGCAAGAGGGAGGCCCAGAATTCTTCCATGGCTCCAGTCTGTCTCGTGGCACTGAGATGCATGTGTGTATTTCCTGCACAATCTTTTCAGTAATTAGGCTCAAGGAGAATTATAACTGGCTTGAATAGATTTGGGAAGGACTTAAATCAGAGCAAATATTATTTATAATAGATTTTGCATTCCTAGCCTTATGCCACCTCCATATCCCTCTCCAAGACATATCCTTTTTTGAAGGATAGTGATCTAGCCTTTAC
The DNA here is from genome assembly GCF_057233095.1 of Heloderma suspectum. Taxonomy (NCBI): domain Eukaryota; kingdom Metazoa; phylum Chordata; class Lepidosauria; order Squamata; family Helodermatidae; genus Heloderma; species Heloderma suspectum. The sequence continues at coordinate 102,620,902 of NC_139459.1, forward strand.
ATGGAGCTTGGTTAACAGAGTGGTAGTACCATGCTAGACTGGAAAAAAAGAGCCTTCACGCCAGTAAATAAATACCTTTTATCAGTGTTTTTATTAAGGTCTGAGAGATAAATTTTGAACTGCAGAGACCCTCATTTAGACCTGCTAGCAATGAGTGAGGTTATCAACTGCTCCTTTTCTCTCCATTTTGGGTCCTTTAGTAAAAGAGAACTTTGGGCCTGTCAGATCATGCCCCGGAAATCTTCCATGCACTAGGCAATAATTGTTGCCCTGAAGATCTATTCAGGAAGGAAAGGAACAGAAGCTAGTTCGGGTAGGGAAAGGGTAAGAACTGCATTTAATTAACAATACCAAATTCAGTACTGGGTTCTCTGAAATGGAGGTGAAACCTCAAGTGAAAAGATCTGCATCTACTGCAAAAAAGTTTAAAATGTCCCCACAAAAGTAAAATTTCCACATATGCTTTTCTTAAAAAGGAAAAAAGTAACATTTATACAGCTTTTAGTCTTTCTTTATTTCTTCCTGCTTTCTTTGGTTAGTTTTGTTTAAAAAGGCTTCTAGTCCTCAAGGTTGCAGAAAATGTTTGAAATGGTATAGGCAATGACTATGAAGAATGTAAGATGAAAAGGAAACCAAAGTAGGTTTTGGTTGAGACTTCTACAGCTAGGTTTGTATGCCCAAACTGTTTGCTTATCAATCTGATGCTATGACCCGGGTCTCATGTAATGGCATGTACCGTACCTGTGCCACTGATAAACCACCCAAAGTTAACATACAATTACTGGTTAGGTTAACTTTGGGTTGTTTAACCCATGATTAACCCGTAGTGTCCAGGTTCAGATATTACAGAGCAACATCTGATTGGGCCAATTGGAACGGCATATGGTGGTGGCACATACCAGGCATTCGTAATTAACCCACAATTTGCCACCATTTTGTGAGAACAGGCCCATCTCCTATTCCTAACTCATGATTCCATCCCTCAAGCTCGTATTTGGATGTTAACAAAACAGATGCATGTGTCACACCTGATGAATTACATGTGGGATTCCATGTGTAAGCCACACTGAAATCAACCACTGTGTAGAAAATACCATTTTGTGAATTATCGTTTTTCACTTATAACAGCAAGAAGTCTAGTTCACAGCTTTCATCTGTAAACTGGGAGTTCTAAGGCTGGCCCTGTATAGGTAGCCAAATGGCACCATTTGAAACTTTAAATATTTCAGCATTGAATAATGTCTGACAGATTGAGTCAAAATCCAGAGAGATTTTGAAGGACACAATGGGAAGCTAAACTTTAAATTTCTTCTGAGCTTAAATGAAAGTTGGGTATTCATTTGAAAGCCCCTCCCTGAATGTAGCTGAACCAATTAAGACAAGTCTTTAGCCACCAAATCTAGTCTTCCCCAAATACTTACTCCGTCAGCATCAAAAGCAGCTCCAAATCCATACTCTCCGCCTTTCATCGCTTCCAGCAAAGAAGTTGCATATGTCAGATTCGGATCAGGATACTGGCCACCAAAATCCTCCAGAGGAACACAGTCAACTGCAGAATTAGCAGGTGACCCTAATTCATCACACAGGATTCTCCGGACATAGGGACCCATCACTGCAAAATGGATTTTACCTTCCAGTTTAGAAAGTATCTTTGAATTCATGTCCATAATAAACACTCTCCATTTATATAAGAGAAATGGAATCAACTTATATTAAATAGGATATCATGCCCACCACTACAATTTATCAAAGAGGATTCAAAACAAAGAGGGCAGGTCTCTAGTGAATGATGTAGTGGCCCTTTCAGACTGAGAATATACCAGAAAGCACAGGAATCCACAACTGTGCTGAATTTTTCTAGTAGATTCCACCTAATGACTCTACACTCATTGAAGGGGGATTACAGGCCTGCATCTATCTAGGCTTGCCAGAAACTCCTTATTTTCAGGACTGCCCTTACTCCAGAATGTTAGAGTCCCATAAATACTTATTATATACTGAGAACAAAGCTATGGATACTCTTAAAGAGTTTATTCAAACAGTAAGTGCCCTGTGCATTTTGAGGACTGCTCTTTATCAGGGCCAACTCAATATAAATTAGCTCAGCTAAGTGCAGTTCAATGTGTTCTGGAGAGGGTTATAGGCCTCCTAAAGGAGCAGGTTTGTAGTTTGGAGGTGCTTTTGGACCCAGCATTGTGACCGGAAGCACAAGTGGCCTGAATGGGACAACTTTTATCAACTTAGGCTGGTATACCAAGTATGATCCTATCAGGACAGAAATAGCCGAGCTACAGTTATCCATGCTCTGGTAATCTCTCATCTGGATTACTGCAATGCGTTATACATGGGGTTGCCTTTGAAAATGGTCCAGAAACTTCAATTAGTTCAAAACAGGCCAGTGAAAATGTTAACAGGGATTGATCGACATGAATATATTACATCAGTACTTTGTGATATGCATTGGCTTACAGTCTATTTTCAGCCAGGTTATCTGAAGGATTGTCTTCTGCCATATATAGTGCCTGGAACAGAAGATCATCTGCAGAGGCCCTCCTTTGGTGGGGACATGCCAAATGAAGTAAGGTGGTTGGTTACTAAGGAGAGGGTCTTTCATTCATGGCACCCCAGCTGTGGAATGCCCTCCCCAGAAAGGCTCACCTGGCACTTACACTGTAGTGTTTTTGGTGGCAAGTGAAGACCTTTTTATTCTCCCAGGTATTTTATTACTTTAGTTTTTGTTGTTTTAAATGTGTTGTTGCATTTTTATATGTTTATACAGCTGCTGGCTTTTACTTTGGTTTTATATTGTAGTTGTAAGCTTTTAAAAGTTTTATATTGTATTGTATCATGTTGCTGTATTTTATGATTTTAACTTTTGTGAACCGCCCAGAGAGCTTTGGCTATTGAGTGGTATAGAAATGCAATAAATAAATACAATGCTTTAATTTTCAACTGAAGAAATATACGATTGTTGAGTAAAGTTCAAGTCCCACAAATTATGCCACTGCCATGAGCTCACTAGAAGATATTAGACACACCACTACCTCTCAGTCTCTGACTCCACCCTCACCATGTGGATAATAACACTGCATCTCTTTAAGAGGTTGTTAGAAAGATTACTTGAAAAATATATGTAAAACAGTTTGAACATTTTACTTATAAACACTAACAGTGCAAACATATGCATGTTTACTTGGAACTAAGTCCAACTACACTTAGTGGGGCTTACTCTCTAGTAAGTGCATTTAGGATTGCAGTCTAAATTATTATTGTGTAGTAACTACCTAATCATTATACTCTTGTTTTAAGGTAACATTTTATTCTAATTATATTTGTATTTTACACGTTGCATCAAAAATGGCTCTTCTTACCTCCATTCATAGCATCAATTCTGATCTTAAGTTGATTTGGCCCTGTTAGCAAGCCTCTGATGGAGCTGAAGTCAAAGACAGTCCGCAGAAGATTGAGGTAGACTTCCACAGAGTCTATTATTTCAACTGTGCATATAAAGGTCAAAGAAATGTCTCATCAGTCAATATATTTTGTCTTTGAATAAATGAAAATCTATTTCACAGACACTATGGGAACTAAGGACTACACAGTGCCTCAGGCAAGGATCACCCATCAAACCGAGCAGCCAAATGCCCACAAATACATTCCTAATACTGTCAGGTACTGTTAGATCTCTGCTATTGTCAACTTTCCAGATATTCTGGGAGTAAGTGAATGTCATATATGAGAACCTAAGGCCATGGAAGGTTTCATAATCAAGGAAGATCATATGTAAGAGAGATAGGGACACAGACAAAAGTAGCTTGGAGCAGCAGGGTAATGCAGGATAGTGTTAAACAGAAAAAGAGCTTCCAAGATAGTCAAGAGAGCTGAAATGGCATTTGGGTTCCAGGCAGAATTTATAAGAGGCACAAGCCAGCCAACATTACTAACAAAGTCCTGTTGATTTCTGTGGAAAAGTTAAGCACATGCTTACATCTCTTCCATCATATTCAATTAGACATAGTGCTTAATTTTGGCTGGATCATATTTATATCTTTTAAAAATTACTTTCAATGCCTTTCAAAGTATGTTGCCCAAGTTGGTACACAACAAACAAATAAAACAAGAATATGGAAATGCCTACTATAATAGCAACAGTAAATCAAAATGGCAGCAGTAAAAAACCCAGACAATGTAGTCAGCTGCCTACAGTAACACAACAACAAAAGAACCCACCATCAACAAAATTCAGTAGAGTAAAACAAAGGTTGCAGCCTGTAAAACTAAAGCTTAAAGCTCAACAAGCTAAAGCTAAAAACTAAAATGCCTGGAGAAAAAGTTATTGCACTGGAGTGCAAGGCTAACATGAACTAACAAAACAATATAGGGCAGCATTCTCCAACCTGGTACTGTCCAGATGTGTTGGACTACAAAACCCATCATCACCTGATAATGATGGGACTTGTAAGCCTACACATCTGGAAAGCACCAGGCTGGGTAACATAACCAATTCGAAGGCTGGCCTGGGTGTAAGTCACAGTGTAAGGTCAGCTCCAAAATGGTTCAGGTTGTATTAAACATTCCCTGAATCTCTCAACTTATCATGGGAGAAAAATATTCTTAAGGATATGGAGGGCCTAGATTCTAACTCTGTTAATGCAAGACCCAAACAGCTGGGAGACAGCAATTCACAATGTGGAAAGATCACAATTTCCACTGACAATTTCCAATTTCAACTCCAAAACACTACAAATCCAGCCAGTAATTGTTTTTGCAGTACAATCCTATACATGTTGACTCAGGAGTAAGACCCATAAAGTTCTACAGGGCTTACTCCTAGGTAAGTGCGTATAGGATTGAAGCCTTAATAATTTTTGTTATAATAGCTTTGAGACCCACACTATGAAAAATAATACAATACCCCGAAAAGGCTTGAATTTGTTCTCCAGATCAAATTCTTGTCTTCCTAGTCGAGATAAGTCAATTCTCAGGTCAGAACAAATGGCATATTCTTCAAGAGTTTTGCTGATCTGGTAGATTTTATCAGAAACAGCATCTGGAGCTGGTCCTGAAGATATACATATATACATATAAATAATTGAAGTAATGTTAACTTGAACAAGCCCAGAAAAACTGCTAGAGTAAATATGAGGGCTTTTCTCCTGAGAAGCGTATAGATTTGGTATATTTACTACAGTGGAACACAGTGTGGACTTAAAGTAACATAAACACATCAGCAGTACATGAAAGTTCTATCATAGAAATTTGTGGCCTCTGGAATGCTTCCAATTTGAATGGTCCTGAATTCTACTGGGTAAACATCCTGAAGGCCAAAACCAACATTACCTTATAGACATAGCTAGCAGCTACATCTTTTTTCATTTTTACTCTAGAGTAGGTGCAAGACCCCGGACTTCAACCCTTTCCCCTTAATATGGACCCAGTCTGAATGGGGTGGGGGGCACACCAGCAGTTTCTATTGCAAAATAGTAATGGATAACAATTTTGCAATATAAATTATAGGTGTGGGCCCCCCATCTGGACTGGGCCCATAACATTGGTGGGGGGAAGGCTAAAAAACCCTACTACCATGTTAGGGTCCTGATCTGGATTGGGGGTCCTGTGCCGACCCTAGAGTAAAAATGAAAACAAAGGAAGACGTAGCTGCTACCTATGTCTTTAAAGTAATGTCTGTTTTGGCATTGCTCTGAACTTCAATCTCCTGAGAAGACAAATTAAGCCTTCTGGTTTTAACGTCTCAGCAAATAACAGTTGGCTTTCCTAGTCCAGTGCATGGAACTAAGAGAGAAGAAAACACATCTATTCAAAGAAACTGTAATTGAAAAAGTAATACATGATCCAGCAAGACAAAGCCACATACACACTTTACTGTGACATGGATGCACGTCTCCACTGGCATCACAATGTTTATCTGAACCCTACTGAGCTAGCTGGATGTGCCTATTGCTGTGAATAAGAATAGGCATCCATATCTGGGATCATCAGCTGTTATGCATGAAATGACCTGAATGAAATTGAGCTGCTACAGAAGGCAGAATATAAGTTAATTAAATACATAAACTACAGCTGAAACTTAGGTTTCCAAAATTTTGTATCAGGCTTCCACAATATCCTATATGGCAAAGCAATCCTCTGTGTGGCTGTCCATAGGGCCTCCATATGGGTGAAAATGGGGCCTCATAATAATAAGTTCCATAATATGTACAAAAATCATTAAGGGAGCAATCCTATGGCCGTTAGTCAGCAGCTAGACAGCCATAGGATATGTGGTTTTCCGGGTACCGCGCTCCGAGGTTGGTTCCCGGAGAACCGACCCTCCCCACCTTCCGCGCTGCCTTGCAGGCAGCACGGAACAGCCCTGCGCTCCAAAGAGGAGCAGGGAGCGGCCAAAATGGGGTGTTCCAGGGGGCATTCCAGGGAGGGGAAGGCAGAAATGCCAGTACGGCACACCCTATGTGTTGTCTGGCAGCCTCCTCCCTCGCTCCGCCTCCGTGCTTCTCCTGCTCTGCGTTGGATAGGCAATTGGCCCCTGAGTTTGGAGGAGACCGCCTATCCCTAAATAAATATACATATTTATTTATTTGCGCCCTAAATAAATATACATATTTATATGTTTTATAAATACCTGAGAAGATGCTGGTAAAGACTCCAGGCCTTTTGAACAATGAGAACCTGACTATAAAATACTGTAACCACTATCTCATACTGCCACTGTGCTCCCGCTTGATCTGTTGAGCAAGTGGGACCCACTGCTCATGCAACAAAGAGCTAGTAGTTCTAAAATTCAACCCCAGAAGCAAGCGGAAATGCTTGTTTCCAGATCAGGACAGATAGTGGAGCTACCTTCTGCAAGCTCTGCTGACCTGCCCCCTTCCAGAAATGAGCATTTCAGCTCATTTCAGGTTGATTTTAGAACCACTAGTTCCCCATTGTGTGAGTGATGGGTTCTGGTGGCACACAGGCAGGCTTAGATACTGCCTACTATTGATTAAAATCTTAGAATTCTTAGGAAAATGTTGAAACATCATATTGAAATTTTAGGCAACTATAGAAAGTCTATGCTTACAGGCAAGCTCCTTGTCCTTTCAATTTATCTTTAAAAAACACAATTCTGAGTTTGTGATAAGACATATAATAAAAATACTAACCTCCATTGGCAACATTAAACTTAACTCCAAATTCTCCTCCAGGTCCTCCAGGACAGTGACTAGCTGTCAGAATAATCCCTCCAGCTGCTTTGACCTTTCTGATAATGCATGACACAGCAGGGGTGGATAAGATGCCATTCTGACCAATAACCAGTCTTCCAATCTACACAAGCAAGGCAAAAAAAGAAAACCACATTTGGTTTATATGGGGCTGATTTACTCAGTGATGTAAATTTGCTCAATCATACTAATTTTATTTTTTATTTTTTTACAAAAAGACAGCTTGGTTCCAAACGTGACTATATTGCTTGATATACAGCCAATATTTAAAGTATAATTCAAAATTTTAGAAAATCAACCCATTAGGCATGATATAGTTAAGGGGACAATGGTTTAAAGTCAATCAGTCTGATTTGGCAAGGGATTTTGCATAAAACACGCAAAAGTGGGTTTTACGAATACATAGCTGATGTGTGCAAATATGCATGTAGATGTACATTTGTATTCACATCACATTGCTCACCTGCAACCCCCAAACCACGACTTGTTGCGCAAAACTAGAGTTGGATCATGGCCTATGGTATGAAACTATGTGTGTCATCAAATGGGCTATGAATCGTAAATGGTTTCTTAAATGAAAGTCTAGTAGAATACAACTAAAAAACTAAGAGAAAAAGAAATTTCAACATAAACTCCATCAAGTCGTTATTTAAAGTAGGCATTTCAGAGAAACTATTTAACTTTATGTAGTGCTCTAAAATGCAGATATATGACTAAGAACCTGAACTTATTAAGAAATATGTCAGCTAAGCAGGTCAGTCAAGTAAAGTGAGAAAGAACCTTTGCATACACAGAAATCCATGTGCAATCATACTTGGTGTGGCCATACTAACAACCTGTCACCAGTTAAGAGCCATGGTTAGGCCCTGTAACTATTTCAGATGCATAGGTAGTACTGAGTGGAAATCAGCCAGTCCCCATGAAGATGCAAGAATCTGAAACATGTGAATTCAACTGTAAGCTTAGATCTTTAACTGGCATGAGAGAGAACAGACAGCAACTGCCTTTCACAGTGGCCTTTCAGCTGGATCAAAGAGATGACGGATTGCTAGGACCTGTAGCTTTCCTCGAGTCAAATTTCTGTGTTAAAAATAAAGGCCAGGAGTACAGTGCATTTCAGAACACGTTGGCCTGCTAGGTTGCACTTGCCAAAAGTAGTGTGAATCAAGACTGTTCAAACACAGGAAGTCCCACCCCATTCTTACAACATGACAAAATTTCAGGGTACTGTTCCTAACCATTGACTCAATGTGTTTGGCATTAAGGAGAACGCCACGAAGAGTACTATAATTTCACAGCTTTGCTCAACTATCATTTTTGCTTAATATAGAAATAACTTCAGAGTCAACTGCACTATTAGTTTATTTATTATTAAATCTTAAATTTAAGGGAGGCATTTAAAAATTGCTGGAGGAAATATTGAAGAATGGGACATACGTACAGAGTCCATTAAAACAGTCTCTGTAAAGTTGATTCCCCCCCCATGTAAAATGCCAGTGTCACTTAAAAGTAAACGATGGTGTTGAATGTCAAGGGATCATAAGAATTCCATTTTTAACTCCCTCTCTCTTCTGAAGTATGCAGTCACCCCAGGGGATTCCTCTTATCAGTAGCTGGTATGCAATGAGGCCTTCAGAGACAACAACAATTCTGTTATAATCCCAGTCTTTGTACTGGTAGATAAGCCAACAACTTCATCATACATTATGGTTTGATAATCTTACTTGTCCCATGGAGAGCCATGGTGAGGGGTTAGCCAGGCTCTGGTGAGTAAGATGAGCCTGAAACTTTCTCCCAACTATTTTCAACAACTCCTGACCATACAAAAGCATAAAGCAAAGAAGAGGACCAAAAGTCGCAGAAGGAGCATACTAGAAAATTTGGGAAAGCAGAAAGCAGGGGCAAGACCATGAGAAGTTTAAAAGTAAAGACAAACAATGGAACATGAGGCCAACAGAAGGAACAAGGACAGCCTGGCTGAATCTACACATAGCACTTATATCATTATCATACTGTTATCATAACTATTGGTGCCATGTGTACCAATAGTTATGATACGATATGATAATGGTATAACTGCTATGTGTAGATTCAGCCTCCGTGAGAAGAAGGCTGCAGTAACCCAGGCAGGAAATAAATAGAGCACAGACCAAGGACTTAGCAGTGGGTATGGTTTGAATGGAACCAATTTTATCAGTGTTATACAGGAAGAAGCAATAGTGTTTAGTAGTCAATCGAATTTGAGGAGTGTGAGATTTACAGTTTTAATGTTGGTTTCAAATGCTGGTTAAATGGAAACCCTCGTTATCATTAACCATGGCCAACATATCCATGAACTGTGACAGAACCATAGAGACCAGGGTTCAAATCCTCACTCAGCCACAAAGTACACTGGGTAATCTTGGGCCATTTACTCTAAGCCTAACCTACCTGACAGGGTTGCTGTGATGTTCAAAATCAGGCAAGGAAAGAACCATGTATGCCACCCTGATATTCTTGGATGAAGATGAGGATTAAAATAAATAAAGTTAGGAAGACAAGAGGGAAGATAGGAGGAACAGCAAGGTGGTCAATAGACTGAAGCTCCTAAAAGGTAGCCAGATTCGCATGATCATGGAGGGGAAATAAACCATGGTGGCTTATTTCCCCTCCCTGCACATGCTGGTCGCGTGCCAGGGGGATTAGCAAAATTACATTTGGCAGAACGACTTGTCATGCTGTACAAACCCAGGCCGGGTGGCTTGTTACAGTGGGTAACAAGCCACCCAGAACTCATGGTCTGATGTACAGTTTTGGGTGGCTTGTTACCCACGGCAACAAGCCACCCTGTCCGCATTAGCACGACACAAGCTGTGCAGCAGGGGCTACTTATGCTAATCCTCCAAGAACAGGGAGGGGATTATAATGGCACACACTGGGAGGGGAAATAAGCCACAGCGTGATTGTGTGAACCAGTCTGTCTTACTCCTCTTTTTTGTTTTGGTGCCCATGCACAAATCTAATTGATACTCTGACTTCAGAGCTCATTCAGGAAAAAGACCTATCAAGCTGACTTTCTTCCCTAAACAACAAAAACCTAACTTACCAGGCAGAGAAATAGGAAGTATGAGAAAATATTTGCTTTTGATTAAATCTGACCATCAACTTACCCTTAATTGTATAAACAAATCCAAAGCTGGAGTGAGATGAGGTGTCATAACAGGATGAGAGACTATGTAAGCAAGCTTTGAAATATAATATGGAGCAAGTCCAATTCCAGATTCCAGTTACTGAAACGTGACAGTTGATAAGTTAATTCCCATCCCTTGTTAAATGGACATAGGTAAAACAAAAACCAGCCATCCTTCTATCTGGGAATTAGATATGTTCAGAGCAGTTTCAAAGAATCACTTTCCATTTTAAAAAGGGTTTTAAGTGCTATAGTAATGACTCTATTATTTTTAGTGACAGATGAGCTCATCCTAGCACAATTGCTGAACTATTTCTGACTTTTGGGGGAAAGAGCTCAGCTTGTTTCCAAGCCAATCTGACTTCAGAAATTGCCCTCCCAGTCAGTCACCCTGATCCTCCAAACCCCTCCCTTTAAATTAAACTTAGCAGGTGGTGCAATGGAAAGAGCAGCAGTGGCAGCACTTCAGCCATTTATTTATTTTATTTTATTTATTTATTTGATTTCATTTGTTTAATCAGTTTATATACAGCTTACCATATCAAAAGATATCTATCTCTAAGTGGCCATGAATAAGGGAAGGAGATCAACTCACCCCATTCATCCCTCTCTGACATGCTCCTAACATGGCAGGGAGGGAAGGGGGAGATCCCAATGGCTCTTGGGAGCTCTTGTTTTTCCCAAGGGGGTAGCAGGAGCAATTGGAAAAACTACAAGTCCCAAGGACCATTGGGGCCTTTGTACCAGCTAAGAAAGCAATGTATGAGATGAAAAGGAGGAAGATATCTGATCTCTTTCCTTCTCTTTTTGTGGCTGGAGTGCCATCATCACTGCTGCTGCTCCAGCTTTGCTGCCAGGTAATTTAAAGGGAAGGGGTTTGGAATGGCTGGCTGAGTAAACTGGGAATTCTTTTCAGGCTCAGATTTTAATCTGAGCCAGAAAAGAATTTAGGGGCTTGTAAAGCTCACCTCTCCTTTGAGACAGGTTTTTATGAGTTTGTACCAGAAGTTTGTACTAAGCCCAAGCTTGGAGAACTTTGCAGGCATCTCTAATTTTTTTTCCAAGAACCTACATCTGATTTTTTAAAAATTAAAATTATACCTTGAATTGTTTTGGAGTAGTTTTTATCCTTTTATGGCTTCTTTTCTGTCTGTGAAGCTGCTTTTGAAAGCATGCCACTTGCCTCTAGATTATTATAGTGTTGTCTTCACTCAATCCTTTCTGCCAAATTGTACTAAAAGGGTGGAGGAAATATACTGAATTTTTTGACATATTGCCACAAGCTCTCTGTTAGTTTTGCCAATTGTTTGCATTTGTGCACACAGTGCATTTCTTTTAGCAGAATCACATATTTACAGCGTCTATCTATCTTTCCCATAAAAACAAGAGAAAAGCATGAATAAGGCTACCATCCACAGCAACAACTCAAGTTTTGATCCCATCTGTGGAACAGCATTTAAGCAACAAACGGGCAAGTAAAGATGCAATCCCATGTATGTTTAGACTGAAAAAAATCCTACAGCTCCCAGCATTCCCAAGCCAGCCATGCTTTATCAAGTTTTGCTGTAAGCCGCGTTGGGAGGGCTTCTGCCCTGAAAGGCGGCTAAGAAATATTTTGAATAAAATGAAAACAAATAAAGTTAATGAAAACAACAAGATTGTATCCTTGTATTCCTGTTGTTGGTCCATGTGCCTGGATGTGTTTCAGCGTAGCAAAAACAATGAGAAATGTTTGGAGAAGGATGAGTGAAGAAGGTTCTGTTGTTGAGCAACGAAGTATTTGTGCATAAAGACAACAGCAAGGACACTGAGCAAGATACGGTAGTCAAGCTCAAGAGAAAATGAGATGGGCATAATAATGGCGTGGGGGATGACGCTTACTTGGCACTGAATTTGATGTGTTGCTGGTGTCAGGTGAATAAGTTTTTATTTCCCAGGGCTTACAGTATGCCATCTAAGGTTTTAACTTGATCGATGGTGCTGATTTTCTATTATTCTCTTTAGGTGTTCTGCTATGTTAATTTATATGCTTTTATTTAATTTTTTTTTTGACTTTCGTGAGCTGCCAGTTTTTGTTAAACTAAAGAGCAGCATAAAAATGTTTTAAATAAACAACCAACAACATGGAACCTCCAGGTTCAGAGGGAGTATGTTGCCCTGGGATCTTGGTAGAAGGGCAAGGTAAAGTCTATAATAAATAACAAAATACCAGTTTCTGGGGGGCAGCTGTGCAGGACTCAAGGTGGCTGTTGCCTTCACACCCTGCTGGTGGGATTCCTTGGAAGCATCTGGCTGGCCACTGAGAGAAGCAGGATCAACATACAAACATAGGAAGCTGCCTTATACTGAGTCAGACCATTGGTCCAGCTAGCCCAGTATTGTTGACACCGACTGGCAGCAGTTCTCCAGGGTTTCAGGCTAGGAAACCCGTCTGGAGCAGATTTTCAGGTGACACAGATGGCTGCAGGGAGGAGGAGAGAAGTAGAAAGTTCCATTGCACTAACAGTCACCCACTAGCAGGATGTTGGATTTGACCCAAAGAGTGTTATGGGGCACATCCAGCCTGCCATTAAATGTTGCCTCCAACACTTTTTGCTACACATGATTATCTTAAGCCATAACTAAAACATGTATGTTAAGTGTCACTAGTTTTTGGTTAAGTGGCGTCTATTGCTATGAGTTGCCTTCACATGGAGGAGTATTTAATGATGTAATCCAGCTTTCCCCATCCTCATGCCCTCCAGATGTTTAGACTACAACCCCCATCATCCCTGATCAACCGTGCTGGCTGTGGCTGATGGGAGTTGCATCCCAAAACCTCTGAAAAGCACCAGTTTGGGAAAGGCTGATGTAATCCTACATTGCATTCTGGAGCAGAAGACTCCCAGGAGAGCTGTATTCTGAACATTATGAACATATAAACTGGCTTGTAGATATCGCAATGGACATAGGAGTAGAGCCAGTCTCTCAGGCATGCCAGGCCACACCGTTGAGGACTTTTAAAGTCACAACCCACACAAATACAGATCACTTGTTGTTTTAGATGCGGCATATTTTGTCTTAAAAACAAACTGACCTATGTTTCCTAGAAATATAACTGACTCCTAAAATTCTCAACATTTATTAAATCTTCATTAGAAAATAAAATTACCTCCCACTTACTATCAGTTCACAATTAAAGCACCACAAACAGATTTCTAACATCACATTTCTGATTATCAATTATTGTGAAGAACTCAAAATTATAACACATTGCAATCACTTAAGATTGCCTGCTTTATTACCTCCCACAAGTCATGTTGTATTTCACATCTCTCTTAGACAAAGTCCATGACTTTGAGCAAAGCTCAAAAAACAGCTACCTCCAATAAATATTTTGCTAGGACGCTTTCAAGTATAGGCAGCTGTGCAGTTTCAAATGATTATCTAGAGTCATTTAAAAGAAATTCTGCTTGGTAATCTCTCACATGTTTGAATCAATTAAACTTGATAACACATGTAGACAAGCAGATTACATCTTGGACACTGCCGAGTCTTTGCTTTCTTATCCTTTACTATGGCCTTCATAAGTTTTCCTCATTATAACTGAGTGGTATAGTGCACTGAATAATGAGTAATAGTTAGGCAGCTGCCTTATACCAAGTCAGATAATTGTCCATCTAGCTCAGAACTGTCTACAATGACTAGCAGTGGCTATTTCCCAGCCCCATCTGGGATTGAGCCTGGAACCTTTTGCATGCAAAACATGTATTCAACCAGTGAGCTTCAGCCCTTCCCCATATAAGAATATGCTAGAGATGGGCAGGGCAGGGTTTATTTTTCATTGCACATAATGGGTTGTATCCAACAATGTAATTCTGCTGATGGAAGCAGTTCCTTCAGCAGAAGTAGGAGGGGGTGATTCCCCCTCTCCCCCCCTGCAGCCCTCCAAAACCCTCTGGAGCAGATTTTCAAGTGGCACAGAGGACTGCAGGAGGGAGGAGAGAGGGAAAAAGACCCGTCACACTAGCGGGTGTTCGGTTATATCAGTTAAGAATAACAAGATCAGACTGAAGGAAGATCAGCTACAAGATCAGACTGGAGGAAGAAAGCTTTTGGTACACGACAAGATAGGCACATATATACAATGAGCATTTAATTGCTGAAACAAATCAACTCTAAAATTATGATGGCATCAGGCAAGCAAGTGCTTGCCAAGTTAAGTCACTATAATGTTAATAAAATTATTATGGCATAGTAACTTCTAGGTGTGAGGAACTAGTATCCAGGAGTCATTATTATTAGCCATGAGATACCACAAAAGTTAATCTATAGGCAGAGTGGCTTTACTATTTATGCAGCCCTGAGCAGATAGAGGAGCAGCAGTTGTAGTACCAGATCAGAGGGAGTTCTGTTCCAGTTACCAACTTGTAGCACTTATGTCTGGTGGTCAAAAATGTCGTAACAAAGAAAAGGCCACGAATATGATGTTGTAAAGAACAAGGCAAGTTTAAGCTACAGAAAGGGGCAGAGAAGGAATCTGTTAGGTGAAGTACATGGTGTGGGCAAGCATCATATCCTAGTGGAAAGTCAGGTACTGTTCCAAACAGAAGGCTCGGGAAGCAGTATAAATTTCCCACCTTTCCCTGTTTCTCCAAAGACCTCTCAAAATGCAGTTAGTTCCCAACTCTTCTGATAAGCTGAGAGTTCTATTAAAAACACTTCCTGGGGTAGGTCAGCCCAGTCCTGGACATTCTGCTAGCTATCTGTGCCTGTTTGATCTTGTTTATCCTGTGCCCTACCTGCACCTTGCCCTCTGCAATGGACCACCTCCGATACTAACAGCTTATGCCCACTTAATAAAGGTAGTCCAACTTGGGATCTTATGAATCAGACAGAGCTGCCAATGTCTAGTCCAGGTGGCTACTTTCTGACAGAAGCACAAAGGAGAAGGGGGACTTGGAACTCTGGCAGTGAGCAATCAGCTGAGATCATTGGGAGAGGGGAGGAGACTTTGGCAGAAGGTCAACAAATGGTGCCCAATCATTCAGAACACCATTCAGGGCAAAAGGGAAAATTGTAATATTTTGCTGTGGATGTCAAAGTGCCTCAAACCAGGCCTAACTGCACTGTAGATGGGGCTGGCTTTATAGCAATCTTACATTCTTTTACAGCAACAAACAACCATCAAGCTTTATTTTGAGAAGCTAGCCAATATAAAAGTCCTAAAATAGTGTGTGCCAAACAAAAACCACGGAACACACTGTCATAAAAAGAGGATCTCGCTCTTCCCTTAAGCTTCCCATTCCTCAAATATGTACCACCAAATCCAGTTTCTCATTATCAGTAGCAAGTACATATGTTGGGCACTCCCCTTTAGGTTCTCTATTCTTTCTCTGTCCACAGCATTATAAAGAACCAGGCAAACTACTAGACTGCACGTAAAAGTTGTAAGACACCATGTGAATGGAACAATATTTGGCCCAGTGCAATATTTCCATTCCAAGGCAGGTCTATCTCTGTCACCCTCTCATAGTAATTCTACTGTCCTCTCTTCAGTTTTATTGATCTTCGGAAGCCAAGCACAGGATCAGGCAGATTTGATAGTTTTAGGGTGCAATCTTATGTACATTTAGACAGAAAAAAAGTCCTACAACTCCCAGCGTGCCCAAGGCAACCGTGCTGGTTGGGAGATGCTGGGTGTTGTAGGACTTTTCCTGTCTAAATGTGTATAGGATTGCACCTTTAAACACAAATATGATTCTCTAAAAAAAACAAAAAAAGATGAGATGAGGACTCTAGTCTTGGGCATTAAAAATAATTATGATAAATACGTCCACGGCATATGAAACTTGCTATGCCACTTAAACCTGTAATCTTGCTTTAATACATCATACTTGCCTTAATACTTCATACTTCATTACTGACAATCTTCAGTAATAACAGCCCACACATTTGTGAATATATTTCACTGACTACATTTTCATTCTGAATAGACTTTCTGTCATGGAGGCAGGTACCATTAGACAGCTTGGAGAAAAGCAAAAGTAACTGTGTTTTGGGAACCTGCAACCTTTCACCTAGGAAACATCCCACAAATGCCCTTTTCCTCTAAGAAATCAGGGGCATAAAGATATCCAGAAAGTTAACAGGTAGGATACATGGGCAGTCAGTGCGAGTAAGAGTCATCAGGGCTCAAGGCAGGCAATTGTGCGATCTGTGTGACAGAACGGTGGGATTTGGTTACTGGGTGTAATGAATAAGGTGGTACAGTAGGATAAAGTGGGCAAAGTGGATCAACACCTTGGGTAGATAGGTATGTATGGAAGATGCAGTAGATGGCAGGGTGAAACACAGAAGCAAAATGAGGAAATAGGTACTGCACCTTTTACATAAGGTAGGTGTATGTTTGTATAAACTATCCAGGGGGATCAAGACATGGTGATGTGACATACAGAGAAAATTAGTGAGCTGGATTATAGTGGCCAAATGGGTGGAAAAATGGGGGTGGGTATACCCTGCATGGGTGCAGTGGATAGGATATAAAGGGTTCAGCATGTGAAGGTAAAGGATTATACAGTAGATGGATGGGTAAGATAACAGCAATAAATGGTACAGGGATTTAGTGGCCAAAGGAAGGGTGGACGTGAGGAAAACAATAGTACAGCATGGGATAAATATTTGGGAATAAGTATTAACTGCCTCCTCCCCGTATGTAAAATGTACACTTTTGCAGTGCACTGGTTTTGTACCTAATATTGGAAAATAACATTCAGCTGCATCTATATTCTGCAAGAAGAACTCCAGCTTCTGTGCTTCAATTCTGGAACTGGCAACTTCCCTTGCAAATTGGGTAAGCATGACTCAGTGAAATATATACAAATTTATGGTATCTAAATGTTATTTTAACATGGTGTTTAGGTGGCAGGGAAAAACTACATTTTGAAATTAGAGCTTCCCCCCAAAACAAAAGTCAGTGGAACATGCCAACCAGCAGACACTGTGGAATCAATTAGTTCACACTGTTTGCTCTCTATCCCACTACTAGGAGCTGCTCTCTGACATTTACATAAAATAAGTGCCACTACTTTCATAAGAATGTAAGAAGAGCCATGCTGGATCAAATAAAGGTCTATCTCAGCCAGCATTCTGTTCACACCGTGGCTAACCAGCTGCCTATGGGAAACCTACAAGTAGGAAATGAGTGCAGCAGCATCCTCCCCAACAACCGGGTCATCGGACAAATATTTGTTTGTTTATTTATTTATTTATTGCATTTATATCCCACCTTATTCACTTGAATGAAATATTCACTTCATTCAACTGAAGGTGAGTAGACAGGATATCAAAGCGTTTGATCCACCTGGTGAAAAATCACAGTAGATAATGGATGGCAGGGCGGTGGGGGAATATAGGAGTCTAGTGAAGGGGAGCAATAGATAACAGCCGTGCAGGATGTGTAGTACATGGTGCTTAAGGAGTGCGTAAGGAACAAGCGTGAGGTGCACAGAGCTGCACAAAGTCAGCCTGGAAGCAACAAGAGCCACATACGTGTACACACGAGCTCACATGACTTCTGTGTGCCTTAATCCACGGTAACTACTTTCCTCGGGTTCCGTACTCGCGATTCCTAAAGTACTCCTCTTCCTCCTCCATAAACACGCATTAGGAGGGTGGCCAAATGACCCGCCGACCCACCCAGCCTGTGAGGAAGCCACCAGGGCGCAGTTAAGGGCGCGCGAGCGGAGAGGCGCGCAGGGAGGTGCCGCCCTTACCCCGTTCGCCGCCGCCATCTGCACCACCACCTCGATGGCCGTCCGACTGAAGTACCTGCCGTCGCTGCCCACCACCATGGTGCAGCCCTGGCGGTCGCGCAGGTCAATGGACGAGAGCACGCTCTGCACAAAGTTGGGCAGGTAGTTGCGCTGGCTCTCGAAGACGGCCGTGGGTCTCCTCAGCCCCCCGCCGCCGGTCGGCTTCTGGTCCTCGTACGGGACCGTCTGCACGGTGAGCACCGGGATGGGGCTCCCCTCCATGGCGCTGCGGCTGCGGCGACCTCTCCCGGGCCAGGGCTCTCTGCCGCCTGCAGCCCCCGGCTTCACCTTCCCTTCCCCTCGCTGTGAACTTTCTGTTCTGGGCGTCTCACATGGGAAAGGGGGCGAGACCCGAGCCCAGCCCAGCCCAGCCCAGCCCAGCCCCGCCCCGCCCTCCTCCTCCTCCTCCTCACAGAAACCGCAGCGCCGGATGCTCGGGAGTTCTAGCCCCACAGCGCCTCTTTCCCGCCTAATCCGACAGGCGTCCTATAACTGGCGTGGGGTGTGTTTTTTATCACTCGCAGATGAAATTTCGCCTCACGAAGCCAAGGGGAGAAGAAGGCGGGTTTCTTGTGCTTGGGAACCTCGCAGCTGCTCTCCCCGCTCTTTCTCCTCTCTCGACAATGTCCTGCTGAACAAACCAACTGCCCTTTTGGAACAAGGACGCAAGGGGGGCTGCCAAAGCCTTCTTTGCAAGCAGCAACAGCGGCCGCAGCAGCCTCGGCCAATAATAACCCTGGAAAAAGAAGCGGAGAATTGTTGTCCGCTGCCAGAGATGTAACTAGAGGCTGGGGTGTCTCTCTGTGTGTGAAACACATTTGTTCCAGGGAATCACATACTGACTGTCAGTCAGCCCTCCAGCTTTCTAAAGCTGCCCAACCCTTTATAGAACAGCTTCGTCTTGGTCGCTGGAATTGCCCTTTGGACAAGCTAAAAGAGGGCTCCATGCTGGAATCACAGCCGCACATAAGAAGTATCGCCACCACCCAGCTATTCTGGGGCTGAAAACCTTAACTCGCACGACCTCTGCTTCTGTTTACAGCACCAGGGGAAAACAAAGGAAGAAAAAGGGACTATATGTTTCCAAAAGCAGTACACATGCCACACCAGTGGTGCAGTTGTATTCCACATTTGAGCACTTGTTCAGTTCATCTTGGCTGGCTACCTCCATTTAGCCTTGGCTGACAGCTTGGCTCCCAATTCGCTATTTAAAAACATATGGATTTATTTTTGAATTGAAAATCATCTGTAGAGGTTTGGTAGGGTGCGTGTTTTAAAATAAGTTTCAAAACAGAAATCTTCCCAGGACAATAGAGCCCTTCCCAGGAGAAAGAACATTAAAAAGGAGACATCCCTGCCCCACACATACTCACACACCTTTCTACCCTCCTAAAACCACCCTCCCTGTTGTGCCATTGTGGGGAGCCGACAAGAGGGGGGGGTTCCCTTCCTAGCTGATGATACCAGGGGTGGCTAAGGATAAGGGTACCCTGGAATTATCATCATGACAGAACAGAAGAGGAAATGGAAGTATGAGTGCATGACAATAAGATCAGGGTGACATAAGAACAATGTTATTCCTACTCCTGTTGTATTCCTGCTGAGGAAGAAAAATGGGAGAAATAAACCCTTGTTTCAGTTTGAGGATATGTGTGTCAAGAAGCCTGAGCCTCCCATTATGACTTTTTAACTTTCCAGATAGTGGTTGGAATAGCAGCCCCCATATGGAGTCATCCTTGCAGTCATGTTCCATCCTACAGTCCTCCATACACAAAGCAATCTGACAGGAAAGGGTTAGCCCCTTCCTTGCCCATTCTCACTTTCCAAAGATAATCACTGGCACTGATTACCCTTTTCCTTGGGCCCATCATGCATATGTGAAACCTTTCTTCATTGGTTGGTGGAGTTACTGCTATCAATGAAGATCACCCTGATCAAACAGCATAAAACATAGCACAATGCCCATTTTTTAGTTTTCCATCTTTGACCAATACGAGACATTCTGTTGATTGCCACAAAGACCCTTATATAAATCAGGTGCTCTCCTTGATTATACAGTATATGAATGAAGGTAGGCCAGTACTTTAGTATTTATATTCTGTTTTCTCCTTTTTATTGTGCATACTCACTGCTTTCCTTCATTATCCTGAATTTAATCTTTACTTTAATAAACTTTACTTAATTGGACTTTTGGGCTAGATTAGATTCTTATTTACACCTTCATGTGCCGGTTTGCTTCCCCCATGGACCACACTCCCTATATCAATTGGGTTATGGTGCTTTAGCAAGTCATGGAAGGAGGGAAGACAGGATGGTTGCCAGCAGAGGAAGGGACAGTAGCTGGGTGTCCCAAACTGTAAATATGCCGAGAGTCAGAGGAAACCTCCTCACCTCAGTTTAGGTTAACTAGGAGCGGTGGTCACAGAGAAGAGAGAGAATGAGAAGCAGAGTCCAGTGAGCTACCCTGGAAGGCTGGTGCTAGACTGGTTGACCACCATCATCACAATGTGTTCTTCATACATGATTAAATGGGACAGGCATATTCTGAATGAGGTCTAGCAGGCCAAGCATGGATGGCCAGAATTATCAGGCACCTGCTGACTGTAGACATGACGAGGGAAGGGGGAGTTCATCAGACTCACTCCTAATGAAGCCACAATGAGGGGGTTGTAGGAAGGGGTCCATTAAAAGTAGGAGAAGGGATGCTAATGACAATGTGGTTTCTAAGTGCCCACAAAACCCTGCAGCCAGCCTTTGTTAATTTGATCCCATTTATTTAGTCTGACCAGAACAAGGGTATAAAAGTCCATGCAGCAAGGCTGACAGACACGTGACCTGACAGCTACCTTTCCTGTCTTGTATCTTCAGCTTTGCCTGCAGGTCTTTGCTTCTAATCTTTGCTGGACCATTGGATCCAGGAATCTGGGTAACTATGGACCTCTTAGCACTTAGAATATGTTCTTAAAGTTGGGACTTAGAATCAGTTCCAGACATAGAACTATCCTGGAACCAAACTTGATTAACCATTTACGGGCAGCCCATATCCCATGCTGGCTGGGAAATGCTGGATGTTATAGGACCTTTTTCTGTCTAAATATGCACAGATTTGAATCAATATCTTTAGTGCTGACACATAAAATTGTTCATCAAACACCCCAGTACCAAGCCAGGAAAGCCTTTAAAGATAGTTAGCCATTGCTTGTAAGGAGTTGTTCACAAAGGCAGGATGGAGAGATGTCTGTCTGTCTGTCTGTCTATCTAGAAGTGTTCCTAGCTCCATGTCCCAGTTAACACTCTCACAGCTGTATTTTGCACTAACTGCAAATTCTGAACTTTCAAAGGCAACCCCAAGTATAACATATTACCATAGTCCAGCATGAGGTTACCTGGTATGGATAACTGGTATGGTAGACAGGCTAGTCTGTCTTTGTCCAGGAAGGGTGACAATAGGTGCACCAGCTGAAGGTAAAAGATGCTCCATGCCATGATGGAAGCCATTTGCTCCTCCAGTGGCAGACTTTGAACTAGGACCACTACGAAAATGTAAGCTTGTTTCTTGAGGGAGAGTATGTGCAGCCCTATCTAGAGCAGGTTGAACATCATTAACCTGTACAGATAAACCACCCAACAGGACCTCTGCCTTAATAGGACTGTGCTTCAATTTAAGTGTGTTATAGAAAGTGCCAATGGTATCCTTTTTCTCTATCAATACATGATAATCCTGTGAAGAATTTAGGAAGAGGCTTGCAAATTTTAGAATAAACAAAACAACAAATGGGGACCCACAATAAGATGTTGTGGTGTATCCACAGCTCCTAAGAGTAGTGTTATTGTTCAGGGCTCTACCCAGCTTGGAACAGAAGCCTTGTAGTGTTGCTTTCGGCTTGCAAAGGGTAGGCAGGTTTCAGGAGGTGAAAAGAGAGCTGGGTATCTCCTTTTCTTTCCCTCCTGAAATCCACATTCAGTACTGGCTACCACCTCCAAATTTGAGCGTGTGTGTGTCTGTGTCTGTGTGTGATAGATTGTGTGTCGGGGATAGGGGAACTGAGAATGGAAAAAAGGAATACCTTCCTTTCCCCCTCCCCTCCTTCCTGAAACCTTCCCAAATAGCATGGGGAGTATGTATTAACCTGAATATTTGGTACATATCTCCCCAACTATAATCCCAGTTCAGGATTGTGATATATGGAGAAGCATCTGGATAGCAAGAAGAAACATTGGCCATTTTCCTTTTCTCACTTCTGAAATTTCCCCAGGGGAGTTTGTGTGTGCCATTTAGCTTCAGTAGCACATGCTCTTTATGGAAAATGAAATAAGTCCACCATTTTCCCCCTTCAGTTTGCCTCAAGCAGCTTAGGGAAATATCACTCCTAATCACCCATCTCATGTTGTCTTTCTTTGTGGCTTCATACAGGTGCTCTTCAGACAGTCACACAGCTATGTGGGAATTGCTTTCCTTTGACCTGATTCTATGGGGCTGAATGTGAATGAGACAGCCACATGGGTCTTTTCCTATTTACCTCTGTGCGTGAGAGAGAAGGAGAGAGAGAGAGAGAGGCAGGCTACACACAACCAATGAGGAAAACTGTTATTGAGAGCCAGTGTGGTGTAGTGGCTAGAGTGTTGGACTGGGAGCCAGGAGATCCGGGTTCTAGTCCCCACTTGGCCATGGAAGCTCACTGGGTGACTTTGGGCCAGTCACTGACTCTCAGCCCAACCTACCTCACAGGGTTGTTGTTGTGAGGATGAAATGGAGAGGAGGAGAATGTAAGCCACCTTGGGTTCCTTGCAAGAGGAAAAAAAGGTGGGATATAAATGTAATAAATAAATAAATAATAAATTATTGCCCAGTCTAATATTTCCAGTTATGGTTCAATTGTTTTATTTAATAGTTGTCCACATTTAAGGATGGTGTTTCTTTAGTCTTCTTCCTATTTATAGCAGTATGTGTAGAAAGAGTTTGTACCTCTTTTCTTATGCATATAGCCACCCCAACACTAAACTCATCTCCAGGATTCTGATTATAGGGACTTGAACAGGCCAATTCCCCGTCTCCTCTCCTCTATTTTCCTCACCACCTCCCACAACTGAAATACCTGGGGCTTTTCTACAATAGACATTTATCTTGTGCTCATCATTCTCTACTCATGGTTATTAACAGATTCTTTAGACAATGTTGTGACCCTCCAGTTTTGCTTCTGTGTCTAACCAGCACTTTCGGTGAGCTTTTTTTAGAGCGAAAATGCGGCATTTAATTGTGAATACAAAAGAAAGCAATTCCTCTTTATGTATTTATTTGCACTATTCTGCTATACCTCAGTATCATCTAGAAGTTATGTAGCAGAAAAGCAGGGAAGGAAATGCTTTTGTGTAGTGCTTGGATCTCAGTTCTGCCACAAAGCCAAAAGTAGATACAGTGGAATAACAGCTGATAGAAAAGCTGTCAGTATTCCACGGTTCAACTGGTCTCAGCATTTCATCAGTCCTGGAAATTCCCAGGTCCTTGTTTCCTTATCTTGGGGTGCGGTTTTTTATTTTAATTTTCAAACTAACATATTCTTGGATAGGGAGTCCCCAGAGTAGTTAAAAGCCTTTTTTTGGATGGCCATGTTTCGCTTCCAAACTGATAGGCACTTGAGAACCCATTTGAGAAAATGTTTACTTTTTAAAATTCAGAACTGTTTGGTCTTTTCTGGGCTGGGCATAATAGTTTGGCAGAGATAACGTACTTAAATGTACATTCCATGCCTCAGTACACAGGAGCTATTAATATCCCCTTATGTGCTGCTTATATTACATGCACTCATTAGAATTTCATAAATGTAGAAAAAGCTGAATTAACATCTTGATAAAATGTCCAGTTCTGCCCTGTTGAAATGTTTTCAGGTCTTTGACTGCTTAAAGTATTTTGGGAAAAGATAAGCTGCACTAGTCATACAGTCCTAAAGCAATGGTTTTCAGACTCTCTACCTTCAAGGGATCTCTTCCACATTGACTTCCCTACCAAGGAACTCCCTGCATATTTTAAAATTTTAAAATTCTGAGGCAAGTTCTAGGATGTACAGTCAGTTCGGGTGGAGCTCTGGACTGATCATAGTACATCAAAAATGTGTTTCAAAAATGCCTTGCATAAGTATACACACGCACCCCTTTGAGTTTTGCACATTTTGTTGTGTTACAGCCTGGAATTAAAATGGATTTAATTAGTATTTCTTGTCACTGATCTACACAAAATAGTCCATAATGTCAAAGTGGGGAAAAATACATCTACATATTTTACAAAATGATTTCTATATAAAAAACTGAAAAGTCTGGATTGCATAAGTATTCACACCCTTGCTGTGACACCACTAAATAAGCTTTGGTGCAACCAAATGCCTTCAGAAGTCACATAATTAGTTGAATGGAGTCCACCTGTGTGCAATTCAAATGTCACGTGATCTCAGATTAAATACACCTGTTTCTGGAAGGCCCCAGAGTTTGTTGGAGAGCAGGTGAAAACCAAAAAAGATATTCTTGATAGGTTGTTTAGCTTCCTTGCAAGTGTAAGCCTAACAGGTTAAAAAAAAAAAAAAAAGCCCTACCCGCTGAATATTGAAGTGTTCAAAAGATGCTGCAAGTAGGAGTTGGGATCTGGAGCAGCTTAGCTATAGTGTTCCACACTGTAGCTATAGTGTAATGCAAATGTGGAAAAGAGCAAAGAGGGAAGACTCAAAATGATACTGAAAAATGCAGAGGATAAGAATAAATTTGTTGTTAGTAAGGCAGGGGTGGGCAACCTTGGGAGGTCTGAAGGGCATTCTCCCCTCCAATGGTTCCCTTGCGGGGTGCACACACATCCCTCACTACAGGTGACAATAAATAAAATTAAAAATTAAAAATGGCAACCATAGCAGCTACAAAGTGCTAATAGAGGCAAAAAATGCAAACAAAAAAATCAAATTAAGGTACATTTTCAGGGCAGAGGAGGCTGTAGCAGGGCTGACAGGGGCTTGGGGCTATATGTTATCCACTACAGTAAGGCAACATCAGGAGACATCTCAGAGTTTATTTTTCAGGGTATCAAAAGCATAAAGTGCAAGCTTTTCATTCCAAGGGGAATTTTTCACCAATTATGTTGCTATATTTTATTGTTTGTATTTTATAATTCATTGTACACTACCCAGAGAACTTGGGTTATTGGGTGATTTAAAAGTATAATAAATAAAAACAAATAAACATATTATAAACTTCTACAATATTGTTGTAAGGAGCTTTGAGGATTGTTTATCATAGAAAAGTGCCATAAAAATACAATATTGACAATAATGATTGATTTGATTATGTTACACTGCACATGGACATTTTCTGGAACATAGGAAGCTGCCTTACACCAAGTCAGACCATTTTTCCTAGTCCTACCTGGAGATGGCCAGAGGTGAAACCTGGGATCTTCTGCATGCAAAGCATGTGCTCTGCCATGGAGCTATAGCCCCTCCTGTTTCATGCTGCATTGGATGGCTGTAATATTCAGCTAGATGAACTTCATGGATAAAAAGGTTAGGGCTGAATTACTGCCAACAGTTCTTTGTGAAAAGTGACATAATCTGCTGGGAATTGCAGTTGTGTAAAATTGTTTTCTATAAGTTATTCGTTGATCACCAAAAAAATATTTTTTCCACTGCAGCTGTATGCTTCTAATTACTTGAAACACAGCCATGTGCACTAATTCTTTCAGGTGCACATGCATCCAAATTGGGATTCAGACTACAGGCTGGGCAGCAATACATTTTCATATCCTAATAGCTAGACTTGACAACAGAGTTTGTAAAGCTACAGCTGCTTTTGGTGGTGTATAAAATGAATTTTGTAACCTTTGCTTGTTCTGTATTTAAATATAGCCACTCACTGACTGTTAAAACATTTTTAAAGGAACTGTACAAAACCAACACAGACTCCTCCAATAACGTTTGAGGCACGTGGGTTAAATTATCATGTTTTAAGGATCCAAATGTTTACCACAGTGTAAATCTCATTGAACTCACTGTGATATATTTCTGAATAAATGTAGGATTACTCTGTAAACGTACAAATCCATAGTGAACTAATTCAGCATTTCAGGCATAGAAAAGATTATATATGCCTTATCCAAGAAGGCAGCATGGGTGCAGTCGAGGTAGCAGCAATTCGACCAGTCAAGAAATTTGTTGTTGTTCAGTCGTTCAGTCATGTCTGACTCTTCGTGACCCCATGGACCATAGCACGCCAGGCCTTCCTGTCCTGCGCACTCTCCCGGAGTGTGCTCAGGTTCATATTCATTGCATCGGTGATGCTATCTAGCCATCTCATCCTCTGCCGTCCCCTTCTCCTTTTGCCTTCAGTCTTTCCCAGCATCAGGGTCTTTTCCAGAGAGTTTTCTCTTCGCATTAGGTGGCCAAAATATTTGAGCTTCAGCTTAAGTATCTGTCCTTCCAATGAGCACTCAGGGTTGATTTCCTTTAGGATGGACTGATTTGACCTCCTTGCAGTCCAGGGGACTCGTAAGAGTCTTCTCCAGCACCACAGTTCGAAAGCATCAATTCTTTGGCCTTCCTTATAGTCCAGCTCTCACAGCCATACATTACTACTGGGAAAACCATAGCTTTGATTAGACGGACCTTTGTTGGCAAGGTGACGTCTCTGCTTCTTACTATGCTGTCTAGGTTTGCCATAGCTTTCCTCCCAAGGAGCAAGCGTCTTTTAATTTCATGGCTACAGTCACCGTCTGCGGTGATCTTGGAGCCCAAGAAAGTAAAATCTGTCACTGCTTCCATTTCTTCCCCTTCTATATGGCAAGAAGTGATAGGGCCAGATGCCATGATCTTCGTTTTTTTAATGTTGAGTTTCAAACCAGCTTTTGCACTCTCCTCTTTCACCCTCAACAAGGGGCTCTTTAGATCCTCTTCACTTTCTGCCATTAGGGTGGTATCGTCTGCATATCGGAGGTTGTTGATAATTCTCCCAGCAATCTTAATTCCGACCTCTGATTCATCCAACCTGGCATTTCTCATGATGTCCTCTGCATATAAGTTAAATAAGCAGGGTGACAATATGCAGCCTTGTCGTCCTCCTTTCCCAATTTTGAACCACTCGGTTGTTCCATGTCCGGTTCTTACTGTTGCTTCTTGACCCTCATACAGGTTTCTCAGGAGACAGGTAAGGTGGTCTGGTACTCCCATCACTTTAAGAATTTGCCACAGTTTGTTGTGATCCACACAATCAAAGGCTTTAGCGTAGTCAATGAAGCAGAAATAGATGTTTTTCTGGAATTCTCTTGCTTTTTCCATGATCCAGCGAACGTTGGCGATTTGATCTCTAGTTCCTCTGCCTCTTCGAAACCCAGCTTGTACTTCCGGTAGTTCTCGGTTCGCATACTGCTGAAGCCTAGCTTGTAGCATTTTGAGCATCACCTTGCTGGCATGTGAAATGAGCGCAATTGTGCAGTAGTTTGAACACTCTTTGGCGTTGCCCTTCTTTGGAATTGGAATGTAAACTGACCTTTTCCAGTCTTGCGGCCATTGCTGAGTGTTCCAAATGTGTTGGCATATTGAATGCAGCACTTTAACAGCATCATCTTTTAGGATTTTAAATAGCTCAGCTGGAAGACTGTCATCTCCGCTAGCTTTGTTGTTACTAATGCTTCCTAAGGCCCACTTGACTTCACTCTCGAGGATGTCTGGCTCAAGTTCAGTGACTGCACTATCATGGCTATCAAGGACATTACTATCATGGCTATCAAGGACATTCAGATCTTTCCTGTATAGTTCTTCTGTGTATTCTTTCCACCTCTTCTTAATCTCATCTGCTTCTGTGAGGTCCCTGCCTTCTTTGTCCTTTATCATGCCCGTCTTTGCACAAAACGTTCCCTTGAGATCTCTGATTTTCTTGAAGAGATCTCTAGTCTTTCCCATTCTGTTGTTTTCCTCGATTTCCTTGCATTGTTCATTTAAGAAGGCCTTCTTGTCTCTCCTTGCTATTCTCTGGAACTCTCCATTCAGTTGGATATATCTTCCCCTTTCTCCCTTGCTTTTCGCTTCCCTTCTTTCCTCAGCTACTTGTAAAGCCTCATCAGACAGCCACTTGGCTTTCTTGCATTTCTTTTTCTTTGGGATGGATTTCGTTGCTGCCTCCTGAACAATGTTACGGACCTCCGTCCATAGTTCCTCAGGCACTCTGTCTATCAGGTCTAATCCCTGAAATGTATTCCTCACCTCCACTGTATATTCATCAGGGATATGATTTAGGTCATACCTGAATGGTTTAGTGGTTTTCCCTACGTTCTTCAATTTCAGCCGAAATTTTGCAAGAAGCAGCTTATGATCTGAGCCACAGTCAGCTCCAGGTCTTGTTTTTACTGACTGTATGGAGCTTCTCCATCTTTGGCTGCAAAGGACATAATCAATCTGATTTCGATATTGACCATCTGGTGATGTCCATGTGTAGAGTCGTCTCTTGTGCTGTTGGAAAAGAGTGTTTGCTATGATCAGCGTGTTGTCTTGGCAAAACTCTATTAGCTTTTGCCCTGCTTCATTTTGTACACCAAGGCCATGCCTGCCTGTTATCCCGGTGATTTCTTGACTTCCTACTTTAGCATTCCAGTCCCCTATGATGAAGAGGACATCTTTTTTTGGTGTTAGTTCTAGAAGGTGTTGGAGGTCTTCATAGAACCGATCAACCTCAGCTTCTTCAGCATCAGTGGTTGGGGCATAGACTTGAATTACTGTGATGTTGAATGGTTTGCCTTGGATTCGTACTGAGATCATTCTATCATTTTTAAGATTGTACCCCAGTACTGCTTTTCCCACCCTTTTGTTGACTATGAGTGCTACTCCATTTCTTCTAAGGGATTCTTGGCCACAATAGTAGATATGATGGTCACCTGAATTAAATTTGCCCATGCTTGTCCAGTTTAGTTCGCTGATTCCCAAGATGTCGATGTTCAATCTTGCCATCTCATGTTTGACCACCTCCAGCTTACCTTGATTCATTGATCTAACATTCCAGGTTCCTAAACAATATTGTTCTTTACAGCATCGGATTTTCTTTTCACCACCACACACATCCACAGCTGAGTGTCCTTTCGGGTTTGGCCCAGCCGCTTCACTCTTTCTGGCGCTACTTGGAAATACCCTCTGCTCTTCCCCAGTAGTATATTGGACACCTTCCGACCTGAGGGGCTCATCTTCCGGCGTCATATCTTTTAGCCTTGTGATACGTTCCATGGGGTTTTCTTGGCAAGAATACTGGAGTGGGTTGCCATTTCCTTCTCCAGCGGACCACATTTTGTCAGAACTCTCTGCCATGACCTGTCCGTCTTGGGTGGCCCTGCACGGCGTAGCTTATGGCTTCACTGAGTTACACAAGCCCCTTCGCCACAACAAGGCAGTGATCCATGAAGGGGAACACTAATGAATGCATACCAAAGAAAGGCTCTGCCCCAGCTTAGTCATTGATCTCGTCAGAGAGGTTGCTGTTCTAGCAAAGAAGGGCATTTACTTTAAACAAAGGTCATAGAATCATCTTAATTAGATTCTCAGTTTACATTCTCTCAGCAGGAAAGTACTGTTTACTGAAATGTTATTTGAATGGAATAAAACACAACTTGCCTGCTGTATTGCTTGTAGCATACCATTGCTTGTAGTGTACAACAGGGCTGGGGAATCTCTTTCAGCCTAACGGCCCAATTAAATTTTGGAGAAGCTCTCAAGGGTTGCATTCCAGGCAAAGAGGGTGGAGCCAAAAATACAAAAAAAAATTCCAGCATATTGTGTCTTTACACTTTTTCTGCCAGTAACTAAGCCTTAGGAGAAGCATTTCAGCCTTTTAGAATAGAGGAAAAAACAGTGCAAAAGCAAGGAAACCACTGGACGATTGATTGTTGGGGGAAAGGACTGGAGCGGGGCGAAAGGGGCATAGACATCTGGGGAACCCTGGAGGCCCATAGACATCTGGGGAACCCTGGAGGCCCATAGACATCTGGGGAACCCTGGAGGCCCATAGACATCTGGGGAACCCTGGAGGCCCATAGACATCTGGGGAACCCTGGAGGCCCATAGACATCTGGGGAACCCTGGAGGCCCATAGACATCTGGGGAACCCTGGAGGCCCATAGACATCTGGGGAACCCTGGAGGCCCATAGACATCTGGGGAACCCTGGAGGCCCATAGACATCTGGGGAACCCTGGAGGCCCATAGACATCTGGGGAACCCTGGAGGCCCATAGACATCTGGGGAACCCTGGAGGCCCATAGACATCTGGGGAACCCTGGAGGCCCATAGACATCTGGGGAACCCTGGAGGCCCATAGACATCTGGGGAACCCTGGAGGCCCATAGACATCTGGGGAACCCTGGAGGCCCATAGACATCTGGGGAACCCTGGAGGCCCATAGACATCTGGGGAACCCTGGAGGCCCATAGACATCTGGGGAACCCTGGAGGCCCATAGACATCTGGGGAACCCTGGAGGCCCATAGACATCTGGGGAACCCTGGAGGCCCATAGACATCTGGGGAACCCTGGAGGCCCAGACTGGAACCTCGGGAAGGCTCGATTTTACCCCTGGGCCTGAAGGTCCCCACCGCTGCTGTATAGCCACACAAGGCATGCTCATCTGTTTTTAAACTCTCCCTTACTTCACCTCACAGGTACCTCCCAGCCAATATGGCATTGGTCATGACAGAGACATTACATGATTTCCTCAACTGCAAAACAAAGTTATTGCCAATTAATGTCCATCTAGAACATGTGTTTTGGAGCACCTGCTTTAAGACCTGTGGATGCTACTCCCAGTTTAGTATGCTTCCCTTTTTAAGTGAGAAAGAACTCCTAATTTATATGAGGGGCTGTCTTGATGGGAAAATTTCTCAGCTACCAAAAGGCGGACATAAATTACTTGCATGGCATATTGTTTGATGAAATCTGTGAGAATTAAAGGAAATGCTCCAGGTGAAACTTGAACTTGGCATTTAATCCTCTCATACTGTTTAGAAGTACCACACACTGGCTGATTGCACTACTGGAGCATCTTCAGAAACAATACTGTACAATCACCTAGGATCACTCGAAAATGACTGGCATCTTGACAGCAATTTTAATAATAATTTTTAAAGTTTGTTCTACAAATCAAAGTACATGCACAAATGGTATTTTGATAACTGTAGTCTTGCCTTTCTAATGCAACAGATGTGTCTGTTTTTGCCACCAAAGTTCTGTGAAGTTGATCTCCATTATCAGGGGAAAAAACAAGTCAGCTCCAGGGCCAGGAACAGCCAAGAATATCTGTCCTTGGCCCTGGAGTTGACTGATTCCCCACCACCACCACCACCACCACCTTGATTGTTTCTGCAACTTTTCCCACAGCCCCCCTAAATGGAGCTTGCAGAACAGTAGTGATCCAGTTTGAGAACTTCTGACCTGGGGAATGGTCTGCTTTTCTGCAGTTGGTATTCCTTGCTTCTATTTGTTTCATACCCATACCCATCAAACAACCTATGCTGTTTCTTTTCTAAGGAAGCCTGCAAAAATTAAAGCAAATGTTCTAGGTGAGGCTCAATCTCACAACCTTGGCATTGCATCATCCTCTCTCCTTTATAAGCATCTCATCATGGCCACTTACACCAGTGGAGCACTTTTGGAAAATAATATTTTTAAAAGTGTCTCATGTGATAATAAAAATTCAGGGCAGTCTAATCCTTGAGGTCTGTTCTTAAAAGTGTTTTTAAAAAATTAATTCTATTTACATTCCTGAAAGTGGTTGAATAGCACCACCTAGAGTGAGAATGCTTCACGCTATTCCATTCTGCTGTAAGGCCCAAGCTACACTATGAACAGGGCACACTGGAACAGAGTGGTATGATCTCATACTTTGACTTGTGATAAACCTGCCTAAAATGTGTTAATAACTGCTGACCTAAATTCAGGTGCATTTTTTCCTTCTTGTTTTTGTGAGACATCTTTTATGTCCACTTAACATAGTAGGATTTACTTCTAACAATTGAAGATATGAGAATTCATCAGTTAAAATGCTAGAATACAATATCCTCACCCTCTACCCCTAATAAACAGCACAGTGGGAATAACTTGATCAATTTCCCACAATCCAGGCTGCTTGACTGGCAGATTCTACTCTATTTATGAACATAACTCAAAAGCACTGATTATTAACTTTAAAACCATAAATGGTTTGGGCTGAGGTTATCTGAATCATAGAACTGGAAGAAACCTTGGAGATCACCTAGTCCAGCTCCCTGCTCAATGCAGACTCTGTAATACAGAATGCAGCTATAGCATCCCTAACAGATGGTGATCCAGCCTCTCTGCTTAAATACCTCCAAATTAAAGAGAACTCACCACCTCTCAAAGCAATTTATGCCATTACTGAAGAGCCCACACTGTTCGAAAATTTCTCCTAACATTTAGCAGAAATTTCCTTCAACTTTCACCAATTGGTTCTAGTTCTGCCCTCTGGAGCAACAGAGAACAACTCTGCTCCATCTTTTGCATAACACCCTTTCAGATATTTGAAGTCCACTATCATGCCTTCCCTTAATCTCCTCTTCTCCAGGCTAAACATAACCAGCAATTTCAACAGTTTTTCTTAGGACTTGGTTTTCAGCACCCCTCCCCATCCTGATCACTCTTCTCTGGACATACTCCAGTTTGTCAATGTGCTTCTTAAAATATGGTGCCCAGAATCTTATATAAAAATATGGTAGTGTAAGGCTTATTACTTGAGATCTACCAGACTGATTTTGCTCATTATTGTTTTAAACTGAAGCTTGAGCAGTGTAGACATGCAGAAATATTTATTTGTTTGTTTGTTTATTTATAATATTTCTTGGCTGCCTTTCAGGGCAGAAGCCTTCCCAAGGCGGCTTACAACAATAAATACATGAAAACAGTTAAAATATTAAAAATGCTAAAAACATAAAAACAATAAAAGCCAACAATAGAAACAACAATAAAACCAACAATGTGTCAGGGTGGACACTGAGCCCATAGAATCCCAGAGTAGTTCTGATGCTGAGGAAGAGCAGTCGCTCCTGGGAGAGGAGTGCGCTCCTCTTTCCCAGGACCAACAGCTGATGGAGATTTCTCCCACCCACATTCCTAGTTTAGAAAGCAGTCCAGGGAGTGACCCAGCACAGATAGCAAACTGGGTAGATGCGCGGTGCAGATGCAGAGAGCGGCGCCAAATGGAGGGCGCAGAAAGGAGGCGTAGCGCCCGGTTGGCGCTCAAAGAACGGTTGCGCCCAGAGGATCCAAGGGAAAAGGGGAGGGATTCTCCCTAGTCCTTATATTCAGGGGTCTGCCAGTAATTGCCTTTCAAACAGGGACCAACTGTTCCAACTTAGGGCATAGGGATGCTGCTGCTCAGATCTAGTTGCTACCTATAAAGTTGTTAAGTTATAAAAGAAGAATAAAGCTTTGAAAAGAATCCCTTTGTCTGTGTTTGGACTTGGCTACTGGATTAGACTGAGAGAGCCCTCCAAGGAGCCCTTGACACAATGGTGTTAACAGCAGCAACAGCAGCAGTGAGAAAGTTCAAAGCTCAAGCTCTGGGCAATCCGGGGAAGGAGAAGGGAGAGGGATGAGGCAACGTGTAGGTGAATTCATATGCCTCACACTGTGCTTGTAATGTAACATGTGACACAGTGTGTGTATGCACATGTAATAATGCTTATTCCTGTGAGCTCTTAGAGTGCTGGGCCAATGAAAGGACAGGCACAGAATGTTGGGAAAGGGGCTGAAGAAAAGTCAGTGTTAGTTAGAGGAGAAGGAAGAGAAGATGAGGAGAAAGAGCTGAAAGGACACCAGAGGGAGAAGAAAGAGAAAAACAAGAGATGAAAACAGATAGACAAGATACCAGAAAGAAGAAAAAAAAAGTTGGCATGAAGCAATAGAATCAATAGACTGGAAGAAACATGGGGGGGCGGGGGGGGAGGTTAATTGTTATTATTAAAAAAAAAATTCAGATTTTGAAACTTTGGAAAAGTTCAAAGCTTGAGCTTTAATAGCAAAACAGTATGTTTCTTGGCTCTGTGCCAAAGATGGAACCTTTTCCTCAACAGTTCAGAGCTATGCTGAACTGTCCATGCTGGCCAGCAGCAATGAGCTGGTTTATTTGCTCTGCCCCAAACAGCACTTCATCTGACATCATGTGTTTTCAACCTCAAACATCAAGAAATGGTAAATGTTCTTTTTAAAAAGAACATCTTTTTTCCCACCTTTGTTGGTTTATTTGTAGTACATTTATTTTAAAAGAGTAAAGTTGTTCCAGTTGCAAGGGAAATGGGCGAACATCTTTTTATCCAATCTTTCTCCGACAACTAGTTCGGATTCTGAGGAGGATCAGCAATCCGTGGGAGAGGAGCCAGTTCATCCCTCACAGGCACAGCAGCTGGCAGAGATTCATCCTGCCAGCATTCCTGAGATAGATAGTGACCCTGGCAGTGAGAAAGTGCAGGAGGGGGACTTGCTAGATGCTCGACACAGACGCAAGGAGCGACGAGAGATGGAGGGCGCAGAAAGGAGGCGTAGTGCCCGTTTGGCGCGCAAGCAACGGACGCCTCCCGTGGACCCAAGGGAAAGAGGGAGGATCTCTCCCTAGCCCATAAGTTCAGCGTCTGCAAGTGACTCTCCTTCAAACGGGGATCAACTGCCTACTCGGAGCATAGGCCACTCTGCTGTTCCTTGCTTAGTCACTGGTGATTAGCATCTGAAAGAGTCATTAAGTTGTAAAAGGATTAAAGCCTTGAAAAGAATCCTTTTGTCTGTGTCTTGAGTTGGCTATTGGAGTGTACTGAAAGAGGCCACTAGGGCACTCCTGACAGTATGTGTGTATTAGAAAGAAAAAAACGGGCAACAGTACTTGGTTGGAATTTGATCAAAAGTTTGAAGGAGTTCCAAATAGGAAATAAATAAACCGACAAAGGTGAAAACAAAACAAAACAATGTTCTTTTTAAAAAGATTGTTTATCATTTCTTGAAGTTTGATGGTGATAAACATGTGATGTAAGATTTTTCTCTCTCTTCTTCTTCCGGTGTCCTTTCAGCCCTTTCTCCTCACCTTCTCTTCCTACTACTCTCTCACCAACTGACTTTTCTTCAGCCCCTTTCCCAACATTCTGTGTCTGTCCTTTCATTGGCCCAGCACTCTAAGAGCTCACAGGAGTAAGCATTATTACATGTGCATACACACACTGTGTCACATTACATTACATTACATTACATTACATTACATTACATGCACAGTGTGGGGCATATGCATTCACCTCCTCTTTGTCTCATCCCTCTCTCTTCTCCTTTCTTGAGCTGCCCAAAGCTCAAACTTTGAACTTTTTCAAAGTTTTGAAATTTTCTGCAGGTCTACACTGCTCAAGCTTCAGTTTAAAATAAAAATGAGCAAAATTGGTCTAGTAGATCTCGAATAATAAGCCTTGCACTACCATATATAAGATGCTTTTATAAATTGATACGGAACTGTACTGTTTTTATATTGCAAGTTGCATTGAAAAGACTTAAAAGGTAACTGATATATTAAATCAATAAAATAAATAAATGTTGTGGGGAGATCATGGCTTAGGTGGCAGGAGCAGCAGGCTGGATAGGTGCCATCTCCATTTCTAGATCTGGAGGCTCTTGAGCCACGGGTCTATCCCCATTGTCTTTCTGCCAAGTAGAGTTTGGGCACTGCCTCCAAGTTGAAGGAGCTGCCTCCATGATGAAATCTGGTACAAAAGCCAGTGTTGACACCAAGGTGGATAAGGCCACACCAGATTAAGCAGTTGTTGAGCAGGTGGGCTGGTGCTCAAGGTAGGCGGTAACCAGATGACCACTTGTGTTTGCTTCAGCAGAGGGGTCTGTAATAAGCAGACTTAGTCAACAGCAATGAAAGTGATGGAGTTGAGACTGAGCACAGTTGTGTAGCTAGTGCTCATGTAGCTCAGGGTCTGGAGCCTCAGGGTCTGCAGTCAAGAGTGCCTGCTCCTATTATGTTGCCTAATGTTTTGAAGATGCAACCGCTGTAGCAGTCAAGAAGTAACCGAGGAGGAAGGTGAGGGCCTCATCCATTTGAGTATCCCCAGTAGGGCTGGGGATGGGCTCCCCATCAAAATGGTTTAATTGGGCTTTGCATCTAATGGCAAATCATGGATTAATTAACCATTAACGATTTCCTGGGCATGAGCAGGATTGAGCAAGCAAGCACGCTGCCTCCGGTGTGCTCCTCACTTTTGCTTTAATTTTTTAACCTATGATTGCCCTTATTGTAGGTTGCTTGCTCTTGTGATATCCGTGCCCAGGCACACTCGTTTGTTTAGGGGTTAAACAGCCCAAAATTAACCTATGATTATTGTAGGTTGTAAAATGAAAGCTGAAGTGAGGAGCGCACCAGAAGCAGCACACTTGTTCCTACTCATGCTGGACAATTTGTGGGTTAATTAACCCATGATTTGCTGTTATGTGCAAACTGGGTCACTGCCTAGCTCTAGAGGATTCCAAACATTGCTCTGGAGAGGCACAGAACCCATATGTGAATCAGTTTCTTAAGTTTAACATAACAAACATCCACCTCCCTTCTCATATTAGCCATTTATGGAAACTATTCCTGGGAAAGTAATATATGAGTCATCCCTGGGCTTCGGGAAAACAAAGTTAGATGCTTTCGTTAGACTTATGGAATAAATGTGCACATCAGAAGCAGTGACCTCCTCCTTCAAACTGCCTTTAGGTCTCTGGGCGGGGGCGGGGGGGGCACACACAAGTACTGTCTGTCTTGATCCTTTTTTGGTCTTCTCTCAGTTGAAGAAAAAGCACATGGAAGCTATAGGGAGGTAAGGTGAAGTCTTGGGAAGATTTCAGTTCCCCTCTCCAGTGGTGCCACACATTGCTTTTAAAATTGGACCCTTCACCCATCATGCAACTTCAATCAATTCAAGCTTTTATGGAAGAACACACAAAAAGCACCATTTTCTTTTTAACTAGTTGGTTGGGATTGATGGTCTGTGGTCTGCACTCACAAATGATTGAATACATTATTTCAGACCTAGTCAAATGAATGAATTCGGATTAAAAATCGGACAGAAAGATATCTATCATTTGTTTTATTTGAGCTCCAAACAAGACTTCACTTCAACTTTGCATTACAATTAATTGCAAGAGCAGAGAGGCCACATGTAATAAATACTCCGCTATACTTTATATTTAGATTAATAAAACTATTTTAAGAAGAAACACAGTAAATATAAATAACATCCATTTGGCATTTTAAAAGGATCTTTGCTGTAAGTGATATGGGGTGATTCTGAATACTTGTGTTTCAACTGCCAATAACTGACTTGATTAATTTCTCACACAGGTAAGGGATGGTAGACTTTTCAAAACATTCATCAGGGGATTTGTTAGTCAGCACTAGCAACATATGCAACCGTCTTGTGGCATCTTAAAAGACAGATTTATTGTCATAGCTCTTGCAAGCAACTTAGGCACAGTAAATCTATTAGTCTTTAAGGCAGGGGATAGGCATGATATCCTGGTGCCTGCCAAACGTTTTTGACTACCCCCCCCCCCCGATCATTTGCTATACTGGCTGGGACTTATGGGAATTGTCCTCCGAAGCATCCGGAGGGCACCAGTTTGCCTGACCCTACTTTAAGGTATCCTAAGACTTTGTTGCGTTGTTTCAAAACATCACGAAGCACTAGACCGCCTTTCTTTCCCTAGTGAAGTATGTGGCACTGTAAACATTTCACCGGTTCCAAGAGATGAGTGAGAAACCGCCACCAAATCGCAGCGTGGACAGGGAGAGATGGGGGTGTAGACGTATATCGTTTATGCAGGCAGAACGCCTCCGGAAGCTGGACCGCTTCAAGTTCTTGCGGAGTCGCTCGGCTCTCTCATAAATCGGATCAACCAGCCCCACAGAGCGGGACTGTCCGGCGAGAGATCGAGCGCGCCACCCAAAGGGCTGCACTGACAGCTCAGATCGAGCCCTGTTTGCAACGGGCAGCGGAGCGCTCCAGTCCGAGGCGGAGCTGGGAGAGGAAGAGACAAGCGGATTTAGAAGGCGGCGGAAGTTCCTCCCGCGACGGGGATCAGCTGCGGGTGGCCTGTGAGGAGCGCTGCCGAGCCGTGGCGGGCATTAGACCCCAGCGGGGTCCTCCTCGAAGCGGGGAAGAGACACTGCTGGGGGCGGGGCAGCCACGCCGGGCAGCGACTCCACGTGGCGGCGAGCGCGGGCGGGATCAACGCGCGCAATTGCACGACGGCGGGAGCCGCTTTCGGGCCCGTCATGATGCTCTCGATGCTGAAGGAGCACCTGCCGCCGCCGCTCTGCGCGCCAGCCCGCGTCGCTTCCCGCTCGGCCCCGTTGTGCCGCTTCCCCGCCTGCAAGGAGCACGCCGCCGCCTCTCTTTCCGGCGGCAAGGGCGGCAGCGCGTGCGGCGGCAGAGAGCCGGCCGCCGGGTGGATCAGGGCGCAAGGAGGCGGTGGCGGCAGAGGCGGGAAGAGCAGGATCCCGCCGGCGGCGGCCAGAGGCGGCGGCGGCCGCTTGAAGCGCTTCCTGCGCCGGAGGAAGCTGCCGTTGTGAAACATGTCCTGCGAGGCCGGGTGGAGGCGCCAGTAGTTGCCTTTGCCCGGGCTGCCGGGCTCGCGGGGCACCTTGACGAAGCAGTCGTTGAGCGAGAGGTTGTGGCGGATGGAGTTCTGCCAGGCGGGGAAGCGCTGGCGGTAGTAAGCGAAGCGCCCGCGGATGAAGGCGCAGATCCCGCTCAGCGGCAGCTTTTGCTGCGGGCTCTGCAGGATGGCCATGGTGATCAGGGCGATGTACGAGTAGGGCGGCTTGGCCAGCCCCTCCTCGGTCGCGGCGGCGGCTCCTGCCCCGGCAAGGACCGGCTGCCCGGCCTCTGCTTCGGCTTCGCTCGCGCTGCCGCGGCTCTCGGGCTCCTCCTGCCGGCGGAGGGATCCTCGACCGCCTTCGCCCAAGATGTCGACCTCTTCCTCTTCGTCGCCTTCCTCCCCATCCGAACCTCGGGCTCGGAGCTGGCCGGAAGCCGCCTCCTCGGCGGGCAGGCTCATAGGGAAAGGGGGCCACGAGGCGAGGGAAGAGAGCAGGAGGAGCTGCTGCAGCCGCCGGCAATTCCGCTTCTCCCCTCTTCTCGCACTGGCCTGTCTTTTATTACCGTGTGCGCCCCCCTCCCAAAGGTGGAGGGGGTCACATTCTCCTGCAGACCATTGGCTGCAAACGTAGTGGGCAAGCCGCGATCGTGGGGTGGGGATGCGCAACTGCTTGGGGAAATTATACACTTGGGAAAGGTATGTCAAAGCAAAGCACACAGTTTTTTTTTTTTTTAAACTTTTTTTTAAGTGAAGTTCTGAACTTTCCTTAAAACAAGAGATATATAGCAATAGGCGGCTGGGAGCACGGATGTGGGAAAGTGCCTCACGGTTAACGGCGAAACATGTACAGACTTGTGCCTCTCTTCCAAAACTTGAATGACACAAGTGACCTGGTCCAGCTGCCATACACAACAGGTCTCCCATAACTGGTGGTTGCTGAGGTGCATTCCCTTTCCGATCGGAAGAGCATCCAGCCAGGTCACTTGGGCTAGAATGAGAATGGTATGAGATGTAGATGTAGATGTGTAGCTGCCACAGCAATGCAAACAGAAGATGGCATAAGGCACAATTCCAGGCATGTTTAGGCCTACAACTCCCAGCGTTCCCCAGCCAGCCATCGTAGTGGGGTGTGCTGGGAATTGTAGGACTTTTTTGTCTAAACATGCATAGGATTACACCGCATAGTTTAAGTCCTGTACATCTTATGTTACCCGAATCAGGGCAGAGAATATTCTTGCGCAGTGGGGTTTGTAATCCCAAGTCAACATTTGAGCTTGTTTTCCAGTCCTTCAAAAAAGAAAGAAGGGCTATCAAAATAGTTGAGGGTGAGACAGTGGGGAAAGGCACCTTTACAGCTACTAGTATGAATGAACACCAGCAAGCACTGGCAGTTTCAAGAAAAGGCAAGCTGAATAGGCACCCACCACTCAATTGGATGATTAAATAGGGCTTATTCTTGGTGTGGGGAAAAAAAGTTACCTGGGAAAATATCCTAACTATAAAAGGAGGAAGAAAACGATGGAAAATACTTGAATATAACAGCCACGTTGTGTTTTATAGTAGTTTATTTTTTCAAGTCTTGCAAATAGGGACAGCGCCTTACAAACAAAATACAACAATAAAGGAAATAATCTATTTCTACTGTCAAAAACGTGCGTTAGGAAGCAACTCCTTATAAATCCTTCACACAACGTTATTCTTCCTCCGGCCGACATTATTTTAATGTCCACCTAGACCAAAATATTAAAATAAAAAGCAGCCTAAATGAGAAAGGCACATTTGGTATACAACAGTATAACCAAGGTCACCACCTCAATTGCTCACCATACAATGCTAAACCTAATCCTCCGTAAGTGGAATTTAGCCGCCCATCGCCCAAAAGGGGCTAGATGCAGAAAGGATAGCACCATATCTTGGCTATCCGATTTGCCTCCGAGCGAGGGAGGTAATAATAACACGCGAATACTAGAGGTGTAGAGAAAATAAACCAGCAGAAACTGACCAGTTTCGTCCCTCTGTTATTTCTGTCGCGTACTTCTACCAAGTTGTGTTTTTGTTTTTAAGTAAGAAGGAAAAAGGAACTACATTCTATTCCTATGTACAATTTAGGGAAATCGGGATCAAGTGAAATTAATTTGGTGATCGTTTACATATCAGTATATTATCACAAATCCTACCATATGTAGGACCCAGCCTTCTACCGGATGTCTGTTTAACTCGATGAGAGTAGAATTAAGTCATTTTCATTTTCATGCAGCTATTAATCCGTATTAAGCTGTATGAAAGGAATTTCTTTATAAAGTGTCGTGTCACCGCACTTGTGTTTCGTGCTGTTACAGAAGGCCACTGTTGTAAAATCTATACATTTTTCTATTTAACGCCTCTCCCACCATACCATTTTCGTTTTAGACAAACCTCAGTCTACTGAGTTTTAGAAAATATCTCATGCCCGGACAGCCATTTATCTTCAAGGAACATATTTAAGATTTTACTCTATGACTGATTAAACTGTGCTGTTACTTCTTGATTTCGTTTTTCAAGAACAAGTACGTTTAACAAGATTTTTTTTTTTTAAGGAATCCTTGTCCAAGGATTTTTTAATGCTTCAAAACATAGGAACCACCAACCGATTCCATTAAAATATATTGCTCACGTAAAACCAAAATAACTGTATCAACAACTATCACCGAATATATTTACATATGTAGTTTTGTAACGTTAGTAACATTAGAATATTGCGCATACACCTTTCCCCCTCTTTTTGAAATATTTACAATCTGCTGGTGGCACAATTGTATATATGTTTACTCACTGGTCCCACTGTATTCAACGGGGATACTGTGTTTAGGACTGCAACCTAAGAACAGTTCTATAACTGTTATATGAAGCTATGTAATAAACGTTTGTGATGCACTATGTGTGTGTGTGTGTGGGGGGGAAGCCAACGTAACTCCGTTTATTACGTCGATTTTGCTGTTTTCACGGAACCCGTAACTGGAATGGTACATTTTTCACGCAACGGCCCCCCTCCCGCCCGTCTCCATTATCGCCCCCGCGCTGCGTCCCCTCTCACAGTCCTGTTTCTCTCCCACTCAACATTTTTGGCGGTCACCGCAGAATTCCTCCATATTCTTCAAGCAGCATCTTTCTCTTCTCACCTATCGCCCAGCGCAGACGATGCGCGCAGTCATATTTGCCCGTCTATTCCCTCTTACCTTTGCCGCTCGCCTGTCCTTCCCTTCCTCTGTTATCCGTCTCGCCCGCCGTCTAAACGTATATCGTGACAGTAACCTATATTTATGTTATCCATTGCGTGGGTTGCCTGGATGGCGTCACAATGTCAGTGATGATGACGATGATGATACAATAATAATAATGCTGGAGGAGGTCACCGGCAGGATCTAAAACACCTCGGCAGGAAGCCGGTTCAGAACTACTGACAATGTGGGAATCTTTGCCTCGCAGAAATATATTTTCCAAAGATTTGAAATCATAGCAAAGCTTTCACTGGTCATCTGAATACTTTTGTGGGTGCTCACGTGCTCGGTTTCAATAACCGTAATACAGCGCGAGGGTTGCTGGGTGGGGCCGTTTTATAAACTATGTAACGCGGCGCACGGCCGGGTTTTCTATTCAGTGGCGTTCAGGACAACTACGGATACAAGTTCACATCAAAAAATCACTTTGCTATTATTCCATGGGCCTTTTGTGATTTAAAAGCAATTGCAGAGGCCGCAATTCATGTATGTTAGGCTGCAATCCTATATCCGCTCACCTGGGAGCAAGTCCCATTGAACTCAATGGGGCTTAGCTGTTTACTTCTGCGTAGACATGTATAGGATTGCATCTTTCGGCTTGCCTTGAAATGTTGGGACTTACAAAGCGCTCCACTTTGCATCGAACGTAGCTATTACTAAGATAAGTACATTATGAATAATATTCTACAGGAGTTTACTGGGTGAGAGAGCCAGCTTGGCTACCGCTAGTTCAGCGCCACTTGGGAGCGCTTACTGAAATGTAAACCAAGCCAGCGATTTTAAAGACACCCCGATGACGAACGATGGAATAACTCCGTTCGCCCTTGCCGTCAAAATGGCGTCAGGGGAGCTGGAGAAGGCCGCGTAACAGTCGCGGACCTGGTGATTAGGGATTTATTTATTTCTTATCGCCAATATAAGGAATCGCATTGTGGTGGGAGGCAGCTGAAGTGGCTCCCTGGCTGAGGGCGGCTGCTGGTGGCTACGACAGTCCGACATTCTAGTGGGGCCCTGCGGGGGCTGCTGTTCCACCCCTCTGGCGGCCTTTCCTCCTCCTCCCCTGAAAGTTTGCCTTTCAAGCCTGAGCGCTATATACCAAGAGAGGGGAGAGAACTCTTGACTGGAAGGAAATGGCGGGAAATAATCTCTCTAGGCCAGCCTTGCCCAACCTGGTGCCCTCCAGATATTTTGGACAACTCCAGCATTCTTACCCATTAACCATGCTGGTTGGGGCTGATGGGAGTTGAAGTCTAAAACCCAGGCTGGGGAAGGCTGCTCTAGATGGCCAATTACTTTTCTCTGAAGTTGAAGTGAAAAGCTTTCCTGCCATGTATGGACTGGCCAGGCCCTCACCTCCTACATGGTTTGTTTTCTTTTAATGCAGGGCTCATATTTACATCTTTAAAGGAATGCAAGATAAATGTCTTAGTTTTTTAAACCAACAAAAATATGGCAAGTCTAGGAGGAATCTATATTTAATACTATAGCTTCATTACTCCATTAAAAGCATCTTTCAGCTTTACAAATACATTAGAAACTTCTGAGCTTAATTTGCATTAGGGGCTCAACCCCAGCATTTGTTTGCCAAGCCTAGAACAGAGGACATAAGGATAGATGGAAGTGCTCCAGGGCAGGTGCAGAATACATATCCATAGTCACTGGGTGGTTATGAAGGGATCCATCACATATGGCAGGGGAGATGGAGTTTCCAGATTAGAGTGTGGTATGTCCAGACTAGCTCTTTTTCACGAAAAACTGATCAGGCATTCTGGGTATATTTACACTTTATCTGTGGGTATTACAGTATGTAAGAAGGGTGGTAGCATTTTATTTATTTGTTTATTTATTTCTATACCACCCAATAGCCAAAGCTCTCTGGGCAGTTCACAAAAATTGGCATGCAAGAGTGAGAGAGATGGTTTAGCTTAAAAAATACAATTGGCATAGGAACTATACCATTAACAATTCCAGCTAGGGTTTAGATGACAATTTTAGTGAGAAATAGAATAGTCTAGAATAGAAGTAGTGGGCTCTCCCACACTGGAGGCATTCAAGACGAGGCTGGACAGCCATCTGTCAGGGATGCTCTGACTTGGATTCCTGCATTGAGCAGGGGGTTGGACTCGATGGCCTTGTAGGCCCCTTCCAACCCTACTATTCTATGATTATATGATTCTAACTATTAATAACGAAAAAAACATAATTAGCTTCAAAATAGATTCAGATATTTATGAAGGCTATATTGTTTCCTCAGTTGTGGTCCTACTGTGATCAGGTGTCACTCACACCCCATCCTGATGCAGACCCTTCTGTGCCAGAGTCCTGGGACAGCACAATGATAATGGGGAGGACCTTTTCCTTGGCCCATATTGGGAAGCAACCATGGAGGAAACTGATGACAGAGTAATGGGAGGTTCCAAATGCCTCTGCCACTCTAGAACTACCTAACACTGTCCCACCTCCCACTTCTTGATCCTGGTTCTGGTAATAACAATGGCGGTGCCCACCAATGGAAGAGACTTGAGAGGCCTCTTTCCCTTCCTGGCACCTAGAACTTTAGTGCATCAGGAAAACTCAGAAACCTTAGAGAAAAAAGCATTTCTAGGGTTCCTAACACCTTAGCCCAGTGTTCCAGGGAGGCCTCCCAGAGACATCTGTTCTTTGTTGCTCATGGGGTTGCCACTGCCAGGTCAGATAAATGGGAAGGGGATGGCAGGGGAAATGGTACTTGATTTGGATTTCAGCTGAGCAAATTGGTTTTCCCAACTGCTCCTTCCTCCCAAATGTCAGTAATGTCAGTAACATCACTAACGTCAAGGGACGATACTTCTGTTTATTTGCCAACAACCTCAGGTACCATGACTCCTCCCTGGAAATCCCCTCAGTTCTGTGTTCATCTCATCTTTGCCACCATGGCA
Source organism: Heloderma suspectum (assembly GCF_057233095.1). NCBI lineage: Eukaryota > Metazoa > Chordata > Lepidosauria > Squamata > Helodermatidae > Heloderma > Heloderma suspectum. The sequence continues at coordinate 102,665,899 of NC_139459.1, forward strand.
GTCCCAGATGCAGCAGAGACATACTAGCCTTGCTGGAGTGCATGTGTCAGAAGCAGAGTCCTGCCTCTTTAATTGTGAAATGATATCCTCCAGGGAGGTGGGCCTGGTCACACACCTCCCTGTAGTATGCATTCCAGCCCTTAGTAGATTCTTAGTGATTCTAAGTGGACAAAGAAGAAAAAGAACTGAACATCGGTTATTCTGCAGTCTCCAAGTCTGCTTTTCATTTGAAAAAAATAACAAAAACCTGTTCAGGGAAATATACCACATCTGACACCTGTTTACAATGTCTAATTTGGCGCATAGAACAGCACACTACAGTAAGTAGATGGAGGGAGCAATCCTATGGCCCTTAGACACTGTCTAGAGAGCCGTAGGATATGCTGTTTTCTGGGAACCGGCCTTGGATCCTGCACTCTGAGGTCGGTTCCCGGAAAACCGACCTTCCCTCATGTCTGTGCTGCCTCGGAGCAACTGAAAAGGGGCATTCCAGGGCGGGGAGAGCAGAGCTGTGTGTACAACACATCCAATGTGTCGTATAGCAGCCTCCTCTCCTGTTCGCCCCCCTTCAGCTAGACAGCCTAAAATGGCTGTCTAGTGGAGAATAGCAGGGCAGGAGAGGCGTGGCGGGAACAATCCCTCCCCCCCGTGCCTCTCCTGCCTTGCTTTGGATAGGCGGTCGCCTCCAAGTTCGGAGGCAGCCACCTATCTTGATAGAATTGTGCCCTAAGTCTTGATGCTGGATTGTCACTGTCTGCTCGTCCCTAGTAGTGACTTGCCAAGCTCTGCAGCCCATTTACAGTTGGGAGAGCCGTATAGACATTCCACATGCTTATCTGCTGCCCCACCCCAAGTGCAGTGGGGCTCCTCCATGGTGGGCTTAAATCATGAACAGGAGACACACTCTGCCAAGTCCTTGGGGGAAAGAAATTGCCATAACTGGAAAGGGATCAAGTGGATTTGTGGTACAGCCAGGTAAGTTTTCTTCGGGTTGTCCAGTAGATTGATTTTTTTCTTCTTAACATCTAATCTGATCACTGTATTTGCTGTGGCTGGGACAGAAGCTTCCTTCTGGTTAGCTAAGTGAGCCAACGTTCTTTCCATCTGTGTAGTGTAACTTATCTCATCTGCCTGATCTATATGGATTATTTATTACTATTCCATTATGAAGGCAGGCACCTTGGGCATAGTGTAAGCTCCTGTTCTTTGCCTTGTGGTATACAATATAATTAAGAAACATGGTTCATTGGTAAAGAGGCTGCTGTGCAATATGGACAGGTTAGAGGAAGGAGGATCCTGCTTTAAGACAGGAAGACCACCTATTCTTTGGGTTCCTTCTAGCTTCACGACACTCGATTAGGACAACTGATAACTTCTTATTCTTTTTTTAACCATTATACTCATTAGGACTTAAGTCACAATTATTTCTTTTTAGTTACTAACCTTCCAATAAGATAATCAGTATAAAGAAGCAGTAGACTCGGGTAACTTGAGTTAATATGAATTAGATTGTGCATATATGCAAACTCTTCCCTTAATACTTCACACTATAACTACTATATTATTTAAACATACATTCCAATGCTAAAGAACCAGTTTAATAACTGCATTTAATGAAGTAAAATAAAGTGTGCCAACTGCAGAGAAATCCAAATTTAACAGCTGTGTGAAAGCAGAAAACAAGTCCAGGGTTTGAAAAAAATCCATTTGTTTAAAAAAAATGCAGTGTTGAAAAGAGTTTATCTTCAGGTGACATCAACCATTTTCCCCTCTCTTTGTCACAGTTGCTATAAAGACATCTTTAAGGATCTCTTTATCCAGGTTCCTACCTATGGACAGGACAAAATGAAAAGGAAAACGTTCTTAATGCATTATGATATTTTGCATTATTAGGACGAACCTACTGTATGTTACCTATGTTTTTAAAGACAACAAATGTTTAGCACAATGGACTAACTAGGTACCCCTCAAGTTTGACAGGGAAGGGATACAGGGCAAGGATCATAGCAAGAAAGCAGCCTGGCTCCATACCTGATTTGTTGCATTTATTTTTCTACCCTACCTCAATGCAAAGAGGAAGGCTAGGCCTTAGACCTCATCCTGCCTTTTGTTCTGAGCATGGTGGAGTCAGCTGCTTGGATGAACAGCTGTACCCATAAAGTAGGGCACAAAACTCTCCCCATCTCCTCTCCAATAGCCTTTCATTCAAGTTGGGCAGGGCCTGTTTTGAAAACCCCATCTTCCTGCTTGTACAGCAGCAACATCTGGGGTGTACCCAAACTCTTACCAAACAACACAGAAGCAGCTCTTTCATGCTCTGTCATCTTCCTATCTGGGAAGTTCCTTGGAACCACCTCATCTACAGACTCCGAGGAACTCCTCAGAGCAGAGGTGCTGAACTTTTTCAGCCTGAGGGCTAAATTCAATTTCAGAGGAGCTGGGGTGAGGGTGGAGGCTGAAGGCAAAAGGGGCAGGTCAGAAATTAGCAAAAATACCAGCATGCTTTAGCTTAAAGCTCTTCCTGCCAGTAACTAAGCCATAGCAGAGACATTTTAACCTTTTAGAATGGAGAAAAAATCTGCACAAAAGCCAGGAAACCACCAAATGCTTGGTGATTGGGGGAAAAGGGAGTAGGGATGGCGGAGAATTTCTCCCCGAATCTCCGGGAGGCCGAATGCCAACGCATTCGGCCCCCCGAAATTGGCGGTGAAATTCTCCGCCCCCCCCCCCCCCCCCGGGGATGGGGCTTACCTTTGGCGAATGTCCCTCCCGGCTGCCGCCGCCGCCGCCATTACAAAATCAAGTAAAAAAAACCCCAAAACCCCGTGATAGGCTACGTAACGATTAACGTAGCCTATCACGGCTAGATTTCCAAAGTCAGCCGTGATAGGCTACGTAAATCATTACGTAGCCTATCACGGGTGACTTAAAAAAAAAAATAAAAGCGCGTATGCAAATGGCGGCGCCCTATGGGCGCCGCCATTTGCGTTCCTTATTTGGTCCCGGTAGTCTACGTAAAGATTTATGTAGACTACGGCGAAAATAAGGGCAACGCTATTTGCGTTGCCCTTATTTTCGCCGTAGTCTACGTAAATCTTTACGTAGACTACCGGGACCAAATAAGGAACGCAAATGGCGGCGCCCATAGGGCGCCGCCATTTGCATACGCACTCTTTTTTTTCCCAAAGTCACCCGTGATAGGCTACGTAACGATTTATGTAGCCTATCACGGCTGACTTTGGAAATCTAGCCGTGATAGGCTATGTTAATCGTTACGTAGCCTATCACGTCCCCCCCCCTTTTTCTTTCGCGGCCGGGGAGACAGGGCGCTTCTCCCAGGCCTGAATTTCGGCCGGGCGAGGCGGGGCGCCTCCCCCCCCGGCCTGAATTTCGGGGGGAGAAGCGAAGCGCCTCCCCCCCACTGCGAAGCAAGCTGTGGGACAAGGTAAGTCCCTTTCATACATCCCTAAAAGGGAGTGAGAACAGGGGAAGGAGGCATGGCCATCTGGGGAATCCCAGAGAGCTGGACTGGGACCCGAGGCAGGCCATATTTGGCACCCAGGACTGAGGTTTTGTACCCCTGCCATAGAGACGGAAGCAGGAGTGGCTTGCCTTGGACTGGAGTAAGCGAAACCTCTCCCCCAAGCTAGGGTGAGATGCCTCCACCTAAATGATGGTGACTACAGTGACTGGCTCCCTGGGATTACCTCACTTAATAGGAGGAAGCCTGCTCAATCAGTGCAGCTACTTTGCAGTGAAAATTAACTTGCTATTGTTCAGGTGTGTCATCAAATCTCAGACCCAAACTACTTGTGAACAGTGACAGACCTGAGTCTTTAGGTGCAGGGCTGCCCCAATCACTTATAAAGTGGAGTGGGGGTTGAATTTAAGCAGAAAAGATGCAGGTGGCTGAGGAGCACAGAACCCTCCCCCTCACTCGCTGCCTACCTCCATGCAGCCCTTTCCTCCATGTGCTTTTCTCTAAATCAGGGTTACTTCCAGTATTAGAACCCCAGCGAGGGGAAACTGATGCCAGGTACAACGTGTGTGGAGGTAAGTCACAAACAGTATCCCGTTTGAGTTCAGTATCCTTTGTCCATGTGCTCTTTTTGCTTTTTTAACTGGACCCCAATTCCCTGCCTTATATGTGACTGGGGAAGACACCACATTTAAAGACACAGTTTTGCCAACATATTATGTATCTTGGGCAACAGAGAGTTAAGAATGAATTGCCAGCCCTCATAATCCATACATAAACTGCAACATCAACGTATACAGATAAAGTATTTGTGTTATGGTGGCAAACCGATATTTGACTGAATGTGATTGTGTACTAATCTTACTCTTCAATTATTTACATAAAGAATACACATATGCAGAACTGTTAAAAAGAAAAAAAGACTTACATGCCAATAAAAGGTTAACAGCACTATTATGACACCATAACAACTTCGTAGAAACAGAATACATCTCAGAAATATTATCCCAGATTTTTAGGAGATATTCCACACTATCATATCAAAAACCATTTCATTGATTATGTTCTTTGTAGGATTCGTGATTTTATACAACTGGCATATGAAATGCATATATCCTCCTTACCTATTAAAACCAATCTATTTGTTCGTTCATCCTCTTTCCATCGGACAGTGGTTTCCTCTAGATCATACAGCTCATGAACACCTTGAACTATCACCTGATAAGGTTTGTCTTTAATAGACACAAGCCCCTGATTAGAAAGAATATAAATTAACAACTTGAAAATGAAAGTATCTATACATTTGACTTGTGATAAGGCTATGTAGGCTATACAAAAATAATACAACATATTCTGGTGTTCTATTTCTTAATTACTTAAAAAAAGTCTTGGAAAGGCTAAAGTTGGAGTGGGCAACTGCAGTAGGTCATGGGACCATTTTTGCCCCCTGCGGGCACTGATTTTTTAAAAAAAATTAGGTGTTCACAGTGGCTACAGAACACCCAAAGAGCCACAGTTAGCTTGTTTGCAAGTTAAATATGACCACTTTGGCACTCTGTAGCTGCCACAGACCCCCCACCCATTTTGGGGGGCAGCAGGACCTGCCTGTGGGCTAAGTGCTGCCCACACCTGGGCTAAACCAGAAGCAATACAGAGAAAATATTTCTGATGCAAGTACAAATCTGTTTTTACGATCATAAAAAGGCACAATCGTATGCATGTTTAGACAGAAAAAAGGCTGGGCATGCTGTCTGGGGCATTGTGGGAGTTGTTTAGACAGAAAAAAGGCCTACACATCCCACAATGCCCCAGACAGCATGCCCAGCCTTTTTTCTGTCTAAACTTGCATAGGATTGCATTCTTAATTATTTAACAGCTGTATTTTGGTTTCTTTAACAATCGTGATATTTTGGGAATATACTGTCCTCACATAAAACCACAGACCCTGGAAGGGGAAAGGGGAGGAGGTAAACAAGAATATACAAATCCACCTCAACTGGCTAACAGCAAAGGTCACCTTCGAGAAAAGAAGGATCTGTTCTGCGCTTATCGTGCCGTGGAAGCCACTGCAGTATCGCCCGTCCCACACCATTTGGTAGTATCAGAAGCTTCAGACTTTCTGGGAGGAGCCCACAGCATGGCTCCTTTCCTCTTCATCATTGTTCTAGTTTAGGAGAGGTAATGCTTGAGTGGGAAGGAGCTATGTTGCAGATTCTTCCCAGAAGGTCCAGGGTTTCTGATGTTATTCAAATGCTGTGGGAAAAAGATATGCCTAATGGGCTCCAACACAACAAAGCTAACACTCAGAAGAGGCTTTCAGTGTTCAGATGCCACTGCTTTAATGGACACAAATTAAGACATTTAAGGTGCAATCCTACTGTCAGTTCTCTCCCTCCAAGGTCTTGGCTCTGCCTATGGCCTTGGAGGGGGAGACCTGCCACACCCTCAGACAGTGTCTAGGGGCCATAGGATTGCTCTGTAATTTGTTTGGCATGTACGTGCCCACTTTTTTGTTCAAGCCAAAAACAAAACAAAAAACAATGCTTCTGAAAACAGTTTGGTAAAACTGAGTACCGAACCTTGAGTCTTATGACTTCCATGGGGTTACCTCTCTTGTCTTTCACATTCTTCTCCCACAACAGATTCTACAAACAGAAAACAGTTTTTAAGAATGATTCCTGAAAAAATGTCAAAGGTTTTTTAAGGTCTTGTTTACTCATTTTCCAGAGCCATGGGTGTGCATGTTCCCTTTCCTGTTCCTTTCTTATGCAGATCAAGTACAAAGTGAGCTGGGTCTTCAATGCAAAGTATATCCCACTTACCTGAACAAACACATTTAGGTTTTCTTCAGTTGCACTTCCTAGTACTTCAAATGTGGATGTAACAATACTCTGAAAATAGATATGTAAAATTGCTATATTCAGCACTTCAACAAGGACAAAAAAATGATAAAAATATAATATTCCCAATTCATGGCAGCGCACAAAAACAAATATAAAATTAATCCATATATTATATCCATATATAATTAAACATTAATCCATATATATTAATCCAGAAGAAAAGAGAATGATATACAATGGAATAGCAACAGTCTCAACTGTTTCCTCCCTGAAGTGGTATATTCTATAACCATATGTATGTTTTTGTAATACCATGGAATCCTTTCCATTCCTAGAATTCAATAACTAAGGACACACACAGCTTCAGTGCATGCCCTGATATAGTTACAGCAGATCCATACACGACTTCTTTGTGTCAGTTAACACCTCCCTATCAAATATTATACTTAAAACCTTTTAGGTGAGGTGCAAATCACCCCTCTTGATTTCTATCCATTTCTGTATCACTCAACAGCTTTATACAATACGGCATCAGTGTGGTAGCATCAAGCAATACTGCTATGCTGATGCAACTCCACATGTCATGATGTTACCACTGATTTCCATTCTGATCACTTATTTGCTATTACAATACACTATTGTACAGGCCTGTTAAAATGGGAACCAACTTTTTTTTTAGGCTAACTTTCATTTAGTCCACTTGCAATTACACACGTGATTTTTTTTTTGTCTTTTGCCTTTCCCTCCAGCGCTCCTAAATGCTGAAAAGAACTCTGTAAAAACAAGACAAACACTCAGACTACAAAACATTAAAAATGTAAAAACATTAGCAGCAATGGCTTAGGAATGTGTAAAACAAAGTTTTCAAATGAAAAGCAACAGATTTCTTAATTGTTATTTCCTATCTTGCCATTTATTCCTCAGATTTGGTAGCACATACTTCCTTGCATCCTAGGATAACTGATCATGTTATGAAGTGATAAATGACAAGTCAGATATAAAGGCATTGTATGTGCAAGCGGTGATGAACACTTGTCTAACAAATCATGTGTAATGTACTGCACCAATACACAATAAAATAAATAGCCCCTACCTTATCTAGGTGTGGTTGTGGTACCTCCTCAGGCTGCAGCTTCTGCTGCAAACTTAGCATAAGTACAATACATTTATTATGTTAAGCAGAAGTAAGTGTCTGTCATTTGTCTTGTGAATATGAAATACAAAAAAATCCATTTGAAAGGCATTAAGCAGAACAGTCGCAAGTAAACCGGCAAAGGTAGGTCAAAATATACCAAAATATACAGGGAATACAGCAGTTAACCCAAAGTTGTTAGTTAAATGGATTCCCCCCAGCAATGGCCTCTTTTGCTGTTAAGATTGTGCAACTTACATGGACATCTACTGGTTAGTGCTTGGGACATCACTGATGAAACTGGATTCACATGCATCCCTAAGCCCATTCCCAATCTTCTGCAGTTGACTAAGCTTTGGAGAAATTACCTTTTTTTCATATTTATCCATTCATTTTAGCCCACCCCTTTTCTAACTTTGGTGATGGGACCCTGAGATACCTAAGGACCCTGGCAGTTTCCAAAATTAAGTGCTTACCAGAGACAGTGATATAAGGTGAATTCCAAATTGTCATCCACATGAATCCTACATAAAAGCTGGCACACTGCAGATTGTTTCACTAAACAGTGTAAAATTAAATCTCACCTTTTTCCTGACACGCTATCAAAAGCATGCAGGTCTAAGACATCAGAGATATCAACTCTAAGGAAAAAACAGAATAAGGTTCATTTTTTCCTCTTAAAGCACTTTATGCATGTATCCAAACTGCGTGAGCAGAAGGCCGCTTGTCAATGGGGTTTTCCTGTCCTCCTTTCCACTGCAGCACCCTGTACCTCCTGAAAAGCCTCCCTTGAGGGCTATCCTGCAGAATATATATTAAAAAGATGGTGTGGCAAAACAAGGAGAAAGGAGTCCTATGGGACTACTACGTTTAAAATTTACCAGCATGTTTGCAAGAGCTTTGCTTCCAAGAGGAAACATTTTAATGTACACATTAACAGTATACAAAATCTGCTCTTTCATTTATGTCCACCTGTGTTTGAATTGTCTGCTCTCTACAGTGCTCCAAAAAACTCTTGTATTCAATAGAAGAAAAGCTAGCATGAACAAAGAATGTAGGAGCTGGAAGAGCATATTTCTGTTAAAAGCAGCAAAAAGCATTTGAGTCCCTTGTCAGAAGTAATGGGAACCTATGGTTTCTTGTGAGCTTTGAGCAAACATACTCCCCACGCCCCTCTCATCCTCATTTGTACCTGTGAGGAAGACAAAGTTTCAGTTTTAACCTAACCACATTTCCCTGAGACAGCCAAACTCAGGGAACTGTGATTTGGTTAAACAATGGTTTGAGAATAAGCCAGGATTTGAAACCACAGTTTGATCCTGGCTTATTCTCAGTAACCATAGTTTAAACATCACAAATCCCCAAATTTGGATGTCACAGGAAATTGTGGTTAGCTTAAAATGGAAAGTAGAAGCTTTTGATCTCCTCCTTGCAGGCATAAAAATATGAAGTGGGGAACACACATGCCCGAGGCTCACTTCAGGGCTTTCTTTGGGAAATGATAAATCTCTGTTGCCAAGCAGTGGGTCCCAGCTGCAGAATGGAATTGGTGGGACCCACTGCTTGTGTAACAGAGTCTGTGGGATGCAAGAGAATCAGCAGGGGTGCAAGTGCCCAGTTGGATTCTGCCTGGTTTTTAAAAAAATATTCAACAGGCAACTGCAAATAGCTTTGGGAAAATATTCTGCTTTGTGGACACCTTAACGAAATCGTCAGATCTTAAGAATCCCTCAGCACCTCTTACCAACCTCTACTGCTAGTGCTGGATGCTGAGCCATTTTGATAAGTGTAAATAAGTACCCAAACAATATTAACAATACTTTTCACAGACTGTCATGCTGGCAGAAAAGCTCTGATCAACAACAAAGAAGGCAATAAATGTGCAACGCAACGCCCCCCCCCGCCCAATAACAGTGCAGTGTATTAAGAAAGGTGCACCATGGTACTTTATATTCCAAACCCCCTTTAACAGCATTTTAAAAGTTGGGATGTAAGTTGTTGAAGCTATTTTAACACATCCCCCCTTCCTACCTGAACAAAAGAAAGAATCACAGAGACAGTAATCCATATAAACTAATATGACAGTCACTACAGAGAAGAATTTTCTTAGAGCAACTGTTTAGCAGCAGGGCACAAAGCCTCCAACATGGAGCAGATTGGAAGCAGAATTTTTAATAAGTTGTATCAATGGATCTGTTAACAGGATTAAAATGTTTGGAAATGCAGTATACAGCCAGTGACCTTTAAAAAAACGGAGATAGCTAGTGATATTCTTAAGTAGATGCATGAACAGAAACGTTTGCTTCATTACATTTTGATGTTACTATCAGGTAAAAGACGGGCTTGTTGAGCATGATACTTGATACCCACTTGATTCTCTACCACAGCAAAGCTATAAAATGTATTATCATGTTCTATTCTGTAATGGCTGCAGGATACAAGGAAAAGACGTACACTGCTACAGAGTGCCCTGTTATACTTGCATATGATACTGGATGAAACATTTCCCAGAACAAATCAGACAGTTGACACAAAAAGCGTTTTGAAGTAAGGCATGTGGTTTTTTGATGGGGTAATAAGCAGGCACCAAAGGTTTATGGGTTTCCACCTGCACCCCTGAAAAGCCATACATTGCAATGCACTACGGAGTTGGCCATGCCTTAGTTTCTCTGGGTAAAGAAACTACAGCAGAACTGCTCTAATACCATACTGCATGGCCAAACTTTGTGTGCCTTTGCCTAGGTTCTTGTGTTGGTACACAAATAAGTATTTTATTCCTTTTCGAGTCAGCGTTACGCTCAAAAATATTTAAATAAATTAGGAGTGGGGGATCTGTGGACTTCCAGATGTTGTTGGACTACAAATGTACATAATCACTGATGACTGGCCATGCTGCCTGAGGCTGATGGGAGTTGGAATTCAACATCATCTGGAGGGCCACAGGTTACCTACCCTTGCATTAAACAGTAATAAATCACACCTTCAAAGAGCCATCAAATGTTCAATCATCAGATTATAACATATCAGTTTTTAATGTGAACTTTTACTAGGTCTCCTCGTCAGCTGTCCTCTTTCTCTCTTCAAGGTTTCAGTCCAAAAGCACAAACTCCAATGACTTTCACAGTCAGCTATATGAAGTTCCACTTAAGTATTAAGAACAGAGCAAAGGCTCCCCCTGCCCCACCACTTGTTTGTTTGATGTATTGACATCCCTTTGATGCAACTCTTTGAGAAAAATTGTAAGCACAAAGACTTCATACTATTATTGATTGATTTAATTTGTACCCTGCCTTTCTACCAAGAAAAATGGCACTCAAGGAGGCTTACAATCATAAATAAAGATTAAAAGAATAACAAATCTATTAAAGCACAATTAAAAACACAGTAACAGAATAAAAACAGCATCCAACCTAACTTACATTCCAAAGACCTGCTTGAATAAAAAAAGTATTTGCCTACCAGCACAAGTACAGCAGAGAGGGAGCAAACCTAGCCTCCCTCAGCGGGGAGTTGCCACCAAGAAGGCCCTCTTTCACATTGCCACCAAACACACCTCTGAAGGCGGCAGTCTTGAAAGAAGGGCCTCTCCCGAAGATTTTAAGATCTATGATTCACTTATTCCCAGTGAAGGTTTGGGATGCTATTCAAGGTGACTTCTAGAACAGGACTTCAAAATATACCCTGGCTTTTCATTTCAGATGCAAGACCCTAATCTGCATATACGACTTTATTCACAGTAACTTGAAGAATATTCACAAATTGATCTGAAACCCAATCAAAAGAACAATTCACAGTGTTTCATAATGCCTGCGATATATTCCATGTTTAATAAAATCCTCTTTGTTTTGTTACATGGCTTTACCTAAAGACTTTTAATGGAAAGCATGTCCTGGCTGAAGGAAGGCTCAATAACAATGTTTTGAATAGTCTAATGCAGGGGTAGGCCATGTAAAGCCCTTAGACTGCTATGGTACTCATAAAGTAGAATAGACAGCAACATCTACTTGCTTCCCCTACAGTCTTCATCTTCCAGGCATCATGAGTAATGAGAGAAGGGAACAAAACCCAAACATAACTTGACTTGGTACCATCTATGGGCCATATGTTACCTTCCTTGGTAAAAGAGACATTTAGGAACAATTTAAGATAGCAGTCACAGTATGGAGAAAAAAGTGGCAATAACTAATTCCTCTTTCCATTTTCATTACCTTGATCGCTGAGTTTCTAAAATTTTGACAAGTCCATTTATTGACCTAATATAATTGAAAGAGAAAGGAAAAAACAGGAAGTGTGAGTACAAATGTTCTTGCTACATTCTATCATATATATATATACACACAAACACACACACACACACACATACATATATGAGAACCACTACAACATTTGAATGATTATAGGTCTGGACATAGACATCATGGTGCTTGAAGCAGAAGATCCAGTGTAACCTGGTCCTCTCCAAAGTTGGAAGGATGTGCAAATTCTCAAAGAGAAAAAACACACACACACCAACAACCCCACAAACCTTGTTCACAGTCTGTGGAAATCTGGGCTAGGCAGGGTAAAAGGGGGTTATCGGCCTAATGGTGTCACACTTCACACTTTCCTGGTTCCCTCAGCTAGATACAATAGTTTCGTCTAGGACTTTTTCCAGTTTCTTTGATTATGGAAGTGTGGAAGGGATTTGAGAGAAAATGGGTTCTTGGAAAAGCAGAATTATCCCTTCTCTGTTAAGAAGAGGCTGGAAGCTTCTCCACTGTGGCAGCATAGATACTATTTGGCTCTATAAGCCTCATTCATTCTGTGCTTAATTTCCAGTGAGGGAAGCCTGTGAAATCACACCTTGCTGAGAAAGTTAAAAGTGAGCATATGGCAACCCAACAAAGCAGCATGTAGCTTAGGAACCTAACAGCTCATCCTACACATCCTACTTGGGTATAGCTTCCAACCCTTTCTCTGCTTCCTGTCTCCCACTCCGACAACCTCACTTAGGATTTCAGAGGAAGTCCAGAGCACCATCATCACTAGAGAGCATCTTCTCATCATAACTCTGGTGCCAAAGCAGAAGTACCACCTCAATCTTCAGACTCTGGAAATCCAGGTCTAAAAGTTGCCTCTTCTCCCCGGAGGTGATGAGCAGGTTATCTCTGTTCAATGCAGAAGTTGTTGGACTGCCCCAGAGCTGACACCTTCCTGGCTCCATCCAGGTGCAGCAGGGACATCACAGGACTGGAAGCTTCATGTGTGGGGTGCTTCTAGATGAGTCTTTTTTTGTGTCCTCGCCCTCACTTATTTACGGAATTTTATGGGAGGTCCACACATCGTCATCTTCAGTTTGTAACCCTCCTATGTTTTCCCACCACTTATTCTGTCTTTTCTCTTAACACAGAAAATCCTTTTAGAAAGATGGAATCACAGCACAATGCCTTCCGACTCTTAGCGCTAGGAGCTCTCCATCTGGAAGCACCACTGGTGACTGCATCACAAGCCTTGAACTGAGGGGAGGGGCCATGGCTCGGTGGCAGAGCACATGCGTTGCATGCAGAAGGTCCCAATCCCCAGCGTCTCCAGGTAGGGTTAGGAAGGAATCCTGTCTGAAACCCCGGATTGCTGCTGCCAGTCAGTGTTGACAATACTGGGCTAGATGGGCCAATGGTCTGACTCAGTATGAGGCAGCTTCCTATGTCCTATGACTGCAGAAGCCAGGGCAAGATGACAGACAGAGAGGTGGTAAAGAGCAGCTCCAGTCCTGGCTGAAGTTATGTGGCACTACTAGACAGTGGCTCATGGGTGTCAGGGTGGAAACTGAGCAGATAGAACCCCAGAGCAGTTCTGATTCTGAGGAGGAACAGCAATCCGTGGGAGAGGAGCGCGCTCATCTCTCACAGGCACAGCAGCTGGAAGAGATTCCTCCTGCCAGCATTCCTGGGATAGATAGTGACCCTGGCAGCGAGAGAGTGCTGGAGCGGGGCTTGCTGGACACTCAACGCCGAGAGCGACAACAGTTGGAGGGCACAGAAAGGAGGTGCAGCGCCCGTTTGGCGTGCAAGCAATGGTCACATCCTGAGGACCCAAGGGAAAGAGGAAGGATCTCTTCCTAGCCCATAAGTTCAGGGTCTTCCCGTGATTCTCCTTCAAACGGGGACCAACTGTATAACCTGGAGCATAGGCTACTCTGCTATCTTTTCCCCAGTGCTGTTTCTTGCTTAGTCGCTGGTGATTAGCATCTGAAAGAGTCATTAAGTTGTAAAAGGATTAAAGCGTTGAAAAGAATCCTTTTGTCTGTGTCTTGAGTTAGCTATTGGAGTAGACTGAAAGAGGCCGCTAGGGCACTCCTGACAGCGGGATACTGAGGGTCAAAATTTTAGACTCCTTAAATTTTTCCCAAATCTGCAGTTAGAGCCATGCCTTTACCCCTCCATCACAAGGCTTAATTGTACTTTTATTTCACTTTTAAGGATCCCAAAGTAACCCAAGTACAGATAATTTCTCTTTAAAACAGTTTATATCTATTTAAATATTGACACTGATACATGTAAATATATAAGAAAGAGTTATACGGCTGCTATAGGCACCATGAAGCCTGCTTGTCACAAGCAAAATATCAAGCTTGTCACACGCAAAACATCAAGCTTGCAGCAAGCAAATA